>NC_080840.1:6588357-9066285 GCF_030435755.1 Ochotona princeps
GAGCCCCTGGCTGTGCTCAGAGTAGCCCTACATCCAAGAATTCCCTGGTACCAGAGTCAGTGGTGCACGGTGGAGTTAGAGGGGCTGTCCTGAGACAGTGACCCTGGGCACCAGTGGGTGCATGCCCTGTGGTACCTGGGACCATCCTGCAGCCTGCAGCGTTGGGTGAGCTCATGAGCAGGTGCCTGCCTGGTCACTGAGGCTGTAGGCCAGGAGAGGGCAGTCTTGGGTACCTGGTCGGTTGGGAGGATGGTGGCCTAGACCTGGCAGACCCTCTGGCTGTCCGTCGTTTCGTTAACTTGCAGGTTCCCTTAATGGAAAGAAGCCATGCCTCTGCTTTATTGAGTTCCAGAACCTGTACTGGATGGTTCTTAGTGTGGACCAGCGTAGCTGAGCTGAGGCATGAGTGACATTTGGGGTCCCCGGGATCTTTGTGCCAGGGCTGTGCCTTGCACAGTAGGAAGTTTGGCAGCATTTCTAGCCTCTGTTCACTGCAGGCAAGTAGCAATTCCCTCTGCTGTGACCCTCAGGTATGTGGTCAGATGTCTTAGGCAGACAGAATCACCCCCAGGGAGGCAAGCACTGTGGCAGCTTGGGTCTTCATTGACTTTGCGTCTGGGCTTCCCTAAGACTCTGAGGCTAGGTGGGGCTTTGTCTAGCTCCAAAAAGGCAGATTTGCAAGTACCTGATATTTCTAGAAGATTCCATCATTTTTCAGCTTACTGCCTTCTTGGGCTAGGAAGCCAAGAAGCAGGAATGGGGCAGAAAGGTGTGACACAAAGACTTCTCAGCAGGTACATGTATAAGACGCCAGGATGGCTGGACTTGGTCTCCTTTCTGTTCAGAAAGAGGGGGCAGCCTTAGAGGCTGACCGTGTGCTCTGACAAACACTGGAGAACTGGCCAGACTAGCCTGAGCTGCAGCGTGCAGTCTTCAGAAATGTGGAATGGATTTGAACGCATTGCTTACTTGTGGTTGAGTGATGGCTCCAAGGGCAGTCTATACAATATGGCCATAAAACTACCTGGTTCCACAGTGCCATGATCACATGGTGGCCTGCCTGGTGTGATGGTAGCAGCTAGAGTGAGACAAGGACCGAAGGGAGGGGGAGTGCACAGGTGTGGTGGAGCAGGCTGCCAGGACCTGGCAGGGCAGGGCAGGAGCCAACCTTCCTTCCTGAGCCCAGCATGCAGATAGGCCTCTGTGGAATCTGCAGTCCTCTCTTGGCATGAGGCCCTGGACAGCTCCCTGGGCCTGTGGGGGTGAGGTGTCCCACGGGTCCCGGTCTCGGGACCACAAACGCGCTGAACTAGCAAAGCTCACAGACCCTGGCCTTTCAAACCCCTGCCTCCGAGCTGGCAGCTGCCCAGGAATGCTGACCAACATAAAACTGACTTTGTTTGTGGAATGTGTCGGAGCACAGGCTCCAGAGGTCTCATAAAGGCAGCCTTATGGACTGCTTATCTGCTGGGAGAGCTCTTGCCAGGCTCTGAGCCGAGCATCCAGTGGGGAGCAGGACCCACCCACAGGGTGCCATAGCCACATGCTGACCTCTGACTCTCAGAGTCCCTGGGCTGGGAACAAGCCCTCCTCTTGGCCATGGCCTCCTTGGAAGGAATCTGGAAGGGGCCAATTAAGGGCTCTAGCCATACTGTTTCTCACAGTTTGTTAGTTCAGAGGCCTTTATCTGTGCACTGGCTGAGTGGCCTGGGCCTTTTCCTCTGTTTCCTCTTCCTCTTCCTCCAACTCTTCCTCCAGGGCTCTTGTGTTGCTCCCTGTACAACTTTGGCTTTTAGGGGGAGGGAGCTCTCCAGGCATTGATTCAAGAGGGAGTCATTGTCACCAGCTCCAGAATGCATAGAAAGCTCCTGGGAGAGTGACTTGGGGAGGGTCCTACACCCCAAGCCTGGCCCTCCAGGGACAGGGTGATGGCCACAGTCCGTGCCCACCCAACCTTCATTTTCTGGTTCTTCTGCACCTGCCCAGCTTAGAGCCAAGGAAGGACCTCTTCCGCATGAAGTGTGATGTGTGGCCAAGGTCTGTCCTTCCAGAGCCTCACTCAGTGCTCAGGGCCTATGGCCCTTGGCTTCAGGTGCTCCCTGGCTGGTCCTCTTCATCTCAATGGGCAGCTTGGGTCCTGCACAGAGATGGCTATGGAGTATAAGTGTGTGTGTGTGTGTGTGTGTGTGTGTGTGTGTGCGCACGCATGTGTGTGTTAAATGGGTGTCCTACACAGGGTGAGTGCCCCTGTGCCCCTGGTTCTGCTTTGGATGTCAGCCTGAGACTGCATGACTTCGGCCTTGGTGATTTGGGTCACCAGGGCCATTGTGCATGTGGCTGGTGGGCTTGGATTTGATGTGTAGGATCCGTTGCGTTGGAAAGGTAGTTGAGTCTGTGAACTGGCTGCCCACAGGAAGACTAGCACGGGGCAGTGGGCACAAGGGTCTTCCTGTAGACCATGGTGTGGGTGCAGGGTGGCAAAGCGGAGGCCTGCTTTTCTGCCAGTCTCACACCCTGGGCTTGAATTTGCTTCCTGCAAGAGGTGTCTGCTGAACGTGCTGACTTCTGGGCTTCTGTCTGCTCCCACTCAGGTGACAGCAGAGACAACCATGTCCCGGGAGCTGCAGGATGTGGATCTGGCCGAGGTGAAGCCTTTGGTGGAGAAAACAGAGGTGAGTGCTCACGGCCCTGGCCTCCCCTGCACCTGTGTGCACACATCATCACACACACAGGCACACTCCAATCACACATCATGTACACATGTGTATGACGCAACCACATATGTATATGCACCAACACACAGGTCCCAAACACTACAAGAGGCACCGCTTTGTGTCCTGCGTGACCATTAGGTGCTGTGACTCCTGCCTCCCTCTCGGGGCTCCTCTGTTGGTGTCCTGCTGCTGTGGCCCCTAACTTGCAGGGACAGAGCCAGAGATGCCCTGAGCGCCCCCATAGCTGACATTGTGTGGCTGTGGAGTTAGAGCGTTCACCACTCCTGTCTGCTCTGTGTTCTCAGAGCCCTTCCCAGCGAGGGGCCAGGGCACAGTTCGTGTTCTTTTTCCAGCAGCCTAGTGTTTTCACCATATTTGTTTGGCCCATGCCAGTGCATGGACACTCGTCACCAAAGCTGTCACCTGGGATAGTCATCCATGTGCCTGTTTTCCGGCCAGGCTGCTCTTCCCGAGTGTGTGAGCAATTAGGGATACTCCATGAAAAGGGTGGGGGCAGGGAGTAAGCGATAGGCCCGTGGGTTCCTGGGTTATTTCTGCACCTGTGAAAGCTGATGGAACCTACCCCGTGTGTCCTCTCTCCTCAGACCATCAGCGGCCTTCTGCGTGAGTTCGACGTGCAGGCAAGTAGAGCCCATGACTTCTCGCCCCTCCCCCAACCCCTCCTTCCTTTTGTTGATTTGGGGTAGAGTGCTGTGCCTGTGGTGAGGGGATGGGGCAGGGCAGAGCCGGTCCAGCAGGCTGCCTGTACCCAGGTGCTCTTCCAAACTGTTTGATGTCCTGGCCAAAGAAGTGGGAACCAGTCACTTCTTGTGACGGAGTCTCAACCCCTGAGTGGCCACATAGAGCTGGGCAGAACTGTGAGTGTGGGCAGGGGAGAGGCAGGGGGAGCAGTGAGAAGCTGGACTGGCTAAGGGTGCCACTCTGATGGGAGAGGGCCAAAGCAGAGGCTTGATGGTGTTCTGGACTCCCCTGGGAAAGTGAAAGCAGCCTTCGTGTGGTTTGCTGGCCAGAGCTCCAGGTGTGCCCAGAGCGGGGACAAGTTCTGGGTGGGACGGGATGGTGGGCTGGGCAGGTGGTGTGAACTATGGGAGCTGCAGGTCCTGGACTCGAGCTCTCCAGGTCCAAGACCAGGCTCAATGCTACCCTGAGCCCTTGGGCAGAAGCACAGGAGGGAGAGCTTGGGGGCCACCGCAGGAAGGCTGCTCACCCTGGTGTCCCCTGAATCTCAGCTGTCTGGTGCTGGGGGCCTACCCTGCCTGGGGCCATTCCCTGCAACCTCAGCTCAGGTGTTCTGCCCATATCTCCCTCCCAAACCATTCTCTCTGGATGCTGGGCATCCTGCCTGCTCTTTGGGAGTTCCAGGAGGCCAAGCCCCAGAGCTCTGAATGGGGCTGCACTGTGTCTGTGGTTTCTGTCCGGCCATCTGGTCTACCCTAAGGACATCCCTTCCTGCTGCACAGTGGGGACTTGCTGTCAACTAGCCAGGAGGCTGCCAGGCATGCACTGTAGAAGACAATCCATCTTATCCTGGTGGTGCCTGGTGGTAGGGGACAAGCCATCTTATCCTGGCGGAGCCACGCCAGCATCTGTGGCCCAGAAGTTCAGCAAGCCCGACCCCTGGCTGCACAGTCAAATGGAGCCCTATGGCACAGTTGTCAGGAAGGTGTGGAACCCAGGCGTCATTCCCACTCCACGGCTCGGTGGTGAAGGGCAGCTGAGCCTAGAGCTGTGTCTTCTCCCAGGATTGTGTCATCAAACAGCCATCCTCTCTGTGTGTGTGTGTGTGTGTGTGTGTGTGTGTGTGTGTGTTTAGTGTCTTGGCTGCTCAAGCCCCGTGCACCTGTAGTTGGTGACTTTGGACCAGGGCTGGCATTTCCTGTTTTTTTTAATGAAGAATTTTAAACTGCTCAGACCATGGGCCTGCCCAAGACTGCAGTGGCACATCAGTACCCCTGACCATGTCATGCCATCTGCTGAGTCTTCATGCTCAACTTGGATTGGGTTTTTGGTGGGGACACACCCAGGGCTATAGCTGAAGTCATCTTCTCCTGGCTCCCCGTAGGCAGGTCTCCTTTCCTCCCCACCCAGCAGTAGCAGTGCCACCAAGAGTGCCCACAGCTCAAAAGGCAGGCCTCAGCCTGCAGGGGTGCATGGTGGAGGTGCCCCTTGCAGCCTGAGGACAGAGTCCAGAGCAGCTTCCTGCTGCCCCTGGTCCTGGGGAGAGAGGAAAGGTACTGCAGCAGGGGTTCTGAGGTTTCCCTGGAGTCCTTGAGTCCAGAGTTGTCAGGGGACACAAACAGTCCACCTGCATGTGGGAAGAGAGGTCATTGCAGTGGGTAGGAGTGGGGGCTGCCTGAGGAGAAGGAGCTGGCTATTGAGTACTGCCATCCGCCCATGCCTGGCCATGACTGCCCATGGACTGTGCACCTGCTGGGCCAGTGAAGGGTGCAGAGAGCCTGGAGTTGTCATTTTACTGGCTGCATCCTGCATGTGGAGCACAGCTCTCGGTCTTTCAGGAGCGCATGTTCTCAACATGGTCTCCAGTTTCCTCACTGTTGTTTAAGAGGAAGACAGCATTGGGAAGTGACATCCCTGAGGCCACCCTGCAGTGACTTGGGGAGGTGGCTCTAGGACCTGGTCTTCCCCTTTCCAAGCTGAAAGCTGCGTGCACAGACCTCGATGTTGTGAGTGAAGCAGTGAGGGCTTCTGGCTTCACCCATCACAACGCTTGGTGGTCCCGTGTCATCAGGGCTCAGATGGTGCAACAGACCAGTGAGTGGGTGTCTCCCCAGCTCTGCCTGATGGGGAAGGGAGCCTGTGGTCTTGCTGTGCTGCTCAAGGGCTGGAGTCCTTTCTGCTTGCCTTCCTTAGGCCTGCTGTCCTCCCCATCTCTGGGAGGCACAGGGAGGTGGGGCCTTCTGCAGGTGCCCAGGCTTATCCTGTGCAGTCCTCCCTGATGCAGCTGGGGAACTGAGGGAGAGAGAGAGAAGTCCTTCCTCCAAGGCTACATTGGGATTCTGCCTTCTGGGATCCCCGCCAATGTCATCCACCCTCAAGGGGGCTGGAAGACAGATCCTCTGGCAGAGAGGGGCAGATGCAGTGGTCAAATGAACAGCCCTGCTAATTCCGTTAGTTCTTGCTGCTGGAATTCTCCATTCCTGGGTCAAGGGTACTTGCAAGAGGCAGGGAGAGTACCCTGCAAGCCACAGGGTGCCATTTCTTCATAGGTGCGTTCCACCTGTCTTGGGCTTCATCTGTGAGACAGCCAGGGGCACCAGCCCTAGTGAGCAGCAGTCGGAGAGGATGGCCCTGACCCCCACATCATGCCTCTGTCCGCCATTCCCACTGTCTGTGATGGTTTGTGGTAAAAACTCATGCAACAGAACAGTCACCAACAGGATACCACTCAAGGCAAACATTTATTCTTGTCTTTGTTTGTTTAATTGTAACTTATCCAAGAAAAGATTTATTGACTTACTGGAAAGGTAGGGTGAAAGAGAAAGGGAAGGAGAAAGAGAGAAATTGTCTGCTGGCTCACTCCCCTGCTGGCCGCAGCAGCCAAGGCTGAACCGGCCCAAGCCGGAGCCAAACTCCCCGCAGGGTGGGAGGGCCCCACACACCCAGCTCCTCTTCTGCTGCCTTCTCAGGTGCATTAGCAGGATGAGCAGAGCATCTGGGGCCAGTACTCCAATACAGAATGCCAGTGTTGCAAGCAGTGGCTTAACTCATTGTGCCGCAATGTGGACACTTGCAGTTGGCCACCGCAACCGCGTGTATGTGTGCAGCCCAACAGCATTGGTACATTCCCCTTTGTGCCAGGCGGCTGTTACTGCTGTCCATCTGCACAACCACTGACTCTTGCAAAACCAAACCCCAGTGCCTGGGAGACCACTTCCTGTTCCTTTCCACCCTGTGTGAGTGCATTCACCTAGGCTGTGTCCTCTGGGCAGTGGCTGTGCCACTTGGCTTTCTCAAGGGTCACCTGTGTTGTGTCCCGGCATAGTTTTCCAAGGTTGAGTCTTTTGTTGTGGGTTGACTCCCTGCCTTGCTCGTCTGTTTGTGAATGAACAATCGGTGGCTCCCAGTTGTGGCTATTGTGAATCAAGCCCCTGTGACTCTAAGCCTCTTAGAGACTGCATTCCGTTCTTTGAGCATAACTGGGAGTGAGATGGCTAGATTGGAAAGTCTTGAAATCTTGCTTGTTGGTTTTGGGAAGCCAAGAAAGCAATCCAGTGCCTGGAAAGATAAACTCCTGCCTTTTGTGTCCTGCCTGGTCACTTGCAAAATTCTTTTTTAATGTATTTTGTATCCTACAATGTGAGCAGCCAATAGAGTAGGCTCACTGGGAAGGTGAGGGTCAGATGGGTTTCCACCATCAAGTACAGACCTATTTTGAGCCTCTGGGGCTGACAATGAGTTGCTTTATTGTGTGTGTCCAAAGGCAGAGAGCGGGGAGAGAGAGAGATTTCCATTTGTTGGCTCACTGCCCAAATGCTCGCAGCAGCCAGGGCTGAGCAGGGCTGAGCAAGCCTGAGCTAGGAGCGCAGGGACCGGGCTCTCCATACGCATCTCCTCCTGCGTGCAGATACTCCCTTCCTTGGTGCAGCAGTCGGCGGGAGAAGCTGCCTGGCGGGTCTCCCTGGCTGCTGACGGCCAGAGCACATGGCGGCACAGCCTTCTCTGTTCCTGGTGCGTGTCTCTGTACTGTAGTCTGGTTGATTTGGCCTGGGTGATGCCCCCAGGCAAATGGTGGGCTCTCTGCTTGGGAGATTCTGCCAGCTGCTCCCAGGACCTTGCACCAATCCCCTTTCTGGGTAGATTCTGAAGGCCACAGAGTGGGGTCTGGGTGGGCTGTCGGAAAGACCCGCTGCAGGAACGGTGTGGCTTCCTCCGCCTGCTGAGAAGGTGCTGGCTTCCAGTTCTAGGTGGTGAGGCTTGCAAATCGGAGGAGTGACATGGATGGGAGTATTTGGAGCTCCAGTGTATTTTCTTTAGCTAGAATTTGAGTCTCAGACAACAGGTGTTGGCAGAGAGGCCTCTGAGCTGGCTAAAACTTTACCCCTTTTGCTGCAAGCACCACTGGGTGCCCACCACTGTTCTGGGGCGTGCAGTCCTCCTTCGGGAGTGAGGGACCGCACTGGAGATGTTTGGTACTTACCAAAGGGCACTGGCTGTACAGTCGTAAGTAGAGGTCCAGCACTTTGGAGGGAAGCCTTGGTACTGCGGGCTTTGGGGGATACATGACCCAGCAGAGGGCTAGGGTTTGCCTGGCATCATGAGACAAAAAGGATGGATGGGCAGCCTCAATCCATATGAGAGAGGGCCGGGCCACAAGTGGTCCCTGGCCTGCAGGCCGGGCAGCTCCCTGTGGCCCCGGCTCGTCTTTCCTGTCTCATTCCTGCCTTCTGTGTCTTGGCTTTTCAGATGGTCTGCACAGGTTTGGTTTCCATGGGAATTCATGTTTGCAAGCTTGCTGGGGTGCGCTGGGAAGCACTGATGCTACCCAGCAGGGTCCCCAGGGTGGCAGTCTCTTGTGTCCCAGCACCCCTCCTGCATTGTTGAGCCAACTCCAGGAGTGGAGGGGGCCTGTGTGTGTGTTTAAGGGGCTCCTCTGTTTTCCGTTTTCCAGTAAACAGATCAGCTTTTGCGGGTGGGGGTGGCAGTGGATGCACGTGGTGAATTTTTTTTTTTAAGATTTATTTATTTTTGTTGGAAAGGCAGATATACAGAGAGGAGGAGAAACAGAGTGGAAGATTTTCTGTCAGATGATTCACTCCCCAAGCGGCCACAACGGCTGGAACTGTGCTAACCGAAACCAGGGGCTCGTAGCCTCTTCCAGGTCTCCCACGCTAGTACAGGGTCCCAAGGCTTTGGGCTGTCCTCGACTGCTTTCCCAGGTCACAAGCAGGGAGCTGGATGGGAAGCGGGGCCACCAGGATTAGAACCAGTACCCATATGGGATCCCGGCGCGTGCAAAGTTGAGAACTTTAGCCTTCCTGCAGGGCCCACATGGTGACCTGTCACTCATTTTCTTGCTTCTACGCGGTTGCTTCGTGGTCCTGTTCCCTGCAGGAAGGTGGACAGAACTGAGGAGGCCTGGAGGTCCTTCCCTAACCCTGTCCCACCCTCGCCCTCCTGCCGTCCCGCTTTCCAGTGGGACTTACTTAGAGCAGCCCCAGTGACAGATGGTGGGAGGGCTCATCTGGATCAGCAAGGCTTTGGGAGACAGATGCCAGGCCTGGCCTGGGCACTCCTCTGGAGGTTCCCTGGGGGCACCCCTCCCCCACCCTAATTGGTAGAAGAGAGGATGCCTGGCGCTCACTCCTGCCTCTCTTCAGTCTGTCTGAACCAGGCTCTGGTTTACCTAGCACAGATGCCTGTCTCCTGGTGTGCAGAAGGCATGCGGTAGGCAGAAGTGCATGCAGATCCAGGGCTGTTTGCACCTTTGGCTGCTTGCAGGACCTCCCTGGGCCTAGTGGTGCAACCTGTAAGATGGGCATTTCGCTGTTGGCCCCTAGGAGTGTTGTCAGGCTGGGGTGGGTCCTGGAGGGTGGCCGCTCTCCCTCTCACTTGTCTTCAGGGGGCCTTGGATCGCTGATCCTTGGACAAATTGGGCAGATGATAGCAAGGAGGGGCAGTCAGATACACGCGGGCAACACCACTTCCGGTGTGCGTCCCTGGGGACCCGTGTGTGAGCTGCACAGAAAGCTTTCCTTCAGCCTGGTTCCTGTAGCGCCTGGCACCATCCAGGGCAGGAAGCTTACAGACCGCAGGTGGGCTTTGGGGCTCTCCAGATCCAAGATGGGGTCACCAAATCCAAATCCAAGATGGCTTCACACTCCCAGCATGTGCCTGGAGCACTCCCAGCCTCTGCTGCTCAGGGCAGGACCTGGAGTGGGGTACACGGCCAAGGGGATTGTGGCTGGAGACCCTTCTACACCTTGGGAAAGCTACTTTCTAGGTCTTTCCATAAGTGGGAGGAAAAGCCAGAGAGCCTGGGTGCTTGTCTCTTGCGGCCTCATGGGGTCTTCTGCTGTTGTTGCACTTGTTCTGGTCAGAGAGAGGCCCCTGGATGAGGCCCCAGGACAGAACAAGCAAGAGGACACACAGCCTTGAAGCTCTGGGCTCCTTGTGCCCTTTCAGGGCTCATGGGTATGCGGGGCAGGTGACTGGGTGATTCGCCCTGCGGGGACAGCACGTGCCTGTGAGACTGAAGGAAACAATGGCATTTCTTGTGAGTGCTTTCATTTGCCTCATTCAGTCTGAAACAGGCCTGCTGGTTTTGGCCAATGGGAAGAGGAGGTGAGAGAGCACCAAGGCTGGTTAAAACCCTGTGGTAGTTGTAAGTGGGCATGCGTGTGCAGGTGCAGGGCTTAGGGCACAGGAAGACCAGGACACCTGCTTTGCTGGCTTTGTCCCCTCCTCCCTTTGTGGGCTGGCATGCCAGAACTCTGGAGTTGAGAGTTCATGTGGTAGGATCTGGACCCCTTCCAGGGCTCAGTAGATAAAGATTCTAACATGCCTTCTGCCACTACAGGTTGGTAGCCATGGAAAAAGGGCTCTCAATTTCCCCACCTGTGTAATGGAGTTGGCAGGCTTCTCTGTGACTCTGGGAGCTTAGGCACCCTAGCCAGCCCCTGGGCACAATAAGTGCTGGCCTCTAGTGCTCTGTGGGGCTGTGTCCTGGGCACGCGGAGGTGAGCTTGTCGAGTAGCTCCCAGCCAGCTCGAAGGCACTGTGAGCTGGGTGCTGGGGGTGAGCTCCACACCCACCAACACACTCAGCAAGGGGTGTACTTTCCCACGAGGTCCTGTCTGGTGTCACCAGGAGAGTCCCAGGGTCTTCATCCAAAAGGCACCGAGCACCTGCTGTGTGCAGGTGACTGTGCCAGTTAGCAAGTCCCAGGTAGCCATTTGTTCTTGGACCGTCCCCACATCAAAGCAGAGCAGTTCTAAAGCCTCAAAGAGATGTGTCAGAAGCTGTTAGCTCTCCCCACTCCAGGGCTGCCAGAAGCATGCTCCTTGCCGCAGGACCAGGCATTCCCTGTTTGCCACACTGGCCAGGCCCCCAGCAGGTGGCTTCTACTCTTTCCCATCCCAGAGGCAGGAATTTGGAGGCTAATTCACAGTGGCTGGCCCCTGTGCACAGACAAGGGGACCAGGGCACGCTGCCTGGTTTAGCCTATTTTTAGAAGGAGCCATGTGGGTGGGCGGAGAAGACAATGAAGAATGGGGGCCCTACAGTGGCTTATTGTTCCTCTGGAGGTTTCAGGGCCTGGCAGGGCCCAGCAGATGATCTGTGGCCCCCACCAGGGGTGGTGCTGGGGGCTGGCCATGGCTCCCGCGTCTGGATTTTTCCAGGGCTTCGTGTCAGGGAAGCGTTGGGTCATGAGGGGCAGAAAGACAGGGACACAGGGCTGGACTGTTTGAGTGTTCCTCTCCTTCATGTAGAACTTGGGAGGCAGGACTCTGCTCTTCTTTCTGAATCCTTGCTCCGTTGGGTACCATGGCCCTGGGGATGTTAGTCCTCCTCCGTGCCCCCTCCCCTCAGCCCTTTTGATGGGATGGTTCTTTGACCTTGCTTTCTTCCAAAGAACTCCAGGGTCCTACAACTCCTGGGGTCCTCCCCACTACCCCTGCTAGGTATGGGTTCCTGTCCACTTATCTCCCCGGGCACCCAGGTGAGTGGCACATAGTAGGTACTGAATCAGTGAGCGGCACATGACAGTGGAGTGGCTGAAGTTGCACAAAGGAGGAAGTGAATCAGAGATGGACCTGTGTAGATGGCTGGGAGCCTGTGGTGGCAGCTGAGGTTGCATCTGCTAAGTCCTGAGGGTGACCACAGGTGAGGATACACTGAGGGTGACCATCTTGGGGATCCCCTTCTGCCATTCATGGCCTGTGTGACCCCGCTGCTGCTCTTACCTTCTTGCCACTGATAAGCATGTGTAAACCCAACAAGGCTCTTGTGAGGGATGCGGGCCATAGAGATGGCTCAGGGCCACCCCATGCACTGGGGCTGCCAGTCCTGGGCCAGAGGAAGTAGATGTGACTGAGGTGAAGCTGCTCCTCTCAGATGCAGATCACTGCAGTGAGATGAGTGAATCGGGTCCTTGGAAACTTCTGGTGACTGCAGCTGGAGCCTGGTTCAGGAGTGGGTTGAGGTTCTTGGCAGGTGACTCTCCTTTGGAGATGGAAGGAAGAGCCAGGAATGGGTGGGGGACTAGCGGAGTGAGCAAGTCTGTGGACACAGGCTGGATAATTATTTTTGGGCTGGAAAGGGGCTCCCTGGCCTTCTGAGAACTGGGGGCAGGTAAGGGATGGGTGTGGTGTGATGTCATTTAGGAATCTTTCGGTCAACTCAGAAGAGCTAGTGTGTAATCGACACTTGTTCCTGCAAGCAAAAGTCTCAGGTGGTAGGCTCTGGCTTCCTCTCTGTTTTCCATCTCTAAACTGATGGGATTGTCCAGTACCCTGTATCTTTCATTCCTGCTCTGCTCCTCTCCCCTCCACCTCATCTACTTTCCATCTCGGTGAATTTGTCTGCCCTGGACTGGTGTATAAATAGAATCATCCCATGTGGGGTCTTCTGTCATAGTGTCAGTTTCGCTGTGTTGTGTATAGCATGTATGAAACCATCCAGCCTTTATTACATGTCACTACACCTGTGTGTATATAGCCTACATTCAGTTTATCCATCTTCAGTTGACGAATGCTTGAGCTGTTGGCATTGGCTGCTGTGATTAACATCACTTGCCTCTGGGTGACAATAGGGTTTGCTGCAGCTCCAACCCTTCCAGCTTTGCTAGATCTGGGTCCAACCCACTTCACCAGTAGCTGGTTTGCCTGACTCAGCTGGTGGTCTTGCAAAGCTGAAACGTGGAATGTGTGAGTTGGCTTTGGCATGGGAAAGGTGGGGAGGTGGGGAGATGGGGTAAATGTCAGGAGACCTCCAGTAGGGCAAGAGGTGGGTGGCTTTCCCAAAGAAAATGAAAGACTGTTCTTGGAGATAGGGAGTGGACTCTGAGCAGTCTAACCCATCGAATGCCCATCTTGGGTGTGATCACCTGTGGCCACATGCTGAGACATGCATGTGCAGGAGACCTCTGTTTCTCGGATGGTGGAGATGCAGTGGCGTGGGGGAAGGGCTGTGGTGACTGGCTTCTCCCAGAATTTGGTGCCGTTGACGGCATCATTTGACCTGGGGTTCGTCCCTCTGCACCGTCAGACTCAACCCCTGCCCTTTCCCTTTCCTCTCTTGGTCTGGGAGTGGCTCCTGGTCACTGACCTCTACCAGTGCTAAGCTCCCGAGCTCTGGTTGCTGGATGACAGGTGCACTCCAGGCTTCCTCCGGCGCTGGGCATGGACACCCCTTGGCCCATGTAACAGGCCCTGTGTCTGCTGTCCCCTCAGGAGCAGGACATCGAGACTCTGCACGGCTCCCTCCATGTTACTCTATGTGGAACACCCAAGGGCAACCGACCTGTCATCCTCACGTACCATGACATCGGCATGAACCGTAAGTTCCCAGGAGCCATGGCTCACCTCCTGAAAGGGGCCATCTTGGAAGGGCGGAGTGATGGCTAAAGTGGGAAACCCACTGTCTCCACTCTAGGGACTTTGGGGAGCAGTTCTGGGAAAAGCTTTTGCCACAGCCCTGAAAGGCCTAAAATGTACTGTGAAAGGCTTCTACAGCATGGGGCTGCTGTGAGCCCAGGGAGCCCTCTGCCATCTGACTGGTTCCGGAGGCAAGTTAGTGCGACAGTGGTGCTTAGTGTTCTCCTAAGAGTGCGATAGCCATCAGCCTAATCATTTGGAGACCTTTCCATCACTCCACAGGGAAACTGTGTCCCCTGTATCTGTGACCCAGTCTCCCATCCTCACCAGCCACTGGTGACGGACCACTCGCCTGCTTTCCATCTCTATGAACGTGCCTACTCTAGTGTGTTGTATAAATGGAATCACACAGCCTGGGGCCTTCTGCGTTGCTTTCACGGGTCCCTCCTGTTGCATGTAGTATGTGCCCTGACTGCACATAACTGCAGCTGCGTGCAGATAGCCCACGTCCATTTGAGAAAGCCAGTTTTTTGGCTCTTGTGAGTACTGCTGCTGTGTGTGTGTGGCTGGAGAGTTCTAAAGGTTTCTGAGAAACCAGGTGGGGATGGTGCCTCCTGCCACTCAGATGGAAGACCTCTGGCCTGGCTCATCCCTGGCTGTGCTTGGCATTTGGGGAGTAATAGAAGATCGTTCTGTCTTTGTTGCTCAGCCTTTCTTTCAAATTAGAATAATTTTTTAAAAGAAGATACACAGAATGGAGATGGATTTTTTCCTGCAGAAGGCACTTTTAGACCTTCTTGTTCAGTTACATTGGAAAAGTGCAGTATTGAGTGTTCCGTGCTTGGGTAGGTTTTGACTATTACATTGTTTGATTTGTATTTTTCCCTATAGCTGATAAATTCCAGTTAATTCTTGAGGCTGTAGATGTCTTTCTTCATCCTCATTTCAATTTAGCTCACATTTCCCTCCTCCATCCCCCTTGTGTCTGTGACGTGCTGGTCCCAGGCCAAGTGCTTTGACAAGCATGGTATGCCTGTATACTGGGCTCTGGTGAGCATGGTATTGCCTGCACCCGTGTTACACACATTGTCTGCAGGCTGGTTGCCATGGACGAGACACTGCAACCGAAGGCCCCACACTCTGGGGTCTGCTCATTCCTGGTCCTGGAATGATTTAATGGATGCTCTGTGAAACACATCCTGCTTATGGTTTTGCCACCCGGCCCCTTCCTGCATGTGGCTCTGCCATTTCCTTGGGCTTTAGAGCCTTCTGCTGGTGTCTCTGCTTCCAGGAGATGGGAGAGAAACTACTGGGTGGGTGATGGGAAAAATGGTGAGCATTCCTTGCTGTTGGCCAGAATCTGGTCACGATTGACTGATTGCAGTGGAGTCCAGAAAATGAAGTCCAGCCAGGTGCCCAGGGCGAGAGGAGACATGACTTGGTGGCACTTTGGCCCTCAGTGATTGGCAGACTCCAAGGCCACATAGGAAGGGAAGAGTCCATGCTTTACGGCCCGCCTCTAACTTGTTAGAAAATGAACGTGCACTGGCCAGTGGCCCAGACATGAGCATCTAGAAGACTTAGAGACGAAGAGGTTATCAGCCAAGAAACCCAGCGTGTGCTAGGGCCATGGGACCAGACTGGGAGTCCTTCTCAGCACCAGCCACAATTTCTGAGATGCCTCTCCTGACACCTGCATAGCGTTGGAGTTCACTGATCACCCAGCCTTGGTCCTGAGAGCCACCCTTGCCTTTGTCACCAGTAGAAAGTGGAACTGGGGTCTGCACAGGGTGGGAGCCAAAGCACCACATGGGTACTCTTTGCCAACAAGACTTCTGGTCTGACTTTTCTCTCGTTGTCTTTCTCCCTTGCTTGCCTGCTCTGCCTCCAGACAAAACCTGCTACAACCCCCTCTTCAACTACGAGGACATGCAGGAGATCACCCAGCACTTCGCGGTCTGCCATGTGGACGCTCCTGGCCAGCAGGATGGTGCACCATCCTTCCCCGTGGGGTGAGACGTTGGGGGAATGTTGCCTGTGCTTGATGGTCATCCCTCCCAGGATGCGTGCTGAGCAGGCCACTTCATTCACAGTGTTTGGGGCATGCTGAGTGTGACTGGGCTGGCTAGGTCCATTTCTAAGATGCAGAAATTGAGTTACAGAGCCATTCACTGCCTTGTTCAGGGTTGCGCAGTCATCTCACTGAAAGCAGTTCCCTTTGAAGCCGCAGCCTGTGGCGGGCTGTCTGCTCTGCCCAGCCGCGCTCAGCTTGCAGTGGACAAGGGCTATACAGATTACCATGGTGTAGTCACGGTCAAGCTCACCAACTGCCCTTCCCACCTCTCCCCGCCCCACCAGTAAGAATCAAATGGGGTGAGGGTGGACTCTAAAGGGCTGCTCTTGACACTGTGGTTAAACCAAGGTGGGAGCAGGCTTCTAGGTCCGCAGCTTCCAGAAGTCACCATCTAGAGGGCATCAAGAAATAGCCTTCCCATTAGCATTTGGAATTCTCCTTAATAATTAACCCTTATCGGAGAAGAAGGGGGCCAGGATCACACATTAAAAGCTTATCAAAATGGTGAGAAGCAGTTAACTGTTAACCAGAAGATAAACCAGGGGGTCAGCCACACCAGTGGACTGGGAAAGGCTTGCAGGGGGTGGGTAAGGAGGCTATCTCAGCTCCCTGGCAGGTTGGGGTAATGTTGCAAGACCCAGGGGGCCCACCCAGGGAGTGTGTGTTGAGCTGATGAAGGGTGTGTTTCTGCCAAGGTCATGTGTGATTGGGAATCTCTGCTCAGAGTCCCTGTCTGCTGCCTCAGCTAGGGACAAAGGGAGAGCAGGGAGCATCCCAGCCCCTGGAAGGGTAAAGCCTCCGCAGGCTGAGCCCGAGGCGGCGCAGCAGGCATGGTGTCGCCTGGTCAGGCAACTCCTGGATCTGGGACCTGCTTGCTACATAGGATAGGGTTGTGTGAGATGCCCTGCTGCCTACCCTGGGGTGCAGGGAGAAGCTGTCAGAGGCCCCAGAAGTGAGCTAGCTGGACTTGTCTCTCACCTCTTCTCCCATAATCCAGCACCCCTCCCCCACCTGCTCCCACTCATGTTGAGTCCCACTGATCCAGATTGTCTCAGGCTCCTGTACCTGCTGGTTTCTGCTGAATATATTCCTGGCATTCTTTACTCACACAAAGCTCCCATGCCCTTCCTCCCACCTCACTTTTCTCAGTCACTTCTTCCAAGAAGCCCTCCCTGACTGCCTGACCCAAATGGGCTTCCCTACCTCAGTCTCCCCTCTTTGCACCTGCTTTCCTCTCGCAGCCTTTGTTACGAGTATGGTCACTTTTCTTCCACAATTGAACTCTGCGGTACTTGCGTGCCTCCCGCTTCCCCCAGAGCCTGGCGCATGCAGGCGTGTCAGTGGCTCCTGGGCAGGTGACTCGGGCCCCTTCTGATTCCTGCTCTCTGAACTTGGAAATGGGCAAGGCGTCATGGTCAGCATCCTTTCTGCTCTCCCAGCATCCTGCACCCATGGCTGAACACACACCCCAGCACCCCTACCTCTGGACCTGTTGGTCTTAAGAACCCGAGTGGGCTATTTTGGGATCACTGATGTTTAGAATTCTGGTCCTGGGGAACTCTTCTATGACAGATCAGTGAGCTCACCAGGGGCCCTTCTCTGGAACCCCAAGCCTGTAGGAGGAGCCTGCCTCTGTGTGTGCTGCTGGGTACTCAGAGGGTGAAGGGCGCTGGGCCAGGGATGGGCATGTGTGGCCCTTGGGCACTTGTGTCCCACTGACTGTCTCTTGCTGTGTCCCCAGGTACATGTACCCCTCCATGGATCAGCTGGCTGACATGCTCCCTGGAGTCCTCCACAAGTTTGGGTAAGAGCAAGCCACTCCTGGGGCCTGCAGAGAGGGGCAGCTCTCCCTCACCCCATCTCTCTGCCTTGATCCCCACATGGGCACCCACACCTGGGCTGGAGCTGAGCAACAGGGCAAGGGGCATTCCCGTGCTTTGCAGACACTGCTCCCTCTGTGGCTCCATCATGTTGGCCCTCCTTCCTGGGTGACAGCACCCACCCTGCCATCCTGCCCCCGCCTCCCCTCCTGGGACCCCTGCCTCCTCCCGTTGGGATGCTGTTCGCCCGAGCTCTGTGGCCGTTGGCTGTGTGCCTGAGGCTGGGTGGGTTATGCAGAGCGGAGGCTTACTTAGTTCCTGGCTCTGGAGGCCATGAAATCCCAGGACATAGTGCTGGGTTCTGCTGAGAGCGAGAGAGCCAGGCTGCAGAGGGGACAGAGCCAAGCCCTCCGTGTCCACAAGTGGGTTTGCCTGTTCACCAGGACGGAGTCCTGAGACCCGGTCAGCTTCCAGAGGCCTTGCCAGGTGCCACATGCATAAGACTTTGGGGACAGCACAATCCCCAGGCCAGCAGAGGGCTCCTGGGCTGCCCGGGAGCTTGGGGACAGCTCCCTGGCACTGCCTGCTTTCTGCTCTAGCTGCCTTGTAATGATGATGATGGCTTGTGCCCTTGCCCAACTCGCTTCCCTTCCAAGTTCTGGCCTCCAAGTGGGAAGCAGTACGAATGCCCTTGTGGCCTTCCTGTAAATGTCAGATGGGGCCCTGAGAGCCTGGGCTCCAGCCGGGAGGGAGGGAAGGGAGCCAGGCAGTCCAAGGTCATGGTCTCTGTGGAGTCATGAAGTGCCAGGGACTTGGGGTCCTTGAGGGCCCAGCCTGGCAGCATTCTCCAGGGTTGTGTCCTGCACATGAGGCCTCCTCAGTGCCAGCGCTGCAGTGGTCCGGGGGGCTTTAGGTGGTGATGACGGCCCCATCTCTCTTTCCCTGATGGGAGTCCTTGCTTCCGCTTCTAGGCTGAAGAGCATCATTGGCATGGGAACGGGCGCGGGCGCCTACATCCTGACTCGATTTGCTGTGAGTTCTTGGGCATATTTTAAGTATATCAAATTCATTGGAGACTTAAGGAAGAAAGGTGGGGAAAACATCAGGAGGGCCCAGAGGGAAAGAGAAAGGATCCCTCACTGTTTCCCAAAGTGGAACCCTGCCCCACTCCTTCACCTGCTCCATGCTCCTGTGTCCTGGGCACACACGCAGGTGGCATGTCCTCACCCAAATCCAGCTCCTGCTTCCATGCATGCTGTGACAGGCACCACAGGCTTGGTGTGTGCCTTTGTTTTTACTACAGCATAGTTCCCAAAGCAGGCTGCTTCATCATCTGGCTCCCTGTTCTAGGGGTTCAAAGAGCAGGCAGGACCAGGCTCGCTCTCCTGAGAACCCGCTCAGGGTCACATGGTGGCCGTCTGATACTGCTGCGAGCAGTCCTTCTTCAAACCCCAGGGACCTTGCACTGCACTGAGCCCTCACCTGAGTGCCTCTAGCATTATCCTGCAGAGGACCACTCATCAATACTGAAATCTAAGGATTCCTCACTTCCTCTCCGTGGCAGGCTCTGTGCACTTGGCCGGGCGCATGAGTTGTGTCCATTTACAGAAGAGTATACCACAGCCTCGCTCTGTGATACCTGTTTGGGGTTTTGAAGCTAAAGTCCATTTACATCCCAGCTTAACCCCGACATGAACCAGAGATGCATGCATGAAGCTGACAGCTGTCCTTCTTGTTACCATGGGAAGCACTGCTGTGGCCTTGACATTGCATCCTCAGCGAGCTGTTAGAAAATGCAGCCCTCCTCATTGCCTTCCCACGTAGGGAATTCCGACCACCTTCTGCTTAGCTGGGCTTTGCTGCAGGAGCTAAATCAGCCACCGAGACTCTGAGAGCAGAGGCCTCAGGAGGGTCACGATGCCTCTGTGTTTCCTAGAAGCAACAGCGTTGCTGCTGCACCCTGATTTGCGAGGTTGATGGGGCTCGTACCCATCTGACGAATAGAGGAGCTGAGGCCCAACCCAGTAAGGTGGGGGCTCCACAGGACGTGTCATTGCTACCCCCTTTTGGGTTTTAGCAGGACCTAGTGTTTTGCTGGGGTAGGGTGTGGGGCTTCTGGCCGCTCTCGTGGTCTGACCCTCTTCTGGGTGAGTGCCCTCCCACCTGGTGTGACTTGGGAAGTTCCAAGGGTTTCAGGTGGCCCGGCTCTGTCTCACCTGGTGTCTTGCATCTCACAGCTCAACAACCCTGAGATGGTGGAGGGCCTCGTCCTCATCAACGTGAACCCCTGTGCTGAAGGCTGGATGGACTGGGCTGCCTCCAAGGTGAGCCTGGGGTCCCAGGGGCCGCGCATGCCTGGAGCAGCCCTGGAGCTCCAGGCCCTGCTGCACTCACTCCCCGCAGAGAGGGCCTTTTCCTTGGTCTCACTTAGAAGAGTGGGTGTGACCTCAGCTGTCTGTCTTGCTGAGGGTTCAAATAGGACTGTACTGGCCACTCCAGGAATATCATTAGCACACGGGCCTCCGTCCAGTCCTGTGGGGCATCTGATGGATTAGTTAAGTGTTTGGGGTTTGAGGACAGAAAAAAACCTTTCCACTTACCAGGTCCCTCTTCAAATGGTTGTGATGGCCGTAGCTGGGCTCGTCCGAGCTGGGAGCCAGGAATTTGTTCACAAGCCAAGGACTTGTGCTGTCCTTCTTGTGGGGTGGATTGGAATGAAGCATCTGGGACTGGAACCAGTGCCCAGATGAGATGCTGCAGGTGGAGGCTTAGCTGGCTGCACTGCTGTGCAAGCTTCCAAAAACCTGCCGTCTTAAGTCAGACATTCACGAGGGAAACTACTGTCCTGCTGGTGCCACAGGTATTGGAGTAATAGGAAGCTTGTGTGTGTGAGTACCTGCTGTGGGCATGCACTGCCCCCAATCCTCACGGTGCCCACTGGCCGGGGTGGTTCTAACCCTTGCACTGTGAAGGGGGGAGCTAAGGTTGCGTTGTTGAGGACATTGTACGGGATTGCAGGAAGTGGGTGGCAGAACTCGGACTGGGTGCCCGTGACTCCATGGTGTGTGAGCTTGGCTGTCCTTGGGCGTGATGCTGCTGGTCCAGCGTGGCAGGGGGACACAGGCCAGCCTGGCCAGGGCGGAAGGGACCTGAGCGAGCCATCCTGGGAGGGAGCCTGACTCTGGCTCGAGTCCGGAGGCTCCTTGTTTATTTCTTAAAACTCCTTTTTTTTTTATGAAGGAGAGAGTTGTCCCAACCAAAACAGGACAAAGCCCAGGTGGGGGTTGGGGGAGTGGGTCCTGGCTTCTCCCTCGGAAGGGGTGTTTTTGCCAAGCTTTAGGGTGGCTGCTGAGAACGGAGGCTTTGAGGGGTCACAGTCCTTGCCCAGTCCTGGCCACTCCCGTGTTGCATTGCTTGTCTGATGTGGTGCCAGAACATGGGGCCCTTCCCTCGGCTGTTGGAGACATTGCAGGAGGGGAGCTCACTCCCTGTGGTTCTGATTGGATTTTTCCAGCAAGGGAAGCAGCATTCCAATCAGCTGGTTTGGCTCCTGGATGGCTGCTGTGAGCCAGGCTGCCTGGAAGATGGTAGGGGGTGGGGTGACTGGCTAAGGTGGAGCCTGAGGGTTACTGGGGATTATAGTGGCCACAATGTGCACTTCCTTCCAGACCCCAGCCTTGGGGTGAAGCCGTCTGCAGGAAACAGGAAGACCCTTCATGAGGGCTGGCTGGAAGTCCTGGGGATGCCGAGGTGTGAGCGCCTTTACCAGGGCCCACTGCCTGTAGTGCCTGTGCACTGCTTAGCTGTGCCTGCTGACACTGTGGCTCTCGGCACACCAGCTGGAGGCGAGCCAGGGTGCACAGTGCCCCCTGGGCTGGGAGGTGGCAGTCAGAGAGCAGGCCCAGACCCCCGGCTGGAGCTCATCTCCCCTCCTGGTTCCTGAAGTCACCCATGTTAATGGGGTGTGTCATGAGTACCTGGTCTTGAGGGTCCTCCTGCAGGGCAGGCAGCATTTTTGGATCTCCTGTTGTATACTGAGTACTTGTGGGGCTCCTGCCTTAGGAGTAGCAGTTATAGAACTCCTAGTGTGTCCCTGGAATTTGTACAGTTCTTGCTGTAATCTGGAATTTAATGAGTTGCTGATGTTACACCTGCATGCTACAGAATTCTTTCTGGATCCCTAGCATTTATGGAGCTCCTGGTGTATGCCTAGCCTTGTTGGTGAGCACAGAGCTGGTCACCAGTGTGCTATATCGGTACAGTCTGAGTTGGGAGGGTGGCTTTGCAGGGACTGTGCTGAGGTGGTGCAGGAGCATCAGTGGAGAGCCCCACAGGTGCAGGGAGGTACAAGAGGAGAACTCAGGGCGCACTTGGAAGAAGTGGAGGGGCCTTTCTTGCTAGAGGCTTGGGGGTCTCACTGCTTTTAACTCTCGGCTCCTTTCCTCCAGATCTCCGGGTGGACCCAAGCTCTGCCGGACATGGTGGTGTCCCACCTCTTTGGGAAGGTGAGTAGTGCGGCCTGGCGCCCTCTTGGCCATGTAGAGCAAGTGACTGAGTCTCCTTGGCCAGGGGCCATAGGGCTTTTTCCATTCCAGCTGCAAAATGTGGAATCGGAGACTGAGTGATTCTGTTAGCTCCCCGAGCAGGGCTTGGGCCTGGGGGGAGAATAGAACCCGTGAGTTCGGGAACAGAGTCCACTGTAGCCACCCCAGGTCATGGCCTGTGTGGCTCCACTCCTGTTTGGCTCTCAGCTGGGAGGGTGGGGGGCAGTCTGCAGAGTCTCCTACCCTCCCCCTACCAGACAGACAGAGCCTGTCCTCTCCTGGTAGGCAGATGGTGCCAATAAGTCCTTGTGCCCTCCAGCCTGGCCTTGGCCTCTGGGTTTGTGCAGCCCCGGGTGAGGGGGGATTGGCCATGAATTCTGATACCAACACAGGACCTGGAAAATTCAGTTGCCTGACCTCGAGCTGCCCTGCCCTATTGCTGCTGAGTGGCCCTGCCCCGAGTGAGCAAGGGTGACCGCCTGCCAGCCAGCATGTTGCTGGGCCATGGACATTCCGCTTTGGAGCTGGGGAGGCGTGCACATGGAAGCAGTCCTTGCTTTAGCTGCTGTGGCTGCTGCCACAGAGGGGAGGGCTCAGAGCAGGGTGAGGATGCCCGGCTCGTGAGGTCATGTAGCCTGTCCCTGCCAAGCCGCCACAAGCAGGAGTCGACAGCCATTAAGCCTACAACAGGATAGTTTGTAAGCTGATAGCCTTGCATGGCCTGTGAGTGACGTCCTAAGTATCTCAGTAGTCCCTGGCAGGGAAAGGTTCCCAGCCTTGGCTTAGATCTCCAAAGACGGGTCACTCACCATTCTGGAACTACGGCCCTGGAGTCAGGTACTCATGGGACTTGAGACACGAACCCATGACGGCTGCTCCCAGCTGCTGACCACTCACGCCGGTCTCTGCCCCATCTAGCCCCGGCTTTTCCACATCTGTCTCAAAGCTCCCTGTCCTCCTCCACAGCTTTGCACCAGCTGTCAAGGCCCTCTGGGGTGCTGTGGCGGTCTCACCATGAGATTCCCGAGTACCTTTCCCAAATCAGTTCATACCCTTCAGATCCAAGCGCAACTCTTCTGGGGGGGCACTCGGGTCTTCTTTCTCTTTCCTGCTTAGCTATTCATGTCCAAAGTGGGCAGAAATTTAGGGGATTTCAGAGCCCATGTCTGTTTCCCTTGGAGACAGGGCATCGGGTAGAGCACAGAGTGTCTCAGTGCCACCCAGGGTCCCCTGGAGATCAGGTCATCAGCAGGGTGTTCACCAGCACCCCGGGTCAGATTACAGCTGGGTTCCTCACACTAGCTTGCCCCCTTGCCTTTGTGTGATTGGCCGGTTGGTGTTCGTGGTGGACGCGGCGCGGCGCGGCTGGAGCTGTGGTGGCTTGCTCCGCATCCCGCTGTGCTGGCGCCTGGTACATCAGACCCTTGTGCGTACTGCAGCATGCCCTTCTGCTGAGCCCAGTGGAAGCGGAACTGGCTCCTCACTTGGGGGCTTGCCCCAGCTCACACTAGAAAGCACCCCAAGGGGGGCTGGGCCAGGGCCACCCTGGCTGTGCTGAGGCCTGGGGCAGCCCTCTGTGGCAACTGACAGTGTCCTCTTGGCAGCAGCTTGCTGATACCTGGGTTGATTTTGTTTCTTGTGCAGGAAAAGCAGCTTTTTTGCTCTCTCTGTCTGCCTCTTGGCAAAGGGCTTTTCAGTGGCAGTTCTGGTGAATTCCACCCAGGGGGATGTGGAGAATGGAGAGAATGGGGAGTCAAACAAGAGAAATGATTTCCCCAAGAGAGGAGCAGCAAGGGGCAGCAAGGGGCAGCAAGGGAGCTGGAGTCCCAGCTGTCCAGTGGGAGCCCTTCAGGCCAGCCCTGACCGCCTAGCCTTGGCTGCCTGTGTGCACCAGGATGTGGGAGCATGGCTCTCTGGCTCGCCCTGTGCACCGGGCCTCCTTAGCCTTCCCTTGTGTCTGAGCACCGGCTGGCAAGGGGCAGTGAGCAGGCCAGAGCCACAGCAGTCAGGATCTCCCCGCGTCTTTCTCTGCACGCAGGAAGAAATGCAGAGCAGCGCAGAGGTTGTGCACACCTACCGCCAGCACATCGTGAATGACATGAACCCTGGCAACCTGCACCTGTTCATCAACGCCTACAACAGGTATGGGGGAGGCCCTCAGCCGCGTGGGTGCTGCTGCTCGGCTCCACGGTGGGTCTGCACTGAGAAGGAAGGGAGCACAGGGCTGCTGAAATGAGTACAATGTACAGGCCGGGGTGCCTGATAGAAAGACCTGGAGGTGGGAGCCGGACCTGAGCTACTGATCCAGGCCGACCGGGGGCAGTTGTGCATGGGACCCAGGCCCAAGGCTGAATCAAGGGGTGAGTGTAGCTGACTTTCAGGAAAACGCCATGTGTGAGACGAGTTGGTGGGTGGCTGGGTTCCCTGGAAGGAAGGGAGGATCCAGGCCAGCTCTTGGGAGGCAAGTTAGTCATTGCAAAGACAAGGAGGTGGGGCACAGCGTCAGGAGCTCAGCCACGGCCAGGACTGGCAGCCAGGGTTTCGTGAATCTTCCAGTGGGCTCACTTAGCCTGCTAAAATCACTCACTCTTCCACTCTCCTTGAGAAGGGTTCAGGAGTCAGCCTCCTAGGAATTTCCTCTTCTCCAGTGTCAGTAACCTGACTTGATTTGTCTTTGGAACAAAGTTCAGTGTCAGTTTCCACTGGTGTCTCAGTGTGGGAGAGCTGGCCCAGGCTCCGGGCCTCATGGGCAATACTGGGAGCCCTGGAGACCAGAGCAGGGCACTGCTGTCTCCCTGAATGCCCACAACATGACATGAGGGGTTGCCAGGGCGGTGAAGGCACCGAGGTCACACAGCTCGAAAGTGGCAGAGTGCCAGGCTGAGACCTCAGCTGCAAGGGCGTGGGGTGCCGGGGACATCCGGGCACCCAGGCTGTGGCAGGGGAACCATGGGGATGTGTCTGAGCCAGGTCCTGGCTGCTCCACAGAGACGTCACGGCTAGTGAGGGAGACCGCTGGGGAGGCTGGGCTCCCCCGCGCAGCCTCTGACAGGTGGACAGGCAGTGAACATGCTGCGTGAGTGATAACAAAACATCTGGGACAAAATGAGATTGGCTCCCTGGAGATGGTCCAGTGTTACTCTCCCGGAAACAGCCCTCAAGTGGCCCCCAGGGGACCCCACATAACTTGGGGATGTGGGGGTGTGGCTGTCTCAGCATGGGGTTGGGGATGTGCAGCTGCCAACAGTACTTGTATTGTTGCAGCCGGCGGGACCTGGAGATTGAGCGGCCGATGCCGGGCACACACACCGTTACCCTGCAGTGAGTAGCTTTTCTTTCCTCTGCCACCTGTGTGGGCCATGTAGCCATCCTCTTACCTTTACCTATGCCTGATGCAGGCCGTTCTGGGTGCAGCAGGATGGCCCTCCCTCGGTGATTGCTGGGTGGTGCGTTGTGGTCACTGGCACCTGGGAGAATTCTCTCTGGAGACGGAGCTCTGCCAAGCCTGACCCAGTTTCTCCCTGAGTCCCTCGGAGTGACCTTTCCATAGCAGAGGGCCACACTTTGGACACTGTTTATGAAGTACCTGCTGTGTTAGGTCCCAGGATCGCTTCCCAAAGCATAAAAATGAGCAAGCTGGGACCCATTCTTGGAGCACTGTTTCCATTTGGGAGGGAATGGCAGCGTGGACCTAGCTCGCAGAGTCCCCCAGCAACCGTGGTGTCTCTTTGTGGCGCCACACGTTCACCACGTCATGTGATGCATGTGTCCTTGGCACATGCCTTTCCCTTATAGTTTGTGCCATCCTCATGTTCCTCTTGGTTGTCAGCAGAGCCCTGCTTACCCTCCCATGAGACCATGTTCTAAAGTAAGACTGTCAGGGCACGGGACTTATGTGGCTGACATTCATACTAAGATGTGTATGACCCACAGTCCTTTTTCTCCAAAGAACTAAGCAGAAGGGGTTGGGAAAATGAACTGGAGCAATGGGTACTGTGGAAACCATCATCCATTTTTAGGGCTCTGGTCCCAGCCTGGCAGGCCTGGGAATGTGTGACTTGGGTATCTGAGCCTTGTGCCAATCACCCCTCGTCTCTCCCTGCCCACAGGTGTCCTGCTTTACTGGTGGTTGGAGACAACTCCCCAGCTGTGGACGCTGTGGTACGTAGGGACCAGCCAATGGCTAGCCCAACAACCGGTCTAACTCTGTTAGGTGTTTTCCTACCCCTAGCCACTGCCAGACCAGGTGACATGTTTGAGGTGCTGTGCTGGCATTCAAATGCTCCTGGGCACAGGGTCCACCACCAATTTCTTACCCTGTTACGTGCCTTTGCTGGATGTTTGGCCTTTTCCCGCCACCAGTCTGCTTCCATTGGCTCATTTTACAGACCTGAGGCCTCCTGGCTTCCTGGCCTAGAACCTCCTCTTCCATTTTGGAATCAGGTGGCTGTCCTTGGCTTGATGGGTGCCTGATCACCTGGCAGGGGCTCAAGGCACCTGGGCAATGGGTCTCAGGCAGGGCTTTCTGACTCGGCACATGCCATGTGTCCCATGTGCACTGCTGTGGAGGTACAGAGCCTGACTTCCTGACTTCCCTTGCCACTGGATGGGGTTACCAGGCAGCTGATGTGTGTCCCAGAGGGCGCACACCTGGGGCAGTGCAGCGGGCTGCCCAGAGGTACGTGCAGACATCCATGTAGCAACACTTGCTGCAGCATAGCTGGCTTTGAGTTCCTTGTGGACCAAGCCAATAGATGGCCCCCATGCAAGGAGCTGCTGGTTCTGCCCTAAGCATTCTGATCATTACAGATGACCCATGGGTGCTCGACACAGTGCTGGACACCACTCTGACATGGACCATAGGGAGAGGGAAACCAGCTTGGGGCGACGATGGGGGGACATGATTGTGTACAAAGCATTTGTCAGAACAGGTGTATGTGACCTGCAGCATCTGACCCAGCTGGGTCTCAAAGGTCCTGCACAGAGCAGGTGCTTCTGCAGCGTGGTCTGAACTTTAGCTAAGCTGCTCAGCTAACCTTTGAAAAATGGTATCTTTCCCATTTTATTGAAGGGGAAACTGAGGCTCAGAGAAGTTTAGGAATTTTTCCAAGATGACATAGCCACAAATAGGAGGGCTGGGATGTCTCCCTAAACCCAAGGGCTGTCTTCTGTGACAGTTGGAATGTTGCCATTATATGAATGGCACAGTGCACAGTAGCATGGGGGTGAGCAAAAATTTTAACTTGGACTGGACTCCAGGTAGAAAATTAACAAATATTTTTGTCCTTGTCCAGGTGGAGTGCAACTCAAAACTGGACCCGACTAAGACCACACTGCTCAAGGTACAAGGGATAGGGTGGGGACATCTGTCCTTTTGTAGGGACACTGAGGTATTCTGCAGCATGGCCCTGGGCTGGTGAAGGTGGAGCTGGCGGGCAGAAACTGCACAACCAGCCATCATCTCTCTCTCCATGGGGACTAGCCATTGTAGTCAGGCAACGGACATAAGAGACTCCATCTGGCTCTGACCAGAGGAGTCTAGGATTGCTGGTCCCAGGGCTCCGAGGAGGGAAGGATCAGAGCTGACTTGGCAGGGGTGGGGTCAGGATGCTCCTCCCACAGGGGCTGTACTTGCCTGATGCAAGCTGACATCTCCCCAGGCTGTGGAAGAGTAGGACTTTGCAGCAAGTTCTCTGAACACCTGGAGCATTGTCTGGGAGCTGGATTTGAGGAGGACCTGCTGGTGCCTTGTTGGTGACCAGCTGAATGCACGCTCAGAACCCAGAGATTCTTGTAGACCTGACCCTAGGACCCAGTACGAGAAAGGGGACCTTTCTAAGGCCCCTGCAGCCATGGAGTACCCCCCAGGAGGCACTTGCGAGGACCTGGGGTCAGGGGCAGGTGTATTCATGGTTCCCTCAGAGCCCCCTGCACCAGTAGGAGGAGAGTGCCTTAGAGTAGCACCAGCTGAGTGTCAGATACTTGTTCCAAACTGGGCTCTGCGTAGATGTTTTCTTTCAAGTGTCCATCCAAAGGATGGGGTGAGATTAGAAGGTGCTGGGCCTTGGGCTGCTTAACATGTTCATGCTTTGGGGGTTTCCAGACAAATTACCACAGACCAGCCTCCTTAGAATGCAAGGAATCTAGTCCGTCCCAGTTGTGGAGGTCTCAAGGCCAAAGTCCAGGTGTCAGCAGGGCGGTGTCGTCTCCAAGGCTCTTGGGGAGGAGGGTCTGTTCTCCTGGGCTGCCTTGCATCAGGCCCTTGGCCCTGACCTGCTTCTCTTCCTCCTAGATGGCGGACTGTGGCGGCCTCCCGCAGATCTCCCAGGTGAGTACCACCCCGGCTTTGGCCACCCCTGTCCTCTCCTGCTGGGGGGCGGGGGCCTCTGCCCACTGCTGCCTTTTCCCTGAATGTGGCACCGGAGAATTGTGCAGGCAGGGTTCAGCCTGGGAAAGGTGCTCACTGGATCCCCCAGAAACCAACCTGGGTGAGGGTTAAAGAAGACTTTGGAAGAGCTGCCAAGTAGACACAGCATGGTCTCATGACTGAGGATCTAGATGATTCTGCCCCAAAGACCACAGCTAAAGGGCCTCCCCCAGGGAGAGCAGAGGTTGGATCACACAGAAATACATCCTTTAATGGGATATGTTATCTCTACAACTACTGACCTCCTCTCCAGGGTCCCTCCTACATGTAACCCCCACTGACCTTCAGGACCCTCCATTTTCTTACCTGCTAGCTGTAGGACCTTGGGTGGGTTATTTACTATTCCAAGTCTTTTGAGCTGTACCATGCTCATCAGATGGTGCCAGCCTTGAGGGCAGGTGGTCAAGAGGAAGGAAAACACACGAGAGGTGTATGACATCGGCACCATTGTCCCCGAATGCCCAGGTGGACACAGTGCCTAATCTAAAGTGGTCTCACCAGAGACACCTGCCCCAGACATGGGACCTACTCCTGTGCCTCCTGCAAGGACAATTGCCTCTTGACAGGTTGTGCTGCTTGTTCCTCCCAGCAGCTCATTGCACATGAACTATTCCTTCCAGGCAGAGCAAATTCCAGAGCCCACATCCTGCCCATCAGCCTTCCTGGTCATCTCTGCTTTGTCCCCTCAACACATGGTGGCCTGTGTCCCAGGTCGTGCTCTCCCCGGGAGGGGACCCTGTCTGGCCCTTGGGCTCTTTCCTCACCCTAGTCCCTGACTCTTGTCCTCTCTTGCAGCCAGCCAAGCTAGCCGAGGCCTTCAAGTACTTCGTGCAGGGCATGGGATACAGTGAGTATGGGGCTTTCCAGCAGGGGCTTTTCCAGTGGGGGCAGACACAGGGGTGGAAAAATGCTGTGCCCTGAGCTCATAACAGTGAATGTTCTGCCGCCAGCTCTGCTTCTCTGCAAAGAACAGATGTGCGGAGGGCAGACGGCAATGCTAGGGCCATGCCTCTCCCTCCTGGGGCTCAGCTGTCACCAGTGTGTTTGTCTTTCCCCTTCTTTGGGATGGAAGTTTTCTCACACCAGGGATTCTTTGAGGTGTGGGTGAGGACTGACCTCTTAAGCAATGAGAAGGTGAGAGGCAGTGAGAAGATAGAAATCCTTTTCATGTCAATTCCTTGCTTAAGAAACCACCAGCAGTGGTGCTGCTGAATGTGGTGGTGGTAATGGAGAAAGAAGAACAAATCCTTCCTTTGTTTCCTTGGAACCGTCACAATGATTGTAAGTGATACCCCCCATTTTACACATGACAGAGCTGAGGCCTTGCCAAGCTAGTGTGGAGCAGAGTGGGGCTCTGGGACAATTCTCTGCCAACTGAAAAGCTTGTTAGGTGGGTGGTGAAAATGCCCAGGTTCACAACAGAGCATGTCTGCTAAGCCACAGCCTTGGGGACTGAGGGTCGAGCAGGTGCACCATCAAGGAACCTGCCCCTGCTTGCGTCCTGGCTGTAGTTTTTTGACTCAGACGCACACGGGCTGTGTGGGGGAAGTGCTGTGCTGTGACCTGGACAGATGATGCCGAAGGCAGACGGTTGGTCCTGGTTGGCCTGGAAGCCTGTGTTCCCGAGTCTCCTGGCCTGCTGCTTGCCAGTGCGGTGGGTGTGCCGTGCTCAGCCAGGAATGCAGTGAACTTCCAGGCCCTCTTGTTTTTTCCTGACATGAGTTTGCCTGTTTTAAAATAGCAGCTGAAATGAAACAGTTTGTTAGGACCTGCCTTAGAAGATGGGGAGTGGCTGGGCTGGCTCTTTGAGCTTGGTGGGGTAGGGTGGGGGGAGTGGGGCACTGTGTCTGCAGGGGCTTCTTGCCCACGCAGCTGCTGGCCCCGTGGGATGTGTGCAGCAAGGGAGGTACCTGGAGAGAAGTGGCCAGCATCCCTGGTTGGCCTTTTAGGGTGGAGATCCTGGCTCCTTGAATCTGCTGTGGGCTTGGGTTTCTGCTCTGAGAGTGTTTTCTGAACGGGAGAAGGGACGGCAAAGCAAGACCCTCCTTTCCCTTGCAAATGAGCTTTTCCAGGAAGCCAGAGAAATCTGTAGACCTGAGGGAGAATAGCCGGAAGAGATGCCAGTCATAGAACAGGAACAGTCACTGAGCTTCTGCTCACGATGGTGGCCCGGGTGGCTAGTTCCCCACTGTCCTGACAGCGCTGCCTACGGCCATTGCCTGGAGAGGCCAACAAAGCTTCCCAGCTTTGGGGTTAAACAGGTGCAGGGAAAAGACGTGAGCCAGAGATGTGAGGTCCACCCTGGCTTCTTCCTAAGAAGGGAGTTGGGTCCAGCCAGGATAAGCCTAGGGCGTGAGCGGCTGCGGGGGAGAGAGCCAACCTGGGCATAGGACCTCTGCATGCCAGGGACTCTCCTGGCCGTTGCTCAGCGAGTGGCTGCCACCGTCACGCTTCTGTGGCAGGGGCTGTTTTTGTCCTAGGGTAGCCCTGACCATTCCCACAAGTTGGGGGGCATTAGTCTGTGTCTATTACTGTACTCAGGGGTTAGCCTAATCTACGATGGCCCTGTGTTAATGGCCCTGTGCACGTCTGCACTCACACATCTGGGAACCACGTGGCAATCAGGGCTCAGACCCACACCTGGGTTCCTTCCCATGTAGAGTCCCTCCCCCAACCTGTCAGCAGACACAGGGAACCCACAGCTGCCCTGCCCCAGGGTAAAGGCAGGACAGGGAGCGTGCTCAGCCAAGGGGGGCGCACCATGGCTGCTGGGCAGGTGCTCCAGGTCCCCTGCCTGATCCAGAGGGGTCAACCTTCTTTTCTGTCTCCGCAGTGCCCTCTGCCAGCATGACCCGCCTCATGCGGTCCCGCACGGCCTCCGGCTCCAGTGTCACCTCCCTGGAGGGTTCCCGCAGCCGCTCCCACACCAGTGAGGGTTCCCGCAGCCGCTCCCACACCAGCGAAGGCTCCCGCAGCCGCTCCCACACCAGTGAGGGAGCCCATCTCGACATCACCCCCAACTCGGGCACCACAGGGAACAGCACCGGGCCCAAGTCCATGGAAGTCTCCTGCTAGGCAGCCTGTGTGACCCAGGACTCTGAGCTTGGAGGCAGCCCCTCCCTGCGCCCCTCCACCCATCCACCTGCCACCCACATAACTCCGTATTAACCTGAAGCTTATTTTGTAAGCACGAGCTCTGGCCATGACAGATGGGATCTGTCCAGGGAGGGGCAGCGGGGGAACCATCAGTGTCCTGTTGCCAGTGCGAGTGGCCAGTGCCCAGTACTACTGCCTCACCTACCCTCAGCATTGCCAGAAGTCCCAGAACAAAAACCACAGGGCAGCAGGCACTTTGGGGTCCATGCCTGGGCTGAGTTCCAAGGGACTCTGTCAGGAGCCTTTCTGCTTCATCTGCACCCAGGCCCACCCCAGCCCCACCCCAGTCAACCCCTCCCTGCCCATTTCTGGGCAGCAAACCCTGTTCTGACTTGGGAAGCGGGAGGGCAGGTGCTTTTGTTTCACAAAGCAGGAAGGCAAAAACAGGTGGAACTGATCCCGGGCTGAGCCTGTTGGAGAAGCAGGTCTACGCAGTTAACTTGAAGAAGCTGAGGTTCAGGGTCGGCGCCCCTCGAAGCTGTCGGGTGCTGAGGCATCCAGCCTGTTTGCTGTGGGGCGCATGCCTAAGTGGGACATGAAAATGGGCAGTAAAGCCATGTCTTACAGAGGCACAGTTTGGGTCACTGTCTGGCATTGGGGCTTTTACGGCTTTAGTTCTGGTGCTCGCCTCAGCCACAGCCCCGGCCTCCTGAGCCCACATACAGGATGGGGTTCTCTCTTTTCTTCCTGGGAGGGGAAATCATGAGTTGGGTTTGTGACATTCCCTGATGTGAAATCCAGCATTGTAATCCAGCGGGGACCACTGGGAAGGGGCTGGGATTGGGGGTGGGGATTCTTGGGGTGGGCATTGGTTGGGGCGGATTCCTAGTGGTGGTGACAGAATCCTGTATTGTGGTGATTTCAGTGGGTCCTGGCCTGTTTTTTCAGGAACCCTGTGATTGAATTTAATCCGGTCTCCGATGTTCGGGCTCTGGGGTCAAATCTGTACTTGACTGCTGTACATTGCCAAGCAGGTCCCGCTGCCGTTGGGACTTTGTGTAGAATTTCTGCCCTTGTGGAGGATGGAAATTCCAGTGGGGAGTGGTGACCAAGGAAATGCAAGGACCCTGAGCCCTGGGACCCTCCTGCCTTCCCCTCTTCCTGGCCCCCTAACGTTCCTCTGCCGAGTGGGGCACACAGCACCCCTGACCTTCTGGCAAGGTTGGCATAGCTGTCAGGTTTCCCGTACTACTGCCCTTTGATTTTCATTTTGGCTAACTTTGGATTTTCTTCTAGGAAGTTTCATCAGACCAAATTGAACACTGAGTCAGCTACGTGGGTGGGCCTGGTGATTTTCAGAACCCTAGAATTGGTAGAAGGAAGTGGTCCAACTCCCAGCTGGCCAGAGAGGCCGTGATTCAGTGTATTTACCACTTACTACCTGGCGGGGAGGCCGGGGGAGGGGTCCCTTAGCCTTGTGCGGAAAGATCGAGGGGTCGTGTCAAGGATGGCTGGGTGTGGACCGGAGACTGCTGTGTTAAGGCTTTCCAGAGGAGTTTCTTAATGAGATATTTGTATTTATTTCCAGACCAATAAATTTGTAACTTTGCAGTGGCCCATGTCTTCTTCCTCTTCTACTTAAGAGAGAGAGAGAGAGAGTGTGTGTGTGTGTGTGTGGTACTGAGGCAGAGGGATGAGAGAGTGTGTGTGTGTGTGTGTGTGGTGCTGAGGCAGAGGGATGCTTCTCTTCCCTTGAGGAGGCTACGCGGCCTCCTGCCACCAGCTCCTCACCAGTGATACTCTGTGCAATGGAGCAGCTATGTCCAGGGAAAGCACAGTGGCAGCCACATATGTGACCGGCTCATTTCTAGAGACCTCATTTGGGAGTAGACAGGTGTAATTGACTCTCATAAGCTATTGCATATAATCCACTGTCACTATCCAGTATACCACAGGTTGAATATCCCTTACCTAGAATGTGAGGATCCCAAGTATCTCCGGAGCTGGATGTGCCTGGAAACCGGTAACCTTCTGGATGTCACGGAATCCTGTCTCATGCCCATAGAAAGGAGTGAGCGAAAGTGACATTGTGCCTAGAATGGCTAAGATGCTGGTGAAGACACCCCTGTCCTCTGTGGGTGCCTGCATTTGCTGTGCAGCTCTGGCTCCCGACTCGAGCTCTGCACTAATGCAGACCCTGGGAGGCAATGGGTGATGGTTCCAGTGGCTGGGTGCCTGGCACCCCCATTGCAGAGCTGGTTGCATTCCTGGCTCCCAGCTTTGGCCCTTGCCTAGTCTGAGCCGTTATGGGCGTTTGGGGAGTGAGTCAGTGGATGGTACCTTGTCTCTATCACTGCCTCTCAAATAACTACATGAGAAATCCACCATGTGCTTCATACCCAACAGTGTGTCTCAGTTCAGATGAGTCATGTTTGAACTCCCCGTGAGTTTGGACAGACAGTGGTAAAAGGATAAAGCTGTTAGTTTCATAGATATTTTATTAGAGAAAAGTGTGCAGCAAGACCATGCCTTTGCTCATGATGAATGACAACCATGGCGGTGTTCAACTGCTGCATGTCTGAGAACACCATGGGCAGCTGTTTGGTGCTGTGGGTGAGATGTTACCTAGGGCCTGCATCCCAGCTCTGCTTCTGTCCCAGCATGCTGCTGATGGCGTCCAGGAAGGACAGCAGGTGGACGGTTCAAGGACTTGTGCCCCTGCCATCCAAGTAGGAGACCTGCATTGATTCTGGGCTTCTTGGCTGGCCTGACCCAAGTCCGGCTGTTGATGGCCATGTGGGGAGTGTGAACAGATCTGCCAGTGTCTCTATCCCAAATATTCAAGTAAAAACCCTGAAGTTATGCACATGTCCTAGAATTATATTTAGCATTCTGTTTGGGGTTGGCTTGCAATCCACTCAGTAGTTAGTGGGTGTCGAGGGAACCCTTCTAAGAACTCGGCTTCTCCTGTGACTGACACCTGTCATAACTGTGGTCCATTTGTCATGAGGAGGGACTGACGTGGGAACATGACTGTTACTGAAGCAAGGGCTTTCCTGGGATCTTGCTGCTTCTCCTTGATGTTCTTGGTCTGTCACCATCTCCCATCCAGGATGCCTTGTGACACTGAGGAGCTTTGTCTTCTCAGCTGCCTTTGACCAGTCATAATTTCTCAATATTTGCCTTGCTCCTGGGGAACAGCCGTCTTTGGACACTAGCATGTTATTGATTATACTGGACTTACGTACTCGCAGGAAGAGTTCCCCAGCCTTGTAGCACGTAGACACTTCCAAGGTTCATGTAAGGGTACAACCAGCAATGGGCCATGAGCTGAGCGCCCTGCTGTTCAGGAACTAGGCTCAGGATTGTGAGAGGCCCTTGGACCAGCCCAGCAATGGGCAGAGGCATTCCCAGCATAGGAGTCAGTGTGGTACTGGACACAGACGCTGGATGCCATCAGCTTTTATGAGGAGCCTGCCATGCATATGTGCAGGTGGCCTTTGTGCTGTGTGCACAGCAGGACATGAGGCTGGAGGGAGAGTCCTGGGCAGGGACTTGCCAAAGGGAAGGAAGGCACCTTGGACCCCGTTGAACTGTGGGTTGTCCCTCAAATAGGCCAGAGAAGCTTTCAGAACCCACAGCATACCAAGAACTAATAAAGGAGCCACTGTACATGCAGTGGAATTAACCGAAAGTGGTGTTTGCATGTCTTGGTGTCACACGCTTCTTTCTTAGTAACTGAATCCAATGGCAGGCCAGTCTGTGGCCACAGTCCCAGTAACACCTGACACTGCTTCCAACTGCTGGCGTTGTTGGCGTCTATGCCCTGCACAGAGACAGAAAATCCAAAATTGCAGACAGAGCTTTGTAAAGGTAGAGATGGCTTTCTTTCCCTATGTGAGGGTATGGGCCCCTGGATTCTGTCCATGGGTCCCTGAATAGTGTGAGGTCTGCTCTGCGGGTGCACAGTAGCTCTGCTTTCCCTGCCTTGTGTTCTGCGTGACAATTTGGGAACAGGCAGATGCTGGATAATGGAGCGGTAGGCAGCCTCGCGGGGCTGTGCATGGCAGCTTTGTGGGGGATGGGGTGGGGAATGACGTGGGCACGGACACCCTTGGACCGCTGCTCTTGGCGGAAGGTGGCTTCCAGGAGTTATCAGGTATCAGATGCTATTTGGAGATGGTGAGCTTGGAGGCTGCTGTGCCAGCTGGGTGTCTATTTCTGTTCTCTGGGATGCTGCTTTTGCTTTCAGATCCCCGACTTCTGGTCTCAGCTGCATCTGGGAGGCCAATTACACAGAGGTCAGCCCTACAGGTGGGATCTGCAGGGACCAGCAAGGCTTCCACCTGCCATCCTTCTGACTGCCCGTGCCCAGACAGTATCTTGCAGTGCGAGTTAGTGGAATGATCCCTCGATGTGGCCAATGGGACATCTGATCCATGTGAGGAGGGGTCAATGCTGGGTTTTTTAAGTGGCTTAGGGACCCTTCTACAGGTTAGTGTTGCATACAAAATGAGATCATTGAATCTTTTAAAAATACTTATTTTCATTTCATTTGGAAGGCAGAGCTTTGGAGAGAGAGAGGCAGAGAGGAAGAAAGAATCTTCCACCCACTGGTTCACTCTGCTGGGCCAGGTTGAAGCTAGAAGCTCAGCTCTTCACCCAGGGATCGCCCGTGGATGGCAGAGACCCCACTGCTTAGGCTGTCACTGCTGTCTCAGGGTGTACTTGAGCAGGAAGTTGGAGTTGATGTGGGACAGGGACTCAGGCCAGTGCAGGCATCCCCAGTGATGCTTCAACCCCTGCATCAGCAGAGTGTTTGAGTGGCTCTTTGGAGAGATTCTCTATAGTGTGAGCCCTGACAGGGGCTCTGCCAACCTTCTCCTCTCCTTTCAGGTCACTCTTGCTCAGACTTGCATTGGGAACGAGTTCAGGCTCAGCCGTTTTTTTTTTTAAGATTTACTTATTTGGAAGGCAGAGTTACAGAAAGCGACAGGGGATGGTGGTGGGAAAAGGGATATGTGGCGTCTTCCGTCTGATGATTCACTCCCCGAATGGCCACCATGTCCAGTCTGAAGCCAAGGGCCAGGAGCTTTTTCTGGGTCTTGCACACCATGTGGGTGTTAGAGCCCAAGCACCTGAGTGCTCTGGTTCTTTCCCAGACACATTAGAAGGAAGCTGGGTCAGAGATGGACGGGGTGGTACTTCAGCTGGTCCCTGTAAGAGATGCCAGCGTTGCCACTATGCCGTGCCACTATGCCGTGCCACTATGCCATGCCACTATGCCATGCCGGATCCTCTGCTGGATGTGTCACACAAGAAAATGCTCCATAATGAAACACTCTGACCGTTCCTTCCAAAGTCTGTGTTCCTAAAGTTGCAGTGTCTTAGATCTTCAGGAGTTCCCCCAAAGGTCTACACACGCATTTGTTTTCATCCAGGACACCCACAGGGCTCCACTCTCTAACTTCTCATTTTGAAACAAACGTGCTTCAGCATACAGGTCTTCCTGGAAATCAGTAGTGTGGCTGTGTGTCCGTGGGCAATGATGTGCCACGTGACTTAAAGGACTCAGGAGTCATTTTCTTCATCGTTTCCAGCCCCCTGTACATCTGCTCACACAGCTGGGCAGCGACTACCTCCTGGGCTGGCTTAGGGAGTGTATGCCACTATCCTAATGTTTTTTGAATTTTATTTTGTGTTGTAAATACCACCTCCTTTAAGCTAATCCTTATCATGTTGTTATAACCTTTTAACTGACTTTAGCTTACATTACTTCCCAGCAAATCAGAAATCCTTTGAAAATCTTTATCTTCATTATTCATTATTCCTCCATGTTTTTAGCTTGAATCTGAAGGTCTTTTTATTCTGAACCTTTTAGCTAGGCTAAAGTGTCTTAACGTGTTCTTGACTACATTTTTCTAATAATGTTCATTTCATCTTTACCAAACTCTTCACTTGTCCAATTTAAGTGAGAATTATAAAGACAAGATTAACTCTTTAGTAACCTTTTTATCTTTTACCAGAGTCACACAGTTGTTTAGTTAGACAATCGTTTTTTTTTTTCAGTTCTACTAAACTTAAAATCTGATTTGGCCTATAAACCTGCATTTTTAATAAACTCTTCAGTTAATTCCTAGATGCACTGACTAAAATCTGACAAAGTGCTTTAACCTCTTTATGACATTTGTCATGTGCTACTAATCATCTGCTTGTCTACTGAGTATCTGATTAATATTTGTGCGGCACAAAACAAAATTTTATGTCATCTGCTGAATTATTCAACATGAAGTTTGTAAAGTTACATTAATGCCTGTATTTAAGATTTATTTATTATCTATGTCCTCCGAACTCCATTTATCCCAGAATCACAAATGAAAGTTTAGGAATTGATGATACTTTGATACTTTCCCTATAATATATAGTTTACAAAATTGAAAAAAAAAAAAAGAAATCTGGGTTTAAATCAAATTACAGTATGAAATATGGGTATCAGAAAAATCAAAAAATCAAGAACTCAGTCTGAGATTAAAGGGCAGTCAACTGAATATTAGCATCATTTTAAATTTAGATAATTTAGTAAACTTAAATTTACTTTTAGATAAAGGCCAAATAAATACACAAGCTCACTGATAAGGATTCTTCGTAGGACCTTGGTGGCCTCTCAGGTGTTAGGGAAGGGGACTGAGTGCTGACAGCAGCCTAGCTCTATTGAAGCCTTCTGCAAGCGACACAGATCCCACCAGGAAGCCAGTTCTGTTGTGTTCTGCATTTCACAGGAAAGAAAAAGCACAATTGAACAGGCCTTAGCCAGAGTACCTGGAATGCAAGTGCTTCTGGGTCTAGACTCTTAGGATTTTGGGATATTTGCCTGCACTTGTTGGTTGCCCCTGTGTCATTTGGAAACCTGAACTCTGAATACCCCCAAAGCTGAAACGTCTTGAGCATCCCTTTGAGACTTTGGGACATTCCAGGGTAGGCTGTTCAGCCTATGTGTTTGAGTCCACTTGGCCCAGGGTCAGGTCTGCCTCGACCGGGTCAGGTCTGCCTCGGCCGGGTCAGGCAGCCTCCCTTACCTCCGCCTGTGCCACCCAAGGTCCCTCAGGCAGCTGCAGCGGACGCGTGCTGGACACCTTGGCATGCAGTCATAGTCAGTCCCTGACCTCCAGGGATCCACTCGGGGTTAGAACGACCTTGAAGAAATGAATGAGGAAGTGAACCAATGCTCCACATTCCACTGCGTGTTTGCATTTCATGCCGTTCAGCCTCAAGGCATTGGCAGCTCTGATCTCTGAATTCTAGAATTTCTGTTTCCAAGTCCTGTCTCTGAGCTTTTAATCTATTGTTATTTCCATGGGTAACAGCTAGGTGCAACTGCCACCATGTGGGCATTTATTGAATATGTTCCGTGGTCCCCCAGCACCTCCTGCTAGCTGAAGATGAGAAAATCTGCCACATCCGGAAAGCTGTTTTGCTGATGATTTATTGCTTGAAATAGAGAAGTTCGAAACAGGATGTGAGTGACAAAAATCCTTCACATCGAACAAACATATTATGTGTGACATAGATCATGAGAAAAAACGGGGAATGCTATGAAACCTGGCAGATGGCCTGGGTGCTGTTTGACTCAAGTTGGAAAATTCTAAGACATTTTGTGTTTTGGTCACTTACAAAAATGGCAGTAGAAATATTTAACATTACATCACAGCTTAAAAATAGATTACATATACAAAACACACGGAGAGGTACGGAAATACAGTGAGCCGACCATTATGGCTCACTGCTAGGCAGGATTATCACTGTGGTTATTTTTTCATCAACATAAGTGCTTAAAAAGTAATGACATCATCCACAGCATGGTAGGAGTCACACTGCTGGCCCGCAAGCCCTTCAGATGCACAGCACAGTAGCACTGAAATTACAGATAAGCCTAGCATTTGGATTGGCTTTCTTCACTCACTCTGATTCACCTGTAGTTGGAATGCCTGGGATCGTCAGTGAAGCACCTGTTGGGAAGGTTGTAGCTTTCTGTTGAGGCAGGAGAGCTAGGCTTAAGTTAGGGGAGGCGGCTCAAGGTGTCAGAGAATCCTGAGTTTGCAATGTTGCTCTGCCCCTTGCTGGCTGGAATGACCTTGCACAAATGACTTAGCCTCTCAAACAGCTTTCCTCTGTAAAACAGGGTTACAAGAACAATGCCATGCCTTGGGGTGTTGTCCAGAGGGTTCAGTAAGATCCTGCAGCAAAGTGGCTACTGTAGGGCTAGCACTCAGCACTAAGCATTGACCAGATAGACGCCTGCAATGAGGTTAGGTAAGCTTGAGCAAGAGTGAGTGGCTTGATGAATTCAGAGCTCCCTCTTTCCTCACCGTGGCAAACCAGAAAAACTCATTCGTTACTAATATGAATTTTCTTACTTCTGTGTCAGATCCCAGAGTTAGGAGGGACAGAGAGGCCATAAAGAGCACTTGGCCTTTTTGTAGCCCCTGCCAATGGGTTCTCCTTTGGGGGTCAGTCAGGCTGTGCCTCAAGGCCACCAAAAGTGAGGCAGAGGAGATTCAGGTAAGGTTAGGCTCCAGCCTTGTATCGAGTGGTGTTGCAGGCTCCTTGAGGGTCAAGTTCCTCCAGTTACGAATGGAGAAGAGAAGCATGCACAAATGGCTCTGATAATACGATAATGTAAAGCTTAGCGTAGTGCTTGGCACCAAGGTAGCACTCAGTAAACGGAATGTTTTTCATTGTGGTTGCTCTTCTTGGTAGACCACACTCTGGCAGGGCAATTCTGACTTGCCAGAAAGAGCTTCACTGCAGTGGGTCCAGTGCCTCCTCCTGACCTCCACCTGTGGATTTGAGACAGGCCCATTTCTCGGAGCCAACAGGAATTGGAACATTCCCCATCCATACCCTGCTTGGAATGCTAATTCCTTCAGAGCTGGGTTCTCTGTTAACTTTTGCACGGAAACAGCTCATTTCCAGCTGCTTTACAGATGTTAGCTGTTGAAACTAGAAGAAAACACAGCGTCATTCACACAGACGAGATGATTTTTGTGTGGTAAATCCTCCTACCGTGAGAATTCTTACGTGTTAGTAACGATACATTTCTCTAACATATCAATGATTTCTTTTCATTTGGCCTTTAAGATAAACTTCGGTAAAAATCAGAAGTTCATGTAACTCTGAGGGAAGATGATTCAAAGTAGGAATATATACAACATGTATTCAGCGGGTTCATATTGAGTACCACTGTATGGCTTGTGCTAGGCTAGGCATCCCGGAGGTCACACTAGGAAGGCAGTCCCAGCTCTTTTTCCTGGTTAAGATTCACTCTGCCTGGTGCCCCTAAGTTCCTCGTGGATAACAAGACATTGATATTCAATACACAGTGTTGGATGGACAGAGTCATTTCTGAATGCATGAGGCAAGATGATTCTAATGCCAAAGACGGGTGGGGATCTCTAAGAGCTGGGTATATTTGTTCCCTCCCTTTTGGGTATACGTAGTACCTAAGGCCAAGAACATAGCCTGTCTTCTTTGGGAAACTGAGCTAGAAAGCCAGCAGTAACAGCAAAAAGTGAGAGTAAGAAATTGCTGGTTTGTAAGCTTTCCTAATTGGACACTTTGGAAGCCTGACCTGAAGTTAGTCCTTCTTGGATTTGAAGCCTAACTCCCTCACTCAGTTACTGGGTGACTTTGGTCCCCTTTCCTTGCCTTTCTGAGCTTCCATTTCATATTTGTAACAACAGAAGTAATAACAGCATTTGCTGACGGGGCTACTGCAGTCACTGAGCGCCGAGAACAGTGTCAGCTCGCAGAAGGTGCTACAGAGAAGAATTGCAATTGTAAAGACTATAGTTTACTAATAACATAAATAATAGTTTCATTTCCATTAAGAATGGCCACTCCTGGCTTTGACCTTCAGCCTCCTTTGGGTTTTGACTCCTGCTCAGCTCACATCAAGCTTCTGAAGAGGTTACCTCTGCCTTCAGACCACAGAACTTTGGTCAGCATAGCCAAAGGCATGAAATGGGTCCCTGCAGTAAAAAGAAATGTGTCCTGGTGCTTTGTGGTTCTGCAGCCTTCGGCTGGAGGCCACCCCAGGCTGAGGCAGGCTGGACCCACTTCTTGAGTGATTTAAGGCACAGCTGTACCTGTCTCCCTCACTTAGGCTGGGTGCGGCCTAGACTTTGGTGGAACCCTCCAAGGCTGCTAAGAGTAAAGGAATGTTCCAAGCCCCACCCTCCAGGAAGTCTACCAACTCCTGCAAGCATCTCCACAGGCAGGGAGAGTGTTGGGATGCAAGAAGGGCCTGGCCCCTTGCTTGAAGCCCCATCTGTCAGCAGCACATTTGATGTTAGGGTCAATGACAGCTTCTGGACTTGGCTGACCTTGCCCTACATCCGGAGTATCAATTGGGGGTTTTTCCACCCACATGAATGAAATTTGTCAAATCGCATTTCTCGCTGGGATACACACAGTGAGGACTCTAGATAATGCTGGAGTGAGGAGAAACCTAACTTGTTACAGTACCCCGGTTAATGGATGCAACTTTCCATTAAAAATCCAAGTCAAATAGCTATTTATCTCTTATGGCAAATGCTTGGTGATGGTGGACGGCGGAAGTCTTTGGCATCAGAGCTACCCTTGGCATGTGATGGGCAGCACTGCCCATTCAAGTGCCACTTGGCGAGGCGCAAGTAACAGATTATTCTGTTGTAGTGAAAATGCCCATCCTTCGGAATGGGTCGCAGGAGTTCTGTGGTTGGTGTTCTAAAGAAGGAAACACTGGACTGGAAGTCTTCTTGCCTCCATTCCTTGGGACTCAGACAAGACCCAGATGGACTTGCAGGGATCTGGGAAGGCTGGGTCAGGCACGGGTTTTGTCCTGGGATGCTAGACTCAGGTGGATGCAGGAGGCCGCTGTGGGGGAATCCCACAGTCTGGGCTGGGTCAGCACTTTCAGGGGTCATGGGATGGTTGAAGAAAGGAAAGGAGCCCCTGGGTCATTGTCAGGGTAGTGGGAAGTAAGAAGTTGGCAAAGGAAGACTCAGTCATTGACCAGAGGGCTGGCTGCTTTGAAAGACCTAGGCCAGTCTCCGAGCCCCCTGCTGTGCGCCTGCCTAATTGGCAATTTCTGTGAAGTCAGGATAGGATTCCAAGTCGGCAAAGATGTCATTGGGATTCCTGCAGGTCAGGTTGCAGAAACAAGCATTAATCCACTGCACCTTGCGGGAGAAGCCAGGCCCACTGGGACACTGGAAGGACACATCAATGGTCTTGGACTTGTAGGGTATGCAGCACCTGCCATCCGTGCAGACCCCACAGTATTTAGGTTGGTAGGAACGGGTGCTGACACAGCCTGCGAGAGTGAAGTTCGTGGGTGCCTCGGGTTGGTACACTGCCAGACACTTCTTCCCTGCCTGTGGGAAAGGAAAGGCACACTTTGAGTTGATGTGCCCCAAGGATGAGCAACCATGCCTTGTCTCCTGGAGCTCAACTTGCCCTCCTCACATGCTTCACTTTCCTTCCAGCTGCACAGCATCTTCAAGCAAGGAGGGACTGTGTGAGGCAGTTAGACCATGCAGGGACACACAGAGGATCCCAGAGGAGGATGGCTTTGCTTGGGCTGTGTCTCCACGTCTGCAACGTCCCTTCTCTTCTGTGTCTCTGCTTTGCGAGGACCCAAGCACTCATCACAGCCTCATCACCACAGGGAGTAGAGCCAGCCTGAGGATGCCACAACAGCAGCCACCTTCGTCCTAACCCTGCTCCCTCACTGCCCCTCACAGCTTCTCACCCACCCTTTTATCATTCACCTGGATGGAATGCCTCTAAAGGTGCTATGAGCCCTTTCAGACTGGAGGCTCTTTCTGTGTCCCTGCATACGTTCTATGCCTGGTGCATTTTAAGCATTTGGCAAACTCATTGCATGAATGGATCTTAGGGTGTGCTGCACACTGGGTCAGAGATTGGGGTACAGCAGAGGGGCAAGCTACGTAGGGCATGACATTTACGCAATTGAAGGGTCCACTTAAGACATAGAAATGTGGGAACAAAATGGGGTGGAAACATTAGCCTGCAGTAAAAGATCTGCAGCAGCTTTGTGGGAGAGCCATCTCGTTCAGCTGGACATCTTTGCTTCCATTTTTTCTGCTGTTGGTGTTTTCTTTCCCACCCATGATTTTAATTAAGAGAGGTCTACTAAAGACCATTATATATGAGCAACCAAAACAAAACCTAGTACGGTGGGAGAAAAATGCCCAAAGGAGGACCAGCAGAAGGAAGAGGACAGATAGATTCAGTTAACCCATCAAGAGATGACTGGAGAAGCTGTCCAGAAATCAGAGAACAAAGTTGGAGGTCTGAACAGAACCATGGGAAGATGGGCTGTCTCTACTGGACAGTCAAAGAAAGCTCCCCAGGCAGAGCCAATGCCTGGCTTTGTTTTGCTTTGTTGTGTTTTTGATGTGACACTGGGTGGCCCAATGTAAAGGCGTGAGTGAGAAGTCTGTGGTTTAGGCAACGAAGATCCAGGTTTAGCGCTGAGGGCTACAGCTCGGGCTGCTGTGGCCCAGCTTTGTTTTAATGAGCCTAGACTCTCAAAGCTGGAAGGGATTTGAAAAATCAAGCCCAATAAATCAATAATGAGGGCCTGAGGCTCAGGGATGGAGACTGCTGGCGGCCTCACACTGATGGCAGGTTGGTGCTTGACCCAAGCAGCTGGGACCCTCGTGAATGCAGCTCCTATCAGTGGAGCTGACTGCCTCATGCTCCAGTGCGTGGGGATGTGGGTGGGGATGGGAGGGGAGGGAGAATGGGCGTCTGGGGAGGCCCTCAGCTATGACAGAATGCTCCAGAATAACCGTGGTTCTAGCACTCAGCTTCTAATGAGTGAATTTCACCAGCCTGGTGAGCTGCATTATTTCTGGTAACTGTGGCAGCAGACCCAGCAGCCGAGCTAACTATTTCCACTGCAGAAATGCCCTCCCCCTGCTGACCCCAAAGAAGTTCAAGAAGTAGGCTCAAGACCAGGTTTGTCTGCCCGTGAAGTGCAAGAGACCAGCCCCCAGCTGCACCAACCTTGATGTGAGGGCGGATGTCCACGTCACAGGGCCGCAGGTTGCACAGACGGCTCTCCTGCTTGGGCCAGCACCGGGCGTTGGCATTGGAGATCCGAGTTGAGATACCCAAGCCACAGCTGGTAGAACAGGGGCTCCAAGGGCTCGTGTAGGCTATGCAATTACTGTGCCATGGTTCCACGTCGCCTGCGACCACTGCAAAGATGCCACATTCCCCATGAGGCTCCAACTCCAGCTGTCTCCGACCCTTCCAGTGCCACGTTAAGGTTTGGGGCAGGGGGCCCCTAAACTTAGGGAAAGAGCTGGGCTGTTCCTCCATGTGGGAGGGCTGGTTGGCTGCCTACCAGCCCAGGCTCCTCTTTGGGGCCTTCTGCTCTAGGGAGGCCACTTGAAAGCATAGAAAGAGACTGGTGGGCCCAGGGTCATCTCCTGAGGTGCCACCCACAAGATGTGTCATCTTAGCATTCCCACTCTGATCTCATTCTCCTCATGGGAATGACACCAGCTGCCTTGCAGGGCCGGTAAGGCAGTGATAGGCTCTAGATTTTGACTAGGTGTGCCAAGCATCTTTCTGGGTGCTGGGCACAGATGGCTAAAGAACCGCGGAGTCTGCCTCTGCAGAGGTCCAGTGTACATGGGGAAAGGTCAAAGGTGACACCTGACATTCCATCAGAGCAATGTCGGGGTTCTGAGTTAAGCAGACATCCAGGCTTCTGCAAGTCAGGTGCAGTCAGCCCTGATGCTGCTATCTATAGAGAGCAGAACTTTCAACCAGCTGGCTGTCATCTTTCCTAACTATGCCTTCCACTACACCACCAAAAGGAGATGCCTTCCAGAGAGGAGTCAGAGAATATGCCTGCACACATGTGAAATGTCCAGCTGTCACTGCCCTTCAGCCCTCAGTCAGCCATGGGCTTGAGTGGTTACTTGACTGTTGGCCAACTCCACTTTCAACTCGGGTGGTTCTCCTGATGCGTGCAATTCCAGGACCCAGAGGGAGGACGGGCCAGCATGGAAAAGGGTAGCAAGCTGGAGACAGAGGCAGGTGAAAAGGCAGTAAGACAGATGCCATAAGATAGATGATGCAGGTGCACAAGGCAGCCACCCAAATCCCACTGCAGCCATGCATGGGCATGGTGGGCAGGGAGAATGGAGCAGGCAGAGGCAGAGGAGACAGACAGATAGATGGCATAGAGGAGAGAGAGAGAGAAGGAGGGAGGGAGGCTGGAAGCAAGGTACAAGGGAGGGAGTGGACAAGAGAGAGGACAGCTGAACAGCTCAGGAGAGAGAAATCTCAGGCAGATCAGGAGGAGAGAGAGCAGGGCTGGCTGAGCCTCCCCGAGAGCATGCGTGTGCAGGGAGCACGGAGGAGTGAATGGCAGAGAAACAAGTGTCAGAGAAGACAGGAAAAGGTAGAGTGCAGTACCTAAGGGAGGCCAGGCTGGGCAGAGCCAAGGCCAGGGGAGCTTGGGAAGCCTCTGTCTCAGAGGGCCCAAGGGCTTCCTTTGGTTCCTGGGCTGCCTGGGCAATGCTGCTAGGGCTCAGCCTGTGCTCGGTCACTACCGTGGTCACTGGACCTGCCCCCCGACAATGGGCAGATGGCTTCTGTCTGTACACCCCCCCAGCTGCCCTGGTCCTGCTGGGAAACAGGGTGTCTCCCTACAATGTCACCTGGATGCTGTCCTCAAGGGCACAGTTAGCAATCTGTGGGGCACTTGGGGGTGTCAGGGCCAAGGGTGCTATTGACACGGTATGAGTAGAGGCCAGGCACACTGCTGAACATCCCCAAGGGCAGGCAGCAGTTCGCACCACCAAGAACCCAGTGCGAAGTGCTGACAAAGCTGAGAAATCTACAAGCCTCCGAGCAATCCCATGTCCTAATCGAAAACAGAGCCAAAAGACAATTCTCATAGAGCTCCAGATGTGTTGTGTCTCCCCATGTTCCATGCCCATTCCTTTGCTTGGTTAGGTTTTTTCTTCTAGAAATGGCACCAGTTGCTCCTGGTCTCCCTCCTTGTGCACCCCTCAGAGACCAGCCCAGTCCCCCCTCTTTGAGTAGCATCCCTACACCACCTCACCCCACCAGCTCCAAGCAGGTGACCTCTGTGCTCTCCCCCTGCACTGCCTCCTCCTCCGAGGCTGCCCCCATGGGCCACACCTCTTTATGATCCCATAGGCAGGGCACCCGGCATCACATTCAGCCTGTCTCACTCCATGCAGATCCTTTGGACCCCAAACATGTTCCTTCCCTTGCATTCTGTCCCGTATCGTGACAAGCCCTAGGAGTCGGCCTGTATTTTTCACCTGCCCCTATGCACTGGGGAGATACCAACACCTTCAATCTTACGTGAGCAAAACCTCTTGTATCTGCTTCTTTCTCAGTACAGGAACTATCCCACCCATCGAAATAGTTCAAATCAATATTAGGTCATCCATCTGTTCTACCCATTCATTCACCCATTCATCCATCTTTCCACCCATCCATCCCCCATCATTCCATTCATCATCCATCTGACCAGTTACTTATCCGACTCTCCATCCATCCACCAATGTGGCAAGCACTGATGGGGTACCCACTAAGTGTCTGGTATTGGGCTAGGCCCCAGTAGGCAGCAGTGGGAAGCAGAGAAACCTGAACATAGCTCCCTTGTTCAGGACTCCCAGTTTACCTTGCTGAGACCTCATTTGCCACCCATTCTCCACTGCAGGTGGAGTCGGGGAGTCGGGGAGGGAGAGGCATTCAAGTCATCATGAAGTCTCTACTGGACTGGTACTCTCCCATCCCTACCCTTGCACCTGCCCCATCACTTCGTCCCTCTCTGGGGACGTGTCTTTCCTCTATTCCCACCCTAAGCTCTTCAGCGGCACAGGAAATGATTGCTGTGCATATGGCTTTGTTCTTTCCCAAGCACCTCTTCATTTTATGTGTGAGGCAGGGCAGATGGTATCATTCCCATTTTACCTTACTTCTGGGAAATACGATCCCAGAGGAGATGGTCCCAAGATCACACAGCTGGTAAGAGATGGACTGTGGGTTGGACTCAGGGCTTGTGGTCTTAACCTTCCCTCCCCCAGTTCCCATGCACTGCACCCACCGAGGGCAGCAGTGTCACGGGGTGTGGCCTTGCGCGGCTTCCTCACATCGTCCTCGCAAACCCACTGCTCACAGCAACTGCCAGGCACGTTCACTCGCCGAGGGCGGTGGCACCAGAGACGTGGGGGGCGCGCACCGAGGCACTGTGGGGTGCAGCCCACGGTGCCATCAATGCACGTGCAGTTGTACTTGCAATTAGGCTGGAAAGACTCGCCGTTGTTGTAGCGCACTCCGTCCAGGACGCATCCCACGCCGACCACCTCTGCAAACAAGGGGAGGGGGCAGATCAGGTTGGGAGGTGTACTCCCTGAGACCTCCAGTTGCTGGATTGCACCCCAAGCCCCTGGGGGATTTCTGCCAACACTGGGGAGGGGCACCCCAAAGCCCAAGGCAGAGATGCCAAAGGGTTGGCACCCGGAAGACAGGGATTCGGTCAGATCTGAGCATGGAGAATGCGACTGTTCACCCACAGCTTCAGTTGGCATCCACCAAGGCGGGTATGGCGGTGCAAGGACTGAGCAGCCCCCAGCAGGACCCCAGGAGGCTTGCTCGTGAGCTGTTCCTAGCACCTGGCACAAAGCCTGATGCCACCAGGACTCAGCATTCTGGGTAGACAAAGTGAGTCAGAAACCTTTGAATTGAGCATTCTAGGTGCTGAGACCTCAACTGGAACAAAGTAGACAAGAGGTGTGCTTTCAAAGAACTTACACAGCAGAGGGCTGTGAGGCTCTTGACTGTCTGTGTGAATATGTACATGTGAATGTGAGTATGTGAGAATACATGTGTCAGTATGCCTGTGTCTGTATGAGCACACACACAGATGTCAGCACATATCTGAGTATGACAGTGGCAGTGCGTGTTGGACATGGAGAGAAGGGCGTGGGCTGAAGCCTGGGACTGTGCCCCTGTGTGTGGACACTTGGAGGGACACATCAGTGTAGGTGCCTGGCCATCATTAGCATGGTGATCCTCACTCTTGCCACACAATGCAACCCCTTGAGGAGCTGGTAAAATGCTCAAAGTGCTGGCATGATGGTGCGGTGGGTTAAACTGTTGGCTGAGTTGCCAGCATCCCATGTGGACATCATTCTGAGTCCTTGCAGCTCCACTTCCAATCCAGCTTGGTGTTAGTGCATCTGGAGAAACAGTGGAAGTCAGTTCCGTGCCTGGACCTCTGCCAGCCACGCTCACTCTGTCTCTCTGCAACTCAGCCTTTCAAATAAATACACAGGTCCTGGAAGACACTCCCAAGCCCACACCATGCACCAGAACGTAGGAGTGAGCCTGGGTCCCTGTGATTTTTTGATTTGAGCCTCTCCAGTAGTTTTCGAAGCTCTCCAACTGTACCAAACTTGCAACCAAGTTTGAGCAGTGAAGCAGTGTGTCTGGATGGTCCTATAGTCTCCTCCAATCTTTGGGCATGGGCTGGTGTTGCTGTGGCTCCCATGGCCTGCCCATCGTAGGCAGGTGGGATCCGTGAGTGTACGCTGAGAAGGATGCTACCCACGGGCTCTAAGTTCAGTTTCTCATCACTCTGACTCCCAACCATCAAAACACTGACCCATGGCAAGAGAGTAAGTCAGTCCAGTTTCCTTCACGCCTCCTAACTCATCTCAGATTTGCAAGTCTGGATACGACTCAGCTTTCCGTTCACTGAAGGGCTCCCATGATCTCAAGCCACCATGCTCTGCCAGCAGGGTGGTGCTCCCTTCAGCATGCTGCGATGGTCTGGCACCCCTGAGAGAGCAACAGCAGCGTTCCAGGCTTTGCTGTAGCACTCTTGTTGCACTGTCTGTCACGCAGGTCCACTGTGTGAGTGGATTGTGAGTGGAGAGAGATGGATGAATTAGATGGGTAGATGGATGGAGGAAGGGAGTAAGAAGGGAGGGATAACGGGATGGATAGATGGATGAAAGGATGACAGGATGGAGGGAGGGAGGGAAATATGTGGGCTAGGAGAAGCAGGGACAATCTTTATTGAGCTCCTACCATGTTTCAGTCCCTTGTCACCCCAAGAACCCAAAGGGACTGGCATTCTCTGCCAGTTTCCTTGATGAGGAAATTGAAGATTAGCAATTCCTGCCTCCAGTCACAGCACCAGGTAGGTACACTGCTTGGAGTCAAAGTTGGGTTGCCCTCCTCCTAAAACCATGCTTCATTTACTATTCCCTCCCTCTGCAGACTTGAGTCTGGGCCTGCAACTAGATCTGCCCTCTACTTTGGGGACGACGGTGGACAGGACAGAGCTGACTACTGCCAAGGAAGCTGAAAGCAAAGTCAACTTTTTCCTCTTGTATTGTGCTGTGTTTATACCACAGCGCTCCTGGGAAGGCGATTTTATCAAGGTCTCTCTGTGACATGCTCACAGTCACGTAGCCACTGAGTGTATCTAAAAGGCAAGCCTGTCTGCCTTCCACCAAACCACATTGCCCTCAGGCCTGACCCGGCTGCCTGAAACACAAACTGGTGTTTATACAACTGAAATAACCCGGCGGTCTCTTCCAGAGGTCGCTCTGCCCACAGACGTATTTAATTTGGCTGCAGAATGCCTTTTTTTTTTTTTTAAGTTCTGAATGGATTGCCAACATCTACAAATCACATATAGAAGTAGATTTTTGGATTCTCCTGCAAACTGAGTAAACTTCGTGAGATCCAGCTCATTTCTTTGCTCGGCCACAGTGGCTGAGGCCAGCAGGGCAACCTCCGACAGCCGGAGCCCACACTGTCACTGCTGTCTGGAGGTGTATGTGGCGGGGTTGGGGCGCTTTTTTGGTCAATTGCTTTGTCCAGGCTTGCTTACCTGCCAGTCTCCAAGAGCGGCTTTAGCCTTTTCTGGGGACTATCAGTTGGTTGAGCTGACCATTTGTGTGAAGGTTGTCTGTTAGAGGACCTGATTTCTCCTTCCCCTCGGGGTCCCGGATGCCTTCCTCTCTACTTTCGCTTAGTCGCCTAGCCTCTTTCCTTTGTTTCTCTAGCAGCTCATAGACTGATACCATGGCAGCATTTCTGGAAGCTTGTTCAATAGAACATTTGTGTGGGGAGGGTGTGCATGAGTATGTGTGCAATTTGTTTGTGGGGCAGGCTTGTTGAAGTGACAGGGGACAGTCAGTGGATTGGCAAAAGAGTCCAGTGCACAATGGAGTTAGGAAGGACAAAAGCTTCTTTTGCAATTTGGCAGGGACCATGGACATACAGAACCTCTGAAGCCCTGTACTATCTGTTGAGGTTTCTCTTTCTTTCTTTCCTTCTTTCTTTCTTTCTTTCTTTCTTTCTTTCTTTCTTTCTTTCTTTCTTTCTTTCTTTCTTTCTTTCTTCCTTTCTTCCTTCCTTCCTTCCTTCCTTCCTTCCTTCCTTCCTTCCTTCCTTCCTTCCTTCCTTTCCTTCTTTCTTTTCTTTTTCTTTCTTTCTTTCTTGGAAAGTCAGAGAGAAGAGACAGAGAGGAAAATCTTCTGTCTGTTGCTGCACTCCTCAAGTGGCTGCAGTGGCCGGAGCTTCTTCTGGGTCTTCCATGCGGGTGCAGGGTCCCAAGGCTTTGGGCTGTCCTTGACTGCTTTCCCAGGCCACAAGCAGGAGCTGGATGGGAAGCGGGGCCGCCAGGACAGGAACCTGCACCCATATGGGATCCCAGTGCATGCAAGGCAAGGATTTTAGCCACTAGGCTACTGTGACAGGCCAAGATTTATGTATTTCTGTGTCTGCAGATTTCTATGAAAATGACCAGGGACATATCATATCTAACACCTGATACCCTGGTGGACGTCATAGCTAACACAGACTCCCTCAGTTAATTGACAGGGGACAGACAGGGGTGAGGGAGAAGATGCAGAGGCTGAAGGAAGGACCTGAGACAAAGAGGAGAAGGGAGGATTTCTTTTCCAGTTCCCTGGTGGAGAAGGAAGACTGCAGAGGCCATTTAAAGGCTCACATGGTGTCTGGATCTAGGAGAGAATCTCCACGAAGATGCAGCACCTGTCAGGATATTAAGCCAACTCGGGGTTACTAGTCCCAGTGGGCTGCATGCCTGTCTTTGTGGCCTTGAAGAACTGTTGGAGAACGGGCAGGAGGTGACAAGACAGTTACGTAACTGGAGGGGAGTTTAGTGCAGGAAGGTCAGGCCAAATTTCCCCTGTCTAGGTTATAGGCGTCGGAAGCTGACTGCACAGTCAGTCTTGAGCATCAGCATGTGTAAGAATCATCTGGGCACATTAAAGGTCTAGATTCCCACTTCACTCCAGGGAACTTGACTGAACAAGTCTGGGCCAGGACACTGAAATTACATTTGAAATGAATGTATCAGGTGAGCCTATGTGAATGCTACCACCACTGTCTTTGAACACACGATTTTATGGGGCCAGTAATGAGTCTCATTGAAGGATACCCACTGGGAAGAAGGAGTGGGCAGACTGCAAAGTTGGACTCAGGAGTTGGCAATGATGAAACACAAAGCAATGATCAAAGACAAGGGAGTGTCACAAGGTAGTCACAAGGCTCACATAGCTTTGCTTGATTTGAAATTACATGCACAAGCACTTTTAAGTTTCCACCTCCGGAAATTTAACAGGTTAGCTGAGATTATCTAGAGGGTTTATATATATTTTAGTGAGAGAGAGAGAGAGAGAGAGAGAGAGAGAGAGAGAGAGAGAGAGTTAAAGTTAGGGAGAAATCTTGACCTAACATTGGATGAAGAAGAGGCTCTTGTGTTTATGAAACACTGTGGAGTTTTTCACAAGTTAGACTGTGGCATCATGACACCTAGTGACCGCACTTTATCATGCTGGTTACATATTTTAGATAATACTCAGATGCTTCAGATAAAGAAAACTACAGATTAGAGCAAAGTGGAAGATCTGAATGTCCTAGAAATAAGATCTCTGGGGATGTTTAAAAAATGTCCATGATGCGGCATGTGAAGCTCTCCCTCCAAGCATGAGGATGTTGTAAAGACTAAAAGCAAAGAAAAAGCAAAGGCAATTAGAAAAATCAGGAAAAAAAAATCACAAGGCAGGAAATCCAAGCAAGTACACCACCTCATGCTCTAACAAACAATATTTACATAGTCATAATATTAAAAATACAGGTGGTTGTATCAGCAGACATCATAACAATCATATCTGAAAGATAGGCTTGGTGGTATTATGGAGGTAAGCCATTTGTTATCATCTAGGAATATGACTACATTATCCAGTTTTAATGTATCACACTGGTTAATATTAGAGCAGAAGTCATATATCATATAGTTTGTTACTATGAGAATGGCTAAAGTTACAAGCATAATAACCAGAGAGACTGGTAGAAAGGGATGTTTGTAGACATCTGGTTTTCATTGTTTCAAAACTAGTGAATTTTTAAATTGCATCCTGTTAATGTCTAGCATTACTAAATTACCTGGAGCTCCCCAGTGTCTTGGTATGTTCTGGGATGCTCTGGGTATTCGTACAAAGATTCAGGGCTGTGGGTGTGCTGCGGGAGGGCCTTGGGGTAGGGCTGGGGTGCCAGGGGCTGGTGAGAACATATGGAGGGACTCACTTACGTGCACACACTCCTATTGCGTACCTCGGGCGGTCCCCGCTGTAGTCACAGTACAGGCCCCGATGGGGGTCACAGACCGCAGCCTCTGTGCAGTTCTCCCCAAGCTGATGGGCACACATCTTACAGCACTCACAGCCATCCGTGATGAGGCTGACCCCCAGTGGGCAGCGGGGTGGAGATGGTGGGCACTCACATGGCCACTTGCAGAACTGGGGTCGTGAGGATGCATCCTCCTCCTGTGGTGCTGGGGTGAAGGCCTGTGGGGCAAAAGCAGAGGTGAAGGGGCTGCCGAGGTTGAGGTCTTGAGCCCAGAGGACTCTGCAATCCAAGTCTATTTCAGGGGGGCTAGGACGCTTCCAGCACATTGGTCTCTGCAGCTGTACTTCCTGGAGTTGAGTATCTCCTTTCCTCGCAATAATAATCACAACAACAATACAAACTGTGCTGGGGAGCACAATGTTCCAAGAAGTTTAGCAAATTGCTGGACTCCTGCTTCTGCTAAGTGCTGAGGCATGGTTTTACCTGAGCCCAAGGCTTGCTTCCTTCTTTCCTTCACTGTCCCTTCAACCCCCTAAGGCAGGGGACTTGGCCCAGTTTGCAGCAGACACCGCCAGAGCCTACTGATGGGCCATGCTGCTGGGTAGCTACAGCCCTGTGCTCATTGCTCAGTGCCAGATCACACAGGCTGAGCCCCTGCCTGTTCAGTTCCAGGTTTACACCTGCACACTCGTTATCGCTGTTGCTTTCCCATGAGCCTGAGAAGTCTGGCGGGCTGCGGCAGCAGACGCATGGCTCCCCAGCTCCTTGCAGCTGTGGGGAAGCTAGATGGGTTCCTGTTGCCTGCACAGGCTCTGCTTATACTCAGGGTGCTGGGCCCTTCCGGCCATAGCTCCCCAGTAGCCTCTTCCCCATCCTTTAACCTCCACATGTATTTTCTGATCTGGCAGATGCAATGACTGGAGCATTGGACAGGTGGGGCTGAGAACCACCAGATGGAGGCATCTGGCATCTGAGTCCAGGAACTTCCAGCTGCCCTTCTGTCTGGGATTCTGTTACCTTCCTGCCCCCACCCCCGGGATGGTTCCCTGGAACACACACAGAGGGAGAGCTGGAGCCAGGCTCCTTGCCATTTCCCCTTCCTGGGTGCAGAGCCTCCGGCCCAGGCTCTCTGCCAGGCTCTGAGCTCCTAGTGGGTAGAGATGAGGGCACAGTTTACTCACTCCAGCGTGATCCACCAGCTGCCACCCCCCAGCTCCCACTGTCAAGGCGTTGGGACCCGGGCTCTCAGCTCCAAAGAGCAAAATCTACTACTCACACACTCAGCTTGCCCCTCTGGTCCACTAAGCAGGATGCTGAGACCTCAGGGTGGATACTGCCTGCTGATGGCAGCCAGGCACAGGGGGGCATTGTCCTGCTCCCCACCATGGAAGCCTGAGAAGCCAGTCAGAGCCTCCCCAAGCCTCGAATTCCAGTGTGGCTGCAGCTCCTGGGGGCTTCTGCCACCGCCAGCCTTGATTCAGCCCTGTTCCTGTCTTAGGGCCACCACCACACTGCCCCCTGTGGCCAAGATGCCCTTCCTGCCCCTCTCGCTGCCCCCTGAGCTGCCACGGGCATCGGGCTTTTCCCTTGACTCTGTGTACACGGGCAGTAGATGTGTACGCTGCTGGTGTGGCAGCTAATGTCTGCCCCCTCCACGCAGACAGGGCCGGAGGCACACTGTCCATGCTGGGGACAGGCAGGGTCGGTTTTTGGCAAGGGCAAACAGTGGAGAAAACGGAAGCTACAGCCTTTTCCAGTGCGATGGATCTCTGTGGGCAGTATGGCTTTGGGAGTTGTGGCTGACAGGGGGCAGAGAACTGCCGGGGGTTGGCAGCAGCACCGGGCAGCCTCACCTAGGAGGCTTAAGCCTGCTTATCCTTGTTTCATCTTCTCAAAGTCACATCAGACAGTTCAAATCTCAAGTTAGTAAAGCCACACACACACACACACACACACACACACACCCTTTGTGACTCCCCTGGGAGCCTTTGCTAGGCTCTGGCCACAGTCCCTGGAGCTCCATGAGCGCCCAGGGGCCATGAGTCTGGTATTGCTGGCAGAGGAAGGGAAGGGGCCTCCTTTTCCAGGAAGCCCTTCCTGCCTGTAGCTCTCCACCCCAGAAAGGTGGGCCTGGAGCAACATGTAGGACACACAGCATTAAGTGTTGGGGGACTGGCTGGGAGGGCAGGATATTGACACATGTGACCTTCAGGAGGTCATCGAGGAGGTCATGACCTGGAACCTCTCCTCTCAAGCCCTGAGCTTGGGTGTCAAGAAAAGAATGTGGAGGCTGAGGGAGCCACACATGGCTAGATGAGCATCCTCAGTCTAGAGCCCAGCATTCCCCCTGCAGCATGGGCACAGTGACACCTGCCCCCAGAGGCTGCTGGGAGGGTGCAGAGGGCATGGTGCCTGCAGGAGCCTCAGAGAGGGCCTGGGCATGCCATGAAGCCTCGGTGTCCGGCACAGGATGTCCGGCACAGGATGTGGTGTGCACACTTTGGGCTGAGTGGGGACGGGCTGTGACCCAGTGAGTACTCCACTCTTCATGGCCCAAGTAACTGCAGGAAACCCCCAGCCCAAAACCAGATAAAAAGAAGCTACAGAGAAATCCCTCCCCTTCGGGGCCCAAGGCCTGGACCACTAAACCCTTGCTCTTGGCGCCATCTAGCGGTCACAAGCCTTGCAGGCCCCGGCCAGCAAGAGCTGCAGTGGCAGCAACAGGCAATGAGGCCAGCCCTGGAGGGGCACAAGTGACAATGACAGGTGGTCTGCGAGGAGGGCATCTCTGTGGCCGTGTTGGCTGGCAGCCGTCGCCAGCACTTCCCTCTTGGGCTGGGCTTGGGCATGGTCCCAGGGCCTCACGGGATGAAATTTTATCAGCATCACTAGGTATTCAGAGGGTGGGGGATGGAGGGAGGGAACTTTGGGAAGTGCCTGGGTTTGGATAAAATCAGCCAGCCAGCTGGAGCCCCCCTGACTGAGTCAAACACTGACATACCCACTGCCCATCTCTTGCCATGTCCTGCCCTGGGTCACCCAGGGACCCTGTCAACAGGCAAGCAAAGAGACACCACACATCCAGAACCCTGGGGCAGAATCAACTTGCAAACAACCATGGGAACAAGAAAAGTCCTCCCTGGCAAGCCCAGAATTCTTGCCATGTCCTTGGGCACCCTTGAAGTTTTCTTTGTTATTCATTTGCTCGTTTCCTTGAGCGGCAGCTGTGGTGGAGGAGACAGAGAGAGAGATCTTCTATCTGCTGGTTCACCCCCAAGTGACTGCAGCAGCGGAAGCAGAGCCAGGTGGAAGCTTGGAGCCCCGCGCTCCATCCAGACCTCCTGCCTGAGCGAGTGCGCCATCTGCTGTCGTCCCAGATGCATTACCAGGGAGCAGCCAGGACCTGCTCAGGCGGTACATGGGATGTGGGCATTGCAAAAGGTGGCCTAACCTGTTGTGTCACAAGGCGGGTCTCACACCTGAGATCCCTCCCAGGTTTTCATTTCCTTGGGGTCTGGGGGCTGTCCCTGCTGTTCACAGCCCCAGGCAGGAGCCTGCCCCACACCCTTCCCCTGTTCTCTTGCCGTCACAAGCTCCTCAAGCTGGGATGAGTGTGCCCATCCTGCAGATGCAGAAACTGACCAATGTAAACCCATGGCTATGAGAGGCCAAGGGCATCCTTTTCAGTGGCAGAAGCTAGAAGCAAATAAAAAGCAAAGCAAGAAGAAGGTTATCTAGGGAGGGCCAGAGAGACAGAGAAATCCCCTTGGCACTTCCAAGTGGCAGCTGGACATAGAAGTCTCTTTTACGATGTGTTGCTGGAGCTGCACTCGCGGGTGTGGGAGACGGGAAGGAGGTGGCAGCTGCTGGTGTTTCCAGGGCAGGAGCCCAGTGCTAGCTCAGCCTCAGCCTGGCACTGCCCACGTGCCCTGCCCAGGCCTCGGAGCACAGCCTAGCCTCACCAGGACCCTCCCAGCAGATTCCAAAGCTAACTGCCATTGTGGTTCCCAAATTCTACTGCACCCTGGAACCTCAAAGAGCTTGCATGCGCGCCAATGCCTGGCAGTGTCACCAGGATCTTGATGTCCATACAGGAGTCTGGGCACCAGGCTTTTTTTCTAGAATGTTCTGAAGCAGTGAAATTTGAGACCCACTGATCTGCAGAACTTTTAAAAGTTTTGTTTTTATTTTATTTATTTAAAAAGCAGAGTTATAGAAACAGGAGGAGAGACACTCCATCTGCTGCTTCATCCCCAGAGGTCCACGCTGGCCCAGGAGTACGCCAGGCCAAAGAGAGGAATCAGGAGCTTCCTCCAGGTCTCCCACATAAGTGCAGGGGCCCAAGCACTTGGGGTATCTCCTACTGCTTTCCTAGAGGCAGTATCAGGGAACTGGTTCAGCTAGGGCTGGGACTGGCCCCCTCTGGCATTGCAGGCAGCAGCTTAGCCCACCACGCCACAACACTGACCCATGGAATTTATTACGATGCAGGATACTGACTCCGGCTGGGTACGTCTGGCTGCAGGTTTCCTAGGCTGGAGTCCAGGGCCTTCAGTTTGACCTTGACCCTTTGGGGGTCTTCTGGGCATGGCTACCACTGTCTTGCACGTTGGGCTGGGGAAGGGGAGAGGGGAGCTGCAACATACAGAGAAAGGCAGAGCTCTCCCACCCGCCGGTTCATTGCCCAATGTCCATCCAGCTCTCGTATGCGCAGGGTCGGAAGCCAACTACATGAGGCTTCACGTGCTGCCCCCCAGGCATGTGTTAGCAGGAAGCTGGAACCGTGAATGGAGCCAGGACTCACTCACCCCCGAATGGCGTGTGGGTGTCCCAGTGTCCGTTCTGCCCTTCTGTCCACTTGGCTTCTGCACCCACACATTGCCCACAGACACCCCAACCTTCCTCGCACTGTGCAGTTCACACATCCCTGCAGCCACTTGGGGGTGGGTCTTCATTCGTCGAGCAGAGTGCACGCAGCCACTGGAGTGAAGTCTTTTACCCTGGACACTTCAGACTGAAGGGTGGGGCCGAAAGCAGATAGGCGATGGAGCGGCCCCCATCCCCACAGCCCCGCGCTCAGGGAGGGCGTTGGTAGGCAGGGCGGCAGCGAGTCAATGCCCGACCAGGCTCACGGGGCTTCATAGTGCATCACCACCCAGCAAGGGCTTGGGGACAGCGAGGCGCAGGAATCGTGTTGCAGTCACCTGACTAGAGCTGACAGGCGTGGGAGCAGGGGTGGGCGGGCTGACCAGGGACTCCCCGGGGCACCAAGTCAGCCAGTGATGGGGAGGTGCACATGTGCGGTCACTGACCGCAGGGCAGGGGATGGATGGGCAGAAAGACATGCCTCTGCAGCGGGGGACCCTGGGACACCCCATGTCCCTGTTCCCTGCCGGCAGTCAGCCTGCTTCCCTGGCTGGAAAGGGGCAGAGACGATGGCCACGGCGCCCTCGCAGCCCCAGGGAGTAGCGCCTAGGTCATCTCTCCATGTCAGAGATGAGGAGATGCAGGCCTGAGGAGCGGCCTTGGCCCTGCAGGGCTCTCGCATGTTACTCCCTCTAGCTCCCATCCACACATTTCTGCAGCTGAGCCTGGAGGCCTGAGTGGCCTGTACTCCGACACTCCACAAGGGGGCAGGGTGGAGGCAGGCCCAGCTAGGCGGGCTGCCCGGTATCAGCAAAGCAAAGCAAGGCTCTGCAGCAGGAAACCCTGACTTAATCAGGGTCAGCCAGTGTCCTCTCCGCCCTCTGCTCACACAGTCCCCTCTCCAGACTGCGGAGGGAAAACTGCCACTCCCACAGGTGCTCCCAGCACACCCGTGATGTGCCAGTGTGGACAGTGACATCAAGTCAAGCAAGGGGCAGACATGAATGAGGTGGGTGGTGGCATGCGCAAAGGCCCAGGGGCACGGGAGGACAGGTGGCTGAGGTGGAAGAGAGGCGTAAGAACAGGGCCTGCATGGTGGCTTTGGGGGGAAGAGGCGGCTGCACCTGGGAGAGTTCAAGGAAAAGCTTCCTGGAGAACCTGATGGGGCTGCCCAGGACTGGACACGACTGGAGAAACGCACTCCTGGGCGGGAGCGGCTGCTAGAAGGTGGCCAATAGGCTGACGGCTTTTCCGTGTGAGCCCGAGGCTGGGGTCTGAGAGGCAGGGAGGCTGTCTAGAGGCCCATCCCAGGGCCAACAACCCCTCTCTGGATAGGCAGCGGTCTCAGGTCTCCCTGCAGCCACCGTCATGCTCCTTGCTGTCAGTGATGGAAGCTGGCCTCCAGCAGGAAGCCGGCTAAGGAGGAAATGAGCTTGCCTCAAGTCACCCAGCAGAGAGCTCTTACCCGCTCCCAGACTCCTGAGCTGTCCCAATCCCTGTCCTCCACTCTGTTCTGCCCCCAGCGCAGCCCTGGGCAGACTCAGACACAGCCCTGCCCTGTAGTTCCAGCCGCAGTGCAGGATTCCTGCAGGGGCCCCAACTGTCACTCCCCGCCCCCATCAGCAGATCCTGTCCCAGGCCCCAGGCTCCAGGCTGGAGGTCTTGGCCTGGGCGGGCCTAGATGCTATCGCAGGCCCTGGAATGTTCCTCACACGTGCTTTGAGAGGCCTGCTCCTTCCTGCGGCTCTTGTCTGGCCTCCCTGCTTTCTCTCAGACAGCAGAAGGCAGGACTACCGCATTCACGCTGCGGGGCTGGTGGGGAGTCCCTGGGCGCTGGTTGTTGCACTTCAGGTCCCAGGAGTTACCAGGGTGCTTAGGGCCCAGGCATCTGGGTCTTCCCAAGTGTGCTATAGGGCTGGAACTGTGGCCCTCTGCATCTGTTCCTCTCCACCAGGGTAAGGAGGGGTCTCCCGGGGCCGTGTCATAGCAGGTAAAGCTACTACTGGCCCCTGGTTTGAGCTGCTCCGCTTGCAGTCCTGCTAATGGACAGGGCCAAGCAGCAGAGGGTGGCCTGGTGAGAGAGCGGGGTGAAGCTCCTGGCTCCTGGATTGAGCCTGGCCATTGCATACGTCCAGAGAATGAACCAGCAAATCAAAGATCTCTCTGTCTCCTTGATGTTCAAATAGATATCTTAAAAAAGAAGGAGGAGAAGGTGTCTTTACACTCTGCCTGATGAGGGCACAGCCGACTGTCCATCAGTGCGGCTCTGGATGCTGCGCGGGGTCCAGCCAGCAGGAATGCTGCGTCCACAGGACCGGGATCACCATGAACACTGCAGCCAGCCTCCAGGGACCCTGTCACCCAGCAGGGCTTGTCCCTCAGCAGGCGTTATCAATACCATCATCACCACCATCAGTCACCACTGTCATCATATTCATCATCATCATCGACCTGATCAACAATATCATCATCATCATATTTATCACCATGGGCTCATGGGGGCTGGGCTCCTTTGGGGTGCGAAGGGCGGACTGCCACTTCCTTTCTTCCCTGCTTGCGGCAAGCACAGGGGGTTGGCATGAACTCTTACTCTCACAGCAGAGTGCAGGCTCAGGCTACTGTCCCTGCGCTAGTATTATCAGACTCCCGGGGACCCTGTGTCTTCTAAGGCCACAGAGGGAATGCCACATCTAGCATTCTAAGAAACAGGTGAAGGTTGCTCTAATAACGTATTTTGTTTAACCGAGTATGTACTCAGCATGGAGTCAATGCAAGGAGAACACGGGTCTTGGCAAGCGCACCAAGCCTAACTGGTGAGCCTTTCCCTCAAACAGTGCTGCGCAGCTGGGACCCGCCACACTGCAGGAACTCAGCTGCCACGGCGCTGCCTGCCTCCCCAGGGAGTGCAGAATGGATGCAGAACAAAGAGCTGGGCCCGTGCTAGCTGCCATCATCACCCTCATTGCTGGGACCTATGCTGGCCCGAGGCTGACACATCACCAGGGACCCTCCCTCCTGCCTGGCTGCCTGGCTGTTGCTGGCATCCTTCCTGGCTGTCCCAGAATGCTGGGTCCATGTCCACTCCCTCTCCCTGCTCTTGCTTTAGAGCCACAGCAGGTGAACTGGCCCCTGGCTGTGACAGGAGAGGCGGAGGAGGTTCCTGGAGTCATCTCAGGGTTCTCATGGGGCTGGTTACTTTGCTGGCCTGGGCAGAACCTTCTCTGCAACCTGGGAGGGGCTGAATAGCCAGAGGTACTGCCCAGCCCAAGGGACTGCACTGTCGCACAGATCCGAGAACCTCTGCTGTGCCCACTGCTGCTGCCATGCCACAAGGCCTGCTGCCCACCGGGTACACACCTGTCAGTGCTGCCCGGGACCAGCATCCCAGCTGTGCTGAGGGCAGAAGGGGAGGCATGTGGGTCTGGGTGGGGCTGCAAGCACACCTCCCTCCCAACTCCAAACTGCAAGTGGGAGGTGTAACAAAGGTGCGTGCTGTACCGTCTCCAGCTTGGGAAGAGGCTGTTCTGCCACATGCCCGAGTTGCGTGGTTCGTCTGCACACACTAAGACACAGTACACGTGCACACACACACACACACACACACACACACACACACACATGCAGGCTGTTGTGCATACCCCATGCACCCTAACAGGACCTGAAGGCCTTGGGCACACCTGGCTCCAGGTGTCCCTAGAATTGACATCTGTGCAGCTGTGCTTGCTCCGCAAGGTCTTGCCCTGCCCTCAGCTGCTGGGAGAGCAGTCATGGGGAGCTGAGGTCCCCAGCAGCAGAGGGACTCGCGGAAACAACCCAGCAGCACTAGGCCAGCATCGCAGCTTTCCCAGCCTGGTTACACTGCCCTCCACCCTTCCTTCCCAAGCCTGCCCGCGATCCTGCAGGTTCTGTCGGGCAGGGACATGAACGTCTCACTTCTGCACAAGTGCTGAGACCATGGAGGAAGGAGGCTGGAGTGCAGGAAGGGAGACCCAAGCTCAGATGTGCACTCCAGGCCAGCACTGGCCCTCAGGTTTTGCAGCTACCAAGGGGGATAATTACATCTGCTTTGGGAATTTTAGGGGGTGTTTAAAGGGTTTCTGCATGCGTGCTGGGTGGATTGAGGTAGGACTTAACACAAACCTAGAATGTTCGGCATGGAGCTCGGCAGTGCTCTGCACACAGTGGGCACTCAGAAAATGAAAGAGGAAGAAAGAGGGGAAAAATCCAGGTGTGTCTGTGACGTGCCTTTATCACAGAGCCAATTCCCCAGTTCCCAGGAGTTCCCTCTCCCGCCCCGCCCCTTGGTCTCTGGTTTCTCTGCTGGCCCCTCTGCAACGCTGCTGCCTCACAGACTTGCTGAGCGGGCTCCTAGCTGGAGGGAAGTCTCCCAGAAGTCAGCCTCCAGGGCTGGAAGTCAGCTTGGCGCTCCCACAGCCAGTCTCCAGCATCCATAGGAACGTGTGCACTCATTTTTTCCATTAGCATCCCGCCCGCAGGGACCCCGTCGGATGCCCTTTCCATATAAACCGGGGCGGGCGCTGTGTATGGAAATTTCACAAGAAAGGGAGGCTCTGCCGGGTGGACTCAGGCTTGGTGTCCATGTGGCGTGCCTATCCCCAGCCCTGCCAGCTTTGAGAACGCCCCCTCCCAGAACTCCAGCGCCTGGCCTGCGTGCTAGGGGCCCTCTGTATCATCAATAAGCAGGGGCTGCTCCCAGGGTGGGGTGGGGGTATCCAGGCTACCTCCTCCTCCTGGAAGTATCAGACCTGCCTGGCTCGCTAAGGAGGCTGGGAGTCCTCAGGCTTAGTTCTGAGCGTCCCAATGGCAGCATCTGTGAACAGGGCTCTCAGATCCCAAGGCTAGCATCTCCCGCCATCTCCCATCTGGCAGCAGGCACTGGCAGAGGCTGTGGGCACCCGCTGCCTGCCCTGCGCCTGCCTCCCCTGCCCTCGCTGCCACGCCACTGCCTCCTGCAGCAGCCTGGCTCTGCTGCCACGTGTCCAGCTCCCTGGCTTCTGAGAGATGCCGACTTCTGTCCCTGCCCTGCTGGGATGCAGGTGGGACACAGCAAGTGCTCAGGCTGTCTCCCAGGGCCCCTGCCCCCACCCCACATGCACTCCAGGTAACCTGGGGCGGCTGTCCCCGCCTGGGGCAGTGGCAGGTGCCCCGTTTGCTGGGTGGTGGCGTTTTTCCTGAACGTGGTTGCTGGTGCTTCAGCATTTCACCTCCCCACAGGATCTCTGTAAACTCAGGGAGCACAGAGGTCTCCTAGCAACCGCCTGGCTTGGTGCTGCCCTGGGGGTTGAGAGTGACTGACATACCCAGGGTCACAGGGCCAGGCTTGCCAGGGGCACAGTCAGGAGTCCTGGCCCACCATCACCAGCTCCACCGAGCTCCCCTTTCAAGGTGAGGGAGGTAGGAACTGCCTTGTGGCAGGTCCCTACCTCCTTCCAGCCTCCAGGGCACTCTAAATGCCCCCTCACCGCGCGGCAGCCTCACCCCTGGCCCCTGGGTTGGCCGGGGCTTCCCACCCTGCCCGCTGGCCCTATGGTTAGGTTGGGGAAGGAGAAGCCTGGGGTCCCCTCTTGCTGCACCCCCAGGCAGCAGTCAACTCACCGCTGTCACGGCTGCCAGCACCCAGGGGAGCCACCTCATGCCTGGAGCGAGCAGCCTGGAGCAGCCGGCCACCTCTCGGGGGAGCTGGACCCTGACTGGCCAGGCCCATCAGGAACAGCAGCTGAGTTTCGTCCGCAGCCTGAGGCGGCTTTTAAGGGAGCAAGATCTGACGTCAGGGTTAAGGACAAACCGCACATTTTCCTCCGGAAAACTTTTCCTGCCTCTTTCTTCTTTTTTCCCCCTTTCTTTCCTCTGTCTCCACCTCCAACCAGGCGAGCCTGCCTGGCTCTGACAGCTCTTAAAGGGGAAGTTCCACAGGGATGATTTCTCACCAGGGAGTTACATTCCAGGGGATCCTGAGAAAGTGGGAGGGGCGGGGGGATGGGACGACTCCCTGGGAAATGCTCTCCTCCCACTTCTCTACGCCGCTGGCACTTTTGGTCTTCCTTAGCGTCTCTTAGCCCCTGCCCAAGGCAGCGAGCAGAGGAGAGGGTAACCCAAGGCTCAGGTTATCAGCACTGCCTCTCCCCACGGCCCCCAGCTCAACCTTGCAGGTCCTGTCACACTCCAGCAAGTCACCATCTGCCTGATCTCATGGTCTACACGCTCCGCTGCGGCTCCTTCTCTTCCTGTGTGTGTGCGCGTGCGTGTGCTCGGAGGCGGCAGCAGGCATGTGTCTATGGAGTGGCTTGGGGTGAGCACAGTCAGGCTTCCACAAGAACTCCTCTCACCATTTCTGCATCCATTGCCTGGGAGTGTACCTCTGACCCAGTTCTGACCCATAAGCCAAAGTGGGAAATTTTCTGGAGGGCTCCTAGAAATCACCTCCCCCTTCCAGGAAATGAAAGACTACCTCTTTTCCTATCTTTCCTTTATGGGCAAATGTGATGGCTGGAAGTCCAGCATCCATTTTGGGTATGTGAGGCACAAGTCTCAGAATGAAAAACCAGCGTGCTGAGTCCAGTGAGGCGAAGGAATGGAAGGCGCTGTGTTCTTGGCTCTTTGTATGGTTACTGACCCAAACCCGAACCACCACCTCCAGCCTCGTCCGTGATGTATTGCTTAAGCCGTCGGCCACGTGGCTTATGGGTCCCTGTGTGGTACTAGGTCAGGTGCTGCTGTTGAAATGACCTGCAAGAATGTGCAGGCAACAGCGGGGCTCCAGGAAGCTTTTGTGGGGCAGCGAGTGAAGGAGGGACTGGACAGGACACTGGCAGGCGCAGGGTGGGGCGTGTGCTTCCAGGCATGCTCACAGGGCGTGGTGGGGTTGGGCAGGGAAGCCCCAGGAGACTTGTTTTCTTCTTGTCATTGGCAACGTGTCAGACAGGTGGCCACTGGCGTCCAGCAGGTCCCCTCTGGACTTGGCTTTACAGGTGTCAGCTTTTACCCCGAGTGCTGTTACCCTTTCCCGCAGCCCCCACTGGACACTGTGGGAGCTGGCATCGTCCTCTGGCCTCTGGGGTGGGTTTTGTCCCATACCCCTGTGCAGTGCACACATCAGGTGCTAAGCACTCCCACCACATTTAGGTGCTGAGCACCCCTGGGCTCCCACTATCAGCTTTATCTACTAGGGATACTGAGGCACAAAATGGTCACCCATCAAGGAGGGGGCTCAGCCAGAGCGTGTGCACCAGACACCTGCTCCTCCCACCTTGGTTTTGTGGTTTAGCTCCTCTGCTTGGCTGTGCCCTGTGCTGCCTCAGTTTCCCCAGCATGAGGACCTCAGATTCTACCCACCCTACCTCACACTGCCACGATCTCTTAGAAGTCTGGGATTCAGGCTCATCTGAGAATCTTGCCATTATGTGCGTGGCACACCCACTGACTACTAACTCTGCCTGCTGTGTGTTTTTGGAGATGTCACGTTAACCTCTCTGTGCTGTTTCTTCATCTATGGGATGAGTGAGGTAAGAATTTGTTCAAAGCTTGGCAGGTGGGCCCTACTAAGTAAGGCGCTTGGCCTTGTGCCTTGGTCACTGCTGTGTTTCACATCCAGTCTGCTTCAGTGGCGTCAGGGGACCAGCCCAATGTCAGCAGGGGCTGACCCTCATCCTCCTGCTGCCCCTCTTCCCACAGCCTGGCCTCAGTCTTGGCCACAAGCAGGGCTCCCTGCTTCTCACCTGTGCAGGGAAAGCAGTAAATGCTGGCATCAGACCAGCCTGTGTTCAGCAAGCAACCGAATGTGGGGTCTCCCCCACAGATTCCTCTAGTACCCCGTTACCGGAGGGGGGTGAGCCTGCTGCCCGCCACCCAGCTTCCTGGCGAGCGAGAGACAAACAGACAGATAGGGCTCCTGTCTGAGCAGTTCCGATTTATTGGGGGAGTACAAGTTCTTACTAGGGTAGTGAATAACCTCAGGCCAGGAATCCCAGGAATTCCAGGAGGGGAGAAACTAGAGCCAACCCTCACCTGCACTGCCGAAGCCACCTCCCACAGGCCGGGGCAGAGGAACAAAATGGCCCTGGCCAATCGGTCTTTCTTTAAAGCAACTTGACTCCCCCCACCTTGCTTCACACCCAGGGCTCTGTCCTTGGCCTCCATCTTACTTGCCACGCATAACCCAATGACCTTAACTGTTAGTCGCCATCTTGTTAACTTGTAACCTCTTTGCCCCTGAGCCCCACACCTAACGCTTGTTCCGTAACACATGAAGTGGAGGTCTTACAGATGTCACATATATGAGCCTCGGTATTCCTGTCTGTGATGAGCAATGTCCCTCCAAGGGCTGCTGCAGGTGCTCATCACACAATCACTTATTTCATCACCGGGACTTCACTTGTGTCCCTATCGTGGTTTGTGCTGTTCCCATCTCTCCCTGAGTCTCTGTCTCTTGGCTTAGCTATGCAGTGGGATCGTCTCCCCTATCCCTGCCTCCTGCAGCAACAGCCCGAGTCCTCCTAGTGAAGGGAGATGGAGATGAGTGTGGCCTGAGGTCCTGGCAGGCTGTGGGGAAAGCTGGTGGCACTCTGGCTCTTGGTGGCTGTGCTGGTTTGGGTTGACAGTGGTGGGAAGTGGGTGCTCTAGGCCAGAAGAGCAGAGAGCTGCTGGCTAGAAGCCTTGCCATGAAGGAACCGGGCACTGTGTCAGTCCTTGGCAAGAAAGGTTTCCCCAGAAGCCAGGGGAAGAAAGGGCAGAGAGGAGCTCCAAAGGCAGCCTGGGCCAGGAGGCAGTGCAGCCTCTGGGCCATGCCTGCAGCGCCCGCACCCACCTGGGGCAGTTCCGAGGTCTGTCTGCTGGGTGGAGCTCTGGCAGTGCACCTGCTAGGAGGCACAGGGGTTCTCTGGCATGCTTGTCCTAGGGTGCACTGGAAGCTTTCACAGCACGCAGATCTTGAGCCTGCGATCCAGAAACCGGGACTCCATGTGTCCGGCAGGGCTTGTGAATGTGCTTTTCAGCAAACACATCCAGAAACGCTTGGAGAAGGAATGGCAGGTATACAGGTGGGGGCTGGGAAGCCTTGAAATCCACTCTCCTCCTACCAGTGCCTCGTCATGGAGGAATCACAGATTTCTCTGGGCTTCAGATTTCCTGTCTGTAGAATGGGGCAGTAATGCATTTGCTAGAGGTGTGTAATGTGCAGTGAAGCAGCTGCAGGGCCACCTTACCTCCAGCTGGATGGCTTTCAGTTCAACCATCACTTCTCTGCCTTCCTCAGAGGCCAGGAGGCAGAACTCAAGGTGTCACTGGGCAGTGTGCCATCCGCAGGCTGCTGAGAGACACCTGGCGGTCACTCCCTGGCTCCTCTGGGGGTCGCCTGGCTATGACTCTAGTCTCATAGTCCTCATGGGGCCTCCCCTCTCTTTCTATCTGTCCATCTTCCAACCCTGGCTGATACAAAAGCTCCCAGGCCATCCGGGGTGGCTTCATCACTTTGTCATCCCTGCCACAAGCCCCAGTTCTAGATGATAGCTTAAGGCCACTCCCTTTGGGGTGTATCTTTTGACCTACTCAGTCCAACTCTGGGTAGAGCACCTGAGGCATAGCAAGCCCTCGGGCCCTGCAATTGTTTGTGCTCCAGTTCTTCTTTCTATGTTGCCTGAGTATGCCATCTTGGGCTTGAACTCAACACACTGCATGGCCGCTTTGTCCACCTCCATTGCTTCTACCTGGGGACCGTGACTTGGAGCTGCCAGAGTGGTGTCATCCTAGGAGAAGGGCCCTGAGGAGGGTGCAGGATCCTTCATGGCCGAGAGACCAGACTGGCCGCCTGGGTGCAGGGCGGTGACCATGGTGGCACTGCAGGGATGGAGCAGGGCTGGCCGCCTGGGTGCAGGGTGGTGGCTATGGTGGCACTGCAGGGATGGAGCAGGGCTGGCCGCCTGGGTGCAGGGTGGTGGCTGTGGTGGCACTGCAGCATGGAGCAGGGGTAGCCCTCCTCTGCATGCCTGGGGTTCCAAGAGTGAGGGCAGCATCCTAGGGCAAAGAGGAGGCATGACTCTGTGGGGAGTAGCTCTTCTTGCAGAATGGGTACGTTCATTCCGGGGAAAGGAGATGAGCAGGAGCACCAGCAGAATGTGGGAACAGGGAGAGTCCCAGCTGGGCAGGCAGGGACTGAGGGCCCCTCCACTGTCTGGAACTCTGGATGTCTGTGATCGGAGAATCACCCAATCAGCACTTCCCAGTGCCTCTCCTGACCAATCAAGAGAACCTCTCTTCTTTGCACGCCCTCTAGAAAACTGTGGATGCTCCATCTCCCATGGTTTCCTCCTGTGGGGTTGCCTTCCGGCTGCTTGGAGTTTTCTTGGCTCATCTCAGTAAGCTATGTCTGCCTTACATGCGTTTCTCTGTGCTTGTATCTAATTTTTCATGGTAATGGGACATGAACCCAAGCTATTAGAACATTGATGTTCTTGCATAAGAGATGTAACATGGATGCTACATCTGCAACTTTACACACTGTAAAAATTTGGTGGAAAAAAACTGCAACAATGGGAAGCTGCTTTTCTTAACCTTGTAACCCAACTGCGCCTTACTCTGTGGCCTGAGCTCTGGCCACCTCCACCTGCTTGCTGCTCCCCGCCTCAGGTCTGGCTGAGCTGCCTGCAGTTCCTGTAGGCTCTTCCCCCAGCTCCCCGGCCCAGCTCCCTTCATCATGTATTTTGCTGGGCCTTCCTGTTTCCTCTGTAAGGTCCTGCTGGAGGGTTAGGTCCCCTGATAAGCTCCCGTGTCTCCCAGGTTCTTTACAACGAACAAAAAGAGTCCGCCTCAACATTATGTTGTAGGGAATGGCAGGCATTGTACATGGCGACTTTTGTGGGACCTGCTCCACTTGGAGATTATGCAAGTGTGATACTGGGGAAGTGGAAGCCTAGGAGGAAGGAATGCGATAGGGTCCCTCTTCTACGCTCCGGTTTTGATTTTGACCCTCATGACCCCTTTGATACTCGTGCCTAACTGGGCTCCGGCAGCCCCATGTCTGGGACTTCCTCTTCTCCGGTGAGCTCGGAGAGCCTCTTAATGGAAGACCTCCACTGCTGGCACTCACCGAGAGCCTTCCTAGAGGCATAGGCACCCCTCATCAGAGGGTGTCTCCAGAGGCTGGAGGAAGGGGGTGTCCTCCACAGCCTCTCGGTCTGTTACTCAGAGGAGAGGAATAAGTGAAGACTGTACAGAGCCCCATTCCCATAAGCCGACTAAATCCATGACAGAATGCCAAAGGTCCCCACTCCCGGCCTCCTCCGCTAGGGACCACCGCTCAGTCACTCTGCCAACCGAACGCTGAGACCATTGCCCCCTTGAGCTGGCGCATCAAGTCTAAGCTCCACTTGGTGAGCCCACATCGATAGACATGACCTGTTCCAGCATCCGCTTATCCGGGTGCCCTAAGTGCCCACTGAGGCAAATCCACAAAGGCAGTTAAGATTATAATGTGTGCTGCTGTTTCTTCAAGGTATACTGCCAGTCTATAAGCAGTGAGCGACACTGCAGTGGGTGAGCTGGAGGAGGGTCACCAGTCCCTGCAGGAGAGCAATCTGAAGACATTCCAGAATGAGGTCTACAGGCCGGGAACCATGAACCTCTCTGGGAAGAGGAGCTGTTTCATCCAGAAAATGAGGCTTGTGGAATTGTGTCCCGATTCCCTGGGATGCGATCCTATGTCTCCATCTCCATGTCCAGCGTCCCACGTGCTTTCCCAGTTCTTCACAGAGGCAGTGCTCTTTCAAGTGTGTCACAGTTCAGCTCCCTGCCCGCCTCCCACCCCCACATCCCAGGACTTGTTGTTGGCTTTGGCTTTCTGAAAGGCAGCAAAGATTTCTTTCTGGACCACAATAAAAGCTTTGTGGATCCTTATCCAGGTCTTCAGCTGGGGAATTTTCCATCCTGAACTCACCATTTTCTTTTTAAAAAATTTAAAGAATTATTTATTTTTATTGGAGAGTCAGATATACAGAAAGCAGAGGGAAGGCAGAGAAAAAGATCTCCCACTGCTGATTCACTCCTTAAGTGGCCACAACAGTCAGAGCTGAGCTGATCCGAAGCCAGGAGCCCAGAGTTTCTCCTAGGTCTCCCACGCGGATGCAGGATTCCAAGGCATTGGGCCACCCTCAACTGCCTTTCCAGACCATAAGCAGGGAGCTGGATGGGAAGTAGAGGAGCCAGGATTGGAACTAGTAGCCACGTGGGATTCCGGCACAAGCAAGGCGAGGACTTCACTGCTAGGTTACTGTGCTGGGCCTGCTCGTCATTTCTTTTCCCCAATGTTTTTCAATGCACTGGGGAGCAATTAGTAACCGTACCATAATTAGATTCTCTGTTGGGACTCTGTTGCAGGAGAGCAGGTGTCAGGTTCCACAAAAACCTTACCTGCTAAAGTTACTTGTCCCAGGTGACACCAAGTGATCCTCTAAGCCACTGTTCTGCCCTGCATGCTGTGGTTTTTCAGCATTTCTTGTAATATGGGCAGTGGGTCCCTGATACCTTTGGAACTGGTCAAACCAGGGACCAGGACCACGTTCCCATGGTCTGACCCAGGTACTGTTGGGCTATTCCCATTAGGCTTGTCTATGTAACACAGGTATCAGTAGAATGAGAAGAGGAACTTGCCCAGGAAGTTGGCTTTGCCCAGAAAGGGAGCCAGAGGATCAAAGAGGCAGTTTCTTCGGTCATCCAGAAGTTCTGGGGCAGGTGCAAAAGAGGGGTCTTTCTGGGGACCCGAAAAAATTAAGGCCATTGACCGCTGAGGCAGAATCATGACAGCAACTTGTGGATGGGGCAGATGGTGTCTGCCATGGAGTTGCATGGCCATTAGAATGAAGGGACACAGATGTGCACAGAGCAGTGGGGAGAGCTCACAATGCAGAGATGAAGGGAAAGGAGGGTGGGAATGAGTCTTCCAGCCTCCACTATGTGTGTGGACCCAAATCAGATACATGCAGTCACACTCTCCTATTTTTTAAGAGGGTATAGATTGTCGGGACACACACGTTAGAGACACTGCCTGGCTGTGAGGGAGAGGACTTCAATGGGTCCAGGAACGGAAGGGTAGCAGAAGCACGCTGGGAGAGGACAGACAGTAAGGGTGGGGCCACAGGGAGGCACACCCCTTCTCAGCTTGGCTCTGCAGCTGGCTTCACCAGTTGCTGTTGCAGTCAGACATAAAGTTTCAACTTGGCAAAGGGCTCTCCTGAGTGTCTCAGAGTCAGACAGTAACCACAGCTCTGAGCCTCTCCCTGCCAAGACTGTCTGGGATTCTTCGCCACGGCTGTGGTTTGTTCCTAGGGTCTCGCTGCAGTGAGGATGCTTCCTGGGATGTGTTTGGGTCACTGAGGGCTGAACAGTCTCAGAATTCTTCCCAGCTCTGTGCATGACTTCCGCATCACAGATGTAGGAAAGGCTGTCACCATGGCAGAGCAACATGGCGACCTTCTGCTCCTGACCCAGGCCGCTGCAGCTCACATGTGTGCCCACAACCCCGAGGCAGGTTCAGACTGGCACAGAGAAGGTGTAAAGCCCTATAAATGGTCATTCGTTGATCTCTTCCATGACACAGTAACACAGTTTTCCTTCTTTTAGCTCCTCATTGGATATCAGAATCAGAGGTATGAAGCTCAGTCAAGCTTATGGCTACTAGAGGACAGAAATGGTCCTAGAATTCACTCTGTCATTCTCATTCAGTCTCCTGTCTGCAGTGCTGCTGGGGATTCTGCCAGTTGTCAATCACTGGGCACCTACTGCAGAGAAGATTCTAGAAGGAGCTGGAATATAGTGGGTAACAGCTTTGGCCCCCAAGGTCATCAATCTTGTGCAAGCACTAGCATTTGACACCTCAGCTAGGGCAGCCCCATAAGTTATGGGAATAAAGGGAACCCTTTCTCTCAGTCTGGGTTGGGGTATAGGATGATACAGGTCAGAGGTAAATGCGAGTTTGCATATGGAAGAACTGAGACACAAAGGGTAGCATTTCCCTGGGAGCAGAGGTAGAATACGGGTTGCTGGGCAGAAGGAAGAGCTGGTGTGTGAGGCTGGGGAGAATTCTGGCGGGGGGGGGGGTAGCACCAGAAGACATGCAGCCACCTGGATTAAACCACAGTGTTGGAAGAGCAGTGGGATGGGTGGGACAGGTGGGCAACTCGTGCCACTGTCTGGTAGCATACTTGGCATTGGGCATAGTGGAGTAAAAACCATGGGCCAAGTCCTCACATCAGCGAGTAACGGGATGAAGCAAGAAGTAAGACTGTGGTTGAAGGCAGGCGGGGTTGTAAACCTGACAGCATCTCTTTTAAAATGTTCATTGATTTGAACCCCATTAGGCGTCCTACACAGGTGGCAGGGACCCAGGTAGTTGACTCATCATCTGCTGCCTCCTGAGCTAGATTGGAAGTTGAACCAGGGCTTGAAGTCAGGTCAATGCACGATGTGTGGGCATCGCCAGAGGCAGCTTAAGCCACTATGCCACAACTATTCATTGGGACATCTGTTTACCCACATTGTGCCTGGTGATCTGGCTGCTTTTTAGGCCTCTTCATGTCTAATATCTCTCCTCCATGCAGGTTTTCCTGGCTTCCCTCCAGCATTTCCCCTACACAGTACAAGCAGCAGTTGCAGCTTTTACACATAAAGCATACACAAGTGCTTTGGACACGATGATGGTTTGCATACACTGGGTAATATATCTTAAGCTATTTGAAGGCAGTCATGGGGCTTCCAGGTCTGGGCTTACTCTGTGCTAACTGCACTTAACACATTCAGCTAAGTGTTTACAGGAAGGAAAGAGGAAACAAAGTGTAAAAAAAGATACAGAAATGAAAAGATGAGAGAGTTGGAAAACAAATGCATAAATTGGGGGATAAATGAGTAGTAAGATGTATGGTTAGGTGGGTGGATGGATGAATATGTAGATGGATGGGTGTGTATGTGGGTGGATGAGTGGATGGATGGGTGAGTGAATGGATGGATGGTTAGCTGGGTGAATGGATGGTTAGCTGGGCGGGTGAATGGATGGTTGGTTGGGTGGGTGAATGGATGGTTAGCTGGGTGGGTGGACAGATGTGTAGATGGATAAATAGTGATTGAATGGATTACTAAATGAATGATAAACAGAAATTTGGAGAAAATGAAGATGAATTTTCTAGGTTTTGCATAGCATGGAATGGACCACCCTGCATCTCCACTCCAGTGGTTGAGAAGAACAAGAAAGTCACCTGGCAGGTTGATGGAGTGGCTCAGCTGAAGCATCTGCCCTCTGGCTGTGCATTCAGGGCTATTTCTACTTTTGCACCTGCATGCATACAAAGGCATAGGGAGGTCACATTGCTGCTTACTAGTCTTGAATATATATCTCAATCACTCAGTACATAATTTCCCCTCATGTTAAATAGGGTACAGCGCTGTCACCTGCACATGTGGCCACCACAGCAACAGCAGCCTAGAGCCCCTCTTCACCGATGTGTCCCTGGTGCCTGTGCAGTGTCTGTTGCTGACTTGCCCGCTGCCTTCCTTCTGGCTTCTGCAGCATACCAGACACTACTTCACCGTGAGTCCTGGAATTGATCTGTTACCACTCTGAACCTCTGTCTGCTGTTGTGTAGATGGGAGATTGGATTGACTCTGAGAAACCATCCTGGCTCCTGGGTTTGCCTTGCCAAGCTCCAGCCATTCTTCCTCCCCACTGCCTGCCAACTTCCTTGGAAGAGGGGATCTGGGGACAGTCTCCTGCCTGGCTGGCCTGCAGCCCCTGACTGGGACAGCACCGGCTTGCTTAGCTCTGGGAGCCTCCCAGGCACCATGGGTCTACATGGGCAACTCTCCCTGGGGGGTGTCCACTTGCAGTGTTGCCTGTAGCACCACTGCCTGGGCACAATGTTGCCTGTCTTCTCTCTGCAAGATCTGGGCTAGATTAGCCCTCTGCTGTTCTTTGTGCCTGATTCTCTTTCAGTTTCAGGAAATTCTGCCCAGAGGAACCTGCCAGGTCAGGGGGAGCCCAGTGTTCAGAACAAGCTGGGCTTCTACACTGGCTGCCAGGAATTGGTCTGTGGACCTGGCTGGTGCTAGTACAGAGTCTGACCAAATATCCAGCACACAAATGTCAGGGACACAGTGGCTGCATATCAGCTTAGGTATACATATGCATGGGTATGCCAGCATAGACTTAATGTGTATGACAATGACATGCATTGAAAGAACCAACTGGAGCGACCATTGTACACTGAGGACCTTCTAAATGTTCCATTGACATTTTCCATACCTTAGGACAACCTTCATCAACCAAGTCTCAAGACATACCCAGTCACCGGCCCACGGTTACAGAGCTGGAGGCGAAAGGTGACAATGCTTAATTAGAAATGTCTTTACTGTCCCATGCTGGCTCAAGTAAGGACATAGTAGACAGCTATAAACATTAAATGTGTGTACAAGAAAAATCTTAAAAGCCTTGGCTCTAAGGGAATGATCCCCACGCCCTATCTTGGAGTCTTATCGTAATGTGTACTTGAAAGGCTCATACTCTCCAAACCGTCAGCTAAAAAAACCATAGAGCTGGTGTTGTGGTGCAACAAGTTAAGCTGCTGCGCGTGACGCAGGCGTACCACACAAACACTGGTTTTAAGTCCCAGCTGCTTCACTTTCATTCCAGCTCCCTGCGAACGCAGATGGGAAGGCAGCAGGAAGTGGCCTGGGCGCTGGGGCCCCTGCCACTCACAGAGGAGACTCAGATGAGCTCTAGGCTCCTGGTTTCAGTCTGGCCAAGCCCTGGCCATTAGGGCCATTCAGGGAGGGAACCGGATGGTGGAACATTCCTCGCTGTGTATACATATTTGTCTTATTCTCTCTGCCTTTCAAATAAATGAAATAAATCCTAGACAAAATAAAATGGCACACAAAGACTCATTGCCAAAGATAAGTGCTGTCACATTTTAAGGTGCTTTTGATAATGTTTCTATGCTTATCTCTGTATTAGATGTATTCTTGGAGATAGAAATCACTTTACTATTGCTTATTTACTTGAGCTTAATATCGTAAGCACGTATTCCACTTCCTATGGGGACTTGGGCTGGCATCCTGTGGGTGGACACACTATGATTTATGAGACAATTCCCCCACTTAGCTGGTTTTCAGCTTCCCACCGTTCTGGCAGTGCAGGCAGAGAGTTTGAACCCAGGTCTAGGAGAGACCAAAGCCCAATCCATCAGCCATGGAGCCCTCCAGGGGAGCTGAGGCATCAATATCCTGTTGACCGCTCTGAAGGTCTCACAGTCGGTCTTTACACTTCCTTTGTCCCTACTGCTTCTCTTCGGGCCTCCTTCCAGAAACCCAGTATCTGGTTGCCACTCATGAATTCACCAAGCAGGCTAGGATATGCCTTTTCCCAGCCTGCCTCTTTTCCCTCCCCACAAAGCCTGCCTGGGTCGGGGGTGAAAGTTGGGGCCTAGGGAGAGCATTTACTTGGGCTTTGCCCAGAGAGAGCTTCAAAGCACACATTCAGACTTCTGCTGTAAACATTGGAGTCTGCTGTTGTTTTTCTAAGGGAGAGAAGCCTGACACCATGTGTTTGTGGTTCAGTGGGCTCCACATTTAAGAAAACATTGCTAGGGACTGGGAAGGACTCAAGTCCAAACGGTGCTGGTGCCGGAAGGAGCTTCCTGCTCCCTGTTGGAGCGTCTCCCAGGAGCTCTGGGAGGCAGGGGCAGCTCCATGGGGTGGCCTGCGAAAGTCCAATTTTGTAGCAAGCCCAGCTTGTAGCTCTGTTCCTCAGATCCGTTCTCTTCTTGCTGCCAAGGCTAAGGCTTGTTGGGAGCACTGCACGAGTGTCCTGCCCTAAGATGGTGGCTGATTCAAGGCCAGGAGACAGCAGGAAGACAGGAGGTCACAGGTGAGGCAGATCTGCCTCCTTTCCAGGGCCTGGCCAGTCAGGTAGCACCCAGTGGACCCACGGAAATGCAAGTGATGGGAGTGAGAGCTGAAACTGCTATGGCAATAAATATAGTTATTGTTATCTCATAGGCTAGCCTGTCTTCGCAATTTTTTGGAGCATAGAAAATGTAGCTGTTTTAGCCGCATTTATAATTTTTAGCTAGAGGAATTAAGGATGCTTTTATTAAAGAAAAACATTTTTGATTATTGTTTTATTGTTTATGGGGTTGCAGGGTCTATAATTGTAGAGGGATTTAATATTTGTAATTTTTGTTTTTAGATTTATATTTTTTCCCTTGTAAACTATTTTCCTATTGAATAATGGGCAAATTGTAAAAATAGCGATGTGGTAGGAATGTACTACTGATTAGCAGGTAATCGCATGTGCCTTGGCCTTGGAGTCCTGGCTGCCGCTCCATGGCTAGTGTTGAAGAATGAATAACAGCTTGCTTTGAAGAATATGAATACAGTGTTTTAAAGAATTATCTCTAGGGACACCTGCTTAGCCCTGAAGTGCAGACGGAATGACCAAATGTCTGTACATGCCCCCTTAATCTTGAAGTAAAAAATAGAACAACTAGTTGCTTCTGCAGAAGCTTGTGAGGTTTTGAGTAAATAAAAAGGACAGCTTTTTCTTGGGCTGTTGTGAGAACGCACCAAGTGTCAGTGTCTGTGTCTTTCTTTATCACCGACTCCACGCACCCTTCCCGAGCTCCGAACTCTCGGCTGGAGCTGGACTCTGGCAAAGGCTCTCCAGGAGAAACTGGCCTGTCTCATTCTCTTAAACCCATAATGTGTATTAAGAAGCCTACAGCTCCCAGCCAGGCACCAGGACCTACATCTGCCTTGAGTTTGGACATCACCCTCTCCTGCAAGTTAAAGCTGACTGCAAACGCTCAGCTGCCTCTCCAGGGACAGGAAGGTGCGTTCTCATTCCGTTGGCTCTGGCGTGGCTCCATGACCATTGAGACCAATAGTAAGGCTAAATGACTCAGTTTTGTGTCCAGCTTGCTAAAAGTCAACTGCCTTCCTCCTTGATCTCTTGGACCACCTACAGGAGCAGAGGTCCCGGCTGATGCACAGCTTTGTGGCGATCTCTGCCAAGAGGTCCGCGTGAAGCAATGCTCCTGGTGCAGGTGTTCCAGCTGGCACTCCCCCTGTCCCAGCTGGCACTCCCCCGTCCCAGCTGGCACTCCATGCGTGGAGAGCAGCCACTGAGCTGAGCCCTTCTTAGCCTCTTGATCCCTAACTGGGAATAAAACAAAATGTTATGTTAAGTTGTGGAATTTGGAGTAACTGATATGTAGTCCTGATGCCCCAAGACTGCTAGCTGTGGCACTTCTCCGAGGTTAATGTCGCTTGGTGGCATAAGACTTGGAGGTCATCAGAAAGTCCATAGAAGGTGTGATTAGGGACAAACTATGCAGTTTTAAACACATTCTGTGTCCACACACGCACACACACACACCAGCAACTTTTCTCGGGACCATTATGGTAGTGCAGTGGGTTAAGCCACAGGCTACAATATAAGCATTCCACATTGGAGAATAGGTCCAAGTGCTTTTTTGAGCTCCACTTTCCATCAAACTTCCTGCTATTGCAATTGAAGATGGCCCGAGCTTTGGGACTCTGTAACCCTGTGGGAGATTGAGAGGGAGTTTCAGGCTTCTTCCTGGCCCAGCCCTGGCTTTGCAGTCATTTGGGAGTTGAGTCAGTAGATGGAAAATCTTTCTCTAGACCCCTTTCTTTCTCTCTCTGCAACTCTGCTTTCAAATAAATACATAAATCTTTAGGTACCAACACTGGCTCAGGTTGGTTTACTTACTGCCTGCAGAGCTGGCATCCTGTATGGGCTCCAGTGCCAGCCCCACTGAGCGGCTCCACTTCAAATCCAGCTCCTTGGTAATGTGCAGAGAAAGCAGCAGAAGATAGCCCATGTGCTTGGGCCCATGCATCCCCATGGCAGACCTGGAGGAAGCTCCCGGATCCTGGCTTCAGCCTGGACCGTCTCTGACCGTTGGAGTCATAGAAGAGTGAACCAGCCGGCAGAAGTTCTCTCTTTTTCCCCCTCTTGTCTGCTACTTTGTTTTTTAAATAAATAAAACGTATCTTTTAAAAATGTAAAAGAACTTTACCTTCTCTATTTCCAGCTTTGAATTATCCACATGAGTCAAATAATAGCACTAATTGTAACAATGGCTGACATGCAGCTGAGTGGATAGATTTGCCTGCTCTGAGAGGTGGGTGGTTTGAATACCCATGGCTCGGCTCAGACAAGCAGTGGGCTCAGACAAGCCCTGGATGGTGCCCCTCCAGGAGGAGAGCCCATTCCCTAGAGGGAGAGGCTGAGAACTGCATTGCGTGTGCCCAGCCATGCCTCCCTGGGGCAGGATGTGTGAAGGGGCAGGGTCCTTCACTGAACCCACACTCCTGGGGCCAGTCCCCAAGGTCCAGGGAGCCTCTTGCCTCCTCCGTCCACCTTCTGCCCAGTGTTTTGCTGTGAACAGACTTGGAATCCAGGCCCTCTCTGCACATAAGTGCATAGGCACACACAGCCTCTGTATATAGCAGGTGTTACCACAGTGCTGGGAGGATAGGGAAGGGACCTTATTCTCAGCGCTGTAAGCCAGAGCACTTACTGCTCTGAGCGGGGTGCTCCCACATGCTCTGTCATGTCTCTTGGCCTTCTCTCCCCACTCCCCAACCATGAATCCAGCTTTATCCCCAATATCTTCTTTCTTGTCTCTCACGGACACCTTCAAGAGACCAGTGTGCACATCAAGTGGCTGGTCAACAACGCCTCCTAAACCATCATCTATTCCCAAATTCTGCCTCTACAGAAAGTTTCCTGGGCACTCACTGGCAAACATGGCCAGCCCCTTCCTTGTTCTTTATTTTATTTAAAGCACAGATGCCTAACTAATATTGTGTGACTAGCGAGTTTGGAATTGTCTTTCTTCTGTATGCATACAGGAGGAAGGCAGGGACATTGTGTGCCATATTGTTTAAACTCATAAGGGTACAAGCCGTGATGACTAAAGGAGTGACTTGAAGGGACCCTGATGCCAAATGCTCATACTTTTGAAAAGTTCCTCCTGAGGCACAGTAAATGATTAAGAATTGAACTGTGCTCAAAGATTGAGTTTCCCGAGATGAGATTTGAAAGAAGAGCTGGAGTCGGCAAGATCAGGCCTGGGTGAGGAACTCGGGAGGCACCAAAGCTGGTCGGGGAACACGGCCAGCACCAGCCCTTGTCCCACACTGCCCAGGATGACACTGTCTTTCCACTCTATCTTGTGAGTCTGCTCTGCTCTCCACCCAGTGAAGGCCAGGGCTGAAGCTTGGCTGATTGGTCAACACAGCTGCATCCGTGGGCTTTGTATTCAGTCAACCATGGCCGGCACTGCTCCACGGTTCCCTCGTGGCCAGACAACGTGCTGAGCAATCCCAGGTCATCCTGTGGTTCCCCTCCACTCCTCACCACCATGAGCTCACACACAAGACATGCAAAACTCCAGCAGCCCTGGGTGAGACCAGCCTGCTTGGGGCTAGGAGTACATCTGTGGCTGGATACAGGCACCCAAAGCTAACATTGCATCTCAGACTTAAATTCACTGAACTGCATGTTCTTTAGATGTTGGTTTTGTTCCTTTGCCATGAGTAATTCTGGGAGGATGACCAGACATTCCAGGAGTGAGTGAAAGCCAGTGTCAGCCTCGTGAGTCCTCAGCGTCTAGCTGTGGGCCATGGATTGGAGCTGGGAGGTCGTGGGTACTGAGCAAATCCCGCACACAATTCAGAGATGATTGAGACTAAGGCCAAGAGAAGGATGAAATGCAGGTCCTGCTCTTAAGGGGTCATAGTCTGGTCAGCCTCCCATATGGCAACTCTTCACTGCTGCTTTCCTCCCTCTGCACACAGTCACACTCACACACTCCATAACTCTGCTCAGCTGATGTCTGCACACACTCACACACACCCACACCACCTGCTCCATGCACACTCACACACCCTCTTATCACCTGCTGTCTGCACACACTCTCTCACACACACCCCACTGCCCACCTGCAATCTGTACACACACACATATTGCTTGGCTTACTTGCTCTCTGCACACTCATATACACTCACACACTCACACCCCTCCGCTCACCTGCTGTCTACACACTCACACACACCCTCTGCTCACCTCCTATCTGAATACACACACACACACACACCTTCACAGTACACGCCCCTGCCACCCATTAGTTCACTCAGATCCAAAGAGACAAAAACCCCAGTCATCCTGTGAATGACTCAATCCTACCTAAAAAGCATCACTAAAAATCACGTATTCAGGAATTTGGAGGCCCTCAAGTCCATTGCAAAAAACATAGGCATATTTCAAAATTCATCACATTCTTCAAACTTAATATTCTTATTCACCTGCCTTGTTCTTGCGCAGCATCCTACACACAGGTGTTGTCACTTTTCCCTTCTCTCATTCAGGAAATATCAGACTATGAGTCGAGAGAGTGGTTCCAAGCCCACATTCACTACTGTGTCAAACCATACACAAATGATAGTGTCTTTTTGGACAGCATTTAGAATTTTATTTGCATCAAACCCGGGCCTTCTCATAAGGGTATGGGTGTCATTACCAGTGTCTCAGAGCCCCTCGGTCAAATGCCTGCCCCTCACAGAGTTATGATTCTCATGCTTCAGATGGGAACTCTGAGAATCACTGAATCTAATTTACCACCCAATGTCAGGTCACAGACAAGGTCAAGTCAGAGTCTGAACCAGTGTCTGTCCAGCTCCCGCGTCTCTTTCGGCTGACGCTCTCCTCCGGCTTCTGTATGGATCAGCAGCTCACAGCTTGCACCTGGGATGGTGGGGACAGGCTGGGCCACTGTCTCTCTAGAGGTGAGCCTGTGCTCAGGGGGCCTGAGTGCCATGAGTGGGCACACACTGAGGTGGACTGCATATTGGCAGCTTCTGTCCTGATCTTGGTGTTTTGGTTGCTTGGTGTCTGGTGCTGGCCCAACTTGGCCCTTTGAGTTGGGAGCCTTAGGGTGGGATGGCTTGGAAGAGCCAGCGTTGGTTTGGAGTCTCTCTGGGAAGCTGTGTCACACACAGCAGTGAAAGTGGCAGCTGCTTTCCTGGGGGGTATGAGAACTTTGCTCTCTTTCAGTAGCTCGAACCCTCTGGGGGCTTGAGTAGGTGGGAGGGGGATGGGAGCCTATGAACATTGAAATTCCCAGGACAAAAATACCCTGATTTGCCACTCTCCATGCAAGGGAAGGAGTGGCGAGGCTGTGGAAACCCTGAGATGCCTGCAGCTGCTTGTCTGCCTGCCCAGTGTTTACAGAAGGAGTGCTCACGTCTTCCTGTCCTGCTCGTCACTCTTGTGCAGGCATCCTCCCGTGGACACCAATGTCCACACAGTCATAAGTGCCGGGCCCCGTGTGGCCCTCCTGTAGATGCAGCCAGTGTGTGCAGTTCCCACTCTCACGCGCCATTGGCTGGGGACAGTTGTGAGCCCCGGGCAGCGCCATGGGCCACGGCTGCTCTGTCTTCCAGTGTGTGTGTTTGTTCATCATCCAGGTGGGACAGCATTTGCACATGTAGCCCCGGGTGTCCGAATCGGTGCCAGGGATTAGCTGGCCAGGTCATTTGTGCCAGCGAGGTGGGAAAAAGGAAGCAATCAGGAAGCCCTATCAGCTGCCAGCAGCACTTGGGACGCAGTTCCATGGGGGTGCTGGGGCACTGCCTGGCTGTCTTTGAGAAGGTACACATAAGGCAGGAGCAGCTGCAGTGTGTCTCAACCATCTTCCTCTGTCGCAGTGCAAGGTTGCTTCCTGGGGCCGGAGCAAAGAGTAGCGCACGTGCCGTTACAGCTCATGTAACGTGCAGGGCAAGACCACCGTCAGCTGGAGGCCTCGCGCCCAGCTCCGCTGCTTCCTTACTGATCCCCGGGGTGTTGTTTTCTTTTCTCTAACCTTCAATTTCTCTCCTATGAAAAATGGGCAAATTATTGTTTCCTGCAAGACCAAAGCAAAGCAGGATTAAATGATGTACATGGAGCGACTCTGAAGAGATCAGTGCCTCACCACCTGCACTGCCTCAGTCCGTCCAGCCTTCCAGTCTCTGCCTGTTGGAAACTCCCAGGCCTCGGGGGCTGTGGCTGTGGTGCAGAGCTGCTGTGGACATCAGGGGCATCCCACAGGGCAGCACACATTCAAGTCCTGGCTGCTTTGCTTCCACCTTAAATTACTGCAGGTGCATCTGAGAAAGCAGAGAGGATAACCCGAGGACCTGAGCCCTTGCACCCATGCGGCAGATCCAGATGGAGTTTCAAGCTCCTGGCTCAGCCCTTGGCTGTTGCGACCATTTGGGGAGTGAACCAGGATAGAGGAGAGCTCTCTCAGTCTCTGTCTCTCCAACTGTCTGTCACTCTGCCTTTCAAATGGATTTCAAAAATAAAATTAAAAAAAAAAGGACAAAAAAAGACCAGGGCTCAGACTCACTTCTCTCTGGAACCTAGGTAGTTTTGTGTAAGCAAGAATACTTAAGTACCTCCCAGGGTGACCCTGAGCCAGCCCAAGCTCGAGTGTCCTCTTGGCCACCTTCCAAACAGGCCTGACTCTGCCCCTGTCTCAGGAACCTCAACATGGCTGCTCCAGTCCCTCATCGTCTTTGGCCTGCATTGTGGCAATAGCATCTCAGTTGATTTCCTGTTTGTGTCCTCCACAGTCTTTCCTTCCTGTCAAAGACACAGGGATCGTTTCAAATGCGGTTGGGCCGGTGCCCTGCTTCTGCAGGCTCCCCTTAGGGAAGGGCCAGAGCCTTGTCCTGGTCCCAGTGGAGCTGGAGCCCTCCAGTCCAATCACACCTGTCATTCTACTCCAGCTTTGAGGCTGCTCAAATGGACCAGCACTCCCCTGCCCCAGGAACTTTGGGCACGCCATTCCCTCAGCCTGGCTTTCCCTCAGAAACTCATGTGTTCAGTCCTTCCCATCCTCCAAGACTCTTTGCTCAACCACGAGGGTCGTCTTAGGCGTCCTGTTTCAGACGACAGCCCCCACCAGGCTCCCTACTCTCTGTAGCACTTGCAATCACTAACAAGCACAGTCTCTGCGTTTCTCCTAGTTGGGGTCTAGCTGCAAACCACCGGTGGCATCAAGCTGCCTGAGGGCATTTGCTTTTGCCCTCCTTTAATGATTATCTTCCAGAAGGCCTGGAGGTAACAAGTGCCTGTCTTTCTGTAGAATCAATGAATGGATGAGTGAATGAATGATGCTCAGGAGCCCATCTTTGGGGGTCCTCTGTACCAATTCGATTCTGATTTCTACAACTTTCTGTCACCCATCTTAATCTTAGTTTACTCCTCCTGTAAAACGGGGTGGGTGCAGGACCTCCTTACTAGGGTGTTTTTGACGGGGAGGGAGCTAAGATGTTTACTAAGTGCTCAGACGGAGACTATAGCAGAAAACGTGCTTAGGAAAAAAAGATTCTTGCTTTGGAGTTCCTGTGTCGGCTTGCTGCTTGGTGGTTTCACAGAGACTTCAGTGGAAAATGGGAACAGCTTGTGATACATAGCAGATCTGAGCAAAGCAAAAACAAAAGTATATGAAGTATATGAAAAGAATTAGTGTGAATTACGTAAATTGACACACACCCACACTCGGAGACAAAAGGCTGGCAGCAAACATGGTCAAATGTTTGCAGAGGCTATTTGCGGATTGACTTTCAGTTGCTTTTATTTGTATGAGGTTTATACTTGAAAGTTTCCTTTGATAACTTTGTGTGTGATTTTCACAGTTCAAGAAGCTTCAGGTAAGAGGGCTGATGGATGGCGTCCCCCTCACACTCTGCCAGATCTCTCCTTGCCTCTCCAAACCATCCCCTTCACATGCCAGCTCACAGCTGCTGACTGTGGGAGCAAAGCCTTCTCCCCGCCTAACGTCTGTGTAATCCCCTGGAATACTCCTGGAGGCCAATCAAAACTCGCCCGCTTGTGGACGCCAAGGTGAGCCGTGACCCATCCCGAAGCACCTTTCTTGAACCAGTGAGAAGAGTGGCTTGGGGCCTGGGAGCCAGATGGAGCAAGCTCTGCCTTGGCTGCTTCTTTCCTGAGATCCAAGAGGCACCAAGAACTGCCGGAGGACTAAGCTGGCCAAAGGTCATGTCACTGGAGCACAGATGGGGACCAGACATGTACACTGTGCCAAAGCCCAGAGACCCGTGAAGCCAGACACACCTGCTGATAGAGGGCGGGCAGCAGAAGGGACCTAGCCCAGGGAGAACACACCCAGCCTAGCAACGCCTCAACTTGTGAAGAAAGAATCGCATTGTGTTTTCTCCCCCCAGTCAAGCTGCGTGCTCAGTTTGTGGGTTGAGGCCCCTCTGGTTGTCCATTCACGAGTGGCTGCCTTGATAGACTGCTGTTCTCTTGGAAGGTAATGAGCTTCCCACCAGGAGGACACACCTGGAAGCTGACAGCAAATGGATTTATGAAGAGTTCAAGGGCAGGTAGGGAAAGGAGGGGGAGGGGAACACTGGACAACAGAGGAGCTGGGAGAGGGGTCCAGAGAGAGGGTACAATGTGTGGGGTCTTGTTTTGGCTCTGCTCCTGCTCTGGGTTCCAGCAGGAGGGGCCCTAGAGCCCTCCAGCCAGAGCAACAGAGCCATAAGCAGATGCTGCAAACTTTCACAATGAGTCAGGGGTTGGCTGCGTACAATGGTAATTTTCCACTCCAGGCCATATGGGCTGATTCTGAGCTGCAGAGGAAACCACTTGGCAAGAGGCAGGCTGAGAAACCTCAGATCATATACAAATTTCTCCCTCTCCCAAACCCCACCAGACCTCCAGCACTGGCGGATATAAGCATCATGTGCCTGCTCTGGTCCCAGCACGTGTCACCTCACATGTACACATCACAGCCCTTCCTGGGCCAGCACGGGACATGCAGGCGCACAAGTATGTGCAACATGCATGCACCAGAACCTCCAACCCCAACGACACCTCCAACCCCAACAACTTTCTATGCTCTGCCCACTACCCCTAGGGAGTGCCTGCTCACTCACCCACTCCGTCACACCATGCCATGCTACGAATGGAAGAAGTCACAAGCCATGACCAGTGAGGAAAGTCCACGGGAGAGGGGCTGCCCGTGCCATCAGTAGAACTGATGAGGCACAGAGAGCGAAACGGAAACGGTGGCCACACACGCTAAGGATCTGCTGTGGCCTCAACGTCACTGAGATTTTTAGCTGGAGAGGAAGATGGAGAACAGGGCCGGAGGGCTCTTGGGTATTAAGCAAAGGGAATTTCTCTGTGTCAGCCTCATCGTGACGGGAACAGAAACTGGCTACAAAGGTGACTTCTTTGATGTCACAGGCATCTCAGATGCTTTCCTGTTGGGCAAAGGGAACACGGAGCACAAGAGGCTGGTGCCACACACTGATGGCTAGTGGGGCTGTGAGGGGCCGAGCGATGTGGGAGACCTGTGACCTAGAATCTTGCATGAGCTGGCCTGAATGCCGAGTGATTCCACATCTACAGACTGTGTTCGTTACCCACACGGTCTAGGGGGGGATCAAAGCGAGAGGATGGAAACCAGACAGGGGAGAGACCTTCTGGGAAGAAGGTGCAGGTCTCACCAGTCTAGATCTCGCCTTTCCCTTTAGACACAGGGAATGCTCCAGCTCTTCCCCCTCACATGGCAGGCAGCTTGCTGCCTGCTCCACACACTGCAGCGAGCAGCACGACAAGAGGGATGGCAGGAAAACAGCCCACACTCACCCCAGGTATCCAGGGTGTGGACTGAGAGCTTCCTCCCAGCTTCCTCCCGCTGAGCTGAGCTGTGTGTGTGTGTGCGCACACGCACGCATGGAAAGCTACCTCGGAACTGGTGTCAGACAAGGGACTCCCAGGGACCAGTGTGGGGATGGCAGGCAAGTGGCTCATCCCTGCTGAGCCTTGGCAGTACCTTGTGAGACCCCGGAACACCCAAGCTCTCGCTAGGAGCTCCTGCATAGGGTACTTCTTCGGAATGTGGGGACAGACTGATGAGACTCAATCACCATCCACCTGTTGGGGGTCTCCGCCTGTATGCAGGGCTCAGATGCCCTTTACTTTCCGACATTCTTCTTTAGAATTTTTTTTTTTTTAATTGGAAAAGCAGATACAGAGAGAAGAAGATACAGAGAGAAAAATCTTCTGTCTGCTGATTCACTCACCAAGCAGTCTCAACAGCCAGAGATGAGCTGATCTGAAGCCAGGAGCCAGGAGCTTCTTTGGGTCTCCCACGTGTGTGCAGGGTCCCAAGACTTTGGGTCATCCTATACTGCTTTCCCAGGCCACAAGCAGGGAGCTGGTTGGGAGGTGTAGAGCCAGGACATGAACCATATGGTATCCTGGTGGATGAAAGGCGAGGATTTAGCCACTAGGCTATCACATTGGGCCCTACTCACCAACATTTTACGCTAATGAAGTTCTATACAAGTCAAGTCACCATGGTGGCTCCCTCTGGGGGTTCAGAGTGGCCCTCAGGAGGAGGGGAAAACCCGGGGCTGGCAGTTTGGGTGACCTGGGGCCAAAGGCAGAGCAGTGGAACTGACAGGCTGCCACTGCTCTGCAGGGCAAGTAGAAATGCCAAGGGCAATGAGAAAAGTGTGTCATTTTGTATCCAGGACCCACAATAGCAAGTCATCTACTTTCTTCCCCTCAAGCCATTCCGCAGGGCATTGCTCCAACTCTGGGGGAGAGGCCACACCCTGCAGCCAGCTGTGTCATTGGCCCTCAGAGATGCTCAGGGTTAATCTGACAGGACAAAGGTCTCTCTCAGCACAGCAGAACCTGAACACCCCTTTCCTCCCCAAGCCAAGTTCATGAGGGACATAATGCGTACAAACCCAGACCATGACGGACACAGCGGGTATCCACATTGTACTACTGGGAACTTTCTCTTTTTAAGAAAAGCAGGCTGCAGAGTGCTAACTTCTGTTTCCAGCAGTGTCCTGTCACCTGTGGGAGGTTCCGTGAGGACGCCTAGTAGACGGGGACCCCTCCAGAAGGAACCAGCACCTCCCGCCGGGCGTTGGCCTTGGGCTCACGTCATTCTCTCTCTTGCCCGTCGGTGTTTGGCGCTGCTCTTTTGTGTCTCTGTAATCAAATATTACACAGGCCAAAGTTCCCAGTCGCTGCTTCTCAGTGGGATTCCACAGGGACCGGCAGCGGCGGGGCTGGAGGCCACGGCTCGTTCCCGGCACCAAAGCCAGTGTCAGAGCTATTTGCGGCCTGTGATGTCACCCTGCGGGCTAGCCTGCCACTGTGGTTTATGATGTCATCTGCTGTCTGGCTGGGTGGCTCTGGCCCCAGAGTGGTCCCTGGAGAGGGGAGGTCTCTGGAGGCCCCCTCCCCACCTCCGTAGAGAGCTGTGTCCTTGGCCTCAGCCCACAGGAAGCACCGAGCTAGCCTGAGCAGAGGATCCAGAGTTGCAAAAGCAGCAGCTGGCAAGAACAGAGCTAGCCCTGGAGGCTTGGGATCGGGGCACATTTGTAGCCTAGGGACCAAATACTTCCAGGTCAGGGGTCAGGCCCAGCCTGCCCGCCTCTGGCCACTCACTCTAGCGTGGCGAGGCGGTGCACTGCAAAGCCAGATTTGCCTGGCATTACTGGACTCCACTGGTGAAGTCTCCCTTTCCCCCAGCCCCTGGTGTGCTCCCACCTGCTCCCCACCCCTGGCCTGACGGCAAGCCCCTGCCACTGAGGCAACTTGTAGGAGTCACAACAATGTCCCCTCCAGTCCATCCTCTGAGCACCGAGCAGCCGGCACCCTCCCCCATCCACAGCCTGCGGTCTGGCAGCACAGGGCCAAGCCCTGACACAGCAGCCAGCTCTGGGCAGGACTTCTGCACCGTCTCACTCCATGTGACTGAGACATAAGGGATTCTGTGCAGAAGTGTTCTGGACACATCCCAGGCAGGAGTCGCCTTGCGTCTGTTGTGTGTCACCAGTCGCCCTCTTCTCCATGTCCCAGGGCCCGTTTTCTGTGCCCTGGTCTCCAGCATGCTCTGGCAACTTGCTTATCTTTATCTCCCCACCGTCTGTCCCAGCTTGGAGGAGAGGGAAGTAAAGACCATTACTGCAAACATGGAGTCTCCTGTAAAAACTGAGCTGAATTCACAGAGAAGCGGTCGGCCTGGGTGGCCTCCCTGCTGGTGCCCTTGAAGGTCACCAGGCAACCTTTCTTGCTTCCTCTGCTTGAACTTGACTGTTTCATTGTCTAAATCATCACACACTGAAACATTTGACCCAGTTTTAATGATCATGAGCAGGAGAGAAGGGGGATGCAGGAGGGACTGGCTTTGGTATCCTGGGATGTGAAACCACAGCCAGAGGACTTAGAGCCCAAAGTAACACAGAAGTAACACACAGGCTGGTGACACGCTCTTTCCCCCGTCTCCCTGCCACTACCCGCCCAGGGCCCCCACCTACTACGGGGCTGCGAGGGATGGCATCTGCAGGAATGGACCGGGGATGTGTATGCAGTGTCTAGCTTACGGAATCTTTAGGGAAAGCTGGGCTCTGGAACATTCCTGGACTCCCATCCCATGGGACATGCCTAGCTTCCATGCATTCTGCCTCTGATGTCACTTAGGGCAACTTACCCTGTCTGGCCCCGCTTGGAGCCTGTGACCTTCCTTCAGTCCCACAACAGCTCCGAGCAGGTGCTCATGTTCATTCCACACTTGGCAGTCAATCCAAGCAAGCCTTTGGAAGGCTACTGGGGAAGGTGGGGAGCGGAGAGAGGCAGAAGGGATTGGCCGCTGGGTGCCCGCTGTGGCTGGCGCTCACTTTCCAAGCTTGGGATTGGAGCCCATAGCCTCTGCCTCCTTGTGCTGTGCTGCCCTCTCTGGGAACTACCATGTCATGGACTCCCACACAGCATACGAGTTCACACCAACTTCCAGAACAGAGCTGACAGCAGGTGCACACAAGCCTCGGCTCTTCTTCCACATAGGGCCTTACTCTCCTTATTCAGGCTTCTCTGCCCATAACACCCTTTCCCCTGCTCTTCCACAGTGGGTCACAATGGGTCAGAGTCACACACACAAGCACACACAGATGTCACCTCTGCAGGAGATGACTCCAGCACCCACTCTTCCCATGACACTGACCTCTGGCCTGGCCCATAATTGGATGCGTACAATGTCTGTGGAGCAATGGAGAAGGGCCAGGAAGGAGGGGCTGTAGGCACCTCCGGAGCGGGGGAGCCCTCACGAATGCCTGCTTGAATCAAAAACACATGCAGGAGAAAATCTTCAAGTGTTTGGAACTAGGATTTGGGTTAAGGTTCGGGTTAGGACTGGGTTAGTTTACGGTTTGGTGTCAGAGTGAGTGTGAGGGTATGGGTTAGGGTTATGGTTAAGGTTCGGGTTAGGGCTGGGTTAGTTTACGGTTTGGTGTCAGAGTGAGTGTGAGGGTATGAGTTAAGGTTAAGTTTAGGGCTAAGGGTGAGGGCTAGGGTCAGGGTATGGAGTTAGGATGAGCGTGAAGATTAGAAGCAGCAAACATCTCAAATGTTGGCCCCCTCCATTTCAGCAGAATGAAACCCAGCCTTTGTGTCACTGGCCACGGCCTTGTCCACTGTCACACTCCAGCAGCCCTTGGCCTTGGCTCTCACACTGGCTGCCACCCATTGTCTAACCTCTCGAGGGCAGAAGGTGGAGTCACCCAGCAGTGCTGGAGGCCAGGGTGTTACATCATAGCTCTGCAGTGCTGGTGGTCTATGGGCAGGAACTGGGCACCTTCCTGGGCAGAGGCCAGACCCTAAAAAGCAAGAAAGAGAGGAAAGAAAAAAAGGAGGCATGCAGGAAGAAGTGATTCTGAACTTCAGAGAAAAAAACAAAGCAGTGTCATGATGTGTTCTAAATGGAAGATAATCTGAAATATAGCATGCTTCTAAGAACTGACCAAGAATAATTCACAGGAAATCTTCCAGCCTTGAGGTGTGAAATAGTCCTCTGGCAACGCTTAGAGGCCACGTTGTGCATTGGGAGAACACGACGCAGGGTCCCAGCTGCTGCGTACACTGCTCTCACGCATGCTCAGTTGCCTGAGGGTTCACGGTGTCGCCTGGTTTGGAATTGACCCTCTGGACATGGCATGAAAGAGTTCATGGAGGACACAAGGCAAAGTGGAACTGGCAGCATGAAGAGCATGTGGGAACTTCAAAAGGATCCTGTGAATAGAAGATAACTTTCCAAATCACTTGGAAACCCACGCCCACAGAGGTCTTGAGAATTCAAGTATATATGACATTCGTGACATGCACACAATTTAGATTTTTTGAGGTTTTGTGGAAAAAAACAAAAACCAGAGACTTGGCATGGACCAGGCCCTTTGGGAAGCATGGTTGTGAAAGTGGAAGGTGGCTCAGGAATGGAGCTGAAGGCGGGGACTCGAGGGGTGTGTGGATGTGAGCATGTGAGTTCTGTAACAGCAGGCAGGAAGTGGCTGGGCACTTGAGGGACAAGAAAGGGAAGATGCTGTTCAGAGTTATGCAATCATCCAGAGAAAACAAAAATCACATCATGGCCCAGCTTGGAAGGCACAGAAGGTGAGGCTGAACAGTGTCAGCAAGCAGAAGTCATCCTTCTTGGAAGGAACTCGGTGGGCCTAGTGTTCAGCTGATGAGTCACCTCCGGGGAGACTTCCCCTGTGTGGAGTTGGGGTGGCACACAGGGGACCATGGGAGAGACTTGGTATGTGGGATTAATCATATGAGATTGTGGATTTATGAGTTTTCCTGTGCATCTATTTATTCTCAAGGGTTGGGGGTGAGAAATCTATTTATTTAACCAATTTCTTGGGTGGGTTTTAGACCCTCAGTCCTGTTTGGGGATCCTGAGCTTACAGCCTGGGGTGGGCTGGTGATAGCTGCCCCCGTTTTTTCAACCTCAGTGAAGACCTGGGAAGCCCTGAACTCCTGGCATTGTTGGGGCCATTGTAGACTGGCCAGGAAATGGAGGACCACATCTGTCACCAACTCCGTAGTTCTGTAGTGAAATACTAGGTAGGGGTGTGTTACAACAACAACAAAAAGGATTATTTGGGCTCATGGTTCTGGAGGTGTGAAGATCTAGAGGGTCTCATTTGGAGGTGATGATCTTCTTTCTTTAATTTTTATTCATTTGAAGAGAGACAGGAGGACACACACATCCCACACTCACTGCTCTACTCCCCAGATGTCCACAGTGGGTGTGAATGGACAGGCTGAAGCCAGGGGTCACGAGCTCATTCCAGGCCTTCCCCAGTGTGCCAAGATCCTCTCGGTGGAGCCTTCACTGCTGCCTGCCAGGGCCTGCGTTAGCAGCGAGCTGGAGTCAGGAGCTGGGGCATCATGCCTGGGTATTCTGACGCTGGCGTTGTTGTCAGCGTCTTCAACACTCTCCCTGGCAGAGGCCCAGGGTGGCAGGAAGCCCACCTGTCCTTCTACATTCATGGCTACTCTCTCCCCCTCTTCACAAAGTCACCAAGACTCAATCATGGGGCTGCACCCCAACAACTTAATTCAGTCTAAGGCCCTTTGCACTCCATGACTGGGTTCAGTGTCCACCACCGTATACCATCAACTTGGCATCAAGATTAGCCAGCCCCCTCGCTGACTTGATCACCAACTTCCCTTGGAGAACATCACTTGCTTCATCTTGCCCTGGGTGGTTCCAACACAGGAGGAGGTTACCTACACATGGCTGGCGGGACTCCTACTTAATGTCCTCACTTCCTTTCCGGACTCACACCTTACTAATTCTGAAGTTCCCTCTGGTTCTCAATGGGAGGCATTGCCTGCTTTACCTCTGACCTTTGGGTGACCTTGGCCTTGAAGCTAGATGTCCCATGAGCTCCTGACCTTGATACACACATAGAGAAGGGTTTGATGATGCCTTCGTGGCCACCCTGACACAGAGATATTTCATCATTACACGGACCAAGTGGCTATGGAGCCCTCAAGGAGTGGGGAGCTGGGCCATGCCTGAGGAACAGCACCGTAGTGGGAGTCCGGGACCCCGAATTCTCAGTGAGAACTGTGGGCCCCGGACGGGCTTTGTCCCTCTCGTCCTTCCAGGCCTTCAGGCCTCCTGTACCCTCATGCCCAGCCCTCGTGCGTTGCCTCTTTTTCCCGTGTTCTGAGCATTGTCGAACAGCAAGGCTCCAGAGGGCTTGGTCTCTGCAGCCCTCCTAGTTCCAGCTCACCCTAGTTTGTGGACTGCACGGGCTCTGTGCAGTGCCCCGGAATCTTCTGTATGTAACAGGATGTAGAAATGAAATGTTTTTGTCTCATTTACCGAGGCTGAGGACAAAGTAGCAGATGTCAGACCACCCAGGCAGGGCTTGCAGCGGTGGTGGTCTGAGGAGCTTTCCACCAACAAAATCCACCGCTCAACCGCAACCACGCGGAGGGCTGGGAACTATCCGCTGTCACACATGATGCTGGTGGACATGGTGCTTCGGTAACAATGTGAGCGGACTTTTTAGGAGTGTTTTCAGGAAAACTAGGAAGTGGTTACGCTTGAGGTTTGGTCCAAGAGCAGGATGAAATATACATGCGAACAGACACTGTTTGGCTACATGTACACTTACAGACTACCACAAATACATTGCTTTGCAATAGGTCAGAAACGCGACACAGATCTTAACTATCTTAAAATCCAAATGTTAGCAAGGTGAGCACCTTCCCATAGGTATTTGAGGGGGCATCCATTTCTGCTTTTCCCAGCTTCCAGGGATTCCCTGCATTCCCAGGCCCATGACCCTTTTGTCCATCCTCCAAGCCAGCAACACAAGGCCAAACGTATATGTTACTCTCCCCAGACCTTCCTTCTCCCTCCCTCACCTCCTTGTTAGGAAACCTGTGATCGCATCTCATGCAACTGGCAGCCACCTTAATGTTAGCTAATTGGCAATTGTAACTCCACCGCAAGCTTCACTTCCCTGTCCATGACCTTTGTTGCAGGCCTTGAATTACGACACACAGCCTTGGGGGCCATCATCCTGCCCTCTGGAAATGGGAAAGAGTGGGAAAAAACCAGAGTTGTTTAACCTGTCTTCAACTTACACTTGGTAGCAAACTGAGTTGTATTTGTTCTCCAGTGAGGGAACTGAGGATGAGTGAGAGGGTGGCATGCATCCTCAGCTATGTTTGGAAACTTCCTAATTTCCACTTTCCTCCAGGAATCTTTTCCTAATTAGCATGGAATGTGGCCTGAGTCTTGCGAGTTTGTAGACACTCCCTAGTGAGTCTCAAAGATTGGCCCCACTGAGAAACCACCGCTGACCCTGCTCATTTTTTCATTGTATTTCAAAAGCAGAGAGACAGAGACAGGGATAATCTCCCATGTGTTCCTTTGGTCCCTGAATGGCTACAACAGCTGGGGTTGGGCCAGTCTGCAGCTAGGTGCCTGGAACTCAAATGCGGTCCCCCATGTGGGTGACAGCGACTCAAGTACTTGAGCCATTACAGATGATTCCCAAGTTGTGTGTTAGCAGGAAGCTAAGACTGCAAGCAGAGCTGGGACTTGCACCCATGTATCTCCATGTGGGATACAAGGGTCCCTGAGTCTTAATCCCTGTTATCAAATGCCCCCAGGAAGGAGAGGGAGATCTGAGATAGAGATGAAGGCCACAGGAAGACAAAGACTGGAGGATCACTGCCCGCCCTGGGACACCTACAGCCACCGGGAGCTGGAGAGGCACGGAGCTGATCTGCCCTCTGAGCCTTGCAGTGGGCATGACCCTGCTGACACCTGGACTCTGGGTTGTGGGGATTGGGGCCATGATCTGCTCCCGCTCTGTGTCCCCAGCATCCTGTCATGGCCCCAGGCCCAGCCTGATGGAGGGTGGCAGGCAGCACCAGGGAACTTGTGAGCCCCTCCAGCTGCATGCACTCATTCTGCGCTAACCCTGGGCCACGCCAGGACGGCTGCAAGGCCACAGAAGGTAGAAACATCTTTTGTGACAAACACGTGGGCAGCTGTTCCTGCTCTCACGTCAGGTTAGGCATGTGTTGGGAGCAGAAAGAATTTTAACTGAAGATTTGTGCTCACAAATGTGTCCTGTGGGAGGGTAAAATGATAAAATTCAGCTGCTAATCCTGAAACCAAATCAACCGACAGCTGGGCCAGCTCTTGCTCCCTGTGCCCACTCTCTCACAGCCAATCAAGTCCTGGCAATTCTACTTCTTATAAGGGGGGCTTTGGGGCTGTCCCTTGTCCCTGCCTCCATGTTCACATCCCCACACGGACAAGGGCCTAGTCTGTGCTGGTCTCTGGCCTTCACCGGTACATCCTTGTTCCCCAGCCCGGGGCCTGGTGTGTGATGGGGGCTGCGCATGTGCACGTGTATTGAAAGACTCCCAGGCTCAGGAAGTTTGGTCAGTTTAGTGTTGCTCAAGAATTTGCAAATCAGTGACGCATCGTTGCACGTGGATGCTTTATTATCAGTGTGGCCATTTAGGAGCAGGAAGTGCTGGGTGAGGGAGGGCGTGGCAAGGTGAGTGGGGACCACAGGGATGGTCACTTGCTGTAGCTCTTGGAGCCTGGTTCCTCTTGGAGCTCTTCCTTCAACCCTGATCCAGCCGTTATCAACTCCTCCTCCTTGTCAGTCTCCGCCGACTGGCCATCCTTGACTCCAGCTGGAATAGAAGGGGCAGGCGCAGGTTGATCCAGGGCAGACCCGGGCTTCTCCCTGTACCTGTCCCATTCTCTCTGGACTCTCAGAGACTCCTGATGGACTCTGATAGACATTTTCTGCTTAGATCCTACAGTGGGTTGTTTCTAATGATTGAATCATTAGCTTTCTGGTCTGGCTGTGGGGCCAGGCCAAGGACTTGCGGCACTTGGCCATGCCAGCAAAGAGCCAATGGCTCAGAAGCCAAGAGCAGAGCTGAGAATCTCACACACATTAGCCAGGCTCATGGGAAGGGCATGAGTCCTGCCATCCAGAGCACATGGCACAGGCAGGGCGCCTGGCTCACAGCCAGCAGATGCTGAGACTGAAGATCAGCCCCACCCCCACCCCAACACAGGTGAACCCCTCCTGACCCAGGGGTGTGGCTACCTGCTGACACCATCAGGGACCGGATGTACTTGGACCAGAAGGAGCAATCAGCTTGCTTCAGGCCCTGGCGACTGGGCAGTGGGATACTGAACTCCTTGTAAGTCTCGCCTCCAGCTCGAGGGACAAAGTCAGGCCATGGGGATGCGAAGGCTGGTGCTTTCCTGGAGAATGTGTGAGGGTAGTTGGGGTTCCTGGGAGAAGGAAGAAACATCCATGAGGGAGACTGGCCTTTTCTTCGGTCACCAGGATTCTCTTTGTGCTTGTACTGGTCTCCAGAGGCCAAGACACGCCTGCTTGTGGGTCAGCTGTTGATCTGGTGGGAGCCGCCCTGCGGGCATGGTCAGAACTGAGCCTGAAGGAGTTTTCTGAGCTCCCTTTCTTGGGCTTCTCTGGACAAGGATCTTTCTGGATGCACAGGAGGCCCCATGTCGCTTCTGTGCTGATGACCTCTGATTGGTGTGCCGTTTCTGGATGGATGGTCCAAAGCCTGGGGCAGAGCGGGTGGTCGAGAGCCAGGGAGCTTTCCTGCTAATTCCTGGCCAATTTCCCCTGAGAGGTGATATTGCACCCCATTCTTGGACCCAGGTTCCTTCTCTAACCGGCTGCCCAGGTCCATCTCCCAAGCACCTGCCAGCCCCAAGCCAGTGGATGCCCATCAGTGTGCTTGCTCCTGGCTCTGCCTGCTCCTACCATTGCAGCCCTGGCTGCTTTCTTCTGGCTTCAGGGAACATCCTATGCACTTGCCAAGGCTTTACTTTCATGGCCTTCCCTTGAAGAAGCATGTCCTAAAGCCCTAAGTACAAGAAGTTGTTTCCCACTCAGCTCTCATAACAAACTACATCGAGCTTTCTGCTGTCCTGACTCGTGCCATGGTCTGGTCTGTCTGTTTCTGGCCTTCAATGGTTTAGAGCTGGGCTGCGGGCCGTCTTTCCTTTTAACCTTGCCTGCAGACCTAGCATGGTTCTGGCTCATCAGTGCAACCTGGCCAAAGACAGAAAGGCAACCAAATCACCATGAGGAGGGAATGGCAGGGCCAGTTTGGGAGGTGCAGACAGTAATTATGCTAGTTGGGCCAGAGCAGAGGCAGCTGGGGGTACAGTAGGGCACTGAGCACTTTATACTGAGTTACACTGAGTATACACTGGTAACTTAAGGTAGGGTGATCCCCCAACCCCTGGGCAGAAAGAGAGTGGGTGTCTTCCCAGTGGTCTGCCCCCTAGGGGACAAATGGCTGACACCTTGGTCATTGCCGCTGGAATGGGGTGGGTACCATGGGCCATCTGGTGAGTGCAGGCCAGGGATGCATCGGACATGGCAAGGACAGAGCCAAGCCCAAGTGTCACTGGTGTCAAAGCTGGGAAACCAATTTCTGGATGATTCAGTCAGATGCAGCTGAATGACTGTGTCGGCTAGTTGGGCTGCTTTCCCTATGGAGCATCAGCTACACAGAGGCAGCACTGGCTTGGAGGCAGAGCTAGAGACAGGGTGACGAGGGACCCATGTGGCAGCTGTGGAGAGCAGACTGAGTCCTTGAGGCACAATGAGGTCACTGCATTCGGAAGAGGCGCGTGCGTGTGTGTGTACGTGTGCACGTGGTGGGGCAGCATAGGACTTGGGAGAGAGGCCCCCTTACCCGGATCGGACAAAGTTGGAAAAATACTGCATGATCTTCAGAGACAGGCTTTTCTCCTCCCGGGTGAACTGGCCCTTGAGAGCCGGGTAGAAGGGCAGACCGAAGGCGAGCTGCACGTCTGTCAGCACGTCCAGGCTGGGGCAACATGGGAAGAGGGGAGCAAACGTGAGAGGAATTCTGAACTGCAAGAGAAATCAAGCGAAGCAGAACCCCCATGTTTCTCCCTAGAGCAAGCCTATTCCCTCTTAACATGATGCTGTGGGCTTCCTGGTGGGAGTGGGGCGTGCTGGAGCTTGGGCTCAGCCTTCTGCCCACTGGCCTCCTTAGGGCAGGCCCAGGGCACAGCTGTTGCTGGAGTGGGCCCAGCACTGAGCTCTTGTGAACAGCATTGGGAAGCAAGTTCGCAAGAGCACTTGCTACACCCCACCCATGACCCTGAGAGCATCACTGTATGGCTGGCTGTTCGTTCAGGGCTGTATCCTGAGCCCTTTTTCGCCAGTCTCCATGGCTGGCATTCACTGGTCAGCCCACCCTGGCATGGTGCCTGGTTCAGAGCTCTTGTCCACAACCCTGTCTGGTGACTGCATAGGACATGCAGTAGGTGGCACAAGATGGGCAGAAAGACCCAGAAGCCAGGCCAGTGTTCTGAATGGTCTGAGGCCATTGGGTGAGCTCTGTGAGTCTGGGAGGGGCCTCCCAGCCACCTAAGCAAGGAAGTTGACTTTTCCAAGCAGTGCCCTGGCCCTCTGCTTCAGCGAGGGGAGTCACACTGACACCTGTCTTTGTTTGGGGATGAGGTGGCCACACCGAGAACACAATAGCTCTCCCCATCTTCTGTAATCTCAGGTGAGGCCTGGCAGTATCAGAAGGATGAATCATGTGATGCAGGATGGAGATTTCCGGTCACATGGTGTCTGGTGACCCATCAATGGGGCTGAAACACACAGGTGATCAATCACACCTATTCGAGGACACCAGGGCTGGGTGAGCCTCCGTGGCTGGTGGCATTTCACGCAGTCAGTCACATGTCATGCAGGATGGAGCCACATGTCAGCACCTGGTCGTGTGCCTGTCTTTTTCATCTGCAGATCAGTCGGTGTCCTTTCCCTGTCATCAGCCACAATGTCCTGAGGGCGGGCTAGGAGCCCCTGAATGTGCAGCTCATGTCAGAAGGGAAGTGGTCCTGTGCACAGACTGAGCCCTCTGACCTGGGGGGTGGCCCCAGGGGATGGTCAGAGGCAGATCAGAAACATGGAGCCCAGAGAGGGTCCCTGACTTGCCTAGAGACACACAGCTCGTTGAGTGGCCAAGTGGGATGGGACAGCTTGGGTGGCACCCATACCCCAGGGTGGAGGTGATTACTTCTGGTCTCACCTTCCTCTGAAATGCTGCTGCCTACTCCACTCCACTCCCACCCAGCCACTCCGCAGAGGAGGGAGTAGGGGCTCAGGAAGGTCAGCTCGTTGCCCTGAGGTCACTCAGCTTACAGGGGGAGGAACGTATGGCAGGTGTGGGAGGCCACTGGGCATCTGCTCTCTGGTTAGTGTTTGACTTTTAGGCATTACTGCCTCTACCTCCCACAGAGACCTGCTCTCCCGTTTCCTCCAAAGAAAACAGCTCAACCACTCCTTGTGTCTGTGCAAGCTTGGACAAGATGCACAACCTCTCTGGGCCTTAGCAGGAAGATGGCAACACACTCACGCTTACAGCCAGACCTTGAGTGAGGGTCAGCAAGCAGACACTGTGGGTGTCTGCCCTGAATTCTTTCTTGCATTGTCCTGTCCTTTCCCTGCCCCAGCGCGAGGCCTCTGAATCCCTAACAGTGGGTGTTTTTGTGCTGGGAAGCGTGCTTCAGGGCCTGCGACAACCTTCTGGACACACATGGTGTGAAGCTGTGGGTGTGAACCTTTTTCTTGGTCGCAAAGACTTCATTCATAGTCTTCATCTGTGCTGCTAAAAGTTAACCACAGGCTCTGGGAGGAAAAGAAATCGTATCTGTAACATCTGTCCCTTTCCACGACGGAAATGCTCCCTCAGCCTGCTTCAAGCTGCCAGAAATGCCTGCCATTGCATGTGGGGTGGGAAAGAGCCGTGAGGCTGGCCGTGAACTTACAAACACCAGAGAGCACCGCTCTGGCCTGGCGGGTGGTGGGGCACAACGGGGGAGCCAGCCTTCCAGCCCGCTGAGGCAGTATGGCTGGCATGTCCTTGGGCTCTGTCTGCAGGAGCGAGCTTGTTGTCTTCGTTCCCACAGCGCATGCTCCCATTCTCACCTCTTGCTGGCACCTCTAGATAGCTGCCTCCGAGAGCGAGGAGGGCCGGACAACAATCCTGCTGCCCTCAGCCTTTGGAGGAGTTGGTCATTAGTTTTATGAGGAGCGACCTCTTTAAGCACAGTACCTCTTCAAAGTTCAGGTCCTTAGGGATGACGCAGGAAGTAATTTTAGGTTTTACAAATGGTTTGCTCTGCAACTGACTTGGAAGCAGGCAGGTTCTCCTTACAGCCCCAAGCGAGACGCGTGCCACGCTTCCCCGATGTGTGGAAGCCCAGCGGGGTTATTGACTGGATGTCCTGCAGCACAGGCGGTCTCTCTCAGCAGGCTCGCTGCCCCACCACAGTGCTTCACTCCTCCCAAGAAAGTGTCGTACCCAAAGGTCTGGAGAAGGCCCAGCCTCCCAGACCCAATATATCTGTTCTCACCGCATCTACCCAGAGCAAAGGCTCTGCGCCAGTTGTACGTGTTATAGGGATTATGGAGTTTAATTAAACGCACCCCCTCCCAGGCACATGCTGCACTCCCAAGAACCCCAACCTGGCTGCAGCTCGCTTCTTTATGTTGGCATTTCTTAAAGAAATGCAAGACCCCAAGTATCTATGTAACTGTGTCACATAATACAATGTAATTAATGAAGTTAAATAATAAATAATTAAAAATAAATAAATAAATAAATAAAAAATAAATAAATTAAAAAAAAAAAAAAGAAATGCAAGAGGAGAATGCTACTGAGTGGCTTCCCTACCCCAGCCTTTGATCCTGCAGCAAGTGAACGGATGGCCAGAGGAGGCAGGCTTGGTTTATCTACGCCATTGTGCATCCCATCGAGCGTGGCTTCTTACAGATCCCAAGCGATTGCCATCATGCACGTGTCAGATGCAACTACCCTGCACACAAACTCCTATGTGAACTAAGACACCCTGTCCTTTCCGCCCAGACCTCCCACCACATTCCTCTTCGGTTCAGTCCTGCTCCTGCTCAGACATGCCAAGCCCTTTCCTGTCCCAGGCCTTGCTCCTCCTGGGCAGCTCCTTCATGCCAACTCCTCCTGGCTCTGTTCTGTTCCACGGTCATGTCTTCCCCTGTCTCCAGACTCATCTCACATGCCACCTTCCTGAAGATTCTTCCCTCGCCACAGGTGCTGCCCCTCCCAGGGCTTCCTGGGCTCACTCTTCCCTCTCTTTCTCTTCTGATTTCATTCCAACAAACTCAGCAAGGCAGTCATCAGGAAAGCTACTCTACTAAAAGCTGAAGCCTCCGGAACGCACGGGGACATCTAGGATGCAAAACATCTCAAGCTGAAATTTTTGGTGTTGTTTTCCAGGCTTGGACAAGTTAGAAAAGAAAAGCATGACTGCCTCATTGGTCATTTTGATTTTTTTTTGTCGTTAGAGCCTTATCTTTTCCTAAAAGGAAATAAACCAATCGGCCAAGTAGTGGACATTTATAGTACAGCAGGTTTCCAGCCCATGTTATCTTGAACCTTTACTCTATGAAGTAGGTACAACTGCACCCATTTCATAGGTGAGGAAACTGAGGTAAAGCATCTTGCTGAAATGCAGGCAGCTAATAAACAGATGGGATTAGAACACCAGTTTTCATTGTGCTGGGCTGCTTCTTGCTCAAGCAACAGAACAGTGAACATCCTAGCTGGAGCCGGAGTGAGAGTTAAATCCCACTCTGTCAAAAGGTGAGTCAAATTTGCTTCTCTCTGAATTATGCTCTGCGCCCTCTGGGTATGCGAGTGACACCCCAGAAGTCTGCAGACCAAGGAGCTGAATATAGCATATAGTTCAAGTCTGGTAACTCACCCTGACCTCATATGAGGCCAGCGAATGCTCTGGAAACTAGACCTCCACAGTTGCCATGGTGACCTGGCAGGTGCAGCTAAAGGCAGGCAGGAGGCAGGGCAGAAGGCAGGGCACGGGGCTGGCCTGCTCTGGGAGGGGGCATCATGCCTTCCCCTTCCTGGCCTTTCATTTATTTGTAAAATGGAGTTACCCAAGACCATCCTGCAGTCCTGCCAACCTGGGAATCCGAACCTTCTCCTCACACAGCAAAGTTTAGTTTCTTTGTGTCCCTGCCTCACATCCATACACCTGATCCTGCCTCCCAGAAGAGCACCTTCAGTTGCAGAGATGGATGTCTTAGGTTTTATCTCGTGGGCTGTTAGAGAACTGCATAGTTATTTTGTGAGCCATAAGCCACAACCTGCAAGGTAAGCGACATTTTGTTGTGTTCTGCTAGTTAGCTACTGCCAGGAAAGTTAATATACGCTAGCAGGGATGGAGGGAGGAGACAGATGGTTGAAAAGCTAGCGTGTGTGCATGTACATGTACACACACACACACACACACACACACAATTTTAAGCTTAGAGATGTGAGCCAGAAATAAAACGAGAGGTGTCGACAGAGCAGAAAGGGAGATGGGGAGAGAAAAGTCTTTTCTAGGAGAAGATAAACTTGCCAACGATGAAATGAGTTAGTGTCTGTGGCTCACTCATTGATTCTGGTCTGTACTACAGGGATGGTGCCACACTGCCACTATGGGACAGGGATGCAGAGAGCTGCAGAGGGAGCTGTCGGGAATGCGCTCTGCCGCTATAAGAGGACACATCTCTTAGCACTAGGGCTTGCCAGGCCCTGTTCTCTAGAGGAATCCATCATCATTGTAGTCTTCCTGGGCAGGTCCAAGTTTTACACCCACTTTGCAAATGAAACAACCGAGTCATCATGGAAGTGAGAGTAATTTGGCTGAGGCTCCCAGGTCAGTGGCAGGTCTCATACCAACAGCAGACCTGGTGGAGGCAGGTCCTGAGTGGCCTCTGTCACAGCAGCATCTCCATTCTAGAATGTTCCAGTGACCAGGGACATGTCGTCCCAAGCAGCCTTCAGTCCGAGTCCTACTGACACCTGGCCTTCAGACTTCAAGCCTCCAGAGCAAAGAACAGCTCATCCTTGTCTTTCTGGGCCCCCTGGTATGTGGCCCTTGGTCCCAGCAGGCTAGGAAGCTAAGGCAGGTGGGGTCCAGGCGCCATGGACCCTGGCTGGAGCCACGTGAACTCTTGTGCTCTGCTTGGCTTGCTTTTCTTCATGCCAGGTAGCAGCTGCGTTTCCATCTCTTTCTCCCTGGAAGTTTCAGGATCCTAAGGTATGTGTGCACCCTGGAGGCTCCTGATGAACGGTACGTGTTGCAGGAGTACTGCACCTTCAGCTACATTCTCTGCTTTAGAAAGCAGGAGACAGATGAGCAGATGGGAGACCTAGAGCCCAGGGCTGTGGCCAGGGCTGACATTGGGAGGTACCTCCTACTCTGGGCCTCCCAGGCTGGGATGGCTGCAGACACTGCATGACCACGGCCTCTCTCATCTCCACCCATACGATGTGGCTCTCTCCCTGTGATCTTCTCTTCCATGTACATCCAGACTGGGACTCTGGCTTGCCCCTGAGCTCTTCCCACATCCTGGAGACAGGTGTGTGCAGATGCATCTGGCACAAAAGACAAAGAACCTGCAGGTTTTCATTCAGGGCTCCCAGGCTCAGGGCCATGGCGGGTGGTTCCCTGTTCGTCCACCGGCAGCTGCTTGGGAATCTTGCGGCCCTCCTTAAAGTTCAGGCTCTGTTATGGTGTGAATCCTGCGTGCATAGCAGGAACAGGAGGGTCTTTTGAGGCTGACTAAGCAATGAAGGAGGAGTGCTCCTGGTTCCTGACACCTCTTCTCCATGCCAGGACACAGCAAGAGGGCCCTCCCTTCTCCACACACTATGTCTGTCCCTGTCATGGGGGCTAGCTTCACAGCTTCCAGCACCATGAACAACATATTTCTTCTACTTGTAAACTGCCCAGCCCCAGACAGCCCACAAACACCCCTCTTCTGTTGGGCAGGGAGAGTCCGCTCCATTCTGCTGCCTTCCAAGAGCCATACTACAAATATTAAACCATCTGCGTATGGAAGCCATGTGAAGTTTGGGAACTTCGGTGACACTAGAACCAGGGGCATCTACTGGTGTCCTGAAGCTGCTGGAACCACTGAGCATACCTGGGGAGACTTCCAGTCATGGCAGTGCAGGCTGGGCATTGGGCCCAAGGGCCACGATGCCCCTTGGGATGCCCACGTGCCCAACTGGGGTGTCTGGACTTGAGCCCCTGCTCTGCTCACAATCCAGTTTCATGCCAATGCTCCCTCTGGGAGGCAGCAAACGACAGTGCAAGCAGTTAGTACCTGCCTCTCACATGTGAGACCTAGTTGGAGTTTCTGGTTTCCGGCTTCAGCCCAAGCCAGCCCCACTGCGATGTCGGGTATTTGGGAAGGGAACAGCAGATGTAAGATCTAGCTCTGTCATTCTGCCTTTGGAATAGATAAATACATGAAAAAAAATCTTGAAAATCTTGAAATTTTCAGTTCTGGCAGTCAGCTCTGAGCTCCCATCAGGATGTCAGCGTGCCATGCTCACTCTCGAGTCACTGGAAATCCTACTCCTTGCTCCTCCAGCTGCAGGGGCTGCCAGCATTCCCTGGTTTCTGGTCACATCACCGCTGTCTCTGTCCCCTGCACTCCTTACCTCTTCTGCTGCTTATGGCACAAACCTCCTCTGGCCTCTCTCACCTAAGCTGCTGTGACTGCAGTGAGAGCCCACCATGTCCAGATCCTTCCCTTAAGTCACATCTAGCAACGTCCATGGACCCATGTGTGCGTGGGCAGCCATGAGCCAGCCTGTTTCTGGACACTTTGAGTGCTAACGCTAATGTGTGCTTGCAAGTTTCCTTAATGCCATGCAAAACAATCCTGGTGTATGCTCTATCATGAGCTGGGTGCCAACCTTGAGGGTGACAAGCAAGGACCTCCTGGTGTGGAAGAGGCCCTAGTGGCTCAGAGAAACAACGGAGTCCAGCCCAGGTGGCCCAGCCAGTGAGGGGTGGGGCTGGATCTCACCTCTGCAGCTGGCACCCCTTTAACCAGCCCCTGTAGCTCACGTATCCAGCCCTAATGGGGCTGGTTGGTGCCTTGGCCCAGGCTGGAAGGCGTAACTTCTGCTCGGACACAGAATAGGTCCCGTGGCGACAGGCGCTCTGCTGGCACTCTGGTGTCCCTGAGGCTGAGCTCAGGGCAGGACAAGGGCTCACGGCCAAAGTGCTCCCGCATGAAACTGAAACTGCTACGGCTGATCAGGGGAATGGTGTCCCAGCTCCTTCCAGGGTCCCAGGCAGACCTGGGCAGTGGATCCGGTGGCCCATCCACCTGCCTCCTGAGCCCAGGACAGGCACAGTCCCTGCGACCCAGACCCCACACGTGCCAGGCCCCAGGCCGCTCTGCTCCTGCTCAGCTGGCACAGCGTTTCTGCCCCTCTGGTTTTTGAACCACCCCTGCCTTGATTTTAGGGACCCCGGGAGCCACTTCTCTGCTCCCCCGCCATGCCCCCTGTCCACTGGTGTGGGTCCCTTGGATCCCTTGTGCGTTAGTGCGTTAACCTCTGGCTCCTCCCTCCCATGCTGACCACCTCACTTCACCTGACCTTAAGTCACAAAGCGTCCCAAGCTGAAGGGAAGTGAGAAAGGCACACAAATTACTGGGGCAAATGAAACTTTCCTTTAGTTAAAAGAGAAAAAGAGAACCCTTTTATACTTTGAAAAGCTGTTCTCTTAAGCTAAATGCTGCGAGTCTGGAGACACACAGCTGCAAGCAAGGTCAATGATGACGCTTCTTGGGTACTGACTACACATGGCTAACAGCATGTGCCAGCACAGAGCTTTCTGCGTCCTTGGTTCTACTTTTCCTGCTCAAAGTACCATGAGCTAGAGAGGCTAGTACTATTGCACCCATTCGTTAGATGATCAAACTGAGGCATTACTGAGGATGAGTGATGGGTCCCACATCACTCATCCAGAACTTGTACCTTGGCCATGCCCTGCTTTCTGTCTTCCTGTGGCTCACAGTGGCAACAGGCCCACTCCTCTGCCAATCGCTGCCCCAAATCAGACTGCCTCTGTTGCCTGTGGCTGCCTTGCTCACAGTCCCTTACCTGCTGTGGTCGTAATTTTCAGGAGCGTGGTACATGAAGACATTTCCTCGGGCCCTCTGGGCCCACAGGCTGGCCAGGTCGATCACAGGGCAGATAATGAAGTAGTCCCTGGGAAAATGAGAAGGTGGCAGTGGCAGGGGTAGGGTGGGTTGGGGGGGAGGGTGGCTGTGGTGGTTACGCCGTGTTCTAGGGACAGTGACCCAGGCCCACAAAGACCGGTGCCCTTGCGCTCACCAGGCGAGGGTACTCCAATGGTACAGGTGGGCATTGATGAGCAGGCCAGGCCATGGTGTGGGGTCTGCTCTGGCTCAGGATGAGTGGGGAATACCAGAACCAGCCCCCACCAGCAATGGCACATCAGGGGTTAAGGAATCTGGGCGATGAACATCTTCCAGGGCCAGCAGCAGTTTTACCCAAAGATCTGGGAGCAAAATTCATCACAGCAAAATGCACGTAACCGACAGCAGAGCTCAGCATGCCAGAACCTTGACGGCTTTTTGTACAGGTGGCACCCTGAGACCCCTGGCTCCCACCTGACCATCACTCTGCCACCCTCACCTCTTGGCACCCAGGGAACATTCGCTGGTGTCTCAGTGGCACTGCTGGGGAGGGTGGCTCCTTCTCTAGTGGGGAGGGCTGGGAAGCTGTCCAGCAAGTTCTAATGCACAAGGAACGAGCCAGCCCCAAACGCCAGGCTGTCTCCTGCAGCGACATCTCCTATCCATGTTCCCTTTGTGGGTGACACGAGTGTGTTTATGAAACTGCAGCCCGTGACAGCCTGGCCCTGTGTGCGGTGACAGCCAGCTCTGGCGTGCAAGCCACCTGAAAGGGAGCGAGTCAGCAGCTCCGCACTGCCTTGGTCTCTAACCCTTCAGCTGAGACATGGGGTGAAAGGGTCGCTAACCACTGAGACTCGGCAATGACCAAGGCTGGTAATGCAGGGACAGCCCCACAGCTGTCACGGGAGGCACCCGCTGGCCTCCCGGTGACTGAGATGAGCGCTGTGGGTGCCTCTGTGGGTCAGGAGCACGCTTTCCTGCCGCAAGGCTCCACAGCTGATGGGGCTGGTGCTCAAGCTGGGCCTGGCGGCCACAGCTGTGCTTCTGCTCATGGCCCCAGAGGAATCTGGGAATGGGGGCAGGGAAGGGAACGGCTGGCTGTTCTTCCAGGAAGTATCCCTTGATTGTGCTGACTTCTCAGATCTCAACCCCAGGCACCGAGGCTCTCTGGACTCCACCCAGTAACTCTCACCCCCACCCGCTGGACAAGGCAGCCTGGGGGCTAGACCCAGCTGCTGACAACCCGGGCTAGGGCACAGCTCTTCCCAAGAGGGAACCTGAAAGTCGCAGGGGCCCCAGGACCCCCATGGCTGAGTACCAAGTCATCCTGAGGGAAGGATCTCCCGACTGGAGCCACACCCCCTCAGTCAAGAGACCCAGAGACCGTCTGGCCTGCCCCTCCCAGCAGAGGCCAGCTCAATAGCCATCTGGGCTTTGATGTCGCTTCCTTTCCAGGGACAGGGAGCAAAAAGGGAGTGGACCCCTCACCCAGCCACCGCAGGGGGGGAAGGCAGAGATGACTGGGTCCCCACTGTGGTCCCTGCCCCAGAGGCCTTTGAAGGAAGAACAACCCGGAATCCAGGTTCCCTTACTCTCACTGTAAAGCCACTCCTTGCGCCTCCCTTGGGGATTACACTTCTTGGCACCATTGAGAACCCCACAGGTGCAGGAGGGAGCCTGGGGCAGCAGCAGTGAAACCAGGCTTGTCGCAGGGCCCAGCCTTGGAGGCAGGGGGTGCCCTAGCCCTGGCACTTACCGCGTGGCGTTCTCCAGCGCCCGGGAGAAGGAGGCATAGTCGTCCGCGGAGTGCTCCAAGGAGTAGTACCACGTGGCAGCGGCGAGCACGCGCGCATCTGCGTCCTCGCCGCCCAGCGAGTTCTGCAACGCCTGGTAGAAGGCTGTTTTGCTGTTGCTCCGCCCTTGACTTTCCTCAAATTTCTGAAAAGAGAAGGAAAGTTAAAAAAAATACTGCAAAATTCCTTGGCCAGATCCTGAAAGGCTCAGGTTAGTGTCCCGCTCTTAGGCTTGTTCTAGAATTTTCTCTCCAGGAAGCAGTCTGCTGGGGTTTGAAACCCAGCTCTGTCTCCCCTTTGCTGGGTGTCCTTAACCAAGTGCCTTCCTCCTTCCACCACGGGGTGACGGGAAGGACTGGAGGGGTTAACACAGGAAAGTGAGTAAAATGGCTCCCGTGAGCTGCTGTCCTGGCCTGCAGTCCATGTTCCGACTGCTCTCACGGCCAGCTTCGCTCGCTGCCTCGGTCACTCACCATGAAGGGGCTGTGCGCATGTTTTTATTCACTCAGGGCCACGAGCAAAGAGTCCCTGAGCCTGCGCAGGAGCTCCCTACCTGTCTCTGGGGGCTCCTGCTCTAGAGGACACGAACTGGAGACTGCGCCTGTGAGTATGTGGCTCTCCAGGGACCAGCAGGGCAGGCTGCGGGGCTGTGGAAGGCTAGGGCCTGCAGGGTGGCCAGCCAAGCGGGAGCGGCTGGGGGGTCTCTCCCTCTCTCTTCTGCCTGTCTCCAGGCTGTGCTGTGGGCATCTGGGGGTGCGACTGTGCCTTCCCCCATGAGCCAGTCTACACCTGTGTGGGCACGAAGGGGAGGAGAGCAGGGCAGCTCCTCGGCTGAGGATGCCCCGCGTCGTAGCTGGACACGGCTCTAGGGTCTGGGCTTGACATGAGCTTTAATACTCACACACCCACATACCTGCACACACATACACTCACCCACACTCTCACACTCGGATTCACACCTGTGCTGTCACATACATTCATTGCCTCCACACTCACTCACGTCAATTCACACATATATCAACTTAGCCCACACTCTCACATTCACATATACACGCACACGCACAGTCACCCATATTCACACAAACTCACCTGCACTCACACACAGCCTCACACATCATCACCAGTGGGCAAGCAGATAAGACAACGTGGTGCCCACATCCACGATGTAGGTCATGCTGCTCTGCCACAGACCACAGGAAATCCGGCCACTTGTGAGCATGTGGGTCGTGTAACAGGAAACAAGTGTGACACACAAGGACAAGTGCTGCACACTCCAGCCAGCTGGGGAGCCTGTGAAAGCGGATCTCGCAGAAGCAGAAGTGGTCTGGTGGCGACCAGGGGTCTGGGTGGAGAATGGGAGGGAGTGGGAGGGGTGGTCCATGTTCAAGCATTACAGTCGCAACACGTCCCAGAATTCTTTCACACAGCAGAGGAATCTGTTACCAATCACAATGTATCTTTTTCTACTCCATTGGGAGTGAAGCTGTGGCTGTTGCACCACTCCGCAACACACCGGCTCAAGGGGGTCGTACACTGGGTGCCCTGATCTGATCCTTGTTCAGCCTGCGTATGCACAGAAACACCACACCGGGCCCATGCCTGTGCATCATTGCTATCCATTATACTTGGAAAGAAAACTGAGGACACTGAGTCTGGAGTCAAAATGTAGGGTTTGGGCCTGGTGCAGTAGCCTAGTGGATAAAGTCCTCGCTTTGCACGCACCAGGATCCCATATCAGCACCAGTTTGTGTCCCAGCTATTCCACTTCCCTTCCAGCTCTCTGCTTGTGGCCTGGGGAAAGCAGTTGAGCATGGCCCAAAGCTTTGGGACCCTGCTCCCATGTGGGAGTTCTGGAAGAAACTCCTGGCTGTTGGCTTTGGATCAGCTTAGCTCCAGCCGTTGCAGCCACTTGGGGAGTGAACCATGAGTGGAAGATCTTTCTGTTTTTCCTTCTCTCTGTATATCTGCCTTTCCAATAATAAATAAATGAATCTTTAAAAATATGCAGGGTTCACGTGTCTGCTGTCAGTTCAGGGGCATGTCAGGGAGGGTAATCCGCCTCTCTGAGATTCAGCATCTTTAAAATGCCTGAGATGGTGCCAACACAGGCTGTGTCTCTCCTGCCCTCAGAGGAGAAGCGGAAGAAGAGGAGCCAGGAGGTCCTGGTGTGCAGGCAGGAGCCTGGGCCTGCAAGCTGGGCTTGCCTCTTCCTGTCCTGTGGCCCTGGGCAAATCACTTAACCTCTCAGCTTCCTCGTGGATCAAGTAGATTATTAAACCTGCCTCACTGTGCTGTCTCAAGATGGACACCAAGTCCCCAAGCCCCCTGGCTCCAAGAGGAAAGCAGCAAGCCATGCCCTGGGCCTCATCCTCTCTCAGGGAGGCGCACTCCTCCTCGTTGGAGTCACATCTTTCCCTCCTCTGCATAGCGATGAGTGAGCAGTGTAAGGCAGGCAGGAGCCCAGGCTGGTCTTCTCTCCTGTGCAGGCTGCTTGTTCTGCTCTGAGTCCAAACCAGGGAGGGCAGGGATATAGGTGAAGGTGAAGAGGAGGGCCAGGCAGAACCTTCAGGTCCTTTGCTGATTGCATGTTTGTAAAGGAGGAATTACAGAGACCTCAGATACTGGGTGGGGCTAAGCCCAGAGTGGGTGCAACCAGAGTAGGAGTGCGGGAAGGGTGGATTGTCTGCACACGAGACTCCCCAGGCTCACAGGAGGTAAATCCACCTGCAGTTCCTAGCAGAGAGCAGCCACAGGATGGCTGGCGCAGCAGGACTGGGAGTTCAGGCTCCTGCTGCACTGGTCATCGCTGTGCAAACCCGAGACACGACTTCCCTCTCCAGGCTATAATGCAATGATCATGCAAGCTATAACGCAAGAGGGTGACCGGGAGGCCCCCAGCCAGAACCCCAGGCCCTCCTGCTTGGCAGAGGAAGTAGGGCTAGGACTGAATTGATAATAGCCTGCTCCCAGGCGGGTCTGCTTGTTACAACCTAGAGGAAGTGCGTGCTGGTGGTAATGCTGTTTCCTGCATTCTGAAGCAATTTGCCAGGGCTGTGGCTGGAGATGAGCAGAGCTGCCCATGGAGCAGGCTCTCCAGCTCATCCCCATGACTGGCTTGGGACACGGAAAGCAGCCCATTCACTGTCACAGCTCTGCCTCACCCTGGCTGCTGGACTGGCATTGAGACCCAGGAAGTGACCCCAAGATCTGGGCAGTGGGGAGAGGGGGTGACACTGTTCTCCGAACTCCAAACAGGCTTCCCGCTTTCCAAGGCCATGCTGTCTCTTCTGCTTAAACACCTTGCCTAACTTGCCTGTGTAACGGCTGTTAGATGAGGCTCATACTGTTTAAAAAGAACAATTTCAATGTGTAGCCTGGAAATCTGGATAAAATACAGTTCTGATGTTAGTGAGTCTAGGGTCGATTCCTGGAATATTCTTTTAAAAACTTTTATGAGTTACTTATTTATCAGGCAGAAAGATGGGGTGGGGAGAAGGCAGAGAGGGACACACACCTATAACTCCTCTCTGTGATGGGGTGGAGCCGGGTGACAGCACCCCACAGCAGTGGGCAGATGTGACTCCATTTTAGTTCCTTGTCTAGCCAACCACAGATGTCTGCTGCTCTAAACGCTTGCTCACTGACTGGCTTAAGGACTGCTCTGAGCTTAAGTTAATTGGATACTTTGTGTTGTGTACCACCCAAGCTGGTTTCTAATGCCTACCACCTAAGTTGATTGGATGATTTGTATTGGTCGCCAACCAGAATGTGGTTCACTAATTGGAAGGCTTGAGAAAAAAATCCCTAATTGTTACACACTAGTGAGAGCTCAAAAATCCCTGACTTCGGCCATGTGGCACAGTGGATAATGCAGTGTGGGAATTGTTGCCGCCAAACTTGGCTAAGAAAGACTCCTCCTGTACATCCAATTCTTGTGCCAATGTGATGTCTCTCGCTCTTCAGAACTTATCTACCGGCTTACTCCCTCAGATGCCCACAAGAGCCAGGGCTGAGTCAGGCTGAACCCAGGAGCACAGACACTCCAACTGGATCTACCACGAGGGTGTCAGAGACTCCCCCAGCCGAGCCACCACTGATGTTCCTCAGGGTCTGAATTTGCAACAAGCAGGAGTTAGGAGCCAGACAGAGCCAGACAGAGCCAGGCATCAACCCAGGCATCGTGTGTCTCACAGTGACACACAACCAAGGAACGTGTGTTTCAACTGGCATATCCACTAGCCCGACATCTTACCCCTAGCATTTTCATAAGTCCCCATACAGTGCTGGCACCATGGGTCTGGGGGGTGTGTCCCTCTGGCCACAAGTGCTAAGACACCCCAGATTCCCTCTGGAGCTCCCTCCTCCAGGGAGCAGGACAGAACACAGTCCAGGGGCAGGTGCTGAGGTCAAACCATCTGGCTCCACACCCGTTCCGCTCCTGGGTTCTGGCTCTCAGCATATGCTGCTGTTTTCCGTGCCTCTGCTTCCTTCCTTATGCAAAGTAGATAATGATTTTTTAAAAATGCCTATTGCACAATGACTGTTGGATGCCAATGAAACAGTAAGTGTGAGTGGCTGCTACTAATCCCCCTGGCCAGGCCAGACCAGAGGTCCTGTGGGCCATCTGGGTCCTGGTAAATCTCCAAGCCCTGTAGCTGTCACTTTGCCTGCTGCTCTGAAGGGAGGTGTCCAGGGATGCCCACAGCTCCAGATGCCAGCATGGTACCAGGTACTTCCTACAGTGAATGCATGAGTCGTGGAGGCTTTGACCTTTGTCCACACAATGCAGGCCAGTGGTTAGAAGGAGGACTTTAAAGTCAGGCCCCTTGTGTCCACACCCTGAGCTGGAAGGATCTGAGCTAGAGGGTGGCTTTGCTGCTTGTTAGCTTTGTAGCTTTGGAGAGCTCAAGCTAGCTGATCTCTCCATGTCTTTGCTTCCTTATCTATGGAATGGGCATGGTAGCACAGCTGTCTTCATAAAGCTGCTGAGATGTTCAATGACAGAAAACCCACAGGGACCCGAGTACCGTGTCCTGTCGGCTCAACCCTGTCGGCTCAACCCAAGAGGCCAAGAAGGCCCAAGTCTCCCTGAGAGAGGCCCAAACACTTGGAATCTTCTCCTGGAACACTATAAGAAAGCAGCTGGTTGGGGCTGCCGCAGTGGCATACTAGGCTAATCCTCAGCCTGGGGTGTTGGCATCCCATATGGGCATCGGTTCTAGTACTGGCTGTTCTACTTCCCATCCAGCTCTGTGCTTACAGCCTGGGAAAGCAGTGGAGGATGGCCCAAGTCCTTGAGCTCCTATACTTGTGTGGGAAATCTGGAAGAAGCTCCTGGCTTTGGATAGGCACAGGTCTGGCTGTTGACGCCATTTCGGGAGTAAGCCAGCAGATGGAAGATCTCCTCTCTCTCTCCTTCTCTCTGTAAATCTGCATTTCAAATAAAAATAAATAAATACTTAAAAAAACACCACAAACAAGCAAGCAAGTAGCTGGCCATGGGATGAAGGACGGACTCTCCTTCATGGCTTCTGCATAAACTTCCCACGATGAGGATACCATCAGGGTCACCAGGCGCCAAGCTCTGGGTGTTGCTAGAAGTGCTTGTTCCTTAAAGTGACCTCATCAGATTCCTCCAAATGTAATCCGGATCCTTCCTGAGTGTGGCCTGGCTGACTGACCAGTCCTGGGTGAGGAGGGGGCGCCGAGTGCCTGGCTTCTGAAGAAGGCACTCAGCTCTTCATTCCTGGCGGGGTGGGAGAACAGATGCCGGTGCCCTGCAATTAGAGGCTCAGCAGGCAGGTGCGAAGCCACTGTGTGGCTGCGGACACGTCTGTCTGGACAGTGGCGTGTTCCTGGGGACCCTGTTGAAGGGCGTCAAGCACCAGCCAGTCCTTCGCATGTGTGCTCAAGAGCAGCCATTAGCGTGTCCTCAAGCAAAGTTAAATATTTATTCGTTTTTATTTATCTGAGAGACAAAGTGACAGAGAGATGTTTCAGCTGCTAGTTTACTCCACAAATACAAGGAGTAGTCCTGGGTCAGGCCAAGCCAGGAGCCTGGAACTTCACCTGGGTCTTGCCCACACTGGGTGGTAGGACTTGGTATTTGAGCCATCACATGTTACTTCCAAGATAGTTGTCAGGGAGTTGGATGGGATGCAGAGGGGGAGGTAGGATTTGGTCCTGGCTAGCAGCGGCTTAACCCACTGGATAGTTAGACCCCTAGGGAATCTTGAGAGGCTCAGGAGCTACGCTGTCCCACATGGGACTTGGCTCTCCAATGAGCTCCATTTCAGGGGCGTAGAAAGGGTTGCTGTCAGGATTAAAAGAGTGAATGATAAGAAGGTGGTAGGCACACGGGAGACAGGTTGTGAGTTACTAAGCAAAAGGAAATCAACCCGGTTCATTAGACCCACCTTTGTGTTCATACCAGGTGGAGACCAGTGAGATACTGCATGGCTGGCCCTGGCCTTCAATTCACCGCTCACTCATTAGCTCTCCACTGGGAGCCTGTTCAGGCCCAGGGCAGCTCTGGGCATTCACGACCCATCAGCAGACAAAATAGAGCATCGGGTGTCCTCACGGGGGACAAGACACCGCAAGCGCTGGCACCAGGGGGTACATGCTATGGGCACAGTGCGGGTGGCCGAGGGACGTCCTGCTTGAGTTCAGCGGTCATGTGTGTGATGACATAGAAGACAGGTTAGGCCAAACTGGAGGGAAAAGTGGTCAGCTGCATGGGGAGAGCCAGAGGAGGGTAGGCGAGGGCGGAGTAACAAGGAGTGAGGCCAGAGGGACTGGCAAGCTGCAAGGCAGAGGTGGCCTCACCCTGCTTTTTGCTGCTAGAGGAGCCTAGGAGAAAGGCAGACCCAGGCAGTCTGCAGCTACACACAGCAGCGGGCTGGCTCCCTTGAACTGGATCCAGCAGGAGCCGATGGCCACTGACCACCGCTGCTCACCAGCTCTGCCCCCTGCCGCGCTGATCCCAGGGTCTGCTCGAGCCCAGCAGCCTCCTGGGAATTTTGCACCTGCCCATGCTACTCGCTTAGCCCCAGGAAACAACCCATTCACAGCCCTTTCTACCTCTTGGACCCAGGACCCTCCTTCACTCACTGCTCAGGGTTCTGGTGGCCTTTGCTGGGAAAACCATTTCCAGGCTCTGAGACCTTAACTCCCCCTCCCACCCAGAGTCAAGAGGATGGCCAGCAGGGACTCTTCTGTGTCTCTGCTCATTGCCAGGCCAGACATGCACCTAGGAAACCTGTTACACATGATCACCATGTGTCCACACTCATTTGTTCCCTAAACCACAGTCATCTGCCTCCTCTTGCCCCCATCAGGAGACCCCCACCCAGGTCACTGGTGGCCTCATGGAGGCCCTCAAGGGAACTCTCTGCTCACCATCTGCTGGGACTTGATGAGCTCTGGGATCATGTTTGAACAACACCCTTATCCCCAGATATCTGCTCACTTCTGGATTCCAAGTCCCACCCCCAATTACCGTCTCCCTCCTATAACCTTCTCTTGTGTTCCCCATGTGCTTGGGGGTCACTGGCAGGCAGAATGGCCACTGTCCCCATGTCTGTTGCCCTGAGCCTGCTCTGACCAGGCTCCCCTGCCCTCCCACCCCTCAGTACTCCTTGTCAGGGACAACCTTGACCCACCCCTGTAGCAACAGGGCTTGGTCCAGGGACACTGGACATTTGACCTTAGCTTCCTTTGGGAAACCCTCGGTGTTCTCGACTTTTGTGACATCAGGTTTTCCTCCAAATATCTAACTCCAGCCCTGGTTGTTCCCTGAACCCCAACTCATAGCTCTAATTGCCAACCCCAGTTCTAACCACCCATGACATACAGCGTCTACAACCCTAACATGTGTCACTCTCTAGCTGACTGGTTTCTGCACCACAGTGCAGCCTGGGATCTGCTTCCTTGCGATCTCTCCTTAAGATGCTCTTTGTTAAAAAAAAAAAGAGAGAGAAATCAATATAATTACATCCTAGCTTAAAATACTCCAATAAATTCTCATTGCAAGATAACTAAAATTGCTTCTTGTGGTGTCCTTTGAGATCCTGTACAACAAGTCTCCTCTAAGGTTTTTGACCTGCTGCTCCTATGCTGTGCTCATCATTAACACTTGCCCATTTACTGATCTCTTAGAAACCTGGTCCTTCCAGGCCCCCTCAAACAGCCACGGCAGTCTCTGCCTGGGGACCCCAGTATCTGCTGCTTGACTAGATTTTCTCATGAACACTCAGGACCCAAACGCAAACTCACTTCCTCTACAAAGCCTGCCCAACCTGTCAGGACCTATGCTATCACCCTGCTTCAGCTTTCCTCAGGGTGCATCGTGGCTGTTTCCTCCCAGAGCAACACGAGGACTTTGTCTGCCTGGGGAAGGGAGCCCAGATTGCCTAGAACCTCTTACAAGCCTCTACTGTGGGCTCACCCACAACACTGAACTCCCCGGTTCACCCTGGCGATCAGAGTCATGGGGCAGGAGTGACCACACTTTGGGGAATCCACAAAAATACTTGTGACTTCTTTGAAAATCCAGAGAAAGGAATCTAAATGATGAAGATCTAACCATGAATCCAGGGCGACTTACATTCCTCTTGTTTAGCAACCACAGCAGTCCTTAAACTATGTTTTTGAACATTCTGGGCTGGATGAGCAAGAGCTCTGAGCTAGTGCTTCCGCTGACAGGCAGGTCCAGCTCTCAGCCCCATGGGTAGACTTTGCTGAGTGACAGTGCAGGTGGTGAGATCCTGGGTCACAACACTGGGCAGAGGGTCCTGCAGGGGTTGGCATAGCCCAGAGCAACAGGACGGGTGGATAGGGCACTCCAGCAGTTGGGAGCCATGTCCTTCATCAGGAGAGTCTGAAAATACCCAGAGCCCTGTCCAGAGGCTGAACCACACTGCAGCCTGGCTGAGCACAACGGCTTGCCCGGGCTGCATGGCATAAAGCCAGGAACTGAGCTTCATTTCTCCTATGTCCCCAGCCACCCTGGGTCTGGACCCTTACACTGTGACACCCAGCTGCCTCTGCAAGTGCCTGCTTTGGCACTACAGTGCCTCTTTTCAGGAAATCACACACACACACACGCACATACACACACATACATGCTGAAGCCTCCTGCGAGCCTCTCTTACTGTAATCTGTCACCAAGGGCTTGATGTTCAGTGCTGGGGCTCATGCCAGCACCTCGAGCTGCCAGGTTCTGCCTTCCAACTCTCAGATGGGCTGCCCTTCCCCCAAAGCCCCCACTGCACCTGCTCCCAGCTGAGGCCAGTCCCTGGCCAAGCTTGGGACATGGCGGTAGCAGAGCCCAGCTTCTGATTTCTCTGTCTTCCTTGAAGATGCCTGTGCTTGGAGGGAAATGCAGAACGCACATCTTGGAAGGAATCTGCTTTTGATCATGCAAATGAGTGGTGCCCAACTAATGTAGGCAGCCTGTCAATTTCACCAGGGAAGGAGAGAGAGGGGAAGCATTCCCCACAGTGCGGCTGATGAATTTCCACAGCAAGCGGCTACTTCAGAAACTAAGACCTCCTTCACCAAAGCAGCCTTCCTGGAGCAAGTGGGTATGTTACTAAGCTTGCCAAATGGCAGGAGGGTGGGTGGGGCCCCAGCTGGCCTGCACTGGGAGCTGGGTGGGGGCCTTTGCAGGGATTCTGTGGGTCTCTGCCAAGATAATGAATGGGTGCAGGAAAGCGGAACTTGGGGCAGGAGGTCCTGCCCCTCCTGTGACCCTCTGGGAAGCTGGGCTGTGTGTGCTTGGCACTGGGCCCCAGCTGACACAGCTGCAGGGCTGGCACCAGAAAGGAGTGGTGTGTGCCTGCTGCGCTTTGGAAAATCAGTCCTGGGTCAGGCGAGGTGACTCAGAGATGGTACGTATTCTTTGTGTTCCTTTGGCTAAGTCTCTGAATCAGGGATAATAGCCGAGGACACTAATGCTAATGCTGAAATTCAGGAAGTGAAAAAACCCAGCATTTATTCAGGTTGAACTGCTTTGCAGACATCATTGTGTATGTGGATCTTTTCGTGATCTTTTATGGCGATGACCTGCTGGACGTCCCAGCTTCACAGACAGGGAAATTGAGGCATGGATGCTGGGGAACTTAAATGACCCGACTACGGAACAGGATCCCTCTCGCTGTCCTGTGGTCCGTGCCTTGCACCCCGTGTCATTCCAGCTGACAATGCTGCCTTCTGCCTCTGCACTTTCTTCTCGCAGCACGTGGACCTCAGCCACTGGCCTTGTCCACGCTCTAGCTGCTGGCCTGACTGTGAACTCCTTCAGGGAGGGAGGCAGCTGGTATTTATGTCCCAAACAAGTCACCCAGCATCTGGCGCAGCTTCAGTGCCTTGCAGATGTCGGGTGACTGAACAAGTGAATCTGGCTGTTGGGGAAGCGTGTCTACCATCCTGTCTTGGTGACTGGGGAATTGCTGCACCCACTGCTCAGCCCCAGATGAACAGAGGGGCAGGAGGATGTCATGGCACAGAGGAAGGTGAAGAAGAGGAGTTGTTGAGATTGAACCCTTGGAAATACCCGGGCCATCCTGGTGTTTTCCTCAGCTAATGGTCATTGGCTCCAGGTGCTATGAGAAATCAATCAACCACCTTTAAATGAAGGTGATGCATGCCCAGGCAAAAGCTAGGAGAGGTAATAGGAGGGCAGCCAGGAACAGGATAGCTTGAAATCGAGGGTGCTTTCAGACAGCAGCTGCTAACCATCTTCTTTCTTGCAGCTCTGTTAGGCAGGGTTCTGAGGATTACTCTGGGTGGTGATCATGTCTGGTAGGCCTTTACCATGCCTGTTCTAGAGTTTAGCACAGAGGGCATCATGGTAAAGATCCTCATTTGGAGCAATAGGTTGGCAGTACCATTGAGGTTTTGCCCAAGACTGGTGAGCTGGCCTTGGAGCCGTCATGAACCATGTGTAGTCTTTCTTCCTCAGGGTACATGACTCCCTGTCCTCCAGCCTAGGCTGGGGTACAGTGAGACCATGCATGAAGTGCAAAGCCCTGGCACACATGAGCATTCTGCTAGATGGGGTCCCTTACATTTGAGTCCCTGCATATTTCTGTAGACGGATCGGAGGCCCTTGGAGGGAAACCCAGCTTTCTCCAGAATCTGAAGGAAAGAGGATGCCTTTGGGATTAGACAGACCTAGATTTTAACTCTGGACTGTCCCCAGCCTGACTTCCCATCTGAAAAATGGTTATAACCATCCTGGGTTTGTGGGGTGTTGTGAGGGTGAATTATTTTATTGATGCTTCCTGGGCTGGGGCCCACAGTTCTTCCTGGTTCCTTTGTTCAGCCCAGTGAACATTTATACACCTGTTACACACCAGGCACTTTCCAAGGCACTTGAGCCATCACAACTTCATTGCTCTTGGATGTCCATTCCAGGTAGGGGAAAAAGACAACGGATGGAAAAATAGACCACACAACAGGAGGTATAAGTCTCCTGACACATATGGAGAACAGGATAGGTGAGAATGGAACAGGGAAGACAGTTGCAGGGGCAAGTCCTTCCCCATTCATTAGCATGGTCGAGCAGCCTCTTACGGAATCATGGCAGTGAGTTACTGGGGGAAGAACATTCTAGAAGAGAGGACAATACATACTAAGACCCTGAGGTTAAGATGTGTTCAGACATGCAGTGACCTGGGGGAGTGGCAGCAGTTGAGGTGTGGGAGCCAATTGGAGCCACAGCAACAGGACTCTGAAAGTGACAGCAGGGAGTATGGCTTTTGCTCTGCAGGCGAGGGAGCCACGTGTGCCATGAGCAGAGCAGTGAGGTGTTAGGATCTGCATCAAAGGCGGGTTGCTCACACCATGGGGAGAGGACAGGGAAGAGAGACATGGAGAAGTCCCAGAGGTCCCAGGGAAGTCAACGATGGGATAATGGCAGGCAGGTGGGAACGTTGGCTGGGTCCCGGATGCTATGCAGATAGAAGCGCCGGATTTGTTGATGTAATGTTAACAGGATATGAGAGAACACAGAACAGATTTTGTTGTTGACCTGCAGCATGCAGAACAAGCTGCTGTTTGGGGAGGTGAGGGCAAGACTGTGGGAGAACACTCCCAGTGTGTGTTGGGGGTGGATCTCAGGGCTGGAGCTGTGCATGCTGCATCGCTGAGAACTCACTGCGACACTGCAGCAAAGAGGCCAAATCTATCAGAGGGGAGACCTAGACCAGATGTCAAGGTGCAAAGTTGGGACTGGAGGCACACATGTAGGAGATGGCAGAGGTGGGGTTGTGGCACACAAAGTCAGGCTGCCACTTGGGAAACCCCTGTTCCGTATTGGAGTACCTGCTTTGAGACAGAGCTATTGTACACTTCTGAGCCAGGTTCCTGCTAATATTCCTAGGAGGCAGCTGATGATGGGCTTGCCTGCCACACATGGGAGACCAGGTTGGAGCTCCTGACTCCTGGCTTTGGCCTGGCTGATCCCCTTGCATTTGGAGAGCAAACTACCAGATCTTTCTCTCTCTCTATCTCTCTCTCTCTCTCTCTCTCCCTCCCTCTCTCTCATTCTCCAATCCCTCTTTCATTGTCACCCTTTCAAATAAATAAATGAATCTTTTGAAGACACACTCAGCATGCAGTACTCTGCAGGTGATACACTGAGTTCCAATCTGGCTGTTGGTACTTTCTTCCTCCCACAGACCTCTGCAGTCAGCACTGGGGATGGATCCAGCCACTGAGTACCCTGTGTCTCAGCTGAGCAGTGGAACAGGCCTGGCGGGTTTCTCTGCCCCACACTCAGAGAGGTTGCACTGTTGGGTGTCCCCAACTCAAGAGCATGCTTTCTAGGCTGAGCCAGGCTTGAGCAGTGAGCTTCCTGTTGGCAATACCATCTTTCTTTGCAAGTGTGCCCCGGCTTCAGGTGACTCTAAGGAGCTTGGCAACTTCACTGGCCACTTTGGAAAGCCAGAGATGGCTGGGATAAGTCCAGGAAGTAGGGCTGTGAGAGCAGCATCTTCTTCTCAGAGATGAGAGCACCCTCATTCCCACGGGGCAGCAGGGCCATGGCCACCTCTCACCATGAGGTCCAGTCATCTCCAGAGTGAGGTGTGCATGGCGGCAGAAAATGACATGGGTACTTCCCTTTGTTTCCTATGCTTTGTTCCTTTGGTTTTGACAGCGGATAACAAGTCTGCCTATGAAGATAGAAATACTCGAGGGTGTAATTTACACTCAAGCAGCCCTGTTTCCAATCTCTTAACAACAGAGGCTTTTGGTCACGGAAACAGTTGAGATGTCTGCTTTAGAGAGCAAGAACCCTGGGTCTGGGGAGGAGAGGGGGCAGCGTTGCAGGGCTTCCGGAATGGGTGTGTGTGGTTCCAAGCCTGCAGGGAAGGGCTGAGCAACACAGGGATGCTGGGTGGGAAGATATTGAGACAGACGCAGCAGGAGTGACTGGGTTTTGTGCTCTCTCTCTCTCTCTCTCTCTCCTTCTCTCAGGACCCCTGAGAGGACCCTTGGTCACTGCCCATGGCCTACTCCAGCCTTCAGAGGGAGCTCCAGGAAATAGTTTAACTTCTATCCTAGCCCCAGCATCCCTGCCCTGCCTTTATTTGCATGCATGTGCTTTTATAAGTTGAATATTCCTCATCTAAAATGCTTGAAATCAGAAGTGCTTTGTTTTGCTTTTGTTTGATTCTGTGGTTTTGTTTTGCTTTTTTTGTTGTTCTGGAATACTTGCATACACATAAGGAGTGTCTTGAGGAGGAGGCCCAAGTCTAAACGCTAGCGTCATCCACTTAGTGTACATACTGTAAACATATATGGTCTGAAAGTAAGTTTACACAATATTTTCATGAGTCTGCGAGTGAAACAAAATGTCAGGGTTTGGAAGTTTCTCCTGTGGCATTACGTCGATGCTCAGAAAATTCTGGATTTGGGAGCACTTCAGATGTCAGACACTTAGCGGTCAGAGGCTTCATGACAGAGGGGAATCACACAGGGTTAAATGGGGAATTCCTAATCCCAGGGATTCAGCTCCTGGCTGGAGGGGTCCCAAAATTCCAGACAGAGTGGATAATTCCAAAACACACTGCTGCGAAACTGCGTAGGCCAGGGAAGTATGCATTACTTATAGCAGTTGCAGTAATTAATTCATAATATTCTTTTTCACACCTCCTGGGGGAGCTGAGGTTAATTGCTTGTTGTCTTTCATTCTATACCATAATCTTTTCATGTGGAGGTGTATAAAATATACACACTGACACAGCTTCAGTTATGGGCAGCTTTGCTTTTCTAAAGTAGCAAAGCTGCCTTCAGTTCTATCTCCGTGGTTTCTTCTGCATCTAACCACATGTCACAGGTGTGCCCCAAGCCAGGGGAGACACACTCATGTTGTGTGCACGCTCTTAACGTCTGCATAATACCTACCGGTGTGTGTGTGTGTTCAACTTCACTTTGTTGACCATTTTTCAGTTAATGGACACCTGAGGCGTTTCCAACTTGTTACCATAATAATTAATGTTGTGATAAAAGCCCTCCTACACTTAGCATGTAGAATGGATGCTTTTACCGCTGTAAAAAGTGAGATATATTACCCCCAAGGAAGTGGAATAATCCTAAAGAATATGGAGTCCTGCCTGGGTGCAGTGACGGTTTTTCAAACATTCTGGATACCCTGCCTTGTATGCAGCGTAGCTGAGACCCACATTATGTGTGGGTCTCTCCTGCATCATGAGTTCCTATTATTCATAAGAACAGGGGTTCTCAAGCTCTCAGAACCTGGGTGCTCTCACTTGGAATCTGCAGGTTGCTGGGGAGCCCACAGTCCTTCATGATTCATTCCCAGCTGTTACCTGTGGATGTATCTGTGCTGCCCACTCCCCTGATGATGTCTAATGTCTCAACTCCCAACCCCACGACACATGCCAAGCCCCTGCAGCTTCACTGTCTCCCAGTGTGTCCACAGCTGTCGTGTTAACTAGCAGTCACATTAAGGATGCTTGGCCAGAGGGGTTTGGCTGGTCAGAGTCACACAGGCCCAGCCGGAGCTGCAGACACCCGAGGCCCCACCCTACCTACCTTCACGGCCTTGGCTCTGTTGATGAGTCCATCGTCCTGCGAGCTCCCAATGAGCAGATCCACCTTGGCCCGTGGCAGCCTCTGCAGCACTCTAGCTGGAGTCTCACGCAGGTAGCGGCCGTCGACCATGGGACCCCAGTAGTGGAAAGGGCCACTCACAGCCAGGAGCTGCGTGGGTTACAAAGGGCTGTCATTACTTGCATGGATCTTATCCTTTACATAACAAATAGCAGTAGAATAACCAGGTGTATTGCTTTGCCACACGAGGTTCTAGCCAGAGCCATGCTGATGTCATCCACATGGACTGTACTAAAAGCAAAGTTAACGCAACAGGAACAGGCAGCCAGGGCACTGTGACAGTTCCAGGGGCTGGGAGATGCAGCTAGCCCTCAGGTTCCCAGGAGCCTTCCTGCCAAGGTCACAGTTGGGCCCAAGGGAGGAGTGGGGAAGGATGGCAGGGAGGTAGGCTGGGGGAGTCAGTGGTAGAGAAGAAAGCAGTGGTCCTGACAGCTAAAAGTGAATTCGCTTTAGTTTTCATCAGTTGAGCCTACAGTGGAGGAGCTCAGCATGGGACTTGCTCCAACTCCTTGGTCTTGAAGTCCAGCAGAGATGACGACAGCCATGCCTGACAGCATGCCCTCAATGAGTGTCAGGGCCAGCCAACGGCACACTATGAATGAGAACTCAGTAGCTGGAAAGAGACACGAAGCTCTTTCAGGAGTGAGAGGGGCCACAGCCTGCTGTGCGGCTGCATCTCCAGCTCCCAGGGACGTGCTGGGACTGGACTCAGAGCTCCTGTGGTTCCAGTCCAGCACAAGGCCCTCCAGGTGTGCTGCACTGCTATATGCCCCTCCTCTCTGAGCCCTGCTTTATTGCTCCCATTTCAGAGATGACAAACCTGATTGTTATAAGGATCTGTCTATCTTAGTACCTGGCTGTGTCCCATAGAGGGCCAGGAAATGTGCATTCCAGCTCCAGCTAGTTAGCAGCGAACCATGTGGCCAGGATGGGTCACAACTCCTTTTCAGGTTGTAGCTTTCTACATACAAAGGACTTACCTTGGTTTGGGCATCATTGAGGATGTTAGCAGGCTTCTGGCGGAGGCAGGACACCACATCCTGGCTGGATGAGCTGGGACAGCCAACCTCCTTTGCCAAAGCAGCTGTCTGCAGCTGAGCCCTCTCAGGGCTGATGACTGCAGCCGGGGAGAGTGCAGAGCCGCCCTGGAAGACAAGGCAGGCTCAGAGCCGGGGATCTGGATCAGCCCCTCCCATGGCTCACCTAAGAGACCTTCAGGCCACAGCTGATGCTCCTTTACTCTTGGGAACCCCAGAATGTTCCTGGGGATGTCCACGAAGGGGGTGATCAAGACTGAGCAAAGGCAATGCCCACATACCATGTGATCTTGAATGGGGCAAACTTTGGCCTTGGAGATGCGGCTAGAGTTGTGCATGGAAGCAAAGGGTTGATAGGTTTAGAGCAACCCTCTGGGAAGAGAACTCTGCACCGGTGGAATTCCATCTCATTGCCTCCTCCTGGGTTTTGCCTAAGCAGCAAAGTTCCCCGGCTCAACTATGAGAGATGGATTTTCAAACATGTGCCTCCCAGAAGATGCCAGAGACACAGCCATTGATTGCTCCAACCATCTGCTGTCCCAGCAGAACTAGTGAATATCTGTGTTCAAGGACCAGGGTACTGGGGCCATTTCCTGTCTTGGATCCAGGGTCAGGAAGTCCAGCTCTGCCTGGATTGCTGATGGCATCAAGGTCTCTGCCCCACCTCTCCACCTCTGTCAAGGACCTCTGATGGGTCCTGACCCATGAATGATGCCAGGGAACTCCCACTGCATCAAAGAATCATGGACAGAACAGGGAAGCAGCTGGGATATGAGTACCACTGCCACCATGACTCAGGTAACAAGTGACTACCACTGATAGAGGACTTAGATGAATGAACTCAAGAGCTCACCCACAGCAAGCATGTCAGTTGCTTGCTCTTATTGGCCCCAATTGATGTGGTCCAGCCATCTCCCACCAGGGTTTGGCCATCTTCAGAGGACAGAAGCAGAAGCATGCTCACAGGCCAGAGTAAAGTGTATATGGTGGCATGGGTGTGGAAGTCAAAAAAAGAAGCACCTTGATCCAAGTGGGGCACCTTCTCAGACGTGAAGCCAGCCTGTGGGCTCAGATTATTGGGCTCCTCCAAGGTGTATGTGGATCCCAGGCAGGGTCCTCATGGGAATGGAATGTTCTAGCTCTAAGACCAGGGAGTCTTGCATGAGGGGTTTCATTGGCCTCCAAACATTGGTCTTTGATAAGGGGCAGCTGGGCTGGATAGCATCACTATCAACTACATGCTAGCACCTGCCAGGTTCTGTGAGCTTCTTTCTCTTCTACCAGGAACTGGGTGCCTATGCTTTACATAACCTTCACAAGCAGTAATATGAGGTTGGCATAGTTATCACCCGATTTTGAGACAAACCAACTAAACTTCAGAAAGCAGAGGGATATTTCAGCTACCTAGTATGTGCCAGGTATAAGGAGTTTTATAACAACACTCATGCTCAGTGGGTAACTCACCAAGGCTTGGGTGCTGAGTGCTACGCATTCGTCACATGTCACCTCATTGGAGCTTTTAATTGATCGGGATGATACTCTGCTGGCTCTACCTTCAGACCAGAGAAGGTCTCCCTAAGAAGCTGTTGAACTTGACTGGACAATAAGATGCTGGACTCTATGCTTGGTATATGCTTGCAATGTAGGAATCTCAACTGAAATTGAACTGTGGTTATGCAACAGGGTGAAGGAATCCACCATGGGGGGAGGGTTTGGGGAGGGGTGGGGGGGATCCCAGTACCTATAAAACTGTGTCACATAATACAATGTAATTAATAAATAAATTTTTAAAAATCTTAACCACACCCCTAAGAGGCAGAGAGGGAGGAGGAACTGGGGTACAAACAGGTTCACTCCCTTGCCCAAGCTGGCGAATGGCAGAGCTATCTCAGAGACCCATGCTGAGCCATGATCTCAACTTCTATGTTTTCCCATGTGTGTTTCTATCCAGTGGAGGAGGGCACATTGATGAGCTGAACTGGCTCCTCTTACACAGGTGCTAAGAGAGCACACTGGTCTGTCTGACTCCACGGTCACTCTGTCCCAACTCCATGTCTTACCCTGAGCTAAGTGTATCAACAACAGTCACAGGGGTGCACCAGAGCTCATGGAGAGGATGGTGGGAGGAGTGCAGAGGGATGCACCTCTGACGGCAGGCAGGAGTGACCCTGAACACTCACTTGTCCCAAGGGACAATGGATAGACATCCAGATGGAAGAGATGCATGCTCCAGAGTGTCCATCTGAGAGGCCAATGGGAACAGACACAGTTCCTGGAACAAGGTGTTCCTAACAGCACCACTCATGGAAGGTGCCATTGGTTTTGTGCTTTTAGGATCAGGGCTGAATGGTCACAGGCAAAGCACAGGCAGAGCAATGGGTGTGGTGAAATGTGCTGCCAATAGGGCTTGGAGCCGATGCCCAAGCCAGGGGGAGGACCAAGAGGGAGGAGCCCAAGGCTGATACTGCCACAACAAGTGCCTTGATCAGGGCCCCTGTCCCCAGAGGCCAAGTGGGACCTGCAGTAGCAGAAAGGCCAAGCTCTGTGGCCCAGGTCTTGCCCTAGATGCAGGACAATGGCATCAGAGAGTCTTGGACACCATTTCCACCTTGGCATCCTGACACGATGTCATCAACCCCATGCCTTTCTCCTGCCAGAGAGATCATTGAAAGAGCAGGCCCAGATATCGAATTATTTAACTTCCATAAAGGAGACACTCTTATCCCATTTTACAGATGGGAGTGTCCAGGCTAACAGAGGAAAGTGGCCATCTTGAGACCAGAGGACTGAATAAGACTCAGGACTGGAGAAAAGAACCAGATGAGCCTTACACATCCATCTGAAGTACTCTTGAGGACAGGTGGCAACATGACCACCACCAGTATCTGTTTCATTGCTAAGTCCAAGTGAGGACCTTGTGGCTAGAGTAAGAAACAAGGCCAGACAGTGAGACACTCAGCCTGGGCCTGGAAGACACACAGGGCATGGCATTGGAGGCCCCTCGACACAGGTACTCATGGCTGAGGGCCCAAGGAGTCCTTCCCCACTGTTCTCAGCTGCCTAGACCAGGCCTGGCAGCTTGGGCTGCTGACTCAAGCAGAACAAGGCAGTTGTTCTGTCCTCAACGTTTTAAGACAAAGTTGGCTGCCGCTGGCAGGACTTCCATCAGGCAAGGCTTCTGGCTGTGTAAGTCTCCAGCCAGTGGCTCCCTGTGAACTCAAACATCTGTCAGAGAAGGGGAATTGCACCCTGGCTCATCCCAGGGCCTGAAGTTCCACCACGGGGCCTTGAGTTACAGTTGAGGTGACTTGGTGCCCTTGTATTCCTGTGCCTTGGGGTTTATGCCTTTACCAGTGAGAGACCAGCTTTCCTGAACAATAACAGATATGTTGTGTGTTTTTAAACAGGAAACATACAGACATGCTCCCAGAATGTTCAAGGTCAAAACCCATGTTCTAAATAGCAAATGGCAACACATCCAAGGGGCTGCTCAGCTCAGCTCCAACACTGCCCGGGGCCACAGGGAGATGCAAATTCGAATGGAGCTGCAGATGTTTTCCACATTTCCCTCAGCCATGAAAAGCCGGGGTTCCTGCTTCAGCACGGAAGTGGTTAAAGGCGTGGGTGCTGCTGATGCTGTGAGATAGCTATGAGAACTTTCCTCTATCTTCTGGTGTTGGGTTTTTAGCGTTTTTCTGTAGGAAACCTCTACCTTCATGGAAAAATAGCAGTTAAGCAAGACAAAACCTAACAAAAAACCCAGCTACTCAGCCTCCACTTTAAAGCACTCAGTTGCAGACTGGGGCTGGGAGCAGAAGGAGGGGTGCTGTCCAGAGCTGTACCAAGAGCTTGGACTTTGGGGCAGAAGGCCCAGGGTCGGCTTCTGGTTCTGTTGCTTGTTGGAGACGTGGTGCTGCCATCTCCCGCCAGGGTTTGGCCCCCTTCAGTGGACAGAGGCAGAAGCACGCTCAGAGATCAGGGTAAAAATGTCTACAGTAGCATGGGTGTGGATGGCATGGGTCAGCCTCACAGTGGCAGGTGTGCCATAGGATTGCTGCCACTGTAGTGGGGCCTCAGGGCACCCCTGCAGCCTGCAGGACCTCCATACCCCCTGATCGGCCCTTCCATACCAGCAGGGCCATGCCAGACCTACGCTTTATCTAAATCTGACTCAGCTATTAAGTAGCATAGCGCTTCCTCTTGTTGTTTTTATAACTCTAAAAATAGCATGGGCCCAAACCTCAAGTGCTGACTCAGGCTTTGCGTCCTGGAGTCTCTGAACACTGGCCTGTTCTCAGTGAGCCATGATGGTCACCTTGGGCCAGGACTGCTCTGTCCTTGAGTGTTTGAGAGCTCATGCACAGCCCCACACGGGAATACACAGCACACACTGAGATGCAGACCTACCCAGGGCACAACAATCTCAGACATACATACACAAGTATACAAATACACATCCACACACAGACACGCACACAGAGTCCCAGCAAGATACACTCACACATACATCCTCAGAGCACACATAGTCCCAGACACACACACATACACACAACAAACACGCAGGTACACATTCACACACATCCACACTCGTGCACATGGACACACAAGCACATTCCTACAGACACACACAAACACACGTACACATACACAGTGTTTCCCATGTGGAATTCTCACAGGCCTTCTATGAAGGTGTCACCAGCAGGAAACACAGCAGGGAGAGGGGCTGTCTCCATGTGAAGCTTGGCCACCCTGAGGGGCATCTGTGAGTGGAGCAGAGACTCTGGGCAGACTAAGGAGCTGTGGGCCCCACCTGTGCCCTCACACCTCTCAACTCCTCAGCTCCCGGGAAGTGAGGCTTTTCGGGGTGAAGGGCACTCAGAGGAATGGGGAAGGGCAGATGTCTCAAGGTGTACTCCACATTGAGCTTCCTCCAGGAATTACTGTGTGGAACCAATAACGAGCTCCCACGAAGCCCTCATGATGGGCCCTCCTGTGAGGGCTGAGCATCAGAATCAGCCCACAAGGAGGGCACTGGAACAGATTTTTGGGGTGACAAGACTCATGGCTAGGGGGCAGGAGTGGAGGAAAACTTGGACTGCAGCCAGTGGGTTCCCTGGCTCCCTGGCTCCATGTTCCAGCCACTGTGTGTCTCCATAGTGACTATGGCCATCCGTCCCTCTCTGTCCTTGTGTGAAGGGGAGGCACAGGCAACTGGGGCAGGCCAACAGTTCTGCCTGTCACCACTTGGCTGGATTCCATTGTCTTCCAGAGCATGGAGGGTGGGGTCCTGGTCTATAAAAGGAGCATTATGGTCAACAGTCACAGGACAGATGGGCGAAACACCCAATGTGTGGTAGACACTTGGGGACAGTTCTTTGTAATTACCAGTAGGTATAATGTCAACCAAGGTTTAATTTCTATGATAACTTATCCTGACCTGAAATTTCACTCAACTAAGCCCGTCAGTGCAAACTAAGCTGATCCAGCAGGTCCCTGTCAATGTCCACCCAGGAGAGCAGTGTAAGCACCCAGGTCTTGGACTGTTGGGTATCTAGAATAGCTGCCTAGCTCTGGTCCCATGCAGTGGCCATACATGGGACTTTTTTGGCTGTCATGATCTAGGTCATGATGAAGGATGAGGTAAGGATTAGATAGGAAGGATCTCTCTTTCTCCCAGCTAAATTACGGCATATGACTGAGCTGCCGAGATAACTCATAAAACTCTTTTGTACTCAAGTTCATATCCATGTTAGTATTCTCTTGAATGATTTCTACACTGGAATCATCTTTTCTTGACTGAAGAGTTTGCCTCTGATTTGTAACACTTCGGTTTTGACAACATTCAGGCTGGCATGATGACTGATAGATCTTTAATCTTGAAGCTCTGAATTAGGGCACAAGAGAACACTTCTCCTTCCTGCTCTCTGGAGTTGGTACCACCCAGTGTTACTCAGTGAGAGGCCATGGAACATGGGTGAGTGAAGCAAAGGTCCAACCAGCGCTCAATGTATGTCTCATGTGGAAAGTGGGGACCTGAGCCACTGAGTCATCTACTTGTACCACCCAGCATGCACATTAACAGGAAACTGCGATTTGAGAAGAGCTAGGAACTCAGGCCCAGGCACTCTGGGCATCGCAGTGGGCAGCTCAACTTCTGCACCAAATACCCACTGCTACGCTGTGTTAAAAGACTGAAACATGGACAGGCATTTAGCAGAGCAATGAAGCCAGCAGGCGGAATGTCTTCAAATCACACTGGCATGCCTGGGTTTGAGCATTAGCTTTCCTTTCCTTTCCAGCTGTGTGCTAATGCGCAACTTGGAAAAGAAGGCTCAAGCACCCGGGTCCCAGATACCTACACAGGAGACCTGGAATGCCTTTCTGGCTTCCAGTTCCAGCTGTTGTGGGCATCTGGGAAGTGGACCATCACACGGGAGCTCTCTCTCGCTTTCCAAAGAAACAAAAAACAAAGTTTAATGAATTTTAAGAAGAATCCACTCTCAGGCACTTTGATACACGCTGACAGTTGTCCTGCAGGCACCTAACACAGAACTCTTGCATAGGTTGCCTCACGGAAACACCCACAGCCTGTCTGGGAAATAAGAACTAATATCACACAATATACTGCTTACTTAACCATTCCTTTGTGTATGGGCCAGAAGTGTACGTAAGAAGTATTTGGAGCAGACTCAGCAAAGAGTGACAAAGAGGTTTAAGCTTGAATGGATTGGAAACTGGACCTGCTGGCTCCAGGGTGCCCTCCCATGCTGCTATGCTGCCTCAGTCCGTGACAGGTGTCAAAGGAGAGCCAGAGACAGCTGACCTGGCTCCTGTCCTGTGGCCTGCCCTCCTTCATGCCTCCTTAATTAGTCCAACCTCACCAATTCCCAGGACAAGCTGAACAAATTGATAGGTGGGTTTTATTGGCATTTTATACTTTTTAGGAAAGTTTAAATTTTCTCCAGTGATTGATATTAAATTTCTAATTAGAAAACATTTAAATTACATTAAAACTATGAACTAAAACAAAACTGATTCCTATCAAAAGAACACTTGCTGACTCTGCTAGCCTTGTAGTTCAGACTCCCTGGGAAACTTGGTGGGACCCCTGGGTGTCTTTAGAAGTGAAACAGAATGCCTTTTCGCAACATTCAAAGTAAACATAGCAGCACAAAAATGCACAGTGAGAAACATGGGTGAGCAAGACAAAATTAAGTTGGCATGAAATGCAAGCAGAGCTGCGGGTAGATGCTACAGTCCCCTGACTCGTCTCTCTGTGAGTGTGTATGTCTGTGCACAGTGCTTCAATATTTATATTTAGGAAATAAGTGACATCATATTATTTTTGAGACTTTCTCACCCACCAAGCAGTCTATTGTGACTGTCACTCTGTTCTATTTATTCTTTTCAAGGTTTTTGCTTAAAATATTCACATGCTAAGTTGGACACAAATGTCCATAGCAGCATTATTCATCATTGCTAATAGGTGGAAATACCCCAAGTGCCCATCTAATGACACCCGGATCAGGAACAAACACGGTGTGTCCATATGAAGGATCATTATTCTGCAACATTTTCTTCAGAGAAATATCTATTCTGATCCTTTGTTTTTAACATTGAATTGTTTGTCTCGCTGTTACTGAGTTAGCCAGAAATCCCTTATCAGAACCATGATTGCCATTTTTTTTCCACTCAGGTTGTGGGCCACCTTCTCACTTACAGATACCATTTACAGCATAGATACTTTTCATATTGACAAGGTCCAATCCATCCATTTTTCCCCCTCTGGCCACTTGTGCTTTTTGTGTTGTAAAACCTTTGCCTTACCCAAGGTCTGAGAGCTTTGCCTTGCATTTGATAGAAACCTATTTCTAATGCACTCTGAGTAATCAGGTTCTGCCTACTTGCCCTACAGAAACACCGAGCCGTCGTGTATTTCCATTTGCAAACTCAAGTTCCCCACTAGTTGCAGGGGAGAAGGAGGAAGGGGAAACACGAAGTTGTACAGTAGCAGGTACCTGGTGTGTATTAGCAGTTTACAGACAGCCACCTTCCAAGCAGGACAATGATTGTACCATTTCCTTAAAGAATGGCAGAGTCTCAGAGAGAGTGACCACCTTGTTCCCAATCAAGCCCTGTTGGCAGGTTGTTCTGTCTCCAAGGCCACAACCCCACTTGGCCTTTGCCTGCCAGACAGAATATTGCACCACCTCCCTTCTCCAGCCTTCTCTGGCCATGGAGAGGGGCTAGGCTGCGGTGGCTGTGGCCTTCAGAATGGATCGTGCACCTGACAGACCCCTCCTCCGGGTCTTGTCAACGACAAAATGCCTTTTCCATCTGTCACAAACTTGATGTCTAATTGCTTCCCTCACCTTCTGGCTGTCAGAAGCCATTTAAATGCTTGGCACAGAAACATCACTGATTTCCAAGTGAAGGTGTCAAATTTTAGAACTGACACCATGAGTGACAGCTGAGGCCATTGTTGCCTCTTACTGCAGGAGGAATCTGAAACATGGGCCCAGGGCCTCCGCTCAGTACACTTCATATATACATACGGGTCTCTGTCTCCCAAGTTTGTTTCGGGGACCAAGGGGCTTCTGCCAAGTCAGGATTGAGCAGACCCCATGAGCAGGACCCATGGCCTCTCCTTCTCTCCCCACTACTTTGCTTTATTTGTCCCCACCAACTTTATTTCCTGCTGCCTTCTTCCCTTTCCCAATAAACACACTGATGGTAGAAAATGCCAACTGTTCTGTACAGGACCACATGGTGTGAGCAGACAATAAAGAGGGTGCGAGGGGAATGGCAGGGCAGATGCCCTCAGGGGTCAGCGACCTCTCAGGCAGGACAGGTCCACAAAGAGGCAAGACCTAGCCAAGCAACTCACGACTCCATGCAGACTGAGTGGGGAGCTGAACCCAGAGGCAGGAGTCGTGGGATGTAGAGGGCCTTTCTGAGGAGGCACTGGCCTGGCTGAAGGCTGGAGAGTGGCCTGAGTATGCTTCCAGGAACCATGGTGGAAGGAATGGGCAGGAGCTGCAGGGAAATGCAGCTGTGTGTGTGTGGGGGGGGTGAGCATGAGTGCTGGAATTAGGTCTGGAATTCAAAGGGCTCCCTCCTGCTGCCACCAGGGGCTCATGGCTGCAGAGAAGGCTGGTCTGGGAAGCAGCTGTGCAGGTCACAGTTCCAACACCCTGACCATCAAGAGACCTCGGCGATTGGCTTTGGGGTTCCTGGGGACAAGGTGTCCAATGAGCAGCTGTCCCCAGGTCCCTGGTCTGGTCCGCCTTAGCATCTGTGTCTGCAGGTCTGAGGCCACACCTGCCCTCCCATACCCCCCTAGGGCCCAGGTGTGTCCTAGTGCACCCAGCATTTCAGCTGCGGCGCCTACTTCCTCCTGTTGGGTTCTCAGCCTGGGCCCCAGTCCTCATGAGGCTAGCCCTGACAGCTCCTGGACTCTTGATTCAAGCAGACGCTCCCTCCAAATTTCTCTACTGACTCTCACATTTCTATAAACTCCATGTAGCACTCACAGCTAGACACCAGAGCCTGCTCAGGTTCTGGAATCCATACCACACTGCTTCCAACACCATCTTCTTCAAATTTGTTAAATGAAAACTAGCATAGAATATTATTTTTATAGTGACACAGAAAAAAGAGGTCTAGCAGGAGCTGCTGGATTAGAGAAACCCTGCGCAATTCAGCACCGACAACTTGGTAATTGGCTTCATTTTTGGGGTTCCAGTTTTCCTATCTAATGGGGTCAGGGTGTGGCATGCACTCTTACCAGATGTATATTATTAGAAAAGCCACCCAAAGTACCAAAGCCTCATTTCCCTCAAATGCAAAGTAAGGCAAGAAGAATATTTCCCCAACCATTTGCTGAGATAGACAGGACGTGCCAAATGCCTCCTTACATATGTCAGATTTCCAACAAACAGTGGCAGCCGCTAAAATCCCAACTGATGTTCCCAAGAGATTTTATACAATTAGATAGCAGATCCAAACAATTCTTCATTACCCATCAAACACAATGCGCGTGTCAAGTATCAGCTATTGTACTGTTAGCATTAAGATAAAATTAAAGTAGTGAGATGCTCTCCAGATATGGCTGTGTGACTGCACCCACCTGCCTCCATCCCCCATGCTGACCCCCGCTGGGCGGCCTGGCTCAGTGCTTCCTGAATGGCCACCTGTTCATAACTTCACACCCAACATAGGGCTGGTTTTTAACTGAGGTCACCACTTGCAATGACATCAAGACCAGCTTCCTGTGCATTCATCTTCTGATAAGTACAAGACGATCTGGGCTTTAGAAGGAGGCATGTCTCACCCCAGCACCAAATCATCCTAGGCCGGGGTGCTAGCGGGGCTTCAACAGGAGCTTACATAATTTCGTTGCAGGTTTGCATGCGTATTGTGGTGCTCAAGTCCATCGCTGGAGTGCTGGGCGAGCCTTGTTGTGGGTGTCACTGTTGGAGAGGAGAACGCCCGCAGAGCCGTTAGGAGGCCTGCCTGGCTGCTGGGGAGGGAGGCTGGTTGTAGAGGCCTTATCGTGAACATGCACATGGGGCTGCCTTGGCTGTGGTTCTCTTATCAGGAAAATTCCACCAGTGTCTGTGACTCAGGAAGGAATCAGGTGTTAGAACCTCAAGGAAATTTGTGCTCCTGGGAGGGGTGGGGAGGGAGTTCCTTCTTGCACACGGGCTCCCTTGGTCTCTCACTTCCAGTCCCTCTCTTCCTGCTCATGCGTATCTGCAGGCTGCTCACGGGCACCTGTTCCATGCCTCCTAGGGGCCCACAGTTTCTGTAATTCAGAGCTGCGGATGTGTAGGGCAGGGAGGTGCCAATACTGCCTTGAAATGACGCTGTGTGGTTCTGACACCATCCTCCACCGCTATCCCCCTGACTGACTTTCTCAAAGACTGGCACACTGCCCTTAAGCAGAGCTCCCAAGGCTGCTGTGACCACTGCCTGGATGATCTGCTGTGGACTTGCGCCAAGGGAAGCTGAAGAAGTGATGGTTCAAGTTCCGCATTAAGGTGGCTCTGTTTCCTGTCTTCTGTGCCTCTGCTGAGTCATGGTCTTGCAATGGGCATGCATCAAACCATTGATGGGAGCACAGCAAGGAAACCCTACAGGATTTCCTTATAAACATCACTTGAGAAATCTTATCAGTCAACAGTAATTTTCATCATTATAGTGGATGTATCAGTTGAGTCATATGTGTCCACCATTACTCAATCAACATGAATCCACAGGGCATGCTTACATGAAATTTTCTTGCTCTTGGGAAACACGATCAAGAATTGGAAATGACCCCACAGGCAACCAGAGGAAGCCCTTCCCGGAGGAGGCTGCAGGGAAGTGTCAAGCCAGGATGTCACTTAGATGAGGTTTCTGCTCTGCTGAGAGTCATCAAAGTGGGCAGCAAGCTTCCTCACCCCGGAACAGGTGTAGGTGCTGTGGCAATGGCTAAGCTTCAGGCACAGGACACTGGCACTGCTGGCCTTCATCCATGAATGCCACATGACATAAGCTATGGGCCAGTTCTGGATTGTGGGCCTTTATGCAAAGGACAAGACTGAGGGTCTGGGGCAGGGCTAGGGTGAAGGAAGCCCAACCCTTTCACCAGACCCTGATTCTGGAGGATGAAACGACTAAGTCTGGGATGGTCCTAAGCAGAGACTCCCTGCTGACCCTGGTCCTCAAATGGGAGAAACAATTCTATTCCAGGTCAGTGAACTCAAACTTGGGAGACCCTGCCCATCAGCAGACCAGAGGAAGGAACGTGGGAAGAATCAACACAAATGCTAAGAACAGCATGGCTGTGGTGGCAGAAAGCAGAGAAAGAATTAGAGCAAGTCCATTTATTGGCCCATTCTGGTGGATCTGAAAGGGGAGAGAGAAGACAAGATGGGCTGACCTTGCTAGGTAGAATGCAGATAAGGCACAATGGAAGTCATCTCACAATGGGAAGAGTGGAAAAGACACAGTGAACACCCCATCTAGCACTCTGCCCTGCGGTGTCCTAGGTGTCCTAGCCCTGCGGTGCAGTTACAACCTGAGGGAGCTCAGCCAGGGCAGGCGGTGATCACTTCTCCAGGGGCAGCTCTGAGCATGGTTGTAGACCAGATGAGCTCTGGATGGGCCTGAAGGGACCTTTAGCTGTGTGCTTTCAGGTGGTAGGATGGGGAGAGCCAAGTGCTTGTTGAAGAGAACCTAAGTTCCCATGGGGGAGGAGGCCCAAGTTCTTGAATGATGACACCGTCCTCAGAGAACACGCAGGGTGAGCATTGAATGCCAGGAGAAGGACTGAGGTTCGCCCTGCGGACGACAAGCCCTGGCCAAGGGCTCTCGGAGAATGGCAGGAGTGCCTGAGCCTTGTCTGGGGAGCCAGGCCTTGACCAGGGAAGCACTGAGCATGGAGGAAGTGGATGGAGATGCGAAGGCTCCATGAGATGCTGGTTTGAACATCAACCTCTAGGGCCTGGACTCAGTACACTTACCAGCTGGTGACAGAGGAAACTAAACACTGGGCGGTTTCTCCAGGTGAAGTTTAGACACAGACAGCAACTAAGGAACACAAAGCCCATCAGCAAGAGCCAGTTGTCTTTGCTCGCGGTTCTCAGATGTTTGTTCCCTCATTCATTCTCTCCACTGCTTCACCACAGCAAGCCACAGCAAGCCACGTAGTGCTGGGGCACTGCTAATACTGGTCCATGCTATACACTTGGACCAAGCAGGGGGTTTATTCATTGCACTCGTGCCTCGGGAGGCTGAACTGTCTTGGAAAGCACTTGACTTCCCCAACCTGGAATCCCGCCAGGACGGAAGCTGGAGAAATGAGCCTTTGATGGCTGCAGTCAGGACGCTCATCAGCCTCGGCCTGGCTCTGATGACTTCAAGTGCATGAAGCTGTTTGTTCCCCCGGGGAGCCGTTCTGTGCTAATGAAGGGGATGAGCCGTGCTCAGGCCTAACTGAGCGACCCCCAACCCTGCGCAGGCTGGCATCTTGACCATCTGCCTCTGACCATTCATTGGAGCCCTCATTCCTAATTAATTTACCAAGCCCTGCGGAAATCAGCTGCTTCCTGCCCACATGGTCCTGGGGGTCTGTGAGCCCCAGAGCCTGACCTCATGATCATCTCCTGGCAGGTGCAGCGGGGGCTGGCTGAGTCCATACTGACACTTGAGCTCCTCAGGAGTGGCATCGCCTGCCAAGTGTCCGTCTTTCTTCTTGGGTTGACTGAGGATGTCAATGACCTTGAACAACCACCACCCCGCTGGGAAGGAATCCAACTTAGTCCCACCACACTTCAGTGTGGGGTTTCCCATGGAACTGGGAGCCCTGGGTCCACCCTGCCCCCTGTCCTGGCTCTTTCCTTGCTTCCTCCCTGTACATCCCAGGACTTTGTCATCTGTCTTGTTCCTCCACTAGGTTGTAAACTGCTCAAGTGCAGGGAGGCACAAAGCCCTCTCTGAATGTGTAGATTCCCAAATCTGCCCTCCAGTGCAGCACACACAAGGGGAATGCCTGCTGCACTGAACAGCCTAACACACACGCAGCAGATGTGGTTGGGGGTAGGGTTTGGCAAAGGAAGAAGCACAGCAGTTGGCTGTGAACTCCTTGAAGACAGGCCTGGCCCAGTTTGGGGTGGAGTGTGTCTTGAGCAGGTGCAAGTGCAGGCAGAGGCACCCAGGGAAGCATACAAGCTTCACTGAGAGGACACTGACAGGAGGATGCCTGAGCACGTGACAGGCTCACACTCACACCCCAAGGTTCAGTCATGGGTCAGGAGAGAAAGCTGCATGCATTCTGAGGGTGTAGCATGGGAGATGGATGGCTGGAACAGGTGTGGAAGGAAAACAACAGGCTCCCCCACCCTCCTCAGTGGGACCCCTGACCTCCCTTGGGCCTTGACCCCTTTGTGCTAAGTGGCCTACAATTCATGCCTCTGAAAACTGCCCTTCATTGAGGAGGCTGCATCCTTACTGCCCTGCGCAGCTCCCTGTGCTTGCCTGTGTGACTAGGCCATGCATTTCTTCTTGCTCTGTGCTGGGGGACAGGGAAGTCCGGCCAGGCAGAGAGCCAGCCCAAGGGAGCTTTGTTGCTTCCTTCTGCCATGTGTATGGGGAAGCACAGCGTGGCTAGGCTGCGTGGTACTAGCAGCCTCCATGGCCTGTGACAGACCATGCTCAGGTGCCTCCTCTCTTGGCTGCTCCCAGTCCCTCCATGGGATAGATGCACAACTGCTCCCCAGGACACACTGGGTAACATCTTGGACATTTTTGATTGTCATGACTTGATTGCAGGGGAAGGGCTATAGTGGGATGTTCTTGCCAGCTACTGGGTCAAGTTCAGGGTTGCTGATCATTATTGACTTCACAGGGCAGTCTCCCATAGCCTGACCCAGTCTCTCTCTCTCTCTCTTTCTCGCTCACTCTCTTACACACACACACACAGACACGTGACCACAGTAGCCCAAACTGAGACCGGTAACCCCTTGAGATTCCTTGGAAATGGCGGTTGACAGCCTGAGCAACCTGACAGCATGGCCCACAATAGGAGCCAGTGGCAACACAGGGTTCACCTGCTCTGTGGGCCACAGTCCCAAGTTCTCACCTGCACCTAAGCCCTGCTGTGGTCATAGTTTCCAGCTTAAGGAACTTTTATCAAACCTCCCGTCCTTCCTTCACAGTTACCCAGGAGGTGAGAGAAAGCTCCCCAAACAGCGCATGTTGAGGGGAACTGGCAGCAGCCCCTGGTTGTTTGGTGACTCACCCTGGAAGTGGGCAGCGTGGAGACCTGGGTTCCAGCTCCTGGGCCTCTTCCTCTTCAGTAGCTCCTCCTGGAAGGGGACCCACACCAGGCACCCTCCCGATGGCACTTTTCCTCTCAGTCTGGGTCTGTCCCCCTCGCCTCCACGGCCTGCTTAACCAGCGGCATGCCCTGAGGCTGGCTCCTTCTCCTCCCATAGGTCTCAGCTCAGGGACACACAAGAGAGAGTGAGAGCAAGTGAGAGAGACAGAGTGAGAGAGCCCTCCAGCCCGTAGGAACCCCTCTGGCCCCCCTGCCCCGCTCTGCACAATTTCTTAGCAGTGCATTTTTGACATGTGACTTCCCCCCGAGAAGGTCAGCAGGTATATGGCCAGCTTTCATTCATGGCTTCTCAATAAAGCTTATGGAAGGGGTGGTATGAGGGAATGGGTCCTGGGTGTAACCGAGAGTACCCAGGGCTCTGTAACTGCTGAAATGAGAGAGTAAGCCAACAGGGCGCTCCTTCTGGGCTTACGTCCTGGACCCTGAGTGCAAGCTCTCTTCCTTCCCCCACAGAGTGCATCTGAGGGGAGTGCCACTTCCGCCCTACTCCCTCCCCGCTTCCCAGTGTGCTCTTCGCACAGTGGTTTTGACACCTGTCTACTGAGAAAGCCTCTCTGGAGCACAGTATGTCTTCTGGATTTAGACACAGCCTTGGCGTTTGTAATTCATCTAGGCAAACTACACCAAGTGAGGTTTCCAAATGACTGTCCTGGGTACATGCCAGTGTTTTGGGGTGGGATGGGGACTCTTGGAGGGCCACCCCAGCAAGGTCAGCCAGCATTCCCAGCCCAAGCAGGCAACTCCCAGAGAAATCCTGGAGCCAGCATGCTAGAAACTTCCACCTCTTCTACCAATAAGCTTTCAGTCCTGCCTGTCTGGGTTTCCTTGCTTCAGATTCATACTGTACGAATAAGAAAGGTTTATACATATATATGAATGCATACATGAATATGCATTTATATGAATGCATACATAAATACATTGCATTCATACATAAATATGAATGCAAGGTATATTTTGTGACATAGGCTTTGCTATGTTAAAATTTCAAACCTATCATCAAGCTGAAAGAGAACAACTTACACCTTACGTGTATGTCCTTTGAAAAATCTGTGAAAAACAGAGCTAAAAGTGTATTTTGATGCAAAATATTGAAAGTTCTGCATAGTTTTTTTGCAATATTTATTTTCTATCAGCTTTGTGTATGTACAGATTTCAAAATATTTTGCACTACAATAAACTTATCTTTTAAGTTTATCTTTTAATTCCAATTCTCACCAATTCTCACTTCTTTGAAGTGCCCTCAAGGGCCCTTCACCCAGATTCACCCCAAGGTCACCCTGCACCAAGGCAGGGTGCTGTCTTGTTCCCCAGGCTCGAGGCGCACGTTTCGGTGTGTGAACCCCTGAAGAGTTAGCACCAAAGGCGACAGCCAGCCTCAGGATACCTCAGGCCCTGTCCCCCCAAGAACTGCAGCCTCAGAGTCACAGTGCCACCATCCCAGAGGATGGCCAGTGACGCACCCCAGCCAATGCATCCCTCCAGCCGCCCCCCCCCCCCCCCCCCCCCGCCCAGGGTGTCTCTCCTAGGATACACTCCAGCCCACAGGCTGCGAAAGGGCGTGAAAGGAAGGACTGTTGTTCCTAAACTTTCTGGTTTCTTTCGGTCATGATCAAGCAGGGGAGAAAAGCTGCCAGGTGGCTCCTTTCTTCTAAGTAGCTGTTGCCAGGCTGTGCAAGCCTCTCACACTCATGGAGGGTACAGCCAGCACCAGGGACACAGGCAACTGTTACAGCTGGGAAACTGAGAAAAGAGAAGCTGTGGCTCTAAGCCTCAGGCCAGGGTCAGGCAGAGGGAAGGGCAGGCACAACAGCTGGCTCCAGAAGCACACACGTGCCCAGCCTCAGCTCCATGGGCCCTTCAGTTAGAGAGAGAAGCCCAGTTTCTCCAGGCCCTGGCTAGTGGAGGCAAGCTAGCTGCCTCCTGGGGCTGCGTGAGAACACTGATGAAGTGCCTGTTTTCTCCATCTTTGCAGACAGAAGCCTGCTCCTCCGTGTGGTCACTGAAAACAGGAACCTGCCCCGCAGCAAGCGCTTGCCTTCCTTGTTTCTGGCAGAGGAAGTGTGCAGTGCGAGCTCCGGCAGCACTGCCTGCTAGCATGGGCGGCTCCTGCACCCCCGCGGGAGGCCCCACTGCTGCCACTGCCTGCTCATTCCCGCAGCAGCAGCAGCTGATGGCCAGGCCGTGAGGAGCCAGGGGCCTTGCCAGCCCCTCTGCAGCTGACTCCCCAAGGGAGACCAGGCCCGGCGTTGGCAGGTATCTTGGGGGGATGTGGCAGGGAAAGACTTGGGGGACTTTGCTGAGGCACAGCAGGCAGGGTGGTCTTGCTGGAGTCTGGAGCCTCTGAGGACACAGGGAGGAGCTCAATCTGTAGCCTGTGTCCTGCACAGTGTAGCTGCTCCGCAAGTGGCTGAGGCCTCAGGCTATGCAAAGGACCAGGGATTTGCACAGGGCTGTTGCTAACCAGGAAAGTTATTATTATTATTATTATTATTTTATGTTTGCTAAGTAGCAGTCTGTGAGGGAAATTAGGACTTGCCACCAGACTCCTTAGCTGTGTGACCTTGGGGAAGGTACTGAGATCTCTCTGGGCCTTCATTTTTACCATCTGTAAAATGGGAAAGCAGTACCTAATTTGCAGACACTGGTGGGTTAAATGTACTAAGGTGTGCTGGCTGCCAAGCTCAGTTTCAGACGCACAGAGTGGGCTCAGGGAATGCTGCCGCCCTGGGGTGCTGACAGCTGAGGCACGTGGAGCACAGGTGGCTGAGCAGCCGCAGTGGAGTCATTTGGAGTCTGTGCAGCACTACTGGGGAGAGCCACAGGTCACTTGCTGTCATGGAAGTAAGGGTGTGTACAGTGTGTATGTGTGTGTATGGGGGGCCTTGGGGGAGGTGTGGATTAGAGAGCCCATGTGGGAAGTGCACACATTTCAAAAGCCCACTGGAATTGGAAGAGAGGGGAGAGGTTTACAACTTTGTAAGGAATGTGGCATGCGACATGATCCTTTGGGTACCCACACGCCCCTGGTGCCTGTGTCAGGGGATGACTTGCTTGGGCTGTGGTCTGGAGTCAAGAACAGGTGCCCCTCCCCTCCTCCTGAGTGATAGAGGAAGAGAATGAAGTGCCTGCAGTGCTCAGAACCGTCCTGTGTGGCTGTTGTTTGGGTAAGAAAATGAGGACCTGAGAGGTTGGGTGGCTCCCAAGCAGCCTAGCTGGGGGGGGGGGGGGCAGAGGCAGAGAGGGGCTCCTAGGGGCTGAAACGGGTGAACAACAGAGGCCAGGGTCTGCAGCATTGCTCTTCACCCCAGCAGCAATGCACCCTGTTGGCTGTGAGCTCCTGTCCTGCTCCCAGCTACAGTAGCTGCCCTGTAACGCTAGTGAGCTAGGCTGTGGCCCTCTGGGAACAAACACGTTAAGCCCAGATGAACATTCTGGCAAACTCTGTTGCAACTGATATGTTCCAGGTAGAAGAATGCGAGTCTAGGGCAGTTAACATGCCCAGGAGTCAAAATCTCCAGAGGCGATGAAGGGCCTGTGGACTGGGCACCCAGACTGCACTGAGCCCCAAGCGTCCGACACAGCTCTGGGAATCTGTGTGTCAGGGGAGGGTCAGAATGTCTAGCTCAGCTTTCCAAGTGGGCCACTGGTGAGCCTCTTGGAGTGTCAGTCTTGCCCCCACTCCCTTGTGCACTGGAAAGAAATTCACATTGTGTGCACCATGTAGGATGTGCGAAGTGTGAGGCAGTGGCCCAAGTGCCAACCCTAAGAGGACACTATTGCTCACTAGGCACTCTGCGGTGCCTTGGCAAGGACTGTTAACCAGCAGGGGGCACACACAATTGGTTCAATGGCAAAGCTACTGAGCTGGCAGCCCTTTGTCTCCGGCTGGCCAAAAGCATGGTTTGGTTGCTCCTTCATCTGACACAAATAGAGCAGATACAAGGTAGCAGTGGTGGGGGCGGGGAGAATTGTGTACCAGCCATCTGAGGCCCTTTTCTTAAGACAGAAGAAACTGTCCCACTCTGAGCTGTGGCAGCTGGCAGCACACTCCTGAGACAAATGTGCATATCTTAAAATGCAGGCGACACTGGATCTGGCATACCCTGTTGGCTTCCTGCAGTGACCAAGGCTGCTGGGTTCTCATTTTCACCTGCCACACAGCAGGACTCCCTCTCCCTAGTTCTTTCTCTGAGAGAGGTTGGAACAGAGAGAACAGAAGGGGTCATTAAGGATTTATACTGTGTCCTAGGAGAAAGTTTTCATTGTGTCATGAGTGGCTCCCGACAGCCCCGCCGGACATGTACGTGTCTGTCGGTCTGTCTGTCCAGCCTTTTGATACATACGCACTGAAGCTATTCCACAAGACTGACTTCCCCACTGCCTGACCCCACTAAATGTCTGAAGGAACAAAGAACAGCCTGTGTCGACCACTTCCTCCCATCAAGGCACCACTAAAGAAGGGGGTTCCATTTGATGTTGATAACCCCAGCCATAGATAGAAATGGGGGGAGTGGTGCAGACTCAGGGGCTCACCAGGTCTCACACCCCCTTCCCATGGCCTGCCTGTGGAGGCAAGCTGAACACTGTGAACAAGACAGATGGTCCTGACCCAGACCCCCTCCTGCCTGTACTATGTGAGGCATTTTTTTATTACATATATCACAATCATTTGACCCAATGGAGGACTGCATGCAGACGATGGGAATCAGAGACCTAACAGGGCAAGGTTTCCCACTACAGAGTAGAATGAACACAGACACTGGCCTTGGAAAGCTATCCTGGAGAGGGGGGTGGTCGTTAAACCCTCCATGAAATAAGCACAAGAAGACAGATGCCACAGGGGATAACAGAGAGCTTAGGGACAAAGATGTGAGGGGTAGCTGGTGCAGTTCCCAAAGTCAGGTTCACTCAATTTGCCCATGAGCCCTGGGAGGGAGTACACTGACCCAACTTACAGACTGGACAACCGCTTTAAAACCTGTACTTTTCTGCTGAACACAAACACCAAGCCCCTTATGTGTCAGGGTCTGCCCCATCTTTATGCCTCTCAGCCTATCAGCTGGATATCTCTTGAGGATGGTCCTTGAGCACACAGAACAGTGGGACTGTGAGCTTGTTGCGAAGTAAGGGAGAACTCCCTGGCCATTTCCTTCTGCCCAAGAGCACAGTAGGGCAGAGCCAGTTCACATGAGTTCAGATCTCGTGTCCACCACTGACAAGTGAGGCCCTCCACTCCAGTCTCCCCAGTTCTATACAAGGTATACGTACCATGAAGCACACTGTGCAGAGCTGGGGGGGAGTGGAAGGCACACTCAGGAGCAGGTGGCAGGCCCATAGTGTGCTTTAAAGTTATGTGTGGCAAGTAAAACTTTAGGGGTACTGGGTTTAGCCCTTGTCCTAGTATTGAAGTCACTGTTGAGATGATCTTAAGGCCCAGCGTTGGCAAGCTCAGAGCTCAGAGAGCCGATGACTTGGTCTTCGGCTGGCTCTCATCTGGTGAGAAGAGGTTGACTCTGCACTCCTTGCCTCTGACCCAGGTGGACATCCCTGGTCCCAGGCCTCTATGAATTTTCTCCTGTTCTCGCCAGTAGTCCCAGCTCTTAAAGCATCTATCATTCAGATGATAATTTCACCTACCTGGGATGTAGGTATGGGAGAAATTACAGTTGCTTGTAAAGAGAATAGGATCTGAACGGGCCCCAAGCCTGAACTTGCTGTAAGGTCCTGAATAAGTACTTTGACCTCTCCAAGCTTCAGCTTCCTGTTCTGTGCATAGATGGGCTTACTGGAGACATCAAACGAGTCTGTAAGAGGCCTCCACATGGTAGACCAAGTCTGGTGTCTCCCTCCTTTGAAGCCAACGGGGCTGTCTGTAGGCAGCTGTTCCAAGTGAGGAAAGCTGTCAGGACGAATTTCAGCATGGAGACCCGGTCTGTGTTGTCTGTCTTCCCACCTGGCCTCCTGACAGGGCCCACAGGAACCTGGAAAGCAGCCCACGGCAACATTTACACCACCACCATGGGCAGACCTGCAAATCGGGGCTATTCTGCATGGCATACACACCTGCACAGCCTTGGCCCGCTCTCTCCCAGGCACACTGTCTCCTCCACACTCATATACTCTTTCCTCCTTCCTGGTTCCAGCCAAGGGAAAAACAGAGATCAGAGAGCTGCCTTCATTGCATGTAGTCATGCAGTGGGGTTGGATGCGGGTCAAACGCTCACCTAGACAACCAGACCAAGCATAACCTACCCCAGCAGCAGTGCTGGCTCCCTAAGGCACTGGGCAGGAGGGATGGCAGCCTAAAAACGCAATAGCACCTGCCACCAGAAGCAGTGAACACCAGCCTGGGGTGGGGGGCTCGTTCAAGAGCCCAAGGCCTGGTACAACGAATGCTTGAGGAGCTTGGCTGGACTGGGGGGACAGCATCTGTGTGACTGACAAGTGACTCAGGCTGGGTGGGACTCAAGGGCTGCATATGCTGGCTGGGGCCAAGCCCCGATTCCCACCTTGCAGGTAAGCTTGTGAGTAACACTGGTGCTTCACGCAGATGCATGAAAAGCACAGCTCAGCTGGCTGGGAAGTGTGATGTAAGCCACAGCAAGGCCTTTCCAGTGCTTGGGGACATTTAACGTCCCTGGGGAGGGCTCCATTTGCTCCCTCCTCTTCCAAACACCCAGATCTGAAATGACAGGTTCCATGCTGGAATCTCTGTTCTCCCATTCTGTGTAATTACTGGTATCAAAGTGAGGGTCTTTGCCATTGTTATTGTTGTAGTCTGTGTTTGTCTTGTCAGCAGAATTTCAGGGCATGCAGATATCAGGAGCCTGAACACCATCTGGAACACGGTCTTTGTTGGACAATGTGTTCTGCATCCAACAGGATCCCTGACCATGTGGAACTCTATTTCCCTGCTCTCTCTGCCCCCCTAGGTGGTAGAGATGTTAAGGGAAAGGAGCAAAGTCCCATGTCAACAATGGCCCTCCATGTCCACCTCCGCCCACCAGGTCTCCCTCACCCCACGTCGGGGTCACTGAGACAGAAGCACCACCAGAGACCTGAGCCACAGGGACTCTGACATGCCTAGATTTCAACCCCCTGTTCTCACTGATCTTATTGTGAAACACCCAGCAAGGCAGGTGTGGCAATGGCCATAAAATCCCCCAGAGCACAACTAGCAGCCAAGAGGAGCAATTCAGGACTTAATAAAGCGTGAAACTGCCAGCTTCCCTGGCAGTGAGTGACCCCACATCATCTTCCCATGACACCTTAGAATGACCAGAAAATGACCTCCAGGACAATTCCATCCTCGTCTGGTCTCAGGTTAAAGCCCACCTCTTTGTTAGCCTGAGAACTAATGAGACCCCTTCCAAGGCATACAGGAGTAGAACTGCTCCAAGACCTGGTGGTCTGGTCCAGCTGACAAATGGGCAAAGGCTTTCTCGACTTCATTGAGTGACTTGAGCAGGTAGCTTGCCTTCTCAGAGCCTTTTCCTCAAGGTGCTCTGTCCTGAGCAGTGGCCCACCCACGTCCCTGCAGCAGTTTGCTTGCATCTGGTTTTCATAGAGCATGCCAATGGAAGCTTCTTTTAAAACACAACCTGCACCACCTCTTAAAGGAGAGGGTCCCAAGTTTTCCCAGTGGCTCGTCCAAGACTCTGACTTAGAGCCAGCCATGGGAAGATGGCTGGAGAAGTACCTGTGCCTCCTCCAGCTGGCCATTTGTCCTGCATGTCTTGCCCTTGGAGCAAGGCTGAGGAACCTGGGGCAATGCTACAGCTCTCCTCTGCAGCTCAGTAGGACAGGGAAACAAGGTGGGGCAGGGGCAGGTGGCAAAGGCCTGTGGCCACACCTGCAGCTGCTCTGTGATGGGCAGCAGGAACAATGTGGGTCGTGGGCTGGCAACCCTGGCAGGCAGCTCCCCTTGGCCTTTATGCTTGTGAGATGCACCTGCCAAGTAGGTCAGGATGTGGTGGGGTACCCCGGAAATCCTGTGAAATCCTCGGCAGGGAGAACAACAGATGTGCAGCCCTTGGGCCCCCTCCTCTTTTCTCTGAAACAAAGTGTCAGCCCGCAGTCAGGGCTGAGCCAGTGCAAGGCAGTTATGTAGGTCACAGTGCCAGTCATGCTGTGGGGGACAGGAGGCATCAGAACTCCAGGCCACTGTCCCAGCCAACCCTTTCTGAACCCTATTTGAGGAACCTAAGGCCTTGAGAAAGGGAGGGAGATGCTGGAGTTGCACAGTGTGACCTGGCCACCCAACGCCCTTTGGACTCAGATGTGGTGTGACAATTGTTGTCCTCCAGCCACATCTCCAGTTAGAAATTCTCTCTAGGTTCATTACCCAGAGAAACCCCTTCAAAACATTTTGGGGAACTTCCCTTTATATGTTTTCTGTGTACTGTATATGCACATGCATATTACATTTTTAGGAAGGTGGGGTTCTATATGTACTACTAGTCTTTTTCCTGTTTGGTTGCTGTGTTTCTTTACACACTTCCCCCTGGTTCCTCCAAGCATTGTCGACCTTGCCTGGCACCCCTGACCTAAGGTGCCAGCAAGGCTAGGCGGCAGCCAAGAGACCCCTTAGGGCCTGCACATCCCTCCTATTCAGGGTTTCCCCAAAGGTTATAACACTGAAGTAGACTTCCATTACTTCCTTAGGGTAGAAACAAGGCAACACTCACCAGTGCGCAGAAGCAGAGGTGCTAGAGACAGGCCATTCTGCTTAAAATCCCAGTTTGACTTCCTCCGCATTGCGTCACCTGGGATGTCTGCCCTAACTGATCTTCTCTGTAAACGGCATGGCGGTGAGAAGTCTGGTTGTATTATATGGGAGGTCATACAATAATTAGCTTCCTATCTCACAGGAAATAGAAATTGACTGACCCAGTGATGGGCTGTTGTGGGGGTCATCGTGGCTGCTGGATTGGACCCTGAGTGCTCCCAAAGTTCATGGAAAAATGGAATGTGAAGATGAGTTTATTTTGGTGCAAAGAATCTTGAAACTATATGTGTATATATATATATATATATGGTCTGGCATTTATAACTATATACATATATATAGTTCTATGTATGTGTGTATACTTTGTATCTATATATGTGTATGATATGTGTCTGTGTGTTTATATATATGTATATATATATATATGAGTTCTTCCAAAAGTTAGTAAAAGATGAGTATTAGGGAAAAAGGGTGGATTTAATAAAATAGACTTCCATTTTCCCATGAACTCTGGAATGGATCCTTACACATGATGAACATGAGGTTTCTCTACTCAAGGCATGAAGCTCCACGTCTCAGAAGGCACAAGCAGCTGTCAGAGTTTGTTCAAGAAGGTTCTAGATCAAAGGGAAGCAGGGGTGCCTCTGTAAGCAGGCTTTCATATCCCACTGTCACCAGGGGTTTGGCTCCTGGTTCTGTGGTGGATCAGGCAGCTGAGAAGCCTGGGCCCTAGTGTTTAGGAGATGCAAAGCACACAAGGGAATAGTTCACCATGTGGGAACTGGGATGGCTATGAGCTGCTGGCACACAGGTGCTGTGTTCCTGATGGTGACTCCCTGGCAGCATGTGTCCCTTCTGCACCACACGTTCCCTCATGGTGCCCAGTCACATCCTGACCAGAGATCTGAGACAGCAGTAAGGTCCCCGGCGGGGAGTGCAGCAGCTGGACAGGTGGGCTGAGCCCTGGCGTTCTCATCGGGGAGGGGTCTGGGAGACGCTGATTGCATTCGTGGCCTGGGATTCCTGTAGACTGTTCTCTGACAGCAGCTGTCATACATATGACCTGCCTCTCCATTTTCTCCAAGAACATGAGGCAAAAGTTTGGATTCTGTCTAGCGGGATTTCATAATGAAACGACAACGAATCTTTTCTTGGAGTAATAGCTTTCGAAAAGACGTTGAGTCTTGATAGCTAAAATTAAATGAGGTCAAAAGGATCTGTCTTTGGAGATCATCTCTTTCATTCATCTCATTTCTCAGAAGACAAAACTGAGGCCCAAGGTCACATAAAGACAATATCATTGATCCACAGCCTGGAGGGACAACGAGGGTATTCACACCAGGGTCCTTTGACCTGAAACCTACAGGTCTCATGGCAGAGGAAGGGGTGGAAGAAATCCCACCTTTGCTGAGTTAGTGTTAATTAACTCATTTTTCTTTTGCCCTTTCCTATTGTTCCTAGAAGCAATTTCGTCTCTGGTCCCCTCTCTCCCACTTGCAGCCACTGCATAAAACTGTCACAGATTAAATCAAATTGTTCAGCTTTTTCATTAGGGAACCTCCAGCTTTCATTCTCAGGGGCATTCTCACTCTTTTCCAACAAGAGGCACTCTCTCGCTCTCTCTCTCTCCTAACTTAACTCCTTCCTGGAGATTATGAAGCCAATGAGCAGATCACTGAGGAGCTCTTTCGGGGGGCGTTTTTGCTGGGCTGAGGGACCAGTTGCAGCCCCTGCTCTCACAAAGCATTCAATCGGTGAGCACACCAGGCTGGAGTGCTGCGACAGGGAAGGCGTGCGGTAGACCAAGCACCTGGGCAAACAGGAACGACTGCCTTCTTCAGCTCACAGCCCTGGGTATGTTGGACTTGGGTTTTATAGATGGATCTCAATTTTCCTATCTGGACAGTTTCAAGCTGGCAGGCTCTATTCCTCACCCCATCACCCTTTAGCAGATACCGGGGACCTCCCCACAAACAGCATGTGAGCATGTGCGAAGGCATAAATGATATTAGGAAGAATGGCGATGCTGGAGTTCATGATGACAGACAGCAGCCTCTTCCTGACTAGTTTTCTGCCATGGCTGTGATTAACAGTCCCAGCCTGTTGCTCAGACCTGGCTGTAGGAATGAGGATCAAATGGGGGAGGGGCTGCAGGGCTGGAGGGAAGGGGTAGCACAGCCTTTGGAGGGCAGCGCAAATGGGGTTAGAGTTCAGGGCATAGTGGCTAGGTGCTTCCTAACAGCTGCGACCACATGTCAGGTCCAAAAGAGAAAAAGGCCCTGCCAAGGGTGCCAGGTGCACCGAGGTGAGGGCCTGCTGGAGAAGCAGGGGTCCAGCTAGGCCAGCACACACCTGTGTCAAAGGCCTCAGTGATGACAGACTGGACAGCCAAGGCATAGGAGCAGCTTGGGACGGTGGGGAGGCAGAGCAGCCGACCCAGGAAGAATTAGGAGCAGGAGGTGGTGGGTAGCCTGCATGGCATAGTCTGTCTTGGGGGTCTGTGTGGGATAGCCTGCAAACGTCAGATGTCTGCCTTACGAGGTGAATGTGGGATAACCTATTCACAGCACATACCACATGTGTGGCTTTTGAAAACTATATGGGATTGCTTTGCATGTCATAAGCCTAGTGTGGGGGATAGCTTGTGCATGTTACCTGCCTACTTTGTGAGGTCTTTATGGGATAGTCCACATACATCACATGCATGGTCTTTGAATTCTGTATGGGATAGCTTGTACATGTCACATACCTACGTTATGAGATGTGTGTAGGATAATGTGCTTCGTGAGGTCTGATGGGAAGTCTCTGCAGTCACACCCTCTTTGAGATGTTGGTGAGGCCCCTGCACCTGACACACATGTTCTCCTTAGGGCTGTGAGCCCTTCGGAGTCAAGAAGGCAGTTGGGTTTGCTCCTTCCCTGGTAAAGGCTGAGACGGGACCCCTGGTTGGTGCCTGTCCCCATTGTGTCTGTGGTCTCCCATGGTGCTGGCTTTCTCAAGGCTCTGGTTTACATCCCAGACTCCTCTGGTGCCCTGCAAGTGTCTGCTGGGCTGAGGGAAGGAAGATGGGTCCCATGTCTTTCTGCTCTCACCACTGAGCATGCCTTCGGAGTGCCTTCACCGAGCCAGGGGCTGCTGTTGGATGATGCTCTTCAAATCTGCCCAGCCCACAGAAGGACCTACCAGGACTGAAGGTGTCCCCTGGGAAAAGGAGATGGAGGGCAGGGGAGGGAAGGACCCAGGCCTCTCATTTCCTTGGGCCTCACTCTTTGCAGTCATCAAGGCCAAAATCAGAAGATGGGATTTGCACCTGACTTTGAACCTGAAGTCCCCTCCAGCCCCATCTTTATGCTGCAGTAGAGGCGTTTGTAAATTTTGCAAGCATTGTAATTACCTGGGGAATAGTATGATGTGGCACTTTAAGTTATGCATGAAAACTATTGGTGTACTTGCTTAGCATATATGAACTTTTAAAAATCCCTCATTTGGTTTCCCTAGTTTCTTAGCTAGGCTAGGTCTCTCACCAGATCCCAGATGCTCCTCGCCCAATCAGACAGCCAGGCAGACCTCAGCATCCTTGGGAAGGCCCTGCTCTGAGAGCTCCATCTTCCCAGAGAATGCTTAGGTTGTTCCTGACTTAGGATCATCCAAATGACCATGCAAATAGGTGTTTGATGCTTTGTGATAGTGCATCTTCTTCCTGGTTAACAACATAAGATGCCCCCTTGCTTGTGGTGCCAGGGCATTACAGCTCCCCTTCAGACCCCCAAATCCTGGGGGATTGCACAGTGTGCAGCAGCTTAAGCGGTTTAGATCTACTTTCAACTTGCGGTGTTGGCAAATTTAAGGGGATGGGTTTATCAGGATGATGCCTGGCACAAGCCGAGGGGCAGCTGCACATGTGAGAAACAGAGATGAGAATGTAGGAAGCCCACTGGGAGCTGGCCGGCCCTTCCAAGTTTCTACCACCTTCATACCAAGAGCAGAGATGGGACACATTTGCAGCTGGTCAGCACCTGTCCCTTCCCTCTGGGCTCTGTCCCCACCAGACAGGAATAGCTGTGGTTGTAAGCCTTTTCCACCTATCCAACACTCTGTCCTGTGACCCTCATGTCCCTTTTCAACACACGAGCTCCAGGGCCCAGATGTCACATGTTGACGAGGACATACATGACACCAGGAAAGAGAAGGGAAATGCACACACCTGGTGTGTACAGCATCCCAGGCCACCCAGCAAGTTCCTCAGTGCTGTTCATCAGTGCATTCTGTGGCCATTGCCCAAGTCTGTCCTGTGATGATCTGCCCTCAGCAGGCAAACACAAACCAGCTACTTGCTCAGGATTGGCCACCTGCCACATGAAATGAACTGCAAATCTAGCTGCACTATGACCTTGACCTGTCACCCCTTTTTGAGACTCAGTTTTCTTCATGGCAAAATGAGTACACGGAGGCAGGGATTTGATGATTCTCAAGAAGTGATGGCAGAGGTGCAAGTTCCCGAGCAGTTTTGTTAATAAAACAAAAATTCCAGGGGAGAGATGGAAGGAAATGGGAACCCAGCGGACTCTCTCTCCCCTTCTACCTGCTCTGAGCTGTGTGTACCCTGAACTCCCACCAAGCATCTGCCAGTGGCTATGGCCTGTGAGCACCGGAAATGCAGCTCGGCGTCTGGTAGAAACTCTGCCTCCTCAGAGCAGAGGGATGGAAACTTCTGCCCCCAACAGCCTTTGCTAGAAACTTCCCTCTCTGTGGTTTGTCTCTGTCATTCCCTTGATAAAAGAAGCTGAGCTGCCATGTAACCAACGTTCGCACATCACGTCTTCACACACACGTAGACGCCCCTCACGAGCAGGCTGCCTGCGCAAGGATGCACCATGCGCTCTGAACTGGGGCATTCTCCGTCACCAGGGCGTGGGGCGCGGCTGATTTTCCGTGTGTGTATCCTGTACTCCAGGCTCCAAGTGGCCCCTCGAGACGGAGAGATGGGGAACAGCATGAAATCTACCCCGGCACCCCCTGAGAGGCCTCTACCCAGCTCAGATGGTAAGTTTGACTCTGCTGACTCGCCTGGCTCTGTTCTAGAGAGGCAGGATGAAACCTACACTGCCGGTGGGTTTTGATAACTGCCTAACAGGGCAGTGACTCCTGGGGAGGGCGTCAGGAGACTGGTCTCCGTGCCGAGTGTGTGACCCAAACACTTTGCCATGCAAAGTGCAAGAGCACGAAGTGTGTGCATCCCTTGGCCACACTGTGGAGGTGTGGAGGTGGCTCTCCAAAAGCAGCTGGCTCAAGCCCTTTGTTTTGTAGATGAGGAAATTGAGGTGCCCAGGGGTATCGCTTGCCATTTTCAGAGTCCGATTTTCAAGCCAGGGCCTGCTGATTCTGAAAGTCAGTGCCTTATTTACCATTGCTACGTGTTAACTCTGCAAATGACACATCAGTGTCCCACCACAAAGGCTGCCCCGTAGGAAAGAAAGAAATCCTGTGTCCCTGGGCAGGAGGCCAGGAGGGCAGCATTCCAGTAAAGACTTTTTTTTTTTGAAAGTTAGTGTTACAGATACAAAAGGAGAGATAGAGCTTTCTATCTGCTGATTCATTCCACAGATAGCTGCCACTGTCAGATCTGGACCAGGCCAAAGCCAGGAGCTTAGAACCCCACTTGGGTCTTGATGTGGATGGCTGGGAACCAAATGCTTGGGCCGTCATTTGATGCTTTCCCAGGCACATTAACAGGGAGCTGGACTGCAAGTGGAGCAGTCAGGACTCAAACTGGCACCCATATGGCATTTTGGCGTCACAGGTGGCTGTCCACCCTCTATGTCATATCAACTCCCCAGAACAGCCTTTGGAAGAAAAGGCAGGTTGAGCTGGTCTCTCATAGCTACAAAGAGTCCTCCCAGCAACCATGAAGGAACAGCATGGAGCTGAAGGCCAAGGCCGAGGATCAAATCCACGATGCCTGCAGCTCAGCTGTACTTGTAATTCTAACAGCCTTGACTTTACTGCTGAGAGTTCCAGATGCTGGCACAGGAAAGAGGCCACATTGTGTGGGTGCCTTGGAGGTCAAGGAGGCCACATGTCCACCAGCGTCCACAGGATGACCAAGGGTGACTTGGGATGTGGGGGCCTTCTCCCTTCCTTTCAACACTGGGTTCTAGGGAGTACCTCCTATGTGGTGACAACATTGGACTTTCCCAGGTGCTATAGTATCAGTGACAGCCTTCCTGTCTGCCATGCTGGGCTCTGCCTTGCTTTAGGCTCTTGCTTCTTACCTGGCTTCAGTGGAACGTTTCACAAAGGGACCTTTCCTCTTCTTCCTGGTTACCCTGCTCACACATTGAGATGGACGCTTGTAAGTCCCCCCGTGAATGTAGGAAGACCTCACCAGCCCTACCCGCCAGTCAGACTCAGCATAATCTTAGTGCAATTAGTTTTCTAGCCTAGTGACTCCCCTCATCACACCGATGGAGGAAAAGCAGGAGTGTTCCCAGTAGTGCAAGTACAATGTGGAGCACAGTATGTGTGCTCCCTCCTGCCTGCTCCTAACAGGAAGAGGATCTTCCATCTCCCACATAAAATCCAGGACATGGTACACTTGGGCAGGCTGCCCCCTCCTGTTGCCACCATTGGAAGGCAACTTGGGCTACCGTTCTCATCTTCTCCAAACTGGCTCAGGTCATGGCCTCCTCTGCTGGCCAGAAGCAGTGTTAGAAACATGGCAGTGCTACACCCAGGACTGGGTAGGCTTGGCAAGCACTTGTCCCAGTCATACTCTCGTCCAGGACTCAGGGTGTGGTTGAGCAAGTCTCTGGCAAACAGTGGCCCTTGAAGACTGCTTCACCTGACTTTCTTTTTCAGATGCAAATTGGGATGGGAGCAAATTTCTCTTTTTCCGTTATGTGGGTTGGAGGTCACCTCTAAAGACAAGGTGAGGGGTCTCCCCACCCCACCACCCACTGGTTAAGAGAATTCCCCAAGTCGTACCCAGTTTATGACCAGGCAACCACATCAAGTACTGGTGTGTTGCCTTTTCAACCCCTCAAACCCCCAAATTCCCCTTATCAACTGTGCCATCTTTACTTCCTTTTCTCTCTTACATCAGCAATGCAGGAAGGGAAGGAGCAGCTGGGGACGTAACAGTCCCTGTCTGCAGAGTGCCATAGGTTGGGGTCGTCATGGAACAAACTCCCTCTCAACTAATGTACCCCTTCCTCATAACTTTTTCAGTTAAGTTTCAAATGCTTGGGAGGGTGGGCAGGTTCTGCTGTTTGCTTTAGGCCACCACTAGTGGGACTTGAAATTCAATAATCTTATATGAGCAGAGTTGCTAAGTTCGCATCGTCCATGAATGATGTTATATATGCCCACTGCAGAAAAAAGGTTCCTATTCCTGCTGTAGGCCCACACTCAAGTGTAGTAGCCTCCTTTGATGTGAGGTAAGGAGTCCACGGGCCAAGGGCCCTTCATCCCCCACGGCCCCAGGGGTTGGCAATGTGGCAACTGGGGAGCTTTTCCTATGCCAGGCATGGGGATGTCAGGGCATATGTCTCTGCACATCTGCTCCCAAACTAGGCTTTCCAGCACATTCTCTATTAGTCTGGTTCCAGGACATGAACTACACTGTCACCAAGTCCACAGGGCCAGCAGGACTGGATGAAAATGGGGCAGGTTTCAGAGGCAAAGAACCCTGATCCAGGTTTTAGAAATATGAAGAGCCTCATAGTCTGTAGTCATAATTTTTTCCCATAACAGATGGAGAAACTAAGATTTGGGGCAAAAATAATAACAATAATAACTTTCTTTACATCTGGGAGCTAGAAGGATGTTCACAGCTCTTAATAAGAAATAGTCAGGGTGAGTATTTGGTACAATCTTCAAGTGGCCACTTGGGATGTCTCCCATCAGGAAAGGCTGCTTGAAGTCCCGGCTTTGCACAACCTGGAGGCAGCAGAGGATGGCTCAAGTCCATGGGTTCCTGTTGCCACAGGAGAGGTCCAAATCAGGATGGGCTGCTGGCTGTGGCCTGACCCAGCCCTGGCTATTGCAGGCATTTGGGAAGTGAACCAGTGAATGAAAAATCTCATTAAAAGTAAGTAAAATCTTATCAAAGTCAAAGAAATGACCACTATGTCCCAAGGAACAACACAAAGAAGGGCCCGTCTTACTCTGAGTAAGTTGTCTTAGTAGCTGAGTTCTGCCTGGTGTGATTCCTCTGCAGGACCCATCTCTTTTACACACTTGTGCATTTTGTTCAATCTGAGGCCTTCCCGGGGGAAGCCATCAGCAAATGCTGTGCGTCTGAAGCAGCTCCTGTTCTCAGCAGACGCCGTCTGTGTTTAGATGAGAAGACATTCTCACATCTGCCTGCTTTTTGGCAGTTATCAGCCTTGGGGGAGGCAACCCTAAACCCGTAGCTCCCGAAAAGGATGCCAGTTGCCACTCAGTGAGGTCGCCCTAAGCACGTGATTTTGCATGAATGCTTATTCTGATCAGACAACGCTCTTTGTATACATGAAGCAACCCGGCTCAGGTTAGGTAAAAATACAATCTTCCCCCAAATCACAGAGCTATTAAGCAGCGAAGGTGGAATTTAAGCCAGGTCTGATTGATTTCAAAGTTCATTCTCTTTCTACAAAGCTCTTCCGAAAATTCTCCCTGGAGTTCTCCTTTCACGCTTGGCACATATTTCGTGACTAAATTCATTTCCTTATCTTAAGCCTGCAATAACTCTACCCACTTCCTCACATCCCTCATCTATCTGATGAAATCCAAGCGCTCAGCCAGTCAGAACGCCAGGGGCTCCAGGAGGACATGGTGGTATCTTTGAGCTTCAGGAGCAAACTTGCATTTCTTATCTGACATTGATTTCAGAGTAGACCCTGAAGCTCAGGATAGTCTCAGCTACTGAACTTGCTAAGGAGGGCCCTCTTCACAGCCAAGTGCAACCGGACCTGCCCCAGCACCTTGTGCAATGCTATCCTGCTTTCTAATGCTCATGATACAGGGCACCAGGATTACACAAGTCGCCCTGCCAGGGACCAGACATGACCACAAGTCTGTAAGCTAAAACCCAGATGCAAGAACTGCCCAGAGCTTTTTCAGGTGTGAGAGCATCACCATGTCACCATGGAAACTGTAATGGAAGCTCCAGTTGATTATTGTGAAACCTACACTCTCCAGGCCCTTTGTCTGCCCTGGAACCATTATGTTCCTGATGGGATTGGTGGTTTCATTTTCTTCTTTTTTTGATTTGGAAGTTATTTTGCTTACCTGAAAGACAGAGTCATGGAAAGAAAGAGACAGAAAGAAAGATCTTTCACCTGTTGGTTCTCTATCCAGATGACCACCAGCCCAGCACTGGGTCAAAGCCTGACTCCTGGAACTCCACCTGGCTCCCTTACGGCTTCCAAGTGATCGGCACCTGGCTCTTCCTCTATTGCTCTTCCTGGTGGTCGGAAGTGGTGCAATCAGGACTCAAACTAGTGCTCCCGCAGGAAGCTGGCACCATAGGTGGTGGCTTGCCGTGCCACAGCACCGACCCCTAGCTTCAGGTGTTTTTGAACAGCAGAAACAACAGTTCTGTTGTACAGTCTGCCTCCTCACTCTGACATCCATTGCCAAGCCACATGCTGACACGGTTTATCTCAAAGTTCTCTTCCTGATACACAGTGTATAACCTGTGGCCCTTGTTTCAACACTGGTTTTTCACAAGGAACTTTTGCCTTGCCTGCTCCCCACAAATCAGTTTCTGCCTTGACTATGTTAAAAACATGGCACTATGACTATTTCTAAGGGTGCATTAGCAAAAGTACTGCACAGTCAACAAGCCTTCCCACGGTGACTGTTCTGCCACAGGCTCAGCGCTGTAGGACACATCTGCTTGCACTCCGGAGCCCACAGTCGATCAGAGAGGGGGTCGGTCTCCATGGTCACAGCAACACAAACATTCATGGTGGGTGAAGGGTGATGGCTTCAAAGGAGCAGGAGGGTATGGGTGGAGCAGGAAGACGAAGGCGCCTCTAGAGTTCTGGAGCAGGGAGCTCTGGCCTTGACAGAGGCTCGGGGGAGTCAGGCGGTGGGGGGTAAAGTGTTCCAGGCTGAGGGAACTGCCTCTATAGGGGTTTTGAGGCCCAGGAACATGGCAGCTTTCAGAAGCACCCAGTCAGAAGCTACACTAAGCAGAGGCCATGAGGACTGCACTAACAAGCAGTTCTGTCCATCCAGGAATAACAGAAACCATCACAGACTTGGAGGTCAGACCCTGGACGTACAGATGAGGAACGTCTGGCTGGTTCACTTGCCAGATATGGCCAGCCTGGACCGGAGGGTAGCAGCCCCAGGCTCCAGGCATCTTTACTGGAGGGCTGAGCCATCATGTCCCTTAGGCCTCCTCACTGGCCAAGCACCATCCTGCACTGCTCCTCCTGTTGTGCTTGCAATTTCAGGTTCTTTTTCTTAGGTGGACCTCCACATTTGCATAAGCGTCTCGCTCCGACAAATTCAGATTGGCCCCTTCTTAGAACTCGGGACTTGTGGCTGCCAAGCTGGCCCGGGTTCAGTGCTACAGGCCTGGGTCACGTAAGGAAAGCCTTCCTGATTCTTTTTTATGAAATTCAGTGAAGGAGAATGTGAGGGAACCCCCCTCCTTGCAGGCACAGGGAAAGTTGTCAGGGAGACAGGCCTGAGGCCCTTGCCTGGCCAGCCCTGCCATGGCCCTCCACGCTTCTTTTCAGGAGCTCTTTCCAGAACTCTGAGCTGGAAAGTGTCAGAGACCACTTACTATTTCCATCTCACACCAGAAACTCTTGGTTTTACATTATATGCTATTTGTGACTCAATTTCCCCAAGGAATTTGTTTATGAATCTCTGATTCATGTATACCAATTGATAACCAAATTCTTTTCTGGAAGCGTCATTCCTACCTCTGACTTATTCTAGCCCATGACATTTCCTTGACTTTGTCAAAGAGACATGTGATGTGGAGCCCCTTAGACATCAGGGCTGAGAGGCAGGATCTGGGGGTCCCAGCATGGGACTTTTTGGATCCTAGAAAGTAAGTCACTTGGACACAGAACAGGCATGCCTTTGAGCTGGAGCTTCCTCTAGACTTCCCTACGCTGAGGATCAGGGGAGTGACACCTGCCAGGACTGTGTCCATGTTCTCTAGAGCATGAGTTCATCCCTGCTTGGCTGATGGCAGATGCTTGCCGAACAATCGCTGGATGAATGGAGACATGGTGCATTCCCCAGTCTTCTAAGTTCAGATACTCATCCAGCAGGTGGAGGGGTCATTGCCAAGGCCAGCAATGACTGCATTTGCTGATTTGGAACACAAAGGACATCCCTAGAAATGTAACCCAAGGTTACTTCACATTGAGTGCATCTTAACTCTAGTAAATCACTAAGGGAGAACAATAAAGATACTGCTTGGTGTCAAAAATCAAGTTTTGAGGTTGGTCCTATTGTCATTGCTGGTGATACTGGCATCCCATATTAGAGCACAAGTCCCAGTTGCTCTTGCTAATGTGCTTGAGAAGGCATTGGAGGGTGGTCCCAGAGTTTGGGACCCTGCCATCCTTGTGGGAGACCTGGAGGGGGTGGTGGCTCCAGTTCTGACCCAGATCTGACTGTCGTGGCCGTTTGGGAAGCAAGCAGGTAGCCAGAAAATCTCTTTTCCTCTCCCTGTCTCCGTCACTCTACCTTTCAATAAACAAACAACTCCTTGTAAAATAAAAATAAATTCCTGCATTATCACTTTATGTCTAAAGTAAGAAGTGTTCACAAGAGACAACTATACAATATTTTCCCTTTTTCAAAATCTCACCAGAATTGTACTCAATACACACAATGAAAAGTGTCATTTTCTTCCTCTGCCCTCAGCCCAGACAAACGTAGGGCTTTATGCGCAGGAGTTTCAAAAAAGTTCATGGAAAACGAACATATGCAAAAAAGTTTTGAGCACGGAGCTTGGTTTTTGCATAATACACATTTTCCACGAACTCTGAAGAGTCCACCTGTTCTACGAGCGGGGAGCGTTTTCTTTTGCCTCAGAGTTGGTGACCTCACTCATGGTGGTGCCACAGAGGGTCCCTGAGGCAACAGGAACAAGAGCCACTGCTTTCTGTTTGAGACAGAGATCGACAGTGACCATCTGCTGGTTGGCACTCCCCCATACTCCCACAATGACTGAGGCTGCATCAGGGCCAAAGCTGGGAGCTGAAAGCCTTGTTCTCCCACATGGTTGGCAAGGACCCAACTGCTTCAGCCATCCCTGCTGCCTCCTTGCATTAGCAGGAGGTTGCTCTCAGAAGCTGCAGCCAGGAATGGAACTCCAGTGCTCTAACATGGGGTGCTCCGAGGGCATTTCCACCACTGCAAGATGCTGCACCAAACTTGCCTTTCATCTCTCAAGGATCCCGGAGGGAGACATGGTTACGCTCTCAGAGAGAAGGAAAGACCTTGGTGGGATGATACAGGGACAGAACCGGAAGCCCGACCCTGGGACTTCTACTCTTAGGTCTTAGGATACTGTTTTTTCAGGTGTAGACACTGGGGTCCAGACAACTCATGGGCAGCAGTTTGTCACCTGCCCTGGGTTCCTGCAGATGTCTGTACCTGTCACCCCTTCAGGGTGAAGTTCCCAAGGAGCCACTTCCCTCCTCATCCTCCCCTCCCAGGTGCCTCTCGGCACTTGACCAGTGGAAACACTGCCGTTGATTTGTTTCCGCAGGTCTGGAGAGTGACTTCCTGGCTGTGTTGAGTGATTACCCGTCTCCTGACATCAGCCCCCCAATATTCAGGCGTGGGGAGAAGCTGCGAGTGATATCTGAGTGAGTTCATTTTGTGCAACTTTAATACCCTCAAAAGCAGATGAAGCCAATCTGGGGGGAATAATGAGGCTTTAACTTCAGTTGGCTATTGAGAGTGCGTAGGAACCAACTTCTGCTTCTCACAGTGGCTTGGCATCCACCACACGGGTGATGAGATGCCACCTGCCAGTGCCAACAAAGAAATTAACCACAGGGTTTGAGAATGCAGCCACTGATGTGCAAAAAGTATTGCCCTTCTGTCTGTTGCGCCTGACTCAAAACATGCTGAATAATAAAACCAAACCAAACATAAAGCTTATTTACATGCCCACTGGTGTGGCCCCATGCAGTCATGCTGGCTAGACTTCAGGGCACTCGGCAATATGGGAAATATTGTTGACTTTACAAAGTCTCTCACTTGCAGCCTACAGAGAGAATATCATTTGGTGCCACTATATGGGATGGTTTGTCAGTTGGTCTGGAGCTGATGGTGCCCTGCTGGATACACACATTCTGTAAACTAGATATTTTTAGCTGGAGCACTTCTGGTCACCATGGTCAAGAGCAGTCCTCGGAAGATAGCTGTGCACCCTGTGAGTCACTTCAATTGCTGTGTCCACACCTCTGCTGTTCTGTCGCTGACTGACACACCTGCTCCTGTCTGTTCTTATTCCTGCAGCGAAGGGGGCTGGTGGAAAGCCATTTCACTCAGCACTGGCCGTGAGAGTTACATTCCTGGAATATGCGTGGCTAGGGTTTACCATGGGTGAGTACATTTCTCATATAGATGTGTTAGAATGTGATATTTATGACTGGTGGTTCACAGAGAGGTTCCAATATGCTATTGTGGATGGCAATGAAGGCATTGAGTTTAGAGGGGAAGTTCCTACTTCACCCTGCACCCATGAGTCAACATGAGACCTGTGCTAATTAACTTCTCCTTTCTGGGGACTCAATTTTCCCATCAGTAAAATGGAAGACGTCAGGCTTACAGCTTTACCATGGCACATTTGACTCACAGTTCTACCAAGCTGTACCTGGCACACAGCTCTACCATGCTGTACCCAGTCATAGCTTGCTTTCCTCCACTGCCAGATAAAGATCCCAACAGACAATAATAGGTATGATTATATGAACCCATGGATATAGGTGTGAGGAAGATGAGCGCAGCAAAGCCAGGAGTAAAGGAAGCACCCGGTCAACATCAGCTGTGTTCTCTACAGTTACACATCTTGAACCACAGAGACTGCTTAACTGCCAGAACTGCTTAAGGGCCCAAAGTGGCAGAGGCAAAACAGGAAGAGAAGCACACATTCTAAAGAGTCAGCCTTGGCAGATGCAAAAATAGCACGCTGCCTTCTCCTGTGGCAGTGTAGGCGTTGCGGGCTCCTGGGCTCTGAGGTTCCCTTTCTTCCATGGAAGACCTTCCTAACTTCATTGAGCCTTAATCTCCAGCTAAGAGGAAAGGGGGGGGGAGAAAGAAGTAACTTCATTGAGCCTTCATCTCCAGCTAAGAGGAAAGGGGGGGGGAAAGAAGTAACTTCACTGAGCCTTCATCTCCAGCTAAGAGGAAAGGGCGGGGGGGGGGGGGAAGAAAGAAGTAACTTCATTGAGCCTTCATCTCCAGCTAAGAGGAAAGGGGGGGGAGAAAGAAGTAACTTCATTGAGCCTTCATCTCCAGCTAAGAGGAAAGGGGGGGGGGAGAAAGAAGTAACTTCACTGAGCCTTCATCTCCAGCTAAGAGGAAAGGGGGAGGGGAGAAAGAAGTAACTTCATTGAGCCTTCATCTCCAGCTAAGAGGAAAGGGGGGGAGAAGAAAGAAGTAACTTCATTGAGCCTTCATCTCCAGCTAAGAGGAAAGGGGGGGGGGAAGAAAGAAGTGCCACTTTTACACCTGGCAACTGACACCTGCACAGCCCGAGGATGACACATAACGAGGCACCCGGACACACCTTGAAGGCTGGAACTGTTGCCCTGTATTTCAACATTGAGGATTCAAACTCTGAGCCCTCGACACCCTTTCTGGGCCCAAAATGGTGGCAGCAGGGAGAAAGTGGGGCCACAGTCTCTCCTGGACTGGTTGCTTGTCATGGGTCCTCACTCCTTCTGTCTAGGACCTTTGTGATGAAGATGTGAAACTGAAATTGTCAGGAGTTGCGACCAATGGGAATCCAAGCAGATGCAAACTGATCTTCCAGGGATACTAGTCTCATAGCCACAACAGCATTCTTTGGCACACAGGAGAGACAGGCCAAGGACCATGGTTGCAGCATGAGTTATCCCAGAAGGCACACCAGCTTCAACTGTGCCATGACCGACGTGGTTACTCAGACAGACCACTTCATCATCTCTGACCCTCGGCAGCCTACTCTCTGGGAGAGACAGTGTCAACTGCCTGGGAGCGCCCAGATGAGGACTCTATCTTAAGTGCTTACCAGGGGAAGTGACCCTGGATTAGCATTCATGCATGGCCCTTGACATTGTTTTATTGCTTTTGTCTTAAGTGGAATGTCATGGAAGAATGTGAACACATCAATGCTTGCTGCATACCCTGAAATCATTAATGCACCATGCACTGTGCAGAACTGAAGAAACTGTTGACCTATTTGACTGAGTGCTACATCATCAAGATCTTCACAAGAAACTGTCACGATGATCATTGTACGAATGAGGGGAAGCCACCTTGTGATTCAGGAGCACTCAGCGCCTACTTGTCCAACTTGCACCTGGGCCATGGTGGAAGGGCATGGCCACACAACATAGCAGGGCCAACAGTCACTGTGGCACACAGGGACTGGGTATATGGCAGAGAAGCCAGGGCTCATTCACTCAGTTGCAGGGTCTCTTACATGGCAGTGCACACCTGCTCCCTTGGACACATCAGCCAACATAGCATCTCCTTCTCCACTGAGAATCGACAGTGTGATCTGAAAATGAGCAGGGGCTTCTCTTGGGAACACAGATTCCTTGTGTGCGGAATGGCTTGCTAAGAGCATTTAGGGTGCTGGGCTGCCTGAGGGCAGGTGGAAAACTGGGCCATAGCATTATATCTGCTTTCCCTAACTAAGTATATATGAAGAGCAACACCCTAAACACAAAGCCACAGCCCCGTAAGAGCAGGATGGCCCTGCCCTGTGAGAGTGTGGCAGGAGGGACACTGTGAGTAGCGATCAGAGACACACATTACATGAAGCACACCCGACAGGCATGCTGGAATGTGCTGCAATATGCGTCAGTCACATCACCATGAGTGCAGATGCCCTGTGTTCCCTGAAGAGGTGGATGAGAGAGGCTGGTTATGCCTTACAGTGTCATGATCCAGTGGCACATCTGGCGTGGAATAGGAACTCAGGGAATACTATTTGGAGGATTCAAACTTTCCCCCAACTCTCCAATTCCAGAAGCTTCCGATCATCTGGGCCTGAATTTCAGATTCACTCTGATTTCCACAGGGCCTGACTACTTGTGGAGGAGTTGTTAGGCACACTCAGGACGCTCACTGCTGTCTTCCCACTTCCCAGATGGCTATTTGAGGGGCTGGGCAGAGACAAGGCTGAGGAGCTGCTGCAGCTGCCAGACACGAAGATGGGCTCATTCATGATCAGAGAAAGCGAGACGAAGAAAGGTGAGTGTCTGTCCCCAACTGGCGCATCACAGAGCTCCCTTCCCCTTCTTGTCACTGCTGTGGTCAATGTCCTGAGAACCCCACACTACGGGGAGCCACAGAAGCCTTGGGGACTAGAAACAAGGACTGGCACCCTGCCCGGGCACAGCTCTGGATACTGACAAGGCATTGGATCTTGCTGTCTTCCTGCCACAGAGCCTTCTAGCAGCTGAGAACCAAGTGAATGCCAGGAATGGACAGTGTGCTGGACAGATAGATGCTGCTGGAGGCCTGGCCGGGCCCCTGTAATGGCCTGCTAGAGCTGAGCTCTCCCATCTGTGAAATGGAAGGAAAATCTTCCCTGTGACAATGCGATGCATGTGTGTGGGCTCTTGCCACACAGGAAGCCCACCACGGGAGGCCCCTGTATGTTCCCCATGAGGCAGCTCAGACGCAGGGCCCCCTGTGCTCACACATCCCCGCCATCTGCATTGCCACTGCTTCCCAGGCCCACACAAGCAGGATTAGCAGGGGCTCTTTGTTCAACAAAGTCTCAGGCCCTCATTTTAGTCCCATGAATGACTAAGCCCTCACCCCTGCGTCCCTTATCTATAACCTGGGTTACCAAGAAAAAAAAAAGCTGAGTTCCATGCCTGTCCTGGGTGTAGGAAGGGCTTAAACTACTAAAACGCAGAGACACTACAACTTGCCCTGACTAAACCATAGCAATAAAAAGACCTTTCAAATAAATGCAGAAGATGCTGGTGAGCTCTGAGCTTGCATCACACATATACACACACACACACACAGAGTTCTACGAGAAGAGTGCCTGTTGTGCTCCTACTAGAACTGTCACCCGTATGCCAGTGCCTGTATCGGGAAAGCAGGGACTTGGGGTCTCAGAAACTTCCAAAACAGGGAGATCAAGAGTAAGGCAGAAGCAACAGCATGTGTGTGTCCCCGGGATCCCTAAGCTGGCATGGCCAAGGGAGGCAAAATGCTGTACGGGTGCCACAATTGGTCTAAAAATGGACATGTTGTCAGGTATCTGCAGTGGGGCTGTGCTGGGAGTGGCAAGTCGCTCCCCTGGGTATGCAAAGTTCTGATGATTTTTCTACTTGCTACCCTTGACTTGCTCACCATACTTCCAGTTCCCGTTGACATGACGGGAAGTCACTCACTGGGGTGAGACTGGGGGCAGGCCTAGAGCTCAGTTGGGTACACCCCTCAGAAGATTCTAGACAGGGACTTCAGGGAGTTCAGGGAAAGAGATACCAAAAGATAACTTTATTTTGGTGCAAAACCAAAATGAAATCCATGCATACATACGATCTTCAGAAAGTTCATGAATACACTACCCATGGATTTCAAGAGGTCTTTGCAGAACAGTCAGCTTAGGTTAAATCCCCTTCACACAAGCCTGAGGTAGTGTCTTGGCAGGAAGCCCCACCCAGGCTTCCCTTCCCATGCTGAGTACCTCTGGGTCTTCCTCTTGGGGCTCCTGTTTCCTCATTAATAAGGCAGCTGGATACAACACTTCCAGAGGTCTTACTGAGAACTGACAGGGATGTGGCCTAGCAATAGCTCAGCCCTCTTCCCCACTGTTCAGACATCTAGGATTCTCTTTCCCCTCTCGTGGGCTCATGAGTGTTTTCCAGTCCCAAACCCCAGAAGACACAGCAAGCACAATCCTCAAACATGACCCAAGTTCAGTTCTCCCAGCTTCTCCTGGGGAAGTTGAGGCTCAGACACTGGCAGGTGGCTGAGGTTCTTCTTTCTCTAGCTGATCTGGGTCCTAAGATGCTGACAGGGAAACCATACACCACTATTCACATGCCTCTTGGGGATGCCTTGAAACACATCTTAGCCAACACTTGCTCCCTGTCTCAGAAGACCAAGCTGGAGTTAGCGGGACTAGGCACCAGGAAAGGAGGTGTAATCAGAGGAAACTGTCCCTGGATGTGTGGTGTCACGGCAAGGATAGGATGGACAAAGGAGATGGCAGTGGCGACATCTTACAGTGCACTCGTGCAGAACCTGGATCTCCAGGCTGCAACCCAACTATGTGCATTGAATTTGTTTGAAGGAGTTACAAAAGCATGTGCAAGCACCCCAAACATTTACCTCAAAAGGCAAAAAGCGGGTGAGTACAGCAGTTAAGACTCTGCTTGGGGTTCCAGTGTCCCATTCCTGAGTGCCTGAGTTCAAGTCCCACCGCTATTTCCAATCCTAGCCTCAGGAGGCAGCAGGTGAGGGCTCAAGTAGTTGGATTCCTGCCACTCATGCGGGAGACCTGGGCTGAGTTGCTACTTCCTGGCTTGGGTCTGGCTCAACTCAAGCTGTTGCAGGCATTTAGGGAAAATGAAAACAGATGTTAGATCTTTGTCCTACAAACAAGAAGGAAGAACAGGGACAGGAAAATGCAAATGAGGGAGGGAGGATCGGGCCTATGCACTTGGGAGACCCCTGAGGAATGCACATTGCTACAACAACACACTCTGCAACCTCTAAGTGGAGAGCTCAGTGGCAGTGGAAGCCAGGGGCCAGGGGCCAGGTCCCTGGAGTAGCCCAGGTGAGCAGGTCTCTCTGTGTCCCTGATGGCTGGCTGGGGGCTGCTTCTGGGTGGGGACATGAGGGACCCGCTGACCTGTGCTCTGCCCCTGCAGGTTTTTACTCGCTGTCGGTGAGGCACAGGCAGGTGAAGCATTACCGCATCTTCCGCTTGCCAAACAACTGGTACTACATTTCCCCGCGACTCACCTTCCAGTGCCTGGAGGACCTGGTCAACCACTATTCCGGTAAGAGCCCCTCAGATCAGGCAGGCAGCTCCCAACTACATACCCTGGGCTGCCATCAGGCAGGCTGGCACCTAGCTCACCCCTATATGCCCCTGTCCATCCCACCTGTTAAGTACGCTGCCTTTTTGTTCACCCAGACAAAATTTCAGGCTGCCTGTGTGTCTCTCTCCAAACCTTGGACATGAGTTGAATGCACCCAATTTCAAACCCATCCTCTTCTTGGCTGAATGAAGGACACCACAGCAAGCTCCTATCTTGGCAACCACAAGCAGGTTGCACTTCCTACCTGTGGCAGGCCCTACATTTGGGAGACTGCAATGTAACTCATTTCCCCCTTTCCTGTTATGGCCAGTAGCCATCCAGTGACCGGCACCTTCCCTAAGCCCCGGTGCTGGCCTAGATAATCCTGTACTAGTCTGTGCTGCCCGCCAGTTCTGAAGACTCGGGATTGCACTTCACTTTTTTTTTTTGTGTGAGTCTTTCCTGCACCCAAGGCTGAGTCCAGACTGCCCCAAGCTGACAAGTGTATAATATTTATGCGGGAGAGGCACATCAGAGTCACAGGGAGAGAATGGAGGTGGGTCTGCGGCAGGCTTGGGAGCCAACTCTAGATGGAGCGCCATTCCCCCAGAAAAGCGGCCAGTGCTGAGTACTGGGCTAAGTTTCCAGAGACTGGCTGTTCAGGGCTCATGTCCAGGATCCCAGGTCCCTGCTGGGTGAGCTCAGGACAGGTCCCTGCCTCCTTGTGCCGCAGTGAGGCACATGCTCACTGCTTCTGTCTCCAGGGAATGCTGAGGACTCACAAGAGGCAGCACAGGAAAGGGGCCACTCAGGGTCATGGGCGCGGAATCATTCATGCCCACCAACTCTCTTCACCTTTCCCTGGGGCAGGACTTTCTCCTCCCCCTCCCCACCACACCTCCTCTTCCAGGTAAAAGGAGGGAAAGCAGCAGGCACATCTACCCCTCTCAGGCTCGGGCTGCAGACCTCACACTCCTGCGGGAATTTGCTCTTTAGGCTCCGGGGTCATGACCTGAAGGTACAAAGGGCATTTCAAGGAAGAAGCAGTCCCCATAGTATTGAACTGTCACCGCTGCCTTGCGAGCCGCAGACGAGGAAGGAACTCTAGGTGTAGCCAGAGGCAGGACCAGTTGGGGTTGAGGTATGTGAGACCTGACCAACCCACACCCAGGGCGTGGTGCTCCACTCACAGAGGGTGGGGGACCCAACACACAGGTCCTGTGACACGTCCAGCCCAGCCTGACATGCACCGAACGCAAAAGAAACGATTACAGAAATGGCTCCTGTGATACCGGAAATCCTGGCAGCTAGCTAAGAATGAAAGAGGAAGGGAGTCCTGGAAACAGCCCATTTCTCCTGGGTCTGAGCAAAGGCTGTTTGTGGTATTTGGCTTTTAATATCAATCATCAGAGTAATGTGGAGACCAGAAGTTTTGCATAGACAAAAGCAAACATGAGAAGGATGCTGCCCCAGCCAAGCTCTTAGGGCAGGCCCAGCCACTGGAGGCCGGGCCTGGAATGCCTGTGTCCACCCTCAGGCAGAGCTGGTGCCTCTGAGCAAGCAGGCCCTAGCCATTGTGTCACTCAGAGGGTCGTGGTCATCCGTTGACCTCCTGCCCATGACTGAAGTTGGTCTGAAGACCTCATGTGCTGCCTCAAGTGCAGGATCCCAAAATAGAAGCAGCAGAGTCAGTGCTACCCCCAGCAACCCTTCCTGCAAGCACTGAATCCGAGAGGCTGAACCCCGGGCCGTTCTGGCTCACGACTCAGGCCTGCAGGTTGATTTCGGTTCTTGTCCTTGGGACTCTAGGGAAATTGCTCTCCTCTTGGAACATCACTTGCTCCATCTAGAAAATGGGGCTTAGTTGCTTCTTTGCAACATTGGTGCACAGAAAAGGCTTGGAGCCTAAGGATGGTTAGGTGCACGGTGTTACTGAGAGAACAGAGGTAGCAGGGCACTCTGAGACCTAGGATGTGGCTCAAAGGACAAAGGGAGGCAGGTCAAGGTACCCTGGTGCATCCAAGCCAAGACATACTGGTGGGGTCTTCCTTGTCCTCGTTTCTTGATTCCAAGACAATGAAATGGGCTTCTATCACATTCCTCTGTCCCTGAGCAAGTGACTTGCCGCTGGGTGCCTCAGTTTGTTCCATCTCCAAATGGTTCTAGAAAATTCAATCTGCACCAAGTAAATGTAAGGCCTCAATGAGATGAAAGGCTGGGGTTGGCTCAGCACTTGGCTTATGCTGCCAGTGCAAAGTATGTGGCACCTGTGCTGCAGGCTACATGGTTTGCTGTCCAAGTCTTGGTCTGTCCAAGGTGGGATGGCCAACAGTGTGCTCTGGCATGCGTAGCCACAGCTGCATTGGTCAGTCTGTGCATCTCCAATCTGCCTCATCTCCTAACTGAGGAAGCTCTTTCAATTTCCAGCCACGACAGGCAAATTGTTTTAGATTCATATCCAATTACGCTTCCCTCTGACCTCACGGTGTCACCTCATCTTTCTCCCTGCATGCCCCAGGTGGATGGATGCTTGAGTTCACAGGGAAAGCTCCTCTGTACCTACAGGATGAGGCACTATTGTCCACTGGGCTGGCGGTCTCCTGTTGTTTGGGAGGTGGGGACAGTCTAAGGTAGGGTCCTGTCTAAAAGCAGGTGATGGACCACTCCACGATGGCAGCAGGGACTGGGGTTCTGCCCTGCCAGAGACCAGGGCATCCCACCTCTGCCGCTGTTTCACCTCCGTCTCTCCGGGGGACAGGGGATGCCCTGGGGTGCTCAGGCTGAACAAGGTGGTACAGCCTCTTCCCTCCTTCTCTGCGTCTTCCACACTCCTGCGCCTCTTTCACTACCACCTCCCTTGCCAGCCATTGTACTTACTCCCTTCTTCCTTGCTCCTCCCCTTTTATCTTCCTTATTGCCTACACATTGGTGAGCCCATCTGGCTGAGGCTCACCATGAGGTGGAACCAGGAAAGGCCGCCGTTGTTTCTTGTAGCCCCACATTGCAAGGGAGGAAGCAAGGTTCAGAGAGGTTTAGGATTGTTCACCATCAGGGGCACGGAGCTCTCTCGGGGCAGAGTAATGCTTCTCAAACAGCAGGGTGGCCTCACTCAGCCTTGCCTGCCATGCTTCATGCCCACCTGGGCTCGGTGTCCTCGTGCTAAGCACCAGGACGTTGTGTGGGGCAGTGTCCTGCACTCTGTGCCACTGGGGCTTCCCCAGAGTCCCTGGCTCACTGTCTGCTTCCTTCCTCAGAGGTGGCTGACGGTTTGTGCTGTGTGCTGACTACGCCCTGCCTGACACAAAGTACAGCTGCCCCGGCCACCAGAGCTGCCAGCTCGCCAGTCACCTTGCGCCAGAAGACTTTTGACTGGAAGCAGGTGTCCAGGTGAGATGTGTATGTGTGTCCCCACCCCATGAACATGGAAACACAAAATAGAATGTGAGGCTGGCACATGCACACCATGGCCAGTGTCCCCTAGGGGTGGGCACCCCAGCAGGTGCCAACCAAGTCCCTCAGCTTCTGCCAGTGACTGTGGGAGTCCCCATGCAATGCTAGTAGGGAATATTTTCTCACTTAACTTCAGCTTCTTCTAATGGGTAGACTCCCAGAGAGTAGCACATGAGTAAATGTTGCATAAATTTGTTGTTGAAATGCCGTCTATAGAGTTCAAGCAGACTAGCAAAGTCCTAAGGTGGTATCGTTTATTCTAAGAAAAAAAAAACCTTTTTGTTTCATTTTGTTTATCTTATCATCGGCTCTTACATGTACAGGACTATCTAGTTTGTGGCTGTTGGGTTATGTTAGTAAGCGACTATTAATCCAGACACATCACGGGCAAAATCAAAGCTCACTAGAGATCAGAATTCCCTGTGAGAGGCACAGCCCACTGCTCCTTGTACACACGATAGAGAACGATGTGTTTGTGTTGGAAGGCGGAGCCGTGTGAGGGGATGGAGGCTCACGGGCACCAAGTGCTCTGCCCAGGTCACACTGCTCACTGCTGTAAGAACTGGAGAACAGTAAGTCTGAGGCATGCTAACCTCACTGTCTTGTTCTCCATCCCTCTCCTCTCTCTGTGCCCTCCCTTTCTCCCAACCTGCAGGCTGCAGGAGGACGCTGAGGGGACAGGGAACCCGCTCGGGGTGGATGAGTCCCTTTTCAGCTATGGCCTGCGGGAGAGTATCGCCTCCTATCTGTCCCTAACCAGCGACGACAGCACCCCCTTCGACCGGAAGAAGAAAAGTGTTTCCCTGATGTACAGTGGCAGCAAGAGGAAGAGCTCCTTCTTCTCTTCACCACCATACTTTGAGGACTAGCTGGAGAGCAGCCAGCCAGCCATGAGGCATGGAGGTTCCAACTGTCACTCAGTGTCCTGTCCCAACTAGGGTGCCCGAGGCAGTGGAGCTGAGAGAAGCCCCTTGGGAACTCAAGCTCTCCTCCTCTTTGCCCACGCTGTGACCACAAGGACCTGGGGTCTGATGAGTGTTGTGACTCTTGATGGGCCAGGGCCGGGTATGTGCACATGGTGAAGATGGGCAGGACAAAGATTCACACAAGCACGGGAGTCTGGCCCATTCTACAGGAAACTGTCCATTGATCACACTCCGGGGACACTGGAAAGTCTGAGAGGAAGACTGACCAAGATCTGGGCCTGGTGGGTGGTCTGGGTTTGCAGATGGGTTCCTGCACGGAACTTTGTAACCTAGGGGATGTCATCTTTCATGTGAAGGGCACTCCGTGACACTAAACACTAGCCCAAAGGACTATGCCTTGGGCAGGCTTGGTGAAGTCAGGTGGCCTCCGTGATGCTGAGAGGGCCAAGCAAATGGGAGAGGGGGCAGGTGGTGGCAGGAACTGCACAGGCTTCTGAGATGTCCCCAACCATTAAGAGTTTCTCTGGATTGCTGGGATTGTTGCTGCATCAACGCATCTATTATTCATCCTTAACTGCCTGAAGAGGCACCTCGTTAAGTCCCTGTGCAAGGTGTCAGGCCAAAAAAAAAAAAAAATGAGCAAGTCACCCCAGCTTCTAGTGCAGCTGTAGACAAGGAGGAAAGTGTCCAGGCCAGTTACGTGGAAAAGACTCCTGGTTTACGCTGGCTTTGTGGCAGGTCACCGTGCTGTGGGAGCCCGTGTTCAGCAGCCACCCCAGGGCGTGCAAGGCTTAGCTGCTCTGGGCAAGCAGAAGCGGCTGGGTTGTTTTGTACAAAAGGAAACTGATGAGTTCTAAAGACATATCTCCTCTAAGGCCTGGGGTCTGCAGGGAGAACAAAGCAGAGCTCCAGGACCCGTGGCAGCCAGAGGGGCTTTCCTGTCCCCATCAACTGTGAGAGAAGAGACAGACAAAAGCATCTACCCAGGCCTCCCATCCAAATCATGCCAGGCAGGGGGGAAGGAGCAGGGTTCTGCAGAAGCCATGACCTGCCTTCCCCTGTATCCCAGGGGCTGCCTGTGGGGAAATGCCTGCTGTGGTGCCTTCTGCCCCCTGCCAGCATTCCTTGGATCTGAGCTAGAGTATGCACCCATGCCTTCCCAGCAGGCCCCAGGGGCTTATTTAGGGAGACATGTGTGGTCTTTTCAATAGTCACAGAAGGCTGCTTCAAAAGGATCCCCCAGCATGTGGGAGATGAACATGATCTGGGGACTGCCTCCCACCTCCAGACTGGAGGCCGACCCCAGCTGTCTGGGGACACTGCCTCCCACCATGAGAGCAGGGGCCTACCCGAGCTGCCTGCATGGTGTCTCAGCGCCTTACTTTCCGTTGCAACAAATCTGATTGGAATGCTGGGGGAGCACTCTGGTGGGAGGTGGGGGTGGGGAGACTTCTCAGTGGGAAGCATTACGCTGTATTAAATCCTGTATTTATTCCTGATGAAAAATAAACTTATTATGTATTTAAGCCTTGCAAAATGGACAGAGCATCTGAGTTGAGATGGACCAATGGTTCAATAGCCATGAGGGTTGGGATTTTCCAGTCAAGGCCAACTGCACAGAGAAGCAAAAAGAGCCAGCAGAGGAAACCCAGATGGGAAGCTTGCCCTTTGGAAGAGCGAAAGGCAGGTAGGAGCTGAGAGGATGTCTTACCGTCCTGGACAGCAGGTGGAGGGGATGGAGGAACAGCAAAGCCTTAGGACCCGCTAGATTCTTGTCCACAACCCCTGTGATACCGGTCTAGTCCTTCTCCCCAGAAGGCCCTGGCATGTGCTATCTTACAGGCTCTGCTCTAGGAGCTGAGGCTGCAACCATGTAGGTCAGAGGAGGTCTCTGACACATGGAGATGACAGCACCAAGAAACCAAAGGCTGTCCCACAAGTGGGCATGGGATAGGACCTGGCAGGGTCCCATCCGAGGGTGCCCAGGAAGGCCTTCGAGGGAGGGAGGGAGCGAGGCAATACTTGAGCAGGGGTCTGAGAGGCACATGGAAAGCAGCCATGAGGTGGTGCAGGAGGTGTGTGGGAACTGCCCAGCCATTTTGTAGGCAAAGCAAGAGTTGAGGCACAGAGTGTGTGGGGACAGGCATGGCCAGGGCTGACAGAGGAGACAGCCCAGTCCTGCAGGGCAGGGGTGGGAGTGGGGTCTACTCTCGGGAATTGCTGTGCAGGGTAGCAGGGTCTTTCTCACCCGCTAGCAATGTTTAGAAGGTTACAATGGCTGCCCTGTGGGAGATGAGGTGTGAGAATCTGGCTCTGTGTTGTCTCCCTGACGCAGTCTTAAAGCTAAGGATGTAGAGAATTTGAAGACAAAGCTGTGAGAAAAATGAACAAAAGGAAAATGTATGCCGTTTTTTGAAGCAAAATGGAATTGAAGAGGGAAATACATCACATAGGAATCAAGAGAGCTGTTTCAGAAGCAACCATAAATTATGACAACACACTGATCATCATCCGTGCTAATCAACAGTTTCAAAATGCATGAAACAATTATTATAGAAAGAAATGACTCTACAAGCTTATTTGGAGATTTTATTGCACCAGTAGCTGAAACTGAAACTGATGGATTAAACAAAGGAATGTAAATAAACAGATTCTGGTAACACTAAGTGATTTTTACACTCACTAGTGGGGAAGCCATTCGATCACAGAAGTCCTGAGGAATGTCACAGTCGGCTACATTCCAGTTATGCTTTCCAGCCCAAATGAAAGAAAATCAGATAAAGCTGGGCTGTGGGGTGTAGCTCATAAAATCGTAGAGAGTTGGCTGATTGAAATATGACATTGACCAAAGAAGAAAGAAAGAACTCATGAAGCCAGCTGCCAACTCAAGAAGCTGAAAGAATAAGGAAAGAGCAGGAGAGAGTGATACGGGGAAGAGGTTTCAGGGAGGCCATCAGTGAAGCAGAGTTTTCAACACATAGCCCAGACAGGCTAAGAACAGTAAGAGTGACAGTGCTGGTGAAACACAAGCAGGTCTGATCATGTATAGCAAAGGCGGAACAAAAGCAGCCCGTGCAGGTCTGTTCCCAACAGCCTGCCAGACAGGGTGCCTGAAGTCCTGAGCCAGCCTGGGCCCCTCCCCTCCATGTGCATCCTCTCTGTACCATTGGGGACCCACTTCCTCCTCCTCCTCACCCGTGGTGAGCATCCCTGACTGGATCCTGCAGAAGAGAAAGATGAGGAGCAGGCGTAAGGAGGTGCACGGAGACACCCAAAGAAACCAGGGTCCTGAGCGACCTGGAGACACTTGGACGCTTCTCACCTTGGGAACGATACCAGAAAGAAAAAAGAGAGATTCTTTACTCTGTAAACCATGTAAGTGGTGGGTCTCTTCGTCATCACAACTGAATATTTTTGTTCCAACAATCACAGCTATAACCCTGCCGTTATTTGCAGATGATGAGCCATCTTCATTGAAAATTCAGCTGAACCAGATTTCAGAAGTGATGAGAGCTCAGCCAGTTGCTAGACCAACTTACTTGTGGAGAAACGTACAGCAATTTGCTAAATCAGACTATTCCCCCAAGCTAGAAAGCACGATACAAACTGAGTCACCTTTCACAAAGGCAACCAAGTGACATAAGGTTAGCTTCCCAAAACTATATGTGCAAGTGCTCTAAACTCTAGAAATAGACTCAAGGAAGTAAAAATAGCTTCGTTATGGAGTTAACCTGATGCAAGGCTGAACATCAAAACATACATTTTTTTCCTAAAATTAAACAAAAAAATTCACCAAACCTAATCCTTATATCTCCAGAAGAACTATTAGAAAAAGAATAAGTTAGAAAAAGAATAATAATTCGAAAAAGAATAAGTTTATTCTAAGACTAATCTTATTCTACAGAAGTCTCATAGCCTATGACTATCTCAGGAAATTTTGAGAAAAATAAGCCTCGAGGAGGTGCCCACACTATGAGAATTGTTACCCAAACAAGAGAAAGTAGTGCTTTGATCCCAAACCACCCTCCTCTTCCATGTCACTTTCACAGAATCTGGCAGGGTCTTAGGCAACCTTAATGAACCAGGTGCTCCCTAAGTGTTAAAGAAGTGCCAGGAAAATTAAGATTCTGTATAGTGACAAGCTACTCTTGTCAGAACTGAGATGAGAAATGTCATAAAAATACCAAACATGTAAAATAAGACAGAATTCTCTACTGAAGCGACATACCATATAGTTCAAATGTGGTTTGGCCCAGTCAAGAATGTGTTGGCATATCACTGCTAATGTGATGGCCGGAGGTGAGGGGGACTTCGGGGTTTTGGGGCCATGGGGGCTCCTTCCTCATGAAGGAAGTTCCCATGGAAAGGTGTGATTATCGTCAGACTGGGTGCTACAGCACACCCAGACACCACTCCCCTGCCTCTGCTTACACAGCGTCTTACCTTCTGCTTTTCTGCCACAGATGGAGCAGGCCTAAAATTGGCACAGGAAGCTGAGCAGATATCACTGCCCTGACCTTAACCTTAACCTTGCTCAACCCCCACATGTAACTCTCTTGTCTTCCTCTGGAGTATCAACTCACTGACACTGTTAGAGCCACAGAACACAGACTGAGACGAGAAACGTCCTCCCTGAGGTGCCATTCCCTCTGTTCCATGAGATAGGGGAAGCACAGGGCACCTCATCTCGGTGAGTTCTGAGGCTCCGGGGACCTTCCAGGTGGACATTGAGTATTCTGCCCACCGCACAGAGACCCCAAGGCCCAGGAGAAGGAGTGGTGTTTGCAAGGAACACTGACACCAATAAGCCTCAAATGTGGGATTCAAGCAGGAATCGAGGTAGAAAGGGGGCAGAAAAGCTGACCTAGAGGCCAATTGATGAGGTCAGGGGTTCACCCTGAGGAATGTGGAACTGAAGTAGTGTTCAAGAATGGCAAAGGTCCCTGAGTCCAATCACACAGGACATGACACCTCTGTCTTATCTGCAATGTGTGTGTGTGCCACAGGTCATCTTTCTCCTCCGTCCCGGCCCCCAGGGCAGAGAAAACCTTCTAGGATGTCCATTGCTCTGCCTTCACAGGTGAAGGACATGAGGTGGAGGGTTCCATCCAAACCCAGTACCTTAAGGCAGGGCTACCTGATTGGAAGCTTGGCTTCTTTTCCTACACCTGGAGACCCCAACGAAGCCCAAAGTCTCGAAGAAGCAGTCTTCACAGAGTGGACAAACATGGGTTTAAGTTCTACCCTGTGCCATTTGGCTGGCTGTGAAGCCTCTGTGCTACTAAGACTTCCTACCTCTAGACGGAAAACAAAATGGCAACCCCATGCCCGTCAATGTGAGAATCTGGGAGATGAGATATGAAAAGTGCTTTGTGGCTCCAAATGTGCTAAGCACAGATGAGTAATCATCACCGTAGGAATTTCTTTTAACTGATGTCGCAACAGCTCTTGCCTCCAGGATTTGCAGACTTCAAATTCTACTCCCAAATAAACTGCCAACTGACACTCACTCCCCAAACACCTGCTGGTGAAGAGCACATTTAATAACCGCTAATATATTGAAGTATTTTCGTCCTCTCAATCCCAAGTAATTTCACATGCGTCCCAGGGGCTGCTGGGAGCAGTTGGAAACGTTGCTTCCAAATGACTCAAACAGACGGGAGGATTTATTTTTAAATACACTGCCATTTGTTAAAACAGATTAGTTTTTGAAATTCCCCTAACACCAAAACCCTGAAAAAGAGTAACCTGCCTTCTGGGTCTTTTGGAAGACAGTGTTGGAATCTTCTGGGTCCTGGTGAGTGTCTTGTTACTGAGAAAACTCTGAAGAAATCCCCCCAGGATCAACTCAAAGAAGGTGCAACACCACACACTGGAAGATGTTAGTACTCAAGCTTCCTGCCACTAAGATGGGCCCACTTCAGAGCGACAGATGGAAAACCACCAGAACCAAAGAATAAGAAATTCAAGATGAGAGTGGGTGGGAGGAAGCTGGAACGTCTGACCACTGCCCTGTTAATGTGCTCATTTGCTGTCGGCGTGGCCCATGTTAGTTGCGGAGCATCTCCTTACCGTTCGATTGCTGTATGCATGAGGTCCCTGGGGCCCTGTGCAGAGCAAGGCATGCTGGTGCCTGCCCTGCTGCACTTTAAGGTCTTGTGGTCAAGGCAGCCATGGCACTAAGGGTAATCATTTACCAATGGAAATCATGACAGTGCATGGGAGAACAGACAGCAGAAGCTCTGAGTTGAAAGTCTAGAAGACTTCCCCAAAGGACAAGCAGTTGGGCAGGTGTTAGGATGTGGATGTGGTTAAAGCATGCTCCCAAAGTCTCAGGTGTCTGGAGTTTGGGGCTCAGAGTGGCAATGTGAGGGTCGTAGGCTATCTAGGAGGGCCCAGCGAGGGACACGTGTGATGGATGTTACTTTTGGAAGATTAGGTACTCACGGGGCTCCAAGTTGGTGCTCCAGAGAAAACTGTCACAAAGGAAGGAGATGAACCTCTTTCCCACTCTGACCTGTCCCACCACATGCTCTCTTCCTCTGTCTGCTGAGACATTGTACACCACAAGGTCTTCCTCAGAGCCCAGTCAGTCCAATACCATGCTCTGAGCTGAGTAAGCCTGTTGTCCTTCTGTGCTTCCAACCTCAGGTATTCTGCTTTAGTCCCAGAAGATGGATCAGTATGTCAAACAAAGAGGAGAAAAAGAGAAAAGTCTTCCATACAAAGAAAGCTCCTTATACAACAGGACTGCAAAAAGACAATGGAAAAAATATATATAGTATGAAAAAATATATATAGTATAAGCATGCATACAGTATGAAAAACCAACACGTGGGCTTAAAATAAAAAAAGTTTGCACCAAGATAAACTCATCTTTTAATTCCATTACTTTGTTAAATACTCTTCTATGAGACACAACACCGTATTGATTCCAAGGGACAGGAGAGGTTTCCGCGGCTGAAGGAGAGAGGAGGAATGGCAGGTGGTACTATTTCCTATTGGGAATTGTGACAATGCTGATCTTGTGTAGTCAAGCCCAAGTGAAGACACTTCTACCATCTTACAACCAAGTCTTTGGATCCCAAAGGTTGTGCATCTATAAGGTTTTGGAATTGCTACCAAGTGAATAAGGATTTCAGTTTATGCTGTTGGTCTCAAGGGTTCTCCCTCTTTCCTGAATTTAGTGTCTGAATTGTTTCCTTGACTTCCCATGATGCCTCTCTTTTACCTTTATATTCTACCCTGCTCAATGAGCCATCTTCTTTAAGGTGCAGGTGCAGTTTTTTACTTCCTTAAAAAACCCTTTGCAAGCACACCAATGTTCACGGCAGTACCATTCACAATAGCCAAACCGTGGACACAACCCAAATTGTTGTCAGCCAATGACTGCATGCAACAAGCATGCTCTATATGCAGAATGGAATAAAGCCTGGAGAGGAAAGGAGATTTTGATCCATGCTACTCCAGGCATGAACCCTGAAGATGTTCATGCTAGAGGTTAGATACTGCGTCTGTTCATTTACATTATGTGCCAGGAATCAGCAGATTCAGAGAGTCAGAAAGAACACATGGGCTGTGGGAATTGGGAGAATGGAAAGCCAGGCTTTCTCTACGGGATAAGTGGGACGCTATGGCAACAGTGCTGATGATTGCACAACTCACTGCCACTGAATCGGACACTTGGAGATAGTAAAAATCCCCAATTGGAAACACATAATTGTTCTCAGTCACTTGAGCAATGAGCCCCTCTGTTTTCAGGGTAAAATTCCAAGCTGCTTGAGGCAGCTGGACATCTCTGTGCCTATGCTCTGCTGGTCAGCAGGACCCTGACCTCCGGCCTTTCTCTGTCACCAGGACTCTGCACAGCCCCTCCAGGGAGGACTGTTTCCATACCTGTACCTTCTCCTACACGCGCTGGGACCTTCTCTGTTAACCACTCTCATTTAAATCACCTGCTTTAAGTTCTTGTCATCCCCACACCCCCTCACCCCTCAGTAACTAAACACTTCCCAAGCCTGGCAGCATGTATCACTTATCATGACTTACTAGAATCTAGCATGGCACATCTGGCACAAATTAGAAGCTCAGTAATATTAGAAGCTAATCAAAGACAGAACAAGAAACACTGAAGCTTAATGCAATGGCTAGCCACATTACTTTTTCCATCATGACCATTGTCCTCATCAGTATCATCACATTATCACCATTATTGTCACTATCACCATCATCATTACCACCATTATCATTACCATTATCACTATCATCATCATCAATTAGCAAGCCCTGCAGACAATGCAACAGAATCCTGAGTAGTGAGTTCTAGTCTTTGCCTCTAATCATTGGTTCAGGCCACCAAATCCTAATGAAGTACTTGCAGCAAATAGATACTCCAACACCTAGGAGTTCTCTCATTGTAGACCCAATGAATGGTGGTCAAGGGAGGCATTGGAATCCTGGAGTCACAGAACCTGGAAGGGCAACCCTAAGCAGAAGTCACAGACCAAAGGCTAAGGGAAACCCCAGCCATTAGAGCCAACCAGCCTCAAGAGGCAGCAGAGACAACAGCAGATCTCCCCAAACCTGCAAGTGAGGCCTGAGAGAGCACCTGTGACTCACCATCAGCAGAGCCCTCTGGAAGAGTTTGGAGTTTGTGATCCCAGTGAAGAGATGGATGCTGGCCACCTCAGCCCCGCCACGGTCTGCTGCCAGGGATACACGCTGAGGGTCCCCGCCAAATGCACTGATGTGGGTCTGCACCCATGTCAGGGCTGCAACCTGGTCCAGCAGTCCCCAGTTGCCAGTCACTTCACCAGACCCTTCGTAAAACAGGAAAGTCATATTGTGATTTTGCAACCTTGGATTTAATGATCAAGGTAGAGTCTATACCAAGTTCATAGCTTCTGCAGAAGCTCTGGGCTCTTGTCCTGCCAGGCCAACACCACAGGGTTCCGAACATGGCCAAGAGACAATGAGAAGAATGTGACTTCCTAACTCACACACATGCAGGAGTGAACTCCAGCTATAGCCCTTGCTAGCTAAGAGAGCTTACCCACATCCCTCCACCTCTCTGGGCCTCTGCTTTCTTACTGGCTGACCAGGGCAGCTGCTGTGACAGGTGGGAGACCACAGACATGCGTGTTCAGTCGTGCCAAGCAGCTCAGCACAGGTGGGAAGCATACAGGTCTTTGCTCCTGTACAGATAGCTCTCCATGAGAATAGCCAGCCCAGAGCAGAACCCACTGTCTCATCTACCGTGGCCTTCAAAGGTGTGCCACTAAACCCATCTCCCCTTCCTTTCTCATGAAGTTCAATCATATTCATGGATTAATGAAATGTTTTAGACACAGGAAGAATGCAGCACCACTGTTCTCCTTGGATTCTTAGCACACTCCATGCCCACCTGCCTTCCTTTGTCGACCTCTGAATTCCGTGGGTCATTTTCCCATTGACTCCACTAACCTGTCCTTAATCACACCTTGAAACACCAGCCCTCACGCTGGTCTTAGCTGAAGTCCACACGCTTTCTGGTGTGCCAGGAGACCTTAGCAGATTCTATGTGGTAGGAACATTTCTGGTATATATCAGACCATTCCCCAAGCTCTGGACTCCTCACAGCTCTCCACCGTGCACCACAGCTATAGTGAACAGGACTCAATTCCTAGCAAGAAACTATTGAGGAGTTCCCAAGTAGGAAAAAAAAATGGTATCCTGGTCCTCCCAGTTCACATCCATCATGCTGAAGAGAACACCAACAACTCAGAGAGCAAGAAGGATGGAAATGAGTCTTCCAGTTGTAGAGACTTCCAGAATTTCTTCAAACACTTTTCATGTTCTGGGTCTGCTGAAGTCATTCATTGGCACAACATGATCCTCACTATGGACTTTTCTGGAATGTGTGTGGATGTTCCAATTGCCAGGATGAACATATTTTTTTTCCTCCAAGGTATTGGGCAGCCCAAGGGAGCAAGGTACCAGCTGAACAGACCCAAGTCCTACAGATTTGGGAAGTAACATTCACAGCCTGATTTTCCAGCAACAACTAGTGAAGGTATCTCCTTGCCTCTACCTTTCTATCGGTCAGCATCCCATCACTTGTCAAGTTGGGATACAGGCACCCACTAGCTCCCTGACTATCTGGCTGGTTCTCAACTGCCCATTCTATTTCCTCAACCCTTAGTAAAGTCCAGCCTTGTCAGTGGGTATCAACGGGAGGCAGCCAACATGCTGCCAAGTGCCATGTGAGCCCTGAGCAATCACAGCTGTTGTGCTTCAACTTTTCCAGTCTGTAAAATGGGGATATGACTACTACCTGCTTCATTTGGTTGCTACGATAATTAAACTAATTAACATTTGTAAACAGCATGGAACTCCTCTCCACCTGGAACAAGGCATTAAAGAGGACTTTTTTTCCCTAAATAAAGTGAGGCAAGCTTAGTTCTAATAGCCTGTCAGCAAGGCCCTGAGCAGGGCCAGGCCTACTGTCAACAGCAGGAAGATCAGTAGCCCTCGGGCAGGGGCCCAGTGCCTGCTCCTGTGCTCAGCCAGCCTAACAGACTTTCTGGGGGAAGGGGAGGGGAATGTGGTGCTGAGAGCAACAGGGACCATGAGGTCATGGCCATGTGTGGTTACCGGTGGCTTTCCAGCTTCCTGGCCTGCTGTCTGGCGCGCTGGCCAAAGCATACTTCCTCTGTTCCTGCTCTAACATGCCTGCTGCTCACCCCTCCCCCTCTGTCCTTGTGTGCCACTGCCCCTGCAGCCACCATGCTTTGCCAGAGAAGGACAATCCCTGGGTGCTGATGCTTTCAGGGTCTGTCTCCATGGTAGGATTCAGGCCCGGGGGCACGGCCTGCTCCCCCATCTCATTACCCATGCCTTCATTTCCTTTCCAGTTGCCCTTGTCAACAGGAGCAAGCTGCCTTGAAATCCTGGGCTTGGCTCTGCTTGTCTCCCAGAGAGCACAGGTTTGTGCAGGCACCCCAAGGCCCAAAAGGAGACATTGAGTGGATCTCATGCTGCTGGGATCTGGAGACAGCTGTGTGCCATCACTGTCAAGACCTGGACTGGGAAAATGCAAGACTGCAGGGCTGGTTTAGAGCTCCTGCCTCTGAAAAATGGGACCATTATGGTCCCAGGACCAGCTCATGCTCTTGTCTTCCCACACCTCAGCTGTTAGCTGCTTCACTGCAGAGCGATAGCTGTGATGGGACCGGGAAAGGGAGGAGAAGAGATAGGAGGGAGGGGAGGGGAGGGGGGATGGCGAGAGGGGAAAGGGAAGGGGTGGGGAAAGAAGGAAAGGTGAGGAAGGAGAGGGGATGGTAGAGTCATACAGGGGAAAGTGGGGAGCAAAGAAGTGAGGGTAGGGGAGGCTGGACCTGGGACATTGAAGGCCCACAGAGCAAGGCCACTGCATTTAGACACTGTCCTGCTCAGAAGCAGAACCTGACGCTGAGGCAGGCTCCCAGGACAGCCCAGCTCTTTCCGAATGTAGGCTCTGAGTCATGCTTTTCAACTGTTCAGAAGGAAACGGCGAGGGAGTGCTATGTGGAGCATGTGAGGGGGCATTAAACGTACCGCATGGGCTAGTGTGAGGGTGTGCACAGGACATGACATTGTGGCCAAACCCATGGAATGAGCGACAGGACAAGAGACCCCTGATGCCAACTCTGGACTTCAGGGGCCAGTGCAGGATCAGTCAGGTGCCCAGGATGACAAAGGAGTCCCCCTGATTCTGGGGGCAGTAGCAGGAGAGGCTGAGGGGGCACAGGGAGCATATGGGAGCTCTGTGCCTTTTGCTCAGCTTCTTGGAAACTGAAAACTGCTCTAAATCATATATATATACAGAAAAGGAGAGGGATGCACCTTGGTCCTAGGCTGCTCAGGGGAATAAGTGTAGTTGGAGGCCTCCACCAGGATCATCCTCCCAGCTACACGTCCCTACACCTTATGGCTTCCATACCCTCTGCACAGCCTGGTCTATGGCAGTCCAGGGCCGGCCCATGGGCACTTCAGGAGCCTGTGTCTGTGCCCCGTGGCTCTGCTGCTGCTCTCCCCACTGTCGCTGCCCCTGGGCCTTGGCTTCTGTCTTGAGTTGGCAAGGATGCTTCTCAGGGCAGCACGGTAGCAGAGCTGAGACCTCAGAAACTCTGGGAGGCCAGCTCAGAGCCACGTGACTGAGAAATGAGAAGCCGAAAGGGCCTACCTAGCCATGTGAGGAGTAAGCTGAAGGAAGGCCTGTCACTGTCTGCCTCCTGGGACTGGGCTCAGGGGGCTCTTTTACCACAGCAAGTCTTTTTGCTACCAAAGGGACACATGGTGCTGGCTCCAGCAAGGCACTCTGCAAGACGCATTTCCCTTCTCCCTGGTTGATGGTTTTTCAATTGAGCAACACGAACTGGCAGCATTGGTACAAATCAGAAGTAAGAGGGGTTCCATGTGCAAGCTTCCATTGTTTCTCCATCATCCACCCTCATTAGCAGCCAAAATGAGTTTCACTGAAAGTATAAGAGCTTTCAACCAAACGGCTGCCACACAGGCATCATCTCCTGCCCCTCAGGAATGGGCAGATGACAAACAGAAACTCACTCTCTTCTAACTAGAATTGCTCCAAGCCAGAAGGTCAGCCTTGCCTGAGAGAGCCTCCCCAGAGCCTGGTCAGGAGGGACGCTGAATTCCAGCCACTCTTTAGAGAAGGGAGCTACTAGATTCACAAATCTTTGTCAATCTCGTGTTTCAGGAAAGGGAAGTCCAGCAGAACCCTCCTGAAAAGTGAGCTTGCCTGTGAAAACTCCTTTACACTTGGTTTGTGTCTCACCATCACCCAAGGCCTGTGGAATAGAGTGGGGAGCATGAGAGAGAAAGCTGCGGATTTGGTCCCCAAGAGCACCTGACCCTGTAATGGGAACGATGCTATCTGTCCATCGTCCACATCTCCCATGCGGGCCTTGGGCTACATTGCACCTTAGTATACTACCTGTCCCATGGAACACTAGAGGGCCCCATACCACCCGAAGCTCATGCTAAGTGGTCCACCCACTCCTTGTGCCCTGGTCATGCAGGATGCCTGCCCCACTCACACAAACCAGAGCTGTCCATCATTCTGGCCATGGTGCCTTCACCTGCCCATCCTAACTTAGCATATAAGATATTCAAGGGGGTAATGAGATCCTTGGGAAACAGGGAGGGTGCTCAGCCCCTTCCCATGAGGTCTTTAAAATCTACTAACGTCTCTAAAATTGTTTGCCAGGTACCACATATTCTCTCACTCAAGTCTCACGGTCATTTTGGAAACTGAGTAGAGTGCGAATTACCCATTTTGCAGAGGATAAAACTGAGACTGGAGTAAAGGAAGGGCACAGCCCGTGGATGGCAGAGCTGCCTGCCCTTCAATCCTCAGATTCCAAGGCAGTGCTCCTGGCCTCTGAGGCTGCTACCAGGTGCCTCCCGCACCTCGCTAGCTGCTGGAGGTACGGAAAGATGCAGCTGGGTTGACCCGAGGCTCGTCTGCCCTGGCAGGCAGTGGGGATGACAGGAGGCAGGACAGTGTTCGTGAGGGAGGTTGAGGGTGTGTGGGTAGGGGAGGGATGGCTGTGTTGGTGTAGTCCTTGATCTCAGACACATGGCCTCCCTGTGCAGGGAAGAGCTGCAGTCATTCCTTACAGCCTTCTGGAGACAGGCAGCTCCCAATGAGCCTGCTCTGCCATTTCCAAACCTTATGAACTTGAGCATGTTTCTAACCTCTTCGGGCCCTTGGTTCTCTGCCCCTCTCACCAGGCCCCGCATCCCCAACATCAGATAGAATTTATGACGCACTTGGAACAGTGACAGACACATGTCGCGCCATAAAGGACAGCTGCTATCCTCCTGTGTGGGCGTCAGTCCTGCTGTAGGCTCTGGGGACTGCGCTAGAATGTGCTCTGTGCGAGGCTCGGCTGCAGGAGTTGGTAGCCCGGAAAGGGCGGCACACTTAACACTCACAGAGCCACCCTCAGTCAAGGGACCCAGCCAACAGCACAGCTCACCGGAACTCAGGAAGCCAAAGACGCCCACGCGGTAGCCAGCAGTGACCACGATGAGGTTGCCAAGGGCAGCGAGGAAGGAGCCATCGATCGCCGGCTGCCTTTCTCCCTCCATGGTGTTGTGGAAGAAGACAAGGACTGCTGCGTTGGGTCCCTGTGGGGTTGGAGAATTAGAGGGGCTTGAGGCTGATCCCACTTATCCACAGGAGTGTGGCAGGGGCAGTTTTCCCTGCCAGCAGCCAGCTTCCCAGCCCATTCAGCCAGCTCCTCCCATCAGCTCTGCCTTGGAGAACACAGGGGTGCAGGTGTGGGCTGAACTGTAGCACCTCAGATTTTAGGCAGATGTCCTTACCCCCACACCGTGGTCTGGAGCTTTGGTCCTATGATCCTCTGTGTGATGATGTTGGGAGTGGTGGCCCTTTAAGAGGTGGAGACCTGGGGACGGCCTTTGCAAAAGATTAGGGGGTACTTGCAGGACCCCCGGATTAATTCTCACAGAGAGCTGTGATAGAAGGCGTAAACCAGTCCTTGTCCAGCTCTTTGGCTTCCTGCCTGGCCATGTGATTGCATCCTATCAACCTCACTGCAGCCTATTGTCATCCACCAAGATGCCACACCTAAGGGACTTTGGATAAAGACAGGGACAGAGGGCTGATTGCAAGTCACAGGGAGACACAGGTCCACCAGGCAGTTAGAGAGCCTTGGGAGCAACCACACCTGCGACCCTCAGTCACGGTCCTTCAGCCGCCAGAACTGTGAGGCAGCAAGCTCCTTCCATTTCCTAGACCTTGCTTCACAGCCAGGGGACCCACGCCCTACACAAGAAGGGCCTGGCTCCTGCTCTGTGGAGTGAACATGTGATGTGGCAGGGGCAGTTGCTCCCTCTAGGCCTGGGGCCCAGCTCACAATGCCACATGGTGTCACATGGTCCCCCAGCAACAAGGACTGACCCATGGTGTGTTGCAGAACAGTTTTCTGGGTCCTCGGGACTCCTGTCAGCTGGCGTCTCCTTGCCAGTAACCCACTCACAGCTGTATGTGGCCACAGCTTACAGAACATCCCCCAGGCCCCAGGCCCCAGGCCCCACCATTAGAATACACTTGTGTTGATTATTTAGTCCTTAAGCAACTCCTCAAAGTTGGTGTGTTCTTATCTTTCCCATTTTACAAACAAGGAGGAGACAATAAGTTAAAGGATGCCAGGTGGCTCATCTGGGCTCACACAGGAAGAGGAAGCAGTAGGTTTGCACTCAGGTTAAGCCTTTTTAAATATCAGAACACTTCACTCTCTCTGGAAACCCACTGCCCCACTCCAGGCCATGCTATATACATATGGAACTGGGCAACTCATGCCTTATCTGGACCAGGTCCTGCTACCCCAGGCGGTGAGTTCTCCACTCCATGTACAATGGCTCTGACACACAGAGATGCTTCCACAAGACCCTCCTCAAGAGCAAACACTGCCTAAGGACCTACCTCAGTGGGTGCTGTGCTGAGTACTTGTACCTAGAAATACCCATGCAATTTTCTACTTCATGAAATAGTTGCTATGACAACCATGAGCACCCTCATTCTACAGGTATGAAACCTGAAGCTGCAACTGCTCATACAGACTTGAGCTTCAGAACAGGGCACTGGTGGATTCAAGGCCCAAATCCAAAACCCATCCTACTGTGTCAAGACATGTTCCTAGAGGCTCTTCCTAAGGAACACATTTGGGTTCTGCATATGGGGACTAATTTGAATCTTGGCTCTATACTTCTTAGCCCTAGTCACACCAGCCCCAGTGCCCAGGTTATGCTGCCCATCACTGGGTATCTTGCTCTGGGTATCTCCGTGAAAAACTATTGGTACTGAAAATCACCCAAGATTCACTGCTTCTCTTTCTATTCCTGCCCATCCTCCTGAAACAGAGGCCTTCCAGGGCAGCTCTGTGGGGTTTAGACCTGGGTCCCACCTGTCACATTGCCTGGTCATCCCACATCATCTCTGTCCTATCCAATGGGGATAATGGGGCCACCCCAACATGCTTCAGTGGTGAGGTTGCTGAAGAGTCAGATGTGGCATGGGGAGGGTCAGGGTGCCTCCCTGCTTGCTCACAGACATCAGATCCCAGGTGGCAGTGGTTGGCGACAGTGTTGCAAGGACACAAGCTATGCCAAGCATAGAGGTGCGTGAACTGGGCTGACAGGGACAACATCAGGAAGCCCAAAGGGACACTCTGCAAGAAACACAACAGCAAGTGCTTCCAGACTCACCACATTCTCAGGAACGAAGACATTGAGGTACAAGCAATCTTCACTGACTCCTGGAGGTGCGGGCGTCCTGGTGCCCGGCTGCCAGCAGCTGGCCCTGCCAAGACAGAATGTGCTGTTTCCAAGAGAAGCTGTCATGGGGACATCCCCTGCCTCCCCACTCAATCCATGGCCAGGACCTGTTACCGGCTTGAGCAACGAGAGCAGAAACTAGATCTGGGACCATGCAACATGGCCGAGCAATGCTCACCTGCCCACAGGCAACTTGGCTCAGCACTAGCTTCACTAGCCCCAGGCTACAATCACTCCTCACTCAAATCTCCACCACCTCCCCGGCCCCCATGGGCCTGGCCTGATGCAGTCAGGTGCTCTCATCGGTGCACAGTTCTGGCTTTGCTTCCCAAGGGGTAGAACACATTTACACCCCACCTCTCTATACTACTGTTGGAGTCAGAAAAAATCTGCCCTTGGGTTTCAATTTTTTTGCATCAAAATAAACGTATCAGTTGAGTCCATTCCAACTTTTTAGGCAGTAGCCTCAAATCTGACCACAAGCAGTACTGGACAGAAAAGGTGACAATCTATTGGCAGTGAAGTGCTTGTCACAGGCCATCTGAAGGCACTTCAATTAGGAGAGCAGTTTCCACGTCAACTGTTTCAAATGACATTTGTGTGGAAGGAGCAGGCAAAACAGCATATGTTGAGAGGGAGAGAAAGGATATTCAGGTCTAGCCAAATAAAACTCCTTGCAATATTGTCTTCTGGTGGGGAAAGCCTCTCCAGTTTTTGGTTTGATTCAGTCATTCCTGTTCCCACAAATCTGATCTCTTGCATCTCCTAACTAAAGCCCCCTTCGGCTGTGTGCAGTCATTGCTGTACAGCTGCAGATGACATGCAACGGACGTCAAGGCCGTCAGAGAAAGCGTGGGTTATGCAAGAAATGATACATGAATTTCAAAATTACCTTATCTCTTAATTCCATTTTCATGAACCCTTTGAAGCACCCTTGTTTGTACCCCACTTTTGGGGGTGACATGGTTGTTTCAATGGCCTCTCTTTCCTGGATGCAATGTCCAAGGACTTTTGGAAGAATGGATGCTGAGGAAGGCAGGACAAACCGAGTCCCCCATCACTGGATGGACAGAGCACCCAGGTCCAAGCATCTCCACATGGACTCCTCTAACAGTAAAGCAATCTTCAGTCCCCGAGATGTGGGCATTTATTCATTACAATATTCAATGAAACCTCAAATAGCATTTATCCCATCCCGGAATGCACTGCGCTGCTATGGAGTCTTGCTTGGATGGATTAGAATGGGAGAAGTTTCTCTGGGAAGTCATCAAAATGCATTCCACTCAACTCCTACCTTGGCTTGGTGGCATCCCAGGAGCCTGTCCAGTTCAAGGGCTCTGGTGCCTGGAAGCGGCCCTCTTCCAGGGGTGGGGTAGCATAGGGAACTCCAAGGAACTGGTCCACTTGCTTCCACGACATACCCAGTTGGATGGCCAGGGACCTTCCCAGCAACCAGCCGTGGGTGGCAATGGATACAGAAGGTGTAGATGTCTTAGAGCGGAGCTGGGGGGTCCCTGGCAGGAAGACAAAGTGGGTAAGGAGGAGAGGTGGTAGGGAGTGATTGATTCGCTGGTGTTCTGAAGGCACTTTAGGCACAAGAAAATAAAACCACTGCCATTTGCAACTTGAAAATGTCAGTAATTCATCTGGATCACATAGCTTAAGTCAAGTCAGTTTTCCATTGAACAACAAAAACAACAGTACAGCCTGCTAATCTTTACTAGGCACCAAATACATGCTAAGGGCAGAACTAATTCCCTCCACAATGTGTGGATTCTTCCCAGTCGCCTTGCAAGGTCCACACTGAGCCACAACTCCTTACTGGCACCTGGGGCTATTAAGGAGTCCCCGATGGAGGAGAATTCCACCCCAGACCTCTGCGATTAAGCCAAGCCATCATTGCAGTGGCCAAATACAAGGAGTCTTCCTAATAATAGAGATAGAGAATGAATGCAACTTTTATAGTTATGCCAGGTCACGTTTCCCCACTAAATGTGTTTACTGCAAAGTTATGAAACCAAATGACTTCAAGAACTTTGGATCTCAGGTTTGCAGGCTTATATTGAAGGACTCCTGCCAGGACCACAGGGTCATGTCAGGTTGAAAGCTCTCATTTCTCGCCGCCAGCTCTTAACCATGCCCCTTTGTCACAGAGAGTCAATGGCCAGTTCCTTCCCACCTCTTCTGTGCCACCATTGCCAGGATGCCCACACCCACAAGAACGCCCTGTTGCTTCCTGTTGAACCCCACCTGGCCCCTAAATTCAAGCCAGGTATGCCTGCCATCCCTCCTTCAGGCCCCAAAGCCACTTCCGCCCCTTCCCTGAAGTGCTAATCTCCTGCTACATTTATCAGTACCTTGGTCACCCTATCTTATTTCCTCCATTGTATTTTCTTTCATTCATTCATCAGTTCAATAAACCTTTGTTCAGTCCAGGCCCAGTGCCAAGAACTCTTTCCAGGGACTTGATACTGTCCTGTGTCTGACTCAGGGTCTTGTACATAAGGAACAATAAATAGCATGAAGAAAGCTTGTGCCTGGGAGACAGGCGTCCTGGATGAGGTCTAACAGTCAAGTGCCAGTGCGACTGGCTGATCTCTGCAGCTTCCTCTATCAGAACACATGGCTGGTGGGCATATGGGAGAGGAGGCAGGTGGACACAGAGACGGACAGACAGACAGACAGAATCTCTCCATTGCTCAAGGGCTTGGCATAATGCAGCAGCTCTCAGAGGGAAGTGATTCTTTTAAAAACATTTATTTACATATTTATTTGAAAAGTAGAGTAACAGAGAGACAGAATCTTCCACCCACTAGTTCACTCCCCAGTTGGCCACATTGGGCAGAGCTGGGCTTATCTGAAGCCAGGAGCTAGGAGCCAGGAGCTTCCTCTGGGTCTCCTATGCAGATACAGGGAACATCTTTCACTGCTTTCCCAGGTTAGTAGGGAACTGAATCAGAAGTGGAGCAGCCTGGAGTTGAATCAGTGCCACTATGGGATGCTGGTGCTGCAGACAGTGGCCTTACTTGCTACATCACAGCATGTGATTTTTGTCCCTTGGGGACATGTAGAAATTCTGGAAACCTTTTTAGTTGTTGCAAGGCTTGGGGTGTTGCTAATCACCCCACAATAGATGGAAAAGCTTCCCACAGCAAGAATTCTCTGGCTGCAGATGCTAACAGGGTTCAAGGTTGAGAGGCTCTGAAATCAAGTCTGTTCACAGTCTCCAGGCCAAAAGGCTTTGGAACTGATAGGAGGACACTCCAAAAAATGACAGGAAAAGGAATTCAAAGGTGGGCTTAGGAACTTGTACCATGGTCTTTCAAGTTTGGCCACCAGCTGTGGCATTGGCATCCCATAAGTGTGCTGGTTCAAGTCCTAGCTAATGCCCTGGGAGAGCAGTCAAAGACAGTCCAAGTTCTTGTGCACCTGTATCCATGTGGGAGACCAGGATGAAACTGTTACGGCCCTTTGGAGGATCTCTCTGAATCTCATCCTCTCTGTCTGTAACTCTGTCTTGCAAATTAACAAATCGATAAAAGAGAGAAATGTTTATTTTGGCACAAAGAGATTTAGAAACTCCTGCATCATTTTGTGTGTGAATGAATGAATGGAAGGCAGAGAAAGAGAGGACAGACAGAAGACAAAGTGAGTTGAGTCTTCCCCGTTGTAAAAGCATTAGAGTACAAGTTACAACTCAGAATGGAAAGAAACAGTTACTGTTATTTAATCTGGCATCCAATCACAAATCAGGGCTGACCTTTGGCTTCTCCTCATCAACCAAAGGGCCTCAGGCCAGCTTTCAGCACTGTGGCTGCTACAGTGGAGGAACCTTCTCTTGTCATACAGGAAATAGCCACATCGCATGAGCGTGGCATCATCTGAAGGTGAGAGCCAAGCCAGAAAAGCACAAAAGCTGAAGAATTTCGAGGGAATCCAAGTTGCTTTTCCAGAGACCATGGCATCCAATCCTCTTCGCAGAGGCTGCCCGGTGAGATCAAACATGGGAAAATCGTTAGATGGACAGTTCTCGCTTTGAGATCTCTTGCAGAATCAGTGGATTCTCTTCAAAAACACATCATCCAGCCACGTGACTACCTGGGCTAAGACAATCTCCTGCAGCTCTTAGCTGCAGGCAAGGTCTACGAAGACACATCCTTCTGCACATCACCTTTCTTGGACGTGAGCATTCCCCCAGTGGAGTCCGTCACACTACATTCATAAAGAAGTCTCTCTCTCTCTTTCTCTCTCTCTCTCTCTCTCTCTCTCTCTCACACACACACACACACACACACACACACACACACAAACACTTTGCTTCACCAAACTCAGACCTTGATGCTCAGGCCTTTCTCAGCAGCAGAGCCACATGGATGGGCTGCATGCAGTGGTGAAGCACACTGTTAATGTCAGCCTCCCTTGACTAAGCAATCTAGTGTCCAAATGAAAAGGAGATAGTACCAGAAGCAGAAGCTGCAAGACCTCCACAGGTAAGAATCAAAGTAGCCCCAGATGTGAGGGCTCCCAGCCTCCAGGTTAAAGGATGAGGCTGAAGGGCAGGACAGGGCTACAGGGCTGGATCAGAGATGAGCTCACCCACCACTCTCAGCACTAACGTAGGCACCAAACGATAGAAAAAAAGAAATGTAAAAGAATGTTCTAGATGTACAAAACAGTAATGAACAGTGGTCTATTTAATCTTTTTCTAGGAAATTCAAAGGCCAAGAGGGCACCAGAAATAGACGTAAAAATAGTTTTTTCCTTACTTTCCTTCAGTCCACTCCAGGTGAGTGCTACCTGGACCAGGATAACTTGGGTCAACTTTATCCAAGAATCGAAGGCCATCGCCCACCAAATTTCCATGTGAACCTCATTCCCAGCCATGCCCAGGTTGCTCAGGAATGTCCCCAGAGATACAGGCCTGGGCCTACCTGGCTTTCTGTAGACGTGGGTGGCCTCTTCACGGAGTAGAAGCTGACAGGTTTGGCCCTGTAGGCTATGGGTACAGCTCTGGGTATCAGGATAGAACATGCACCTCACAGCTCCAGGTCGGATCTGAAGAGTGGTGACAAGACAGTCCTGGTGACTGGAACATTCTGCAGGGAAGAGGAGGAAGGAGAACCTTGGCCTCAGAGCTGTTATGTCAGTGATGGCTGCAGGCTTTGATCCAGGCATGCATCCACCCATCATGTCCCCATCCATCTACTCACCCACCCACCCACCCAGTTATGTAATTACTCATTCATCTAAATACCATCTAAAAATCTTAGTTATTATACCAAGAGCTAGGAAATAAAATGGTAGAGACTGCCCTATCAATCTATTTTCCACACAACAGATCTCTGTTCAACTCAGAAATGTGTTCTTGTTGTTGTTATTATTATTACTATTTTGCTTAAAACGTGTCCAGGGATCCTCATGGACTGGAGGATTTGGTCGTACTGGACAAGGTTCTCCATACCTCTGCTCTCGCCATCCTTTTCAGCCTCTCCTCCCGCTGTCCACTTTAATTCTTCCCCAGCTGGCTATTTACTCATCATGTTCCACCAGCAATCATGCCCTTTCCACCACAAATGCCAGGTACTGCACCTGAGAAACTACTGCATGGCATTCAGTAGTGAGGGCAGCTCTGAAAATAGCACCGCTTCATTTGACTAGGGAAGACGTGCATGGCTTCAAGCCCTGTGCATCACCCAGGCTCTGTGAATGGTACCAGCCAGAGTGGTGCAGTGTGCTACCTCTTCCTCTATACATGGTGGCCCAGTCCACATGATAAACATGGTTTTGAACATTTTCATATCCAACCATGCAGGAATCTTGAGTACATTCGGAATCTTGGAGGGATGGAAGTGATACCCAATTTCAGCCTATTTTAGAAGTTAGAAGTCTTTGTAGAAGTCCCAATGAAGCAATTACCTAGGATTTATTTGATTACCTCTAGAATTTACCACCCATGACTAGAAACACTGTAACATCTGTGGGCAGGTTTACCTATTTGAAAGTTGTTTTTGTTTGTTTGTTTTCTGCAATAAAAAGTCTCTCTTGAACTTTAAGTTTTACCCTTTAGATTTAGCTTTGCCCTGTGAGAATGGTCAACCCTAGTGTAGTTCCTCCTCAAATGGCAGCCCACCAGGTATCTAAGGGTAGATGTCATAGCCATTTCCCTTGATCCTCCGTCTGGTCCTCCTCTGGCCTAGCTCAAGGTTGCTCTGTCGCTGGCTGCTTTACCCCTGCAGGCTCTAACTACTGGCTGCCCCACTGAGAAACAGAAGATCCCACCCAGGTATTCTGCAGGAAATGTCTCTCCTGCGAGGCCCCTGGACTTCTTGTAGGATAGCCTGTGTGCTTCAAGGTCAGATTCTGAGGCAGCACTGGCATTAGGCTGTTTCTCCCCATCTCGAATAAAAGCTCTCCTCACCCAACAAGCACAGGTCTTGGGCAGCAGAGAAGTTGCTGATGGCAGCCGTGCTGATGTGGGCGACATCAAACTTCCTGATGGTTGGATCAACAACTACTGAAGACAGGGTCAGGGTCTGCCACGAGTCCAGAGAGGCTAGGAGAGAAAGGGGAGAACACTCACACTGCTAGCATCTGGTGCACCACAGACAGTGGCGTGTTACCCAATGTACTAAGGGAAATCCTCCTCATGGTCTCCACTCCACATGAGACGCTTTATAAACATCCCCATTCTACAACTATTTGTTGAGGTTTTTTTTCTATGAGTCAAGCTCCAGGGATACATTGGTTTAAAAAGTTCAATCAAAAAAACCATGGCTGCTGTGATTATCAATTCATAGCAGAATGAGAGCCAAATAGACAAGAAAATCATTGTGATACAACTGTCAGAATGAAACGGTTAGAAGAGGATCAGGTAGCAATGATAACAACAGGCTTAGCAGGTTTGTTCTACAGCACCATGCTTCCTGTGTGAATGGCTGTATTACATTGTCCTCCTCCAGCCTGAGGCTTTGAGTACACACTCCGATGGGCTGCTCCGCGCCCCATCAGAGTCCACCAGACATGCTCCTTTCCTTAGGGATAGGCTGCATCTAAAATCTAGCCTGTGAAAGCAGATCAAAGTCCCTAACCTCAACTTGGGACCACTGAAAGGTCAGTCTGGCTTCAGAGCTCACTGGGAGATCTGTGGTCCACTGCTTCATTTGCATTAAAATGCTTCTTCCAGGGGAGGTACTTGGCTCAGCAATTAAGTTGATGCTTTAGGATGCCTACATTATACAGGGGTGGCTGGTTAGAGTCCTGGCTGCTCTGCTTTTACTCCGGCTTCCCTTTAACGATTCTGAAAAGGCAGCAGAGGATGGCCCTACATGAGAGACCTCACTGGGACTTCCAGGCCCCTGGCTTCGGAACCCATAACCCCATCCTGGCTGTTATGGGCACTCGGAGAGTGAACCAACAGATGAAAGATTGCTTCTTCTTTTTCTCTATCTCTCTTTATGCTTTACAAATAAGATGAAAATAAATTTTTAAAAATAAGGAAAAAAATTTTCTTCCCAACACTGTTCTCACTTTTTTAACAGATACTAATCCTGAGAGCTCCGTGTACAAAACTTCCAACGTGCAAATCTCCATCTCAGAGTCTGTTTCCTGGAAAGCTCCAGAAAAGACGTCCTCTTCCAAACAAGAAGAAAGTGGGACTCAGACAGGTTTAAGTAGCGTGTCTGAGGGTGCCCTGCTCCTGCACTCTGCAGTGCGGTGAGAACTGGCCCATGGCAGTTACACAGCCAGTGTCTGTCTCCCTGTGTGCAGGACACAGCTGCTCCAGTATGGAGGAGGGAAGAGCAGATGAGGAGCCAGATGGAAAGCCTGGACCGAGGTGGAGAGCTAGGACAGAGCGCATCCTGTGAGTTGCAATGGCCTTGGCTATAGCCGGGCAGTGGGTTTCTCTGAGGACACAGATCCTGAATCTTTGGCACAAAGCTCCACCAGCAGGAAGGGCTGTGAGCCTAGTCAGTGGGTATGGCAGTGTCCACAGAGAGCAGCAAGGAGGCTGATGTGCTGCCTCCGACAGAGGCTTCTGTGGCCATCTGGGAGCTTGGATCCACAACATTCTAGAGCCATTTTCAGCAGGTGCGTCACTGGGACTTAGTGGAGAGGGTATCCTCTCTTGTTCTTTCTCCTTCGTTTTTTCTTTTAAGAAGACTAAAGTAGCTTGTCCTTTTAATACTCTAATCATTTACCTTGCATTAGCAGAACACGATGGCAATAAAACACATCTGAATGCCCTTAAGTGGACAGTGGGAAGGGAGCCTAATGCCTTCTTTATAAAACAAGGGAGACAGGTACATGTCTGTCCAAGGCAGAAGAGAGCAAGGTCTCCTGGCTCTAAGACACTGATCTCTGTGTGCTCTAGAGGTATCCCTGGAGCTGAACAGCCTTTCCAGAAGACCACCTCCAGGAAAAAAAGATTCCAGACATCACCATTCAGGTAGCTGTACGGGAAAGGTGGTGATGTTCATATCACACCTGTCATTGGCATTTAGAGCACTGTAAGGTTCACTAAAGCAGCAAAACAGCTTACTCTACTGTCGTCTTTATCACTGGAAAAAAGAGAGAAGGAGAAAGCTCACTTGCACAGGTGGTTATGTAGTATCTGAATCTCGTGTAACTCAGGAAGGGGCAAGGGGAGCCCCAGCCACCATTCTGGAGCCACTTGCCCTCCCTTAAAATCAGGAGTTGTGCATTTCCAGCCTAGAACTTGGCTTTGCCACAAAAGAATTCTGGGCTTTCATTTTCTTAAGGTTCTTTCTGGTGCTGCTATTTCCACAGTGCATGCAAGCAGCATTTTTGCATCACCAAAGGAGCTGAGTATTTTTAGATGCTGGTACACTGCAATTTCAGAGATGGGGAGCACACTTGCCAAGTACAGTCTTAAAATGGCAGCCCCAGCCACACTCTGTGTTTAGGTTGCTGTAATTGAAGAGTGAATTCTACCTTTAAGTGAAGGCCTGCTTATCTGTTGCCATTCACTGAAGCCAAGGCCTTGCCATGCCCTCTACCTGTCCCCTCTTCCAGCATACAGAAGACTCTTGGGGAGTCTTTGGTGTTTGTGCAGAATCCAATATCTTGGAGTTTCCGAGGACCTCAGGGAACTTCTGAGAATAAGTTCGCTGTGGATGCAATGCGTGAGGAAGCCTGGGAGCTGGGGATGAGCATCCGGCAGTGTTTGTTGTTTGCTAGGAACCCACTGCAGCCTAGCATGTAACCCTTAGCATGGCAACCCATGATGGGGCTGGGGGAAGGTGCTTTCACCACCCACAGCTTGCAGACAAGGAACCTGATGATCTCATAGCACACACCTTACCTAGTCTGTTGGCTGAGCCCATGTTAGCTTAGACCGTTCCACGATAGTGTTGGCCAGAACTGGAATCTCGGTGCCCTAGGGACAGGACCCCAATGGAGGGCCCTACAACAGTGGCTCCTCTCTTAAACAGCACAATCTGGAACTTATTCATTCCATTTCATTTTTTTCTCTAAATAATTTTAGGGCTGACATTGTGGTGTATTAAGTTAAGCCTCTGTGTGATGTCAGCATTCCATATGAGTGTTGTTTTGAGTCCTGGCTGTTCTACTTCTGAGCTGGTTCTTTGGAAGAGCACCTGGGAAAGCAACAGAGGATGGCCCAAGTACTTGGGCCCTTACACCCAGGTGGGAGATCCTGAAGAAGCCTCTGGTTCCTGGCTTTGGCCTGGCCCAGTCCCAGCCATTGTGGAGTGAGCCAGCAGACGGAAGATTCTCCCACTAACTCTCCCTCTGTAACTCTGTCTTTCAAATAAGCAGAAAAGAAATCTTTAAAAAATACTTTGTAGGTTGTAATGCTGGTGTCATCTTCCAAAAATACAGCCTCCTGTGACTCTGAAATGCATACATTTCACATGGTACATGCTTGTAGGTGCAGTGAATGCTTTTAGTGTTTTTTTTCTCCTTCATTTGTCTCTCTCTGCTTTCTCACTCTTTTCTGCCCTGCGAATGACAGGCACTTTGTAAGTGCATTATCACCTACTGACAGAAGCATTTCCCCTTATTTTACTTTATAAAATGTTTTCTTGGTGCTTTTATTCATGTGGGCCAGTCTTACTGGCGTTAGGTGGTACCTCATTGATGTTTTAATTTGGATTTCCCTTGTTGCCAGGGAACTTGAGCATTTTTTCATATGTTTATTTGCCATTTGGGTTTGTTCCTTTGTGAAGTGTTTGCCCATTTCCCGTGCCCATTTCTTGAGTGGCTTGTTTGTTTTGATATTTTGGTTGTTTTGTAGCTCTTTGTATATTCTGGAGATTAGCCCTCTATCACCTATGTAGTGCGCGAAGATCTTCTCCCATTCTGTGGGTTGCTTTTTTACTTTGTTGATTATTTCCCTTGCTGTACAGAAGCTTCTTAGTTTGATGAGGTCCCATTTGTTTATTCTGCTTTCGATTTCTACTGCTTTTGGTGTCCTTTTCAGGAAGTCGGGACCTACCCCTAGATCTTGTAGAGTATTTCCGATGTTTACTTCCAAAAGTTTGAAGGTTTCTGGATGTAGGTTTAGATTTGTTATCCATTTGGATTTGATCTTAGTGTATGGTGAGAGATGTGGGTCTATCTTTTTGTTTCTGCAGGCTATTAACCAGTTGTCCCAACAGCATTTATTGAACAGACCTTCCCATTTGCCTGGATTGTCGTTTGTCTTTTTGTCAAAGATTATTTGGCTGTACCTGTTTGGGTTCCCTTCTGGTGTTTCTATTCTGCTCCATTGATCTTCCTCTCTATCTTTGTGCCAGTACCAGGCTGTTTTGATAACCACTGCCCTATAGTATGTCCAGAGGTCCGGGACTGTGATTCCCCCTGCTAACTTCCTGTTCTTGAGAATGGTTGTAGCTGTTTGTGGTTTTTTGCGTTTCCAGATGAACCTTTGGATCATTGTTTCCAGCCCATCAGCAGAGGATTGGATAAGAAAGCTATGGTTCATCTATTCCATGGAATACTACTCAGCTATTAAAAAAAAACAAAATGCAGTTCTTTGTGGCCAAATGGGCCAAACTGGAAACCATAATGCTAAGGGAAATGAGCCAATCCCAAAAGGTTAAATACCACATGTTTGCCTTAATTTAAGATGATATGATGTTATGTATAACATGTTATGTTATGTATGTTATATGTTGTGTATAAACTAAAATTGAAATGTCAATGAGGTGGTCACAGAAGGTGGTTAAGAACTCGCATTTACTTTTAACATATTGGTTACTCATTACTATGTCAATTAATTCCATAATGATGTAAACCTTTGCTGATGGTATGTTGGAGCTTTTAATTGACTAGGATGATACTCTGCTGGCTCTGTCTTCAGACCAGAGAGGGTATACTTAAGGAGCCGTTGGACTTGACTGGACAATAAGATGCTGGACTTTATGTTTGGTATATACTTGCAATGGGGGAATCTCAACTGAACTTGAACTGTGGTTATGCAACAAGGTGGAGGAATCCACCATGGTGGGAGGGTTTGGGGAGGGGTGGGGAGAACCCAAGTACCTATGAAACTGTGTCACATAATACAATGTAATTAATGAATTAAAAATAATAAATAATAAAAAAAAGTAAAAAAATGTTTTCTTGATTATGTATAATTTTGGATGAAATTTAAAACCAAGAAAGTGCATTTAAGTTCTTACTGGGAATGGCAATGAGGTCATTTGAGAGTCATTGGCTGTCACGAATTCAAGAAGTTTATAATTTGAACTTTATGTGTCTGATAACTGATTGTAATTAGGTGTCATTAAGAATCGAATGAAATATTTTTTCCATTCTACTTTTAAAATGACTATTTATTTGTGAGCTTTTATTTTCAAAATGAGATACCTTCCTGAACTCACTTTGATGCAATTCAGAGACACTGCTGAACTTGGGCTGCTCACTGAAAAACACTTTGAAAATATGGCTGGGGCTGGCCTTGTGGCACTGTAAGTTAAGCCACCATCTGGGATTCCAACAGCTCATCTAAGCACTTTTTCAGGTACCTGCTGCTCAACTTGGGGTCCAGTTTCCTGCTAAAGAGCCTAGGAAAGCAGAAGAAGATGGCATGGTTATTTGGGGCCTTGCTATTCACATGGGAGACTCATATGAAGCTCCTAGCTTCTGGCTTTGGCTGACAGAGGCCCAACTAGCAGATGGGAGATTTCTCTGTGTGTGTGTGTGTGTGTGTGTGTGTGTGTGTGTGTGTCTCATGATCTTTCTATAATTCTATAGAATAAGTAAACCAATCTTAAAAACTAGTCTACCTCCTGCAATGTGGCAGCCAGCCGTAAGGCTGCATTACCACAGTAGAAGCATGTGTGTGTCAGGCTGACTGGTTGGGCACAGGGTGAGTTCCTGCTGTAACCCTGATCTGTCACATTTGAGAAATGAAGGGAAAGTGTCTCAGCATTTTTTGCATGAGATCAAGGTGGTGAGATGTCAAACCAGCAGAAAATGTCTGATGCTCTCTCCCATGAACACATAGTCACAGACCCATTTGCTTAAAGGAAACCTCATACAACTTTCTCAAAACCACCAAATAAAAAGCAGCCAGTAGTGTAAGCTCTCAGGCCTCCAAAAGTGATTCCAATTCTTACACTTCCATTGTGACTAGTACAGAAAAGAACTCCTTCCAGGTCTTCAGCACATCGCCCAGGGAGTTCCTTCCCCAGGAGCTGGAGGAAGCATCAGTGGGCCCCACCCACGCAGGCTGGAGGGGAGACGTGGGAAGAGCAAAGCTCGGAGGCCTTTAGACCGAACAGCCCCAGTTCCCAGCAAAGCAAAGCAGCACACACTTCATGCCCTACGGAGGTAACAGAGTTTAGAAAGAGGCCATCAGAGTGGATCCCTGATGCAGGGCCCCTGTCCAAAAGGGGAAACTGGCACAGAGACAGTTGCTGAGAGGAGGAGTGTGAAGACCCAGAGAACATACTGCCCACAAGGCCTGGGACCTCAAGACTGCAGATAAGCAGGTGGATCCTGCTCCCACCTGACCCGGGACTTGCAGCATCCAGATCTGCAAAACAGCTTCTGCTAGATAAGCCTCTCTGCGCGCAGCCCTTGCCATAACAGCTGCCAGTCAAGGATGCCCTAAGTGCATCCTTGAAGAGAACACCCAAGCATGGATTCACAGAGCCTGCTCTGCCCCAGTGTTGCCCCCTGGCCTTGGGATGGTTGCTTAACATCCCCAATAACACACGTAAAAGCAGCCAGTGTTTGTGATGCCTCTTCGTTGCTCATTCATTTCAACTGCTCACAGCCATGAGATCTCATGGCTCTGCAGGTTACTCCAAGTGCTGGCCTTATTCACTGTAAGGTGGGCTTATTTCCTGTAACTTTGCTCTGACTTTGAGTAAGATGCATTTTGTCTTTGTAACTGTGCTGAAATCTGTCAAGAAGAATAGCCACAACACCTGCACTCATGTCACAGCACACTCCTCATACAATAAGAATCACTATTTTCTACATATTCTCTGGATAGGTAGTGGTGGTAGTGGGGTGGGGATGGAGTGAGCTAAGCCGGTCCCATCATTAGCTCCAGTTGTTCCAATGGACCACAGAGGTGTCATATTTCTTGTCTGTGCTAGGACTGAAAAGCAGGGCACTGGGTTCAGGCCATATCAGGATAAGTCTGCACACTGTGGCTGTCATTATAATCTCTTGTCACAGCAAGTGCCTGACTGCTTGCTTTCCAGGAAAGAGAGGGCCCACTCCTCACCCATCTTTCCAAGCCAATGAGTCTGTGTCTGTTGCTCCTAACACAGAACGGTGGCTGTTTCAACATCCTCTCAAGGGCATTCACTATCACTCATTCCCCCACCAGTCCCCACCCAACACTCAGAACATTGCTCTGCTCCTCCACACTGAGCCAGCAGGCCTTGCCTAAGAACCTGCTCCAATCTCTCTCATTATAGATAGGGCACTTCCTCCAACCCAGTTTCTTAACTCATGTTTGGGTTTCAAGAGACTCCTTTCCCTTAAAATTCAGGGAGAAAAATATCTAATGAATTGGAGGGGCCAATTATTTCTAATCCAGTCTCATAATGACCCATGACTACATCTGCTTTCCATACTAATGTAACAATTGTGCCCTTCTTTCTCTTTGTAGCCAAGAATCTTGGGGGAACCATTGAGGCTTCCTCAAATGACTACCATTCAGTGTCTTCCTGTATCAGCCCACTACCTATGTAAAGGGTTCTTCCTGACGAACTCAGCCAACGTCGCAGCTTCTGCCTTCCTTATAGTTGTTGACCACATCCCCTGGCCTGGTTTCTGTGTCACCATTTGCCACTAGGGCCCCTCCCACCTTTCCATCTATGACCTCAGGCTTCTCCTCCTCTGCTGTGCCTCCTGGTTTGGCCCTGGACCTTTGCCATTTACATGCCACACACTCTCCTTAGTGACTCACCAGCTTCATGACTTCAAATACCACCTACACGTCACTGTCACCAGTCACAACCTGGCCCAGACTTTTACTCAGAATAGTACAGTCAGTGCTTACCAGGCATCCAAGCACATGTCCCCCAGACACTCCAAAACTCAGCATGCTGAATCCTGGACATTTAGCCTGACTTTCTTCCCCTTCCACACTCAACAGCTGGATCTCTTCTTATGTTCTCTAGATGGGCAATGTCAATCCTGAGGCTACCCAACTTGGAATCCTAAGTATTGTCATTGATTAGTGCTTAAGTGGGCTGAATGTCCAGCTAGGAAGGACTCTACAGAAGGAAGTCAGAACAGATACTCTTCTAATCCTAAATTTCATATTTGTCCATTATTTAAGTGGCTATGCCCCATGGAATAACCACTCCTACCCTTATATAGGTTTATAGCACTCCACAATACGCTCAATTTATCTCACAATCTGTCACCTTCTTGCTTATCTCTCCAAGCTCATCCCACATCTCCTGACCTCCTACCCTCACTTGGTTGTGTACCAAAATCTTCTGCTGTATGACTTTGTGTCACTAATAGTGAACCATGCAATTCCATTCCAACGTGAAGTGAGTTTATTCATTGGATGGACTCAAACCCAATCCAGATGACATCTGCCCTAGAATCTTTTCTGCAGCTCCTTCTCCACCAGCACCCCAACCAAGTACCAAACTATGCCTACTGTTCCACTGATAAACTTCATTGTTCTTGAGATCAACAGAGGCTTTGCCTTAGTTTTCATTGAATATCCAAGATGTATCATGATATTTTAAGAAACTTAAAAGCAGAATAGTAATATAGCTATAGCATGTATTTGTTAAGAATTCATGGGGGTCAAACAAGAATAATATCATTATTTTTTCATGAAGTGTTTCCATGAATAAATGGCTATTGAACAAATTACTTGCTGATGTTCCTCAGTTAATAAAGGAACAATGGACACAAATTCTTTTCACTTTCATCTCTACAAAGATTACTGTCAGCGTACCATAAGGCCTCAGTCAATAATTGCTGAATAATTTAATGAATTGATTTATTAATCATAGAGCAAGCAAATAATAAAAAGTTGGTATACCTAATTTCCCACTTTATGTCAGTTTTCAAAACACTTTCACTTGCACTGTAAGAATCAGTATAAGCCAAGCACTGCTGGTACTACTATTATGCAGGGGACCAAACTAAGGCTCAGAAGTGTTATGCAGCATTGGCAAGACCATAAGTTCAGAACAGGAACCTGACCAAAATGTCCCCTCTCAACTCCTGCCCTAGAACAGCTACTTCTCCTCCTTGTGACTCAGCTGAAGCTTCCTAAAGTGGTCCCCATTCGGGGCAGCAGTGCCTAAAGATATCTGTGATGTTCTTGCATATGCTGAGGCTGGAGCTCTGTGGCCTGGTGAGTAGCCATGCTTCATGCTAACTTCAAAAAGGACTCCCAGAGAAATGTGTCATTAAGAAGAAATCACATACAGGAAACCAGACTTGGATCTACACTCCACCCATATCCTCAAAAAGCATTGCTAAGGTCATCACAAGCAAAATGTCAAGTGGAAACTCAAAGGCTTAGATGGAACCTGATTTCTAATAAGTTTGATTCCTTTCAAGTGGACTCATACTCCCCACTAATGACCTCTAAGGCCCAAAGTCTTCCTGGAGATGGCGTGAGGATTGGGTTTCCTGTGTGTCCCTGACCAGTGTGGGTCCTGAAGGACAGGACATGCCATCCTCTCTACCTAGGCTGACTGATCTTTCCTCTTGCCATCCAACATAGCATGGCCATCCTGTGTGCCATGGTTTGGTCATGTCACATCGTGTAGCTCTCCCTGAGTTTTAGAGGTGAATGTGGGGGATCGTCCTGCACCAGCATGGAAGCCTAGAAACAACTCGGCTGAATGACTGGCTCATGGCCTTGTCCACAGCCTCCTCCCGTGCCTTCCTCCTGATTGCAGTGAGTGCCTGTCTCATTGGCAGGGTCTCCACCATCCCAGGCCAGTGCCTTTCCTGCAATGGAAGTGAAAATCCAGCATCTTTACTGAAATGATCGAGCAAAGCTGAGAAGCAAGATGACCTTCTCCTGCCCACCCTAGACTTTACTGTCACTCCTGCTCACTCACTTCCCCAAGAAGCCATCCTGCCAAGGTCAAGGTCAATTCCAGCATGCAGTCCTCGAGAGGACAGTTCTATTTTGTAAGCTCCATACCTAAGTTCTATCTGTCTCTCACTTTCTTCCTCCAGGTTTCATGGTTCATGCTGCTTCATACTTGAACTTTTGCATGTTCAAACCCATTTCTCTGAAAAGACTTTTTTGAAACTTGCCCATTTGCCAACCCAGTGAACATGCCAGAAACCACAGAAATAAACTCGGTGGAGGAGTCCTGAGCACACAGTAACATTCAACATAGGCCTGTGAGAGCTCAGGAGTCCCTGCATCTCCACTACATCCATATCAATCAATCAGGGAAGCAAGATTTGTTCTTCAAAGTAGATTTTGAATAGGTGTCTTATACACACACACACACACACACACACACACACACACACACACAGATGAGATAAGTCGAGACTTCTCAGGGCCTCACTCTCCTAATTTCAAAACAGAGTCTGCTCGACTCAACTGTCTTATGAGCATAAAATAATTTACAAGGGCCTGATGCGATGGTTTGGCGGCTAAATCCTCACCTTGCACATGTCAGGATTCCAAATGGGCACCAGCTTTTGCCCCTGATACTCCACTTCCCATCCAGCTCTGTTTGTGTCCTGGGACGTTGCACCCATGCAGGAGCCCTGGAAGAAGCTCCTGGCTCCTGGCAGCTTCAGACTGGTTCAGCCCTGACCATTATGGCCACTTAGTAAGTGACCCAGCAAATGGAAGATCTTCTTCTCTTTGTAAACCTGCCTTTCCAATAACAATAAAATAAATCTTTAAAACATGATTTATAAATGGTTGGTATTCAATACATATTTCCTTTTGTTTCTAAATAGGAAGCACATGAAGACAAGCATGTTATACATGCATAGCACACACAAGCATGTGCATGAGCAAACACACACGTAGTCCATGTCAGAATCCCACAAGCACATGTCAGTGCCTGAAGGCAGGAATACTCCCTCCCTCTGAAGCACATCCAAGGGAAACGCTGTGCAGGAGCTCTCAGCACAGATGGGATGTCAGCTCTGGCACACTTCCTGCTTTGAAATCACACTTGCTAGAGGCACATTTAAAAATACCATGCCTCGCAGTGCTGTCTGCTAGGCAACTACTCAGATTTGTAGACTATGTGTGAGTGTGAAGGGAGATATACAAAACTCCATATTTTTTGTCTATCTTGTCAGTAACTTGTTTTTGGTCACAAGTGCTGGGCAAAAGCAGAGAGAAACAAGCACTGTGAAATCACCCTAGAACAGCTTTGCTTGACTCACCCACCTCCAGCAGTCAGTGCAATGCCTGTAGCTAGCAGCACACCCCTCAGCCAGTCTTTTGGTAGTGATGGTAATTTGTAACGGAAAAAATACACCTTTTTGTCTCATAAGTATGCAACTAGCAAATGCTATGTGAGACATCTGGCAACATAGATCTAGTGCCTTTAAATATAGATTTCTGGAACTCAAGAATTCCACTGGGCGCAGGAAATACCCTTCACCCAGGAGGAGCTTTGGGGCACCATGGTATTAATTATGATGAATGGAGAATCATAGAAATCAAATGTCCAAAACTGGGGGTATGGACTAGAGGACAGATAATGACAAGACAGCTGTGTCTGATAACATGGTGGGGCCCTGTTCTGTTTGCTGATCACCAAATGCAGCAGCATAGAAGACAGTGAGTGAGTGAGGGCTTGTTCACATGCATGCAGACAGGCAACAGTCTGGAAATAGACATACAGTGAGATATTAGGTTAAGAAGCAACAAAGATTACAATACCGAGACTGTAAATATGGTGTAGCAGGGAACAGACAAAGCTTCCAGCTGCAATGTGGGCACCAATTTGAGTCTTCACTGTTCCACTTCTGATCCAACTCCCTGCCAAGTAGTGTGGAGGCCAGCTCTGGCTGCTGTGACTATGTAGAAAACAAACCAGGGATTGGAGGATTTCCCTCTCTCTCTCTCTCTCTTTCTCACACTCACACACACACACACACACACTTCCTCTCTCTTTGTAACTCTGATTTTCAAATAAATAAATCTTTTTCAAACCTGCAATATTATAAATAGACTACAACTATCTCAGGCCAAACAGAAAAAAATCAAAGAAAAATGGAAGAGAATCCAATGTATTAAACGACACGCACTGACTTTGAAATAACTGTGTGGTCTCCTACTCTATTTCCACATGGTTTGCATTTTCTATAATCAACAAACCATCAAAGCATTCATCTCTTAAGGATCAAATGCTCAGCCTAGTGCCAAGCACAAAATGAATCTGCATAAATGTTTCACAGTTTTGAAGGAAAAAAACCACTAAATTATTGCTTCTAGGTTAACACACGTTTTTTTCTTCTCTCCTTCCACAAATGTCTACAAAAAGAGTAAAACTCAAGCCACCAGATGTAAAAGAGCAAAAGAAAGAGAGGAAGAAAGGGAGGGATAGAAAGAGAGGGGTGAGGAAAGAATGGGAAGGAGAGACAAAGCACGGGAAAGGCAGGCACGGGCAGAGAAGGGAAGGGATAAGAACGAGGACAGAGAAGTTGGATGGGGAGGAAGAGAGGACCAATGTGAAAGGAAGGAGAAACAATGGCAAAGAGGAAGCAGAGTTTGGCTACAGTAGGGCTGGAGGTGAGTTAGCAAACCCAGTGAAGAACGGACTGCTGCATATCCTGCAGAAATGAGGCCCACGGGATCCTGGATGCCATGGAAGGCAGGGCTGGTCACAAGGTGACATGTGGAAAGGGTACACCTATGTGCTCATCAGTGCTCCACGCAGTACACATTGCCTTGGCCACAATGATTCAGCATTCTCTTTTGTATTAACCCCAAGTGTTGACATTGCTGCATTCAGAAGATGATGGTAGACAATCAGGAAAATTATTACCCACCAAAGTGGGAACTCCACAGTCATTCATCGAACTGACACATTGAGGGACAGCAGAAATGTCACATAATTCAGACACAAAACTCTAGGATGATAAAATCCTCCATTGCGGAAAGATCTGAAAGTGCAGGCTTCTGAGACAGGAATTGCAGGTGGGTGGAGGTGGGCCAATGACCTCATTTGCTCCCTTTGTGTTTTGAGATCATAAACTTTCTGGGACTTTTTGATTTGTTCAACTGTTTGCACAAAATCCCTGATCAAAATCTGTTCAAATCAGTCTGGCTCGGACCTATGCTGCCTGTTGGTACTCAGGGCTGTGGACCCCATCTGGACCCTCTGTGACATGGTAATGGCAATGCCGTTTTTGCAATACCTCAGAAAGCAAGCACTTGACCGTGAATGGAAAGTGCTTAACACAGACATTCCGCAGAGACCACTGGGGGAAGTTACAGTCATCCTATGCACACCATCACTGAACTCAGCTGTGCTACTGAGCAAGGCAGAGCAACAGCACCCATGGAGGGTGTTCTTTTTTCTTTTTATAATACTTTCAGCCACTCTTTGGCTTTAAATAATTTCTCCCACATGAGCTACGCTCTGTCTCCATAGACAGAGCCATAATGACAGGTGTCTAGAATTCCTCAGACATCATGTCACTCACCAGGAATTAACGTTACAGGCATCAGCCAGGTGGCGTCTGGAGCCCAAGCCAAACCTCTCATTTCCTGACAAAGGGACATAGAGGAGGGGCCAGTGTAGCCCACGCAGAGCTGCTGCCTTCCTCCACACCTCCATACCCCAACTGTACCCACCACTGCCCATTTCCTGCTCCCTGGAACAGGCTGCTATGACAGCCATGATCCATCTGCAGAACAGCTCCATCTGGGCCGCTCCCTCAGTGCCAGAGCCACAGACTCCTGGCCTCAGACCTATTGCCTCAACCTCAGCTGTCAGCCTTAGTATGACGTATAACTGAGTCCCAAATCTTTCTCACTAAAAACATCTGTGTTGTGTTTTGTGGCCACCTTGATGGTTACATTCATCTTGATGTTGCCCCAGGATTGCTTAAGTCAGGTCATGCCTAGATCAGGTGAAATAATCCTTAGAGTAAAAACTGGAAGAACTAAGCTAAGGGCCCCACTCTGCCTCCAACCAGCTGCATGAGAGGAGCAGTCCTGTTCATTTCTCTGAGCAGATTTCCATGTCTGCACAGAGGGCGCACTGCCTCACTGCCCTCCCTCCATGCATGCATCATCAGAATGAACCAGAACGATTCGAGTGAGAGAGTCCTGGGAGGCCTCAATGACTGGCACAAAGGGGAAGGGAGGAAGAAAGAAGCAGAGGGGCTCTTGTCAGAAAGATCCAGGTGACAACAGACTTACCCTTCTCTGGGCGGGATGGCAGAGTGACTGGAGGGCAAAAACTGGGGGCATCACTTTGAGCAACTGGAAAGGAGAGAAAGGCAGTGTTTTAGCTCTCTTCATCTCATTCTCACAGAGCTGGAGGGTCATGAATCAGGTACAAGATGCTAACGGCCACACTGGGCTTTGAAGGCCGACTCATTGAACTGTGTATCAATTGGCATAGGCTAGGGTACCTGAGATAACAAAGAGTCTCTCATCTCAGCAGCTTACAACCATGAAGCAAATTTCTTCCTCTTGGCCACAGCATCTTCCCTCAAGGCCACAGCTGAGGAAGAATTTTCAGGGCAAAGATCAAGCAGCAAATTTCCATCTTGCTCTTGCATGTCTGCCTACAAGTGACCCACATTGTGACTGCCTATACAGCATTATCAAAGCAATGAGTGAGGACATGTAGACCCACCACTTGCCACAGAACAGAGAGCCAGAAACACGTGGCAAACAAAGAAACACCTGCCGTCATCACTGAGTGATCCATGATCTGGCAATGCGCTTGACCTTTCTGGGCCTCCGTTTCCACATCTGTATAGTGGGATGGTACAACCTGCCTCAACAATCTCCTGTGAGATGGCAGGAGACAAGGACATGTGTGATACAGTATGAGAGCTCATCAGCTGACAGCCTAGACTTGGCACAGGCTTGGATTGGAACTCATTATGTTACTTAGGAGTCATGTGCAATGATAAGCTATCTAACTTCTGCATCCGGTTTCAGCATGGGTAAAACCAGATCGATGTCAGAATGAAAGCAGACACCATCTCCATAGACCCCACAGATGGTTCATGAATGCTAATTACCTCCTTTGCCCTTCCTCTTCCTTTAAGAGCAAATCTTATACTGAACAAATCTAAGCCTTCAAATACCCCACACTGTGCTCTTTTCCAAAACTAAAGCTGCCCACAGCACATCCGTGCTCACAGGGAACTACTATGAAGTGTGATCTGTGCTCACAAGAGGGTCTTTGGGTTCAGTGGCCCAGGGCAAGACTCGCTTGGCCACTCTGCTGCTATGTGATCTTGAGGAAGCGACAAATTGTCTATCCCCAATTTCCTATAAAGTTAGGATGATAATAGGCCTCAAGGTTATGAGGTATCAGTGATTTGATGTAAGTATCGTTTTTGGTGTACAGTAAGTACTCAATAAATGCTGGCCATCGGTCATGCTTAATATTGTCTTTTCATAATGACACAGCCTTATAATTTTCTCTTATCCATGTCTATGCCTATGGAAAGGCTGGGGTCATAGTCCTGCTCCATTCTGGTCCCCAGGGTCCCCACCTGGGACTTCTCACACCTGTCTCCTTCAATGATTCCCTTTCAAGTTTATTACGTCTTTTCCTGCTACCATCATTGGAAGGCCCTGATTCTCAAACTTTTGCCCTCATTAAATCATGCAGATGGCTCGGTAACAGAAACCTTGTGGGACTCCACCCCAGACAGTCTGTATCTACAGGTGTGATGCAGGGCCAGAGACACGTATTTTAAACACACTCTGAGGTGACGATGCTAGTTGAGGGCTTTAGGAAGCCCTGAGCTAAGGGTACTGTCCTCCCTCACCCTGTGAGCTCCACACACATCACTTGTGCTTCCTAGTAGCCACCCTTCATGCTCCACTGCACACTCGTCACATGCTGCCCTGTGTCATGGATATCAATTTATAAATGCCTGTCCTTCCTGAAAGGGATTCTGACAGCAAAAGCCTCAGAGAACAGTGTGGCTTCAGGGAGGGCTCATTGAAATGGTATTGCCCTTGAAAGCTACAATGTTGCTTCTACCCATCCCTCTTGATTAGGAGTCAGCTCAGTTTGCACAGGACACATTTCTGCAACACTGATGGAAAATTGGAAACTGTGTAACTATCTGATTCTTTGGGTGAACCGCAGAGCAGATCTGCTCAGAACATTGTCGCACATGCATTGCATTTCAGCAAAGCATGCATCACACAGTGCTGCCAGTGAAAGCGATGGGCTCAACAGGAGCTATTAGCCTGAACTTTCTGAGCTTTTGAGGACTCTCGATCAGCTTTGTGGGGATTTGGAGCTCAGAAGTCCTTCGGAAGACTAAGAGCTCTGATGAGAACTTTGAAAAATCCTACTGAAAAATCCAGGGGAAAGTACTCAGCTAATTAACACTTCTTAAACAGACTACAGATGAACCCTAACCTTCCTAGATATGGGAGGCGTGTGCTGGAGCCAGCTCACACTGTCTCCCTCAGCCAGTTGTGCCTGCTTCTCCCCAGCTCTGCTTTCAGCTGCAAGCTGACCTTGAAATTGACCCTCATGGGTCAATTCCCACCATGGCAAATGGTAAACACTTTTTGACATTGTGATATAACAGGTACGTTTGCTCTTCATCCTGGCTCTTGGCACAGAGCTCCTGAAAGCCTATGAATTTCATAAGCAGCAGGGGTGATAGAAGCATCTTTTGCCTTCCAGATTTGTTAATGCATTTTGTTTCTGGCATAAGAGTTTCTGTTTCTGTTACCTTTTTGGGAACTCTGGGGGTACTAAACTGTCTCCTTGTACCCTAATCCAGATGACCAGTAGCTAGGGCCTCCCCAGTAGCTCTGTGATGAGGCTAGTGGCCCTAAACCCCATGACCTAACTGTCAGAGGGCTGGAAATTTCAGTCCATCCTCTACCTCTAGGGATCCAAAAACAGCAGAGCTGGAGTTTATTCAGCAATGGTCAATGAGTTATTCACTTACACGTAGGTAATGGAGTCTCCTTGACCTCCCTATACTAGCAGGTTTGTAGAGCTCCTGAGTTGCTGGACACATGAAGTAACTGGGTGAGCATGTACCCTGGGGAGGCATGGAAGCTCCAGCCCCCCAACCTACCTTGCTGAATGCATCTCTTCCACTCAGCTGCTCCTGAAGTGTAACTGCTGTAATAAACCAGGAAGGCAAAATAACTATTTCCTGAGTTCTGTGAACTACTCTAGTAAATTACCAAATAGAGGACAGGGTTCAGAGGTTCCCCAACTGGCAGCCAGTTGGTCATTAAGTACAGGAGCCCGGGGCTATGACTGGTGTCTAAAATAGGGGCCAGTCCTGTGGAGACTGCAGGGAGTCAGGGTCAGAACTGAACGGAGTTCTTGGACACAGTTGGTTTCCAGAGGGTGGAGAATGGGTTGGTGTGGGAGAACAGAGACCATACATTTTGGGTCAGGAGTTTGGTTAGTGACAAACATCTCTCACCCTCACATTTGCCAGTCCAGATGTTAAACAGTTGGCAGCAAGTACTAAACTGGGCAACATCAGGCCCCTATCTCACAAGTTAGGGAAGTAAAGACACTGCATGGGCAATGGCACCTGAGTGTGTAGAGCATGCTCTGTGCTTGGTGACCGGCATGAGAAGGCTGCTGACAGCTGGAGTGCACAGTCACGGAGCAGGGCCCCTGCACACAGAGTCTCCTTGCAGCCTGCAGAGAGGCGCAGTCCCGAGAGCTTGGCATTCCCTTCCCAGATTCCCCTCCTGTATCTGGGGCTGCAGTAGGTTCTTAGCACCTTCACGTAGCAGAGGAAGGGGATTGTGAGGTTTTGATCGGTTTACTTAGAAGTCAAAATCACTCTGTAAACAAACCAAAGACCTCACCTCCCTACAGGCAGTGCCCAGCTCTGGACAGACAGCCAGCCAGCCCTCAGTCTCTTCCAAAAGCAGAAGATCCCAGTGCCCTAGCAGCCTGTTCTGAGGCTCCCTGTGTTCTGGGACACTACTAGAGCAATGTTTTCCCTGAACTTCTACCCAGGCCCCTCTGCTCCCTGGAAGGGGCTGCAAACAGCCACACTGGCACTCGGAGAGGCTTGTGTGACTCTGTGAGTCTGTGCTGAGATTCACAGGATCCTCTGTGCACTTGAACACAGCCATGGACACACTCTCCCTGGTGTCCTCCTCTTGGGAGTTCCCATTGTGCGCCTTTCTCCTCCTAGATTCTGGGTGACTGCTCGGTCCTTTGTTCTAGAAACAGAGTTGGAATAGAAAGTTCATGCTGCAAGCTTCCCTGTGTAGGTCTTCACCAGTGAGGCCCTGAGATCTGGGAAAGCAGGAACCCTGGTTCCCTCATTTCTATACCTGGCTGCCCATCACAGGCAGGCACATGCTGCTACTCTTTCATTCTTCTCCCCTGTGCCTCTGACCAAGCATCACCCCAAGTGCCACTTCTGCATAATCCACCATCAAACACAATTCCTTGCCTCCTCTTCATGCTCTGGAAAAGCACTTCCCTTCCGCCCCCAAAAGATCCTGCAGCACAAGCCATGGGCAGTATGAATCTTCAAACACACAGGGAATGGGCATGGGAAAGCACCCTCTCCTTAGGGGTATAACGTGTTGTAGGCAAAGCACTTCTGAATTGTGTCTGGCATATGCTAAGAGTTTAAGAAGGGTTCCCTTTCTGCCACCTCTTTGTCCTTTGCCAAATGGTCAGCCTTTGGCAAGCAGACTTCTACTCTTTGTATCCCCATGGTGTCTGGCATGTGGTACCTAGTGGTAGCTTCCCAGTAGATCAAACCATGCTTCCAGAGCAAGGCCAAGTTCTAGTTCTGAAATTCATCAGAACTTCTTGATAAAATTTGATGTCTGGTGTTCCACTTTGACTGAGAGGTAAAAACAAGGATCCCGTCCACTCTTCAAGTTTCAGGTCCAGTAGCTCCTCTTCCCTAGCTCATACCCAGATAAGGATGAGAGAAGAGGTCACAGAATTAGCTTCTGTGCTGAGATGTTCCAGCAGTAGTTTTGTCTACTAGAGAATACAGAGTTGGAAGCCAAACCAGTGTTCAGCTCCCAGTTAATGAGTAAGTTTTGGTTCGAATGATCTCACAAATCAAATAATAGTTTGTACATGTCAACAAGATCCAACCGGGAGAACAGTTTAACTATGAAGCCAATCTTTAATGAGGTTCTTTTTCACTGTCTAGTCTGACTTATCTCTATCCCACCCTTTTCTAACGAAGATTATAAAGAGACAGAGACTTTGTCCTACTCAATGGAGAATCACACTACAGCTTGTCACCACAGCTTTCTAACAGCCAGCCTTTCTCTTCTGTTTTAAACCTCTTGCACCAGAGTGGCAATCTGCCATGTGCATCCAAGATATTTCCTACTGGGGCCATGGGTGGAGAATGAGAGATGCACCTCAACTGAATCAGTTTTTCTTCCTCTACTTTCCCACTGAAAGCAGGCAGCACACGGTGTTAGAAGGCTGCCTTCTAGGACATCTCCATGGCTCTAGGTCTGTGAGAGATGGCTGGAGGCAGACCAAGGAGTCAGAGGACAGGAAGGGCTGGAGGAGCTGTCAGCAGACATTCACCATACCCAAGCCAAGTAGACTTCCTGCTAGCTCTTCATGAACACAGCATTTCATGCACAACTCATTCTAGTACTCAGCCCAGTATGCTGTAGTTGATCACACAGGTTCCTGTTCCCCTCTCTAGGTTGCATCTACGTAAAATAATGGCATCTCATTAAACTTAGGATTCTCCATGTCCAGTAAATCTCAGTGCATTCCATAAAACCCCCCAAGCTTTCAGCCTCACCATGTATGGGATTCCACATGAGAGCAGTTCATTTGTGATTAGCAACTCTACTTTAGCCTGTGAGTGTGGCAAAACAGGAATCATTCAGTCCCCAGACCAGCACCAGATAAGGACATAGAGGTTCAAAAAGCTTAAGTCACTGCCCAACGTCATAGAGCAAGTAGATGATGGATGTAGAACTTGGACCCAGAGAATGTTGGGCAGGCAGCCGGGTACACAGCTAGAGCCTGCTGAAGGGAGGCGCAGGCGCCCGAGCATGACCGACACTCAGCCGGAGCTGGTGGCACGAGAACTCCCCTGTGAATCTTCAGAATTTCCTGCCCTGCAGTTTCTGGTCAAAGCTTCCGAGTCCCCAGCATGACCCCAAAGAATACACATTGGAAAAAGTGAGTGGTCTGGGCAGTGAGATGAAGAGAAAGAGAGTGGATGGAGGCGGTGGGGACAATGAACTCTGTGGGTTCATTTCCTTGCCAATGCCTGTAAAGATGCTCTAGCACTCTGGTCTCGTGCCCATTTTGCTTCTGAATAGATAAATTACTCCATAATTTCCCCCAGCTCTTCCATGAGTCATATGAAGATGGAAAAATGACATTATTCAGACTTGGGTGGGGTGAGGAGGTAAAAGGAAGCAGTGACAGGTTAACAGCTAAACACCCAGAGCTTGACCCTAGGATCAGCATCCTATGCAGACACACTCTCCTCCAAGCCCCTGGGACTTAAAGTGAGCAGACTGTAATAGCAGCTTTTTCAAAACATAAACCCAATAAGACTGTATGCTGCATTATACAATCCTAAATTGGTTTTTTGTTTGTTTGTTTGTTTGTTTGTTTGTTTCTTTTGCTACAGTAAGTCAATAACTTAGGATTAAACTAAAAGTCAATGGAGTGATTTCACATCAAGTCACAGGATACTGAAGCCAGATACCAGCGGGAAGATTGTGTTCAACCTGCTAATGATCAACTCCAAAACAACCTGTCCTGCAGTGGAGGAAGCTGGAGGAGACTGGTGGACTCAGGAAGGAGCACCCAGGGCAAGATCTGCCTAGGAGCCTGGGGTGGCCCTTTCAGGTTGGAGGCAGCTCTGGAACAGGAAGCCAAATCACCAAGACTTGGGTCTGTTAGTCTTTGTCTTCTTTAATTTATGAACCAATTGCTTGTTAGTCATCTGAGTTAGGGGAAATCCAGCAGACAGCATGTTGAGCATCCTACTATCCAGCCCCTTAAGGGAAGTACAACATTGAAAAGGGAAGGGGTGGGAGTGCTGTGATGGACGATGTGAAGGATGTGGGGCTCTCCATTGCAGACATCCTAAGACACCTTCTAGATCAGAGTTTGCATGATTCATTTCCAGAGCAAGTACCAAGAAAAGTCCAGCACCTGTCTTACACTGACTCTGAACTGAAGGAGGTCACTGATGGAAGAGACTGCAGACACAGCTCAGCTTTCCCCTTGGAGTCCTAAGATGGGGATTTCAAGCTTTCAGGAGCTGAGGCATCTCTGTGAGCGTGCTTCTGGGACACACATAGAGACATCTAGCCTCCACTTAGTCACCTGCAGTTCCATGAGTCTATCCAAACTGAAACACTCAAAACAGAAGATAGTGCTACAGTGAGTCTCACTCCCTTGCCTACTGATGGAGAAACTGAGCAAATGGTCCAACTTGCTTGGAAACAAACACTCTAGCAGACAGCAGAGCAGAAAAGATCCTGAAGAATGCTCCACGGAGAACAGTGGATTCTGTCACATCCCAAGGCCATTCACTCATTAATTCCTCCATCAGGTTTAAATTGAGATCCCAATATGTGTCAAGGTAGAACCAGCACACTTCAAGGCTCCACTCTGGGCCAACAAACGCTATACCAGGAATTCCTTCTTGCATTGATCCTGTCAAGTGCACTCTGGTTGTATTTATGTCTCTTTCTGAGACTGCAATGGACTACATTATCCTGATTAACTGACAAGATGAGAAAAATATGGGAATTTGGAGGTATTTGTTGGGCTTTCCTATATGCAACAGCACCCTTGCTATTTCTTTGTCTTAGCCCGAGCAAGGCCAAACACCCCCTTAACTTTAAGGTTTGACTACAAAAGAAAAATCACTGATGATTGTGGCACACTGAAGTTGTCCACTCTTCAAACTAAATATCATCCATGGAGCTGACCCATTTTCACTTCAGGAAGCAATTCGGCACCATCTTTCCTTTGAGTCAATGAACAGCCTTCCAGCTGATTAACTTGTGTTAAGCAGAATCAGTTTTTGTTGCTTATAACCACTATATCATGGCTAACATCCTTCCTCACCCAATGCTGGGTTGTGACAGAGACTAGTGAAGAAGGCCACGGAGCTGTAGGGAGGAAGGCACTTACTAGGCTTCTGGTACCAGCCAAAGGGATAGGTGCGGACTTCCGTGTCTGGAGAGCCACAGTCCCAAATACGCCAGGCCCCTCCATTTTCCTCACTGCATGTTTGAAGGCCAAGGCTGTTAAGGATTAAGCATGTCACCTCCCCTCCTGGAAAAAGAAAATGGGGAAAAAAACCCAGCTATGAGCAGGAAGCTAAGTACCAGAAGACACTAGCAGAATGAGAGAAGTTGAGCAAGCTGATTGCTCAGTAGACATGAAGATCAGCCCTGTTCACCTTGAGGAACCAGGGGCCAAGTAAGAGTGCAGTGGAGACTGTGCCCCCCTAGACTGCTGAGGATACAGGGAGGGGGGCCGTCGCCATGATCACCTTTTAACTGGGAAGTATTCAGAAAGCCAAAGCCGGTGCAGCACGGGTCTGTGTCACAGAGTCGCTCACATTCGAAGAACCTGGTGTGAGAAGAGAAATAGCGGTCTGAGAGCTTCTGCAGCTGGCCTTAGGGACTCCGGGGTCATTCCTGCTTCAGGGACCACTTTCTTCATGTCTGCCTAAAACTGAGGCACCGGACCAACACACACTCCAAACAACCTGTCCCCTAGCAATGAGGTCCTTTCTGAAGACAATACTCCTTACTCCTTTCTCAGGAATGTCATCTCACCATGCTTCTTTCCATCACTCAGCCATTCAGCAAACATGTATCCTGTGCTTATCCTGTGCTTATCACATGCCATGCTCCAGGCCAAGCTAACCCAAGGCCTGGTTCTAAACCCTCTTGAATAGAGCACCAGGAGGCTCTGAAGATCAAGTTCATTGGCATGCTTGATAATTTCTATTAACTGACCAGGCATAGTTCAATATTTCTCCTTTCTTAGTAGAATGGATTGAATAATAGGAATTTATCTTAGCTAAGGCTTAGATGTTGTAACCTTCTCATTATCAAAATCCCCAGTCCTTTTGGGTTCTATAAGACTTATTTTTACTTTTGTTTTTATCTTCTGCCTTGTGTCATCTTCTCCATAGAAGTAGAGTGGTCTTAGTAATAGACACTAGAGCTGTGATTAAAACAACTCACCCATTGGAAACAGATTTCTCAGACATGGGTACTTTGCTTCTAATGGAAATCCCCGACACTTTTTGGAATGGCAGGCGCATGTAGAAGTTTTTCACTTTATCTGCCAGTGTAACTATACGAAAGGAGAAAACAAAATGGTGTTATTTAAATAAATAGGCACCTTTGTCCATGAACCTATAAGGCCAAGGGAGCAAAAACACAGAGTGACAGCTTCCAAACACAGAATGTTCAACTTGGGTCACTCTTGGCTGCTATTCCTAATCTGACTAAAATAACAGTAAGGAAATTCCTGTAGTGGCACAAATTCATACATGCGAAGCTAGTAGGAGAGGAGACCATAGCAATAAAATCTGTTAAGCCACAGAGTAGAAAAACTGGCTTAATGAATCCCCAAAAAGACAACTCCATTTTTTTCCCATGGGAGGAACCCAAAAGCAGCTCTAGATTCCTTTCGAAATGCCAGTAAGTGTAGCAATCAGCAAAGCTGGGAGTACAGGTGCCTAAACCAGAAGGAGCTGCTGAGAATCTATGCATGGTACACTTGGTTTACCACATGCCACACCTCTTCTTCCAGCCAGTGCCATCCCCAGCATGGAAAAGGGCAGGAGGCTTACAGAGGGTAGACAGAAGGTCTCTCCCATGCTTCAGGCAGAAAGAATGTCACGAGCAGCACAGTGCAAGTAAGAGATTCTCCCAAGTCAGCCTACATGGTGAACAGTAAGCCTTCCCTACTATCCAACCTTTCCTGGCAACTGTATCACTAGCATCTAGGATTATGGTCCAGGAAAGTTATTGAAAAATTTTTCTGGAGAAAAACCTAAGGGTGGGCTAGCCAATCTGTCCCACAGAGAAACCTACAGTAGACAGGCTGCCACCATGTGCTCAGAGCTTTCCAATCAGCCTGGGGACCTCCTTCATATCAGCGTGAAAAACCAAAAGGCACCTGTAGCTGAGAAAGCCCCAGCAAAGCAGACAGGACCAGAAACAAGGATGGCAACAGGTCAGGAAGATAGAGAGTTACAGGGTGACAAAAACACAGGAAAATAGAAGTGCATCACTGGTGATGTGGTGCAGTGGATTGTGCAAGTGCATATGATGCTGCTGGTATTTCACGTAACAGTACTAGTTGTTGTCTTGGCTTCTGATTGAGCTCTCTGCTAGTGCATCCAAGAAAGCAGCAGAAGTATCTCGGCCCCTGTCACCCCCATGGGAGGCTCAGATGACATTCCAAGTTCTTGGTTTTAAACTGGCCCAATCCTGCATATTGCAGCCATTTAGAGAGTGAACCTACAGCAGGGAGATGTAGGTTCTGCCTGTCAAATAAATAAATAAGTCTTTTTTAAAAGGTATCTGGTTGAGGTCATGTGCGTGGAGCAGGAGGGCACTCCAGAGTGGAGCAGGTGGTAAGGAGGAAGCTTGGATCCCAACCATGAAGACTCCCAGAACTTCACCACAAACTATTAATACGAGCAACAAGGACTACATCCCAACTGCCTAGGAGGCCACAGGGAATTGGATGCCCTCGGAGGCCGAGTACTCTGAGGTCACCCACCCCCAACCGGAGCTTCCGCAGGGGATGGAAGAAGTCCAAACACTACCGTGCAGAAACCAACATCATCGGAAAGACAACCAGAAGCCCTGAGCGGTCCGCACAAACAGAAGAACAATAAACGTCCTTCGGGACCAGGGAGGAGAGCTTTCTCTGGTCCGAGCCTGACTCCAACCTCTGGACCTCCACTCTCCCTCACAATGACCATCGGGATCGCTCTGAAAACCCCTCATAGCAAACAAACAACCATACAAACTAAAAAAACCTAAAATAAATAGACAAACAACAAAAAGTAGAGCTTGGAATCCAACAGGAAGAGCTGGCGCGGATTGGCTCATGCCTCACTGGGTGGGACACAAAGATTAGTCACTCCTCACCATGGTGTTGGGGATTTCCCTGCACAACTCTCCCCCCCCCAAAAAAAATGTTCTGCACCTTAAATGTCGACAAATGTCTTGTTAGAGTTACAAGCCAGTCTAGATTACCCTAAAATCTGCCAAGATCAGCAAAATTATACTTCAACACAACAAATGGCTAAATACTAAAATGAAATAGACACGAGACAGCTGAATGGTACCTTATAGCCATTTTAAGGTATATAGCAGCCGGTCCTGTATATAAACTAAAATTGAAATGTCAATGAGCTAATCATAGGTTGTGGTTAAGAACTTGCTTTTTTTTTTTTTTTTAGCATACTGGTTACTCACAACCATGTCAATTCCATAATGTTGCAAATTGCTGTTGATGTTATATTGGGACTCTTAATTGACTGGGATGATATTCTACCAGCTCTAACTTCAGACCAGAAATGGTCTCCTCAAGAAACTGTTCAACCCATCTGGACAATAAATAGCTGGACTCTACGCTTGGTATACATTTGCAAGGAAAGAATCTTGATTGAATTTGAACTGTAATACTACATCAAGGTGGAGGAATCCACCAGGGGGGAGGGGCGTGGGGAGGGGTGGATTCCCAGAGCCTATGAAACTGTCACATAATGCAAAATAATTAACAATAATAATAATAATAAAGGTATCTTGTTAAAGCCAGTTACTGCTGAGCTCATCTATATTAAGGAGCCAGGTGTGGTTCCCACAGACCCATGCACCTGCAGCAGCTTTTTCTGTTGACACTCCAGAGTAGAATTATTCCCAATGGTTGACTCTAGGCATTTTAAAGCAGTTTTCCACCTTTATAAGGAACATAGATAACTCAATTCTGAGAGGGAGAAATTAGTCTTAATATTTCCAAACTCACAGAACCAGAAGCCTACTGGAAATAACTGATTATCCTACTGAGAAACCTGTAATCGACACACACAGGCTGACACAGAATCCTCCAATGCTCACCTTTCTTCTGGAACAAGGCGTTGGGCCTGTGGGGCAGAACAAGCCTGCAGCCCCAGCTGTTGGATTCTATGATGTCATCACACTCCTGGGCTTCTGGGTAGAGAGTGCAGGTATAGTACAAGGGCTCAGTCTCTGTTACATCCACAAGCCGACAGAAAAGGGGTTCCTGGACACAACCTACAGGTAAAGAGAGCACTGGGTGTTAGTCCTTGGGAGGCCTTCAAGTCCAATGACATCTAGGGGAAAATGCCTTGAAGAGGCTCTTCCTAGGCAAAGTGGAGGCCCAGAACATGATCACATGATGTGGAAGGACTAAGAAAAACACTGGTGTTCTGTTAGCTAGGCAGATGCTGTAAATAAAGGTAGCATCTGAATGGGGTGAGCGATATTTCAGACTTAACACTACAGGAGGTACAGTCAGGATCTACAGGCCAGAGGCGGCGGGGCTATTAAAACTGTGAACGTTCTGAATGATTCACCTGCCCCCTTTGTCACTGGTGTATGTGAGTGGCCAGGAGCAAGGAATATGTTTTATTCATTTGCTTGTTTTTCCTTGTTTTGGTTTCATTTTTTTCATTTCCAAAATCAAACCCAGGACCTAGAATATAATGAACACTCAACAACTGCCTGTTGGGCAAAGGATGGGTGGATGGCTGGGATTGATGGGATGGATAGAACAAATGGATGGGTGGATAGACAAACAAATGAATGGATGACAGATTTTGGGATGAAAATTAAGGTTAACTGTACTGTACAGTTCTTAAAGATAGGAGTTATGTCCTATCTTTCTTCTATTAGAGAATTTCAGAGAATTCATGGAAAACCCTGAAGTAGACACTTAGCTCAAAGGTTGGTGTACCCAGGTTAGAGTTTTGGCTCCACCTTCTAACTCAGGCCCACTGGGACAGCAGTAAAAGCTCAGGTACTAGCTTTCTGTCACCTACATTGGAGGCATGGATTGAATTCCAAGTTCCAGTCCAGGCTTGGCTATTGTGAGCCTTGGAGAAGGATCCAACACATGGAAGTGCTGTGTGTGTATGTGAGCACGTGTGTGTATGTGTGTGTGTCTTTTTCATAAACAAAAAAGGTCATGGAAAAGTAAAATTAAAAGACTACTTTAAAAGTTTTTAAATCCATGAAGTGTTTTATAGCATGCAATTTTCATGAACTTTTTGAAATGTCCTCAGATATCATGTGCTGCACTAAGCATAGTCAACACTGAGTTACGTCACTGGGCTTGGTCTGAGCTGTGTCCTTGGAGTTGTTAAATTTGTCCTTTGATGTCTGACCACATGGTGTAGAAGAAAAAGCATAAGGTCCAAGGATGCTCACGAGAAAGACACCACTGGTTTGCCTGCTGAGCTGAAAATAGGTGTTTGAAAAGCCAGTGCTGTTGACTGGGCAGGAATCGGCTTCCATTGATAACAACTCGGTTAATGTCCACAGGCGAGAAAAGTTCTCCTGTCAAACCTGAAAAAGAGAGACAACATCAACTTCCTCTTCCCTTGTCATCGCAGTAAATATGCAAGAGAAAGTAATGTAGGTAGACAAAAAGAGCCAGAGAGGACCTCTTAAGGCTGTCAGACTAGTTCTGAAGTCAACAGGGCTGAGGACTGGGGAAGGCAGGAAGGGTTCTGAAGGGCCCAGGAAGCCCTGTAATTTTTGGAATTGAGACACCTGGAATATTGATTTGGAAGGCAGGAAGACACCATGGGAGCTCTCTGGCCCCCTTGTGTATTCACGGCCAGACCTTTCCCCATGAGAGTTCTGCCCAGTGTTTCTCCAGCACTGCACCCCTCTGTGCTGATGACAGGACACACACCCCAACATTAGGCAGCAGTGCTGTTCAGCCTGTCTCTTCTTAGCCTTCGTGTTTCTGAATTTTCCTTGTGTCAGGTGTAAATCTCCAGCTCAGAGCTCTAGCTGCCTCCATTCCCTGACATGTTCACCAGTCCGAGAGCTTTTCTCAGTCGGGGATCCACCTGCATTTGAAGCTCATTTCTGATTGCTTGGCGACATGCCAGCAACGTGCAAACACCTCTGGCTCATCCCCATGTCACTGTTCATGCCCACCCCTATATTGACACACAATCATTAAATCTCCCACTTACTCCATGATGCTAATCAGGCTTCAAGGACCAATCACATTCCCTCCAGCTGTGATGTTGTGACTCTCTGAAGAGGTTCCCCAGGGTTGAGGACCTCAGCAACCAGGCCCATAGGGAAAAACTTTAAATCTTGCAAGATTTCTGTCTCTCCAGATGGTAAAACATACATCAGAAGAGCCAGGACATATATGCAGGGTCCCTTAGCTCAGGGCTCTGCAATAAGGGACATTGCACTGCCCATGTGCCTTGGGCTGTGCCTTGTGCTGGGGTACTTCTCAGCAGCCCACCTTCCAAGCTTTGCAAAACAAGGACCTCTGTGTTGAGCTCCCTCACTAACAATAACCAGCAAAGGGGACAAGAGCTTGGTGAGCAACTGACGAGAAGAGAAATTTGTCGCGGGCAGAGATCCAAAAGACCAGTTTGCTTCATGGCCCTTTTGGAAGCTGCCTGGTACCTATTCATACAAGGTCCAGTTCATGTGTCCATTGTGACTGAAACATGCCTGTCCCAAGGTCAGAGCTCAGGGAGAGCACAGACTGCCTCTAAAGGCACAGTTACATTCACTCAACCATATTTGTCCTCAGAGTCCTGGCACAGACGTTCTTACCCAGATCACCTTTGCCCAAGTGTCCCCTGGAAGCCTCTGGAAACTCCTAAGTTCCTCTGGAAAGCCTGACTCCTACAAGCCACCTTGCATCCTCCTTCTACAACACTCCTGCCTTCAGCACCTCTGCCTGTTTTGCCTCTGCCACATAGCTGCACCATGGCTGGCACGAGGCTGTGGAAGCCAAGGACACAGCCTCTGCTCACCATCACCCACAGGATGGATGACTGCGCTGTGTGGTCACTTTATTTTCTCACTGTCTTAGGAAGCACCCAGTTCCTCTTTGTGTCTCCTCAGACTTTGCATGCACTTTAAAGGCAAGGAGGCTGGGACAGGGCTTGCCAGAAGAGGTTGCTCCCATGGCTTCCCAAGGGCTTACCTCAACCGCCCAGACTGATGGCAGTAACTGATACATGAAATTCCTTGATGGGATTTGAATCAGAGAGCTCATTCCCACAGCCTTGAGAAGCACAGTCAGGTGAGTGAGCCCTGGAACTACCCCAGCCCTGGTGCAATGGGATTTCTCCTGCAGGCACCTGATCCTCCTCAGCTGGTTGTGTGATCAGGGAAATGATCCCCTTCAGCTGGTATGAGAAAGGGAAACTCAAGCTGAGTTTTGTCTGGCCACCCTGAGCTGCACCAAGGTGTTGGGCAGAGACCAAGTTCCCCTTCTAGGGAGGAGGGGTCAGGAGCAGCTGTTGTAGGAATCAGGCACATTGGGTCTCTGACAAAGTGTGTGATGGTGACTTTACCAGAATGCTCCCAAGCACCCACAACTTATTCACATTTGCCTTGTCATGAGTGCAGAGTGACCCAAGAAGGACACCACCAAGATTGGGAGTCATGGAAACAAATGCCCTGATCTGGGCAGGAGGGCAGGGTCCTAGAGGGGACTGGGACAAACTACACAGCTGCCCTGGAACTGCAGACAGCTCAGCTCAGCTTGGAGGATAATTACCAAGTGGGAATTGGCAACTGGTGTTGCCAAATTTTTCTGTTTTTTTTTTTTTTTTTCCTAGAGAAGCTGAATAATCTGACTTCTTTTATATAAAATCTCCCAATAGAAAAATATTGAGGAAATAAGAGGTCTGTTCTTCAGTTTGATCAAAACAAAGCCCATCTTCTCTGCTGGACCGGTTAGGTAGACCTCAAGGCACAAGTCCACGTGGTCTGTGCCTGGCAGGTGGCTGGTGTCCCACAAGAACCTGGACTGCAGAGTCAACCGGCCATGGACTGAATTTTGGCACTGCTGCTTACTTAGCCCTAGATGGGTTTGACCAGGGATAACGAAGCACGTTAAGCTCAGAGTGTTCCTTGGCAAAACCAACCAGCAGTTGTAACACTGGGGCAGACAGGTTTCTGTAGCACTGAATCCAAGGCCTGGCACCCAGGCGGCTTAGGGACAGTAGTAAGGGTTGGGGGAGGTGCTCTCTTTTACTTCCTCCTGGGGAGTTTTCAGCCTACACTTGTGTCAGGCAGGAAGGTAATGATGGGCAGCAGATAAATTTGAACTAGAAATTTGTTTGAGAGGCTGATTTGTCAGCTCACTCATACTGGACAAAGATCAGAAAGGTGAGTTGCCTGACAGTGGTGCAGAAGGGACCCAGGATAAGGCTTGCTTGGAAAGCAAGGAGGGCAAGTCCTCACAGCAGGTGCTTCCATCTCTATGATCCACTCGCAAGACTGATAATTACAGTGGAAACCTCTGTGTGGGGCAGGTCACCTCTACCTAGAGAGCTGGGATGAGAACATGCACTGGGTCCCTAGTTTTGACCTCTGATTGGACCCCGACAATCCATAAAAGTGGAATGAGACGGTGATGATGCTTGATTGGATGCCTGCTGTAAGCAAGCAGGGTAATCAGTGATACCTCCTGCACCACATAGCCAAAGCAGCTGCCCTCTGAGCACCTATTATGCTTCCCTTTGTCTCCAAATCAGTCTTGGGCTCTGACACAACTCTCACGTGTAGATGAAGAAACGACAGCTTGGGGATGACTCACTTAGGGTTACATAGGCAGGGGCAGAGCTGGGATTTGAACCCAGGTCTGCTTAAACTAAGAACCCAGTTTCTAACACACAAAAAAACCATATTCCTGAGACCCCACAAGCTCTGAGTAAATGCAGAGGGTCTTCATAATTGCTAAACAAGTGTAATAGCATGAGCTCTCTATCTCACGTTCGAGCTACACACTCTGGGAAGGGGAAGGGACAGTCATTGTTTGGGTTTCTGTTGGGTCCAAGGCAGTTGCCATGTGTCTTCTCACCTAATGGGATAAGATATAGGCAGGATTATTTTACTGAACCCATGAAGAACCCAAAGTTCTTAACAGGTAAGCAAATTACCCATGCCTGTGTAGGGAATATAAAGTGGCAGAACTGTTCAGGCTCTAGTTGATCTGCTTTGTAGCATATCCTCTTTCCTCCCGTCTAACCCTGCCCATGCCCTCTCCCTTTTAGTTCCTCCTTAGTAACAACAATTGTCAAGTAAATGTTGTTCCATTTAATGTTCAAATTCATAGCTTTCACTGCATGTCATGAGTCTCTTGCAAAAGATTCTCAAAGTTTGCTGTATCATTAAACCATTCCCAAAAGTTACAGTCCTCAGGTATGGTACACAGAAAGCCACGATTGTGGTCAGGTGAGATCTTCCCTTTAACACAAGAAAGGGCTTGTCTGACTTTCTTTTAATAGTCGCTTTCATAGCTAGTAACCAAGTGCATCTATCATGGCTCTGCCTTGCTTTCTGTGCCTCTTGCCTGTCCAGGAAACTCGTGTTTATGAAGCAGAAGACTGCATGGACCCTTAGGGGGAAGCATCTCTGTCTGAAGAAAGGGCAATGCCATGAGTGTATTCATTGACTAAAGCCTTGGTGCCACAAGCTGGGCTCCACAGCTGAACATATCCAAGGGTATGAGGTTTCCAGGGCAGGTACCTGTTTCTGTTGGAGATGCTAGCCTCCGTTCCATGTCTCCTTTACATGTCATAGACTCAGGCCGAGACCCCATGTCAGAATCTAGCAGGGAAAAAAACAGAGCAGTTGTGATGCTAATAAGGAAAGGGTGGTAACAGGTGTGTGCAATTCTCATGGGTTCCCACACCAGGTCCCCAGGACAAGATCTGGAATAGATCTTGTGGCACAGGGCTGCACTCCATGGGCTTTTATGGACCGTTTGTCCACCTCCCAGTAACAGAACTGTTGTGCACGATACTGAAACTATTGAGATCTTCAAATTCTTTTGGAGGAAATAGAATGTTAATATATATTATTATTTACAACACCTGTGAAGATACAGAGTAAAATTCCCAAAGGACTCAGAAAAATGGAGATTCAGGGAACTAAAATAATTTGTCCCAGACAATTCAGATGGTCAATAGTTCAGCTGGCATTTGAAAAGATAAAAAAAATAAATAAACAAAACATCCAAATAAGGGAGAGCTTGCCAAGAAAGGCATGTACGCCTGGGGGAGAAGCCGGTCTCAGGCATGCCTTCCAGACACTGCATTCTGTGAGGTAAACATCTCAGAGACAGCTAACTCCTGCTTTATTTAACAGGTCATGCCTTGCCATCAGAAATTTCTGATAACTGGCAGGCCCTGGACTTCGGGCACACCGCCGGGCCAGGGTCTCACTCAGAATTTTCTGGTCCCATAGCATTTCACTTAGCCTTGGCAAGGCTCAGTCTTCTTCACTTTAAACGAATAAAATGTCTCTCCCCTTGCAGATTTGCCTAGCATGTCTGAGTAAATGAGAAACGAGTGAAGAATCTTAATATATTGTTTTAAATTGAAAGCCATGGCACGTACTTCTCTTTTCTTTCCCTCCTCCCAGCCCTTTCTGCTTCATCCTTCTTCCTCCAGGCCTCTTCACTGGTACCTTACCACTGACACTACCGATATTAATAAGAATTTATTATGCATTTGCAGTGGGCTAAGTACTTTACATGCAGTACTGGATTGATGCTCATATGTACTTTTTAATTTCCACTGGGCATCTGGGCTTGCAGGGGTTAATTAACAGTATCAAAGCCACACCAGTGGTTAAGTGAGGCAATGAGGATTCACACCCAGTTGCTGTAATTCCACCTGGAATCTGTACTCTACAGTCTTTCACTTGAAGTGAAAAGTGTGTATGGAAACAGGCAAGAGAGGGACTTTTTCCTTTTCTCTCACCCAGTACTTGTGACCATGAAGCAGAACAGCTCACTGCCTTATTGCTCAGATCAGAACCCTTGGAAGTTCACGTCCCACTTTCAATCAACCCTCTCTCCTAACTGCCTTTCATTGTTTCTGAGTTTGAGTAGGCACTCAACCAATGTTCAGAACTCAGAGGAGGACAAACAGAAGGGAAGTGCCACATGTGCACTTTACCCTCCACACGCACCAGATAGCCATGGCAGCGCCACCTTCCTGGGCTCTGTTCCTACAACTGGGGACCCAGGGAAGAGGTGCATGGGACTCAGTGCCCTGTGAGGGAGGGACACCGAGTGGCCATCTACAGTGGCCTCTAGGCTCCCATCCTGGTAACAGAGGAAGCTCGTGGTCAACAAATTTGATCTCCCAGGAACCCACTGCTTCTCCCTCCATTCTTTCTTGTCCCTTTTGCTTCCAGACTTTCACATCTTATCTGATGAGGAATTGAGACCCTTGTTTACTACAGAAAATATTCTCTTGGAAAGCATGCTTCTCCAAGTTCCCTGTGGGAGCACGTTGCCCTTGAGTGAGAGTGGGGCTGGATGTTCATCCGTTATCTGCCCCTTCAACCATGGAGCTCACCTTTCCAGAGATAAATCTGCTGGAAATGGATGACGGTGTTTTGAGCTCCCTCCAGGGCTGTCAGACCTGCAAAAGAAAATGTTAATTTTCAAGAACGTGTGTGCTTTCACCCATTGGTCACATGCCCTTGCTTCCCCCCACTGGCTCCTTCTAGACTTGAGAACTCAATTTCCCACACAAACCACAGCCCAGGAGCTTCTTGAAGCTCTATTACAACTCAATGGTATGAATTCAGATCTTTCAGATTTTGAATGTCACATTTAAGGCACCAAAGAGGTTATTTTGATGGTGAGCCTGGGACAAGAGGATCACTGAAGGAACTAGAAACTGGCTTAAAGAAAACAGAGCTTCTGGGAGCCTTCAGAAATCTTTTTCCACATCACATAATTCCTCTGGACTCTTGCTTTCCCAGCCAATTGGGTTTCTGACTGTGGGAGAGGTTCTCAGGCTACGTTCTAGAGACCTGGGTCTGTGGTATGCTCCCCAAACCCCAGCTATCAACAGCTGTCATGATGTAGCCAACTATTAATACTGCTAAATTCTCCTTTTGGTGGTTTTAGTGTTCATGGATATGACCATAGATGAAGTTGTGCTTGTCACATTCCCTCATAGTCCAGTCCTCAATTCCTGCCAACCTCCCCTGTAACATTGGAAGCTAAGAAAAGGACTCAGAAAATTGTAGGGTACAGGGACAAACATTCATTGCAGGACACAGCTGGCTGGCAATCTGAGGCCACAGGAAAAGACCAACTTTTTCTTTCATGTGAGACTTCATTATGCATAAAGAGCCATTATTATAGATCCAGCACTATAATCAGCGACTTTAGCACAGCGCGTACTGCATACCTCACTATCATGTTAAAAAGCAAGGTCCCCCAAGTTCCAGCTAAAGAAATCAGGTCAAGAGAGGTTAATGCCTCAACGGAGTCTCTTGTGTTTGGCTCCATATCCCATGTTCTTAACCATCACACAAAGGGAAGAATAGTGCATTTTATAATTTTCTCCAACCATATTGGTGAAAAAATGTACAAGTTCTTGTGTTTCAAGAGACACACAGAGGATTGCATGGAAAACCCAGTTGGCAAAATGGTGAATCCTCCACACACAAGCCTGACCCTGCATCATGTCATGAGGGTGAACCAAAAATGCTGAGCTCTACCTAGACTGAATGATGCCAGAACTTCTCATCCTGCCCTAGACGAGAGCATATATTTCCTTCAAGTCTCACACACTTCTCTGATAGTCTTCTTTAGAGGATGGAAGTCACTTAGAAAATTAAGGAAGTGAAAACCTATGACATCTGGATGACCCAGACTTGAATCTTTGAAATTCTGACACTTCCACATTACAGAGCAGGCAGCATCATACAGACCCACAGCACCAGTGCAGAGCAGGCAGCCACCTGCTCAGTTTCCGTTCTACTTTCACTGTTCCCTCACAATGTCATCATTTGCACATTACCAAGGGCTGGCCATGGGGCTCTGCACCTGGTCACAGTGCAGTCAGAATTCTCCTACTATTGTTAAAAATCTTCTTACGCTCACATTGAATGTATTAAGTTTTCCCAGATATAGATATATAGGAATATATCTATACGAACATGTACATATGCTGATATACACACACATATACCTGCAATACAGATGTAAAGTTTTGAAAATACATTAGGCCACGCATTGGAACTCTTACTCAACATTTTGGAGCAGGTGAAAACAACAGTTTATCTTTAGGGAGGCTCTACTGCTTCCAGGTTAAAGACTAAAATCAATGATCAGTTCCCACATCTGCTGCTTTGCAAGAGCAATGATCCTTCATGAAATTGCAAGAGGAGGATCTCCAGGTCTCAGCAGCCTGCTTCTGACTTTGGTAAGCTGGCAGGTCTTTTACATGTCTGAACATGCATGTACACACTGCTGTACATGTTCCTAGCGGAGAACTGCATGTTCTCCCATCACCCAGGGAAAGGTGGCAGCACCACACAGAGGCATGCAGGTTTTGGGTGGTGTTTCTGACCCAGAATGCACAGAAAGGAATGAAGCCTTTCCTTATACTTTGGGCATGGCCAGGTAATGGAGGCATGTGTCTTCCAGCCTGAGAAAAACAGTGAGTCCACTGCACCTTTCTGTTCTGTGCCGTGCAATACAATTCAGCCAACGGAATTTATTTGAATCCAGCATACATGCTGTGAGTCCCTTGGGAGATCCAGAAGGTCCCCCTAACCAGTATCAGTGATCATTGGCAAGTGTGATTTTTAAAATGACTGTGGAGTCTCTTATGGAAACTACAAGGCTGAAGTCAGGGGCAGATTTGTAAAGCAGAGAGGGGCCCCAGATCCCACCTTTTCATGGAGAACAGAAGTTAACCACTGAAGACAAGTGCAGATCCAGGGGTGGCTCCAGAGGAAGCCACAGGAACATACTTGGCTAACTCATCTTCATCTGCCAGTTCCTGATCTTTCCATAAGCCACCTTCTGTTTGTTTCCTTTAGCTGACCTGCTTTTTGTCACAGGGACTAGTTTCAGCTTAGAACTAGGAGGGATGGATAAGTGATTATTATTTATTTCATAGTCTGAGAGCCTCCTGCCTGCTTCTGTTCCCCAAGAAGCCTGTCTCCCCCAGCCTTAGGCTTGGTACCAGCCTCCATATTACTGCTATAGGCCTCCTCACTGCCTGGAGTCCCTGTTTCTTTTCACTTGATTGATGTCTGCACTCACTCTTTATAAGGCAGGTGCTGTGTTCTTGTCTGGAGGCCTCCCTTTTTGCTCTGCCCCTCCCATGGATTCTCACAGCCCCCCACAGGACACCTCTTTCTCTTCGCACCTGGCAATCATCACCAGCTCCCTGAATGTGCTAGAAATTTCCTGAGACTAGGGACTGGGCCTTACTCCTTCTTCTGTCTTCCACCCTAGCACGATCCTTGGTACAGGCCCAGAATTCAGTACAGATATGAATACAAAGAAGAATGAATAATGAAAACCAGAGCCCACCAAGTAAATGCAGGATTTATCCTCCCAACAAAAGAAACCAAGTCACCAAATGAATCCACCTGCATTCAACTTCACTCCATTCCCCAAAACTTCACTAGCACAGTCTAGGAGCAATACAGAACTTGGCAGACATCATCTCTGTCCTATGATGGAAGAACAGTAGTGATGGCCCAGACATCTCTCCTATTCCCTGCACACAGGCTGCCGACACAGCTGATGGCCCTGCAGCCAAGCTTACAGGAACATGTACACACTGAGAGCTGGAGGCAGGGGTTGGCATGGAGCCTGATCTTTAGCACTCACAGGTGCCAGGTGCTCCTGGTTGATTTTGATGCCCTCTGCAGAGATGGCACACTGACACTACAGTTGGTTTTCACCCACACCCTGAGACTGGACAGGACCTAAAATTGGAAAACACAGTCCAGGAGTGTTTGGGGATGTTGAGAGGCTTCTCTCCAGGAGCCCCACACTCCACATAGGATTCACAACACAGGAATTTTCTTTACTCCCAACAAGCACCATGGACTTGCCTCCTCAGCATAATGAATGTCAACCATGGGTAGTACTTGGCCAAATTAGTAGCATTCAGATGAAAGGTTGGCTGGTGGAGTTTCAGTTCCAAGGTGACCCATGAATGAAGGGAGCATGATGGCCTCCCAAGCCCAGTATGCTTGGCTTCATTCCAGAACCAGCCACCAAACCAGAGAGTTCTCCTTCACAGAGTGAGTTTGCACTATGGGGTTTGTCTTAAACAATCCTGACAATATGGGCCCGGCGGCATGGCCGAGCAGCTAAAGTCTTCGCCTTGAACGCACCGGGATCCCATATGGGCACCGGTTCTAATCCCGGCAACTCCACTTCCCATCCAGCTCCCTGATTGTGGCCTGGGAAAGCAGTTGAGGACCGCCAAAAGCCTTGGGACCCTGCACCCACGTGGGAGACCTGGAAGATGTTCCTGGTTCCCAGCTTCAGATCGGCACAGAACCGGCCGTCGCGTTCACTTGGGGAGTGAATCATTGGACGGAAGATCTTCCTCTCTGTCTCTCCTCTTTTCTGTATATCTGACTTTGTAATAAAAATAAATAAATCTTTAAAAAAAAATCCTGACAATAAAGGTGCTCTGGAGACCCCTAGAGGGACAGGAACAAGGCCCTCCTTGGCTCACCGAAGAGGTGACATGTGGTGTGAGGATTTCTGTGCCTGTTTGCTAGCCATGGCACTGTGGTCCACTGGAGGACTACAGGGGAAGAGCTCTTCGGTGATCCAAGATTGCAACTGTCAAGAACAAGCTAACAGTCCTGGACCTCCACTGCAGTTCAGGCAGGTTCAAAACAGTTCCTGAGCTCTGGGGGACCTCCACAGCCCAGGAGCCGGATGTGAAGATGAGAGTCTCCTAAGGTTATGCCATCAAAGGGTGGCTCACTAACTCAATGGCACTCCTCCCCCACCAAGGCCATCTGTTCACTTGTCTCCTCTCCTCCATGGTGAGCTCCCCCACCAGGGGTTGAGTCCTGGGGTCCCCACATCTGCACCCCCAGCAGGAAGCTGGAGCTGAAGGAAAGCTGTGCTCCTCATATGCCAACAGTCCTGAGAAAGCCCCTGTTCCCATGTGTCTCACTCTGCCCTTCCAGATTTTATAACTGAGATAACACTTGCACACAAGGAGCTGCTTGTCCTGGGGAACTACACAGAGCCAGAGTCTGCCTTGGCCATGGCAGCAGGCTGGCTGTGCAGTGTGTTGGTGATCCTTCCAGCTATCCCAACTACACACTCTGGAGAGCGAGAACACCTGGTGGAAGAATCCTCCTGATTCTAGGATTTGCTCAGATTCATGGGGTCAAGCACAACTGGCCTCAGGACTCACCATTTAGTGATTGTTTTCTGCCAATGACCCCACATTTCTGTCTGTATTCCTTTCCCATAAAAAAAATTCTCCTGAATCTTTGTCTCAGTGTTAGATTTGAATTAGGATGAAATAAAAAGTACCAAACACACAAAAGGATGCAATCCGTGAAAGCTGCAGCAAATTACCAGCAGCTGATTTTTAAGGACCCTGTCCTAAGGTGTTCAGGAGACATCTAACCTAGATGCATCTGCTTACAATGAGAATCACAGCTGCACTCTCTCTTCATCCAGCCCCTGTCATCCCAGCACAAAGGCAGGCCTAGCACACCACAGCTTCCTCCAGGGGCACATCAGGCTGAGCCTCCCAACTGACAGGTTCAGAAGGCTTTCTGAACCTAAGTAGTTTTTTCCTATCAATTTTAAACTTTTTACAGGTTTCAGAGAAATGTAATTTGCCTGGTTTCCATTCATTTGCACTTAAAGATATCATCAGGACCCTGCTACAAGAAATCCCTTAGCTTGCTACTTCTTTTACCTCTCAAACAGGAAGCTAGATCCTGCCAGAACTACATAGCTGAAAATGTCCAGAGATGTTCCTTGGAAATGTTGGCGGTGCAGAGCCAGAATGAATTTCTGTCTTAAGATTATATATCACCCTGGCACAAAGGGGAAGCAGAAACCCAGATTTACAGCTGGCACTTCTTGATGCTGGCAGCAAGACAAAACCCAGCCAGAAAGTGCTACTGTTTCTGATTTCTGATCATATAAGTGTGTGTGTGTGTGTGTGTGTGTGTGTGTGTGTGTGTGTGTGTGTTGTGGGATGGCTTCTTTGCTTTAGGCTTGGCTGCAGGCTGGTGTCAGACATCAACCCTCAACTCCTGTGGGGCAAGTGACTTGGATGGGGCTTGGGTACACTAACACAGGCAAAGAGGAGACCTGCTATACTCAATGATGTCCACTTCTGTTGCTCCTGTCCACTTCTGCATCTTGGAGTTCCTTGTGAGTAGAAGCCTTCCATCTCCCTTGTTCTCTAGCACCTAGCCTGGTGCTTCAGGTCAGGAGCAATGCAGAGTGGGCACCAGGGCCACGGCCACTCTGCCTCCAGCTCACCTGCTCTGTGGCTGCTCACATGCACACCCCCACTCAGCAGTTCACATCTGATCCCACAGCTTCCTTGAGCCTGTCATCCTCTTCTCACTACAGCCTTTTAAAAATATTAGAAGCAATGTTCCTGGCTCGGAAAAACGCCATGGTGTTAGTGATGTCCACCTCATCAGCCAAGGCCAAGGCCACCTGTTGTTTATCCTGGTTTGGCTTTTAGTCTGTGCCCATGCCTTGAGCACATAGAAAAAATAAAATCAAGGAAAAAAAATCCTTGAGGTTGAACATACTGTTAGCTCACATCTTGTGCTGAACACGGCAAGCCCCATTTAGCAGAAACTGTGTTATTTGCTGATCCAAAGGCAAAGGCAACTCAGATGCACTCTACCTTCCTGGTAACTTGAAGGGGGCCGTGGCAGCAGAAGGCAGCACGGAGAGGTGTGAAGTGGCGCTCTGGTCTACAGCTCTGTCCCTGGGCTGAAGGCCAGAGAACCAACTATGGCACTTCATGCAGAAATTGTTTCTTGGTGTACGTTTTGTCACAACTGAGTGGAATTCACTGTCAATGGGTAGAGCCGTGATAGAGTCGATTACTGTCCACGTGATCAGGACAGCTGAGAGGGCAGCTGTGAGAGTGTGGTGTACTATGCACCGGGGAGACTGGCATGCTCTCTGAATTCATGGTACTCTGTCAGACTGTAATCTTATACAACCGATAATCAATGCAACAAAGGTTTCTAAGTACAGCCTATCTCTGAATTTTGATTTTTCAATTTAAATGGATGTGAAAGTGATACATAAACCCTAGAAACCAGACTTGGAGTTCTGATGTTAGGTTTTTACCTGGGCTAGCCACAATCCTTTCCTGCGTCCAGTCAGCCCCACAATCTTAAAGGGGGCAACTGGTGCCTTACAGCGTTCTGTGCTGGTCAGTGAGGACATGGAGTGGGTTAGATGAACTTCCAACAGAATGTTTAACTTGCAGTGAGTTTACTGGGCAGTAGCTCCATTGTAATTTGAGGAACATCTGTCAAAGCTAATTCTCCATTAGCTAGATCACCTGCCAAGATGGATTCTGACACACCAGCAAGCTCATGAACACAGGCCAGCCATACCTCAAAGTCCTATTAACTGCCTCTGATGGATATGCTGTTAGGAGAAGAGGGACCAGAAATTCAGAAAACATATCCTAGTGCAGTCCAGAGAGTACACTAGTGCTCAATTTGCTGATCTCGGGAAATGGCCTTTAGATCCTGGGGGCCTGCAGAAAGCACCTTAAACCAGGTCTAGAGCTCTGAGTCTTAGAACTCAGTTCCAGGAATTTTAAATCTAAACATTGCTTCCTAATCTCTAGCATCTACCGCATCCCTGCCTTGCTCCAGGCACCATTTGTCCTGCTCCACACACATTCCTCCTTTAATCTTCCAAGTTCTCAAAGAGCTGGATGCCACATAATCCTCATTTGGTAAACTAGAATTTTAAGACCCAACAATGAGTAAGCATTCACACTGGGACTGGAATCTTGGAGTCTGATTCCAGAGACCACATTTTTAACCACCATCTATCTGGTTACTACCTGGAATAAAAGAGGCTGGCCCTCAACCAACTGTATGAGAAATAGGGTTTGTCTGTCTTGTTCCTGGCCTCACCCCTTACTCTTCTAATCCATTCTATGCCATTTCCTTCAGTTGCTCATATGCTGGAATCCTCATTCCTGTTTCCCTCCAACCACTGTCTGCTGTTAGGAATGATTATCTACCAGCCATTCACATTTTAATAAGAATTTAAGTAATTCCCACCTTGCTCCCACTCCCAAAAATGCTTAAGCACTGGCTTCTTCTTGAGGAAAAGAATGATTTGTACCTGTTGCTTTCAGTTGGAGTTGGCCTCCTCATTGGCCCATAATAAAAGCAACCTCCAATTTGGAAATACCAAGAATACCTCTCCGACAGTCTGAAATCCTCATTGCAGAATACACGCTGACAACACACTGAGAAAATCCCAAACCTTCCAATGCCACCATGTGGTAATCCCCCTCCCAGGGAGGCAGACAAGGGCACATTCCTCACTCCTTGGGCACACACCACACATATGCTCTGGGTTAAACAACTCTCTCTGGATTTATTACCCATAAATATCTCGGAGGTCCTCCTTGCCATGCATTTTTCACCCTGGGCTACCTCTCAATGTAATTGATACCATATGTTTACCAGTCATCACATAAATACTCTATTTGATTTTACTTACCCCCAAAGCAACTACCTAAGCTCCATGGAATTCCACCGAATTAGGCAATATTTTTTCTGAGGCTTTGGTGACTGCTCCACAGACACTGTTTGTGTTTTCTATGCCAGGTTTTATGCTCTGGGTTGCAAATCCAGACATTAATGAGACAGAGTCCAGTTCTCAAAACATAGCACAGGGCAAAGATAACGTTAACAGATGATGGTGATGCAGGCATCTCAGGCATTCCTTAAACTCCTCTCAGATGTTAGCTGCAAGTGCCACCAAAGACAAGCAGCTCTAAACACATCTGCTCTGAGGCCATAATGTCAGATCTCAACTAGCCTCTTGACAGAGCCTTGGGAAGCTGCATAAGCCTTAGCTTCTTTGGCTGCACAAGGGGGGGAATGACAGTAATGGTGTCTCTTTGCAATGGTGTCTCTTTGAGGCTAGGCCAAGGCTGCCAGGTGCTGCCTGACTTGGCAGGTGCTGCGTGTGCCATTCCCATGAGACCCACTTTTGTTTCTACCTTTTTTGTCATTTTCTCAATCCTTCAAGAAAGACAAAACATCACCCTCATTTTACAGATAAGCACATAAAGCACGTAAGCATAGCGAGACTCACTGACTTGCACAGGTTCACACGGTCATGTCCAATTCTAGACTTCCACATCTTGGGACTACTCCAAAGACAGATATTGCGCACTGCCTACCACACTGTCTGTCAACAGAATTCAAGAGGCACAAGGCCTGTGCCAGGGCAGAAAGCAATGGGCTCTGCAGGCTGTAAAGGAGGGATTGTAGAGGAGGTGACATTGAACACTGCAATCAGAACCCTGAGAATGACAGTACATGGAGAAATGGGTCTCAGAGTTTCCTCAGGAGGCAGAAGAGCATTTCTGATCCTTGGGGGATGCAACAAACCCAAAGGCGCCACTCAATAATACTCCTTTGACTCTCTCACTTGTAGGTGTGCAGCCACAAGGGCAGAGCAGAAGCGCAATGCTTCATTCTGAATCCATATGCTGGCAGACAGGGAAGAAAAGAAATGAGAGGACAGATGGCTCTTCCCAACCACACACACCAGAAATGAGGAGATGGAGCTGCTCTCTGCCCTCAGCATAACTTGGATTCTTGATCCTAGAAGGAAACTGGCAAATCATCAGAGTCATCAACCTTAGCTGGCACAAGCATCATCCAGACCGCTTGTTCAAACACAGATGACTGGGTCCACCCTGCACATGTGGAGTGGGGCCTGAGGATCTGTATTCCAGCCAGCTCCTGGTGTTGCAGATCCTATTGGTCCTAACCCTCAGGGCTCTGTTCAGCACAGAGCAGGAAACTGCTTTTTGATGATGATATGTTCTGGGAGTGGCAGGACAGGGTTGTAGAAGACAGAAAGATTCCTCCAGCACTGACCACCCATCTTTGAACTAAGGGCATGGAACAATAATGGCAGAGGAGACTTCTAGCACTAATGCTTACACGTTGGCAAAAAGCGAGATCAGAGAAAGGGGAAGGAGAAAACTCAGTGGTTACTCCTGTTAATTGGGCAACACAACAAGGATCAGAGCTTCTCTTCTCTGTAATGCAGTTGGTACCACTTAGTATTTTTTAACTCACACAGGTGAACATATCCTAGGTAAGGGGCATTGATTAGGGAGGCAGAATGCATTTGGGATCCAATTCCTCCCCCTTTTTTGTATTGACACATTTTGCACCTGTAATTCCTGCCACTATGAAGCAGAGTACATTTCCTGACTTCAGCCTCTGATTTTCCCCGCACAGAATGTGGCAGGGGTGGCTGCGTGTCAGGCCTTTGCTGGACCCTGAGAGGCCTTGCTTGCTCTTCCTTGCTCTAGCCTGCTTCTGCCACCTACAGGACAAGAACATGTCCATCCACAGCAGGAGGAGGCCAGAGGCAGGGTTAGCCCCTCCCAGCCAAGTCCAGACCCAACCCAGTCAGTCAGCTGCCAGTCCCCTAGCCTGGTGAGGGAACCAGATGAGGTCAGTGTGCCCACCAGCTGCCATCCCGCCTCTAGCAGCCTGCAGTCGTGGGTGCTAACATCGACACTTCCAATGCAATGCTGCCCACATGCTGGGGGTTTCCCATGTACTTTTCAGGTCAGTTTTTTTTCCGAAGTATATATTCCTGGGAGCACAGGGAGGGCTCATAGGAAAGTAGCAGAGGGGCCTTGCTGGTCAGAAGAAAATTTCGGAAAGAGTGTAGGTCAATGGTGGAGGCTTACTCATGCTGAACTCCTGGTCTCCCAACCGCAGTGTCAGCTCGTGGCGCCCACGATAATCTATCACTCCTGGACACGTGGTGTTGGCCTGGGCTTCAGAGCTGTCTCTCCAGTCTTTGACATTGCACAGCAGGACATCAGGGGAGTTCAGCAACCCACAGATGATGGGACCTGCAGGGCCACAGGAAAGAGAGGGGGGAGGTTGACACACTGGACAGACACTGCTGGGTCCCAGCAACAAGTACTGTGGAGTGGACACTGACACTGGGCCTATTTCCAGATTGGGCTCATCCTCCCAGCAGTCCTGCTGGTGTCCTATAGGCACATTCCCAAGGGGAGGACAGGCACCAAGCCTCAGGAGCTGTCCCCTCCATCACAGCCTCTTCTTCATTGGATCAGTATGTGGACAACACAGCTAGTACCCTGGGGTATAACTGCCAAGATCTCAGGTGCCCTATTCTTCCTCCCCTCAACACAGAGATCACTGCATGGCTTCAATGTAATGGACTGGTGCTGCTGTTTCTTTCTCTACCCTCACTTCTCTCTGATCCCAACTTCTGCCTGCTCCCTGACCTCATCAGGAAATATACTCTGAAAAGACTCTAAAAAGGCCTTTAGATTCAACATGGAGGAACATTAAAAACCGACACCTGTAAGACAGGCATTTTGTATAGTGGTTAAGTTGTCACTTTGGATGCCTACATCCCATACTGGAGTACCTATATTCAGATTCATCCAGTTCCAGCTTTCTGCTAATGCACAGTGCAGGAGGTAGCAGGTGATGGTCCGAGAAGGTCTGCTCACCTGGGAGATCCAGGAGGAGTTCCTGGTTCCTACTTGTTTTAGGCATTTGGGGAGTTAGGGCCTGCGCCCCATGACATAGGACACAAGCTCTGTGTGTGTGGACACATATAAGCAGAGGTCACATGCCCAAGGCCATACTGGGCCAAGAGACTCTGAGATTTGCAGAGGCCTTCTTGTACTTGTACTTGTACTCGTACTTGCATTGAATAACTCCCTGCTCTGAATTTTAAAAAGCAACTTGAGCATTCCAATTTTATTTTAGCATCAGGTAAGATAGCCCTCCAAGCTACTTGAAATCAAAAGTGGCTATAGTGGGCTAAAGCAATCTGAATGTTTCAGATGTCTACACTGTGCTAGACACTGGTAAATGCTTTAAACATATATGAATTCCCTCTGCTTCATGGACAATGACCTCTGCTTTCCTGATGAGGAAGATGAGTCTCACATAACCCAGCAAATCTCCCAAATTGACGTGGATCTACAAGTATGTTATTTTGCGTATCTCTTGGATAAGCAAAGCTTGAAAATAGTAGTTCATGCTCTGCCAAAAACAAAGCAAAAAGTAGAAATACAATATCTTGCAATTTGCTACTTCCTACTTTTCATCCTCATTTCCTAACCAAATCCAGGAATACTATCAAATCTCTCTTTCACCCAGCTATGCCAAAGCAGAAGGCTCACAGATGTCAGGTCTGGGAGTATGTTTGGTCCTTGTTGCCTCCACTGACTGTATTCGGATGGCAGTCTTTTAAATAAAATAGCAACTGCAGCCACTATTTGTTTCCTAAAATCAATCTAAGAAGGCGTCCAAGGTGCAGTTGCCAGCTCAAGGTGCTTAGGCTAATGCCATGAGGGAGGGTCTGGACATGTCACATCGGGAGTCACTAACAATGGTGGTGCTGCACGGGCAGGTTCAAGTCCTCTGATCGCTTCAGACCACCTCATTTTACAAGGAGAAATCAGAAGCACAGTTGCTGAGAGAGAGTGGAATGGCCAGCAGACCATGGCGCCTCAGCATGGTGCAGACAGACACAGTAAGAGCCCCGTGGGAGCCCAGAGGAAGTCTGTGAGCGGTGGTAAGATCCTGGTGCAAGCCAAAACCCAGAATAATGAAATTACACAAGGGCCGGAGGACATCATGTTCAGTGAAATAAACCAGGCACAGAGAAATGAATACTGCATGTTTTCACTTGAGGTAACTGAAAAACCAATCTCATAAAAAGTACAGAGTAGAAGGGTGGTTCCTAGAGGCTGGGAAGGGGGGGAGGGAGAGTCGGGGAAAGATTAGCGCAGGGGACCAGGAGGCAGCCAGCCAGAGGGAGTGGGTGCTCACATTCTATGGCACGGGAGGGCATGGGTCACTGACAGTTCACTGTGGGATTCATGACCACTGGAAGACAAAGAGGTGGAAGATTCTGAACACAGAGAGAGGATGAATGCTTCCAGGGTCGCCCTGCTTGACCTCTGCCCACTGTGCACACAGTGGGTTATCACACTGCAGCACAATGTATACAGGCATGTAGGGAATCTCGGTGAAAAACTGTAAATACAATCTTTTAGATGTTAGAAAGTAGTGAGGTGTGTTTATCCCTCTGCTCTCAGAACTCAGGAGAGGAGCCAAGCAGCTTGTCCTGCTGGTGCTGACATGTTAGGGAGCGCTCCCTGGGCCTGGAAGGTGGGGGTCCATTAGAGCTGCAGGTCACTGCCAGCTTCATTACAGTCATGCCAGTTGCAGACGCCCTCTCCCCTAGGGATCCTCAACTTGCCACACAGGTTCAGAAGCCTGGAGAATTCTTATAGTGAACCCCAGTGGGAACAAAGCCATCTGGGTTGCGGATTCTAGTAAACAGGACAGTCTGGGTGAAAGGGGACAGGATGGGAACAGGAAGAGGAGCGGGGAGGAATCCACCAGGACATGAAGTGATTTTCCAGGCTGTAGCGAAGGATGCTGCAGGATTCTGTTCCTCATTGTTTGTAGATCTAGCCAAGGCTTTCTAAGTAGAATTCCAAATCCAGCCCTGGCCCAGACTGGGAACAACACCTCCCAGAGTGAGCCTTGAAGGGGATTTGCTTTCACCACTGGGAGAGGGTCACTCAGCTCTGTATAAGGCACAGACCACAGGTCACACTTGGTGGGCAAAGCAAGCAAGCTGCCAGCCAGAAATGTCACGAAGAAAAAGGATTTTGTGAGCCTAGTGCTCCATGGAACAAAACCACTCCTCCATAGATGCTGCTGTGGAAAATGAACTCAGTCTTTCCAGCCTGAAAAATCACAGTCTGCTGAGTAGCCAAGCATCTGGGGAACCCGTGACATCCTGAGAAAGTGCAGTTAGTTCAGTGAAGATTTGCGGGGTGTGCATTCGGTGTATCCAAATACAGATGTGCACAGAGACCCAAACATGTATGTGAAACATGTGACCCCTGTGTAAACACTAGCAGGAATGCATACCACATGATCACAGGGCAGCAAACCTAGATGGAATGTGAGGAACCAACTCTCCCATCTGAGAGCCACCATTGACCACTGTGGTTAACTGGAGCATGCTCAGTCATCCTTTGCCTCGCCTCTGAGGAGTATCCAAAACTGTGGACAGCTTCCCTCATTGCCCAGCCTTCTCCCTCCATGGTTTCCACCAGACTCTGCCCTCCTGTGGCTCTTGCTCCTGTCTGACCACCTATCCTCTGTCACTCGGCAGATCCTTCCTACAAGGCCATTATGGTCACCCTTCATCGTCTTCCTTTTGGACCCTCAGCTCCTCCAGACCTACACCTGGCGCCACACTAGGTGCTGGTGACACTAACATTTCCTTCTCACTCTCAAACATCCCTCTTGTCTCTAGATTTTGGCACCCAAAGCCGTGAACTACATGTTGTGGACTCATATGGATTCATGACCTAGGTGAATCTCCATTTCCCATTAGCCATTAGCTTTCTTTCATGCTATCCAACTGGGCTAACTAGCCAGATACCTGAGAACAATCTCTGGCAAGTTTCTATCCTCAGCCATCATCCACTTAAAGCTTTGCTGAATCTCACTCCTGAAAAGCTGAGTTTCTACTGCCATAGCTCCCGTGCTTGCCTGGACTCCCATGGGAGCTCTTCACTGACCTCTCCTCACGTATTCTCACCCCCCGGACAGCACCTCTGCACACACCAGCCACAGTTCTGGTTCCACAACTGCTCAAGACACTTCATTCCTTAAGGAGTTCTGAGAAGTCCCAGGGTCCTCCCCACACAGAAGACAGTGAGTGAAATATGCAAGGTTCTAATGGTCCGGCCCCTCCTGTCTTGCTCTCCTGCTCCTTTTCAAAGCCAAGGCTCACGTCCCACCCCGCTCCCCCTGCTTGCGTGGCCACCAGCTTCTTCATGGCTCTTCCGATTTGTAACAGGCCCTTGATACCTGCTCTCCTCTTCTCTTCACCACATAGAAACCAGGCACTGTTCAAGACTTAAGGCCACCTTCCCTTACCTCTCTGAGAAGGACATCACTTGGAAAACAGAGCTCTTAACACCTCACCTGAGTTTAGCGAGGAGGAATAAGCCAGTGGACCATGTGATGTGGCGAGCATTGTGTGTGGCATGTGAAAAGTTAGTTGGGGCTTGTTCTTGAGTTGGTGCACATTGAGTATCCTGTTACGTTTGGGTCTGGCTGCTTCCAACCTTCAGCTGTCCAGACCTGGCTCCACATTGGTGTCCTGGCTTCTGCATTTTGCCATGTTCCCCATCCCTTGTTAGCCTCTGGCCCTCACAGCACCATTACCTCCTTGCACCTGTGTGAGAATGAAGCCATCACAACAGGAATCGCGGTCACAAGCAAGCAGACAGAAGAGGTGGGCGTCGGTCAGGTTGGCTCCGGAGGCTGGAAATACCACGGGGTTATACAATCCGGAGAGCAGGTTTTGGAAACCAGTTGGTTCAAAGCTTTTCTGACTCACTGTGGTGAATTCTTGGCCTGGGGTAAAGGCAAGAAAAATTTTAATAAGACGTCAAAGACATGGTAGAGCTGAACTGAGTTTACTGATCTCACACGATCATTTGTTCAACCACCCAGGGTCAGTGTGTACTTCATGAATAGTTGTACTTGGCACCATGAAATGTCTCCATTTTTCAAAGATTTACTTATTTTATTTGAAAGATAAGGTCATTAGAAGGGAAAGGAAGAAGGAGATGGAGATCGTCTATCTGCTGGTTCTCTCTGCAGATACCCACAACAGCTGGGGATGGAGCAGGATGAGGCCAGGGACTCTGTCAAGGTCTCCTGTATGGGTGGCAGGTGCCCAAGTACTTGGGCCATCATGTGCTACCTGCTAGGTGCATTAACAGGGAGCTGGATCGAGCATGGAGGCAAGACTCAATCCTAGACACTCCCATATGGGATGCAGGCATCCATCAGCCGTGCTTTAACTTACTATGCCACTGGGCCATGATGCTATACTCAGCTCCTCTCTGCAACCATTGGCTTACTCAGCCCCGCCTGCTCTGCCAGGCACAGCACCCATTCGACTCTTCAGCAGAGGCCCAACTGAGTTTGCAGCGTCTGCCTCTGCTCCTGTGCAGGTGGAATCCACATCTCCCTCCCTCCAGCTCTCTCATTTTATTTGAACCAGCACTTGAAGCTTCAGTGTCCTTTGTCTAAGCATATTCAGACCATGTTGACATTCATGCAAGCTTGCTTCCATGTGATACGTGAGAGAGCAGTCACTCCCACAGATGACCACTTCAATAGCATTTCCAGCCAACCAGCATTCATGCTGCAGTAGCCACACATATGATAGTGACTGTCCTGGACAGTGCAGATTTAAAGGCCAGCTTCCTCCCTGCAGGGAGTCCTGTGGGCAGTGCTGCCCTGGGGTTGTAGGATATGTCTCAGCTTGTTGTGTTGTCCTCCACCGTGGGCAGGTGGCACAGAGGCCCAGCTCCCCTGAGGTCTGGACATGGCCAATTCTTTCTCAACCCCCGGCTCTCAATTTCAGTGTCCCTTCCCTGGAAATCCCTAAAGCACCACAGTCTAACAGCCCTCTAACAGTCTAACAGCAGAGTTGGCCTGGGAGAGCTGTCAGAGTGCAGGCAGCTCCACCCTGGGGCAGTGAATAGTAAGAGGTCATGTAGCTCTTCCTCCATGTACAAGGCCCACAGGCGGAATCTATGAGCAGGGACAGCAGCCAGTCCCCAGAACAAGCTGGCCCCACCTTGGGTCCCATCTTCCATGTCACTCAGGGTGAGGGATGTGAAAGATTATGATTAGCTGCCTACTGCTACATGTCAAGGACATATCCTGTGCCCCTTAGTTGTGGCACACCATTCCCATCACAGAGGAATAGCAGTAAGCTTCAAATCAAACAAGGAAGCCATGCTGCTCCGTGCAGCTGAGTGGGGGCAGAGTCAGAAAGAGAGCCAGAGGCCTCTAGCCTCCTTCTTCCTCCTCTGTGCTGGCAGACAGGCGGCTGCCTCTGCAGCCTGGAACAAAAAAGGCAAAACAAACCAAAGGAGCAATGCACAGTTCTGCCCCAGATCCAGTTTGGCAACAAGGAAGTTTCTCAGTTTCCTCAGCAAGAATGTTCTCCAAAGTATAAGAAAAACAAACAAAAAAAGTAGGAGTAGATACTTTAAAAGAAATATAATTACATTTTTATGGTTACAATAAAAGAAAGACCAAATTATGGTTTTTAAGGAACTTTTTTTAGAGTTCATTTGCTTATTTAGGTTCTTATTTTTAGAAAACACTTCCAATGCTTTGTTACTTTAAAAATGGACAGGGTCCCTGGCCAGTGACCAGAAGAACCAGAGCTGCATCTGAATGCAGCCTCCCTGGCAGTTGCTGCTAAGTCAAGGTGGAGGTGCCAGCAAACCCTGCAGGGCAGAATCTCCTGGGGTTACTGCTGTCCCCAGCCCCAGCCACCTGCCTTAAGCCATAACCTCAGAAAAAGACACCCCCACGCCTTTCTTCATCCCCATCCCACTGTCAGCTACCTCTGCTTGCCTTCTGCTTAACAGCCATTGCCTTGGGCTGGAGGGAAGCTTCCTAGTGACAAGGGAAAATGATCACGTTCAGGTCCTCCACTCTCCCAGTATTTGTCACATGCCAAGCAATGTTCTGTGGGCTTCACCGGGGTCACATCATCCCAAACCCCCAGTAACCTGGATCCTCTTAGGATGCATGCCACATGATCATGGAAACAGGCTTAGAATAGTAAGCAGCATGCCCAGGCCCCCACAGTGTGTGCATGGTTGAGCTTGGCTTGCACTCAGGCAGGCCTGCTCCAGTGTGAATCAAGAAAAAAAAAAAGGAAAGATCCAGGTTCATTGGGGCAGAACATGGCTGTGGTTCATGGCTCACAAACTATGGTACGGGCATTGTTCAGACAGGACAGAGCAGGGCCCAGAAGCACAGCCACAACATTCTGGGAAAGACGCTGCTGATGGCCGCCATGCTTCCAGAGGCTAGTGCACCCCCTGCTGTCCCTCTGGCAGGTGCTGCATGAGAACCCTGACACAACTAGACTCCATCCTAGCTCCCTGGCTTATTTTCCCTCAGTGAGTGTGGAATAACAAAGTGTATCTGTGCCTTGTTCTGGGAGTGTCTTAAAGGCATGAAAGGCAAGGTGGGAAAGCACACAGAAAACTCTGAGATCTGTGCTTCTCTCTGACAAAGGATGGTGATGGAACAGCACCAAAGCATCCTTGGCTATTTATAATGCACTACACCCAGGAATACACACTGCAACAGTGCACACTTCCCACATCCCCAGGCCACATACACGCACACCTCCTAGAGGATGTGGTCTCCCCAGTCATGTGAGTGCACACTCCCCAGATTGTGTGCTTCACATACCCCCAGACTGAGTGTGCCCACTGCCAGCATGGTTCACACCTCTAGGTCACATACATGTACAGTGCTGAAGTGGGATGCCTGAATACTGTGGAACAGACAAAGCCCTTTGAGGTCTGAGCTGGTTGTCAAGCAGAATTGGATCATGGCCACAGAGAAGAGATTCAGAGAAGCTCCTGGGTCAGGAGGCCCAGAAGGGGAAGCTGTGGGGAGCCCCAGCGGCAGGGACCCTATGCTGATGGCCTCACTACAGGCAGTGGCGTGGTTTGCCTAGGGGTGCAGTTGGGTCCCAGCTGCGTTTTGCTCAGAAACCTTCCCACAACAGCTTTATGTCCTCCACAACTTCGTTCCTCACCTGCAGCTCGAGCCTCCCAAGCTTGCAGATGGGACAGGATATAACATGATGACAGGTGACAATGACATGGTGAGCTCTTTTTCAAGAGCAGCTGGGACAGATCTACTGCAGGGTGGGAGTGAGAGAAGTCAGGCTGAGTGCATGGAGCGCAGAACAGTCTGATTTCTTCTTAAATGCAGCCTGCTGGAAAGCAGCTCCAACATGACCAAGGGAAGCTACCAGTGAATGACACAATCATCCAGCTTGACCAACCTACCCTTCTTCAAATACACTGCCAGAGAATCTGAATTGCGGTTCCTCACTCTCACTTGGCACCTGAGGCTTGCAAAGCTGGTGGCCTTCGCGTTCCCCAATGTGTCTTGTTCCTGGAAATGAAAATAGATCATGTCATCCTCTGGTGTCCAATGCTTCAAGTCAATGACTATCCATGGCCACAAGGTAAGAGGTGCTGCCTGCTCTTCCACTGAAGCAGACGGCCAGGTAGATAAGCAGTGAATTCCAAACTAGACCATTAGCTACAACCTTGACTGTATCTAGAAAGCAGGAAAGGAGAAAAGAGTGACTGATTCTATTAAGAAATGTGAGCTAGAAAATTCTGGGGCAAAGTCCTAACCTACGTGTGAGCTGGAAGTCACCAGGTAGACGCAGGTGAAGAGTATTTAATGCAGAAGGAACAGCAGGCACGGAGACCAGGAATCACAGGGGGATTCATGTACCAAGTCTAGTGGTGTTTGGAGTCAGTTATGGTGGGGGGAGAGAGGGATGAGAAAGAGCAGGAGCCAGCTCCTGGCCCAGCTGTGCAGCTGAGGATCTGGGGAGAGTTTTAAACTGGGAGAGTGCAAGGTCAAAGTTGCCAAGACATTGCTGTTCTCTTGTATTTCTGTTCTCTCCGCCTTACTTCCAGCAACTGTGCTTTGCAGGTGCAGATGGAGAAACTACACACCATCATTGTGTAGGCATTTTCCTTGTATTTTGCCTGAGCTTGGGTTTCCTGTGGACATTTCTGAGAGCAGAGTCATGATAAATGCTGCTGAAAGTCTTGACTCTTGTTGCTTTTCAGGGAGCTGGACTCGCTGGACAGATGAGGACAGAAAGGGCTGGATGAAGCATGGCAGGCTTGAGACCTCCAGCCTACGATCCTGCAGTAGCAGCAGCCTTTGCTCCATCAGTGGCACTGTCCTGCTGAGGCAGCAAAATAGCAGATCTGGGGATGTTAAGTCCTCCCACCTGGACCAAGAGTCCCTTCACACTTCAAGCCTGGCCTAGGAGTAGCGGAGCTAGGACCATGGGTCTTAGTATTGAGCAGTGTGGAACAATCTAGAAAGACCACTTAGCAAACTGTCACAACCCAGGATACAGGCCTGCATGGAGAGCCCAAAGCCACACAGAGGAGCCTTCACAGTTGACACAAAATGTTCCAGGAACCTGATTCAGGAGCAAGGGCAGTGAATGAAATGAACAGCAATTGTGATCATTATAGGAAATGCTCCTTTAGCATTTACTGCACAGTCCAAGCTATTCTGGATTCTCCTCTATGGTGGTCTCTTCTAGTCCTTATTATCCCCATGTCATGAGAGCCTCAAACGAGTAGTGGATGCAAGTCCCTCACTTCTGTTTCTACCATGTTGCAATAGACCATGGCTTAAGAGCCCTAAAATTCAAGGGATCCTGTCCATTCCCCTTCCAAGATGTCATTTACAAATATATTCTCACATCCAAGTACAAGGGCAAAATGGTATATGACACTCCAGTGACAAAACTGCCACAAACTTCTAATCCTCCATGAAGGGAGGGGGTATGGAGTAAGTCATGCACCCCCACAGAAAGGTTAGTGTAAAGATACAGGGGCAATTTAAGCAATGAGACACACAAGATAAGAAGGCAGATTATGACATATTAGTCCCCATAGGAACATGCCTAGCATGAGCATGCTCTTTTCTGAAGGAGGTGAAAGAAAGCTGGGAAGGTAAGTGGAGACACATGTGTGCTCAGGACCAGGAGCTAGTGGGTCCCACAGAAACTACCATTGTTTCACAGTGCTGACTCACACATGCACATGGGGCACTCGTGTGAATACCGGAAGCTTTGCCTTGTCAAACTATAACTACTGCTACATGGAAGGAAATCCTGAGCCTAGACTCTGAGGGGCAAATGGCGCTCAGAGCCCTCACTGTTGACCCTAGAGTAGCCCAGCACATGCTGCCTGCTGGGACAGGAAAGGCGGCTGGCATGAGACTCTCTTTCGTCTGGTGCCTTGGGAGACCATCATGAAACCAACTCTGGCCAATCACAGCTTCCATTTCTCAACATCCCATCACTCTGAAAAAAAAGTGTGTGGGATGGGGCCACTGTCCTCTCTCCTCCTGTCATCTAACTGTTCTAGGGTCACTGAGGGACAACAGACAGAATAACTATCACACCTCACCTGACCAGAAGTCACACAGGTGTAGCTGTCACTTGTCCAAGTGTGGAAATCACACGAAACCTCCGACCCCGTTGTGGACACTGCGACAAAGCTGCAAGCCTCATCCTCTGCACAGTCTGTAGGCACATGGGTGGGAGACAGTCACCCACCTGGCTGTCACGGCAGACCACCACTCACCCACACAGGCACACATATAGACACATGCGGACAAGCACAAATATAGCACATACACAAACACACACGGGAGACGCTTACTCAGCACATCCCAAGTAGCACATCTTCTGCCTCGTGGGTCACTCACGGACCCCCACCCCCATCTCAGGGAGGATAGAAGCGGCAGCACGGCAGACACACATGTGCGACCTGTCTGGATCACCAGTGGATCTGGGAGTGTCCTGTCCTGGGTTGCCCTGTTCTCTGTGTGACAGAACACCATCCTGCAAGACACCCTGATGAGCCTGCCTTGCTCACAGTATCACCTGTCACTTGTTAGCTTGTTTTGGTCATGAGGCTTAGCCTGGTTGGATAAACCATCTCCAGATGCTGACAGATGAACCTGTCCTGCTCACTTCACTCCCTGTGCTTCTGCATTCTCTCCTCTCTCCTTTCTCACTGGCTTGCCCCTCCACCTGCAGCTGCGTCACAGTGCGTGTGCACGACTGAGTGTGTGACAGTCCTTAGATACAAAACTGCCATGGCTTTCCTTCAGGCTTGACATTCCTGGTGTGGTTTCCATATCCACACTGCTGATGCCCTGGTTCTCTCCCTCTGGTTCCTGCGAATTTCACCCGTTCTGAAACCATGTTCGTTTCAGCTCCTGCACCATTCTTTCCCACTGTGTTTGTAACACAAACAATAGCAGACACTTATCATACCCAAGGCAGGTGTCTGAAATAGATTCCCACTCATCACATTGTGATTAAATCACATGTGATTACCCAGGGGTGCCAAACACAGTGGTTAGGACTGGGTTTGAGTTTAAATTCTGTCACTTGCTAGTTCTATGTCAATGAGACAAACTTTCAAAGCCTTATTTTTCTCAACTGTAATTCAAGAAAACCATGCCTGCATTATGGGTGGCTGAAGGATTATGAGAGAATACCTGTACTAGCATGGATGCAGCAAGCAGTGGCCGTTATTACACTTCCCTGACTGCACTGTGGAGGCAGACACACCTCTATCCCAACCTCGGAAAATAGTTCTATGATGAACTAACTCCCTTCACTTCCATTCCTTAAGACTGAAGAGTTCTTGGTATGTAGCAGGTGCATTATAAATTCTGCAATGGATTTTCTAGCTAACAAAATATGCATTTTGAAAGTCGCTGGGTTTACAGTGGGTTTTGATAAGGTGTTTTATTTTTATTATTATTATTATTATTATTATTATTATTATTATTATAGTTTTAACGCTTTGATTCAGTTTGTCTTGCCAATGTCAGCAGGAGAGACTTCTACACCATTGACTGTGTGCCCATCTTATCACCATCCCTTACCTGCCAAGCACTGCACCAATGAGAATTCAGAGCCAGCAACTTTGGAGCTGACTGCCACTGGGGCCTCAGCACTGGAGACCACCTTCCATGCCGGAGCCTTCTCAAATTTCAGCATAACTGAGAATTAAGCACAATTATCAGTTTTGTGAATCTTGCTCTGAATGGTAAAGAGAAGTAGAAAAAAACCAGAGTATTGACTCTAAAGTCACTTCCCATTGTCAGCCAATGGCCACACAAATGTTCAAAGAAGAGCGATTTCTCTTAAAGTGGTCTCAGCTTGCTGTCTTTTACCCAATACTAACAGACCTTAAAGGACAATTTAATATGCTAGAAACTTACAACTCCTCCTGATTTTTCTATCTAAACTTTTACTTTCTTATTTTGTCATCTTTGAATTCTAATTAGAATATACATAAAATAATATTTTATTATATTTTTCTTGCCATGAAACAACTTGAATTATTTCTGATACATGCTATTTTATTTTTTGCAAGATAGGTGCACATGAGTTCCTATAAACGTGGAGGTGTGTCTCATGGCTCAAGAGCTTTTAAAACAGTATTTGTGGAAGTGATGAAACAGCATCTGTTTCTCTAGCCACCATCAGCACATGTGAACTCCATTTGGTTGTAGTATCATAACCACATGCCCACTGAACTAGACAAATAAGGAGAAACCAGTTTAGTTTCTCAAGGCTATCAGACTTGGAACTCAATCTTTACCAAGTGAAGAAAAGTACGCAGAGCAACTCAAGATATGAGACTCATCTTCCAAGCAGACTATCAAAAATCAAGGCTTCTACTTAAGTTCAAGGCACAAGAGTATCGGCTCTTTGCAGACATGCTGAAAAACTCTATAGAAGCATCCATGACCTACACTCACTGCTTTACAAGCGATGTTTGTGTCTAGATCAGTCATATATTCAAGGACATCCAGAGTGACTATCTTTTCTCTGTTTTCCTAACAATCAATGCCTGTGCTAGTCCAGTCCCAGCTCCTGCAGGCATTTAGGGAGTGAATCAGGGCATGAAAGATTTGCATCTCTCTCTCTCTCTCACTCTCTCTCAATTTTCATTTTGAGGTAGGTTATTCTTTTCAGGGTTGACTAGTAGAGGGTAATTTTAATGCAACAGAAGCACCTCAAGACTTTAGAGAAAATAATTCTGAATGTTATGAAGTGGTCATTTCACATTGAACATAGAAGTCACTACATGCTTGTGCTCAGCCGTACTTTCATTTTCTCATGGTCTTATTTTTATCCTCCTTGGTATCTTATGTGTAGATACTTCATCTTCTAGAAATACTGTACCATCTTCATCAAAGAGTACTTAGGTTTTGGCTGATATACAGCAGTTTCAGAAAACTAAATACAATTTCAAAGATGCTCTAGTCTCTAAGTTTTCCAAAAATGTTATTGGTTTTGCAATGCAAACAGAAATCAATGGGGCTCAGTTCTCACTGAAGCAGGTCCAGGGAGCAAGCTGAGATGCCAGTGAAAGTTGATATTGCTTGTGGATCTATAGATGCCTTTGGGACAATTTCCCACATATCACACACCCATACTTTGCTGATATTTACAAATGTCTCGGGGAGAGAATGCAGCACACACCAGATCATGATTCTCTCCAGACTAGCATGGCTGTGTGCACCTGCCTCCTTCTAGAGTTTGTCCTGGTGTAGAGGATGTTTTCATGAAATGTTCTGACCCTAGTGGAGCTCTGACTAGCTAGGATAATGACAAAGATGGCAGTCTTTGTTTGTTGGCTGCATGGATGGATAGGTGGGTGGACAGACGGACGGACAGACATGTGAATGACTACCAATAGCTTTACAAGGCCAGCAAACTAGCAGAGAACATTATAAAGATATGATAACAGCAGCAAGCAGATGTTTCTGCATAGGCACTTGACTTTGTCAGAAATCCTTAGCTTGAGCTAACAAAGAGCAGATTAAGGAGACTTCATTTCCAGGTAAAGGTTAAGAGAGCCATGAAACACTTTCCCACTAAGGTCAGACTCACTCTAAGTTAAACAAAGAACAAGTAGAAGGTGCATGTTTGCTACAGGAAAGGCAGAGAAGATGAAGGAGGATTTAGGACAGTGCGGCAGGCAGCGGGGACAGAGCACCAGGTCTTCAGGCAGCCCTGGGTCCAGGTCCTCTCACTTGCATCCTCACCAGCACCAACCTCTTGGGCACATCTCAGCCTTTACTAGGCCTGGATTCCTGGATATGGAGATTAAGCCAGACAACATGGCAAACTGGTGCCCAGGAACAGTGCACTGGATATCAGACCACTTTGCAGCTGTGAGGACACTCATCCTAGATTGTTAGGGCTCAAAGAACTGACCTTACATGCTAGGACCATATCCTTGCTTGAACAGCTATTGGAGAGCTTGAAAGATCCCATGATAAATAGAGGGATAAATTCATTCTGTGGACAAGTGCTTCCTGCAGTGGCATAGCAAAAGAAAAGTGCAGTTCCAGCCCCCAGTGGAATGCAGGTTCTATTGAGCCCAGAATCCCAACAGGACATTGAAATGTTACTAGTTGACTTAATGCCAAGAGCATTACAGAAGCACTGCGGGATCTTCAGGGGCATTGCATAAGCAGAATGGCCTCTGAAAGCAACTGTGTTGGAAGTGTCATTAAACACAAGTTGGCCTGAGCAAAAAGGGGAGTTATCAGGGTAAGGCAGCAACCCACAGGGCTGACAATAGAGGCATGGATAAAGGGGATACCCACAGGTAAGGAAGGGCTGGTGCCTCTCAAGTAGACACCTGTTGTGGGGAGACACACAGCTGACTAGAAGTTCTTGGCTTTTGCTGAAAAAGAGTGGGGCTGCAATTCCACCCTCAAGAAGTTCCCTGGGAGTCCAGTGAAAGGGTTCTAAGAAGAAGGGTGTTCACATGTTTGCCTTAATCTGAGATGAAAAGATGACAACTTGGAAGATAGTACCTGTATATTGTAATATTAGTGCAATCTCTAACAACCTGTATCCAATGCAATAAGATAATGCGATATAATCTATAAACCAACAATTAATGTCAGAATACTTAAGATATACATCAAAAAACTGTAAAACCTACTATACCCTCAATACGTTATATTAATCCGTAATGGGGAGGGAGTGCAGGGAAGTCTTTCAGGACCATAAAAAGAGTGAGAAAAAAGTACAATATAGCCTATCAAGATCAAATCTGGTAATTCATAGACAACAGACTCAAAGCAGCACTAAACAATAGTAAAACTACTATACCAACGCATGAGGGGGGAATCGGGTGCTATCCTGACAACCTCTTAACAGGAGGTCATGTGTGTGGAGCAGGGGGGCACTCCGGAGTGGAGCAGGTGGTAAGGAGGAAGCTTGGATCCCAACCATGAAGACTCCCAGAACTTCACCACAAACTGTTAATACGAGCAACGAGGACTATATCCCAACTGCCAAGGAGGCCACAGGGAATTGGATGCCCTCGGAGGCCGAGTACTCTGAGGTCACCCACCCCCAACCGGAGCTTCCGCAGGGGATGGAAGAAGTCCAAACACTACCATGCAGAAACCAACGTCATCGGAAAGACAACCAGAAGCCCTGAGCGGTCCGCACAAACAGAAGAACAATAAACGTCCTTCGGGACCAGGGAGGAGAGCTTTCTCTGGTCCGAGCCTGGCTCCACCTCTGGACCCCCACCCTCCCTTGCAATGACCATCGGGATCGCTCTGAAAACCCCTCATAGCAAACAAACAACCATACAAACTAAAAAAACCTAAAATAAATAGACAAACAACAAAAAGTAGAGCTTGGAATCCGACAGGAAGAGCTGGCGCGGATTGGCTCATGCCTTGCTGGGTGGGACACAAAGATTAGTCACTCCTCACCATGGTGTTGAGGATTTTCCTGCACACATACCCCCAAAAAAATGTTCTGCACCTTAAATGTCGACAAATGTCTTGTTAGAGTTACAAGCCAGTCTAGATTACCCTAAAATCTGCCAAGATCAGCAAAATTATACTTCAACACAACAAATGGCTAAATACTAAAATGAAATAGACACGAGACAGCTGAATGGTACCTTATAGCCATTTTAAGGTATATAGCAGCCGGTCCTGTATATAAACTAAAATTGAAATGTCAATGAGCTAATCATAGGTTGTGGTTAAGAACTTGCTTTTTTTTTTTTTTTTTTTTTTTAGCATACTGGTTACTCACAACCATGTCAATTCCATAATGTTGCAAATTGCTGTTGATGTTATATTGGGACTCTTAATTGACTGGGATGATATTCTACCAGCTCTAACTTCAGACCAGAAATGGTCTCCCCAAGAAACTGTTCAACCCATCTGGACAATAAATAGCTGGACTCTACGCTTGGTATACATTTGCAAGGAAAGAATCTTGATTGAATTTGAACTGTAATACTGCATCAAGGTGGAGGAATCCACCAGGGGGAAGGGGCGTGGGGAGGGGTGGAGGGATTCCCAGAGCCTATGAAACTGTCACATAATGCAAAATAATTAAAAAAAAAAGAAGAGTGTTCATGCCTTTGAAGACCCAGATGATTAGCATGGAAATCCCCCTGCATGTCCAGAGGAAAGCCTGTGCTCCGAGCTGTGTGTGAGAAGCCGAATGCTGAGGCTCATTGGGAAGTTCTTCAGAAGCCGGCATACAGGGACACTGTGCCCCCTCTCAGGACCTCTGCTGCTATTGATAAGACTTTGCTCTGAATGCTGAGACAAACATGCCCTACTAACTGTGCATTCAATCCTTGGAGCCACGTCCCTGACAGAGGTGCCAAGGGGACTAAGGAATATACAAGTGGTAACCCAGGGATGGCTGGTGATCAGCAAGGTCCAGTGGCAGGTGGCTGCCCTTCCAGTGAAGCCTGTCCCTCATCAGTGAAAGATCCCCCAACTGACATCTCAGAGCACCTAGAGCTCATCAGCTGTTACTCCTGCCCAAGATGAGGGATAATGAGAAAAATCAACACAGGACATCTGTAGGATTTGCAATTTACCCATGGGACACAGATTTGCTAGCATTTTTGCAAGGGACAGGGTGGAGTGTGTTTGTGACTGCTCTGAGGCTCAGAAAGAACATTCTCTCTCACTTTGTTTTCTAGTATTTTCTCATTAGCTGAACCAACTTTCCAAGAGGCTATGTGTGTTCATGTTTGTGTGCCTGTATGTGCACATGTATGCATGAGTGCCTGTGTGCCTGTGTGTACTTAATGGTGAAGCAGTGGCAAGTGCCTACACATAGCTAGAGCAACATATGCCCTGAAGACATGGAGGGTGGGAGCAAAGGAGCTTGCAGGTGCTTTCAGCCGTCTCCCTGCTTAACAGTTGAGAACACGAGGTAACTCTGACTCTTGAGTGTTATTGATCTTGAGCATTTGTTACCTCTGCCAGGCATATCACTGTTAACACCTAGTTCTCCTGCAACGCAGGCACCAATAACCCCATTTGACAGATGAGGACACTCGAATAATTGCCAGGATTGCAAAGGTGCAGAACGAAGCAACATCTGACCCTTCAGACCACATTCCCTCCCTCTGCTCTGTAGTCCCATCACATGGACAGGATGCTTGAAAGTTCGATAGGTGCTAGCCCACCTGTCACTTCATTGGAGACCCACAGCTGGTCCATGGCCATTACTATAATGTGAACATGGTTTGTCCTCTCTGAGACATGTGTTGTGGTTTTATTCCCAATGAGACAGTGCTGAGAGGTGCTGAGGCCCTAAGCGGTGAGCAGGTCAGCAAGCGGAATTAAGGCTGCTCTCAAGAGACTGGAACAGTTACCCCAAGTGTGGGTTGTTGGCTTGTGTGTTTCTTCTCTCCTGCACAGGCTCACTTGCCTTCCTCTACACCACTGGCTCATGACACACAGTAGTTCTCATTAGAAGCCAAGAAATTGCCAAAGCCACACTTTTGCCTGTCCCAGCCTCTAAAACTGTAGGCCACAAGAAACCTCTCTCCTGTAGAGATCACATGGTCTCTGATATCATGTGACAGCAAAACTATGGGTGGTGGTGCTCAAAGACACCACACGATGACACCACACGATGGTATGAGCCTTTCAAATGCCTCAGACACAGACAGGAAGTATCTGCAGAGACTGAGGGTCAGAGAGCTTGAGCAATTTGCCTTGGACTGCTGAGGAGGTCATAGAACAGGAACAGACACTCAACATCCTACAGGCAGAGAAATAGGGGTCAGATTTTTGGAGGCAAGCTGCCTGTGGGAGAGGAAGCCTCCGCAAGTGACCTTCTAGAAAAGCTCATCTCTCGTGCATACTGAAACATTCAGGTGTGAAGTTTCACAACGTCTGAAGGTGACTTTGCAAATGATTCAGACAAAAAATACTAATAATTTTTTGATTGAAGCTATGAGTGTTTGCTAATCTTATTCTTTTCTAGACTGTTCAGGGATAAAAATTTCTCAAAATCTGAAGACAAACATATCTCAAGCGAAGTCTCAGCTTTTCCCCAGAGCCCCTTGGCCCCCTCCAGCAGCAGCTCTATCTGCCAGCACATACTTAGACACTGGGACTCCTCAAGAGGGGCGTTTGTTTCTGACCACAGCAGCCTTCGTCCTTGGCTGTCCACGCAGAAAACCTTCCCACTGCTGCCGTCGCTCTGGCTGGCCCGATATTGACCATCCTGGTCACACTGCAAGCCGGCCTCATTCCGTTGGCAGTCAGTGGTACCTGCAATGAGAGATGGACACAGTGGGCAGTGACAGGCATATTGGTTCTCCTCGCCTCTGGCTGCTGATCAGATGACCACATCACACATCTTGGCCAATTTTCTGATTCAAACTCTAGCTTACCTTCCCTGAACAAAGGACCACACACAGGCTGCCTGTTTGGATCAAGAAGGACCCGAGATCCACTTCCATCCCAAGAGCTCTGAACACACCAATCCCTCTGGCAGTCTCTGTCCTGACATAGGTATTGCTCACGGAGTCCCTCTCCTGGTATACAGCTTCCCGGAATTCCCTCGGTGAGCGCTTAGTTGCCCATCAGTCCTCATTTCCATGTGTTATGGTCAGACTGCATGGGTGAAGCCCTGAGTCCAATGTCATGGGCTAAGGGAGAGATCAGGTCACAAGGTATGGAGCCTCATAACCAGGATAATGCTACATCTGCTGGTGTCTCGGCCTTGGCCTGCTTCTGGAGCCTATGTTTCTAGAAGCCACAGCAGAGTCAGTCCAAACAGCCTATTATACTTCCATGCCTTACCACGAAGTCAGCTCCAACACAGTCTGCCGGCTTCCAGGTCTCACCTTCACAGGAGTGTAATTACTGTGTCCACTGATCTGCCTGGTACTCATGAATGCAACCCAGAGCTAGCTGTGCTCATGATTATGACCCAGTGCCTTGCTCAACATCTGACACATACACTAAAAGCTCCCTCTACCCTAAACCTATAGCTAGATAGTTTAAACACCCACATCTCACATCAGAGTGCCGTGTTCAGCAGTGGATCCAATTTCCTGCTATTACAGACCCTGGAAGAGAGTAGTGATGTCTAAAGTCATTAGATTCCTGTCACTTAAGTAGGAGACAGAAATCGAGTTCCTAGCTCCCGGCCTACCCCCAACCTTTGTGAGCATTTACTTTTCAAATAAATAAACTAAAAAAACAGATGGACACCTCCATTCCTATGCTCAAGCTATTTCCTCTTGCTGGAAGTTGTTTTTCAACAGGTACCCTGGTCAACACCCCTATCCTTCCAAATCAGTTTAAGGTGCCGTAACAGTGCGCCACACACACCTCCACCATGTTGTCAATTACATACAGTGTGCTTATAGTCACAGACTTGTAGGTTTCTTTTTCCTCTCTCTTTAGAATTTCTGAGAAAAGACATTTTATCTTTATTTGTTGCAGATGCTCCATACATCCTTACCACAAAGCAGGAACTGAGTCAACTTTGATGAGTGGTATAAAAAATTATTTGATTTGGTGTTTTAGGCAAAAAGTAAGTGAAAGACCATCTTTTATGTTGCCAGAGACTTGATCACAATTCAGTTTTGGCATTCCAAGGCTATTAGTTGTCTTATCAATGTATTAACCACTCATTGATAATAACTTCGGTGGGGAAAGGGTCCAAAGGCTACTTTCTAAGTAGAATGCTTTGTGTGCCATTCATGGATCCATGAACCCATACGTCAATCAAGGAACAGATGGAGAGCTACTTTGTTATCAACACTTTCAGTGAACCTGCTAAGTTAGGCAGCACAAGGGAAAAGCTAAGTAGGAGCTACCATGCATACACCAATGAGCTAGGGGTCTGGGACTATCTTACTCAAAGACAAACAAGGACATAGTATGCTCACTTGATATCATTTAAACCTCAACAGAATGTCCTGCCCTGTGCTGTTCTTCAGTGTGATTCCACATAAAAGCACAAACCAAGTGATTCAATAGGCAGGTGATAGAGTTCACAAACCATGGAGAAGTTCTTAGAAGTAGACAGATGGTACAGACTCCAGTCTTGATCCTAGAGGACTTTTCACTATCATCAGCACTACTGTTTAAGGACAATGCCTAGCCAAGTGGTAGTGATACAGAACAGAAATGTAGTCACAGCGTCCTCGCAAGGCAGGGTCAAGAATGAATGTTCCTTGTTTATGCTAAGTATTTTGGTTGTGCTCAGCTGTGCTCTGGGTGTCTATGGAGCCTAGGGGAGTCATGTTTGGGAAGGAACTTGGTTTAGATGGGGTCAAAAATGGTTTGCCTCACACTGACAATTTTAGAGTAACATGAGAAGGTTTCCAATGAAGCAAGTTATGGGTCCTTGCTTGGAAAAACCCAACAACACCTCCATAACTATAGAGTAAGTAGGTCAAATGAAATCACATGATATATGGGAAGGCCTTACAAAGTACAAAGTCAGAGAGGGGAGATGAGCTGCACACAGGCAGTGAGTGCAGATGGAAAACATCTTCCACCTCTCTGTCTGATAAGATTGATGTACAAAAAGCAGAAGTTTCAGAATCAGACATAACCAAGAACAAAAGACAGCTATGTCACCAACTAGCTGAGTACGTTTGGCTTCTTCAGTGATATCCCTCCAATCTGCAACAGTTGGGGATGCTGGGCAATCATAGGGGAAATGGCTGGCCCTGAGCCTGGCCTACACTGGGACTCGATGATAGTGGCCCTTTGATTATTACGCTGTGTGCCCCATGCCTCTCGGTGATGAAAAATTCATGTCTCCCATCCCTATTTCAAGTCACTTGGCAATATCCATAGAGCCAAGCTTGGTTATCACAGTCAGGGGAAGGAAGCATCACTAGAATCAACTGAGTATGCTTAATGATACAGCTAGGCATCCTACAACATCCAGCACAGTCCCCTGTGGGAGACAAGCATCAGGCCCCACATGTCAGGTCACACTGCGAGGTGTTTATTTCCAACTAGTACCCTGCAAAACTTACAGTGAGTCTGGCTGAAGGCCCCAGGGGAAGTAGTTGTTCTGCCCGTAGGACAAGGGATGCAGGCCAAGCTGCCTGCCTGTTCCTGGTAGAATCCAACAGGGCAGGGAATACACTGTTCATCCTGGGCATAGCTTCCTTCAGGACACTTAACTGGAACCAAGAAGTGGAGAAATGACATTAGTAAACAGCAAAGACACTCTTTACAAACACAATCATTTGAAAGACTCCACAAAGCACCAATTTGGTCCCAGGCTCCCAAAGCAGGCAGTGAGAGGGGCAGGTGAGGTTCTTGCTGCCCAGCAGGTGGCCTGCTCGTAGGAGAAAAGGGGAGACGGCACAAACTCCAGCTTTGAGGACCTGAGGCAGGAGAGACGTGTGTGCTAGTGAGGAAATCTCTCATTCAGGCACCAATTCAAATGATTCAGGAGTCAAGTGTCCAGGCAGGGGATCTGCAAGTGCTACAACAAGAAATGAGTTTGGGTCCTCCCAGGAGAAGAACAGAAACAGCCAAACAAGCTAGCTACTGAGCCAGAGCTTCATTTTCAATGGAAGAACAGCAAGAGGGGACGCTGCAGAATAACTTGAAGGGTCAGAGTCTGTCTCCAGAGTGTCATGGGCTGAGGACACTGTGCAGTGCAGTCAGGGTCAGATAATTTGCCACTGCCCCTGTGTAACTCTGGACTTTCCTAAGGTCCGTTTTCTCCCCCTGTAAAATGAAGATGACTGTCCTACCTCATGGAAGGTTAGTGATTGTGTGCCTAAAGCGCATGTCAGGACACCAGCCTCTTTTACATTTTTTTTTTCACTTAACTGAAAGTCACATGGGGTCAGGCAGAGACACAGAGAGACCTTGCATCTTCTGATCATTCCTTAAAAGTTTTAATGATCGGGTCTGGCACGGTGGCCTAGCTGCTGGGGTCCTTGCCTTGGACACACCGGGATCCCATATGGGCGCTGGTTCTGATGCCAGTGGCCCTGCTTCCCATCCACCCCACTGCTTGTGGCCTGAGAGGGCGGTCGAGGATGGCCAAGGGCCTTGGGACCCTGCACCTTCGTGGGAGACTCAGAGGAGGCTCCTGGCTTTGGACTGGGTCAGCACCGGCCATTGCGGTCACTTGGAGAGTGAATCATCGGACTAAAGATTTTCCTCTCTATCTCTCCTCCTCTGTGTATATCTGACTTTGCAATAAATATAAATATTTTAAAACAAAAAGTTGTAATGATCAAGGATGGGCCAGGATGAAGCTAAGAATCAGAAGCTTCTTTCCACATGGGTAGCAGGGGCCCAGGCAGTTGGGTCATCTTCTGCTGTTTTCCCCAAGCACATTAGCTGGGAGCCAGAGAAGAAGCATAGCAGCTCAGACATGAACTTGCAACCACATGGGATTCTGGCATCATAACTAGCAGCATCAAAATGCCAACCCCAATAGGTAATCACGTTTACACTGGGAGGAAGTCCTTCCCTATAGCCAGCCCCAACACCTGCCCATTCAAACAGGTGTCCTCTCTCCCTGTGGGGCAACTCCAACAGCTCAGTGCACTCCCACATGACTTGTGTGGCCACTGGTCCTGACAGTGTGTCACCAAGAGCATCACTTAGACCTAGGACCAAGGAAAGGTGAGTGAGGCACATAAGAAACAAAATTTGAGGATCTTACTGTCAGGGCTGGTGGCTTCCTGATTGACTCAGAAAGCCCCTTACATACCATGCTCCTGTATGACTAATGCACTGTACCCTGAAGCCTCTATTATCCTCCTGATCCACCAGTTCTTAGTACTTTCTGATCTTGTAGTTCCAACACTACTAATGCCCCACTTTCTTCTAACATAGCATGGGAATAGGAGCCACCACACCAACCAGAGAGGAAGGCCCCACAAGAAACATAAGTTAGGGGAGTTCTCCTGCTTGGGCTTGACCTTGCTGGATCTGGTGGCTCAGAGAAGAAGGTGGCAACAGGAGACTCTTCTTGTTTCTGCCCTGATTTGACGCTGTATTCTTGAGAGTTTGCCAAATCACTTCTAGTAGAGCTGACCTTCACCTGGTAAAAGGTGGGAGTGAAAACTGCCCACTGTTATGCCTGGTACTTTACATTATTATCTTGACACTCCCTCCAGAGGTGGATGTGAACCCCTTTCCACAGATGAGCATACTGAGCTCCAGGCTCTCCTGCGTGACTTCCTAGCATGTTTTCTGCAAGAAGCAGTGGCAAAGTGAAATTATATTTAATCCCAAGCATGGTGTTGGATGTTTTCATGTATTATCTCACAAGCCCCAGTCTAAGCTGCAGAAAACTGAAACCCAAGGTCCAAGTAGAGCAGCTGTGTTGTGATGGAAGTGGCATCCAAATCCCATTCATTCACTTCCAAAGCAAAGCCTCTGTTCCAGCTCCACACCCAATCACTTCTCTTGGAGTGGGGGGTGGAGATTGAGCAGTATTGGTGGGGCAGCCAGTTAGTCTCTGGTCTGCACACGCACATACATGGTATGTCTGAGTAAATCAGAAACTCGGGCTACGTCTTGGAAACTGAGCACTGTGTTTTCCGATCTGGCCCTGCCCTTAGCGCCCTCCCTCAGCTCAGGGAGTTTCATTACTCCTATGACTCAGGATGTTGATACTCATTTCTAGCCCTTTGGTCCCTGAACTGTGGCTGGTTTTTCAGGGCAGTGACTTCCAAAACCATTGCTAAAGGAAAACAAGAGCCTGACAGCCCAAATGATCTTACATCTCCAACCCAAGGCTTGGGCAAAGCAGAGAGCCACAGACCGGGAATGAATGTGGGATGCCAGGCCCACCCCAGCTCATAGTCTCTGACGTCAGTCTTTTCTGCCTCCCAGAATCCTTGGTGAGCCAGACTGAGACAGCAGCTGGGCCATGGCCACCGTCTCTCAGCAAGGAGCTCCACTCCAAACCCTGACCACCCTATAACTTGGTGTCGGCCCTCAATTGAGGCCCTCTGTCCTCTGGCTTCAAATTCTTCCTTCACAGAAACTGACAGCTGAGAACTGGTAGAGTTTGAGAGGTCTGTGCAACCTTAAACGTATGCAAACCCTTGTGCCAGCCCTGTGCCATGGCCCCAACACTGCTGGCCCCATTGCTGCTACTGGAAGAAGACATCTGTTGAGAAAACACCCTGAGCTCCCTCAACCATCAGGAAGCTCACTGAAGAACACACCTGATCTGGCTGCTCTTCAGCTTACTAGGTCTTACTACATGGCCTTACATTGTTAGGCCATGTCCCTCTCTGGGATCCATGGCTTCTCCTGCCCTGGTCCCTGCCTCCTGCCACATTCCCAACACTCCTAAGCTCCACTGGCTACAGGCACTATCTGCCTGAAGGCAGCTTTAGCCAGAACTCACTGCTTCTGAGCTTTCCATTTCTGGAATGTTCATCACCTTACCATCTCTGGCACCGGCGCGCGCGCGCACACACACACACACACACACCCTCCACTTCCTGCCTGTTCTCTTCTGAGCCACAAGCTGTCCTTGTTTTCCAGCCTTTCTGCAGCATTCTCGGCCCTCCCAAGCCCTGCCCTGCTGCTCTGACTGGGATCTCCATGGACAGCTGTCCTTGTCTGGCCCCTTCCCTCTCTCTGACCATGAGCTTCCTGACAGGGAGCTCTGTCACTGACCAGAGCACAGGACATGGCATCCGGTACCTCAGCCTATATGCCAGTCTGCCATGGGGACTGCCAGCGGGGGATTCCAGAGGAACAGAGGAACAGATGAACAGATGAACAGAAGTGACCTTGACAAAGCCTCCACTCCGCAGCAGCATCCGGATCCACAGGTCACAGGGGTGGAAGCTTCCTCTGACTCCTGGGTCATGGCTCTCCCAGAGCCATCTGCTTGAGCCCCTACAGTGACCACAGATACCCTGACCCATCTCCTCACACAATGCTTCTCCTTGTGTCTTCACAGCTGTGTGTTTTAGAAGAGCCAGTAAGAACAGGCACAGAATGAGAGTATGAGTGCTCCAGGGATCCCTTGGTGAGGAGGAAGGTGTGGGGTGCACAGGATAGAAAAATGGACTTGAGGCTGATGGGGCCAAGTTTAAGCCTTAGCAAAGCTGTGTGAATGTATTGGGGATGCTGTGATTGGCTATATGCCCAGAGACATTGTGCATAGGCTATCACAGGCTCTCCAAGCCAAAGTCCTGGGAAACAGATAGTATTGGCCCTGTTTCTCAGATTTGGCCCACTGAGGATAAATTCACTCCCCGAGGATCCCACCAAGACAAAGTGCTTGAGCCTGGACACCACCTAGATACACACCACTTTTACCGTTAGCTTCTGCTTCCTCCTCATCCCTAACACAGGGTTAATAATACTCAACTCCACGGGCAGACGCTAGCTAGTAATGCCCAACATGTATCAGAAACTCTACAAGGCAAGAACAGCACCTTCGATGTTGGCAAAAACTGCTTTGGTGGCTTGCTTTGTGGGCCTTCCCAGCCGTTTGGAGCAAATAGGGTACAGCTGAACCATGTGGTTCACAAATGTGAGTTAGGAAAAGACCACAGCACTAAACCAGCTGCACCATATGTGGAGCAATGCCCACCAAGCTACAGCTCCTGAGCCAAATCCAGCTCCCCTGAAGTTTGGGTAAGTCATGAATGACCAAAGCTTATCCTCATTTCTTCCTGCAATGGCTGAGTGGAGTCACTGAGGCAGAGGTCATATGATTTCCACAGCCCAAACACTGACCAGCTAGCTGTACCCTTCTACAGAAAAGGCATCCACCCCTGTTCTAAAGCAAAGGCATAGCATCCTAGGGAAACCTGTCATTCCTCCCTTCCCCAGGTGCTGGCTTTGGCAAGCAAGGAGGGAGCCACCAGGCAGGAACTGTGGGTCTCCAAGAGGGGCACACCCTGCCAACACCTTGGCTTTAGATCAAGTGAGGTCCGTGTTAGGCTCTAGATCACCAAATGCTAAGACACTGTAGAGTGTGTTGTTTCAGGCTCCTGCACTGGTGGTCATTTGGGATGAACAATAGGGAAGTCATTCAGCTTCGTCCAAGGAATCTGCAGCTGGAATCCAATAAAAGTGACCTCTGAAACTTGTGCCCAAGGACAAAAACAACCCAAATCAGTCTCCTCCAAGGATCACTCTTCCTGTGTCCTGAAGGTCAGGGCTGCTCCCTGGTCACTCAGGACTGTGATGGGGAACATATCGCAGATTAAGACCTGTCCTTGTGGGACACAGGCTGCACCTGGCTTCCCTCACTGAGAGATTATAACCTGGGCCCTTGGAACCAAGAGCTAAAGAATGGGTATCCTCAAACATGGGGTTCTTCCTGTCATGCCAGCTTGTGGGTGAGGCGCATCTGGCCGTGCACACTAGGTGGGCAGAAACTTCTGTTGGTTAAATGGAGGTACCCCAACTCCAGATGTGCAGAGCTCCTTTTCCCAAGCCTCACATGGTTCCATAACTGAAGTCCCAGGAGAAGGGGGTGAACTTACCACACCCCAGTAAGTCTTGAACAGCTTCACTGGCAGGTAAGACTCGGTGGAATCCTTCTGTGCACCCAAACCATGGCCAGGGAGAGGTGCCGAAGTGGTCCCGTTGGAGGAAGCGGATGGAGGTGTCTGCCTGGAAAGTCTTGGCATCCAGATGAAGCTGGAAGGTGCCACTTTGTACCAGCTCTGCGAAGTGCCCAAGGAGATCTTTACCCACCAAGGCCCTTTCTGTAAGACACAGGAGGAGACAGAGGTCATGAGCTGCTCTCTGCAAGGTTTGGGAGAGGGGAAGGATCAGAATGGAGACTGAATGGCCCATGGTTACCCAGGAGTCAGAAGCACAAACAGGTTGCCAGGAGGACCCAGGTCTCCTGGCTCCTATCATTTGTGTGGCGCCAATGCGACCTCTATTGGTACGGGACTTCATGTTTTCAGTTAATCCTCTAATGTTTACTACCCAAATATTCATCCAACTCAACCTTCATCACCATTTATGTGCTTCAGTTTTCCCATCCACAAAATGGTCTGGGAATGCCTCTCTCGCAGATGATAAAGATTTGGGGAAAGAACATGTGTGAAGGGGTCACCCAGAGGGAAGAGCAGGCCTCCCGGAGGCCATGTGGCCAACCTCTGAGGACCAGGCTTCTAGACTATGCCTTGTTCCCGAAAGGAAGCAGAGCAGCACCACATAAGGGGCTGGGGCAGATCACAGCAGGGAGCAAACATTCATGCTGCAACCAGCGTCACCATCTCGACATGGAAGCCAGGAAGAGCATTGCATGCTTTTGGAGCTTCAGCACCACTCAAAGCTTCCAGGTTCTCTCTAGAGGAATTCAGAGAGGGCCTGCTACTTCATAGGGGAGGAGGGCACTTTCCCAGAGGGGATTGTTGCCATCAAGACCAACTCTGAGTTACACCCTGGCAACATTTTCTCCTGCAGTCCTAGCTGACCCTAGCTCTATGGCCAGTGATCAGAAGAAAGGAAATTCACTCCCAGGTTCTGGTAAAAAACACATGGATTAGCTGGTTCATGCGCATTCATGTCCGTGATGCTCCACTTCCTACTCAGTTCCCTCCTAATGGCTTTGGAATGTGGCAAAAGATGGCCCAAGTGGTTGGACTCTTACCATCTACTTGGGAGACCAGGATGAAGCTCCCAGCTTCTCACTTTCATCTGGCCTGCCCAAGCATTGCAGCCATCTGTGGAGTGAGCCAGCAGATACAAGAGCTTCCTCCCTCCCTCCTTCCTTCCTTTCCCTACTCCCATGTCTCCCTGTCTTGACTTTCAAATAAACACACCAATCTTCAAGGAGATACCTAGATTATTCCCTACCAGAAAATTCAGAACCTGCACATGCTGACCTTAGGATGACACATGACATCCTAACTGACACAATAAAACCGATTCTCCTCCTCATTCTTAGGTGTTCCTATTCCTTCGATTCTTCCACATCACTGTTGCCCTGTTTTCAGTGTAGAGGAAGTGGTTCTCAATGGTTTATAATTGGAAGTGGGTGGAACACAAATCATAAACCAATAAAGGCTCCCAGCCCTCACCACTCTTCCCTTTCTACCTTCTGTGCACAGAAAAAGGGGAACTGGAGGATATTCACAGAAATACACACAAGCTCTTCCTTTTTGGCATTATGTATTTGTTAAGGTATTAACCAGAACTCTATCAATTTCACACACTATTCAATAATTATCTGTCACCGTGGGTGAGGCATGTGACTTTTTCCCTGAATCCTCCAAGCAAGCTATCCTGGTCTATACTAGCACCATTTGGCACATGAGGAAACAGATGTAGAGCAAGAAGCCACTCGGGTTCTACAAGACAACCATGTAGCAAAACATACCAATGTCGTGCAAATCAGAAAATGAGGCTGCTGGTACATCCTGAAGCCGAGATTTCCATGTGATGTTGACTCCCAAGCGCTCCCCAGTAAGACACCACACCTGCACTGAAGAGTTGTCGCAGGCAGGGATGGAGAGTGGGGTTCCCAAGGTCTTCACCTATGTGGAAGCAGATGCTTTCAGACCAAGGGCACAGAGCAGGAGGCAGGCTTCGCTGATGCCACACTAGGGTCAGGAACATGGCTTACATCACTCTCTTTCCTCCTCCACCAGCCCTGCTTGAGAAGGCCAAGGCCCTAGGCCCCTTCTCTCTGCCACAGGGAAGCCAGCTCCGCAATACTAAACCTATATACCCCAGGCACTCAGCTCACAGACAGAGCTCTCATGCCTGGGTTGCCCACACAGTCCCTAGCCAAGTTGCTCTCCATGTCTCCTGGGTGAAGCAACTTCTCCCTTAAAATACACAGGATCACACAGTCACGACTGTACCAATCAAAAAATTCAGTTCAACCTATGCATAGTAGGCAATGCTTAACTGATTTACCTTCTGCGGGCTATTGTGAATCCACTTCTAAGCTGATGGCTAAAGGCATGAAAATGAGGATGCAGTGAAGATTAGAGACAGGAACGTGGAGCTCTCGGCATGTGCTCAAGAGTTCAGGGATATTGCGGGTATACATCTCAGCCATCCTGCCCCAGGTCTCTAGGCTCCTTCCCCACGGCTGCTGAACCAACTCAGCCAACCAGCCTGGCTCCACCATCCCCTATCTCTGTGACTCTGGGCCAGTTGTTCTAGCTCGATGGTTTTGAACCCAGTACTAGTATGGTTCCTTTGAAGACCGCAGTAGTAATCTATGCCAAGAAATACAGACAGGTCTGGCACCTTGATGTATGGATTCCACTTCCATTGCTACCTAGCTACCGAGTTAACCTTGACGGAATTAATTCCCAGTTTTGGGCCTATTTGACAAAACCAGTGGGACACTGAACCTGACTCTAGGTTCATCTGAGCTGAGATTCCCCACAAGGTTGACCCCACACTGAACCCCAGCGTCTGCTGTGGGGAAGGCCAGGCACATACCTGGATCTGGCAGAAGCCACGGGCTGTGAGCTCATCCAATATGAAGACTTGGAAAGCCTGCAGCAAGCCTGCGTAATCGACACTGCACATCTTGCCTGGCGGGAGCCGGAGCTGGATGTGTCCCTGGGCCTGGAGGCTCTGCCACAGCTGGGGACCTGAAGACAAGTCCTCGAGGTCAGCAGAGGTGACAGAGACACCCTTCTCTAAGGCCTTTACTCTGCAAAAGAAGTTCTTCCTCATTGCTCCACACACAGGAGCACTACCATTTGTGTTGCTGCCCACAGTCTAATGTTCCCTGGAGTGAAAGCCCATCCCTGACAGTGCTCAGCATCCCACCTCAGCCCTGCTTCCACCCCCAAACCAGTTGCTCCACACTGGCAGTCCTGAGCATTCTCCTGGGAAAATCTATCCCGCCTTGCACAGCTGGCTCACTCCACGTGCTTTTGCAGCTGGACAGGGAGGCTGCTCAGTGCACCTGCACACTAGCCCTGAATTCACCCACAGGGCTGAAGAGCCACACCTCCCTTGTCCAAAGTCTTTCACTCTAGCATCAGCTGAGACCAGCCTGGTTTTGCTTTCAGATGAAGCCACCTGTCAGAGTTGGAAGGATGGCTGTTTTGTGCACATTAAACTTTGAACTTCTGGATGAGAACTCTCTATATCCAGCAGTGCTTTGCAACAAAAGCCTTGGGACACTCAGATGCAGGGCCTGGTCTCTGCCCTAGATGATCCTCCAATTGCACTTGGGCAGGCCTACTGCAAGATTCCTCACGCACCCCTGCCCTGCAATGGCTGCTGCTAACCACAGGCAGGCTTTGCTGAGGCAGAGAGCGGGCGTGTGGTGTAGTGTCTGCACAGCTCTGTGTGTGTGCCCTTGCTTCTGTCAGGTGAGTTCTGCAGAAGGGCAGAGGCCAGAGCTCTCACTGAGTACTGCAAAGATGACTGGTGTTGAAACAAGGTATTGACACCCACCTGCTGAGGAGCCCAGTGCCCCTGCCTTTCCAGACATCAGCCCTGGCCTTCCAGATGGACTTGGGAGATAGGCTGGTGGGGTTGGGGGGTCCTCTAAGGCTAAGAGAGCTACTCTGAGTACCTCAACATGAAACTCGCTACTATGGCCAATGGGATACCTGCCTGTCAAATGCTTGACCTGAACTCGAGGCATCCTAGTTCAGCTGGGCTGGTGGCAAATTTTCCCAAGGAGCAGGTGACTCCAAGAAGCCCCATACAAAGCCTTCAATGGTCCAGGGAGCTACAAGGGACATCTACTCCTCTGCAACAACAGAAAATGACTCTCCTGCTCTCAGTGTCATGCAACCTACCACACACAGCATGCTACATCTGGCTGCAGGAAATGCACCGCACCCCGCATTCCCATCATGGGAGACATTCTCCCAGACTACTCACGCTGGCAGGCCCGTGGCTGTGGTGGCGGTGACACCCAGCGTCTGCTCTCCAGGCTGCACACCAGTGGCTGAGGCAGGAATGCATTCTGGTAGCCCCAGAGGCACAGCAGCCGGCACTGCTGGACAGTGGCCCCTGGGGAACCCAAGGCTGGGCCACACAGGATCACTCCACCAGGCACTTCTGACATGTTGAACGGCAGTGGGCACTGAGGGCCTGGAGAGAAGAAGGAGCAGCAGTGGGCACCTGCCCGGCTCTTGGAGGGCCTCCTCCTGCAGGAGCCATGAGGATGCCTGGGGGGAATTCTGCTAGTTTGGAGGTGATTGTTGCATAATTCATATTGAAGCTAAGCTGCAATGGCGGTGATAAACAAGAGGACAGGCCTTTGGGGAGCAATTGTGCTATGAAGGTCCCCAGCTTGGTCCTCTTCCTTTCCCTGGATGTGCAGGGCTCTCAAAGCCTGGCCTGGGCCTGCCGTCTCCGTAACATGTCTGAGCATATACTCACCTTGGAACTTCATCTCCAGTTCAAGCACCCCGAGCTTCCTCCCCTTCCACATTCAACTGACCACCAGCATCTGCTCCCCACCTCCAGGCCAACTGGCATGCCCAGGCTGTCCCTGCTTCTACATCCTGAGCCTAAGGGACACAAGGACACCAGCTGGCCCAGGCCAGAGGCATGCTGGCTCCCTACAGTCTCGTTTCCATGACCCTGGCTGTAGCTCATGCCTTCCTGCTGTCTTCATCCCCATGGCCTCTTCCCACATGGAGAATGTTTCCCCAGTGACGCTTCCTCACCAGACCTCTGGGATGGGGCCTCATTCCTGCCCTCTGTCCCCAGTTCCCAGCTAGTGCCAGCAAAGGAATCATAGTGACCCTGCAGTAGGGCTATCAGTTTTTCCTAGGCTGTGGACCCTGTCTTTGGCTGTGCTTCTGGAGAGGTCTGTACTCCCCTGTACATAACCCCTGGCCCTTCCTACTGCCCATATATCTGCCTGGAAAGTTCCTGTTGGACTCTAAGTATCTTCTGTGGTTCTCCCAGGTCTATGTGCGTCTCCCTCCCCTGAAATGCAAGGCCCCAGTGTTGACCTGCATTTTATCAACCGTTCATGCAGGATGCTCTTCATCTGCATGGGGGTCCCCTGCTGAGTCCTTGGGAGAGAGAAGACACCTCTCTCCTGCTCACCCAGGCTACAGTACAAAGTGACCCAGACATGACCTTAATAGACATGTGTCACACACAAGCGCGAACGAGAAAATCAAGGACTGCACACATTGCACGTGACAAGTTCATATTCAATTAGAGACTTAGATGTCAGACCCAGCACGGCCATGTCGGCAGCAATTTCTGGCTTCCAAGTCTACAATCTGCATTTGATACCCGGTGCCTGGGGGCCTCTAAGATAGGCATGAGTCACATTGATCTCAGGGTGCAGCTTCCTAATTAGAACCCCACACTCTGTGGTGTCATTTGCACTAGACTCCTTGGCAACTGTTATCAAAACAGACTCATTCCACATAGCTTTCCTCAAAGCTGCCAGGCCCCCTAATGTCTAATAAATGCTTCCTGTCTCCACTTCCTGTCCAACCTAACTGCTCTTAGAAACTGAGATGACTGTAGTGTCACTGAGTTTGTGGGAGAAATACAAGGAACATCACTGATAACTCCATCTTTATAAGACTTTATTTCATGGGTCTTCCCTGTCTCCACAGGATGCATGTTTCAACATTTGATACTCCACAGATTATTGAACTAGTTGAACCCGTGCCAGTTCCACAGGGAGGGAGCCAGGCCCACTGAGACCCTGCACTCAGGCGTCCTCGCCCCGTTCAGGCACAGACAGACCAAGAGCCTTCAGCAGCCAGCTCCAGTGCTTCCCGAGAGGCCAGCTCTGCAGAGGCCCTGGCATGCACTTCTAGCCTCAGCCTCTCAGGCTACTTACGCTTGGGAAGTGGAATTACATCTTCAAGCAACCTCCACGACCTCCCTCATGCACTTCCTGTCCTTGCACCAACTCCACAGCGCTGCTTCTGGGATCCCCATCCAGTTAAAGAAAGACATTTGCAGCGCCTTGTGAACCCTCCAGGGAGCCTACAACTTACTCTCGCAGGCAGGCTGACGGCTGGACACACGGGTCCCAGGCACCTCCTCTCCACTGCCCAGGACACACCAGCAGCTGCCCTGGGTTGATTCGCACTGCACTGGGGCAAAGCTCCCGTCCTGTTCCTGGCAGGCTGGGATGTAGCCTGGGCCAACTCTCCTGAAGAGGACTTCGCTCTTGAGGACTTCGCAGAGGCCAAGACCTTTGCACAGAGACCAGCCTGGTGAGCCAGGGGGCTACCCTCCTGCCCACCCCGCCACCACCACAGCCAACATTAATGCAGCCACCATCCCTCCTTGGGGCCTAAGGTCACTTCATTTCTGGGAGACACAAGCTCAGTACTGTGTTGCCTCCCCTTCCACCACCTGCCCTTCTCAAGTTTAAAGGAAGTCTCAGCAGTTAGCCATTGGGGGTCAGTGAGATGCCAGTGACCCCGGTGCAACCCAGCAGCCACAGGGAGGTACTGCATGCAGCACTGGAAGAGAGACAGTGAGGGCTTCCTACAGGGACTAATGTTAGCATCAGCCAGGTAGGGGTTGGCAAGGGGATGGCAGCATTGCAGGCAGTAGAACCAAAACAGGAGGAAATCCAGGGAGCTGCAAGTGATGGAGAAGTCACAGGCATGGCAGCCAGATGGGCGTGGCCCTAGGTCCTGCCAAGATGCTCAGGTATGGCACAGTGTGAGTGCTGGTGGCTTGATGGTACTTGTGCCTCAGGGATAGCCCTAAGGTCCCACAATCAACACTGGATCACAGAGTCAGGAAGAAAGCCCAGGGCCAGGCAGGCCTACTGAGCGTCACTGCGTACAGCTGGTCAACCCTGGAAGCACGTGTGTCCTGCCAGCAGGAGCTGTGCTGGTTTATATTCCTCAGGGACTAAGCAAAGCCCCCGCTCCCTAGAACATTCACTTCTTACAAGAACCCTTGGATATGGAGAAAACTGAGGTGTCATGAAATCAAGGGTTGCCCCCATAGCTATAGAAGCAGCAGAGCTCGGACAAGTACCCAGTTCTAGGGACTCTATACTTGGGACTCAGAAATAGGTGGGAGGTGACCAGCAAAGGACAGCTACTCACAGTGGGATCTGCTGCTTGCATTGGGTGGCATTCCCTCTCCTGTCTTCGGGTCCACACACCAGGGGCCAGCCTCTGACGTCTGCAGACTGGCATATTCCCCTGTCTGAGATAAAACTGAGGTCATCGCATGGCAGGCAAGAGACTGTGGAGTCTACTTGTCAGTGGACAGGTGTCAAGAATGTCCCTCGAGACAATTGTGAAGGGTTGGTATGGCGGCACAGTAGATAAAACTGCTACCTGCAAAACCAGCAACCAAGATGGCTGCTGGATTGAGACCTGACTGCCTCACTTCCAATCCCCTAATTGCAGTACCCTAATAATGCACTTGGGAAAGCAGCAGAGGAAGATGGCTAAAGTGCTTGTGCCCCTGATTGCAAAAAGGGAGACCCAGAGAGAGTTCTAGGCTACTGACTTCAGCCTGAGCCAGCCCCAGCCACTGTGGCCATTTGGGGAATAAAACAGTAGATGGAAAATGTCTCTCTCTCTCTCTCCTTCTCTTTCTGTCTCTCACTTCCTCCTCCACATCTCTGACTCTCTCTCTCTCTTTCTGTATCTCTTTCAAATAATGAATCTTAGAAAAACAAATCACTGCCTACTGGTGGAAGCCTGTCCAAATGGTGTGGGGTGGGGTGGGCTCACTGAAGCCAGCAAGTTCACTCTCAGTGAAGCATGGAGCTTGCCCTTAGCTGGGATGTAACAGTCAAGCTTCAAGGCCTGAGTTCTTTCTCTAGGCACTTTGATATCAGTTCTCCAAGGGATCATGAAGCACCACAGTCATCCAGGGAGCTGAGGGGGGAATGGTATGACATCACCCATCAGTGAGGATGGTGAATGGTCAAGGTGACTTTGGGGATATGGCGGCAATGGTGTGTGTGTGTGTGTGTGTGTGTGTGTGTGTGTGTGACCATCAAAGGTTTTTCTTGGAAGATATTTATGGAGAGTCTCAAAGCAACCTCATCATTAAAGAGGACAGAAACACTTGACCCGACCTCAGAATTAAAAAATCAAACTGGAGCACAGAGACTGTGACCAAGTTAGCTGCTCAAGATCACATAGCCAGAGTCCATCACAGACACTCAGGCCAAGAACTCCCTTGTAAGTTTTTAACTAACACAAGTATATGAAAAACCATAAAACTCATCTCTGACCACGTGAGGTGACCTTCAGCTTCCTTCAGGCCACCGGGGCCAACAGAACCTTACCGCCAGGCAGGTTGGGGTAAACAGGTCTTCCGGAGAGGGATTCACTTGGGTTGCAGCCTGTTTCCAACTGGAGAGCAGCCCGTTGGCCCGCGATCTCTCACAGGTCGTGGGGCCTGTCATGGGATAGAGGGAGCCTGAATGCATTGTCCATGGGTACAGAGGGAGCACAGGTTTCCCAGGCTGGGTCTGGGTCTCTTGAGAGCTGGGACCACAGGAGAAAGTCTTTGATGAAGTTGAAAGACAAAGAGGCTCAAGGGATGGACTGGCTTTGCAATGTCAGGTGGTTTGTAAATTACACAGAAATGAGCCCCAGGAGAGAGGCCACGGCTGAAGTACATGTGTGAGGCAGGTACTGGACTCCCTGGAGGAGTAGCTGAAATGCACAGGCATCAAGTGTCTAGAGAACAGGGCTCCTTCACCACCCTCAGCTGATCCTCTGCACCTGCAGAACTGGGAGCATGAACTGGGAAGGGTCAAGACAGCATTGACCTCCAGGCCTGAGGACTTGGGGAAATGCATCTGGTGGCACACAGGTGCTGGTGTGCAGGGCACAGCCATGGTACCAGCCTCAAGTGCCCACTGCTGGCTCAGGAGGAACGGACAATAGATTCCACTTACACTGAAGGGCTTGTGTAGAATGGACAGTCAACGAAGCTGGGATGGTCTCTCCTCTCCCATCCACACACCAGCAGTGACCTAAGGAAAAGCCATGGGCCGCAAGTTCAGGATCCTGGCAGCACCTGCCTGCCCTCTGGTCTGCTACCCATTGCCAGACATCATTCACAGTCGCAGTTCATAGCAGCCCAGCAGCCACCCTCTTGGCTTTTAAGCTAGCTGAAGACCACTGCTCCCACTACACAGGCCAGAAAGCTAGACTCCAGAGAGGCAGCAAGCCTGGTCACCAAAGGATAATCTGAGGTTCCATTCACTCACCTTGGTGAAAGGCTCTTCCCTCCCTTAATGCCTCCCCCACCTGCAGGATGTGCCCCCACTTACCAGTCGCAGCATGGCACTGCACAGGCTCCCAGCTTCCAAATGCATTACACTGGGGAACATAGGGGCCCGGCTGTAGGAGGGAGGGCATCCTGGCCGAATTCCCCAGGGAAGAGCGGCGTCTCTGATAGAAGGCAAAGGCTGGAGTCCAGAGAAAAAAGGGCAGAGAGTGACACAAGCCCAGCAGGTGCTCTTTCCCCAAGGAGCACCACATGTGCCCCTGTACCAAGTTACAGAGGCCTTAGGCTTTAATTGGAGAACATACCTACCCACTGAGGTTCTCAGAAGATTGGATGTCCCTTGACAACTGTCCTGCCCTTGACATCTCTGTGCCCCCCTCCAAATTCCCCTGTGGAACTGATATGCCCCTGAAAGGATTTCAGATACATGTGGGTACAGGGGTAACAGGTAAGCCAAGATATCTTTGATGTGCCAGGCACTACCTAGATACATGCTTTCCATTTAAGCCTCACATTAACCTTACACAGAGAGTCCACCATCCTATTCAACAGATGAGAGAACTGAAGGACAGATGGATAAGCAAGTTAGCGAGTGAGGAAGCAGAGGGCAGCCTGTGTCCACTACTTCATTAGTCTTTCCTGCCCCACCATTACACTTTAGTTGTTAATCATCCTGAAAGTTCTGTCACCTACAAAACCTGTCTGAGCTGCACATGCAGTCAGACTCATGCCCCCAGGTGACAACACAGAGACTCAGTGAGGACTGTTGAGTGATGAGTTGAGGGTCACCATGTTAAAGAGATTGTACCTGTTCACAACTCTGTACAAACCCCACTCTGCTTGGCTACCCACATGGCTTTCTCTACCACCAACACACAGCTGCCATACTTGTGTATATTACTGAGGTTTCTCTCACCTCTGCCACACTTTATGCTTTTGGGTACAGGGACTTGTGTTTATTTTGCACAGAAGAGCAGTGCCTTGTTTACAGCAGCCACTCAATAAATAATTGGAAGAAAGACGAATTGGGGTGGAGCAGGGAGAGGGAGGAGAGGAAGAAAAAAGGGCAGGAGACCCATGGTTGGCTGGTCTGATCTTACAGCTAACACAGAACCCTTGGCACCACCCAGTCTGATCTGTCTATGCCCTGCCTCCCAGTCCCTTGCTCATCCTGCTCCCACTCTCCCCTGTACTCCTGCTGGACCCTGGGATGAGGCTATGGCTCCTCACAGTGATATTAGAGGAGAATGACTATATCTGTGGGCAGCCAGCTAGCAGTCACCTGCTGCATGCAGGGGCATCTCTCCCCAGCTGGCCACACTTTACAAACAGGCCTCTTGGCTGCAAAGTGGGGAGCTTAATAGTGCAAGATACCATATGCCCATGGCTAGAAGCTGTCTGTAGACCCCAGCACCTGCTTTTGAGGCAGCCTGGATTTGTGTAAGCCTTCATCTGCACCTTGACACCCTATATCTTCGCTGTGTGATCTTTAGCAATTTTCCCCAACCTCTCTGAACAAAAAATGGGCTAATACTTACCAGACAGTTCAGATAGTACAGTTCTGTCAAGAGGGCTGAGGGGCTCTCGCCAGGCACAGCTGTGTGCAATGACCTTCACTTCCCCTAACACTCCCCTCCTATAGTGTTATGAGGTCCAGGACGCAGCTGCCATGTGCTGTTGGCCAAAAACACTTTATGTCCTGAACCCTTGCTCCCAGTCTCTCTGGGAAAGTATCAGCCTTGGTCCCTCTCAGTGGCCCCTTCCTCTTTTCTCTAAAGCCTCTGATTGCACAATCAGAGCATGGGGTTGGCTGTACAACCACTACCCCACCTCTGCCAGCCACGAAATCCCATAGCTCCAACAGCTACATTTCTCTGTCCTCTGCATTGGCCTCTTTTAGGGGCACCATGCCTACTTCCCCATTTTCTGACATCAGATCCTGACCATGCACATTTAAAGCAACTGGTCTCTTGCTAAAAGCAGAAGTCCCCTTGTCCGTAGGGAACAGAACAATAAGGTAAAGGCTAAAGGAGAAGACAGGAGGGAGCACGGAGGCATGAAGGTTGGTTAACTATCATCTGCTGAACTTGTGCTCTGGTTAGGTGCTGGACCACGCAGCAGAGAGATGGTGGTGACCAGGGCATGCAGAGAGAGCATTGGGGACTGCTCATGTGGCCATGGGAGAGCAACTGGGTGCTGGGAAGTGGTGGGGGCCAGGTCCAGGGAACTGCAGACAATCATCCATGGCAACTTGAAAGGGTGGAGGAGCACAGGTGAGCCCCCGAGGTAGAGGAATAACATGTCCTTGAGAAGTCGGATAGATTGATGAGAAAACTGGGGACTGGGCTCTCCTGCCACAGCCCATTGTGGAGTGGAGGAAGAATAATGAGGCTCTGCGATTGCACAGATGTTGCCACTGTTCCCAGGCACCCAGGGATCAGCCAGGTGGGGTACAGAGGTGCTAAGAGTGTCAGCTTGGGGACCACATTACTGGAATCCCAGCCAGGTTCTTCTGAATGAACTTGGGCAAGTGATTCCATCCTAGACTTGTTTTCCCCATGTGTAAAGATGTGCAGGTGGTGATTGCAGCACTGACGATTAAGTGCAAAAATCTGACCATGTGCTTGGCCCAGGGAGTGCTGGTTGACCAGAGGCCCAAGGATCCTTCACAGTTGCTACCTTGGAACACAGAAGTGCAATCTTTCAGCTTACTCTTCTGCCACGTGCAGGTGTAGGCAGGGAGCAGTGCCTGAGGCTCAGACAAGATCACAAGCACAGCAATTCCCTCACAAAGAGATCTCTTTGCTCTTGGCCCTACACAGTGTTTCCAAATCCTAGGAGACATTGAGAAACATTGGACGCGAGGGGCTGGGCTCCTACTCATTTGCATAAAGACACATGGTTCCAAGGGGAATGGGGTGCAAGAACAGGGACCTGCTCAGGATGGTTTGGCTGGAAAAATCCTTGGGAGTCCCTAGAAAATGTGTGTAGTATTCCAGCATTGATGGGGCTCAAAAAAAAACATGGTCCCTTTTCTGTCTTGAAAATTCACCAGCCTGGAGAAACCAAGGCAGCTAAACCCTCAAGGTGACTAAGCCTCGGAGACAAATTCTATCCTCGCTTCCCAAAAGCGTGGGAGTATAAAAGCTCAAGGACACAGCACTCACTGGACTGAGCCGCCAAGCGGATGGCGCCATCACCCCCACGCAGGAAGTTCTCAGAGAGAGCCTTGCGAGATGGGTAGACTGGGGACAGGCCAAGCTCCTCGTTGGTCAGTTGGATCCCCTTGGCCACCAGGAAGCTCTCACCCAGGGGGAACCAAGAGCTGTTGGAAGCTGAGACAAGCTCTTCTGCTTCCTTAATGAATTTCAGGACATGAAGCTTCACTTCCTCACAGGAGCCAGGACCTAGGGGAACACAAACAGATCACTCACCACATATCCGTGCCCTCGGATCCTGCTTGGGAGTGGGGGGAGGAACAACACACATGCACTTCTGCTCTGTCCTCAACCTAGAACTTTCTTTCTGCTTTGCTTGCACAATGTCAGGTGCTCCATATCTGTGAGGACCTACTATGTAAGATTGTGGTAGTTAATGTGGTAGTTTCATCCAGGCAGCAGCCCCAGAAGATACTCTCATCCCCATACCAAACAGATAACAAACTGAGGCATGGCACAGCCAAGTAGCTTAAGGAAGTGCCATGCAGTAGCTAGCTGCTACACAATTGCAGGCTACACAGTCACATTCTGAAAACAGTGATCTTGATCTGCTGGAGGACAGACAGATGAGGAGGTAGACAGACAGAGGGCAAAGACCGAAATCGGTCTTCATGGCTTAGGACAGAGGAAAGAACATGGCTCTGCCCTGTGTTTAATCTGAGTATCATTTATTTGCCTTGAGATAGTACATAACCTGTCTAGCTTCATGGGCTGCAGTCTGTGGAGTGGGCATAACTGGGGCATCTATTCCAGTTGTTCGGGGGTTTTATACTGATTCTGTGAAATGTTCCAGCAGCAGTTTTGACACAGTGTTTGCCACATGCTGGAATCATCATCGCCACCACTCATGAGAACCGCTGCTGCCATGTTTGTACTTTTACCAACCACGTTGTGAATTTGAAAGCACAAAATTCTTTGGAGAGTATGGGATCAGCCAAAAAACTTGGACTCCTAGAATCTGAAATCATTAATTTTTTAATCAAGTGAATATCCCAACCAAATAACCTTTTTTGTTATTAACCTCAGGATTTGGGGGTCTCTGAAGCAAAATCTTGCACTTAAAAATCTTCACTCATTCTCCATTTCTTTCGGGAGAAAGTGAAAATTCTGTTTCTGGGCACAAGACAGCTTTTAAAATCTGGATCCTGATTTTGCTGTTTCTATCCTTCCCTTTCCAACACTTTTGCTCCAGCCGATAGTCAACCAGACAGCCTCTTCAGCAGGTCCCTGGAGTTGCCACACGCTCTTTCCTTTGTCAAAGGACCTGCCATGACTTTGTGGCTCAGACCCCTCAGGGGTGAATGTTGGCCCCAGCACCCAGAGAGCAGCCTCACTCCACAGTCAACTCCCAGGGCACACAACCGTAGTCGACTCTTGTGGTGCCTTGCCAGCTGAGACTGGTCTCTCAGCTACTAAGCCACACATCACTCTTTTCCTATCAACCCAACACACTGCCTGGAACATGCTCGAGGTAGCACACAGGTGCATGTTAAATCAGGAAACAAAGGAAACTGTTAGCTAGGCCTGCTACCCAGGCATGGGGTAAGGGAAAGCACTGGCCCTGTCATCACTATATATCATATTAACAAAGCTTTCATTTAAGTACTTTCTATGCACCAGCCTTGGCACTGTACATCCACTACCTTTCATAACCCTCACAACAACCCTTTGAGAGAGTTCTTTAGTCCAAGTCAGATCTTCCAGGGTAACCAGAACTCTGAGGCGTGCCCTTCTCTGTCTCCCAGTGTAGCTAATGTCAGGACCGGGACTCAAGACAACTCAAGTTCTTCCTTGCAACCAAGTACTCCTCAGGCTTTCGCATGTGTCAGATTCAGCTGCAAATACTGTAGAACTATGGGTTTTGGCTCAGCTGCAAGGGCTGGGGCAAGCTATTGACTCTGGCTCCTGGGAGAGGCTCGTGCTGTAGGACCTTGGCTGGAGCAGCAGAGCTCTGAATCAATGACTACAACACATCCACATCACTGAAGAATCTGAAACTGCACCCCCAAAACAGGGGCTCGCACTCACAGAGCACACTTGTGTCATGGTGGGAACACAGCACACAGCTGTTTTCTTGGCAATTTCAGTCGTTAACAATCTCAAAGTGAGAAAAATGCATTTTCTCCCTATTTAATGATCCTGTGTACCTGGTCACCTACTCTGCACAGCCTTCTGTTACTCAGTGCAAAAGCCAATATATTCTAAATCTAGTTCTTTTGAAGAAATGTTTATTTATTGTCATCTACTTGAAAGGCAGTCAGAGTGGGGCCGAGGGATAGAAGAGGAGAGATATCTTTCATCGACTGGTCCACCCTCCAAATGCCTGCATCAACCAAGACTGGGCCAGGATGAAACCAGGAGCCTGGAACTCCATCCAGGTCTCCAACAATAATGACAGGAGCCCAAGCACCTGCCACATCATTTGGTGTCTCCCAAGATGCTCTAGCTGAACTGAAAGTACATTCAGGGTAGCACTGTTCTCGTCACATGGTCCTATCACCCAACATTCTAAATCCAATGCCTAACATGCAGCTAATATAAAACGGCTTTTTAAACATTTTAACATTATCCAAAAAAGAAAGACCAACACTACAAAAACAGAGAATTCACTGAAACTGAACAGTTCACCTACAGTATTAGCAACTTCTGCTTAGAAACATTCTGATATGGTCACAACAGTTTTCAATCTAGTCCCTCCAACAGCTGGTATGGCTATTTCAGAGTAAGGCATTGCAATTTAAAACACATAAAGTCAGCTGTATTCTATTTCTACTTCATACAACTTCCCTATACATATTCTGCCACAAAACAGAATGTATAAGACTTCCATCTGCAGCTCTCCAATTCATCCCTTAATTAACACCCTCCATGTCAGTTAAAGGCCCAGCAGATGATATTTTTTGTCATGTCTTTAGCACCTAGCAAGCAGCAAGCCCACTAGCCTACTTGTTGATTAACCCAATGGTGCAACCAACTCAAGAGTTTACTAAAACATTGCCATAGGAGAATAAAGACATGTCCACATTTGTACCTTCATTGGTTTTAAGATGATGTAATGTGCGCAGAAGACCTCCAGAAAAAAATCTAAATCTTTGACCTATAAAGCTAATCATGAAGGTCTTAAAATGTGGCTTATCAACATTGCCAACACCTGACTACATGCCTGTGGGGCAGTCACACGCCCTGTATGAAACCCGATTCTCCTAACCACATGTTGAAGGCAAGGGCTTGGCTACCTTTGGACTCCATCCCCACTCTGACACTGAGTACTTTCCCACTAGACACCTGCTTTCAACAACACAAGTTCCGTTCACCACAGGAGTTAACTCACATGATGGGACCTTGCTCGGCACAGCCCGTGTTCCTTGCTGTTCTTGACCATTCTCATCCACACACCAGCAACTGCGAACGTCCAAGTGCGCCAAGGGCACACTGAAGTCTGAGTAAGACCCTGGGTACCGGCTGAGTTGACCACTTAGCATCTGCCAGAAGAGGTAGGGCTGCAGAAGGATGTTCTCCCCAGGCTGAGCCAATTTCCCTTCCAGCGATGCCAAGGGGACATCTTGGACAGAAGAGTACTGAACCAGCACCGGGAAGATGCCTTGCTGGCCAGCCTCAAACAGACGCTGAAGGAAGAGACTGAAGTTTCCAGAAGCCGCTTTTCTGTAGTTGGTGATCTTTATTAACAGCTCAGCAGGAGTCAGCTCCTGGCCTTCACTGTTTCGAGCTTGCCATTGTTCATGCCACTCCAAGACCTGCTCAGGCAGTCCATCACACTGCACTTGGCTCCACTGCCCATCGGTGCGGCACTGAGGGACGTAGATGCTGGAGTGGGTGGGTGATGTGCTAAAGTTGGAGAGTAGGCCCTGCATCATCCCAAGGAAAGCTAGCTCAGCCTGTGACTGACAAGAGGTGGGGCCTGGCAAGAAACAGTGAGCAGGTATTTCAGCTTGAGAAATGTAAATAAGCCAGCAAAACCCAGGATGAAACCACTCCAGTGTCAAATGCCATCTAGTACCTTACACAATCGTAGAAGTATCAGCCACCTCGAATGTGTGAATACTATTCAGAGGGCACCCAGCTGTTGACAAGCAACATGGAAATAAGTCTCATTTATGCCTTAGAATAATTAATATTACCTAAGTTTTCCTGGAGAATGTTTTTATTTCAGCAGCTAATTTTGTCATTAACCGAAGTTTGGGTTTTAGCCATAGTTTAGGTCCATTGTTCTATAATGCATTGTGTCAAGAACTAAACACGCCAAGTGCCCACAGATTGAGTACCCAACATACTTACATTGCTTGAGGCTGCCCATGACACTTTGAGTTCCAGGAATAGCCTGACCCTTGGCATCAACACAATAGCACTCTGAGTTGAAGCACTGGACAGGTAGGAAATATCCCTCACTGGTACATGAAGGGATGGGTAGACTGGACCCAGCAGGCTGGCTGCCCATGAGGCTTTGCATTTGAGCCCTTTGCTTTTCACACTCTGTGGGGCACCTCGGCTGCCCACCTGTCACTCTGGAGCCAGGTAGTTCTTTGCCCCAGGAGTCCACACACCAGCACTCTCCGGAAAAGCACTGGACATCCTCATAGCTTCCTTCTGTTGTACACGACGGGACAAAAAGCCTCCCAGGTGTCTCCTTGCAGGTTTGGTTGCTGAGTACCATTTCCATCACATCTCCTAAATCTGCAGCTATATCTTCTGGCACTGAAATAGCATGCTGCAAGAAGACGAGGAACGCGGGAAGCTCCAGGAGAGACGAGAGGAAGCTCAGGGCATATTGGTTCTCTTCCAAATTGACTTCCAAGCCAAAGCTGCCCACAATGGGCTTATTCATAGCAACACCCTGTTGAAAGGTGATGGGAGGTCCTGTGGTGGGACTGGAGTCCAAAGTTGCCCCTCCATTCTGGAAGCCTGGGAGGCCAAGTTGCTGGAAAAACTGATTGAAGTTGAAACTGCCTCTGGTGCCAAGAGCTCCAGACATGTTAAACTGGCCAAGATTCACCAAAAACTTCCCTCCAAAGAGGTTTTGCTGCAGTCGCTTTGGATTGGTGGTAAACTGAAGGGCAAGGCGAGCCAGCACTCGGGAGGGAAAAATGGCTCGGATGGCATCTTTGAGGAGAGTTCCTGTGGCGGCAAATGCTGGCCCCTGCCCTTCCACTAAGGGGCGGAGCAGTCCAGAGTCCACAAAGAGCTCCTTGATCGCGGGTGGGCAGGCTGTGCCGAAGTTGGCCACTCCCAGAGGAACCTGTCTTTCCTCCGGTGTGGAGTACAAGTTGCGCTGGGTGAAGTAGCCTGGTGTCCCAAAGTAGAGTCTGGATAAGGCCTGCTGCCTTTCGGAGGCACAAGATAGGTTGTCAGCTGCAGAAACAAAGCACAGCAGGAGAAGGGGGTTTCACATCACAGGTAATCCTGAGGCGCCCTTCCCCAAAATCTCACTAGGACCACCTGCAGTGTGGACCACTTTCCTGCTGTATCCTTCCATCACGTCCTTCCCCTTTACCCTGCCCTGTTAGGGACCTCTTCCACAGAATGCCTGCTACAGCGGACATTACTGTTCTCTCTGCTTTCATGAGATGTTAACCTCTTCCTAAAGCAAGTTTCATGGCCACTGGCCCATTGTGGGGAAATCTGACTGCATTTGCAGGTTCAAAAGTTCTGGGTTCAATAGTGCCCATCTTCCCCCTGCCTTGAAAAAAAAAAATTCAGGAGTACTCAGGACCTGAGAGCGTGAGCTTATTTGGAAGTGGACTCTTTGCAGGAATGATGGAACTGAGACAGTGAGCAGGTTCAAGTTGACTCTAAGGCTAACACTGATGTTCTCATTAGAAGATCATTAGAGGGCCCAGAGGCATGGCCTAGTGGCTAAAGTCCTCGCCTTGAAAGCCCCGGGATCCCATATGGGCGCCGGTTCTAATCCCAACAGCTCCACTTCCCATCCAGCTCCCTGCTTGTGGCCTGGGAAAGCAGTTGAAGACGGCCCAATGCATTGGGACATTGCACCTGCGTGGGAGACCAGGAAGAGGTTCCTGGTTCCCGGCTTCGGATCGGCACGCATCGGCCCATTGCGGCTCATTTGGGGAGTGAATCATCGGATGGAAGATCTTCCTCTCTGTCTCTCCTCCTCTTTGTATATCTGACTTTGTAATAAAATAAATAAATATTTAAAAACAAACAAAAAAAGATCATTAGAAAGATGCCTGGGAGAAGGCTATGCCAGGACAGAGGCCCAGCCACAAGCAAGGAGCTCTGAGGCTTTGCCAGCAACCACTAGAAGCTGGTGAAGGGCAATAGGGAGCTTTCCCTGGAGCCCCCAGGGGAGCGCAACCTACAGATAACTGCACTTCAGCAGGGTTGGGTCAGGGAGAGCTGCTGCTGCCTTCAACTGCCCAGGTAGCATGTTCGGGTCCACCAGCGAATTCCTATCTGAATGCAAGGCCAGGCTACTTACCTACCCCTTCCTGTTGGAATGCTTCATGGGCCTTAATGCCCATGCTCACCCTCTGCTTGCCTCATCCTTGCCTGTGATCTTGTCTAGATTAGCCAGCTTAGAGTCTGTTAGGCGAACTAGCTTGCACTATCTTTGGTTAATAAGTTTGCACTTCTCTGAAGACAATAATCATACCTTCAGCGCTATTTGTGTTTTGAATACAAGGGCATATTTTCCTAGACTGTGAGGTATAAAATGGAGTATTATAGAAAGTAAGGTGTTACCTACAAAATTAAAACATGATGCCTACATGGTAAACATACTTAGCACATTCTCTTGGGATTCTTGACTTTTTCTTGGAATCATGGAATGAATGTTAGTTCACACTATTTTAAGTAGTGGTTAAGAATGTTACATTACAGCATGCTAATACTGAGCCTGTGATGCCAGCATCCCATACGGGCACTGATTGCAGTTCTGGCTGCTCCATTTCTGATTCATCACCCTGCTGATGGTTTGGGAAAGCAGCACAGGATGGGCCAAGGCCATGGGCTCCTGTACTCAAGTGGAGTAGATCCCGAGGAAGTTCCTGGGTCCCAGCTTTGGACCAACCCAGCTCTGGTCACTGCAAGCATATAGGGAGTGAACCAGCAGACAGAAGATCTCTATCTCCTTCTCTCCCCGCCCCCTCTTTAACTCTTTCAAGGAAACAAATAAGCTTTTTCTAAATAAAAAATCAGTATAGCTTTAATGATCTGAGATAATACTATAATTTACTGTATATGGGTAAACAAATCATTTTCTATTCCATTATTCTTTATACTCATTTTCTATATTCCCACTAACCTAAGGTCTTTTTGATTTGCGGTTGCTAAACTTATTCAGTGACATAGTGAGACTTTTACTGTCATGTAAAACTAACGTAAGTTTAAAGAGAAACAAAAGAGAAGGAGGGAGGACAAAAGGGAGGGGCTGGAGAGAGAAGATTATTGTGTTCCTAGAAGTATATTTACAAATAACATTGAATATTGTTAAATAATAATTTAAACATTTTAAAAATGTTTAAAAAGATATAAAAAGGCCTGTTTCCCTCTCTCATGGTTTCAAATCTTTCTGAATATAGCCCGCTCACATTAGCTAGAAGCCTGTGCCAGCTGCTAGTAAGACAGAATGCAGCGTGGATTTTCTTGAACAGGGAGCAACCATATGAAATTAGGTTATTCCCTGTAGCATCCAAGGCTGACTCTCCTTATCTGGACGATATACATTCCAAAGGTCTAGTGGCCATTTCAGTCCCACAAGTGGAAATAAGCAAACTCCAGGTCTCTTCCTAAAACCACACATCTGAACTGATCTTTCAAACTATCCATCCCAACCTCAACTTTTTCAGATAATTCTTTCCTCTTGATTTACATGAGTGCCAAAAAAGGAAGTCAGCCAATTTCCCTCTGTCACCAGGCAACAGAGAAAGAACTGGAACGTGTAGTGAGGGGAGAAAAAAAGACTGGCAGCCTCACTTCGTGTAACACATCCCCCTCGCAGGGCACAGGTTCCTCTAATGGATATCACAGGGAGGTGTGGAAGAAATGAAGCCCACTGCTGTGCTTACTCTCATTCCCAATTAAGAGTCTCCTCCTTCCATACAGAATTTCCATGTGGCAACTATTTCCACAGAAATAGGACTGCTGCACTAGAGAATAAAACTCAATGTCTATGGCCCGCCATGCCTCAGATGGTGATGATGTTCATAACTCCAAGCCACGGTTTTTTCATTTCGTGCAGAATTTGTAGGGATCAATACTTTCTAGATTTTACTACAGCTGAAACATGATTGCAAATATCCTCAGGGCAGGGCTTCATAATTTAGGTTCTCAGCTTCCTTATCCATAGTAGAAGGACCCCTGCCAATCACCAGGCAAAACAGTCAAAATGTTAAGTTGCAGAAATTGAATGATATAAAGGAATTACAGAATGAACACTAGTACATACTACTTTACAACTATAAAAACACCTGTAGTCCTCCTTCCCGGCTCCAGGTCTTTCTAAATCTAGCCAGCTTAGGTACGTTGGAAGTCTATGAGAGCTCCTAGATGTTTTTCACTCTCCCTCATCCTTCCCCAGCTGTGTAGTAAAAAGAGTTTTCAAGTTCACATCCATCTCCCTATATTCTTAATATCAGACCCCACACTAGGCTGAATGGTCCTCTTGAAATTTACATCCTTCCTGAAATCATGGAATGTACCCTTACTTGGCAAAGGCTTTGTTTTAGATAGAATCAGTTAAACTAAGGGCATAGTGGATGGAGGGTGGGTGGTGCTTAAACCAACATGACTACTACTATGGTAAGTAGAGCAGACCCAGAGGCAAGAAAGAGACCCCATGACAATGGGGACAAAGACTGGAGTTGCGTGGTCATCACCAAAGCTCACCGAGGATTGCTGGCAGCCGCAACAAGCTAGGAAAGGGCAAGCAGAGTCCTCAGGGGAGTCATGGCCTTGGAGCTAACAGCTGGATTTTGGATTGCCAGATCCCAGACCCATGAGAATATGCACTTTTATTGCTCTAAGCTGTGCATCTGGAAAGGTCCCTAGAATCCCTCTTGAGGACATGTGGTGATGATCCTTCTGATCAGCGTTCATCAAATACTCCTTTGTCATCTCCTCCAAAAGCCATCCTGGTACTTTCCAGCTTGAAACATCTTGATGTCCTTACCTCACACTCAGGAGGAAGCTTCAGAGCCCTTGTTATCAGAAAGACTCACCGCCCTCTGCCTTCCCTCAAAGCACCCTGGATCACACTTGAGTTTATTTTTCCTCTACCATCCTCAAGATTTAGTGCCCACCTGCACACCAAGGCCTATTATTGGCACCTATTTTTGTTACTCTCTCTGTCTCTGTTGTTTACCTACTTCCCACTTCAGGAAGCAGCTTCATTTTAGAAGACTTGGATCAAATGTGGCTTCATGCATGAATTTCTGCAAACACCCCATCTCATGCACATTGCACTACAAACTGGACACCCCTTTCTCCCTCTACCACATCCAGTTATCTACTCACCTTTCACCCATGGCACACAGACACTGAATTCTCTTTTCCCTTGCTCTCATTCTAAGTCCCTAGTATTTCCTGATCTCCCTGAGGAATCAACCATGCCTGACAGGAGACAAGAAACATGTTGGAAACCAGCAACAGTGAACAGGTTTCCAGGTCCCTGGAGTTACAAAGACTTGTAGGGTACACTGGATCAACTGTTGATTGGGGGGGGGGGGGTCTCCACGCACTGGTGTGGAGAAATAGAGCAAAATTGGACAAAAGATGAGCAGAAGCCCCAGACAACAACCCACCGCAATATGGTGGCTCCCCTTGGCGCCGAGTGCCCAGACGCTCCTTCCCTTGGGTGTCCACACACCAGCAAGGCCCTTCAGTCTCGCACTGTACTGCATGGTAGTCCCCATTTGGGCGACAGCTGGGAATGTAGGAGTGCCCAAAGTTGGCTGCTGTAAACCGCTCCACTTCACATCTTGTAGGACCTAGAAAGAGAAGACAATGGGTGAATGGCTCTGGTGTGTTCCCAGCATGCTCTGCTGTTTGCTGTTCAGATGTCTAGAAGTCTCAAACTCCCATTAGTGGAAGAGCCACGTGGACTGCAGTGAGTTGAAACCCCCAGAGGCATTGAGGGATGGCAGCACGGTACTCACATCGGAACCTGCCAGAGACCATAAACCGGACTGCCAAGAAGCGTCTCTGCAGGATCCGGTACAGGGTGGTTTCGGTGAAGGTGGAAGCAGGGTCCAGGCCAGCAAAAATAGTGTCATAAATTTCATCCAGTAACAGCTCCAAACCTGGGAAAAGAGAGTCACCATGTCAGGGATGGGCAGATTTGGAAGGATGCAGTGTGAACAGGTAGCAAGGGGCACAGAGCCTTCACTGTCACTGCTATGTACCAGGTCCAAGCAATCTTGGCGCATCTTCCAGCGTCAGGGCAGCTGGCTATTATGGCCATGCAGGTGGTTCACAGCACAAAGTAGCACCCCTACAAACACTGAAATCCATGCAACATTGTGTCTGAGTCTGCCCAAATGGTAGTGACCCTTAACAGGAAACAGGCTAAGGACATCTCCCCTGCAGTGTTCACAGTAGCCTGCAGGGGTCCCCATGCAGCCATTTGTAATTTCTGCTTCACAAGCAAGGTTATCTTGGCTTTCACATGCAGCAAATGGTTTCTTCTCCCTGATTGCAGACTGCAGGGACACGTTTACTCACCTGTTTCAGCCAGTTCCCGACCTTGGCTGTCAGCACAATAACAATACCCAGACACCTCAGGGAACCTGCTCCTCAAGGAACTGAAGGTCACAAAGGCCTCTGGAAACCTGAGAAGGAGATTTGTGGTAACATCACGGAAAAGCCATAGCAAGCTCTTCCTGTAGACTTGACCGTGGTCAAGCCCCCAACTGCGGGCTCTTGTCCTTTGCTCCACTCTTCCTGCTTTTCCTAGGGCGCAGCTGGGCTGGATCTTGTAGGATAAAGCTACGCTGAGCCACCTTCTACTGAGCTCTTTCACTCAGTCATGACATTTGGTCCATCGACGCCCGTGTGTGTATCTCATGGAATGAACATCACATCAACCTCATCCGCTCCCTTTGTTGGCATTCAGCCTGCTGAGGGACCAAAGACCGGGTTTCTGTCACAATCACATGACACAACAGAGACACTCTCCTTTGGGGAGCTCAAGCTCGAAGGCTTTCAGAGCCTTCTGCCAGCGACAGAAGCCTAAGCCCCCTACAGAAAATCCTTCAACAGGAAATTGTCTACAGCCAGAGTTGAAAAATCACAAAAATCACCGCAGTATGACTTATAAGAGTTACACCTTACTTTTTCATACGGTGAAGAAATGTCTTCCTTAACCACATGTGACCTGCAACTGCTGCAGAGCACACTGGCCAGGTTCCCCTGGAAGCGATGGAAAGCAGGGGTCTACGGGACCACGACCACCCTAGGAAGTCCTTCCCACGTGCAGGCATTCAGTAACCAGCAAGGAGTGTTTCCCCTGGACACCACACAGACATTTGCCAGTACAGGAGGCCTGGACAGAAAGTGTTCTTTACCTGGACCTGGAAATGTACCCCTAAACAGCAAGGTAGCAGAAGCTGCAGCTTTCTACTCCCATTGAGTTACAGCTGTGCAATATCTTAAAACTGCTCAAAACAACACGACTGTCCAGGGCCCGGCGGCGTGGCCTAGCAGCTAAAGTCCTCGCCTTGAAAGCCCTGGGATCCCATATGGGCGCCGGTTCTAATCCCGGCAGCTCCACTTCCCATCCAGCTCCCTGCTTGTGGCCTGGGAAAGCAGTTGAAGACGGCCCAATGCATTGGGACATTGCACCTGCGTGGGAGACCAGGAAGAGGTTCCTGGTTCCCGGCTTCGGATCGGCACGCATCGGCCCATTGCGGCTCACTTGGGGAGTGAATCATCGGATGGAAGATCTTCCTCTCTGTCTCTCCTCCTCTGTGTATATCTGGCTGTAATAAAATGAATAAATCTTTAAAAAAAAAAAAAAAACAACACGACTGTCCAACAAGAAGTGATAATAAATTTCGTAAATGAAATGGAATGCTACAGTTGATGATGATAATTATAAACTACTCAAAAGGAAAATTCAGAAATGGAATTAAAAGATAAGTTTGCTTTGCTGCCAAAAAATTGAAATTGACACATATGAGGAAGTCTCAGAAAGTTCATGAAAAATTCATTATAAAAAAAACCCTGCATGAATTCCAAAAATGTTTTCATTGAGATAGACATTTGGCCTAGCAGTTGAGCTATGGCCCACAGCAGCGTGCCTGGGTTCAATCCCTGCCTCTGGCTCCTGACTCCAGCTTCCTGCCACTGTAAACCCAGGGAAGCAGCAGGGAACATTCACGTCAGGTTCCTGCCACCTGGGTTGGGTGTTGAACTCCTGGCTCCGAGCCCAGTCAGCACCAGCCATCACAGCCATCCAGGGAAGGAACACGTTCATCGGAACCACTCTGTCTTCCTCCCTCTGCGTCACAATCATTCCAGAAAGAATTTCTACATTTTAAAAACAAAAATTTGCATCCTCTAGCTCCCTGTTTTCCACCAGCTGTTGAAGACCCTTATAACACCGCATGGACACACACCACAGTCACAGCTGGAGAAGCCATTACTGGACGGCAACATCACAGACCACTGCAGCATCCTCAGCCCCAACACACTAGTGCAACTGATATTAGTTAATTCAATGGAAATCAGTGTGCAAAAGCTATGAAAGAAAATAGGATTATGAATACGATTTTGTTCTGTTCTGTTAGTTTATTGTTACTTGCATATGGGTTGAGAGTGAACATTATGGCACAGCCTGTTAAGCCACTGGAGGTGTCTGTACCCCATATCTGAGTACAGCTACTCTACTTCCAATTCAGCTTCCTACTGATGCAACTCAGGAGGTGACAGATGATGGTGTTTGTGTTCACTGGCAGCCACTTAAGAAACCCAGATGGAGTTCAAGGCTTCGACTTGGTGGGCAAATGTGGGCACCTGGGAATTGAATCAGTGGATAGGATTTCTCCCTCTTTCTCTGTCACTCTGCCTTAGATCAATTAATGAAAAGACTGTTATAGTAATTGAGCTGTAGAATGGAAACTAGAACCTCACTTTGCCCAGTGCACAGGGTATATGTAATAAAATTTCACTCAATGAAACCTGGAAATTCAGTTCTAAAAGTGTCTTCCATTTACTGAGTTATACTCTGTAAAAGGCTACCTACAAAATGTGAATTGCAGTTGACCCATTTAGGCCACTTCACACCCCTAAAAAGAAGCTGCTGTTATTTTTGTCTCTATTTTAGAGATCCAGGTGAAGTATGTGGGTCGGCCCCCTAAACCAGTAGTGAGAAGTGACGTCATAGCCGGGCCTTCCCCACCAGCTGATAGCTCTCAGCAGTGCTATCCGACACGTGTTCAGCTGCACCTGCTCTGCCTCACAGCCTGAGAGGCATGTGACTGTTCCAACACTCTTGTCTGCATTTCCAACACCTCATTTTTCCTGGCACGTAAACTGCTGAATTCACATGTCTGCATAAATACATTGTCCAGACCCCTAGCTGGTCTGAAACCCGTTCCAGGCTGAGGAGCAAGAAATGTAAATCATTTCCATCCCATCTCTGCCAATTCACCCTCATCGTGTTGGCTCAGGGAAGACATGGCCTTCAGGGCCAGAGCCACCTTAATCCTACCACGTCACGTCATAGGCCTTCTCTTGGGTTGGGACACAGCAGCGCTGTTCACATGGATCTCACTGTAGATGTCTTCCTCCTCCTGCAGACTGGAGCTCCCCTGGACTTCAGCAAGCAGGAGGGTCCTCTCACCCTCCCAGGAAGACCACCCTACAGGAAGTACCACTGCACGGAGCCCAGGCCTGTGTGCTGCTCGCCTCTGGAGCAGACACTTGAGTTGTTCCTTGCCAGTCCTCTGCGTAGTGAGCAGAGCTAAGGACCTGTGGCAGACACAGCCTGGCTCTGATCCTGTCAGGGGACGGCCCCTGCTCTTCACTGCGCATAACAATAACAAGGTGAGCTATTTGAGAAGCACTGTGCCTAATGCTCTCCACGTCTTAGTCCATCTACTTCTCACAATAACCCTTTAAAAGACAAGTGAGGGGAAAATGGGATTTGGACAATGGTGGTGTGAATGGGTCAAGCTACCCCATCAGGACCCTGAGCCCACTGTCCTGTACCAGAAACCTCTCACTCCGTCCTGGCTCATGCTGGGGTTGCCTGCGTGTAAAACTTGTTCCTGGTCAAAGGATGCTTCTGGAAGAGGAGACTTTGGGATCCTAAAGCAGAGCACGATTATGGGGCAGGGAGAAAGAGGGAGAGGGAGACCCTTGGTCTAGAGGGATTGTTCAAGGGCTTCCAAGGTGGAGAACAGGACAGAAGCCCATGTGCAGGTGGAGGGGAAAGCTAAGAAGCCTGTAGTCACAGAGGGACTCAAGGGGCTGCAAAGGTCATAGAAGATGCAACTCAAAGATAAGACTATTTTGGTGCAGAGTATTTTTAAATCCCATGCGTAATTTCTTCCTAACCCTCATTTCCTCCACAAACTTTCTGAAGACCCCTTCTGCAAGTGTGGCAGAGAATACCAGGACCCAAGAGACTGGGTCTTGGAGGAGCCCTGAATATGCCACCCTCGCCGTGCTTCTCCCAGGCACCTCAGGAAGGCAGTGCCCCGGGTGGCAGCAGCCCACTGCCAAGCCCCACAGTGCCCTCTGGCACTACTTCCCTCCTAAGTCATTATCTCCATTATGGTGCTCCTCCCGCCTTCAGTGGAAGAAGTTGTGCTCTCCGTCTGTCAGGTGCAAGCCTACTCGGAGGAGTGTCTTCTCTGACTGCAGGATGCCCAGGGCTGAACATGCACCCCCTCGCACTCGTTCTAACGCTGGATCGGGACCCGTCTCAGCCTGGACTTCTCCCTATTTCTCATCTCACTTTGTCAAGGTTGTGATTCCCCCTCCTTGCCACCATGAAGCTATTTGGGATGTATCAGAATGAAGAGGGAAGAGACACTCAGCAAAATATTTTAAAATAAAAATAATTTGATTTCAGTTGGTGGAAGAGGACATTTTGCCTTTTCATTGCCTACAAAGCAAAATCTCAGGGTGATCACAGAAAAATCCCCAAGAATGTTCTGAAATTTGAGGAGAGTGGTAAGAGTGGCCAATCTGGCTTTAGAGAAGTTACAAATAGGCTCAGTGGAACAGGAAACGCTAGATTTCCACCCTGCGACCCCCATAGCACCAAGCACCTAGTCCTACCCATTGGCTGACCAGCGCGCCTGCCTCTGCGCTCAGGTGGAGACACTGCAGCGATCCCTCCCACACGCACTCCTCCCAGAACCATCCGTCCACCGAAGAACAGCAGCTTTGACTCGCCAGCACTGGAGATGGTGCTCCTTAAGGGAGGAGTGCCTGCTGCGTGACTGACCTTGGCAGGTGTCTCCTGTGAGGGTGCGCAGATCCTGCCTCCAGACAGTCCCTCAGTGTCCCTGCTATCAGGACACCTGGCCACAGACTAAGATGCACAGGAACCTCCCGTTGGACAGGCTGGCGAGCAGGGCGTGAGGGAACACACGTGAGTGAGTCTGGTCACTTAAGGACAAGGGTCAATGAAACTGACTCACTGCCCATCCCTTCATGTTGGTTTGTTAACATCACCAGGCAAGTAGCCATGGTAAGCAGGGGCCTTCCGCAAGGGGCAACAGGACCTGCTCCAAACGAGCCAGTGCTGTAGCCAAGATCAAGTGCAAATCAGCACCTAATGAGCCAAGAACCCCAATGGCTTGGCAGATGGGCTGCCAGCAGACTCTCAACCTCCCTGTGGCCCACAGGAAGAAGTTAGAGGCCTTTCTCCATTCTCCACTGGGGTTTCCAAAGAAATCCCCTCAGATTCCACATTTCCAACCTTCCAAACTCATCCTTAACCTTTATCTAGAAGGCAGTCCTGGGCACTCCCCTTGCCTCTTGCCCCCTCACCCACCATGCATTACTCCACCAGGTTCTGGGGGTTCCACCTGGAAAACACTGCTCTAGCCACACCCTCCATCCCCGCCCCTGGTCCCAGGCAACATCTGCTCTCCTGGGACCAGTGCAGTAGCTTCCCAGCACCCACACAGCTTCCCCCTCTCTTAGCAGGCTCACTTTTTGTGAAATCCAAGTTCGAGGCTAGTCAGGACACACCCAACCCCGACCCCAGTGGCACTAATGAAGATACACACACAAAGCAATCCTTGACTCTCTGAAACACAAGTGTCACTGCTCATCCTGTGTCTGACTTGGCAAGTGTCAGCAGCAAGACCCTTCACATGACACCATCCACTGTTGGCTGGAAGCCCTGGGCCTGGGACTGCCTAGTTCAACATAAATATCGGAAAAACCCTGATTACACTGCACTTCCAGTAGCCACCCACATTCTCCTTCCAACACTGTAATATGCTGGAAGGCTTGCTTGCTTACAAAAAAACTAAGGATCCCATTTCAGGAGTGAATTTTTTTGGTTTGCTTTATACAATTGAACACGTACTTCCAAGCGTTTGCCTTTAACGCGACTGCCCTCCTGTGGAAGAATCTATGAAGTGCACCTCAACCTCAAGGTTTTAACCCCCCCAAGTGCCTGGACACAACTACTTATTTGGTTAACACTGATTGTCAACCTATTGTGCACAAGACGCAGTGCTATGTGCTTGGCGTGACAGAGATGAGACCAATGTGAAAGTGATAAGAATAAAACACTAAGAGAATCCACAAAGCTTTAATGCTCACTCATTAGCACTTGAGCTGGCATGGCGGCACATGGTATGCTGAGCTCGCATCTGCAGCACCAGTTTCCCACATGGGCTCCAGTTCATATCCTGGCCACTCCATTTCCAATGCAGTGCTCTGCTAATGGCCTGGGAAGGCAGCAGAGGATGGCTCAAGTCTTTAATGTACTCACATTAGAGACCTGGACAAAGCTCCTGGCTCCCAGCTTCAGACTGGCCCAGCTCTGGCCCTGGCAGCCATTTGCAGAGTGAGCCAGCAAATGGAACATCTCTCCTTCCTCTTCCTCAGACTCCACCTCTCTCTGTAACTCTCACTTTCAAGTAGAAATAAATAAATCTTAAAAAAAAAAAAAAAAAAAACCTGTGCTGAAGATGCCATGTTCAAACCTGGATGAAGCAGACTGGAATTGTATGAACGCACACTAACCCAGGCCCACGCTGCGTTTGCTGAAACTGGGTGCCGTGCAAGAACGCCCAGCCGGCGCACGAAATGTCCACTGATGTGGCTTTGCATCAGTTTCCTACATGAGCTTTTCTCAGTTCTCCTTTGTGGCCCCCACTTCACAGATGAGCACACTGAGGCTGCGGCCGGGTGGGGGGGGAGGCGGACAGAGAGCAGAGGCCCAGTGCAGGCCACCAAAGCTGTGCCAAGGCAGGGGCTGGCAGCAGAGGGCAGAGGAAGGGTGTGCTCTTGGGGCCAGGGGGCAGCTAGGGCCTGGCTCGCTGCTGTCGTGGGTGGCCGTGGGCGAGCTCCGAGCCTTGTGCTTTCATGTTGGGGACTCAGCATCCTGTGTGTGAGGTTAAACTTGAGAAACTGCTGATGGGTCAACTATGAATCGGTCTACAAAACCAGAACTGTCACAGGGTACACGCTAGTGCACACTCTGCAGTTTTGAAACCTTAGCTGCAACACAGCTTGGGGGGCATTTCTGAGGTGGGCTGCCAGAAGGTGCCCCCTCCTGAGCAGACCCTGGGAACTCGCTGCTTGACGGGGAAGCCAGCCACAGCCACACAAAGCCTTGAGCTGTGCAAGAGAATTTTTTGTCAGTGGTTACCGACTTACATCCTGGTTTTTCCACCCCCAGTGCTTGAGTTGCACCTGAAGCCTTGCAGGACCCTCTGCTGTCAGTGAGCAGAGCCACGCACCGCCCGCTCCGGGCACTGCACTCTTCACACAACTCCATTCTGCACCACCACCATTCACATCTCCAAAGTTCTTCACCCATGGACCCCAGGAGTGCCCAAAGTTCTGCAGACACGGGATATGCACAAGGCTCCTAGGATGATCATTTCTGCTGTATGATCCCCTCCCGACTCCACCCTGCATCCCCGGGGTACCCTGACCCTCAGGGTAGCCCAGGATAATAGCACAGCACACACTGATACACCCTCTGCCCTTGTCAGTGCCTTTCTGACCACACCCAGTACAATCCCAGCCATGTCAGCATCCTTTGCCTGCATCTGAACGAGCTGTGAGGCCTGTATCACCTGGACTTTGCACCTTGCCTCCTGTTATCATTCTAGGCTGTGGAATCCTCTCCAGGTTAACTTTGCTGGCTCTGCTGCATTCTTTGCAGAGGCAATGTAGACCTCATGTGGATTCTGCCATCGACCTCTGCCGCATCAGCCCCTTTGTTACGCGCCTGTCGGCCACGGGGAATGACGATGCTGCGGACCCCTATTCTCACTTGCAGGGGCTGGCTAGGCCAGAGGGCCCATCTAGTTCCTGTATTTTTCTTCCTAACAGCCAGGACAGCTCTGTGAGGGATGCGGCAGAGGTCCAGCAGAGGCATAGGAACGGAAGCACCCTGACCCCTCGCCACACCATGTCAGCGACAGTAGGAGTTCCCAAGGTGGGCATGGGCCTCGGCAGCTGCATGGTCCAGCAGTGGGCACACTCCACAAGCTGGCTTTTCTTACCTGTTGTAGCTGTGGACCAGATCAAAAATCATCAGGTCCGTGGTGTTGACGAACTTGCACTGGACAGGCAGGAACTCGCCATCCGCTGAACACTGTGGGGGTGACTTGTCCCCCACCCCATGGAGCAGACGGCGGCTTCTTATTTCACAGTTCCTTGGACCTAAATAATTTTATGACAGATGTTTAGACTCAGATAGGAGCAGGTGCCTAATCTCTGCAGAGGAGAAGTACGTGTGTGTCCCCTGCATGTGGGACATTTCAGGACCTCAGGAGTGCCCAGGAACTGTAACAGGAAGGAGGTGTATAAACCTGAGCATCCGATTCCTAGCATTCTAAGAAGCAGCCAGTGGAGGTCAAGCGTCCACCGCCTGGAAGCACCACAAGGAAGAAACCTACCTCCATAGCCTTTGCCTTGCCTGACTTGAGCCACATACAGCCAGGGAGCCCTGACCCTGCTGCTTGGCCCTGAAGATAGCTATACCCCAATCCTAGTGGTAGCTGGCAGCCCCAGACACTCACATCGTGTGGGTCGGCCCAGCTGGCGCGTCCCGTACACCTCCATGCCCTCGGCGTCCACACACCAGCACTGTGCCTGCCACATGTCACACTGGACAGGTGCATAGTCCCCAGAAGACAGGCACTGAGGGAGGTAGGCTGTGGCCGTGCTGTTAAGGTAGCCGCTTAGCAGGATCTGCTGCCTCTGCAGCTGACAGAAGGAGAGGCCTGAGGATGGCAAAGAGCAACATCAGAGGGGTGCGACACGGAGGCTGGCAGGACGCATGTCCCTAGAGAGATCTGGCTGGGAGGGAAGGGCGGTGCCCAGGCCACCAGGCGGCTCAGCTGGCAGCAGTGAAGGCTGGTCCTACCAGTACCACATCCATCACCTGCACTCCTGTAACTCTGGTGTTGCAGAAAGAAAGTGCAGGCAGCGCAGGCCTGGGCTTCGCAGAGCTGTCCGCACCTGCTGGCCGTGTGACCATGGGGAAGCTGCTTCACTGCCCTGGGCCTCTCTGTCCCGTCTGTGGAGTCCAGCACAGCACGGTGATGTGCACGGTCACTGCCTCCTGCCCACCTACTGTGTGCTGTTATCCTCGCTTGCAGGGTCCTTCCAGCAGCACCAGGGAGTGGTCACTCCCAGCTCAGTGAGGCTGTGTGAGTGACATGGCCAAGTCCATGTAGCCAGAGAGGGTGAGGAGCTGCCTAATTAATCCCGAAGCCACCAGGCCAACCTCTGAAAATCAGCGCCCAAACCAGAGCCTTTACACCCTAAAGGACACCATTCATGTTTGGTGCCCTCCGTTTTGCACTGTGTCATGGGAATAGGTATCAACTGGCATTTGCTCACTCCCTTCTTTGCTCATGTACCAAAATGATCATTTTACCTGGAAGGTCTTTGGCCAAGTCCCCAAATTTAGAACCATCCCCTGTCTCTCATCACACACCAGGAAACGCTGGCTTCTTTGGAGTGGGGTGGAGGGAGGGGCGGGAGAAGCTCCGGTGCTGCTTGCTGAACGAGCCTCTGCGCCATCACACCTCACACCTCGCGTTCGCAGCCATCTGCCGGGTGCAGGGGCATGCTGAGAGCCAGCAGCATTGTTGGAGACGAGAGGGGGGTCATGGCACTGCCCAAGGCCATTGCTTATTCCCACCGTGCCACCCTCATACTCACAAGCCACCGGCCTCCCTGGCTGCCTGCTGCCTGGCACTTCTGTGCCCTCAGCATCCACACACCAGCAGGATTGGCCATCGTTCCGGCACTGGATGGGCCTAGGGAGGAGAGTCACAGCAGGTGACACTGCTCTGTTCCAGCTCCCAGGGCCACAGGCAGGCTCCCACCGGGGAACCTCCCTCCTCTCCCATTCCTCCATTTGAGAGTGCAGGAGAGAGGCATGGATGTCTTGGGGAAGGAGAGACCTCACTCCTCTTTCGCTGCTGACACCTGCAGCATCCCTGATTCTGACATCCACTCTTCACCCTTTTGGGCTGCCTGTCTTGTATTAAGTGCCAGCCAAGGGGTGCCAGGGGCAGCTTCACCCACCACATGCCTGCTGTTGTTCTAAGGCTGCAGAGAGCTAAGGTGATACCCTCTTTGGGCTGCTTCAGGAAGGTCTGGGGTGAAGAAGGTTAAGTGGGGGAGCAAGTGGCCAGAACTGGGTGGGCTTCCCAGGGCAAGTGGTGGCTTAGAGTAGGTAGCAGGTGCATGCAGGTTAGGGAACAGCACCACAGAGTCATCTGAGCGCTGGCTGGACTTGGCTCTGCATGGAACTGCAGTAAGAAACATGGGGGACAAGCACAGAGGAAGCTGACAAGGCGAACCCCTTCCTGGCCACTTGTGGAACCAGGCTAGCCATGACTTTGCACTCTTGGAAGTATTGAGGCATAAGAGGGATGCCTCAGACGGCTCCAAGATCACAATCGTAATGGCGGGCTCTCCTAACCTTTTGGGACTTCAGCAGGCCAGGGCATGCCCTCATATTGCCCACCCAGGTCTAGGTTGCTCCTGCCCACGGTGCAGAAGCAAGGTTTAGACCAGTGCTTAGGGGTGCACTGAGCCCCTCTGGACAGGGAGCCCAGAGGGAGACCAGAAAGCAGTTAGGGTGGGGTCACTGGCAGCTGGGGGCCCGCATGGCCAGTCACCTGCAACTGCCCCGGAGGACATGGACAGAGTGGCAGGCACCCTTCCCCACCCCCAACACATCCTTTTGCAAAAGCAGCCATGAAGGGGTGGCAGCAGTTAGCGGTCCAGGGAGGATGGGGTGGGGACTGGAACTCTCAGGCCCACTGTCCAACACTTCTCAGCCAGAGGACTGCCAGGGGGCGCCTTCCAAATGACAGGGGCCATGTCTCCTGGTTGCAAGGAGTGGGTGGGCGCCTGAGCCCGGTGTGGGCACGAACGTGACCCGGAGTCTCACAGAAAGCGCCCTACCTGAAGCTGCCGTCCTCGGAGCACTGCGGAACATACTCAGCTCCAGCCGCAAAGGCACGTTCCCTCTGCTGCTCGCATGGGCGGAGCGGCTGGGCATCCACCTGGTACTCTGTGACCGAGAAGGCCAGCCGACTGTCAGGCAGAGCGCCCAGGTGGACCCTCAGCACGGAGGGCCACCGGGCATTCCCACCGACCGCTCCCGCAGTGTGGCGGCAAGTCACTCTTTAAGCTTTCAGCATTCTCCCCAGGAGGTCACCCACGTGGCACCAAATAGACACCTGCCTGACATTACTGCCTGGCAAGCCAAGGATCCCAGAGGAAACCCTGCGAGTCCCCCTCCTAGCTGCTGTGGCCTCTGTCCCACACCAAGAGGATGTTGCTCCTGGGTTTATTGCTTCCCCTGCCCAACGTGGTGGGAATATGAATTAATGCTAGCTGTGTGTCTACTCTCCCGTAAGAGCTGATACAACCTACAAGATGTTAGAAATCATAACTCGTGTTATTTGCTTTTTATTATTAAACTTAAGCAGCAGAAAGAAACAACTGCCCTCCACAGACTTGGTTTCCAAATGCCAGCACCAACAGGGGCTGGGCCAGGCCAAAACTGTGGGCCATGGTCACGGTCCAGCTCTCTCACAAGAGCGACAGGCACAGGACACCATCCCTCCCTGCTGCCACCCAGGACCTATGTTGGCAGGACTCTGAAAGTGGGCGCTGGGGCTGGGGCTGGAACCCAGAGATTCCAGTAAGGGCCGCAAGGTCTTGCCACAGGACTAAATGTCCTTCCTCCTAGCTTTCTTCCCTTATTTGATGCAGACATAGAAGTGTGGCACTTTGCTCCAAGTCACTAGGTAAGTGACTGAGCCAAGAATAAAATGGGGCTGTGTCACTTCATAGTTGCTTTTTTTTTTTTTTCCTACTCTCTGTCCCTTACTTATTATATGATCTCACATAGCTGGTGTTGACTTTGGGTTAGCTAAGCGGATAAGCTACCAGAGTGGGTGCCAGAAAATCTGCCCAGAAAGTGAGGGAAGGGGAGACACAGTTCAAGTAGGAAGATCTGGTTTCCTGTCTCCACTCCACCCACAACTTGTCCTGCAACCTCAGGCAGTTCAGTTGACCTCCCTGAAAAGCAAAGAGCACACACCTAGCTCCTCAGGCAGCCTGGCCAGAGGCTGCGCTTCCCGCACAAGGGAGCTGAGCAGGGCAGCTCCCTCCCCACCCCAGGCCTGCAGCCTCAGAACTCACCAAAGATGTTGGCAGACACCAAACAGGTCGAGCCCAGCAGGCTGCAGAGCCACAGGAGCAGGGCCATTTTCCTGGCCCTTTCCTGGACTGAAGGCTCAGAAGCCAGCTGTCTGCCCGGGTCTGCTGCCCTAGGACCCTTTATAGGGCTACAGCGGGCAGTGGCCTGCTGCCCACAGGCCCTCAGCGAGGCAGCCACCCACCACGTTGGCACTGCCAGTCACACACTGCTGCCTGTACCTGCGTTGTCTTCCTCGGAGGACACTTGTGTGGCTGATGGAGCAGGAGGGCTTGTCTAGACTCCCAGGAGCAGGGGGTAGGAATGGAGTGGCTTCTTCACAGGAAAAGGGCAAAGGTTTGTAGCTCTGTGGGCAACAGGTTCAGACCCAGACCCACTACAGGAACAAAGCAATCCCTTCCTCCTTCCTCCTCCCTCCACTTCTTTGCTTGCTTGCGCCCTCCCTTCCTTGCGTCCATCCTCCCTCCCTCCTCCTTCCCTCTGTCCTTCTCTGCCTCCCCCTGTCCCTTTCCTTCCTGCCTTCCTTTCTTCCTTTCTCCCTCCAATCCTTTTGGAGCTGCATGAGGATACAGCAGAGAACAAAACAGGACAGTGCTTCCCCCATGAATGCAGGGCACTCGTGAGGGATGCAAGCACACAAGCCCGCGTGCGTACTCACAGTTCCCTGTCTCCACTCCTCCCCAGGCCCTCCGGCTTCCCAGCCTGCAGGGAGTGGGAAGTGTCTCCAACTTCCTTCTCTCTGTCCTGCTTCTGTGTGAGGAGGTAAGTTTCCCCTCATCTCCCCGGTCCCCAACTTTCTTCTCTGGGAAGCAAGGACCTGCAGGGATGCCCAGACCATCCTGTCTGTCAGACAAACTGCAGGAGAATCGTCATGATGTTCATGAGCAGATGCTCACAATTTGCAAGAAGTGGCATGGTGACTTTCTCATTGTAAAAAAAAATGGCAGGTCCCAGGGTAGTGACCCTCAGGGTACTGGACTAGGGACGGGTAGGTCCAGGAGTTGGGAAATGACCGGGGTGTTCATGGAAGACAGAGAACCTGAGGATGAAGGGATCGTGGTTCACTGTCACTGCCTCCTTGGGGTCCTTCTCCCCCAGTGCATTCCATTCTGAGGCGCTGCGGTTGGACAGTAGCACAAGAATGCACTTGTCCTCTGCATTGCATTTGTGTTTCTGACCCTAACCAGAGGAAGCAGCACTCAGCAATGATTCCCAGGGTCTGAGACGGGGACTGAGAATGGTAGAAACCCCACTCTGCCAGCCCACCTGGGACACTGCATGCCCGGGGCTCCCACTCAGCTCTATCACAGCCCCCAGCCACACCGTTGTACGGAGCTCCAGGTACAAGCTGGCTGTACCCCAGACATTGCAAAATCAGTTACACACCAAGCACAAGTGAGCATCCCCTGCCTGTACCCTCCAGCTGTCTCATGCAAGACATCTGAGTATCTGCCCAGCTCCCTCATGTCACAGCTCCAAACCCTACCTTCCCCTGTACCCTCAATCCTCCTGCCTCCATTAGGTGTCCCCAGCTCCAGGGTGCTGCCCAGATCAGCCTCCTGCCCTAACTCACAACAGGGCTGCTTCACCAACTATAGAGACAGTCCTCAAACTGCCTCCTGCTACAGGGCGTAAGAGCTCAGAGGAGCCATGCTCAGGTAGGAGGGACTGGCGACCACGACAACTAAGGTAATTTCAGGCTGAGCTGATTTTCCACTTACTGCTGCTCCTCCAGCCAAAGCCAGGGCTCCCATGCTCTGCATGGCGAGCAGACCCTACTCAGCACCATATGGTGAAGAGCCAGGCACCAAGGAGCCTCTTGTCATCAGTGCCCCACTGCCAGGTGTCCCAAAGCAGGTGTGTCACAGAGCAAGTTGAGTGTGGTCAGGAGCTTCCCATCACCCAAGCTCCCATGGTTGTAGGTGCTGAGTCACTCTTCTTGGCTGGGCAGCAGCAGCCTGGATTCGATGCCCTGAGGCCCACACCAGCGACATTCTCTGCTCCAGTGGGTCTGATGTTTTCCGAACTCTGGGCTCAGGTCCAAGAAGCCATAGCGCATCACCAGAAGGAAGAGCCCTGTGAGCAGGGGCAGTGCCAGCCCTGGGAGAGGCCCTGAGAAGGTGCCTGGCATCAGGAGGCTGGCAGAGTCAGAGCACTCAGCGGAGCAGAATGGCATGGAGCTACGCTGAGAGGCCACACTTAGCTTCCAACACACACAAGAGTGCTTCTCTCCACCCAAGCAGCAGAGCGGTGAACTGAAGCATCCTCTCCTCCACCCAAATGCTCCTCCCTCCTCACGCCTGGCCCTGCCTCTGCCTCCTCTCCATCAGCTCCCAGAACACCGGTTTCCTGGAGGCTCATCAAGGCCAACTTGCTCCTGGCATGAGCCTTCAGCATTTCTCTCCCTCTACTGAGCCCCCAGGAAAACCGCATAGCCTTCTCTCATCTTCATTCTCTGCTACTAAGGAGCAAAGGCCAGTAATGCTGACAGAAGATGGATGGGGAAAATGAAGGGTGACCACAGTGATGAGAGGGCTGTCACTTCAGAGGAAACATCAAGCTGTGGCTTCGGTGCCTCGGCACCTGTCAGCTCTCGGGGCTTGCTCCTCAGCATCACTGCCCAGCCCAGCCTGCCCCAGCCAGTGGCATCCCTGATCCTACTGAGAACAGCTTCTTCCTGTCTCTAGCCCCACGGTACAAAGCCATGTGCCTCTTCTAGGTTTTTATGATGCCTGCTACCTGATTCCTATGTCCAGAAAAAGGAAATTGAAATACTTCTCTCTAGTCTCCTGTTGAGTATAGTTGGAAGCATGACCGTTATATAAACAAGACTTGGAGTCAGATTCCAAAGGATGGAGAGGAAAAGGCAGGCTGGGCAGTAGCTACGGGATCCAGGGGGTGATAGCGCAGTAATTCCTTGGGTTCTCCTTGGCCTCATACAAGTCAGACTCATGCAAGAACAAACAAGTATCAACACTAGATAATAGAGATGTTGAACTTAATATCTGACAGGGTTATAAAGCATTCCTCATTAAAAACAATAACCACGGGCCCGGAGGCGTGGCCTAGCAGCTAAAGTCCTCGCCTTGAATGCACCGGGATCCCATATGGGCGCCGGTTCTAATCCCGGCTGCTCCACTTCCCATCCAGATCCCTGCTTGTGGCCTGGGAAAGCAGTCGAGAACGGCCCAATGCCTTGGGATGCTGCACCCATGTGGGAGACCCGGAAGAGGTTCCTGGTTCCAGGCTTCTGATCGGCGCAGCACCGACTGTTGCAGCTCACTTGGGGAGTGAATCATCCAACGGAAGATCTTCCTCTCTGTCTCTCCTCTTTTCTGTATATCTGACTTTGTAATAAAAATAAATAAATCTTTAAAAAAAATAACCACAACTTCCACGAGTCATTATGAATACAGCTGAAATGTATAAAGACGACAGAGTCAGTGAAGAAAGAGAATACATAAATAATAGCCACATAGAAATGTCAGAACTGACTGCAGCTCCCTGCAGTGTGGTGGCTGTGGGGGCTGCCCATGCTGAGCCAAACCCAATGCTGGGGACTCATGCCAAAGCCACTGCCAGAAGGCAGTGACTGAGTCCTTGGCTTTGGGCCAGTGCACCAAGTGGTGCCTGCTGCCCACCTGGTGGCAAACTCACGGGTTTTTAGGATATGTAATTGCTGCCTAGGGACACCCATGAATAAGGCCAGTTTTAGTGTAGGTGAGAGATGAATTCGGGGTGATTCCCAGTGCCAGGGTCATGAAACCTGCGTCCCCCCTGTGTGGGGACTAGAACCTGATGGTTTGGAGGGGAGTATCCATAAGATCTATCTGGGTCAGACTGATTCACCAGCCCAATTAGGAATCCTGAGATGGGCTGTTAGCATAGAGCATCACTGACTGCCACACACCAGTCCACACCAAAGCTATGGATGGGGGCCCGTTTGGCAGGGCTAGGTACCATTAGCTGACTGGATGGTGAAATAGTGGACTGGTCACCCTTGGCAGGGTCAGGACACTAACCACACGCAAGAGAACCAGGTCCAGGGGTAGACTCTGTGGGGGAAGTGTGGGCCCAACCCTGCGGAAATACAAGTCCCTCGGGTTAGCTCGTGAGCTGCTGTGATGATAGGATAAGCTAGGAGTGACCATGGCACCTGCCATCACTTACAGGTAAAGCAACCGATGATAGGGAGCAACCCAGACCAGGCCAGAGGAAGATACCCACTGTCATACTTATGACATAGGTGGAGGGGCAGACACCAGGCTGAACCCGTTCACATTACCTGCTGGCAAATCCAAGCACCAGAATAGAGTGTGGGTCAGACCAGCTTCGGTTGCAACACATACCAGTGCACGTTAAGGAATGCCAAGGTGAGGTGAGCCATACCAGATGTGGTTGCAGCACCCAAACAGCACATGTGAGATCTGGGGGGGCGGGGGAGGAGGCAAAGCCGACAGGGGAATGTGGGCTCCCCTACTGGACAACCACTCCCACTGGAGAGCGTGTTGGGATTGGAGCAGACCAGACCAGGCAGGGCTACAACACCTGTGGGTCTCATGTGAGCTAGATTAGGGAAGGGCCAGGTTGGGCTGACTATTCCAACTGGTGCAAGCAAAAATTAGAGTGGGTGAGGGTTGGCTGGGCTTTGCCGCAGCAGATGGCAGAGGCTGGCACTGGGGGCTAATTCTATTAAGTTAAATGCCAGAACCACCTAGAGAGAGCATAATCAGGGAGTGGGAGTGGTCTAGTAGGGAGATAGTTGGTTACTACTCCCACTGGAGAGCATGAAAACCAGGACAGGGGCAGGGGTGGCTGGACAGAGGGGAACCTCTCAGTATGTGTGTGGGCAGGCCTGGTGGGGGTGATGGGGAGTTGCCCCAACTAGGCTGCAGCTCCTACTGGTTTACATGAGGGTCAAGTATGAAGTGGGCAGGATTGAGCTGGATGGACTGCAACACCCATTGGTTCATGTGGAAGACAGGGCTGGAAACAGAACTGACCCAGCAATTGCAATGACCAGCATGTGCATAAGATGATTGGGGTGACGGAGGGTGCCGGACCCTGTACTGTTAAACTCACACAAGAATCAGGTTTGGGATCATCTCAGATGAAGTTTCTTTGGAGATTCTCCAACTGAACTGCTCATCTCAGAACCCCAACCATGAAGAGACTATGTCAGCCAGTGGATTCTGAAGAGGTTTCATCGCGATTGGAACGGCTACATTGGCAGCAGTTCAGAACTGTTGAACTATCAAAACTTCTTGAGCAGAACCCTCGGAGCGTGCCTCACATTGGGGACCTGGGATGGGTGGGAGATTGGGTGGGCTTCTCCCTTTGTTTCTCCCCTGAGCCCAGATATAGAGAAAAAACGATGATATTAGTGTGGAAACAATGGCATTACCCACTTTCCTGTAGCCCTTGACCCTTTGTATCCTAATCAACTAAGTAAGATTATGAAAAAAAAAAAAAAAAAGAAAGATATGTCAGAACTAAAAAGTAAAACAGCCAAAATAAAAAACTCCACAAGTATGTCGAACAAAACAGACAGGAAGGAGTCTATAAATTTTTGGTCAAAATAATAAAAATAATCCAACCTGAACAAAAGGAATGAAATAAATTAAAAAATACATAAACTGGGAAGGGAGCTCAGTACCATGGTCAAGACACCACTTGGGAGGAAAAAAGCTGAAACTGAAAGCGTGCCTGTGGAAATGATATTTGAAAGTTTTGCAAACTTGGCAAAAGTCAAAAGCCTACAGATTTATGAAGCCAAAGAAAACCCAGAGAATAAACCCAAAGAAATCAGGATTAGGACTCATCAAAACACTATAATGGTAAATACAATGTGTTTTCCTTCTCGGGTTTTCTAAATTATCTTTGGTAGTTAACAGTAAAACTTTGAACAATAGTGATGTGGTTCTTACTGGGGACAGGAAATATTTAATATTATTATAAATAAAGGAGAGTAAAAGTAAGGAAAATAGGACCATCCTTGTTGATTTCACTAAACTGATAAAAAAAATCAGCCCATTATTACATATAGCTTAGATGTGAGAGCAGTTCAAACAGTCAATGAAAAAGATAGGTTAAGTGATGAATTGATTTTGGCACAAAGACGACCCCCCCCCCCAAAGCCATGCCTCTTCTCCTTTCAGAATTCACATAGGCATGAACTTTTCAAAGGTTTCTTCTATAATGAAATAGCTTAGGCAATCACTAAAAGGATGTATGGAAATATATGCTCAAACCCTATAGATAACTAAAACAGAATTCTAAAAGATTGTTCAAGTAACCCAGAGAACGGCAGAGAAGACACAAACAGAGAAGAAAGGCAGGGGAAATGAGCCAAACACAAAAAGTAACAAAGTGGCACACACTTAAAACCTAACATAAATTATTACAATACATGCAAATGGCTCACAACTTAGAGCATGGCAGAGTATATTTTTTAATGACGCAATTACGTACTATGCACAAACACTTCACTGAGAAATATATTGCATGAGCAGGAAGAGTGGATAACTTTGGACAGGAAATGACATCTACTGGAATCCTGGACTCAGGACTATTTGAGGTACTGACCACGAGCCTTGGCCAAGCTGTCTGATCTCCGTATCTGCAATGGCCACTGCATAGGACAGTGTGATTGAAAACGAATTGGTAAGTAGAAGATGCATAATGCAGTGACGACCCTATAACTGCCACTTGATGTTTTTCTTGCAAACCAGAAGTTATCTCTGGTGGCAGCCTTTTATGCATGTCTGTGAATCTATTTGAAACCCTTCACTTCCCGCTTCCTCCTGCAGCTCAGTGTGCAGAGTGCACTGCCAGACTTTAATCATCAGCGGACCAGGGCCTTGGACTCTGGCCCCGGGGTTTGCGACCCTCTGAAGTGTTACCCTTGGGAGTGTTTCCTCCTCAGTCCTCATTACGTTTTTCCCCAGCAGATGCACTGCTGAAGCCGGAGGCACACGCCCCTGACAGCACTCCTCTCTGCATCGCCCAGCTGTTCTCTGTCTTGAGCTATTGCTTGTGCTGGGACTGTGTTTTCTGCAGTGGAGAAAACGCCACATTTGATTTTGCACTATGATTCATCCTTGCAGGATGACTTAGCCCCTTTTCTAGCATCTTAACAATCCTGTGAAGTCATTCCCTTTTCTTCCATGGCTAATTTGTGGAACATTATGCTTGGTTAGAGTTGAACTTTCCTCCTTAAAAAAAAAAAAAAAAAAAAATCCTTCCAGAAAATACATGTATTTTTCAATGCATACCACTAACTTTCATATACCTGGATGCCTCAAATTGGATAATGTAAACGTAAAACAAGAAACTTGTACTGTCAAAGACATTATCACACACACCTGTCTGCTGTCATCATGTCCTCAACTGTCAAGACTTACAAGCACCTGAGCACCGTGAGCTGACCTCACCATGTGCTGACGTCACTGGCTCCCCTTGCAGGAGTCCCGCACGAGGTGGCTGAGAGTCACTGCTCAGGCCTGCCCTGCAGGAACACGGAACTGTCCGTACCTCCACCTCTGCCTCTCCTTGAAACCATGCTGAGTGCTCCTGCCGACTTTCCTGTCTAATCTCAGCCATCAGTCTGCCCTGCAGGAAGCGAGTGCAGTGGTGCATTCTTTTTAATTTTCTTTTTATTGGAAAGGCAGATTTACAGAGAAGGAGAGACAGAGCTGAAAGCTCTTCTGTCCTCTGGCTCACTCCCTAAGTGGCTACAACGGCCGGAGCTAAGCTGGTGCGAGGCTAGGAGCCAGGAACTTCTTTCAGGTCTCTCACACAGGTCCAGGTTCCCAAGGCTTTGGGCTGTCCTTTACTGTTTTCCAGGCCCCAGGCATGGAGCTGGATGGTAAGTGGAGCACCTGGGACACCAACTGGCGCCCACATGGGATTCCGACCCATGCAAAGATTTAGCCACTAGGCTATGACGCTGGGCCCCAGTGGTGCATTCTTCGCTGGTGGTTTCTCACTCTTACTTGGAGCTTGCCCTCTGTGGCTCTCAAATGGAGTTTCTCAACAGTCCTGTGATTCAAGTATTCTTTCATTGGAGAAATCAAACCAAAGACAGCCAGGATCTCAGAGCACAGGCCAGCATGATGGTTTCAAGTCTTTTCTGACTTGACCCAGTTAGGATGTTTCTGCTTCCTCCAGGACTTCCTTTGGAAGCAAGTGGATCCCAGTTTCACTTCCCTTTCCCCACTTGCATCAGCCTAACTCACCTTTAAAGAAATGCCACAGTACCAATGATATTCTTAGTTCTACAAAAAAATATTAAAATTTGTATGGAAGCACCAGAGGCCCCAAATAGCTAAAACAATCTTAAACAACATTAAAAATAAAAGTGCCAGAGACATCACAATACCAGATTTAAAGACATATTACAGGATAGTAATAGTTAATACAGTCTGGACCTGGCACTGCTGTTTTCAGTTGATTACATTTATGATGAGTAACTTCAAGAGAACCAAAGCCTCACTGGCAGGTAGCGTGCCAACCATGCCCATTTGAATGAGCTTTGTCCTCCCTGCTCTGCCCTCACTCTTTCTAGGTCCATCTCTGGAATAAACAATTTGCATTCAACTTTTGTTGCCGGCTCTCAAAGACTAGAGATAGCAGGAGTGGATTCCAACTTTTCAAAAATTACAAGTCAGACTCATGCGCGTGTACACACACACACACACACACACACTTGGAACTGCGCACTGATGCGCCCCACCCCCACAAGTCCACCTGCTTGCCCCGCCCTTTGGTTCTTTGGCCAGCTTTGATAGCACCTGTCTTACTGGCAGCTGTTTTCTGTTTATCTTATCCTATAAACTGTCATGAGCACTAATCTGCATAACTTAATGGGGGTACATAGATGACATCTGGTATGTCTACTGAATTTTCAGTTTACTTATTGAAAGCTTCTAGGTTCATTACTTTTCAAAATAATGTCCTAAATGAGGCATCGTTTCCATATAGATCAAGAGATCAAAGCTCAGAGGACCACGCTGCTAGTAACCAGTCAGAGGGAGACTCCATATATAGAGTCCTGGGCGTACAGCACATACCTGTACGGAGCGGCCGTCCCCACACGGATGAGGGGCTTCAAGATGGCGGCTGGCCGAGTACCAGGAGGCGGGACTTGTTTCCGCCTGGAGGCAGGCAGGAAGTCACAAGGATAGGCTAATTCTCCCTCGCTGCGATTGCTGGCCTATCAGATAGCGCCCCGTGGACCACGGGCAGAAGTGATTGGTGGAAGAACTATATTTAAGCAGCTCGTTTTCGGCACTAAAGCCCTTTTGGTTTGGCAAGGTCTTTTTGGTTCATGACATTCTGGTGGCTCTTACGTGGGGAATGGGGGGAATTCAGAAATGGGAAGAATTGGGAAGAAGGGTGGTGGAAAACAGGAGGAAGGGCGGCAAAGAAGCGGGTAGGAAAGCTTAGACAGACGGGGACAGGCGCAGCAGAGAGAAGGTTTTAAACGCAGCCGCTTTTGCCAGTTTTTCCCGGACCCCCAAGAATATGACTAGGTGTTTTTAGTGTCGCTGCTGCTGAGCGGCAGTAACACATACCAGTTTCGCTCTCCCCGGCCACCTGGCACAGTACAGGAGTCTGCATGATGCCTGCCCTAATGGACTGCGTCTCATGGGAAGAGAAACCAACTGCAAGGACTGTCTGGGTTTAGAGAGACACTTGATAAATGGGTAGAAAAACTGCCAAAGATCAATTACAGACTTAACACTTTGAAATCATACCTAGAGGTTTCAGAGCAGAAAACTGAAATGACAACAGTTGAAGTCAACAGGAACTCAAAGTAGCACAAGGTTGGAATTCTGAATTTAATTTCTTAATTGAAAGTTTGTCTCAAACCTGTGATCTCATCAAGAACATAATCATTTACCTGTTTTACAAAATTATTCAATTAGTATAGACACTGCAGTAGTGAACAGTGCCTGCCACAGGATGGCAGTAGTTATTTTGATGGGTTAGAATTAAGACTAGAACTTCAGCATTAATAGCTCCTCAGCACTTGTCATGGAAAGTAGTGGGCTTCCAGGCGGAAGACACTGTGAGGAAATGGATGTGAGCAATTTCTCCATTTCGAGCCTGAGCTCTGAGTGTCATTAACAGGCAATGAGACTGGCATGAGGCTCAGCTGCCTGGAGGGGACACAGTAGGTTTCTTTTTGTATCTGTGAGAACATCTGAGAAGAAGTAAATCAGTGGGGGTAAGACTGCAGGAAAAGGAGCTTTGCCTGAAATTACAGAAACAATCGGTCCCTTTTCAGGAAAAATTACACTATTCTTAAATATGGAAATAAGCAGAAATGAACTGTGAAGAAATACAAATTACACTTCAGAGTCATCTAACAAGGAGGCTCCCTCTTCCTAGAAACACCCATCCTATCCTGCTTAGACAGCAATTAAAACATCTTCCAGAAATGCTCTCTAGTTTATTGCTTAAATGTGTCTATACTGGTATAGTAAAAGGCTGAAAGGCAAAGTCTCATTGGAAGCACTTGCAATGGATGTGTCCCTCTGAAACTTCCATAGCAAGGCTTCAGCCACAGGCTGGTGGTGTGCACACTGGGTAAGGCTAACATCCCACCTGGTGCTGCTCAGCACCCTAGAGGCCCCATTTCGATCCAGCTCCCGCTGGCACGCCTGGGAAGGCAGCAGATGACTGATGCTTCAGCCGCAGCCCCTACTTGCGAGATCCAGATGAAGCTCTTACCGTCTGCCTTTGGCTTTGACCTTGCCCAGCTCTGGCTGTTACTGCCATTTGGAGAGTGAAGCAGTGAACGCAAGTGCACGCTTGCTCTTCCTCCCTCTCCTTCAAAGTCTTTTAAATAAATAAATAAATCTGTTCTAAAAGGGTTTCAATCAACTGTTAACATCCTCTGTATGACATGGATGTGCAAATAATTTCATATACATTTTTAAAATTCAGATTTCTAATTCATATATACTAACACTTTAAGAAAACTAATTAATAATGGCACTCTAATTTGCTGGCTGCTGACAAAAACTAATTTCATTTTAGACACAGGTTGACTATCTTTGATCCAAAATGCTCAGGACCAGAAGAGCTCTGGATTCCAAATGTTTTGCATACACCCAATGCAGTATCTTTAAGATGTGACTTAGGTCTGAATAGGAACTTCGTTTATGTTTCCCATGCACCTTTATATACATAGTGTGAAAGTAATTTCTCAACAGCACATCCTTGTGCCCTCATTTCGACCAAGACTGTGATGTGAGATCAGGGATGGAATTTTCCATTGTCACACATCATGCGCAAGAAGTTCCACCACATTTGGGGTGTATTTCTGATTTTGTATTTGTGAAGTCGGATGTTCAATCTGTACTATTAGAACAAAGGTGCATGAATTTAACCATGTTCGCCAGGGTTCGAAAGGACAAATTTTCCTGGACACAAGGCTCTTCTGTGTGTGTGACGAGAATCCAACACAATCATTCCTAGGTTAAGGGACTACTTCCTTTGCTGTTGAAAAACGAAATAAAAAGTCAATGTCTAGAATGTAGCCAAACTGGGAACACCTAAGAGCCATTATTACAAAGCAAAAGCCAAAAGGAGAATATCAATCTTGACACACAGACATTAGCAAATTTAGTCCACACAGAGAACACAGGCATTTTTTGTTATTTTAATATGCAAATTTAAGCAACTACCTCACAATATCACCTCTGCTAAAGCTTTGCATTTATCAGCAAGATCTCTGACAAAATTACTGCATCACAGGTAAATACATAGGACCATAGTTTATGTGTTGATCTTTGGCACATGTCAAGTTGGAGAATCTCAAAAGGCAATAAAATGTTTTGCACATTCTTTTAATCTTTACATCAAAATATAAGGCTGCAAAAAGGCAAGCTGAAATTTTAGGTTATGTGGAACAGTTTTAATAAAGAGTTTTACATACAGTACCTTACATATAGAACAGTGTGTTTGCAAATTTAAATAATATCTGTACAGTGGCATGTATTCTTGTCAAAGATAAATTCAAGTTTACTGTCTATCAGTTCTAAACTGCATTTATACAGAGTTCCAGAACTGATAAACAGAACGAGGCATAAAATATTCAAGTGTTGTAAGTCACCAAGTAGCCTCCTCATACCAGTCCTTTTTCCCCCTTAAAAAAATTTCAAAACCTGTACATACATTTTTAAATTTTAAGAAGTCTGTTAAAAGGTAACATTTCATGTTAACCCACCAATTCATATAGTCTATAGTAATAAAACTAGATATGTGTAATATAAATATGTGTCGCTATGTACATCTGAATGTTGTGTGTGTGTTTGTAACAAGCACATACACTTTCCCACATCTGCGGAGGGAGCCCTGGGGTGCACAAACTCATGGGGGATAGGCAAACAGTAGGACCTCGGCTCAAAGTCCAACAAGAGCTAAGACAGCAACTTAGTTGCCTTTGGTTTCAGAAAGTTGTCCATGTGTAATCAAAGCTAAAATTTTTGAGTGTGCATGTATTTTTCAAAAATAAAACTCATCTTCAGAGATGAAACTTTTCCAGTATTCTGCTAGCAGCAGCTCAAAGTTCACAGCCGCGGGTTACTTGGATGTTTTTGTCACTTCTCATCCCAGCTGAGGTTATTTACAAGTTTTTGTTTTTTTCTTTTTTATGAAGGCAAATACCAAGCATATTCAGGGTTAAACTGTATGTTGCATCCTGAACACTGTCATCCAACTATTTTATAGTAGTAGTATGTGTTGGTCTTACATGGGCTGATGATGTTGCAGAAAACGGGGGGTGAGAGAACCCTCAATGTTTACAATCTTCTTCCTGCAGGCTCGTTAACATTTGGCACATCAGACCCACTGCAAGACAGTTTGTTTCTACAGAGCTTAATGCCTGCAATAAATTCCAATTATTTGGTGTTTTTCAAATACATTCATACTGAAGTAAGAGCGTCATAATTTTTTTCTCCAGAAGTGAGACTTCTACTGTCAGTTTTCTGATTAAGGACATTCATCATCCAAAAAATAGCTCACGATCCTCTAGAAGCTTAACAGCTCAAACTTCCGCGCAGCTGGATCTGACTGCTGAGAAGACAGTTCCTGGAACAACCTTGTGGAACTCTCCAGAATTAATTTTCTTTACAACTGTGTTTTTGGCCAAATGCTGGCTTGTAAGCATGACTCCTTCTACTTAAGTTCATATAAGTAAGTATACCATACTTCTTTCTATGGGTATCTTGAGCTTCATGTAAAATACTCAAAAATCCTGCCAATCTGACTGTTTGATTTCCTAGCATAGATGACACTCTCCTTGAGACACATCGCCACCTGCAGTCTGCTCAGGATGTTCTGACAGAAGCTTCCTTGAGAAAGTTGCGCTTCGCTTTGCTTTGTTTTCCAAGGTGCCATCATGGATGTCACAAAGCAGTAAATCACGAAACATCACTGAGCTTTTTAACTGTCCACTTCCTCATGTGGACAGGAAGCGAGGCTCACCTAAAGGAACCTGTATCTTTTCATTAGTATTCACCATTGTCACACAGAGCAGAGAGTTGCTATTCGCTGTACTTTCCCCATGTCAATCAGGAGCTGTTTTATGTGGCGCTTAAGTTGGGGCAGTCTTGCCAGAGGATCTGGTGGCTCCAATTCCCCTGTGAAATCAAGCCAGCTTTCCAGAACTGAAGAGAGAAGAGAACAAATCCAAATGACAGCTGGAAGCAGAGTCAGAAAATGGTAAAACGACGGGAAAGTGATGGAGCTGATGGTTCAATTCTGTCTTTACACTTAAGTCATCTGTAGTGAAGAATCCTTTCTCTCATCAAGCAAACTTCTAGTCCTTTTTGGGAGATGTTACCTGCTTAGATCATTTTCTCCTCTGCATATATACTAGTTACATTTTTAAATATCACCTTTACTACTTTTCTGGAAAAGGAAGCTATGGTTACTCACTCCCTCACGTGGGTAGTAAGAGCGATTCACCTAAAGGGACCCCCTCTTCTCATCGAGTTTGCACCACCATCGTAAGAGCAGAGTTACAGCTATTTGCTGTGCTTTCCCCATGTCAATCGTATTGCACAATTGTTTGCTTTTTCTGCTAAAGCTTTTGATCAATTTATTCTTAAACCATCTATCTCTAGGACATGGAAACTAAATTTAGCTGTTCTAACCATTTGCTTAAAAAAAAATAACCCACAGTTCAGTGTAACAAAGGAAAGGTAGTGGTAACTGCTGTGCCCTTTTCAATCTCATCGTCTCACTACTTTTTAGAAACTGTTTCTAAACAGTTCTGTATTTAGTCAGAAGGGCATTAGCTACATTCTACGTTTTTAAAATTAATGCTTTCTTTGGAAATCTACCCATAAATAGAACAGTGTTCAAGCCACATTTCTCTTTCTTCAAAACATGCATGCTACACATTAAGTCTACATTTAACTTCTAAGCAAACAGAGGACATCTAATGAGCTTCCATTTGCCCTCCACTTATCTCAGGGAAACCCGAAGGCAGAGGGTCTCATTCAGGGCAGTGCAGAGGTATTACACACTTTCAGAAGTGCAAAATAAACCAAAGGGGTGGGGGCTGGTGGGACGCAGGCTCTGAGCCCAGGAAAAAACAAGAGAAGTTCGAGAACATGAGGAAGAGCACTAGGCGGGGCACCAGATCATCTAACTGACCCTTAACTGTGGAATGAATGTGTGCTATACCCTTTACTTTTCAAACTTCCTTTGTAAGGACAAAATTAAGACGTAAGATATATAACAAAGAGTATTTGAAAATCTATATGCAAATCCAAAGTTTATCTACTTTTTCTTCTAGGAGTTTGTTTTGTTAATTTCACTTAAGTACTAACCAAAGCTAAAACAAATATTCAAAATGCTTTTCTTCTCACATTTCAAATATGTATAAATTTCTCATGCTGATTTAAAGAAGCAATATGGCTCAAAACAAAATGAAAAATACTCCATGAATGTTCTCTATCAAGCCTGGTAGACGGATGGTTTAATAACCATGTGAATAAAAACCCAACCATGTAACATAGCACCCTGTTTGACCATCTTCGCCTTAAAGACACAAGAATGTTAAGCACAAAGTCAAGAGAGAAATGAGGTTCCAGCAGTCTGTAGTTTCCATTTCCTACAGCGTTCTAAATCATCTCTTCATAAATAACAGACACACTACAGGTGTAGTTTAGTTCCGCACTTACCATCAACTTCTCTTTCTATTAGGTCCATCCTGCTGGTGACTTCATTCTGCACATTTTCTATGTGTGTCAAGAGGTTGAGCTGCCACTGAAGATGGGAGGCTTGTGGGTCTTCAGTGCCCTTTTTATCATTATAAACAAATACCATATTCCCTTCAGCTGGATTCTTTTTCAAAAGACCATTGAAAAAAAAACAAAGAATTGGATAAAATGCAATGTCATAAGTATGGGGAAATTACATTAAAAGCCACACCCCCCAACAATGGTCAGGGAAACCCTGACTCGTGGGGTACTTCAACAGAGGTGCTGGGCCATGATCAAGTGGCACCTGGGGCTTCTCTGAAGGCTAGCACAATGTACCAAGGGGAGAGGGCTCCACAAAACGTGCCAAGGAGACAAAGTCACTCAGTGCATTCCACAATGAGAATGACACATCGCACAGATGGGCCCCGTCTTCAGCTAACCCTAAAATGACCTACCTGGAACCAGGGCAAAGCAATGACGGAAAAATGGACAAAACTGTCAAAGACCAGTAAGAAGTTTTAAACTGCAACCTGGGCTTCACTGCCACAATTCAGTCATGAGCTGAGGGGAAGGGAAGTGACTCAAAACCACGAGAGGGCCAAAGAGCTGGGGCCAGCGTGCGCATGAGCACACACACATCTAACACATACCCTAAATCTGGACTTGGGTTCGCTAGTAACAATTCATTTTACGTGAGGAATATTAATTTGCCAAAAACTAATCTACTACAGGTTTCACGAAACACACATTTTTAAAGTAATAGAAAGCACACATTTACATGGTTACTTTATAAGGAAATCAGAAATAAAGAACCAGTGTGAAACTGGCTTTGATAATTGAAAGATCACTAAAAAATGTTACAAAATCTTTAAGATGACCTCAGTGAATAGGAAAGTAGTTTATAAAATTCCATGTGCAAAAAGAGCTGTAGGATTTCAGTTTACTGCATAATGGAATGATACACACTTACAAATGTGCTAAAGGGAGCAAAAACAGTGAGGGGGCAGGCTTTCCGTGAAACACGTGTAAGAGACAAATCATTTCTGCCGTAAGTACTTTCATTATCACATGGAGACATTTTCATTCGGATACAGTGCGGCTCTTGGGGCGAGGGTGAGGTGGCGACACTGAGTGTAGTTAATTAAACATTTGCTAGGGTAACAGTAATACTGAATTATTACAAATGTGAATGAGGGGATAACTAAATATTTCCACTGCCAGCATTTTCCTATAGAGAAAACAAAGTCTTCACCTTTACAAAATAATATGAATCTGGGAATGTAGGTTGTAATTAACAAAATTTTCTTGTGTTAGTCTATCACATGATCCAAACAAAGGGAAAATGAACCAGTTTTACCTTTTCAGACAGTCTATGCACTTTTGCTGAGAATTTTATGTGGTTTTTCTCTCCTATGTGGAATTCTTGCTCCTCTTCAAAACTACTAACATCATCGTCGTCTGAGCTCCCAGGGTCTACAAGAGCTTTGCAGTCCTGGCCAAAACTTTGTGGCTTTTGATAGCTGTGCTCACTTGTAATGTAAGTCCCTTCAGTTCTGAGGGGCAGGTGAGCAGGTTCTCTGCGGTTCTCAACAGGTTTCTTCTCTTCTGGAGTCACCGTGTCTCGCGCTGCTCCCTCTCTCTCTGCCAGGGCTTCCTCTCGGTCTTTGTGCTTCCCGGAGCACGCCCAGAGCTGAAGGTCAGGGTGATGCTTGTTCCTTCAAGCAAAGGGGGAGAAGCGGCAGCTCACAAAAAGCACCGAGTGACACAATCAGACTGGAGGAGGGCAGAATCAGACAAAAGCAAGGCTTGGGCACTTCTCAAGTGCAAAGAAAGAATGCTCAGAAAAGCAACCTTGAACTTAATTCTGTTGATGGTTCACATCATTATTTGATATGTTTCTCTTTTCCTATGATCTTTATCGCTTTTTCATTGTATGATATGGAAAACTTACACGAATTTTATTTTAAAACATTTCTTTAATCACAAAAGAATAGGAGCTCATGTTACAGGAAAAAAAATTCAATTTCACATGTCCACAAAGTAAAAATCTCTTTCATTATGGCAGTCATAACTGAGGGACAATTTCTCAGACATTTTCTATATACATGACATAATTTTTAAATGGGAAACCATTCTCTCTCTCTTGCTCTTTTCTTCACCCCTCAAACATCTCTCTTCTGGGCATTTTTCTACTTCAGCATACGATTTCCCTTCTCCTACTAATTACCCATGTAGTCTCGCCACGCAACAGGCCTGATTTCCGGCCAAGTCCAGGAAACCCCCCACTACTGACCAGGGAGTGGGAGAGGGAGAAAAAGAATGAGTTAGTTCATGTATGTCTTCACAGACAGCTGGGCCTATTTCAGTCAGATACATTTTCCGAGTTGGAATTGCTGAATCACACATGTGCTTTTATTCCGAAGCATTCTGTCCAAGCGCAGTATTACAATGCTCGTTTACGCCTGCCCTCACTGATCTGTGAGCAAAGTGTGCCTGGACCATTCCTGTGGCAATCAGCACTGCGCATTAAGTCAATCAGCAATCACGGCACAGCACTTACTGGAGAGAAGGACATCCGAAGGCAAGATCCTCTCAAAAGGCTCAATAATGCTTGTGAGTTCATGATTTCAAATTAAATCAATTCAGAAGTCAGAATATTCTTCTCCATATAATACCCAACTATTGTTTCTCAAGTTATAAATTTCATTTTTTGGATGCTAGAGACATCCAAACAAAGCTAAAATTCTCAGTGGAGGACAGGCAGAGCAGAAGGAAAGCTGAGTGCAGGGCTCACAGCCTGCTGTGACCTGGAGGAGCTCGGACAAGTTAGGCAATCTCCGTGCTTGAGCACGTATCTGTAAGATGAGGGCAGATGTTCTCACAGGTCTATTGTAAACAGTGAAACAACATATGGAAGCCTCCTTTTCTGGCATGAATAGGTTTTCAATACATAGTAGGTAATGAGATAATAATCACTATTACTATCAGAAGCATTAAAATAAAGAAGGTTTAGAGAGGTTCAGGAGGCAGACATGACCAAGTTAAAATCCTGCCAATAAATTCGCACCGAACCAAGGAGAACCAAGCTGTTTTTAATGGTTTAATCAACTTTTCCCTTCTTTGAGTCTTGGCATTTATGTAGTCCTTTAACAAAGAAATACATGATGTGTGATACACACAAACACACACACACACACGGAGCAAATTTCACTTAAGTTACTAAGTACTTACACTGTATACCAGGGGATAAATTAAGACAGAAGATCTACTTCAAAGAACTAAGGCTGGGGAGACAGACATAAGAAAATTAAGGACACCAAAGTGCATGCATGGAGTTTGCTAAGGTTATAGTCATTTCCAGACGGGCAGATAATCATGAGAAGGCATCTGCTAGAGAGATGTGTGGCAGGTGGATATTCTGGGCACAAGTCAAGGCCTAGGCGTGCAAAAGCATGCTCATCAGCAAGTAAGGTCTGACGGGTACTGCTCAAAGGATCTGCGATAAAAGCCTAGGAGAGGGAAGGCATGGCAACAAGATGGCCAAGAGAATTCCACATTATCAAGGAGGGCCTCGGAGAGCAAGCTGAAGAACTCTATGCTACCTGGGAAACAGGAAGACAGTGGCGCACAAGGCTGAAAGATACACTCCTCGTGTCCTCCAGTAAGATCACAATGACAACAGCAAGGAATGCACAAGAGAACAAGACAGGTGCGTCAGAATCAAAACGCATGGCAACTGTCCAAATGAAATGTAACTGGCTGAACAGTATCAGCAGGACAAGGAGGAACAGATTGGACCGTTCAAAAGAACTCCTGTGGAATAATGGTGGGGACTCGGGGAAGGGCATGGGAGGCGGGGAAGGGGAACGTTTCCACCTAAGACAAGTGAGTTCAGATAAAAACATGCTTGTGGTGAACCAGTTTGAGTTTTTATAGGAAACATGGATGTTGTCTATTCTTTTAAGGAGGAATAGAACTAGGCATCAGAGAACTTTAATAACATCTGACATTATTTTGGGAAACAGACATTGGAATTACCACATAGCTTAGGTTCATAGCTGTTCCCCTCTAAATCAATCTTAAGCAAACTAAAAAGCATAAAATATACATAGAAATACACGTATCCTACATATTATTTCACTTTGACAGCATTCCTGAAGGATGATATAAAATATAAGGTTCACCACTTCAATTGTACTAAACTTTGTACACATAGTGGGTGTGTAAAAACTGTTAAGTATCAAATGCTGTGTCCACCTTTTCCACACTTACCTGATACAGGCCAGCAAGCAGAAGCAGCTGGCCACTTAAAACTCTATTAATCTTTATTTTCTAAAATTAAATTTTATTCTCCCTTATACAAAGTGCTACTATGGGGGAGGAGGGCTCACTGTAGTGGCTCAACCGGCTAATCCTCCACCTCTAAGTGCTGGCCTCCCATATGTGTGCCAGTCTGTGTCCCAGGTGCCCCACTTTCCATCCAGCTCCCTGCCTGTGGCCTGGGAAAGGAGCAGCGGATGGGCCAAAGCCTTTAGACCCTGCACCCACATGGGAGATCAACAAAAAGCTCCTGGCTCTTGGCTCTGGATCAGCTCATCTCCTGCTGCTGCAGCCATTTGAGGAGTGACCCAGCGGATGGAAGCTCTTTCTCTGTGCCTTTCCTTCTCTCTCTCAGTCTACCTATCCAATAAAAATGATCTTAAAAAGAGTACCATTCTGAACCTTCAATGGGTCACAGGCTTTTGCTGTTGTTGATTGGTTCTTCTTTGAGGAAGTGTTTATTAATAAGTGTGCTAAAGCCTGACCCTCCTGTCATCACCATCACTTACTTTAGAATGCCAATCTTGAGCTGTAACCCATGCAGCACTTCCGTAACACCACAGACGTCAGCGAGCAGATGGTGTGTGGATACGATCTTCTTGGCGTTGAGATGAGAGTAATTTTCTTTCAGAAATGACAGCCCACACATTCTCCCATTATTCAACCAATCCTTATCATAGCGATATTTTGCGCTCCACCTCTGACCTGCAGATGAAGTTAATGTCCGTCACCAAGGTCCCTTTTTCAGACACCACTGCAGCAGCAGCCCTGCTGAGTCATGCTGTGAGCAAGGCGGCGCTCACGCTGGGAGCAGACGCACAGTGCTCCGAGGACCTGGTGCTAGAATGCCCTTGGCATTCCCGCGCACCAGAGGAGCAATTACTAAGGATGCGGTGGTAGGTCCCAAATGGGGGTTTAAGCAGATGGCCTTCACCCTCTATGGGGCAGGCACCTGCTCTATAAAATGATCAGAGTTGGAAAGAAACTAGACAGAGGTTCTTGTTTCTCTGAGCTAATCTTGATTTCTACTAGATGAGACAAAGAGTTCAGGGTGAGTGAACAGGGATATTTCCCTCAAGTCTGTGACCTCACAACATCCGATATCACCTTCAGTCCTAGATACTTACATAAGCTGGTCCTACTCAAATGACACTCACGTATCTGCATTCTCTACTACAGCATGGCAGCTGAAGGCAGAGTTGAAAGGAATCATGGTATCGTGTTTGGCAAACAGAAAATACTGAATGAATGCTGCTGAGTGAACAGCAAACACACACATGTACTGTCTGAATACAATGACTAACAGACAGACATTTGTCACCCAGCAAATGCTGGTGTATGTATCAATAACTGTCAACACCATATAAGTCTGAATAATCCTCTTACCCTGATTTGCTGTTCCCCTTTTACTTTCTTTTTTATAGACATGGAAATAATTCACTTGTCTTCTGAGACTACATAAGTTTCTGCCTTAGAGACAGAAATTGTACCAAATATGCAGAGAAGGCTACCTAAAGACCACCTTGTATGCAGAAAAGCAAAAATGAGCACAGTGCATAGCGAGTCCAACGACGGGCTCCCTCTCAGGTGGCCATCCCCAGCGCCACCCCTCTGCTCAGGCATGCAACTGTGTGCTGCGCGCCTCACGGGCAACTAAACTGACGCAGCGTGATGATCCGAGGCCCCGTGGGTGCTGCGGTCAGCTGGACACGCAGCCCCGCCGCGTCAGGAGGAGGGCCAGCACAGCACGCAGGCCCACACGGCAGCAGACGGAAGCCGAGCTGGAAAAGAGCGGCAGCAGACGAAAGCTCATTTTGCCAGAGGAAGCAGTACCTGTGCAGTGCCTCTGCCCTTGAAGAAGGCCTGGTGCTGATACTTCTGCACTAGTGCGTGTGTCTAAGGAGGTAACAAGGAAGACCGAAGTCTAACAAATGGTGACGGCCATTTTAAAGTTTGCCTTTGGCAGCTGAGTGGAACTGACCAAGAAGTGATGATGTTCGAAACAACAGATCTGCTCTGGACCAGGCCGAGGGCGCTCAGGCATCCCGGCCTGGGCAGTGAGGGCAGCCTTACCCGGAGGGTCTCGGCAGATGTAGCAGCTGTACTGCTCCGGAATGCTCTCCTCCAGCAGCCCCATACACACGCTGTGCTGCCAGCACAGGCACTCTTCACACTGCAGGAAACAGAGGAGCGTTTACAGTGTTAGCACCACGGCACCGCCTTGGAACACACACACCCTTCCTTCACAGGCAGCCGCTAGGGTTTCTTGCCGTTACTAGATTAATTTTTCTCTGACACAAAAATAAGAAGCCATAACTTAACATGAATCTTACTTTTGAAATAGTGAACTATTGCAAGAATTTCCTGGGGCCAGTGCTGTGGCATGTAGGCAAAGCTACCACCTGCAGTGCCAGCATCCTATATGGGTGCCAGTTTGAGACCCAGCTCCCTGCTAATGTGCCTGGAAAAATGACAGAAAATGGCCCAGTGTGGGGGAGATCCAGAGGAAGCTCCAGACTTCCGGCTTCAGTCCTGATTATGCAGCCCTGGCTGTTACAGCCATTTGGGAGTGAACCAGTGAACGAAAGACAGCTCTGTCTGTATCTTACTTTCAAATCAATCAATAAATATTTAAACTTAATCAAAAATCTTTGTTGTACCCACCAAAGTATTTTCTGATAAACTCATACTTGAATGAACATAATGACATCTAGAGAAACTTTTGCAAGCTGTGGCTGGGGGAGGGCTGCCTTTACAATTGCAGCACACCTACACATTCTTTCCAAAGGCTTGGCAAGTCCAACCACGGGCTCCCTCTCAGACAGCCACCCCCAGTGCCACCCCTCTGCTCAGGCATGCAACTGTGTGCTCTGAGCCTCGGGAGCAACTAAAGTGACCGACGGTGATGGTCTGCGGTGAGCTGGACACACAGCCCCGTCATGTCAGGAGGAGGGCCAGCACGGAACAGATTTCTTTTTAAAGCAACTTTATAGGAGAGTTTATAGCAATGACCCTTTTAAAAGTACTTGTGCGGCACATGTTAAAAATGTGTGGCTCCATTACTTGAAAATATCATTGAAAAAAATGAAAAACACAAGGAATTTCTAGTGGGGTCACCGCTTTAATTAGCATCTTCTGTTCTTCATGTGCAACCACAGACGAGGGATGCTGCTGCTCTTTCCTCTGAAAGAATCCTTCCTGGAGGAAAGGCTGCTGCCCTCGCAGTAAAGCCTGCCATTGTTTCTAGGGAATATTGGAAACCTGTGCTTCTATTTTTGCTCACTAAAGGGTAACTATACCTGCAGCGCGTGAGCTATTAAGCTTGACTGACAGTAATGAGACCATTGTCATGGTCTAGTCTTCCCTGTGGCCCTTCCAAGGAGCTTCAGGACGCAGGCCTAAAATCACTCTCCAGGACCAGGGGCAAGCGACACAAACAAGAAAACCATCTCCTGTCACACAGAAATTTCCCAATGGTTACCACTGGTATTTGACAGATGACAACATGTCAAAACCTCTCTAGGCACCTGGAGCGACTAACTCAGCCCTATTTAGGAGGGATGGTCACCAGTTACCTGAATCATGAAGCCGTTCTCCTCATCCATTTCACAAATGCACCGCACAATTTCATTAAGAGCATCATCTTCATCCTGAGATTCCTCAAAATTGGTTGAATCCAAGTCCTGATTGTACTCATCTCCACTCAGGAGTAAACTCTCCGTGGAAGAATCATCCAGGAATTCCACATCAGATAAGTCTACAATACACACAAAAAACACACTTGACACACTTCCCCCCCTTTTTAATCTCCTCTCCCTAAAGAAATGATCTATGGAAAGAAATTTTAGGTTTTCAACCATTTAAAGAGAGTAGCAAACAAATGGAAAAGACAGTATCTGTCTCTGGCAAAGGCATCACTGAGTTCTAAAGCTTCAGTGATTATGACTGGGTTATCTCCTAATGTAGACAGTGTTATTAGTAGCTCAAAATCTCCCTCTCGTCCTCATCCTCACAGAAACTATGGTTAAACCTGTATTGATTTTTCACATTTGAATAAGCTCCACACACTTTCCTACACACTATCCTTTCTGATTATTTTCATAGCTATAATGCATTATTATGCTTCAAAAGTTTCATGCAACAAAATTAAAAAATAAGCTTATTTCAGTGCAAGAAACTTATGAAATTCATGCACAGTTCTTTGGCAAGAGCTCTTTCCATAAACTTCCTGCAGACTTCTGTAGAATCTGGTATCAACCATGTAAGGCACTGCGCAAGAAAAGCAGAGACCGGAAGAGAACCATCCATCAGATCCTTGTGTTTTCCCAAAGTGCGGACCAACCCTTCAGGGTTCACTCCTGGCTCCAGGCTCTGCTAAGCAGGAACGTGCTCCTCAGGCCACTGTCCTTGGCATCAGGACCTGGAGGCCTCCCTTGGGCAGCAGGCTGCCCATCACAGTACCAGGAAGAGGCAGGCCTGCAACACCTTCCCCCCACGAGCAGCGTGGTGTCCAGCTCCAACACAGTGTTCTTTACAAGCAGCATGGTTTCCGGTCTCTGTGTAGGGGCTTAGCACCTGCCTGTATATATATATATATATCATACCATCACAGACTTGTGGTTATAGATGGGTCTGTGAACAGAAACTCAATGTGCTGTATTTGCTTTCTGCTAACAAAAGGATACAGCACACCTGGGCTGGGCGAGTGCAGGTCAGTATGCTGCATACTCTGTTCTAAGAACTGGAAGAAAGGAGCCAGGAGGATCTGAACACAAAGACAAGACATGGGAATGCAAATGTAGGTTGCTGGGTGCAGCCAGTTTAAGCTATGCCAACGTGTTGAAAAGCAGTACTGCGTCACCATGACAATGTGCCAAATATTAACCTAAAATTTAAAAATAAATTTTAAAAAATAATAAAAAAATGTGTAAGAAATTCAAAGCACATGTTGAAGACTATGATAAATGTTTGGCAGAAAGAGTTTAGGCCAATGCTGACTAGCCTTTAAAGTGACCCCTTGTGCCTGCTTACTACAAAGGGTGGGTAACAATAACTGTTTGATAAGCTGGTAGTTAACGATATAAAAATACCTTCAGATGGAAAATACTAGGAAAGCACTACAGAGCAGGCCCAAGACTAATGTCCTCATCACAATTCACAATCAGCAAGCCAAGTTTACTCTAAATGAATTGAAAAGTAGGTGAAGCTCCCAATGTTCAGATTTTTGTGTCATCTTATGCCCTAACTTTTCAACTGTGTGTCCTGCTCAAACACACACTCAAGAAAGCACATTTTATTCTGATTTCTACATTTAGGAATCCTGTTTTGTTTGAACCAAGACAATGCAACACCTACTTTCACCACTAAGATCCACAGACAGAATGGCCCTTGGGTACTGATAGGTTGTAGTTTTCTCCATGAACACGTTGCGCGGAGCCAGAGAATTCCCAGATCGAGTTAGTGGAGAAGAACACCTTTCCAAAAATTCCAGGGAGCTATCTTCATAGTCTGAGTAGTCTGCAACACAAGACACACCCAAAAATATTACTCAAGTCACAGGTGAGCATACTGGGCTTCTACAAAAGCAACGAAAGAGACGTCTTTCAGGACACAGCACCATCACACCTCCACTTTCTCAGCCACCCCTGGCTATATTACATACCTGTTACACCGAGTCCGGCAAGAACACTTGGGAAACCAGTATATCCAGTGTATACACACATGAACAATCACCGGGTTCTACTCTTACCAGTAAACTCTCAGTCAGAACTGAAAAATGAGTTTCCAAATTTTCTTTCCCATTATAATCACAATCTAGCCTACAGCAATAGGTGTAAGATGAAAAAAAGCTTTTTCCTTTGCCATTTATAAAAAGGCTAGGGTGACAACATCCAAATCAGGTTATTAAGTGTCATCCTAAGGAGAAACCTCAGAATCAGAATCCCAACCCTTTGTTCATTGCTCATTGCTAACTACAATATTTTCTGCCTTTGTAATTCCTGCTTTGCCTGCTAAGAAACTGCGTGAGCTCTCAGGCCTAGCAGCCTGCATACAAGTCACCATGACAGAGCATTCCTCAAGGCAAAGACCCCCGGTGTGCCTTTTAGATAAGACTTGCTCACCCATAGTATGCCGCCATAGCCGTTGCCCCGTAGCTTCCTGCCACTTGGCTTAGCCCTCCAATTTGAAATCTGTTTGCTGTATCAATAGAAACCTGCCAATTTTCTCTTTTTAAAAGTTAACTGTCAAACTGACCAATCATGATTGTGGGATTGTGTGGAATTGGCCTGAAGTGTATAAAAATCCCGTGCTGTCCAAACTCAGGGCAGCCCAGCCCGTCCCACTGCGCTGGGGACGGCTGGGAGCCCAGGCTGGCCTGAATAAACCACCCTATGCATTTGCATCAACTTCAGATTCCTGGGGATCTCAAAATCTGGGCACAACACTAACACAATAAAAACCCATTCAAAAGTTCTAAGATGGAAAAGAATGTGATACAAGTCCAGTTTCATTTGCCAAAGATCACTCCAGTGTGGAACAGAGTATGGGGTGCAGGGAGACATCCGTCAGAGTGGGGAGAGCACAGAAGTGGAGCCGCAGTCTAGCAGGCAGTGCTCGTGGTGTGGGCTCAATGATGGTGACTGAGGAGACTCAGAGGAAGATGCAGTGAGGTTAGAGCTGGGAGGCACACAGGGGGGCGGTGTCATCAAGTCTTCACATCCAGTCCCTGCTGGAGCAGTGAGGCGACTTGAGATGGGCTGAATAGCGGAAGGTTCAGGGAACAGAAAAAGAAAATGAACTGGAGGAGGGCTTTTTAAGGGGAATCAGATACATCTCCTACATGAATCTAAAGATGCGGGGGTGCTGGGTGGGGATGTAGAGCAGCAATAAGCCGTTAGGCATGCAGAAAAACATTGCTGCTATTTACACAGAGACAAAAGGAGAGAGGGTGAAGAGAAGATGTGCAAGTTCCCACCTGACAGCACAAATTTCCTCAACTGAATGTGGAGCCTTCCATGTCAACAGCAGGTTGGAGGAGAGGAGATACAAGAGGTGGAAAAGGGTGAAAAACATCCAACAAAGGCAGGGAATGGGAAAGCAAGATCATTAAGAAAAGCAGTAACAGCTCTGGGCCTTCCTGGTTGTCTACTTTAGCTTGGGCTTTGTCACAGGCAGAATACCAATCTGCTAATCATGATGAGGTCCTAAACCCCGAAATCTACAAACGTTTCACATTGTGTAGCACAGGGGAATTAAGGTTGCAGATGGAAGGAAGAGCGCCCCCACAGGGTCCCAGTGGTCCTCAGATGTGAAAGGGAACAGCTGTTCGGCCTCAGGGCTACACACTGGAGGATCTGGCTGACATTTCTGGCTCTGCTTTATGACATGAGCTGCCACGTTTCCTATCACATTAGGACCTGGGAAAAGGAAGAACAAGTCAAAGATAGGGTCCCTGCCACCAGCATGGGACCCTAGACTGCATTCTGGTTCCCTGCTTTGTCTCTGGCCAAACCATTAACTATTGCATGCATTGGCGGAATGAACCAGCAGTTGGGAGTACGTGCTCTTTTATGTAATTATAAACTTCTGAAAAGCTTTTTTCTTTTTTTTACATTTTTTAAGTGAAGGAGGGAGGCAAAACAGTGTAGAAGAAAGCAGCATTAGAAAGATGTGACTGACTATGGCTAGCTTTATAAATCACAGAACATCAACCAAGAGACGTGACAGCCTGTAGAACCCACAAGAGCATGACTGCTCCCTAGAAATCCTGAAAGGAATACAGACAAGCTACCTGATACCTGATACCCTGATTTCAGCCCAGCAGAACCTGTTTTGGAATTCTAACTTCCACAACTTTTAGATAATAAAGGTGTACTTTTAAACTCAATGGCACTTAGTAATGTATAACAGCAGTGATGTGAAACACACAGCGGTCATCAGGATCACTAGAACACAGGCAACACTGAGGACCCCCTATATGCCACCCACAATTTAAAGCAGCACTGTGTGTGTGAGGGAACCTTAAAAAGCTCATGGGAGAATCAATTTAACAGGCAGTTTTGGGAGGGGTGTTTGGTGAAGATGCTTCCTGGGAAGCAACTGAGCACCAGCCGGACAAAGGACTTCTACCCCGTCCGACAGAGACCTCCTTCCTTGATCACCCCAACTTCTCCGAATTTTAAACAGGCCTTCCCAGTACCAACCTTACCACACAGCATATCTTGACACACTTGGTATCCCTTTTATCATAATGTTTCTTCTTTTACCATATGTAGGGGTTTCAAACTAGTCACAGAAATTCACAGTGTAAATAAATTATGCATAGATTTCAAAACCTGCACCTGAATCAAAATTAATGCCCACTAACTTGCTACTACTCATCTTAACAGGATCCAGTTTGAGGTACTAAGAAGGATAAGACATCAGTTGAAAAGAATCTTCAAGAATTTTTCTGGGCCCAGCCTGATGGCTCAGTGGCTAAATCATCGCCTTACATGTGTCAGGATCTCATGTGAGCGACCTGCACGTGTCCCCGCGGTCCGTTTCCCATCCAGCTTCCTGCCTGGGGCCTGGGAAAGCAGTCGAGGACGGCCCAGAGCCTCGGGGCTTGGGACCCTGCACCCGTGTGGGAGACCCAGTTGTTCCTGGCTTAGAACCAGCTCAGCTCCACCCACTGTGGCCACTTGGGGAGTAAGCCAGGGAACGGAAGATCTGTCTCTTCTCCTCTCTGTAAATCTGCCTTTCCAATAAATATAAATAAACCCTTGAAAAATAAAAAAATAACTTTGTTGAAATTGAAGTCAAAACAAATGCTGATTTACGATGCGGTATGGTATAAAATTGCCAAAATCACTAATAATAATTCACACAAATGTATGGAAGTAATGCCCCATAGAATCAGTCGTTTACAAATGGATAACCCGTTTTAAGAAGCAATAAGATGATGTTGAAGATGACGTCATAATCACAGACTGTATGAATACATAAGGAAAAAAATTAGTCTTTTTATTGCTCTAGTTGAAGAGGACCAATCATTATCAGACACGATCAAACCATAAGCATCTCAACTCTCAGCTCTGCACTGACGAACTACATGGTAGACAATTTTGTACTTTTTGTTCATAACTGTTGAACTCCCTGTTTGTTTATATTCTTACTGATAAGCCCCATGCAGGGTATCTGTGCTGTTACCACGCAAAGTAACCTCACTTAAAATAACAGAAAAGGGGGCCCAGCGGCATGGCCTAGCGGCTAAAGTCCTCGCCTTGAAAGCCGCCGGGATCCCATATGGGCGCCGGATCTAATCCCGGCAGCTCCACTTCCCATCCAGCTCCCTGCTTGTGGCCTGGGAAAGCAGTCGAGGACGGCCCAATGCATTGAGACACTGCACCCGCGTGGGAGAGCTGGAAGAGGTTCCTGGTTCCCGGCATCGGATCGGCACAGCACCGGCCCATTGCGGCTTACTTGGGGAGTGAATCATCAGACGGAAGATCTTCCTCTCTGTCTCTCCTCCTCTGTATATCTGGCTGTAATAAAATGAATAAATCTTTAAAAAAAAATAACAGAAAAGGGTGAAAACTTAGCAGAGAAACAAAGAGAAGTAAAAATCTGTTGCTGGGAAGACCACACGGCCTGGCAAAGAATCCTTAAAGTAAAAAAAGGTAAAATCAACATGTGAGTCTGAAACCAGACCATGTACATCTGAACCTGCTTTTAAGCACTTGCTAGCCAGGTGAGCTGAACAGTCGCTGACTGCACAATGGGAACCACAGGCCCTGGTATAAAGGGTTAATGTCAAAGGCAAAAACAAGTCTGGTACCTACCAAGCATCAGCAGGATACACGAAACAACACTCAGTGGTGAAAAAAACAACTTTTTTTTTTTTAATTATTTATTATTTAACTTCAGTAATTACATTGTATTATGTGACACAGTTACATAGATACTTGGGTTCTCCCCACCTCTCTCATGCTGATATTGATGGACTAAACATTTTATGCTAGGAACCTCACTCAGTAACAATTTGAAATCTTTAACATTAAGAAGGGGGAAAACTCTGTACCTAAAAAACTGAATCATGGAAAGTAAAAATAATAATAAAATAAAATATGCCATCAAAAGTGTAAACTTATCCTGAGCTCCGCATTTCCTCCTTACTAAAGATTACTGGTCTACTTTTACTCACCCGAGGGAAGGTCAGAACAGGCTCTCTGCGAGTGTAATAATTAATTATGAGACTCCCGTGGCAAGCAGGCTCAACACCTGCTGGATAAAAATCTCAAGTGCGACTTCCAGAAAATGGCTCGCTGTAAAGGCTGATTAGAACTGTAAGAACAAGTTTTCTTTGCATTCTTTCCTCTTGTTAGTTGTAACCACTTTTCTTTCTTGCATGTTATCACCAATTCTCATGTCTCTGTTACATTTCCTGGGCCCCTTTCAGACTGTTTTGTAATCAGTTTGTTACTGTAAGCTGTTCCTACTCTCACAGGTGTGGTGGCATAAGAGCCCACGTCTGCCACCACACACATTCTCTCCATTCACTGACACATACTTGCACTTCTACAGGGATGACCTAAACTATGGTATCATTTTTACAGGCGTTTTAAACTTTGTGCAACTTACATGACAAAACAAACGTTGTATTTTCAAATTTTATTTTCCACACACTTTTTGTAGCCCCATGTTCACATGGCCTCCTACTTCCTTTCTTTTCTCTTGTAAAGATAGCAGTCAGTGGCCAGAGGGGCACGCCCTGAGTCGGTATCATCTGTAATACTTCACAATCACATCAGCCAAAACTCCACTCCAAAATCAACTCAGATCCCTACATGCCAGTGCTTAGGACTTGAACATACTCTTGTATTTTGCCTCTTTCTCCATAATATTCTTTTTGCTGCCTTGCCTTCTTCCATCTGCTCTGCAAATTATACTCAACACTTCTTCAAGTTTTTATATTAGAGAATTTAGAATGCAGGTTTACGCTATTGGAGCCCGGGATGGCAAACACCTCGTATTGCTCCAAAGCCAAACAAGAAGCTGAGGATTACTGAACACAGGAGTGCTCCTCCCGCAGCACAAGTCACCACATCATCTCGTCTGGTTTATCTTCTCAAACCCAACTGTTTTACAGAGCCTGGATTTAGGCACATGTTTCTACACTGCTCCTCGTGATCCTGGAACCTCAAACATTCCTCTTGATTCTTTTGCTTCTGCCTTACAATATATCTTTTTGATTTTCCTGTAGAAAAGGATTGTTTACTATCAAATTCTGTAGGAATCCCAAGTTTTTGTAAAAATATCTATTTCTCCCTCATTCTGGAAAGCAAACCTAAGGTCTACTATCATTCTAGATTGAGAATACTTCCTGCATCATGTTGGTAAGAAGGTCCAGTACGATTTAGTGCTGAAACTTAAAGTGTCTTCTCAGTTGCAACAGTCAGTTTACTTACCAAGGTTCAAGACAACGGAACGCTACGGGCAGTGCCCCAGGGTTCACCTCATGAGTAGCACGTCCTAATTCTACTTCCATTTTGATAAAAGGAACAGGGCAACGATTTTGTAATCCTGAAACCAGGTCTAACCATATTCAATGCTGCTTACACCAATGAGCACACTTACCATGCTGCTTAGATTTCTTTTTCTTTTTTTTCTTCTTCTTTTGCTTTGGTTTATAGTGGTCTTTCTCCCTCTTCTCCTTCCTTTCTTTATCCTTTTCTTTTTTCTTTCCTAAACAATAAAAAGATACTTAACAATCTTGACTGATGCCAAGCTGCTCCTCCATGGTTAACCTCGAAGCAGCACTTAAGTTTGAGTCAGCTCTGCCAATCACCTGCCCAGAGTGGATGCATTCAATTAAACTGCTCCTGATGAGCTTAGTGCACTACCAGAGGGGATCTTCATTAGCAGTGCTGAGACATTTCAGCTCCTGACACCTTTAAGTTAACACAGACAGCAGTTAAAACCTTGAAATGAGGAAAGTACTCAATTGCCTCAAGTGGCAAGAAATCAAATGTTATGACCTGAAAAAGATCTTATTGAGGAGTCTCAGCACTTACATATATTATTTAATAAGAAAATGCATCAATCAAAAAATCTTGGATTTCCTTCTTTGAAAAAAATGCAAAAGTCAGTTAAAGCAACCTATAAACTCTTCAGTCTTCCCCCACTTTTCCTGCTAGTGTAATAATGGAGGGTAAGAGCACACATACTAATATGTTCTAGTAATCCTTTCTCAAATCCGGAAGCATTCCTTTTTCTAGTTATAAGTACTTCAAAGAGAATGAATGAATTTCAAAGCATAATGTACATTTTATTTCAACTTAAATCACACATATTCCTATTAGCGATTGTTCCAATGCAGAATGGTTTAGCCTATAACTTATCAACCTACTTCACCAACTTTCTGTGACCTAAGCTCTCAGCTACTAATCTAGAGATGATTTAAAATAATCACTCAATATTTCATGACTTTTAGAGAGAACAAAAAGGACAAAATTCAGGAACTTTTTCTCAAGCACTTCTCTCCTTTTAATAAGAAAGTCTCACAATAAATGACTGTTCTCACGGATCACCCTCCTTAAAGTCTCAGTGGTATTAACTGCAGCCTCATTTCCAAACAACCATCTTTCAGTCAGAGGGGTTCACACACAAATTCGGAGAGAAAGCAGCAGGTCCTGCTGACCAGATCCACACAGACTGACAGGGAGGAGCTGGGAACACACCATGTCCTCCCTCTCTGCAAGCTTTTTAAAACTCTGCTTAAAGGTCACTTTCTGTTCATACCAAATGCAGCGGAGCTTTTTTCTTCCAATTTCACCTTTTTTTCTGTTTTCGATATTCCTGTGGGTTAGTGGGAGAATACAAAAGTTTAATCAGAGAGAGTTAAAAGTATCAGACAAAGTCTTAAAGCAAGGTTTTAAAGCAAAGTTGTTCAACAAACCCTATGTGTTATTTTGCTGTCAGGCCTAACAACAATGAAGTAGGATTTCTTACTTCCCAAGCTTGATAACTTAAAGATGCTTCTTTCCTTCAGCCCAGCAAGGCTCAAGCCCTGCTTCCAAGCCTTCCTGGCCAGTTGGTGCTGAGGCCAACGCCTCTGTTCTTCATTTCCCTACCTGTCACACAGGAACAGAAATGTAGCTACTTTGTGCTGTCTTAAGTACTGCACCAGGCAAAATAGGCTGAATGTTTAGAGCACTGCTTGCTAAACAAGGATTTCCATTCCCTTTATCTTACAGCATGGAACATTCATTAGAGGCAACATGATTTAAAAAACAAAAGCACAAATGTGACTGCCCTGTGGTTCACTAACATCAGTGCTTCTGACACCACTGGAAATCAAGAACCATTACGGCAGAAGCAAGAGGCAGTTTCCGCTCTGGAGACAGCTGTAACCTGCTGCTACACAGTCATCCAAATATTACTTTTCACAGGAAACTACACTGATTTTCAACAACCTGTACAGGAGTTTTCAGCTAATATTTAATATCTTCTGACCCAAACCAAATTTATACTCTTGAACACCATCATGAATGCATAGTTAAGTAATAATAGCCAAAATAGAACAGTATTGCAAATCATTTCTGTCTGTATTCAATATAAAGATTTATTGGTATGTAAGATTCAATCTTAATGATACCTTTGTATTATCCATCTAAAACAAATGTTTAAACCAATATTGCATCTGAGTAACTGCATAGCTAACTGATTCAGATTTATCAAACCAAATTAGTCAACTCATGCACATTTTCAATCAGCATTGTATTTGGGGATAGGATAATCAAATAAATAAGAGACTGACAATCATGACAAAATGAGACAGAGCAAAAAAGGAATTAAGATTCAATTTTCTTATTATCAAAACTATTACATAAATGCAACACTTCCTTCTGTTTTCCAATTATATCATGAAAAGTTTATAAATCTTTCGCAATTTTTTTGAATATGACGAGGTATTTAGAATCAGACAATCAGAAATGTGCTTTCGGGACCCTAAAGCAGCACTGGCATTATTAGAAGTGGCATGTGGTGACAGCACAGCTCGCTGTGGTCCTCCTCCAGGGAAAGGCAGAGATGAGGCTCGTGGCCCACTGGGTTGGGCCGGCACAGGAGAAGACGCGCATTACTGTCTATCTTCACTGGCTGCAACGGGTGCCACCACCTCAGGCATTTGGGAGACAAATCCAATGTTTATGAAGCTCTGCTGTAGAATTAGGAGCTATAGGGCAGATATAAATAATCATCAATCCCACAGTGGTTTCAGAAGACCTAATTCTAGGCTCGTCTTCTGCTCTATCAAGCTTTACAGTCTTCCCAAAGCTTTACATTTCATAAGTGGTCCAGTTCTAAACACAAAATTGGGAGACTGACAAATGGTCAGTGTAATATTTTACACAAAAGAATACCAAAATAAATATTTACATCTGCAATAATGATAGGGCTTCTGAGATGCCTGCAGACAGAAAAACAATATAAACCTATCTTAGAAATAACAAAACAATAAATTTAGGTTTATGAGGAGTCTAATTCCTTATCTTACCATGTAGCAGTTTACAGAAAAGTGACTTATGCAAAATTTAACCAACATGATAATTCTTTGAACAAGGGGTAGTGTTGTGGAATATTGTATTAAGCTATCACCTTCAATGCCAGCATCCCATCTGGGCACCAGTTTGGGTGTTAGCTGCTCTACTTCTGGTTCAGCTCCTTGTTAATGTGCTTGGCAAAGCAATGGAGAATGGCCCAAATACTTGGGCCACTCCTCTCATGTGGAAGGCCCAGATGAAGTACCTGTCTCCTGACTGCAGCCTGTCCAGCCTTGGCATGTGGGTAATGAAGCAGCACATGGAAGATCATCCCACCTCTCTCTAACTCTGCGTTTCACGTAAATAAAATGAATCTTAAAAAGATTATATGTGGCAGTCCAGTGCATAACATAAAAAAAGAGAACCATGTGAGACAAATGAAGAGAAACAGAGCTCTGAACCATGCCTGCTTGTAAATATTTTAAACACCAGCAAGAGTGTGATTTCTTCAACCTCCCCAGCAGGTGAAGGACCGCAAGCAGTTCTGGCTAAGAGACAAGCCCTGAGCTCTCCATGGAATCCCAGGCTGTGAGAAAGCCAGCAACAGAGAAGAGTCCTTTATTCAGTGTTGAAAACCTCTGAGAAATAAACTGAAGAATTATTTGAAACAAGAGGCTTTAAAATATAAATGCAGAAGTGATATAAGATGTTGCAACAAAAGTTTAGGGCACTTGAAAATCAGACACACTCAGATAAGGTAGAGCTTGACATTCTAACAGCATGCCTGACCCTCAGGAGAACAGCAGTCCACTATTGTGAAACCTTACAGAAAGGATGGATAACAAACATGTGAGGAGCAAAGCACACGATCACTTAGAATTTCAATACAAGCGACGCCAGCTTTACTTTACACGAGCGACACAGGCTTTAACAACACTCAGTGAGAGTATGATCTAAATTCTATTACTTATCTCAAAAAGAAAAAAAAAAAGGTGACATAGAAACAAATGTTTTCCTGCATTCAAATACTGAGATCAAACTTCTAATATTCTGACTTTTAGTAATGTGCCAACCACAATACCCACATGATCCTATTTTCCATCAACAAATTCATATAGCCATATTATCAACCTAAACTTCTCTCTTATACTTTCTCAGAAAATTATCTTAGTACTTTTACTTTCCTAAAAAGTACCTGCGAATGTTTAAAAAGAAAAGTCACCTTGGAAAGCCTTCTCTCTACACCAGTACATTTCAACCATCAGGAGAGGCAACGAGAACTGCAGCTTGTCACTCAAGGATCTTGGGTCTCATCTCCACAATCACAAAAGAAATTCTGAGAAAAAGATAAAGCTAATTTCTTGGCTAGGTCCAAAATTAGCCATGCCAAGATCTCCAGGCACAACTTAATACGTCAACATTTTACAATACATATAAGCTGGGCAACACAACACTTTTAATGATACTAGTCCATAATTTAGTTGTATCATAATCATTAAGATATATGCATTTTAGGAGAATCAAGATGGAGGAATAAGGTAAGGGCACGTGAATCATTAGCCAGAGAATCATTAGCCAGGGTGAAGCAGAGAGGACACATTCCAGGGAGTAGGAGAGGATAGACCGATGAGAAGAGCACCTGGAAACTGATGGACACAGGAAAACAGCGGACACAATGGTGTGGTGTTGCAGTGGCGAATGCCCCAGTGGCAGTCAGCAAGTGGCAATCTGAGCTACACCAGCAGCCAGGTGGGAACTGGAGTTCATCGGGACTCAGCAAGTGAACTCAGGCAAAGATCTGCCCGTCCTGCTGATTTGTTTGATTCGACCAGGAGCAGAAACAGAACAGCAGAACCCAAACAAGCAGCATGGGAACAGGGTGGATTTCACAGTTCAGACACTTAACAGAGCCACATTAGGTGTCATTTTGTTTAGGGAGGCAAAGGTTATTGGACAGAACTGTGCGTGTGCACTAAGCTGGGAGCAAACTCTATTCTTTCTCAGTTTATTGCATCAACGTGGCAAACTACAGCTTCTACCCAAAATAAGTCCGGGCAGTACCCGGACCTAATGGCCAGCAGATCAAGAACTCCACCAGGGGCACATCAGGCATTACAGTGTACAGTGTGGAAAAGGCTATGAGATTGGAGGGACAACAGTGAGCTGTACATGTGCTGAACTGGGAGCCAACTCACTTCCAGCTCAGTACATTGCACTGGTCCCACAGGGAAAATAATACTGACTTTGGCATCCTACGGGTCAAAATAGGTCGAGGTGGCTCTCAGACCTAGCAACCAACAGGTTCTGGCAAGATCAGCACCACCAACAACCTAGTTATTTAGGACACTGTCTCCCTAACCATGGGAACTGCTCCAACTGGAAGTGTGAGAAAAGTTGTACAGATAACAGTACAGCCTCAGCATGAGAGTGGTGAGCCAGGAGCTGGTGCTACAGAGAACATGGTGGAAGCCTAACCCAAGGGAGTGGCACTAGTGACTGCAAACAAAGAACCAGGTATCAACCACAATAAGCAAAATCGAACTGTATTCCTGTGGGTGACACAACTTAAAAATCTGCCCTAGAAGAAAAATCTGATAACCAGAAGTGCAATGACCAAGAGCAAAAGAAGAGACAGAGGCACAATGAATATTACTGAAGACTCCCCTGCAAAGGAGCAAAGGCCTTTGCCAATCTCAGAGTTAACTGAGCAAGACATTGAGAAAATGGTGGATACAAAATTCAGAAAACTTATTTAAAAAACCTTTTTTATCAGTAATAAGAATCACATACAGGAGTTCAAGGAATTTAAGGAGTATGTCACAAAGGAAATAGCAACACTGAAACAAAACCAAGTCAAATGAATTAGCAGGTATGCATCTTCACTTACAGATCAAAGATGGACTCCCAATTGCCAGGGTCCGTGCAGTAGGTGTGAATGACACAAAGGTGTGAAGAAAACAGCTCCCTGCATGGCAGGGCCCAGGGAGCTTCCAGCTACTTGGCAGGGCCTAGAGGATTCATCTCTGACCACCTTGACGCAGTTTTCACTCCCTTTCGCATGGGCACTCAACCACCCCACTAAGAATTTTGTATTGAGGCATTGTCTGCCCCTGTGAGATGGCTTTTACAACCAACATGAGCTTAAGAGTTAATGTTACTGATAATGTCCTGGTAAGTGGGCCTTTAACTGCACACAGGAGTACAATCAAGCCCATGCTGTTGCCAGACACCTTATTGTGTACCTACCCATTGCCATAAAATCTGGCCCGGACATTTAGCATGCTTTCTGGGAAATGGCTTGATAAGAATTTTACAAACTAATGGAAATGATGGGAGTATGGGTTAAAACTGCCATGACAAAAAATATAGCTACTGGGACCCTAAAAGCTATCTTGTTACTGGGACCCTAAAAGTTATCTTGTTACTGTGACCCTAAAGGCTATCGTGTTACTGGGACCCTAAAGGCTATCCTGCTAAGGCAAAAAATACAGTTACTGTGACCTTAAGGGTTAGCCTGTCCTTGCAACTCTATAGAACATAGAAACTGTAGTTGCTTTAGCTGCTTTCATAATTTCTAACTAGAGGAAATATAGGCTGATTTCACTAACATCACAAAGATATACTTTTGATTATTGTTTGATCACTTATGAGGTTGTAGAACCTGCAGTTGTACAGGAACTTAATGTTTGGAACCGTTTGTCTTAGATCTTTGTTTTTTTTCTCTTTTGATGTATTCCTCAAATTAAGTGATGGATAGTTGTAGAATAAGAATTGTAGTAAGAGTGCATTACTGAATAAGATGTGTTGTCTACTGAGAAATTCTTGGCTGCAACGTTGGAATGGATAATGCCCTGTCTTGAGGTGAAACAATTTGTAGAATTGTCTTTGGAAACACTCACTTGTCCATTGCAGAATTGAAACTTAAATGGAGTAAACTTGGCTCATTGCTAATTACAATTCTTTCCGCCGTTACAACTCTTGCTTTACTTGTTCAGATAACAAACTGTGTGAGCTTGCTGACCTAATGGCTTTTAGTGCCAATGGCCCGTAATCCCCATAGACCAAGACCCCGGACTTACTAACCCATACATAATTCAAGGTAGGGGTCTGGTTGTCACAGGCGGCGCCTAGGTTAGAGCCCAGACCTGAGAAGAGCGGATGAAGACTGGCAAACCAAGATAAGCAAGGAATGTGGGATCCTTCCTCAATCATTTCTCAAGAAGTTGTAAATTGTGCCCCCCTGAAGCTATGTCAAAATGCCCCTGAAAGAAAACCTTGTACTGCTTCTGTATAAATAAAGCGGACAGCTTTCTCGCAATGTCCACAATCATCAAGGAATCCTAGTGGTCCGTCTCTCCTTTCTTTCTCTCTTCTTCTTTCTACGCCTATCTCACGCACCCTTCCCGAGCTCCGAACTCTCACTGGAGCTGGACTCCGGCACTCAATGAACCTGTTAAATTTATCTTGACAATAGGATGCCGGACTCTGCCATTGTCCATGTCCACAATGATGGACTTATGACAGTTTATGAAGAACTATACTATTGTAATAATAGAGAGGAAATCAGTGGGGGGTGGGGATTTGATCATTGGGTGAGAGAACTCCCAGAGCCTACGGAATTGTATCATATAATAATGGTAATAATAATAACAAAGAAAAAAAGATATACACATTTTAAGGCAAATATATCTTCATTTATCTAAAATGATTTAGTTAGTGGATATCCATCATTTTAACTACATTCTTAACTACTCAGTACAGTGGCAAAATCAACATTGTTAAGGGAGTGCGTAAGTTCTTCACCACGAAAATTACCTCAACAATAAGTGATAATTTACAGATATTATGAGAAAAGGGGAAAGATAAATTATCTTAAGAAAGGATAGGGGTTGGAAAGAAGCTAAACAAAATGAGTCAGATATGATAATCTACAAAACATGTTTAAAACATAAATGTTTGTACTTTGGAAAAAAATTTTTAATAAACAAGATATTGCCAGCACTATCATGTGAAAACTGACTTCAACTTTTATAGATAAAATGGTATTATAGATAATGATAGACTTATCAACAATAATAACTTATTTTTTAAAACTTTAGGAAAGAATGTGAAGGCACTAAATTAAAAAAATAAAGTCTGTTTCCTAAGTTACTTCAATGGTTTTATTTCATGAAACTCTACCACCAGAATTGAGAAAGCTCTATTTTGCCTTTTCATTTAAGAATTGATAATAGTGATTTTCTAAAGAGGCTCTTAAACATCACTTCTTTATGCTTCCTTCCATTTCCATTTCCGAACTGACTCACGTCACACCTCCTTCTGTCACCCCTGAATTCCAAGGTAGTTATCTGCTTTTCTGGGAAGTATTACAGGAATTCATTGGATCAGGTTAAAACTACAAAATTTCTAAATAAAACAATGTAATCATATTAGGAAAATACCAATTCAATAAAAGATGTCCAATCATATTACCAATAAATATCACAAAATCATGCGAAAACTGTATTTTAAGCTTATTTGATTTTACAAATTCAACTCCTTAAATAACTTCAAAGCAAACTGCATTCCTAGGGCGATTCTGTCCCCAAATATAAATTATACTTCAGATGCAGGTAGTCAGTTTACATTTCTTTTTTGAGTTACTTATTTCACAGGCAGAGTGACCAGACACACAACACCCTCAAACACAGAGAGACATACAGACCTCCAGACAGACAGACTTGTATCTGTTAATTCATGCCTCATGATCTCCAAGGTCAGGTGTTGGGGCTGGGCGGAAGCCACAAGCCCAGAACTGTATCCGGTCTCCCCCGTGGTCGATGGAGCCAAGCACTCAGCTGCCACTGCCCACACACGAGCAGGACTGGACTGGAACCCGGACAGCTAAGACTCCAAAAGCAATTCTGATCATGGATGACAATAAGCACTTTTTGGCTTCAAAAGTAAGAATTTTCATAATTATACCTGGTTCCAATTATTTCAATTCAGTGGAAAGAAAGACTTCAGAAAGATACAGAGAGATGAAAACAGATTCAGGGGACAAGGCACAAAGTCGGTCCAAGGAATACGACAAACTGGTCACACAGATCACTTAAAACACAGAAACTCAAATTTCCATAAAGACTACATAAAAGTACATACAAAAAAAATTGTATAAGAACTAAAATGACATAGCTATGCATCAAAATCCTCCTGTCCAGTAGCATCCTAGTTAATCATACATCCTGTCTTTGGTTTTACCTGCTGCTGGCATTCCTCTTCCATCACTGCCTGCTTTGGAAGGATTGGTAAGCGTCTGGGCATCCTCCTTTTCTGCTTTGGGACCCTCCTTACGGTTAGAAGAATCTGGGGCGAGCGTTGCCGAAACTTCGCAACTAAGACTCAGATCAAGAGGAAGACAGGGTCCCAGTTTCTCAAGTGGCAAATGTGAGCCATCAGGCACTACACAAAATAAAGAACACAATACAATATTAATACAGATAAACCGGCTCAGTGACAGGAGAATTCAAGTGTTATGTTTAATACTGCCAGGTATAAAGGCAGCACAAAACATGTAGAACAAAGTGCTTCTAAGTACCAAAGAGTTAAGGGGGACAAGTCAGAAATCACTTAATATTCTAACAATCTTTAACTCTTGGCTTTTTCTTTATCTTCTTTTTTGTTTCTACACGCAATTGATATACATTACCCTGTGGTAGTGAAGACTCCTGCTGGTTCTGAGAACTGACAGAGAACGCTTTGCCATCGGGGGCTGGAGAGGGAGAAGAGAGCTTTTCTACAGACTCATCAGGCATGGGCAAGGTGGCTAGACGCTGAGATCTTCTCCGCTCACTATGCTTGCAAGGTCTAGGGGGGTTCACAGGCTGTGGAGGACCTAGAAAAAGATCTTCAATGTTCACGAAGCAGATACATACCAGCGTCATCTTAAACTATTTAAGGAGACAAATGGGCAAAATGATTCATATTCTGTCCTTAAGACATCCACAAGGAATGGCATCTTCCAAAGGTAATCAAAGGCAAAAATTGTGCCTTATTTAGAATTACCCAAAATCTGCATAATCTTAAACCTATCAAAACTGAAAAAAAATTGAACATTAATTTCTACCAGCTCCCCCCAAATATAGACTAAGTTTAAATTTCAAATTGCAGATTGATACGTAAATTAACATTTTTCCTTTGGGAAAAGTTTCGTTGTAGAAGATAAAAAAAATTTTAAATACATGTATTTCCTTTTTGATACATTACAAGTTTAAATACTTGAACAAAAATAAATAGGCAGGGGGCACAGGTATAAAAATTTTACAGTATATAATTAATTAGTGCTATACTTACTTGCCAAAGTAAAACTAACGTAAATCATCCTCCTTCCCCAAATGGACTTTTTGAAAATGTACATCAGGACCTGATTCATTAAAAAAAACTGAACACAAACAACTTCATGTAGTTGTTGTGGGTAAATGATTTAGTAGAGTGTGATGTTATTTTTGATCCTCTACATATTTTTTGTTTATTTAATAAATTATTGAGTCATTTAAGCATCTTCTAATGATTAACATTTTTTGATACGTTCTTTTTGTACATGTCATCAGAAATATTTGACCACTAAAAAAAGGTAGTATTAGATCAATATATTCATGTTAATTTAGAAAGTGTTTGAAAGAGGTTGAAATCTGGGTATTTAAAATAGCAATTTTAAAACAGTCAAAATGAAGAGACATGGTGGTAAGTGGAAAAAAGGGATAAAATTATTATAATATTGTAGCTATAACACCAACATACCAAAAATGGAAAATAAAATGTTTATCAGTGTTGTGACATTCTAGTGATTACTAATGATATTATTTCATCATAAATGTCATGAAATGACACATGTGGAAACAACTGTATTCTTCTCTTTTCATTCTCCTTAGCTACCTATTTTAAAAATGTTAAAAACCGCCCAAATTTTAAAATATGGTTAGTAGAAAATATGGCAACTGAATGGAAAGTGGGCTAGTAGGCTTGACTAACAAAAGTTCTCGCCATGGCAACATTTTTAATAATTCTGAATGATGTTAATTTGAGATACGAACCATGTCCTATTCATTCATTCATCGTGTTCCTATTACTAATTTATTTGCTGAATAAAGAGAAAAAAGGCAACCTTTGAGCAGTGACTTTCAGGTAACTGTTTTTCCTGTGCGTACAACTTAGGATACTAAGCTAGGATGAGAAACTGGGGCAACATGAATCTATACACATATATATCAGTATACTCATATTATGTTAAAAGGCTATTTTTAAAAAGACTAACTCTTGCAAGGTTAATAGTACTGAAGCAATAGTCTTTACTAAGACTATACACAAGTCTGCGTGAACACTGGCATAAGAAAGAATAAAATGTGCTGCAGAGGATTACAGAAAAATGGATAATAAATGTATCCATAGGAATGTTAGAAGCAAAAATGGATTTTTGATACACGTTTCTGTTTGGCAGTTTGTTTGCTTGTTTTTGTAATGAATCAGGCCTGTCATTGCACTTGGATCGTATCAGTTCAGGACCATCAACAACAGTGACATCTGTGTAAGGTTTCTCACCCAGCAGTACAGTTTCTGAACGATAAATAAGAAAATGCAGATGGTTTCTGCTCTTGAAATCGTTTCAAGCCTTCACTATGGCAGCAGCCACCTCTGAGTTTTTGAAAAGCAACTTCATAAAAATACAATATTCACTACAATCAAACTGTTTTTAATGTATCTTATAGGATAAGTAACTATTTTTTAAAAATCTGTGCTCACTAGTTTTATTTATCACTGAAGAAGAAAGCTGAGATACAAGCGTCAAATCCTCGATTTGTATTAATTCTGGGGACAGTGGTGATTTAGGGGTTTTTGTACACCCAGAAGAATCTCCAGATGCATGTTTGCATTTCTTGCTGCGAGCCTTCCCTGAAGACAAAGTTGAGGATAACAGTGCAGGTTTCTGAGTGTTGGCAGAACTGCTAATGTCAGCTTCATTTTTTTTCTGACTTTGAGGTTTAGGTGAAATCGCCTGAATAAATAATAAAAAATTGATATTTTTATTTTGGTTTCTTCATTTTTGTTGTTTGCTATTTTTGATTGTTAAGCAACTTTAGTATCCAAAAACATTGTTAAGCAACATATAACATTTCTATTACAAATGAAAAACCAAAAAGAACCCCACAAATTATTAACTAAAAGTTGAATAGGCTGTCTTTAAAGAGATGCTGCCAACTTTCAGTCTTCATTTGTTTTCTTAAGGCATTATTCATAACAGTCTTATAATAGAAAATGTTATATCTTATAGGACAAATATCTCAGTATTCAATTGGCATATATCGCTTTGGAACTGTAATTGCCAATTATATCTATCAATAATAATCAGGCTAATAAAGGAGCATTTTTCTGTTTTACGAAATACACTTAGATTTCCTCAAGTTGAACACCAAGTTCAAAGTTGACAGTTTCCCTTTAAAGAAAGGTCTTAACAGGAAAACAATGACCAAATTAACAAAACATTATCTTTAACTCCTTTTAGTGCTGAAAGCTAGAGTTTCATTCGCATAATGCATCATGAAATCAGAGCCCCAGCAAAAGAGTTAAAAGACTAAAAACAATACAAAACAAGCAACGAAAAAGAAACAACCAAAGAGATAAAGTGTAAGTTAAAAACATTGGATTTAAAAACAAAATACGTCGCATTCTTAGATGAGAGTTTTTACCTTCTTCCTGAAAACTGATACTTTTAAAAAAAAATTGGAACTTTGTCAGTTCTTTCATAAAGAATATTTTTATTCATTTGGCAGTAAAATTTCCTACTTCTGTAAGAGTATGTGTGAATGTGTACTGTTCAAAGGCAAAAGAATAGCGGCACTGGATGGACTTCCAACCTACGCTCCTGAACTTCCTAGACCGCCTCATTTTCTAACAGACACGTATTGCAGAGCAAAATATGTAAGACTTCTATTTTCCAAAGTATAGTAAGAGCCAGGTGGCCAGAACTATGAACAAACTTGTTTCCAAGAATCCTTTTGACTTCCTTCTCTTGGTGAGGAATGACCTTCAGGTCTGTGGTCTGTGTTCTGTTGTTCTCTGGACTACAAATGACCAATGCCTGGGAACCAGACAACGTCTGTTCCCACTACAATGCAAATCACTCACATTCTGGTGGGGAAAGTGTACACGTGATAGTAGGCAGGGCACTTCTGAATGCTTATAAACAGCATACTGGACACAGCACATACAGGGTAAAATGTCACACTGATTCAGGTGTCATTTCTAGTGCTGAATTCACTCATTATACATGTGTATATGTGTGTATTAGTCACCTGAAAAAGTATTCCATAAAGGGAAAGCACTTTTAAGCTAATCACCAAAGGTGTTGCCAGAAAAGTAATTAGAGCCATTACTTGTAAATAAACAATTTTATTGTTCTTCACAAATGTGAAAGACATCGCTACAGCATCCATTACTCTCAAGTTACAAAGTTTTAAAACAAGAGTTAAACTTAAATTAGTATCTTGATAAGATGCTTAACTTCTAAACAGGACAAATTAACATTTTTAAAAAACTTATTAAATTATTAAGCATCAAATGCAAGTTTTATCCCAAAGTAAATATAACATGACAATTCCCTAATACAATTAAATAAGCTATTATTAATAATCTAAAATGGGGGTTCAAGACCACAGATTTTAAGTTTTTTAAATGTATAAATAAATCCATTAGCACATGAAGTTTTGGCTACACGCCTGTTATCAATCTGTCATGAGTGACATTTTAACTCAGGACAACAGAGGTTAATGACAATCAATACCTCTTTTAGATTTATTGTTGAAACAAACAGATATAATTAAGAGTTTTATAACTCGGCTTTTTAGCACTGAAGCAATGCTAAAACATAATATAAAAATTAAGGGTTTGATTACAAAACATTTTCACACTGAAATCAACCTGAATGACAAAAAAAAATGAGGAACAACATGATGTTCCTGAAAATCTTAATTAATTTACAAAGTTCTCATTAACAATTATTGGTCTCTTTGTTACAAAACTGGCAAGGACTCAAAACTTCTAATTATACAAACAGAAAGAGCCGAGTTATTCAATTTTCCTTTTCTTCTTTTTTTAACCCAAATTTTCCAAATATTTTCTGTACTTTTCTCTGAAATGGATACTACTTCACACACTAACTTCCACACATATAATTCTCATAATCACATTCAGCTCAGAAGGATTGTGCGTAATCCAAGATTGACATTGTAGTGAATTTTCCAGAAACACTCTAATACCCAAGTCCCTGATTTATCATGTTCTGAGAATACCATAAACAGTGGTGAATATACAAAATAGTTATTATCTGGATGTTAAATAGAGTAGTGCACAGAAAAAAAATTCATTTAAAATTCAGTTGATATACCAACAGTAACGGCAAAGACTTAACTGTTTATGATCACAGAAAGTCAGAAGATATGATGCATTGACATGTTAATCGATTTTAAAGACCATCGATTTAATAAAACAATGGAGGCACCAAAACAACACACTATTTTCAAATCAGGCCAAAAATAACCCTGAAAAACTCAATACAATATCAATTAAATTTGGACTATTCTTTCAAATGCATATAGAGAAGAGCAAAAGGTATTTATTTTAAAGTCTTCTTTACTAGGTTACTAATAAAGAAAATTAAAAGAATACAAAACAGATATATTAAAACTACATTAAGGCTCAGATTTTAAAACAAGAGAACCAAGGAAATTCAGTTATGGCTATTACTGTGTACTTGTAGTCTTAACAAGTTCAGCCCTTAGAGAATGGAAAAGCATGCATGGTCCATATGTACAGGTGTTGCGGGAATCGGAAGGCAGCCAAGGCAAAATTCAGCAACTGCCACCTTCACTTTCAATTCCTCTAGTAGGTGGCTTAAAGACAGACCCTTCATAGTTATTTAAAATTCTTTTTTGTAGTTATTAAAATATACATCCTAGCAAAAGGGTATGGCTCATTGATCAATTCATAAAACACATAATCTAACAATACCAACTGTTACAATATAAAAGAAACTTCTTAGAAAAGAAGCTTTGTTAGATCTTGAAAAACCCTGTTCTAACTCACCAATGAGAAGTATTTGTGTAAGGGTCTCAGTGTAAGCGAGTTAAAGGGGATCGAGCTGGAAGCTTACACCCCCAGGCGCCTGCCTCCACCAGGCCTTCAAACTTAAAGATGACAGCTTGAAAGCCAGCCTGTTGAAAACAAATGCTAACCAAGTCTACAGTTGATCTGTACATTTCAGAGAAGGCAAAGTTAAAAATGTATCATCAAGTAATTAGCTTTTTATTCCCATATCTGATCATGAGGTCAATTTCAATTGCATGGGTACTATAGCTTCATGGTCATTCCAGTGGAAACCTTGACAAAAAATCAAATGCTACCATTTCATACCTGCTCCAGCATTGGAGCTGTTTCACTGTAGTCTTCCTTTTTTTCAGCACCATCCACCCCAACAGCTTTGGATGCCAACAAACCTTGAGAAAAATCGCACAGAAATTGCTCATTAGAAAAAAAAAAAAACTGATTTTCACAATTTTCCAAAATTTGAGTTGAAATCTCCTACATTTTTAATATATAGGGTAAATATTAATTAAACATTCCCAAATGTTTTCACTTTTCAAATTATAAACAACCCTTATTAGAAATCAAGGGACAGAATCAAAACTTCAGAAGTCTTTACAAAGTTGTGTGGGTTTTTAAATAATATACTTAATTATCTCCTTTAAGAAACATATACACATTTATTTTATAAAAATGTAAAATTCTATGGCTTAATGCTCAGAAAATTTAGAAGGTTAAATTCTAAATTTAATTTAAAGTTAAAATTTGAGCTCTGTCTATATAACCGAAATAAAACACAGAATATTAAAGGTTGGCTAAATCCTTGAAACATCCAGAATATAAACAAGATTTTTGTGACATTATTATTAGCTAACTATATTCTCCCTATTTTTAATTTCACCTAAGTTTCTTCACCCAAGGCTTTTGAATTTATCTCCAAAACATGGACAGATCTATTCAGTGCTAGGAGGGAAAAAGTATGGATCCCTCATAGAACAAGCGAACCTAAAACTATAGTTTCATTCTACAAAATAGGAAAAAAGTGCCAGTTTCCCCAGTGTATACCGATTATCAATTTTAAAGGACAGAATATTTCTCTTAAATAGATACAATTAATTTCACAAGACAATAAAACTCTGCTTCAATTGATAAACTGAAGGCATTTACTTGCTATAAACTATTCGTTAAGGCCATCAGGTACTGTCCCAGGATCACAAACCTTAGGGCAATGAGTAGTCCTTTCTATGATCACCTTGCTCATAAAAGCCATTAAAAATTTACATGCCATTTCAAGAGTGGCTATGCAAAAACCAAACAAAGCATGCTTACCAACTAACAATATATTAAAGAAGCAATACCAGACTTATTACTCAACCTGTTCACAACATATTTAATAGGAAAAAGTGTTGAACAAATACTACATAAGGTAGAGCTATCTGTCCAGAAAGCAACTTGTCTTGCCTTTACCCCAAAGTTATTAGGAGATATAGCTAGGAATTACATACAAAATTATATTCTTAAAATAACAGTGGCACAAAATGTTAACTTAAGCAAAAGACACCTGGGAAAGCTGAATATCCAGTACTGAGATTATTATTTAATGAAGGTTAAGATTAAATACAAAACAATGATTTTAATAAGTCAATGTTATACATCAAAGCCATATAGTACATTGCAAAATGAAAAGTGAGAACCGGGAAAAACACATGCACAGAATACTTTAAAGACTTCATCAAATGTTCAACATAACTTTATGTTTACTTTCCAGAAACTTTTTGAAGTCCTCTGACATATATTGTACAACGGTGTTCACTGTCTCACCTAGGTGGAAGCTCTGACAACAGCCATCCTTTTATCATTCTCTACACATACACCAGATTGAGATGAGTTGTAAGGGATTTGGGATGGAAATAGGCAGAGTGAACCAACATATGAGTTAAACTTAACCAGTATCGCATCTATTAATCTCATGTTGAAACCATTCAAACGACAACAGACTGCTTAGGTGCACACCACCACAATCCTAGCACCACCCACTTGGAAGTGAAGAGACGGAAACAAACACAGGAACTCAACGATGTTAAAAGAGCTCATAATATCAGAGTTAAATAGCTGCTCTATTACTATAGCCCCTTTTCTATGACTTAACATAAAATTCCTTGTGCAGAGGCAAGTCCGAGTTTTAACCACTGAAGACGAGCTCTACAGTCTTTTGCCTGACATAGTTCTAAAGAAGAAAATAGAGGCAGATGAAGAGAAATGCGTCGGAAGAATTTACTTCTGAGTAAATAAAGGGGGAAGGATCACCAAGGTCGATCTCATACTCTCAGATTTTTTTTGCTTCTGCCAAATGCTCTTAGCTGCAACTCCCACAGCGAAGTGAGGAGTTGTTCCCTCTGGATAAGGCACAGGACCATGCTACGCAAGTGGTATTGTAACTCCAGGCACTTTTCAAGACCTGCACAGATAATGCATCACCGTGGCCACGAGCTGTTTCCTTTCTCACATCTTTATGCTGAGTTTGAATTGCCAGGTAAAACATGTAAACACAGATATATTTCAGAGTTCACACACTGAACCTAACAATAGGTAACTGGGACTGAAGGGGGGAAATATGGCGCTGGTCAGTGGAGAGTTGCAAGGTATCAGTCCACCTCTGTCACCCTCCAACTTGGCTCCTCCACCACTGCTGCTTCAACCTTTGGATCCACACAGCCACAAGCACTTTTCTACTTCTGCCCAGCAGACAGCACTTGGCTCCATATTTTAAGACAAAACAGAAGTATTGAGTTGCCATCTGAGCAATCACATAGAGGAAATTCTGATTTTCTTCAAGGTTTATGGTTTCTGAAGAAAAGGCATAACAGATGAATTAGTTTTGAAATATTTCCTGTCCTGGTACCAAATGTATCCTTTATCATAGAATGGTATGAAGGTAACACAAACAAATGAAAAGAAACTGTTTCCATCTGCTGAAATCACATGTGGTCACTTGGATGGATGCCATGTGAAGGGAGCTGGAACAGAGTTCGGTGGAAGACAACTGCAGGGTTCTGGAGGCAAATCTCAGGAGGTTCACTCTTCTGAGAAAATGGTCAAAATGTGTAACTTACATTTCTTCCTACATCTGCCAATGAAACCACACTTCTTCAAGTTATTGAATAAATGTCAACAGAGTTTATACAGCTTTATTAGGCCAAAGGTACTAAAAACCATTTGTCCTTAAAATCAGAACATAAAGTTGAATCATTAAAGTATATCAACTATACTTTTAGCATACAACAAAATATTTGTACATTCATGACTTATACTCATGAAGGTGAACAAGACGGGGGGTCAGCGCCTTGTTGCACTGGCCCCTCTGTGATAAGACAATCCCTTCTACCAAAGAAATAGAGAAACTAGGAAAAGAATTAAAGAAGTATTTTTACGTCAGGAATTAACAGATTCAGGAAGTGAATTTAATTCAGATATTCATCTTTCCAATTCTACATTGTTGTATTCCTAAGTATAAAATGTTTGTATAAAAATACTCAGAATAGATAATCCATTTGTTACGGGAACTACTTTTACCAGCAAGGTTCCAAACTTCTAAGTTTGTAGCATTGTCAATCCTCACAACATCCCTGTGAGGTAGGTATGTGTGCCAGGTTTCACATTTTACAACAGAAAGCTGACAATGTTAGAAGACACTGAAGAACCAGAAAGAAATTCTCTTTTATTAACCAGTTCACTATACTACACTAAAGATGCTTTTTACTTTATTAAATATGATCGGAATTCAAGCCCTTCAATCCCCCCAAAAGGAATCATTGTGGTTTACCAGTAATCTTGTTCAGTCGAGCTCTCTTTGCCTGAAATGAGTTGCCTTGATTATTTTTCCTCTTGTTTGATAACATGCTCTCCTGCTGTGGAAAGACCATCTTTGGAACGCTCTCTACATGAAGGCCTACTTTTAACAGAACACATAGATGAGAGTTCAGATAGAATCCAAAATGAAAATGCAGTATTTCTTTTGTAAAAACATCAAAACTCTCAAAATACTTTGCACATTAACTTTTTAAATTTAGTATCTGATGAGAACTTTAGAAAACAAAAATTCCTCTACACTGAAAGATTTTCACATGCAAGAAATAACTACTAAGCAGTTGTTATTTAAGAAAAAAAGGAAAAAATTATGTTTTGCTTTTTTTATATTGCACATTTCATATATTAATAATTAAAAGGTCAAGGAGAAAACTACAACCAAAATTCCATCACCAATAATACTGAGAGCATCTCATATCAAGTACCACATGATATCCTTAATGTTCAAATCTGTGAAGAATGCCACCCTTGCCATATTGCTATGCTTTGGGGGACCTCATAACTTAACTACAGGTGCAATATTACAGGTACTACAGGATTCAGTGCTTCCTCACTACCCATGTCTTCAAGTATCATAAGAAAGAAACGTAAGAACATATATTGTACCAAATGTCTCATTAGACGTAGGCAACTCTTCCTTCTTCTCAACTTCTGGTGTAGCTCTACAAGCAGATGCTTCCTCCCTCTTTGAAGGTACTTTAAACCATTTTCTGTCATCTTTCTCTTTATCTTTATTGCTGTTGGCGCTGGTTCGAGGTTTACCCCCTGGTTTATTCTTGGCTGCGGCTGCAGCAGCTGCTTTCACTAAAGCTATCCAGTCCTCCAAAGAAAAAACACAAGACATGTTAAGCGTTAAAAACTGATCAATGTATTATGAATGAATACAATTATGTATCAGTTTTTCAAAGCTACTTTTAAAGAAGCACAAAACATCTGATTAACTACATTTGCATGGTAAATCATTCTCATACAGTATTTAACTTACTGCTTAGTCATACTGTACAACCATCCAAAACCCAGAAAAATATTCAGTAACAAATATTCTTTTGACTTATTTTACCAGAAACAAAATGTAAAGTAACAGAGAAAACCTATGGCAAATACGGATGAATATACGACATGCTACCCTAGTCTTTTAAGGCTTAAGTGCTGTAATGCTCTGGTTTTCCATAGTACAATGAATCATAAAAAAAAAGACACTTACTTCACACTTCCACAAAAAATCAACATATTCCAATAGACAAATTACTATTCTTTATAAAATTGTACCATTCAAACTATAATAATTTCATAAAACATCAAGGCACATGTTTATTACATTCTAAACCTGCTGAAGTCTGGTTACTATCACAACAGCTGAATATTCTGAAGGAAAAAGAAGGGCTCCACAACTCGCAACAGCAAAGCACACAGCATATTCTTCAATTCATTTCGCCTGCCTTACAACTTCCTGGGTCAGTATTATTTACTATAGCTTTGAGTTTGAATACTTCTTTATCTGTTGTTAACTGTTCAGTTTGCTGCTGAATACATTTTACTAGTTTGCCTCTCACTCAAAAGGCTTATTATGAAATAACAACCAACAAGTGGAAAGTTATGGCAACATGTTAACTTTCACAATCAGGGATCTTCAAAACATCAAAGCCATCAGAGTTCATCTATAAGAAGTTGTTCTGGCGGGTCACTGACTCATCCATCCAAACTGTATAAAGTGTCAAATTCCAAGTGCAAACAATTAAAAATATTTCCACAATCTCAAATGGATAAAATTCATTGGTTGCACTAACCAATACTAGCAGTAGAGGTTAACAAAACTGAGCAAGCAATACTCAACATGGGCTGATGGCTGTTCATCTTGGAAACAGAGGCGATGACAAGGCAGTAAGACAAACAAGCAGGACCTGTGCATCCCCCTTGCCGAAAGACAAACTGGAAGCATTAAGCGACTACACACGACACACTCGCTCTCCATTTTTCTTATGTTTTTTACAGATTGATCAGCTAAAGATGCAAGAAGCATACCAAGCATTAAGAAACACTGGTGAGAGACTGTTCATAAGTAACCCTTCAGACAGACACTATGACAGGAGATACACTAGAGGAATAAACAAAGGAGAACACAGCAAAGAAATGATTGCTTTTCACTAAGTTTGCCTGATTTTTAATGAGAAACACTGGTGAGGGTGCCATGGAAAATGATAAATGAGTTGAGGTTGAATCCTGAATCCTGACCGCAGGCAGGATCTTTTACTTAAAGGATGGCAGAAAAGAAAGAAACAGATCCTCCAGGCAGGAAATGCTTTAACGTGAAGCAATGAAGTCAGAGGGTCTGGCAACAAGGCAGAGGGAGGGAAAGCTGTGGAACAGAGGCACAGAGCCTCCGTCCATGTGTAGACTTCTGAATTCTCAAAACAAGAACATTTAATTTGGGGTTCTACAAAGAGATGGGAAAACAGGGCACAGCATGGTAGCCTAGATGCACTGGGATCATTATGGGTGCTGGTTCTAATCCCAGCAGCTCCGCTTCCCATCCAGCTCCCTGCTTGTGGCCTGGGAAGGCAGTGGAGAACAGCCGAAAGCCTGGGGATCCTGCACTGGCATGGGAGACCAGCAGAAAGAGGCTCCTGGCTTCGGATTGGCACAGTTCTGGCCATTGTGGCCACTTATGGGAGTGAATCGGAGGATGGAAGATCATTCTCTTTGTCTCTCTTCCTTTCCATATGTCTGACTTAGCAATAAAAATAGAATAAACCTTAAAAAAAAAAAGACATGCAAAAATATTTAAATTGTGAGAGAAACACTGAAGATGTCAAAGGATTTCCATTTCAGCTGTTTTCTGCTCTGTTAGAAAACTAGAAGAGAATCACTGCACCTTTTGCAAGTTATTTTGAAAAATGCTCCTTGATGATGGGATTCTGTCATAATCCTTGCAGCATTATCTGCTATTGTATTTTTTAGTAGAAATCTCACTGTGTAAACAACTGAAATGTGATTCTTTTCACAGATGAGTTAATACTGATAGCTTTTCCAGTTCTCTTAGACATCGCAGGATGGTAGCATGCCGAGGACACTGTGAGCTAAAACGTCAGTGTTGACGCAGCTATTCAGCACATAGCGGTGCAAAGTCAGCATTCAAGGGGCCATTCTGCACATGCAGGAGCAGTGAGATTTTAAGTCACTCAGTTCTCTATGTTCCGAATTCCTCAACTACAAAATTGAAATATGAGCCATACCTATGCCAAAGGACTTGATGTAAGAATCCATTAAAATAAGACATGCAAAACATGTTTTGGAATCAGTAAAGGAACTTATGACACAATGGTTAACACTAGTAGTTACACTGATTCTGCAACAACACACCTTCAAGAAAAAGGAAAAGAAAAACCACAAAACTCCCTTGTTACATGCCTTTATAAATTGTCACTTTATAAGTTGTCATAAGCTGTTTATGTATCAGCACAACCATCCCACTCTAAATTGTGTGAAACGGGCAAAGGAAAGAGGAGGGAGTCACATTTCTGGGTGGTCGCCATGCTTCCCATCCCATCCCATCTAAAACCACTGTGAGACTCCAGCTCACACTTCATGTACTGATTAAAACCTCTTCAAGGTACTCAAGGTAGTCACTGAGTGTGACCAATTATGAACTGATTCAAGTAATAAACCAAAATGTTAACACTTTAATTTGGACTTAAGAATACTAATTAATCTGAAGGCTTACAAACTTTAAATTGTTAAACATGTCATATTTTGTGCTGAACTTACAGAAGGTTCAGAATTTATTAAATATAGTATCCCTTGCCAATTTAACAAAAGAAATTTCATTGGACATACTTATAAATAAATTCTAAGGTACTCAAAATCTAGATTATGATAAAGAAGAAAGGATTCACTGAGCCTTGATAATAAATCAATTGCTTTAACACATCAAGGTAAAAACAAGTCAAAAACTTCTTTTGGGGGAAAAAATACCCATGGAATGGGAGTAGTTTCTATGAGCAATTCTACTAATATTTCCATGTTTGCACTTAGTAATTATGAATAAAAATTAAAATTCAAACATAAAATGTAACAGTAAATTTACAATATGGTACTGATTTTCAGTCATTAATTTTGAGAGACACAAAGAAATAGCAATCTTGCATCTACTGGTTCCTTCCCCAAAACTCCCACAAGGCCCAAGGCAAGCCTATGCCACTTAGGGTAACAGGAACCCATATTTCTGAGCATCATGGTTGCCTAGCAGAGTCTGCATGTGCAAGAACCTTCAGCCAAGAGCTGGAGCCAGGCTGCAAACAAGGGTACTCCAAAACTAGAAGCAAGACTGGCATTTGAATGGCTGGCTAAGTGTCCTCTCCTGCACTGATTTTAATGCTAACATGGAGTGATTAACTACCAGTAGGCTACAGAAAGTTCAAAAACATGTATTTATATATACATACATATATATGCATGGCTTTCAAAACACTTTTTGCAAGAAATAAACACATACAAACTTGTTGTAAAACTTTTGGAAACGTTTTCAAGGATAACATCTGTTTAAAATGATCCCCATCAGAGTAACATGAACTCTGCCACAACTGAAGCCACAGCAAACACTAAACTGGAAAGCTTTGGAAGAATACTGAAATCACAGATGTCTTACTAAAAAATGATGAGGACAGCGCAGTTCACAAACAGGCTACCTCCTTTAGGGAGCAACAAGACAATGCTAAAGATGAAGTCCACAACTCTGGACCCTCCACATCAATTGGCAAGAAAAATTCACTTGTTTGTGCCCTAATTCAGTAAGAATGACAATGAAAAGCAGAAACACTAACCAGCGCAACAGACGAGTGAACTGCTTCAGTTTACACAATTATGCCTGAAAAATTCAGTAGAGCAAGCTTTTGACTCAAGAGTGTGAAAATTTTTGCACCGACATCAGCTGGAGACAACAGCAGGGCTTTCAGTGGAATTTTGAAAATGTGAGACCAGGGTCCTGATGCACCTGTTCCAAGGACTGTAACAGGGGATGTGCGAGGCTTTACCAGCAGAATCCTGAACAGCAGCCAGTCAGAGCAAGTCAGAGTCCAGCCAAGGAAAGAGCAGTCAGATCAAGAGCAAAGGTCATGGCGATTGCTTTGGGATTTTGTTTTCTATGTTCAAGGCACTTTGCTTATTGATTTTCTAGAGACCAAAAGAACAATACCATCTGCTTATTAGGGGAGTGTTTTGAGAAAGTTAACTAAAGCTTGAGTGGAAAACCAGTCTGGGAAAGCTTCACTGAGTTCTTTTTCATCACAACAAACAGTCTGGGAGAGCTTCACTGAGTTCTTTGTCATCACAACAAAGCTCCTTCTCATTCTGCTCATCTGACCAAGGAACTTTACGAGAATTTCTAAGAAAAGCCATGAGGCATTCACCTTGCAATCCTGCTTTGGCCTCTTCTGGCTGATTTTCATTTTCTAATCTTAAAAAAGCTTTAAAGAGCACCCATTCTTCTTCAGCTAATTATGTTTAAAAAGGCTGCACTGACATGGATGGTTAAATTCCCAGGCCCTCTCAGTTCTTCAATGGCTCCTGTCTCTCCTTATAAAAGTGAACTTGATAGAGGTTATGTTGAGAAATAAATATTATATATTTTATCTTTAACTTTCAATTTCATTTTCCCACGAACTTTTTGAGATCTCTTCATTCTTGTTAAAATGAACATTCAGAACATAATTCTAGCACCCACCATCTTACAAACAAGCAAACTGGCTCAGTGAGTGCCCCACTTATGGGGAAAAAACAAAAACCTTAAAGCAAGAAAACTGGTGCCATCGCAAGAAGAGATGAACAACTAGAATAACAAAACAGTAATGTAACTCCTTCACACAAGATTTTTCTTTAATGAAACTTAATCATGTTCCCAACATTTCAAGTTTTTATGCAGTAATCAAGAAATCACCCCACAGAACGCTTAAAAGAACACTTTATTTACGCATACATGTAAAAAGATGCAATGCAATTTCCTTACTGAAAGAATTTTCATTTCAAGTTGCATCTTTGTATTAACTAGGATAAAACCCTGCTGGCTAGTCATTTCATCATTAAATTTTTGAAAACCAAGTGATTAAAACAGTCCTACTGCAGACTTTCTCAGACATACATACATATGAACGTAGTGATGTACATGTGCAGACTGTTAACTACTTGCAACTGACTGGAGATAACCAAGTGATCAAAACGCATTTCAGAATGACACTGTTTTACTGCACATTATGGAGAAAATATGCAGTTTATTTCCCTATTAGACATTTGTATAAATCACTTCTAAAACCTTAAAATTAATTGTAGGTCCAGGTGCTGAAAATCCCAAATAACAGCAGAATAGATAAGAAATATTTTAAAACTCAAATGGCACCTTTTCTTTCCTGTGATTCAGAAAACAAAGTCAACCAATGGAATCATGGTTTTAACTTCCTCCCACTTTTCTCCGTGAAATGCTTACCGTTCCCACTGGCTCTGAGCAGTGACAGAGCGTGTAAGGCACGGCTTCAGGCATATGACTCAGACAGCCCTACCTGAGACAGCCTAGAGAGGGTAAGGTAAGCGCCTTTGAAAAGAAGATGAGTAACTATGGCTTAGAAAAGAAAAGGATCATATGAGAAACTTAATGTAAAATTTTAGTTAAAAAATTAACCTTGCAGATGATACTATATATCAGAAAAAGAGAACAAAACAAAATTCAAAACAAGGCACTCACCTCACTTCCCATAGACTGGTTCCACGATCCAGCTGGGTCGATAGGACAACACCAGCTTAGTGGATGCTGGGATTTCACCTGGAACAGAAACTAGTGACCTATAACTTTAGCAGGTCTGCAGCCAGAGAAGCAAGTATCAGGTGTATTTAACTTTACATCCTATTTTTCTCGCTGCTATTTGGGGCTATCAGCACATAACCCTACAATTAGAATCACTTAAAAAAACAATGCACACAAATTTTGCTTTGTTTGCTTTTTTTTTTTTTTTTGGAGCAGTCACCATTCAAGAAGACATCTCTGTAGGTCAGCTAGGATATTGAACACTCTTACCTGCCCTTTGGCATCCTCAGGCATGGCTTTAATGTGCATTCTTTTTAAACAACGAATTACTCCATCATAAAACTGAACTGTGAATGTTCCTAAAACAGGAGCAAGTCAGAATCATTAGAAAACATAATTCAACCTCTTAGCAACACCTGGAATCTGTAAATGGTGACCTGATAAAAATAAATGACCTTTAATCACAATGCTGGCTGCCCTATCAAGGGCACCATCAAGGGTTTTTTTTGTTTACGTTCTCTTTCCCTCCTAAAACAATTCATATTTTCCTCATAAAATACACAAACCAACCTAAGTTAATTGCATCTACTGATTTTAAATCTAATCTGTAATAATAATCTGATAAAATCAAAATCATTATTTAGTAAACATAATATTTCCCTAGGATATATCAATGATTCTCTTTGAAGTCTGTTTCAAAACAAAGAGAAAACTCTGATAACTGGAAAGGATAGCTTTCCTAGAAAAGAACTGCTCCTTTGGTAACAGTAATGAACTGGCAAACTACAGATTCCCAGATTTAAAAACTAGAAAACAATCATAAGTACAGTTAGACACAATTTTTTTCACGCAGCCACGAGCACACAGAACGCCATAAAGGGTGAATGCGACATGGAGGACGCTCAGCTTAGCAGCAGCTCAGCCTTCACTTACACTGACCTCCTGAAGAACTCCAGCAATCCTGCCTCTCTCCAAACTCATCTAGTTCCAGGATCAACACACCGCTTGCACGTTTATGAGGCATATTCACTTTTGGATACAGCATCATGCTTTTGAGTCAATGGAGCCAGTACTAATGAAATACTAAAAACTAAGGTTTTATACTCAAGGAAACTCGAATAATATGGTATTTCTGAGGTGACTGTCTTCCCATCATTTCCCAAGTGGTAGCAGAGTGCCAATAAAAAGACACTTGACCCTTGCAAAAAAAAATTTAAAAATAAAAAAAACATAAAGAAATGTGATCAAAGGTAGTAAGGGCATTGAAGTTGGCATCAAAACCAATGTGCAAAGAGATTTTTCCTGTTTTCAATCTGAATGTCTTTCAATTTTATTCTTTTCTGCAATAAGTACAATGCTAAACATCACAGACTTGAAAGACCATAGACAAGGGTGAAGACAAGCACACTGGAGAAGCTCTGAGAATGCCAGCTGCATACACGCCTTGCTCTGCCATCACTCCTGGCTGTCCTCTTCAACAGGGCATTCCAGGTGAGCCCCAAGGTTCTGTTGCCCATGTGCGCACTGAGCTCACTCTGCAGTTGCCCATGCTGGTCCTACTTTGTCTGCAAGGAGTCCTTTCCCTGTGTCTGCCTAACTATAACCCACTCAAAGACCATCCTCACCTGAAAACTTTCTGAAGAGTCCAACCAATACTGACTGTACCTTCTTTTTGTGTGGTTAGGTTACATCACAAGCACCTAACTGTTCACATTTGTTCTTTTTGTTCTATGCTAAACTGAGGATTTAGTTTGCCTTTGTTTTTTTCTAATTTCTTTTCTTCTGAGAGGAAAGGAAACAGACTCATGCATTACACAGGTCATGTAAAACCACAAAATTAATATATCTGTAGTTGAGATTTATCTAAAAAGAAATAATATCTGCCATATTTTGCTAAGGTTCACTGAAGCTTCTGGAACAGTAAGGATGGTAATTAATATCACTACACTTCCTCTAATAGAAATTGATTTTCTATATTAAGACCCTGTAAACAAAAAGGACCAGTTAGTTCAAGAAGGTGGCTTTGTTTGTGTTTCTGAATGTGAGGCCTTGAGTATGAGCAGGTGCTCTCACAAACAGTTATGGAGACTACTTACTTCTTGCTAAACTGTGAGTTAAACACTGGGGAGTATGACATGGGAATATGAGCTCCATTACATGGCTCTGCAGAAGTCTAAGAGTATCGTGAGACACAGGGCATGCTGTAAAGGGCAAGCCCTATCGACTAAGGTGCCTTTCAGCTCTGCAGTAAATGGTAATCAGATCATAACTACATTTGGGATTTCAGTTCATGAAAACAATACACTGGATTAATGTCTGTAGTTATAGCAGAATTTCTAATTACACTATGATTTAATTTTTTTATATACGACATTCCTTAATATCCAGATTTCTAGTCTTATTTACTCATTTAAAATTGTATCATAGAGGGGGAGAGAGAGCAGATAGAAAGAGCAAGAAAATCCTTCTGACAGGGCTGAAGCCAGAAGACAACTCTACCCAAGTCTCCCAAGGAGATGGCAAGGGCCCAAGTACTTGGTGCGTTATCTATTGCCTTCCAAGGCACATCAGCAGGAAGCTGAATCAAAAAACAGAGCCACAGTTGGGATGAATTGGGATGTGGATGTCCCAAGCCACATGATGATGTCTGACATTAATGACTATCTCTTCTGCAATGTTTGCTTCTTCTATCTTCTCTTACCTTCTCTTTTCTCTCATGATTATTATTAGTTTAGTTCTCAGCTTAAATCTCTTTCATGACTCTCACAAGCTCCAACTAAAATTAAAATTCTCTAGCAAGATTACAAGACATTTCTGTGATTCCCTGCTTCCCGTCCTCTTCAATCTCCACTCCCAATTCTGTTTCCTATTTAAAGGAATACTTCAAACAACCTGAGTTCCTTAAATATGACGTGTCTCTTTGCTACTCCTGTCCACACACCACATTTCTGGAAAAATCCCTTTGAAGTCATTAGTGATTTTCCTTTTTCTCTTCCCAACACACAAGTTAACACAAATGCCCTTATAATCTGATGAAATACCCTCCCTGCCAAGATACTGTTCCTTGTGATTTACTTTTTTTTTAATTATTTATTATTTAACTTCATTAATTACATTGTATTATGTGACACAGTTACATAGATACTTGGGTTCTCCTCACCCCTTCCCAAACCCTCCCACCATGGTGGATTCCTCCACCTTGTTGCATAACCACAGCTCAAGTTCAGTTGAGATTCCCCCATTGCAAGCGTATACCAAACATATTTGTGATTTACTTCTTAAAAATAACAAATGGTCAAATTTAAGAAATAACTTTAATACAAAGTTAATACATTAATGACTTGCAAATGTATTTGTAACTATCTCACAGGTGTTTCAAATAAGGTTTTAAATGAAAACTTAAAATACACAATTTTCAAAATTTTAAACTATTTTTAAAGAGCAGATTTCCCATTCTGATGTCATAATAAAATACCTGATTTATTTTCAGTATTTTTAACCATGTCAGTTAACTTCTGCTCAGTATCTAATATTCCAACAAATGCCCAAAGAGTTGTTCAGAAAATGTACTCAGTCGTCTACAGAATGGAAGGAAAGGCAGTGGGAAAAGATGTAGTAAAGGAACCCTTCAAACCCTTTCCTCAGAAACACAAATCAGACACATTCCACTGGCAAGTGAATGATTCAACTTTCCCTTTCTCTCTAACTTTCATCACACTCTGGCTGAGATGCATGTAAATGTCACTGCGTTTCTATAAACAGCAGAGAAGTAGAAATTAAATGCACATAATTGAGGTCTGTGAGCCTAAGTGTTTTACCTTTATTAATTCCAGCAGTAAATCTCATGCCATCTGATTGAGAATGTGTGGTTAATAAATTAAATGATCCTAAAACAAATACTAACTTGCAGGAAACTCAGTCAGCAGATACAAAATAATGAGAAACAAGTCATTGCAACAGAATTTAGAATATAGGATAGTTTCATTATTAATTCCAGTTTCACTTGCATGTCATCTCAAATACACACCTTCTTTGTTAATTGCTTCAATCTTGGCAGGATAATATCGACAGTCTGTCCAACGAGCCAACACTTCTTCTCCAGCTTTAAAATCCTAAACAGTGTAAAATATTTCTTAACCAAAAGTGAGTCTTTAGAAAATTTAACCGAATCTTTTAAAAATATCAGTATGTCTCTAGCAAGGTGAGCAAATGGAAAAACCGTGCTACTTACGAAGAACTCTTCCTCATCTTTGAGCCCTTCCTTCCTCAGCGCAGGTCTCTCCAGGGGCCGCAGTCTGTTGCTGTCCCAGTAAATCCACTCATCGTAACGATGACTCCAGCGCTCAAAATGGACCAACATCTTGCCTTCCTCATAGTCAATTTTTTCAATTCGTGATGGATACCTCAAAAATAAAAGATTCCTATCAAGAGAAAATTCTGATTTTTTTTTTAATATGGAGCACAGACAGATCTAACTGAAACACTGCTAACCATTACAACCATGAATGATATTGCCTTAATTAATACTAACTTCATCTGTTCATGGGCCACAGCACAGTTTGATACATGCATGTATTAATGAAATCAGAATAACCAACACTGTAACATTCCTTCAAATTACTTTATGCTTGAGACCCCATGGCTCCCTTCCTCCAGTTGTTTGTATTGTAAACTACAGTCACCCACCTATATCAAGCAATGCCAGAAATTTATTGCTTAGATTTAATTCTGGTTGGTACCCATTATCCAAATTCACTTATTCTTCTTGTGCTTTCCAGTCTTTACTACTCACTGTTCTGTATTCAGTTAGAGTTTTGGTTTCTACCTATGAGAGAAATGCAGTCTTCATGTTTCTTTTTACATTATTTCACTAACATGATGTCCTCCAGTTCCATCCATTTTGCTGCAGATGACAGGATTTCATTCTTCTTTAGGTTGAATAACATTCTGTTGTGTGTATTTGTCACATTTCTTAATCCATTGATTTGACAAGACATATTGGCTAATTCCCTATCTCAGAATCTGTGACGCGCTGCCGTGACCATGACAGAGCATCCAGCCGTTGCCTCGTGATACAATGATGGCCATATTTTCAAACTCAGAGCCAATGGGGTTTGCTTAATTATTTTTTCAAAATGATTATCCAAATAGGAAGAAACCAACATTGACACACTCCCAATAGGTGGGTAAGGCATCATTCTTTGCACACATCAAGTCTTAAGCATATTACCACTGTTCGATATTCTGAAACACAGCCTACAAAGGTAGCACTTGCAAATAGTTGATAATATGGGAGAAAAATGCCCTGCACAATTAAGTACTACATACAGAATTTAAATATGAAAAAACCTGTCTAGAAAAAAAGACTAATATGCTAACTTGTACATGTATCTTAATCGTCATATGTTTCTGTACTTTCCAATATTTTATAAGGAACAGCAATGGTGATAACAGAAAAGTCAGCAAAATCTTAAATATAAAATATTTGATTGTTCTATCTTCGTGTGTGATAATTTCTTATGAACAGTCCTAAAACAGAAATCAGTTCACCTGAAGCATTTTGGAAAAGCACTTTATCATTCCAAACATACTATATAAAAATGTTCATCCATGACTTAACTTTTTACAAGTATGATCACATAGGATTAAGAGTTGCATTGGATGACTTTTCCAGAATAAATTTATCTCAAAATTTTCTAACTACTTAGAAATTTGAAATCTTTCTTTTCTCTGAGGAAAAGTAGTTTTAAATATGACACACTGGAAATTGCCTAATTCCAAACTTTTGACCTGATTACCTCCTGTTTCACAGATTGATCATGTCATCGGACTGGCTCTCAGTATTCTGTTTCCCTTCTCACTCACAGTCAACCCCTCCTGGCCCTAATGACAACAAGTACTGGGAGTAGCACGAGCTCTGCCACACACCTCAGCTTCTGCATTCTGTTCCTGCTGCGTAGCCCAAGGTGCCCTTCCCTTCCTCTGCACATTCATCATTCACACCTAGTCCCCAGCTCCTGTACTCTGACTGCCGCACAGCACGCGTCTTGTTGTAACTTTCACTGTACAAGTTCCCAATCAGTGCTTTCACATCTTGAGACACTGGTGTGCACAGCACAACCAAGGGTCCTGGAGAAACAGTGAGTGTAAAATTAATTAAATTAAATTGCTTTCTTTATTGAAAGATTTCTTGGTGTTGTCAACAGGATGGAGAAAAAGCTTGCAATGTTACTAAGCTGAAGGAAATATGTACCTCTTTTCATCATGGGACATTTACTAACATTTATCAGGACAGCAAAAAGCCAAGGAACACAATCTAACAATGTTACTCCGACAGGTGGATTTTGGCAATCACTGAGTTACATTTGTGTCTACTACACCCTCAGTCAGCACCTCTTTGTTATAAGATACACAATAGTTATTTGATGCTCAGCAGGCTGAAGTGAAATTAATGACAATCAGCACACCTCACAATTGAAAAACCTGTTGACTCAATGATAGGGTTAGTTTAGATCTCAGGTGTGGGTGAGAGAACTTCTGTACAAGATGAGCATGAAAATAAGAGGGTCTAGGTGATTAACATATTTGCTAGGTGGACATGCCTAGCCTATGCACTTAGAATCAATGTCTTGCCTGCTTTCTGCAGTTCTGCTCTGCTTTTGTTTATCTGTGTTGTACTGACTACAAAACAAACACTGTCCAGAGCATTAGGCGAAACTGAGAATAAAAGGAGCCTTTATTTTTCAGCATTCATTAGTTACTAATATACCATAAAGAAATGTTCTATGACAGAAATTGACATACCTCTCAGACAGGACTCTAATTTCACATGTTTAATTTATTATCACATTCTTTACACTTTCTGCCAAAAGGCTGAGGAGTGCTCATATCCTTTAAATGTTAAATTAAAAATAATGGTTTTATTTTCTAGATTCCTTCATTATACACATACATATTACATATTTGAAACATTTCTGAGGCTAGCACCATAGCTCAATGGCTTGTATGTGTGGGATCCCAGACAGGCATCGGTTCACTGGCTGCTTCGCCTCCCATCCAGGTCCCTGTTTATGGCCTGGGAAAGCAGTACAAGATGGCCTGAAACCTCGGGACCCTACACCCACGTGGTTTAACTCCAGCCACTGCAGCCATCTGGGGAGTGACCAGGGGAAGATCTCTCTGTCTCTCCTTCTCCCTATCAATCTGCCTTTCCAATACAAAGAAATAAATAAAAGGAAACACTATTCTTTAGAGTAGTCCACATTAAGAGTTAAGTAATCATGATTCAGTTTTTGAGAAAATCAAAATGTAAACAAGCTCAAATAATTTAAATCTAGACTGTATTTTTAAATAACTTGTGGTTTTCCTAAAATATTCCAAATTGTGTTGGATGGGAGGATTATTATATCATATATATATATATATATATATATAAAATGTTATATTTTAGGACAACCTTTCACGACAAACTATAGCTTATTATATTCTCCATGCAAATATCTAAAAGGGATGCTTGGGAGAAAAGTTCAGAATTAAACATCAGTAATACCCTATTTGAATTTTACAATGCTTACTAATCAAATATAAAGGTTAAATTAAGGAGTTAAGCTGAGCGAAAACGTTAACTTTCTGTTCACCCATTCCACATCCATTCGAATATCTAGCAAGATCCTTTACAGGCACTTAAGAGTCGGTAAAAACACAACAAATAAGACCTGGGAGGCCCTGAACTAGCAAACCATTGAAATGATCATCTATTCTACAATCAAAGTTTACACTTAATTTGGTTCTCTAGCTACATTTTAAGGGTGAAAGATCATCAAGATTTTGCAATACATTCAAAATGCACAAAATGGCAATTCAAAATACAGTCCTATACATTGAAATGATTTCCCTGCTCTAGCAGATGGTCCATAACAAAACTGGATACACTGAGTGCAAGCAAAGCAATATTGAATAGAGGTGTTCACAAATGTGTCTCTATGTTGAAGCACAACAGTATTTTGAGATACTGTTTACCCTTCATTATCACCAACTGTGAGTTGAATGAAATATTTTTCTTACTAAATTTGGAAGATGTAGTGTTAATGTTTCTGTTTTGTTAATTTTTTTAAAGGCTTAATCAGAGAAAACTGTTAAATAACAGAGCTTAGGCTCAAACCCAGACATTCACAAATGATTTGGGGAAAACATTTACAAATGGGAGATGGAGACTTTAAAATTTAAAGTATCAGAAACAAGACAATAGTAACAGTGGCAGCACTAAGAGGAAAACAAGTACAGTTGGCATCGCTCAAGGGTTTGACAAGGAAGCAAAACAGACACTAAATAAAAAGTAGGAATCCTCATGGCCAAAATTCTACACAGCTCTTCTACCTATCAACCATTACTACAAAATATCATAAAATATCCACCACTTTTGCTACTGTACACTTCAAAACGCACACACCACTTCGGTTCTATTTACTTGGCAGAGAATGAGAGATTGCTTGGGTCTACGCTGCATTCATTTGTATCTTAAAATTAAATCCAGGAGAACAGAGTTTACCCTTAGAAAATTAACAATTTACAAGAAAAATAACAACCAATGCCCTTGGAATTAACAAGTAACTCACCCTAAATGCCCCTCTTGAGGGAGCAGCATTACCTAGAGATTCTGACTAACACATAACCCAGTTCAGAATCTGACAGTGGCCAAAGAGGTTTGCTATACACTGAGTATGTATCAGTTCCCTACAGTATCAACTGCTGGGACTTGCAAAAAGGAAAGGACATGATGAGATCTCTAAAGCAGCTGAATTCCTGTGCTAGCTGCCACTGTTAATGACTCCCCATTGGTGGGTCTTGACATATGCGCTAAGCCAGAGCTCTGTAACTTTAAGTTGCACGCAAAGGGCTCTGTGTCTGGTCTAGTCTAAGTATTCTTTGAAAATGGTGATTGCCAAGTTTAATCAGATATTCAAAGGGGATGTGGACAGACAAGAATTTCTACAACCTTGTGGGTAGTCCATTATTGTTGGATGAAACAGGAAAAAGAATGGTGTACAGGATTGTAAGATTTATTTAAAAATCCTTGGCATTTAATGTAATGATGATGAAACAAAAATCACCTGAATTTAAGAAACCCATCCTGGTACACCAAGGATGATAAATCCAGATTTTCACTTATATTGCAAAAATTAATGACAAAGAAAAATCCCCTAACAATAGGAAAGTCTATTAAAAGTTCATGAAAACTGGAATTGAAAGGTAAATTGAAGGGGTGAACGTGCCACAGGTTAAGACATTGCGTGCAACGTCAGCATCCTCTCTCTCACTTCAAGTCCCAGCTACTGTGCTCATGGTTCAACTTCCGGCCACTCTGTAGAAGGCAGCAGCAGATGCCTTTAGTACATAGGCCCCTGCCACCCACGTGGGAGACCGAGCTGGAGTTCCAGGTCTCTATTTACAATCAGGCTCAGCCCAGCTGTTGCAGCCAATCCGGGGAGTGAGCCAGCAGACAGAAGCTCCAAGCTTATCCCTCTGTTGCTCAATTTTTCAAAATAAAAAATGTGTAAAAAGGTTTATTTTGGTGCAAAATTTACTTTAAACCTAAGCATACATATTTTTTTCATAATACGCTTTTCCCCTGAACTTTCGGAAGAACCAGAATCCTTACAACCTGTAATCTGTCACTCAGACCAAGGGACAGAGTTTATGGACACGTGACAGGGCACCCAGGTTCACTGAGGAGGCTCGGACATGCTCTCAGAAGTCCGGAAGCATCAGATGGCACTGGTCATTTAGACAAGTACCATGCCAATCAAAAAGACAAAAACATTTGTTAAAATGATCCATACAAATTATTGACACTATATGCTGTTTTGCTTATATCGGTAAGACAACAAAATTTCTAACTCATTTAAACTTACATCTCATTAATTTAACAAAGAAAATGAAAAGCAACACAATTACAATGTACTGGAATAGCCACGAGAGCTACATTACACTGGCACACAGGAAGCCAGGAGAGCTACATTACACTGGCACACAGGAAGCCAGGAGAGCTACATTACACTGCACAGTTTGCTAAGTCAGGACACTCTCTCGGACAAGGTCATCCTTTCAGCTTTAAAAGATGATAATATAATCTAAATATTAGCAAAATCCCAGGAACTAGGGTTCATTATTCAAGAGTTTGTGAGTAAAAACTTCACAAATTCAATGTTCATAATAAATGACAAAACATGTAAAATATAAAGGGGCTAAAAACCGCCACTCATATGATTATTAGAATGATTATTGCTTCCTAACAAAATCTACTGTAGACCATAACTCAAGGCAAACACCACATTCTTCCAACCTAGTAACCCTTGAGAAATCTGGCTTCCTGGAGGCACTGCACATGTCACTCACCCATAGGTTAAACGTTCAGCAACAATGTCACCTGGTATTACTGCTGTATTTAAAAGTTCTGTGCTTTCAGAACTGTATTCTGGTCTTACTTTAAAAACAACACACTGAAAATAAGCCCTTTCAACCCACATTTGATACCTCAATGTGAAATAAAAATACAAAATATCCACAATTTTAACTCCATGCAGAAGACAGCATATAGGTGAAAACTGCAGCTTCTCCCTTCGCTGCATTCCAAGGGCCATGCCACGTGACTTCTCACATAGTCCTTTCAGATGCATTCACCCCGTGACACACATCCAGTACAAACTGCTGGTTCAGTGAGCTTCCTGTTTGACTACAAACCTCAGCAGCAATCGGATCTAGGCATTACCATGGGAATCCTGTGGCAGTCACATTTCAAAAGTCTGCTTCATTTCAGATGATTGGATTTAAATCCTGCTCTGTCCCACCTCAGGCCCTGAATCCCCAGGCTTGCCCACTTGCAACCACACCTTCAGTTTCTGATTTTTTTTAAAATTATTTTTATTGGAAAGTCAGATATACAGAAAGGAGGAAAGACAGAGGAAGATCTTGCATCTGTTGATTCACTCCCCAAGAGGCTGCAACATTCAGAGCCAAGCAGATCCGAAGCCAGCAGCCAGAAGGCTCTTCAGGGTCTCCCACATGGGTGCAGGGTCCCAAGGCTTTGGGCTGTCCTCAACTGCTTTCCCAGGCCACAAGCAGGGAGCTGGGTGGAAGCGAGGCCAATAGGACTTGAACTGGCACCTATATGGGATCCTGGCGCGTTCAAGGCAAGGACTTTAGCTGTTAGGCTTCTGCGCTGGGCCCCACACGTTGTTTCAATCAGCTCTAAGTAATCAGCACCAAGGCTGTGCCACTGGTTCCTGTCCTCCACCAGGAACCCATCAGACCATTAAGTCTCTCTCTCCTGCTTCAATAAAACATACTCTTCCCAACACCAGTATCAGACCAAAGCTTCCCGTATGAAATGTCCTCAGGCTTCTGCACACTGTGACTCCGCAAGGCCAGCAAGGCTCCGAGGTTTCAGCACGCTGCAGCTACTCAGTTCTCATGCCTGGTATTTAGCACTTGATTTTTATTACTACAAATACTGACATTTGTTCATATGCTTAGTGATTAAAGTTTTAAGAATTTACATTGCTTGTTTTTCCGACTCAATTTTTAAAAGCAACTGAAGCTATATTATTATTAAAGCTCATGTTTATTAAGTGGCAAATATGCCATGCCAAGTGATAAATATGCACTGGCTTGCGTGAATATTAATCACGTTCCAAACTGTGAAAGGGAGTCAAAGGGTCAGTGTGTGGCTCAGAGGGCGAAAGTGCTGCCTGCAATGCAGGTATCCTATATATATGGGCCAGTTCAAGTTCCAGCAGCTCCACTTCACTCCAGCTCCTCGCTAATGTGCCCCAGAAAGCAAATGAACCCACTGTTTTGACTCTTACCATCCATGCAGGTGATACAGTCTAGCAAAAGTTCATGAAAACTGTACTTAAAAGGTAAATTTGTTGGGTAACTATTGTACTACAGGTTAAAATACTACTTGCAGGGCCAGCACTCCCTAACTGCCAGCTGGTCAACCTAGAAACCGACTTCCACTACTCTGCCCTGAGTGCCTGCACTCTGCCAGCCATGTGGGAGACCCAGGTAAGGTTCCAGGCTACTGTCTGCAGCCTGGCTCAGCCCTGGCTGCTGCAGCCATTTGGGGAGTGAACCAGCAGTCTCTCTGTCTCTCCCTTCCAGGCTCTTGACTTCAGGCTGGACCAGCCCCTGCCCGTGGTGGCCACGTGGAGAGTGAACCAATGGATGGGAGCACGTGTTCTCTCCTTCTCGCTAACTCTGCCTTTCACATAAAACAAAAACAAATCTTTACAAGGAACAAATAAGGAAGGCAAAGAAATCTGCAAGATTCAGCAATCAGGTCAAGTTAAGAGAGACAGTAAGTGACGGGTCCCTAAAACCAGGATTTTCCATAAATCTCTGGGTTTAATCATTGCAGCGTCTTATCTTCCAAGTAACAACATCAGTCCTTGCCACACTGCAGTGTTACAATTATAGGGGACTCTTTAAGGAGGACCAAAAGCAGATAAAAAATGAATAATAAATGATGAGTTTTTTCTTCCAATTTTCATATCCTGCTTCTTATACAAACAACCTGTCTAAGAAGTTGGTCTTTATTAACTCAAAGGGTATGCAAAATAGCTTTTACTTTATTGTACAAAATAAATAGCTCCTTATGGATAAAATGACTAAGCAAAGGAAAAGGCTCTTCTGTTTGCTTATTAAAATTCCCTCAAACAAAAGGAACACTGTATCTCAACCATGCCTAAGTATTTAAAAAAAAACACATTATCAGAACGAACCAGGGGCAAGTGTTTGGCCGAGCAGTTACAACAGCGCTTAGGAGGCCCCCGTCCCACAGCAGAAAGCCTCGGTTCACTCCCAGCTGCCTGCTACGCACAGCAGTGACACCTCACATGCTGGAGTTCTGGACTAAGTCCCCGGTGCCCAGCTTTGCTTCCTGGACTACTGCAGGGCATCTAAACAGTGCACTAACATAGATGGGTACTCATTCTGCCTCCCATATGCAAATAAATAAATAGAATGAATCATTTTGAGAAAGGAACGATACTTACCGAACTATCCTAAGTTTGAAGATGAAATTCAGTTTGCTCATCTAGACTGATAAAGTCTATGCTGGGTTTTCAACCAGTACCATTCCATTCAATCTCTAAAATGATCTGTAACACTGACCAGACATTTCGAGGTATCTCTGAAAGTTTTGTGTTCATTTTTTCCAAACCAGTCAAAGTTCAGTAAACTTTGTTGAGCATCTTTTACTGCATCATTATGTTGGGTCTTAGATTAATATAATTTCATGTAGGTATCTAACAACAGTAATTTAATGAATAATGATTTACTATAAACACATTCCTTTTTAATTGAAGAGGGCTTTTCAGGGGAATAAGAAAACAGGTTTTTTAGACACCCTGATTATTAAATACTAATAATGTTCTTTCTAAATGCTTTAAGAATCTTCCAAGCTGAATTCATTAAAATTACTGAAATACCAAAACACTTGCATATCAATTTTAACTTAATAAAAAGCACATCCTTAGATATTAACAATCTTTGAAAACTTAATAATTGTTCAAAATATAGACATATAAACAATGTTTAAAAAAAGAGAGACTGTATTTTCTCCCTCAATTTAAATCATTTATAAACAACACCAAAGCCATGCAAGCAGCAGGTGCCAATTCCGTAGACTCAGCACAAGTAAAATCACAAAGCGTTCTTTTCAGTGAACTACTGTAAAAGATAAACTATTTCCCAGCAAGTGGTTTTAACCAAATCCTCACTAAGAGAGCCACGTTTTAGCTGATGTGCTGTGCCAGGCGTGAGCTCTCGCAGCACGTAGCGTCAGCAGGAATGACGTAATGAACAAGGAGATGACACCTGATGGTTGCATCTCAATTAAAAGTGAGATGAGCAAATAAAACTGCCTTTTCTCTCAGCCCACGCCTTTCTATTATCCAATACACTCAGGCACACAAAACACACCACAGTGTTTTGGTCTAGATCCAAGCCCTATACCTCTGAACTGTGTAATGGTGTTAAATTTCTGAAGGAGATTAAGAAAATTAGATTGGAGGTCGGATTCTAAAATAAGCTCAGGATAAAGGCTCTCTGGGGATTGACAGGCCTGGAAATGACTTGCTGGCTATGAAGAGCCCTTACCCATGTCGGACATATATGGCATTAGACCAGGCTGGTGGTCAGGATGGATGATGAACATGAGCCCGTGGAGCCAACAGAAGGCTGCTGTAAACCTACATGGGGGGCAAGGGCCTGCAGAGATCACTGGACTTGAGTCAAAGACTCCATGTCCAAAACAAGTTCTTCAAATCAGTGTATCTGTGGTTCAAATTTTACTTATTTTTCTCAACTCATTTCCCTTCTGTGATCAGTCACTACAAACAATATTCAACTTCTCCTTGTCTACCTTACTTGTGCTTTCAGTCTATGCTCACTCATCTAAAAGTAGTATGAGAAAATCTGTCACTCCAGAAGGGGGTGAAATACACCAAAACATGAAAAACTATAGCATTCTCATTGTAAGGACATTAAAGCAGGAAAGTACCTCTTCACAGTCACAGAACTCACGGCAGAACAGCACTAAACTCCTATTTTCTGATCTCAGGTTTAATATATTTGTTCCAATATTTCTTTTCTCTGCTTTTCAAGAAAACTAGGATAAGCAAAACCAGGTATGTTTTAAAGTCGGTCAGTCCATTCTGTCCCATTTCTATTTCTGTTTTTCACAGTTTTGTAAAGGGGTGAGGCATGGGAGGTTTCCTTAGCATTGTTTAAAGGGATTAAGGGAGCTTACTCTTGTGGAAATCGTAAAAATTATAGAACCAAAATGTGTGCACTGATACAGAGCTGTTTAATGATTTAACTCAGACTTGAAGAGACAAAGGTACGACTTTGAATGCAAGCAATCTCAGAAATAATGATTCTAGCATCCAAAAGTGAATCTTAAGGATCCAATCTGAACTCCAGAAAGGATCCTCACCCTTGTGTTCTTGGATAAGTCTCCTATAAGATTATGAACATAACTTAATTATTCTGATATATAAATGTAATTGTACATTTTTTCTGAGTATAATTTATAGAAGAAATAAAGTTTTGAAATAATAATCATTATTTCTCTGATATACACAGATTTGGCAAAATCCAATGTACCAGAAAAATGTCATTCATGTAAGCAACTCCTAATCACACTGGTACAGATGTCAAGTTCATCTGACACAAGTTACATCTGGGTTAACGTCAGACCTGATCTGCACGCTGTTCTTCAGGAGCGCTCTCCTCCAGCAGGGACCACACGGCTCTCCGCAGCTGTCCCCTGAGCAGCTTCCACCAACTCCAAAAACATCAACTTGTTTATTCAGAAAAACATGTACTTTTATTTGAATCAGAAAATACTCTTACTTGCTACAATTTAAATTTCCTCAATTTTCCCACCCTATTAAAATTCTGTTCAACATCGTAAAAACTCACATTTGCCAATGTTCCATATAGTTCAAAATACTCGCAATGTGTGGAAACAGCATTTGCCAATTCAAATTTATACTGTTCTATCAAATTCTGACACTTGGAGACATCTCCACCTTTTTAATCTTTCATTTCCTTTTCTTTAGATCTAGAAGAGAATTAAATAAAAATAGTCCAAAAGAAGTCAGAGGAGCATAACTCATCTGAATGTTTTAGATTGACTCTATGCTTCAAATTTTGTCTAAAACCAAAGTATATTAGTTTATCTGCTGTTTTTATAACAAAATCACATACACTAGAATAATTCTTTTAATTACAAAGACAGAATCTAAATTAGTCAAAACCAGCTTTATATTTTCACCTTCTTACTGAAAAATATTCAGAATCATGAGATCCTTAAATATTTGCAAGGGTACGCTGTAAACTCTAAAACTTTACAGAAACAGAAGTTTATCATCTCAAAAAGACTGTGATTTATTACAATGACATGTGTTCTCTACTAAGACGTCAGACCACTCTCATATTAGCACTAAAGCTACAGTGGAAACTAAGGCACTTAAGTCTTCAGGCCTCCAAGCTTGCCTCCTCAGTTGCTTAGTGCCTTCGTCGTATGTACTAGAACAATGTAATGTTCAAATTTAATTTGTAAGTAAATGCCATTTATATCGCCTCCATTTTTGGTAAGTTCGTCAATATAAAGGACTTACCCGTATCTACAGGTTTATTAAGCATCTGACCACAAACCCATCTATTTACAGCATCTCTAGTGTAACACTCCTCAACTTTCCCTCTCCAACACGTTCCTGTCCCAACACACTCTTGTTACCGCCTGCAAGAGATTATAAACTCAATGCCAAACTTTGAATGGACAGAGATGAAAGTGGAGAAAAACAATGGAGAAAAGACAGAAAATGGTTGATTATCCTGGCTCTAACCGCTAGCAGGCTGAAGTCTTTATGAAGATCACTGAGGAAAAAGTTAAAAAAGAAGTTTTAAGGAAACTGCAAAATTCTCAAACATGAAAACAACCCACACTACTGACTGGGATTTAGGTTTATTAAGAAGAGCTCCAAGTATCAACAAACATACACAGGAACTAGAGTTGGCCTGCAGATCCCACACTCAGCAGGACTGCTCCGTAACTACACCAGGTGAGTTCTGCTATGCAGTTAGAAACGTACATTGAAAACAAAAAGTGAACTGCTACTTGAAAGGAAAAAGCAGATTTTTAAAGATAAAGTACCCTTCTGAATATGTAATTTGTTTTACTCAACCATAACAATGTGCTTTTCCTAGGGGGGGAAAAACACTGTTTCCATTAAATTAAAGCTATCTCAAGGCCAATGTTAAGGCACAGTGGGTAGAGCCACAGTCAGCAACACGGGCATTCATATGGCTGCCAGTTCATGTCATGGCATTTCCACTTCTAAGCCAGCTTCTGGCTAATGGTCTGAGAAGAGCCCCTGCAATCTATGCAGGAAATCCAGCTAAAGCTACTGCCTGTGGTCTGCCCCAACTCTGTCTACTGCAGCTTTCACTGGAGTGAACCAGAGAGCTCTCTCATTCTCTCCCCTTCTCTTTCAAACAGAAAAAATCTTAAAAATAATAAAAAAAGAAGCTAGCTCAAACTTGAAAGTGGGAATTTAACTGCAGTTTACTTGGATTTCAGACTATTTCTAGGAAAAATACTAAAACTATTTTCCCTTTTCCCTTCTAATATATGAAAAACATTTTACATGGAGAATTTAAAAATGCATTTTACATGGTCCACTGTCACCTTCTTCCATTATAACTTCTTTTAAAAACAAGGGCCCATAAAATTATTTTGTGCTGCCCTCCCTGTCAAGGTAACCACACAAGGGTCGTGAAATTCAATAAATTTATAGCAGGCTAATTCTTAAACTGATAATTTTGTGTGACTCACAAATGATGTTATAGATCCAATTGGACCCTGGCAGAAAAAACCCCTGCTTTAAAAGGTAATGTATCAACTGATGTTAAGATAACTTCTCAAAAACGAATATACTACTTCATGTAAGCTGGTTTTGCATTTCTGTTTCCTCCCATCTGTCTAATGCCATAACAGTCCAAACTTAATATAAAATGACTCAATACTTTTCACATTAAACTGAATAAAACTAAAAGATCACACATTTAACATGGATGGATGCAAAAACTTTTTTTAAAAAAGAAAAGAAATAAAGGAAGGACTATTAATTCCATGTATTTAAAAACAGCAATAGAGCCCAGCATTATGGCTTAGTGGCTATATTGTAGCCTTGCAAGCACTGGGATCCCATATGGACACTGGTTTGTGTCCTGGTTGCTCTAGTTCCCATCCAGCTCCCTGCTTGTGGCCTGGGGAAGCAGTTGAGGACAGCCCAAAGCCTTGGGACCCTGCACCCGCATGGGAGACCCAGAAGAAGCTCCTGGCTCCTGGCTTTGGATCCACTCAGCTGGAGCGGCTGCAGTCACTTGGGGAGTGAATCATTGGACGGAAGATCTTCCTTTCTTTAGTTCCTTTTCTCTGTAAATTTGACTTTATAAGGAAAACGAATCCTTAGAAACAAAAACAACAACACTGATTTGAGGGGTAGAGGGACTGAGAGACAGAAGGACTGCAAGACAAAAACAGGACCCTCTACCCGTTGGCTCTCCCCAGGGCCCATGGCAGTCAATGCAGGCCCTCTGCTATGGCTGGCAAGGGCCCATAAACACAGGACCCTCTACCCATTGGCTCTCCCTAGGGCCCATGGCAGTCAATGCAGGCCCTCTGCTATGGCTGGCAAGGGCCCATAAACACAGGACCCTCTACCCATTGGCTCTCCCTAGGGCCCATGGCAGTCAATGCAGGCCTCTCCTATGGCTGGCAAGGGCCCATAAACACAGGACCCTCTACCCATTGGCTCTCCCTAGGGCCCATGGCAGTCAATGCAGGCCTCTGCTATGGCTGGCAAGGGCCCATAAACACAGGACCCTCTACCCATTGGCTCTCCCTAGGGCCCATGGCAGTCAATGCAGGCCCTCTGCTGTGGCTGGCAAGGGCCCATAAACACAGGACCCTCTACCCATTGGCTCTCCCTAGGGCCCATGGCAGTCAATGCAGGCCTCTGCTATGGCTGGCAAGGGCCCATAAACACAGGACCCTCTACCCATTGGCTCTCCCTAGGGCCCATGGCAGTCAATGCAGGCCTCTGCTATGGCTGGCAAGGGCCCATAAACACAGGACCCTCTACCCATTGGCTCTCCCTAGGGCCCATGGCAGTCAATGCAGGCCCTCTGCTGTGGCTGGCAAGGGCCCATAAACACAGGACCCTCTACCCATTGGCTCTCCCTAGGGCCCATGGCAATCAATGCAGGCCTCTGCTATGGCTGGCAAGGGCCCATAAACACAGGACCCTCTACCCATTGGCTCTCCCTAGGGCCCATGGCAGTCAATGCAGGCCCTCTGCTATGGCTGGCAAGGGCCCATAAACACAGGACCCTCTACCCAATGGCTCTCCCTAGGGCCCATGGCAGTCAATGCAGGCCTCTGCTATGGCTGGCAAGGGCCCATAAACACAGGACCCTCTACCCATTGGCTCTCCCTAGGGCCCATGGCAATCAATGCAGGACTCTGCTATGGCTGGCAAGGGCCCATAAAAACAGGACCCTCTACCCGTTGGCTCCACCCAGGGCCCATGGCAGTCAATGCAGGCCTCTGCTGTGGGTGGCAAGGGCCCATAAAAACAGGACCCTCTACCCATTGGCTCCACCCAGGGCCCATGGCAGTCAATGCTGGCCTTTGCTGTGGCTGGCAAGGGCCCAACTACGACAGCAAGCATCCACCGCCCCTTAGGTCTGCACCGCAGGAAGCTGGAGTTGAGAGCTGCACAGGGGCCTCAAGCCCGGCTCTCCAGGAAGAATGCGGGAATCTCAGGCAGCAGATCACTTCGACCCTCATCACTGCGTGTCCAAGGATGAATTCTTCTCTGTATCGGAATGTCAAAGTTCTCAAGAATAAGATGATCTGATACGTGTATCTGAGGCAAAAGCAAAACTTTCTTGAATTTACAGGAAATACAAAATATAAATGGAAGGAAAGGAAGAAAAATGTTACCTATTTAGAAATAAAATGTTTTACATTTCATACCCCGTATCTTAGCAATTTAATAGTTTCCCTATGAAAAACCACTTAAAGCTAAACTTAAGGCTTTCCCAAACCTGACTAGTTCTTGAAAACGACTGATGGTAACAAGCAAATTAATAAGAAAATTACTTATTTGAATTAACTAGTATGTGAATTTATAATGTCAATGATTGTCTTAATTAAAATGTTCACACAAATGAGCTCATGACAATTAAACTGATTTTGTTTCAATGATAATCATGTGATTATCTCAGCATGTTGCAATACAATAGACTATTACCACACCTCTAAAAACTGTATTTCAGTACACAGATACACCTGTGTGCACAGTGTCTATCTTGAGGCACCCAGGAAGTCCCTGGTAAGGAGGCCCACCTTCCGGTATTCCAGTCTTAAAGCATAGAATATCAGAGATGCATTCAGGCATGGTTTTAAAAGTAGTTTCCTTTTCACTATGATCTTATAAATTACTGGCTCATAAATTTAACAGCTACTACCTTAGGGAACATTTGGCCAACCAAAGTAAGTTTCTCACTAGAATCAAAATTATGTTATTACCTCTGAAAACTACTAAAAGAAATATGAAACTACGTACTGAATTGGAAGCTGGCTCAATTTTAACTGTTGGTTGAGAAGTGAGAGAATACTTTCTATGAATTAACTAGCTAGTCACAAAGCCAGCAGGTGGAAGAACATTTGTAACTAATTCCAGACCCACATCCCAGAGCTCACCAGTCTGACTTGTCACACTCGTTCATCACACAGATGCCCAGCCGTGTGCCTGAGCGCACAGGCTCCTCTTGCTTCAGTGTGCACTGGGAGAGCTGACTGCTCAGTGCTGGCCCCTCTGTTGTACAACCTGATGCAGTCTTTCTCAGCAGGGAGCACTTCCACCCTGCCCCCCAGTAGACATCTGGCAACATCTGGAGGCATTTTTTATTCCCCCAGTAGGAAGAACACTAGTGCCTGGCCTGTGGCTGTCCCTCAAACCCGCCCTGAGAACTCCTTTCTGCCCTCTCCTTCTGATGCAAGGACCAACCAATTAAGGTCCCCAAAAGGACCATCCCTGACATATGGCTTGGAAGAGTATGGCCAAGTAACTACCTTCCCACCTGGAGCTGCACCAGAGCAGAACATAAGAAAAAGGCCATGAAGCTGGCAGCCAGGGCAGCATGCTGAGCTCTTACCCAGACACTAAGAAAGAAAACAGCCTGTAGTCCAATGCTGCAACTAAACGAGATTTCTCAACCTACACTGGCAACCCAGGAGGTTGACTTCATGCAAATCAATCAAAAGCAAATCTACAAAATGCTTATTCAGCTTGCAGGGAAGCTGCCATGAGGTTTGAAGTCCTAGTGTGGCTAACACACTGGGCCCCTGATCCAACAACCAGGCTGCAGGAGCAGCAGAAAGCACCTGCAGGGGAGCCTCTGCAATGTGCCTCCTGGTTCAGGACGCTGGCAGGCTGAGGATGCCAGCAGCAAGACGAATGCCACAACAGCCACGCTAGGAGCCAGCTAACCTGAAGGAGAAACATACTCCCCTGCAGAGAGGGAGTCCTCCTGACTCCCCTACAGCCGGGGAACCCCGTGTATTGTTTCCCTTCTCTCCTGTCCAAACTGGGGTTTAGTGTTAAGTGTAAGGGAAACACTGCAGGCAGAGGGGAGATACACAGCCAGCCAGCAGAGGAAGCAATAGGCAGTCCAAGATAGCAGCACCCTGCCCTCTGCCACGGGAGGCTACGCTGCAGCGGGGTTTCAGGTGGAACACTGCGTAGGGCGGATGCTCTGCAGGAAAAAACTACATTAACATCGAGAAACTTAACGTGTTTTCTGACAGAGAGCAGAAAGAGAAATCCACATCAAAAGTTACCTTAAACTTGGTTAATGGCATGAATCCTCTCTCCAATCCACCAGTATAGCTCATTTTAAATATACAAAGGTGCTGCTACTCTCTCTAATCTGATATTCCAGACAACCATTTCCAGTTCTCAAACACTTAAAATGAATGCATGACTAACTCTGCCTAAAGAGTTTTCCATCTCAAACCTAAAAACTTTGAACAGTAGGAGAACTGAAAAAAAAAGGCATATGTACATTAAAGTGTGAGTACTGATGTTTGTGCCTCAACCAAGGCAGGCCACAGCAGTGGGTCAGCATGCTCACGTGCAAGACTACGTGTCTGACCTAGCTCCAAGTTCCAGACTTCGCATACCATTTCTGTAAGTAGTCCAGGGCCTCCAAACGAGCACCAATCTCAAAAGTGATTCCAGGACGGGTTGGAGGTTTCCTACTCATCCTGAGGGGGCGTCCTCCGATAAGCTCTCTTCACTTCCTCAAAAGTGGAAAAAACAGTTAGTTCCCAGCGCGTAACACGGAGGGAGGAGAGAGGCGAGACTACACAACACACAAGCACAACACTTGCCGAAGGAAAGCACAGTGCAATTTGCAGGCACTCTTGATAAGGATTACTTTTAATGACACAGAAAAGATTAACTACTTGGAAATAATAGATGGCTCCTCAAAATTTGCTAATGACTAAAATGCTTTATTTTCTTTTTTTCACTTGGAATGTCCAAGAAAAGTGTCCACAAAGACAGCTGAAAATGCTTTTCTTTTTGAAAGATGAAGAAAGTTGTAATATAGCTACCGAAATTTCTCAGAGAAAAAGTTAATCAAATTTTTTGTTAGTTTCAAGAAATGTTTGCGGAATGTGTTGCAATAAAAAACACCACCCAAGAAGCTGGAAGCGACCGTGGTCGGAGGCCACGCTGCAAGACTGTGCCAGCAAGGATTCTGACAACGCCTGGAGACTCTCCGCCGCCTGGAACTCACCTGGGCAGCGCTGACTCAACCATGTCAACAGACTCCAAGGCAACTTCACATTCAACCAGCAAAAACATGGATTTCCTGAACTCTGAGAACTCATTTCTAGAAAATCTCAATCTGCAGTGTCCACATGGGTAATAAAAGTGGCGGTAATGTTCAAACCAGAAGCTGCAGAGAGCATCTTCCGGTCACTCATCCGTGAAGTTCACCAACCTTCTGGGAACAGGCCAGTGAGCAGGAGGCTTGAGGAGGCCTCTCTCCACCAAGCAGTACACTGTGACAGTGCCTAACAAGATACACAGGCCTCTAGGAGGCAAGCCTGTCAGGCATGCAGATTCCTAAATACATGAAAAAAAAATTCAGATTACTAAGACTGTGGTCTCTGCAGCCAAAAGATTTTAAAAAATAACACAACTGCCATCTTTTATATAATGGTTTGATCCCAATTTAAAATAGGCAAAACCACAGCAGCAAATATAAAGTTCCAAGTGTTCCTTCTGTCTTGTTTGAAAGAACCCCCTAGGTAAGGGGCAAAACAGGGGGAAGAACACTCCTGGTGAACACAGAGGCAAACTTTAAGCCAGTGGGCTGGCGGATGAGGGGGAGGGGGTCCTGGCATCCATCAAGATGAGCCTGTTCAAGGGTGACTTGAAGTTTAGCCAGAGTATCCTCCGGGCACGGAACTGAGTAATATTTTAAGAGGTCTTGTCCTACCAAACAGTTATTTCAACGCTGCTGCAGAAATTGACAGACCCTTTCTGTTCCTCCTATCAGAAACTCCGGAGGCAGTTCACCAACTACAGTAACTTTTTTTTTTTTTTAGGATCAAATTTCAGAATCAGGAGGGGGGAGCTGCAGGTGACACTTTGGGACGAAGTACCACAAAAGCAAAGATTTGTTCTTGGCAGGGGGGTGGCGGGTGAGTGCTGGGGAGAAAGGGGCCCGGAGCGCACTAAGGAACGGTAACAAAGTAACACTATCTCCGGTCGGAGAAGTGGCAGCTGAAAAAAACCCGCAGGGCAAGGATGGGAGTTACAAACTGGCCAGCCAGCAAGCCAAGAACAAAGACCAGAAACGGAGGGACCGGTGCAAGTTGTAGGAGAGATGACAAGTGGAGGCGAGGCAAATGTTAGCAAGATGCAGACACGGAGAAAGTGAAGCAGAAAATCAGAAAAAGACGTGAGACAACAAAAAACAAAACAAAAAAACAAAACAAAAAAACCCAAAGGCTGGGAGTGGCAGGAAGGCTCCCGCGGGTTTGACAGCCCGGCGCCCGGAGGGGGACGCAGGGAGGGGGCGCCCAGACAATGGGGCCGGGAGTGCGGGACCGGGCCCGGGAGGGGAGCGGCCCGGCGGCCTCGGGGCTCCGCCGTCGCCGCCTCTTACCGCCTCGGCCTCCTCTCCGCACAGCGCCGGGCCGTCCGGGGGCGAGCCGGGCACCAGCAGGGCGGCCAGCCCGGGCCTCCTCCGCCTCCGCCCGGGCAGGGAGCAGTAGCGCGGCGAGCCGGGGTGCGGGCGCCGAGCCGCGCCGATCCAGTCCGCGCCGGAACGAGCGGGGTCCGACCCTCACACCCGCTCGGCGTCCGCTGCCATCGCCGCCGCCTCCGCCGCCACCGGACAGCCCTGACGCGACGCTGGGCACCGCGACGTCAGCCGGCCGCGACGCGCCGGAAGCGGGCGGCCGCCGGGCACGTGACCCGCGAGGGTTGGGCCCGGGCCGCGCCGCCGATTGGACGAGCCGACGAGGGAAGGCGGGGCTTCTGCGGGAGAGTGTCCTGTTACTGAAGGGAGGAACGCGGGCTGTAATCCCTCATTGGCCATTGTCAAGTGTCTGAAGAGGCCACTGACTGTGACTGTTGGTGCGATGGCAGGCAGGTGCCCCAAACATGGGTCCTGGGCAAATTTATAAACCACTGCACAACTTTGTTATCCACTGCCCCTCGCTTTTAGAGTGAATGGCTACTGTAAAAAATGCAGTGAATGTTTCCTGAATGGCTAATCTGGACTCAGGGCTGTCCTGTAAATGTATTATACTGCTGCCCACAGCCTGCACATCCTTGAACACAGCACTCATTTCTGCGGCGTTGTGTCTGTGTGTGTACCAACTAGAGGCATTGATGTGACATGCACAGCACTGCACAGATGAACATAGCACAGCTATTTTTAAGGAGTACCTGCTGGGCCCAGGACACAGGATTCCTGGTGGGGACAGATTGCTGGAGATCACAGACAGAAGACGCTTGATAGGAAACTTCTCTCTTTCCACTGGTCTATACTGGCTGTCAACTTCTCCAAGAGCCACATCGCATACAAATGACACTTGAGTTTCTCTTTTTGCTTCACAGTGTGGTGTTAAAATAGCAAAGGAAGTCTCTTTGAGCTTCAGCTGTCTAGAGCTTTGGAAAATTATCCATTTTCATCTTCACCTTTTTATTCAACAGCCATTCATTCAGCACCTACTACATTGTAACTACTGAGCTACAAGCTGATCTTAGTGGCACCAGGAAACATATAAATGAGTAAGACAGTTTCTTAAAAATAAGTGAATTTCGGGCCCGGCGGTGTGGCCTAGCGGCTAAAGTCCTCGCCTTGAAAGCCCCGGGATCCCATATGGGCGCCGGTTCTAATCCCGGCAGCTCCACTTCCCATCCAGCTCCCTGCTTGTGGCCTGGGAAAGCAGTCGAGGACGGCCCAATATATTGGGACACTGCACCCGCATGGGAGACCTGGAGGAGGTTCCTGGTTCCCAGCTTCGGATTGGCACAGCACCGGCCCGTTGTGGCTCACTTGGGGAGTGAATCATCGGACGGAAGATCTTCCTCTCTGTCTCTCCTCCTCTGTGTATATCTGGCTGTAATAAAATGAATAAATCTTTAAAAAAAAAAAATAAGTGAATTTTTATGTTCTTGTTTGTTGTTGCTGTTGTTACCCAGCATCTGTGCTGCCTCCATGTGCATCATGACTGGTTGAGCCAACAAATATTTCTAGAGTCCTCTCTTAAAGCACATGATGGGATTTTACTTTCCACCTACCATAGAATGGCATGTGGCTATTTGATTTTCTATAAAATGACAATGTTAGCAGCTAACTCAACAGCTTCTCCAAGTCCAGCACAGGGAAAAGCACCACTTAACATGACAGGTGTTTTGGCAACCCAGGTTCTAGGCAGATTGTGGTGAGCCAGGACTCACTGCTCATAAAAAGCCTGCAAAGCAGCCAGAGAATTACTACTGAGACCTGGCTGTGGCATTCTGGACTCAAAGTTGACCCGTTAAAAGACTCACAAAAACCCATTAGTCTGGTGACTCCTGGATGCAAGTCACTCAGAGTCTGCCATGAATCAACCTTATACCAACTTATATACTGTCCCTTTTTTATTTCCAAGAACATAACCTACAGCTCATCCACAGAGTAAGAAAAATAAAAGCATGAGTTATGAGCAGGTATTGAGATTCGGAAGATTGCGTGTGATTCAGCATAACCTTCCCCAAAGTGAGGACATTGATGACTCTGGGAGGCAAAGCCAGCTGCCCAATGAACAACAGAACCAGTCTGGAAGTGTGGCTCTGGGGTAGCAGAATGCTGAGCCCTTTTGCAGGTGCAGCATGCAGTAGCACCGTGCCTGGACCCATGCTGAGCCTTGTCTGCAGGATGTACTCAGGCTGCGTAGAACCAGATGTGAAATTAGACCTTCACTTTGCTAATGAAGCACTTGAGGACTTGACACCTGAAGTTTCTGATGATGTTCAGCCTCAGTGACTATTCCAACATTCAGCCCAGAGTTTCATCTTACTGAACACTGTATGAATCCCTGCACGCCCACAAGCCGGCAAGCAACCAAAAAAAATGTGTGTATATATGTATCATATATGTACATATATATGATATGTGTATATATGTATATATGATATATGATATGTATATATGATATATGATGCACACCGCTGAACACTGAGGGCTGTTTGTAATAGAAACAAAGTACACACTTAAATGGATAACACAGGTTCTTGCCCCGACACTCCCCAACTCTCCAAACCATCCCCAAAGGATGATTCATCCATTAACATAACAAAAGAGTCATACTAAGGTAAGTTAAGACCAAAAAGTGGAGATGAGGTCTGATGTAAATGATATTTGGCTTGAGTGAACTAAGTAAGCTAGTGGCACTTTCTGGAGTTTGCATCATCCACAGAAAGACATTTTGCAACTGGGAATGATAATATTTTTAACTGTCACATGGTTGGGTTAGAGCACTGCTATTGTCCAGTGAAGAGGGGCCAGGCTGCTAGGCATACGGAAGTTCTTAATGCAGTCCCAGATCTTGAAGATAGTCATGAATCACTACTGCCAAGATTGGTAACCGTCCGTGTCTGGACCTGAATTTCACTTGCGGGAAATATTTTTGCGAAGTTTAACATGTTTTCTGCTTTCCCTGAATGAATGAATGAATAAGGGAAGCTTGTCATTTCTTTTGAACATTACCAAGAGTGAATCCGACTTTAAAAAAAAAAAAAACACCTCATGTCACCAATCTTTAAATTACTCAGAGTACTTGAGGCCCTGGCAGATACACCTGTATCAGTGTATCTCGGTAGCTATTACTTTCAGAAAAATCTAAATTCATATTTAAGCTCCTTACTTTTAAATTGTATCTCTTTGTGGTCATAGCTGAACACTGATGTGTTGAAAAATATGTTATTTTCTTATAAATTGCATTCATAATGCCAGTTGTTTATGTTATCACCATATGGATTCTGCAAGCACAAATATGCAGCTTGATTATGTGATGCATGAATGCAGTTTCAAAAGAGTAGAGAAGTTGTTGCATCATAGTTAAATGGGGAGTGACAAACATATAAGGTAGAATGGAAGTCTTTTCCTCTTTTGGCCATTCAGAATCAGAGGCAAGGATGGAGGACACAGAGAAGTCTACAGTTGACTCCGCAGGCCCACAGCTAAGCTGTGCACTGCTCCCCTCCAGGCCTGTATTCCACCCCAACTCACCCCTCTTGCAGATGGTTGATGCCATCAGGCACTCCATCTCCAAATATAGAAGGAAGAGCTTACAGCTGTGTTTGAACAGAAGCAAACAAGCAGTGGGCAAATTATCCTGAAACAACAGTTGTTAGGCAGAAGTCACTGAACTAAATTCCTTTTATGTTAAAAATATGAATGTGGAACCACAATATCTTCTGGGACATTTTACAACTGTATACCTATTTTAAGTGAGGAAAAATCATTACAAAATGGCAGATCTTTCTTGATTATACATGAAACACAAGCAAGCTGTTGTTTCTTGTATGTTTGTTTAACACTTGTATTTAGCACAGTAAAGAAAAACCAAAGCAATTCAAGGTTTGATCAGCAGGAAGCTGAACTGCTACAGTAGGCACCTTTGGTCAATCTCCTCAGTGTAGGTGCTTAAAGTCCTGAAAGCAGCACCCCTGTCACTGCTTTCACCTGCCAAAGCATACCTCTTTATCAGGTGAGCAGGAGTAACGATTCGATTGGAATTAGTTGCTGGCAGTTGAACCTCCAGGCATTGTAGGCACTGACCCAGCTATCGTCTGCTTCGCTGTTCAGGACATGTTCTGCTCACAGCTTCAGTATATTTCACATTAAGATGTTATGCTGCTTTTGGAAGCAGTCATGTCTAAGGACATGGAATATTCCAGACAATGTCATTGCACATATATTACTGTATGTGTGTGTTACTGAGGAAACCACCTGCATTTCTGAGGTTTTAAGGGCTTTCAGGCTTGTCAGTACTGATTTGGAAACATCACAGTCTTTGCTACTGATAAGTCAAAAATCAGGGGAAAAAAAAAAAGCACCACAACTGTGTTTGACTGAGCAACTGCAGCAAGGTAAACAACAAACTTCATTTTGTTGAAACGTCTCTGAAGCAATGAAATAATCATAAAACTCATTATTTGAGCGCAGACACTCTTGAGACTGGAGGGAAGCACTTAATAGATAATATACAAGAACAATAGGTGGACACCTGGGTAATCCCAGTGGACTGGGACCGGTAATCATTCTGCTGGAACTGGGTGAAGGCTCCTTAAGTAGTGAAGCATTAAATATGGAGCCCATTCTTGATTCTTCAATGAACACTTTCTTTTGCCATGATTGACAATGAGTGGGCTCTTCAAATTCATCTGCATTAGACTTAATGAGCTGTCAATCAAAATGCAAGTTCCTAAACTATAAATTGTAGCTTATGTTTGGGAACCAGAAATATGCACTTTAAAAATCCATCCAAAATTATTTATATGTGCACCGAACTTTCAGATTTGCAATATGCTAATATTCTTCTTACTGCAGAGGACAGAAAATTCAATGAAAATAAGCATTAGCATAAAGAGATTGTATTAGTTTGCAGAGTTAATAAAACATAAACATTAAGTCTGCTTCATGGTTGAGTGACTCGGGATAACTTATAAATTATAATAAATAATTATAAATAAATTATAAATTTTTGACTCTTCTTCCAAAGGTGCTTCCATTTTGGGGGTTCAGCTTGTGGTACCCAATGGTCCCATACTGGTCATCGCAATGTTTTGGTGAAGTAAAGACAAATCCCAGAAGTCATTTTCTAACAGGACCAAATGAAGTTTGGTGTCCAACCCTGAACCACTCATGGTTGCCAAGGTGGTTCTGAGCTGACTTAGACCTGGGTCCAGTGCCTGACCAGGTAGATGGGGTTACACTCTTGGTCCAACATTGGTTGGTCTTCAGACACTGGAATCAGTAAACTTTTTCAAGCAAAGTTGGGATGCTATAACTTGAAAGAATGAAAATGAAAGTTGGGCAACAAAAATAATTAATATTCAATACAACAGATTTATGTTGACTGTTACCAGTTTTTATCACCAAAAAAAAAATCTTAGAATATGGTTCCCAATGTGCAAAGTTAGAAAATCAGACCAGGGCTCGGCAGTGTGGCCTAGTGGCTAAGGTCCTCGCCTTGATCCCATATGGCCGCTGGTTCTAATCCCGGCAGCTCCACTTCCTCTCTATCTCTCCTCCTCTCAGTATATCTGACTTTGTAATAAAAATAAAGTAAATCTTAAAAAAAAAAAAAAAAAAGAAAATCAGACCAAATGAGAGACAGATATACTAAGTGGTTAAGCTAACATTTATATTTTTGATTCCTTATTAAAACTAGGGGAGAAGGCAGCAATAGAATATAGTAGCTCTTCAGGCTAATGGAAATCAACACTTCTAGTCTCCCAATAATCACTATTTTCCTTGAGAACAGAACTACTAGCAATTTAGTGACTCATTCAAGTATGGCCAATTTCATGTATTTATTTTGATCACTCAATCTCTTAGTTTGGGATGCAACATCAAACACACCACAGTCTGTGTGATTGAAACAACACAAATTTATTTGTAGCAGTTCTAGATGATATGAAGCTCAAGGGTATTACTGGTGTACAGTTGGCAGCTGTTCTTGGGGTAGAGATCGTAAGTTATGCCTCTTCTTTAAAGGATGCTAATCCCAAACATGAGTTCTCCATTCTAATGGTGCATGAACCTCTCCAAAAATACATCTCCAAGTAACATCACATTGAGTTTGAAGGCTTTCATAATTTGGGGGACACACAAGTCTTCATCCCACAGGGCTCAAATTTTTGTTGCATTGCTACTAAAGCTAGAAATTTAATGATGGAGACTGAAGGAACAGAAAGGAGATTGTAACTTTCTGCCAATTCTAAGGCTTCTGAGATCAGACAAGATTAGGCGCGTTCAGGGTGGTATGGATGTAGACATGTCAGTTCTAAGGCTATACCACAGTGAGGAGATACACACACACATACACACACAATGAAGCCAGACATGTAATCCAATTTCTTCCTTGAGAAATTCCTCCATGAGAGATCATGGGAAGTTGCATTGAGGAAATAGCACTTGGATTATTATCTTAAGCATGAGTAAGCTTCAAATAAGAATTCCAAGCAGATTCTACAATTAACAATCCCTTAGGTGTTTTTTTTTATACTTTTGGTTCAAGTGCTGGAAAATTAAAAAACACATATATTTTACTGTCAGGGGTCTTCTGTCCAGCAGGCCCTGAGACCACTGAGGGGGTGAGGTGACAGTGCTCTTCTGCAGCAGGAACACTGGAGATAAACTGATGGTGAAGAACGCCCGTTTGTTTTAGAGAGGTCACAAGCTTATATAGGAGAAGGGGGCAGGCAGAAGGTGGTCTCAACAGTACTTCCACCCAACAATATTGTGACTGTCTAACACATACGTCTGTATCTCTGGACCCTCCAATGAAGTTAAAGGTCAGGAAGCACAGGAAACTGGGTCTCACAGCAGACTCCTTAACTGTTGAAAAACAGAATGAATGTAACATTCAACTTCCTAGAGTTGTTTACAAAGTAATTCCTAGCACAGTTCAAACAAGACCTGGGAAGAGAGACTGGGAAGCAGCCCATTGCTCTTGTTGAATTTCCAGTGAATGGGCCATGTTGGAGTCTCAGTTAGTCAAGGGCACAGCATGCCATGTGCCTATGGCCTCCCAGTATGGGATAGGCAGGCGGAGATCCATACTATGCTAAGTTAAGGATTTTTACAAGTGAATAAGTTTAATTCCTGATCTTGAGGCATTTAATAATATAACCAAGCAGCCCAACATGCAAAGTGGGCCATTTTGATGAAGAACAAGCCTTTGTAGGCAAGAACATGCAGGGTCAGTATACCATCTGCTTGCAGTTGATCTAGCCTATTGTTTTGGCTAAGGCTAGAAAATCAGACCAACAACCCCAGGGGAATTGAAGGACATTCTGATGTTGGAGGGAAGAGGTGGAGGCCAGGCCAGAGTATTTCTCAGTGAAAGCATTGCCACAATCTTTTGTTTGTCTTTGTAAAAATATTGAGGCAACTCACTCTTGTGGTCAGGTTATTGGATTACTTACTTCCTCTTTTATGTGTTGTTGTTTTTTTTTCCACAGCATTCAAAAGAGCCAGTTCTACCAGGATGAAGGTAAACACTGCTTAGTTTTGGTTTTCTTTAATTTGTTTCCTCCTTTTCTTCTTCTTCTTCTTCTTCTTCTTCTTCTTCTTCTTCTTCTTCTTCTTCTTCTTCTTCTTCTTCTTCTTCTTCCTCTCTCTCTCTCTCTCTCTCTCTCTCTCTCTCTGTCTTTCTCAAGAATTACTGGTCTATTGAAGGTCATAGGAAACCATAACTTTGAAGGAAATCAACTCACATATTTTCTTCTTTCTAGTTTTTAATGGCCACTTAGGATAAAGAATTATATAAGAGCCAGGGATTTGGAAACAGAACAGGAACTGTACGTTCAACCTGACACTTGTGACTATATTAGGGGCCTAGATACTTCTCTGATTCACTTTACTTCACCTATAAATCCATTTTATAGCATTTTGATGAGTATTGAATTATATTAAAAAAGGTTTACATATCTTACAAACTATAATTGATATAACAAACACCAGATCATTCCTGCGTGCCTTTCTCAACTTGTGAGACTCACATTTCTAATCATTGTCATCTTTTAGGGGGTCCCAGTTTTATTCTTTATGATTTTGTGAAAACAGGAATTTTTTGAGGCCTCACTGTGTTTGCAGCCTGAAATCTGCAGATGGAATTCCAGAGACGAATAAAGCAAGAGCTCTTTCTTTCCATAAAGTTCTCATTTAGACTTTTTTGTTGAATTTTCACTAGTCCGTCCATCTCTCAAGTCATTGTCACTCTATCTGTGCCTGTGAATATCTATATAAAGTAAAATGACAAACAAACCTGCAATTCAAGTATCAACTCTGAGAAAGTAGTAGGCATATAGCAACAGCCTTTTTGGGAAATATGAATTCTAATTACAAGGAAGTATTCTATGAGCTTTATATAAAGACACATTAGCAAGAAGTTTAGAACATCAATTATGAGAAAACCAAAATTTGAAGGCAGATAGTCAAAGTTAGGCAATGAATTTAACTATATGCAAATTATAGATGCTACAAAGCAAAAAAGGCCATTAGTGGTTTTGTTGCTGCATTCCCAACTGGACATGAGAAATCCCAGTATCATTACAAGTGAACAAAACTGAGTAGCTTTAAGAAATCCAAATCTGTGGTTTGCCATTTTCCTGATTTCTTTTCTTAGTATGTTACTCAGAGCTGAATTACAGTCTCCAGAGATTTATGCTTAACCTCTACCACAACCTCATTTTATCCCCAGGGAGGATTCCTTAGTGTTTTGTTGTTGCTGTGGTGGTGGTTTTGTTTTGTTTTTATCTCATTGTCTGGCCACAGCCCACACTGCCAATAGAATCGTCCTACTCTTATAAAACCAAAGCAGTCCTACAGTTCTTCAGAGACCGTTCCACAGATTATTTATAGCACACATGATAAACACCTAAGAAATTGTTAGTCTGACAAGTTCAAGGTGCTAATAGAACAGAAAGGTATGGATGACTCAAAAGAATGGTAAGTATGTGGGTCCAGGAAGTTGGCTGGAATCATAAGGGCAAAAAGTTATTGATTGTGACCTTGAGAAAATGTGCAGCTGAAGAGTAGATGCTGGCTTGGTACAATGCAATTCTGCTAAGACAAAGTCTAAGGAATCCTTCTATTTTTCAACTTCCACATATTGGTTGGTGAAGGTTTGGGGTATTGTGGTGGAACAACATTTGATATAACAGGTAATTGCAAAGTTTGCATCCCATGTGTGTACCAAATCTTGTCCTGGATGCTCCACTTCTGATCCAGGTCCTTGTTAATGGCCTGCAAAAAGCAGTGTAATATTCTCCAAATTCTCTTCAGCCTGGCTTAGCACTGGCCGTTGTGGCCATCTGTGGAGTAAACCAGTGCATAGAAGAATGTCTCTCTCTCTTCTGATTTTAATAAATAAAAGCAATGTAATATGAGTGGAACTTCCAAATGCCAGCTACAGAAAGAAGCTATTAGGTGTGCTGCCTTTCCCAGCTATGTCTGTGCTTTTGCTCTGTATCCAGAAAAGGATGCATTTTGAAGAGCTGAACCTTCAGCCTGACTTTTGGGATAAAGACAGAAGAAGTAGAACTATAACCTTCTCACAGCAAACAAGGACAAGGTGTTGGTTAGATCTAAGCAGAGAACAAGTACACTAGGCATGATGTGTGGTATGTGCAATTGTTTCAATAGAAATAGGAACTTCTACAACTATGTTCACTGATGAAATAGTTCAAGTTATAACAGATGTGGAACATGAAGTTAGAGGACAGTTGGTCAGGATCAAAAGATGAGCAAGAAGTAAGAGAAAATAGGGAAAACTGTCATCCACAAAGCTAGCTAGAACACACACCCACCACTGAAACAGGTACCAAAGCTAAGCCAGGCTGCTGTGAAGAGAAGCCAGTATTTGGGTCACAAGGTCATGCCCACTCTTGGACTCAGATTGCAAAGCAGAAGGAGGTGATACAACAATACTGAACATGGGACCCAGTCCTGCAAGTGAGCTGGAAGATGTGTGCCAGTATGTGTAGGAGCTGCAACAAAGCTGGACACACATGAACTTTGCAAGAGTCAACACCACTTCTGCTGCACGTTCCCCTCCACATCTAGCCCATACTGCTCCTTGGTCCACGCTAACCAGAAACAGCCAAGGAAAAGATCCTGGAAAATGCAATTAATCATAGCTGAATGAATACAATGCTTAGCCACTGGGCGAGAAAACATTCGGTGCGTGAGCCTGTAAAATTTGGGGTCTCATTTTTATTACAGCATAATTGCTGTGATTATACACTTCCTTCCATATTATAAGCCTTTCCAGACTCTGCCCATGCTCCTGATCCTAATGAAGTTCTATGTTGTGTGTGGCAATCAGTCTAGTCAGACTCAAACGATGTCTACTGTGTGCTAGATTCCAGGCTAAGCATAGAAATTATGGCAATAACCTAAAACTTTTGGTTCTGTCTCAGTGCTCACAGCATAGCAAGAGAGATGATCAATGCAAACTTGTTTCACTGAAAGCAGTTGGGAGCATGTCCTGACGAAGACAGGGAGCTGTGGGATGTGTAACCCTGTCTGCAGCAGTCAGAGAGCTTGCTTAGGGAATGGAGCAAGAGGTGGGGAGACAAGGGAGTGGCATGTTCAAAGGGCCTCACTTGTTCAAAGAACAAGTGAGAGCAAGCCAGAAAGAAGCTGAGACAATACCACTGTGGGAACATTCTGGAAAAAAGGTCCAGTGTGATGAGAGAAAGCTGGAGCTGAAAAATCAGTTGGACCCGACCCCAAAGAGCCTTGTATATCATGAGGAGTAGTTTGAAATTTATGTGAGAGAGGAAAAATGACAAACCAGTGAAGATTTAGTCAGAGGAATGACCTAAGTAGACCTGCACCAGTCAGTCTGGCTGCAGCTTGGAGGCTGTATTGGAGAAAGACCACAGAGACAGTTAGGAGGCAGGTGCAGAAGTCCAGGCAAGAGAAGTTGGTAGCTGGTACCCTGAAGAAGATGCAGAGAGAGTGGGGAGTACAAGTGATTTCTGCCAATTTTCTCATATAAGCAGGAAGATGAGTTCCAACATATCAAAGGAAGGAGGCATGAAGGGGGATGGGAGGGTGTCACAAAATATTTAAGCAAGTGTGTTTATAGGTTGGTTTATTGATTGATTGTAGCATTTTTGAATTAATGTACCACACTCACACGTTGATGTTGGCATTTTCCAGAGTGTTTACTCTGGTGTCCTGAAGCAGTTCCCTGGAGGAGCACATTCTACCTTCGTTGCAGTTGGCAAAACACATCTCTTGGACACATGTCTCTGGGAGTGTCCACTGAGCAGAAACTGCCAAGGAAAATCATTTGGAGAGGTGGTGAGGCCATGTTCTTTGTGTCTGTTCCTAAAGTATCAATTACAAGGTCTATAGTGACCTCTGCTGTGTGTATTTTTAAAAATGTATTTATTTTTATTGAAAAGGCAGATTTATAGAGTGAAGGAGAGACAAGAAAAAAGCTTGCATCTGCTTCTTCACTCCCCAAATGGCCCTGGTGGCAGAGGCTAAGCTTATCTGAAGTCAGAACCAGTACCTTCTTCTGGGTCTCCTATCCAGGTGCAGGATCTCAAGGCTCTAGGCCTTCCGACACTGCGTTCCCAGGTCATAATAAGGGAGCTGATTAACTGGAGAGCCATCACACCAACCCCAGTGTGTGTGTGTGTGTGTGTGTGTGTGTGTGTGTGTGTGTGAGAGAGAGAGAGAGAGAGAGAGAGAGAGAGAGAGAGAGAGAGAGAGAGAGAGAGAATGGGGGGAGAGAGAGACAGCGAGAGGGAGAGGAAGAGAGGGAGAGGGAGAGAGGGGGAGAGGAAGAGCGAGAGGGAGAGGAAGAGAGAGAGAGAGAGATTAAAGAAATTGGTTTGGTTTAGGTCTTTGGGTACATTTCCTTACAGATACACTCACACACAATCTGTTAGCAGGATATATATCATACCCTTATAGACTGTGGTTCATAACATCCTAGTAAACTTTCTGAAGCCAGGTTTCCTGGGTTTTCATTAATATTGGTTGATTCTACATATATTCATTGGTCATTGGTAGACCGTTAAAGATACTGACCCTGTAGCAATAGCAGTGGGGCTGGGAGTGAGGGTCTCTGCCCTCTTAAACTCTTAGCTGGTTCTCGGTACAAGAATCTTTTCCTGGCGAATGTGGTCAGCAGAAGAATGAAGCAGAAAAAGAGTATGATGCACTGTGGAAGGTGATTTTCATTCCAGGACTATGGAATAAAAAGCTGAGGGAAGTGAAGAATGGCTGTGACAGTCTCGGGATGTTCTACCAGAGGCCACACCAAGCTAAGGTCTTGAAGCTGGCACAGACCTCGTGTTTGAGAAGCAACAGGGAGACAGGCAGGCCTGCACAGAGTGGAGCTCTGAGGAGCTACAAGTTTGGGATTCTCGGTGTGGCATCCGGCAACTTTGAGAGAGGTGGGCAGACTCTCTAAACCTTCATCTCACATGTGGTTACTCATCGAATTGTTTCCTAGACAGGAAAATAGGCCTTTGGCCTATTGGTCAAGCTGTAGGTAGGAGACCTGCCTGCAATACAGGTTGAAGTGCTTGATTTCAAGTCTCGTATCTGCTACTGATTCTATCTTCCAACTAATGTGCATGCTGGAAGGCAGTATGTGATGGCTCAAGCGGTCCGATCCCTGCTGTGCGCAAGGGAGACCTGGATTGAGCACCCTGCTCCCGCCTTCAGCTCTGCCCCGCTCCAGCCATTATGGGAATTTGAGGAGTGAAACAGCAGATGGAAACTCTATCTCTCATAAGTAAATAAATGTTTTAATGTATTTGTAAATGTATTTAAAATGTATTTGTATTTGAAAGGCAAAGTCAGAAAGATAAGGAAAGATAGAGAGAGATTCTTCCATCCACTGTCTACTCCCCAAACGGCTGGAGCATCAGCCAGTGCTGAACGTACCCAAAGCCAGGAGCCAGGACCCAGGACGCCTGGTCTCCCACATGGATGCAGGGGCCCAAGGACTTGAGCCATCTTCCATTGTCCTCCAGGCCCCAAGCAGAGAGCTGGATCAGAAGTGGAGTAGCCAGGACTACAATCAATGCCCACATAGGGTGTTGATGCCCTAGGCAGAAACTTAGCACATTATACCACAGTGCAGGGCCCAATCAGTAAATAATTTTAAATTGAAAAACTAACAGCTTCTGTCAAGGGTTGCATTTAAGGATTTATTAAGTTGGTACATGAACAGAGCCTGACATGTACTTGTGATTCCAGAAAGTTAGTGATAAGTTTGATCATTAATGAAAATTTAACACGTGCCAAACCTTTAAAGAAAGAGCAAAGTCATTGTAAATTGGGCTCACTGGAGAAGGAGATTTGGAGATACAGACAGACAAAGGGGTCCAGAAGAAATTAAAAGTATTGCCCTTTCTTCTGTAGAAATTAGCCAAGTCCAGTGGGAGGAGAAAGCCAAGGAGTAGGAAGCATAGAAGGAGCATGAAGAGGACAGTAAGGAGAGCTTTGGATTACAGCATAAAGATACTGGACTCCCAGTAATGGCAAATGTAGCTTTACATTGGTGGCTGTGTGTTCTTTTATTTAAATGAGATTTATTTATTTTTTATTGGAAAGTCAGATTTCACAGAGAGAAGGAGAGACAGATCTTCCATCCACTGGTTCACTCCCCCAAGTGGCTATAATAGCCAGAACTGTGCTGATCTGAAGCCAGGAGCCAGGAGCTTCTTTTGGGTCTCCCACATGGATACAGGGTTCCAAGGCTTTGGGCCATCCTCGACTGCTTTCCCAGGCCACAAGCAGGGAGCTGGATGGAAAGTGGAGCAGCCAGGACATGAATCAGAATCATATGGGATCCTGACACATGCAAGGTGAGGACTTTATCCACAAGGCTACTGCGCTGGTCCTATGAGCCTGTATTCTAAGGGAGGCATTACAGCAGCAAAGAGCGGTGTTCATCAGCCAGCACTGATGAACATTGTTAGGACTATGTACTACTTCTCTAATGCCATGTAACAAATTACCCTAAAACTTGGTGGCTGAAAACACCATACACAATCTAACAGTTTTCCCAAGACAGGGATGTGGGCAAAGTTAAGCTGGGCCCTCTGTTTCTGTGTCTCTCACAGGCTATGGTCAAGGTGTCAGCTAGGACGGACTGCGGCCATCTCAAGGCCCTGTTGGAGAGTATCCACTTCCAAGGTTCTTGGCTGCATTCCTGGCTGTTGGACTGAAGTCCTCAATTCTGTCTTGGCTTTGAGACCTCCGTGCTCCCTTGCCATATGGGCCTCTCCATCATCGTAGCTTGAGCAAGCCAAGAAGATTTTAAGAAGTCTTGCAAGACAGAAGCCACCATCATTTGCAACCTGATTGTGGTGGTGGCAAGCCACGCACAAGGAGCAGGTCAGGCGCTTCAGTACACACTTGGGAAGAGAGAATTCAAAGACAGGCAGCTCAGTAGGCAGGGACCTGGAAACTAGATAGGCTCTCATCCCGACAGCTTCTGCTGCCCGGGTCACGTGCTCCGGGCTACCATGCTGTGTAGTCTGTCCTCAGGGGGAAGGGGATGACCTTTTCCACTGGCCTGACCAGTGGGGCCTCAGCGGAGGAGTTGGTTTACAGAAGCAAGGAAGGGAGTGGTCTGGCATGTCTGCAATGAGGACTCAATTCTTTCCCAGCTCACTGAGCTCCTTTAATTCTGCAAACTATCCTGTGAAAAGGTAGATTATGGTTTAGACTGTTGACAAAAAGTTAAGGTGTAAATTTGTACTTAGACAGCCAGGATGACGATTTGAGCAACAGTCTGTGTGGCTGCGAAACCCATGCTCTTTCTGCTACCCAGTGCCACCTCTATATTGTTAGAATGTATATGGTTTGTATCACTCATGATAGCAGACATATATGTAGCTACAAAAAGCATCAAGTTCTTTGAGCTATTGTACTACATAAAGGTAAAATGTCACCCATAGACCCATAGAATTGCTTCTTCTTCCTCTTTTTTGTTTATGAAGTCCAGACTTGGCTAATATAGTATATAGACATTAGAAACATTTTCATAAGATAAACTCCTAGTGCTTACTGGTTTCTGAATGTTGCGTTGGCATCAGTACTTAGCTCTAATAAATCTAAGTGGTGTGGGCAAAGTGCAATATCACATGATGTTCATGCTCAAATGTGCCCAGAAGAGGTTGAACACGAAGGGTCATGTCTCTGGGGGAGTTTCTCATATCTCCCAGCTAGGGGTGACCCATTAGCTCTAGTGTCTGTCCAGCAGCCGGTGCATCCAACGGTCTGAGTCATGGGCTACATGTGTCCGGCTGAGGATCCCGGAACCTATCTTAGTTCTCGCCTCTCACAGTGAATGCCTCTGGTGGGAGCCTAGCAGGAAGTGTGACCTCATTCTGCTTCTCTGCCTCTGGTTTCGCAGGCTGTTTTTGAAAGAAAACAAGAGGGTGGGAAGGCTGACTTTCCCAAGAACTACATGGGCCTCTGTTCTAAGAAACAGCCCGGACGAGAGGCTGCAGAAGACAAAACTTCTCTGCACATTGCTGTGTGTGTATAAGAAGGGAGGAAAAGGCTTCCTTTGTTGTGAGATTTCTACACCTGTTGGCATTCTGATGTTCAGCCTTCGGTTGAAAAATTGCTCAGTTCTCGGCTTCTCCTCCGTTGACTACAGGTAGCTTCACACTTCAGTAACTATGTTTAGCATTTATCAGCTGGAAGAAGAGACCGGGGACTCCCTTTGGAAGGAATGTATATGGGAAAACTATTTTTCAGAACAGACGTGTTGCTTTGGTGGAACTGGTCGATAGTGTCTGTTTCTTGAAAAGTTTCAGAATTGTGATTGCAGTCTTTTTTTTTTTTTCTTTAACTAATTCTCTGCTAAATGTCAGTTTAATGCCTGTGAGCTATCATGAGCATTTGTAAGATGTTGCAGGATTTATTGGCTTAAAATTAAGTTTCATTCTTGGGGAAAAAACTGATATAGAGTAATTTGGACTGGACATACTATTGTTGCTCAAAAAGTGCAAAGGATAGGTGACAGACTAACGTATTAGATTTTAATAATATCATTTCTGTTCCAAACAAGCAAGATCTATAAACATGTGTTGTGATTTAGAAATGTTCCAAGACATGCCAGAAAGTTCTTCTGACATCTTGCAAGATCGTTGTTAGAAGATTTCTGTATGTTCTAATGGGGATTATGTGTAATTTATTAAAATAATTTGGAGCAACAATTCATTACTGATTATGACCCTACCAAGTATGAATAGGGTTGGCGAACCAGAGAGGATTTATTTTTACCTTTTATAAAAGCTGTTGAAATAGTGGTCTAGATTGGTACAAAATCCAGTAGTTAGCGGGAGGCAGGGCCATGTGATGAGTGCCAAACGACTAAGATTGCCAACATTTATATACTCTGATGTTTCTGATTTGCCATTGAGAGAATGTACCAGGTGTCCACGAGAACTGAGTTTTTGTGTTGTACAATGGCACAGTATTTTTAGTGCAATGCTGTCGAGGCTGTTTTGGGGGATGTCTTGGCTGATAAAAAGCACTCACCAACTCTGTAACAACCTGTCAGTGGTTCAAGTTGTTGGGCAAAAGACGCACACCAGTCCCAAAGCACTGTCTGAAACGTGATAATGGCCTTGTATTGTGGTGGATGTTTAAAACAGACACATTGGTTTGGGAGATTCTGCAACGAATAGGTTTTTTCTTTTCTTTTTTAACTTCTTCATCAGCCAACTCATTTTCATTATTTTTATTTGAATTACAAATCAACCTTTGTAAGTCCAGCATTCCCAAATACAATGATGTTTTTATTTGCAAAGGGGGAATATTATTTAAATGCATTGAATGAGACAACGGAAAATGCAATACAAAATCATAGAAGAAGACACGCTTTCAGAGAAGTCCTGCAATCTGTCCCCTTGCCTTCCATCCCATTACATCCTATAGCTCTCTATTACTTCAGTAAACAAATCTGACTAGTGCAATTAGTCGATGCCATCTGTTTTGGCATCATTTTTTCTATTTTTGATAAATAGTCCACCTTTTTTTTTAACATCTTTTGCAGAAAAATCTGTGAAGCTTGAACAAGCGGCCTTCCCAAGATGTACCGAATAACTCAACTGATGTCAACACCAGTAGCAAGTAAATGTGAGAGAACTGTTATATGCAATTATCTTTTGAGCGATTAGACTCCTTTTAGCAATTTCCTTGCTTTGATTTTGCTGATACTCAGACCATTAACCATCTGTCAGTAGCTTGTGTTTCTTAAATGCCAGTGTTCACGTTGGCAATGATTTTGACTTCATTTCTTTCCTTGAGAGAAATGTGATATTTTTTCCTTTTTGCAGAAAAAATTACCAGGTTTTTTTTAGATGCCTGTGCATAAATGTGAAAGGAGATTGTTTATCAGCTACTATTAAGATGCAAAACTGTTTGTGTCTAAAAAATGCTGAATGATTCTTGATGGCTACAAGCAGAAAACAAGGGCGTTGTTAACGGTAGTGGTTTCAAGTTTCTTCCTTCCTCTTGTTATTTTTCTCCTCCAATGCCACTCCTCACCCTCCCTCACACTCTCAGAATTGTCTCTTACTCTCTTATGAACCAGCCAGTCTAATTTGAAAGTCTAAATTGCTTTCTTTGTTTTAGACTCTAAGATTTAGATATTTTCAGTGATGGAACCAAGTTTCACTGAGCCTGCCTGGTAGACGTATTGATACTCTTGCAGAACATTATGAAATTCTGTTTTAGAATATTAATCAGATACTATGATCCCCAAGTGAGGTCTGTTGCCATGCCTTTGGTTTAACTAGAATGAATAGGTGGATTCTGTTTTTCTTTTTAAATTAGGGAGGCTGACAGGTGGGTGTTTGGCACAGCAATTAAGAGGTGCTACGTGGGACACCCACATCCCTCATTGGACTGCCTGATTGGACTCTGGGTCCTAGCTGATATTCTCCCTTGGAGACAGCAGACGATGGTATGGATGCCTCAACTCCTTGTGTCCTCGCCGCCCACAAGGGAGAACCAGATTGAGTTCTTGGCTCCTGATTTTGGCACGGCCCAGTCCTGGCTGTTGTGGACATTAAGGGGAGTGAATAACAGATGAAAGATCTCCCTCTCCTTTTTTTCTCTCTCTTTCTGTCATTCTACTTTTCAAATATAAATGAAGATAAGTTACAGAATTTTTAAAAATGTTAGAAGGCCTCACATATAGCATAAAACAAAACTTGTTCCCACGAATGTTTTCTGCTCACTATCTTATGATGGACTTGTGACTGTTGTTGAGGGACTGGATGGTTGTTGCATTATAGGGGAAACAGAGGGGGAAGTGGGTGGGGAAGGGTGAAAGGGGAAATCCCTGATTCTGAGGAACTATATCATGAAAAATAAGGTTGTTTTTTCTTTTCTTAAAGCACTGATGAGGGAGAGTCTGGAACTGTAATTGGATCTCTTAGATTGCTGGTTAAGGTGTAATAACCAACATGTTGGGACATTGGCTTGGGTTTTCTATAGCTCCACATAAGACATTTTCTCTCCTCTTTTCCTGAGCATTATTTGATGCTAATGATTTATTATTGCCTCATTCTGCAGCCAGGTACCTCAGCTAGAATACTGTACCCTAGAAGACACCAAAGATGTGGACCTTAGATAGTTTTTGCTTTCCATTGAGACCTGGTGGCAGGTTGAGTTAGGCTCATTTCGTGGATGCTGCCTTCATTGGTGTCTTCCTGCTGAGTACCAAGGCATCACTACTCAAACTTTCTTAGAGGATTCCACCTCTCTGGTCATGTACATCAACAAGACGTAAGACATTTTTGTTTCTCTCTCCTTGGCCTATGCAGGTCCTTGCAAGTCGGACAGACAATCCATTGGAGAGCTGTCTCCCAGGAGCCCCTTTCCTAGGTAGGCATGACTGTTTCCTCAAGGAAGAAGAAATCATCCTGCTTCCTGTATGTTTTATTTTATCCTAGTATAAAAATGTTCTTTCAACTCTTACCCAGTGTGGGTACAGTTACATAGCTTCATTCCTGTGGCATACACAAAGCGGAAATTTGCTGAATGGATTGTTATTACTGGGCTCTAAGTGTACAGGTAGACACGAGCAATTGAATGTCGTTCAATGGTTACTGTTTCTCACACTGATGTTCCCTTAAATATGCTTTCCTGTCTCATTATTCAAGATCCACAGACCTGTAGAGTGATGCACAAGCTGGCTGAGTTTGGTGCTCCACTCACTGGTGTGGGGTTTACAATTTCATTGAAGCGTGGAATTCACATGGTGACTCCTGTCTTTTCCGCCTTTCCTTTTTCTTACTCTTTCATCCGGTATGTAAATTGAGGTTCCCCCACAGTATTTTGTGACATGAATTTGTCATGTAAAGACATCAAGTGAATGCAATGAAACTTGTCCTTTTTTGTAACTCCCAGGCCTCCTGTTACTCCCATGTGTTAGGAGAGAACACTCACAAATACACTTGTTAGGAGTCACATTGACCGAGGTCACATAGTAGCTGCATAATAAAGCCAATTAATTTGTTCTTTTTTTCCCTTTGTGCAATGAGATAATAATAATTAGCATCCGAGAGATTCAGAAGAGTCAATAAAGTACAAAGTATGAGGTCACTTACTATAAAGTATTCAATAAATAATACCCATTTAAAAGGTACATTAATATTAACTTGAATGCATGTGGTAACTTGCATTGGTTCTGGAATTAATAAAGATAAAGGAATTCAGCAGAGCGTGGGGAAATGTATGAGATGATGAGCAACATTTCATGGTCTATCAATTTATGAGCAATTGTCTAAATTTCATTGAAGATTCATTGTCGACTCACCAACTGGTCTTTATTTATCCTCTCCTGGGGGTGTGAGCTCCAGACTCACAAGGTCTGTTAGTCACCCTCAGGATGACAAAAGACTGTTTCTTTGGACAGTGATGCAAGTTGTTGGGCTTTGGTGATGGGGTGGGTTTCTGAGAACAATTGGAAGGGGCTTCTAAAACCAACCAGGTATTGGACTATGCACAGCAAAAGCAAGGCAAGAATAAAAATCTAGGGATATGCTTTTTATCTTCTTAAAATGTTTGATGATGTTGAGGAAGAACCATTTTTTTCTGCTTCAATCCAAATGCTGGAAGAGGGGCTCTATAGTGGTTATAATCCCAGGTTGACAGACAGATCACTAGGAACTGGAAAGAGTCCAACTGAAAATTGGTGAAGGGTAAAACTTGAACTGAGCATGGAGAGAAATTATAAGAGCATACTTCTGTAACATCTTACTTGTCTGGTACTTTATACATGCAGTTGTCCCACTAATTCCTTTTTAAGAAACAATTATTTAGTTGAGAGGAGAGAGAGAGAGAGAGCGAGCGAGCAAGCAATCCAGGGTGTGCATCATTAGGAAACTTAAGTTGAGGGTCAGAGAGGAGTACCAGAACTGGGCATTGCAATGTGGCACACAGGCATGTAACTGGCTTTTAAACCACTAGGCTGAATGCCCAACCCCTTCTAAGTCTCTTGTGTTGTTTGGCTAGCCTAGATTGCACCACTGAATGTTTTAATCAGTGAGTTCAGTTAAGGACACGCACACACCAGTAATAACATTTTTGGATGGCATAATGCAAAGATATTAAAAGTGTTTTATGATAAAATTGCAATCCCTCCACAAATAAGAGCACAATACTAATGAGGTTATTACACAATAATAGCCAACAAATTTAACCTACAGCATGAAACCTGTGAAAGTCTGGCATTAATACCTTCCAAGAAATTTTGACATTTTACCCTAGTAATCTTTTCATGTACAGAAAACTGAGTCTTGATAAGTTAGTTTAGTTGCCATGTGATAGAGGGTAAACACAGTTCTATTTAGCTGCACAGCCTTTATTCTCAGTCTTTCTTATGTACTAACTTGGTCTAAAAGTCCAAGAGGGGACTGCATGATTAGATATTTGGGAAAAAGAACTATTAATTGACAGCTGGTTCAATACTATGACATTGCTGGAACCTGGGATGGGGGGAGGGAAAAGAATGAAGGTAATATGACTTGAATTTCAATACTAAAGACAGGGATTCTAGAATGAGGAAGACAATCATCTCAATGTCCTCCAGCGGACACATGAGAAGGACTGGGATTTAGAACACTAATAAGTGCTTTAGAAACTGGAAAAACCCAGAGAAGAGCAGTCATCATATGAGACTGAAGAGGAAAAAAAATCACATCTCATTATAGGAAATGAGGTAAATGCACTGGAACTCTCGTAGTATGCAGAAGAGAGATCTTGGGAAGGTCATGGAAGGCGAAGGAAAGGGGGAGAAAGAAGGGTAGGGAGGACGTAAACTTTCATTAAATTCCTTCCATTCATTCCACATTTATCTGCCAAAACAACTCTTTGAGAGAGATGCTCTTTGTTCTGATTCTACAAAGAAGGAGATGTTTGGCAGTTTAAGTGCCTGGTGAATGTGACTTTTCTGGTCAGTGACAAAGTTGGAATTCTGGACCGAGGGCAGATGGGCTCTGAATTCCATGTCTTTTCCATCACTTTGCAGCTCATATTTGTTCTGTGCAGGACAAGCTGGTCCAGTAAGGGTGGGATCCTTGTCATTGATGGAGTGCTGGGCGAATTTTGTTAGAATACAAATGAGACAAGTGGAATTCAGTGGGATTGGAAATGCAAGAAATACAGCCCTGCTGATTCTTTGGCTTGTGTTTCTCGGGAGGTCTATGCTACTTCCAATCGATGCCATAAGTGGAGTAAATGTGTATACAAGTTCTTGGTAAACATCCAGGTAAATACGTTGTGAGGGTTGTTGCCAGGATTCTGACAGATTGACATTATTGTGCTGCAAGGTCAAATACATTCAGACACTAGACATTTTTATTTGAATTTATTTATATTTATTTGAAAGGCAGATTTTGCAGAAAGAAGTAGAGAAGTCTTCCATCATTCCCCAATGGCCACAACAGCCATAGCTGAGCCATTCCGAAGCCAGGAGCCTGGAGGACTTTCTTCCCAGTATCCCACGCAGGTACAGGGTTCAGGGTCCAAGAGCTTGGGACATCCTCCATTGCTTTTTTTTTTAAAGATTTATTTTATTTTTATTACAAAGTCAGATATACTGAGAGGAGGAGAGACAGAGAGGAAGTGGAGCTGCTGGGATTAGAACCAGCGGCCATATGGGATCAAGGCGAAGACCTTAGCCACTAGGCCACGCTGCCGAGCCCATCCTTCATTGCTTTTGCAGGCCATAAGCAGTGAACAGCATCAGAAGTGGAGCAGCTAGAACACAAACCAGCACCCATGTGGGATAGTGGAGCTGGAGGTAGAGGACTGGGCTGCCATGCCATTGCAATGGGCCCTCTAGGTACTTTTTCTTTTTAAGTATCAGATTTCCAAAGCCACTTAGGTCATTTCATTCAGCCAATTAGGCATGCAGCTCCTGCTCTATAGAAATTTCTAAAATGATTTTGGAGGCAGGCAGGCAAGCAGATATACACACAAGCCTCCAAGAAGTGAATCAGGATTTGAGGCAAAGAAAATTCATTAGCTTCTTTGGAAGAGGAGAGAGGAAAACAGCAGTTTTTGCCTCAGTGAAGTCCGTATTCTTCTCTCCAATATGGCTCTGTGACTGTTATCACGAGGCTCCACCAGTCCTCATCCAAGCCAATTTTCCATTTCTAGAATATCTTCATAGTTTTGGTTGCCTTTCAATTATACAGGCCAGTGTTTATATACCCATAGAAACCCAGAGAAGCGTAAGACTTCTCTGGATGCCAGCCCACAGGAGGTGACTCTGACACTTGCACAGCCACACTAAAGGGAACTTTGCCAAGATCGGAGGAGCTCTCTGACTGCGTGTTCACCCAATGCCTGGCTTGCTCTTGGTAACTGCATAGTTATAATTTTTCTTTTATAATGTTGAGACTGGTGATGTAGAAATTGAATAGTATTCAGAGTTAGGGGGAAATGACACTTATGAGCTTCCAGAATTAGAGAAAAAAAATGGTTTTACGGTTGTTTCAAGACTGCAGGGTCATCACATGGTGATATGGCTGTTTGAAACTCATCAAAATTTAAAACAGAAAGAACTTTGTAGTTCAGGAAGGTCATAGGTCAGAAGATGAAATCCAGGAGGTTAAAGGTGACAATTTTCAGGGTTAAAGGGATATTGAGGAACCCGACATGGCAGCCTAGTGGCTAAAATCCTTGTCTTGCATGTGTTGGGATCCCATATGGATGCCAATTTGTTTCCTGGCTGCTCCACTTCCCATCCAGCTCCCTGCTTGTGGCTTGGGAAAGCAGTGGAGGTTGGCCCAAAGCCTTGGGACCCTTTGCCTACATGTGAGACATGAAGAAGCTCCCAGCTCCTAGCTTTAGATTAGCTCAGCTCTGACTGTTGAGGCCACTTACGGAGTGAATCAGCAGACGGAAGATCTTTCTGTCTCTCCTTCTCTCTGTAATTTTGACTTTCCAATAAAAAGAAATATATATTTTTTAAAAAGAAGCCATGATAGTCTTGAATATGAAGAATTATTCTGCCATCACTGCAGCCAACATGCGGTTTTGTGCAATTGCTTGTAGCAATAAGTGATTTGAAGGACTTTTTTTCTGTCATTAGTTTTTCCTGTGATTTCCTGGACGGTGAGAGTTCCTTCTCATGCTGCTCCATAGATCCCCTGTCGGGCTCCCACATCTGTCGGCGAAGCCCCCGGCTCCTCACCAATGGCTACTACATTTGGACAGAAGACAGTTTGTGCTGTGACAATGATGGCCATGTAACACTGAGCCCATCCCGGACCAGTGTTGTGTACAAGGAGAACTTGGTTAGGTAAGTAGAGGGTATTACATAAAGGGAGCTTAAGTCTGACTTGCCCATTAGTTTCTCATTCATTCATTCATTCACTTACTCATCCAGCAGCCATTTACAGGAGCCCATTAGTGCTCCAAAAAGTGGACTTGCAAGGAGAGATAAGGAGAAGGGATGGCTGATATGAAAATCAATAAAAGGCATCGGTAAGAAGGTGAAAAGAAGGGAGACTAGAAGAACAGATGTGAACAAACTTTCTAAAGGTGGTGATGACTGATGGGCTCTTAAAGGAAAATAAATGCAAGAAAGGGATTAGGAGACAGTAATATAATCAAACATAATAGCAAATAGATCAATAGGTGCACAACTTATTGTGGGAAGGAGAGGCCTGCTGGAGATAATACTGAACATGAATGTATGGGCTGGACGGAGGGAGTTAACTATCAGGCCAGGGATTTTGGACTTCCTTTTTCGGTAGACAAAGAAGAGCCTTTGACAAAGTATCAGTTTTTATTCTTAGTAAAACAGCAGGGCTGAGAATGCAGAAGATGGATTGGTCTGAATTTGGATATGTGAGCAGAAACAAATACAGTGGAAGAAAGTGGAAACAGGGAGTCCTGGGTTGAAGGAAAGTAGCAGGAGCAAGGCTAGGAAGTGGAGAGGGGTAGCGGATGAGAGGGCTGGCAAAGAGGCAAGTAACATGCGGTCTCTGACTGAATGTGGGAGTTCCAGCAAAGGAAAGACACTGGTATGAAACTTAGGTCTCTGCCTTTGTCAGTTGGATGGATAGTGGGGCCATTTAGTTAGATCAGCGGGAAAAAGATAGAGGCATGTTTCAAGCAAGGAGATTGTAAGTTCATTTTGAATCAATGGATTCGAGAAATCACATCCATTTTCATTTGTCGCATAGCATCATCATGCTGACTCTATCAGCCACTTTTCGACACTATAACTCTGCGTAAGATTTCCTATATCATCTTAGTACTGATTAATACTGTGGTAACTTGTTTAGATCTAGTGTAGATTGGGCTGAACTTGGCCTCAATTAGGAATCATGTCTGCTCTCTCTGTGACAGTCTCCTTAGGACCTGTAGGTCACACAAAGAATGCTCTCCCTGTCAGAACTGCATGAATGCCAGAGAACACACCTCAAAAGCAAGTACCTACGTATGCATCAAGCTGCTGGAGTCCCATTGGTCATTCCAAGTCAGGTAGAAAAGCTGGAATGAGGCTCAGATAAATGTACTCTCCGTACTGGTGGAGAGGGGAAAGAAGAGGCACATATTTGTAGAACAATCTAACTTATCATATGGGTGATATGATCCACAGACTTCTCTCTCTAAACTAATAAGACAGAATTAAGGAACTTTTCTCCAAGTTCATGGAGCTTTTGGGTGGAGCCAGGATTCCAAGTTAGATTATCTGAGAAAAAGTTTGTGGCCACTCTTTGTAACGTTATGCAGGTATTCTTGATGGCAGAGGTAATGTTTCACCCACACATTAGATCCGTGCTGTCCCATAGTAGGTGCTTCATAAATATTGATTGAATGAATGAATGGATGTAAGAATAATTACATAAATAAACTTCCAATGTCTGCTTACTCAATTTAAGATAATCTCAGAATCTACAAATATCTTTAAAATTTGTTACAAGAACTTGTTCTGTTATTATGAAATCTGTTATTTCTCAACTTATGCTTACTTGAAATTGATGACCGAAGGAATTACGATACAACAAGCCTTCTCCAAGGCAGCTCTATTTACATTTTGTACATAATAATTTTCCTTTGTCCTGTGCATCACAGGAGGCTTAGCAGCGTCTCTGACCTCTGCTCAGTGTGTGCCAGTACCATCACTTTTCTGGCCTAAGATATATATTTTTAAATGTCTTTAGAAGCTGCCAATGTCCCCTGGGCCTGAAACTACCCTGGCTGAGCACAACTGGGGGATGAATATACAAGATTTTGTCTAATCCATCTGAAAAGCAACAGAATCAAAGAAAGTAAATCTCTGATTGCAACTGTAGCTGACCTTGTAGAAGTTCATAATGTAAGGTCCTTCACAACTCCTCTTTGCATTACCTGGCTTTAGTGTAGGCTCTCAGTATGATGTGTTTAGCAAAAAAAGTCTTGACACAGCCCAGATATGAAAATAACACGTGTTACTCCATGTATAGCTTGAATAATCTGGCTGCCCTCAGTCTCACCCCTTGGAGACATCCTCCAAGGTCAAGGATATTTTGGAAAAGCAAATTAGTTCATGTTGCTTACCGTGGTACCTTTTCCCTCGGCATGCTTCAGAGGTCTTGCTTTGATCCCACATGAAGTCCCAGATCCTCTGCATGAGACACAAGGTTGTTCAGGCTCTACCTGTTTTACTTTTCCAGGGTGATTTCCAAGTATTATCCAATGTGAAACCTGAACGTTCTTTTTAAGCAGCTCAGGTCTCACTTACTCCAGAAAGCCTTCTCTGGTGCTCCATGGGCAATGCCTTTGCCAGAGCTTTCCTAGCGACTGCTAGTGTGTGTGTTCCCAGTGGGACCTGGCAATCAACAGCAAGGCTGAGCTAGTCGGACTGTCTTGGATTTGCACCCCTGCCATGTCAGCAAGCAGCGGCAAGACTGATGGAGCTGGACTGTCTTGGGTTTGCATCCAGCCATGTCGCTTATTAGCCAGATGACCTCAGTCAAGTGACCTTACCACTCTGAGTCTCAGTTTCCTGATCTGAAAAATGTGATGATAGTGGCATCAACCTTGTAGGGCTATTGTGAGGATTAGGTCATTTAGTAGATCTGCGAGAGAGACCCCAGGAACAGGTCAACTCAGTGAAAGCACTGAGTATGTCTGCTTCATTCTTATCTTTTACCCGTAGTAGCTTGTAAACGTTTTGTAAACATGGGCTTGGTCTTTCATCTCATAACCTTGATCTCAGGCTATGACACATGGTAGAATTTGGGGGAATTTCCAAACAGTGCAGAATTGGACTGCAGGTGCATACTCTCTCCTTTATCACTCTCAGTCTCTAAGCCGGGGGATTACTCTTCGCTGTTCACCTTGTGACTTTCATATCTTCCCAGGATATTTAGAAAGAAAAGGAAGATCCGCCACTCCCTTTCACCTCTCTTTGATCTGGGTGCCTCTGAATCCTGGCTGCATGAAAGTATTTTTGACAGTGATTCTTCCCGGAGGGAAGAAAAGTGGTTAGAAGGAATCAGGAGTCTGGAGACATACGATTGCAATCAAAATGGTGAGTCTAAATCTTCCCTTCCTTGGTGAACTATCATCTCCAAATGGATAGTAGCAACCTTGGGGCCCAGGACCAATGTCAACCCAAAGATGACGGTCATCATGACAGAAAAGATGGACCACAATTTAAGACTTCATATACATTTCTCTCCGTACCACCTGTGCAGTCGAAATGCAAATGTTTCCATGTCTTGTAAAAAATTTTAATTTAAATATGTGAATTACTGAGTTGATAACACTTGGCAAATACTTACAGAGTTCCAGTGCTTCTGTATGATATGTGGATGAGTGAATATTGAAGCCATAGAGTGGGAGAGGAAGAGAATATGAAACTAGCAGAAGAGGCCTAGAATAGGATTTTGTGAACTGTGATGTAGAATGGACGGACAGAGTAAGATTAGGCTACAAGAGCAATAGCAAGGAAATTTTCACAGAGGTGAGTAGAAAACCAAGAGTCGTGTAGCATGAAACAGCAGTGGAATGCTGGTTCACGAGGAAGCAAACCATAAACAGTGAATATGAACAAGTAACAGGGTGAGGACCAACTGTGCTTAGCAGAGTCACTGACCTGGAGGTTGCTGGCGGTGGAGTGAAAGTGGTGGAACAGGGTGAGGAACAGGGTGAACAGAGAGTGGGGAGCAAAGGAATGGAGATGTACTTTCTGGAAGACTGAAGTCTGGTGGGAAAGGAAGGAGAGGGACCAGCTGACAGGTGGAGGGGTAGGAGATGAGTGGCAGATCCACTGCTACCTCCTCTTCCACTTCCTCCTGCTATTGTCAATGGAAGACATCTGGGAATGTTTCTCTTCATTGATGAATGGACTTGAAATACAAAATACAAATAGGTTTATAGACCCACTTTATTATTTGAATCATATAGCTGTTGTTTTTCCATTTCTTCATTCACTTGGATAATTCCCTAAATACTGTTATGGCCACCTAACCAAGCACACATTCATCAAGGTTGAATAAGACAAGCCCCAGTCTTGAGAAAATCCTGCTTTAAAACAGAAAGATAAATGTGTCTGCACATAATTAGAGTATAATGCCTTAAGCACCACGAGAAACCTATGAGCAATGTGCCACAGGTTTAGCTAGGGAAGACTATGTTAGCTCTGCCACTTGGGGGCTGGGCAGGGCAGGGAGGAGACATCTGACCCGGTCTTAAAAGGACGAGTTAAATCACTAGGGATTCTGGTGGTATTCTCACCTTTCTCATTCTGGCTTCCAGCCTTCTGCGAGGGCTCAAATGTAGCCTTTTCATTGCCTTCCTAACACAGTGTACATGGTCTTTTGATTACATCCTTTTAACTGGAATTGACGACACGCTTTGTGGGGTACAGTATAAAATCATATAAAATGTTTATGCATTATGGGTCATATATTTGGCCTGGCAGCTGAAATGCAAGTTGAAGCACCCACATCATACATCAGCTTCAGTTCGAATCCCTGATTCCAGCATCCTGCTAATGGTTATCTTTGGATAACTCAAGTAATTGGATCTCTGTCACCCCCCCCACCTGGGGTCAGCAGTGCGTCCTTGGCACCTGGTTTTGACTTGGTTCAGTTCTGACCTTTGTAGGTATTTAGAATGTGAACCAGGGGTTCAAAGTTCTCTCTCTCTCACTCACTCTCAGAAAAACACATGCTAAATAAAATGTTGAAGCATTTCAAGTATCACTAGCAGAGCACTAAATCGGAAGTGGATCTTTTCGAGCATGGGGCGCTCTGGTCCCTTGGCAATTGCGTTTTTCCAATGTCGTGTTGCAGATCTTATCTTTGACTCCTTTCTCTTTCCCTTGCACGCTCCCAAATGTTATCACAACAATCTGCTTTCAGTTTCTTCAATGATCCATGCTTTTCCATACATCTGTGGATTTGCTCAGGTTATTTCCTCCACTGTAAACACGTGCTGATTCATTTAGAAGACTACATTGAGGGTCCATTCTGTGGCAAGCACTACTGAATGCAACGGACACAGCAGTGAACGCAACAGAGGAAACGACTGGTTCTCATGGAGTCTTTATAGGAGGAGACAGACAGTAGATCAATGCTGTAGCGTGTTAGATAGTGCTGAGTGGCTGGAGAACTACAAAGGCAGAAGTAATGTGGACTGTAAGTTTAGAAAATGTTGGCGCAAGATGAAGCCACCGCCCCTGGCAGGACTGCAGCTCCCAGCATGCCTGGCAGCCCGGCCAGGAGCCAGGACTTGGAGTGATCCGGCCTCCATGGCGCTTTAGGCTGTGCATGCAGGAGTAGAGGTTGAGGTGGAGCTTGTGGCCTGGGAATACGACTCTGGCAGAAAGGGAAGGTGGAAGCGTGGCCGTGGTGTGAGGAGCGGCTATGGCCGCTGCAAGTTGGGGAAAGGCCAGGATGATAACACGGAATTGGGAATATGTTGTAACTATAATAGAGAAAGCATGGAGATCCCAGAAGGCAAAGAGGGTGACACCCAGTGTGAAGACAGTGAGAACCAGTTTGAATTTTCAGTGATGTCACAAGATGTACTGGAAGATAATTCACTCATTTATAGACACTGCCAGCTGCCAGTATTACATTGGAGTTTCAGGTTTCTCGATATTCTGAAAGAAATTAAGCATTTTGATTCAGATGCAAGAAGTTCAAGAAGATCATTATGGAACAGAGATCAGGCCAAGTTTGGAATCACTGGGTTATCACTGTGAGTATAACATGAGGGCAGGAAAAAACCTGACGATTGTGCCATTTGCTTTAAACATTCCAAATTTCCACGCTTATCCATGAACCCAGTGGAATTTTACTACCCTGGATTTCCTCTGTTTGACAGGGACAATGTCAGATGATTTTACTCTTGCAGCCTAAAATTCCATGTGGTGGCTCCCCTGCAATCTGCATGGATTGTACGACAGATGTCCAAGGCGAGGAGACATTAAGCTGACCCAGCTGGCCATGCTGCTCGCAGGTATCTTCAGAGTGGCCCATCAGAAAGGTAGCAGCTGCTATCCCATTGTTATGTCTGGTGACTTTAATTCTGTTCCTGCTTCCCCACTCTATAATTTCATAAAGGAAGGAAAATTGAATTATAAATGTCTTACCATCAGCAAGGTATCTGGCCAGGGATCGTCTTCATGGGGACAAAGATGTTTATCTATCCCAATTTGGCCCCCAAACCTAAATGTCTCATGGAACTGTGTGTATGAGATGCAGCAGGTACTCAAAGTAAAAAAGACAGACAATGACCTGACCCAGCAGCAAGAGCAAACAGAAGCCCTAGTGACAGCTGGAAAGTTACCTTCAAGCTTACAGCACCATTTCAGCTTTTCATCTGTTTATTCATTCCACTTTCCTGACACTGGGATTCCAGAAGTACCATCTGTCATTCCCTTAGTGCCAGAACTGTGGATTATATTTTCTATTCTGCAAAAAAGGAAGCTATCACTGCACACCAAGAAATTAAAGTGCGGAAGAAAATACAGTTTAAAATAACTGGGTGGGGCTGTTGTGACGTAGCAGTTAGGGTTGCTGCCTGTAATGCTGGCATCCCACATGGCACTTGGTTCGCTGCTCCTCTGCCAATGTGGCTCCCTGCTGGCCTGGAAAAGGCAACACAAGATGGCCCAAGAGTTTGGGCCCCAGCCACCAAATTGGGAGACCAGATGAAACTCCTGGCTTCTGGCTTCCATGTGACCCAGTCCTGGTCATGGTAGCCATCTGGCACTGAAGTAGCTCTGGCTGGTGGCTTGCAACTTCTTGCCAGACTGTCACTTCTTAGGGAACAAGACTTAGGGACTGTGAATGGGCTTCCCAGTGAGAACAACTCTTCAATCACCTGCCTCTGGTGGCCCGGTTCAGGCTTCAGCTCTGACTCTTTTTTTTTAAATTAAAGATTTATTTATTTTTATTGGAAAGGCGGATATACAGAGAGGAGAGACAGAGAGGAAGATCTTCCGTCCGATGATTCACTCCCCAAGCGGCCGCAACGGCTGGAGCTGAGCCAATCCGAAGCCAGGAGCCTCTTCCAGGTCTCCCACATGGGTGCAGGGTCCCAAAGCATTGGGCCGTCCTCGACTGCTTTCCCAGGCCACAAGCAGGGAGCTGGATGGGAAGTAGAGCTGCCGGGATTAGAACCGGCGCCCATATGGGATCCTGGCACGTGCAAGGCAAGGACCTTAACCATTGCGCCATCATGCTGGGCCCTAGCTCTGACTCTTTGATTACATGCTTTCAGTTCCTATTCTTTTTCCAAAAAATGTGAAGTTTTTCTTAAATGATTGCAAGTTCATTTTTGTACTGTGGCATTTTGAAGAAGCTATACTAAATGCTTGAAACACGTAAGAAGAAATCAGTTTACCAAAAAAAGTGTTTTAGTAATGAAAAATATTGTCCTGAAAGCTGAGACATATTCTTTACTGTAAAAAAGGTAAATATTTTTTATTTCATATCCAGTAAAATTGACAGTGATTTTAAATGCAGTGCATCTTCTTTAAAAAAAAAAAAAAAAGATAATTTTGGAGCCAGCATCTGCAGGCTAAGCCTCCGCTTGTGCAGCCAGCATCCCACACGGGTCTCAGCCCCTGTTTGAGTCCTGGCTACTCTATTTCCAATCCAACTCTACTTACGTGCCTGGGAAAGCAGTGGAGTTTGGCCCAAGTGTCTGGGCTCCTGGAGCCATGTGGGAGACCCAGAGGAAGCAGAGGTCTGCCTTTGGAGCTGTCTAACAGCTGTGCAGATATGTAGGATGATACAAACTTCCGGACCAGGAGGGCTGTCTGGGACTGAGTGAGGGCAAGAACCATTGGGAAAAAGTCAAAGATGTGTGTTGAGGGTGCATGTGGGACAGGACGAAAACACTGTGAGGCAGTTCCAAGAATTTTTGCCTTTTCATCTAAGCAACCAGGGAGATCCTTAGGGGATTTTATGCAGAGGAGCCACTTGTTGCAAATGCCGTCCAGACAGGAGCAGTCTGGCTGCTGTGTTCAGATCAGATGACAGGTGTCGGAGGTAGAGGCCTGGAAACCACTGCGGGGGCCGAAGGGCTGGTTTCAGAGGTGAGAGAACTGCAGTTACCACAGGGCTGAGTGAGCAGGGTTCTAGACACATGTCAAAGCTTCAGGCAAAAGATCTGCCATGCAGGCTGTGTAGGAAAAAGCCCACCTGCTCAATTCATTCCAAGTGTTTTGCATTTTGTCTTATTTAGATATACCACCTTGTTTGCATCTATCATCTTTTTTAAACAGCCCTCTAGGATCCCTAGGAGGTAGGTGAGCTTATCCTGTTTATGATGATCATGATGAAGCAGAGACTCAGGGTGAAGTAGCTTGCCCAAGCGCATGAGCTTATGAACAGCAGAGTTGGAATGCAACCCAGGTCTGTGTGGTTGAAAGCAGACTTAGCTCTTGGTCAGCAAGTCTTTTGTTCTCCTTTCCAAGGTGCACTCCAGGGCGTATCTCAAGCCCAGGCCCAGCAGCAGCAAGCAAGTCTTTATAATACAATCATGCAATAATTTACATATAATGTACTAATCACAGGGCTATTACTTTTTACACTGTTTCTTGGGTAGAAAATCCAAATACTATGTTATTCTTTATAAACTTTTACTTTTCTATCCTTATAAAATTATATACCATTTGCAACCAAATGGCTCCAACTAGGGACTATTGGGCTCAGTGAAATAAGTCAATCTCAAAAGGACAAGTGTCTTATGTTCTTTCTGATATAAGGCAACCTTTATGTAAAATACAAGATCAATAGCTCTTTCAATACTATCTGTGCTCTACCTCAGGGGGGTTGAATTTTTAAAATTTTCATTCATTCAAAAAAGATTTTTTTCTTGTTAACTTCCTTCCTGACTCATAGGTCACACACTAGCATCATATGCTTGAAGAAAGCTTTTGATTTTTAGTTATTATTATCATTTTATGATACAGGTCCATAAGCTCTGGGATTTTCTTTTAATTTCTTCAGTGACACATTGGTCATTTAATACTATGTTATTTAATTTGTTGTTCATTTTCATTTTTTTCTTTCTGTTGTTGATTTTGTTTCCTGGCTTTTCATTTAGAGGATGTGTAGTAACTGTGTAATAGAGGCTATCGTATCCAGATTGAAGATACGATGCAGTATGCATCTCTACTTCCAAATCAAAGATGGACTTCAGATGAAACTGTTACCTGTATCTTGACAGTAGGATGCTGGACTCTGCCATTGTCCATGCCTACAGTGTCAGGATACACTTGGATAGCAGAATGATGGACTTATGACTGTTTATGAGGAACTATACTGTTGTAATGATATAGGGGCAATCAGTTAGCAGAGGAGGTTGGGATTTTGGGGAAGGGAAAAGGGAAATTCCAGAGTCTATGGAACTGTATCATCAAATAATAAAATAAATTTAATTGAAAATTATATAAAGCTAAAAATCACACAAGCCAGAGGAGCCAAGGTGCCCTTTATCCAGCTTCATGTCCTGCTAGCAGGTTACACAACAAGAGCACTTCATCAAACCCAGCAAGCTGATACTGGCACGGCGCTGTGAAGACTGCAATGGCCACAGCTAAGCCTGGCTAAAGTCAGGAGCTAGGAACTTCTTGCAGGCCTCCTGTGTGGGAGCAGTGTCCCAAGGGCTTGGGTCATCCTCTGTTGCTTTCTCAGGACATAGCAGAGAGGTGGCTCAGAAGTAGGACAGACAGGTCTGGAACCAGCGTCCAAATGGGGTGCTGATGTCTCAAGCAGAGACTTTACTTGCTGTGCAACAACATGGATGCTACAAATAATTAAGAAAAAAATCCCTGAAATAATACAATACTCACTGGCTGAGACCAAGCACATTCTGTGATATGGCAAAAGAAAATCAGGAAAATAATGTTTGCATGGCTGAAATCTTGGAATCACTATTCAAAAGGCTGTGTCCCATGTGTTTCAAAATGAACATAGAGTTTTTCCATGGTTGCTTTTTCAACATGTGCCCAAACAATTTGAAGGTAAGTGGAGTGAAACAGGACTGCATGTACATGAGGTGTCTTACTAAAATTTGCATACTTTCCAAAGAGCCTCCAAATCTAGCCAGTTACCCACAGCACCGCCCATCAGTCAGTCGACCTGGGTGCACACAGGACTGTGACATTTCTCATCTCTGCTGTCAGCTGTAGTTAACTCCTTCCCAGATTGCTGGTTTCCCAGATTTATCCAAGGTCTCATGAATTTTATCAGCAATTTATTTATTTATTTTTGGGAAACGCTGTGTAGTTAGAAGACTCCAGAAAAACTCAAAATTAAACTGTTGTGCTGTTTTCCCTCTCTGCAGTGGATGCAATCAACAACTGTTCTTCCTGATTTTCTCTTGCTCCATTTTTTCCTTTTTTCCGATTTTGTTTGTCCTGAGCTCACCCTTCCCCAGCTGTGTTGAGACAACTTTTCCTCATTAGTTGCGATTCATTCGTTAGCTGTGGCATTTTTGCAATTTCCAGACCCAGGACTGTAATTCGGGATGTGTTCCCAGAACTTTATAAATCATTCTGAAAGAGAATAGAGAATTCATGCAGGGAGGACTGTGCACAGCCTTCTGGCGGGATTTCTGCCAGGCCCAAGAAAGGCAAGATGGCCACAGGGAAGTCCTCAGAGTTTGAGGTCCACAGTTTTGTCTAGAGCAAATGCCACTTCCAAAAGTATCTCTGGGGACCACAACTGTTGGTGGCTGTATCCTTCTCTTTGTAGTGAGCAGTAGTGTATTCTTACCATGCGATGATATTGAAGCTGTGCTCAGGAAATACAGAATCATCCCCTTTCAGCTGCAGTAAGCCGTCCTAAATGTAAAGAAACCAAGCAGGAAGAATGGAAGGATTCTCTTCCACTATAAAACACTTGCAGCTGTCTGCTGAGATACTTTGTTCCTTAAGCTTCTTCCTTGAATTTGTAAGGCTGCAGAAAAAAAAAAAGCATGCCATGGCAGAAGTGATTTGGGGACAAATCACCTTTTCAGAGATGAACAGAATTCTTGACCAGTTTTAGATATTCAGGTTTTATCACAGTTTTGTGTTGAAGGCCACCTCTTTTTAAGAAAGCTCTGTGTGAAAATTCTGATACATTAGGCATTTTGGACTGTTGTTCAGCTCTCAGCTGCAAAACTCAATGTCCAACCAGGCCGTCTGAGAAACGTCTCAGGATTATCTTCACCACTGTCATGGTGTTGGCCACATATCGTAGTTAAGGGCAGCTCATAGTTATGGAGTTCTCAGCACTTGGATTAATTTAATCATTCTGTATTTTTTATTAAATAGCTTGATAGAGATAGGGTTGATAAGAAGCAAGTGCAGATATTTAATGCAGACAATCTGATGTATGTGACATATGCAAGTGCTCATGATACCATCAGCACAGTCAAGCTAACAGACACAGACCCAAGGCTCTTGGACCCTCTTTGCAATGTATAGTATGAGCATGGCACAGGAGAACTGCTTTCTCAACGTACATCTCATTGTCTACTGTGGGCACACGATTGTACCACAGCCTCTCAGAACCGCCTCATGCAACGCAAGTGACACTCTGTCTCCATTGAACAGCTCTATCTTCTCCACCCTTAGACTGTTTCTCTGTAACTGGTGGCAAGGACCACACTGTGTCCTGATCAGTCACTTGCATGTCCGTTTCTCCATGCAGAAAGCACAGCAGTGTTTCACCTGACTGCCTTCTTGCAGCTCCTTGTTGGGGCTGTTTGTAAGGCATACACAGCAGGTGCATTGTAGGAGGCGACACATGTGCCTGGCCTCCATCTGTGATGCTGAGTGCCTCTGGCTTGTTCTGGATCCTTCCAGGCAGGGCCTGCTGCCACCTGTTGCCTTTCCTTAGTTAGGCTCAAGCCAAGCAGAGATAGATAGCCTTTCTGTTTATGAAGTAGCATGCTCAGATGCCCCTTGCTGTTCCTTCTGAAGTCTATACTGAATGATGAGAATCAGCTGCCTGATCCCTGTATTTCTTCTCCCTGTCTTTCCTTTTTCCTATCCATAGGAGATATGGCTCTTCCTTTCCAGCCTTCCAGGTTGTCTTTCCTGGAGACCACTTTGTATGCTTGCTCAGCTCTACAGCAGGGTATAAAGCAGCTACCATACAGTCAAGTCAGGAGAACACAGCTGCCACGGATGATAATCCTAGTAGCCAGAAATATTTGATAAATCGTCGAGAGTCATTTCTGTCTTAAACACCCCTGGGTGACTGACAAGTTCTCTCCCAGTCCCAGCAAGGAATCTGCCATTCTGTTTGGTCCTGTATGTAGCATTTACAATTCCTACTAACGACAGAAACCCCAGTTCCCTTGTCTCCACCATATTTCAAGATGTTTGTTTCTTCTTTTTCTGTTCCTTGATCAAAACCACTTTGAAAAGTAAGAGCTGTTGTCCTGCTGCAAGGGTAGGAGATTCGGCATCAGAACATAGAGAGGTCTGCGTGCCACTCTTGTTCAGATTCACATTTTTAGTCTTTCTAGAGCCCAAGTCCTACATGTTCCATGTATTTTTTTAATTGGAAATTCAGATATACAGAGAGAAGGAGAGACAGAGAGGAAGATCTTCCTTTTGTTGATTCACTCCCCAAGTGGCCACAACAACCGCAACTGAGCTAGTCTGAAGGAGCTTCTTTTGGGTCTCCTGCATGGGTGCAGGGTCCCAAGGCTTTGGGCCATCCTCGACTGCTTTCCCAGGCCACAAGCAGGGAGCTGGATGGGAAACAGGGTTGTCAAGATACGAACCAGTGCCCATATGGGATCCTGTCACATGCAAGGTGAGGACTTTTTAGTCACTTGGCTACTGCGCTGGGCCCCCATGTGTTTGTTAACAGATAAAATCTGCTTGCATGTCCCTTGTGACCCACATATGTGTGTTACCTTGTCTACATCCCACCCACACTAGGATGTTGATTCCCTTAGCGCAATGTCTGTGTCCTGTGCCTTCTAGCTCTCCAACCTGTTCAGTATGCAACAGTTGCAAGCTTGGTCAATTTTGTTCATTTGAGTTGGATACTTGCCTCTGTCATAAAACCAAGACTCATATGGACCACAGAAATAATTGTCCTAGTTAGACAAGAAGTAAAAACAGGTGGATTCTAGGGGTGGAATGTAGCCAAATCTGACAGATACCCTTTGGAGCCTCCCCAAGGCCAAACACACTAGAGCAAACACATTTCTTTTAAGACCCTACCTGTAGCTCAGAACTGAAAGCTAGGTGGGATTCTCCTTGCCCTCTGAGTCATTTCTCACTCCAGCACTCTCCTCCGCACTGCAGAATTTCATTTCCTTCTGTGTGGGAGATTATCCACCTCCTTGTTTTAGAATCTTGTATTATAAATTCATCTCCCTTGGGCTTTCTGTGACGAAGTGGTGTGGCTTGAGCTGAAGCTATTTGTTTCTCACTTTGCTTTAATAATGACCTCTGGCAAATTTTTCTAATGTGACTACCAGCCTGAGATTCAAAAATTGTCTCTCTCTCTCTCTCTCTCTCTCTCTCTCTATATATATATATATATATACACACACACACACACACATATAAATGTATACTGATATATATATGCACATCAGTATAAATTTAACTCAATTCTCATTATGTATAAGATGATGGTGTGATATCTTCCTCCATGTATGGAGATAGACTTCTTGGTTCTCCTTCTGTGCCAGTGGATAAACACAGACCCCATGTGTTGACCAGGAAGTCAGCCTTTTGTGTGCTGCAGAGACTCAGTTGCAATTTTCTGTGATTCTTGAGACCCAGAATTTTCTCCTGTCCCTTTCGCGTTTTTCAAGTCATAATCCTTTGCTTCCTCCAATTTCTCAACCCTTCCTTCAGCTTAGATCCAGTTTCAGCCACCGCTCATTTCAGAAGTTTGAATCCACTTTGCTTGATCCCTGGCAATGCCCCTTTCTTTCGAGCTTAACTATGAGATTCAAAAGAGGTGTGTGTGAAGTAAAATTGACATGTGAAGAAGTTATCTGTACTGTTTATAGCAGCTCAATTTCTAATACCTAAGATGTGGAATCCACCCGGATGCCATCAGTTGATGACTGGATAAAGAGAACGTGGTGTAGAAACGTTACGGAATACTACCCAGTCATAAAAAACACATGAAAATCTCTTTTGCAATTAAGTGATCTAACTGGAAAACATTATGCCTTGTGAAATAAGCTAGCCCCAGAAATATAGATAGCATATGTTCTTTCTGATATGAGGTAAGCATTACAGAGAGCACAAAAATTTAATCTATAGCAGTGAAATTAACATCATAGGATTGATTTTTGTTACAGCATTTGTGCTCCTGAGGAATAGTGGCTATTTTTTTTCTACTTGCTATGTGCTGATATATTTATCTAATGGAATGTTAATTCTGAGATTGCAAAGTGAAGTGAAAATATGAAAAATTGTAAAATTAAGAGGGTGGGGAAAGAGATAAGGAGGAGGATGAGTGGGAAATACAGGCGAGAGAGAGGGTCAGGTGAGAACTTTAACCTGTGTTGTGAAATATGTGAAATTTGTTCACTTCATAGAAATACAATGAATACACACGAATGAATACAATAAATACAATGAATATGTTTGTGGAACATATGCCACCTTTCTGAGATAGCAACATTGGAAATCGATGTATCTGTCTCATCTCAGGCCTTGGACAACAACGTCCAGGACTCTTTGCATCTCCATCAGCGAGCTCTAAATAGCCAAAATTCTACTGAATGCCACAGGAGAGAAATGAAGCCCTGAGTGCCAGAAGGACCCAAGGAAGAACTGCAGTGTTAGGTCAAAGTCATGGGGCTGGACTTTTTTTTTTAGTTGGAAAACATTATTTCCCAACACTGGTGTTCTTTCTAGTGAAGCTTTGGTATATGGAGTTTTAACTTCCTTTAATTTATCTTGATCAAATCAATAATCAATGATTTAATGTTCCTTGGTGTCCTCAGGTTTAAGACCTCCAGTTGTGGCTGGGAGTTACTATGGCATATAAAAAACTTGATATTGCATGTTTCTGAGATAAACTTGACTTTTTTCTTCTGAAGGAAGTTAAAGTGACTTCTGCACTGAGAAACTGTATTTATGTATGAACCATGACAGATGAAAATAGGCACAGGTTATTCTTTTTTTGTGGTTACATTTGCTGTTTACTTTTTTAACAGCATACATTATGATCACTGAGCAAGATTATGTCTGATGGGCTAAGGAATATATCACGAAGGAAAAACCACAGCAAGATAAAATACTATTTCAGAGAACTAACAAATGATGCCATAACTAGGAGCGAGAGATTTTCTGGTCTTAATTTGGGACGCTTTCAGGCCATTTGGTCTCACAAAGTTCTTAAGCCCTTTGAGCACAGGCTCTTGAAGGTTTATACGCATTCAGTAGTCTATCTAAATAACAAAAAAAAAACCAGATGTTTGCTGTATTTTATCGGTAATTTATTTCATAATCCTAAATTTTCTTACTGACACTGTCATGAGCTAGTTTCTTTCCCCTGCTCCGTACCTAAATATAAATCACATGAGAACTGGGACATTTATCTGATGCTCTAGTGTGTTCCAGCTGCTACGCCAGGCCCTGATGATGTATTCAGATCTGATACAGAGGGAGGGAATGAAAGTAAACACGGAAGAAGCAATTGGCTCTTCTACCAAACTTGATATTGTAAAGATGTGGGGCTCATGCATCCACAAAACATCCTTCAAGTCCCCAAATACAGTTTGGGGGTTAAATCTGAGATATCTTAGTTACTTCTATGTGTGAATCTCAGAAGTTATTTTGTGATTTATTTCAGAGCCACCTGGGTTTTGCCATATATGAAATCAACATGTTATTTTAGCAAAATTGCAATGCCATGTATTTCTGTGTGTCAAGCCACATTCAATCAGCAGCACTGCATCACTCCCATTGCCTGCCACATAAATCACCAACAACACAGACAGAACGTCAACACTTCCAGTTCTCAATCTGTTTGTTTTCAGCTTCAGCCTGTGCAGGTTGGTCACTTTATTCTGACCACATTGCAATCAGCTTCCTTTGTTAGTCTTTCCAGACACTTTTTTTCTTTCAGCCCAGAGATGCTTCTTCCAGCCTGCCCCAACAGGGCATCTGCATTGGTATTGCTAGGGTCGCTAGAAACCTGCATTGAGTAGTCACTGGACACACACACTCACACACACTCTGCATTTCTGCTTCTCCAGGAGATGATTTTGATTTTTCCTCTCTGACTGATGACTGGGAATCAGGGAAGCTAACTGCAGAGACTGCAATGGGCTGTTCCTCCAGCCACACCGTACCTCAGCCGCCAAGAGGAACTTCCCAGGAGGTGGGGCATCAGTCCCAATGGCCAGCATCTGCAGATTTCCAAGACAGCCCATTGGCTCATTCAAGTAAGTTCAGTTTTTTAAAAAGAATTGCTTCTAAATCAGCATTATGAAAAGTGTAAAAATTGACTTACATTTTATAAATGAAAAAGAACAAATAATTTCAAAAAGTAGAAAATAAAAAAAAAAGTGTTTGCTAGAGAGCTTTCCCCAACCCAGCAGAGAGCTCTTCTGTTCTGGAGCTGAGAAGGACTTGGAGACAACAACTGTATACCTAGGACTTGGTGTGAACCCGTGCCAGCTTGGGCAAGACCTCAGTGAGCTGTTCACAGAGGAGGTGGCTGGATAGTAGGCATCAGAAGCACCGAGTCTTCAGCATTTTATCATTTTTAGGAATCCTTGACACTGGGTAAGATGATGAGCTTTAATAGAAAGTACACAGGTGCCTGTTAACTTTACTCTGTACTTGCCTGTGTATTTGATGCACTCTGAAAAAAGAAAAGTAAAGAAAGAGCAAAACAAATAGCATTTTTAATGCTATGTCCTTGACCGGGAGGAGTCAAAAATATAAATGGGTTGATCTGGAACAAGTTCAGCAAGTGAACCCTTTTCCTCTAGTTTGCTAATATCAGATGAATCATGTTTGGGTGCAGCATTGCATCAAGATAATGAGAGCTGACACTATCAGCCTGCCAAGATCCAAAGCCTATCTCTCTGCTTGTCAGTGGGAACTCTGTGTACCACCACAGAAGAGGATTAACCAAATTCTCCAACACTTAGCATTTCCCCTTGTATAATAAAGCCATCAAAGACACTTTGTTATCCCAACACCTACAAAGAGAACTGTAAAGCCTTTGACGTGTATTTAATAGTTGTACTGGAAAGAAAGTGTAAGCAGCATGTTTGGTGTAGAACGTGGGATAGAGAGTGAAACAAATGAAGTTTCCAGGTTTTCAACATGTAAGAGACTTTAGCAGCACCTCCTTCAGGGAGCCCACCCTTCGCGTCATGCCTCTAGCTCCCAGGTGCTGCCTCTGTCATACCCATTATCTGCATTGATGTAGCATGTTTACCTGATCTCCCCTGTCAGACTTTGAGCTCCTGCGTTAAGCTGCTGGGTGAGGTCAAGGTCATTTGTGTACTCCACACTGTAGCTGTGCCTGGTGCAGAGTGGATGCTGTGTGACTGTGGCCGGCCAGTGATAAGTGTATTCCCCCACCTCTACCCCCGTACAGATAAGAATGTTGGGATTCAAGTGGGTCAGATGAGTAGCTGAGTCCCAGTGTTTCTTGCAAAATTCCCTGCAAACACAGTGCGTGCTTTTTGCAGTGTTTGGAGTGTCTCTCCCATCTGTTCTACCTGCTGCTCACTGAAGTTACTCCTACTCTTCCTCAAGAGCCTCACCCAATCTCCACTTTTCAGTGGACTATGAGGCTCTAGGTAGACAAAGCGTCCTCTTCCCAGACGTCCTTCACACGTCAGTTCGGAGTGTGTGTTCTGCTCCAGGTGCGAAGCAGGTAGATACACACACAGCAACATCTACATTGGACAAGACTTTCTGAATTCCACTGTGAAAACCAATTTACCATGTAATAATAAGTAATAGAACTTAATGGCTCATATTGGTGAAAATTCCAGGCACAGAGTCAAAGGTGCTCTTGGTCTGTGCCTTTAGGTGTCTCTTGTCTTCTGCAGTAGCGTTGTTCTTTAAAGGAACTTCTCTGCTTGGTGGTGGCAGGTGGCTCTGGGTCTGTAGCTTTCTCATTTCCCGTCTGGCAGGAAGGGACCTTTCTGCATTATGACAAGATTAAGATTGAGTTCTGTTGGTTCGGGCAGGGTCCTATCCTCCTGACAGAACTGATCACCTTGTTGGCAAGTTCACAGAATTCCAAAGCATGGGAATTGGTTCAGTGCTGTGAGGGAAATCAGCGGAAGTCTGTTACTCCACCCAGCCAGTGCACTGAGAAAGACAGGGGGTTCCCCAGGGAAAACGTGGGTGGTGTCCCCACAGCACAGGAAATGCACTGTTCTCAACAAATAAGTTTTAATTTAGTACAAAATGGATTTTAGCTTGGTTTGGTAAGATCACTGACAGAAATGAGAACAACATATAGTGGGATTGCAGGGAGAGAACAGCTAGTGACCTGGCAAGGTCAGGACAATCAGGGTGGGCCTCCTGAAGGAGGTGATACTTGAACCCAGTCAAAAATCGGCAATAAAGTGGGCAGCTACTTGAAGGGAGTCAGTGCCTAACTCATCTGAATTCACACAGGATGCACATTGTTAGAGTTCAAAGTTAAACCCATTTGCACTTCAGTATCCAAGTCCAAGATCTCTACAGCTTTTCTACCTAGATTTATTTCTGTGAAGAGATGTTTTCCAAATTCCACTTGAAATCAGGAAAGATTAAAAATAGAAGCACATTTTAAAAGGATATTGTGTATTTAATTGAACCCACAATAACTTATTTAATTCACAGTGTGCCTGAAACACTGTGCATTTGCAGTGACATAATTTCCTCCTGCTGTATTTTGGGATTCAATCTTCAGTTTTCCACCCACATTATGGGCTAAGTAGGTTTCGTTAGGTGATTCAATTGTCATTCATAGCAGAAATAGCAAAAAGTAATCGCATTCATAGCATAACACCATTCCAGATTTGAAACAACCACTGCATGATCGAGCCTTTGAAGCATTTGGCAAAGGTTTTGTTGAAATGTGTTTATACTTTCTTCCTGTCTCTATGTAGTAACCCTTAAGCCAGTTCTGATTGATTTTAGGTGAAGAGGGTAGTACTCCAGTTATTAATTGGTTTAGCGCCTGTGTTTATAACTTTCAGAGGGTTTGCAGCCATTTTCCACCATGATTTAATAACACTGAAATATTTGGCTGATCACAAAGGGTTTTGCAAGGACAAATATTCAATGATATGTGTTTTCTTTCGAGGCCTTCAGAGACTTCCACTATGCAAAGTTGCAACTGGCTTTCTGGGCTCCACTTCAGACAAAACATTATGTTCTGTCTAGATGTGATTTTTCATATCTTGGCTCTGGCACCTCATAGCTGTACCTCAAATACTTTCATCCTTTCTCTCAGGTTACTTATTTGCACACTGAAAGTAATGGTACCCACCGCACACAGGATTGCTGCATTGACTCAATGGGCTACTATGTGGAGGCACTGAGAGGCATGCTGCAAATGTTAGGCCTTCTTCTTGCAGCATCATCTCCGTGGTTCCATTGAGTCCATTAGTATCAACTCTACAAAGCCTTTCCACAGCTTTGGATCCAAAGGCAAGGCCCATACTAGTTAAGAAGTGTATGTGGAGTTTTGTAGCTGTAGACAAAACTGATTATTTGCAAAAAGTTTTCAGATGAATAGACCTAGATAACATTAAGCAATTTAATCTTCTTATTTACAACAAATTGCTTGATTTGGTATATATATATATATATATATATATATATATATATATATATATATATATATCTCAAAAGAAAAAACCTAATAATATATACTAATATATTATATATACTAATATATAATATATGCTAACATATATATACTAATATATATATTATTTGGCTCAAGAAGAGTATTAGTATGGCTATACTATTCCATAAGGGTTTGATGAGCAATGATGTCTAACTCATTTATTTTTTTCTTCCCATTAGAATCCAGCTCACTGCGAGTGGTCTCCTTTCAGGCTATCGTGTTTGCTGCATGCTTAATCATTTCTGCCTGTGCAAGGTAACTCAGACTTTATTCCCATGCAATGCTGTTTCCTAGTTAGTGAGGCTGGAATGCATGGATGGGTCCTGGCCTTATCCTACAGAGCATTTTAAGGCACTCTGTGACTTAGACTGGTTCGTTTGTTGGTCTTGGTAAGTGCCCCTCTTTCTTTCACTGCTGTCCTTCCATGGTCTTTCACAAAGCACGCAGAGTCTTGCTCAAAATTGGACTTTACCATATCTTACCCTGTGTTTAAAATGCTGGTGATTTGCATGGCATTGCAGAGTCTAAATGCCCTTCACTGGAGTTCAAAGGCATCTGAGGTCCCCAGGAGAGGACTGGGAATGCCTGCTGAGACTTCACCTTTTCCCTTGTACTTTTGTTTTGTCCCAACATCATAAAATAGGCTGAGGAAGCCATGCAGCCCCCAGAGTACAGGCTGCTCGTGCCTGAGGGCAGGCATGTTTTTGCACTAGCCTTGCCCACATCCTTGCCTTGTCCTTCCTCTGCCTTTCTGGCCCAAGTCTCCAGGACAGTGAAGGAGCCCTTTCTGTGCTGAGCTCACCCCAGGCCTTGGCATTTACTAGTGACTCCTAGAACACATCTCCAGGTAACATTGTAACACATGCCTTTCTTCGTTCTATTTAAATGTCACATCACAGAAGAGCATTCCCCAAAGACCCTGTACAAAGGTTGCTGCTCTTTCTACCCAAACATATCCCCCTTCACTTCCAAGCACTTTTCAGCACCTGACATAGTGAATGCTCTCTTGTTTCCATGTTTAAGATCTATCTTTATTCACAAGAGAATAAGTTACCCGTTGGCATAGACACTGGGTGTGTCCCTCACTGCTCTGCCCTCTGCCAAGGACTCATTGAGATTTGATTGGATGTAGGAGACGAAGGGGAACAGAACTGTGCTGAAATTTTGAGGTCCTTGACCTCTGGTCAGCAAATGCTTCTCGCTCTCAGGTCCCTTGTCTTGAGGGTTGAGCACCTTAGCATTAGTTTGAGGGGCTGCTTTTTAAATCCTCAGCGTTAGCTCCCATCACTGGAGATGCTAATTTAGGGATTTAGATCTGGTGAGAATTCGTATTTTAAAACAAGCGTCCCAGATAATTGGGAGGTTTGAGAAGCATTTTTAGATCACAACAGGACCAAAAGAACAAAAGTATGGGGGGAGAGTCTCATCGCTAAAAATAAATCTGTAGAATCCCACATTGTAAGTCTAAAGTTAGAAGAACATAGTGTGCCCTATCATAATAAACGCTTAGGAAATAGTTCAGTGAGGAAGCAGGATAGCTTCCTGTTTCCCAAACTTGCAGGAACAGGAAACCTTCTTCACAGGGTTATTGGCAGGGTGTTTCCTTCTTCCTAATGTGGTAATCAATGTGAGTACTCCTCTGCTTAGGAGGTGGAACTCGTGTCCAAAGAGCACAATATGGAAACGGAAAGGAAATATAGCTTTACTGAGGCTGAGTTTCCCAGCGTCATCTCATGTGAGCAAGGTTGGCATCAGGGCTGCCTGGCACTGACCACATGCCTGCCATGGGCATAGCAATTTCATCTACTGCTTTCCAAACTGTAGTTTAATCACAAGGAAAACAGCAGAAAAAGGGAGGGGCCAAACACTTTTTTTGTGAGAGCAGTATGCCCCTCCAGATGGTCAAGGCCGTCTATGCAAGAAGAGTCTGATGTATTGTCACTGCCCAGAGGAACCCAAAGGGAAATGATGACCTGGAGGATGGCATCTTGGAGCAGAAAAAATCATTAGAAAAGACAGAAAACCTCAGAAGGCATGCAGAGATGAGATGATAGTGATGCTCCCATGTGGATTCTTTGTTCCAAATGGGAAATTTGTAATGTTAAGATTCTGATAATAGAGAAAGTTGGTGAGTGGCAGAGGGCCCATAAGAACCCTCTGTCAGATTTTGCAATTTCTCCATATATTTAATTATTCTAAATAGAGATTATATAAGCAAGACTAGTTTAAGATGAGCTATTGATATGGGCAAGAACATGGATGCTTCTCACATTTAAGTAGTTGAAACAGGACAGACCAACTTGAATGCTACACACACTCATGTACAAGGGTTATATACATGCATATGTATGCTCATGTGTGGATATGCAAATGTGTACTGAAAGATAACTCAAGAAAATGCAAAAACTAACGAGTTGTTATACATATAAGAATAGTGGCGAATTCGTGGCGCATAGACCATAAGGGAGAACAAAGGAGTATTGGGGATATTCTCTCACTCATTACAGAGGTCTGTCAAAAGCACCCAAGTGTACCCGTTTTATGCTTCGTCGTACACTTATTGCGCACTAAGTTGTAGCCCAGTTTAAACAAAAAGTTTTGTAAATGCATGTGAAAATTCTCTGAAAGAATATACATCAAAAATTAGCAATAGGTACTTCTGGGTGGTAAATTTTTTTGATGATATTTTCCATTCTCTTTTGCATTTATTTATAATCTCTTTTCAATTATTTCTATTTTGGAGATAGAATTGAAAAACACCAATTTTAATGTACCCTAGTACACAAACTCACACTCAAATGGCAAAAATTTAAATATTTGATAATGTGCTTTGTTGTTGCTGTTATTTCTGCCAAGGTTGTTAAGCAGCCCACACGCTCCCTTGCTGGGAGCATGTTCCGACAATTTGGCTGAAAATCCCTAGATATCGCAATTTGGCAGTTTCCATCAAATCCAGATTTTCACATCAACTTTGACTTGGCCATAACATTTCTCAAATTTATCTTGCACATACACTTAGAATATGCTTTGGTTCACATCTGTAAAATGCTGTTCAATGCATTTTTGTAAGACTAGATAATTGTTTTTGAAAGTGTGATTCTTAGTGATATTTACTATGCACACAAATTGATTATCAATATCTAGTTCAGAGGGAGTTTAATATCTGGAAACAGAAACCATGCACCCACTAGCAATTGCTCTCCATTCTCCCTCCTTCGCTTCCTAAAAACCCTGAACTAATTTCTGTGTCAGTGTTTGTCTGTTCTAGAATGTTCCTACAGGCAGAATCACATACAGGTAGTCTTTGACCTCTGATTTTGATCGCTTCACATGATATTTCCAAGTTCATCCATGTTGTGGCATGCACAACTTCATTTCTTTGATTTATTATTGAGCAAAATTCCTTTGTGTTGATTGACCACATTTTGTTGATCCATTCAGCCGATGGGCATTTGGCTTGTTTCCACCTTTGGCTATTGGGAGTAAACGTTGCTATGAACAGCAGTGTACACAGTTTTTGTTTTGCACGTAGTTGCTTGTTTTAATTTCTCTAAGAATGGGATTTCAAAAAAAAAAATCTGAACCATTTTACATTCCCACCAGCAATTTATGAGTATATTCATCTATTTTCTGTTGCCATAACAAAATACTTTATTGAGGAAAGAGAAGTATTTTACCCATGGTTTTGGGGGTTGAGAGCATGGGCAAACAAATGAAAGCTAGTAAAGGTCTTTTTGGTTCCATCCATCATAATGTGATGGATGACATAATGGTGGGAGTGGAGGACAAATCAAACTCAAAGGACAAAACAGGAATCCAATGAACAGAGAGGGACCATTCTTTCTCTTTCTGTAACAACTCTCTCATGAGAACTCACTCCATGAGATCAGAAGTCAATTCCTAGTGACAGTGATGCCCCGATGACTTATTCACCTTTCAGTAGGCCATATCTCTTAATGGTCCATCATACTGGGGAACAAGCCACCAGCACACGAATCCTTTGGAGACAAACCACTCCAAACCATCACATGAAGGATCCAAAGTTTCCTCATTTTTGACAGCTGCTATTGTTGGTCCATCTGACCACAGCCACCAAGCTGGGTATAGAATGGTATCTCATTAGGATTTTCCTTTTTGTTTCCATGATGGCTATTGGTGTTGCCAATCTCATGTACTTATTGGACATATAATGTTTACATTTTGGTTGTTGTGTTGTTTGGTATATGAATTCAGTTTATGATTTGTGAATAGTTTCTCTGGATCATCCAGCTGATTTTCACTCTATTGATCATGTACTTTGGTATCCATTGTCATGAAGATTTCCTTGGTATTTTGTTGCACATGCTTTAAAGTTTAAACATTGAGGTTTTAAATTTCTTCTGAATTAATTTTTGTATATGGTGTAGGATAAGAGCTCAACTTCATTCTTTTACATATGTTTTAGTTAAATTCTGAAATTGTAAAGTATGAGTCTTCCAAATTTTTTCTGTATTTCTAGGATTGTTTTTAGCACTTGTGGGTACATAGACATAGGTTTAGTGGTAGCAAAAAAATAGAAACAACCCAGACATCCATGAATTGTGGCCAGGGTAACTAAATTAATGTTATGTAGTCTGTCTACATAACAGAATGATGTATAGTTGTGAAACACAGTAGAGAAAGGTGTAATGATGAAAAAGTAGTGGGAAATGCAGAGCATGTACACACAAGAATGTAAAACAATAAAGAATTCTAAGCTGTGCATGATTAACAACTATGAGATAGAAACATTGGATATGTGTGGTTTAAAAACATGTGTTAATATGTAGTTTTGTTATACATTATTTTATGCTTCTCCTTTAATGAATTTTGGTAAAGTCCAGTTTACCAAATGTTCAAGGGTCATGTTCATGTGTTTAGTGGCATAGTGACAAACAACATCAAATAGAAATGTCATGCCCTTTCTCACCTAAAGTTTTCTTCTAAAAACTTTGTGGCTTACATTGTGTGTCCATGACCCACTCCAAGCTGGATTTCATGGAAGACGTAATGGATAGGTACAAGCTGATTTGCATGTGAATGTCTAATAGTTCCAATACTATTGTTGAAAAGAATATCCTTTTTCCATCAAACTACTTCTGTACCTATGTTAAAATCAATTTACTGTATCTATGGGAGTTATTTCTGGGCTCTTTCTTCTCCTCTGTTGGTCTGTTTGTCCGTCTTTTGTCAATCCCACACTATCATTATTTGTAGTTTTATAGTGAACCTTGAAATGAGAAGTCTTTGTGTTGGAAAGGCGTAAGTAGTATGCTAATCTATGCAGTCCTGTTGTTTCAGATGCTTCGTGGGAGGGATATTAGCTGGTGTCTTGGCAGGCTCTGTGGTGATCACCCTAACTTGTAAGTAGCTGTTTCCCAAAGTGTTGCTCGGATTTTTCTATTTTATTTGAACCTCAGTCATTCAAAAACTTAAAAATGTGTTTTCTCTTTTTCACTCAAGATGTTATCAAACCATTGCTTCTCAGCCTTGCTGGCAGTTTCAGAGCTGCCACCTGCACTAGGTGAGTGTTGCCTGCGTGATGCATAAAGATGGCAGCCACCTGGGATGTGTGCAGGGCTCTGCTCCGTAACAGAGGGCAGCAGTAGAGTACTTGCAGGACTGTCCTGAACATCTGCCCTGAAGAAAAGTATCTGTTCCCGCTTTCTCCCTCCCAGATTATTATATCCACATAAACAGATTTAATCTTGAAGGCAATAGGATTAAGGAAATGATTAGGAAACTATATTTATTTCAAAGCCTTTAAAAGAAACTGGGCTTTCTATGAAATACCCATATGAAGATACCTTTCTTTTTGAGTTTCCTAAATGGCTGAGAAACTACCCATGAAATGATCTCAGTTACAAACTGGAATTTCTCTTCCCTCTCTTATTCCCTTAAGGAGCCACCATGTGCTGACCGATGTGGCTCAGCATAATTCAAAGAACTACTGAGCTGTAAGTAAGATGCTTCCAGAATTTCAAACAGTCTGCAAACAGAAACAAACATGCTGTCGTGAGCTGGATGGTGCTAATTTCCTGTGGCTGACAGACAGTGTCTATGGCCTGAAGACTGTCGTTCACAGTTCAGATTAATTTGCTCTCAACACTGTGCTTTCCTGTTGATAAAATCTTTGTGTTAATTCTGAAATGAAAAATAGTTTAGTGAAGATTTATTTTGTATGTCACTTCAGGTAACAGTGATTTACCAACACTTTGAAGGATACTTTCCATAAGTTGTAGGCATCCCAGTTTGGGAAGCAGGCACTGGTATAGCAAAATATTTGGGTCTGAAGGCTACCCAAGAAATGCTTATTCTTAACCCTTTTAGAAGTTAATGAGAGAATCAAGATCGCAGAATAGGGTAAGGACACGTTTAAACGGACGGAAAAACATTTAATCAGGATGAAGAAGAGAGGACACGTTCCAGGAAATAGGAGAGGACAGAACAACAGCAGAGGGGTACCTGGAGACTGACAGACACAGGAAAGCAGCGGACACAACGATGTGGTGTTGCAGTGACTGATACACCAGCTGCATTCAGCTAACTGCGATCTGAACTCCACCAGCAGCCAGAACTCCACCAGCAACCAGGTGGGAAGGGACCTTCACTGGGAGTTTGGGAGGTGAACCAAGACAAAGAACCGCCCATCCTGCTGGCCCGTTTGATTTGACCAGGAGAGAGACAGAGCAGCAGATCCCAGATGGACAGTGCAAGAACAGGGTGGATTTCACAGCCCAGTCAGCCCCCTAGAGCCGAATTGGGCACCATTTTGCCTAAGGTGGCAAAGGCAAGGGAAAAAGACTGAGCATACACTGAACTGGGAGTGAACTCATTTCTGACTCAGTGAACTGCAGCAACTGGATATTCTACAAGTTCCACCCAAGACAGGTCTGGGTAGCCTTCAGACCTGACAGACAGCAGATCAACAACTCTGGTAGGCATGTCAGGCACCGTTTTGTACATTGTGGCAAAAGCTTTAGGACTACAGGGGACAACAGTGAACTGCACATGTGCTGAGCTCGCAAGAACTCACTGAGTTCCATGGATTGCACTGGTCCCACAGGAAAATAATACTGACTGTGGCATCATATGGGTCAAAATAGGTCCGTGTGACACCCAGAACTAACAGCCAACAGATTCCTACAAGATCAGCACCACCAACAACCTAGCTATGTAGGACACCTGGTGTCTCCCTAATCCTGGAACCTGCTCCAACCGGAAGTGGGAGAAAGGTTGTACAGACAACAGGGCAGCCTCAGCATGATAGCACAGGAATTGGAGACTGGTAAGCCAGGAGTTGGGGCTACAGAGGTCTTTGTGTAAATCTAACATAAGAACCCAGACCTGGAACTTGCTGGATAGAGTGGCACAAGTGGCTGCAAGCAAAAAGTTGTGTACCAACGGCAATAGTAAAATCAAACTGTAGATCTGTGGGTGACACAGCTTAGAAACCTGCCCCAAGGAGAAGATTCTGATAACTAGAAGCACAATGACCAAGAACAAGAGACAAAAGCACAATGAATATTACTGAAAACTTCCCTGCAAAGGAGCAAAGGCCTTTGCCAACCTCAGATTTGAGGAAGACATCGAGAAAATGGGGGACACAGAATTCAGAAAACGCATTATAAAGCTTCTAATCAACAATGAGAAGCACATACAAGAGTTCAAACAATTTAAGGAATATTTTACACAAGCAATAGCAACAATAAAGCAAATCAAGGCTGATATATCAGAAATTAAGAACACAGTAGAGCAAATTAAAAATACAGTGGAGAGTCACCAACATACAATGAAGCAAGCAGAAGAAAGAATCTCAGAATTAGAAGATCTCCTGTCACCAGGGGGAAGCAAACAAAAAGCTGGAAGCAGAGCTGGGTCAGGCCAAAAAAAAAATTCAAGAATTGAAAGACACTATTAAAAGGCCAAATGTAACAGTTATGGGAGTCCCAGAAGGTGCAGAAAAAGAAGGTGAGTTTGCAAATGTATTTAATAAAATAATAAAGGAAAATTTCCCTCATCTAGAGAAAGAATTGGGAAACAAGATCCAGGAAGGGCACAGAACTCCCAATAGGCCTGATAAAAAACAATCTTCACCAAGACACATGATCATCAAGCTCCCTTCAATTGAACATAAGGAAAAGATCCTTAAATGTGCACGTGAAAAAATCAATTGACATATAAAGGAATGCCAATTAAGCTCACAGGAGATCTCTCACAGGAAACTCTACAGGCCAGAAGAGAATGAAGGGACATATTCCAGATTCTAAAAGAAAAAAAATGTCGGCCCAGGATAATACATCCAGCAAAGCTTTCTTTTATCATTGAAAATGAGATAAAATTGTTCCACAGTAAAGAAAAGTTAAAAGAATTTGCCTCTTCCAAACCTGCCCTACAAATGATACTTCAAGATGGTCTCTTGACAGAGAAGAGGAGTAGCACCAAACAAAACCAAAGGCAAATGGGAAGAACATCCCAGTAAAATGACAACAGAAGACTAAACCAATGAACAACCCATTCCTAAAATGACAGGACCAAAGTATCTCCCATACGTACTAACCCTGATCACAAAATGTCTTGAGCTCAATCAAACGTCATGATTAGTAGACTGGATTAAAACACAAAACCCATATATCTGTTGTCTAGAAGAGACATATTTCACCAACAAAAATCGGCAGAAACTATATTGCATGGGTTTTGATGTTTTCTGTTCGTTTCATCTCTTCAAAACAGTTTCTTCTGATTAAATTCTTCAGTGACTCGTAGATCATACAGTGGCATCATTTTCTTCAAGAAGGTTATTCATTTTCTTTTCTTCAGCTGCATGTTAGTCATTTAGTAGCATGTTATTTAACTTCAAGGTGTTGTTAATTTCTTTTTTCTCCCTGATGTTGATTTTGTTTTGTGGCTTTTCATTTAAAGGGATGTATAGTATCTGTGTAATGGAGACTGTCATATCTAACAACGTGTTATTTAACTTCATGGCATTGTAAATTTCTATTTTTCTTCCTATTGCTGATTTTGTATTATGACTTTTCATTTAAGGGATGTACAGTAGCTGTGAAATGGAGGCTATCATATCTAGATGTGAGGATACAATGCAGTATGCGTTTCTACTTCCAGACAAAGATGGACTTACAATGAAACTGTTTACTATATCTTGACAATAGGATGCTGAACTGTCTGCCATTGTCCATGCTCACAATGATGGACATATGACTGTGTATGAAGAACTATACTTTAGTAATGATATAGGGGAACTAGGTGGTGGTGGTGGGGAATTGGGGCTGGGAAAAGGGACATACCAGGAGCCTATGGAATTGTATCATAAAAAATAAATTAATTAAAAATAATAATAATAATAAAGAAGTTAATGAGTTTGTTTAAAGCTCTTAAGATATCCATTTCCCTGCCCCAGCCCCCGGCTTCTTTTGGCGCTGAGTGGGGCTTAGAGGCATGACGTATATGACATACACTACAGGTTTGCATGGGGGCTCAGCCTTGTATGCTGATGAGACACATCAGTCTCCCTGACAATGTCTTGCCAAAAAAATTTTACCCCAAAAGCCTTTAAGGGCCCAGCACGGTGGCCTAGTGGCTAAAGCCTTCACCTTGAAAGCTCCAACATCCCGTATGGGCACCAGTTCTGATCCCGGCAGCTCCACTCCACATGCAGCTCCCTGCTTGTGGCCTGGGAAGGCAGTCAAGGACAGGCCAAAGCCTTGGGGGCCTGCACCCACGTGGGAGACCTGCAGAAAGTTCCTGGCTCCTGGCTCCTGGCTTTGGATCAGCGCAGCACCAGCCATTGTGGTCACTTGGGGAGTGACTCATCAGACGGAAGATGTTCCTCTCTGTCTCTCCTCCTCTCTGTATATCTGACTTTGCCATAAAAATAAATAAATCTTTTTTTAAAAAAAAAGCTATTTAAAATCTGACTTTTAGAAGTGAAGACATTGCTACTGTTCTTGAGACAGGTGGTATAAATCTCCTCTTTCTTGGTCTTAAGATTAGTATTTGCAATCAATAGAAAAGATAATTAGTCCTTATGAGGAGCAGTTTCTCAAAGTTTGGATGGGAACTAACTGTTCTAGAATCGACTGAGGAGCCTATTTGGAAATGGTGCGTATCTGAGTCCCAATGCTAGCCCGCCAAAGTCAAAGCTTCTGCGCGGCTGCACTGGATATCTTGTCACATTAAGCATGAGAATTTTGGAAATATAATTTCTAAATCTTTACCTTTATTTTCTAAACTGGCATTGCTTAGCCTACTCAAACTTGCAAATGTGTTTGTTCTGCACTATTTAAGATCTCCAGGTCAGTGAACAGACACTGATGGAACCTCTGCCATTAATGAGATGCCATTACCAGGTACCAAGGTCACAATGCCAGGACACATTGTTAGCCTCAAGATCTCAAAGTCTGATGAGAGGAATAGACATGTAAAGGGTGAGGTGAAGCTGGATTTTAATTTGGTAAGGTGGAGAGTTGAGCATCAGTAGGAAGGTTTTCCCCAGACCAGGAGGGGTGGGACTACAGACAGGAAGATCCACCTGTCGCAGCAATATCCTACGTGTTGGGGTTACAGCATCTGTTTCTTTTTCATCCCCTTCCTCTGCTTGGAAACCCTTGCTTGTTCTCTCCTCAAAGTGATTACACCAGGATGTTATTTCTACAGCCTGTTTACGAAATAAAATCTCACCTTGGATCATTCGTGTATCCGCTTGAACTTGTTCTTTTCTTGTTCGCATGCTGCTCAGATTCTTTCTGTTTCCTGCCCAATCGGCCTCATATGCAAACACTCTTCAATTTAAGACTGGTGAGCACAAGGACTATTGAGGTTTTTTTCTGTATCTAATCGAAGACCTTGAAAATAGTATGTACTCCATAAATATTCATGCAAGTGAATGTATTTGCTGCATCATTCCTTGAAGTACTTACTATATAGACCAGGCTCTGTGCCTATAGGTTCAAATTTTTGCAGTACTCTCTTATAGAGCATATCCTCTCTCTTATATAACATATCCAGAAGGTAACAAGCCAAGACATGTTTATTAATATCAAGTGTAGGAATGTATCCGAAATCTTCCATCAGTTGGTGATGAGGATCTGAGGTGGTGGAGGACAAACCCTGAATTTGGTTAAAGAAGCATTACTACTGAAGTCTTCTCTCCCTCCATAATCTTGCACCATGCAGGCACTTCAGAGTTTTTTACACCTCAATGTGATCATTCAGCTGCCTTCCTTGTTAAATTTAAAGCCTGTGAGTATATGGAGTTCCTATTCACCATTTCCCTAAGTGTCCTTTGCAAATAAAGGTCACCACCACAAGCTTCCAGCAGGACAAATAGTGTGTCAGCATTTACAGTGTGCCTTCTGGGCATTTATTCCTCCACTGTAACAAGGTGCTGTCTGCTGTCTCTGCTATCTGAAAGACTGTGTTCACAAACTTGGCGAGTGAGTAAATCTTAGGTAATACAATATGGGGAAGTCTGTGTGTTAACCACATATAGTGCAAGCCACAAGAGACATACATAGAGTGGAAGTTTTAACTACATACCAACCTGGGTTTGGGGACTGAAGCCTATTTGGCCTTGCACAGCCAAATGAGAGCACTCGGAACTACTGAGGCAAAATCCAAGAACTGTTCTAAGTTGAGTTTCCTATTTCTAGTTGTGATGACTTAAGCTAGCTGTGTGGGTGTGAGTGCACACCGTGATTACACACTGCATTTCCTGTGTGTGCGGATGGATTATGCATTTCTGTTCTCCTTTCTCTGATCTAGGTTTCCCAAAAATTGACAACTTACTTCGGAATGCCTCTGATGACTGTCTCCAAGCTGAGTATCTGGAAATCGTCCGGCTTGCAATCTATTTGGAACCAAAGATTGTATTGGAAGGGAAGGAGCAACTGGATAATTGAGAAGAAACATTTTAATTTGGCTGTGTGATTTTAAAAAAAATTCTCAGTTTTCCCTTGTAATTACAGTATGTTCATGAAAATTATATTAATTTGCCTTTCCTTTGCAAACATTGGCAGTTGAAAGAGAAAGGAATGGGAAATTTGATGGAGAACAGACTCACTGGAGGAAAAGTTACCCCTTTCACGCTTTATAAACAGTGGCTTGCAAACATTTGTCTTCACTAGAGAATTCTGTGAGGAGCTCGTATCAATGATTGCACCTACCCCTTGCAGATCTGCTTTTATTAAATAATAATGCATGTATATGGTCAAAGCAATTTGAAACAAATACATTCACTCTCAGCATTCAACATAATGTTGCAACCATTCATCATTTGCCCCACAGTCACAGTTCAACAGTTTGCTGGTAACTACAGGTATCATGGCCTAGATGTGCTGGGTCCCCTAAGTGTCCCTGTGTTGGAAGCTTGGTCCAGAAACAGTGGACTCTATTAGAAGCGGGATCCATGGGAGGTGTTTCTGGGTCTTAGGGACCCTGGACTCAGAAAGAATTCATGAAGTTATCAAGAATCCCGTGCTGCTCTGCTGTCTCACCGTGTGGTGTCTGCTTCTTGCATGCTCTCTTGCCAATGTAATTCCATCCACCAGGAGATTCCTCTCAGAGCTGAGCAGTCACTGGTGCCCTGTCCCACACTTTCATAAGTATGAACTGAATAAGCCTGTTTTCTTATTAAGTACTCATTCTTAGTTATTTCATCTTGGTGATGGAAAAAGAACTAATACAGAGTAGGCAATCATTGATAGAATAAATAAAGTTCATCAACTTATTTTATGTACATATATATGCTATTTTAGATACCATTTCCTATATATTTTTAGTAATTTAAAATGTATCTTTGGAAAAATTTCTCTCTTCCAGAAACTAACCAAGCCCGACCCTGCTTAGCTTCCGAGATCAGACGAGGTCAGGCGCATTCAGGGTGGTATGGCTGTAGACTGGAAAAATTTCTATTCAAATTTCTTGCCCATTTTTGAAAAAGAAATTAGGTCTTTATGGCTTTTCTATAGAGTCACGTGGATAACTTACATGTTTTGGATATGTAAGGAATACATATCAGATACATGTTTTAGAAACATTGTCTCCAAATCTGTAGGTTGCCTTTTCATCCGGTTGGTTGTTGGTTGGTTGTTTCTTTTGTTATGCAAAAATGTCTCAGTTTAGTGTACTCCCACGTGTTTCTGAAACTTCGTGGTTTCATGTAGTCCCACTTGCTTATTTTTGTTCTGTTGTCTGAGATTCTTGGTGTGATGATGAAAAATAAAATTATTGCCAAGGCTAATATCCGTTTTCTTCTTGGAATTTTATGGTTTCAGGTCTCATACTTAGGTCTTCATTACATTTTAAGTGGATAATTGTGTGTGGTGTGAGATATGGGTCCGAATGTATTCTTTCATGTGGGGACATCCAGTTTTTCCAGTAATGTTTACTCAAGAGACCATCTTTTCCCCAAAAGTCTTCAAAAAGTAGTTGCTGATTGAGTTTTACGGTAATGACTCTTTCAGATCTCTGCGGCTTTTCCACTCTGGCTGAGGTCCAGAATTTCTGACCCAGTATTTTGTAGAGGGTCTAATGTGATAATGGCAGAGATGGTGTTGCATTAGAGAGTAAACGCTAGAGGAAATGTACTAGGCAAGAGGTGGTTGGTTTGTGTGCCTGAGGTTGATTTTTAAAACTGTTTTTATCTCTATAGTTCTACTTACTTCTTCAAGTGACTTAAATAATAAGAGGCTGTGTTTCTTTATAAAGAACACAGCAAATTCTCAATGTTGTGTAGTCCACTCCTTGGTCATTTGTAACTGCTGAAGTTGATCATAGTAGTCAGCCTATGAATCCATGAGTGTACTTACGGATGTATCACTGTGTCCTGTCTATCTGTTTATTCAGTCATTATGTATTCCGTCTAGCCCCTGGAGAAATGAAGACAGCTGAGATTTCTGTGCTTTGTGGATTCCTGCCACTCTAAAATAGGCAAAACAGCCACTGAAAAACGCAAAATCTTATTGTTAAAATATCACAAATACAGAAAATAAAATAAAAATGTAGAGTTTAATAAATAATCACAGTGGAGGCTGACATGTTAAGATGTGGAGACAAAGTGCAGTATGTCTCTATGAATCCAGACCAAAAAGGGATTCCCAGTGAAACAGTTGACAATATCCTGTAGGATGCTGGGCTCTCTGACATTGTCCATGCCCACAATGTCTGGAAACACTGCAGTGTCAGCATGATTGACTTATGATTATTCATGAAGGAACACTCATTGTAATACTAGAGGGGAAATATAAGGGGGGAGGATACGAGCTTGGGGAGGGGAACAGAAATCGCAGAACTTATGAACTGTAGGGGAAATCCTTGGGGAAATCCCAGAACCTATGTACTGTATCATAAAACAATAATAAAAAATAATTTTAAAATGATTATAAAGAGAATGTCCTTTTAAGAACAAAATATAAAAAAGGACAGTGTCTTTCTCGCTTCACCAGGAACCCTTCAAGTGTTCTGGTTCAAGCTCTGAACCTAACCCTCATCCCACTCTGAATAAACAAGGTTCTGATCTTTCTGCTCATCGTTTGTGTTCTTCTTTGGTACATTCCTAATTCTCTGCCTTGCTTTGTTGGTTTCTTCAGAATATTCCTTAGAGGTCTCATTGTAAGCATGAATTCTCCCTCCAACTTCCATCCCTATCCAACCTTTGTGTGTATCTTGTAGGCATTGAGGCATTTGTCTTTTCAATTGAAATTTTGCTGTCTACAATTCTGTGTTAAAGTTTAGTGTTTCCCTTAGTCTTCTTAACTTCCTACTACAGCAAACTACTTAGTATAGAGACTTACTCATTCTTGGTGTTGACTTTTTGCTGGACAGTTACTTTAAGGCCAGTGTCACATTGTTCATCACCAGGGACTTTGCGTATTTTGTGCTGTCAACAGCCATTTTGGTTTAATATGTGGATCTTTGGTTCGTTAGAATTGAAATCCATGGTATTCCAGTTTTACCATGTCTCCTTCATTTATTTGTTGGGATGTTTCTGTACAGGAAAACATGCAGCATTTGATTACTCAGGCATTCATATTTATTTATTTATTCCATGTTACAGTTTCCGTTCCTCCCTCCCCAAACCTCCACGCCTCCACTAATTCCCCCATGTAATAACAATAGCATAATCCTTCACAATCAGTCATAAGTCCATCATTCTGCTATCTAAGTGTATCCTGACATTGTAGTCATGGAAAATGGCAGAGAATCCAGAATCTTATTGTCAAGAAATATTCAACAGCTTCATTGGGAGTCCATCTGTGATTTGCAGTGTATTTTCACATCTGTATGTGATAGATGCTACTACACAGTTACAATGCATTCTCGTAAGTGCAAAGCCATAGAACAAAATCGACAACAGAGAGAAAAACAGAAAAATTTTACAACAACATGAAGCTAAATAGCATGCTATTAAATGACCAATGTGTCGCAGAAGAAATGAAAAAGAAAATCAGACCTTCCTGATGCAATCTATGCTAATGTGTGACCTATGAGTCATGGGGGAAACTAATATGAAAACAACAAAACCTTTTTTTGAATGAATGAAAATAAAAACAAAAATATCAAACCCCCTGTGATGTAGTAAAAATAGTATCGAAAGGGCATTCATCTTTTAAAGTGAATGCTAACGTGATATTATTACCAAGAGAAGAAATTCCATGTACTTTATAGTTACAATTTTAAGAATATAATGATATTTCCCTTCATTCCATCTTCCTCCCTTCTTTTCTTTCTCCCAACCTTCCTTTTTTTAAGTGAAAGGAACATGATAATGTTCTCATGGAGCCAGTGTCACAACAGAGAGAACCAGCAGATCAAGTGATTACAGGTGTCAAAGACACTCCAGAATCCCTCCCTCCTCCTATTGCATTGATTTAAAAACATTTACAGAGTCAAATTTTTCATGAATTCTGATGACTTCCTCTTCTGAGTTCTGACTAAAAATTGTAGTCCTCTGTTCTCTTCTCAAGAGAAGACATCTTATTGTCTTCTCTAAGACATAAAAAAAGACATGCTAAGAAGCAACAATAGGAAGAGAGGGAAAAAAAATAGAGCAAAGCAAACTGTTATCAGAAATGGAATCGTTGAAGAACCTGTCCTGTGCTTGATTCTGGTAATTTCACACCATATGTTCTATTACATCCTTCAAGAACACCTGCAGGCAGATGGATTGCTTGATTTTCTGTGTCAACTAGTCCAGGCTATGGCACCCAGTTATTTGATCAAACAGTAGTCTGGATGTTGCCATGAAGATCTTTTGTAGATATGATTAGCATTTGCAACTGGATGGTTTTCAATAGAGTTTCCATGGAATGAATGGGTCTCATCCAGTAAGTTGGATGCCCTAAGAACAGAGACTGCCAACACTGGAGGTGTGTGTATGTACGTGTGAGCAGCAGAAAGGGAGCATCTGGCCTCTCTTCTCATGGCTAGAGACCACTGTCAGGAAGGGCATAAGTGAGCGAGGTGTGCTGCCTTGAAGATCAAACACTGACTCACTCTTGCCCCAAACACTAACCCAGGGGAGTTTTACATGATCCAAATGATTAAATGAGAACAACCATCTTTGATGGACAGCCATGACCTTTATTTTTTGATCTACAGTTCCTCAAATATGGTTCCTCAGTGAGTTGGGATGAATGAGACGCAACAGAATAAAGATATTGACTGCCCTGCGAGGGTCACCTAGAGATCTCCGTGGAGGTTTATGTCAGCACTGCTCCTCAAAGAGCTTTCCTTTTTAATGTAACATCACCTATGCCCCAGGAGCTGTATCTACCTCACCTGTAACCCTCACTGTTGTCCTAGCCAGGGTTATTCTTTGTCAGCTGTCCCAACAGGCAATCCGTGTATGATCTGAAGGATCCAGCCAACTCTTCTTGACCTTGAAACCCTACTTTCAATCATCGGTGGCTTAGTAACATATCCAGTGTGCTCTCTCTTAATTACCAGAGGCTTGGGTGTGACATGTTCCTCCCCTTCTAGGATGAGTTCCATCATCGAAAGGGAAAGTTGGGGAGCGCACAAATATGATGAGCTCTGTCACACCCATGCCCGCTTTAAGGATGAGACAGATCTCAGAGAGGAAGCAAGCCTTGCCCTGACTCTGAATGTATAAAAGATGCAGATGGGCTTTGTCTAGCCTAGATTCCTGAGCAATCTACCCCAATCTGCTCAGCCCTACACTCAGACAACAATGCTCCAAGCACAGGCCTCTTCTAGCTACTCCAAGACACTGCAGTTCAAAACCATCTCTCTGTGCCACAGGGGCTGCCAATCACCACTTCTAAAAGGAATCCCACTATTGCTCACATGACACAGCAGACACCTGCCAATTTGGCACACTTCGCCTCAATGCAGGCCTTGATGAGGTTTGATGGTGTATTTTTTTTGTAAAAAAAGAAAAAAATAGAGCCCACTGTGCTGGCTGCATTGCCTCCATCTGTGCCATGCTGGGTGAAGTCTGCTACAGCTGCAAGCTACACCTGCTAGGGAGCTAGTTGGGGGGCCTAAGGGGTAGGAGCAACTTAGTAATTATTTGTATAATTTTCTTTCCATTTTTTTAGCCTTAAAGGGAATTAAAAACAAAGAAAATAACATGAATGGAGAAATACAGGCTGGTGTATTAAGACTCACATTTTCGACCCAAATGACATGTTGCATTTGCGTTGTGGAGAGAAAGGACTCTCCTCCTCCAGCTCAAGCTGGATTGAAACCTCCTACCTTTGTGTGGATGTAGCTCAAGTTCAGACTGAGAGTGATCTGCTATAGGGAAGAGAAAAGAAACAGCGTCAGCACTTCCGTTTTCTTCTGTTGTCTTTAGTTTTTTTTTTTTCTTTTCACAGTGAAAGGAAAAAAAATCAAAGACCATTTTATAATCTTGCACCTTCCCCAATGCCCTGTTTCTTCTGCTCAGTCACACACACACACACACACACACACACACACACACACTTTTTTTTTTTAGTTTATTTGATTGGGAGAGAGGGAGGAAGAGAGAGAGAGAGAGAGAGAGAGAGAGAGAGAGAGAGAGAGAGAGAGAGAATTCCCCATGTGTTGGTTCATTCCTCAAATGCTTGTAACAACAGCAGCTGTGGCACTCCAAAGCTGGGTGCCAGGGACCCAGCAAACAGCAGCTGTGGCACTCCAAAGCTGGGTGCCAGGGACCCAGCAAACAGCAGCTGTGGCACTCCAAAGCTGAGTGCCAGGGACCCAGCCACTGGGGCCATGGTTTCCTGCCTCCCAGAGCAAGCCTTAGCAGGAGGCGGGGAATTTGGCAGGAAGCTAAGATCAAATGCAAGCATTCCAATGTGGCATGCAGGCATCCCAAACTGTGTCCCAAGCTAAGCCAGATGCTTGACTCTCAGTCAACAATCCTGAAACCAGCCTGAGACACTCTTCCTGTGGAATCCCACCAGTGCTCAGCTGGGCTGTGACCTACATCAGTGCTGCATCACTTGGATAAGACAGCTAAACTTTCGAAGCTTTAATTTTCTAGCCTTTAAAATGGGATGACAATATTACCTGATGCACAGCATTTTATGAGAATTAAAATAATCCACTCAAGAATAAGTGCTTAACATGGACCACAATACAGATGCACAATGACTTCTTTCAATGCGGGAGCTTCCATCATGTCAGCATCACTGTTGTTATTATCACTGTACTACTTAGTACTAGTGGTATATTAGTACTCGTAGTATTTCTGACTTAGTACTAGTGGTGTATTAGTACTCGTAGTATTTCTGACTTTCGGGGTCATGGAAAACTTTTGGTTAGTAGTGAGATGACAGATGACAGAATGGAGAGACAGTAATTGACTGAGTTTTGGCCAGGGCTGTGTTAATCTAACTGGAAAAATGTTTCCTCCAGTATTTAACATAAGGCAGAGATGAAGAAAGCCAGTGATTTTGAAGGCAGATGGATGCAGACTCAGACAGAATTGCGGACAAAGACATAGATTTCTGGCTGCCCTGCATTTGTAGCTTTGTGCTATTGTAGTTTTTTTTTTGTTTTTGTTTTTGTTTTTGTTTTTGTTTGCCATTTGCAGTTTTGTGTTATTGGATTTAACAGCTTTTTTGAACCCCTTTCTTCATCTCCAAATGTGATGTCATCCCTTGCAGCCCTCTCTGAAGTGCTGGGGGTAGTGCAGACGGATGGTAGCACTTTATTAGCACAGAGAAGATCAAGAGAAAACCAGCCTACATAATGGCATCAAAAAGGAGAGCCTTTAAAAATAACTTCTTTAACTTGTTTCTTTTTATTTCGAAAGTGACTCACCATCATTTTATTTAAATAAAAAAGAGAAACTTCAAATAAGTGAAGGAGGCGAAATTATCCATCATCCTATAGTTAAGAAGAGCCACTGCCAGCAAGTTGCTGGTTTTCCAAGGACACGGACACGATGGGGAGGTTGACAAGATAGGGAAAACAGGCTACCAGGAGAGAAAAGTTTCGGACGTTGAGCCAGTCGCCATCTGGGGTCAGTCATGTGGCCACTGCCCTGCTGGAGCTGGAAAACTCCTCCAGATGACAGGGCCAGCTCCCTGCTATGACCAACTGTAAGTGCAATGCTATCAGCTGTCACATTGGTCCAATGTCATGGCACTCCTCACCCAAGATAGAAACCATAAAGATTAGCATGAAGGGAACTTCATCAAAGGGAACCTGGACATAATTTTAACCTCAGTTCACACAGTGTATCAGGGAGTCCTCTCTCTCTCACTTCTTTCCTTTTTTTCTTTTTAAAGATTTATTTATTTTTACTGGAAAGGCAGATAAACAAAGAGCAGAGGCAGAGAAAAAAATCTTTTGTCCACTGATTCACTCCCCAAGTGGCTGTAACGGCTGGATCTGAACCCAAGAGTCAAGAGCCTCCTCTGGGTCTCTTGTGGCTTTCCCAGGCGACAAGCCGGGAACTGGATGAGAAGTAGAACAGCCAGGACTTGAACCGAGGTTCATATGGAATCCTGGCAGATGCAAGGCAAGAATTTAGCCACTAGGCTCATGCTGGGCCCCACTCTTTCCTTTCCACTGTCAGCCCCTACATGCTTCTGAGGCCATGCAACTCAGAGGGTCATAGTCACATGAGTGAGGCAAGGAGACAGTGAGATCGGAATAATGGGCTCTAAAGTGGAGGGGCCTATCAGTAGCTGTTTCCACCTCTATCAGGGTATCATAGAGACTTACTAAAATCGAAGTGGCCTTTGGTCTCTACTTCCCTACACAGCTTTCAGCCCATAGCCCAAGTCTTTCTTCCGACTGCCAGCTGCTGAACAGTGACCATTTCCATCAAGAGCATCTTCATGTCCTTGATACGTAGCTAGTGCCAGCTGGGGAGGTGAGCACTAGGATTTGCGAGCCCTTGAGGGCACTGGTGGCAAAGCTGTGCTTTGGCTGTGTGGTGACTGGGGTGTGTTGATATCTGGCATCAGAACTATTGCTTGGTTGAGTTGTATCTGTCTTAATGCCACTCTGCTTCCTTCTGGATATAAATCTGTCATCAGTACCAATTGCTGATGACCGGACAGAGTGCATTCAGTCCTGCAGATGAATTTCCAAAGAAAGGTAGACCAAACTGTATCATTCTCCCACTTCACCCAAAATTGGCCTTGCCTTGCTATGGACTATCGGGTGCTGCATCTCCCACATGGTCCCGCTCTGCCATCTTGTCCAGAGCAACTCACTCTTTAACACTGTTCCCCAATCACAGGGACCTCCCTCAAACACATCTGGGTGTCTGGTGTCATCCTGCAATAAAGAAAGCAGGGTTTCATGGAGAGTGACTAGTTCTAGAACTGGCAGTGCAAGCACATGGGGTGATGCCAAGGCATCTTGCAATGTCACTGGTTAAGAAAATGCTGAAGGGGAAATAAGACATGATCATGGAAGCACATCACCATGACAAAGGAACGAACTGAAAGTAACGAAATGAAATAACACTGGAGTTTAACTCCATAAATATTCATGAATTCTTAGTAGTGGAATTAATTAGTTGACTGCGTAAGTTAACAGAGAGGACTAGACTCCTGCACAGAAAACCAAGTGATCTATGTAAACACTCCTCAGTCTCACGGGTGGAACATAGCTCACCATCCTTAAGGGGTGTGCTCTGTGGATTCTTCTATTCCAAAGACTGCAGGTTGGCAAGGGGGCCGGGAGGGAGGAGTGAAGCAATCAACAAATGCATCTCTAGCAGGTGATCAAGGTTAGCACTAACATACATGTGTGGACAATACATACTTTGATGGATTGAAAATGATGTATTTCTCCACGGTCTTCCTCTGAAGACCTTAACACAACCCTAGTTGAAGCATGAGAAGGTTTGGTGAGTGAGGTCTTTCTCTGCTTTTGGGACAAATGGTGCCCAACAGAGCTGTATGCCAAGGAAGGTGACATCATATTCTATGGCCGCCAGCAGACTTGATTGATATGACAAAGTCATTTCACAAAGAACAGATATCAAATAACATGACTGACAGGGAAGTAAACATTTTAGGATTAGAGTAATTCAGAATATATTAGCAATTAAAATAAACTTATTATCATTAGTGAAATTAGCAGTTTCTTGCAATTTACCCAGGAGTCTCATTTCAAGCCGCCTTAAAGATTATATTTGGAAGAATTAATGTTCTCAGAGACATTTTTAAATTTTGTTGATTTCTTTTACTCCTATTCTTACCTGCAATTAGTTGTACCCAGTAGTTTTCAAGTAATCGTCTTGGGAACACCAGGTTTCCTATGAGTTAGTCCCATGTGTTGATATGCTAACACTGAATAGTATTGTTTACTCTTTCTCAAAGAAAATTAAATTAGTGAAAATATTTTTTAGATTTGTTTTTTATAATTTTTTTAGACCTTCAGCACTTGTTATGCTTGTCTTCTAGAAAGTTCTAGAAAGTTTAGAAAAAAATAAACCTTCTAAACTTGAAGCAAATATACTAACCATGGAAAAATCTTAACCATCTTCATCATCTTTCTCAAATCAATAGTGCCTTTATTTTGTGCATGCAGGTGTTTGTGGTACAATTTTACACAATGACAGAATTGGTCCTGCTCCTCCCCTCTCCTCCCCTCTCCTCCCCTCTCCTCCCCTCTCCTCCCCTCTCCTCCCCTCTCCTCCCCTCTCCTCCCCTCTCCTCCAATAGGTAGGATGTCTCTTAGAACCAGAAGGTCCCAAAATGTTAGTTGAAATGAAAATGAGCCTGCAAAGAGAACCAAAAGGACTGAAACTACTTGATTATTCCGTTTGGTCTTGGCTATAGAGAAGTACTGGCATTGTCTGCAGATTCTAGGAGATAATTCCTGGAGTGCTCACTTCTCTGGGAGACCTTGGGGCTCAGTGCTTGGTCTAACATGTGATTCGAGGCAGGTGTCAACCATTCTCAGGTAGTCTTGGGGTGGACTCTTTCCAGGCCAGAAAGGCTAATAATGTTATGAGGGAAGGTGTTCTGGATCACAAGGTGTCAGTTGACCTAGAGAGTGAAATTAACTACATTGGCAATCAAACAATCATTTATTCCTACAGGATGAAGTACTAAAGATAAACCTGAACACTAAAGCTCAGGTGAGGTTTGCTGGATGGCAGTACCTCACATGTTTGATCAAGCAATATCATTCCAAGAGTATTGTGTCGGGTTCATGAGGAGAAAAACACCAAAGATTCTGGTCTCTATCCTGCATATGTCCTCCTCTGGGTGATTTTAATCTGTATCTTTTCCTGTAATACCCTTTTTTGGTGAGAATAACAGCTTTTACACTCCACATATCATTGTAGTGAATTGTTGAGACATCTCTGAAATTGCAGATGGTGTCAGTAATGAAGGAAATTCTAGATGGAGAAAATGTTCTCTAAGACTTCACAGTTGCTCTTCACAGTTTCAAGTGGGAATATGAAGATTTGCAATGGGTTGGATCTCTGGAGAGCCATAAAGCTGGAAACCCAGCCAGCAACCTCCAGATAGAATGGTGCAGTCAGGACACAACAGGGGTGCCCTACCCCAAGCCCATTGTGTGTAGTTTCATCAAGAGAGGGCCCACATAATGGACTTAGGTCATGTGTCCCATAGTGTGTTGTTTCAGGACTGAGGGCAAAAGCTGAAAACTGATACCTGGATTTGCTCCCCCATAAGACTTGGGAGATCATTGCTGGGCAACAAAGCAGTCATCCACTCCCAAAGTCACACAATTTTAGATGATCAATCTGAGCAACATTCTTTTCTCTGTTAGGACCTTCTACACAGAAACATGCAAGACGTATTCTCCCATTGGGGTTGGAAGGGGTGCATGCAATGGATGCATGAGCATGGAGACAGTGAAGAAGGCCAGGACAATGTTCCATGAGAGGAATGGATCAGAAGGCCAGAAGGCTAGAGAGAATGCCAGGCACCCATTCAAAACTGGCTGGCCTCATGGAACATGAGGTTTTATCTATTTTCTGGACTCTTAGTGCATTTGAGAGTTGCCACTAGTGAGATTGTGTACTGACTGCAATGATTAATTGGACATTAATCCAATTTCCCTGAGGTACTATGGGGAGGTGATGGGAGGGTTAAAATAGATGAGTAATGATGGGCTTTGATAGCATTGGGTTTAATTTCAGTTAATGGGATTTAATACATACTCTAATATTTTATGATAACTTTTTAAGCAGGAAGAGAATCCAGAGTTATGGAATTCCGGACTGAGAGGGAGCCCTGGAGACCACCCCAGTGGTTCATGCTGTATGTGAAAGACAGCTCTCTGTTGCTCGGAGGGTCTGAGGGGTGGAAGACTTCGAATCACTGATTTTCAAATTCTTCTTTTGTCGAATTTCCTATGGGCTGGGCCAATGTATTCTCTCTTCAATATCAAACATTGTCAAAGAGTGTTCTTTCTCTAGGTCTACATAGATAATCATTGATCTGATTACCATAATGCCCTTTAGTTCAGTTATCGATACCTGTTTCAACCTCACATATTCAGATTGGTATAGAAAACTTGGGTTTCTGAAAAAAAAAAAAAAAACCTTAGAAATCACTGAACCTAGCTTCCTACCTAATTGAGGAACTGAAAATCCTACAGAAAATGGCCTATCCCATCAGACGAGGTAGTAGAAAGGGCCAGTCCACTTCCTAATCAGTTATTTCCAATACTTAAGCCATGTTTTTACTGCATCATTAAATAGCCACAAATTAAAAACAAATATCTTGAGGGAATGTTATGATTTTCGTCAGGAAGTCTGGCATGGTTCAGCTTGTGATTGCTCTATTCTGTGTGGCATTGACAGAGTCATTTGGTAATATTCAACTGTTAGAACAAGACAGCATCTTTCTGGGACTGGGCAGGGAGGGCTGGAAGGTTGAACTCTGGCTAGACGGGGCATATAATCTTGGATTCACCAACATGGTACCTCGGAGTAGTCAGACCTTTATGCTGCGTCTCAGAAGTCCATGAGGCAGAAGTCAGTAAGTGGAAGATGTGGGGATTTGTTGGACTACTTGGCCATTTGTTGAGTCTTTTTCATTGCACTGATGCAAAGTGGCCTGAGTTTCTTTATCCGAATAGTGTGAAAAACAACACTTATATCTTACGATCCCTGTCTAAGGAGGGTACTTTTTTTTTTAATCATCAAAGGAGGACTATTTAACCAATCCTGGGTATTTTCTCCCTGTCAAGTAGTCTGCTATGATTTTTACATGTGTTGTGTAGATTATTTCTCAAAGTGCTTGGTGTATGGAAGACACTGGCAAATATCTAAAGATGAAAGAAAAAAGGAAATAGTTGACACAGGGTGGGCGGGGGAGAGCAAAGAAGGACTAGGAAGGGCTTGAAACTGTTGAGATGCTACGAAACAGGAGATTGATTTACTTGCAATACAGCTGCAACAAAAAAACTTTGGGGAGGTAAATTAACACAAATCACAATGGAATTGTAACCGTACCATAAACCATGCTAAATTATGCATAACAGTAGAAACAAAGTGAACCAGATAGCTTTCTAAGTCAATGTTCCTGGAATTAATCCAGCAAAAAAGAAGTAGGAAGACTATTTTGTTGTTATTATTGGAACTCCTACTTATTCTGGATTTAATTCTTCCATGTTGAAACACAAAATGCAGGAGCAGTTTCCCAGGAAGTTCCTTTCATTTTGTTATGCTTTCAGCAGCCAAAGAAATGAATCTATTTGGAAAAATGATTTGCACATGTGCACATCATTCTACTTCAAATTATTTCATCCACTTAGAGTGAAATGAACTTGACTTGGAACCATAACAGTATGATTTATTGCCCAATTTTGCTTCCTGTCAGTGTACTATAACCATTGCAGAACATTGTACTTATGTTCTGCATACATCATGGGCTCTCTGGGTTAAGGAAATGCAGTGATGGTGATGTTGGATTCAGCAAGGACATAGCTCAGCCCAGGACAAATTACATTCACTAGATTCCCCATTCCATTATCCAAGGCTTTGCTGTGCTCCTCTAGATGGACAGGGCAATTTATCAACACCCTGACCCCAGAAACAGCTAGTTTCTTAGACTTTGATAAAAAAAAAAGTCCCAAGGGAGGAGCTATCAAATGACAAGAAGAATGAGATACCCTGCTTGGGGAGCCTGCTAGATCCCTACTGTGGCCAGATACAATTTGTCCTACAAAGATGCAGTGTCAGAAGTGCTGTGCTTCCCAATGTCACAGAACTGAAAGATGGTAGAACTATTAGCAAGTGGTCCACAGCAGTCAATGCAGAGATAGCAGGGACATCTCCCGTGGCAGGAATTAATTCATATTTCATGGGGGTGTGTTAGATGCCAGGGGACTGAGTTCCTTACCAAAACAGCAGGCTATTACGAAGCAAGTTTGTGTTTCTCGGCTCTCCTTTTACTTCCTCCCTTCTCACACAATCCTCCTTTGTACATCATCTGGCCTTGTGATGCAATCTGCTCTGTTGTGACACCAGACAAGGGCCTCAGCAGATGCAGACTCCTGATCCAATCCCCAGAGTCCAGCACTAAATAAGGCACTTTTATTTACAAAGTCTGCAACAAAGAACAGACTAACATACTCCCTTTTTGACAAAGATAATCCATGTTGGCTCCACTGAAGTCACATGATGGTGATTCTCCCATTGAGGATGGCTGGATCACCACCTCATTCATTCAGTCACTGAGCAAGTACTTACAGGCTCCTAGCACCTGTCAGCAAAGGTGCTGAGTGAATCAGGAGGAAGAAAAACACAGACAAAAACCAACCCCGTCCCTGCCTTCAACTAGCTCTTAGGCTCAAAAATGGTGTGGTAGAGAATTAAGGTTTGGGAACAAGATTTTTATTCTGGTAGCACAGGGCTCTGGCTTCCTGATTTGCATTGACGATGACATGACCTATTTCTGAGGATTGCTGTGAGAACTGCCTGAGACAGCAGTTTCCAAGTATGTGGGCAGTGTCAAGCACAGAAGGCTTGAGCAGATTCTAGAGTGTTCTACCATGGAGAACGACAGCTCCATGGTTTTCCTATTTATGAATAAAATAAGCTTTTTCAGTCCTTCTGAAGCTAACAGGAAGCACCCAGGACCCCTCATAGATTCTTTTTGCTGCCATAGCAAAATACCTAAGATTGAGTAATTTATAAAGAGCAGAACTATGTTTCTCACAGTTGTGGACTCTGGGAGTGCAAGGTGCTAGCAGGTTCATGTTTGTTGGGAGCCAGGTCTCCCGTTCCAAGATGGCTCCCTGTGGTCATAATGGTGGAGGGAGGCATGCTGGGCCTTCTCAAGGCAGAGGCGCAGAGGGGCAGGGGGGAAGGATAGTAAACACCCTCATGACCCAGGTACCTGCTAAAGGCCACATAGCTCAACCTTGCTGTGCTGTTTCTGCCGGAATTCCGATGGGAATAAAAACAACCAAGCTATAGTAGCCCGTTTGACAAGTGGAGAAGCTGAGCACTGCAGAGAGGCTTTCTTTCTTTCTTTCTTTCTTTCTTTCTTTCTTTCTTTCTTTCTTTCTTTCTTTCTTTTTTTGCAAACAGGCTTGAGAGTCATTATTTTTGCAATAATAGCACACAGGAAAATAACTGCAGAGGCATGCATGCATTCCAGGGGCCCTTCTGGACAGTAGAGGGTGAGCACCCATGTGGCTCCCTCCTGCCCTGCTGGCGCAGGGGTGAGGTGTGCAGGATGCAGAGGAACCTTGGGGAACGGAGGGGAGAACTACCCAGGACTGCAGGGGCACACACCCTGTCCCTCCCAGCAACATTGGGGGAAGGGGTCTCAGCTGGGTTTGTTTTTTATCTATTTTTATTTTCTTCTGGAACTCTGTGAGAAGGAATTCGGTGTTGAGTAATGACTTCAAAGAGATGAAAACAGAAGAGTAACATCTTAACTTTATTCTGTTTATAAAACGTACCCCTCATTCACTCATACTACCTGATTCCAGCTGCACCGCGATCATTCAGAGCTACTGCAATTCCTCATCTCACAGACTTGGGCACAGAGGCTAACGAACAGAGAGCGGGTGAAATCCAGGTCTTGCTTGGAAAGTTTTAAATAAAATACGAAAAGTAGACAGCGCGGGTAGGCTGAGAGGCAAATGCCTAGGAGATGGCTCCCATCCGCAAATCAGAGAGCCCTGAGATTTTTAGTTAAGTCTGGAGGCTGGATCTGGAGGGATCGCGCGAAGTCACCTCTCCTCCGGCGTTCAGCCTTTCCTGACCTGCTCGGCCACCGTAGAGTCCGGTTGCCATGACGACCACAGGCACGGCGGCGCGTTGTGAAGCGTGAAGGGAGTCCCCGGCTCTCCAGGGTCTGGTCTTCCCGACCCGCGAGCCTGAGCGGCGCCATGGGCCGGAGTAAGCACTGTTCTTGCCTCCCGACCTCTTTCACAGGAAACCGATGCCGCCAGCCTCGGACCTCCACGGCCACTTCCCTCCGGCACCCAGGTCCCCACTCCTGCCCTGGCAGTGTTGGTGCTTCATTGACTGGAGGATCCCTGTAGCCTCCCCTGTAAAATGGACGGGGGTGAGGACCCTGGACTTGAAGGAAGGGCGTAGTGGCAGGAGCCTGGGCTTTGGGCCGGATACCTTGGGTTTCCAGGCAGTCGCCCTGTGTGGTTGTGGGCTAGTCACCATCCTGGGAGTGGGGGCAGTGTGGCCTGGTGGTGTGACTTGCAGCAGTTAGTACTTCGGGCTCAGCTTGCATATCTGGGAAATGAAGGCAAAGGTAGTATTGTTTTTTAATACATGGTATGTGTGGTAGAAATATCTGCTCAGAAATATATTGAGGCCTCAAGGGACTGGGGAGGAATCATTCTGTTGTGGGCAACAAGTTTTATCTCCACAGACGGCAGTTTGGCAGTTTAAGTGTGTGTGTGTGTTTTGGCCAGGGCAGCCGGGTAGCCCACGGTGGAGGGAGTGACGTGGACACATTGACGCCCCACTCCTCGACCATCTCTAATGTTTCCTCCAAGGACTGGTTCCAAGACCTTCTATGCTCACGAATCATTTCTTCCTCTCCTTCTGGGTCATCCTTTGCCCTGGTGTTTCTCTCATTTCTACCCTCTTTGTTGGGTTACTGGCTTACGAGTTGAGAACCCAAGTCAGGCACTGACTGGTGAACCAGGCAGAGGTGGGCTGACCCCCTAGCTGCTGAGAAGGCAGACCCCTGTGCACCGCCTACAGGGCTGCCCACACCCTGAGCTTAGCTGGAGGGCAGCTGGTGGCTTCTCCCAAGCAAGGAATTGGGGAGGCCCATGGCAGCCCAGAAAGGCCCCATTTGTAGCAGATATATAGTCGGGGTACAGGGAGAAGAGAAGGAAGGCCTGAGAGAAAGGTAGGTGGAAATCCGATCACCCAAGTATTGTGGGTCACACAAAGAGTTGAGACGTATGTGAAAAGAGGAAACCAGCTGACTGTCATGGCTTGTTTCAGAGGTCAAGTGGTAGACTGAGCAAGCAGCAACTGCTGCTGTGAGTGGGGGTTCGCTGGTGCCAGGCCCGGGTAGCTTGCTTTACTTGCATGGCCTGCAAACTTTTCAAGCCAGGGGAATCGCTGTCACTCATACTTAGTGGGTGAAGTCGCTGAGGCCCCGAGATGAAGTCAGGGCTTGGAAATGAGCCCATAAAGGTGTCCATCTCCCCCATGGGAGACTACGGTAGAGTGCCTTGGTGCAGGGGAGCTGTGTGCGTGCGCCTGCCCTGTGTTCCCCTAGCCAATGGCCTCCTGCTTCTTGCTACCGTCTCTGGTTTTCTAGAAGAGTTTGCATACATGAAGTGATATAAATGGTCCTTCTATGTTCAGTTGATTTCAACAGCAGCAATACCCATACCAGTTTGTTCGGTGGGAAGGTTTAGCCACCTGTGCAGTTACTTCAACAGATACAGAGCGGGGCACATGATAGCTCCGTGAATGGGGTTTGGTCGCCTCTTCAAAGGGATTATCCATCTCATCCAGGTTCTCTGATTTACTGACCTAAGGCCATTTATGTTATCTACTCGCTTGTTATTCTTTTGGTGTCTTTAGAATCTGGAGATGTCAGCTCTCCTAATCCTGATACGCACTAGTTATGTCTTCTCTCTTCTTTCCGCAAGTCTCACTAGAAGTCAACCAGTGTTTACTTTTTCTTTTTAACCGCCTTAATTCTTATTGATTTTCCCTGTGTTTTTTTCTGCTTTCCTTTTCATTTATTTCTGTTGTCATTTTCATTATTTACTTTCTCCTGCTTATTTGAGGTTACTTTGCCCTTTTGCTAGTTTCTTAAAGTGGAAGCTGATGTTTGAAACCTCCTTTTCTTGCATTGGGCATTCAGCACTTATGTAAACTTCCTTCTCAAGAATGTTTGAGTGACATTTCACAAATTTTGATACGCAATTGTTTTCATTTTGTCAAAAATGCCGTGTCATTTTTTTCTGATTTTTCTGATTTTCTGACACCCATTGTATTTTTCATCTTGCATTCCTTGTCTGCACTTTGTCTTGTGGGAGGCGAGCAGCGTGAGTTGCTGTCCTGCAATTCTGTCGTGCCCAGAGGGGGGCGCCTCTGCTGCTCTTCTAGGTCCTGGTCCTCAGCCACTTTCTGCCCTTCCATTTCAGGAAATGGCAAGCTTCCTTAGGTGCTGCCCGATGGTTTTACAGCACAGTTGGCTCTCTCCACCTTTCCTTATCAATTGGGTTTAACATGAGCTGCCCATTACAACTGTCCTTGAAGTTACAGATTCCCCCACACCTCCTCTGATGTCTGACATGACACTTGCCAGTAACACAGTCTGCTCTGTTGGTGTGCTGTTTCTGTTCAGCACCAGTGCATCTTAAGAGCTTCACCACTGCCTTGTGCCAGGGCCTGTGAACCAGCGACTGCCACCATGGTAGCCATACCATCACTTCTGCGGCAGGTGATTTGCCTCTAGAACTCCATCTCAGCTAGTGTCTGCTTTCAGGGGCCCCTTTAGCTATCATCTGAATGGCCAAGTGCTCCAGGAGGTAGACCTGGGAGTAGAGGCTGATGTGTTGGAGGTTTTGTCGAACAGCATTCTGGGAATGGGTAGAAAGGAAAGCAGGAGTGGACAGAGGGGGAAGTTGGGCTGTAATGAATTTCAGGAAAGGCCTCAGCTAACCATCTCTTGGCACTCTAACCTGGTATTGGACCTTCAAACTTGCCCAAGTTGGGGTGCAAGACAAGGACTTTGCAGTCCCACACTAACCGTTCATTGGATTTGGGTGCTCCAGGAAGGGGCAGGAGTTTGGTGAAGGTGTTTGGCTGAGGAGGCAGGCAACTGAGCGCTGAAGAGGTCCTGTGGCTGGGGGAGTTAGTGCTGAAGCCTTGGAGGGCGAAGGGAGCGCAGGTGGTCCTCGCTGGCCTGAGATGCCCTATCCTCTTCTGTTCGGCAAACCAGTGCCTGAATCAGGACTCAGCTCAGGATTTTCCTTCTCCAAGGCTTTCTGGCCTCCTTGTTCTTACTCAGTAACACCAGTCACTGCCTTCTTGGCACCCACTGGATGCTTCTGTCGTTGCCCCTTCTAACCTGGTGCCTTTTAGTAGTGCATTTTACATCCATCCCCTTCAAGGTATCACTGGATTAGGGTAACCAGCAGCTACTGATGCTCACTACAGTGTTCTGAGTTGGTAAGTCCCAGTAAATGTGCAATATGATTTTTAAAAAATGTCTATTGAAAACCATTAAAGAAAAGGAATTTAGCTACTATAAGAGGTAGCCTTCCTGTTAATAATCCCTTTCTTTCTATCCCATCTCTATTCCATGTCTGTGGTTGTTGGGTCTTTCAATAGTTGCAGATTCCTCCAAAGATACCATAGACACATGTTAGTGGACTTTATTCTAATGCAGTGAGAAAGAGAAGGCTGTTTACAAAACATAGTGTATAGTACGAAGGAGTAAACACTAAATTGTTGGCTTTGGGAATTTTTGGAGCTTTGGTCAGTGCACAAAAAAGCTTTGCAGAAGCAAAAGGCACAGAGGGCCCAGCAGCCACCTGCTACTGTCTTTTGTACCTCCTCCTTGCAGAGTCATTTTACAGATAGAACCGAAGTACATCAAGCAGTTGGAAAGAGGCCTCAGTTGGCTGACATGGTTAAGTTAAATCTTGAGATTCCTCAGCAGCATCTTTGGGAGAACAGGTTTCTAATTGTGCTTTGCCCTCCAGTCATGCAGGTACATGGTGCTTGGCACCTTCCCTGGTGAGGCAGTTAGACTCCAGGAGAGTCTTGCATTTTGCTATTTGAAAATTCTACATCTGAATCTCTCTCCTATACATCAGGATTTTGTTCTTCTAAATTACTACATGATAGGTATTGCAATATCACTTCTGTTGGTATACTCATAATGATGTATTAGTGCGCTTCAGAATTGCTTTTTTTTTTAAAGATTTATTCAGTTTATTACAAAGTCAGATATACAGAGAGGAGGAGAGACAGAGAGGAAGATCTTCTGTCTGATGTTTCACTCCCCAAGTGAGCCTCAACGGCCGTTGAGCACCGATCCGATGCAGGGAGCCAGGAACCTCTTCCAGATCTCCCACGCAGGTGCAGGGTCCCAAAGCATTGGGCCGTCCTTGACTGCTTTCCCAGGCCACAAGCAGGGGGCTGGATGGGAAGTGGAGCTGCCGGGATTAGAACTGGCACCCATATGGGATCCCGGGGCGTTCAAGGCGAGGACTTTAGCCGCTAGGCCACGCCGCCGGGCCCCAGAATTGCTTTTATAAGTGCTATTCACAGTTTTATTTATTTATTATTATTCATATTTGAAAGGCAGAGAGAAAATGAGAGAGAGAGAGAGAGAGATGTTTTTTCCCCATCCTGTACTCCCTAAATGCCCGCAGCATCCAGGACTGGACCAGACCAAAGCCAAGATCCATGAACTCTTTCCTGGTCTTCTGCATGCATGGCCATGATCTAAGTAATGAAGCTATTGTATGCTATCTCTCAGAGTGCACATTAGTGGGCAACTGCAGTGAAGCAAAGGTGGCACTTGATCCCATGTGGTCTCCCTAAGCAGTGGCTCAACTACTACACCACAGTAGCTTTCCCTGAGACGGTTTTTAGGTTCCTACATTGATGTTATGTAAGTGCAATGCTGTATTATTTGGAATAGAAATTTCCTTCCTAGAGTTAGAATGGTTGGCCTAAGTTTAGAGAGGGATAATTGCAGAATGTTTTTCCGTGTAAAAGCGTGGAACGTTAATCTCTATGACCATGTAGATATTTTTGTTATTTTTTCTTGGGGATTCTAGTCTGTACTCTGATGCTTACCATTACAGGTAAAGCAGTATTACATAGCAACAATTTCTTGAGTGCTGTGAAACGACATGTTACACAGCAGTTTGCTTATTATAGAATAGTTCAGAAAAGAGCCACTGGGCAATTCCAGACCTTCATGTTCTACCTTCCTTGGTGGTTCTTCGTTTTCTTCTCTGTGCCTTCATTGTGCATGATTGCTGCTACTGAGATAGCGCCACTGTTGAGTTCCTCCTTTGGTGTGCCTGTGTGTATGTATAAATCAGTTATTCAGGTGAAGGGAATATCCAGGTAGATTATAGCAAGCTAAGCCTTCAGTTGGGATGGGGACAAGAGTATGTAAGTCGAGGCATATGCAACAGTTTATAGAAAAATGATAGATAAAATGCTGGACAGTGCATTTAAAACCTGGCTTGAGTGATTCCCACCAAGACTGTGGAAAACTATAATGCTCCAGGTTGTAATTCCCAATCTAGAGAATATAACTAATAACACTATGTATTTATATCTTACTACATGCAAAGCATCCAGAATAATTAAATCCTTCTTATCTCCTGGATTGGATATGCAGTTGTTCTATACTCTGCCTAGAATGTTCAATCCCATCAACATTTTTTAGTAGGAGTGGGCATTGTCATTACCTGTTTGATTCCAATACATCATCTGTAGATGATGATTTATGGCTTTGTTCCTGGCTCCAATGGTGGACAATGATGGACAGTGGTCACCACAAGTTCATGACCCTCTGAGGCTGGGCAGCCTGGTGGTCCATCGCCCTCTTGTTAGAGGTTTTCATCTCCCCTCCTGTGAGCAGCTTTTTAATTCCTCCTGGAAGTAGAACAAATGATGGCTGCTTTAAAAGATTGTGGTGCAAAACCTATAAGAGTCACTAGTTAAATTGCTGAATATTGGTTAAATGAATGAATGACTTTTCCTTATTAAATGGTGAGAGATGGTTTTATTTATTTATTTTTCCTGTTCCCAACTGTGCCTCTAGAGAGAAAGTTTCTCCCTGAGCTGTTGAATCTTCTCCAGTTGGACATGGTACCACTGCAAGATTCCACACAATCTTTTTTACAACCATTTACTGTCAGCTCCATTTCCGTTGTTACAGCAAAATGTGTGTCAACCCTACATATACGACAATAAATATGGCTAGAGAACTTTCTCCCATTTCATTCAGATTACGTTGTCACAAAAGCTCCTGCAGGATTTTTCTGATCTCTTTCCTATTGAGAAGTGCTTGGGCCTGGGGCATTGATGTTTTACTGCAGAGAACACGCAATGAATTAATAAGGCAATGACCCTATGGTGAACAGTGGGGGGCAGAAATGTAATATATGACACATTTTCTTTCAGTCACAGAAGATCTTATTAGACGGAATGCGGAGCACAATGACTGTGTCATTTTTTCCCTGGAGGAACTCTCTTTGCATCAGCAAGAAATAGAAAGGCTAGAACACATTGACAAATGGTGCCGAGATCTAAAAATTCTCTATCTTCAGAATAATCTTATTGGGAAAATTGGTAAGTCTCGTTACTTTGGTCTCTTGTTTTCTTTAGCAATCTGAATGGAAGACCTAGGAAAATGCAGTGTTCTTAGAGGAAGACTAACTGAAAAAAAATTATCTGGGATGGTAGCCAGCCCCAGCTCTCAGTAGCTGGTGTGTACAATACTTCCCCGGGCCACTTCCAGGTATTGTGAAAATCGCTGGCCAAAGCAATCTCCCTCAAGGAGTTGTGAGAGAAGCTAGAGGCAGGACACATACTCACTGACTTCATCATTTAAAAAGACAAAGGGTACATCTGTTTATTTATTTTCAAAATTGCAAAGAGGAGGATATAATCCAGGCATTTGCTGTGGTTTTATCACATCGCAAAGCTGAACGGAGTATGTAAGACTTGAACAAGTCTTTGGTTATTGCACACTGTGCTAGCCAGTTCAATCATGTTTCATGTTTAAGGCATTTCTTGGCTAGGGAGGGGATTCCAGTCTAAAACAGATACAGAAGTAAATAGAGGAGTTATATAGATAAAGATAAAAGTACCAGTATTATAACTGATGAAGCTTTTTTGAGAATATGGCTTAAACCTGCAGCAAAGCAGGCTAGCAATTTCTGTCTTCAGGATCAACATATCCATCCAGCCACATGCAGAACTGAGCCCCCAGTGTCTCCCGCCAGGTGAGCCCTTGCTTTATGGAAGGAGGGGTTTATACATTGCCTTCTTTGTTGACAGGAAGAACCTAAAAGCCAGGAAAGAGGGCAAGATTAACTATGCCCAGTTTCTTCTCTAAAATAAGTTGGTTTTCCTACTCCCAGTGTCTCCCCCCATAAGAATGAATTGATGGATCAGGGCTATAGAGTCACTCTATCTGAGGCTGTACAATGTGGAAACAGGAGGAACACCCTCAGTAGGCAGAAAAGCAACAGCGTAGTTCAGTGGTAAGAAAATGCCCAGGCTCTGCAGCACATAACTCTGGCTTTGAACCCTGCTCATACCATTTGTAAGTTGTGTGAAATTACACTGTCAATGTATCCAAATCTTCATTAATGCCAGCATGCCGAATTGGTGTATAGATAACGTGAAATGAGATGCTGGGCGTTATGCTCATCATGAATAAGTGTTTATCAGATGAATGCTGTTGTGGGTCTGTGATCCTCAGCGTTGCTTTCCATGGAATGTCCCAGGCACTCACGTAAAGGCAGCGGGGTAGAAGGGAGAAGAGAATGGAGGTTAAGGGCTGCATCCCGGTTGATGAGACAAAATGTCATAGCCATTGTGTACTTTGGCATCACACCCTGGAGGTGGTTAACTTTCTATGGTGATATGCAGTGATTCTCAACTGGGGCGTTTGGTGATGTCCCGGAGACATATTCGTCTGCTACAAATTTGTGTGTGTGTGTGTGTGTGTGTGTGTGTGAGGGCGGTGCTCCTGGCACTCTCTCAGTAGAAGCCAGGATGGTGCCAACCATCCTACAATGCACAACACATCCCTCACCAGAAAGAAGTCAGGCTCAGATGTTAGTGCTCCCGAGATGGAGCAGCACTGGGGATGTGGTTGCCTCTAGTTCGCTAACAATTGCAAACTGGCTCCAGGATTGTTAAAAAACAACACCTCGCTTTGCATTATGTTTACAAGTGTTATGGGGTGCAGCCAGTGAGAGTGGGCAAATAAAATTTGGCTGGGTCCCCTATCCTCTGTCCTGAAGGTGGGTCCTAACAGCAATGGAATGATAATTCAGTGCTCAACCACTTCCCCCATGTCCTAATTTAGCCAGGACATTGGATGCAGACAAGTCCAATTAGTCTAGGCATTTTCAGCTACAAGCCCAGTGCCTGTTCCTGCCCATCCCAATGAGTGCCAATTAACTCCTTAACTCACAACACTTAGGTATTTGCTCCTGCCCACCTGTGACTCACCTATCAACTGAGAAGGGATGGTATTGCATTGTCATGTAACCACTCGCCTCACAAGCCTCTTTAAAAGGCCCAGGAAGCAGGGGCTCTCTCTGGCTCTCTCTTTCTCTCTTTCTCTCTTTCTTTCTTTCTTTCTGGTCAGGTGCTTCCATTACGCTAGCAGCTCGACTCTTGGCTGACCCAGGACAGGTGATCCCCTGAGCATGGTCCTTGTGTACTGCTTAGATAGAGCAATGGTTATAATAATGTTGTTTCTGGGTTGTGTGCTATCAGGAGTTCCAGGAGGGGTGAGGCCTAGCAGTAGTGGAATGTGGGCAGAGAAGCCAGGGAAAAGTTAATGTCTGCAGCTTTGTAAGTGTGTCTAGGTTCTTTGTAAGTGTGTCCTGGTTATTCATTGCATGTCTCTTAGGCTAACTTATGTTGTTGGAGAAGCTGGGGCATAGGTCTTCAGCTTAATGGATGGACTTAAGGATAATGACCATTTGCTCCTTTTGGGATTGTGATTGGTTGGATTATGATTGGTTGGATTGTGATTGGTTGGATTATGATTGGTTGGATTGCTGTATGGACTTGTGATTTGCTATTGTGCTCTATTATCACCAAGCTTGGTTAATAGAGACTCCTTAATGAGCCTTAGACATGTCTGCTGTGATCTCGTTTGCACCTGCAACAGCTTTGCGTTATGTTTCGAAGACTTACTGAAACTCTCCATGCCTTTCTTCAGATCAGTATTTTCAGCCTTTTACTTAACCAGAAACTAGGGTCTCTGGCACATTGTTCAATTAAAAAGTTGTTACAGACAGCCACTGGCTTTTATTTGTGCTGCATTAAAGAACATTCCTAATAATAAGGTCTAAAAGTGTTCTGGAAATTTTAATATCTGCATCTGGGTCCATCACAATTATTAATTAGTAGCATAGCATTTCAGTCCTTTTTAGTGCTATAAGAAAGCTTAGATTTTTGCTTCCAAAGTATTCTGAAATTAAGCACTCTTTTAAATCCTAATAATGGGATTTTTTTGGAGGGGTGCTGCTCCACCCACAGGCGTTGAGGCACTTATTCAGCAAGTAAAACTACTTCTGTAGGATCCAGACTTGCCCCCATACCATTGAAGTAGAAGTCTGCAAGCAGTTGCATTGCCTAAAGCTCTGTTTCTCACCGGGAGATCCAGATGGGCTGCGGAGGAAGGTGCTGCTCTGTGTTGATCCAAGTGGGTGCTGAGGACCATCTGGGGTCCCAGGAAAGTGCAGAACCTCCTGCGGGGGTGGCCTCCAGTAATCTGCTTTCGCAACAGATTCCCCATGTGCCTCACGCCTGGGAGCAGCTGAGGGCCACCGAGTGTCTGGCGCCTCACGAGGCACCTGGCCCACTGTGACTTTGGGCCACTGTTGGTGGCAGTTGGTGAGAACTGCTTTGAAAATGATTGGGGCAGAAATGTCACATCTCTTTCTTTTTGCAAGGGGTTCTATGCCTTCACACTCATCAAGCAATTTTTCCTTCCCCTGAGCAACTTGATTGCTGCTGTTGTGTTTATGTGTTCATTGGTCAAGCATATACATACATACATACATACATACATACATACACACTCAGAGAAATAGCAATAAAACACAGGTTCAAAGGGAGAACACGGGAGTTATATTTTGAACCTGTGTTTTATTGTGGGCTCTGATTTCACCAGTGCTATCCTGAAGTGCTTTTCTTCAGGATGCAAAGTAGATTGCTTTGTCTGTCATAATACCTGGCAGAAGCAAACCTCCAAATTGCTATTAAATGTTAGGATGTTGCTACAGAGACTCTTATAAACCTCACTGTTACTGATGCAATTTGATTGTCATGAGGACCTAGTGTTTTACTTCAAAATTCTAGTTTTTAATAATGATTTACTGAGGCTCAGAGAGGCAAGCTATTATTCTTAGGTCTGTGGTATAGGTATGTGATGTTTTGCAAATTACATGTGGATGATTTGTTACACAGCATTGGGTTTGCTCTCCAATGTAACCCTGACTCATGGGCCAAGGAGCCACTGCTTAAGCGAGCCTATCACAAATGCACATTCCTTAGCCGAGTTTTCTACATTCAGGTCATTTTGGAAAGGGCTGTTAAAATGATCGAGTGCCCAGATCTGGGCTCAAATTTCCTGGCTCCCCTGCTCAGCCTTGAACAAGTGTGTTAATTCTCTGTGCCTTGGTATTCCCAAATGTGAAGTGAACACAACAACTCATCATGGGGTTGTTACAAGGATTAAATAAGACAATATACGTGAAGTGCCTAGAATGCTCTGTAATTTGTAGTAAGTTGCGTGTTATTGGTTGTCTTAAAACGATGCCTTGACTTGTTCATACTTGATGGTTTGCCCGTGTGGGATTCCATGCTTATCAAAACCGATAATCCTGCACCAGGCTGATTTTGGGTTCACATAGAAGAAACCCAACTCCATGTGGTTTAATAGGAAGAAAACTTGTTGTCTTACCCCCAGCTATAAAAGTAGAGGTGGGGTGGCTGCCAGGGTTGGTTGATTGCTTCTCCCTGTTACTCTGCCAGGCACCGTATGGATTTTACCCTATAGCTAGAGCCCTTGTGACTGGTGTATTAGTAGAGAGAGTAATGTCTTATTAACATTGAGGAGGAAAAAGAGAGAGAGAAGACGTTCCCAAAGAGGAAGTGTGGGTCTTGTACTTTCCGCTGACCCGGATTAGCAGGTGTACATGCCTCGTCCTGGACGGCAAGAATGCCAGAAGCTGTCTCCTACAAGAGAGATAGGATTGCCATGCACTGGCCATTCTTGGTTAAACCTAACTCCTTGGGATTGGGGCTGAGCCTGATCAAACATGGCTCCATCTGAAGGATGGAAGGAAGACTGGATGTTGCACAGGCAACCACAGCATCCGAGGTGGAGGTGCAACAAGGTTTTGGTCATCAGAGTAATACTCCTTAGATTCTCTTTATCATTTTTCACAATGGATTATGTGGATATGTCTTCTATCGTGAAGGTGAATTAATTGCACTCTTTTGGTATATTTTTTCAGAAAATGTTGGTAAACTCAAGAAGCTTGAATATTTGAATTTGGCTTTAAACAATATTGAAAAAATAGAAAATTTGGAAGGTAAGGATTTTGTTATTTCATTTTGTCTATTTAAAAATAGATCAAGTAGCATCACAAAGAAGGCATGTACTTTAGAAATTAATATTTTGTGCAAATCATAGATTTGCTGTTTTTGTGAAAATTAAGACAATACATTGGCAAACGGAAGCCCACTCAACCTTTTCCTGATATCCAGTCCCCGTCCCAGAGGTAGTCATGGTCAGCAGCCTGGTCTGTAGGAAATGCTTAGGTTCACTTTGCTTCCTGTCAGTGGGATTTGTTATGATATTAGTTGGTTACTTAATTTCTTCCCTAAAATTACCTTGCTGTTTTTGAAATCCTGGAAAGGGAGTGGGGTGCTATGCAACAAAGTGATTGCACAGGAACATTTGGGTGGATCCTAGCATTTTGCTATAATAAGCGTGGTTGTGTAAGCATATTTTACATTTCACTTTGTGTACATCTGCAGTCTTTTTCTAGGATTTTTACTTAGAGTCCCCATGTTTAAAATTGCATATTTTGAAAAGCACTGCCAAATGCTTTCTAAAAAGACTCTACCAATTCGTACTTGTACTAGTTCACGTGAATACTTCTTTTTTACACAGAAAATACTTAGGAATATATTCTTATATTTCTGTATTTTATATTTTATCTAATTATTTTAATTTCTATATCATTTATTATTATTGAGTTTCTTATAATTATGTAAATTAGAAAGTGTTTCTTATCTCTCAGCCACCTTTACATTGATTGGCTTAGAAATTCCAGATATTAATTCTTTGCTTTATATGTTGCAAATGTTTTCTGTTGATGTACCACTTTTCTTTGATTGCAGTTGTGATACAGGAATCATGCGAAAGTCTGACCTTTTAATATACCCAGTTATAAATCTTTTTATATGTGGTTTCTGAACTTAATATATTTAATTTTAATTTTTTTGTATTTACTGATTTCACTTTAAATAAATAATATAAAATGAATCAAAATTCTTTTGTGTTAAAGTGTCTGTTAATTAAACTATTTGGGCCATTTAGTTTTTATAAAGTAGAATATGTTTCACAAACTACAGTTCCCTATTTACAAATACTCAGTTCAGTGACTTTTTTTTTTATCTTTTTCTTGTATTCACAAGGCGATATGTCCATCACCACTATTCAACTCAGGTATTTTCAGTTCCCCAGAAGAAACCCCATATCTTGTAATATTTGCTTACATTGTCCCTTGCCCTAGTAACAGTAAAGTCTATTTTCTGTCTCCATAGCATTTTTCATTCTGAACTTGTTATATATGGAATCTCCCTCTCTCTCTCTCACGCACACACACACTTACCTTTTCTGTCTGATTTATTTCACTTTGTGGAATGTTTTCAAAGTTGTTCCATGTTGTAGCATGTATCGATATCTCCTTAAATGGCTCAATGCTATTCCTTTGTGTGAATACACTCTTGCCCTATCACTGGTTGCCTGAAGCTTGGGCTACTGTGAACAGGGCATCCAGAAACATGCACGAGTACTGTTGTGGACACATGTGTTCAGTTCATTTGGAATATGCTCATACTTGGGAATGGAATTGTTAGGTCATGTGGTTCTAGGATTACTCTTTGAGGAGTTGTAATGAACAAGTGAGCCAGCTTTCGTTACACTGTGTTCCAAAGAACCTGTACCTCTTTCCATCACTAGCAATGTATAGGGGTTCTGATTTCTCCGCAGGCTTGCCTGTGTATGTTCTTTTTTTATTTGTTTATTAGTTTTTATTGTAGCCATCCCAAAGAATGAAGTGGTGTTTTGCTGTCATGATTTGCATTAGTTAATGACCAGTGCTGTTGATCATTTTTGTTTGCTTTTTAGGCATACATTTTTGGGAGAAATACTTGTTCAAAATTTGGGCCCATTTTTCCACTAGCTTTCTTTCTTTTTTTTTTTTTTTTCTTGTCTTTTTACTTTTTGTCGAATAGCAGGAGTTTTTATTTACCTTGTATAGATCACAAATGCTGACTCAGCACATGACTTTCAGATATACTATTCCACTTTGTGCGGTTTCCTTTTAACTTGTTTTATCATGCCTTTGAAGCTACGCCATTCCTGGAATGAACTGAAAGTGGTTTGTTGGTTGTTGGCTTTATTTATTTATTTATTTATTTATTTTGAGACATTGGAGTTAATTCTGCCTTAAACATTTGGAAACTGTTTGGTCCCAGATTTTTTTTTTTTTAATCACTAGGTTAATCTCTGTACTTGTTTTAAGCTTATTCAGATTTTTATTTCTTTTTATTTTTTTTTAGTCAGTTTTGGTAATTTATGTCTTGCTGGAGTTTTTCCAGATAACCTTTCATTGGCTTGCACCTGTTATCACTGTTCTGACAGTCCTTTTCGTTTCTGTAATGTCAGCACCAATGTCTTCGTTTGCATTCCTGTTTAGTAGAACTGAGTCTTATCTTCATAGTTAGGTACTTAAAAGTTTGCTAATTTTGTTGATGTTTTCAGATAATCAACTTTTCATTTTGTTTCTTTGCATTCTAGTTTTCATGATTTTTTCTTATTTCTGTTTTATGTTAGTTTGGTCTTTTCTTTAATAATGTGAAAAGGTGTGTTACATATTTAGACCTCTCTCTCTCTCTCTCTCTCTGTGTGTGTGTGTGTAGGCATGTACAGCTATGGATTTCCCATGAGTACCACATCTCTTACATCTTCTAGGTTTCGAAATATTTTGTTTTTTACTTAATTTATCTGAAAGAGTTTTCTGCTTTCCCTAGTGATTTCTTCTTTGGCCTTTTTCTTTTTATATGTTGTTTAATTCCCACATTTGTAAAAGTTATTTTCTTTATGGACTAATACTTGGTCTCTTCTGGAGGGTGCTCTGTGTGCAATTAACAGTGTGTTTTCTCCTATTCTTGGGGAAAATGTTTTTTTTTTTTTTAAAGATTTATTATTATTAGAAAGCCGGATATACAGAGAGGAGGAGAGACAGAGAGGAAGATCTTCCGTCCGATGTTTCACTCCCCAAGTGAGCCGCAATGGGCCGGTATGCGCCAATCCGATGCCGGGAACCAGGAACCTCCTCCAGGTCTCCCACGCGGGTGCAGGGTCCCAAAGCTTTGGGCCGTCCTCGACTGCTTTCCCAGGCCACAAGCAGGGAGCTGGATGGGAAGTGGAGCTGCTGGGATTAGAACCGGCGCCCATATGGGATCCCGGGGTGTTCAAGGCGACGACTTTTAGCCGCTAGGCCACGCCGCCGGGCCCGGGGAGAATGTTTTAAAGATGCCAGTTAGAATAGATTTATCTGAAGATTGTAACATTTTCCTGTTTCCTTGCTGGTACTCTGTTAAGTTATTCTATCCATTACTGAGAACAGATAATTGAAATCTATGTTGTACTGTTTGCTTCTCTCTCCAGTTTGCTCAGTAATTGCATGATGTGTTTTGTAAATCTGCTCTTAGATGCTTATCTGTTAGAACTGTTTTAACTGACTTATGAACTGATCCTGTCAATGCAAGACATTCTTTACTGTCTTTAGCATCAGCATATGTTTTAAGTCTGCATTGTCTGATACGAGTACAGCCACTGCCACCTTTATTCTGTTAGCATTGATTATTTGCACAGCATAATTTTCCCCATTCTTTAACTTTCATGTCTTTCAATCTAACTTATGTCTCTTTTAACCCAAATATAGACTGATCATATTTTTATTTTTTATCCGATATTATCTGACTTTTAATTGGTGAGTTTATTCCATTTACATGTAATGTAATTAATGACAAGGTAGAAAATATGCCTTCAATTGGTTCCTATATGTTTTATATCTGTCTTGTTCCTTTGTTTCCGTAATGTCACTTTTTTTAATATAGTACTTTTTTTTATCACGTTAGTTCCTTTTGTTTCTTTTATTAATCATTATTATTATTTTATTAGAGGCTGTCCTGTAAATTTATAATTAACAATTTGGCTTATACAAATGTAGTTCTAATTAATAACAACGTTATCAATAATATCTAAAACGTTGTTCCTATAATTTTGTTTCTCTTCCCTTGTTTATACTGTTATTTTTCACAAACTACCTCTTTATACATCATTTGCTCACCCACATAAATTTATAATGATTATATTTTGCCACTATCTTTTAAATAAGTTAGAAGAGAAAGTAGGTACAGACAAAATACATTTCTATTGCTTTTTGTATTTGCCTCAGTAGTTAGCTTTACTGATCATTTTAATTTTTTCATGCAAATTTGAGTTACTCTCCAGTGCCTTGCTGTTCAGCCTGAAGGAATCTTTTTAATATTTCATGTAGGAATATCTGTTAGTGACAATCTCCAGTTTTTGTTTATCTGGACATACCTTAGTTTCTCGTTTAAGTTTTGAAGGATAATTTTGCTGGATAACAGAATTTGTCATTTTTTTTCTTACCCACACCTCCATCCTGTCTCCTTCCCTTCATTCTATCTATCTATATATCATCATCATCTACTGCAGTAATTTCCTCTTTTTTTAATTGATTTCCACTAAAGATTATTTTAATTGAATGCCAGTTGTGCTAGACCAATATTACATACCTTTTAAAATTCATTATTTAAGCTCTTTTCTGTTTATATTTTACCAGTTTTAAATTCTAACATAATTATTACATTCATCTCTTTTCATCCAGCCTTCAGTTTATTTATGATCAGCTCTTTGTTTTGGCCAGTCATTGTTATTCTACTGAACTCACTTCTGTCCTCTGATTGATGTTCCCTGTTCTTGTTTTTCACTGGAGGAGATATCTTCTGAAATTTCTTTGGGGATAATTACTTGAATTCTGCTTTCTGTTCTTCAGTTCCCTGGATCCTCTCTATTCGTATGAGGTTTCCTGTTATATGTTATAGCCTTTCATTTTGTGTGATCTTCCTCTAAATGTCTGGCAAACCTTAGTGCCTGAGTGCAGCCACCAAGATTTGGGTGTGTTGGTGTGGGTGTGGGTGTTGGGCTGCCGTACAGCCTCTCCCCTTCCTGGCAGGGTTCGTGCTCCCGTGAGTGGGAAGAGCATACCGATAACGGGCTTTACGGTAGTGGTATGGAGCACAAGCAGGCCAGCAGCTGGGCCCACCCTACTCCCATCTGCCAACAGCTAAAGTTAGAACAACTTCACTTGGGTCATGGTGGGTTTCAGCTCTTCTGATTCCATTCGTTTTCAGTTGTTATCAAGTTTATATCATCTACTCATAAGGATATAAATATGCATCATACATTTTTAGTTTTTCTCTCTCAAACATAAAAAATTGCTGTTTCAAAGCCCTCAAACCAAATCTCCATGCTGGAGTCTAGAAGATTCTTTCCATGTTTAAATCATTTTTTTCTGGGTTAGAGATGGGGTCATAACTCTGTTATTGTGTTATAGCCCTCTTACTATGATCTCTTGTCCAGAAGGTAAATTACAAACTTATTCAATATCCATGTTCTGTGGTAGTAGAATTTCAGTTCAAAGCATCAGAGAAGTGAGTAAGAATTTGACTCTCAGTTGTGTTGTCTGTGGCTTGTTTTCATTAAGAAAGTTTATGGGATACGAGTTCAACTTTTGGGATAGTTTGCTCATCTTCCACTAGAGGGAAGCATTGTTGCTATTGTCTTCTGCAGCGTCTCTGCTCATCCCAACTGCATCTGAGCCAGTCTTCCCTTCAGTGTTCTGCCTTGCAGTGTAATGAACGTACATTGAGTGCAGGGTCCTCTAAGGCTATGCCTGGTGGGAGAGGTCAAGGGAAGGAGGATGTACAATTTAAAATCCTGGAGAGAAATGGATACACGCACTCAAGCCACCTATTTGAGTAAATGTTGTTGTGATTTTAAAATACATTGTTTTTTTTTCCTTTTTCTTCCTAGATGGTAAAAAAAATGGCTAACATAGCTAATTTTTTCCCTCTTATGGAATTCCCATAAGATAAAGTGCTACTCTATCCATCCCTCCTTTCTCCACACCCTAACCCAGATGGTTAGTGAGGTTTCTAGTAGTGTGAGCCTCCCAACGTTTGTGCATCAGTGTTATTGAGCTCCGGGACCATTACTCTCTGCTGGGCTGGGCTTTCGTAAAATGCCATGGGGGCCTGGGCTCAGCTGAAGAGGAGCAGCACCCGGCTGCTGGGAGCAAGGTTGGCAACTACCGCTCAGCTTTAGGGAAGCAAACATAGTTTAACTACCTGTAAACCAAGCAGAAGACAAATTAAGATTCTTCACCCTGAAAGCTGTAGTGACTGTTTGATGGTTGTTCATCTACAGAAGCAAAATAGACAAGTACATGAATTTTTCACCTTGCTGAAGTCTTTAAATGGCAACCGCTTCTTATAAAAACAAAAATCCTAATTAAAATATCTTCTAGAATCTTACAAATAAACTTAAGAAATACCATGTAACCCATTTCTTGGGTCAGACTGCTCCCAATATATCTTCCACATTTCAAAGATCCATCTGGCATTTGTTAATGTAAAGTGCACATGCGGACATACAGATATAGGCTTAATTATATCTATATATGTGCTTTGATATTTATTCTTCATGGCCAAGTTCACACGTTATGATTTGATGATTGCATTACCGAGTGTATTGGTATGTTTAAAATAGCGCCTGTTTGGTGTTTTCAGCATTTTATTTTCTCTTCTTTTATGTATCTGTGCTGGGAGAGGGCGAAGAAGGAGAAAAAGAGCAAGCTCCTGTCTGCTGGATTCTTCCCCAGGTGTCTGCAGCAAGCAGGACTAGGCTGGGGCCAAGGCCGGCATCTCGGAAGACGGGTCAGGTCTCCTGTGCTGGTCAGGACCCCAGCTGCCTGACCCATCGCCCTGCCTCCCTGTTCCTGCATTAATAAGAGGCTAGCGTGAAGGGCTGGAGCTGCATAGCAAACCCAAATGCTCACTGTGGCACATGGGCGACTTAACTGCTGTGCTGACACCCACGCACAGTTTGTCATCCACTAGAACTCTCCCAGCCAGCATGGGAGGACTTAGCTCTGTTTCTAGTTGAGGTGTCTTATTGGAAACTCTCCCCACGATGCAATTCTGAGAATTTGAAAGGGAAAAAATGATTTAAAATATTATCTTATGATTTGCAGACTAAATGCTAAAAATACAACAGGTGTAGACTTGCCAAATTGCAACATTACTTATATACTTAATAATTTCATAGGACCTGAGAATTTATTCTTTTTCTTCATCTCAAAAATTATTTTGAAAAATGTGATTTGCTGAATTTTCCTCACATACATAGTAAAACCTGGAACATACAATTTTTTATTTGTTCTTCTACCATTTAAATCTTATTGTGTTTTTTTTTTTTAAGTGCAGGCTCCATGGAGAAATGGCCAATTTTTTTTTAAGATTTAATCATTTTATTTTATTTTTTTTTAAGGCTCTCCAAATTTCTTTATTTTTCTAATTTTGAGTGGCAAGGATAACATAAAGCCACCTTCTTACACAAGGTTGACCATATTTATTTTATTTTTTTAAATTTATTTATTATTTTTAATTCATTAATTACATTGTATTATGTGACACAGTTTCATAGGTACTTGGATTCTCCCCACCCCTCCCCAAACCCTCCCACCATGGTGGATTCCTCCACCTTGTTGCATAACCACAGTTCAGGTTCAGTTGAGATTCCCCCATTGCAAGCATATACCAGACATAGTCCAGCATCTTATTGTCCAGTCAAGTTCAACGGCTTCTTAGGTATACCCTCTCTGGTCTGAAGACAGAGCCAGCAGAGCATCATCCCAGTCAATTGAAAGCTCCAACATACCATCAGCAACAATTTACATTATTATGGAATTAATTGACATAGTAATGAGTAACCAGTATGTTAAAAGTAAATGAGAGTTCTTAACCACCTTCTGTGACCACCTCATTGACATTTCAATTTTAGTTTATACACAACATATGACATACATAACATAACATCATATCATCTTAAATTAAGGCAAACATGTGGTATTTAACCTTTTGGGATTGGCTCATTTCTCTTAGCATTATGGTTTCCAGTTTGGCCCATTTGGCCACAAAGAACTGCATTTTGTTTTTTTTAATAGCTGAGTAGTATTCCATGGAGTAGATGAACCATAGCTTTCTTATCCAATCCTCTGCTGATGGGCATTTTGGCTGCTTCCATGTTTTTGCAATTACTGATTTTGCTGCTATGAACATATGCAAAATCCTCAACTGCTTTGTCAGGCCACAAGCATGGATCTGGATGGGAAGCGGGACTGCCGGGATTAGAACCAGCGCCCATATGGGATCCCAGCACTTTCAAAGAGAGGACTTTAGCTGCTAGGCTACTGCACCAGGCCCTCTTGTGTTTCATGATTAATATATATTTTTAACCATAATAATACAGTGGGTGGTTTAAGGTCAAAGTGAGTCTTGGACATAGCATTGCTTAAATATATAAAGGCTATTAAATTTTTGTGTTTATTTTATATCCTGCAAGTTTACCAAACACCTTGATTTCCAACAGGCTTTAATGGAGTCTTGTTTTATCTGCAAACAGTTATAATTTGTCTTCCCCTTTCCAGTTGATATTCCTTTGATTTCTTTTTCTAGCCCACTGGCTCTGGCTGTATTGACTAGCAGTGGTAAAGGTGGACATCCTTGTCCCACTTTGGCTCTTGGTTGGAGACGCTCCCGACATTGCCCTGTTGATGATGGGTTTGTCACAGCTCACCTTGGTTGTTTCAAGGACTGTGCTTTAAGTCCCAGTTTGCCTAAGGCTTTTATTGTGAAAGGAGACTAGGCTGTCTTTTATCAAATGCTTTATCTGCATCTACTGAGATAATCATATGGGTTTTATTATTTAGTTTGTTACTGTGATAAATCACATTTATTGATTTTTATATTTTTTAAATTCATATTTTGAATTTTGAATTTTATGGTACTATTCCATAGAGTCTGGAATTCCCACCACCCAAATTCCCACCCCCAACTGATTTTCCCCATTCTGTTGCAATAGTGTAGTCCATCATAAAGAGTCACGATTCCATCAACCTGTTATTTGAGTGTGCCGCAACATTGCCGGTGGTGCAGACAATATCAGACAGTCCAGCATCCCGTTGTCTAGATAAGTCCAACAGTTTCATTGGGAGTCAACCTTTGATTTGGAAGTAGGGATGCATATTGCAATGTATCTTCACATCTGGATATAGTAGTCTCTATTACTCCATCACTATATATTCCTTTAAATGAGAAGCCATGAAATAAGGTCAACAACTTGTGTGAAGTTAAACACACACACAAAAAAGAAAAAATACAACACCATGAAGTTGGAAAGAAGCGCCACTGAATAACCAACACATGGGTGAAAACACAAAAGGCTCTTGGGTAAAATGATGCCGCTGTGTGATCCATGAGCCAGTAATGAATTTGACAAGAGAAAATAAAGTGTTTGGAAGAAATGAAAATGAAATCAAAATATTAAAATGCATGGGTTGCAGAAAGAACAGTATGGAAAGGGATATTGAACTTAGAATTTGCATGATGGTTGCCTTATATCAGAGAAAACATATGATATTTGTCTTTTGGGATTGACTTATTTCACTGAGCATAATAGTCTCTAGTTGGGACCATCTAGTTGCAAATGCTGTGATTTCATTCTTTTTGATGGCTGAGTAATATCCCATGGAGTAGATGTACCACAGATTCTTTAGCCACTGCTCTTTGGATGGGCGTCTGGATTGTTTCCATGTCTTTGCTATTGTAGATTGTGCTGCTGTAAATATGGGATTACAGATCCCCTTCTTATAGGCAGTTTTCATTTCCTTTGGGATATTTCTAGGAGTGGGATAGCTAGGTCATATGGCAGGTTTATTTGCAATTCTCCAAGCACTCTCCATACTGATTGCCATAGTGGTTGTACTGGCCTGCACTCCCACTAGCGGTGAAGGAGGGTGCCTTTCTCCCCACATCCATACCAGCGGGTATTGTTCGTAGAGTTCTGAATGTAGGCCAATCTCACTGGAGTTAAGGGGAACCTCAACATGGATCCAACCTATGACCTAGCCATCCTGTTTCTGGGATTTTACCAAAATGAAATGAAAACAGCATACAAGAGAATTATCTGTACCTTATTGTAACTTAGTCTATGATAGTTAAGGTATGGAATCAACTGAGGTGCCCATGAACCGATGACTGGATAAAGAAAATGTGTTATATACACACTTTGGAATAATCATCAGTTATAAGAAAGAATGAAATTCTGTCTTTTGTGACAAAATGGATGCAAATGGAAATTATTATGTCTAGTGAAATAATTCAATTCTCAGAAGACGAGTATTATATAGTATTCCTGAGTTGTGGTAACTGACATACAGAATACAAAGAAATCTCTCTCTGAGTGAAGTTGATGTTTTTTTTTTTTTTGACTTTTTTTTATTAATTATTATGCATTATGTGACAGTTTCATAGGCTCTGGGAATCCCCCCACCCCTCCCCACGCCCCTCCCCCCTGGTGGATTCCTCCACCTTGGTGCAGTATTACAGTTCAAATTCAATCAAGATTCTTTCCTTGCAAACATATACCAAATTAATTGCTGTTAATGTTATATTGGGACTCTTAATTGACTGGGAAGTTGATGTTTTGAGATTTGATTATTGTCTATCCTCTTCAGGAGCAGTAGTTTCTAGCTACTATTTGTTGAATTCTTTACTTAGTAGAGGGTTAAGCTTCTGAGGATAAAATAAGCCTGAAGTATGTCATTGTAAAAACCACGTGAAGGAAGGCAGGAGCGATGGTGGAGGCATGGACAGGAGAATGGCTCAGTATGGAGCATCATTAGACTTCTAAATCTGTATATGTGAAATATGTGAAATCTTTCACCTTATGTAAATAAAATAATCATAAAAATTAAGAAGTGGCTTATGTGTGTTGAAAAAGCACAGTCTCTTGTCATGCCCTCACACGCTCAGTGCCAGCTCCCTAGTGTAACCATTCTCAATGCCTCTTGTTTCTTCGGTCACGTATGTGACCTTATTCCCGACTCACTTTCATCATGCTTCTCTGTTGTTTATTGTTGTTCGCACCTTCGGCATCGTCTGGTAACTTGCTGACACACAAGGTCCAGATTCTGTCTTCTCACGTTGTCTTCAAGGCTCTCAGTTCCCTTCTGCCCACCTCCTTCTACGTTTGCATTGCAGAACCAGCCATCTTAATGAGCCATGGGATGTGAACCCCTTCACAGTGATTGGTCTTGATACAGTGGTCATAGGCACTGTTTTTAAATCTTACATTAAATGGATACATTAGAGTTTGCTTACACACTTTAAAAGGTGGGCATATAGGTTTCTTCTCCCTCTTTATCTACTGATTTCTATCGTAATTCTATGTCCTATAATTTAGTGTAATACAGTGATCACCTGGTGGCACTGAAATAATTCGATCTAGACAGTCTTGTTGGTGTCATCTTTTCCCCACAATTGCTCGATTGTCTTTGAATTTGTGCTTTGTTTAGTTTTGCCTTGAAGCTGTTGACTAATCTCCCTGTTGACTGATATGCTCCAGTTGCCCATTTATCTTTGTCTTCTTCCTTCTTTGTGGCTTGCTCTCATCATCTCTCCCTTTCTCCACAAATGAAACATTGACATTGCTTTTCTTTTTAAAGATTTATCTTATTTTTTATTTGAAATTGTTACAAAGAGGAGAAACACAGAGAAAGCTCTTCTATATGAGGGGCCATTCCCAAATGGCCACCATGGCCAGAGATGGGCCAATCTGCCAAGGACAGGAGCCAGGAGCTTCTTCTGGGTCTCCCACGTGGGTGCAGGGGCCTAAGGATTTGAGCAATTCTCTGTTGCCTTCCCTGGCCATAAGCAGGGAGGTGGATCAGAAGTGGAGCAGCTGCAGGGACACAAACGGGTTCCTATATGGGAATACTGGTGCCATAGGCAGAGGCTTAGCCTACATATCATGGCGTTGGCCCTACTTCTTGACCTTTTTTTCCCCTTCTTTTACTGAGGATGTTGTTTATATTAAGTAAATGAGTGAGTAAAAATTTTTCCAATATTCTATTAGGAGAAAACTGGTCATATGCGATCAAACAAAAATGAGAAAAATTCAGATATGGCAACTGACAACACAAAGAATTAAAATGGAACAACGCTGCTGTTGCAGTTTGTGCCTGTCTTGATGGAAGGGACGAAGGAAAGGCAGCCACCAGCAGGCTTCTGCATTGTAAAGCTACTTTGTTTTACTTTTTAATTAAGAAGTAATTTGTGGGAAGATATTTTGATAAGTGTGTATCTTGTTTCTCTTCATACTTTCATGGTCCAGTTTTAGCATTCATTAAGAGCTTTCTAATCCCATCATTCTTTCTAAATTTATTAGGTAAAATTGCACTCTGAAGAAGGAATTTTCTGTTTCTCCAATTAATGTTTATAATATGGACTAATGGATTCCTGTTCTAGCCTGTGGATTATCTTACCACCATAATGCTCTGAGTTTGGCCAGAGAAGCCTTTTCAACATGTATTTCAACACATTCTTATCATTCTCTGAGTGTTGCCTTGCCTGTGGCACGTAAAATATTCCAGACCTGCTTGTTTTTTGCTTCATATCATTTTCCTGCTTTCTTATTGCTTGTGGTCTCAAAATAATTAGTCATTTACAAAATTGCTATGTTGTCATGTTCTGTGAAAAAGATGATGAGTCTAGATTGGAGTGTTAATGACAGGCTGCTAGTGGACAGGGAGTTTGTGGAAAGAGTTTAGGAGTTAGGCAAGACTGGGCTGATGACATAGAGGAGGGAAGGGAATACTTTAGACTAACTTTCAAGTTCATGTGAACATTGGTCACCTAGTTTTTATAATTATTCTTATAAGCATGCATGCCTCTTGTTCTTCTTCTTTATTAACAACTTCAGTTCTCTTACTAGTGGTCCTGGAGCCATTCTACCTTTATTAGTGACTTTGAAAGTACTGCTTTTATAACATACCTTTCATTTGGGGGAAGCTCCCCACGGGTCAGGCTCATGGTAAAATGTATTTCTATAACCTGGGAAAGCACTCCAGAAGAGATCCAAAGCCTCTCCTGTAAGATTTTGTTTTGATGTCACACTGATGCTAATAGCAGCTTCTACTTGGATTTCTTCATGTCAGAAAGTGACCAAATGCAGACATTCACCAGCCTCGGCCTTGTCGATGTGAGCAGGGAGAGTGGTGCCCCTGGACTGCTGACACTAGGGGACTGATGTGAAAGTCTGCTTTTAGGATATTGAAGGGAAGGAGAGGTCCAAATAGAAAAGTGGGGTTACCCTAAATTTTTCGTTGATATTTGTGCAAAGCATTTCTTGGTGAACAATGCGGTTGATCAGCAGGTGTAACATTGTCATTATTGAACTTCTGTCGTGTGCTATTGTGCACAGGAGTTTTGTGACTCTTCTTTTTCTTTTTGCCATTCTCAACAGGCTGTGAAGTGCTAAAAAAACTTGACCTGACCGTGAATTTCATTGGGGAGCTGAGCAGCATCCAAACCCTGAAACAGAACATCCACCTGGAGGAGCTCTTTCTCATGGGAAATCCCTGCGCTAACTTCGATGGCTACCGGGCATTCGTGGTGGCAACTCTTCAACAACTAAAGGTATGCTTGTGTTAATGATACCAGGAACACCGGAAAACCAGCGTGAACTAGTATAATCATTCATGATCAGTTCACGAGTTTTCAGGGAATATTCCAAAGAAAACTAATTTGAGACTCCCTAAACCTTTAACATTGTTTTAATAGTTTTAATAAATCTTTGAAAAATCAATTTCAGACTTTTCTCCTTTCTCATTCAAAACACAGAGGTCTTAACTATTTCCTGGGGAGCTCAATTTATTGTTAAGGAGCGCATCCATCATTGCTAATGATAATTCATTTTGAATAGTTGTAAACCAAACACAGAGGGTTTCCATGGTAGCTATTCCTTGGTGCACAGTCTTAACCTGATGTGTGTTTGTGTCTTTTCTCATTGCTTCTGAACCCTTTTTCTGTGGCAGTGGTCCTCGAATTTAGATGTGTATCAAAATACTGAGAAGGCTTTTTGAAACACCTAGTCAAAGCTCAGGTCTGACAGGGGACCTGACATCCTGATTTCTAACAGACCTTCAGGTGCAGTTCCATGCTGCTGATCTAGGGACCTCCTTGGAGAAACATCACTGTTGTATTAATCGCTTATACCATATACACTGAATCTTATGCTTTGAGAACAGAGGCAAATGTGGTTTCTGGAGAAATCCTGCCAGTGTTTTTTTTAAGATTTATTTATTTATTGGAAAGACAGATATACAGAGGAGGAAGACAGAGAGGAAGATCTTCCATCAATTGATTCACTCCCCAAGTGGCCGCTATGGCTGGAGCTGAGCTGATCTGAAACCAGGAACCAGGAGCTTCTTCTGGGTCTCCCATGTGGGTGCAGGGTCCCAAGGCTTTGGGCCATCTTTGACTTCTTTCCCAGGCCACAAGCAGGGAGCTGGATGGGAAGTAGGGCAGCCCGGGATTAGAACTAGCACCCATGTGGGATCCTGGTGCTTGCAAGGTGGGGACCTTAGCTGCTAAGCTATCACTCTGGGCCTGAGTATATTTTAAAAAGCTTGGATTTGTTTACAGTTTCCAGTGCTCCCAATATTCTTTCGGTGCAGGGAAAGTGATAGGTATTATGTCAGTTCTCAAAGGACAGTCGTTTCTCAACCTCGGGTTCTCTGCAGTTGAGAGATGGCTGGCTACAGGAGTCACAGAACACATTTCTCATCATCCAGACTATCTCAGATCAAGAGAAAGAGTGACACAGGTGACTGAATCTAGAATCATTGGTAAACTATCTCAAACACAGTAACCAATCATCACTGGGCCAAGACATGCTTGAGAATGAGCTGATGAGCCCTGGCGCACCGTAGAAATAGAGCCCGTACTGGAATGGATGTCTTCACGGGTGTCTCAGGAGTAGAAGGCTGTGCAGTCTGCATGGCTGAGCCTGTCAGTGCTGCAGTGCTGGGCATGGAAGCAGGCAGGCATCACACAGGTGCCAGAACAAGGCACCACGTTGTCCCAGGTGCTTTGGGCACAGCAGCTCTGATCCAGCCAGACCCATGAATGGAGACACGTACATTCACAACTCAGGAACGAAGGCTCAAAGAACTGTCAGTCCTTGTTTAAGCCGGCACGCCTGACAAGTGGCAGTGGTGGGATTAGAACCCACTTGTGCCTGACACCAAGACCTTGATCTCTCACACTTGTGGCTACATTCACTGCTTCCCTTTGGACAGTTGTACAAGCTTTGGATCAAGTCTTTTAGAAAGACTTCTCTGCATCAGATGTTGCTATTGACAATAGGCTCTTTTTAAAGAATGATATTCACTAATGTGTTTACTAGTGTTTAAAAGTAGATTAAGATACTTTGGCATACACTTGCCATTTCATCTGAAAGATTATGACACGCTCAAAAGGAATTGCGCGATACATGCAGCATTTTCCTCGGACTGCTGTGACAAAGGACCACAGCAGGGTGGCCTAAAGAACAGAAACTCATTATCTCATGCTTCTAGAAGCCAGATGTTTGAGTGAAGTTATTGATAGTATTGGTTCTTCCTATGCATCTCTGCCCACTCCTAGGGGATTGCTGCCAATCTTGCCCATCTTTGTTTTTTTAACATCAGCAACAATTTATAACGTTATGGAATTAATTGACATAGTATTGAGTAAAAAATATGTTAAAAATAAATGCAAGTTCTTAACCACATCCTGTGACTACTTCATTGACATTTCAATTTTAGTTTATATACAACCGGGTTCTGTATATCTTAAAATGGCTATAGATTACTGTTCAGCTGTCTTGTGTCAATTTTCATTATAATTTTTAGCCTTTTATAGCATTGAAGCATAATTTTGCTGAACCTGGCTTTTTTCCGGGTAGTCTAGACTGGCTTATAACTCCAGCAAGACAGATGTCAACAGTTTAGGTGCAGAACAGTTTTAGGAGGGGTGTGCAGAGAAATCCTCAATACCTAATATTTCACGTCTTGCTCACGCCTTCTAGGGTGATGGAAGACTTCACCATAGTACCATATTGACTCCAACTCCAGCATGACTTTGTTTGATGAATTACCTCTGCAATGACCCTTTTTTCCAAAGAAGGGTTGCATTTTGAAGCTCCTAGGGGGTGGGTGGGGCGGGCAGCTAGGATTTCAGCATACCTAGTGGGATGACTCAAGGCAGCCTGCGGTAACAGGGTAGTTTTATTTTAGATACATGGAAAAGTATTCTCTTCTGTGACTGAGCCACTCCATGTAGGAAAAAAGCCCTTTAACGTAGCGGGAAAGAAGACTTGTTATCAGACAGGTGAGGGTATGACTCATGTTTCCATCCTCTGTGAACTGATTGCCTGATTTTACTCACTTATAATAGAACAGTAATTCTTACTTTGGAGGAATCCTGTGAGATCTTCTGTAAATCTCAGTCTCTCTTTCTCTGCTTTGCTGCAATCCAGACACGATTACTATCAATAAGTGTGGATCATCTGTCCCAGGGTGACAAGCATCCTGAGCAAAGAAAGACCAAGGATTACCAAAAATATTCAAGCTACAAGTTTCTTCTTGTTCATTCGGCTTGGTTAAACTCAGATGTGAATTTTGTTTGAAGGAAATTTGGAACTATTTCAAAGACCACCTAACAGAAGTCATCAACTCAATTGGTACCTACAGAACAGGTGCTGGGGCACAGTCCCATCTCAAACGTGTCATCAGATCTCAGCGTAGGGTCTTTTGGCTTCTGTCTTAATATGTCAGAGACTTAATTTTCAGCAATCTTTGAAGCCTGGCTTGTCTATGTAAATATTTCTCTGAACAATGTTAGGGCGGAGTATTCAATAAACTAATTAATTAATTTTCTCATGTCATAGGTAACGGAATATCACCTTGCTTCCAAGTTTTCGTAGAAATCTGAGATTAAAAAAGCTATATTTAACTATAATTATCCAGTTGTTACAATATTTTTATATATGGCATACATATACATGTATGCTAATCTGTGTTAATAATATGCACTCAAATATTTATATATACATACATATTTACTTGTTACAGAAATGTTCTATATTTATATATAGAATGCACACCATGGGAAGGAATATGTGATGGGTCAAGTAGTTGGGAGACTGGATGCAGCTCCTGGGGTCTCCCTTGGATCTGACCCAGTTCTTGACTATCTCAGACACGTGGGAAATGAACTAATGGTTTGGAAATCTCTGACGTGATTATGTTTCTGCTATTCAAAAATAGATAAAGTAGATGTACTTACAATAAATAATGAATTTATTGAAAAATTTTAGTTGCAAGTCAGGAACACACACACAAACACACACCGAGAGAGAGAGAAAGCGAGCTGCTATCTGCTGGTTTAGTCTTCAGAGGCCAGCAGTAGCTGGGCTACGGGGCAAGAGACACAATCCAAGACTCCCACGAGGGTGCCAGGAACCCAGTTGCTGTCTCCCAGGGTCTGCACTGGTGGAACATAGAGAGCCAGAACAGAGAATGCAGCCCAGGCACTCTGATGTGTCACATGGACATTTTAGCCGAACGGCTAAATGCCCGATCTGATATAATACATGGATTTTATTTACTAAGAATTTTCCAACCTAATCAGAACCTGGATCCAGATTAAATCTAGATTAATTTCAGTATGTAGATGCAATCACTTATCACGTTTACAAATATATATTGCTAAATTACATTTTATCGTTGTGACCTCATCTTTTATTGGAGAATACTAGAAGAAACACTTCTGAAGCCTGTTGCTATATGGACTTATTTCTACAGAAGTAATCTGTGACATCTCTTAAGAGCATCAGAAAGTCTGCTTTAGAGGTAATTATTAAAGCAAAGTTAGAAACTGGTATATAGAAATTAAATACAATCAAAATAGTGTACCTGACTGATAGAATTATGATTTCTTATGAAGGACTATACCATTGTAGCAAAATGGGGAAAATCTGCCTGGGGGTGGGAGTTTGGTGGGGAATCCCAGTCTATATGAAATTGTACCACATAATTCAAAAATTCAAAGTAAAAAAATAGTGTACCTGATTTATTTTTATGTTTTCCTTTGCTATGTAGCTGTCTATGGCTTGATAATTCTTGTCATGAAAACACTTTTGAAATTATGTTTTCCAAATGTCCACATTGTAGTTTTAATTCAAAGTTTAATTCTAGTAGTTTTAAAATGTGCATTTTACTAAATCTTTATGTGGATATTTCCCTTTCATTTTAACTTTTGCTTTTTGCTATTATAGCAAGCTTCCACAAACTGGTGTCTTAAAGACACACACACACACACACTCCTTTTTCAGCTTTGAGATGCCTGTGTTGCTGGGCTCTGGCCTCTTCCCTCATCCTCACAGCCCACAGGCAGCAGCTTGTTGTCCTTGCCCAGCTCTGACCCTGCATCGCTTGCCTTTCTTCTACGTGTGAGATTCGAAAGGACCACCTGTCCTGATCATAAAAGCACTCTAGCTTCAACACACTTGCAAAAAATGTATGACCTTGTAAGATAGCGTTCATGGGGGTCAGAATAGGACATTATTGGGGAGCAGTTGCCAAACCACCAAATCTTTGTGAATACTGAACTTCCTCCTCTAAAAGAAAACTGCACAAATAAGTAGGCCTCTTACATTCACAGCTTTGACATTTCAGATTTTAGTTGGATATTGCATTAAAGTTAAAATATTGTGCAATATTTTAATATTATAATTTGAAATCTCATTATGAAAATGTCAGATGCAATTAATGACATGACCTGTGTGTCTTATTATTTAGAGTTGAATGTGGGCTTGTTTGTGTTAGGACTTGGTTTTGTGTGCTGCTCAAGAGTCTTTTTGGTAAAGCCATAGTTTTGTTTTTTTAATTAAACCACATTTTGAGTGTATGAATTTATTGAGAATATATTACAGTAGAGTACGAATGACATCAGAGCTTCACCAGTGTCTAGTTGGAAGAGGAGGTTGTAGGATAATGAACACTCCTGGATTGAACAGTCTCCTTGGTGGGCTTGCTAGTAACTGGCTGCGTGGCACAATGTAGCAGGGCCAAGGAATGGTGTATGTATTAGCCCTTTGCCCTTTTTATAGAGAGTACTCAGGAAATGCCATTGTTAGATTTAGGAACCATGCTTTGACTTAAGCATTGAAATTGTTGGTAAAGGGAACATTTATAAAATTAATGCAATAAATTTACCATTATTTATTGGCATGTACAGAAAGCCTACTTATCTTTTATTACCAATAAAGGTATTTTATGAACTCTGTTCATTGTCTGAAATGAACATCAATTTCAATCAATGTTACCTTTTCCCATTTAATTATTAATATTATTATTTTATGATTCAGTTTTGTATGCTGTAGGATTTCCCTGGCCCTCCTCTCCAGGTCTCCTCCTCTGCCCATTAATTTCCCCTGTATTATTACTGTAGTGTAGTTCTTCATACACAGTCATAAGTTCATCATTGTGGGCATGGACAATGGCAGACTGTCCAACATCCTATTGTCAACATAAATTTAACAGTTTCTATGAAAGTCCATCTTTGATCTGGAAGTAGAAATTGCTGCATTGTGTCCTCACATCTGGATATGGTAGTCTCCATTCAACAGTTACTACACATCCCTTTAAATATAAAGGCACAATGCAAAATCAACAACAGGAAATAAATAGAAATTTACAATGCATGAAGTTAAATAACATGCTACTAGAAATGATAGTCTCCATTACACAGTTACTGTATATCCACGTAAATGAAGCGCCACAAAACAAAATCAACATCAGGAAGACAAAAAGAAATTAAAAATGTGATAAAATTAAATAACATCTACTGAATGAGCAGTGTGTCACTGAAGAAATGAAAATCCAGAATTTTCTTGAAGAAAATGATGCTACAGCATGACCTATGAGTCAGGGAAGAATTTAATATGAGAAAAAAGTTTTTAACAAATGAAAATTAAAACAAACATCAAAATTTCATGAGATGGAGTTTTTGCTGATCTTTGTTGGTGAGATGAGTCTCCTATAGGCAACAAATAGATTGGTTTTGTTTTTTTAATCCAGTCTGTTAATTTATGACATATGATTGATGGGCTTAAGCCATTTATATTCAGGGTTAATATGAGTAGGTGAAAATTTGTTGTCGTTTTAGCAATGGGTTGTTCATTGTTTGATTTAGTCTTCTGTTGTTATTTTACTGGAATGTTCTTCATATTTAACTTTGGGTTTGGTGGGTGCTATTTTCTCTGTGAAGAGAACATCTTTAAGTGTCATGTGTAGAGCATATCTAGAAAAGGCATATTCTTTTTTTTAAAGATCTGTTTATTTTTATTGGAAAGTCAGATATACAGAGGAGGAGAGACAGAGAGGAAGATCTTCCATCCACCGAGTCACTCCCCAAGCAACTGCAATGGCCAGAGCTGAGCTGATGTGAAACCAGGAGCCAGGAGCTTCTTCCATGTTTGCCATGTGTGCAGAGTCCCAAGGCCTTGGGCTGTCCTCAACTCCCCAAGCGGAGAGCTGGATGGAAAGTGGAGCCACTGAGATTCGAACCAGTACCCGTATAGGATTCCAGCATGTGCAAGGCGAGGACTTTAACCAATTGGCTACCATGCCAGGCCCAAATAGATGTATTCTTTGAGGTTTTTGTTGTTGTTGTTGTTGTTTGTTTTTACTGTGGAAGAATTTTATTTTATTTTTAAAGAAAAATGAAAGCTTTCCTGAGTATGTTTTTCTGGCCTGACAATTTTTTCATTGTAGAATATGGAACATGTTGCTCCATTTTCTTCTGGCCTATAGAGTTTCCTGTGAGAAGTCAGCTGTGATTCTGACTGCTATTCCTGTGTATGGCAATTGTTGTTTTCATAGGCACAGAGAAGGATCTTTTCCTTATGTTTGATTGAATAGAACTTGATTATCGTGTGTCATGGTGAAGATCACTTTTGGTCAAACCTGATGGGACCTCATGTATTCTGTTTCCAAATTCTTTCTCCAGATTAGGGAAGTTTTCCTTTATTATTTCATTGAATACAGCTTCAAACCCAGCTTCTCTTTTTATGCCTCTGGAACTCCCACAACTCTTACATTTGGCCTTTTAATAGTGTCTCTTAGTTCTTCAATACATTTTTTTTTTTTTGCTTGACCCAGCTCAGCTTTCAGATTTTTGGTTGTTTCCCTAAAGTGACAGGAAATATCTTCCAGTTCTGCAATTTCTTTCTTCTGCCTCTTTCATTCTGTTATTGAAACATTCAACTGAATTTTTAATTTGCTCTATTGTGTCCTTTATTCTCAGTAATTCGGCTTGGTTTTGTTTCAGTGTTGCTATTTCCTTTGTGACATATTCCTTAAATTTCTTGAACTCCTGTATGTGCTTCTTATTACTGATAGAAAAAGGTTTTTAAATAAGTTTTCTGAATTTTGTATCCCCCATTTTCTCAATGTATTCCTCAGTGAACTCTGAGGTTGGCAAAGGCTTTTGTTCCTTTGCAGGGGAGTCTTCAGTAAAATTCATTGTGCCTCTGTCTCTTTTGATCTTGGTCATTTTTATTCTGATTAGCAGATTCTTCTCCTTAGGGCAGATTTTTAAGTTGTGTCACTGACAGGTATACAGGTCAGTTTTACTTATTTCATTTGGTACCTGGTTCTTTGTTTACAGTCACTTGTGTATCTCCCTCCAGTGAGTATCAGCTCTGGACTCTTGTGTTAGGCTTCCACCATGTTCTCTGTAGTCCCAGCTCCTGGATCACCACTCTCCACCTCCTGTAATCCCATGCTGTGGCTGCACCCTTGTCTGTACAAACTTTCTCTCACTTTCTTTTTGTGCAGTTCCCATGATTAGGGAGACACTAGGTGTCCTACATAACTAGGTTGCTGGTGGTGCTGATCTTGCCCGAGCCTGCTGGCTTATAGGTCTGAGGGTAACCTGGACCTATTTTGGCCCATATGATGCCAAAGTTGTATTATTTTCCTTGTGGGACCAGTGCAATGTACTGAGCTGGAAGTGAGTTGGCTCCCAGTTCAGCACATGTACAGCTTACTGTTGTTTGTCTAATATCACAGCCTTTGCCACTTTTCCAGCAGAATGGGCAGTTTTTTGCCTGAGTTCACCTGCTGAGCTCCGTTTGAATTCTCCTTCCCACCTGGCTGTTGGTGGAGCTCCAGGCACTGGTGGAGTTCAGATCTCTGTTCACTGACTCCCACTGGGGTATCTAGTCACTGCAACACCACACCATTGTGTCTGCTGCTTTCACCAGGTGCCCTTCTGCCTTCGGACTGTCCTCTTCTGCCTGCTGCAATGTGCCCTCTCTGCTTCACCCTGGCTAATGATTCTCCATATGTGTTCTTACCTTATTTTGCCATCATGGTTTTCCTGAAGTAATTTCAATCAATGTTTCTGATATTTCCTATTAATTAGTTTGTTTTCATTTTATATCATTATGGTTTGTATGTTATATTGCTGAATTTCAAATATTACAACAAAAATAAACTTGGAGTTGATACACACTGTGATTTTTGAGCACTTGTACTTGCTTTTTTCATTTGTTTTTGTTTATCATTTAAGTGGTTGGATGGTAAAGAAATAGAACGTTCAGAACGGATTCAGGCACTGCAGAACTATCCAATGATTGAACAGCAAATCAGAGAACAGGAAAAAGCTTACTGCCTCAGACGAGCCAAAGAGAAAGAAGAGGCTGAGAATAAAGTTCACAGCGAGTGTGGAAATGTGGACAAGAGGAGTAATCGAGGCTTTGATGGACGATGGGACCCTGACATCAGTTCTTCTCTGTATGTAATATCATTAGAGCTTACTGTCCAGTTAAAACAGAAAACTAAGTTCCCTTCCAGAGGTCTTCAGCATATTATGTATTTTCCGTAAGATTAGTTTGAAAGATAAAATATGATATCAATTGGGAGGGCAGCCAGAATAGATGCATCGCATTGTTTGCAACAATTTTTTTTCATGAGAAAAAAAGTGCTTCTTCCTACTAGCACCTCTAATTTGCATCTAAAATTATCCTCAGAGACCTCTCCATCAAAGATGCACAGGAAAGATGAATTTGGAGGTGTGCTTTGATTTATAAAGTGGGAGTATTTAGGAAAGCTACATACAGATCACATGATCATACAGCTAATCATTCTAATTGTGTCATGAAAACATTCTGTTTTGTCAACTGTATGATAAATATGTTTTTAATGTGATTATTAACCCTTTGTTTATAAATCCTCAATTTTCATTGCTTCTTTAAATGTATTGCAAATATAGTGAGCTAATTTGTTTCTATATTGTGAAAGCTTTTAAATTTAGATAACGTAATCTCATAAAATTGAAAAATAGTGTTTCTACAATATCTCAGACACACATACATGTTGAAATAGGCAGCTACAGGTCTACAAGCTAGGTTGCAAAGATGCTTTGTGTAACTACTTTAGCTATTTAAATTTTTTTTGAGGTTTTTGCAGAGGTAGAGAGCCAGGGAGACTCAGAGGGGGAAAGAGAGAGTCGCACGTATATAGAGAAAGCTCCGTCTATGTGGTCAGTCCCTAAATGCCTCTGACAGTGCAGCTGAGCTAGGGCCAGTGCCAGGAGCAGAAATTCCATCTGCACTTCCCTAGTGTGTGGCTGCAGCTCAGATGCTCCTGGTGTCACCCTGCTCTCTGGAGTCCGCTCTGCTAGGAAAGTGGGGTGAAGAGGCCGAGTTGGGCCTTCAGGTGTTCCAGTGTGGGACACAGGAGTTTGAACCACTAGGCCAAATATCCATTTCAGAATGTTAGAATCTGTTAATCAAACAGTCCCGAAACGTTCCCAGTGGAATTTGGATCAAAACTGTATGTAATGTATATGTTGGCTGGGGAAAAGTTGACATCTACATCACTTTCTTTGTTGGACTTTGGAATAGCTCTATTTATTTTACTTCTGAGCTCTTCGTCAAAGTTTACACATTTTCCTATAAATCCCATGCCAGCCTTTATTAGATTTCTTCTTAATATACTTTAGTTTATGAAAACATAGCCATGTCATTGTCTCTTGCTGCTGTTTTTGTCTTGCTAATGATTTCTGTGTGCTGTTTCTATATGAAGCAATCTTAATGACCTCTTGAAAAAAATGCAATATTGCAAACATTATCTTGTGTTTTCCATGTTGGAAAGCACATTATTTGCAAGCAAAACAACCTTGAAAAATTCTCCAGGCCTCTATTTTCTCGTGGTGCCTACAAAAGCCTTCAGTATGAGGAGAAATGGCAGCAGTTGGAGTGGGCATCTGTATGGCGATCCTGTCTTGTAAAACAACGTTTCCAGTTCTTTATCATTAAGCATCATGTCTGCCATGGATCTTAGTAATGTTAAGTCTGTTTATTTCTGTTCTCTTGATGTGCCTTTATATTAGATATTTATTAAATGCTTTCCTTGCCTCTGTTGAAAGATAGTCATGATTCAGTATTAATATGTAAAATCAAAGTATTAGGATTTCTAATATTAAACCAACCTTTAATTTACATAATAAAGTCACTTTGTCCATGGTTTATTTATTAATGCCTCATTGCATTTACTTTATGAATATTTCATTTATAATATTCCAACTTACGTTCATAAGTGAGTTTATGCTATAAAATTCTTTTCACATTGTGCTTTTGCTATTTTTTTAAAAAGGATTTATTTAAAACAAGGTTATATATGGAGGGGAGAGGGAAAGGGAAGGAGGAAGGCATAGAGAGAGAGAGACAAAGATTGTCAGTCTGCTGGTCCACTCCCCATTTGGGTGCGTGAGCAAAAATGGGCTGGTCCAAGGAGCCAGGAACTTCTCCCTTGTCTCCCAGGTGGATGCAGGGTCCCAAGCACTTGGAACGTCATTCACTGAATTCCCAGGCATGTTGGCAGGGAGCTGGGTGGGAACTGGAGCACGCAGTGCTCAACCCTAATGCTACAAGCAGCAGTTTTACTTTCTGTACCACAGCTCAGGCCCCCACTTTTCAAACTTATTGCAACAGGGTTCTAATCATCACACTATCTATATTGGAGATCATTTACATTTCCTGTTTATAGGAATTTACAAAAGTTTAAAATAAACTGTTTCATATATTCTTGATGCAACTTATAGTGTGTTTGTTCTACCACAATTCTAGTACCATTTGCAACAAAATGGTCCCAGCTAGAGATAATATACTCAGTAAAATAAGCCTATCCCACAGCGACAAATATCACTTGTTCTCTCTGATATAGGACAACCTTCATGCAAAATACAAAATCAATAGATATATACACAAACATACATGTACATATAGTCATCTAGAGGAGCTGTGAAATAGACTATCATATCGAGATGTGAAGATACAGTGCAATATGCATCTCTACTTCCAAATAGAAAATGGACTCCCAATGTAACTGTTAAATAGATCTTGACAGTAGGATGCTGGATTCTGCCATTCTCCCTACTTACAATGTCAGGATACACTTGAATAACAGACTGATGGACTTATGGCTGTTTATAAAGGACTATACTTTTGTAATGACATGGAGAAATGAATGCGGGCAGGAGTTTGGGAAGGAGGGAAGGGAAATCCCAGAGCCTATTCAACTGTATTATACAATAAATAATTTTAAAAAGAAAGGGATGCATTTAAGGAGCAGAATTAATGATGAAACTTACACAAAGGTGATTGGTTTTACATGCTCTGTGTGTGTTTTTCCGAGGCCATCTTCTCTGGAGAGCAAAGGCCACTTCCCATCACCAGAGTCACAGCAAGAGGAGTGCAACAAAAAGAAATCATATGATAATGAAGAGGATTTAGAATTCTGGAGCAAACCATGCTTGTTTACTCCTGAGTCTAGACTGGAAACTCTTAGACATATGGAAAAACAACGGGAAGATCAAGAGAAATTAAGGTATTCCATTTTTTTCCTATCATTGAGCAAGGATGAGAGAATAATCACACTCTGTTATGAACCATATTTTCATGATTTCACATTATTTCATCCATTGTCCATGTTAAACTCTTGTTAGCCATTGCATGGCTTTTGTTTTTCTAAGTAGAAATTTTTGTTGGATAGATTGGCTAACATTTCATTAATATCAAGGTACCCTCTTTAGACCAAAGACCATCATAAATTATGACACTTCAGGTTGGGATTCCTTTCTTTTTATTCCTTTAGCTTTGTAACCATTTCAGTTATATCTAATGATGAGTTGGTCTAAGCTGGAAATATACATAATCATGGTATAAAGAAAAAATGTCATTTTATGGCTTGAATGAATTAGCTCCTTTGTAAATTCTATTAATTCACAAAATTAAGAATTAGAAGTCAGTTTCAGTAGGCATTATATTTTGCCAATGCAACTTTCTTGGCTACCTAGAAATATGCTTGTGTTTCTGAACTGTTTCAGTAAAATTCGATGACTTTTTTTTTATGAGCTAGAGTGCCTAAGTTATTTTCAAAGATAGTTCAGTGCATTCTACTGCATGGCAGTACTTATGTCTAGGATTTATCACTTAAGGCAGAATTATAAATCACAAACGTGAGAACATGATCACTTAACTCTGAAGTTAGACTGTTTATACAACAATGACATGAATGAAACACAGTTTTTTGTGATTCTGAACTAAAAGCAAGAAATCTTAAGAGTGGAAAGGCTTTTAGAGATCTTTGCTTTTGTAAAATTTCCAACATCAATGAGCATGATACAAGAGGGAGTAACTGAGAATCAAATGATACCTTAAAGGTTTGTGTGTGAGAAGGAATCAAGATGGCAGAATAGGGTAAGGACACGTTTAAAAGGATGGAGAAACATTTAATCAGGGTGAAGCAGAGAGGACATATTCCAGGAAATAGGAGAGGACAGAACAACAGCAGAGGGGTACCTGGAGACTGACAGACACAGGAAAGCAGCGGAAATAATGGTGTGGTGTTGCAGTGACTGATACACCAGCTGCATTCAGCTAACGGCGGTCTGAACTCCACCAGCAGCCAGAACTCCACCAGCAACCAGGTGGGAAGGGAATTTCACTGGGAACTTGAGAGGTGAACCAAGACAAAGAACTGCCCTTCCTGCTGGCCCGTTTGATTTGACCAGGAGAGAGACAGAGCAGCAGATCCCAGACAGACAGTGCTAGAACAGGGTGGATTTCACAGCCCAGTCAGCCCAGTCAGCCCCCTAGAGCCAAATTGGGCACCATTTGGCTTAAGGAGGCAAAGGCAAGGGAAAGGACTGAGCATACTCTGAGCTGGGAGTGAACTCCTTTCTGACTCAGTGAATTGCATCAGCAAGGCATTCTACAGGTTCCACCCAAGACAGGTCTGGGTAGCCCTCAGATCTGACGACCACCAGATCAAGAACTCTAGTAGTGACATATCAGGTGCCATTTTGTAGAGTGTGGCAAAAGTTTTAGGACCTCAGGGGACAACAGTGAACTGCGCATGTGCTGAGCTCGCAAGAACTCACTGAGTTCCATGGATTGCACTGGTCCCACAGGAAAATAATACCGATTGTGGCATCATATGGGTCAAAATAGGTCCGTGTGCACCCAGACCTAATGGCCAACAATTTCTGGCAAGATCAGCACCACCACCAACCTAGCTATATAGGACCTGCTCCAATTGGAAGTGGGAGAAAATTTGCGGAGACAACAGTGCAGCCTCAGCATTATATCACAGGAGGTGGAGAGTGGTAAGCCAGGAGCTGAGGCTATGGAGACCACGGTGGAAATCTAACATAAGAACCCAGACCTGGAACTTGCTGGAGGTTGTGGCACAAGTGGCTGCAAACAAAAAGTTGTGTACCAACGGCAATAGTAAAATCAAACTGTAGACCTTTGGGTGACACAGCTTAGAAACCTGCCCCAAGGACAAGACTCTGATAACTAGAAGTACAATTACCAAGAGCAAAAGAAGAGACAAAAGCACAATGAATATTACTGAAAACTCCCCTGCAAAGGAGCAAAACCCTATGCCAACCTCAGAGTTAATTGAGGAAGACACTGAGAAGATGGGGGACACAGAATTCAAAAAACTCATTATAAAGCTTCTGATCAACAATGAGAAGCACATACAAGAGTTCAAAGAATTTAAGGAAGCAATAAAGCAAATCAAGGCTGATATATCAGAAATTAAGAACACAATAGAACAAATTAAAAGCACAATGGAGAATCTCCAAAATAGAATGAAGCAAGCAGAAGAAAGAATCTCAGAATTGGAAGATATTTCCTGTCACCAGGGAGAATCAAACAAAAAACTGGAAGCAAAGCTGGATCAGGCCAAAAAAAGTATTCAAGAATTGAAAGACACTATTAAGAGGCCAAATGTAACAGTTATGGGAGTCCCAGAAGGTGCAGAAAGAGAAACTGGTTTTATAAATGTATTTAATGAACTAATAAAGGAAAATTTCCCTAATCTGGAGAAAGAATTAGGAAACGAGATCCAGGAAGGGCACAGAACTCCCAACAGGCTTGATCAAAAGCGATTTTCACCAAGACACATGATCATCAAGCTCCCTTCAATTGAACATAAGGAAAAGATCCTTAAATGTGCACGTGAAAAAAATCAATTGACATATAAAGGAATGCCAATTAAACTCACAGGAGACCTCTCACAGGAAACTCTACAGTCAAGAACTAAAACAGATGAAAGAAAAATGATAAAACACATACAATAGTAAATCTTCTAAGTATGGTGACTTTAATAGTTAATATATCCAATCAATATATACATTAGGGTAAGATAATTTGATAGTACCAGAGCATATGAACCCAAATAGCAATACTGATCAATATTAACGATTAACATTGATTAACAATTGTTTTGACCTCATATTTTGACTGAAGAACAGCAAAAAATATGAGTAAGCTGCATTCTCCTCAATAAACAATTTCTTTGAAGGAAAAAAAAAGAAGAGAATGGAGTGACATATTCCAGATTCTAAAAGAAAAAAATTGTCAGCCTAGGATAACATATCCAGCAAAGCTTTCTTTTGTCTTTGAAAATGAAATAAAATTCTTCCACAGTGAAGAAAAGTTAAAAGAATTTGCCTCTTCCAAGCTTGCCATACAAATGACACTTCAAGATGTTCTCTTGACAGAGAAGAGGAATAGCACCCAGCAAAACCCATTCCTAAAATGACAGGACCGAATTACCATTCATACATATTAACCCTGAATGCAAATGGCTTAAGCTCAATCAAATGTCATAGAATCGTGACTGGATTGAAAAACAGATCCCATCTGTTTGTTGTCTAGAAGAGACACATTTCACCAACAAAAGTCAGCGGAAACTATATCTCATGGATTTTGATGTTTTTGTAGTTTCTTCTCTTCAAAACAGTTTCTTCTGATGAAATTCCTCAGTGACTCATAAATCATACAGTAGCATCATTTTCTTCAAGAAGATTCTTGATTTTCATTTCTTCAGTGACACATTAGTCATTCAGTACCATGCTATTTAACTTCTTGGTGTTGTTAATTTCTTTTTTCTTTCTGATGTTAATTTTGTTTTGTGGGTTTTCATTTAAGGGAATGTATGGTAGCTGTGTAATGGAGACTTTCATATCTAGTAACATGTTATTTAACTTCATGGAATTGTAAATTTGTATTTTTCTATTGTTGATTTTGTATTATGACTTTTCATTTGAGGGAATGTACAGTAACCTAAATGGAGACTAACATATCCAGATGTGAGGATGTAGTGTAGTATGCATTTCTGCTTCCAGACAAAGATGGAATTACAATGAAACTGTTTACTATATCTTGACAATAGGATGCTAGATTCTGCCATAATCCATGCTTGCAATTATGGACATAGGACTGTGTATGAAGAATTATACTACAGTAATGATATAGGGAAACTAGATGGGCAGTGGGGAGGGGATAAGAGAAATCCCAGGAGCCTATGGACTGTATCATAAAATGATAATAATAATAATAAATTTAAAAGGTTTGTGTGTGAAATGTGGTGTTTCGTGTCTTGAGCCATGCACTGCTGTGGAAAGAGCACTTTGGTAACTTCCAAAGCTGTGTTTGTATCTTGACTCTAACATCTCCTGTCTGATGTTGGTGAGTACCTAACTTTAACTCTGCCTCCTCTGTGGAACAGAGACCATCAGACCTATCTTATCCACCCAAGTTTACCGTTAAGATAACCAGATAAACTGAGAAATGTATTGCCTCACACTTTGAAATTCAACAGCTGTAGTCTGTATACTGTATTGTTTAACAACTGTGAGTAGACCCACACATACATATATGCACATGTAACTGTGAATGTATACATGTGCATGGGTACTCTGTTTTGTACTGAGTATGAAATCAGGAGAAACGTCTTTTTCTCTGATACTTGAAAAAATCAGGAGGAGTTGGATGTAGGTGTCAGCTGTTACCTGTGTAGTCCAGTTTGTCCCTGAGCTAGTTGTCTTTTTGATTGTGTAGTCATTTACATCATCTGGGAGAAGAGAGGGACAAGAACAGCCCCTCATCATATTGGTGTTCTTGTCTGCACTGCTTCCCAGGAGGTCAGGTGCTTCTGAATGCCCTTGAATTGTCCTAGGTCATAGAAATACTAACCTAATTGGGGCTAGCGTGGTGACATAGCACGCCAATACTAAGCACTTTAGCTGGCATCTTGTATGAGCACTGATTTAAGTCCCTGCTACTTCTCTTCAGTCCCGCTCCCTGCTTCGTGACCTGGAGAAGCAGTGAGTCACTGAAAGCTTTGGGCTCCTGCATGCATGTGGGTGACTTGGAAGGAACTCCTGGCTTTTAGCTTCAAACTGACCCAGCTCTGTCCTTTGAAGCCATTTAAGCAGTAACTAGTACATTAAAGATTCTTCTCTCCGTTTCTCCCCCACCCCCTCTCTGTAACTCTTTCAAGTAAAATAAATAAACATTTTTTTTTAAAAAAAGAGGAAATATTATTCTAAACAAGATAAAGAAAAATTAAAATAAAATAGAAAAGCTTAACGTAATTGGATCTTGAGGCCCACTTGAATATGTAAAATAATATGATTGCCTTTTAAAAACAAAGTTAACTGATGCCAAAATCTGTGTTACTAGGGTAAAAGAAACTCAAAGAACTACCTGCACTCCCACCATCTGAATAGATTAGTTTATCTAGTCCTCTAGTTCTTGTCCATATAGGTCCATGTTTCAGTTTCATTCAGTATGTTCAATACTATTTTAAATAGAACACATTCTTTCTTGAATCTCTTCCTCCAAGCTCCCTTTCTGTATATCCTATCCTAGCATTAGTGATGAGAGTCGACAGGCTTGTGTCGGTTCCGCCATGTCCTCCACTCTGCAATAGTGTCAATCACCTCGACAAATACAGGATTTGGAGGCTGTTTTAAAAAACTAAATTGGACTTATATTTTTATACATTTTCTCATTAATTGCACTATCAGCTAATCAATTAGTAAAATGAAAACACATCCTTACTAACTGCAAAATATTTCACAGCATGACTGTTGCATGGTTGATCCAGTCAGTCTTGTACTGATGGACGTTCGTAGTAGTTCCAGGGTTTTGCCACTACAAAGAATGCTATGAGGACTAGCCTTGGATAGAAATCCTTATGAACTAGTATTTTTGTTCTGTAGAATTTATTCTATTTCTATTTTAAAAATTGTAATTTTAACTAAAGCAGAAGCTCTATATACAAATGGAGAAATGACAGTTATCTGGTAAATCATGCATAAAATAGATTCATTTAAATATTCATGGATATTTCATGAAAAGGAGTTTTCCTCCCTGTTTAAATTATCTGGCAAATTGTCTTGGTCACATTTTTACTTTGCAGACATAGATACAACCTTTTTTTTTTTAAATCTGGCTTGACTTTTAGTTTTCAGCATATAATTAAAGGAATGCATTTTTAACAGTGAATTGTAAATGTATTTATCTATGTTTGGTTTGTTTTTTTTTTCAACTGTTTTAAAAATATTAACAGCTTTTATTTTCTCTTTGCCTTTGCTGCCATCCTCCCATCATTGCCCCTGATACCCCTCTGCACCTGCCACAAATCTTCAGTGGAAAAAAGAAGACAGTGAAACCACCCAGGGTGCTGATCACTGAAGATGGGAAGGTCTTGAACGTGAATGAGCCCAAGTATGTAAGCCAAGGATAAGATCAGAACCCGCATTAGCCATAGTGGCTATTAAAATAGTGCCGGTTGCATGTCTGCTCTGCAAAGATTACATTTGACCACTTGGAGCAAGTTTTCTTAATCTAATAATAATGTCATGTCTACATATTTAGAAGCAAAACATGTATTGTCTTTCCCAGATTGTAATTTCCTTGGCAACCAGAGAACAGGCTTGGCAAATGGAAATCTTAATTCCCTGTGTATCCCATACAGCTTTGTACCATATACAGTTCTATGCCTGAAAATCACCACTGCATTATTGTTGCATTTATAATTATTTCAAGCTGTGCCATGAAAAGTTGACTGAGTTTACTGTGATAGCTTCTGTGTGTCTGTGTTACACTCTAGAACACATCTACAAAGCCTTTGCTGTCTAGGAAAGAAATCTTTATGACTACACCAGTGAAATTAATGAATGGAAAAATATTGAAACTGGAAATCCTGAAATCTTATAGTACCTGATCTGCTCCCTCTGTCCTAAGATTTAAAACCAGAGAGCATGCCACAGCAATAAGACTATGGACCAAATCTCTTCATTTTGCAGTTCTTCGTTTTATTCTCTGTCCCACTACTATGATAAACGGACTATCTTGGAATCCTTCCCTTGTATCATTTGCCTTCTCAGCTGTCACAGGCAGTAGGTAACATATCTGTTTTAGAAGCTGTGACCTCAAGCCTGGGAGAAGTGAAGTGACTTGTCCGAGGTCATATAACTAGCAGGTGCTATATAGATAGTAAGAGCTATCTTGTTCACTTTCACTTAGTTCTTCTGATGTCCCATCAAGTTTATAAATTCCCCTCCCCTTACATACCTGGTTTATCCAGCAGACAGGAAACCAACACAAGACCCTAGGCAATGGGAATGTAACACTGAATAGGATGGATTTCTGCTTTCATGGAGCTTGAAAATCTAGTGTTAAAATAATCTCTCTTCAGCCTACAGTGATACTCAGAGGAGACCCTTCCAGTGCCTGTGTCTTTGGTAAAATCACAACTTCTTTTGCTGCGCTGACTACCTTACCTGCCCCTAAAACCAGTTCATTTAGGGAGAGTCTATGTAGATCACCTCATCCACACTTGCCCTCCTTCCGCCTTGCACCCCTAGTCCCATCATGCTTTAGTCTCTGGTTTTCCCTTCCAGGTCATCTGTCCTTATTCAGAATTTTATTCCCTTAGGACTGAATCCAATTCACTCTCTCTCTCTGATGCTGAACCCCATCCACCATACCCCTGGATTCTACTGTTTGTCAACCAAACCTGAATCTTCAGACTTCTCTCTATGCCCCTTTGTCTTCTCACACCAACTGGAATTGAGGATCCACTGCTACTGCTGCTCACCACACAGATCATAGAGAGCTATCTTCAGGCCAGCTTTCTTCTTCTTCTTCAGCTTTGCCGAAACACAAACCATCTAGTTGTACTCCCCCTATTCTGACTGCATCATTTGCTCAACCCTCAACCCTCCACCTTCCTCCATTCACTGAAGATCTTAGCCCCCACATCAGGGTCTTTCTGTCTGCCTCTCCTCCCATCCTTGGTCTTGGGTCTTCATCACTTACATAGACAACTCACCAAAGTCCTGGTCTCCCATGCTTTTGGCCACCTCCCTTCTGACCATCGTGTTCTTCATCTCAGCTCAACTACACAATCCCATTTCATTCCCTGTCTTGCCACCATCAGTGTCTCATCCATGTCCCAAATGGTTACCTGGGTGTCTCCACACCAGGTCTTGTGTCTCCAGGTAAGTCCCTCCACTCCAGCAATCCTGTACTTCCATGTACGCCATCTGTCCATTCTGTGGGTTTGCTTACCATGTTCACTCACTCGTGTTCCCACTTTCTGTCTCCTGCTTTGGTTTTCTGGCTCACCACAGAAGTCACTACTTGGCCAATATCTTTAACTCTCTTCTCCTTGCCTCCTCACCTCAGGAAACCACAACTGTGTTTACATCAATATCACGGGCTCCCGAGCTTGCCTTCATGAATGGCTGGAGGAAGCCTTGACCTCCGCTTGCTGGCCTTGGGTGAATTTGCACCTCCAGGTCCCCAGAAGATTCAGGCAATCTTTTGGGGTTCTCTTGGGCAGCTGCACTCTTCTACTCTCTGGCAGGCTGCCCTTACACCTTTGTTCTCCTTACCTCCAGCAAACTAACACATCCACAGTCTCCATTTCATAACTTACTTCTTTGAGAAAAACACAAGGAGTAAGAAGGGCTCTCTTCCTCCCAGTATCCATTTCCTAACATGCCTGTGCCACTTCACACACTCCCTTCCCTGCTACTATGTTGGGAGAACATCTTGTTAGAGGTCTGTCTCTGCTGCACCCTGGTCCTAGTTACTGTTCCTATCAAGGCCTTGGCTTCCAACAGTTGTCCTCCAGTCATCCATTTAGTTAGCTGCTTAACACCACTGTTGATAGAAAATGATCACAAACTTAGGGTCTCAAACAGGGAAGCTGTCACCGCTGTGACTGCTCTTCACTACAGTGTTCTCCATCTCAGGGACACGCTCCCCTCCAGTGGTGGAAACCAGAGCCCTGGTTTTGAATCCATTCCTATTCTCTCATCAGCCAACATGATGAACTCATCCTTATTGCCAGGATCCACCTGCTTCCCATCAGTTCCATTCCCACCACCTTTAGGTCAACCAACTTAACCTCTCTCCTGACAGGTATAGCAACTTGCCAAGTGGTCTCCATGGTTCATCTGTAGGCCTCTTGTGCTGTTCTCAACTAAATTAAGAGGAAGAGGAGAAAGGACATACATTCTTTCTTAGGGACAATTCCTGGAATATGCCATAGGAGACTTCCCCTCACAGTACTAAATCACACAACTGCCTCAAGGAAAGCTGGAAGATGCTCTCTTTATGCTACATGGCCATGTGCCTACTTAACACCTGAAGATGTATCACGGGATTGGGTTGTTCAAAACAGCAGGAGAGTGCTGTTGCAACAGGACCTACTACTGACCACCAAGTCTATAGCCAACTTTGCATTTTCCAAATAACTTAGCTCACATTTTTATACTGTTTGAGATATATGTTTGCATGAATGTGCACACATAGACACAAACACTGATGTAGTAGACTAACATAATGAATGTAATGCTTAAAAGAAAATTGACCAAGTTAAATTCTGAACAGCATGTTGACAGTATAGAAGTTATCCCTAGGATCTAGCCTCAGCGTACATGTGGATGAAATCCACCTGTCCATGCATGCATTTTTTCATCTCAAGCTGTGCCAACCTTTCTGAACCTCTATTTATTCATCTATACAATGGAGATATTACTTCACTGGCATGTCTTGGGCCTTTCCATCCAGCACAATGGAAAGACCCACCATGAAAAAAGGACAAAGATAACTAGGAAAAAGAAGGAAGATAGGACTGCTTAATAATTAAACAATATAATTATCGAGAAGATGAAACAAATGAATCATTTAGTTCTCAATAAACAATTCCAATTTGCTCCTAAAACACTCAAATAAAATTGAAAAGTTTAGCCACCAGATGTCTCTATCCCTGCACCAAAGCTAAATCTTTGTACATCATTTGTCTTAAGACTTGTACATTTAAACAATGCAAACCTCAATAATTTATTGATGTGCAGATTTCTGTTCAAATTTTAAAATTAACATAATTATCTCATTATCTACCTATCAAAATAAACTTGTCATTGAGGGTTATTATTATTACTACTAATGACTTTAATTTGGGTTATGTGACTGGGTAACCCACACAGTATCTTTTTCCTCCTCTACATGTATCATCATCCTCAGACTGGATTTCTCTTTGAAAGATGATGAAAAACACCACACGATCATCCTGGATCTTGCTGTCTACAGGTAAAGACATTTTAGTTAACTGTAGTCAGTTAATGGTATGTCTGTGCACCTTCATCCTCAGCAGCCAACTTTAAATTCTGAAACATTTGGAAGGGAATTGTTATTTAATGCATCATCAAATTAAGTTTACTTTTAAGACAGAGACTTTTAATATTTTTCAGATCATGACAATGAAGGGAAAAATAAATAGGCCCACATTTCCACGATTATGAACTCTGGAATTTCTGAGGCAGTTTGACTAATCCTCAGAGGCAGCCATTCTCCGATGCTGACACTGCACAGTCTCCCGCTCCTGTCAATGCTGACACTTGCCTTTGATTTTCCTCATTGTATTTCCCAAAAGGCTCTGATGGAAGAATAGCTCAGGTGGCCAGCACCTGCCCCCTTGTCCTATCCTAGAGGCCTGGGGCACCCCAGTGGCACCTGGTCACCAGCAGGACTTCTTCTCTGCCTCCCTTTTGGAGTGATTTGCTTCTCTCCCGTCTCAATTGCACTGGGAGGAGAGGCCAGCGGGGCCTGCTTACTCACACCCCCAGCCTTCAGCCTCTTCTCCCCTTCCTTGTGGAAGTATCTACACACTCTCAGGTCACTCTGCCTGCTGCTGGTCTTGGGGGCCACTCACACATGCTGCCCTGTCTATCTGTGTTGCTGTCACCATTGATGTCCCTGTGGTTCTAGGCCTCTGTTCCTAAGGGACCTCACCAGAGAGGCCTCTCTGTTCCAGAAGCATGCCTTCTGCCAAAGCATATACCTACTGCTGTTCCTACAGTGTGTAGTCCCAGCAGGAGCTTTCTTGTTCGTCTTGCCTCCCTGTATCTCTAGCACCTGAAACAGTACCTGACAGTTAGGAGTTCAGTGACAACAGGAATGAATAAATGCTGATAAATGGAGTCAATGAACACTGATATACAAGAATTATAATAAATCTTTCTCTTTCCCTGGATTGCACTTGTTCTATTTTGTGTCATCTCCCAATAATGCTGGAAAGTAGATAGGATTGTTATCCTGGGATTACCCTTGAGGGAGAACATTGAAGGCAATTCTTATCAGAGGAAACAGGAATTGGAGGAGCTACAGAGTAAGTCCCCTGCCTTCATCAAACTTGGTTCCTTTTTTTTTTTTTAAAGTTGTATTTGATTTATTTGAAAATCAAAGTGACAGAGTTGGAATGACAGTATATTCCATCTGATGCTTCACTTCCAAAATAACCATGATGACCAGGGCTGGATTAGGTCAAAGCCAGGAGCCTGGAACTCCATCCAGGTCTCCCACATGGGTGGCAGTGCACTATGCACTCCTTGGGCCATCGGGCACCACTTTCCCGTGTGCCTGAGAAGGGAGCTGGTTAAGAAGTAGAACAGCTGGGACTTGAATTAGCACTCACATGTGATGACAGTGTTGCGTTGGTGGCTTAAGCTGCTGTGCAGCAATGCCTGCCCTCCAAATCTGCTTTCTCAATTGTAAAACGCGCGTAACTTAAAACTCAGGATTTCAACTGTTCTGTAGTGTGTAACACAGTGGTGTTTAATAAATGCACAATGTTGTATCCCATTACTGCTGTCTGATTCTAGAAAATTTTCATCAGATGTAAAGGAAATTCTCCCCCACTTACGCAGTCACCACCCCTTTTCCTCATCCCAGTAACAAGCTAGAGTAACCGCTGTGCCTGCGTACAGTTGCTTGTGCTGGAAACTGCCTATAAGTGGATTCATGTGATATGTGGCCTCTATGTTCAGTTTCTTTGAGCTATCATATCTTTAGAACTCGTATGTGTTCCATCACATGTTAGAATTTCTTCTCTTTTTATGGGTGGATATTTCATTGTACATATATATACCATATGCTTTTATCCACCTGCCATCTATTTTGACATTTGTGAATGGGGGTTGGCTCTTTGTGCACTACTCTCATATCAGTTCTTTGCCCGCTTGCTGCCTGATCATTTGCCTTCTAAGAATCTGAAGCTTTTATCCAGCCAACTTCTTTTCCTGAAACTCTTCAATTTGCTATTTCTGTTGTTTTTCAGTTAAATACTCACTGTTTTGTCTTTATAAGTCCTTTCCATTTCCAGGCCTTATTTCTAGAGTTCAGTGGATGTGTAATCCTTTTTCTTTCAGCTCTGTGACTCTGCCTTTTCAGTTCTGAGATGGACTGCTCATCCGAGGCTTGTGAACTTTAGGAATTGGTGATGTCTCCGCTGACTCCTTGGCAAAACCCATGATCGTACCTCAGTGAATGGCAACAAGACACCTTTTTGGCTGTAGTTACACCAGTTCACATACATAAAGCTAGATGAATTAATTCCTGTATCCTTCCTACCTCTTTCTAACAAATACCTAGAGAATTCTATCATTTGTAAGACATGGGGAGATGATAGCTGGTATATTTTAAATATAGTCTTTGCTGCCTTGTAGCTTTGGCGCAGTGATGATAGTGAGTGGGTGGCAGGGGCAGACAATAGTCACACATGTAATGATTAAAGCGACTAAAGGAGTAGGATGCTGTACAAGGAGGAAATACTTATGCAGGGTTGGAGAAAGGTGTGTAGGAAGAAGGGAGGAAGAGTTCAGGGAAGTTAGTAACCTCAGTAATGCATCTTAAAGGATGAGACATAGTTTGTTCTGTAAAGAATTGGCAGAAAATTGTGTCATTGAAAGGAAGGACTTGCAGGTAGGGACAGGTGAAGATGTTAGGGCCCAGGTATAATGCAAGTGATGTGTGTGAGTGGTAGATATCACAGATGAAGTTGTGGAAAATGGTGTCTCTATTTTTATTGTTACAGCATTTCATTAGAAAACATAATGGTTTATTAGCACTCACTATGTAATGACATACTACACACTATCCTTAAGGTCAACCTTAAGAAATGGGCAGTACCAGTATTCTTGTTTTTGATGAGTAAAGAAAGGTTTTAAAAAGTTGAGACATGTAAGGCAGGGCAAGATGCTAGAGCAAGAAGGGTTGGAGTCAGTTCCCCACAAGTCTGTGTGACTCCAGAGCCTGTGCTTGGAGTCTTTGTATTAGCTTACCCCCCTTAACGTTGGTGCATTTTGAATCATCACCTCATTTTCTTTTCCTGATATTACATGAGTAAATTTCATATATTTCATGAACAGGTTTCAGAGAATATCACTTCATTTTCTAAGATTCACAACGCAGTATTTTTTAAAGATACATCTCATAGATTCAGTTCTTTGACTGGGAGTCCATCTCTGGTCTGTATGCATAGGAACATACAGCACTTTCGAAACTATCCTAAATATAAGGTGATGGGCTCCCTGACAGTGCCCATGCCTACATTATTGGGAAACAGTTCAACAACAGCACGATGGACTTGTGACTATTCGTTAAGGACATCCATTGTAAAATTAGAGGAGAAATCAATGCAGGGGAGGGGGAGGAGGCTATCTTGGGGAAGGGCACAGGGAACCCCAGGACCTAAGGAACTATACCATAAAATAAACAAAAAAACAAACAAAATGAAATATGTTTAAAAATATATATATACAGCAATAACTATTTGATCAACCTTTTTTTTAAAAAAAAAATGAGCGATGTGGCGTCTTTATCTTTCATTTGCTCTTGAGACAAGGACAGAAGCTGTCACTTGATCTTGGGGTCACTGATGCAGACGGGAGGCTTTGCTTGTTCAGCAGGATGTGTTTGTAGGGGAGAAGCAAGTTCTTCTTCCAGGAGAGATGATGTCAGCTCAGCTGCGGGACTTCCCAGGAGCAGGAGCTGTGGTCTCAGACCCCATGGGGAGTGGATTCAGCATTCCTGACTATCCAAGTCGTAGGGGCTGAAAATAAAATATTTATGAAAAAAACATAGCAAGCTATTTTTTGAAAACCTTTGATGATTCAAACCACATATATTTTGGTGTTTGGGGAAATCAAGTTGCTGATATGTTGGATTTCCTTTAGTCTGGGGATTAATTTAAGACTACCTTTTTAAGACCTGTTTAGCATGGAAATGGTTAGCTAACTGTTTCAGATGCGCCCCTGTGTGTGAATTTGTTTTTGCCCTTCTTTAAAATAAATGGGGTTGACGCTTACGAGATTTGGTATATTTCATTTTGAAGATACATGGATACCTCTTTAATTGAAATTGATGTACAGCCAACTTACGTGCGAGTGATGGTCAAAGGAAAGGTAAGTCTAGTACCACAAGTTATCAAAGTTTTCAAAGCTCAGATTCGAACTAAGCCGTGCTGCCTAAACTTAAAAAAAATAGTTATTGATGTTATTGACATAGAAAAAGAGAACCCAGTCAGAATGCTGTTGTAGGCACATGACTGCACCATGAGAATGACGTCGAGTGGAAGTGGCAACTGGCCATGAAGTTAGCTGGTTCATAAACCCTTTATTGTTGTTTCATTTTACTAAGTGAATAGTAATGATGATCATACAAGGATACTTCAGAAAGTTTACAGAGAAATGGAATGTAAAGATGCTTATTTTGATACAAAACATTTTGAATTTTTTTTTTTGGTAATATAAAATTGCGTGAGGTCGTTGGAGACCTCATGTGTACACGCATTTAAGGCATGTTTTGTCCCAAAACGAATATATATTTTAATTTCATTGTCCATCAGCTTTTGGTAGGGCCTCATATGTACAGTATCTTACGTATGGGATTAGATTACATATCTAGTCTAAATTATTAATGATTTCATTCATAGCAAGTATTCATAGCAAGCATATTTTTACAGTTTTTGAAATAATACTTTTTGCTCATTCTGAGCATTCAAATGGGTGAGCTTGAAGCCTTTAATGGAAATTTGTTGGGCCTGGCACAGTTGTATCCTAGTGGCTAAAGTCCTCAACTTGAATGTCCCAGGATCACCTATGGGTGCCGGTTCTAATCATGGGAGCCCTGCTTCCCATCCAGATCCCTGCTTGTGGCCTGGGAAAGCAGTCTAGGATGACCCAAAGCCTTGGGACCCTGCACCTGTGTGGGATACTCGGAAGAGGCTCTGGCTTCAGATCAGCTCAGCTCCAGTCGTTGTGGCTGCTTGGAGAGTGAATCAGTGGACAGAAAATCTTCCTCTCTGTCTCTCCTCCTCTCTATATATCTTACTTTGCAATAAAAATGAACAAATATGAAAAAAGCAATTTGTTGATATTTTGTGATAAGAAGTGTTATTCATAAATTACTTTTCTACCACAAACAGTTTCATGAATGTTCTGCTATTTGTGCTAAAAGACTGTGTTTAGCTTATTCATTAACATAGGTAACATACTAATGCATGTCAAGCATGACTTACATGTAGTTCTTTCCTAATAAGTCTATTACTTAATTGAATGCTATGCTTGAATTGGTAATACTCTTCTTTGACATGCCCTCAGTCTTATGCTACTGCCCGCTTATTTTCAGCCATTTCAGCTTGTCCTTCCTGCAGAAGTCAAACCCGATAGCAGTTCTGCAAAGAGATCTCAGACCACAGGGCATCTAGTTGTCTACATGCCCAAGGTAGGATGTGTAATTTGCATCAATTTATTGTCTGTGTGTTGATTCCTGATGGAACTTGACCTGTCGGAAATAATGACTTCTGGTCAAGATAGTTTCAGTTGATAGAACTATCAACTAACTACCTCACTGAGATAGGAGAACCAAGAACTGAGACGAGCTGATGCTCAGGCTTGAGGGGGTCATTTTCCCATCACTTCATGAGCATTTCTTGTAATTGCTGCCTCCTTCATCTCTGTGGGCCAATCTGGGTGATATCTGGGATGGAGAAGACACGTGATTCTCCCAAGTGAAGCAGGTGCCACTGAGCATGGCTGTTAGATAGGTATTATTACTCTCTTTGCCAGTAACATTCAGAGGAGACATAGGAAGGCAAATATCTCTACAAAGATTGTGTTTGATTTCCAAATTAGCACTTTCTGGGACTATATTTCCTAATATTTTTAAAAGAGAAACCATATACAGTATATAGCATAATTACCACGTAATTAATTTTTCTAGTATTATTTTCATGATATGGATCAGATATAATCTAAACAAATTCTTTTTTCTTCTTTTTATTGGGGGCATTCTATGTGTATTTGTGATGTGGTAAGGGATAGATTTTACTTCACTCAGTTCAGCAAGCATTTGTCGGTGCCTACCTGGAGCAAATATAAACTGATCTGAAATGGCAATCTAAGAGAGACAAGATTATAACTCAGTCATGTTTTTATGGTCTAAGAAAACAATGATGGAGCCTTTAGAGGAAACCATAGAGTTCCAGCTCTTGTTAAGGAGCAAATGTGGGACTGATTTTTAAGGGTTAGTCAAGTGTGATACATGGAAAAGATGAACATATGGCAAGGGGGAAGTGAGTGTGACACAATCTATGATTGGAAATGGTTCTTTGTGGTTGTGGCATAAGACAAATGTGAGAGAGTGGAGGAAGCCAGAGGGCATAGAGGAGATAATTCATGGAAGAATTTGGACAGAAGCATCACTCAGTGCCATCTGGTGTTGAGGAAGTACTGGGAAAATGGGAGAGGCAGCTAGTGTATAAGTCCGGGAGGATTATGGCACATGTATGAACTATAATTGTATTTGATACATAGCTATTAAATATTTTATTAATTTTTGTTTATTCTATTTTTGGAATTTTTTATTGAAAGGCAGAGAAAGAGAGAGAGAGAAAGAAGGAAGTAGATAAAGGGAGAGTGGAGAGGAGAGAGAGAATACGAATGAATCTTTTCTTCTATCTGTTGCCTTCTCCCAAAATGCCTGTAGTGCCAGGCCTAGTCCAGGCTGAAGCCAGGAGCCAGGAATTCCATTCAGGGCTTCTTCTGCCTGGCTGCAAGGGACTCAAGAACCTGAACCATCCCATATCACCTCACAGGTGCACTAATAGGAATTTATATCTGAAGCAAATTCAGGACACAGTTCTAAGCACTGCAATATGGGATGTGGGAATGCCAAGTGGCAGCCTAACTTGCTATGCCATAATGCTTGCCCTTCATTCGTTAACTATTTATGGAGTGTATATATAGAAGCCTACACTCTTCCTGGTGCTGAATGAACTGAGGCCTCTCCCCGCATGAACCTAATAATCAGAGAAGGGAAAACAGACTGTGAACAATTAAACAGATGTATTAATTTCAGATGGAGAGGAGCACTGTGAGAAAATAAGACTAATAATAGGACTAAAAGGATGATATAAGGGCATGTGATGAATACTTAGTGATCAAAAAACAGCCCTGTGAAAAGATGACATTTAAACTGAGACCTGCCTGAAGTCATGGTGCAGTTATACAAAGATGCTGGGCAGAAGGTGCATGCCATGCACAAGGTACTGATGTCAACAGGGAGGCCACAGTTCCCAGAACAACTGCAATGAAGTAGCCAACTGCAGAATGTATCGCCTGAGGAGGGAAGTGAAGGAAGAAAATCTCAGAAGCATAGGCACATGTTCTCTTGGACACAGTCTTCTGGGACACAGTAAGGATGGTGATGATGGTGATGATTCCACATGCAATGGAAAGCCATTAATGAATTTCAAGCAACAAATTAAATGGCCTGATTACTGTTTTTAGGAATGTTATTCTGCCTTCTCCATGGATTCTGAATTAAATGGTAGAAAGGATAGATGGGGGCCCAGTGCAGTGGCTCAATTGGCTAAGCCTCCCACTTCAAGCTCTGGAATCCCAGATGGGTGCCGATTCATGTCCTGTATGCTCCACTTTGCATACAACTCCCTTGGTGTGGCCTGAGAAAGTAGAGGAGATGACCCAAAACCTTGGAACCCTGCACCTATGTGGGAGATACAAAAGAAGCTCCTGGCTCCTGATTTGGATCGGCTCAGCTCTGGTCATTGTGGTCACATGGGGAGCAAACCAGTGGACAGAAGATCTTTATCTCTGTTTCTCCTTCTCCCTTAGATCCATCTTCCAGAAAAAATAAATAAAATCTTTATAAAGGAAGCATTAACGGAGGGGACGTACTGTGAAGACTTTATGAAGCTGTCTAGATGAGAGGTGATGGGCGAAGTTGGCAAGGCAGTGATAAATAACTGAACCAGGATGTTTTGTTTACCGTCACCAAAATATCAATTATGAAGTAAATCATGGATTATTGTGATCTTTGGATTTAACTAGTGTTTAGATGCTGGTACCATTTGCTTGAAGGGAGAAAGACTTTTGGAGGAGCAGATTAGAAGAAACAAATCTTTGTTTCATTTGACCCTCTTAAGTTGTAGATAGTTTGAGCTAACCAGTTGACATCCCAGGCATGCCTTTGCACTTAGCAGCCTTGATCCCACTGGAGAGAATAAGCCAGTTGTAATGAAATTGGAAATGATGAACATGCACATGAGAGTTCTGAACATTGGCCTGGAAAAGATCACACCAAGAGTGAGTTTGGATAGAAAAGAGAAGATGGCCCAGGTTGGAGCAGTAGGCATTCCATTGATTTCTGGTTGAGCAAGGAAAGATTTAGATCAGGAAATTACACACCAACAACCAATGAGTTAGGAAGGAAACCAGTGTGTGTTATGGAGGAAAGCCAGAGAAAATAAATATGATCATTGGAATTTACAAAATGGAGGCTATAATTGCTCTTCATGAATGTTAGTGAGGCAGTGACAGTGGACATCCATGGGAGGAGCTGGATGAGAGCATAGTTAGCTACCAAGGATGACATAGTTAGAAAAGCCTTAAAGAAGTTTTGAATGTCGGGCCCGGCGGCGTGGCCTAGCGGCTAAAGTCCTCGCCTTGAAAGCCCCAGGATCACATGTGGGCGCCAGTTCTAATCCCGGCAACTCCACTTCCCATCCAGCTCCCTGCTTGTGGCCTGGGAAAGCAGTCAAGGATGGCCTAAAGCTTTGGGACCCTGCACCCGCGTGGGAGACCCGGAAGAGGTTCCTGGTCCTGGCATTGGATTGGCGCGTACCGGCCCGTTGCGGCTCACTTGGGGAGTGAAACATCGGATGGAAGATCTTCCTCTCTGTCTCTCCTCCTCTCTGTATATCCGGCTTTCCAATAATAATAAAATCTTAAAAAAAAAAAAAGAGGTTTTGAATGTTGAGAGTGAAAGTAAGAGCTAGTAGTGTTGCCTCTGTTGACTTAATTTCAGACTCCTTATCTTTGATGTCAGAACTGGGCATCTGAGAAGTTGTTTGGGAGATCCACAGGCTTCAAACAGATAGATGGCAACCTTGAAAGAACTAAGGCAGTTAAAATTTGAATAACTGGTTTGTCCATGTACAGCATCTGGATTTCCACTACAGGCTAAATGAAAGAGGATGCTTCCAGTTTAAGCTGCAAAAATTCAAAGTACAACTAGTTGTGAAAGTAAAGAAATGTTTCATCTTTTGTAGCAAGAACAGAAGGTGGAGTGAGATGCAGGCAGGTAGTCAGCGTCTTTCTGGTATGTCAACTTTGTCCTTGGAATGGCGTTCTTCCGTGAGCTTCCACTAGCTGTAATGCAGGCAGCATGCTTCCTTGTTCATGCCCTGCACCAGAGAGTGAAACAGAGTGTGAGGAGGGAGGGTCTCTCCCATCAGCCTGGAATCAGAGTTCCTCTAATCGATTAGGTCCATTTAGCTGAAGAGCTCATCAAGCCTTGATTAGCTTCATCCTAAATAATTGAACCGATCTTGGCCACAGGTGTAGCGATTGGGTTCTCTTAATCAGATCCTTCCCCATGAGCCCAGAGATGGGGTCAGTCTTGATGTCAGGAGGGAGGTCACTTGGACTTCAAAGGAGAATAGATAAACCAGTCATAGAGGAGTTTGCTGGGGAGAAAGCAAAGGAGAATGAGGAAAGGAGTTTCTGCCACAAAGAATATAATCTACATTAACTGCTACGGCTTCTAGAACAACTTAATAATCATTTTCCTGTATTCAGTTTTCCAACAGATTGATTATAAGTAATCAATTGCATGCTTTTATTTGGGGGCAATAAAAGAGCAAATACAATTTGTTGTCAAGCAATAAAATAACAAACATAACAATTAAGAATTGCATTCTATTCGGTGACTACAATAAATCAGAGGACTGCTCCTGTATTAGCTAGAATATCCCATAGGGAAATCTAAGAGATAATTTAATTACCTCACTAGTCAGAAATAGACTTTTGTATAACACTCTGATCAGCAGCCTTTTTTGTTTTTGAAAACCCAGAGATTAGGGCCTGGCACGGCAGCCTAGTGGCTTAAGTCCTCACCTTGAATGTCCCAGTATCCCACATGGGCACCAGTTGTAATTCTGGCAGCCCCGCTTCCCATGCAGTTCCCTGCTTGAGGCCTGGGAAAGCAGTCAAGGACGGTCTAAAGCCTTGAAACCCTGTACCCACATGGGAGATCTGGAAAAAAGCTCCTGGCTTCAGATTGGCTCAACTCCAGCCTTTGTGGTCACTTGGGGAGTGAATCATCGGACGGAAGATCTTCCTCTGTGTCGCTCCTCCTCTCTGTATCTCTGTATTTCCAATAGAAATAAATAGATCTTTTCAAAAAGAGAAAACCCAGAGATTAAGTAGTCACTGTGCTATTTCCTAAACGGAGATCAGACATGATTTCTGTGCTCAACAAGGTGCCAGACAGTGGATGAGACGATCCCTGCTGACCCGCTCACGGCAGTTTAAATAAACACAGCATTCTGTTTCTGTTTACCCTTCTTTTTTTGTATCTGTCTACATCTTTACTATAAAAACACATAAAGATACTATGAACTACTTATTAAGGAAAAAACATTTTACAAGTTCAAGGTTAAAGATGTATATAATTTATGGGGAAGGACTAGGAAGAGTTCTATTCTTAAACTGAGTAACCGTTTTCTGTTGTGGTATACTGGCAAGCACAAGTTCTTGGCAAAAGGAACTAGCATATGTTTATTCAGGTGCAAATGCTTGAAAAGGTGGGATTTTCAAACAGTTCATGGAAAGTGTTGTAATGAAAAACAGTATGCATGGATTTCAAATTGTTTGCACCAGAGTTAATTGATTTCTAAATGCATTTTCTACAAACATTCTGAATATATATTTTGAGATTTTGAGATTTTGGACAAGCATATTAACATTACATGGATGTATATGATGTTAGAGGCATCTTCTCACTTCTGAATGATTTCTTTTGAAAGGTAGATCACCAGGAAAAGTGACCTTTGCAGCATAATGTCTTGTCCAGAGAATCAGTTGTTCTTCATTTGTCAGTAGTTGTTTGCCAGAACTATGAAGCTCTTCCTTTAATATCAACAATGAAACTATTTTTTTACTATTAAAATATTTATTAGTGAAAATTGACAACTTCACAGTTCCTGTTGATTGAAACATTTGAAGTGTTTCATGTTACTCCACTGAGCTCTTCTGGAAGTCTAGACTGACTGAGGAATTGTGTAGATGTGGCCTGCACTGTTAAAGCCTGTTGTCAGAGTCCAGCTAAGTGGTCGCTAACAAATCAGCCGATGAAGAAATTGTGGAGTGTAGGAGTATACACAATGAGAGATGACAGAGCCCGAAACATTAAGGAGGAGACTGTGCCCTTGTCACAACATAGATGGGCCTGCAAGACATGATGATAAGAGAAGTGAAAGTTCGAATTGAAACAAAACGAAACAGTAATTAATGGGAGCAAGAGGCAAATAGCCTGTAAAGAAACCACGGGCACATAGATCCGAGGATGCATATAGCATACACATGACATGAACAAGCCTTAAGACCTGCTGTACAAGCTAGGGACTGGGAATAATAAAATCTCACTACTTTTTGCATTCAAGCTAACTGCACAGACCTAAGCTGAGATGAAAGATATGTTAACTTATCTCTCTGTTTTCCACAGCATCATGTTTATGTACCTTAACTACACAACATTTTCCTCCCTGAGAATGATGATATTTATTTGGGAATAACAGAGCATTATATTGGGGTTAGGCAGAGTCTGTAGAGTATGATATGTTTCATGGTAAACCACTGTCATACTTGATAGGTTAGGGAAAGGAAAATGCAAAAGAAGTGAGGAGTATTTCATGTGGCATTTTTGAAACAATAGTCTTTGGCCACCATGGTTAGTTAGTAAGCAGGGTGTTACTGGTAGAGGCTGGGTACACCTTTGCTGTCCGGCTACTCTTTGCATAAGGTCATGGTCACTTTAACACAGATGTGTCATGGTTCTGGCAGGGTCTTTGTGACAGTTACGATTAGGCAATCACACAGAAGAGACCGTCCATCATCATCTCCTGGCTTAGTAGTTTTATACAACATTTGTTTTTTTAAAAAGAAAGAACATAGCATAGCTAACATGCTTCACAGGATGGCAAGCTCTCACTCCAAGAACTTTAAATAATAAGCAAAGCCATTTTATTTCACCTAAAATAGAAGAACCAACTAGGCACTTAGGTACAATTTCAGTTCATTAATAGAATACTATCAACATCAGTGAAACTGAGCTCTTCCAGAAAGATCTAAAATAGCCCTTAGTAGTTTATAATACTTGAATATTCGAAGATGAAAGCATATTAGGTTGGACCTTGCGTGGTTCCTTCTGAGTGACAGTATTTCTAGAGAATTCTGTGGAGAGCTGGCCTGTTGATTAGGCCAGTGCATGTGATGATTATGTCATCTTTATTTTGGGAATTTCAGTGATATACTTTGTATTCATTCTCCAAGGACACAAAATTTGTCATTGAATCCACAAAATGCTGTGGTATTTCTTACTACATGTTTCATTTAGCGTTTTCTTCAAGCTGTCAAATTGATGTTTTTCTCCTAGCCCTAAATGGGGCTGGATCAATAAAGATTGGGTGCTGACCAATAGGTACAGTCAATCATTTGAAGGCATTTTCCTGTAACATGAGGTAGAGTTTTCTAGTGCTGATGTGAAATTGGATGCTCCCAGTTTAGCTCTTTATTGGAGAAAGTTTAACCTCTCATTATTCGGCCATTCTAGCTGCTCCCCCAGATCTACTGTCCTCCATAGCTCAATTGATGGTTGCCCTATTTCTCAGAACACCATCTCCCAATCTTTTGCCTCGACCATGTATCAAAGGGTTCAGTGCAGGCTAGAAGTGGCCAATTGGATAGGAGATAAAGAGATCCTCTGGCTTTCCCAAACAAATAGCACCCGGCAATGGAAGGTCACCTGCTTAGGTGATGAAGAACAGTGAGCATGCTGTGTTTGGTGGGTTTTTGTCAATCTTTCCAGTAGCTACTGTCATTTACTCCTAGGTTTTGGTACCATCGTATTTACTAGACTTAGTTTGGGGGGAGTATAAAAAGAATCTCACTCTTTGGCGTCTGTGGCCTTTTATTAGATTACATATATAGAGACATAATAATCATCAACTACCCATGATAAGTCAACCTCATGCTGCTTTAGAGAACAGCTAGTGATTCTGTTCTTAAAATAGCAGTTAGAACAATCATTTATATGTAAATCAAACCAAGTTACTCTTCCTGTTTCATTCAGAGTTAAAGGTAAACCCCCCCTGGGACCTGGCGGCATGGCCTAGTGGCTGAAGTCCTCCCTTTGAACACGCCAGGATCCCATATGGGTGCTGGTTCTAATCCCAACTGCTCCACTTCCCATCTAGCTCCCTGCTTGTGGCCTGGGAAAGCAGTCAAGGACGGCCCAAAGCTTTGGGACCCTGCACCGTGTGGAAGACCCCTGGCTTCGGATCGGCACAGCACCAGCTGTTGTGCTCACTTGGGGAGTGAATCACTGGACAGAAGATCTTCCTCTCTCTCTCTGCTCCTCTCTGTATATCTGACTTTGTAATGAAAATAAAATAAACCTTAAAAAAAAAATAAGGCTTAGTTCCGTCTAAGCTTTAATACCCATCGACATGTACGAGAGCCAAATGGGGTGTGGGACAGACTGGACTAGTCTGCTACACAGACCTGGCAAACCAGGGTAGGAGGCGGGCCTGGTGGGGGTTCTTGTGGGTCGCTCTGACTAGGCTGCAGTTCCCACTGTTTTATGCGAGGGCTGAGTATGTGCTGGGCAGAACTAGACTGGACAGCAACACCCATTGGTTCCAGTGGAAGTTGGGCTGAAAACAGAAAAAACCCAGCAATTGCAACCACCAGCTGATCAGGGCGATGGACTATGCTGGGCCCTGTACTTGTTAGTACATACAAGAATCTGGTCTGAGAAAACCTCCAAGTTTCTTTGGAGATCTCCCCAAATGAACTGCCGGACTCAGAACCCTAACCAAGAAAAGACAGAAGACAGAACGGGTCAATCAACCACCTCAGCTATATGTTGGCAGCGAAATAAGGGCAAGTGGAGACTATGATGAACTATGTCAATCAGTGGAATCTTCAAAGACCTTATCGTGCTTGGAGTGGCAAGATTGGCAGCGATTCATAACTGGTGAACTATCAAAACCACTTGAGCAAGAACCTCGGAGCATGCCCTACATCCGGGACCTGGAGAGGGTGGGAAATTGGGTGGGCCCTCTCCCTTAATACTCCCCTTTAAACATGAAGGATACAATATGAAAATAATAGTCTTACCCATTTTCCTATAGCCCTTGAACCTTTTGTACCCTAATTAACTATGTAAAGATTGTAAAAAATATAATAATAGTAAATTTTTAAAAAAAATAAGGCAACCCCCCCCCAACAATCCCCACCATTCCTTATCTACTAGCATTATGTTCAAGAGTTGTCTGAACATAGATTTTTTTTTTTAAAGATTTTTAAATTTTTATTTATAAGGCAGAGTTAGAAGAGAGAGAGAGAGGTTTTTCATTAGCTGGCTCACTACCATAATGGCTACATTGTCCAACACTGAGCTGATCTGAAGCCATGAACCATGAGTTTCTTCCAGGTCTCCCACATGGGTGGAGGGACTCAAGGACTCGGACCGTCCTCTGCTACTTTCTCTGGCCATAAGCATGGAGCTGAATTGGAAGAGGAACAGCCAGGACAAGAACCAATGGGCGTGTGATATGCTGGTGACGCCTGTGTACGTTTAGCCTACTATGACGTGGTACTGACCCTCTGAATATACAGTTTTCTGTGTTCTTGCCACTAAACTCAAAATATATAGCCTGGCAAAGAGTACATGGGTCAATCACCTTCTGCTGAATAAGTGAATACATTGCATGCATCTTTCAATCCATTTTAGTATTTGCAATCTGAATGTCTCCTGTTCCTCTCTTTCACAGCCATGCCATGAGTATTGTTCTGGGTTGGCTTTAAAATTTGTTTATTGGATTATCGCAAAAAGGGCCCTTAGTATTTTTCAGTGGCAGAGATTAAGAAACAGGTAGAAATGGTTAAGAGAACTATAAGACCTGAACCGAGTTCTGTTAGTTTCACTTCACAGCTGTGAATTATCAAATTATTACCACACTTATCAAATTATTCATCTCTATGCCTCAAATTCCTAATCCCAAAATAGTGTTACTACTATCTGGGCATCTGAGGACCCAACACTGTGGCATATTGGGTAAAGCTGCCTCCTGTATCCCATATAAGGCTCCAGTTCCTGTCCAAGCCAGCTTCCTGCCTGTGTGCCTGGAATAGTGGCAGAGGGCTCCTCCCACTGTGTGGGAGACCCAGAAGAAACTCCTGAGTCCTGGCTTCGGGTCAGTCCACCTCTGGTCCTTGAGGCCATTTGGAGGGTAGAACAGGGAATGGAAGATCTGTCTCTCTTCCTGTCTCTCTCTCTTTAACTCTGCCTTTCAAATAGACAGACAAATAAATAAATAAATAAATCTTTTTTAAAAATAGCAATCTAGGCTTCCAAAGGTTGTTTTGAGAATCTCATACATGAATCAAGTAAAGCCCTAGAAAACCTCTTTGGGTATAATACCTGCTACATTAATATTTGCTGTTAATTAATATTATCCATTACTAGTAATTGATACTGTTAAACAGTATTGATGTCCGTTACTCAATATTGTTTTCTAATTACTGAAATTGCATTGAGTTTGTAGATTACAATAGGAACAAATTGACATATTTACTTATCAAAAGTAAATGGTGGTATGTTTTTTCCATTATTACTCTTATTTTTTGCCCTCAGAAGGTTGTTTTTGGGTGGGTGGAAGTAATTCTGTCACTGAAGTTGCTACATGATTTTTGAGGTTTATAAATATCATGCATATGGCTTTCCTTCCCATTTTGTGTGAGGTAATTCCCAGTCACATTCTCTGAGCATTTATGCAACTGTTGAACTATTTTTAGTATTTGTAGTCAGACTAGATCATATGTGTATAACCAATCTGATAACAAGCACCCTGGGAATATTCGGCATATGAGCTCACCACAGTCCAATGCAACATTTCACTGAAATGTTGCATTTGTTGACAGGCTTGTTCCCTTGTGTCAAGTCATTAAATTAAACTCCCATCTAGAATCTCAATTGTCGTGTTACCGGAACACTCCAAGAATATTCTTTGTCATTTCCTTCGGGTGCTCCTTCAGAGTAATGAACTGAGGTTAATGAAGTTGCCATCTGAACTCAACAGCACATACGTCAACCTCTTCGTTTGGTGAACAACTTGCATGGTTCTGCTGTTACTGAGTACAGGGGGTGAAGATCACATACCAAGGTCAAACAGACCATGACTCTACAAACATGTCAGACCTGTGTTTTTACTGACTAGATCCATGTTTGCACAGTACCCTCTCTTCATTCAGATGGACTTGGAATAGCCCCAACAGAAGCTGATGATCAGAGGGTCTGCTGCCTGATTATCTTTTCAGACTTCTCTGTTCCCTTCATTTTTTTCACTTTTATCTCTCATTCTTAGTTGATTATTAAATCTTAAAAAACTTAAAAAAAATAAAAACATCAACAATTAACTACAAAATACATCAACCATATTATCTGCCAACCTACTTGTATTTATAGTTCATTGCTAAGCCTTGCTTCCTTCTGATTCTGTGAATGAGTTGTCCACAGTACCAATCCTCCCAATATGTGTTGTTGGATCCTGTTGCCACGTGCCTTTGATACATCATGTTTTGCCATTTGTTTGCTCCCTCCTGTCTGCTGAATCTAATTCTAATTATTGAATCTTGCTTCTCTGGATTTTACATTGGTTACCATCACTCCACCCTGAGCATTTTTTTTTCTATTTATACTCAGTCCTTTCAGAAGCTGATTTATTCTCATGACTTCCAATAATAACTCTAGAGGGCCTGTTATGATAGCCTAGTGACTTAAATCCTTGCATCGCGTGTGATTGGATCCCATATGGGCATCAGTTCATGTCCTGGCTGCTCCACTTCCCATACACATCCCTGCTTGTGGTCTGGGAAAGCAGTAGAGGTTGGCTCAAAGCCTTGGGACCCTGCACCTGCATGGGAGACCCAGAGGAAGCTCCTGGCTTCAGATTGGCTTCAGATTGGCTCAGCTCTGGTCATTGCAACCACTTGGGGAGTGACTGAGCGGATGCAAGATCTTTCTCTCTGTATCTCTTTCTCTCTCTGTGTATCTGCCTTTCCAATAAAAATAAATCTTCAAAAAAGAAATAGTAGGCCTAGAACTCCATTATCTGATAATTGCCAACTAAGTAATAAGAGGCAATAATCACACTGAATAGAGTATTGGGTATTGGACTATAAATTTTATGTGATTTTAAAGCTTTTTTTTCATTTGGTTGACAGACAGAGTCACCTATCTTGTCTGGTGGTTGCCTACCTAAATGATCAAAACTGCCAGGGATGAACCAGGACAAAGCCAGTATCCTAAAACAGCTGGGCCTGTCATGTGCATGACACGGACTCTAGTACCTGAGCCAGTGCCTGCTGCCTCCCAGAGTCTGCTTCCAGCAGAAAGTTGAGGATTTCAGTGCAAACACTCCAGTAAGGAATGTGGGCATCCCAAATAGCATCTTAACTGCCTCAATAGAAACCTACCCCTTAACTGTATATTTTTTTTTATTTTTTTTTCTTTAATATTCATTTATTCATTAATTACATTGCATTACATGACACAATTTCATAGGTACTGGGATTCCCCCCCCTTCACCCCAAACCCTTCCCCCATCATGAATTCCTTCACCTTGATGCATAACCACAGCTCAAGTTCCGTTGAGATTCCCTAATTAAAAGTTTACACCATGCAGAGTCCAGCATCCCACTTGTCCATTAACTGTATATTTTTAAACATCTTGGTGTCAACAACTAATAAGATAGTGAACATTTATTGTCTACCAACACAGAAGAAATCATTCAAAGGGTGATGTCTGCTTTTAGTGACCACATAAGGGTACAGGGAAGGAGTCAAAAGTCCAGAGTCTGCAAGGAGGGGACTTAGTGAGCCCCTCCCACTCTGACATGTGATGCTGAAGGCTTGTGACCCACAAGTATGGAGAAGTCAGTCAGTCCATAAAATGTCTTGCAGCCTGTTTACATACTGTCTGAATGAGTCCGTATTGGGTTTTGAGGTTGAGTGATGGTAGTCTATGTTCACCAAATTCATGTGCTTAAACTTTATCATACAGTGTTACACATTACAGAGGGAGGGAGGGTGGGGAGAATGGGAAAAAGAGGGAGACAGACAGAGACAGAGAGCAAGCTCCCCTCCCCTGCTTCACTGCCCAGATTCCCATAGATGGTTAGGACAAACCCAGAAGGCAGGAGTTCAGTCCATGTCTGCTGACAGTGGGTGACAGGCATCCAATCTGGATATCAGATTCAGGCGCTCTTACATGGGGCAGGGGTGTCCTAACGGGCAGCAAAGTAAGCACCGGCGCAAACGCCCATCCCGATTGTTCAATGTGGTGATGTTGGGCTGTGGGCTCCTTTTTCTCCTTCCAAGTTCTGGCATGCTATGAGGCAGTACACGGCCCTGACCAGATGCCGCCACCAATTCTGGGCTTTGAGCCTCAGAAAACTGTGAACCAGACTAAACCCCCCTTTATGAATTCCCCAGTCTCATGTATTCTGTGACAGCAACAGAAAACAGATGACAACAAGGAAGTCTTCTAGCTAGAGCCCAGCCCTCTGGGGTCTTGCTTTTGGCCTTTCCTGTTTGTTGAGGCTGTCACTCACCAGCTCCTTCTCAGAAGTTGCCTGCCTCAAGGGGAGGCACCCCTTTCTCTTTGACTTCTTTGTTCTTATCATGCCATGACAAAAGTGACACCTGCTCATTAGTGGGGCTTCTCGACCTTTTCCATGCCAGGGGAGGCAAGACCAACTCCTGCTACCTGGAAAAATATTCCCATGAGCACTTGACCTTTTACTCTTGGATGAATGTAACTATTTTTGGTAGGAAATCAATGATGCTTCTTCCTCTGCTGTCTTCCTTACTGTCTTCTGAGATAAGTTCCAGCACCCTCCCACATCCATGAAGAAAAGGAACAGAGGCGCTAGCCAGGGCACCCGACTGCACAGTGGGCCTTGTTGTCTTTCTCACACCTGAGGGAAGGGACACTTTTCATGAGAAGGATCTGTACAGAGAAGCTCCTGGGAACAGGGCTGCCCAGAATTCAAGGAGGAGATGGGCCAGCATTACCAGAGATCCCCTTAGTAATAAATAACTTAGGGAAAGTAGCTACTGTTGTATGGAAGGGAGAGCTGGCAAGACCAGAGTGATGAAGGCAGTAAATTTGGGAACGGCCTGGTTGGGCCTCATTTCTCATTTCTGCCCTCAGGAAGGGCTGGCATGAGTGTCTGGAAGCAGTACAAATGTATTTCCCATTGTTTTAGAAATCACACAAAGTCTGGGAGGCCCACTTTAACAAAGAACATACAGCAGAGGACCACCTTGGCTTGCTGCTCTTTCCCCCTCTCCTGCTTAGAACCCACTAGCAAGCCCACTTGGTTCTATCTGAAAATATGGCCAGAGCTCCCTGTTTCTCCTAGCTCTGTTAGGTCTTCCCTCAAACCTCACTTGCTGAGTGAGATGTTCCCTAACACCCTATGGAACGTGCAGTCTCTACCTCCAGCCCACCAGGGTATCTTTGCTGCTTCATACTGCATAGCATGAACATGGTACGTGTGTGAGATGCTCATATGTTTGCTGTCGAAACCCCCACCTACACACATGCACTACCTATACACACACATGAAAGCAAGAATTATATTCACTGATGAATCTCTAATGACCTAGAAAATTCAATTATTTCTTTTTTAAGTGTATGGAACATAAAGATCTTAGAAACACAGGAAAAACCACCAGAACCAATCTCTTAAAGATTTGCTACCATAGCTACAGTCAACAGTATGAGCATTTATTACCTGAATAATACTTCCATAATAATTTTAAGGCTGCCATTTAAAGGAAACTAAGTACCTTTATTTAAGATAATAGTCTTAGACATCCGTAACAAATCCCATGAAAATCTCATTTGCATGTCCAAAAGAATAATCAGTAGAAATTTTATCTCATCATGAATTAATAGAAATAAAACTGTCAGTGCTAGCATTTTGGTCGGGTAGGCAAAACCAGCACCTGAAATCCAGCATCCTGTATGGTCACTAATTCATGTCTCAACTGCTCCCCTTTTAGTGCAGCTCCCTGTTAATGGCCTGGGAAAAGCAGTGGAATGTGGCCCAAGTGTCTATGTCCCTGTCACCCATTGGGAGAACTGGAAGAGGTCTGTTTTCAGCCTGGATTAGCCCTGGCTTTATGGCCATTTAGGAAGTGAACTAATAAGCCAAATATATATTGTTTCTCACTCTGTGTCTCTCTCTTGCTGTCCCTTCTCTTTCAAAAAGAGAAGAAGATTGTGTATCAATTGTCCAACTTAGGCCAAATTTAGAAAAGCAAAAGACTGTCCTGAAGTTCTGTTAAACTGTTAAACAGAACACATAAAAACATTACTGTGTTAACAAACCTTGTGGGCTTTGGAATTGAAGACCCTTTAGCTGCACCTGCCGAGAATCGAGCCTTGTCAGTACACAAGCAGCATGGCGACCTATGCAGCCCTGCATTCAAGTCCAGCACCAGTCATTTAAAATGACCCAGTGAGCCCAGGGTTTCCTTCTTTATACTTGCTCCTCTCGTAATCTTTCCTGCCTCAGAAAATGACACCATTATCTCCTCCACTTGTCTAAGTCATGGGTAAGGGAGCATTCATCATTTACCTCATGCACTGAGTCAAGATAAGTCCTGAATTCTATTTCTTACCATTGTCCCGTCCTTCTTGAGCCTGACCATCCATGTTTCCTTGCTTCTAGCCTTCCACTGTGAATTTTTTTTCTTCCTGGTGGAACTAGAATGACCTTGTAAAAACGGATTGCTTTTTTCCTTTGTTGGAACCCACCAGTGGCTTGCCAGAGCACGTAGGACAACATTCACCCTCATTTGTGGCTTGGAGGGCTGCATGCATAGCTCTTGCCTCTGCTTCTGGCTGTCTTCCATGTCCCTCCTCTCATTATTGCCTGAGCATGGCTTCCCCTCCCCTCTTTGTGGAACAAATGGCCTCATTTCCACTTGTGTACTTGCTGGGGTCTTCTGTTTGGTTTTTGCTAGGAGTACCCTGACCCTTTTTCCTTTCACGGCTGTCTCCTTTGATCTAGTAAGTTTTAGCTCCGGTGTTCGATGTTTACAGGCAATTTTCCTGCATACCCGAGCTAATACAGTCAGCCACATCCTGTCAGTCATCTTCCAGGGCCATTGTATTGGCTTTGTTTCGGTCATTGTATCTATTACTTTACAAAATCACCTTAGCATGGAGTTGTATGATTTGTCTTCACCTATCTAATGTTAGTGTTCTGGTGCTGGAAATCTTGATTCATTTAATGTCTACACTACTACTGTCTTTTGGTTGGCACCAAGTAACTACTAATTAAGCAATGAAACCCTAAAAGCATTTTTTTCAAACTTTATTATGTCTTGTGTGTTTTTAAATGTTTATTTCTATCCAGTCATTTAAAAAAATCATATTGGTGATTCAGGAATTTTTAGCTTTGATTAATTCCATAATTTATCTTCTATTTCAGTGATTGTTTCTATTTCCCATCCATGAAATCTCTGACTTTATAGATATTCTCTTATGTGTGCTTCTAAAAGCTTTTCCCTTTAGGTATTTGGTCCATTTCAACTTGATCTTATTTATTTATTTACTTTCACTTTCTATTTGGAATACAGTGAAAGAGGGAAGGGGAGAGAGGTCATACCCTTGATGGTTTACTCCTAAATGCATTCAATGGCCAGGAGGATTTTGGAATTAAGTCGGGATCTTACACATGAGTAGCAGGTACCCAAGTGCTTGGATCATTATCTGCATTGGCAGGAAGGCGCACATCAAAACAGGAAACAACTCAAAGTGGATTTGCTAGGATGCAAAAACAGGCACTCTAACATGAGATGAGAGTGTTACACACCACACACCTGAACACCTGCCTCTCAAAGCAATGTTTAGGTGGCATTTAAAGATGTTGTTATTACGCACTGCTTTCCATGCGAATGGATAATTGGAACACTGAAGAATTCCATTCTCCCCATTGAACCACTTCTGTCAAAATGCAATAAATTTTTAAATAAGGATCAGTTTCAAATTTTGTATTTTGTCCCATTGATCTATTTATCCTAATGCTAATATCGCATTTAATGTTAGTTACTATAGCTTAATATTTAGCTTGAAGGTTGTAATTTCTTCAGTTTTTTCCATGCTCATTTTATATCTGTTCTTTGTGTTTTCACATGCATTCAAATATCAACTTATCAATTTCCATACAAAAGCCTTGCTGTAAAGATAATTAAGACCATGTTGAATGTACAGATAATCATGGAAAGAACAGGCATCTTCATATAATTCAGCTGCTTAATATGTAGGTTAAGGAGTTTCTCCGTTAGGTGTTTTAAAATGCATCTCTTTCAAGACACTATAGAAGAGCTTTTGAATGAAAAGTCCAAAACCTAACTCACATGAGACATACATATTTGTGCAGCCTTCAGACAAACCAAACCCCAAAATAGCCTAATTGACAGTCCCAATGAGAGTATTCTTAGAATTAATTTGATAGCCATTATGCATGTTTAGACAATTTCCCAACAGGATTCTGTGAGTATTTTCAGAGTGAGATTGGTTGAGATGTAGAACCTTGACTACAATTGTCTAAAAAGAAAGAAAAGTACATTTTTATCTACTGAGGAAAGAAACATTTCTTTCAAAAGCTATCAGTTCCTTGAATGTAGGGTTTTAACGTCGTACACCTTGTCTAAGGAAATTGAAAGTGTGTGCTTAAAATACTTTCGAGCTGTGATGAGTAGTTATAACTTGAAGAAGTACTGCCAAGAGCCCAATTGCCTAAAATCCAAGCACTTATGAGGTAAACTCACCAAGACTGGCCCCCTACGCACGTATGCGTCATCTCCAATTGCTGTCTGCCTGACATTGGGTGTTGGTTCAGTGTCACTCAGTTTGCTGTCTTTGTTCACGCGTTTTTCCTTTCTCCTGACTAGGATCTTCTTGGTCCCTTATATGATCTCTATCCTCCAGGAGATTCCTACAGTCATTTATTTTTTGAGAGACAAAGACATCCCATCCTTTGATTCCTCCCCTAGAGCCCACGGCAGCCCAAAGACTGGGCCAGTCAAACCCAAGAGCTGAGAATTCAGTCTGACTGCCTGTGGGGTGCTGGGGCCGGTGACTGCTGCCTGTCAGGGTACACATTGGCAAGGAGCTTAAATAAATAACAGGGCTAGAACTCAGGCCTGCGCAATCTGGCAGGCTATGTGGCTGTTTCAAATGGTGTCTTAACAAGCAGGCCAGGGCCCAGCGGCGTGGCCTAGCAGCTAAAGTCGTCGCCTTGAACACCCCGGGATCCCATATGGGCGCCGGTTCTAATCCCGGCAGCTCCACTTTCCATCCAGCTCCCTGCTTGTGGCCTGGAAAAGCAGTCGAGGATGGCCCAAAGCTTTGGGACCCTGCACCCGTGTGGGAGACCTGGAGGAGGTTCCTGGTTCCCGGCACCGACCGTTGGGCTCACTTGGGGGAGTGAATCATCGGACGGAAGATATTCCTCTCTGTCTCTCCTCCTCTCTGTATTTCTGACTTTGTAATAAAATGAATCTTAAAAAAAACTAAAACAAACAAACAAACAAAAAACAAGCAGGCCAGACACTTCCAGGAGGTGTTTCTGAAAACTCAAGTCTATGCTTCCATCCTCCAGCAAACAACTTTTAATCCTTGTACTTCACCCAAGCCGCATGTCTCCCTCCCTTGGACGTGTGTGGAAGTCTATCTGTGCTATTTGCCAATTGTACTTTTCTTGATGTATTTTATCTGTTTATTTCTCCCCCATAAGGTGGTGAAGGATACACTTTTAATCTACCAGTCTGTGTTTATCTCTTGTTCCTGCAGTGGCATATAATAGATAATCATTAAGTGTTTTTTTTTTTTACTAGATTTAGTGGAGATATTATTTGAAACTCTGAAAGTGAAATCTCCGAGAGAAATGTGTTGTACTTTTCATACTTTTATCTAAGAGGTCAGACTAAATTCATAGGAAAATGTTTAAAAGCTGGTTTCTCTCATGTTCTTTGTGAACAAATAGCCTGATTATATTCCATTTTCTTTGTCTATTCACTCTTTTGGTTTTCAAGTAGTAAATACCCATTTTGATTGGAGTGACTGCTTAAACTAATGTAAATATTAAATCGAACCAATGGAATCAGTTTTGTGGCAATTTCTATGGTTCAGGCTAAGGAGGGAGGATTGAGAGCTAAGCTGTTCTTCCACTGTTCACAAAGTCTGTGTTTCTTAGCCTTAGTAACTTTCCCAGCTGGTAAGGCAGCCACATACGTTTTGTTAGGCGGTTGCTTAGGTCAAGCTGGGAACAGGCACATCAGTCATTGCAGTCTGCAGAAAAGTGAACATGCTGCTAATGCCACGCTCACTCCCACCTCGCTAGCCCGTGGCTCTCTGAGAGCTAAAATCATGTAACATCATTAAAATGTTCATTTGTACCTGTGTGCCCATTCCACAATCGAATTTTCAAGTAGTTGATTACATTTCTCTCTGTGGATTCAGGAAACCATTAGTCTCACATTATCTAATTTATTAAACATATTTTGGTCCTTACAGCGTCTTCATTAGTCATCCCTAAACTCGCTTAGCACAAATAAATAAGATGATGTTTGATGTTAATGAACATCACTCCCCAGAGGATGACCAACCCAGGAGTGCAGGCACAGTGGGAAACCCAGAGCAGTCCTCCTGGTTTGTGCAACAGTTCTCAGCTGAAGAATCTACCTGCTGTGAATTGGAATGTTGGTACTGAGATGAATTTTAGTGCTAATATGAATGCTTGTGTTAATTGTTTTCTTACTGCTGATTCCTTAGTTTCCTTTAACTTTTAAACTTAAAAGATTCTTCGAAGCTAAGTGAGCTGAAGATCTTTTAAAAGCAAGAAACACATTTAGATGCGGGTGTACAGAAACTTCCCTGTGAAGAAAAATTCCAGATTTGTGACTCTATCTGCATTGCCACCAACACAGAGGATTCTTGTCCATGCTTGCTGTGTGACAAATAGCAGCATTAGAAATGGAGTGTTTCACAGCCTCGTTATGTGTGTGCTCTGGTTCTTGTTATTATATTTGCAATGTGAGACAGTGGTTACAAGAGCTTCTGGGGTTTTTTTGTTTGTTTATTCCACTTTTTTTTCTTTTTTACAAAGCTGATATCTTAATGAACTTTAACTATCATTGACCTCATTTAAAGTAATCAAAATACTTTGAAAAAGTTAACGGTGCTATGGTGCCACTATGCTCCAGGAAGAAATTGGGATGTGATGAACACACAAAATATCTATTAAGGAGTACTGTAGGCGTCAAACCTTGCCACTTTAAACATCCACACCTGCAAAAAAAATAATGGAAAACAGTAAGATGGTGACATTCAGTGTATGTTAAAACACAGAAAATGTTAGAATTAGCCTATTCTCAGACAGGTCGTGTTTGGTGATAAACCTGCTCCTTTGGTAAGGCACTATGTGAGTCACTTCCTTTTGTTGTTCAGCAAGCACTGCCTGGTGGCTTCCATAGCATTCTTCTGGTTTTGTTAATGCAAACTTGTACCTCCTTGATGTTCCTGGATGCATCTTTGTAGCATTCAGTGTGGTTTTTTTAAATTATTTATTATTTTTAATTCATTAATTACATTGTATTATGTGACACAGTTACATAGATACTTGGGTTCTCCCCACCCCTCCCCAAACCCTCCCCCCATGGTGGATTCCTCCACCTTGTTACATAACCACAGTTCAAGTTCAGTTGAGATTCCCCCATTGCAAGCATATACCAAACATAGCGTCCAGCATCTTATTGTCCAGTCAAGTTCAACGGCTTCTTAGGTATACCCTCTCTGGTCTGAAGACAGAGCCAGCAGAGTATCATCCCAGTCAATTAAAAGCTCCAACATACCATCAGCAAAAATTTACATCATTATGGAATTAATTGACATAGTAATGAGTAACCAATATGTTAAAAGTAAATGAGAGTTCTTAACCACCTTCTGTGACCACCTCATTGACATTTCAATTTTAGTTTATACACAACATATAACATTCATAACATAACATGTTATACATAACATCATATCATCTTAAATTAAGGCAAACATGTGGTATTTAACCTTTTGGGATTGGCTCATTTCCCTTAGCATTATGGTTTCCAGTTTGGCCCATTTGGCCACAAAGAACTGCATTTTGTTTTTTTTAATAGCTGAGTAGTATTCCATGGAGTAGATGAACCATAGCTTTCTTATCCAATCCTCTGTTGATGGGCATTTTTCCTTGGGGGATTCAGCCAAAGTTTGGCCACTGCACACACCATCTGTGAGCTCACCGTAATGCTGTTGCCCAGTGTGCTGTTCAGTGTCTACACAGACAGGGTGGAACTTATGCACTTGTATGTTTCTGCGTGGCCTGCAGGCCCTCCCCTGAGAAGGATGTCCTGGGATTCATGGCCTCCTGTACAAGGGAGCTGAACTCAATCACACTGACATACACAGTTGCATTTTTATAAAACATGATAGTAAACTGTACAGCTGTGCTACCTGCAGATGACTGGCTCTGGCAGCACTGCATGCTGGTGACGTAGAGGAAGGATTGCTGTCTAGGGGTACATATCACTCAGAGCGCCCACCTCCTCGGTTTGAGACAGCAGTGACTTAGTCTAGGATTCAGGCTTCCATTTGCTTATTCATCGTTCACTTCTGGAATGACACACATGGTAAACAGGGAGCTAAGGGCTTTGGGAAACACACCCAGGAATCCCTACTCTAAAGTTAGTTACCCCACAAACTCATTCAATTTCATGTCCAGTGTTCCAACGGAAAGCTCTGGTAAAGCTTGGGTATGAGGGTAGAGCTTAGGGTTGAGGCTACAGCAGGGGTCAAGTTGCATCCCAAATGTGGAACATAAGACCAGTGTACTTGCCCAAGCCAATGGATGGCAGCTGGGTGGTTGGTAACAGGCCTAAGAGTCTAGGCCTCAGCTTCTTCCTGCCAGTTGTATGGGCCTGGATCACAACTGTGCAGCACACCAAGTCTCAGACAGATAACCCTGCTTGCCAGGTCATGCCACTGCCACACAGAAAAACCAGATGAGGGTGGAGAGAGGAATGGATGCCCATTTCATGTCACTCTGCAATTGGTAATGAAAAAGTGGAAAACCCTGGCCTGGGCCGTGGGCCCATGTAGCAGGAGAATGGAATGCTGATGTTCCTCCTGTACACCTCTGAGCAACCTTTGCCTAATACGAGGAGTGTGAGGCCATGGGGGACTGAACAAAACACAGGAAATCCTTAGTGCTGGAGACTTGTGGCCATAGCGCGTGGTTGGAGGTCCATAAGCAATAGCAGTTGCTCTTCCCTCCCCTGCTCTGCTATCCTCCAAGCTTGTCCAGGGGCTGCAGGTCCAAGGGCTCTGTATGGTGTGTGTCTGAAACTGGACTGGTGTTACTTACTGGGCCCTCAGTATGAATACCATTGGGCTTGTTTAGCTTGAAAACCAGTGTTACCAACTGTTTGAATCTAAGAAAGGACCTTTGAGACCATAAACTGATTCCCTAGTTTTACAAAGAAGCTGTGGCTAGGACCAGAATGAGCACTTGAGCTCCCAACCAGGAGTGCTTCTCACTACAATACACCTCACTTGGTGTGCCCTGGCAGCAGCATGCCCGTCACAGCTGGGTCCCCAAAAGAGGTCTGATCGTTTTTTGGGTCTCACGTAATATGTGCTGAGCAAACTTTAATTCACCATATACCTCTGCTTGGGCTTCAGTACTTCCAGGGTTTGCTAGACTGTGTTGTGTATAAGTACAACTTGTCATATAAGCCTTGCTGTAGTGCATAGAGTAGCTTGAAGTTCAACTTTAAATGCATACATACATACATACATGTAATATTTGTAAAGGTACATCACTGAGTAATGCATTGCTTAGTATACATTGTGTTTCTTCTTTACAGGTAGAGGAAGTAATCACAGGTGTTCGACCAACATCCAAGTCTGTGAAAGCTACCTTAGACTGTAGCAAGGAGCAAGGAAACCAGAGGTGAGCCCTCCTCAGGCTGACTCCTTGTTGTCATTTCTTAGAGTGCAGCTTCCAAAATTTTTTAAAGCTTAAAAATGATTCATAGCATGAATGTTCATGTTTGTAACCAGAGCTTCAGGCATTTGCTTTGTAAGGCTTATGATGCCTGGTAAACAAATCTGTGCACACACAGGTCCCAGCTTCTTGGGGTTGTAATAATAAGATTGATAATGTTGACGCCAGCGAGTGCTGATACTTGCCAAGTGCTTGCTCTGTTGGCAGGCACCACTCTGTGTGCCTTACCCAGACAAGACGTGTAATCTTCACAGTCTTTATCCTCACTTTGCAGATGGGAAAACTAAGGGACAGAGGAACTTGGTGTCCCGAAGGTCATGCGGACTTGACATGTTGGGACCCTTGGTCTCAGCTGCCTCCCTTCTGTGATCTGTGATTCACTTCCCAACAGAACTCTCACTCTTTGAAGGGTGTATTTAACCTATTCTCTGTATCCCCTGGCGTTATAAAGCCTCTCTCTGCTTGCTAAGTAACGGTTGGCCATGCTTCCTAATACCCTCTGGACAAAGCCCATCTCCCATGACATCCCTGGAACTCTTTTTTCACAAAGCTCTTCTAATTCTCAATTCTTCTCTAGAATGAGATCCCAATTCTTTCCACTGTCCCTCTACTTACAATTTCCAGATGGTAAGTTCTATTTTGAACTAAGGCAAGCTATCTTTGTGACACAAATTTATATGCTAGAATTAGAAGCATAAAAATACCTGAGCTAGAACTATCTTTGTATCTTCATAATAAAGCAGTTATGTATTTGTATAGCTAAAGACAACTGCTGAAATTTTGCTGAGTTTTGTTTTTAACATGAGGTTTGTTTGAACAACAGGTACAAAATTGAATTCTAACTGAAAAGTGTGTTACTGTTTTTAACCTTGGAAATCCACTTATCTTTCCAAGCTAGATTTCCATTGCAGATACAAGATACAAGGCTATTGAGACTGTCATGAATATTCACGGTTGTAATTAACCCCCAGCAGCATCAACACATGTAAAGAGTCTGAATCTAATTTGTGAGGCATCAGAGGGACCGGAAGGCAAATCATTGCCAACAGTTTGGAGCTGGTTCTCAGACCCCAGGAAAACTATCATTACCGTGATTACACTTGAGAATTCAAGACATCTTAGCACAATTCTTCACAGCAGCGTTTTTCAAAGCCCTTCTTTCTCATCTTGGTAACTGAGGAGTGGTCTCTGCACAGCCCCAGACAGAACATGTATGTGAGGGTCGATTGTTCTGCTCATTGTGCACGGCATCTGAGCCAACCAAACAGCTGCAGATGGAAGCTTTACGTGAAGGACTGAGGGTGAGCAGAGGTGCTGGTTTGAGGGATGAAAGGGCAGATGTGGCATCGCTTCTATCACTGTCAGCCACAGCGGTCCCTTTCTCATGCCAGAGAGCCAGAGTGAGTGTGGCGGAGGGGGAGGAAACACAGGGTGGGATTCTCTTCCTCAGGACTGGAGGACCCACTCTGGTGACCCACTGCGGTGACCCTGTGATGCTGTGGCACAAAGGAAAATGTGCAACTTCCTCACAGTCACAGGTGGTTTGTGAGCACTGACCACTGTGCACAGTCTGATTTTGTCCCCAACACTGCATAACAGGACTGCTATTTCTGAGTTACTTCTGAAGGCCAGAGATATTGGAGTTGCCAAGAGCATGGAAGTAACAAGTAGTGGCATCAGGATTAGAAAAATTCGGGCTCCCCTCCTTCTGTTCATGGAATCATTTGGTGAGCAGAACTTTAAAGTAACCAAAATCATTATGCTTCCTTTTAATGAATAATGTCTTATCCTACAAATCTCCCTACTCTGAGATCATAGATGCAGTCCCTTTTGGGTTTGCCTTTCAGATTTTAAGGTATAATCCATCAGAAATGCATTTTGATTTAAGGTATGGTCACTTAGTATTTTTTCCAGTGTGAGCTCCCAGCTGTCCCAAAATCTCTTACTCAAAAGTGGATCTTTCCTGTGCTTGTCATCAGGCCATCCTGTGCTTGTCATAAGGCCATCCTTGCCATAGATCAAGTCCACTTGTGTCCATGTCTGTTTCTGGATTCTATAGCCTTCAGCTTCCTTTAGGGTAAGCCTGGTTGAAAGTCCTCTAGCTAAGGCTTGAATAACTTGAATATTCTTGGCCCTTCATCCTTCCATATATATGTTGGACTCAGCTTGCCACGTTTCACACCAGCATGTAGTGGAATTATATTTGGAATTAGATATATAGATTTAGAGTGAGAAAAACCATGGTAGTTCGTATCTTTTGTTGCTCACATTTATTTGATGTCTGTCAATTTTATAATTTTTCTCGTTCATTACTTTTTATAGTTTTGACATCTTTGATGCCATTATAAATATATTTTAATATTTTTACTAATTTATGGATTTACAGTTTGTTGTAATAAAGTACACATAACATCAGATTAACCGTTGCAGTCCTTGTAAATGCAAGCAGTTCTGTAGCCTTTGGTGTTGTCATAATGTTTTGTAACCATGTCATTCAGTTTTGTGTTTGACTTGTACTTAGCAACCTTTATCATCACGTCTATTATTTTATTAATTTACCTTGGATTCTTTCAGGTTGCTTGTATACTTGCCAAAAATGATAGCTTCTTTCTTTTCAATCCACATTTGCTTTTCTTTTTTTGTGCCATATTGCACAGGGGAAGGCTCTAGTATATAGTTAACCCAGGAGTGATGGCAGATGTCTTTGTCTATTGACTGCCCCCAGAGGAAAACATTTTGTTGTTTTCCTGTGGCCAAAATATCTCATTTAAGCATAGTTAATGCATTTTAGAATTCATGTTTTCCTACCCCAATTATTACTTCTGTTGTTGATGGTCATGATGAACTGCCTGCTGGACTCCTTCAGGTGCAGTGCAGCTAGGGTACTGCAGAGGAGACTTCGTCCACCCCGAAACATCTTCCCCAGGCCTTGAAGGACCAGTTCCCTGGATTCCAGGTGTGGCTTGTCCACTGCTGCCTCTCGCTAGTAAGAAACCCACCACATGTGGTGCATGGTGTGCACAGTTTCTTGCTCCCCGTATTCGGAGAAGTTGGTAACCACGCAGGGAGACAGAACACACTGAACCGGTGTTGTGCTGCATTGCCATAGAAAGTAGCTTGAACGTTCTCACAGGTCTAGGAGGCCTTTAGCAAGGAATATTAGCACATTCTATAGAACAGACCCATAGGAACACTACCAGTTCACGAGCTATGCCACCAACATTCATGGCTTCCAAGCCCCAGATGCTGTAAATGTGGCAGCATGTGGAAGCAGAAACGCCCTCCTCTGCCCTTCAAAAGCTCCTTTCCTTGATGCCCTGAGGAGCGGGGCAGAGAGGAATTATGATTCACCTGGAAGCATTTTATTCACTTATTTGAAAGGCAGAATGACATAGATAGAAGGACACACACACACACACCCCTTCCATCTGATGATTCATTCCCCTAGTAGCCTAGCAGGGTTTGGTCAGGCCAAACCAATACTCAGAAACTTCATGTGGTTGGCTCATCTAACAGCTGCAAGCTGAGCAGCCAGGCCAGCCTCCATTGCCTCTCAGGGGCTGAAGTGGGTAGTTGGGTCTTGAACAAGGTGCTCTGCCAAATGCGCATGTCCCAGTTTGTGTCCTGCCCCGCCTACCTCTGAGGAGTGCAGAGTATCCTATGTTCTGCTCATCTAACAAGCTTTGACCTCTGTCCTCAAATTCCATACAGTCAGCAAGACCAGAGCACCACCTCAAGTCAGCAGATGGCCTGAGACAGACACCCTCAGAGTCCTGACCTTATTCCTCATGATCCTATCAGAGTTTTCATTGTCTCAAGGACTTCCTAGTATTTTTAATTTTTATTTTTACAAAGATTTATTTATTTGAATTTGAAAAGCAGCGTTATACCGAGAGAAGGAGAGATGGGGAAAGATCTTTTACCCACTGATTCACTCCTCAAGTGGCCACAATGACAGGAGATGAGATGATGTGAAGCCAGGAGACAGGAGTTCTTCCAGGTCTCTCACGTGGGTGCAGGGACCCAAGGACTTGAGCCATCCTGTTCTACTTTCCCAGGGCATAAGCATGGAGCTGGATGGGAAGTAAAGCATCTGGGACAGAAAAAAGTGCCTGTATGTGCTGACACCACAGGGAGAGGCTTAGCCTATAAAGCCATGACGTCAACCCCAAGAACTCTCAAGTGTTAAGTAGGGAATTTGGTCCAAATGTGTTAGCCTACCATGATACGGGGCAGAAACGAGCAGGCTTGTTTCTTTTAAGTTCTTTTTAAAAAAATTCATTCATTTTTACTGGAGAAGCAGGTTTATAGGGAGAGAAAGAGAGAGGGGAAGAGAGATTGAGAGAGAGAGTCCATCTGCTGGCTCCCTGCTCCGATGGCTTCACTGGTTCAAGATAAGCTGGTCCAAAGCTAGGAGCCAGGAGCTTCCTCTAGGTCTTCCATGTGGGTGCAAAGGCCCAAGGACATGAGCTGTCTTCCGTTGCCTTCCCAGGCCATATGCAGAGAGCTGGATCAGAAGTGGAACAGCTGGAATTCAAACTGGTTCCTACATAGGATGCTAACACTGCAGATGGAGGACTGATATGCTAAACGATGGTGCTAACCCCAAGAGCATTCTAGTGTTAAGAGGAGAATTAGTCTAAATAGATAGCCTACCATGTTAGGGGCTGGGGAGAGAGTTGTTTCAAGTTCTTCAATAGAAGGAATCGATGTTTTACACTAGTGATTGAATTTAACTGTTTTGTCTATTTTTCCGTGGTGATGAGTATGTTCCCTGTGCTTCAAAGCAGGCGTATGAGGAAACAAAGGGTCAGTTCTGCCAGTCGGGTTGTGGGAAAGCAGTGCTGAGTATCCACGCTTTGGGCCTTGGTGTTCAGCAGGAACATCAGGGTCAAAGGCCTGTCCCCTTGGTTATGGAGATGCCTGATGTCCCCAGGAGGCCCAGGCTCAGGAGCCCTCTGTTTATTACCCCCTGGGGGTCCTCAGTAATTACATTCCTCCGCTGTAAATTAGCCGATTCCCCACAGGAGCTGAGGTGGGTGAGCTGCATGCAGGCGTGTGCTGACCGTGTTCACTGCTTCTTACCGCAAGCAGCCGTGATGGCCCGTGAGAGATGCCTGGGATTGAGAAAGTCTGTTCTTTTTCAAAGCCAAGGACAACTTAATTACAGTTGATGGATTTAGATAGTCACTTAATTGAGAAATAGACATCACAGCCTTTTAAATAAAAACATAATAATTAAAAGTCGAGCTTTACTTAATAAGGACTGCCAGGCACGTCCTTCGGGACTCTAACTTCCTGTATTAGGAAACATATTCCAAAGTAAAATGTGCCATGCTATAGCAATGACCTTTGTCATCTGTGTTAGTACTGGATGATAACTGTTCCAGGTGATAACCGTGATTATAAAGCTCCATCTCAAGTGGCCAAGTGCATTTAATTTATTTTTTAAAGATTTATTTATTTTTATTGAAAAATCAGATATACAGAGTAGAGGAGAGACAGAGAGGAAGATCTCCCATCGGTTCATTCACTCCCCAAGCAGCTACAACGGCCAGAGCTGCACTGATCTGAAGCCAGGATCCCAGGGCCTCCTCCAGGTCTCCTATATGGGTGCAGGATCCCAAGGCCTCGGGGGCCGTCCTCGGCTGCCGTCCTCGGCTGCTTTCCCAGGTCACAAGCAGGGAGCTGGATGAGACTTGGGGCCACTAGAACATGAACCAGTGCCCATATGGGATCCTGGCACGTGCAAGGCAAGAACTTTAGCCACTAGGCTACCTCACCAGGCCCACAAAGTTCATTTTTAAGCTCTGTAAAACTTCTGGTTTGGTTACAGAATTCCTGATTCATGGGCTGATGTTGGCATTCTTGTCTGTTTGTTCCCATAGGTATATGACACACAGACAGGCCTTATAGAAGGTCATGTTGAGCTGTTGGTAATGGAATCCCTAAGGTAGACTAGAAATAGCATGCTTGTTCACCCCAATAACACAGCCTGGAAATAGATGACGTCTACTTCTAGGGCCCTAGTGAGCATGTTTCACATCCTTTTGGCTTTTCCTTCAGCATCCCTGGTGACCCACAGGGCTTCAGCCAGCGGGAGGGCGGCCATGGAGTTGCCATCTCATGCCTGGACTTTGTTATGATGGAGCATGAGGAGGTTATGGTGGCAGATACAGTCAGTGATATCCTGGAGTTTTCAGGGGAACCCAGATACACAAGGGCCTTATATGACACTTAATTGTAGCTTGGGGGTCGGTGCGGGCAGTGAAGCAGGCAGGGGCCTGGGGTCTGGCATTCCCAGATGCCTTGTAGGACTCCTCCCCTGGGACTAGAATCTCACCTGGCCTGAGAGCAGGGATGTTGCCAAGCAGAGCAGGGAGGATCAGCTGCTGGAGAGGTGCATGCTGCCCTGGCCTGAAGCTGCTGAGTCCTGAGGGCGGCTGCCGGGGACGTGTCCTGCCCGGGAGGGCACTGCTGGGCGAGGAGCACTCCCAGGCCCAGAAGGTTCCAGATGCTCTTCAGGACATGTTTCTCAATTTAATGGCTTAGCATTTTCATTTAAAACTATGTATTTATCTTCTACTGTTACCCACAGAAATGTCCCATAAAGCAAAATAATTCATCAAATTCTCATATGTCTGTATGATATGAGGTAATTCCTTTTTTAAAAAATCATGTTTATTTACTATCAGCCAAAGATGTTTGGGTCAAAATATAAAGTGAAAAAAAAGCAGCTCATAAAACTATAAAACTTATTGTATTGCTTCTAAGCAACATATGTATTTCAAATAATGAAGAGAAAAAAAGACAAGAAAAAACATTCATGAAAACCACCCATCTTTGCTTCTGCTGGGTGCGAGCCTGACCTGCATCCCAGCTATTCACTGGCAGTGACCCCTGCAGGCCTCTGAATTCATCCACATAGCTGAAACAGCTGTTGGGCAAAGTGCGCCCCTGGGGCCTCTGTAGAAACCATCCTCAGGATGATAGTAGGTGCTTTGGCAAAGTGCAGTAACAGCCCTGGTACATTCCAGCATGTGCCCACCAAGGACAGAGGGGGCTTTTAGTTTGCTGTCTCCAGGACCCACAGCCAGTGCATACAGTAGGTCTTCAAGAAGCCCCAAGTTGCAGAGGGGTCAACAAATTGTGATAAGCCATGAAGAGTGACAGGAAATGACATTATCTGTGAAGAAAACCTGGCGGTTTGAACATAGGACACCCTGTTGCCTAGTTATATTTCTATGACACTGAATATAATTAGCAGGTTGTTAAACAGCATTCCCTTACCTTAAAAAAATACCAGCTTTAACTTTCCTAAAAAAAAATACCTTCTCTCACCCCAAGTTCTTGGTTATCCCCAAAGTGAAAAGACAGACGCAGTGGGTGAGGTGCCCCAGTGCTGACTTTGGGGTCCCTGCCATGCACCTGCCGTGCACCTGCAGACTCTGAGCTCCTGGCGTTAGCTACCTCCCCCAGGCATGCCAGCTGACCTTTCTGGTGGTAGCTCTGAAAGATGCCCTCTCCCCCAAGACTGCACTCCTACCAGTCACCCCATCTCTCTCTCTCTCTCTCTCTCTCTCTCTCTCTCTCTCTCTCTCTCTCCCTCTCTCTCTCTCTCACACACACACACACACACACACACACACCCTGAGGGACCTCATTGAGCAGCACAGGCATTTTCTTACCTTCCATCTGCATTTTCTTTCTAGAATGTTCTTCCCCCTCAAAACCCAGCAACGCCCATCCTCCCTCTGAGCCAGATGTCCAGCCTCCTTTCTGTGAGATTCCTTCCATACAGACATTGTCTACACTGATGACTTTGATTTGCTTCCTTCACCTCACTGGCAGAGCCACTGAGATGCCTGAATGCCAAGGCGGGGATAGGCCATGTCCTTCCTTTAGGTTCCAAGCATTGATCATGGCCCAGGACCCCTGAAAGGCAAGAACTGCTGAGCACTGAGCTGAAGAGTCAACGCATGCCCTCACACCGCCCTGTATTCACACATGGTGCTTAGCCCTTACTAAATACACTGCTCTTGGGCTGTGTGAACCTGCTTTGAACCCATGTTTTAAGAATGAAAGCTGCATGGCACAGAGCGGCTGAGTAACCTGCTGAAGAGCTTCCTGGGTAGGAACTGGGTTTCCGCCCTAACCTGGATGCCCTCCTGCCTGGTGACTTCCACTAATAAACTTCGCTTTTCTCATTTCCTGGGAGTGAATGAGAGTAAAGAGGGCCTTGCTGTTGTTGGGTCACAACTGGCTTCAGAGCGAGTTGCCAACTTGGATTACTTCTTGGGTCGACGCCATCTTCTGTGTCAGATGCCAGCAAGAGAGAAGCTGCTGGTGCTCTGCGTGCAATGCCTGAGTCCTGCGATAGCTCTGGATGCAGCTCCCAGCCGGCCCGTTTTCCTGTGTGCACCTGGCTGACTGCCCCTCTCTGCCTCGGTCTGGGTCAGAAGGAGGTGACACTGACATCATCCAAGTGTTGGAGGACACCAGGGTGCAGCCTGGGGCGCAGCAAGGACAGTGTGTTAGTCATTCCCAACAGGCCTCACTAGGCTGCACTCATCACTCAGATTTCTTTCCACCAAAGCACATGAGCAAAGGAAAAATCCAGCAAAAGCCAGGCACAAGCTTCAGGGTCCTGTCCCCATGGAGTCACGTCAGAGCACACCGCACTTCCTCCGGTCAGTGTGCAAGTCTGGCCGGCAAGGAGGCTCCTTTGAGACTGCGTTCTCAGGATTTTCCCTGGTTCTCATAGACACCCTGTGCCCAGCACATCCCAACCACGCACCCTCCTCAGTGTGTTGCCCATGCACAATGCGAGCCACTGCGAGTTACCCTTTTAGAAGGGCTGTGTTTCTTGTTGCTGTGGGAAGCCTGAGCTTACTGCAGCCCTTCTGGAGCCTGTTCAGCACAGCCCTTCACTGCACATCCACCCCCACCCACGTCCTTAGGATGCTATGATTTCCTGGGCGTTAATGATCTTCACACCCCGTCTCCTGTTCGGGAAATGTACACACCCACTCTGACTGTTTCTTCCTTCAGCAGCGGGCATAGTTTATCGTGTCCAGTCTAGATCTTCAAACTGTACTGCTTTGTACTCTTGGTACACTTCACACTGTTCTCAGCAGGTCTGTGTATGTGAAAATACTAAGAGGAATTAAAAATGCATGGATTACAGAAAGGAGGAGCCAGGATTGCAAAGACAATATAGTTCATGTTTTCCAAGAGAATAACACTTTTCGCTTCTGAACAGAAGGAGCCTGCTGGAGGGTTTTGTCAAAGGACAGGCTTGAAGCTCCTGGGTAAGACTGATTGTGATTTTCTTTAGGCCAAAGATAATTTCTTATATGATTCCATTGCTCCTCCCAATAGAACAATAATGTATTTCTTTAATATTTATCCAGTGTTGCTGTATGACAAGGATATAAGGTGCAAAAAGCAAAAGCTTCACCTCAGTGATGCCAGACAAACAAACCAAACTGAATTGCTTACCTGATGACCTCACAGGTTCTGTGTTGGGGCATGACCCCTCCATCAGATGTCACCAGCAACCCTGTCTGCTTGCACAGCCCGTGACAGCCCTGCAGCTTACCACTGTGCCTTCAGCACAATAGGTGGCTAACATATATCTGTTGAATGAATTAATGAATCACAAATGGTGCCTTAATTTCAAAATAGTTGGCTAATTATGGAAGTCACTGGGGGAACTTTGAAGGCATACAGATCATTGTGTCCTGCTCCATGTCTGCTGGCTCAGAACTGCCAGGAAAGCCCCTCATGGACTTGGTCATGGACAGTTTTCTGTAAGACCGTGACACTGGGCATCACTGGCCCATCAGGATTCTTCCTGTTGTGTTTCATGCACTGGTAGCAGAAGTGGTTGGAGGGGTGGGGAGGCATGGGCAGGAGCTGGTAATTGGTATGCACCTGAACTTGTAGTCTAAATGCCCCCATTGCAGGTTGCGTTGTGCGGATCATCCGGGCCCCAAAGCCTGATTAGCTGGCATCAGGAGGAAGGCCTGCCTAGAGGGAGGTTCTTGTTAATCCTGGCTGCTGAATGCTTTTATTATCCAAACATATCCTAAACAGGCTGAGTCTCCCTCCTGACCTCTCCCAGCTGCCTGTATCTCCCCACATCCCTGAAGCACTTTCTAACACTTTTTTCCTCTCTGTGGTTCACAATCTTGTTTCTACAAAGCTCCAAGCATTGGAAGCCAGAGGCCAACTGTCTCCTGTTTATCCCTAAGCTGGGAGGATGGCACTCATATGTGTTTTCTGGAGAAATTAGTGACTGGGCTGAATTGATTTGAACCTTTTTAAATTATGCTTTTGATTTTAGAGTTTTTTATTCTTCCAGGAGCAAGAACATTGAGAAGCTGGAAGTAGATCCGAGTAAGCATTCCTTCCCTGATGTGACCACCATAGTTCAAGAGAAAAAGCATCCACCCAGAAGACTGAAATCCGAACCCCAAATCCAGGAAGACCCAGGCTTTGAAGATAACCCTGAAGTGCCTCCATTGATCTGAAACCTGAGCTCCCGCAGGCTGGTCTTGCTGGATGCTGTGTGTTTGTTTGTCTGTGTGTGTGTGGTCATCACTTACTGGAGAAACAGTTACTCATCACAGCTACTAGCCAGGTGTTCCTTACTTCAAACAGTGATATTCTTAAACACATTTAAAATTAAAACACATCATTAAATATGCCTTAACTCAATCCTTTGTCTATAAGAAAATGCTGGTCAGAGAAAATGCTCAATAAAATCATAGGATTGTAATAGAAATGTTGGTTATAAATCACAGGACTGCTTGCTTACGCAATAAGAGCAGTAGTTCGAGTTGTCTTTCCATAGCAATCTGCTTTCTCTGGTGCCGTGGCATCAGGGAGAGATTCCCTGGGACATTATACCTTCATCGACAATAAAGGAATAATTCTTGACTCGTAGTTCTGTCTCCTGATGAAGTGTATATGGCAGCTAGTATAGTGTTAGCCGTTCACTCAGAGTCCCTCTTCCTCCTCTTCCTCTTCTCCCTCCTCCTTCCTCTTTTACCTCAGCTACTCCCCCTTCTCATCTTTTTCCCCTTTTCCCCCTTATCCAACTCTTCCTCCTCTAGTTCCTTCTTCATGTGTAGTTTGACCTCTTCTTTATCTAGAATATTACTAATTCAGTATTTCACATACACTGTAGGAAAAATTTTTGTCACTCAGAACACAATATACCCATGTTTAAATCCAGCTTGCCCAAATATGCTTTCCAGAAATGCTTAGGTACAACTTCAAATGCTAGCAAACTGCTCTGTGCATCAGTGGGCTTAGATTCGCTCTGTGCCCTCCCTGAGGTCCTTGGGTGTGGTGCTCAGTCCCCAGGGTACCCGGACTGGGAAGTGCAGATGTGGGGCCTGGTTGGAGTGGGCGATGGAGATGCTGATCTCCGGCAGTGAGCTCTCCCTGGAGCAAGTGGCTACGGAAGCCTGAGCCCAATACCTCAGTCACTCATCGGCTTGCCATTTCAAGTACGATCTTTTCTACCCACAGGCAACTCTTGTCCTGTGAAGGTATTCCACAGGAGACCCCATCAGAGGACAGATCAGTGCCCTGTCCCTGCCTGACACTGCACTGTGAGCCTGCAGCCCTCCGAGCTCACTATACCTCCTGTTATAAAGCTAGCCTACACTGGGTTTTACTGTAGTAATAGAAAGCAACTAACACAAGTAGTGTGTTTGCCAGGATGGGGGGTATCCCAATGCATAAAAGCTACCATACCAGGGTGATAGTAGCTGTAAGGGGACAGAGCAAGGGGAACGGGCTTAGGAGGGACTTTTGCAGCCAGTGTCTTTTTTTTTTTTTTTTTTTTAGCAAAGTTTCCAACAGAAAGCTCTGTTAAAATAAAAATGTATGTCAAGAAAACTGAGTCACAATAACTCTGACGGCTGGAAGGAACTGCTGGTAGGAGTGCAGTTTGATACAGATGTGCAAGGAGATGGCAGTGCGGGTGCAGAAGGAAGGAGCCCACAGAGAGGCTGGTGTAGGAGCTCAGTCAGAGTCCATGAAAGGCCTGTGGACATTCGCCACTCTGCCATGACAGTTGCCTCTTGTTAGCTGCTACCCTTGGGGCCCGTGGTCAAGCTGCTGGTGGTTGGGTTTGTGGCCAGCCTTAGCCAGAGCACTTAAAGGAGGGAAGACGGGATTAGGGTTGAGTGGAGGAGAGCCAGGGCAGGCTCTGTGGCCTGCATCCTTTGCTTACTGGATCTGACGACTGAACGTAAAACCTTCTGCTTTGGTTTCACTCCCTGAGCATTGTGCAGGCTCCTGGTCGCTCTCACATGGGAATCACACGCAAGTGAGGATTCTTGAGGAGAAAGTCCCAACCTTGGCTTAGTTGACATTCGTTCAGCCTCACAGAACTCAGCTACTTCCACATAACGTCAGAGCACAATTACGAGTTTGCCTGATGCAATTATGTGGCAAATAACCAAAGGTGCGTAGTTTGGAGCCCTACTCCCAATGTAATGGTATTTGGAGCTGGGCCCTGTGGGAGAAACTTGGGTTTAATTGAGGTCATGTGCATGCAGTCTTCAGAAAGATTTGTGTTGTGATGCATGAAGGACCTCAAGGAAAGCTGTTTCGGCCACCGGAGAACACAGAAGGTAGCTGGAGTCTTCGTCAGGGAACTTGGGCAGCTGGCACTTGAACTTGTGCTTGCTGCATGCAGAACCACACAGGGAATTTCTGGTGTCTGTCGCAGAGTCTGTGCTACTTCTGCTGGCAGCCCAGGCTGGCTCGGTCACTATTCCTGCCTGAGAAGAAGAGGCGCCACACTCCATTTTGGTGTTGTGTGAATTAAATATTATGTTAATGAAGTTAATCACCATGAACATATCTTAGAAGGGCAAAAAGCAAAGAGGAAGTATTTGGGTGGAATTTGTAGTGAGATAGCTGTTTATATGTGAATATGTGTAAATACACACATGTATATTCATATCAAATCCAGGAAGCCGTTCCATCCCCGGCATAGTGTTGTAGCCAGACACGAGATTGCATAAACAGCAACTGTTCTGGTGTCCTCTGCCACTGCTCATTCCATGTTACCTTTCCCTGAGCATGCGACTCAACTGATGGCAGCTCCTGGCCTGGTGTGTGACTCTGTCTTTGTCCTTACAGATTCTATGCCAATAACATGGCTTTCTGGTTGAAAGTTTTGCTTTTGCTCTCATTATAGAACTCAAAAGCACAGACAGAGGTGCAGAAAGCAGGCTGCGTGCGTTACATTCCCCTTGCCTCTGCCCTGCCCAGGACCCCCTCCATAGCAGGCATTCCGTTGTCCTGACCCAGCGAAGTCTTTCAGTCACTGTACTTCATTTTTTTTCTTTCCTTCTTTTTTTTTTTAAATTTTATTATTATTATTGTCATTTTATGATACAGTTCCATAGGCTCCTGGCATTTCCCTTATCTCCTCCCCTATTCCCTCCCCCCCCACCTAGTTCCTCTATATCATTACTAAAGTATAGTTCTTCATACACAGTTATATGTCCATCATTGTGGGATGGACAATGGCAGAGAGTCCAGCATCCTATTGTCAAGATATAGTGAACAGTTGCATTGTAAGTCCATCTTTGGAAGTAGAAATCCATACCACACTACATCTTCACATCTGAATGTTAGTCTCCATTTCATAGCTACTGTACATTCTCTTAAATGAAAAACCACAAAACAAAATCAGCAATAGGAAGAAAAATAGAAATTTACAATGCCATGACGTTAAATGACATGTTGCTAGATATGACAGTGTCCATTACACAACTACTATAGATCCCCTTAAATGAAAAGCCACAAAATAAAATCAACATCAGGGAGAAAAAAGAAATTAACAACACCAAGAAGTTAAATAACAAAATGAAGAAATGCTACTAGCTGAAGAAATGAAAATCAAGAACCTTCTTGAAGAAAATGATGCTACTGTATGATCTATGAGTCATTGAATGATTTCACCAGAAGAAAGTGTTTTGAAGAGATGAAACTAACAGAAAACAACAAAACCCATGTGATAGAGTTTCCACCAATTTTTGTTGGTCAAATGTGTCTCTTCTAGACAATAAATAGATGGGTTTTGTTTTTCAATCCAGTCTACTAAGCTATGGCGTTTGATTGAGCTTAAGCCATTTACACTCAGAGTTTAATATGTATGGGTGGTACTTTGGTCCTGTCATTTTAGGGATGGGTTGTTCATTGGTTTAGTCTTCTGTTGTCATTTTACTGGGATGTTCTTCCCATTTGCCTTTGGTTTTGCTGGGTGCTATTCCTCTTCTCTGTCAAGAGACCATCTTGAAGTATCATTTGTAGGGCAGGTTTGGAAGAGGCAAATTCTTTTAACTTTTCTTGACTGTGGAAGAATTTTATTTCATTTTCAAAGACAAAAGAAAGCTTTGCTGGATATGTTATCCTGGGCCAACAATTTTTTTCTTTTAGAATCTGGAATATGTCCCTTCATTCTCTTCTTGCCTGTGGAGTTTCCTGTGAGAGATCTCCTGTGAGCTTAATTGGCATTCGTTTATATGTCAATTGATTTTTTTCACATGCACATTTAAGGATCTTTTCCTTATGTTCAATTGAAGAGAGCTTGATGATCATGTGCCTTGGTGAAGATTGCTTTTGATCAGGCCTGTTGGGAGTTCTGTGTGCCTCTTGAATCTCGTTTCCCAATTCTTTCTCTAGATTAGGGAAATTTTCCTTTATTATTTTATTAAATACATCTGCAAACTCACCTTCTTTTTGCACCTTCTGGGACTCCCATAACTCTTATATTTGGCCTCTTAATAGTGTCTTTCAATTCTTGAATACTTTTTTTGGCCTGATCCAGCTGTGCTTCCAGTTTTTTGTTTGCTTCGCCCTGATGACAGGAAATATCTTCCAATTCTGAGATTCTTTCTTCTGCTTGCTTCATTCTGTTTTGGAGACTCTCCATTGTACTTTTAATTTGCTCTACTGTGTTCTTAATTTCTGCTATATCAGCCTTGATTTGCTTTATTGCTTCCGTACATTCTTTGAACTCTTGTATATGTTTCTCAGTGTTGATCAGAAGCTTTAAAATGACTCTTATGGATTCTGTGTGCCCCATTTTCTCAATGTCTTCCTCAATTAACCCTGGGATAGGCATAGGGTTTGGCTCCTTTGAAAGGGAGTTTTCAGTAATATTCATTGTGCCTTTGTCTCTTCTTTTGCTCTTGGTCATTGCACTTGTGGTTAGCAGAGTCTTGTCCTTGGGGCAGGTTTCTAAGCTGTGTCACCCACAGGTCTACAATGAGATTTTGCTTATTGCTGTTGGTACACAACTTTTTGTTTGCAGCCACTTGTGCCATAACCTCCAGCGAGTTCCAGGTCTGGGTTCTTATGTTAGATTTCCACCATGGTCTCCGTAGCCTCAGCTCGTGGTTCACTACTGTCCTCCTCCTGGTATACCGTGCTGAGGCTGGACTGTTGTCTCTGTAACCTTTCTCCCACTGCCGGTTGGAGCAGGTCCCAGGATTAGAGAGACACCAGGTGTCCTATATAGCTAGGTTGTTGGTGGCTCTGATCTTGTTGGAACCTGTTGGCTGTTAGGTCTGGGTGCCACACGGACCTATTTTGACCCGTATGATGCCACAGTCGGTATTATTTTCCTGTGGGACCAGTGTGATTCGCTGAACTCAGTGAGTTCTCACGAGCTCAGCACATGTGCAGTTCACTGTTGTCCCCTGCAGTCGTAAAGCTATTGCCACAGTGTACAAAATGTCACCTGATGTACCACTACTAGAGTTCTTGATCTGCTGGCTGTTAGATCTGAGGGCTACCCAGATGTGTCTTGGGTGGAACCTGAGGAATCCTGCATTGCTGCAGTTCACTGAGTCAGAAATGAGTTCACTCCCAGCTCAGAGTATGTTCAGTCCTTTCCCTTGCCTTTGCCTCCTTACACAAAATGGTGCCCAGTTTGGCTCTAGGGGGCTGACTGGGCTGTGAAATCTGCCCTGTTCTAGCACTGTCTGTCTGGGATCTGCTGCTCTGTCTCTGCTCCTGGTCAAATCAAACGGGCCAGCAGGACGGACGGTTCTTTGTCTTGGTTCACCTCCCAAACTCCCAGTGAAAGTCCCTTCCCACCTGGCTGCTGGTGGAGTTCAGATCGCAGTTAGCTGAATGCAGCTCTCATATCGGTCACTGCAACACCACACCGTTGTGTCCGCTGCTTTCCTGTGTCTTTCATTCTCAGGTACCCTTCTGCTGTTGTTTTGTCCTTTCTTATTTCCTGGAATATGTCCTCTCTGCTTCATCCTGATTAAATATTTTTCCATCCGTTTAAACGTGTCCTTACCCTATTCTGCCATTTTGATTCTCCCTCTGTACTTCATTATTTGCCTGCTGATTCACTGGCATGAAAATCCCAAAGTGATCAGATAGGCCACTAGTTCCATCTAGAAGGCAGCACTGAAAGCTAAGTGGTGCACCCTAAGGTGGGTAGCAAGTACAGCCAGAAGGGGTTTCTTTTCCAGTGACTTTGGGCCATGTTTTCAATATGCAATTTCCTTATTCAAGGCAACAGAAGTCCATATGACAATGTTTTCCGAGGAAATTTAATGTGTGGAAATTACTCAGTTCCTTGGGAATTATAAAAAGGAGTCTTAGAGTTAGGAGCCGAGTGAAGGAGGGGATCTTTGGAGACAACTGGTTATAAGATCCTTGCATGGAGGCTGACACTGTGACACAGCACACCATTCCTCCGTCTATGATGCTGGTATCACAGTGGGCACCAGTTGGTGTCCTGGCTACTCCACTTCAATCCAGCCTGAGACAGCAGCAAAGGATGGCTCAAGTCCTTGGGCCCCTGGACCAAAGTAGGAGATTCAGAAGAAGCTCCTGGCTCCTGGCTTTGGAGCAGCTCAGCTCTGGTCATGTGGCCTTTTGGTGAGTAAACCAATGGATGTTGGTGCTTCTCTTTTTGTAAAATTTACCTTCCAAATAAAAATAAAATCTTGAAAAAGATCTTTGCATAACCTCCAAGAATCTCCAAGGGCCAAGATGGGTAAACGCCTTCAAAGAGAGCTGTTCCCTTTCAGTGAATCCAGCTGTTGTTTGGGGACTCCTATGTTGTAGCCCAGGCTTCAAGAGAGAGGTTAAGGTGTCCTCTTAGAGAGCTTTGCAGGGTGTTCTGAAGTCGAGTTGGTGAGTAACTCATACTGGGGTCTGGTCCTGCTAGGAAAATTCATCCAGGCAGCCAAGGATGGGTTGTGCTGACTGAGTGGAAGAATCCCGGGCCTCAGGGTGGCCAGCTTTTCCCCTGGAAAGTACAGCCTGCATTTGTCTCTGGCACTGTCCCTTTGACAGGGCCTGGCAGGGTTAGGCTGGGTGTTGGCTGCTGGTTGCTGGAAGCAGAGGAAGAAATCTCAGGGGACTGGCTAGGACCTGGAATGTGGCATACAGGGCAACAGGAGATTCTATGAGGAGGCCATGGAAGGGAGTAAAGTCAGCTCCATGCTTCCCCCAGCTGGGCAGAGCAGACAGCCTGAGCAAGCTGGGTAACCTGTGCTAGTCAGACCCAGGAGTTGGACTGAGATGAAGGGAAGGTGCGACCTGCAGGGTCCAAAGGAGGGATCCCAGTGATCAAGAGAGAATCTGGTGGCCAACATGAGGGAAGGGAGAGAAATCACATCATTACCCCCTGCTTTACAGGTCCCCCACCTCAGCACTGTCAGGAGGGAAACTTCGTGCCAGGGTTTTGACTCTCAGGACCATGAACCTCTGCCGGTGAGGGCTTGCCACTGCCAGCAGGAGACGCCGGTGGGCACCCCTAGATCCCATGACCCTTTGCCTATGAGGGCTTGCCCATGCCAACAGGAGATCCTGGCGGGCAGAGCCATGGGAATTTTTAGTATGCTTGAGACACTAGGACCCAAGGAGAAGTGCCTCCTGCCTCATACTTAGGAAGCCTGCCCTCCATGTGACAGCTGGGGCCACCACATTCAGCATGTGTCTGTCACCCTTTGCAGACTGTCACAGCTTGCTTGACACATTTGGATGGAAAGTGCTACCCTGGCTCCAAGTGACACATGTCAGGCCAATGTGTCTGCCACTCTGCGACAGACTTAGGCTAAAATTAGTGGTTCTTTGATACATGGATCCCCTCATTAACACTGCTTTCATCTGGGCTGGCGTTGCCTTGAACTAAGAGGACAGCTTCAGCCTGCCCAGTTGCTGGGGCCTTGGCATTCATATGCAGGTCCTGGGGGTAGGAGCTGTGTCAAGTGCCTGGGGGATTCTCTGCTGCTAATCCTCCTCCTGCCAAGGACTTGTCTGCCTCCTGCATGGCACCAAGGCCAATTACTCAGGGTAGCCCCTTTGGCTCCACTGTCGTCTCCCTGGATCTTGGGTCCATTCCCACTGCTCCTGCAGCCAGAACTCTACCAATGACCTCTGTGGTCTCTTTGCCAGACCTTCGTTGGGTCTGAAGCTGCTGCACTCCGGCCCTAGATGTCTCTCATGTGCTCCATTGTGAAGGTCAGGGTCCTCTTCTGTACCTTTTTCTGCCTCTGCTGGGTTTTGTTTGGTGGACCCACCTTCCCGTCGTTCACATTAGGAAATGGTATGGCTTCTTCCGAGGTTCAGCACTCGTTATCAACTCTACTCTGTTAACTCTGCCTAAAAACATGCAGGCACTCAAACAAAAACTCCACTCTTTTCCAAGCCTATTTCCTGTTTGTGTTCAACTACCCTTTACTATGAAGTCAATGCTAGCTTGCCCAGTTCAGCTTCCCCTTTTAAAAACTCCTGTGACTGCTGCCTGGGTGTGAAGTCTGAGCTCTCTGATTCCAGGTGCAGCCTGCCCCATGGCTCCCGCTCCCACTCTCTGCCTGCATCCACAGCATTGACTCATTGGCGCTCCAGAGAGGCAGTCATGGATATACCATCAATGGTGCGACTGATCCAAGGTGGACATGAACTTCACTCATGGTTGGATAGGAGGAAGATGGCATAGCTGGTGCCCAAAGATGGTATACAGGCCCAGCCAACACAAGAGAGAGCAGGTCCTAACAGGGCATGAATGACTTTATGTGAACATCATCTGAGGAAGTAATTAAACGTTAATGTACCAGTTTTAGAGAGAAGTAAAATTTGTCATGATGGGCCATGAACCTTGCTCAGCTAGACTGAGAAAATGCACCAGAACACTCAAGCCCCTGAACGAAGAGCTGCTCTGTTGATTCTGCTCAGAGCCACCCCTGGGTTACATAGTCCAGGTGCTGATTCCAGTTACTACTGCTGCGTAACTAACCAGCCTGTACTTAGTGACACCAAAAAAACCAACCACTGGGTCCTGCTCCTGGTTTCTCTAGGTCAGACACATTGATGGCACAATGGGGGAAGGTTCATCTTTTCTATCTTCTGTCTGGGTCCTCAGCTCAGAAGATGCGAAGCCCAGAGCCAACTTGAAATGTGCAGTCATATGCCGGGTGCTGTAGTGACGGCAGAGTCTGACTTTGGGCCAGATCGCAGCTGCTCTGACACCTACACATGACCTTGACGGCTGCTTGAGGCCTCCTCAATGCATGGCTACTAGGTTCAGAGAGTGCATCCAATGAGAACAGTGAAGAGATAGATGTATGGCACTTGTGTTCAACCACCCTTTACTAGCCGTGGGTATCACCCTCCTTCCTCTACCACAATCCACCCATCAGGACAAATCAAAGGCCTGTCCAAGCTGAAGGGAAGAGGATACAATGCCTGTCTCTTGCTGAGGGTATGGAAAAATTCGAGAAGAGCATGAGGGACAAGAAAAAAATGTCAGAAAATCTAGAAACCATAGTCTTCCACAACACTCTCCTATGACCTTGACATTACCTGCTCACAAAGAAAGTGGAATATGATTTCCTTCCTGTCCCAGAATAAATAAAAGATGCAGGCAGTGGAGAGGGCAGGTGCATATGGAATTTCACCCTAGGACTGCTTTGATAGCCTATACTACTGCCTGCCTCTCCTTCCTTTGTGGGGTGAAAAGGGCAAGAGTGCCAGAGTTCTTCCATAAATTCAGATGCTTACAAACCAATGCAAGGTCAAGTGAAGTCCCTTAAAGGCAGGTTATATGGGGCCCGGCGGTGTGGCCTAGCGGCTAAAGTCCTCGCCTTGAAAGCCCCGGGATCCCATATGGGCGCCGGTTCTAATCCCGGCAGCTCCACTTCCCATCCAGCTCCCTGCCTGTGGCCTGGGAAAGCAGTTAAGGACGGCCCAATGCATTGGGACCCTGCACCCGCGTGGGAGACCCGGAAGAGGTTCCAGGTTCCCGGCTTCGGATCGGCACGCATCAGCCCGTTGCGGCTCACTTGGGGAGTGAATCATTGGACGGAAGATCTTCCTCTCTGTCTCTCCTCCTCTGTGTATATCTGGCTGTAATAAAATGAATAAATCTTTAAAAAAAAAAAGGCAGGTTATATGGTAGCTCAGAATGATCAAATTGGGTCTCATTTAATGTTCATGCAGATAAATATAGAACGTTATAATGTTCTTCTGTGTTTCTTTGAGAACAACACAAGTATGTGATGCTACATTTACCTATCTATTGGCTAACAGGTTTTGTCTGGTAGTACCTTGGCATTCTGCCTAACATAATCCAAGTTGCCCAAGGTGTCCAAAAGTGAGTTCATCTGCGATCACAGCCAGAATCTGTATTACTCTGCTTACTGTTGCTATAAAAAGATACCCAAGGTTGAATACCCTACAATGAAAAAAGATTGACTTAGCTCACAGATCTGGGGACTGAAGTCCAGAATCAGGGGACCCCATGGATTTGGGCTCTGGTGAGGGCCATATGAAGCATGGCATCCCAAAGGGGGCCTAGAAAGAGACTATGTGGCAGGAGAGGAAGCTGGTAAAATTCGAGCCCCAAACTCATCCTTAACAATAACCTTCATCCTTAGGAGTTTCCTCCCATTCAGAGACCAACGTTAACTCCTTCTGGGCTGTACAATACATAATGACCTCACATGAAGCCCCATCAGAGATTTCTCTACCTCTTAATCCTGCATCAATGGAGACAAAAATCTCCAACACATTAACTCTTGGGAGACAAACCACATGTGGAACCATGGCCTGGCCTTAGCTCATATTCCCTGACTGTCAACTTTCTGGACAGCAAAGGATCTGCAGTTCATGTTGCTTGGATGTTCCTGGGGCATCTTTTATGGTGCCCATAATCCTTTACCCACCTATCCATTGCCTGCAGGCTCCAGGCTCCAGACTCCAAGCTCTAGGCGTCAGGCTCTGCTGTTTTTTCTGGACTGTGCCCCACATCCAACACCCCAGGGCTCTGGCCATGCTCATGCATCCAACAATGGCGTGTCATCCTTTACCACAAGGAATTCTAGATCACTTCTTTGGGGGCCCAAGACTTTAGAGTATGTTCTGTTCTGCCTGGATTAACACTGTTCTTTTCTATCTTGTGTGTAGGGGCCAAGAACATTAGTTGACAATAACTTTTCTTATTCCTGCCATTTCTTCCTCTGGTGCAGATTATGGGCACCCCGAAGCAAGGGGTTCACAATGACAGTACTGGTGATGGAGCATCTGCCACCTGTGGTGCCCACCCACCCTCAGAGTTGAAATACACACTGGATGTCCAACAAGTTTCAAGGGAATCTTTCAAAAGCCACTCATGATGCCCAAGCTCTCATGACCTAGTTGCCTCTTATAGTTATATCTTGGGTCCCTGTTATGATAGAATAACAGGTTAAGCTGCTATCTGTGATGCTGGTAGCCCAGATGGGAGTCAATTCATGTCCTGTATACTCCACTTCTGATCCAGTTCCTTGCTAATGGACTGAGAAAGGCAGCAGAAGATGGCCTAGGTGTTTGGTCTCTGCCACCTATGTGGGAGATTTAGATGAAGCTTCTGGTTCCATTCTGGCTTGACCAGCAAATGAAAGTCCCCCGTCTTCCTCTTTCTCTCCCTTCCCCCCCCCCCCCCCGGTGTGTGTGTGTGTGTGTGTGTGTGTGTTCTCTATCTTTGCAACTATTTCACATTAGAAGAATAAATAAATACTTTAAAAAGGGTTCCCAGCTCTCAACACCTTTGCATTGGGATCCCATTGCCATAGCGACTGGTCTATGAGTGCCCAAGGCTTTGATTCTAGCCTCAAACAAATACAGATCTTGAGAAACGTCCATCCACAAGGGAGACTTATACTGGGTCTCCAGCTCCTTGCACTAGACTGCCCCAGTCCCAATCATTAATCCTCGGGCAGGTGGGACGCCAGCAGAGGGGGAACTCTCTGTTTCTCATTTTGTTCTTTTTCCTAAATTAGTTGATAATTTCTTCAATTAAGCTTGTTTAAAATGTGAGGAAATCACAGATACATTTGGGTCATCTTGAGGGACAGAGTGGGTCAGCAGAGGAAAGATGGGAGAGAGAAATGTTTTGCCTTCCATCCTGTGTCCGCAGGAAGTGACAGCTTCACTCCTTATTGCCAGGCTTCTTATCACCCCCAGGATCCAGGTGAGAGAAGATACCTCCTGGGGGAGGGGTCATTTGATTGACAGGCAGATGAGAATACATAGGGTGAGGGGAGTGTCGCTGCCAACATGCGACCCTAAGCTTGCTACCTAACTGTCTCAAGATTTCTAACCCTGGATCTTAAGGATTGCTGAAGGATTCTGATTCATCAAGTCTTCTCTAGCTACTTCCTGCTGATCGGGGCATAGGGCTCGCCAATTCCAGGTCCGGCAATCTTTCCCCTTCTCCGCTGATGGGTCCATCTGCCCAGCACGGGAATTTCCAGCAATACCTGTGGCTGTGTTCCCGGGATTGTCACCATTACTCTAAGAAGTTTTCAGCTTCTGAAACAGGCATATTTCTCATTCACATGAGCAAACTTGCAGGGAAACAAGTTGTGTATGGAGTACTCTTTGGGAGGGGCAGATTTACTGTGTGCCCCTGTGCAGGTGGTAAAACCTTGTAGCTTGAACATACAGACTTTAATGTAGTGTCCCTCTTAGTGAACAGTCAATTGTTTGAGTGTTGGTGACAGAATCCATTGATCATCTCATAGGCTCCTTCCTGATCTAAAACTATGTTCTGAGGCCTGTTGCTTGTTCATGAGTGCTTAAGATGGAGCATTCACAGAATTGGGTACTTACTGTAGAAACTGGCTTGAAGAGAAAAGATTACCAAATTACCTAAATAAATTATCATTTTTTAAAATTAGCTTCTTATGACTACATCTTCCAATATTTTATTAGAAGAACTTACTAAGGCATTCTATCAATAGCAGCTTCCAGAGAAGAACAAGAGATGATGTAGGAAAAAAAATAAAAAAAAAACTGCATTAAAGTTCATCTTTTTGCCTTATGAGGAGGTTATTTAAGATCTTCAGTCAGTTTATAGGAGTAGGCAGGCTTATCCTATGTGTGAGCTTGGGTAAATTCCTCTCCTTTGCACAAGGAGTCAGCAACCAAGGAGTTCTGTCATGCAACATATGTGTTGAGTCCAAGCCACTCAGCCACAGGCTCTCGTCCCTGAGATTGGAGACCCTGATGTTTAAGAGGGTAGCAGGGCATGATAGCATGGATTACTTTCTAATGCACAATCAATCTGGGGCATTGCCTAACCTGGTGCATGAGCTGTGATGCAGGACCAGGGATCCCACTCACTGGCTTGAGGCTCCTGGCCCACCTCCAGCTCAGCATCTACGCTGCAGGTGCAAGGCCTGGGGACCCTGCCTGCTAACTTGAGACACAAAGATCCACTGATGCTTTGTAAAGGATGGGAAGAACTAAAAATAAATAAGGAGCACATATGACTAACAAGTTAGTTTTATCTGAAGACTGTGGAGATTAACATTGTGGAATTGATCAAGCTAATTCACAAAAAATATTTGGGGAAATAGAAGTATTGCACTATCAACTTAGTAAATCAAAAAATTTGATGAAGTTTTACCATTTTGTATATTAAAAGAAAAAAAATTCAGCTAGAACAATGGGCCTTAAAAGAACTTCTTTATCCTAATAAAATTTGCTACCAAAACCCTACAGTAAGCACAATGTTTATGAGCATGATTTCTTTAAATGCCGTTCCTTTGGGCCTAAGTATGCCATTGTTCAATGTGCTGCGATGGATGCTGACTCCTGCAAAAGGAAAGCACAGAAATATGAGATGTTAGTGTATCCTTACCGGCAGGCAATGTGGTAATCTTCTTAGAAATCCTAAGAGGAAAGGATAAGTTGCGGAAACCAAAAAGTTCAGTAAGTTGCTAGCTATAAGGTCAATATGCAAAATTTAAAGTCTCCTTGGGCATTAGCCGTATTGAATTAAAAGTACAATAGAATATAAGCTTCTGCTTACAAACAAAACATTGTCATGTAAGAGTAAAACTTACAAGATTACTAGATATTAACATAATGATGCAAAGATACTGGCTAAAAAATGAGATTATATTGAGAGACTGAAAATAAGTTATTACTAAAGTCTTGTGCATACTACTATGCTTGGATGGGATGATTAAATATCAAAAATCTACCATAGCTGATGGATAAATAAATTTTGATAAATCAATGGCAGAATTTGGGGGGTCAACCAATGAAAAAGAATGACATCTTTTTAAATAAAAGTTGTACCGCATTGGTAAAAGATGTGTTGGTTGATTTATTTATTTGAAAGAGTTGCAGAGAGATTTGGGAAGGGAGAAAGAGAGAGAGAAAGAGAGAGAGAGAGAGAGAAAGAAATGCCTTCCATCTGCTAGATATTCCCCAGATAGCACCCACCCACTCTCCCTCCAGACCGTGCCCTCTCCTGGCTCCCTGGGCAGTCTGTTCTTTGCCTTTCTTTCCATCAAATTCTCAGGATCCTGATGGTTAGAACACTAGGCTTGCCCGTGCTATTTACATATTCCAATTCCATAACCATTAACACACATAAAATAACACAAATATAATGCAATGTTGAAAGTAAATCGACAGTAGTCAATAAAGAAAGGTCAGAATCTGAAAATAGAGCCTTGGGGATACAGTCAATGGAAGGAGCTGCGTCATTAACAAAGGAGTGAAAGACAGGGAATTGACTATGTAGTGTCAAGAAGGAGAAAAGCAAGAATCCCATTCCAGCATAAATCAAAATCAATTCCATGCACATCAAGGATGTGAATATGGAAGACACGCTTAGAAACCTGGTTGTGAAAATATAGATGGATATATCTGGGAACTCAGAGTGGGCAAGTATGCTTTGTAAAAAGAGTCCATACTTCAAAAATTATTCAAAAATATCTTCCTCTTTGTCTCTCCTCCTCTCTGTATATCTGACTTTCCAGTGAAAATAAAATGATCTAAAAAAAAAGAAAGAAAACATCTAAAACTACAAGGTGGTAGTGCCAAAAATATGTAAGGAACTCATGCAGATCAGAAAACAAAATGAAACAAAGGATTAGGAAATTGACAGAAGCCACACTCTAAATGGTTAATATGTAAATTTACCAGCAGTCAGAAAGGAAATAGTATGCAAAGTGACACTAAAACTTGCTTTTCCTAAGTACTGGAATGATAAAATGACCCAGGAGCATTCTTGGTGCTCTTGAAATCCATTTTTAGTTGTCCTAGACTTTAGGTGAAGGTCAGATCACTTAAACATCTGGTTTCCCATAGCATTAGACAATCAAAATAGTCACCTGATTAGACATATGGAAGTCATTCTTGCAATATATAAACCAGCAAACCATGTGCCTAGTGCCACAGAGTAATATGAATCTAGGCCTCTGAGCGGCGGGTCAGCCATGTTGGGAGGTCACACATCACACAGCAGATGTGCATATGAAAGCATGGTGAATTATGGTGTAGTGCCAATTAAAAATTTCATGGAAGCTAAAGAGTGATATATTCTTTGGAGATTTTCAAAGTCATGTGCTCAACAAAACATGCCTTTTTTAAAGGACACATACACCAAGATAAATGTAATGATGGTTTGAAGAACGAAAATTAAAGTTGGGTGCTTATGGAAGAAGAAAATGGTCATGGGGAAGCGGGATAATCAATAATCAAAATGCAAATATCCACTCATCCATAAATACATAAATTAATAAAACCAATCTGGGATGTTTTTTCATAAATTAATGATGATGGTGTGTGAACTGAAAAAACCCATTGCAATCGTTGCAATCAAGCTTGACCCCAAGTGGAAGGAGAAGGAAAAGAGAATCAGTGAATCAATATTGATTCTTACTTCTCTGCTGTCTCAGGGAGTTTGACAAATAAGTGGCCCAACTAGAAACTGATGGACTGAGACACTCAATACTCTTCTTGGTAAAGAGTTACCACTCTGAGCAAGGACCATTGGATGCCCTTGGGTGACACAAGTGACCCATAAAGATCTCTTTCCTGGAGACTTGACCTTGCAGCAGGCAGAGCAGTAGACTCTCTAAGGACACCTGTCCCTATCCATGGGAGTTCCCCAGGCTTGGCCCTGTGAGCACTGAGAGGCAGGATCTTCTGCAGGCCCTACTTGAAGACAAAGACAGGTTGTGGCAGATGAGTTCAGGACTTACTCTCCTTCTGTGTATACCCTGTGTACCTGATCCACAGGACACATGGAATGACTGTCGAAGGCAGGAAATCTGACACGATGCCCGCATCTCAGGAGTGCATGGATATGGAACCTGCTGCAATCATTCTGCCTGTAAACTCATTTAGAGGGAAAGGTATAGGACTATTACAACATCACTTCATCTTGCCGAATCCTTTTTAAATTGTATATTTATTTATTTGAAAGGCAGCATTAGAAAGAGAGAGAGAGGGATAGATTCTTCATCCACTGTTTCACTTCCAAATAATCACAGAGGCCAAGCTGGGTCAGATCAATGTCAGAAGCCAGGAGCTTCATCTGGATCTTGCACAACGGGTGGCAGTGGTGCAAGTACTTTTGCTGGTTTCCCCAGGTTCTTTATTTTGGATGTGGCTCAGAAGTGGAGTAGCCAGACACAAACCGATGTCCATGTGGAATGCCAGTTTCAACGTGCTGTGCCACAAAGCTGATCCCAGTTATACATTTATACAGTTAACAAGTCATCTTTACCTCTATAAGAACCATGGAATCAAGTGGCAAACACTACACCCAGGGAATCCAAACTAGTACAACTATTAATGAAGACAGTCTGGAGACTCCTCAAAGAGCTGAAAAGAGATCTACCATATGACCTCGCCACTCCCTCCTAGGAATTCACCAAAATGATATTCAATTGGCATATAAAAGCCTTATTTGTACCTGATGTTTATTGCAGCTCAATTCCAATATCAAAGATAGAAAATCAAATCAGATGTCCATCAAGCAATGACAGGATAAAGACAATGTGGTATATGTGCTGTATGTAATAACACTCAACCATAAAAAAGAATCAAATCAGGCCTAGCCCTGTAGCCTAGTGGCTAAAGTCCTTGCCTTGAACGTATCGGGATCCGATATGAGCACTGGCTCTAGTCTCATCAGCCCTGCTTTCCATCCAGCTCTCTGCTTGTGGCCTGGAGGGCAGTAGAGGATGGTCCAAAGCATTGGGACCCTGCACCTGCGTGGGAGACCCAGAAAAACCTCCTGACTCCTGGCTTCAAATTGGCACAGCTCCGGCCATTGCAGGTGCTTGGGGTGTGAATCAGCAGATGAAAGATCTTCCTCTGTGTCTCTCCTCCTCTCTGTATATCTGATTTTCCAATAAAAATAAAATAAATCTTTAAAAAATTGTTTAAAAAAAGAATTGTAGGTCTTACAATAAAATGGATGCAACTGGAAATCATTATAGTTAGTAAAACAAGTCAGTCAAGAAGACAAATAGCATTTGCTTTTTTCAAACATGTGGTAGTTAATACAGAATATAAAAGAATGGACATCTTCATAATTGATTGTTAATTTTAGCCTTTGTTTCTGCTTCTGTGAAACTTTGATGTTTTTACTTATTCCTTACTGAATATTATGGCTAGTGGTGCTTAAGCCTGTTATTATACAATAAACTGAAATGTTTTTAAAAAAAATCAAAAAACGGGGAAGTGAGGGAGGTAGGTAGGAAGAATGGAGAATGTGAGTATGTTAGAATTTTATCTGTGAAATACATAAAATCTGTCCTGTTTATGAGTAATACTTAAATAACCTCAAACATAAAAGCAAAAGACACAAGACTACACTAACAACATATTCAATATGATGTATTAATCACATATTTATATTTATATTAATACATGTACAAGATTCATAGAATTTTAGAATTTTTTCTCATTGCCATTTTCTTTGTGTGAGGCCACATCAGTGATGCATTGACACTTTCAGACGTTTTGCAAACAGGCACAGGAACTGGGAACTCATAACCCAAGAGCCAATTCTGCCCACTGCCTGCTTTTATGCAGCACATGTCTTAAGCATGAGGCTTGCATCGCTGGGTGGTTGAACAAGAGCAGAGGGAGACTATTTCCTGATAAGTGAAAAGTGTAGAGAATTTGATTTGATTTTTGCTATTCACAAAGTTTTGCTAGAAAAACAGCCCTGGTTATTCCTTTGTGGTTTTTGGCTACTTTCTTGTGCTAGCAGTGGAGTTTTATGGATGTGACAGCTTTCCTATAACCTATGTACCCTGAAATGTGTACTCTCTGAAATCTTACCAAAAAAGCTTTTTCCAACCAGGCTAGACAGTCATTTCCCATTGGTTGGTGGGCTTTGAACCCCACCTCTCAGGCTGCCTCAAGGAAATCTTGGTCCAGGGGGCAGCCTGCAGCCCTCAACGCGCTCACAGCCTCCTGCAGCACAGTCACCCCAGTGTGGTCACGGCACTTAACTTCTACTCCCTGCACTTAACGCAATCACCCTTAACCATTTCTCGGTTCACACACGAGACCCAGCAAAGCCTTAGCCCTGGCAACAAACCAAGAATGTGTCTGCTTTTGACTTTCAGTTGTCCTTTCTGGGTCTTCCTTCGTTATCCTGCCTGTGTCCTCAACTTACGACCGCTGGTATGTGCTTGAAATACCCTAGACATGCTCTTCCCTGAGTCCTGGTGCTTTCTGTGTCTTCTCCCTGCCTGACTGGGTTACCAAGCCTGCTGGTGTGTCCTTTATTCCTCTCTTCAGACTTTTCAAGCCTCCATGGTGTGTGTGTGTGTGTGTGTGTGTGTGTGTGTGTGTGTGTAGCTTTATCAACTGTGCATCCAGGACTCTTGGCTATGGTAGCATTGAAAATACTCGGTCCAGTTCTCGAAAACCATTCAAGTCATTTCAGCTTTCTTAGATTCTGAAAACCGAAGGAAGCCATTCAAAATGCCCCCACACTTAGCTGTTGTTCACTGATTTTTTGATAATTCTTTTTCTATTCTTTGAAAAATATAATGTGTCTCAGTTTAAATCTTACTATCTCGAAGTGCATGCATTCATTGTTCCCTTTGTCTGGAATCCCTGACAATAATCTCTTGAGAGTAGAGACTGGATTTTGATCATTTCAGGATCTCCAGAGCTTAGCACAAAGCAAGGCTCAGAAAGAACATGAAGCAAATATCAGTCAATGGGATTGGAGAAGCAAGAGTTAGTCAATGTTATTGGAAAAAAAAAAGTTGATCACACATTCACCCTGACTCTTGCCTCCTTTCAAAAGTGTACAAAGTTTTACACCGCACAGCTTTAGAAGTCAGAAGCGCCACACTTTCTACTCAACAATGGATATACTGCTTGAGGTTCGTATTATGTCTCAGCTGAAGTTCACAGGAAACAGTGTGCCAAGGACCTGGGCAGCAGATGGCAGTGTGTATAAAGCCCTGAGACATCTCCAGAAGGCATCTCACACCCGGATCCTCACGCACACAGTGCTGTGAGCTCCGTCTTCCAATGTGACTTCTTTCAAGTCCACCTCCCGCATGAGACCGACAGCAGCTTGAAGACAAGCTGGGATCGGTTTTATGCATCTGTGCTATTGGATTCTGGCATTCATTTAATCATCCCAATAACTACACATCTATTACATCTTATTTTTAAAAGACTTTATTTATTTATTTATTTATTTATTTATTTATTTAGAAGTTAGAGAGGAAGAGAGACAGAGAAGAAGATCTGTTATCCGTTCATTCACTCCCCAAGTGGCCACAATGGCCGGAGCCAAGTCAATCCAAAGCCAGGAATCAGGAGCTTTTCCTGGCTCTCCTGCGTGAGTGTAGGATCCCAGGGCTCTGGGCCTCCCCTCTACCGCTTTCCCAGGCTGCAAGCAGGGAGCTGGTGCCCATATGGGATCCCAACGCATGCAAAGCAAGGACTTTAGCAACTAGGCTACTGCTCCAGGACCCTTATGTCTTGTTATAGGTCCAAACACAAGAGGCTAACAGAAAACAACTGGGAATTAAATCAAATCCCTCTGACCCCAAAGATCCTTTTTCCTCTTGCCTACTTGTTCATCAAACGCAGCTGCCAATAAATGGCCTGGCTCCATTGTTATGAGAGGTATCAGGTAGAATATGAGCAGTACTACTCGCAGCCATCCCTGAACATTGGGGGACAGAAAATTAAAGCTGTTGCCATCTGGGCATCAGGCGACATGGTGGATACTGGACTCCAAAGGACACTGCAGCCTCAATCCAGTCAGAGGTTGTCTATATCCTGAGCACACGTCCAATTTTATCCCCAGGTGGCCAACTCTGGTCCCCATCTCCAGGAGGAATTAAAGAAGGAGCATGGGAAAGGGCGCAACTACATGAATATAATGGAAATGAGAAGCAGAAGCCAGAATGTCAGGGAGCTTGTGGCTTGCTCTCCTGATTCAGATCAAGCAATGCTGAAATCAACAAGCATCAACCAGCAACTTTTTATTTGTAAAAATTATGCTAAGTTCTTTTTGCAGCTGCTGGCTGTTCCTCACAACAGCACCTATGCGGCAGAAATCATGGTACCCTCTCTCTTTCAGCTGAGTGAGCTGAGACTCAGCAAGGATACGATTCCAGCACTGGACCACACAGCCAATGCAGGATTGGTCAGCTGTGGGATTTACACAGCACCCCAAGCCCTGTGCTCTTGCCTGTGTGCCACAATTACCGACACAGACAGGAGAAAGCACAAGGATGTCTGGGGACTGTGAACATGACCGTGCTCCTCTGAGAAGAACTTGGACCCACTCTGCTGCTACTCCTTGGTTTTGAGAGCTATCTAAAGTGGTGCCCACTGCTTCAAGCTAAGCTCGTAACCAATAAATTAGACAGGCACACTTGTTATATCGAATGGAATGCATTCTACAATAAGATTCATTTAGCTGCATTGAATAGAAAATAAAACGTAAGAACAGTAAGAGGAACACCCATTTCTCCCTCCCTGAATAAGAGTTCAGAGATGAGGAATTCAGGGCTTGCATGGGGGTATCCTAATACATTGAGGAGCAGCCTTCTGACTTTCTGCTTCTCCACCCAAGTACATGGTTTCTCTCTTCAGTGTCACCTCGGGATCCAGTATGTTTGTTACAGTCTCAATCATCACTGTCAAGGTCCAGCCAGACAAGGGAAATAAGTACACGCTTTTCTTTGGGAAAACATTGTGGAGTTGCTATACAATTCCTTTTCTCTACATCTCTGACTGAAATCTGTGGTGATGTTCAACCTCAAAACTGGATGGGAAATGGAGAAACTGTTCTGAAGACCATCTTCCCACATAAATCCACTGCCCTGTCCCAATCTTCTCCCCCAAATCACTTCATTTTTGTATCACTTCATTTTTATTACCATGTCTCTTTAAATCAACCTTTAAATAATTTTTTCCTATTAATTAGCCAGGTTGCTAATCTAGCACAGTGAAGTGGAAGTGGTGTTAAAGTGTCCCCAAATTAATAGTGCCTCATCAGCACTGAGGCAGGGCGTGAAATTGCCTTCTGAAGTGTTACCCATATGCAGTTAGCAATGGCAGCAGACAAAAAAGATCAGCAGCTCTCTGTTAGCCATCAACAGAGTCCCAGGGTCAAAGAAGGCCAAGTCCTCCCCGCCTGCCAGGATCCTTTCCCCTCCCCTGACGCCCTTGGTTGCACCCTCTTCTGCAGCTATCTGCAGCCCCCAGTCTGTTGCGCAAGACTGAAATGGTCCTGTCCCAGGTACATTGCATTTTCAAGTAGCTGGATAAACGCACAGTGATGTGTGTTAATGGGGTAATCCTAGGGCAACTCCTTGAGCCGTGAGGAAACACCACCCCAACCTGCCATGCTGGATCTCTAATCTTTCAGGGATCTCGCACCAACAGGAGAGGACCTGGTGTTAGGACAGGGTAAAGGAGAGTTCAGTGGGAGTCTCCCAGTGGAGACTCCTCCAAGTAGGACTTCACACAGCCCCGATGTGACTAGCATTGCTGGGGTGTGCAATTTACAAGGGGTAGAATTTTCATGAGATGAAATTTATGCATTCAACCTTGCAAACTCAAGCAAGGATCTGTGTATACCATGGACTGAAAATAGCATTTACTGGACAAAAAGATGGGGTACAAAATCAAGGGAAGCCTATAGCTAAGGGAGGCAATAGGAAAAAGAAGTACCTGGCAGACATGAACCCTTGCAGAGCTGTACCAGCTCGTTGTACAATTTTAGAATCAATGTCCATCACCTTGGAGTCTCAGATCTCTCATTAGTAAAGCAACTTTCATAATAACATGTATCTCATTGGGTTTCTGTGATGATGAAGTACACACAGAACTGTGGTCATATTAAGCACTAGATGATTGCCTATTGTCATGATGATGATAATGGGGGCAGGTGTTGTCATATAACAACTTGGGATGCTTGTGTCCCATGTCTGTGCCTGGGATCAAATTCTAGTTGTATTTCCCATTCAGCTTCCTGCTAATGTGCCTGGGAAACAGCAATGGATGGCCCAAAGATTTGTAGGAGATCCAGATGGCTCCATCCCTGATTGTCACAGGGATTTAAAGGAGTAAACCAGGAGATAGAGGATCTCTCCAGGACCTTTCTCCTTATCATTATCTCTCTCACTTTCTTTCTTGCTCTCTCCATGCAATAATGAGGACAGAGGGAGATGATGACGATAGCTGTCATGAACTAGGATAGTAGTGGTGATGGTGATGTTGAAGATGCTGATGGTGGCAGTGGTGATGACCGTGGTGAAGGTATTTGTGAGGACAGAGACGGATAACATAAAAAAGCTGTCAATTAAAGCACTGTGGGATTGAAGCTAGATGCAGTCCAGACACAGTCCACTCAGTATGGATGCTTGATGTATAGCAAAGGGAGATGCCAGCAAGCAATTCAGAAATTATGTCTGGAGTTACTTTATTCCAATAAATTATGATGAAAAATGAACTTGGAATCCTACCTCACACAAACATCTGCCATCAAGTGATGGTTCACAGATCTAAAAGTGAGAAATAAAGAGAAAGCTTCCATAATAGTCCCACCTTGTTAGAACCTTCCTGGGCAGTTAGTCCACTGGGAATGAGCAAGCCCTTTGCTAAGGCACCCTCAAATAATGACCAAGATAACTCTGTCTGCAAAACATGAATAAGGAGGCTTCCTTTGGTGTTTTCTCCAGTCCAGGAAGTCAGGGTTCCTGTTCTTCTTGCTCCACTTGGTGAGTCCACGTGTCCTGGGATGAGACTAGTAAGAAAGTCATCTGCCGTCTCTCCCACCTGGGCCTGGGGCTGTGACACAGGTCAGTTGGGCCAAAGCAGCCAGTAGGGGAATGATGCCACAGTATGTATTGCAGGCCAAGGTGTATCCCACCAGGTACCCTCACTGAGTCCCCATCCCAACAGGAGAGGAAGGCACATCCTTTCCTCAGGAAGCCCTGCTCCAGAGGTGGAGACCTTGCAGATGCATGGAGTCAGCTCTTTCCTGAGTGGCTGGTGAGCTTTGCCCATAGCTTCATTGATCAGAATTCAGACAGCACTAAGAATGACAGCACTCAGATGACGCAAGAGCCTGTGGCCACCTCTGAAGAGGGTCACCAGAATGGATTAAAGGCCAGCAAGGACGGCTGACCCATGGACCCGCTGGTATGCACAAGATCTGGCATAGGGAAAGGTTCTGATGGCAGAGCTTGGGAAACTCCTGTCAGGGCACAGTTCCTGCAGGTAAGCGCAAGAACCACGATAGGAAGCAACCCAGAGCAGGCCAGAGGAAGATACCCACCGGCATACATTTGGCACAGGTCAGGGGCAGACCAAGCTGAACCCATTCATATCACCTGTTGGCGAATCTGAGCACCAGAATGAAGTGTGGGTTGGGCTAGGTTCGGTTGTGACACAAACCAGTGCACATTACGGAATGCCAACGTGAGGTGAGCCATACCAGATGTGGCCACAGTGCCCAAACAGCACACGTGAAAACCAGGGAGGGAGGGGGCAAAGCCGGCAGGGGAATGTGGGCTCCCCTGCTGTACCACCACTCCCACTGGAGAGCATGAGTTGGGATTGGGGCAGACCAGGCAGGGCTGCAACACCTGTGGGCCTCATGTGAGCTAGATCAGGGAAAAGCCAGGTTGGGCTGACTGTTCCGACTGGTGCAAGCAAAAATTAGAGTGGGTGAGGGTTGGCTGGGCTTAGCTACAGCTTCAGCTGGTAGAGACTGGCACTGGGTGCTAAATCTGTCAAGTTAAACTCCAGAACCACCTGGAGAGTGCATAATCTGGGAGTGGGAGGGGCCTGGTAGGGAAATAGTGGGTACCTCCCTCTTGAGTTACTACTCCAAATGGAGAGCATGAAAATCAGGACGGGGCAGGGGTGGCTGGACAGAACGACACCCATCAGTATGTGTGCGGGCTGGACAGTAGAGTTAGTTGGGTTGAACTAGGCTTCAAGGCCCATTGACATATATGAGAGCTAAATGGGATGTAGTGGTACTTACTGGCAAGCACGGGAACCAGGGTGGGGGCAGGCCTGTGGGAGTTATGGCTGCAACTAGGCTGCAGCTAGGCTGCAGCTCCTACTGATTTGCCTGAGGGCTGACTGTGAAGTGGGTAGGATTTGGCTGGATCACTCATCGGTTTGCGTGCAAGACAGGGCTGGAAACAAAACTGACCCAGCAACTGCATGTGCATAAGCTGATTGGGGCGACAGATGGTGCCGGACCCTGTACTGGCAAGCACACACAAGAATCAGGTGTGGGATCACCTTGGATGAAGTTTCTTTAGAGAGCCTTCCGACTGAACTGCAGATCTTAGAATCCCAACCATGAAAAGATTATGTCAGCCAGTGGATTCTGAATAGATTTCATTGTGATCAGAAAGGCGAAATTGGCAGCAATTCAGAACTGTTGAACTAACAGAACCACTTGAGCAGGACCCTCAGAACATGCCCCACATCAGGGACCTGGGATGGGTTGAAGGCTGGATGGGGCTTTTCCCTTTGTTTCTCCCCTGACCCCAGATACAGGAGGGGAAATGATGATATTAGTGTGGAAGCAATGGTATTACCCACTTTCCTGTAGCCCTTGACTCTTTGTACCCTAATCAACTATGTAAAAAAATAAATAATAAAAATATTTTTAAAAAGAGGGTCAGCTTGAATGGGGCTTGGACTTGGCAAATCTCCTCTCTTACCCAGGGAGCAGTTCCCACGGTGGCAAGTCTCCATCTCACGGGTCTGCAGCAAAGTCATCACTGCTTCAAGATCACACCGTGAACAGGGATCACGATCTAGACTTGGTCCTGGACCCCTGCTGCATAGGCTGCAGTCTGCGAGCAGTCAGAGGGCTGGGCCATCGCAGCACCGAAATGAGGACCCCCAGCCTCTGCCCAGGCCCGAAGGGCACAGCACTCTTCTGACCTGTTCTCCCCAGTAGCCTGCCCCCTGCTGAGCCTTCTGGAAGCTCCAGAGAAGTGAGACCTGGAGCTGGTGCATTGTAGCAAGGGCCCAATAGGCTCCCCTCATTCCTATGGGGACTGACAAAAGGCTCCTTCCTCCATGAGCTGTGGGTGTTAAATAAACAAGAAGAGCAGCCCAGCGCAGTGGCCTAGTGGCTAAATCCTTGCCTTGCATGCACCAGAATCTCATATAGGCGCTTGTTCATGTCCCGGCTGTTTTACCTGCCATCCAGGTCCCTGCTTGAGACCTGGAAAGCAGTGGAGGATGGTCTGAAGCCTTGGGACCCTGCACCCATGTGGGAGGCCTGAAGGAAGCTCCTGGCTCCCAGCTTTAGATCAGCTCAGCTGCAGCCATGGTGGCCACTTGGGAAGTGAACCAGAGGATGGAAGATCTTTCACTCTGTCTCTCCTTCTCTCTGTTTATTTGCCTCTCTGATAAAAACAAATAAACCTTAAAAATAGGCCAGAAGAGCAATTTATTAAATTCTAATTTGTTTTAGGAAAGTTATTTTTTAACAATACAATTTAAAATGTTTCCTTTTGTCAAAAATGAGTTAATTCACAGTAATATAGAAATTAAGGTCACCAGCACACCCTTTGCATGACATAGTTGGTTTAGCAAGGCTGACATAATATTGTGAAATTGAGAAGAGTAATAATAATTAATATTGATTAAGAGACTATTGTGTGTCTCCTGTTTTATTCAAATACTGACTGAACAGCACTTGTTCTGGTCTGTGTTGAGAGCTTAGCAATATACAAAAACCACACAAAACTCTGTTCTTCTGAAGTTTGCCTTCAAGTAAGGAGACAGAAAATAAAATCAGCCAGGAAATAAGTAAATAAACAGATGAGCCCACCAAATGGAATAAAGATATCAGTGAGTGAAGGGTATAAGCACCATGGCAATGTTAAATTCTTGGATGTCATTACATCGGTGAGTCGCCATTGCCAGAATGGACTATTTGGGGAAGGGAAGAGGGATCCAACAGGTCAAGGAACCAGTGTAAAAGTCCTATGGTGGCAATGAGTGGAATTCCTTGGAAGGAAAGGGGGATGAAGAAGCTATGTGGCTGGAAGGGGCAAGGCAAGCCAAGCGTTGGAAATGCAGCCAGATTAGAAAACAACTCACAGAACATCGACAGAACTTCGAAGGGTGACTCCAAAGTGTTGGAGAAGTGGAATATGGAAGCATGATCCTGGGCATGCCGCTTCCATACCCATAGCTCTCCAAGAAGGGGTGCTGTGTGGGTAGATGGAGTCTGGAATTCAGAAAAGAGGATTGAGCTGGGCATATTCTTTGTAACCTTGACAGCACTAAGAATGTATCATGCGTCTCGCTGCCTGGTGCAGGAGCTACAGCCGCTGAGGTCCGCTGAGGCTAGACACGGCCTTGCAGAGCAGTCCACTAATGAGGCAGCATCTGAAGCCAGCTTGGAAACCAGCTCTGAGCACAAACTACACGCCAGCTCCGTTGTAGAAAGGTTTGGGATGTGAAAAGAAAATCCTCCTGTGAATCGCCCATTTAAAAAAAGAATAAAATAAAACGTAGCCTGCTTCAAATTTTCCTCTGTCTCAGCTCAGATCTGGAGCCAGCTGGCCTCCCACTCATTTGAAAAAAAATGCAAAATCCCTTTTTCAGACAGCCTTTCCTTGGCTGAAAAAGCAGTCACGCTTCACAGTCCGCCCCACAGAGAATTGCTCTTGGCAGGGACACTGGGAGATGATGTCATACCTTAAGAACAGGGAAAGCCCCATGTGCTGTTGGTTTCCTCTTCAGTGTCCCTCACAGCTGGGGTCTCACGCCCGCTGCTGGCGGCAGCACAAGCCAGTATGACACTTTGGGAAGGGGTATTTTTTTTTTTTGGCCATTTGTTAATTTATGTGGCTTTTTGTTTTGTTTTGTTTTGATGAATAATTCACCAAGTGAGCCAAAAACTTCATTTTTAAGATCAGCTAACATCAAAGTACTATGTTGTCTCTATCTATTCATTGTAAAAAATAATTACTGCATTTTTAAAAAAAAGATCAGATGACTAAAATGAAGCAAGAGTTACAAGTTTCATTTTTCTATCAACACACAGATTTTCATTCAAGGTCAGGTTTGAGTTACACACGCTGTTATTTACATGAGTTCCTATTTATTTTAAAAACAAGGTCTCTTCAAAGGCATGCCCAGATATTCTCCTTATTTTAAAGATGACCCAGCAGCTGACCTAGAACCCCGACCTGCTCTCTGAGTCCTAGAAGCCGTGTCTTCTGATGTTAAACTACAAAGCGCATCTCTGAAAAACACAACCAGGCCCTCAATGCCTTTGAAATGCCTCCAGTTCTCAGCAGCATGGTACCCAAACTAGCAACAGGCTGTCCCTTAGCGTCTTATCCACAGCCCTAGGACCCAGCAAGGGACCTGCTCAGAGATTTTTAAGTGAAGGCAGATGGTGAAATTTCATTTCCTGTTCACTATGGAATGGGATCATTCATTGGTAAACAGCAGAATGTCATTCACCATACAGCCAAGGAAGATGATTCAAAAACACATCCAGAGACGTTTAAGAACAAAGGGCAATCATAAACACCACAGGTACAAAGAGGAAAACCACTTCATCTTAAGTGGTGCCAAGGCTGTGGCACACAAAAACTGGGCAGCCTTGCTCTCCTTGCCTTTGCCCGATGACCTCACGGATTTCTGTCTGGTGGGTGCTGTCAGCCCCTCCTCCGACTAAAGTGAGTTTTTGTGCTAATGAAGACTTCAGGTAGAAAACCTAAGAGCCATGCCATAAAATCTATCAGGCAAGATTTCCGTCACCAGGGACGAGAAAAGATGGTAGGCACTTAAGGTTGGTTCAGCCAAGTTTGTAGCAGAGCAGTGTTTTTGACTGTAACGATGGGCTGCTGAGTTTGTTATCATTTCCGTCCCCTGAGGCATGGGAAGGATCTAGCTAGCAATGAATCACCAGAAGATTTTCAGATGGACTAGAGTCACAGCTGCCATGACTTAGGCTCATAGGTACTTAGGAAACCCTTGGACAATCAAGGTCAATGTCTTTGCATGCCCTGTGGATTCCAAGCAACAATTTCTGGGATTTGGGTTTCTAGATTTATTGCTTTTGTGATCTCTTTCCCCCAAAAGCAGACCCAAAGGAGCACCCCATGAGAGACAAAGCCACCAAAGCAGAGCCTCTGCCAGGGTTGGTTGGCCAAGAATCAGATGGGATTTCCTGTAGCACATAGCTCCCTCCATGTGCGATCAAATCCTACAAGTGCTTGTGGATGCCCAGGAGAGCTTTGCAATTGAGAAAGGAGTGATGTGCATCCTGCAGGGAACCCAGGCACGAGTACATGGATGAAATATCAGCCCACAGTCCCTCCACAGGCACAGACCTGCAGAACAAGATGGCAGTCCAGGGCTCATAGGACAGCTGGGTCACCAACATCTTGTTGCAGGAAAGAGCAGGCTATCTGGACAGGGCTGCTGCAGGTACACTGTCTAACTGGCTATTGGGGGACTGGCCTTGGGGATGGACAGTGGCCAGGATAATACAAAGAAGAATTCATGCCTCGCTCATCTGGGTCTATCATAAGCATCACAGCTGGCCATGGCCTGGGAGCTGGAAATGTGAGGTAGTGATTGCTAAAGGCCATCATCTTTTCATTGGATAGAGGCTCAGTTGGCACCAAGGAAGGCCCAAGGGAGATCTTGAAATTCATGCTTCCCATCATCTCACTGTCTACATGGGAAGCTAGAAAGGACACTTTCAAGGTACAACAGAAATATGAAATAAGTTTATCCCCAGGATTCTAAACTTCTAGGTCTGACTATTATTGGGAAAAATCAGAACCACAAGAAAACTTCCCAAGTTTGCTGTAACCTTATTTGTAATGCTAGAATGTCCTAAAATCTGATGGCAACATCATTACATAAATTATAGACATCAAAACATATTTTTAGAGTTTAAAAGCCGGGACCAAAAAAAAATGGTTCTATTGAAATGCCAGGCTTAAAAGGTAGACTGCAAGGTTGCAGTTTGGAAAAGCACAATGAGTGGTATTGAGTGGCATACAGAAAAGATGCTGTTAGGGCTTACTAGGGACTCACTTTCCGTCCCCGGAGTGAAAAACTAAGGGTAACCCTGAAAGCAGATCTTTATGGGGTTCCCATTCAAACTTAACTTTTCCACAGGTTCCTTGAGAGGAGACATTTAAGCAGAACTGTCATGGCAGCACTACCATGTCTACATGCCATAACCACAGCATGTGCAGTAGCACCCTCTAAGTCAAGCTTGAGACGACACAGTGGACCTGCTCAGGAGCACGGGAAAGATGCCGAGAAGTCTTGGGTTCCTCCATTTCCTTCCTGCCCACACCTGTCCACTCCACGCTGGGGGCTGTGTGAGCTTCTCCTACTCAAAACCAAAGGGAAGGGGAAGCAAGAGAACTGCTCAGATGGATGCAGGGCAAGAGAAAGGGAAGCTGATTTCCTTGGGGAGGGTTCGAATCGATCACCCCATCTTCTGGCTGCCTTTCATTTCCCGATGAGAGGAACTGGAGCACTGGCAGAGACTGTGTGATGTGGAAATGCCACAACAAGAGTGGCCTCTGGAGTCCTAGGCTCCCCCGGACAGCTGTGAGGCAGTTTCTTGCCTGTGCCTGTTTGCCCTACAGCTGCCGATCCCGGGGATCAGGTGTGGATGGGGGGATGGTATAAAAGGATATTTCAAAGACTGTATAGAAAATTGAACTAAAAGTTAAGGTTTTGGAGGGAGGACAGTGGTATTCTATAAATCTTTAAATCACCAGGATTTTCAAAAAGGACATGGGAATGTGTATTATGAGAAAATTATGTATATATGTTTAATTTTTTGCAAGGAAGAAAGCATGTTTTAATTCCATTTCCCCCACAGAGTTTCTGAAGCACTCTGGTAGGTTCCACCTGTTTATGGGAAGGGTGTCAGCAATGCTGTGGTCACCTGGCCCTCAGTCCACCTTCCAACAATGAGCTATTCCTACACATGCAAAGCACAATCATCCCTACTAAGACACTTCCCCCCACCCAAATCTCAGAATCCCTAGCCAAGTCATGGATGGATTCAACTTCAGCATCTTACTGTCTGAACTAGCTCTGAGTGTAGATGAGGCCCATTGTTCTTAAGCCCGATTCTTCTGAAATTGAAAACCCCAGGAGCTCCCAGAGCAGGCTAACTTTCTCCTGATTTCCAGTGCACACAGTGAGATCAGCATAACTTAATTGGAACAGAGACACGAATTCCAACATGGCCTTGGGAATATTAAATGAGTGACCTGGTGGTTGCTTTCTCAAGGTTTCTCTTGTGCTCCCAGCAATGTGCAGACTCCAAACTCTAGCTCATGGTTCTTCTACAATCATTTCTGCTGGGCTCAGTACAGTCGCCCTCTGCAGGCACAGATTAGTATTTGGTCAAAGGCTTTGGTGAACCCAATACAGATATTTCAGGAACCCTTTGTCTCTGGCTCCTTACCTTCTCTCTAGAATCTGGTATCTAACTCCAGCCTTGTCAGCAGTCCCTAACTTTCACTTGATTATTTATATAAAGTGGACAGATTTTGTATGTATCGCAATACAGATTGAGCAGCTTAGTGATACTCCCGCCCTACCCTCCCACCTGCTCACATCCCGCACTCACCCTCCTCCTTGCTTCTTCATTTCCCCCTAGTTTTCATGATAACTTATTTTCATTTTACTTCATAATTACACTCCATTGGCTATCAGGAAATAATAACAAAGAACTGTAAAACTCTGATATTCTTTTGGAGTGTATACAAAGGCTGCTTTTTCGTCTCTTCAGCTCCCCCCAAACCACTCTGCACTGTTTGGGATTCACCATCCTCTGCTGTGTTCTAGAAAGTTCCTAAGCACAGAAAACTAGAGCCACTTCAAGCCTCAACTCATATGGTTACTCTCTATCAGGGATCATAGCTTTGTGATATTTAAAGTCTACTTAGTCTAGTTTTACATATAAAGGAAGGAGCAAAGTAACAACCAGGCAAACAAGGAGGCAAGTTGATATAAGTAGTAGCAAAAATCAGTCAATGGAGCCAGATCTATAGATGAAATCAGTAAGAGAATCGCTAACTTCAGATTATAAAATGAATTATAACAGAAAGGATAATAAAAATTGGGACAGTGAATTAGAAACTACCAAAGAAAATTGAAGTATCAGAACTAACAATGCTGCCAAGTAAAATTTTAAAAATGAATAGAATATTAATAGTGTTTTACACTGAGAGGAGAATTTGTAAGCCAAGAATTACTTAGAACAAAATAAGAAAAGACAAAACACAAAAAAATACAAAAGAGAGTGAGAGAGCCCTTCAAGGGATTTTTAAAAAGCCTCACGGAAACCATGTGTTGTAAAAAAAGCTCTGCAAGCATCTCAAACAATTTTCGCCAAAATAAATTCATTTATCAATAAATATTTTTAATGTCTATTTATTTGGAAATCAGAGTTACAGAGAGGGAGATGGAGAAAGAGAGTTGGTATGTACTAGTTCACTTCCCAGATAGCTCCAATGGCCAGGGCTGGTCCAAGCAGAAGCCAAGAGTTAGAAACTTCTAGTTCTCTTACATGGATGGCAGGGCTCAGACACATGGGCTGTCTTCTGCTGTTTCTTTCAGACCGTCAGTAGGGAGCAGCTTGGGCACCAATCAGTGCCCATATGTGAAGGTGTTGTTTCAGGTGTTGGCTTCACTTGTGTGCCACAATACTGGCCCCTAAACTAATCCTTCTGACAATGGAAGATAAAGAAGGAGGCTGAAGATATGTTTGATGTGAACACACTATAATTTAATGTGGGAACAGTAGCTTGGGAGTAGATCATAAATGAACTTGAAGGCCTCCTTGGGATTTGAACTTCCTCTTGAAGGTAGTAAGGAAGCATAAACAGATTTAAGTTAGGTTACCACTCGCTTCCCAAAGCAAGAGATAGGCACTAGGACAGAGAACCTGTCTCCTTGCATGCGTTTTTTTCAGGGAATGTAAAATACTTACTCAAAACCATGAGCATCTGACCTGAGAAGAGACTCGTTTACTTGGGTACCATTCTGCACTTCATAAACACACAGCATTGTCTCTTTTGCTCAAGCTCTGCTTATTTATTTATGTATTTATTTATTTAAAAGGCAGAGCAACAGAAAAATAGAGGGTGTGTGTGCGAGAGAGAGGTCTTTCATTTATTGGGTCACTCTGCAACTGGCCACAATGGCCAGTCCTGAACCAGGCTGAAGTCAGGAACCTTGAGCTCCATCCTGATATCCCACATGTATGATCAGCAGTCTTTGTACTTTGGACAGCACCTGCGCCTCTCTAGGCACATTATCAGATATCTGGGTTGAAAGTGGAGCATCTGGGACTGTGACGTGGGATTCTGCGTCACAAGCATAGTCCAAGCCTCAGTGACACACGTGGCTCAGCACTCTGGGAGGCCATTGGCTGACTCCACTTCCATGTGTTCTGCTCCTGCACTTTTCATGTGGTCTTTATCCTGTCTAAAGCCATCTCTACTCTTTTTGGCAGGCTAATGCAGAATTATCCTTCAGGTATTCATCCAGATGTGATTATTTCCATCAATCTCTCCAGGCAAATTTGGGGTTTAAAGTTCATGCATACTTATTATTTTGAAAACATTTCCAATATAGTCATTTTATCATGATTATCTATGTGCTCACAGTGATCGTGGGTTAGCCCATCAGTACCTGCAGGCCAGACCAGCTCTTACTTGTCTTGCATTCCCAGCATCGAGTAAAGAAAAGAATTCTGGCTGCCACAGGACCCACAAATCTCAAATATTACTGATCATTATGATGGGAGAGAAAAAGAGAGGGTCACAAATTCCACACTGGCTGTTAAAGCTTTATTGTTAGAAATGATGTGTTGGTTTCATTTTTTTGGTCAAAGCAAATCATGTGGCTGCATCCGAATTCAGAGACAAGGAAGTACAATACTTTCCTTTAGGATTTATTCTTCTATATTTGAAAGGCAGAGTTACAGAGAGAACTGGAGAAAAGCAAAAAGAGACAGAGAGGGGGAATGAGAGAAAAAGAGAGAGAGAAGAGAGAAGATCTCCCACTTGCTGATTCACTTTCCAAATGACTGCAACAGCCAGGGCTGGGATGGGCTAAAGCTACGAGCCAAGTCTCCCACTGCAACACTCTTACTGCAAAGACAGCTAGAAATGCTAGGTAGAAAGTACCTTTGACTGGCATAGCAGTTAAGCTTTGCAATAAACAGTTGGGATAATGTCTTAAGGAGTAAGGATCCTACCATGTGCTTTGAAACCCTGAAATGACACACATCATTTTAAGTTATGAAAGTATAATGTTATGCATATTCACATAAAGCAAATAGTAAATCTAACACAAGAGATCAGAAGGGCTTCATGTAGAATATGCCATGGTAAGACATGTGGATATATGGACATGTGGCATCAGGTGGGAGGGACAGAGGAGATCGGCCAGAGAGGATGGTAAATGGCACATTTGAGGAATGGCCCTTCTAGTGTGCCTTGAGGAGAACGCATCTGCTGCAAATATCATCTCTGCAGAGGAGCTTCCAAAGGCCAGCTGGAAAGGAAAATGCCAGCTGTGCCATTGTAGAAGCAAAGGTGACTCATGGGCAAGAATGCAGATGCCATGGTTTCACAGAAGGAGCTCGGGCCCAGGACCAGAGCAGCGCTGGCAGCCTGACGAGCCGTCGTCCTCTGGAGAGCTCATTACACAGCCTGGCATGTGGGTGCTCCTGCCACTCATGCCTTCCCAGACAGAGCTACAGGGATGAGATCATCACCATCTTTTTAAAAAAAAATGAAGCTTAAACAGCAGAAATGCTTAGCCTCATGCTGTCAGGAAAGCTGTCACCATGGAAAAGAAAAAAAGAAAGTCCCCAAATTAGCATTGAATCTCTTTCAAGAACTGTCAATATTTTTCAAAGCCCCCAGAGAACAAATGCTTTCTTGAGCCTGGTGAGATCTGTGGTGCTGAGATCGGCTCCAGGCTGATTGATGGCGGACAGTCCACGCCACATTCAGCAGGTGACTCTGGGTTGGCTGCTTCGAGTGAGAGCACAACGCCCCGTGTAGGAGCTGACAAGAATGCACAAAAATTCCTTCAGAAAACTCAGAGGACAGCACCTATCACCACAGTTAGGTTGTGTCCATAACCTTGATTTTATTGGTTATAGCACTGACCTGTTTCAAAGTGCCAGGTCTTTGCATCTGCAGCCCCAAACCACCCATTGATGGGCATCTCCCATGGCATCACTTAGTCAAGGACTGTCAAATTAGGACCAATCCAAGAAGGGCTGTCAGACGAACTATGCAAAAGGTGTGGGTAGCTGCAGAGGAGCCCTGGGGCTGGCCGTGGTGGGATAGTTACCATCTCATCGGGCGCTTTGGCTGTGGTCTCTCAGTCAAGCCATGCAGTGGCAAACCACTGGAGGCAGTGTGCTGAACACACTCCAGAAGCAGGCAATAAAGGCTTGCTGGATACGGTCTGTGGGCTTCCCATCTACACGCCCATCACAGGGCACCTCGTGTCCTGCTCTGATCCAGCTATCCATATGCATCCTTGAATTCAGTGCTCCAGGGTTCTTGTGGGCTTCTTTTCCTGAGGGAATCTTAAATGAGGGAGATGTGGATGAAGTACTCACCCTCAGCTACTCATATAAGCCAGGCACTACTAATTTTGTTCTCGATCTGCTTTTCCCCTTGGGAGATCATATTATCCTGAGCATCTTCATAGGTATGTCAGGTCTGCTGCCTGAAAGTGAACAGTACCGGCAGCCCCCACCTTTCTGGCAGCTCAGTGCTACCACCTGAAGCCCCTGTATTTTTTTAGGGTCTTATCATCCCAAATCCTTTATCATTCTAGTTTTTATTTAATGTGTTTTGAGAGAGGGAAAGAGACCATCTGTTACTTCGCTCTCCACATGCCTGGGAGCTGGGAACTTCATCCAGGTCTCTCTCCCACATCAATGGCAGGGATACAAACACTTGATCCAGCATTCCCTGCCTCTAATGTATGCATTAGCAAGCATTTGGACTTAACATGGCATGGGGACTTGAATCCAAGCACTCTGGCCATTTTACTGAATTTGGCCATCCCAACCAACATCCCAACTGCTGTGCTAGATGCCTGAGTTCTCTAAGTGCTTCCAACATCAGCCTTGGTCAGCAGAGGAGATGCACCATGGTTTGCAGTGCCGGTGGCCTCTCAAGAGAGTAGTCCTCTTGCCCTTGGAAGACATATTTTTCCCCTGAGTCATCTGGAGAGTCTTCTCCAATGCAGACATGGTCAATGAGTTTTAGCACACCCACTTTTCCGAGACTGTTCATCCCTCGCTCAGCCATCTGCCATGGCAATTCTAGCATCTCAATCTCTTCTCAGCACAAAGCATTGTTTCTCTCTTTTCAGCCAGGATCACAAGGTCACAGGGACTATCAGAAGCCTTGGCAGGTTGTTAAAATTGGGATTGCAGGAGAATGCACCTCTATCAGTATACTCAAGCCATTGTAACCTGACTGAGGGTCCCTAGTCTTTTTGTATTACATCTACCATATCACCAATAGGATGTGGATGATCGCTGTGAATGAAATAAATGGTCACATTCCCCGGCAGCATTTTATGAATTGGAGAATCTTCTATTATGAGAAGCAACGAGGGTCCCAAGAAGCTCTTGCTAAAAGCATGACACAGGAGGGTGTCTCACTGAAAAACCCTCAGACCTGCATTCGAGCCGGGGACTGGAGGGACTGGAGAAGACCATTCCTGCCACGTCAGGGAGTGGTGAGCAGTTAGCTCACGGGTCTGAGCTGGAGCAAGCTAAGTAGCCAAGATAGTAAAAGTTGTCTGAGGCTTTCCCTTTTCAGGCACTGTCTTTTGACTTGTTCCATGGAGCAAACATGGAACTTCTTGTTCCATGTTGGAACAAAGGGGGTTATGGCAAGACATCCAAAAGGATGAAGTGAGTTTTTCCACTTGTCTGAACTGTCGACTGTCACGTTGCTCTAGGTGCCTCTCTGGAGGCACCTTTCCATCTTAGATGGTTGTGGGCAGGTCTTCATCTCTACCTTTCCCTGGATGGTAGCTTTACAAAGATGGAATATTGTATTATTTTTTTCTTGCCTCTGCATTAGCCTAAAGGCTTAGCCCAGGGTATTGTACATATTTGGGTGTTCAATAAGCACTTATTCAGTGGATGAATGACGTGGAATTAAATAGGTGAACGAAGGGTTGATGGTTCTCTCTAATATGCCAGGCATCTTATTAGCTATGTTTTACTGCCTCTACATTTAGTCTATACAAATATGAACAGGAAGGGCCAGCACTGTAGTGCAGTGGGTTGAACTGCCTCTTATGATACTGGTATCCCATATCAAAGTGCTGATTAGAGTCTGGACTGCTTCAGTTCTAATCCACTTCCTGGTAATGGATTGGGAAGGCAGCTCGACTACGTGGAACCCTGACTCTGCTGGCTTCAGCCTGGCCCAGAACAAGCTGTTGGAGCCATTAGAGGAGTAAAAGAACTATGTACATGGTGTATCTCTCTCTGTGTGTCCTCTATCTCTCTGCCTTTCAAATAAATAATAATAAATAAATCTTAAGTAAATGCATGTAAGGAGTCAAGAGAAAACTCAGAATATTAAATATTAAGGCTATCTCTATGTGAAGAAATATTCCTTAAAATGTTTTGGAAAAGAGATTCCCAGAAAATTAAAAAAAGAAACTTTTCTACACTTGTTGTTTCTTATTTATCCAATAACTACCCCCAAGTTTTTATTTAAATGTTGTTACTGTGTCTACTAAAATTATCTGTTGATTGACAGACTAAGGGAACATCTCAGGCCTCAGCTGCAAAATCAGCTAGCTAACTTCTTTCACACGTAACAGCTGATTTTAGAGGTGAGACAAGTAGCCAGGTCTATGAATATTTGAGGCTTCTAGAGTTATTCCAGCTTCTCAGGAAGCACCCACGCCACCCTTGCCATGATAACCTGGGCTTGAATGAAATGTCTGGGATCCACATTTACAACTGCTGATAGGATACGAATAACAACATCTGTTGTATGAATACACCAGGGCTCATGGTGGAAAAAAGGACTGCAAATGAGGCAGGAGAAGGAGCAGAGCCTGTGATGACCACAGTGAAGAGTGGGACTGGAGGGACAGGAAAAGGCTGTGGAGGGGTAGCTGGGAGGGAAGGCAAGATTGATATTCTCCCTTGCATCAGGTCTGTTGGGACTGGAAGCTGTGTTCAAGGTGGTTTTGGGCCACACCTCAACAGCCAGAATGTGTATTGTGTGTTAGCACCTGCTGGGTAGCCACCACACCTGTGTGTGTGTGTGTGTGTGTGTGTGTGTGTGTATGAGGTTCCATCTGCTCACCATCAAAATTAACCTCCAGATCCTTTCTTCTCATAGCTGCTTCGCCCCACCACAGGCTTTGCTTGCCCACTCCAGTGGGTTTGGGATGCTCTCTGTAGGATTCATTGAGCCACAGGTGTGTTTTTAGTTACAGAATCACCGCTATTATTAAAAGTCATTCTCGGAAGGAGTGTTTCCTTGGATTTACATGCAAATATCTCTGGGTGAGTAAATACCACCAAGGCAAATGTGTTCAGCCTAGTGAACAGACCCGTGTCTCATTTCCCAGGGCCTGGGTTTGAGTCCAGTCTCTGGTTCTCAATTCCAGATTCTTGCTAACGCAGACCCTATGAGGCAATGGTGATGACTCAAATAAATGGGTTCCTGCTACACATGTGGGAAACTGCCTCTGGTCCCCACTCTTCGGTGGTGTATACTTTTCGCGCCCACAGCACTGTCCTTTGGATCACGCCATCTGCTCCCTACCCCATCCTAGGTCAAGGTCCAAGGACTGGGCGTTGCCTGTGACGTTACCACCATCTGACTTTGTGAGTTCGTTATTCTCTCCATTCCCCAGTAAGTGGAGGACAACAGTGGCAGGTGACATGTGGGGCAATAGCAGAGTTAGAGAGAGAAAACTGCTTTAGGAAGAGCTGGGCTCCTCCCAGTCATTTCCATCCCTGTGAGCCCGGCAGGTGTCAGTTTCCTCACAGGTCACTGTGCAGAACAGGGTCACAGGATGGCACAGTAGACATGGACAGACCAGGAGTGTAGGGCACAAAATCATGACTCGGATTTCAGGCTCCAAGTTCCTGGGCTCCACTCACTGGGGCTCTAGTGAGCGGCTCAGCCTCCCTGTGACTCAGTTTCATCTTAGTCCCTCGCAGGCTTCCATCTTACACCTACCACAGAAAAAGACAGAGCCACCCCCTACAGCAGTTATCAGAGAGAAAGGATTTTGTGCCAAGGTTAGGATGGTGTCTGGCAAATAGACAGTATTATAGCACTGTCAGCAATTTCAGTGTCACTTCTGAGATTTGGAATAGTCCAGGATTCTACCCATTTTGTTGACTGGGATAGTAAGGTGAAGAAAGTCGACTGAATTATCTGCGGTTACAGAATTAGCAGCAGCTTGAGGTCAAACCCGTTTGTTTGGAAACCCAAGTTCTACGTGCCCTGCTGGGCTGCGCTATGGGAGGGTGGTAAGATGTGAGGATGGAACCCAAAGAGGGTCCTTCCCCGGGCAGCTCACTTCTCTCTCTTTTTTTTTTTAATATATTTTATTGTATTGTTGTTGACAATCTTTACATAGTTAATTACGGTTAAAAAAAAGGTTCAGGGGGTATAGGGAAGTGGGTAATACTGTTATGTCCATATTGTTTCCATCATGTATCTGAGGTAAAGGGGGATATTGAGGGAGAAGCCCCACCCGATTTCCCGCCCACCCAAAGTCCTGGATGTGGGGCATGCTCTGAGATATTTGCTCAAGTGGTTTTAATAGTTCTTCAGTTATGAATCGCTGCCAGTTTTTCTCAATGAGGTCGTCCACTGATTGACACAGTCCATGATAGGGTCTTCATTTGCCCAGTATTTCGCTGCCATCATATAGCTGAGATGAATGATTGACCTGTTCTGTCTTCTGTCTTTTCTTGGTTAGAGTTCTGAGTCCAACAGTTCAATTGGGGAGATCTTCAAAGAAACTTTGAGGTATTCCCAGATCAGATTCCCTTATGTTCTAGTAAGCACAGGGCCCGGCACAGTCCATCTCCATGATCAGCTGGTGGTTGCAGTTGCTGGGTTGGTTCTGCTCTCAGTCCCGACTTGCACTGGAACCAATGGGTGTTGTAGTCCAACCTGGTTCTGCCCAGCACGTACTCGGCCCTTTTATCAACTGATGGGAGCTGTAGCCCAGTGGGGGCGACCCACAATAACCCGCTCCAGCCACGCCTCCCACCCTGGCCTGCCAATGTGCATAGCCGACTAGTCCAGTCTGTTCCACCTCCCATTTGGCTCCTATACCTATCAATGGAATGGGTATTAAAGCTTGGTTCCTTCTAACCAACTCAACCATCTAGCCCTCACGGATGTTGCTGAGTATCTCTCCATCTAGCCATCCCAGCCTTCGTCCTAGTTCTGATGTCCTCCCGCGGGAGTAGTGACCCAAGAGGGTGGAACCCACTACTTCCTTAGTCTGGTCTGTCCCATCCCTGCCCATGCTATCTAGTGGGAGTGGCTGTCCGGCGAGGGGACCAGCCCTTCAATCCCCCCTCTGGCTCTGCCCTCTCCCTTCCTGGTTCTCACGTGTGCTGGTTGGGTGCTGCATTCAAATCTAGTACAGGTAACCTCACCTTGGCTTTCTGTCTTGTGTACTAGTTCTTGTCGCGACCAAACCCGGCCCGACCCACACCCCGTTCTGGCGCCTGGGTTTGCCAGTGGATGACATGTACCGTTTCAGCCTGGTCCACCCCTGACCCATGTAAAATGTATGTCGGTGGGAAACTTTCCATGGCCTATTCTGGGCAGTTTCCTATCATACTTCTTGTGCTTATTTTGCACAAACCAGGGGGTCCATGAGCCAGCCCTACTCAGTTCACCTTCTGTCCTAGCAGGGACAGTGGTTTATCTGGCTGGCTTTCACCCCGTTCTGGTTCTTGTTGGATGTATCGGCCTGGCCATGGCTTGTCCATGCCCTCATATAGCTCACAGATGGCTCAGTAGGGGATTGAGACCTGGCCTAGTCAGGCCCACGTCTACCCTGGTTCCCCAGGACACCAGTTGGTATTGGTGTTTGGCCCGGCCTGGCGCAACCAATCCCAGCCACACTAGTGCCACGGGAGAGTACAACTGTTGCCTAGCCAGAATGCAGCCCCCATTCCAGCACACTTGCTCCTTAGTGGGAACCTCATCCCATTTAGCTCCCCAGATTGGCCTGTTCCTAACTGCAGATCCTGCGTCTGACAGTGGCTGCTCTGACTCAGCTTATCTCATTCCCACACGTGTCCTGGCCTCTGCCCAAGATACTGTGGCCCAGCATCCCGGACTAAAGTAGACCTGCCGGTGTAAGCACAAAGTTACATGCCCCTATCACTGGCAATCGCCTTGAATTCATGGTTCACCTATACAAAAGTTGGTCTAATTCATGAGTGTCCCTGAGCAGCTTTTACAATTTAAAAAGACCCAGAGCTCGCCGCTGGGCGGCCAGCAGCCAGAGCCTGGCACCACATGGTGCACTGGCTGCCCAAAACTAAGGGCTAGAGCCCTTAGCCGGATCCCGCTTAGCCAAGACGCCACCGCGCATCTGCCAACCTGCACAGTGGTTCAGTCCGTCCCAGCCCTAAGAATGGAATCCGCCCTGATTGGTCCTGCCGCCGTGGCAGCAGAACAGAGCTAGTTTAGTCCAGCTCCCGGTTTGCCCTCATGGCTGCGACCGGAGGGTTGCGAGCCAGAGAGATCATTGCCCCTGGGCGTGGGGAAGACCGAGGGCCGCTCACTTCTAAACTGATTGAAAATCTAACCCCCACGTAGACAGTTTTCCTAACCACATCCTGTTATCTCTCCCTGACCAGGGGGAACTGATAGTATGAAACAGAAGCTGCGTACCCCAGTGCCACCAGTAACCATTGGACCTGAAATTCGGCAACAGTCTGCAGATGGGACCCACTGAGGCAGCCCCTGGAGTGCTGGATCTCAGCTGCACTGGAGGCAGTCGAACAGGACAGCAGCACCACTCCCAGTCCATTCGCTGGGGCGGAATGGGGCATTGGTCAGTGCCTAGCTCCAGAGGCCAGAAGGGGATTATCACTGGGCCTTCAGAGCCCCCACCATTTCCTTTACTTGGCTTCTCCTTCACGGCCTTTCATCAGCCTGAAAATTACTCGAGCATCCTCACTTTACCCCTGAGGGCAAAAACCTAGGTGACAAACAGGGAGCTCCTTAATGGAGTCCTGAACTCAGGAACTTCTTTCTGTTCCTTTCTCTCTCTGTCTCCTTTTCAAAACTCAGATTACTAAAAGCATGCATTCTGCTCTTTTAGCTGGCCTTGTGTATGATACCCATTGAAACCCAGCCCTCAGCTATGCAGGCACTGGTAGAAATTCCAGGACAACCCTTGCACACTAAGGACTCAGAGGTCTGTCCATATAAAAACATCACATACCTATCAGAACCCTGAGCTGACCACTTGTTAGAGAGATGTAGGGGACACAGGGACTCCGAACACTTCGAACAGATGCAGAAACACTGGGGATGGGGGCCATGGGGGAAACCCAGCTCCTACTCAGAACTACACTGTGGCAGATGCGCCTGTCTGATGCCCAGAGGAAGGGGTATAAGAGCACGGATTTAGATCAAGCAGGCCTGGGCTGATGACTGCACACAGATTCCTAACTTTTCTGGACCTGTTACATAATGGCGTTACGAGCTTGGCCTCCAAAGCCTTTGGGATGAACACACACAATGAAACACCCAAATCTGAGGGACTCAAAGTATCAGTACTTGTTTCCCTCTCTCCCCCGCCCCTGCTTCTTTTACTTTCACGTGTAACCGGCTGATGTGGGCAGCCAGCAGAGCTGTGCTCATGAGGGTCCTGACTTTGGATATGGACGTGCCCACATTCCAGCTGTGTCAAGGCTCTGTCATCCTGCAGGTGACAACCTTGTCCGGAGAACCAAGGCTGACACACTGGCCACAGGTCCAGCACGTCAGGGAAGATGCCACAGAGATGACGGACACTGGAGTGTGGGGAGCAGGAGTTGCCACACGCTGATTTGATCACCACTGCAGTCACTGTCACAAGCTCCACAAAACTCTCATGACACACAAGTAATTCTGTGGGTCCCCAGCAAAGTTACAGCCCCCCACCCCCCAGTTGCTGTGTTCTTGTCTGGCTCTCACTGTTGAGTCAATCCTGAGTTAGAACTCAGCGCCTGAAAGTCACACCCACACAAACCTAGGAGATGAGACTGGAAGGGAGAAAGAAGCACAGGAGAACAACCACATATTGCACCAGCAGCAAGCAGGAGGGGATAGGTTGACGAGGAGGTTGGATGTGAGTGTGTTACTCTTGGGGGACATCCAGGTGGAAATCCTCCCCAAAACAACACAGGAGGGGATGCTGCAGGTGTGAAGCCAGTGTGAGAAGCTCGGGTGCTAAGTGTATGCATCTGGGCTACACAACTGTTAAAGTAGCAGATCCGAAGTCCCTGGGGGCAGGAAGCACACAGGAGGAGCAGCGCAGGAAAAGGCAAAGTGGGAGCAAGAAAGCCCAGCCTGTGTCCCTCAAGCTGAGGTGCTTCCAGGGCTTCCTATCCTGTGACCCGCCCGTTCCCCAGCCCAAATGCCCAACTCCTGGCTGGACTCCTGCTCTCCAAGCTGAACGGGAGTCTTACTGCTTGTCTCTGCCCAGTGCACACATTTTTCTTATTGCCTTTTCACTTTCTTAGGTCTCATTTTGCAGAGTGATCCTAACAGCAGACCACATGGGGGTGCAGCCTCAAAAGGCATTCCCCATCCCAACGACCAATGCCAAAGATATTCCTGCGGGAAAAATGAACACGTAGTCAGCACCAACTGCATTCCTCATTCACGACTGAGTCTCCAAGAGGATCTCTTCCTCCTTATTGTCCTCCACAGTATCTTCCTTTTTAAATAAAAAGGTTGTTCTTCCAGATGAACCTTTGGATCATTGTTTCCAGTTCCATGAAGAATGTTTTGGGCAATTTGATTGGGATTGCGTTGAATGTATATATTGCTTTTGGCAGTATAGACATTTTAATGATATTGATTTTACCTATCCAGGAGCATGGGATGTTACTCCATCTTTTGAGGTCTTGTTCAATTTCTTTTTTAAGCAGTTTGTAGTTTTCTTCAAATAAGTCTTCTACATTTTTGGTTAGATTTATTCCCAGATATTTCATACTTTTCTCTGTTATTTTGAATGGTATCTTGCTGGTTAAGTCTTTTTCCATCTTGGGGCTGTTTGCATACACTATGGCTGTTGATTTTTGTTCATTAATTTTGTACCCTGCCACTCTACCAAACTCTCGTACAAGTTCTAGCAGTCTCTGTATTGAGTCTCTTGGCTCTTCTACATAAAGAATCATATCATCTGCGTATAGTGAGAGCTTGACTTCTTCGTTTCCCATTTGGATTCCTCTGATTTCTTTTTCTTGTCTTATGGCCTCAGCGAGTACCTCTAGGACTATGTTGAATAGTAGTGGAGAAAGTGGACACGGATAGCTAGAACTATCCTGAAGAACAGGAAGTTAGCAGGGGGAATCACAGTTCCGGACCTCTGGACATACTATAGGGCAGTGGTTATCAAAACAGCCTGGTACTGGCACAAAGATAGAGAGGAAGATCAATGGAGCAGAATAGAAACACCAGAAGGAAACCCACACAGATACAGCCAAATAATCTTTGACAAAAAGACAAACGACAACCCAGGCAAATGGGAAGGTCTGTTCAATAAATGCTGTTGGGACAACTGGTTGATAGCCTGCAGAAACAAAAAAATAGATCCACATCTCTCACCATACACTAAGATCAGATCTAAATGGATAACAGATCTAAACCTACATCCAGAAACCTTCAAACTTTTGGAAGAAGATGTTGGAAACACACTGGAACACTTAGGGGTAGGCCCTCACTTCCTAAAAAAGACTCCAGATGCAGTAGAAATCAAGACCAAAATAAACAATTGGGACCTCATCAAACTAAGAAGCTTCTGTACAGCTAGAGAAACAATCAACAAAGTAAAAAGGCAACCCACAGAATGGGAGAAGATCTTCGCACACGACATAGGTGATAGAGGGCTAATATCCAGAATATACAAAGAGCTACAAAACAACCAAAATGTCAAAACAAGCAAGCCACTCAAGAAATGGGCACGGGAAATGGGCAGACACTTCACAAAGGAACAAACCCAAATGGCAAATAAACATATGAAAAAATGCTCAAGTTCCCTGGCAATAAGGGAAATCCAAATTAAAACATCAATGAGGTACCACCTAACGCCAGTAAGACTGGCCCACATGAATAAAAGCACCAACGACACTTGTTGGCGAGGTTGCGGGGAAAAGGGAACCCTACTCCACTGCTGGTGGGGCTGCAGGCTGGTACAGCCTCTATGGAAATCAGTATGGAGAATATTCAAACAACTCAAATTCAACATACCGTATGATCCAGCAATAGCACTCCTAGGAATATATCCAGAACACTTGTTCTATGAGAAACCAACATGTACTCCTATGTTCATAGCAGCACAATCAGTAATTGCAAAAACATGGAAACAACCAAAATGCCCATCAACAGAGGATTGGATCAGAAAGCTATGGTTCATCTACTCCATGGAACTACTCAGCTATTAAAAAAAACAAACTGCAGTTCTTTGTGGCCAAATGGGCCAAACTGGAAACCATAATGCTAAGGGAAATGAGCCAATCCCAAAAGGTTAAATACCACATGTTTGCCTTAATTTAAGATGATATGATGTTATGTATAACATGTTATGTTTTGAATGTTATATGTTGTGTATAAACTAAAATTGAAGTATAGGTGAGGTGGTCACAGAAGGTGGCTGGGAACCCGCATTTACTTTTAACATATTGGTTACTCATTACTATGTCAATTAATTCCATAATGATGTAAATTTTTGCTGATGGTATGTTGGAGCTTTCAATTGACTGGGATGATACTCTGCTGGCTCTGTCATCAGACCAGAGAGGGTATACCTAAGAAGCCGTTGAACTTGACGGGACAATAAGATGCTGGACTCTATGTTTGGTATACGCTTGCAATGGGGAAATCTCAACTGAACTTGAGCTGTGGTTATGCAACAAGGTGGAGGAATCCACCATGGTGGGAGGGTTTGGGGAGGGGTGGGGAGAACCCAAGTATCTATGTAACTGTGTCACATAATACAATGTAATTACTGAAGTTAAATAATAAATAATTAAAAAAAAAATAAAAAGGTTGTTTATTGATTAAAGAATCAAAGTTACAGAGAGAAATATGTATACATATATGTATGGAGAGAGAGAGATCTTCAATCCACTATTCTCTATCCCAAATGGCCACAATGGCCAGGGCTGGGCAAGGCCAATGTTAGGAATCAGGAGCTTCACCTAGGTCTCCCATGGGGTTGCCTGGGGATTAAACACTGGCTATCCTTGCCTTCTTTTCCCAGGCCATTAGCAGAAAGCTGCGTTGGAAGTGGAGCAGTTGGGGCATAAGCAGTAGCCCATGTGGGATGCAGTGTTGCCAGAGGCAATTTTACCCACTAAGCCACAATAACTTTGCAACTGTTCTCCACTCTTCTTCCAATACCCTGGATTGGGATATTTCATATTTACAAATTAAATGAAATATACAAGTGTGTTTTACAGATTTGTGGACCTCACATTGTCTGATTATGAAATATGCCGAGCCTTCTGGTGAACCTCACTGCTATCCAATGTTACGTGCTCATGGTTGTTGCTGTCATTGTCATTGAGAGTCTAGACACACGAGGAGTTTGAAAATTTGTATTGGTGATCCTTTTGTGGTTCATATGAGTGATGATTGGGTGGGCACATGTTTGTGTGGCATGTTCCTCCATTTAAACCTTGTTGTATCATCTGACATGAGAAAAATGACAGCATTTCTATTAGTTTGAGTTGTGTGGTGGAGTGGACACTTGGCATAGTGGCTAAGACATCACTTGGGACACCTGTATTCTCTAATACAGCATCTGAGTTTGAGTGTTTGCTCTGCTTCCAATTCCAATTTCCAAATTCCAACAAATAATGCACCCAATAAGGGCCCAAGTAGTTGTGCCCTACCAGAAATGTGAGACCAGGTCCCCAGTTCCTTGCTTCAAAGTGACTCAGTCACAGCCCTTGCAGGCAATTGAGGGAGTAAAGCAGTAGATGGGAAATTTGGCTGTGCTTTTAAACTAAAATAAATAACAAAAAGCAGTAGTTTAGGAAGAAAAAACAAAGAAAACTTCACAGCACTTGGTGCTAACATTTAACAAGCATTATCAAAATCCTGGGACTCATATCAGTGGATATCATCTTCTAGAGTTTAATTGTCGTAACTATGGTATGTGGCAAAGGTAGAGGCAAGACCTGAATCCATGAGTACCTGACTCCAAATAATGTGCTCCTTTAACCTTCTCTGCACTTAGTTCCTCAGAGCCTAAGAGGGAGTTGGATTTCAGTAAGCAGGTGGCTTGTCAACAAGATGTCCATGGTGACCAGTGGCCAAGTTGAGCAAGAATTCAAATACCCTGATGTACAAGCTAATCATTTTGATCCTGTAGCAAAACTCCAAGAGCCCAAGAGTGGTAATTACAGGCAGTGGAATGTCAGGAAGAACATATTAGTCGATGCTTAAAGGTGGCTTAAGGACAATTAAATTGCTGAATAGCGAGAGAATCAAGATGGCAGAATAGGGTAATGACACATTTAAACGAACGGAAAAACATTTAATCAGGATGAAGCAGAGAGGACATATTCCAGGAAATAAGAAAGGACGGAACAGCAGCAGAGGGGTACCTGGAGACTGACAGGCACAGGAAAGCAGCCGACACAATGGTGTGGTGTTGCAGTGACTGATACACCAGCTGCATTCAGCTAATGGAGATCTGAACTCCACCAGCAGCCAGAACTCCACCAGCAACAGGTGGGAAGGGACTTTCACTGGGAGTTTGGGAGGTGAACCAAGACAAAAAACCGTCCGTCCTGCTGGCCCGTTTGATTTGACCAGGAGCAGAGACAGAGCAGCAGATCCCAGACAGACAGTGCTAGAACAGGGCAGATTTCACAGCCCAGTCAGCCCCCTAGAGCCAAACTGGGCACCATTTTGTGTAAGGAGGCAAAGGCAAGGGAAAGGACTGAGCATACTCTGAGCTGGGAGTGAACTCATTTCTGACTCAGTGAACTGCAGCAATGCAGGATTCCTCAGGTTCCACCCAAGACACATCTGGATAGCCCTCAGATCTGACAGCCAGCAGATCAAGAACTCTAGTAGTGGTACATGAGGTGACATTTTGTACACTGTGGCAATAGCTTTACGACTGCAGGGGACAACAGTGAACTGCACATGTGCTGAGCTCGCGAGAACTCACTGAGTTCAGTGAATCACACTGGTCCCACAGGAAAATAATACCGACTGTGGCATCATACGGGTCAAAATAGGTCCGTGTGGCACCCAGACCTAACAGCCAACAGGTTCCAACAAGATCAGAGCCACCATCAACCTAACTATATAGGACACCTGGTGTCTCTCTAATCCTGGGACCTGCTCCAACCGGCAGTGGGAGAAAGGTTACAGAGACAACAGTGCAGCCTCAGCACGGTATACCAGGAGGAGGACAGTAGTGAACCACGAGCTGGGGCTACAGAGACCACGGTGGAAATCTAACATAAGAACCCAGACCTGGAACTCGCTGGAGGTTGTGGCACAAGTGGCTGCAAACAAAAAGTTGTGTACCAACAGCAATAAGCAAAATCTCATTGTAGACCTGTGCGTGACACAGCTTAGAAACCTGCCCTAAGGACAAGACTCTGCTAACCAGAAGTGCAATGACCAAGAGCAAAAGAAGAGACAAAGGCACAATGAATATTACTGAAAACTCCCTTTCAAAGGAGCCAAACCCTATGCCAATCCCAGAGTTAATTGAGGAAGACATTGAGAAAATGGGGCACACAGAATCCATAAGAGTCATTTTAAAGCTTCTGATCAACAATGAGAAACACATACAAGAGTTCAAAGAATGTACGGAAGCAATAAAGCAAATCAAGGCTGATATAGCAGAAATTAAGAACACAGTAGAGCAAATTAAAAGTGCAATGGAGAGTCTCCAAAACAGAATGAAGCAAGCAGAAGAAAGAATCTCAGAATTGGAAGATATTTCCTGTCATCAGGGCGAAGCAAACAAAAAGCTGGAAGCAAAGCTGGATCAGGCCAAAAAAAGTAGTCAAGAATTGAAAGACACTATTAAGAGGCCAAATATAAGAGTTATGGGAGTCCCAGAAGGTACAGAAAGAGAAGCTGAGTTTGCAAATGTATTTAATAAAATAATAAAGGAAAATTTCCCTAATCTAGAGAAAGATTTGGGAAACAAGAGCCAGGAAGGGCACAGAACTCCCAACAGGCCTGATCAAAAACGATCTTCACCAAGACACATGATCATCAAGCTCTCTTCAATTGAACATAAGGAAAAGATCCTTAAATGTGCACATGAAAAAAATCAATTGACATATAAAGGAATGCCAATTAAGCTCACATGAGATCTCTCACAGGAAACTCTACAGGCAAGAAGAGAATATTCCAGATTCTAAAAGAAACAAATTGTTGGCCCAGGATAACATATCCAGCAAAGCTTTCTTTCGTCTTTGAAGATGAAATAAAATTCTTCCACAGTCAAGAAAAGTTAAAAGAATTTGCCTCTTCCAAACCTGCCCTACAAATGATACTTCAAGATGGTCTCTTGACAGAGAAGAGGAATAGCACCCAGCAAAACCAAAGGCAAATGGGAAGAACATCCCAGTAAAATGACAACAGAAGACTAAACCAATGAACAACCCATCCCTAAAATGACAGGACCAAAGTACCACCCATACATATTAAACTCTGAGTGTAAATGGCTTAAGTTCAATCAAACGTCATAGCTTAGTAGACTGGATTAAAAAACAAAACCCATCTATTTGTTGTCTAGAAGAGACACATTTGACCAACAAAAATTGGTGGAAACTCTATCACATGGGTTTTGTTGTTTTCTGTTAGTTTCATCTCTTCAAAACACTTTCTTCTGGTGAAATCATTCAATGACTCATAGATCATACAGTAGCATCATTTTCTGCAAGAAGGTTCTTGATTTTCATTTCTTCAGCTAGTAGCATTTCTTCATTTTGTTATTTAACTTCTTGGTGTTGCTAATTTCTTTTTTCTCCCTGATGCCGGTTTTATTTTGTGGCTTTTCATTTAAGGGGATGTATAGCAGCTGTATAATGGAGACTTTCATATCTAGTAACATGTCACTTAACTTCATGGCATTGTAAATTTCTATTTTTCTTCCTATTGTTGATTTTGTTTTGTGGTTTTTCATTTAAGGGGATGTACAGTAGCTGTGAAATGGAGACTAACATCCAGATGTGAGGATACAATGTAGTATGGATTTCTACTTCCAGACAAAGATAAACTTACAATGAAACTCTTTACTATATCTTGACAATAGGATGCTGAACTCTCTGCCATTGTCCATCCCGCAATGATGGACATATGACTGTGTATGAAGAACTATACTTTAGTAATGATATAGAGGAACTAGGTGGTGGGGAGAGAATTGTGGAGGGGATAAGGGAAACGCCAGGAGCCTATGGAACTGTATCATAAAATGATAATAATTATAATAAAGTGTAAAAAAATTCTGAATTGCTAACAACTCAGTGTAATAGAAAAGCTAGTATGGAAACCGTTACACTCAAATCTGTTGTTGAAGATCTCCTCATGTAACATCAAGGCATTCTTATTTCTGTTTATACAGATTTACAGGTGAATACACACACACACTCTGGTGTGGCTCGCAGTTTCCATTCTTGCATTCTTGCCCATGGAACAGATACCCTTTCACCTGGCACCTGATTCCCTGGGGAAAGGACTGCAATCCTCAGCCTGCCCTGCACCGTTTACTAAGTTCCCTTCAGTGAGGTGTAAGCAGAAGTATCATAGGTATGTAACTCAGAGTATAGTGATGAAGGAAGAGAAGCAAGACAAGACTCTTATCTTTCTTCTTTCTGGTTGAAGGTGTTAGGCAGCCATTCTGGACCATGAGATTGCATACAAGGAATGACGAGGCAGCAAGACAAAAGTAATTTGATTCCTTGGTTATTATGGGCTTGCCCCACTACTCAGCAACACATCTCTTGGCTTCACTTAAATGAAAGAAAATAAACTTCAATATTGCTGTCCGTCATCTATGAAGTCAAACTGTAAAAATTTGTGTTTATCTGTGGGTGCTTCCTACAGGCTCATGCCTACAGGGCAGATAGATGAGTTCCGTGGGCTCACAGAGATCTTCACGCTGTGTTTGAAAGGGAAAAAAATCATTTACTGAGTAATGGTTATGATATTAGTATGCTGAAAAATAAAGACAATCCTCTGTCTACATTGTTATGTATTTGTGTGAATCATGGGAAAGATTTGCTCACAAGATAGGTTTCCTTGGGGAGATAGGACAGAGGTGGGAGACAGCAAGATAATTATTGTTGCCTTTGGAAACCTTTGTATTCCAAGGGTGGTCTCAGTATCTATGGTAAGTGTATTTTCTCTCTTTCTTCTTTTCTATCCTTCTCCCCCTTTCCCCATCTCTCTCTTTGTGTGTGTGTGTGTGTGTGTGTGTGTGAGTGAGTGTGTGTACAACTAAAAAAAATACCTTAAGGACTTTTAAAATAAGACTGGTGTTTGATAAAGCACTAGTCACCTGGAGGAAATGAGGGGGAACGCAGAGGATACATCACCCTGAGCAAGAGCACATCTCAACGGAATTAGCTGGGGGGTTGGCAAAACAAGTTGGGAAAGACAGGGAGACCAGAAAGAGAAAGCCATGCGTCATTGCCTTCAGAGTGGTTTTACAGAGAACCACTCTAAGTTTCCCACTTTGTGCACACAGGGATTTTGCGTGGCCATTCTTTTAGGGTAAATTGATCAATGTGATCTTTGGTTTTTGAGTTTCAGTCCTCTCTCCCTTTCCCTAAGATGCCTACTGAAATAAACAGCCAACTCTGGCGAAAACTGAAATCCTTAAGGGGACAGGCAGTGTCTCATTTATTTTTGAATCTTGGGTGCTTGTGCTTCAGGAGCAGCCAACATCTGTGGAATGCAGGGTAACTGAGTGGATGAATGGACAGATGAAGACACGCGTAATTCTTAAGAACACTGCAACGCCGCACATCCTTGGAGAGAAATTCGAGAGACAAAGGCAAGGAGAGGCAAAACTTCTGGAACTGCAATGGACACTCTGTGTGACAGCAAGGCTGAAGCAGATAACAAGTCTTCCAGACCTTGAAACACTGTCTTAAACATTACAGCTGCAGGGCCTATTTATTCTACAGTGTTTTGCATCTTAAATGATGCTGGCAGTATTTTCAAAGTTATTAACAGTAAATTAGAATCCCAGCACGCTCACACTGGAACGCAACAGGCTTCTTGGAAATGTTGCAAACAATCTCAGGAAGGACTATCACCAAAACGACTGCCTTCAGGACTGAGTCTGTAAGCTTGTTAGTTCACCCTCCCTTGCTGAAGATGAGGACATGGAGGCGAACACCAGGCCCAAGTCCATGTGCAACAGTCGTATGAGCATTGTTTTGACCCAGATTTGAGGCTCCACTGAGTTTCTCTTCCTGTGAAAATCTTTAGATCCACAATCCCAAACTATTTCCCTTACAAGCCTCCCACACCCAAAGTAAGTATGCCCGTGCTGATCTCCCTGGGGTGCCCTTGAACTGGCTGAAATCATCCCAAGTAGCTAACCCTGGACATGCTGACCCCACCACCCCCAGTCTGCCTCCACTTCAGGTGGTATTCCCAGCTCCTTTCTCTCCTGTTGCTTCATGACCAATCTACAGCTTCCTAGAGGCCCTGGGTGGCAGGCTGGTACTCCACAATTGTGAGTGTAACAAAACTGAGGTTTCTTCTGCTGTTTCATCTCTGACCTCACCAAACCCCCACCCATAGTCACAGGTCTAACACTGACCCATAGCCATGGAGGTCAAGACTCAAATGCTAATACACTGAGCCACAGCCCATGCCACTCGATTTGCAACCCCAGCATCCTCCCACACCTGAAGACCATATGCGTCCTCTTCATTCCTTTCTTAGAAGATAAGTAAGGTTCTGCTTCATTAAGTTTACTCTTCATTCTGTAGATGCTGTTTAACCTAGGTAAGAAGACAAACACATTCCAACACAGGCTTCATAAAAATGGGAATCTGTGTACATTTTTAGAGATCACCCTAGATCACGCAGCTCTGAAACCTAGGAAGTCCTCCTGGGAGGCTGATATAAACAGCTCCAGCTGCAGGTCCAAGTTGTGGGCTGCTTCATCCAGACCTGTAAGCGAGTTGCGGGGCTGAATGTCCGTACAAAGCACTCAATTGCTGCAGACAGCTCACCCCTGATGCCTCCGGTGGTTGTCTGAAGTTCAAGGCTATGGAAGTGACATTTCAGTGGCCTGTCCAAATGCTTGATCTTTTCAGTCTCAAATTTATGGCAGTAACAGATATTTGGACAATTGAATTACAAAATACAATTTCCTCTTTTTTAATGGGCAAGGCCCCCACATATTTTTTAATAGTCCATCTCTTAGTGACAAATCAAATCACACACAGACAATAAAATTTTAGTGCTAATAATAGTTTGTTTATTTCTCCCATTTTGTGGAATAATTTTATGTTGAAGGTAAATGCTTAGAAGCTAAGAACTGGTCTGGAAGCATCTTACATCAGCCTGGAAGTTCAGGCTGATGTAACAAAAATACTCATAAATTAGATGGATTACAAATGGCAGAAGTGTGTGCTCCGCCATTTTAGAGGCTGGAAAGTTTGGCCACAGGTGCCAGAAAGCTTGCTGCTTCTGGTTCAGATGGCTCTGTGCCCTGACAGGGCAGAGACAAGGCTGCTCTCTGGAGCTTCTGTGGTAAATGATGATAACCCCAGGCTTGAGACTGACCTGATCGCTTCTCCAAGGCTGCACCTTCTGACTCCATCATCTTGTGGGTTAGGTTCCAGCACTGGAACCAAGGGGCATACAAACACGGAGCAGGAAGTAGTATAAGTGTTGTCTGATTTGATTCCTCCTACTTGTGTTCAGAGATATTATTGCCACTATATAGTCCTGGGATTCTTCAAGGAGAAGCCATTTTCCAGAGCAAATCGTTTCAGAAGTCCCTCTGAAATACCAGCTGTATTTTCAGGCTCTTGGAAAGCAATGTTGCTGCAATTTTCAAAGCCCCGTCAGGTGTCGTTCTTACGAGTGACAACAGTACTGTGTGAATGAGCACTGTGTGTGGAGAAGGATGATACAGCCGTGTGCGCCCCTTTCCTTCCACTGACATCCCTCCTTCTGAACCACATGACCTCCATGCTGGTGTCCTCTAGCTTGTGTGTTCCCTGTGTTGAGGGCTACCACTTCATAAGAAGCTCACTACATTTTTAGCTGCTCCTCTTAATGTTCTTCTAATACTGAGTTTAAAATCTGTCTCCCTGTAACCCCTAGGTTTTCATTAAGAGGCCCTAAGAGTCTATGGGGGGAAAATCCCAATCCCCTTTCCCTCAACAGCACCTCCTGGTGGGGACACTCGCGTTCTACACCCCAACTAAAGGCAGGCTGAGGAGCTGCTGGGAGGGAGAAGCAGGGATACAAAAGTTCGTGGGTTGAGAAATCTGGGGATCTCCCACAACTCTTTCTTGGGAAATTCTAGGTCCTTGCTATTTGGGGTAGAAGGAGAAATGTCAGGAAACTGGGGTGATCCTGAGGAAGCAAAGAGGAATGCCAGGCTGACCCCAGATGGTGGTAATGAAAAAATTATCAACCCATTGGCAAAACCTGGCCAAAGGTAAGTGCAACTAAATCATTTTGAAATATATTTAGGGAAAGTGCCAACTAGCACTTTTACTGAAGGCTTTCTCATGCCACTTCAAGATGTTCTCCTTCATGTTCTCATTCATGGGCTCCCGTTTATGTAAAATTGCACACAGGCAAATGTGGCTGGCACCTGACTCCCCAGCTGTAAATGGTGGAATGGAAGGAAAGCTTTGCCCTAAAGAACCCCATTTCTTTCACTCGCCTGTCACTCTGCCCCTTGACTTTTCCTCCCAGTAGCTCCCTAAGAGCCTTCATTCTTCTCATCTTCCATGGTTCTCCACCCTTAATACACCCCACCTTGATAAGAGCATGAGTATTTCTAATTTCCATTTGTGGTCTGGACAATGGAGAATAGATGGGACCATTACTGCTCCCATTAGTGGTCTTTGACACTTGGCTACTCCTCACTAGAGGACTATACAACTCATGCAATGTCTCCTTCCCTCCTCCATGGCAACGGTTGAAGAATGGGGAATACAGTGGACAATTCAACTGGGTCAAAGGTCCTTGAGTAGAGTCTACCTTTTTTAAGATTTATTCATTTATATTGGAAAGTCAGATTTGCAGAGAGAGAATGAGAGACAGAGAGAAAGATCTTCCATCTGCTGATTCACTCCTCAAGCAGCTGCAATGGCTGGAGCTGGGCTGAAAACAGGAGTTTCTTCCAGGTCTCCCACACAGGTGCAGTGTCCCAAGGCTTTGGGCCGTCCTCGACTGCTTTCCCAGGCCACAAGCAGGGAGCTGGAAGGGAATTGGAATAGTCGGGATATGAACCAGTGCCCATATGGGATCCTGGCACATGCAAGGTAAGGACTTTGGCGACTTAATCTATCACACCAGGCCTGAGTCTCCTGGTTTTAACTCTTTCCAATTTTCTTTCACTTATTGGCTTATTCTAAAAATATCCTGTGGGTGTCTCCGCCTGAGACAGTGATGATGCAGTGCAGAACTAGGTGCCTTTGTCTTGGCCTAGAAGAGCTTATCTTTTAGTAACAGACTGGGAAAGTGGCATTGTCCATGAACAAGTTGTACAGTTTCGAGTTGCAATCAGCACTGTGTAGGAATAGCACAGAGTGAGTGGAAAGTGACAGGTTGGGTGCTGTTTTATGCCAGGTGGTCAGAAAGAGCCTCAGAGAAACAGGTGGACATGTGATCTAGGGTACATATCCAAGAGGAGTAATTTACATGCAAGCAACAACTCAGTCAATGAGAGCACATTTGCTTCATTAAATAAGTTGATTCAATCACACTCAGGACTCGCCTCATTCAAGTCTGGGTGCACCATGGCCCCAGAAGCGTTCAGGTGGGCACCCACATTCACGTGGGAAGGAGGGAGCTGACTGCTCTCCCTGTGGATCATTTCCCAGAAGCCCCACGAAGGCTTCCTTTCATGTCTGGGCTCCTCGAATTCAGCCTAATATCTGTTTCTGAACCACTAACTGGCAGAGAGGAAGTAATTGCATTAGCAGCTTGAACGACTCAACATGCGCAGTGGCAGCAACACCTTCACTGTATATGTGTTTAAATGTCACGCTGCTCAGCATCTTGCATGCAGGCAGACAATCCTCAAATGAAAACTCCTAGTCCTACTTGAAAGTCTGTGTCAGCCTTGAAATGTATCCACCCATTGCTCAGACCCAGATATCAGGATACTCAAAACAGCAGGAACCCAGGCGGTCCTGGTCCAGTGCCTTCTTTATGCCTGAAGACCCAGGTGAATGGCAGTGTTTGCTTGGCCTCTCCAAAAATGACAAAAATGATGATACCCACCTTGTAGAATCCTTGTGAGATGGTATGAGATAGCTAATATGCATACAGCACAAAGCAATTGATTAGCCTGTTTATAGGGGTGGAAGTGGGGTGCATCAAAGGAGGTGCCTTGGACCTCAGATCCACTCCTGGCTGCCTCTCCTGTCCCCCTCCCTGCCCTAGCTGTTCATGTCACTCATCAATCACACGCCACACTTCCATCCATATGTGATTTGGTGTTGTCCATGTCTGTCAGCCAGAGGTCCCCAGGAATGTACCTGTGGTTGAGTAAGTTAGGTTTATTACTCATTGTTCCAAGGAGGATGCTCATGGATCATGGGGTTCCAACAAGGAGATTCCAGAAAGAAATCTATGAGATTCAGGCTTTGAGAATTTACGGGTCGATCTAAAGAAATTGGGATTCCCTCCAGGGTGGGTGGGGTTAGAGTCAGGAGTCCCTGAATTCTTGGGATTCTTTATAAGTTTCCTCATTAGGGAGGGAAAAGTAATGAGAAGAAAACTGTGATTGATGAGGCAGCAATCATTCACTTTTTAAAATATTCGTTGTATTTTAATTTGAAAAGCAGTTACACATAGAGAAGACAAGACAGAAAGAGGTTTCCTTCATCTGCTGATTCATTCCACAAATGGTCTCAATAGCCAGAATTGAACCGATCTAAACCCAGAATGAAGCAGCCTCCTTTGAGTCTCCCGTGTGGGTGCACAGGCTAAGGATTCGAGGCACACTCAGCTGCTTTCCCAAGCTACAAGCAGGGAAGTGGATCAGAAGTTGAGCAGCTGGGATGTGAAACAGAATTCCTATGAGATATTGGCATCATAGACAGAAGTTTAGCCTACACTATCATGGCACAGGCCCTATAATTACTAATTTTAACCAAGAAGGGGGTCAATGTGAGTTGTGTGTGAATCTCCTAGCAACCTGTGGGTGCTGAGACAAAAGTATTAATAGATGTTGTTTTGTTTCTGTTGGTCATGACCTCAGCATAGCCTTCCACAGTGTTAGTTTCCTGTGGGACAATTGACACCCAAAGCAGAGAAAGCAGGCCACGCGGTAAGTACTCAGCCACATTCTGGACACTAGGGGCTGCTTGGTCCTTTCTTTATTGTTTTTTTTTTATTTATTTTGGATTTTGAATTTTATCGTACAATTCTGTAGAGTCTGGGATTCCCCCACCCCACCCAAATTCTTACCCCAGATTGATTTCCCCAATGTATACATATTGTTACAATAGTATAGTCCTTCATAAGGTGTTATAGCTCCATCAGTCTGTTATCTAAGGGTACCCTGACATTGCCATTACAGACAATGTTAGACAGTCCAGCATCCCAATGTCTACATATGTCCAACAGTTTCATTGGGAGTCCATCTTTGATTTGGAAGTAGGAATGCATATTGCAATGTAGCTTCGCATCTGGATATGGTAGTCTGTATTACTCCGTCACTATACATCCCCTCAAATGAGAAGCCACAAAATAAGGTCAACAATTGGTACGAATTAGAACAACAGCAACAACAAAAATTACAGCACCACGGAGTAGAAAAAATGCATCAGTGAATAATTAACACATGGGTGACGAAAAGAAAACACAAAAGCCTAATTTGCATGATGTTTCCTTATATTAGAGACAGCATGTGGTATTTGTCCTTGTGGGATTGACTTATTTCACTGAGCATAATGGTCTCTAGCTGGAACCATCCAGTATCAATTGGTATAATTTCATTCTTTTTAATGGATGAGTAGTGTTCCTTGGAGTAGATGTACCACAGATTCTTTATCCACTCCTCTGTGGATAGACATCTGGATTGTTTCCATGTCTTTGCTATTTGTAGATTGTGCTGCAAATATGGGATTACAGATTCCTTCCTTGTATGAAGTTTTCATTTCCTTTAGGTATATTCCTAGGAGCAGGATAGCTGGGTCATATGGCAGGTTTATTTGCAACTCTCTAAGAATTCGCCATGCTGATTTCCATAGAGGTTGTGCTAGACTGCACTTCCACCAGCAGTAAAGGAGGTTACCTCTCTCCCAACATCCGCACCAGCAGATGTTGCTAGTAGAGTTCTGAATGTAGGCCAACTTCACTGGAGTTAGGTGGAACCTCAACAGCTTTTATTTGCATCTCCCTGATGGCTAGGGAGCCTGGGGGCTACTTGCTGCAATACCATCCAGTGAAACTCTGCAATACAGCCTTGCCCTCAAGGAGTTCACAGCATGGCGGGAAGAAACCACCACAGGGGAATTTCCAGGATGGAGGCTGTTACTTCTAGAAGGAGGAGGACGTGCCGACCGTGAAGGGAAGCCCCACAGGAAGCTTTACAAAGCAGAGTGTGCTTGATGTAGCACAAAGGATGGGAGGAACTGTGTGTGTGTTTGTGTGAGAGAGAGTGTGTGTGAGGGACTGTGTGTGTGTGTGAGTGTGTGTGAGGGACTGTGCATGTGTGTAAATGCTGTGTGTGCATGGCAGTCTAAGTGTTCCAAATTAAAAAATGCAATGCAAGCCCAGCAACTTTGCAACTATAGCTGTTTTCTTCCCTTTCCTTCCGGGAAGAAAAATAGTCCTTCTATTTTCATCTCTGAAATCGCCATTTGTCATTCTCAAGGTGCCTCGGTGCCTTTGTCTCTGCTGTCAGCTGGCAGCAAAGATGCTAAAAATAGCCGCCAGAGGGAACCGCTTCATGCTGAACATTAAAAATAGAAAGGGGAGCACTGGTGTGAATAATGCATGGGAGAGAATCCCGCTTACGCTGGCCTTTGGGCCCTCTGCGGGCCTGACTGCTGGGCATAGCCCGCAGGGCAGGAGAAGATTAAGGCATTTGCGGTGCTTGGGCTACGATGAAAGGGCGGACCACAAATTACAGCTTCCTCCTTCGCCTGCAGTGGCAGGGGAGACATGGAAGGAAATGCAGGCTTGGCATAGTGTGATGCAAGACAAATCAAGAGTCAAATTTGGAGGTACAAGCTCAAGTGCTCAAATGGTGTTAGCAGCAGCAGCCAAGATCAAGTAAAGTAGGTTTGACATGCCAGCAGGGGTGTGCCCTGTCCAAAGATCCTCTAACTGTTATTTTCATAAGGTACAAATGCCCAGCCAATCAAAACTGACCTGCAAGGCGGGTTTTGTTAACAAATCATCAGATTATGTTGTCTGTGAAAGCCAAGAGTTGATCTGTTTTAGATCTGTATTACACTAGCTGGAAGGGAGCTCTCTCCACACCTGCAAGTGCTGGTCCTCCATCACTGCTTCTACAGAGCGGGCTTGCCTTCTGTCCTAACGTGTTTCTCCTAGCCAGATGGTGGACTTCTTCCCTAGGCTGCAAGAGTTGAGGCATAGCAAAGTTTGGTAGGTTCCTTATTGACACTGAAGCCTAGAAAGGGAATGAGGTTGCCTGAGGTCACAAAGTACTCCAGCCTCCAAGGAAACTTTGATTCGCCTCCTCATGTGCCCGGTTGCTTGCCTTCCCCAGAGGTTTCTGCTGATTCTTCTCTTTAAATCTCTCAAGAGAAAGGCAGTTGTGCTAGCAAAGAGGTCACTCCATCCTGAACCCATCCCCGGGACTCTCCCCTATTGGATGAGAACACAACTTTGAAATCAGCCTGGGCTCTAATGAATTTTGTCCTTACCCCTATACTCAACTCTGACTTTGGCCAGTGTACCTGATATCTTTGCAATCCGGTATCCAGATCCCCACGAGAGGCCAACAGTACTGATGCACTGGGGGCCCTGTGAAGAAGAAAGCACAAACATTGATGTGCTGACCTAGCAGAGTGGCTCAGCATGAACGGCATCAATGAAGGAGTCCTGTCCTGAACCCAGAAGACCCTGTCTTTCCACCCACCGCCCCCAGACCAGGCCCCTCCAGAATCCCAGGTCTAGCACACACTGCTTCAGTGGCCTGCACTCATCTGGGAAGCTCAGGGCAGCCACTTGCTTGCCTGTCCATGCGCATGACCAAACCTCCTTGCAGACCACAGAGCAGGTTAGTGACGTCATTGCAGGCAGGTAGTCACAGAGATCAGGAGAAAACAGCTGTGGTGCTATCCCCTAGGCGCTTCTCAGCCCAGGAAGGTACACAGGAAGACACACAGCACCTGCATGTGACTGCACACACATGTGCACACACACACGTTTGCATTGTTAGGGGCTGAGTGGAACCTTGGCTTCCTGCAGACTTCTTACTCTGTGTCTCTAGCAACTGAGACATTATGTATCTTCTGTTTACTCCAAAAGTCAGACTGCCCCGCAAAACATCCTCCTTGTTCTCTGGCCCATCCAGCCCAGGGTTCTCCTGCCTGACTCTCAGCCATCTGCTCTGCAATAGGCCTTTACACTGTGAGGCCTGAGTCGTGGTTAGTGACACTGAGTTCTCTCTGTGCTGAATGCCAAGCTCCTGCCTTTCCATTGATTTCCTTTAGTCAAGGAGAGTGACCCTGAGGAGGGCATGCTCCAGGCTTCTAACACCTGTATTCTTACAAGGGGTCAGAGAACCAAGAAGAAAAATGCTTAATTTGGTAGTGAGTCTCTCCATGGTTCATTTACTCAGTGGTTCTTTCATCTATTCATTCATCAAACACCTGAAACTCATGGCCTGGACTATGTCATCCACTGCTCAGGGTATGAATAAGTGAAATGGAATGAGACAGGGACCCTGGCCCTGAGGAGAGCAGACCCCCGGGAGGTGAGGATGCTCAGCTGTGCAGCAGGAAGCTTTGCAGTTGTTATGACCCTCGCCATATCTTTCTCTTTCCATTTACTCTTCCTATCAACCTGATACAGGACATCCTCCCTAATTCATGAGAGGAAGCAAATTCAGAGCATTTTTGGCATAAGCAAGCTCAGGCAATGAGTACATACCGCTCCTCCACCAACTTGCTCTCTGTTCATGAGTTAATCATCCACTCTGTGTGAGTAAAAGCAAATGCTCAGCTTCAGTCTTTCTTAAACACATGTGCCCACACCCTCCCTCCTGGTGATTACAGAAGGAAAAGGCGAACTGGAGGAACAGAAACCCACTGGACGTCTCAGACATAGTGGTGCCTACAGCAGAGAATATGAACTTGCATTCTAGCTTTTCTGTGCTCAGTAGACATCAGAGAACCCCTTAGGCCTAAATGGGATGACATTGGAAGAAGTACAGACAACCTCTCTGATGTTCATGTTCACCAGAGAGTAACAAATCATGTGACCAGTAACTTCCGCCTCAAAAGTCTAGAAGACTTATGCAAAGTCTAGAAGAGAGTGTAATGCTTCAAAGATGCCATTGAGAAATCAGGTGCCTTCTCCCTGGCTGTGTTGCTTTAATAATAGCTTTTATTCTTCTTAGGTTCATAGTGGCTGCTGTGTCTCTAACAGCACATCTGCATTCCAGGGAGGACGAGTGGAGAAGAGCAAAAGGTTTTCTCCAGAAGGATATGTTCTGCTCAGGGACTTCTGTTTCCATGCACTGGTCAGAGCTGCTCATATGATATCCCGCTGTTGCCGGAAATGTGAGCTTTTTCTCTTTTCAGATACATGTAAGTGCAAGGCAAGAGACAGAGAACCAGAATGGCTGTCAATATGCCTGTCTTCATTTTACCTCAGCCCCATCTTACTAATAACTAGTCATAAACTTTCTACAGGGTATGCAGAGAATAGAGAGAATTATAAAAGCCGAGATTAATTATGAATGTGTGAATCTTGGTTGACACAAAAACACCCCAGTTTATTAACCCTTTCTTCATCATGATTCTTTCTCTTAAGGATCAAGAAAGCAATGTGTCTCCTACAAAGAATGCCTATTGCTTTGGGATCTCAGGGACTACAAGATGGATTATCATGTAGGTCTGTTCATCCATTCCACATATGATGAGCTGGAGGGCCCCACTTGAAACCTCTCTCTCTCTCTCTCTCTCTCTCTCTCTCTCTCTCTCTCTCTCTCGGGGCTCCACTTGAAACCTCAGAGAGAGTGAGCGGGAGAGAGAGGTTTCAAGTAGAGAGGTTTCAAGTAGAGAGAGAGAGAGAGAGAAAGATCCTAGAAGGGAGAGGAATCATAGTGACACAGTGACCCCAAGTTGTGTTGTTGACAATTGAGATTCTGCATGCAACAACTTTCAGAATATCCAGGCATTCTCTTTGCCCCAGCTGACATATGTATGTAATAAAGTTGACTTTTCAGAGTCCTGCTTCCTCTTAGGGGCTAAGGTTTCCTCTTCAGTGAATGAGACTATATGTATGTAAGTGTGTAAGTTTAGAAACTGGATGAGGACCTCAGGTTTCCATTGAGATGGCCGACTGCAGCCTTCTACTTGTTACATATCCATTATTCATGATTATATAAAGTGAATGATACCCCTGTGTAATTTATTGTTATAAATAGTAAGCAATACATCTGTGCTGCCCACAAGACCACCACGACCTCAGCCAGAATGTTCGGATTCAATGGCCCTGTAGCCGGAGTCGTTAAGTTCACTCTTCCTCTGACATGGGGTTGTGGAATTTTTTCTGCCAAGAGCCATTTAGGTATTTATAACATCATTCACAGGCCATGCAAAATGACTTACACATTATCCATCTATAGATTTACTGCATTTTGATTCTCATCTGCAGGTGTCTTGGCAGAGCTAGACCAAATAATTTTGAAGCCTTGTACAACCCATAGGCCAGACAACTCCTAGTCCTACTGCAAAGATTAAATGCAATCCCCTGATCACTGCTTTGGAAATCCCACCATCCTCATTGATGTTAGCAAACCCAGGTCTGTGACAGTGCCTCCACCTGTCATTCGTGACCTCTAGAACACAGCTACCACCAAACTTTCAGAGATTCCACTGTTGCTTTCATTATATCCCTCCTTTAATGAGAGGTCTCTTGAGTCTCTCTCTCTCTCTCTCTCTCTCTCTCTCTCTCTCTCTTTCTGTGTGTATCTGGGTGCCTTTTCCTTTAAGTCATCATTGGATTTAGGGGTTGGTCTCAAATATAGTGTGTCTTTGTTCTAATTTAATGAATTACATTTGCAAAGACTATTTTCTAAGCGGACATGAACATGGGAAGTGTTGTTGAAATTAGCACATTAATTTGGGAGTCTCCACAAGTCATCAACTTTGTAGTTTTAGATTTCTGACTTGCAGACTATACAATAATAAATTTGTGTTGTTATCATCTACCAGGTTGGTAGCAATTTGTCACAGCAGTAATAGTAAGCTAAAGCCCCCAGGCAACTAATAAGAATGGCTGCAGGTATCCTTGTCAGGATATTGAATTGAGTCATTTGCAAGTGTTTTCACATCAGTGACTTGGAGAGAACTTTAAAAACCTGGGGGTCTTTGTAAAAGGCATAAAATATGCTCCCTAGCTAGATAAAGAAAACAGCAAAATACTGCAAAAACAAGGAAGTCTCAGCCATTTTGGCAAAAATTAGCTAGCAACTCTCGTGTTCTTTATTGTGTGTGTGTGTACTTTTGTAGGCATCTCAGCTATTCTCTCTGATTTAAGGGTAAGTTAACTAAATATGAATACCATGAAATAAGAGTGAACAATTCAGAGAAAATAAAACATCCGCACAAAGCAGTACATGCAGGACCCAAATAGAAGGAAATTGCACAGTGACTAAGCAAATGTAGGCTAGGAAAAATAAATACACTTGGGAAATGAGCACAACATGCAGAAGATGAAGCATCCAATCTGCACACACACACACACACACACACACACACAGGCAACTTAGATAAGGGAAGAAAATGTGTCACAATTGCTTCATGCTAATTAACAACATTAATTTAGCATGATAGAACTCAAAGAAGAATTGGTAAAACAACATAATAATATTAACAAAGAAAATGTAGACTTAGAGTCCCAGTAGGAAATGGAAGGAACTTGACTGGGATTTTGAAAAGAATTTGATAAAGACTCCACTGACAGAGCCTGCTCAGTGTTGGAAGTACCCCTGAGGAACGGCAGAGAACCCAAACACTGGGATAATAGGAAGCCATCACCAACCTGAGTCTGTAAGGGCAGTAAGAAAGGCAAGTGGGATCATGGGAATACCACATAATGATCTGGGATTCAGCCACCACTGGATTCAAGTGTGAGGGTTGGAGTGAGAAGGGAATTCGCTGATTCCTCTTTCCTTCATTTTCTGATCCATTGTATTTCCCAATGACTGAGTCCAATAAGACATGATAGGCAAATGTAATCCTCATTATTGGGGTTAGAACAATAAAGACATGGAATGAATGAATAGGTGGGTGTAAAATGGCGTACCAGCCTTGTCTACCCAGAGCTTGAGAGTTCCTGGAGTTCTGTTTTCAGAAACCTCCTAAGTGAAACCATTCTCATGGTTGTAATCTTTGTGCCACAGTCTCATGTCCTAACACTGCTCTTATTTCTGCCTTCTGTCAGATCAGCTTCAACCAAGCCCATCCTACAAGGAAGGGTACAGGATCCAAGCCAACCTGACCATCCTGAGTCTGGCTCCCCTAATGGATGCCTGTGGGAGTACACAAGACTCTAATTACATATTTAAGTGTACCAATACCCCTATGTTATGGATTTTTGACCAGTGATCTATAAGATGAGAGGTCTGCAAAAAGAATTGCTTGTCCTTTCTTTCCTTGGTGCAATGATTTCCCATAACCTCTCCAGAGGGATTTCTCAAGACCAGGTCAACAACTGGGTCTTATTCAGAAGCTAGTTCCAATTTGCATTTGCTTGCTTTTCTTTCCCTGCCTGTCTCTTGCTTTCCTACAGTTACACCCATTCAATTAAGCCCATCTTCATTCTTTGTTTTTTAGGGAAACCTAGGGTGAAACCACTGATTGCAGAACTACTCCAAGTGAGCTTTCAGAATTGAGTTTCTGATGAGTCTAAAGGCAGAACAATCCTACTGCTTTTAGTTAGTGATAACTATACCCCATCTTCAACATAGCATCATCATTCCTAAAATTTCATTTCTTGTTATGGAAAAGGGATTCAGGAATAAGGAAAGACTTAGCAGATCAAATGGACCAGTATGAAGACAACTTATAAGGGGAGCTGACATATTTTAATGACATTTGAGGCTTCAAAATGAGAATACATTGAGAGAAGTTAGTTCCCAATGTAACGGTGGCATGAAAGCCAAGCTCTCTGCAAGACCATGTTTAAGTATAATCATGTCTGCTAGAGTCATAGGAACAGTTGTGCTAAAAAAGAAAGCCTAGGATTTGATGTCTCTGGAAGGAAGAATTTGAAAGATTTATATGTCATCTACATTAACTTCCAGGCCTTGATAGAAAAAATAGTATAGCTAAGAGAATCGGCATGGGAAAATTTTGGTTGATGAATTTAAAAATCTTACTCGCCACAAATGGCCCCCACCTCCATCTCGCTCATTCTTTGAGGTTAACAGAAAAGCCTCTTTTTAGTTGAATGGGAAAAGTGCCTCCCTTTACATGAAGGCAGCAGCAAGACAGCACCTGAAGTGAGAAGTGAGTTTCCTTCAAGTTACGCCCCTTCCATCACCTTTGGGGTTATAACTAAGGTCACTTTCTTCTCCCACCTTATCACAAACTAGGAAGTACAAATTCTGTTTTAGAAGAAAAAGATCTTATACTAAATGACAGGAGACTTGTTTTATATCCTAATGAGTCAGATCCATCATTAACCTTCCCTGGTTCACTGGTCACCAACTATATCTCCCAGCACCATTAAGTTAGAAGACACATTTTGTAAAACCCACTCACAACTTGGAAGTTGAATCTTAAAGATGAGTTAATATACCAATTCTTCTCAATTTTTAAAATAGGAAACTAGAGCTGGTATGGTTACATGAGATTTACTAGGAAGTTTAAGATCTAAAGCTGGTGGACAGAAAGGTAAATCTTTTTTTTTTAAAGATTTATTTATTTTATTACAAAGTCAGATATACACAGAGGAGGAGAGACAGAGAAGATCTTCCGTCCAATGATTCACTCCCCAAGTGAGCCGCAATGGCTGGTGCGCGCCGATCCGAAGCCGGGAACCAGGAACCTCTTCCGGGTCTTCCACATGGGTGCAGGGTCCCAAAGCTTTGGGCCATCCTCGACTGCTTTCCCAGGCCAGAAGCAGGGAGCTGGATGGGAAGTGGAGCTGCCGGGATTAGAACCGGCGCCCATATGGGATCCTGGGGCATTCAAGGCGAGGACTTTAGCCGCTAGGCCACGCCGCTGGGCCCAAAAGGTAAATCTTATTCCCAGTTATACATGCAGCCATTTATCATCCCAATAGACAACAGATGACCAAGGAAGAGTCAGCAGTGTATAGCAAATGCAACAGGCAGAAAATTACTAGTTGTTTGTCTCTTTTTCCCATGAAAGGTATCAGAAGTAGGTGTTCAGAACAATGATGGTGGCCTCATGCCTTCCCCATGGAGCCAACTGCTGACCTAGCTGATCTGCTTTCTCCACGCCTTCAATGCTTTATACCCTCAACATGTATCACAGGTCAAGAAGTTTGTAGAGACCCAACTTCAAGTCCCCAACTAAGTGGCCAGCTGGAGACTTTATAGACAAGAAAAATATGTTCCACCTTGCTGGCTGAGATCAAGAAACAACTCAAAGAAGCTTGCCCATAATCATGCTTAAGTCTCTTGGCCAAAAGTTAGCTTCACCTAATTGTCTCAGAAGCTGGGAAATGTTGCTTTCAAGCTAACTAAGTTGTCACACTGAATAAACTTGAGATTCTGTATCTGAGAAACCTATTGGGGACCAGGGAGGGTGGCAGAGGAGGTAGGTGATACTGGGTGACAATAAAGAATCTCTGCCACAAATAAGACAACCACTAGCCATTGAAGGGATGAACTTATTGGTTGCGTGACAGGTGCCTTCACAAATGTATGCCTCCTGGAGATGAGAGAGGGCCCCAGTGAGTTTGGTGGAGAAAGGTGTCTTTGGGAGTGGCCTTTGAAAGCATGGCATTCTTCTTCAGGCAACCTGGAGAGGCAGGAAGAACAAACACAAGAGATGAGAAGTGTTTCCCATGTTGTACTCTCCCTGGTGCTTCTGAAATTTCTTCAGTGTTCTAGAAATCCTCCATTGCTTAGAGCCAGCCGAGGACATTCCTACAGTGACAGTGAGAATGTTGACTGAGGTGATGCTATTTATAAGCCTAGTAAATGTCAGACCACTCACTGAAAAGCAGGGCAACCCACTCAGCAGTGAGGCTGGGACTACCTTGCTAACTCTGATGAGGCAGCCCTTCGTGCAGGGATTCCCCTCCATCCTTGCCATTTCTGGACTGCTTCTCATGGGTAAATGTCAACCAGCCACGTTTACTGGGAGAATCGGAAAGCAAAGGGCAAGCAGGGGATGTCTCCAAACTACAGAAAGGTTGTCCTATGGGGTTTTCAAATAGATATCTAGGTGGTTTCCGGGAATTAGAACAGAAACTCATTGCTAAGAATGTAGAAACATTAAATGCAGATTAACCTCATTATATGGGTGATTTTTCTAAATATCAGAACTGTCTAGGGATAGAGCCAGCTTGCTTTGGATGGGACATCTGGCTGAGGGGTCCTGAGCATGGCCCTGGTCAGGCAAAGCTGACCAGGACCTTGCCTCAGCCTCAGCTTCTCCACCTCTGAGACAGTGACAGTGAGAATGTAATAGTAATAACACATATCCCTCTGGGCTGTGAGGATTAGAAAAGGTGAATCAGAGGAATTCCACAGTCGATCTGGTGGAGCGGGGAGGTGGCAGGAATCAGTCTAACACGGCTTTTTGGTGAAGATGGATTCTGAGAAAGGCATTGCTAGGCATCTCATCATCGGGCAAACATCACAGACTGCACGGCTATGACATCACCAGGCAATGTATTAAGGCATTCATGGAGGTGCTGATTGCACGTGAAGACTGGTGCTGAGCGCAGCGTGATTATGCAGCACATGACTGCACACACATCATAGGCAAGGAGCTCCCTAGTCGCTAATACAGGCTGAATGACTCCTCAATGCAAATGCTCCAGAGGGAGTCGGGGATGGATGCTTGTAATTGTGAAAGACTCTTAAGGCTTGAGCAAATTTTTCTTCCCAGGCAAGCATCTTGCTTTGGGTTCGGTTTTGTATAAAGATGTTGCTGATGGGGCCATTTCAGAGCGGGGTGCTTGTGATGATTTTTGACACACTTTCTTTGTAAAGCTCTTTAGAGTTTCTTTAAAATACATTTTGCTGAGCTATGAAATGAAAAACATCTATCTGCTCCCAGCTAGCTGGACCTGGATTATTTGTGGCCTGAAATGCTTTAGTCAAGGATTAGAGGGGCCATGTCAGTTAGCAGTCACAGCTCTTGAGACTAGGGATGGGGAGTTTGGAAGCAGCAGGCGCCACATGATGAGATGACCCAAGCATGGAGGCATGTGTGTCCCTCAACTCCCCCTGGGCCCATCCGCAGGCTTTCACACGGCTGATGGCATTCCAAAGCCAGCAGAGCTGCAGTCCAGCATTGGGGCCAAGAGGACAAAGGGTCAATCTTTAATTGTATATGTGTCAGGGAATCACATAATACCCAACAGATATGTATAATCTTCACTTGCCAGTTGCAAGTCCAAGTTATGGAGCAATATGTGTTCTAGTAGCTTAGCGTTTATAACACTGGCATCTCATCTCAGAGCACTCATTTGAATCCTGGCTGCTCCACTTCCAATCTGCTCCCTGCTCATGTACCTGGAAAGGAACAAATGATGATCTACGTGCCTGAGCGCCTTTACCCATGTGGGAAAGCTGGATGTTGTCCCTGGGTGTGACTGTCACGACCATTAGGGGAGTGAGCCACTAGATGGAGGATCTATCTCATCTCTGCCACTTGGCCTCTAAAATAAATTTAAAAAATAAGTAAACATGTTATGTTATGAATGTTATATGTTGTGTATAAACTAAAATTGAAGTGTAGGTGAGGTGGTCACAGAAGGTGGCTGGGAACTCGCATTTACTTTTAACATATTGGTTACTCATTACTATGTCAATTAATCCCATAATGATGTAAATTTTTGCTGATGGTATGTTGGAGCTTTCAATTGACTGGGATGATACTCTGCTGGCTCTGTCTTCAGACCAGAGAGGGTATACCTAAGAAGCCGTTGAACTTGACGGGACAATAAGATGCTGGACTCTATGTTTGGTATACGCTTGCAATGGGGGAATCTCAACTGAACTTGAGCTGTGGTTATGCAACTAGGTGGAGGAATCCACCATGGTGGGAGGGTTTGGGGAGGGGTGGGGAGAACCCAAGTATCTATGTAACTGTGTCACATAATACAATGTAATTAATGAAGTAAAAATAATAAATAATAAAAAAATAAGTAAAAATTTAAGGTAAAAGTAAACTTGAAAGATAACTTTTAAAAAATATTTATTTTATCTTAATTTGGAATACAGAGTTATACAGATAGATAAAGCTTCCATCCACTGGTTCACTCCCCAAATGGTCGCAACAGCTGTAGCTGAACTGATTCAAAACCAGGAGCCAGTAGCTTCTTCTGGGTGTCCCATGTGACTGCTGGGGTCCAAGGTCTTGAGCCATTCTATAACATTTTCCCAGGTCATAAGCACGGAACTGGAGTGGAAATGGAGCAGCCAGGACATGAACCAGTACCCACTTAGGATGCTGGTACTGTAGGTGGAAGCTTAGCTTACTACACTATATTGATATAGTCCCTAAAAAATAACTTTCAAATAAACATTTTAAAAATCTTGTGATATAGTATGTCTATTAGACATAGATGGTGAACACATCTTAAGTATACAATTCGATGATGTTTTACAGATGTGTTCTTCATGTTGGCACCATCTGTGCCAAAGTGCTGTCACCACCTCAGAAAACCCTGTCCTCTTTCCCAGTGAGGGGACCCACCCACCCATTGAAGGTAAGCATCATTCTGAACTCCAAAATCACACTTTGGTTTTGTTCTTTGTTTTTCTTCATGCGAAAGGAATTGTACAGTGTACATTCTGCTATGGTCATCTTTCTATCAGCATAAGATCTTAGGGACTCATTCATGTTTTAGCATCTAGCAGTGCTTTGTTCTTTTATACTATTATGCAGTCATCATTTGTACATCTAAGTATGGTTTTTCCAGAGTTAAGATCCCAAGTTGTGTAGATATGTGAATTGGCCACAAGGTAAAGATATGAATTAAGGAGGTTTTCAGTGGAACACTAAAAGCAGGTTGCAGTGAGAATTTGACTGCGACTTATAGCTGGCATGTGACTGCACTATTGAGAACATGAAACTTTGCCTTGTTATCAGTATTCCGCAACTTAACTTCTCTTCCTTTAGAGTAGTCAATTTGCTTAGTCAACAGAAGGCAAGCCAACCCCTGACCTCTTAGGTAACCCTGGAGGGCCCTGGAGATCACATCTACCAAGAGGACATCAGGAATTGCTGGGCTCTTCCCAGGAGTTTGAAATGTTTCCTGATTGCTGAAGATGCCTCAGTTTGTTTCTCCATTTGTTTGTTGATGAACGTTTGTCTGTAATTGCCATTATTACAAGCTTCACCTCCATCATGTGTCAATGCAGCCAGTTCACTTGAGTGTATCTCTAGAAGTGGAATTGCTGGTTCTTAGAAAGATCTTATATTCAGTTTTAGCAGACAAATCTTTTTTGCTGAGGTTGCAATGCCATTTTAAATTCTTCATTATAAATATAATTTGTTTTGATTAATCTTTTTGAGAGATGAAGAGTGATATGGGGTAGGGATAGAGAAGGAGCTCCCTTTTGCTGGTTCACTCTCAAACACAACAGGTAGCAAGGGCTGAAGCTAGGAACCCAGAAATCAACCACGGTCTCCCACTTGTGTCGCAGGAACCCAACTGCTTGAGTCGTTACTGTTGTTTCCCATGATTGGAATTATGAGGAAACTGTAATCAGGAGCTGGAGCCTGGACTCCAATCCAGACACTCCAATATGGACTGTAGGCCGGACACTTGTCCTTCAGTCTGCCATTTTAAACTCCTATGTCTGATCATTTCAGGTCTACTTGCCTACTAACATTCGGTGCTGTTGGCTTTCACATCTGAGCTGTTTGAGAGTTATGCAGGCACTGTTGGCTGTCCTCACCTCAGTCACCGATTGTCACCCTTCCATATGCCTGAGGATTACCTGGGACGCATGTTCGGTGTGTAGATTCAGAAGCGCAGCCTGCACCCTGAGGTTCTGACACCGCAGTTCTGCCTTGAGCTCAGAAGTCAACGCTGTTCAGCAGCATTTCTTATTAAGAGACGATTCCGAGAAGTGCAGGCTTCAATGCATCTTGACTGTTTACTCGGAGTTGCTGTGAGCTGTGGCTTTCATTAGTGTGCATCCTGCTTGAGAGAAGGTGACAACCCAGGTCAGTTCACAGGCCTCTGGACATAGAATAGCAGTAAAAACCGAACAAACCAAAACAAAAGCACCTTGGAACTCAAGTTCCAGTACAATCCTTCAGATTCAGGTGTGTGTTTCCAGTTGGCAAATGGATAATTGGAGGCACTGAGAGGTAGGGAGGTTTTCCAAAAACTCACAGTAAGGAAGCATGATGTACAACGAACAGTTTATGCTGAGAGCTGAGTTCCAGCCTTAACATTTTTCTCAGTCATGTTCCTACTAGTAGAAACCCATTGTTCCCCAAGTTGAAGTCTTCAGTGAAACCCAAAATATGAAGCAAATGATAATTGGGCTGTGCTAGAAGGGCGTTCAGGACCAAGAGCAGAGTGGCTTACCCACACAAGCTCTTGGGCCTGAAACCTTCCCCTGTGCCCTGCAACAAGGGCTTACAGATCCTAGGGGCTTCAGCACAGTTGCTCAGGAGCCCTGAGGACAGGTGCACGATGGAGAGCCACACCCTTTGGTTTAGTTAAGAAAATGACCATCTACAATCTGCAATCCCTCTTAAGCTGGTTACGATGGGAGAATGAAGTACAACCCAGGAAGCCACAAAGTGTGCTAGTTAGAAAAGCAGCAGCTTTGCGGGTGGGTGAGTGTATGGCCCTAAGGCTGTCTCCAAATGGAGGACCCAGGGGCTGTGGAGCCTTGCGGGGCTTCACCACTAGAGAGCAAGTAGAAGAAAACACAACTGTTTCTCAAGAGAGGCTTTTTCCAAAGTCCACCTGAAACCATTTAGCCCATTAGTGTTCTCTCATTCAAACAGGGCAAGTGGTCTGATAGAAACCAATCTGCATGTCCCTGGCCATCCACCCCGGGCTGTCCAAGGCAATCATTCCACCTTCTCAGCCTGTTTTAACATCTGTGTGTTTCTGACAATGAGCACAGACAAGGCAAGACAATGAGCCACCTAGATGCCATACATGCTCTATAAAAACTGCATCTCCTTCCCTAGGTCCTCTGCTGAGCAAATCCCATGCCATGAGGATCCAGTGGTCATTGCAGAAGTGTGTCACAGTGAAGGTGATCTAACTTTCCCCTCTGCTCTCTTTCTGAGACCCAGATGAGCCATTCCAAGCTTCAGCACAGACCAAGTGGGAGAGGGCAAGGATGATGTCAATGACTGGAGAAAGACATGGGTGAACAGCAACCGCTATACACACAGGAGGATGAGATCATTGCTTCTGCTATTTCAGGAGCAGAATCAGCACCCCAGTGAATTGCAGGGGTCGGCCTCAGGGGAGCTGCAACATCAGCTGACTTGTAATAACAGTGATCACCAACACACTGAGCTCTCTGTGCATGTCTAACATTGGGTCAAGCAGTTTGTATACATGGTCTCTTGTGCCTTCACTGCAACCCTGTGGCAGGTATCACTGCTACCTTCTCCTACAGGTAGCACTGAGGTGCTAGTGCACACACCTTCCCCAAGGTGGCTCAGCTGACAAGCAAGGAAGTGGACTTTCCTAGGCTCACACAACACTGTGGGCTTGAGGGCTCTAACAGTTCATATACAAGAGTTTGCTTTTTCTTGATCTTGATAGAACTTATTGGAGACCAGGATCCTGATGTCATAATTCTTCCCTCCCTAGAGTGTTGTCCTCAGCATGTTTGCTGAGGGCATAACATCTTTCACCATGAGATCTTCATCCTACTGGCTGGAAGGAGGCAGGTTAGAAGAGGCACTTTGTCTCCATCTCTTCTAACCACACATTATGGGCAGAATTGATGCTCATACCTAGCAGCAAGAGAGGCAACGGAATGAGTTAAAATGTGTGCTCTTGGTTGCTGATGGGATAGGGAGTGTAAGTGACCACTCAGTATCCTCGGTCACCATCACTAGTAGTGTGGTACTACTGCACTATTGACTTGGGATTCAGATGCATTGGACAAAGTATGTTAGGACTTGGGTGTTCAAGGTAAACATGAGCTTCAGCTTAAAGTTTCTGCAAGCACCTGTTGTTACTTTGGGAAATAGCTGTGAAGTCATGATACAGGACTCACAAATATAGCCCTACAGACATGGAGATAGCATTAGCTGAGCACCTACTTTGTACAAGGTACTGACCTAGATACTTCCAATGCAACATACTATGAAATTTTATCATGTGAGTATTTGGCACAGCAGTTAGTTGCCCCTTGGGATGCCCACATTTTATTGTGGAGTCCCTGGATTTGAATCCTGCCACTGCTTCTTGCTGTAGCACATCCTTGGACATGCCAGGGGATGGATTGAGTACTTGAGTCCTTGCACACACATGGGAGATCTGAAGTGAGTCACAGGATCCTGACCTCAGGCTGACCTAGCCCTGACTGTTGTGGGCACTTGAATAGAGGATCTCTATTTGTCTCTGTCTCCCTACCTTTCTAGTAAGTGAAAATAAACATAAAATTAAAAAAAACTTCTTAACCCAGCACTTGACTAGATGTGAAATGATTTGTCTAAGTTCCTGTGTTTATTAAATGGCCAGAAAAAGATTTCAAGTCCTGGTAGTGAGACCTTAGGCAGATTTTTTTTTTAATTTCTCTGTACCTGTGACATCCTCTTTTATAAACTGGAGCCACCCTACCAGACACCTGTGGGCCAGAGAAGCCTTTAAAACAGTTGATGCACCTGAATTAGGGGCCTGGCAAAACCAGGCGCTCAGCAGTTACACATTGTCAGTGCTGTTGTTAGTAATGTGAACAATGTTGTCTTTCCACTCTACCCATCCTCCCTCAGACGTGCATGTAATTGATAAATGCTATATGAGAATACAGATGGGGTAGGAATGTAGATCAAGAGGAGAAAGCTCTTACAGAGGCTCAAAAGGAAGCATTTTGCTGGATACTAATGCAGAACAGGGTTCTAACAGTCAGAGGTAGGGGTGGGATGGAAGGCAGAAGTCCTTCTAGGGAGAGAGGTCTGCTTGAGAAAAAGGTATTGGAAAAGGAGATAGCATGTGTGTGGTGGGGCAGGGAAACAGTGTAGGTGAGAAATTTCAGTGGGAGGTGAGGTAGAAGGGGTGGGGTGGACTGAAGCAAGCTCATTTAAAAAGGTTGGCTTTTTACCTGCAGGCAATGGGGAGCCCTCCAAGGTTTTCATCATCACTGTTCCCTAAGCAAGATTGCCATGGCAACAGCTCTGGGGATGCCTGGGAGAGGCCGGGATGATGGAGAGGCCAGCTTCCTAAGTAGTGCTCTGGTTTAGGTAAGAGATAATGAGGGTGTACATGAGAGCTATAGTATGGGGGAAACCTGGAAGGGACTAGGTGAGGACAGCCGTGGAGGAAGATGATGGGCTCCTGTGGTTCTACAGATTGAAGGAACGGCAGAGAGCATGGAGGAGCCGATGCCCAATTGTGCTGTCTGAAGCAAAGACTCCAAATAATTTGAGTCTCATCACTCATTTCCTGTCTTCCTGTTAGGACAAATTACTAAAGTATTTATTTTCCCTAACTTCTTCTAACTTGACCTTGAACTCTTCACTCATGCACTGAGTTGGCCATAGGTTCAGTGTCTACATTAAATATATTCAGTAGGAAATATATTATGGCTGCTTTCAACACTATCTGTATGGGCAAGGTGTAGAGCAGGCTGAGTAACGGAGATGTGTGTAAAGGCTAATGTGGGCAAACTGTTACATTCCTCCTTGGAGACAGTCTGACAGGACAGGACGGTGTGGTGTGAAGGAAAAACACTCTAGTTCTATCTTGGTGTTCTGCCATCCTCAACATGTAGCTTTTATCTCATGATCCAAAATGGCTGCAGCTCCTGCCATCAAACCAGCAGGTATGGGGAGAGGAAAAGAGGGCTTTTCTTCACTTTCAGATAATAACTCAGAAGTTGTATCTGTCCCTTCTATTCATACCCTTATGTTTGCACTTGTTCTTATGACTACACACCTGCATGGAAGGCTGGCAGACGTTGTCCTTAATTGGATGTGTAAGTACCAAGATTTTATACCTCCCACAATGAAGGGAATTGGGGGGAGGGGCAAGAGTCATTTGTATCAGGGTGAATGCATTTAGTCTAGCAGTTAAAATGCTGGTTAAAACGATGCCTCCTACGTTGTAGTACCAGCTCTGGGTCCTGCTTCCCACACCCTGCTAAATCAACGTTTGGGTTCCTGACATCCACTTGAAAAACTTGGACTGAGTTCCCAGTTCCCAACGTCAACCTTGGACTGGCCCTGGCTATTGTGATTATCTGGGAAGTGAATAAGCACATGGTATCCTTCTGTCTCTTTGCCATATCTCTGTGCTTCTCAAAAAAATAATAAATAAAAATAAGGGTAAATATAATCAATGCAGTCGACAGAATCATGACAAGTTCAGGGGATATCAGGATAAAGCAGCATATGTTCTTGCTTCCAAGGAATTTTCAGCCTAAATCAGGGAAGTGAGAGGAATGGGTAAAGAAGTCAATGTCAAGAGGTGTCATGCTGGGTAGGATAGGTGAGTAGAAACAGCTCAGTGTACTAAGTTACAAAGAAGAAAACCAGCAAACTTAGGGCAGGAGATATCTTCAATAAGAAGTTGAAGCTCAGCTGAGTTTGGGAACATGGTAGATGTTAAGGAGGAGCTTTGAGGACTAGAGGAGAACCTAAGCAAAGATGGGCAGTTTAGAAACAACTTTGCATACTTGGGAAGATAGGCACAGGCAAGGGTGGAGATGGGGTTGGTGCAGGATGAAGCTGCCAGAGGCGGGGCCATCCAGGTCTGGGGATCTTGAATTTAACTGCATAGAAAATGGTGCTTATGGGCCCAGCGGCGTGGCCTAGTGGCTAAAGTCCTCGCCTTGAATGCCCCGGGATCCCATAAGGGCGCCGGTTCTAATCCCGGCAGCTCCACTTCCCATCCAGCTCCCTGCTTGTGGCCTGGGAAAGCAGTCGAGGACGGCCCAAAGTCTTGGGACCCTGCACCCGTGTGGGAGACCCGGAAGAGGATCTGGGTCCCTGGCTTTGGATCGGCGCAGCACTGGCTGTTGCGGTCACTTGGGGACTGAATCATCGGATGGAAGATCTTCCTCTCTGTCTCTCCTCCTTTCTGTATACCTGACTTTGCAATAAAAATAAATAAATCTCAAAAAGAAAAAAAGAAAGTGGTGCTTACTTCCCAGATTTTAATACTGATGGCTAAAGCAGTGAGGCTATCTGTGACATCACTAGATTTTCATTTTTGGAAGACAGCTTTGGGTGAACTAGCAGTGTGGACTAGAGTAGAAGTAGGAGATCACATTTATAGCAGCCTAGGTTTTCTTCATGGACCCTAATGTTTAATGTTAAACATAATCTTCCATGATATAATACATCTCATAAATAAAGCAAGAGATGTTTTATTTAAAATCAATTCAAGTTACAGATGATTTTAGAAGACCAGTGTAAATTGCTTTTCCCTTGTCATTGCTTTTTAATTTTTTTTTCTAATGGCCCAGATTTTCTTTCCCATTTGCTTCTGCCTCTTAGTGTTGAAGCCTACACACTGGCATTTAGATAGAGTGGTGTGCACTTCTGCATGTTGACTGGATCCTGGGAGGGCTGGGGGACAGCACACCATGACTCCCTCCAGCTGCACCACACTCAGCACCACAGGGAACAGTGGTGGCTTCCAAGTCACTGACAAGTGACATGTGAGTGAGCCAGGGGATTCTCATTGTCTCACTGTGAAAAAACCCAGCCACGCCACAGTCAGTGGTGTGCCAGTGCCCAAAGCCATTGAGCCAAGCAGCAGCGCAAAATCAGGAGCTAGGACACCATGCTGCGCATTCCATGTACTTCCCCTTTGATAGGATCAAAGGTCACCACCCAGTCCTGAAGTCTCCTCTGATCTTCTCTTTCACTCTACCCAAGTGCTCTGCATGAAATGGTCACCTTGCGATGTCCTGCAGCTCTAAATGTTCATGATGTGTAGGGTTTGCCATATAATATTTGGGGGATATTTCTCTACTAGGACATGCATTCCATGAAATAAGCACTTGGCCAACCACATGTTTATTTCATGAAAATTTCCCAGTCTCGGTATTATGTCTGTAAGATGAGGCCCATCCAGACCACAGACTTCTTGGTTATGTGTAGGAACCATGATTGTCTATGTCCCTCTCAATGTGCTGGGCGTAATTGGAGCTTTAGCTTTTGGTTCTTACACAGTATCTTGAAGAACCTCTCTGAACTTTAGTGGACACTTCCGGTCAATTCCTTCAGATGGATTCTAAATTGAAAATATTCCAGGAGGATGCCTAATACACATTTCAGAATTAAAATCAAAAGAAAATACAGATTGACTGTCCACCAGTGCCACAAAATTACACATACCACATTATACACACATCTGTACCCACCACACTATACATGCAGAGATGCATACAGAGACTGTTTCTCTGTCTTGCACACACATCACACAAGAACACACATAGCCTTTCTACTTCACCCTTCATCTTAGCCTGTTCGCACCATCTCTCTGGACTCAGTTCCTCAAACCAAACCCTACCACTTAGCCTGAGCCACTCTTTCTCACCCTCCCATTCAAGCCGTCAGGACTACCTTCCTTCTAGAAATCCTAGAGCTGTTCACATCTATCTGTTGCCAGGATCTCCATCTCAGGCCAAGTACTCATTCCTCTTTTGACCCCCGAAGCAGCCGCTAGCTCATCTCCCTCTTAACTTAATAAGAAGGATGCTGGTGATCCATCAGCAAGGAAAATAAAGATTGCTTCTTTCAAGGAATTTACAGTAATAGAAACATGTCTATGTGAAACATCTGTAGAGTTCATGTTACACAAGGTAGGAAGTGCTATGGGACAAAGAACTGACAAATGGAGGGAGAGGGAGTTACAGGATGCAAGGTGACATAGAATGATTAGGCAACACGTCAGCAGTTTTTCCTGAAACGTAAGTTAAGCACAGAGCTATAGCCAAAACAATGCAGTGCACTTCTTACATTTTTAGCTACATTCAATTAGCAAGTAAACAAGCAAGTCTACTAGGGAAAGGTCAGGTAGTCACAAGTGACTTCCACAGATGTAATCAGGATGCTGCGGAAAGATGGACCAGGGGCTGCTTGAGTTGTTTATCTCATCTAATCCTTGTTGTTAGCTGTCTTATTACAAGATGAGTCTTATTAGCCACATTTGCCCAGGTTCACTCAGTGAACTCAGCACATCGTCACCACACTTACCGAAGAGTATTAGATGGTGTTTAGTTCATCAGCCATTCCTGCTCTGCTGGGATCTGTGTGAGGAGCAACAGCATCATGCCCAACCCAGAACCCTAAAGATCAGGTGTAACAACTCATGCAGACATCCAAATGAACGCATGCCTCTGCCACCATTTAGCTGCTGCTATAATGGACTTGAACTCTGAACTCCCTCACCATGGCAATGGACTGAAGCCAGAGTTCTGTGTTGGCTTTAAAAATAGTCACAAATTATTTTAATTTGTTTTGCACCTTGCTGAGTCTCAGTGAGTCTTGGCTCCTTTGACCAACATCATACATGTACAATGAATACACACTGATTTCTGAGGCTAAATCATAAAAGACAGTTTCTGAAGTATTCACAGGGTGCTTATCTGCAGTAAAACAAGCCCCCACCTACATCCTGACATAACCATACTGAGAAGGCCACGTACAGGTACTTGGGCCTGGCGTCCCAGGGGAGCCCAGCTTCCAACCACTCCCATGGCAGAAACCTTGTTAAAGTGGGATCCTCACCCCAAAGCTCACCTGGTTCTGCCCATTTCAGTGTCCAGCAGATTTCTGAGTCTCCCCAGCTGAGAACAGGACAAAGTAGGAGGAGATGACACTTTTCTCTGGGCCTTCTTGAAAGCGTGACCCCAGAGTTCTGTCATGTTGACTGACTGCTGGGTTCTCTGTTGATCTGCCATTCTTGAATGCAAACCTTGTGGGTACAGGAATTGTCACTTGTTATTTTTGTAGCTGTATTTCCAGTGCCTAATGTAATTTCTAGACTATAGGAGGATGCTTCAGAAAGTTCATGGAAAATGGGAGTAAAATGGTTTATTTCAATGTAAAAAAAAATGTAAAACCCATGAATAGAATTTTTTAGTAGTACAGATTTCTGTGAAATTTTTGAAGAACCCCTCATGAAAGTTGTGTGGTAACTATTTGCCAAGTGAATAAACAGAAGTATTTCCAAACAAACAAGGAGACTTGGGAGCACAGAGGAAAACTATACGCTAACGTGATTCCCATGGGGGAAAGCACAGGGACTCTCTGGACAAACAAGATGCTTCTGGAACTATTTGCTGCAACTACTTTTCCTCTTGCTTTCTGCTCCTCTCCCATCTCATTCATTGGAGAGTGAAACATTTTCCACAGTTTAGGTTATGTCTTAATTTGTCCTTGCCAAGCCTGGACAATCGCAGATATTGCCAGGGTCTCTGAAAGCATTAATGAATGAGCTCACATACATTGCAAACCTCAGAGCCAAGTTCTACTTCTGTGCAAGTAATACAAAACTGAGTTCTTAATTTAGAAAGGAAAAGATCAGCTGATTAATATGCAATGTCAGCAGCCTCATGGATTTGACGGTACAAAACAGAACTGCCTGTCCCTTAGTCCAGTCAATTTCCCGTTTATTATCATATTAGACCTAGGGCAGGGCAGATGGAAAATTTGAAGGACATCTCCAGCCATTAAGATGGGCATAAATCTTCCAGAATTGCATATAACTGCATGATACTCCTTGTTAACATATGTAGAAATGAGAATTTGTGTAATTTCTTGATCAAGCATGGGCTTTTTTTCTGATTCAATTGTGCCCCCATTCAGCTGGTCATTGGACTCTACTCCACAGCACTCAGGCTCCACCCCTGTTGATGTTCCTGTGGCTTTTAGGGCAGATACTGTTGAAAATTCCACTCCACGGTCCTGTCTCTGACTTTCCCTCTGGCTGAGAGCTTTCATCATCAATTGCTGATAAGCACAGTGATTTAGCTCCAGCACCATGGCCCCCTGGGTCCTGGATGTTGGTCCATGTAATCTTCAGAAGAGCAGCGAGAATCGCTACAGCGTCTTCACTTTGCTTAGGTTAGCAGAAGGCACAGGGTGCCTACCAACTGACTCAGCCCCAGCTAGAAACCAACAGAGTCAGACTTTGAACATAGATGTTGTTTCCCTCTGAAGAAAGAATTTTTCTAAAAATTAACAATAAAGTGGCATGTTTAGAACTCCTACTATGTGCTAGAAACTTTTTTGTGTTAAACATTTGCCATTTTAGAGCCGAATCATAAAACACACAGTTGTATTCCTATGTCACAACTTAGGAAACTAGGTCTCAGAAATACATGGTAAGCAAATTTGCTCAAGGTTAAGCTTTTGCTAATTTGTACAGCCAGACTCTACACAGTCTGCTGTCTTCTTATTTCATCTTTAAATCAATTTTACTTTTATTTTTAAAAATGGATTTGAAAGGCAGGGAAGAGAGGGAGCAGAAAGAGCAAGCTGCCATCCCCTGGTTCACTCTGTAAATATCCTCAAAGGCAAAGGCTGGGCCATGGCCACAGCCAGGAGTCAGAAACAATCCAGTCCTCGCAAGGGAGTGGCTGGAACCCAGTTACTAGAGCCGTCACTGCTGCCTCGCAGGGTTTGCATTAATAAGAAGCTGAGGTCAGGACCCTGAGCTACTCCAGTGTGGGATGTGAACCTTAACTGTTAGACTACCACCGGGTGGCAGGGGTTCAAATACCTGGAGCATCTTCCTCTACCTTCCCTAGGCAATTGGCAGAAAGCTGGATCTAAGAGCAGCTAGAACACAAGCATGTGGCCATATGAGATGTGGAGGCTTAATTTGCTCCATTAATCGCCATGATGCTGACCTGCCCCGCTCTTTGATCAAAGATGCTGAGCATCAGCCATGGAAAGCTTTCATTGGGGCCAACAGAGCATGTGTAGTCTTGCAAATAGGGAATGTGTGTCAGAGAAAGTAGTGTCCTATGACTTCGAGGGAGTCTTTAAACCTCTCCCACTCTCAGCTATGCCATCTACAAAAATGGGCTTATAGCACCCCTTTCTCCACAGCTCCCAAGACCATGGGAGGGCCCACTATAGAGCTGAATGGGGAAAGTCTCTGTCTCAGCTTTATAAAGGCCAGGTGGCTTCTCCACAATCTTCAGCTGACTGGACAAGAAGCCCCAGGTATTGTCCCCTGCTCCATAGCAACTGCTCCATAGCATGCTGCTGGGGATGCCCGCATACCAAATGGGAGTACCTAGAGTTGACTCCTGTCTCTGCTTCTGATCCCAGTTTCCTGCTAATGCACCCTGGGTGGCAGCTGGTGATGGCTCTGCTTAGTTGTGTTCCTGACATGCACATGGAGAACCTAGGTTGAGGCCCCAGAAACTGATTTCAGTCTGGCCCTGCTCCAGCTGTTGCAGGCATTTGGGTAGTCAAACTAGTGAATGGAAGATCTACTGTTGTCTCTGACTCTGCTCCCTCCCCCCTGTTGCTTACCAAATTAAACTGAAAATAAAATTTAAAAGCCACAGTGACACTAAAACGACGAAGCACACTCACTGCCAAAAGTGGCTGTGTTTAAATCCTTCTCTCCGCTGCTCCTGTCCCCATTTGTTTCTTTCCTCTCCACTTCTTCCGCCACCCTTCTTCCCATTTTCTGCCACCCTTCTTCCCACATTTCTTCCCGTACTCTCTGCTTCATTCCCCAGTCTTTCTCCTCGTCGCCCCCCAGTCTCCTCATCGCCCCCCAGTCTGTCTCCGCGTCACCGCCCCCAATCTTTCTTCGTCATCGTCATCTGTTCAGTCTGTCCGCCCATCCTTCCCCTGTCATCCACCAGTCTGTCAGTCCTGCTTTTACCGGCTACTTTTATATAGTTCTCCACCAATCACTTCTCCCCGTGGGTCCACTTGGCGCTATCTGATAAGCCAGCAATCACAGCAGGGGCATGAGCCTATCCCTGTGACTTCCTGTTTACCTGCTGGCAAGACCAGCTCCACCTCCTGGCCCTGGGCCAGCCGCCATCTTGCAATGGCCCCTATCAATCCCGGAGCAGCTTCAGCACCCTGCTCCCCACAACTAATCCTGTCATGTAATATGGTAAGACCAGTTCAGAGGAAAGCTTTAAAAATGCCAAACTATGTAGTCAGGTATGGATGTGGAAATAAATTTGATAAAGACTCAAAGTAAGATAGTTAATATTAAAGACCACAAAACTGTAACCTTTGGAGTTAATGTTTCTCTAGGTCATATATCAGTCTTACCTTTCCTGGAAAAGATCCCTTTCACCTCCAGTTAATTTTCTTCCCTGCAGAGACCTAAAAGAGCATCCATGACAGGTGGAAGTCATCGCAGGTGTAGACACGGATGGAATTGGATCATTCCTGGAAGGATTTGGGCACACCACTGCAAGTCCTCCACACAGTCTCCTTGATGAATTTCCAGGCTTCTCCTTGCTGTCATGAGCATCTGTTCTGCTCACTGTCTGCCAGGCGCTGACAGAGCTCAGCCCATAGGTCTCATCCTGAAGCCCCTGCCAGAAGGAGAAGTTGAAATTGGAAATGGAGTTTCTTGATGCTTGATTTCACGACATCATTTTCTTCATGAGGGCAGGGAGGGGACTTGATGGAGATAGTTTACTCTCCCCTGGGATGCTCTGTGGTCTATGGCTACTGGACGTTGGAGGAGAAACTAGCTGTTTAATCACCCAGCCCTTTGGGATCGCAGAGTTGTGTTTGAAGGGGAAGAGGATGTCCACAGCGACAGATTACTCATGGTGCTCATCCTAGGTGTGGGGCTCACTTCAAGATTTGGAGCACAGATTTAATTAGCCATAATACGGCCCAGGGAGACAATCAAGGGCATGTAATATTTTAATAGATTCTTTCAACTGGTTTCACTATTATTGCCACAAGGAATCAATAGAAAACACACATCAAGGTTAACAATTAGAGAAGAAGAAGGAGATCCCACCTTCTATTGCACAGTCACTTGGGTTGCACCCACAGGCACAGCTGGAGAGCAAGGTGGAAACTCAACACATGGCACAGAGCTCTTCCCTTAGAACAGGGCTGCGTCAAGCCATGGTTCTTTCAAACCCTGGGCGAGAGGACAGCACTGCTTCCCTAGAGCTGGGAGCTCCAGAGTCTGCCCCCATTTCGCTGAATTCAGTGGGTTTTCCTTTTCCTTCTTTTCCTCACTATCGTGCTTGTTGCTACCATTTATGAATTGCTCCCTCTTGTGACAGGTGTTCTGCATAGCACTTCCCTTTCCAGGGACCTGCAGGGTTTGCAAACCCAGCCTGGGACAGCCCCAGTTAAGACTGCTCGTGGTGGTTACAGAAAATCTTAAAGGTAACATCTGCTTGAAAGAGAGCCCCAACTCAAGATCAAGGAGACTTGGCTAGTCTTCTTTTGAGCCAGAACAATAAAGGATTGCTTTCATTTTTGTTCCCTTGATCAATCTGTACCATCAGAAAAAAAAAATGAAGTCAACTGAATTCTAAAGCATGCAATGTCACATACAGATTACATCATCTCATATTTAAATGATGTCCTGAGGGAAGGGAGATAATATATTAATGCAAAGACAATAACAACAGAGATCGAAGTTCAAAGGCAGTTGTGATGATATAGACAGGAATGACAATGTGGCCCAATGCATCATTGTGATGCACCAGTAAGTACCTGGCATTCTGTGACTAATTTTGAACCTCACCACTTCTATGTGGAGTAGATGTTATTCACATCCCTACTTTGCAGGAGAGAACTGAGTGTTACAAAGCACTCATGGCTCCCCAAGGCAGTTGAGAATTACCGAGACTTGAGGGTGAGTGTCCTGGCACAGTGGGGTAAGCTGTCACTTGCAATGCCAGCACCCATATCACAATACAAGATCAAGTGCTGGCTACTCCAGTTCCTAACCAATGCTCTACTTGATGTGCCTGAGAAGCAGCAAAAATTGCCTCCCCTCCCCCAGTTCTGAGCTCCCTGCCACCCATGTAGAAGAACCCAGTAGAGATCCTCCCAACTTCAGACCGGCCCGTCCAGGCTGTTGCAGACATTTGAAGCGTGAATCAGACCATGCAAGATTCTTTCGCTCTTTCTTTCTTTGTCACTTTGCTTTTCAAATCAATAAGTAAACACTTTTTAAATAAGAAGTACCATAATTGATATTGAAACCTTCTTCAAACACTAAAACTTGTGCCTTCATTGTCATCTCAAGAAATGCCTGCATTTTACTATCTTTTGTGACATTCCCTGGAGGAAAATTTTCTTTCAGGAGGAATACCTTTCTAATAATTCTATGCACAATATCCTTGGGACTTTGGAGAAAAAGCTGGTTTGAGCCTCTGCTCAGCATGGTTCTCTGCAAGTCCATGTTCAAGCTCGAAGCTGCTGGGTTGCACAGCTCGGACACAAAAGCAAAGTGAAGCAGGAATGGTGCCCCATACAGTGCCTGGCCTCAGACCATGCAGCCAGGAAGTGGTCCATACATTGGTTTTTCAACATGGGATTCCCTAAGGGCAAGTAGGTCCCTGACTGCAGGGCATATTCAAACAGAAATAAAAGGATTTGGATGTAGATTAAACTGGATCAGCACTGAAAGAGGGAGGAAGGGGCTGATAATGGGAGAGAACTCTCCAATCTATTCACTGACAACAGCCATCACTGCACACAGCACAAACAAGGAACCCAGAACCCACCCTGGGCCTCCTGTGTGGCTGGCAGGGACCTGAGTTCTTGAGGAACATCTTCTGCTTCCCTGGATGTGTACTGTCAAAAGGCTGGATGCAGAAGTGGAGCTGGGACCCAACTCTAGGCACCATGCTATGGTATGCAGGTGCAGCAAGTGACATCTTGGATTCACATCTTGGATTTTCTAGACTGGTCTTGCAACTTCTCAACAGGCTATGACAGTGCCATAGTGAGCTCATGTTATGGGATGAACTGTATCTTCCCAAAATCCACACTTTAAAGCCCACATCCCCATGACATCAAAAAGTGATAGTATTTGTAGACAAGACTTCAAAGGGGGCAACTGAGTAAAGAAAGAGCCAACAGGGTGGGTATTGGTTCACACTGGCTAACATCCTTGAGAGAAGAAGAAATCTGGACACAATAAGCAGATGCCAGTGTGGCAGGCACATAGTCGAAAGACTGCGCATAAACACAGCCGACTGCAAGCTAAGGAGGGAGGCCATGGGAAAAGCCAAAGACTCTAATAGGATCTCACACTTTCAGGCCCCGGAACTGTGAGAAAGTAAGTCCTGTGGTGAAACCCACCCAGTCTGGGAGAGTCAAGCATGTTGCTTGTTTATACCTACTGTGGATGGGTTGTAACATCACATGTAAATCACTGTCAGAAAACATGGAGTAACACTGGGCATGGCGACCAGAACTTCTCTTCTGACTACAAATATACTTTTAAGGTAGGGGCTGGCATTGTGACATAGCAGGTTAAATGCCAACTGTGAGGTCAATATCCCTTGTGGGTGCTGGTTCTAATCTCAACAGCTCTACTTCCAATCTAGCTAGTTGCTAATGTTGCTGGGAAAGCAGCAGAAGATGACCCAAGTGCTTGGGCACAGGTACTTACGTGGGAGACTGGAAGAAGCTCCTGGCTCTAATGCTGACTGTTGAGACCACTTGGGGAATAAGCCAGCAGATGGAAGATCTCCCTCTCCCTTTCTCTCTGCTTTTCATTTTTTTCCCTAAGCTCATGGTAAGATTCACATCATATCACTTCACAAATCGTAAGTGTCTCTGGGTGCCAGAGTTCGGCCGACATCAGCTCCTTTAATGCTGCATGTTGCTCCCAGGTGGTTCACATCCTCCTAATTTGGCAGGTGCAGCTGAGCCTGCTTACTAAACTTGCCCAGGGCCAACCACCTGGTGCTTCTCAGACCCAGATCCCCAGCCAGAGCAAGCACTCAGAAGGCAGAAATCTCCTGCTCAATATCATCGTGTGGAAATCTACAATCCTCACCTGGTTTCTTAGCCTTCAGTTGCTCCTGCCCAGGATTCCAACCTGGAGTGTCAGACCTTGGCCAAAGCAGCAATGGGCCCTCTACACTTCATTGTATGGCCACAGAGCATTTCTCCAGCTGGCATGGTGCATTTCTTCTTGTTGCCAAGGGAAGCAGAGCATTACAGTGTTTGTGGGGGCTGAGAAGTGAGGCATGAAGGCCTGCTCTCTTGGGAACAGGTCCTGCAGGTGCAAGAAGAGAGACAAACTCCTGAACTCCTTGTCTGAAGCCACAGTGTGGAACGGCTCTTCCTGCAAGCTCAGCTGCCTTACACAGGCAGGCTCTGGCCAGATACTGCTGAAGGAATGGACAAGGTCTCCTTAGCAGGAAAGACAGTGGATAATTGGAATATGTAAATGGCAATGGGAAGCCTTTCTAACCATCAGGACCCTAAGTGAATGAGCTTAATTTCATGGAAAGAAAGGCACAGATTGCCCAGGGAGCCAATAACTGGAGTTACAAGAGGGGCATTTGGTCACAACAGGAGCCCTCAGTCTTGAGGAAGGTTGGCTGAGTACTCGGTGCCTTCATTTCTGCCTTGAAAATGCCAAGTGACCTGTGGCCTAGCCCAGTGATGTCTTTAGGTACCAGTTCTTGACAGTGATGCTCCCGAAAAGATGCCCTGACACCTGCCCCTGTCCTCCAGGGCCGCACTGCATCCTTTCTGGCCCTTGGCACCTCTCAATAGGGCTCAGCTTTGGAACTGTTCCCACAGAATGACTCTCCCCCACTCTCACCCTGTGCAACCATCATCAGAGAGCTCTTCCTGAAAAAGCTGGAGTCACTGCAGTATGCCCTACCACATTGTGGTCCCCAGGTTCTTAGGCTTGGTGAGCTCTCTAGCACTGCCCAGGTGGCCCCCATCCAGGGCTGCTCACTACCAGCCACCTTCAACCATTTGCCCTGGGAACCTTAGGTTCTGTCCTACCTCCAAGTCTTATCCTATGTGGTGCCTCCCCCCTAGTAGAGCATGTTCAGTAACTGATATAACATGATGGTTAAAACACGAACTCTGGGGGTCATAGAACCTGACCAGATTCCCAGTATTGTCTTCTCTTAGCAGTATAACCTTGGGCTGTCAATGTTGTTTTCATTGCAGTCGGTAGGTAAAACATGCAATCACCATAATACTGATCTCATAACTTCACTGAAAGGATGAGAGGAAATCATATTTCTAAAGCATTCAGTCCAGGGCCAGGCATACGGTAAGTACGCAGTGCTGTGATGACGATGGTGATGATGGTAAGCACTTGACAAGAAGCAGGTATTTGACCAGCAATGGCCATACAGAGGTAAATAAATTGGCTTTGCCTATTTGTTTAAAACATATGTACAATTGAACATGGGGTTACTTAATTTTTCTTTGTCCTCTGTTTTCCATAGAGGTAAAACAAGGCATGAGGCCGGCAATCAGTAAGCACTCACTATCAGGATGAATGAGTGAATACATTAGATGAATGAACTGAATATCTTACCCAACATAATCATTCAAAGAAAGAGACCAACAAGACATTAGCAACATGCAAAATTAACTTAAAAGTTAATAGAAACACTGCCGTTGCAAGGCATAGGGAAGATCCATTTCCCACCTGCGAATGATTTCAGTTAAGTCCTATAATTGTTGCCATGTGGAGCAAAGGTGAGTGCCATTTGCCTTGGAGTCACACGTTTCTCATCATGCTCAATCTGAGCTGCCTTCATCCTGCTGTGTCCAGATGCCTGCCAGTATCGTGTGAGTGTATGTGGTATATCAGTCTACATAGCTCCATCTCAACATGGATCTGGAGGAGAACAGTTCTGGGGAGCAAGGCCGAGGCAAAGGGAGTAGGAGACACTAGCCTGTTAATGAGGCGACTGAGATCACTAAGCCCAAAGTCATAGATCCAGGACTACCAAAATGCCACACCTTAAGCGACTCTACTCTACTGCACCGTGAGTGCTGTCCTGTGGCCTGTAATACTTCATTCCTAGAAACGCTTTGCACCTGTAGATGGCCAGGACTCCTTGGTCCTAACACAGAGGGATCCAAAGTCCAGACGTGAAAACAAAAGTTGAGCATGAGCAAACTCAGCACTAGTTCAGCGCTTACTAAAGTTGATTTAAAAAAAAAGTAGAAGTTGGTTTAGAAGAATAGAAGATGCATTTGATGGTGTCTTGAGACCTTACTTTACAAACATGTTTGCTTTTGGCTAGGCTTGTTACCAAACCCAAGATTGGAGATTGCCTTGGCTCCCCATAAATGGCAAAGGATGCTTCCCTTTGGTGCAGAGAAAGGCCTGTCTTACTAGCTCCTGCCTGATTGTTTAGATTTAACTACTCCCAGGTCCAGAGCAATGCAGCTTAGGGTAAATTATTTGATTAGAAGCAGTCTTGTATGGAATTCTTCCATGGTGAATCAGGTATTCCTAACTGCATGAGGAGTGATGGCTGGGGAGATAACTCTATGCTCAGGACAGGCCTGTATTCCAGTGAGGACACGTGTTCACTCCCACCCGTGATGGAAGACACAGGGTCAACAACCTGCTGTGGATGGTTGACTGGTGCCTCAGAAGCTGTCATTCTCGGGGCTCAGGGTTAGGTTTGGCTGCTTGCAAGTCAGGCACCTGCTGCGGTCCTGTTGGCAGTTGCTGCTACCGGCTCATTAACAGAGGGTATTTCTGTATAACAAGGGACACAAAATATCATTTTCATTTTGTGGATTTATATCTAATAATTTCTGTACCATGATTTTTCATTTCTTGTGTGATGACAAAAGTAAATAAGTTTAGGGGATGGGGTAGGGGGCAGGTGGGCCACCAAGTGTGGCTCTGTGGCTCTGAGACTGCTGCTCAGTTGGGGGTAGGCAGAACTCTTGCCAGAGTACTGTTGTCATTATATGCCTATGACTCTAGGACATGGGATTACAGAGAAAGCCCCTTTGTCCTCCAGCACTCATTTCCAGGAAGCGCCTCACCTACATTGAAGAAAGAATTCATCTGTACATCTCAGTTGTAGAATAGGGATTTAGGAAAACACAAGCAAAGACATGAAGGGAAAAAGCATATGGCAAGTTTGAGGGTCAGCAGATGGTTGCCTTGCAACATCCACATAGAGCTGGGACTCAAAGCCAGGACTGGATGCCCTGTTGGTACCCTGGCCCTCTTGCCTGGTCCCGTGGATGCACTTAACTGTTGGTACCATGCCTGGCACCTGCAGCCCTCAGAGCCCAGACATCTCAGAGAAGACCCTTCCAATGAGATACAAATGTTTGATTTCTTATGGCAGACTGTGCTGTAGAGTGCTGTGATCACACAGTCCCACCAAACAACACTCTATTTTTTTTTTTTTTTGCTGATATTTCCAAGCTCTTTCTTAGAAACCTGCATAGCATTCTCCACTGCCCTATGAAACCATTAAAATAAGACTCAATGGCCTGGTGGTTTCCCTATCCCAGGATTTGAGTTTGATATTGACTTGACTTCATCCTTTGTGAGAGACATGAAAAGAAATGCTATGCTTTGTGTTGAAACATTAGCATTTGACGATTTGTGGCTCTGATCAAGAAAGAAATATCCTCCTGCACCTGAGGATCCAAATTGCCCCTTTGGATGTCTGAGCTTTGGAGTAAGGGCACGGTAACCAATCTTCATGTGTTCTTTCCATGTTATCTTTTACATTTTAAAATGTATATAAGTACATGCTTTTTAAAACAAAATTTATTTGACTAGTAGAAATACAGATAGAATGCACTTCATTTCCCAAGTGCCTACAATATCCAAGGCTTGGCCAGGACTTGGACTGGGATTGGGAGCTGGGAATTCAATCCAGGTCTTCCTGATGGGTGGCAGGAACTCTGGCTGCAGCCTTCAGTGCTGCCTCCCAGGGTCTACAGTGGTAGAAAGCTAGAGTCAGGTGTGACCCCTGGGATGGGATGTAGGCATTTGAACCCATGTCCTACCCACTAGGGAACACACCCCACCTCTTGCCTCACTTTCATCATTCAATCTGGTGAGGCTCCTTATGTTTAATCTGTGTTTATGTTAAACTGTTTCTTAAGGTGGACTTAAATTTCTTAAGGAATACTAAACCTTTTAAGAATAAAGACCTTCACAGGCATAAAAAACAAGAGAATCTCATCTGCAAACATTGCAGGCTTTATTGTGGGTTGTACATTGGGGGCTTCACATCCTTGTTTCATCTATGTGCTTGTTCACGCTGCACACAAGGGTTGAGACCTACTTCAGGACAGGTGCATGACCTGGTGTCAGGATGCCAAGGCATACAGGTAATGTTAGACAGTGGTAGATGTGAGGAGACTTTGAAAAGTTGGTTGAAAGATGGAATTAGTACAAAAAAAGAAAAATCACAATTTGTATTTTTTAAAACTCTTTCTCCACCAAAGAGTTTTAATGTCTCATTCCTCTTGCTATGAAGTTCTCACACAACATGCAGTTTCTGGGCACGTTCCCTTGTAGCACCGAGCGATTTATGTCTGTGCCAATACCAGTTTTTAGGGCTTCAGCCACACTACTGGGCTATCTCTGGAAACTTCCTGCTTGACCTTGAGACCCCTGAATGAGGTTCTTCCCTTTGGCACTGGTGGTCCTCCTAGGACCTCCCACCCCTCCTTTTTTAAAAAACGGTTTATGTATTTTTATTGGATAGGCAAGTTAATAGAGAGAAAGAGAGGCAGGGAAAGATATGTCATCCATTGGTTCTCTCCCCAAATGGCTGCAGTGATCAGAGCCAAACTGAGCTGAAGCCAAAGTCAGTAGAGGATGGCCCAAAGCCTTGAGACCCTGTACTTTCATGGGAGACCTGGAAGAGGTTCCAGGTTCTGGCCTTTGGTTTGGCTTATCTCTGCCCCCAGAGGCCGACTGGGGAGTGAATCAGCAAATGGAAGCTCTTCCTCTCTGTCTCTCCTTCTCTCTGCATATCTAGCTTTCCAATAAAAATAAAATAAATCTTTAAACTGATCCGAAGCCATCAGCCAGGAGCTTCTTCTAGGTCTCCCGTGTGGGTGCAGGATCCCAAGGCCCTGGGACATCCTCTGCTGTTTTCCCAGGCCATAAGCAGGGAGCTGGATGAGAAGTGGAACAACAGAGACAGGAATCAGTGCTGTTTGGGGATACCAGCGCTTAACGGTGGAGGATTAGTTGAATCATCGCGCCGGCTCATCCCCGCTTCCCATCCCATTCCCCTTCTCTCTGGGTTTCTTGGCCAGCTCCTCCAGGTAAAACCACAGCTGCCTTCAGGTCCTGCCATGATTCTTCCTTCCATTTACATCAGGGATAGATCCTTGGTCACGGACCCCTCCCTCCTGAGCAAATGGGCAGGTGCAGCGTGAGAACTGCAGGTGGTACCACGTACTATGGGGCAGCAGTGAGAGCTTCTCCAATCACGGTAAGGAAGGCGCAGGTGCATCGTGTTCTTTGTGGACCGTTTACAAGATGAAGCACTGGTGTCACTACCTTCAGAATCTGAAGCCAGGCTGCACCTTTGGGCTTGCTGCTGCTGCTGCGCTGCCTAGAAGGTTCTCCTGGGTGGTTACTGTGTGGCCTCAGCTTGTTGTGTGGTTCTGGGCTTGATATGTCACCTCCACCAGGAAGTCTTGCAGGACCACAGCTTTTAAGACCCGGGGTTGCCCACAGACTTTAGCGATGTAGGCAATCAGCCTGCATTCTTATTATTGTCTACCACTTTTCACCTGACCGTTGATTGGCCGCATCCGCTAAAAGGGCTCCGCTCCAAGCTTCTGCAGGGCAAAAGGTCTGTGGGGATGTTCACGCAGTTTGTGGGTGCAGTGGTTGACTTTCTTGGAGCGGCAAGAGCCAAGCAAGAAAGCATTGGGAGTGCTACTGTTCATTCCTTTCGCCCTCTGTACACCTGAGCCATAGGAGGTGCCATTCCAGGGCTGGGGAGGTGAGTACCTGGGGACCAGCACACACTTAGTACAGGAGAGGGAGGGAGGGAACCTGGAGCCCGGCCACCACACAGTGGAGCCATGCACTTGGCCTGGGCACACCTTACAATTTGGCTGCTATCCTGGAAACCAAGAACAGAGAGTGGGAGGGAGGGTGACCTGGCAGCGGCCACCAGCCAACGCGGTGAGGGAGCCCGAAGCCAACCCCTGCACCCGCCTTCGCTTCTCATGCCCTTCTGTGCTTACCCTCTTCTCCCTGCACACCCCACCCGGGAAAGCCCCAACGCCCACGGGAGTGCTGGGAGTCCCGCCTTGCAGCTACTGCGCGCATGGCCCTGGTGGCGCTGGGGACTGCGGCTCCAGAGATCTCGGGCTTTTCGGGGCTTGCAGAGGTGGGGGGCGCAGAAGAGGGCGGGGTGCTGTCCGGGCCTCCCGCCGCGACGGGGCGGGACAATGGGGCCCCACCCCGACGAGGATGGGCGGAGGCAGAAAGGGAGGCGGCATGCGCTCGGCCCGTGGCGCGCTCGCTCGCCTCTGCTGCGGGGCTGAGGTTGGAGCGGACGGGAGGGGCGCGGGTGGGAGCGCGGAGGAGGGAGGAGGAAGAGGCGGCGGCGGCGGCGCGTGTCGCGGGCGGGCGGGCGGCGGGCACCAGGCTTGTAAATAAACTGCGATGCTGTCTCGGGCTCGCCGGCCCGGGTGCCGCCGCCGCCGCCGCCCGGGAGCGCAGGTGCCAGGCTCCCACCGCCGCGCGTCCTAGCGCTTCCGAACGAGCCTCGTGCGCCCTCGCCAGCAGCCCGCAACCCTCAGCCCGAGCCCCTGAGGGTCCCGTGGCTGACCCGCGCGGGATGTGACCCCTCTCTCGTAACCCTCCGCCCGGCCGCCCCTGCCCCCCGGGGGGCGCCTGCCTGTGCCTGCTTGGGGGGGTGGGTGGGGAGAGGCGCGCGGATCATGGCATTGGAGTTCCCGGGCTTGCAGCAGCCGCCGCCGCCGCCTCGTCCACGCACCCCGGGTGCCCCTTCTTCCCCCAGCAGCAGCGGAAACGGCCAAGCAGCCGGCGGGGGCGAGGCAGATGGGACTCAAGGCTCGCAGGGCGGCGGGGGCGGCTGGCGGCGGCGGCGACGGGGGCGGCGGAGGCGGCGGGGCCGCTAACCCTACGGGAGGGGACACGGCCGCGGTGGCCGGCGACGAGGAACGGAAAGTGGGGCTGGCGCCGGGCGACGCGGAGCAAGTCACCTTGGCGCTGGGGGCCGGGGCCGACAAAGACGGGACCCTACTGCTGGAGGGCGGTGGCCGCGACGAGGGGCTGCGGAGGACCCAGCAGGGCATCGGGCTCCTGGCCAAGACCCCGCTGAGCCGCCCGGTCAAGAGGAACAACGCCAAGTGCCGGCGCATCCAAACTTTGATCTACGACGCCCTGGAGAGACCGCGGGGCTGGGCGCTGCTCTACCACGCGCTTGTGTGAGTACCGGGCCCGGGGACTTTGTGGCCGCGAGGTTGGGGTTCCGGGTGGGGCTGGAGCTGAGGCGTCTCTTGGCTCCGAAGCCAGGAGCCCTGTCGGGCTGGATGCAAGAGCTGGCGAGTAGCCCTGGGCGCGCGCTTTGGTGCTGAGCGTCGTTGCAAGCTCTCCAGACGCTGGGCAGCGGGGCTAGGAAACCGGCTGCCAGCTGCCTGGGCAGGGGGCGACCTGGCGCGCGGTGCGCGTTTGTGGTAACCCCTCAGGGTGTTAGTATTGAAGCGGAAGAGAATGATGCGGTTCTTTTTTCCCCTAACGTGGCGTTGGACAGGACCGGGGCTGAGGGGGGGGGGTCCTCCCGGAACGCGGGCTTTCTGCCTGGGCTGGCCACCTTCTGATGGGCTCGCTGAGTTGAAATGAAGCTCCCTAGAGTTGGGGGCGGGAGTGGTGCGCAGACCTTAGTGCATGTGTAGGTGTGCCTGTGTGAGAATCCATGTGCGTGCGAGTGTGGGTCTGTGTGCACATTGCCTGCTTGTTCAGTGCTTCCTGGATATTCGTACTAATGTGGAGAAGAACCACTGGTTGGAGGCTGGGGCTGGTCGAAGTGTACAGCTTTGGGTTCTTCCAGGGGAGTGTGTGTCTCAGCCTTGGCTGGGGGCTGGGCCTTGACGGGGCCAGAAGATGGGGCGGCTGGGGCTGATCTTGACTGATGAGTCTCCAGGATTTGGGTTCTGATTCCTTGGCTTCAGTTGCTTCCCCCTGTTTTGATCTGGCTGAAGTTCACCCTCAAGCACCTGGGAAGAATCTGCTAATCTGGATGGAAATGCAAGAGCAGAGGGAATGTAGCGCTCCCTTCTACACCAGACACTGAGGAGGATCAGAGGGAAGGTGGTCCTGGAGCCGTAGCAGCCAGAGCTGGCAATCCTGGCGTCCTGGGGGCTGTCAGGGTAGTCTCCTGGCTGTGGCTTAGCCATCGTGATGCCTGCTTCATAGGGACCGTTACCAGGGGAAGGGTCTTGACCTTTACACCCTCCCAACCTGTGTCTTCAGTATCGGATTTTCCTCTGGGCCTCCTCCAATTGAGGGATGATTGATGTAGTTTCAGAGGCTCAGGAAACCATGGAGTTCTTATCTTCCTCGGCTGCAAGTGCGTTTCTTGATTTGGCCACCAGGTGGGGGCGTGAACGCAGGACCTTAGCCTTAGCAACAGGTTTCTTCACTGAGGTTCCCCAAACCTTCAGAGGGTGCCTCCCTGGAAACGCAAGCACCCAGCAGAAGGTGCGCAATGGAGAGCATTCCGCTGTGAGCGCGGATTCTGAGTGACCCAGCCTTCGGCGTGCATGTGAAGGTACATCTGCGTTTGTTGGCCTGTTTTGGCAGTGAGCTGGTTGGGGAGAGGGCTTGGCAGTTACTGTCGTGCTCTCTTTGGTGATTAGAGGAATTAAGATGGAACTCCTATCTCTAGAGACGGCGAAGTGAACTGCGTCTTAAAATACGTGCCAGTGAAAATTAAGATCCGGCATGCCACTTGAGTGCACACAAGCATACACTGACTCACACGCCCTTTCTGATGTAGAGTGTTGAGGGGTCCCGCTGGATCCCTTCTTCCTTCAGTTACTGCCTTTCCCTCTGTGGGTGAGGGGTCCCGCTGGATCCCTTCTTCCTTCAGTTACTGCCTTTCCCTCTGTGGGTGAGGGGTCCCGCTGGATCCCTTCTTCCTTCAGTTACTGCCTTTCCCTCTGTGGGTGAGGGGTCCCGCTGGATCCCTTCTTCCTTCAGTTACTGCCTTTCCCTCTGTGGGTGAGTGATAACCAAGACCTGTTACTGACGGAGTCTTGGTTCTTGCTTATTCCTGAATGATTCCATTAGCCAGCAGCAAGGTTACTAATGCCAACACTGTGGCCTCAGGTTCCCAGCAAGCATCCAAGAAAACATAAGGCCTTGTGATAACAAGGATTCCCAATCCCCAGCCAAGCATTTTCACCCATACAACCATGGTCTGCATTTTATATAGGAAGAGGTGACAATCACTCGTTCAAGAGCTCACAGCTGAAGTTCTGCACCTTGCATTGAGGGGGTAGTGAGCACATCAACCCTGTTTCTGAGCCTGAATCTTTGTCAGTGATTGGATGTGGAGTGTCTGTGCATGTCACTGGGCACCCCCTTTTTCACGGGGTCTCATTGTAGTGCCTCTGCTTCACCTTCCGGGCTTATGATTGATAAATGATAGGAAGAGACTATTTGCAATCAAAGGAGGAGCCGGTTAGAATCCATGAAACCAGTGTTGGGCAAGTGTGGAATGTGCTGGCCTGTTGTGGATTTAGATGAATTGGGAGTTGTGCAGGGAAACCCACATTGGTTTGGGTTTCAGCTGCTAGTATCCAGCACTTAAGTTTAGAAAGTGAATGTGTCCTACACCTTTCCCCAAGCTTAGGAGGATGTCCAATCAAATGCATGAAATTGAACCTTTCATTGATGAAAAGCGGTTTTTCAAGGCATTGACATTCATGCTCTCAGCATCCATTTAACCTGTTCTAGGCTGTGGTTAATGGCAGATGGAAGCCAGACAATTGTCTGCCCATGAACTCAGTCTAGTGTATGATTTTTCTTTCTTTTTAAAATAAACCAGATCGTAAAGATGAGATTTTTTTCCCTCTTTTTGCTAAAGGTAGAATACAGTGAATGTGGAGATAAGTCCCCATCCTGCTTTGTTTATAGTAAACGCTCGTGCCCTGGCTCCTCCTGCAGCCTGCCCCCAGTTCTTGGAGTCACCATCTCTAGGAAATCTCTTCATGTTCCCCCAAGCTGGGCTAGGTGGCTTCTTCTGTAGCCTCCCCAGCCATAGTGTTTTGCACTGTGCCCCAGTTGGATTTGTTTACTACTTTGGGGGGTGTGTGATTCCTTGGCATCCCTAATCCCCAGTGGGCTGCAAAGCCTGTGGCAAGTATCAAGTAAGTGTCTACTGAATGGATGAGTGAAAGAATTCTCTGGATATGCTGGTTAATCAGACTGTTAATCAGAATTCCTGTCATCACAACAATAACCATAAGCAGCCAAGATCAGCATCATGAAAATGTCCTCCCTCTAAGTCTTACATTGTGGATAGTTTTAATTCCAATGAGATGTATCTTGTCTATCCTTGTGGCTCAAAGCAATTCTAGTGTGATCGACTTGGAATGCATATCTACGCTTGGCTTTGAGTCTCCATGATTTTTCACAAGACGACTTGTGGACAACCTGTGATGGGAGCAGAGTGGGAGTGGAGAGAAAGGAAAGAACTGATGGCAATGTCCTGGTACATGGTGAATTTTAGGCTTAGGGAAGATAGTATGTAGGTACATAAAATAGCCCAAACTTCAGCACTTAGGATTCATTATCTAATTCTGAATAGGGGTCTCCTTAAAGACCTTGCATATCAGGTACCATGATTATTGGACTGTGGGAGCTCCCCCTTTCCAGCTTGCTGGTGAAGTGATGCTGGCTTATGTGGACACTGTGGCTGGCTTTGCACTGATGGCCCTGGAGTCGGTCTGTCTAGAGCAGCTGGGTGTGATTGCTCATACTCCTGCCGACCCACCAAGGGGGTGGGAAGAAATGACCATTAATCCTATTCTGAGGTGGGCTGGCCCCGAGGACATCTGGATGGCCGAACTGAATGATGAGACGTTAGGATCAAACGGCTGTCCTGGGATGAAGAGGTTTTTGCCTGGGTGACGTGGCTGGGAGGATCTAAAGATCCCAAAGTTGAGGAGAGATGATGAACCCCCATTTACTTGATCAGTGATTAAGTCAAAGTTTGAGGTGGAAGAAAATTGGGTTTCCAAGCCTGTTTTACCCCTTTCAGCTGAGATGGTCTTAGACTAGTTGCTCTGTCACTTTCAGTTTCTTCTGAAAATGTTGTGAGCTGATCGCATGCTTCTGGGAAGCTGAAAGCACCTCACAGAGGAAATGCTCAGTCACAGGCAGTTGTTGGTGTTAGGAAAGTTACTCAGTCACCAGATTTCTCGAATGCTTTCTCTGGGCCAGACATTCTAGATACTGAAGACGCAGCAGTAAACAAGGCAATCCAGCTGCTTGGTGGAACCTGTGTCCTAGCAACAAGATGCAAGCAGAAATCTCAGGATTTGGTCATCTGGTCACCCCCCTCCCCTTCATCCAGACAGAGCAGAAGGAGTCCCTCTGTAAGTGCCTCAGTGGGTCCTGCCATCTGTGATTTATTACCAAAGGAACACTGGCTTGTTTTCCTAGATGAAGCAGGTTTCGTTTCTCTATTTTGCCCATACTGCTGCTTCTCTCCTTTCTCTTGATTTTTGGCCTTTCCAAACCAGGCTACCCTCAATTTTCCTCATCCCACTGAGCTCCCTCTATATTTCCTTCCCAAGTGTCAGGGTTTTTAGGAAGTTGTCACTTATTCTGTGACAAAAGCAAGGACATTTAGGGTTACATCTGGGTTTAGTGCAATTTTGATGGTTCCTTCAGGGTAACCTGGAATGATTTGTTCAAGTTCCTTGAATATCAGTTTATTTCTTGATATAGATGCGATCATGCTTGCTTCCCAGGTCACTCCAAAATGTAGTTGAAGCAATGGGTATAGAAACATCAGACCTGTCATAGCAGGAAATCAGCAGGCGTCTCCTCTTGCTCCCCTGTCCTGGTCTGCAACCTTCTAGCACCTATTGTGGTATCCACAAACTCCCCCTGCAAGATGAGTTCATTTCCTTTCTTAATATATCTTCAACTTCTGCCTTCCTCCTGACTTTCATCTTTGAGATGTGCTTTTTTTCTTTTTAATAAAAATTGCTTCTGTTCTTGCAAATTGCATGGAGGAGACACGAGAGAGGGATACAGAAACAGATCTCCCATCTACTGGTTCACTTTCCGAAAGGCTACTGTGTCTGGTGTTGAACTAGGATAAATCCACATGCTTCATCTGAGGCTCCCAGAGGCCTTGCATGAGCCAAGCACTTGGCTGTCTTTCATTGCTTCTCCAAGGCGATTAGGAGGACGACCTGAAGCAAAGCCACAGGTATGCTGGCGTTGCAGCCTGCAGTTTGACCTGCTGTGCTGTACCACTGATCCCATGATATTTTCAAGCCAGTCAAGCAGAATAAAGACAAGTAAGGATGAGAGCAGATCTCTGGGCAAGAGGATCCCTGACCACTCAGTGCAGTGTTCCATTGTTCGCCAGATGGGCTCACATCTGCCGGCCATTAGGGCTGCTGCAGAGGGTGGACAGTGTCTTTCTTGCGTAGAGGAGGCTGAGGTTCTGAGAAGTGTCATCTTCTGAGGCTCCTGGAAGTGCATATGTGGCCGAGCTGGGATGACATAGGAGTCCTTGCCCAGTGCTGCCCCCTTCACCATGCCAAAGCTGTGCTAGTGGAAGAGTAACTGGGATTTAAATACTACTCCTTGGGTGGGGAATTTTCTAGTCACATTTATGATCACTTCCCAGGAGAAACTCATTCCACTGATGGGCAGAACATACTTTGCCTATCAAGACTTCTTCAGCTTTGACCAGCATGTCTATCATGAAGCTGAAAGGTACGCTAAGAAAGAAATAGGGCAGATTCCACTTGGACCACAAATGTTAAACTTGCATGTAACCAGAAAAGTGGACATGGCTGTCCTTGTAGAATTCAGCAGAAATGTACCATATGCCAACATTGTACCTGTAGTGACCTTGTTCTGGTCATGTAACAGGCAAGTTTACATCTGGCCAGATGTCTGGTCTTTTCCCAAGAGTCTTGGCATGATGAACAGGTGAAGAGCACCATTTAAGAGGTCAAAGATAAAGCAACCGAATACAGTGCTTGATATTTGACTAAGTCCTTTATTGGGAAAAAAAAGAGATAAGAGCCTAGGGATAATGAAGGGGATCTAGTTGCAGCCTCTATATTAGATACCATTATTGGAATTTAATTTTTTGAGTGTGATAAGTTCATTGTGGAAGTTCTGTAGGTGGGAGCTCCATTTTCTAGAGATGCATGGTGCCATAGTGTCACAAGTAGTGATGTCTGCAGTTTACCTTCAACTGGTGCAGATGATTTTCTGTGTATGTGTATATGCACATGTGTGTGCATGCAGAGCAGAGGAAAAAGTGTGGCAAAAGTATTAAAAATTGGTGAATCTAGGCAAAAAGAATACATAGATTTATAGCTTTCTATTTTTTTTTAAAGATTTTTATTACAAAGTCAGATATACAGAGAAGAGGAGAGACAGAGAGGAAGATCTTCCGTCCAATGATTCACTCGCCAAGTGAGCCACAATGGGCCGGTGCGCGCCGATCCGATGCCGGGAACCAGGAACCTCTTCCGGGTCTCCCACGTGAGTGCAGGGTCCCAAAGCTTTGGGCCGTCCTCAAGTGCTTTCCCAGGCCACAAGCAGGGAGCTGGATGGGAAGTGGAGCTGCCGGGATTAGAACCAGCGCCCATATGGGATCCCGGTGCGTTCAAGGCGAGGACTTTAGCTGCTAGGCCACGCTGCCAGGCCCATAGCTTTCTATTTTTAAAAATACACGTAAATACTTTAAAAAGAATAAACAGACACGTAAATCACACTTGAATACTGATAAATGACATTGTATGAAGCCAGGCTTGAGAACCACTGGCTGAGCTGAACCGACTTTCTTAGACATGTGAGTCGTCTGTGGATGATGCTGCAGGTTCCTCTTAGCCTTGGACTTGGTCCAGGTAATGACAAACATGGTAGAAAGGTGCCATTCAGTGTGCTCAGTCCACTCATTTCCAGGCTGCACTTGCTGCCTCCCTTTGAGTGCCAAGTCTTGTACCAGGCTGTTGAGGGAGGTGAGCCAAAGTCCTTTCTCTTTGGATAAAGTCTTGTAACAACTGAATCTAAGCAGTCTGGCAACTGCAACAGTAGAATGTGAATGGGGAGCTCAAGAGAGCAGACCAGAGCAAGCATCATTAACACTCCTAGACTGCATCCAGGAGTTTTCTTCCAGTGTGGTGCAAGGAGCTGGGGATGAGGTGAGGGGTCTGATGTTAGCTTCCCTCTGGATACCTTTTTTTTTTTTACATTATTTGGAGCTTCTTTTCAAATTTTCATTCAGTTTTTAAGTCCATATATGTCTAAACACTTTGGAAACCCAGGAAAATCCTTTAGTCGTGGTGAAGTTCCTGTTCCGTTTTATCCTTTCCGTCTGGAGGCTCAGACAGGATGTAAGCCAGATGCCTGGAGTCCTTTAACAAGAGTGATAGTGGATGAGCAAAGAAAAGTTTTCTGCTTCAAATATGGCCAAAATAAATCCCCTTTTCACATTCTGTGCTCGTGGCTCTGGTTTTGGGTGGCCTAAGACACCTTGTCGGTTTGTCAAGAGTGCATCGAGTGACCTTTGCAAAGAGCTTCATTAATTGAATGTTTTAGACCCATCGGTGATCATAGCAAATGAAATGGACATTGCAATAACCCTTGTGTGGAATGGGTGTAGGAATCTCTTGAGCTGACAAGTGGGGGGATGCTTTGACAGGGACCCGTTGTGTAGCATTTGTAGAGTGCATTTTCCTGAAGCTGTGGGTTCCCAAATTGGGAATCTCAACTCTGCAGGATTGAAGCATTTGCACCGTGTGATCTGTCAGCTTCCATCTCCTGTGTCACCTGACCATCACTGCTTATTTTTATTCCGAATCTGTTAGCCATACAATTTGGTGCCATGGAGGCATTAGCTTCTCGGGGGCAAGCACCTTGTGGAAGAATGAAGAGAATAGAAAACTTGGAGATGCCAAGATTGAAATCTGGAGTTTCCAGGCTACCTCTGGACTTGTGAATGTCATAGGATGCCAAGGAAATTACAACGGCCAAACCGTAGACTTGTCGGAAAGGATGTTTCCTTTTGCCACACAAGGGATAGAAAGTTTTGTTCTCTTAAATTTTTTTTCATAGGATGCTGGGGTGTCTCAGGAACAAGCTTGCCTCTTGTATGTAGTCTGTGAGTGGATGAGAGAAGTTCTTATGGAGTCAGTTTTTGGCATCCCTTAAGTGGGCTCTTGTTGGCTTCCCCCTAAGAGGGGCTTCTCTCCAGGCTGCTAACCAACCACAGTGTTGGGGTCTTCTTTCCTCCACTCCTCTCTCCCCCTTGAAGAATCCCATAAGATCATCAGAGCATAACAGTAGAGCAGAAGTGAATAAACCCAGCCTATTGATGCTAACTGGCACTTTTACATCTTTCCATAGTTCATCATGTCACCTCTTTGAATGTACCACCGTCTGATCTGTGTAGGGTTACTTGCTACCAGTATGTGCATACCATGTGCACTATGATATTGCAGAAACCACGAGAGCAACTGCAGTACCTTCTTATAAATGACTGTGTCCAGTATTGGTTATTACTGTACTGGTGAAGCAGGCAGTCAAGCCATAACGAAAGGCTGATTTGCTGATGACCTCTTGAGTTGCTTGTAAGCTCTGTTTTAGTTAAATTTTACGCTGATGCTTTTATGAGGGGATGGGTAAAATCTTGTCCCACAAGACTTGAAATACTGAGCTGGGTAAGTGCTCATCCAGTCCAGGCTGTCTGTCTTTGTTGTCTTCCACTTGCTATTGCCCCTTCCTACAACCCCACTTCTGCTTCGTCTCATTCCACATACTCAGTTACAGATGCTGTTCACCCAGGGACACCAGTGTAAAAATGAAGCCAGTAGCCTCAGTCATCAGCCCAGCTAATGGATTATTTATTAGCAGTTGATGAGATATATGGACATAGCACAGAGAGAAGCACTTGCTAGAATGAAAACCAAACAGGCTGTCAGAGCCAGAAGGGACTGCACAAAAGGGGACACTGAGGCCCAGAAATCTTAGAAACGTTTCTAAAATCCCCATGCTGGCTGAGGGAGGGAACACACTAGGACTCCTTCCCCTGTGGTTTCCCAAGGTGTTCCCTGGCAGTCTTGACCCTATAGAGTAGACTGACCGATGGCTTGGGTCCTCCAGGCTTGCAGCTGTCTCATGACCTGAGTCCAGCCTGTCCATCAGGTCTCTGCTCCATGCAGTCTTTTCCTTGGTCTGACCAATCTGGGGATATTTCTATGGCAAGGCAAGTTACTACTCAAGGCTACACTTTGACCCAGATTCTTGTGAATTGTTTTTCAATTATTAGAATAAAGTGTCAAAATGGACAGACTGCCCAATCAAGCATCTGTCTGGGGACTCCAGGGGAAAGCTGGCTGGAAGGGCTTCTCTTCCTGCTCAGATAGCACAGCACAAATCCTCTTGTCCATTCTCACCTCCCCAATATGATCTAGTTATGTTGAGAATTCCATAAGGCAGTCCCCGTTGCCATTACATGCAACATCAAGTTGAGGTACTGACAACCGTTATGTGAATGACAGCTAGGTATCTGCTGGCTTGTCTTAAAAGTCACTTATGGTGTGACACCACCCTTTGTGCCATTCCTGATTTTCACCAGTTCTTGACACTCCTGGTTTATTTTTCCATGCTTTAGTCCAAGCATTCTAGATAATTCTCCTATGCTTGTCTGGCTACCAAGAGACCTAGGTTCTCCTAAGTTTTCTGTTGTCTTGCTCTCTAGACTCCTGTTAGTCATCTTACTTTTTATAGCCTCAGTATCCACATCTGAGAAATAGATCTGATATTCCATGGCTCCTCTTGTGGTCCTGCTTAACTCAATGCTGTAGCAATCTGCTTCAATCACATTTTAGTTTACACCTGCCACCCTCCCCCTGACCCCAGAAGCCTGTTTTGAGGCTAGGACCTCATTTGCATGTCACTTATTTAACAGAGTTGCTTTATCTTGCCTTTATTTTTTAAATCTCCTTTTTTAGGAGTCTTTTAATATCATGGTTACATGTTGTGTGTGGTCACATTTGTCTGGGCTTGAAACATAAGAAACGTAGTATTTTTTCCTGACCTATCCCATCCTGTACGAATGACTTTTACTTCCTTGAAGGCAGTATCATCCCTATCGAGAATAACAGATTTAGGAGTTGATTCTGAAAAAGAGAGAAATAAGTACATGCGAGAAAACCAGTAATGACAGAGGAAGCATCCCGTAAGAGTGAATTAGGAAACAGGTAACTGCGGGAGCAGTTGCAGCTTAGTCTTTGGGAATCATGGAGTGTGTTGTAGAACATCCCAGGATGTTCAGTCAAGGAATTGGGCAAGGGCTGCTTCCAGAAGCCAGAAATGTGTCTGAGCCATAACCTGTGTGTCGGCAAGAATGCTTTCCTGCAAGGGGGCTTCCATGCCAGGTGAGGGCTGTGAGTGCTGGTCTGTTTCCTCGCTGATTCTTGAGTACAGAAAGTCTGCAGGCTTAATGATCAGGGTACTCCTGTGGTGGTCTTTCCTCTCAATTTCTCATTTGGTATCACCATTGAGGAAGAACATGAGAATTACAAGCGTCTACAAAGGCCTGGATTCAGTACATGGTGTCTTAATGCATGATATCCTTTGAAACACTCTCTCTGTGCCAGGATTGTAAGGTTTTCAAAGGCATGGAGAAGCTTGCTGTTGTCTGCTTTACTCTTTGGCACAAGGAGCTGGCTCCTGGTTAGGATGTGTGCTGACATATTTGTAATACTCACCAGGGAAAACAGGGGTTATTTTAAGCAAGCCTGGATAGGCTGAGTGTTGCAGCTCACAGTGAATTCTGAGTGGCTTCTGTAATGCTTACAGAAGATGAAGTGCCTTACTGGTTCTCCATGTGAGAAACATTAGTGTTTTCAAAATTAAAATAGTTGTTCCCGTTATTCTCACAAACATGTATTTTGCTGGGAAAATGGTAGGATCTCGGCTGTGAACTTCGAGGCTGTAATTTCTGCCCTTTGCCCAAGTTCCAGTTTTTCTGGGAGGTAATTAGCATGCCCCTTCGCAATTCTGAAATGCTACAGGCAATGTCGAAATTCCCTGAACTTCTCATTTGTACCATGACTTCAACACCTTACTTGTCAAGGATGAAATTCCTCAAAAAAACCTCAGTTCTCAGGGTTTGATGTCCTCAGGTATTCCATAACTGCTGACAGAGCATTTAGCACATGTTGATCCCCACTCAGTAGATCCCAAGTCTTGGCTCAGGAATAGGGGATCCAGGTAAGAAAATAACTGTGCGGTGTGAACTCTTGGCTATGCAAATGTATCAGTTGATTATTTTTTCTTATATACACATATATATTTAATTCTTGAAATTTATACAATTCTGTGTAGTCTGGGATTCCCTCCCCCCCCATTTTCTGCTCTCTGATTGATTTTTCCCATAATGTCAGTCTTCATAAGGAGTTAGTCCCATCAGTCTGCTATTTAAGTGTGTCCCAACAGCACTGGTGTAATGTCAGACAGTCCATCGTCCCATTGTCTAGATGTATCCAACACTTTCGTTGGGAGTCCATCTTTTGTTTGGAAGTAGAAATGTATGTTGCATTGTGTCTTCACTTCTGGATATAGTAGTCTTCATTACTCAACCACTGTACATTATAGTTTGCTTGATGATTTCATTATATTAGAGAAAACATGGTATTTCTCTTTGCAATTGACTTATTTCACTGAGCATGATAGTCTGTAGTTGGGACCATCTAGCTGCAAATTGCATAATCTCATTCTTTTTAATGGCTGAACAGTTGATTATTTGATACTTGAGCTGAAATGCCTGAGAGGTGCCTCTTAGGAAGGAAGATTTATTTCAGCTTATAGTTTTGGGGTTCACAATCCAAGGTCAAATGCACCATTAGATATTGGGTGAGGGAAGAGGATGAGGGAGGGATGGCCCATCCCTTGGTGTTCCAGGAAGATGGCACACTTGACATATCCATCCTGTGTTCTTTCCTTATAAGGCTGTCATGAGGGGTAGACATCCACAGCTCTTTAACGACCTGTTGGGAATAACCTTTTCCAATATTGGAGTGCCCAGTTTGAGTCCTGGGTTCTCTGCCTTTGATCCAGCTTCCTGCTTATGTGTAACTTTAGAGAAATGGTGACAAAAGTGCTTGGGTCCCTGCCACCTAATATAATGAACTTATATATGGGAGGTCTTTGTTTATCTCTGCCTTACAAGTAAAATGAGAAATAATAAATGAATTTGAAAAGCTATGAATCAGCATGAGTGGCTATGTCAAGCAACCTAGTCCAATCCAATCACTTCCCACTGGCCCCACCTTGAGGCCATAGGATCAAAATTGTACCTCAGCCCATCTGCATCAATAAATTAGCCATTATCTCAGGCCTTAGAGGTCTACACATGCATGACTTTGGGGAACCAAGTTCTGTTCTGAGAACATGTTTTCAACACTGATTAAATCATTCAGGGGTGCTTTCCACCAGCAAGATTTCATCTTGCTACTGGGAGTTTTCAAGCCCATTTCTTCCTTCCTTTTACAATGTGCAGCAGTGGCCATGACTGTGCTATGCATTTAGAAACAGGTTTGGTTTATTTTCACATTAGAATAGAATCATTAACCAGCAGCTGGGTGAATCTGGAACTGTTTAAAGAGGTTTACGAGTGGGTTTTAGTTGTGCATCTTACACCTGTGGACCCATTTTCCAAACTCCAGAATCTAAGGCAGAACTTGACACATCTGCCAGTCTTGGTGCAGCACTAGACACAGTTCCAGAATCTAAGGGGGTGTGTACCAGTGACAGGCACAGAGTAGGTTGTAGATCAGTACTGGCTTGGAATCCTGATTGTGTCCTTTTTAGATAAGTAACTGTGACCTATCACCTACTCCTCACCTGTGATACAGAGCTCACCCATCTATGGGGAGAGAAGAAATGAAATGACTGGAACACAGTCCAAAGTCTGGTCCAGACTTAGAGTAGATATTAGGTAAAAGACTATTCCTTCCTTCATATTTATCAGTCATGTTAAGGTAATGATTTCTGTGAGGAACAGTTACATTAGAGTGGAAGTCATGCTCTCTGGTCTAAGTTATGCCCCTACCTGTGGTGCAGTTCCACAGGAACACTCAAATTCTGCTCTGCCATTGTGAGTGGAAGGCAGTTACTATTGTCTGCCTCAAGATGCTGAGAAGAACTTTCCTAAGTCATGTCTTCCATGTAGCCCGGGTCTAAATATATGCAATCCTACTAGACTTCTAAACCTGTTGTACACTCTGCTTACTTGCTTAGAAAGGAAAGCTCTGTCCAACAATGAGAAGGCAGCACATGTCTTCTCTGAACAAATCCTGTGTGTTTATCTTGCAGAAAATGAGTTCTGTTAAATGCACCTGTTTTTCTTTTTGTCTTGGCTGCCAGGCTTGTGTCAAACTTTGGACGTTGTGGGAACCTCAGCCTTAACAGACTTAACACTCTGGGCTCTTTTTTTTTTTTTTTTTTTCTGCAGGCTTCTCTTCTCTGTGTTTTGGGTAGCACATTCTTTCCCAAATACTTTGCAACTTTTCTGTTACACTTACAACTATATTTTTGGTCTCTACCTGATACCTCCATTTAGGAAATACATTGAACAAATAAACAACAACAACAAAGAAATGCTGCTGTGCATCTTGGTGGAGGAACTGATGTATGAATTCACCAAATAAAGCCATGGAACTGTTTTTTGAAGCCTACTAAATGAATCTAGATTATTTCAGTTAGGAATATGTTGTGGAGCAAATTGTGTCTTTAGAAAATAGCTGTTTCCTAGGTCAAAAACTGGTGACAGTTAAAGGTACCTGTTGGATGTCTTCCATGAATACTAAAATCGCCTCTGTATGCGGTGTTGAATGAGGTGTAAACATGTGTGTTTTTGTCTTAAAGAGACACATGAGACAGAAATGAAAGGGGAGGAGTAGTCCTGTGGGGGTTGGGGGGAAAAGGGTGGAAAGAACAAATTCCTGTATTCCCAAATACTAACAGTTGCCACCATTCCTTCTATTTCTTGAGTGAGTGCCCCATTAGACATTGCTACGTCAGACCCTTGTAACAATACTATCAGGTGCATCAAATGGCTGTTTTATCCCAGAGGACAAATAACCTGATTGTACAAGGTTTTATAGGGGTATGACTGGGAATTGTCTTGATACTTTGTGAATGTGGTTGCTGTGTGGTGGTCAGAAGTTCAGGGTTATGTCCAGGATTGCCCCTCCCTGGTTGCTGGTTTTCGTTTTTTTTCTCCAGGCTCGCTTAATTGTAACGGAATTTGCATGCCAGAAAAATCCAACACTTTCGCAAATCAAAAATTCTTGGTTTCTTTACAGAGTTACATAATTACTGGTTGATTTTTATATTTTCGCTTCCTAGTATTAGTCAGAACTAGCATGATACTATTGAATCAATCATTTAGACCCTATTTTTCTCATTCAGAAACATAGGAAAACTTGGAAGACATTCTAAGACACTGAAAAGATGAGCTACTGGCTGGAGAAATATTTGTAAATCAGTTAAACAGTTTGTATCAAACTTAAAAAACCTCTTAAAATTCAACAATCATAAAAACAACTCAGTTAAACATATACTTGGCTCTGTTCGGGTTCTAGCCACCTGCTGATAGACACTCTGGGAAACAGCAGTTGACTCAAGTAGTTGGGTCCAAACTACCACTGGGGGTGGAAATGCGGACTCCTCGTTTGGGATGGTCCAGTCCCAGCTACGGTAGGCATTTGGAGAGTGAACCAGCAGAGAGAAGGAAGTGCTGTCTTTTTTCAGCTTGAATCAAAAACAACTAAAAAAAAAAACCCCACTAAATTCAGCCCACAAAAATAAATAATAGATAGGAAAAGCATACCATGGTATGGTTTTATCTCTTTGAGCTGACAAAATGTGTGGTTCATGAGCCCCAAGGTGGGGGTCTGACAGGGCCTGTGTTGCTTGGCCCATGTCCTTGGGCATGCCTGCATGGTAGGTGCCAGGTCCATCCGCCCAGGGGGTTGGGTGGTCCGGTGGGTGCTGGTTGGGTGGCCTTGGGTGTCGGTGGCACTGAGGGAAGCTCACTGGCCACCCAGGGGCATGCTTATGAATATTTGATGTAAGGGCTTGCAGGGGTCTAGCAATGGCACAGGTAGGGGCATGCGGGGACCTGGGGTCTCACATCCAGGGTTGGTGGACCGACTGGTAGTCAGTCCCCATCACTGGGTATTGGGTGGTTGGAAGGCTGGGTATGGCTTCGCCCCTTATGTTCACCCTACCCCAGATACAGCAAGAAGAAATAGAAAGTTTGGAAACAATGATCACATCCACTTTTCCCTAACCCTAGATCTTCCCAACCTGATCAACTATGTTAACATCAAAAATAAAAATAAATTAAAAAGTAAAAAATGCATGTGAACTCAGGTTTAGCTTAATATAAACACTTATAGCTATGTGTTGCAACTCTTTAGATATGTGTGAATACATGGGCCAGGATACACATTTCCTGTGATATCAGTTGAGTGAGCCTATAGGATCAACCATCTTCTATGGTACTCAACACACCCAGTTTCTAGATCTTGATTTCTGATATTCTGCAGGAAAAGGAAACTGACATCCATTACTAGATTAGCATTTGCTTTTTGTATTGCTAGAAAGTAAAAAAGCACGAGAAAATCCTGTGTGGTGACAGGAGGATGAGTTGCACTTCAAAAGGTGCTTGGAAATTTAAATTCAAAGGTACACTTTTTTGTGTGTGTGCAGTAAATCTTGAGATCCATATATAGGGAATCTTACTGCATGGACTTAAAATGTATGCATGTTTAAAATTATATCATAATAAAATTTAGCTCTTACCTTTTATTTGAGAGAGAAGAAAGTGAATCTGATTGCAAATTTACTCCCCCAAAGCCTATAATAGTCAAGGTTGGGACAGAAACTCAATCCAGGTCTCAACCTTGTAGGTGCCTCAGACCCAACTGCTTGAGCTGTCATTTGCTGCTTTCCAAGTTTGCCCGAGCAGGAAGCTGCAATCAGAGAGCTGGGACTTGAACCCAGGTACTATGGTACAGGGGGTGGGTCTCCAAACCAGCATCCTAACTGCTGCACCAAACACCTGATCCCAGTTTATTGTTTAGTTCTTTTTTATTTTTATTAGGCAAATTTACAGAGAAAGAGAATCAAAGATCTTCCATCAGTTGGTTCACTCCCCAGGTGGCTGCAATTGCCAGAGCTCAGCTGATCCAAAGCCAGGAGCTTCTTTGGGTCTCCCTTGTGAGTACAGGGTCCTAGGACTTTGGGCTGTCCTCTACTTCTGCCCCAGGCTACAAGTAGGAAGCTGGAAGGGAAGTGGAGCAGCCGGAATGTGAACTAGTGCCCATATGGGCTCCTGGTGCTTATAAGATGAGGATTTATCCTCTAGCCATCATGCCAGGCCTTATTGTTTCTGTTTTGTTTTGTTTTGTTTTGTTTTGTTTTTACAAACATTCTGAAGTGCCTTCATTTTGGAATATACCAGGCTATGAAGTAGAAAGCTCATGGGTAAATAGAGATGATTCTTCTAAGAGGAATTGCAGGTAATTTGGGCCATCCCTGTGCAGTCACGGAGAGGGAACGTAAAGTGGGCGGAAAAGAGTGATGTCACCTCAAAGAGGAGAGTATGGAAAGAGTTTAATAAAGAACCTGACAGATGTGGTGGTGAGTCAGCTGGGCCAGGGTAACATTGGCAATGACTTGTCATGTTGGTAATTGACACCTTTGACATGACGTCATGAAGATGGCATTTGCTGCAGACTTCCAAAGCCCATTGCCCCACTTTCAGCAGGGTGATGCCAACATCAGAGTCTGAGCTTTATGAAAGAGAGCTAAGAGCCTTTCAAACAAGGCAAGCCAGAGATGAAGTCACAAGCCAGAGAAGCCTATGGAAACATGATAACTAAATGAAATACGGTAACCTGAGAGGGGAACAAGGAAGGCAGTAGGTGCAAATGGAGGAATGCTGAATAAATTACGGACTTTAGTTGATAATAATGCATTAGTATTGATTCATGAATTGTAACCAATGCAGCAAAGCAATGTGAGATGTTTATTATGGAGGACAATGGGTGAAGGTGTATGCGAACACTCCATTATGTTCTCAGTGTTTCAGTAATTAGAAAATAAATAAAAGCCTATCTTTTAAAAAAGTGAGTAGGTGGTCTGTGCATGCAGGCACAGCACGCCTGGATGTCCTGAGATCTGTTGCATGAATGTGGAATTTCAGCCTGAGAAAAAACCTTGGACCTCAGGCCCTACCGTTGCCAAGTGGCAGCTGAGACACAGACCCAGTTGCCTAATTCCAAGACTATACCACATTTCTGTCTCACCATTTCTTCTGGCCTGTGTTCCCTGTGATAATGTGCTGCTGATTTCTGCAAGCGAAGGTGTTGACATATTCTTGTGCTGTTGTTGGCTGGATGAACATTCCAGAACCCCAGTCCTTTTCTGCCCAGTAAGAGGGAACAGTAGATTCGCCTTGCCTGGTATTAGCTGGAGTTGAGCAGCTACCCTCTTTGCCAGGGAGAGAGAGGTAAAGTTCTGGGTATGGGCTTGATGACTTGAACATGGTTGACTCACTTGCTGTATCTTGGCATGTTGGTCCCAAACAAAGTGAAGTTGAGCAGAGTTTATATTGTGGTCCCCCGGAACCCACCTCAGAGGCAAAGCCTATGACTTAAAATCAGTGTCAATCCCAGGTCCTGCCTCAAGGACTGAACAAGCTTCAGAGTTGTCTGACTGCCTGTCCCCCATTAATGGTTGAGAGTGTTGGAGAAGTTTCTGGAAACCCTCATAGACCTTGTCTATTGTGACGCCTAACCTGCTGAACAGAAAGCAGTGACCAACAGTTACTCATTTTGAGTGACTCTGGATTACTACAGTTGTTGGTGGACGGGTTGCGAGGTTTGATGACTTAAAGGACTGCTCACTGCAGGCCTCCACCATATTGTTTGAGGGAGTTCATGCCCAGGCAGAGGTGGCCTAGGGACTGCTCTGAATCTGGGCCAGTAACTGGTTGCCCTGGCTCGTTTACATAAGTGATGCAGGGTTTGACAGGTTTTGACAGGTATTGAAGTGGCCTGACTCCCATCTTCAAAGGCCTCACTCTCTGCCCAGGAGACAGGTGTTCTTGTGGCCCACAGGGAGGCAGGATGAGGTCCTGGTCTCCAGGTGGACTCTGCCTTCCATGACTTGAAGTTTTCATTGTTTTGTGTGTACATCTCTCAGTAAGATGCTAAGCTTTTTCAAGCCTCAGAACCTTCATTGTTATAAAAAAATAATAGGGGCTGCACTAGCAGGCCCAAACCACCCTGGTAGGGTGGCATGATGGCTGGGTAAGTGCTGCTGATGGTGACAGGAAGGAAGCAGCATTCGTACCAAGGCAGATTGGCACAAAATAGAGGGATTTCACTACATTGGTTCTGAGATGGAGCCCTGGCAGGCTTCCTGCAGAAGACAATCTTTGGCTTATGTGCAGAAGTATGAAGGTGTGAAGTGGTTCAGCATCAGGGTTAGGGCTGACGTATGGGAGTAACTGGCTAAACCTTGGAGATGAGAGAAACATAGCCGATGGTCAATGGCATGTGCTTGTCCTGTGGGAGTGGGGACAGCTGGAGTGGCTCAGTGGTGATGGAGTGTAATGGCACCTGAGCACTGTGACTTCCTGAGCTGTGGAGTTGCTGTGTGACTGAACAAGAAATTGTCTCTGTGTTCTTTTCCTCCCTGTGGAATAAGGTGGTTTGAAGCTTTTCTAGCTTTTTCAATAGAAAAGCTGTCAGTGACATAGATGGAATGATCGCTAGCAGGACAGGACTGCTGTCTACTTGGCCCCGTGTCTGGCATCCAGGATCCCTGCTCATGAGTACTGGCACAGCTCCCCAGATATGATTACCATGCCCACCCACCAGGCTTGCTTGTCCACCATTACTTGAGTGCAGCTAGCCTCTGTGATGTGTACCTGTTCTTGCTCTAACAATGGGCATGACTGGTGAATGCCTGTGGCCCTGGATTGCTGGAATTGAAACTGTCTGTGATGAGTGAAGCTCAGACCTGTGCAGGAGGCAGGAGAGTGGGTCTCATCTGGGGGCTGGTGTGCAGCCTGTGGTGGGGTTTTCTAATTTTAAGAAGACAAACCAGTTGCTGATCTGGAAACTGCTTGACTTGGGTAACATGTCCATGTGTATCCTTGTGCAAACAAGGGAAAATAAATGTTACCTAAACACAGAGCAGAAGCTTGCATATGTGAGTGTGTGTGTGTGTGTGTGTGTACACTCACATGTACAGGCACAGGCACACAATTTCTCAATCCCCATGCCCTGTGGTTTGGGGCACTAATTAGTGTCACTGCTTGAAATAAATTAAGCTAGGGACCAGGTTGCTTCATCTGGAGAAAGAATAGCAGTGGGGACTGCTGCTGGTGTTGCAAACACCATAAGCAGGGCACTTATTACCAGCATGGCCTGGGCACAGCCCCTCCCAGGCTGTCAAACTTAGTATTGTAAGGTACTTGGGATTTAAGTTTCAGGACAGAGAGGATGTGGGTGAAAACTTGGATTGTGTCTTCGACCACAAAGGTCTGAGGAGCCGGGAGGCTAGCCAGGCCAAGTATGTGAGGAGTGTGGAGGGAAGGAAAGGCAGGGAAACTCATTCGCAGCTTTGTGACCTCAGGCATGTACTGCACTTCTGCAGGCCTCAGTTTTCCTCATGTGTGAAATGGGGTCTCAGTCACAGCCTCAGACAGTTTTGATCATTGTGGAAGGAAGTGGAAGTAAGACACATGCTAGCTCTCAGTGCCCATGATGATGGCAATGCTGAAGGATCAAGGCCTTGAGATTCCAGCTGTGAACGGAGCTGCTCACAAGATGCCAGCGGAAGAAGCCAGTCCACATGGAAGGGTGTGGAGGGCCATGTTGGGGCACTCAAGCAGGAGCACGACCTCTTTGCCACAACCAAGGTTTTTCTCATCATGGTAAAAGTACACATAAAATGCGCTTCACTGTGTTGGCTACTTCTGTGCTTGTGTTGTGTGCTCGCAGTGCAGGATATTTGTCACCACTTCACTCCACGGAGGTTTGTCCTTGTTGCAAAACCAAAACTCTGCACCTGTTAACCAGTGACTCCCCATTTGCCCTAAGCCCTCTCCCTGGCAGTCACCATTGTATTTTCTGTCTTTGTGAATTTTTGGCGATGGTGTTGGGACAGAACCAAACTGTTCGTTGTTTACTCACCTTGGCCTGGCCTGAAGCTGGGAGCCAGAAATTCAGTCCTAGTTTTCCATGGAGGCGACAGGAAGCTGGCTACTGAAGCATTTGCTGCTGCCTCCCAGGGAACATATCAGCAAGAAGCTGGGGTCCGCAGCTGGAGCCAGACTTCGACTCTGGTGTGGGACACAGGCATCTTAAACAGTGTCTTCAGCATGGAGCCAAAGGCTTATTTCTGTTTCAGTGAGTTTTGACTGTCTTAAGTACTTTTTGTGAGAGACATGTGACATTTGTACTGTTTTGGCATAATGTTCCACTCTTGGGTCCCTGCTGTGTTGGGTATCAAATGCCCTTCCTTTCCATGGCAGTATAGTAATCCATTGTGTGGATATACCACAGTCAACATTGGCAGGTTCTTAGGTTGCCCTCACCTTTAGGTTGTTGAGATCCCAGAGAACACAAGGTCACATTAATGCCTTCACCCTATCTTAGTTTTTCTGCTTTTTCCAGCCCCTTTCACTTGCTGTTTTGCCAAGCGCAGGGGGAATGGAGGATAGCATGAGAATGAGGCACTGGGATGCTACTTGCCAGCTGGATTCCTTCAGGTGGTTCCTTCTTTCCTCTGGTTGGTCATATTTTCATCTGTAAAAAGGGAGGCGGTGATGCTTTCTGGCAGAGCATTGAGAGAATCCTATCATTCATTTATGTACAGCACTTGGAACAAGGAAGCTCTTGCTGGGAGCATAACTCCACAGACACATTATACATAATTTGAATCACACCGAAACTCTCATATGGACATGAGGAGATGGAGGCTTGGAGGGGTTGGGTAACTTTCACAGAGCTGTCAGTGTTCCTGGAACACTGGCAGAGGCTAGACAAGCCTGAGGCACAGCCCTAGCCTTCCCTCCCAGCCCCATCCACTGAGCTCTAGTGCAGCAGCTCTTGGGTGCCTCCTGCATCAAGCTTTGCCTTGGTAAGAGGAGCAGGTTGTCAGGGTCCCAACCATATCCCAGTGCCTGTGCAGGCAAGAGCCACACATCTTATGTTCTCTTCCAGGACATGCTGCCATGTGTGATAGGGCACAAGCTTCATGTTGGAGCAACACTTGTGACTCATTGCTGTGGCCTTGAGGTGTCCCACCTGAGCTCCAGACAAACCACCAATCTGAACACAGGCATGGAAGCCCACTCTGTGGTGGCTACCTCTAGGATGGTACATATGGCTCCTGGGGAGGTGGTTCCCTCCCTCCAGTTTGTTGGGTCTGCTCCCTGGCCAGCTCTTCGGTTGTTGCCGTTGCCAGTTTATAGAGTTTAACCAGAGTCTGCCACATATGGATTTTAGTCCAGTTTTGAAGTTGCTTAATGGGTGAACTCCAAGAGGATGATAAACAGATCAATGGGAATTCAGATTACCATGCAGCTCAGAAGGCAGGGGGACAGAGAGGAGCTGGGTAGCCTCAGCTTGATGGGAGATGCTCAGACCAGGGCTCCTTTCTTCCCCCAGCCCCATACCCCATCTATTAGATCCCAGGTACTATGGATACGAGTCACCTGTGCCATCATTTGACATGGGATCCTGGGAAGCCCACATTTCTTGTGGCCTACAATATCCTGACTTGTCATCTGGCTCCCACCCTGGCACAGTCACTCTCCTGGCAGGCAGGATTGACTAAGGCCAAGTGGATCACATCATCCCTGATGTGAAGACCCTCAATGCCGATGGCTATCTGACCTTGAAATGGAACCTGTTCTCCAGCCTAGGACTTGGCACTGCCTCTTCCAGCTCTGCATGTTTGCATTTCCCAGCATTCCCTGCCATCCACTTGGCAGCCCAGGGTAACCTCCCAGACCCTTTACTTACAGCATTGTGTCTGTGCATAAAGACTGACCCTTTCCTCAATGTCCAAAGGTTCCAGCCAGGGCCTTCTGCCTAACCTCACCCTAATGCCAGTCTTTGTCATTTTTGTATCTGTCTCGGCTCCCTGTCAGAAGATGTTATCTCCAGCTGCACATTGTGTGTTTGTTTACTGGCTTATCTCTTTTCATTAAATGTGAGCTCCAGGCAGGCCTGGACCATGTCAAATTCACAGTGATGTTCCCAGCTCCCAGATTGGGGCCTGCCTGTGGTATGTCTGCAGATTGACCTAATAAGCCAGGTGAACTTCTGGGAGTGTGACTGGAGAAAGGGGAGCTGGGTGACTTGGGTACACGTGAACCCCTGGGTTGTTGGACAGATGGAGTCTGTGGAGCTGGGAGGAAAGAAGTGTGTGCCACCCTTGGATATCCCAAGTGCTGTCCTGGGGAATGGGACCTGATTCTTCTCTGGTGTCACAGACTCATGCAAGAAACGGTAGCCAGGTGGGCTGCTTAAACCCAAGAAGCTGGCAGTAGCCAAAGCAGAGTGTGGGACTTTGGAATTTCCAGTGGAGGTGGTGATGTGGTAGAGCCACAATTGGTTGGAGTCTTCTTGGGCCTGAAACAGGAGGTGCTCTGAATGAACTGTGAGGACTGAGTGAGGTCAGCCCAGCACCATGGGGCAGATGCTGTTTATTTCCACTTTGGCGGGTAACCTAGGGCAGTGGCACCCATCGAGACAGAGAGCAGGAAGGTAGTGGCTGGGGCTGGGAAGAGGGGCACGTAGGGAGCGACTGGCTTCAGGGTTTGGGCTTTGCAAAATGGAAAGAGCTGTAGTGGATGCCCATACAAAGGTGTGAGTATACTCAGCACCATTGAGCTGTATATCTCCTATTGTGTATTTTACCACCATAGCACATAAACACATACTTTGCCATGGTGTGAGAAGCAAAATATAGTTGTGCGAGTTTGAATTAGGTCCCCTCCAACTCCAGGTTTAATCTTCTGTTAAAATGAGGCTTCATTTGAAAATGTTTTCTGTTCCATTTTATTCCCTTCCAGAGATTCTCTGGACATGTGAGGGCCCACTTTCTTCACCTTCACCACCATCAATGTCCATTTCCCTGCTGCGTCTGGTTCCCCTTGCTTGGTGCTAATTCATCTGTTGCTCATTGAGCACTGGCTGACTCTGTGCTATAGGATGCCAACGTGGGGGGCAAATGCAGAAATGGTATGTGGTATATCCCTGGCTCCATGGACCAATGGAAGGGATAGAACAAGGTCTGCCTGGGGTTATGGAGGATCCTGGAGAGTAAGAAGGGATCTTCAGTGGGGCCTCCAGGCATGAGCACCATACAGCTTATTTCCACCACGTCTCCTAACTTTTCCCCTTGTTTGCATTTTCCATGGTGGGGTGGGGAGCAGATAGAGGAGGTGATCAGGAGGAGGAAGGAAGGAAAGCTGGCATGATGACACCCACTAGAGGGAGAGAGAACTCCCATGCACTCTGTCTTGTGCAATTCAGAGCTGTTCCCTGGGCTCGTGGGGGTTTGCCTTGTAGGAAGATGTGACGACAGCCTCTGGCAGGGATCACATGTTTCAGAACCATGGTTTTCATCTTCAGTTTTGTAACCTGTGGCTGCAGCTGCTCAGTATGATGGGTTGAATCATGCAGACGTTCTCCTCGCGGTGGGGTGTTGTCAGCTCAGAATCTAGCTGGAGGAGACTCTACGCTTGATAATGGCCCTGGGCTAGGGGGAAGAACTTGGGCATATTGTCGACCTGTCTCAGACCTGATTTTTCCAGTTTGTGAAGCATTAAAGATCTCTTCTGGTTCTGGCCTTTGATTCCTGCCCCATCCCTTGCTGCTCTGTGGCATCTGTGGATGACTTTTGATAATTTCTCTCCTCATGCAGCTGGAATAGTCAGAGCTAGTGCTCTCCACCCTGACTCCCTCCACTCTGCTTTCAGCCAGTGCCAGCGCTTCCTCTGCTCCCACTCTGTGACCTTCAGGGGTCCTTGGGGCCAGGACTGACATTTGTGTTCAAGATGACTTTCTTCCTGCTTACCAAATGCCATGCTGAATGATGGAGGTGATTCAGCAAGAAGTAGGATTTGAAAGGGGAAGGAAAAAGCTGTGTAAAAAAAATTTTGCAAATGGGTTAAAAAATTTGTGTCCACCAGCCCTTGCCAACATACTTGGAAGTTTGGGAGATATTTTTAGACCTTGAAATCCAAATGGAACAGATCGTGGGTTGGAAAGATGGGAATGCAAATGGTTTGCTAGCTGTGACCAGAGATTGCTCTGCTGGGTCTCTGCTTAGCATGAAACAGCAGCCTCTGAATGCAAGATGCCCTGGGTACACCATGCCCAGCCTTCTGCCTTCTTGTTTGGCATCTTACTTCTGCATCAGGGCTCAGCTCTGTGTAGGGAGACTTATGTGCTGTTGGCTTCTGAACTCTGGTGACGGAGCCCAGCCCCAGCAGCTGAGGAGTCCCAGGGATTTTCTGGCTCATGGATTCCTAAGGACCCCAAGGAGAGGGCTGAGCACGATGCTAGCCTTCGCTGGGGGCTAATGACACTCCGAACCTAGGGATGGAGGACTGACTAGTCATAGCTGGCATCCCCACTTCTCTCTGCAGACTTCCAACATGGCCTGCAATGTGGGTCCCCAGAGTCTCCAATAACTCTGTTCCTGGATGAGGACTGATCCTGTATCTCTAGTTGTATCGTAGAGACCCACCAATTTAGCTGGGCTCCAGTATTCATTGCTTACCACCTTTCTGCCCTGCATGCTTGGGATTGAGAGAACCAGAGGGCAGAGCATCTCCCAAAAACCGAGCTTGTCATCCTTGGAGGACAGGAACCAAAGTGTATTGAGCATTTGTATTTCAGCTCGCAGTGCTGGAGGTGGGACTTTCCTGTGTTAACCCTTTCAAGTATCCTAGCTTCAAAAGTGAGAATTGTTGGTGCTGTCGCTGTGGGGTTCCTGGGATGACAGATGCTTGGCAGCCTTGATAAATAGCCAGCAGCCATGCTGGCACAGCCACTCACTTCCATTTTCATCCTGCACGACAGTTTTTATTGTACCAGAGAAATTGTGTGCATACAACTCAAGTTCCTGCTTGCATGAACAAGGTTTAGTGTGAAAGGCCCTGCCCTGCCTGGTCCTCACCTATCCACAGTACCCTGCACTGAACCTCTTTGTTTGTTCTAGAGACTATTGATGGTCCTCAATGTATCACTCAGGCCACCGTGTTATGATGAAACCAATGTGGGCAGTTCTATCAATTTCCTGCTCTGTCAGATTTATGTCCTCTGACTTTGCTTTCTGGCTGTCTGTCCCTGTCTCCATGTCTGTCTGTATTTCTCCCATAACTTGCTCTGCTGTTTCTTTAATCTCCATTTCTTCTTTTTATTTTCTGTTAAGGTTTTTTTTCTTATTCAAAAGAGTGAGATTGAGCATAAAAGAGAGATCTCTCATCCATTGGTTGCCTCTCTGCAGATGGCTGAACAGCCAGGGCAGGACCAGTCTGAAGCCAGGAGCTCCTTTTGGGTCTCCCACATTGGTGCAAGCTCCAAACACTTGGCCCATCCTCCATGCTTTCGCATGTGTGGTAGCAGGGGTCTTGATCAGAGCGGAGCAGCCAGTAAATACCAGCGCCCATGTGGGATGCTGGCACTGTAGGTGGTGGCTCACACACTGCGCCAACCCCATTTCTGCTTTGTCTGCATGTTCTTTTCTTCTCCCTCCCTTCTGCCATCTGCTGTGACTTTTCCTCTCCACCTTCTTTTTCACAGGGCCATCTCCTGGGAACTTCTGGCAGTCTTTACCCAGTTACCTTATGCTGACCTGACCACCCACTGTGTGCTCCGTTTGAGTTAGTCACAGCCCTCACATACTTAGTTGTTCAGTTTTCCTGTATGTATCACCTGCTGATAACTTTGAAACACCTGTGTGTTAAGTTTTTGTATTTTCCATTTGGAATGGGCCATGCGGGCATCAGTCTCAGGAACTCAAGTGACAATTGGGAAGGTGGGTGCCATGTATGTAGTTTGGGCACAGGTCCCTTTGGACTTACTCATATTTAACCTCCATAAGCAGGTGCTCGTTGCTCAAAAAGTTCCAGGGAGGGCCTAGTGCAGTAGCCTAGCAGCTAAAGTCCTTGCCTTGCATGCACCGGGATCCCATATGAGCACTGGTTCTAATCCCAGTGGCCCGGCTTGCCATCTAGCTCTCTGCTTGTTTCCTAGAAAAGCAGTCAAGGATGGCCCAAAGCCTTGGGATACTGCAACCACATGGGTGACCCAAAAGAATCTCCTGGCTCCTGGCTTCGAATTGGTGCAGCTCCAGCCATTGAGGCCACTTGTGGAGTGAATCAATGGATGAAAGATATTCCTCTGTCTCTCCTCCTCTAGTCTATCTGCCTTTCCAATAATAATAATAAAATTCTAGGGATATTTGTTGAAGGGAATTGAACAAAAAGCTGCCCTGGTAGTGAGGAGATGCATCAGACGTTCCTCCCTGACTTGTCTATTGTGAATCTGGAGGCTGATCACCTCCCCACATGTGCGTGCAGGCATGCGCACACCCCCTCTCCCTGGTTTGACATCATCTTCTCTGTGTGTTGAACAGTGCTCTACAAATCCTGGCCTTTGTTTGGGAGGCAGCCTGTGCGTAATAAGCCATTGAGACTTTTGTCGTCCTGACTCCTGGAGAATTTATGATGTTGCAAATAGAAAACTTGTCCTCCAGTACCGTCAATATTCGATATACATCACTTCCCTCACAAAATGGCTTTCAGAGTTGCAGTAAATCCTCTTGCAATTGCATTGAGTTAACGGTGAGTTGGGAAAGTGCCAGTCATTATGCGTTGGCTGGGAGTTGCTGTTGAGATGCTGTCCCATCCTGGTGACCTCGAGTGGCTTTTCTGCTGTTCGGGAGTTGTGGGATCTTGCACCTGGAAGAGGCTGTTGCAATTTAGCTTCTCATCTCAGCCTTATGCCAAGTGCTTGTGAACTTTTTTTTTCTAATTGGATATTTATAACATCCTTCAAGGGCCATGCGAAATTATCAACCTAAAAAAATAACCTGTTGTATAGTTTTACTGGATTTCAGGTGCTGCCATTGGTTGCCTTGGCTGGACCAGGCCAGTTAGTTTTGGCTTGCATGGCCCATTGTCCTGGTGCCCTCTGACTTCGCTGGCTTAAAGGATAAAGAAGCTGAATCCCAGCAAGGAAAGGTTTTGGCAAAGGGGAGTCGAGCCTGGATCTCCAAAGCTGCATCCTTCTATCCCCGCACTCTGTCCACTTGCAGACAGGGGGCCTGTGGAGAAGCTAATGTGTGGCATGATCACGTTAGCCAAGCTGTTTTGCACAGCGCTTCTTAAATTAGTCATTAATTGGGCACTAATCTTGTTGGTTGCAGTGAAGTGTGGACTTGTTAGGAACTTGAGGTTGGAGGACCGAGGCACTGAATGTGTTGCAGCAGCTACTCCAGACCTCTGGGAATGAACAGGGACCAGCAGGGCATCTGGTGCTTGCCCTGCCCGAGAGGGGAACTCCAGCCTGCCGTGCTCCTTTCTGGCCCTTGTCCTGTTGAACACACAGGTGCTTCAAGGTAACTGCATTCTGTGACTGCAAAGGACGGGGGGCACAGGGCCACATAGGCTACAATTGCCCGGTGAGCCGTACCTGTTTTAGAGGAAATTGTGGAATGCAGACAAAGAGCTAAATTCGAGACCTATAAACTGACTTGAGATTAAATCAAATGTTTGCTCGCTCTCTGACCTTGGTCTTGTACCAGTCTTGATTTTCTTATCTGTAAAATGGGGCAGTTTTAAAGATTGGATTCTGTAATTAGAAACAGTTAGTACATAGTGCTGATGTAATTTTATTAATTACAAGTAACCATCTTACTATGGAAGTCCAGAGAAAGGAAAAAAAAATGAATTCAAAGATTTTCTTGGTTTTCCTCTTATTTGAAAGGCAGAGATTGATTGATTGATTGTACTGAAGAGAGATTTCTAGCCATTGGTTCATTCCCCAAACTCCCACAAGAATCAAAGCTGGGCCAGGCCAAGGTCAGGAGTGGAGGACTCTACCCGGATTTCCTGTTTGAATGGTAGTGACCCCAGCATTTGAGCCATTGCCTGCCTGCATGTTAGCAGGACACTGGGCCAGACACAAATTAGCAAAGACTCAACCAGGTACTTCTTCACATGGTTGCAAGAACCCCAAAGGGCAGCTTACCTGTTGCACTACATCATCCACCCTAGAAACATGAATTTAATTTGTGTACTCAGGAAGATGTCATGTCAGCTTGTTATCAGCGCCTGTTTCTCATTATTTTGAAGATTTATTTATTTTCATCTGAAAGGCATATTTTACAGAGAGGAGAGACAGAGCTTTTTAATTCTCTGGTTCGCACCACAAATAGCCACATGGCCAGAACTGATTTAAAGTTGGGAAATAAGAGCTTCTTCCCTGTCTCCTATGTGAGTGCTGGGGCCCGAGGATTTGGGGCATCGCTCCCTACTTTCCCAGGGCATAAGCAGAGAATGAGTCAGAAGTGCAGTAGCTGGGACATGAACTAGCACCCATATGGAATGCCAGCACTAGCAGGTGGAGGATTAGCCTATGTGCTGGCCCCTCCATTTTGTCATTCTTACCATGACTTTCCTATGTGTTCTTGTTGACTCATCTCGCTCACTTGGTTGCTTTCATTTAAACATGTTTACACTGGGAAGGGACTCTGTGTCTCTGCCAACCGTTAGCTCAGTCAGGTGAAGGGGACACTTGTGCCCAGCCAGTGCTGGGCGGGGGAAGCAGAGAAAGTCTCGGCAAGCATGGGGAGGCCTCTTCCAGGACTCCCTTGCTCTTTGCCTCTGCCAATGGATACCTCTGCTCCACTTGGCCTTGAGATCGACTCTTCCTTCTTAAAGGCTACCTCTTGGTCTCTCCCACAAAACTACAAATATCAGGAATGAGGCATGATGATTCATGACTTGGTTCACTTGGGACTTGGGTTCAGGTTTATTCCTCCACTATCCATGGCACCAGTGGAATCTTTACCTTTTCTAATTTTGATTTTTCTCTCTGTAAAATGGTCACAGAGCTGTGAGAATCAGAAAACGACATGGATGGGGCACAGTGCGTGTAGTTGGAAAGACTCTGAAACTCGTGGCCTTTACTCTTGGTCTGAAATTCAGTGCCTGTTATAGTTCCAAGCAAGAGATTTCACCCTGAAACACCTGTTTTGACTGTTGTGATGGTGAGATGGGAAGTTTTTTTCATCTTGTGTGAACAGATGTGAGCCAGGTCTACAGATGATCAATGACATGATCCAGGTGCACATCTGATGTAGTCCAAGTGAGGTGCCACAAAATGCGATGGCCTTTGAAAGCTGCCTCCTGCAGAGTGGTCATTAGGGCTGCCACGTTCTGTCACTAGCTGTAAGGGTGTCACAATCACACTTCACACTTCTCCAGTGCTGTGTTCCCTGTAGCATCCTGTAGCACCTGGCTTCTTTAAACATGCTCCAACTGTGCCTCCCTGAGAAGTGGGTTTCACTATTGCATTTTTGTGTATTATAGATGAGGACATGAGACACACGTTTGCTGAGGTTCGCACCCAAGCTGTTGAACTATAGGTTCCTTGTTCAGGGCCTCTGAAGCCTGCTAATTTTTTATTAGGAATAAGTGCCTGGCTATTTGGAATAACGTGATTCTAATCTTCTGTGAACAGACTCTCCTATAGGAGGAGGACCCCCAGGGCTAACACCAGGACACCAGCTTATAATTCCCAGTGTGACTCATACGTAGGGCACAAGATGGGCTCGGTGGTGCGTGGGTGAAGTGGGCAGGAATGCACACAGGCAAGTGTGCAAGGAAAGGGTCGTGAGATGCATCGACTGACCCATGCTACACCTTGTCCCTGTCCTTGCAGCTGTCGCTTGGCGACACTGGGAAGTAGAGATGGCTGGAGTGATTGCATCATCTCCTTGCTACTACTGCCAGAGGTGGGTTCTGCAGTCAGACTGCCTCAGTTAGAATCCTATGACCTACACAAAACCATGCTTATCTCACTGGTGTGGCGTGAGTCTTCAATGACTTGGTGTTTGTGAAGCGCTGAGACCAGTGTCTGCCACTCAGCAGAAAAAGTAGTCACACCAGGAATCATGGAGAGGAAAGAGTGCAGGAGCTGGGTGTCTCGACCAGGGGCATAGCAGGAATGGGAATGGGATCTGAGCCCAGGGCTCCCAGGAACCCTGCCTCTTCTGCCTTGTGTCTCCAAAAACAAGGCAAAAACGCAGCAAAACTTACTATCCTCAGTGCTTCTCAGTACTTTGAAGATGAGTTGATGGTTTTCAAAGTCAGACCCTCAAATGAAGTGTGTGCTGTGTGTAGGTGGGGGCTGGATAAGGCTTCTAGGCATGCTAATAGTCCATATGACCTTCAAGGATTGAGCCCATTCACTCTACCCTGACATTCAAGCATTTCAAATTGCTTTGCTTCTCATTAGTGTTATTTTTCAATTAAATTATTTTATCCCTAGAATATACCCAATTAAATAAGCAATCTTCTCTACTTTGACTAGAAGGGATTGCTTACCTGGTTCTGCCATGCCTTGAGCAGTGAGCAAAGCCAAGTGAATTCTCCAGGGTCCCTGGCTGTAATTGGCATGCTGAGGAGGAAGTGGGTGGATTCCCACTGTGGGGGTGGATTTCTCTTGAGTGAACTTGACAATGAAGCAGGCCTGTCAAATGTCAGTCTTCCCCACCCCTCCTCACTCCTTACCTTGCTTTCCAAAGGCTTTTCCCAAGCTGGTCTTAGTGATAACTCCAATTTGTAATTCTAATTTCCTTGGAATTAGGTATAAATAGGACATTTTCAGTCCTTTGCATTGGGATTACCCGCCTGGAATAGGGATTTATGGCCCAGCTGCTTGGACCCAGAGAACAGGAAGGGGTGGGGGAAAAGAGGGAGAGAGAGATAAAGGGGGGAGGGAGGGAATGAGTACAGATTTTTCAAGAGTCCTTCAGGGAGGGGAGAAGGGGCTGTGTGTTCTCAGTTAAAAATATCTCATGTTTCTTCCCCTTCTAAAAAAAAACCTATTAAAGCTTGAGGTTGCCTGGTTATGAATTAAATAAGTAGGAAGTTGATGTCTCAGAGGGTGATGTGCTTTGAACGCAGTAGGAGTGGGCTTCCTGCCCCAGGTAGCTCTTTTGGGAGAGAGAGAGCTCTGGCGTCATAGCACCATTTAAGAGTACAAAGTTGCTGACCTGCTGATGGTAGGGACGTGGAGGATCCTGGCTTGTCTTTGTGGAAGCCAGCATTAGAGATCTACTCAGTTGGTGATGCCTGCTTGCTAAAGAGTCCCACTGTGGGCTAGGCGTGTGTCATGTACCAGCAATGCCAGCGGTGGACCTGAGCCTAGAGGATCTATGACTCCTGGAGGTTAAAGTTCAGTGGGGAAGACAGATTGTTCATTCATTGTTGATTCAGAAATCAGCATAAAGTGGCTGCCATGATCACATCCCCAGAGAACAGGTGCCTCGTGCCTAGTGGAAATCCATAGTGGGCATCATACACTGGTTCCTGAGATAAGAAAGCAGTTTGTTTTCCTTCTTTGGGTGTTGCAGTCAGGGAGGGAGGGACTAGAGCAGCATCTTTGCAACCCAACTTGGCTATGGCATGCCCTAGTTCTGACTTGCCTTCTGGGATTCCCAGCCATTTCCTCTGGAAAATGGATTCCCCTAAGACCTGCTTCCTGTGGCAGTGCTGGGACTGAAGGTGTGTGAGCAGCTGGCAGGTATGAGAAGACACCAGCCTCAGCTAGGGAGAAACCTGGTTGGATCGTGCCTCAGTGGTATCCTCTTGAACATAGGGTCCTTTGTGGTCCCTGATGAATCTGTAGTCACCTTTGCTTTCAGGCTTAGGTAGGCCCTGACCATGTGATGTACACATTCCTGCCCTGTGAATCTCACAGGGCAGCCTCCTTTCTGTGTTGCAGAGGAGAGAGTGGAAACTAAGAGATTACCTGCTCCGAGTTGTGTGCAGTGGGCACATGGCAGAGGTAGGTTCCATCTTGGTGCAAGGAGGCCAAGGCTGACGCAGTTTCTTTGCACACCCAGCTGCTGTTCTGGTGGGAGGAGAAGGTACAGCTTGGAGCCTTTCTTTTCGCATGCATCCAATGCAGAGCTGAGTGAGCAGTGTAACCCTGTGATGACTGTTCGTGGACACAAGGATTTCATCCAGCAAGGCTGCAGGCAGCCATGCTCAGAGGGCAGGGATGCACAAGGGCCACTTCTCAGAGCTACACTCTGGAAGAAAAGGGCACATGTGTAACATGGGAGAGTTGTTATAGGGAGGGCAAAGAGTTGGAAAATGATTGGAACTTGGTATGGGAGTGCAATGTTGGGGCACCTAACCTGCTCAGATGAATTTCTTTCTCTAATTAAGGAGGTAGGGAGAGACATACATTCACTATCTATTGATGCCGTGATAAATCACAACCGAGTGGCTTGAAACAGTACAAACCTGGCACCTTGCAGTTTGGGGCAAAGCTTCCCAGAATGGGTGTAACTGGACTGAGAAAGGGCATCGGCAAGACCTATCTCTGGGGGAGAAAATCTTCATTTGCTTTTCCCAGCTTCCAGGGCTGCCCACCTTCCTCCAGTTAGTGTTTCTCTCACCATCTTCAGCTCTCTGGACTCACTGCCCCTTCTGTCCTTCTCCACTTGAAAGACACTTGGGTATGTAGGATCCACATGGAAAATCCAGGAAAATCCTCTTGAATTTTATCTGCAATCTCTTTCCTTTGTCCACCCTCTAGTCCAAGGATAGAGTACTTGAGGCTGGGCCATTTTTTTTTTTAAGATTTTATTACTATTGGAAAGCCGGATATACAGAGAGGAGGAGAGACAGAGAGGAAGATCTTCCATCCGATGATTCACTCCCCAAGTGAGCCGCAACGGGCCGGTGCTGCGCCAATCTGATGCCGGGAACCTGGAACCTCTTCCGGGTCTCCCACGTGGGTGCAGGGTCCTAACGCTTTGGGCCGTCCTCGACTGCTTTCCCAGGCCACAAGCAGGAAGCTGGATGGGAAGTGGAACTGCCAGGATAAGAACCGGCGTCCTTATGGGATCCCGGGGCATTCAAGGCGAGGACTTTAGCTGCTAGGCCACGTCGCCGGGCCCAGGGCCATTTTTTTTTTAAGAGGCTTGCTTTGCCTTGCAATTCTGGAAGTAGAAGAGCAGAGTTCCATCCTCTGCTCTGCTTTTGGGGAGAACTGTCACAGCTTGACCATTAGAGGCAAGTGGAGAATGGACAGGGTAGGATGGGGCAGCAGTTTCGCATCCTGCCTTTGACTCATTCTGTATCTGGAAGCAGCCCAAGTGCTCCAAGGCCAAAACAGCTAGAGCCAAGCAGCAGAGTCTTGAGTGGACACTTGTCCCCGCTTTATTCTTGGGCTGTGCGGTCCAAGTTCCCCAGTAGATACTTGAAAATACCAGTAGTTCTGAATCTTATTTAAGCCATGTTATTTCCTGTATTTATTTCTATGACATGGTTTATAAACGAGACATATTAAAGATAAACAATGCTGTAAAGTAGAATAATTATAATAACATACTCTAATGACAGTACTCAGGCAACTGAGAATTCATATACCATATGACCCAGCAATCCTATTCTTGAAAGTAAATATTCAAAAGAAGTTATACATACATATAACAACCTGTATCCCTGTATTTATCCTTATATTCATTGTTGTACAATGCACAACAGCAAATATACCGAAACAATCCAGATGCCCATTGTAAGAGAAATTCATAAAAAAACTGATTTATCTACTGTATGGAATACTACTTGGTCATTAAAAACAATGAAATTTTACCACTTGCAGCCAAGTTGTCCCAACTGGAGATCGTTATCTTCGGTGAAATAAGCCAAACTCAAAAGGACAAATATATGTTCTCTCTGCTACAATACAACTGTCATGCAAAATACAAAATTAAAAGATATAAAGCTAAGTAAGTATACACTTATAATCTCACAAATGAGGGTTGTAATGGAGGCCAGAGTACCAGGAATCGAAGGTCTGCAGTATGCTACTCTACTGCTGAATGAAAGTAGAGCCGCAATAAAACTGTTACATATACTAAATAACAAAATACTAGTCTCTCTCCTATTGCTTATACCTACAAGGTCATGAAAAACAAAGAGCAGAATGCTGGAGTGGAAACTAAAGCTAAATTGTAAAACACAGGGCCCAGTGGGAATGGAAACTTAGGGAGGAAAGAGGGAAAGGGGGGAAGCCCTCTACCTATAAAATGGTACAACAGAAAATACAGCTAAAAAAGTTAGTGCTACAAAACAAAACAACAAAAAGCATTCATTAGGAGGCCAGCGTTGTGCTACAGTGGATTAAGCCAGCACTTGCAGTGCTGGCAAGCTGCATGAACCCTGGTTTTCAGTCCTGGCTACTCCCTTTCCAATTCAGCTCCCTGCTAGTGCAGCTGGGAAAACAGAGGATGGCCGAGGTACGTGGGTCCTGCCAGCTCCCTGGGAGACTTGGATGGAGTTCCAGGCTCCTGGCTTGGTGGCCACACCCAATTGCAGAGAGAACCAGATGGCAGATCTCTCTCTGTCCCTCTCTCCTTGTCATTCTGGTCTTGAAATAACAAAACTGTATACATATTTTTCATTTTAAGAAAAGTCAATTTGGGCCATGCCCCTCTCTGAGGAGACACTGGCCAAGCGTGGGCAGGGCATGGCAGCTGGTGGGATGATATCTGACCACAATGCTGAGTGATGAGAGCAAGACTCGACAAAGAGGCAGGCAGGAGGTTCTTAAAAATCCATTTACATCTGCTTTCCTGCTGTGTTCTCTTTATTGATTTGATCTAGTTTGGTTTGGGGGCCAATTCTCTCAGTACGGATAACAATAAGCCAAAGATAAGAAAAGTGACCTTCAGAGCAGAATACCAAGAAATCCTACAGGGGTTAAGGTCACACAGATTGAGGCTAGCATGCTTGCTGGGTGGCTCCATAAGCTTTCTGCAAGGAAAACCATCCCCACCCTGGCTGCCCAGTGAGGATCAGAGTCAGCTGCCAGGTGGTTCTGAGCATCCCCACCTGTTCATGCTTTCATTTGTTTATGTAATTTTATTCCATGGAATATTTGAGCATCTATTATGTGTTAAAACAGGGATATAGCTACACATGAAAAAAATCAAATACAGGTTTTGAAGCAAGTAAACAAAAATAATCATCAGCATAAGCCCTGGTGGATTCCAGACCTTGAACTTCTCAGATCCTTTTTCATATTGGCCTGTGACACCCACCTTGTCCCAAGCTGGTTCATCTCTTTAAACACTGGAACAGTACTCCTGGCATGTGGTAGGTGCCCTGGAAACATTTATAGAGTAAATGGATCCCATCCATGCTAGACTAGGTCCAGAGAACTGAGCTGGAGGGTCCAAAATGCTCAGACTCAGAAAATCTTTCAGATGTTTTTATTGGTTCCACCTAACACTGACTCCTGCCCATTCTCTTGGGGACAGCAGGCTCCTGTGTTATCTCTTATCTGGAACCTCTCCTTGATTCCTTGGACCACTAATCCACTTTCCCCTCATCCCTTCTAGCACTTGCTGCCAAGAGCAGATGTTTGGTACTGACCATGCACATGTTTATCTTGTCCATGTCAAATTATAGCCTGCAAGCATTCTCTTAGCCAATTTACCTTTGAGATGGCTTCTAGAATTCTCCTGCAGTCAAAATTTTTAAAAATTGTTTATTTGAAAGGGATGGGGGTAGTAATGGAGAAAGGTTGATCGTCTATTTGATGTTCTCTCAAATGCCTGTAACTCTTGGTTAGGCTAACTTGCAGCCAGGAGCTCAGCCCGGGTCTCCCATGTTGATGGTAGGGACAAAAAGTCTTGAGCCATCACATGCTGTGTCTCATGATGCACACTAGCAGGAAGCTGGGATTGGCATCAGGGCTGGGACTGGAACCCAGGCACTCTGAAATAGAATATGGGTATTGCAAGCAGTATCTTGTTGGGCCTGATGGTCACACTATTTTGATTTGACTTTAAAATCATAGTAGAATAAGCCGCATTTGAGTTCAATCTCCAAAATCAAACAAAACAGTTTAGTTTCTTGAAGCCTCCATTTTCTCTTTGTATAATGGGAGTAAAAATACCTGCCTTAAAAAGCTGGGGTGGTGATGTGATTAGTACATTCACTCAGTAAAAATTTATCCAGCATCTAGTGTGCCAGCAGGGGCTTGGAATATATCCGTGAAAAAAGAAAAAATAATCTCTGTGGTTGTTGTGGAAGGTACAGTGTAGTTGGAGGGGGCAGGTGGTAAACAAAATGCTGTAGTATGTTTCACAGTGATAAAATCTAGAGAGAAAAACAGCAGGGTAAGAATGATGAAATGACCAACTACAAATTAGCAACTTCATCCAGCGGGAGTGTTCATTTAATTGTAAAGTGTATTCTTTAAAAGATACAGCAGTCCCACAAACGCCCATCAGGTTCTCGGGTGTCCACAGAGGCAGCATCCAGTGCTTGTCCTTGAGTTGGTCTTCATTTCTCCCTTTTGATTTTCAGAAAGGAGAGCACTTGTCTGAGGAGAATGACCCGAACCCATACACTGGCTTGGAAAGAAAGCAGGCTCCAGAGAGACTGAGAAGCTTCTGGCTGTGGCCTGTGCTCTGCCAAGTCAGGGAAAACTCATACCTTGCACACTCAAGGCTGTTTTCCACGAGCGGAATGGCTACTGGTTCAATAGCTTCTTTTTGAATTGAAGCTAGTAGGGGCAGATGATCTGGATGAATGGGACTACCTTTTGGGGAATCCCCAACCTAGATATCACAAGAAGATGTAAGGAACTCAAGATTTCTTGAACCCAGTTGTTTGGGGTATTTGAAAGGGCTAATAACCATGACCCTAAATCTTCATCTAACTCTAGAGGTCTTTGGATTTTGACCAATTTTGAACTGGAGGGCATGCATTGTTCTGTTGTGCGTGTGTGCACACTTTGCCAGTGGTGCCAAATGAGTCTTAGCATCACATGCTCCCTGATGTCTACATATTCCAGACCCTTGCTTGTTATTGGAGATGCTGACCTCACGGAGGTTTTGGCCTAGTGGGAAGACAGGCCCTTAACTATGTAATTGAAATTAAGTGTGAGTAAGGGCGTCATCTGGCATGCAGGATGGCTAAGGTGTGAGGTGGGTGCAGTTCTAAGTCATATAAACAGAATGATAAGTTGCAGGGAAGGCAGGTAATTCAGATGAGAGGCATCACTCTGCATTCGGTGTTAGACAAGTAGAGGAACAAGTTTATGAAGAACCAAGTTAGGTTGCCAATGAAGACATCATTGGAATAACATTAGAGTACAGCACATTGCACATTCTGTTCAACATGATCTAGGTAATCAGCTTTTATACGTCTCAATAGAAATTCTTGATTTTAAGCTGAGAACTTGAAAACAGCATGTCCAGTATTTTTGACAGATTAGTTTTGTTAAATCTCTGGTTTTGGTAGATTCATTTTTTGCCAGTGGCTCTGGATGTCGTAACTGGTCACATTTCTACCATTGAAGGCTGAGTTGCTGTAGATTGTCACCCTGGCCCTGAAGAATGCAGTGCTAGCTCACTGTAAATGTGCTCTGAGGGCCTGCTGAGTGCGCTTCTCCCTCCAGGTGCTGTAGATGGAATGATGGTGTGTGCTCTTGGTCATTTGAATTACTGTTTCTGCTCAATAGAGGATGTGTGGGAAACTGCAGGGTTTGGGTTCAGTGAAGTAAAAGCTGTCTTATCTGGGCTTCTCAGTGATTCCTCTTGAGGTCACTGTGATTAAAATTGTTTTCCAGAAGGCGACGTGGATGCTCAGAGATGTGGAGTTACTACATAGGCCATTGATGGGTGCTTCCACTCTGTGGTTGTTGGACCAGCCAGTAAGGATGACAACATATAATTCAGTCCACACATAGGTAGGATCTTCCCACAGGCAAGCCAGACTTCATCTCCCTGGGGCCTTTCAGAGGTGCTTGTTCAACAAAGCAGGCTGCTCTCCATGGAGTCCAGCCTAGGATGTGCAGGATTATGAAGGCTTCCCAAGAGGACGGAAGTGGCTGGAAACACCTGCATGACTCCCACTCTGAGTGGCAGAGTATAGACTGGCATTTGCAGGAGCACTGTGGAGGAAGTGAGTCCTGGGACTGGGTAACTGCTCCTTGCTGCCTCCAGTCCCTTGGGATTGTGTGAGTGTGCTTCTGGTGTGTGTAGTGGCAGGTGTGGGGGCATCTACAATAGCAGTGCCTGGAAAAGGCACCCATGGTGAAGACAAAGGAGGAAAAGACTGTGAGGCAAACAGCATTCATGGATTCTGGCAGGCTGGACCAATCCTGATATATAGCATTTAGATTTTTAAGATTGAGAAAGAATGGGTCAGTGCTGGATTTGATGCTACTTGGGGGCAGTCTGAGGCTAGGAGGTTTTGCAACCCAATGCCATCAGGGGTGAAGGCCGAAAGGCTGGTCTCATCTAGAAGGTTACAGTTGTTCAATGGATTCATAGGCTTGGGGAGGGTGGAAGGGATGAGTGAGCCCAAGGTTGATAGCTGTGAGGAGATCCTAGGGGTCTGGCAGCAGTGGTAGGTACAGGTGCCTCAGAACAATAAAAGATGGTTGTGTTCCTGTATCAGCTTCTGAGTATCTAAATGAAAACATCTTGTCCCTCTGTGTGTGGTGAGATACCTGAGTTAAATACAAACGTCTCTGAAACTGACCTCTGCACGCACAGAAAGGAGCTGGGGTGGGGGGCAGTGGAAGGCTGCTCTGCAGATGTTAATCTTCTGGAACAGAGGTTCGTGAATGGGATAGCAGTGCTGTAAGCTTGCATAGTCGGGTGGCTAGAAAACTTCCAGTGGAGCTTTTCTTTCCACTCCTTGATTTTCCTCCAGAGAAGCCCAAGCCTGGAGAAGGGAAATAACTTGACCAAAATCATATGGCAGCTTGGTTTGGAACACTCAAGGCTGGTGCTGGGTCCTTGGAACCCCAATTCATTGATGGTTCCATGTTGCCTTGATGAGAGGATGTGCAGTAATACTGGCTTCAGTGGCCTGTACCAGATCCATTCCTTAGAATTGGGGAATACTTTGAAATGTTCTGATGTCCTCTGTGAGTTCATTCTTTATTGCAAAAATTGAGATTCATTTGGCTTGATGTGGGGACTGAAGTGAAGGTTTATTTTTAACCATTTTGGGGAACTTAATAGGTATCTATGATGGAGAAGCTTTATTCAGCTAAACTAATTTTAGGTAATGCTTGTGAAGAAAAATCTGTATGGAAACCTAACTAATCCTGGGTTGGACATGATTTCTTTGAAGAAATAGCTCATGAAAGCAGCAAGAGGGGGCTGGTGTTGTGACATACAGAGTTGAGCCACCATTTGTGATCTTGGCATCCTATATCAGAGAACTGGTTTGAGTTCAGGTTGTTCTACTTCCACTCCAGCCCCCTGCTAATGTGCATGGGAAAGCAGTGGGCATGGACCCCTGCTACTGACTCAGAAATCCAGGTGGAGTTCCTGCATCCTCACTGCTGTCTTACTGAGCCCTGGCTGTTGCAGCCATTTGGAGAATGAACCAATCAATTGAAGATTTTTTTCTGTTTTCCCCCTCGGCTTCCCTCCCTGTCACTCTGCCTTTCAAATGAGTGAGTGAGTGAACGAATGGATATTTAAAAAATGAAGCATGAAGATTCTCTGGTTGAGCTAGTTTCTGAATGAGAATTTTTCAGGGCAAGTCCCTAACTCTGTCCAGTGTTAAAGGGCTTGGCAGGTGGTGAAGGATTGAGCCTGTTGAATGACCGAGTGCATTGGCGCATTTGGTTCTGAAAATGCTTGGAACCAGGAGCCGATGAGAATTCTTTGTTTTTTTTTTTTTTTTTTTTTTTTTTAAAGATTTATTCATTTTATTACAGACAGATATATACAGAGGAGAGACAGAGAGGAAGATCTTCTGTCCAATGATTCACTCCCCAAGTGAGCCGCAACGGGCCGATGCGCGCCGATCCGAAGCCGGGAACCTGGAACCTCTTCCGGGTCTCCCACGCGGGTGCAGTGTCCCAATGCATTGGGCCGTCCTGAACTGCTTTCCCAGGCCACAAGCAGGGAGCTGGATGGGAAGTGGAGCTGCCGGGATTAGAACCGGCGCCCATATGGGATCCCGGGGCTTTCAAGGCGAGGACTTTAGCCGCTAGGCCACGCCGCCGGGCCCGCCGATGAGAATTCTTTAGGCAGAGTCATTGGGAAATTTTCAACATTCTGTTTCTTCTTTCAGGAGTAAGACAGACCTTAGGAAATGGATGTAAAAATGCTTATAATGCACACGTTGAGGATGTCTCATAGTAGGTGCCTATTAATTTTTAAAGATTTATTTTAAAAGTAGATTTACAGTGAGAAGAGAGAGCTTCCATTCACTGTTTTACTCCCCAAATGGCTCCAATGGCCAGAGCTACACAGGTGCAGGGTCCTGAGGCTTTGGGCCTCCCTCTGCTTTCCCAGGTCAGAAGCAGGGAGCTGGATTGAAAGTGGAACAGCCGGAAATAGAGCTGATACCCATATGGGATGTCATCACTAGCAGGTAGATAAGTGTATTGAACCACCACGCCAGCCCCAACAGATGACTTTTCTATTTTCAAAAAGTCTCCTAATTAGCTGAGGCCATGAGATTTTGTTTTCTATTTTTTGTTTCATCACCTATTAAAGACACAGGTGCTTCCACTTCCTGCCTCACCTGGATGTTCATTTAGCACCCACATAAGGGGCCTCTGCTATGAGCCAGGTATGGGCCAGGTAGAGTAGGCCAACACTTTGGCATGTACCCCAGAGGTATTAGTGGCACATGTGTCTTCAATCGTGGCTGGCAAGCATCCTCTGGGTCCTCCAGTGTGCCTGGCAATGTGTTTGCAGAGAACACATTGCCTTCATAGGGTGCTCTGAAGAGCATCTGCACGAATCTGAGTGCCAGTGGCATCAAGGACTAAGTTGAGAAGCCATGTTGTAGGCCTGCTCAGTGATGGCCTCTATCTCCATTCTCTACTTTTAGGGGAAGTGGCAGTGTTATGTCAGTACCCAGAAAATAATGGGTGTTTAATATATGCTCATGTAATTGTGTGAATATCATTCTGTGTTCATGGGGAAGACATTCTAAAATTAAAAGTGTTTCTAGTGGAGACAGATTCTAATTTTTTTATAAAATACAAGTTTACATATATGATTTAAGAGGAGTATATTTTAGATTGTAATAAAAGAAATCGGCATTCTGCTAGCATTTTAAAGGTTAATTTTTAGTGAATGATAGAAATCTGTGTGTGTTTATGTAATGCATGTATAACTTTCCCTTGGGCAGGGAGAAAATGCTGACTAATTCATGTGTGCTGTTTTCCAGGGACCAGAGGCTGTGATTGCTATTTTAAACTGTGTTAATTATTGTAATAATATTTTGGAAATAAGTCTCCTTGTGTAAAAGTAGTTTAGATGATGTGTTTCCAAGGAATTTTTGACTAGCCATAGCAGTCATTCCAAGTGGAAGGGAATTTCCTGAAGACAAGAAGAGTGAAGAGAGCCTTCCTAACAGAAACACTCTGACTTAGGGACAGAGAAAGATGGGTAGATGGGTGGGTGGATGGGTGGATAGGCAGATGGATGGGTAGATGATTGATGTGGTAGACAGGTGGTAAGATATAGAAGATGGATAAATGATGACAAGGATAGACAGTCTGGCAACCTTAAGGAAGCAGAGATGTGAAGGGGATGGCATTGGACCAGATCTGACTGTCTGGACTGACTCCTGTCCCCGACTGAGGCTCCCTGCTAATGCACACTCTGGGAGGCAGTGGCGATGGCTCAGGAATTTGGCACCTTGCCACCCAAGTGGGAGACCTGGGATGAGTTACTGGCTCCTGGCTTTGGCACAGCCCCAACCCAGCCGTCATGACATTTTTGGAGTGGATCCCACATCACAGCTCTCTCCCATGTATGGCTCATGTACCTAGCTCATTGCCTTTCAAACAAATTTTTTTTTACAAGAAGTACAAAAACCAGGAAGTACAGCTGAATTGATGGAGCTGCGAGGTTCAGAAGCAGACATGGAGGCAGCAGCTCGGAATCCGGCTGAGCGACTCAGTGGGAGCCACAGCAGCTCAGGGAACATCCTAGCCCTGGGCACACCAAGAACTCAAGTGGATCACTGTGTAGATCATTGCTGGGAAGCGTTGCCTGCAATTGTCCCAGGGAAGATTTTAATATCATTTGTAAGGTGATTAAGGGTCATTTTATTGAAAAAAAAAAAAAAGATCTGGGCCTCCTGGGTGAAGAGAGACCAGTGTGGGTCATACTCTGTCCCTGTGCTCAGCTGCTGTTTGGCTGTTCTTGGGAATTGTGTGTGTGAACTCACTCCTGTCTTCCTGCCTGTGATGGGGGTTAGGAGCTGCCCTCCCCCCGAGGGATGCGGGAGGGTGCACAGAGCCCCTCTCCCCTCAGAGATGCCAGAAAGTGCACAGAGAGCCCCCCTCCCGGGATGCTGGAGGGTGCACAGAGAGCCCCAGCATACCTCCTGGTGTCTGACTTTGTGTTCAGATGCCAGACCTGGCAGGAGGGGGAGGACAATGTGCTATTGTACCTGTCAGATTGCTACAACAGACCAGATAGTGTGCACCAAATCCCTTGCTTTTGTGGCTTCCTTGGTAACCAGACCTGGCAGAACTTAGACACAAATGAACATTAGCCTATAGTGTGATCAGCGTGTCTTTTGTCACCAGCTGTGGCCCCATTCCAGTTCCTGTCCACATTGTGATTAGATTGAAGGGACAGGACAGAGGAAGGTGGAGTCTGTGAGGTGCTTGAGTGCGGCTCTTTGGTTTCACAAAGACCTGTGCAAAAAATGCCCAGGCGTTGTGGGCAAGGCTGAGGTGCTCTCCCTGCTGTTCTGGAGAGTCCATCAGCCTGCTGCCTGACCCACTGCCTTCCAGGACCGACATTACTACCCAATGGTGGGCATCGCTAATCGACCCTAGCCTGCTGCTGCGGAGCCCAGGGGAATCCTGCCGTGTGGTGTGTGGGCTGAATTCTCTTTGCCCTTCTTGCATGGCCTAGTACCATACTGCCTTGATTGCTTCGATTGTCTTCCTTGTGCAGACATCTGTTTGTACCCTTTCCGCTGCTTCATAATGACACCTGAAACATGAGAGATACTGGGAATCTAGTCTGTCCCTTCCCAGGAACTCCAGAGTTGCTTATGGTGAAATGAGGGTGTGGGAGCATTGTATAGTCCACTCTCAGCGGTTGTTATGTTGTGTTGCTTTTGTGTGTTTTGGGCTGGTAGAACATTTGTGGTGCTTCTATTCCTAAGTCCTTGGGAGCTGCTGCAGCCATTGCTCAGAGTTTGGCCAAGTTCACAAAGCTGATGTTACTGTCATCCCTTTGGGGAGGGAGGGACTCACAGCCTAGGGATACTAGGTCCAGGAATAGCTGGACTATAACACCTGCCAACCACAATCCTCTGTTACTCACAGGTAACTACCAGCCTGTGCGAAAGCAATACCATTCCCACTGCAGTGCAGGTGCAGAAGAGGACTAAGCACAGGGTCAGAGTGAAGGTCAGGCAGCTGTGGGGACAGGCTCTGCAGTAGCCACAGGACAGGCTGTTGGTGGACTTGCACTGGTATGGTAGGGATCTGAGACCTCATATCAGGGATTAACAAGAACTATGGCCCCCTTGGCAAGTAGGGTTATTTGTCTAAGGGACCTATGGGAGCAGGAAAGAAATAGGACTTGTGGGTAGGCCACTCAGGGCCTTCCTAGAAACCCTCACGTGTCCAGGTAATCAGTCATTTTGAATCTTGGAGCTAGGCCTCAGGGACAGGCAGGGATGAAATTTAATCGTGGGGCTGGACCACATAACTCCCAATCTTGTCCCCCTTCCCATCTCCCGTCATGGGCCCTGCCAAAACTTTGGTGGTGAAAATCCAACCTTGATCTAATAATTCTTGTTTTCAAGCCCTGTCAGTCATTCTCTCTGAGCCGTGTCATTGTTTCTGCTCCATTGCACCTGGTATTGTTTATTGGGAGAATTCATTTCCTTTTCAAGTTTTTTTGTATTGTTGCTTTGGGTGGTTGGGAGAACCAAAACATTCTAAATTAATTCAGGTAACTGTCTAAAAATTGGAGAATGTAGCAACCAGTCAATGGGAGTGAACACGATGAGCCTGGGAGACAGATTCATTGAGCTGGCAGGAGTTGTGCCCCAGTTTAATAATTAGAATATGACCGTGAATGCAAATGAGCCAACAGATACCTTACTAGATTAATATTCATCGTGCGAGGTCTCCTGCCTCACTGAAGCAGTTCCCTGGGGACTCCTTTAAGCAATAAACTTTCTGCATGCGTTTTATAAAATATTCCAAGTGTATAACCACTGTCTATACCCTGTGGAGTTTTGGGGGTCACAGATGTTATAAAATGGGATAAAGCATTTATGTCTATTTAAAATACCCTTGATATTGAATGAAGAAAGGAAGATGGATATTGATGCGTGTCTGTGTTGAATATTGTTGCTTGTGGGTGCCACTCTACTGCAAATTTCCCATTTTCTCCTTTACCTTGGTGAAGCTTTCTCAAGGCAGATATTATTACTGCCATCGTTGAGATGAGGAAATTGGGACAAGGAGAATGTCCTTGCCAGAAGTTTTCCAGCTGGTAAATGATGCCTACTTCTTAGCTTACAGTGTGGTGGTAAGGATGGAAGGTAATGTGTAGAGCTATTTAGCAGTGTCGAATATATAGTATACATTCTAGAGAATATTCAAAAGGCAGAGACGTGAGGACAGACACACAAAGATGATTTCCCATGTGACACTTTACTCATGAAGTTCCAGCTACAGCATGGGCTGGACCAGGCCAAAGCTTGCGTTCAGGTGTGGTAGAGACTGAACTATTTGAGCCATCACCTCCAGAGTGTGTGTTAGCAAGAAGTGGAGTTGGATACAGGGATAGAGCCTGAACCCAGGCATTGTGACATTGAATGCCAGTGTTTCAAATGGTATTTTAGGTGCTGTGCCAAGTGGCCTGCTCCAGCTGATCTCCTTGGGTGGATAGAATTGTTGGTACCCTGTGGTGAGCAGGTCCTTGCTGCAGATCCAAGAGATCTGTGTGTGCAGATACAGCCTGGACCGTGGTGGTCTTTACCCATAGCTGTCTACCAGTGTCTGACTACTAAAAAGTAGAAACACATTATCATGGGTTGTTTGATGTCTCCTGCTATATTTCAGATATATATTCTTGACCCAGTCTTTGGAATCTGAAAAGCATCCCTGGGGATTAACTAAGTTAAGGACTATGATAAGAGTTCATCCTGGATTTACTTGGGTGGACTGTAAATCTAATGGTAACATCCTTGTCCTTGGAAAGACAAGGGAGAGAGGATAATTGATTGAAAGCAGACAGGGAAGATGCAAACAAAACTGGGGAGCGCCAGAAGATGTAAGTAATCACCCAGAAGCAAGAGAGGAGCCTCCCCTTGAGCCTGCAAAGGGAATGCTGCTGCCTGCACCTCTGTGTCAGGCTTCTGGCCTCCAGCATTGGGGCAGAATTCATGTCTGTAAGCCATCACACTTGTGGTCCTCTGAGATGGTGACCCCACAACTTGAGCATCCATGGTGTCTTGAGATTCCCCCTCTGTGGTTGGGATAGGCAGATAACTAGCCCAAGTGCTGGTGACCCTGAGCTGATGCCTTTGTCTGTCACTAACAGGCTGTAGGACATGGGGCAGTCAGTTTTCCTGTCTGGGAGTCAGTGTCCTTTACGGGAACAAGAGATGGTTTGAGACAGTCTTGGAAATAGAAGTGGAGTGTAAGGTGACACGAAATAAGACTTAGAATCCTTGGAGCTGTTGAACAGAATTTTCAAGTCTTGGTAATGTGTGGAAGGGATCAGAGGCCGGAGGGCCATGCTACAGTGGAGGGAGGAAGGGATGGGGACAGAAGTCACATCTGCTTTGTTGAATGTGGGTAACAGTGATTGTCTGTGCCCATGGGACTCAGCAGCTAATTCTGCCATCCTCCCTCCATGGAGCCTGTGGATGGCAGCCTACAGGGGGATTCACAGCCTGCCAATCAGAACCAGTTCATTCCAGTTAGGAACATCAATTTGACATGATGGGGAAGAAGTGAATGATAACAAGCCCTTCTTGTGAGATCCTGTTACAAATGACTGCAGTCACATCTAGGATAGTCATGTAGGCTTTTTTCCCCCTTTTAATCCCAGAAATAATTCCTTTGACCTAGTTTTAGTTGTGCTCAGAATATGGTTTTAGTTAACAGAGCTGAAGGATGATGTGCTTTTATCAGTGTCCCTGAACCACCCTCGGGGCTGCCTATCTGCTTTGTATGATGCTGGCTGGTTGGGATGGCTCAGGGCTGGACTCCACCTGAGATCCAAGCAGGATGGAATGCCTCAGAATCTAGGGACGTGGATCTGCTGCTTAGAGCGCTGCAATCCTGACTATGTTACTCAGCTCTCCAGAGCTGAATTCACTCGGCCCAGTTTACTCAGCTGCAGTGTGGGCTAAGCCTTTCTTTCATAGGGATTTTCTCATTCACTTTCACCATGGCCCTGTGAGCAGAGATGTGAGCAGTCCTGTGAATCAGATAAAGACCTGGCATCTTAGAGGGGTCTGGGAGCTGCTCATGACCATGTCTCATGGTACCTTGGGAGACCCTTTTGGCTGCAGAGCTGAGAATAGAGTTGTTGGGGGGCACAATAAGTGGTCATTGCTATCTGGCTGCTAGAATATATCCAGAAGAAATGATCACTGCATATGAGAAGGATATCTGTAATCCTATATTTATAGCAGCACAATCTACAATAACAAAGACATGGAAACAATCCAGATGCCCATCCACAGAGGAGTGATGGAAGAAACTGTGGTACATCTACTCCATGGAATATTACTTAGCCATCAAAAAGAATGAAATTATACCATTCGCAACTAGATGGTCCCGATTAGAGACCATAAATTATGCTCAGTGAAATAAGTCAATCCCAAAAGAACAAATACTTATGTTCTCTCTAATATAAGGAAATCATCATGCAAATTTTAAGTTTAGTAACCCATTCTATGGTTGCATCCCATGTGTTTTGATGTTTTTTATTATTTCTTCCAAATACTTTTCTCTTGTCAAATTCATTGCTGAGTCATGATTGCACAGTGGCATCATTTTACCCAAGAGATGTTTGTTTTCTTCTTGTCACGCATGCATTGGTTATTCAGTGGTACATTTTTTGACTCTACTGCTGTAATTTTGAAGTTCTAATTCATACCAATTGTTCACCTTATTTTGTGGCTTCTCATTTAAGGGAATATATGGTGATGGAGTAATAGACTGTCATATCCAGATGTGGGGATACAATGCAATATGCATCCCTGCTTCCAAATCAAAGATGGACTCCCAATTAAACTGTTGGAACTGTGTAGACAATGGCAGGCTGGACTGTCTGACGTTTTGTAGCAGCAATGTTGGGGCACACTTAAATAACAGACTAATGGAATCTTTACTCTTTATGAAGGACTATACTATTGCAGCAATGTAGAGGAAATTAGAGGGTGGGATTTTGAAGAGGGAAAATTCCAGTCTCTCTGAAATTGTGCCATAAAATTCAAAAATTCAAAATAAAAATTTAACAACAATGAAGAGGTCATTGGAGCGATGAGATTCAGGTCCAAAGGGATGTGGGGTTAGGACTTGAATGCTGTGGGTAGAAGAGAAGGGAAGTAAGAGCTTTGCTAGAGACTTTCTGGAAGCTGTCTTGAAGGTGAAAGAACGAGAGGAGCAGGGGCTGCCTGCTGGGACTCTGATTGGACATCTGGGTTTGATGAGAGTGACAATCATGGCAAGAGCTTGATGTAGGTGAAATCCAAGGCTGTGGTTGGGATGTGGTAGGCATTGATTGCTTAGCTGTGAGTGGAAGCTTGTAGAGGTTTAGAGCAGAGAGTTGGACAGAAAGGGCCGTAGCTCAGGATGGGCAGTTACAGCCTCACTATTACTGCTGCTGCTGAGGGCAGCCCAGACCTATGGGTCTGACCACCATACTGGAAGGAGGAAGAAGGGAGTGGAAAGGGACACCAGTTAGGATGATTTGAACCAGATCCTATTCTGGTTCCCTTTAGGCAGTGGGCCGTATGTTTGCTCATCTTGCAATCCTAATTTCTTCCCTCATTTTAGGTTTTAGTAAACAGGCTTCCTCTGGTCTTTGCAGTCAGAGCTGGTAGAGGGTCCTGTGATAGATGCTGTCTTTCTTAGTATGATACTATCCACTGGGGCCTGCTCCTCACTTTCTAGCTGGGTGAGAAGACCCTCTTCTCCCCTTCCTTTGGCTCTCCCCCACCTGCCTCAAAGTAGCCTCCTTGTGTTCTGCCCCACATCCCCTCTACCTTGCCATGTGCTCGCAGTGCTGTTCTGTTCTGCCAGCTACGGTATGTTTGTTTCTTCTTTGCCTCTGGTCTACGTTTCCTTGGACCTACTGATAACCCTGCAATGCTTTGTACCCTTCTAGTCTCTGTCCCTTGTTTTGCACCTGGACTTGGTCATTTGTGATTGTGGGAGTGCATTTCCCGGAACTGGTTCTTGAGACTTATTATCAAACAATTTCTGACTGAATTGTCAAATTTCATTTTCTTACAACTTTCCTTAGGCCAGGGGAAGCTCCATTTTGCAGGGAGCTTCTGCATGCTGATCACATGCACAAAACTATTTGGTAATCAGATGCCTTAACATGTTATTATTCATATCTGTGGATACTGGAGCACATATCATGCCCAACCATACACAAACATCTAGTAAGAGAACCCACAAAACACAGCAGAACCCTGGCCAACACACATGTTAATTCCAAAGCCTTTTTAACACTCCCTGTCTCCTTGCTCAGAATCCTGTTGGTATATACCTACCTCACTTTCTAGTTGACCTTTCTAGCATCATATTTCTTTCTTGGGTTAAAATTCAAATGTATTCGGTTGCAGCCCAAGCAGTATTTTTTTGAGCACCTGCTATGACCAAGCTCCTGTCAGGTTGTGGAAAACTCCAGGGACCAGTTGTGATGTGCATCCTAGCTTCTGTAACCTTGATTTGAGAATCAATGTGGAACACACCAGAGCACAGAAGTGTGGTGCTGGAGAACAGTGAGGCTTGTGTTGAGTCAGGAAGCAGAAACGGAAGCCCGGTGGTGGATTTCTGTCTCCTGCAGTTGATTGTACCTGCACTAGGATCTCCCTGGTGTGCTACCTGGGATCCGGTTCATCTCTCTCTTCACCTGAATGAAGAACACAGCTGAGGACACATGTGGGCCAGCTCCCCGGAAAGAAGGCAAATGCACATGCCACTCTGACCCTCTGGTTGTTACAGCTCAGGAGGCTGATGGAGCCGCATTATTTGTGACACCGCAGCAACTGATGTTGTCTGAAACAGATACTTGGTGCCCCTAGGCAAGCATCTGCTAGGAGCTGAATGCTTGTGTACTTCCCAAGACTACCACATGTCTATTCACCTGTTGAGATCCTACCACCTTGAGCGATGGTATGGGGGAGTAGGGTCTTTGTGAGATGATGTGTTTATGAGGGTGGAGCCTTCATAAGTGAGGTGTGTGTGTGTGTTTTAATTACGTATTTTATTTGAAAGTCAGATTTACAGAGAGGAGAGACAGATCTTCCATCTGCTGGCTCACTCCCCGCAATGGCCTAAGCTAAGCCAATTTGAAGTCAGCAGCCAGGAGCTTATTCCAAGTCCTCTGTGTGGCTGCAAGGTCCCAAGGCTTTGAACCATCCTCAACTGCTTTCCTGGGCCTCCAACAAGTAGCTGGATGGGAACTGGATCAGCTGGGACACAAAGTGGCACTCACATGAGATGCCAGCAACGTGAGGATTTAGCTGCTGAGCCATCGTGCAGGTCCTGAGGTCAGTATGTTTGTAAGAGACATCCTACTTTCTTAGCACACTGTTTGGGCACAGTGGTTAGGGTTAGAGAACCCAGAGGGGGCCCTTGCTGGAACACAATCAGGCTGGCACCTGATCTTCCTCTTCTAGCCTTCAGAGCTGTGAGGACATGGTGTAAGCCATCAGTCCATGCCGCAATGGTGTCACAGCCTGAACTGACTGAAGCAGTACCCGTGTGTTCCAAATAGCCACCCTGCTTGTTTTCCAAGAGTGAATAAAGTGTTAGCAAGACAAGTCTTAACTCAGAGACCTCGGCATTTGTAGCTGATATCATGCTCCTGTGTTACCTTGGCATGCCACTTACAGCTTTTTGAACCTTTTTTCTCATCAGCTGTGACTGCTACCCATGCATTCAGAATTCTAAATGCTGTGCTAATTGTCAAGGGTCTTATAGCTGAAATGGAATGAGTGGAAGGTGGGGGTGCTATGTTGGGCAACAGGCAATCTGGTGTGAAGGGATTCCATCTTCTTCCAGGAGCACACCCTGCCCTGGTTCCCAGAGCATCAGGAATCTGGTCTAAGCAGCGCTGTGCAAACCTTTCTGGACTGAGTCCCTGTTGTGTGCTGTGCTGTGTGCAGGACATCACAAAGATCTTCTGTGGAGACTTGATCATACCTGTATGTTGTGATAAGGCTATGTAGGGGTTTCAAATAAAATAGTTGTGCCAAAGTACACTTACCTTTCAGTTCTAACGTTCATGTGCCTTTCCTAGCACCCAGGTTTGGTTGAGAAAAGCTGAGGCTTTGGAATCTACTCACTGATGAGAAACACTCATCTTGGGAGGAATCAGGCCATGAGTCACAGTGCTGGTGGTAATGTTGCTCCTCTTTGGTGGCCTTTCTCTGTGCCCACCTCCCTTCATGACATTTAGTAGGTAAGGAGGCTGACACCACGAAGGGAGAAGTGGTGTGAGGACCTGAAGCCCCTAAGTCTGTTGCCTGCCTCCCCAGAGGGCCTCATTAAACCTGCGCAGAAACCTGAAATGTTTCCCGGGGACACCTTCCTTCTGGCTGGCTGGTAATGCCAGGGCTCTTCAGAAAGGCTCTCACAGAGCTTCTGTTTATCACGACTTGGTTTTTAGAGTGATCTCTTCCTCTTCATCTTCCTGTGGGTAATCATGGTCTTGCTTTGCTATTTATTCCCAGCCACAGCTGCTGGAGGCTGTAGGTGGCTTATCTCAGAACCCTGGTGGCTTTAGTTAGTTTCTGGAAGATGAGGGATGGCCAAGAAACAGTCACCTGGATTATCGGCTAGTTTGGACCACAAGCCTTCTTAGAGAGGGAATGGTGGGGAGGGAGAGAGCATCACCTTCAGACTCGTTCTCTGCTTCCCATTGCACTGTCTCATGGGAAAAGAAACAGAAGGGCTTACCCCATGGAGATTCCGGGTCAAGCATCTGAGTGGCCTAGTATGGCTTGTATTGCCCATTGTGGCTTGTAAACTAGGTGTGCTCGTATTACTTGGATTCTGCTAGGCAGCCAGAATGCTTTGTTCCGTCACATCCTCCTTCCTGGCTGTGGTGCCTGCTTTGACTTGGGGAAGGGTCAGATGTCCTCCCCAACCGTGTAAGCGTGAGTGTGTCTGCATGCTAGGGTTGCAGTCAGATGTGGTTATGAGAAAGCCACCACCCCTTGTGCCTACCCACATGCTGGGGACTTTCTTTTGCCTTTCTGAATGGGTGTGAATTCCTTTCTAAATTCCTTCTCTGTTTACTCTGCACTCCTGGGAAGTTCCCAGGAGCTGTAGATTCTGCTGCCAAATCTGGCTGCTTTGCCTTTGGCATCTGGTTGGATGCAGGTTTGGGGGGCACAGCAGAAAATGGGTGGGTAGGTGGGTGGGAAATGGGAGGACAGTTGGTGCTGGACTGCTGTAGTCCCACCCCCTATCCTGTGGGCAGCTGCTCCTTCTCCTGCTCCTGGTCCCTGAGGCTTAGAGGTGGCATTCTACTGTGCCATTGCCAAGTCCAGCACACTTTGTCTTTGCCTGCTGATTGCCCTGAACCCTGCCACAGCTTTGTGAATGATCCATCTCCCACGTTGACCTGTGAAGGTATGAGAACCCGTGTTCATAACTTGGTCAGTCAGGGTTGAGACCCAGTCTCTCGGTTTCTCAGGGCAGAGGGAGGTTGCAGGCATGCTGGCAGGGGTTACAGGCAGGTGTCTCCCCGGAGACCTGTGAGCTCTCCTGCCCCCAGCTCCCTCTCCTGTACACTTTAGCCCTGCTGCTTTCACCCTCCTCTCTGTGTAGAATTTCATGAGAAGGCAGCCTTTTTTTTTTTGCCAAGCCTCCTGCTATGACCAGCATCCTTTTTGTAACCTGCAGCTTCCTGCGTCTGCCTTGCCTCCTTGGGCACCACCCAGCCCTAGGTGAGTGGGTGGCTGGTCAGGGTCTCTGGTTTATGCCTTTCTGTAGCGTGAATGCCTTGTGTCTGGTTGCTACTAATATGTGCATCTTTTGAGTGGACTGCTAAGCTATTTCTTAATCACTAGCCACTTTGAAATTCCAAGATGGCTAATAATCAAACTCCAAACAGGCCGCATTGTTTGAAATTTTAAATGTCATCTTAGCAATGAATATGTACAGTCTGAGTTTCTTTTCCAAGAAAGGAAGAATGCATTCTTTTTTTAAGATTTTATTATTATTGGAAAGCCAGATATACAGAGAGGAGGAGAGACAGAGAGGAAGATCTTCCATCCAATGATTCACTCCCCAAGTGAGCCACAACGGGCCGGTGCATGCCGATCCGATGCCGGGAACCAGGAACCTCTTCCGGGTCTCCCACGCAGGTGCAGGGTCCCAAAGCTTTGGGCCGTTCTCGACTGCTTTCCCAGGCCACAAGCAGGGAAGCTGGATGGAAAGTGGAGCTGCCGGGATTAGAACCGGCGCCCATATGGGATCCCGGGATGTTCAAGGCGAGGACTTTAGCTGCTAGGCCACGCCGCCGGGCCAAAGGAAGAATGCATTCTTGCTTAGAAACATTAACCTAAAAAAAAACACTTGGATGCTTTTAGACAAATATTTCCTGTGATGGAAGATCTAATGCCAGCATCCCAAAGCCTGACCCCTTCCTACATTAGCTCTACAGCTAGGTAGTATCGGGGAAGCCCTGGGCCCTCCCTGAACTTCTGGCTTCTTTTCTGTGAAATAAGGGCATGGCTGGGGGCATCCACCAGCTATACCTGTGTGTGTGTGTGTGTGTGTGTGTGTGTGTGTGTGTGTGTAAAGGAGAGTTCAGTGTTTCTCAAGTTTTTGTTCATGTTCATTGCCTTACCCAGCCTTTATATAGGTTGTTTGTTCCTCTTATAAATTTAGACACTACAGATAGACCATGTATCAGAAATGCTAAGATATTTTTGCTTTCCAGGTTAGTGTTTGCCCCATGTAGGAATGCGCTTTTACTATGATTTATTCCCAGTCACAGCCAGCAGAATTACCCAGAAAATGGACACTAAAGCCGTCAGGAGGGGCTTGCTGGCTCCTGCTTTCTGAGGAGCTCAGAGTCACATTAAAAGCACATCCTGACTCAGCCTGCAGGGCAGCCAGGGTCCCATGCACTGTCCCTGGTTTGGAACACGAGTCTCAAGCAGAAGGTCACTACTGTTTGGCCAGGTGTTCCCTCTGCAGTGAGGCAGCCCATTGTGCTCAGCGCCCTGTTAGAGGGAAGCCCCCAATTAGCACCTGTCAACAGCATCAGTTGATTTCCCCACATTAATGCTGCTATTCTCTGGCTGGCAGAACCCTCAGGCCAAGGAGCAGAGCTGGATGTGAGGGTCTGTGGGCAGGGTGTGTCTCAGAGGAGCCTGAGTCTTTTCCCCCCTCCACTGTAGACTGTTGCCATGGCTCCCACACTGCTGGCTTAATTTCCTTTGTTGTGATGAGCTGGTGCAGTCTAGCTGGAGACCCCAGAATGACGCAGTGACTCCTCCACTTATCATCCTGACAGTTGCGTGCCACTTCTCTGGGGTGGGGATTTAGGGGCTTGGAGACCTAATCTCTCCCTTCTGCATCTTAGTTTCTGCAGGATGCGCAGCTCTCCCCCTTCTCTGTTGACATCCCTGGGATTCTTTGTTTGCATATGTCTATCTTGCCAAAGGGTGTAATCGCACTAGAGACTCCAAACCCTTTGTGAGATGAGGAGGGGCCTGGATTCCTGACAAGTGACAAGTCACGTGTGCCTGCTCCCTAGTCAGACCCTGTGGCATCACACTCACATGTGTTCTCCTTCCCCTCTGAAAAGGATCCCTTGCTGTGATGGTTGATAGTAGTGTGGAGGCTGAAGCTCCTGCAGAGCCCCCTTTCCCTTGCTCCTGCACTCTTGGGGCTCTTTCTCTGTGCCTAGTTGCACACCCGCCTGGATCATCCGTTCAGCCATATCCAAGGTGACAGGGCTTCTCCGGTAGACAAGCTGCTGAAAGTGACTGCTGTGCTTCGCTGTGGCCGGGGCTGGCAAGGACTGCCAGCAAATCAGCCTCTGGGTTCACCTGCTGAGGTGCACCTGATGTGTGCTCACTCTAGTGGGATGAGGGGAAGCCAGACATTCTCCAGCTCTGCCAGAGGGGATCCCTGGCTGGGCTTTCCTGGGCTTCCTCCGCCCTTCTGCACTCCCCAGTGCAGGGGAGAAAGCTCAGCTCCTGCAGATGCTGCAAGTCCAGAGCCAGGGCTGACTGCTTCTCGCTTCTGCAGGGTTAACTCCTCCTCGGTGTGTAGGGATGATGGTGAGAGAGCTCCCATCCCAAGGGGCTGTTGTGAGATGGAAATTAAACACTACAGTGTACGCTAGGCTTCCTACCAGACAGGCTGCAGGCAGTCCGCAGTACACGCTGTTACTATTAACAATTCTGATTTTGCGTCGTGAGACCTCAGCCCTGCAGTCCGTGGTGGGGGTGGGGATGGGGGCTTCTGCAGGCTGCATCACCGGTATGAATAATTCATGCATCTCCAACCTCCTGCGCTCCCTCCCCGAGCAGCTCCTGGCAAGCACTGCCATGAATTCATTTGTCACGGGTGGGCGTGCGCTGGGCTCGAGCAGATGGGATTCCCCAGTCACGTGCTGCTGCAGACAGCCTGACTCACAGCGGCGCGGAGGAAGCCCCGCTCCTTGGAGGAGACGGGCAGGAACCTCCGCTTCTGAAAATGGATGTGCTGCATCTGCTGTCGTGCCATATGGGGCGAAAGCTTTGTTCTTCCTGGAGAAAGAAGGGGGTATTTTCCATCCGCTGCCATGTCCTTGGCAACGCCTGACAACATTTTTTTAACCCTTGGTGGCACACCCAGCTCCTGTTCTTCTCATTCGATGCCTTCTGAGTTTCAGGGCTTGTGCTGGGTGTGGGTGATCAGGGCTACATGGAGGTCTGCACAAACTCGAAGGAGGCCTTGCTGACACAGGTTAGGTATTCATAGGATTCCTTCCTGATGAATAAAAACACAGCTCTTGGTGGAAGGCTGCTTCATGCAGCCAAGGGATGTTGGGGAAGGCTTCCTGGAGGAGTTGACAATGAAGTTTGAAGGAAGATGTTAAGGAACACAGATGAGTGTTTTCAAAAAATGGTAGAGACGAATGGCTGATGTATGTGGAGGCCCAAGCTGGGCTGTGGAGTCCTTGCTTAGCTGGTGCATGCTCTAGAGTGGGAGATGGTGGAGGGTGGTGGGCACAAAGGGGAACATAGTGTCCTTTGTCTTGGGGCTTCCATCAATGGGTTCCAGAAAGGCAACTTGGAAACTGGGAGACAAGGGTGCATTCATACATTCACCCACGTAGTTTCTGACTTGTGAACCTGGCGTATGCTGCCAGGCAGGCTGTTAGGGAGGGGAGTGGCTGAATGTGGCAATCAGGGAGATCTGGAATGCCTCTGCAGCCAGCATCATTGTGCTAGGTTTCTTCCCAGCTGATGGGAACCACAGCAAGGCCCTCACATCTGAGACCCTTCTGTGAGACATTGCATGTGGCTCCAGATGTGCAGCTGAGCAGTGAGTGACAGCCCTGCCACTTCAGTCTAGGCAGAGGAGTGGCCACCTGGGCGTTGGGACTGGACCAGACAGCAGTGCGGAGCACAGTGGTTGAATAATCGCTCCTCACTTGCTGTGCGGAGTCAGCCAGTCCCTCTGGGACACTGCTGTGCCCCTGGATCTGGAGCCAGGATCTACCCTCCAGGTATCTCTGGAAGGTCCCCTTACTAGCTCTGAGGTTTTTTCCCACCTCAAAGATGATAAATTCACCAACTGCCATGGGATTGCTCTGGAAGGAATCCTCTCTCTGGTTTTCACTTGCCAGAGTGGAATCCTTCACCCATTGGTGATATATGGTTGGATTGAGCCTCTCCATCTAGTTTTCACATGCTGGGGTGGAATCCTTCGCATACTGATGACGGTGGGCCTGGGCCTCACACCTGGCGTCCAGCCGTTTCTGCACGCACAGCTTAGTTGTCCCGGCATCTGCTTCTGGGAGTGACGAGCTGCAGCGTCAGCATCACCTACAGTATTATAGCAGTGGGACATCTTGGACCCACCCCGGATCTAATGAGCCAGAAGCTGCTGGAACCAGATGCCCAGGTGCTTGGCACATGCAATGAGGTCAGAGCCTTGTGCCTCCCCTCTAGATGTGGGGGCGGGCGGCAGCTGTTGTGTGAGGGCTTGGCTGAAACCGAGGCATAAAAGTTCTGCTTTGCCATCTGTCACACTCTCTGTAAATTAGCTCCCAAAATATCTCTCCTGTGTTACCATGTAATGACATGACCTTGGCTTTTGGGATCTGTGTATCCCAAGTTTTTGTTACAAAAATGTGGTTCTGAATGTCTCCAAGCCTGTAGATAAAGACATCCTGCTAAACCTCTCCAGTTTTCTTTCAGTTTTTATTTTCAACTGATACTAAAAGTCATATGCAGTTATTGGGTACCATGCAATGTTGTGATGCACTTATGCATTGTGCAAAGTCCACTGCAGCTTACACATAACCATCTTCTCAAACATTAGCATCTCTTTGAGATGAAAAACATTCACAGTCTTCTCCTTGAACTCTTTGGAAAACAATGCATATATATTGTTCAAGTATATCTGTTTCTGTAGTTCCTTGCTATGCAATTTATCCCATTTAGTTATAACTTGGAACTGTGAATGAGCCCGTTCTCATCGCTCGCTCCCTGCCCCAGCTCTCTCTTAAGGATCTATCTGCTCTCTGGCAGTCATGGTCTACTTGCTGGGTGCCAAGAGCCCTTGCGCTCTCACGCTTGGCTCGCAGGACAACATCCTCTCTAAGTGGATGGGCTAGCTGCTTCCATCTAGTGACAGCAGCAGCAAAGTTCCTTTTACTTCTGCGTCCTGATTTTCAGGAAGCGCAGGGATTATCTTGTTCCAGATTCCTGGTCTAGCTCCTCCTCCCTAGTAATTGATTCTCTTTCCTTTTAAAAAAATCTTCAGTTCTACTTTTGCTATGTTTTTTCAACCTGCCTTCTGCCCCTTCCTTCCAAATTGGTAGGAGCTGAAAAAAGTTTTATTTGAGTCCTTACTTTAAAATGAGACGTTACAGTAATCAGCCACCATAGCACATGTGTGGATTTGTCCCAGAAGAATTCCATTCACACACAATTTCTGGAATTGATCTGTGGAAGCTAAGAGCGGCTGTGGTGGTAACTGGGTTTGCCCAGGAAGATCAGGTGAGCCTTGTTTCACTGTGTATCTGTCCCAGTGTCTTCTCATTTCAGTATGGGAAGGCCTTTAGAGCATTGAAACCCACAGATGAGCTAGGTATTATTGTTCAACTGATGTTTCCTGAACACCTTTCATGTTTCCAGCATTGGGCTATGCAGGTAGAAATGAGGAGTGGTCTCTTTCCTCCCAATGAGCTTACGGCTCTGCAACATGCCACCTCACTGGATTCTGACACAGAAGAGCTAAGCGAGGAGGCACACAGCTCAGTGTAGGACTGGTCAGGTTGAGTCTGTCTGTCTTCAGAGCAGGAGGCTGCACAGAGTTGAAGGATCCAAAACAGGATGCTGAGGTTAATGGATGATTATGGATGGGATGGACAGGAGATGGGGCTGGAGGACCCTGTAGGCCACCCAGACCTAGCTTTGCCACATGGTAGAGCCAGGAGTAGTCATGGCCTTGGAAATGCTTGCCTACTCACAAGTGGACGTGTTCTCTGCTTGATCTTCCAGCACAGAAGTCAAGGTTTCAGGCAGGTCTGCTGCTCGTCTGAGGCCCAGGGTCCTCCAGGATCCCTGGCTGCTGGCAGAATGCTGTTCCTAGCAGTTAGGGGATGAAGGTTCTGCTCTCATGCTGATTGGCAACTGGAGATGGTTCCCAGTTCTGAGGTGCCAGAGGTCACTTGTTTCCATTATAGTATGAGCCCTCCTCCCTTTGACTTTCTGATTATTCTTAAGGACTCACTGGGTTAGGTCAGGCTGACCCATGATAACCTCCTTTTTGATTAACCCTGGGTTGGCCAGGACCTTTATGATATCTGGACCAGCCCTTCTGCCTGCCCAGTTAGGTGACCCTGCATTCTGCTGGCTCTCAGGGGGACACTATGCAGACGTGCTCTGTGGAGATGGAACTCTTAGAACCATCATAGGTAAGTGTGCCTACTGCAGGTTCCATTTAATTCTTCTCCATGTGATCTGGGCCCAACACAGGGTCCAGGGCCAGCTGCTGGCATTGTTGAAGGCTCATGAGACATCTGTAGGACAAGAGCAGGGACAGAAAGGACCGAAATGCCCCCCTCTTAAGTGGTGGAAGTAGGAGATGGAAATTCACTGCATCAGCCTTTGGCAAGCTGGCATGAGACCTTGTGGAATCTTGAAAGTGTCTCCAAGGAGTCATATGCCAAAGTTTTCTAGGGAAAATTTTGAGAAACTTATTTTGGGTCATGTGCTTGAACTAGGCTGCTGAATTTAGCTTGTAACCAGGGAAGAAAAAAAATGATCAGATGCTACCCAGACTGCACAATACTTTTGCTATCCTCTTGATTTATAGCTTTATAGTTAATTAGGTGGATGGGAGGAGAGATGGAGTAAGTGACTGGGTCTATTATTATGATGTTATTTACTCATGCATATCTTAAGCTTCCCACCCATCAGCTTACGTTAGCCGCTCATACTGAAACTCCCTCGACATCCCATAGTGGATGCTGGGCTGTCAGCCTGGGTGCACTCTTCTGCACAGAGTTTCTGAGCATAAACTCTGTTCTCACTTCCTCATGTGGGGAACATGGAGACAGAGTTCTGCATGGGCTGCTGTGGAGAGGTGCCAGGCACATGTCTTTGTTATCACCGTGCCAGGTCATCAAGGTCCACAACAGCTTGAGGACCACTGGCTGCCAGAGATGGTGGAGACAGCAGCAGACCCACCTGGCATGGTGGGAGGAAGGCATGGGGATAGAGATGGAGCCATGTCCCAGAGAAGAAAAGGGAGAAGAGAGGCTATCCGGGAGCTAGAAATGCTGGACTGCCTCCATTCTGGCATGGAAGTGAAGCCTGCTTTTAGTTGCAAAAATTGCAGCACACGTCTATCTGTTCCAAATCCAGTTGGACCTGGCTGAGTCCAGTTCAGCCTGGCTCCAAGCCCTCTCTTTCCAGGGTGGGGACCAAAGCCAGTCCTTTTGTTCTGTGAGTGGCTCCTCCTCTCCATCAGAGATGGCATCAGCACCTGAGTTTTCAGGGAGGCTCATTGGTTACCTCTGAACAATCCTGCGTGAAGGAGGCCCTTATTCCACCTGAGGGCCTTGGTTCTGCTGGGCCCACCAAGCCCAGAATGCACTCCCTGTTGTACTGATGTCACCTCCTGGGGTTCTGGAATTCCACAGAATATGCATCACTGCCCATCCCCTCCTCGTCCACACCTGCCTGTCTGCAGCAGCTGCAGTGACATTGGCGGCTTATTTGACAACTTGTATGGGAAGCAAATATGCTGAGCCTTGTGGCGTGGGGGCTGGCTGCACTCATGAAAGCATCACGTGGAAACAGCTAGTGGCCACTGTGCGACTGGTTGGCAGTAGTAGTGTGTTGTATTCAGGAGTTTGGCTGCAAGGGTAGTTTATGGCTGCTCTTGCCATTCAGAGGGCAAGGGAGGGACGTCTGGTACTGCATGAGATGATGGGTAATTAATTTAGTCCATTCTAGCAGCCATTTCACTATACACATATCTTAGGATATCAGACTATGTAGTTTAAGTAGCCCCAATTTATTTTTTAAAAAGAGGGAGGAGAGAAATAACTTCACTTATTTCTCCCTTGTTTGTTAATATCATTAAATTACCTTCCTACAGTTTTAAGTTGTCCTGCTTCTCTCGTTACATATCCCCTTTTCAACTTTTAGCCATAGTTGAGAATATGTAGCCTGTATAGTCAACTGTAAGGTCTATTCCCTCTAATTCCTGTCCCTGACCTGTGGCGAAGTTAAGAACCATTCTTTATTTTTCCATTTTTATCCAAAAGGCAGGGCCATAGAGATAGACACAGAGGAATCTTTCAACTTGTGGTTTACTTCCCAAATATCTGCTACAGCCATGGTTGGGCCAGGTTGAAACCAGGAGACCAGCATTCCATCTGGGTCTCCCACCTAGGTGGCAAGAACCCAGTTCCTTGAGGCATTAGCTGCTGCCTTTCAGGGAGTACCTTAATGCACTAGATGGGAGGCAGACAGGAGAGGAATTCCACTCTCTGACCTAAGATGTAGGCATCTTAACTGTTGAGCCAAATGTCTACCTTGGTTGATTTTTTTTTCTTATTGGTGTCATAGCACTGAGGAAGCATGGTGGTTTTGTACTGCTGGTGTGTGGCTGTGTGTGTACATGTGGATGTGGGAGATTTAGAATGGAGCTGTAGAAGGGGTGAGATGAAAGTAGGCAAGGAGAGATCTCTGTGGCCATAAAAGGGTGTCAGTGTTTTCCCCCTTGTTTGCCCCTGAGCAGAGAAAGCCTTTGAATCACAGCTTGTGGCTGTGTGCAGCCCCAGCTGCTCGGACAGCGAAGGTCTCCTGTGTGGGCTTGGCAGTAGTTGTGTCCCAGGTTCCCAGCCCCTCTGCCACCTTCAAGCTTTCCATCCCAAGCTCCACTTGATCCAGCAAGGAAAGTATTAACACTGGACCCTCCCCCAACCCCCAACCCCAATGCCACCATCTGTTCTGAGGACTCAGTTTTCAGGCAATACATGGGGTTACATGTTTTAAAAAGGTGTCCTTTCTTAGATGGAGTAGTTTCATTCTCACCATAGCCTGGTACAAGCCGTGTACAACCTGACGGTGTTACTCTGTCAGCACATGATGAAGCAGTGTACAGAGGAATGGAATCGTGCTCCCCACACATCTACCAACCTGGGGCATCTCTGCCTGGCATGTTGGCTCCCTGCTGTTAGTTATGGCTGCCTTGCCTTCCTTGACTCTGAGGATATCTGCAGATACGATTCAGCAGAAGCCATTCTGTCTCGGGTCAGGAGCCACTCATTCAGCACAGTCTCTGCCATGCGCCTCTTTGGAGTTCCCTCCCCATCTTCCATACCTTGTCCTCTGGGTCTCATGGTGGTGGTCCTCTTATACCCAATCCGCAGTGGTCACCTCCTGCAGGGCTGCTGGTAGAATAAAGATAAGATTGAAAACCCTACTCTAGCACTGACCTTTTCTTGAACCAGCCAGATCTATCTTTAAGCCTGGCAGTCTCCTCCATAGACTACAAAGCTTGAGGGTCAGGCCCCCTGTCTTTGCATCTTTCTAGCCTCCCTTAGTGCCCCAGCACTCGGAGGTGTTTGATGGAGTTGAGCCTTCAGCATCCAACCACATCTGAAGTTCACCCTCCAGGTACTGGGTGCGGTCCTTTCACCCTAAAACCAAGGAAGACAGTCCCTGATTTAGCAGGTGTCTGCTTGTGATGCTGCAGCTCCTGGATGGTGCAGAAGTGATGTGCAGTGAGTAGAAACAGTGCTTGGAGTTCTCATCTTTCCTTAGATAGTTACTGGCTGTACCACCCTCTCTCCTGATGCTGCATAGTCTTGTGGTGCTGAACTTTTGTCTCCAGAGCAGATGTTTGCCCTCCTTCCTGCTTCCATAATCTAAGCATCCCTTCCTATCTCATCTCTGTGTGCTCTTGTGTGGAAGTGCCTTAGCTGGGACAAGTCTGAGATGTTTTGAGCTAGTCAACACACAGGTTGTGGAAGAAGATGAAGGTGGCGTGTGGGCATCAGAATGAGTCAAGGTGGAATGTTCCAAGAGCAGGCCTGGAGAAGGGGCAGTGGTGTGTCCACCATCTAGCTCTGATCTTGTGGTGAGGCCTTAGGAGCTGAATGCAAGCCAGGCTACAGAATGCTTCTTGAGGTTTCTGAAGAGTGAAGGAAACAAGCTCCCTGATCTGTGCAGGGTCCACTTGATTAGCAGAGTTTGTGGACAAACTTGTGGCAGTGTTTCTGTTCATCAGGGTAGCTGGGCATCGTGAGGTGGCCACTACAGGAACAAACTCAGTGTCCAGGCTGTTTGGGGCAGAGGAGGATTCTGGGGGAGATGGCCTTCAGCTTAGTTCTGAAGGATTCCAAGATGTTGACCATGGAAAGGCAATGCTGTTTTCCCTGCGTGTGGTCTGCATTGCCCAATCAGCACAGTTTTGGGACAGATCCCTGGTGCTCCTCAGACTGCAGCAATCTTTCTGGTTCCTGGAAAGGAGGCAGAGGTCACATGGTCAGTCCAGAGCTACATTCTTCCCAATGGCCCCAACTGCTAGTTAGTGAACCCCAAATTACTGTCCTGGTATACCAGGCTTGCATTCAGGACTCTGCTCCCTGGAGAGCAGAACTGGACTGCTGGTCAGTGAACAAAAGGTTCAGCTGCCTCTGACTGGAGCTACCTAGGGACACTGTCTAGCTCCAGGAGCCAGGGTAGCCCAGGGCAGCCATTGTCCCTGCTCTGGTTTGAGGGAGCCTGGGGGTCCATAGGATATATCCAGTGGATGTAGGTAGCTGTTTAAGACAAGACCTCTTTTAGAAATTTTCTTGCCTTGGAGTAGGGTTTTAAATTAATGCACTTAATTATTATAGACAAATTGAGCAGGTTATACAGTTACTTTATCCCATAGCTCCCCACCCACACCCAGTTTCCCTATCTATTATCATCTTGTGTTAGTATGGCACTTGGTTATCACTGATGAATTAGTACTGATATCAGCATTATTTACTGCAGTTCAGATTGTATTGTAACTCACCCTTGGTGTTATATGGTTAGTTCTGTGAGCTATAGTACATACGTAAAGTCCTTTGTATGCTACTACAGTTCCACACAGAGTTTCCTTGCCTGAAAACCCCCAGTTGTTCTACCTTTTAGATGTAATTTTGAAATAGCACCCAAATCTCTATAAGGAGCTGAGGAAGACATTTGCAAACAACCCATTAGATCATTTTGGGCTGTTCTGGGGAGATAGACAAAAGCCCATAGCAACAGCTTTCACTGCTACATTTCACTGAGATAAGGGCAAGATGGATTAGACTATCCCATCCTGGGTGACCCTCACACACACGTCCTTTGTCCTCCCCACAAATATGCACACATCCTCAGGGCAAGAGGCAGTTTGAGATGAAGTGTTTCAAAGCTGATGATCTTGTCTGCTTGCCATCCTATATTAACATGCCTGCCTCTGACCTGAGGATCTCACAAAGGTGGTAACAGACATAAGCACCTCCTTCCCCATGGATTTGCCTTGGTTTCCTAGTTGATGGACACCTTCGGCCAGGCCCCCTTGCTCAAAAGGATGCAGTGTGTTGGTAGCTTCAGAATCTGGACTCCCCAACCTCAGTTTTCTTACTGTGTCCCATTGGCCAAATCCGAATATTGTCTTTCCATGTTTTTCAAGGGGGGGCGATATGACAGGGGGACAACCTTTCACAGCTTCATAGTGCCAAATAGCATTCGTTTCAGTTAGTCATATTTTGTTCTGCTCAATTCATGTTATTGCTGTTCTTCATAGTACTGGAACTAAAAGAGACCCAGGACACTCATGTGTAGGCACTTCTGTGTTCTTGAGAGACATCCTCTGGGAGCATTGTCTTTGGTCCTTTCACTCACATTCATTGCTCCGTGTTTAAGGTCTCAGTCCTGGCTCCTGCCCCTAGCAGTTACTGAGGCTGATGTTTATAGGTGGATTCACCCTGGCAGGACTGCCCTAGTGGCCTCCCCACATTAATGTATGCCTTTCTCCAACCTTCTTGGCTTGAGTTTCATGAGCTGAGAGTTCTTGACCATTGGCTGTAGCCTCTGCCCCGACTGGAGAATGGATGGAGTGCTGGGATAGGTTGCTAGCTTAGATGGGATCATTATGGACTGAGGTGAACTTGACCTTCCTTTCAAGGTCATATGAAGGGCAGGTGAGACAGTATAAAGAGAGGGGAAGAAAACATGTCACAATAAATGCCACCATTTTCCAGGCATGGAAAGGCTCTGGAAACAAGCACAGCTCTTGCTCTCTGTAGAGGTTTACTATTATTTTTACATGACCAGTATTTACGAACTCACTTCACCACCAACCTCCACTCTGCAGTTGTTTTCCTATCAGGAATAAGCAGGAGAGGATATTCTTCCAGACAGCACATCTGCTGCCTCCTCCTACGCAGCTGGGCTTCTTTGGCAACACAGCCAGCCAGTGTGGGGACTGCTCTGCAGAAGCCCATGGTGGTGTCACCAAAGCCTTGGAGTTGTCTCCATGCTCATGCTGACCTACTGTATGCAAGCTCTTTCCTTGTCTTAAGTCACTTGCAGATGTTGAGAGTCAGTTGTTCAGAGTTGACCAGATGTATCTTCCAGATATATACAAACACAAAGTAAATGGAAATACAGATGTAGGTATAAATTGGGCTTGGCTAAATGAGCCATGAACTAAGCTCTGTGTCAGGTAATGTTTGAGATAGATGGGATTTGAGCTATGTTTGAGCTCATTGCCATCATTTTGCAAAGGAGGTATATTCTATAAAAGAGGAACCAATTGGATACTGGAACCACAAGTGAGTGAAATGGTGAATTACTCTTATGGGATTGTCTCTCACCCTGGACATGCCACCTCTACCTAGGTAGGTGTCATTGCTTTCAGTAATCTTTCCTTAACAGTCAAGATGGGCTTTCCTGCTCCTGCCCTTTGCTTAGCATTTATCCTTTCCTTTCTGTCTTTGCTTACGTGCTTGTTCCTCCAGTAGACTAGAAACCTGCAATGGACAGGCCCATGTATACTGTTTTACCTTCAGTAGTGTGTGGCACATATTATGTGTTAGAAATTACTTTTGCAAGGGAGTGAGCAAAGAATGGTTGGTTGAAGCCAAATATAACTGATCAGAAGTTATTCAAAGGGAAATTTAATTTTTTCCCCAAGAAGACCCAAGAAAGATGAAAGACAATTATGTTGTCGGCGTTGACAACTCACTGTGGAAAATAATTGGAAAGAACAAAAACAAAATAGAATCAGGAGCTAAATAACATGTTACCTTTGTATGATCTCTAACTTGGATATTAAGTGATTTTCCTTAGCAGGTGCTCATTGAACAACTATTAAAAGCTGGGCTGGGAACTCAATATAAAACATTCAAGAGAACTGCCTTCAAATTTAGTGGAAGGAAATCAGCTGACCCAACAAGTATGAAATAAAATAAAGCAAGATTATGGGTGCTGGGCAGATGTTTCAGACAGGAAAGTTAGGGCAAGCTTTTTCAAGGTGGTGTCATTTGGGCCACATCTTCGAATAGGAACCACCTATTACAGGTAGAACAGTACATCAGGGACTTGTCTTGCTGGAGGAACTCATTAGAGAGCCGTGGGCTAGGGGATCAAGTGGCAGAGCAGGTTGATGATGTAGAATAAAACTGGAGAGCCTTGCAGCAATGCAGGGCCTTGGGACTTGCCCTAAGTGCAGCAGGATGTGTGGGAGGGATTACCTTGCTATTTCTCTCCTGTGAGTTTCTCAGCCCCAAGTATTGTAGGCCTAGAGCATTGTGAAGGATGTTGAAGTTGGATAAAAGTAGAATCTGCGTACCCCTAAGAAGGTAGCATTGACCATTAACATTTATGGAGTGTATATTCTGTAGTAGCTGACCTAACACTACCAGCAGCTTTTATTGATGTCTTCTATTAGTTTCTAGTTAGCAGGTGCAAGAACTCAGGAGTAGGTAGGCTGCTTGCCCAAGATACATTTCTAGGTTTTGAAAGACTACATGAAGGTTTGCCTGCCAAGCTCATGCTCCTCGCCACCCATATAGGTAGCACATGGATCTATACACTGGATGAGAGCAAAGCGGAAAGAGAGCATGCTTCAGATCAGCCTTGACATCTGGAGGATGGAGAAGGCTACAGACAAGGCGGAGCTCTTTTCAGTGGCTTTCTCTGTAACCCCAGCTCAGGTCCTGGTCCCTTCTCCCAGGACACAGTATGTGCTTCTCGCCATCAAGCCAGAATTATAGCGTCCATTTACCTCATGTCTAGGGCTGTGCCCACAGCTCCCTTGGATGCCTTCCTGGCTGTTAACCCCCTAAAGAGGGGCTCCATACACAGCAGGACCCTGGACAGTCTTCCTGCTGTTCCTCCCTCATCTCGGCCTTTAGTCATACCATGTCCCAGCATGATTTGGGGCAAATGGCAGGATACACAGTAGGTGGCTCCTCTGATGGATCCAGCGGGTGGATATAGCCTGGCTGCTCTTCTGTCCTGCTCCCTCTGGGCCATTGTGATCTCCTAGGTCCTTGTTCACTGACATCCTAAACATGCTGGGATGGTGAGGGGCTGAGACTCCAGGAGCTCAGGGGCCATCCTGGAGCCTGAACTTGACTCTGCAGGTCTGAGAAGCTTTAGGGGGAATTTGTAGGAGTGACAGAAGCTGACTGGGTTTACTAGACTCCTTCTGGGTGCTATTGAGTATTAACTGTAGAAAGAATAGGCAGGGCATTTGTTCTCAAAAGCCTTTAAGTCAGTTAGAATTGGCTGGTCAGAAGGTTCAAGGTCAGGGGCAACTGGTAGATTGTTGCTTCCCAAGGCTGGAAATCAGCCTGCTTTTATGGTGATAGGCATTTGACCTAGAGGCTAAGATGCCCAAATCCCACATCAGAGTACTTGTGTTCAATTTCCAACTCCAGCTGCTGCATCCAGCCTTACTAATGCTGGCCACAGCTCAGATAATTGAGTCCTCACCACTAGCATGAAAACCTTAGGTTGGGTTCTTGGCTCTGGGCCTTGGATCAGCTAAGCCACAGCCATGGTAAATATTTAGGGAGTGAACAAAATGACTGCCTCATTCTGTGCTTCTCTTTGTGCCCAATGAAAACATCAAAAGACCATCTAGAAAGCTCATTCACGTGACCAAGTAGACTAAGTTTGATGCCTGATCCCAGTGATGTGTGGCAGAGGAGATTGAAGCTTAGAACCTGTATCAATGTCAAATGGCTGTCAAAGAGGATGGGCATTGGGCCCCTAGAGCCACTTAAGATACCCCAGTGTTGACCCCTCATTGTGTAGAGGAACACACAGTTGAGTGATGATGTGTCTTGCCAACCACACGGTCCCTGATATGTGGTGCTGCAACTTCCAATGTTTTGAATTTGTGCTGCAGTGAAAGCCATATTAAACATTTTGTGCTTTCATCTTTTGCCACTGGCAATATAGGATACCACCTTTTCTGGTGCTGCAGGGTGGCAGCTGTGAGCAGCTTCCAGTCAGCCCCATGGACCCCATAGGTGACAAGGGACAGTGTTGAGGAATCTTTGTACACAGACCTGACTGTGAAGTTCTTTCAGTAGCTAAGGATGGACAGGAAAATCCGTGTTCACGGTCTCCAGTATTTTGTTAGGGTGGGACAGGGGACAAGGGGCAGGTGTATAATTATCTACATAGTATGACTCATTGAAGCACTGTTTATAGCTGTATACCAAATGATGTAACATTTACATGATTCTTAGAGCCTTTCTATGTATTAACTCCCACAGACAGGAGAGAGCATATGACGCTTTTCCTTCTGGACCTGGCTTATTTCAGTTTGCATAATGACCTCCAGTTCCATCACTCCTCATTATGGTTGAGTAGTATTCCATCACGTGTATATAGGCCCCATTTTTATCCAGTCATCTGTAGTTGAACATCTAGGTTGCCTCCATATCTTTATTATTGTGAACTGAGCTGCTGTAAACATGGAGGTACACATAGCTCTTTGCTTTTCTGATTTCATTTCCTTTGGCTGTATTCCCAGGATAGCTGGGTCATATGGCCGATCTATTTTTAGCTCTCTGAGAAAACTCCATACTGTTTTCCATAATGGCTCTACCCACCAACAGTGTGTTAGGGCACCCTTTGCATTTGGTATTTTTTGGTTTGGGGGATAATAACCAGATAGAGTGCCTAGTATTTTGGATCATACAAAGAATTACTGAAATTTTAAGCTTTATTTGGGGGAAGGGGTGCTATTTCATTCCTTCTCTTCTCCTGGCACTGTATCTCTCAGATATGAGTCCTGAAAGCCAGGACAGCAGGAGTAGGAGGGATCAGAGGAAGTCGCCAAGAGGAAGTGGGAGGACACCAGGTGCATGGGGAGCACACCCTGCAGAGGGGCAGGCAGCTGCTTTCTTGCCTTCCACTGTAATTGCTTCCTGCAAGGATCCCAAGCACTAGAAGGAAAAACAGCTCCCCCACCACCCTCCTGCCCATAGCGGACTCTGCCGCTGCTCAGGGAGCAAGAACTGCTTTTGACCGCCAATAGTTTTCCTTACTGTGAAGTGTTAATAGAAATCTGCAAAGCAAGGTGATTACACTTCTCACAGAGACTAATCTTATGAATAATGTCTCAATCACTGGTGCATCCTATGACATGGCTGCGGATTCCAGCATCTCTGAGGACTCGTCCCATGGTGTGGACAGATGACTGGAGGCACCTTAGTCCATGGACTTCTAGAATGACCCTGTTCAAGGGCAGCCGACCCCTGGCTGCACTGAGCCTGTTGGGTGAGTGCTGTCTCGGCAGCATCTCTGTTCACAGGGTATCTGTGGCTTGGACTCCCTAGTGCAGCTGTAGTTGTCTGGAGGCTGCTGTCTGAAGTCCAACCTCCGCCTTGTTGTGTTAGGTGCTGGCAACTCCTGGGGTTCTAAGGAAGTCTGTTCTGTCTGCCAGACTTGCTGTGTCATTGTTTGCTTCCTTCCTTCTGCCCCTCGCTCTGCTTCTCTCTTGTGCTTCTCTAATACTTTTGTATCTCCAGCATCAACTAAACTCTGCCTACTCCTTCTATTTATACAACTCTAGAAAAAAAATGGCATTCTAGTAGTGCAAAAGACTTATGCAAGTAACCTTTAGTTACATGTTGAGTTCTGGGGGCACTTCAAGGAAGTCCTGGCATTTAAGGCTTTTCGTTAGGCAGAGAATGGTACCTAAAGGATTTAGAGGAGGTTGGTGTTGCGGCCAGGTGAAGATCCTGGCTTTGGCCTTGTTCAGCCCTGGATGTGGCAGCCACTTTGGGAGTGAAGCAGCAAATTGAAGACCTCTCTGTCACTCCCTCTGTCTGTAACTCCTTCAAGTAAATAAATAAAGTTTGAAGAATTTAGATAATGTGAATGATGAGAGAATCATTTTAGAAAAGATCATCAGACATTTAAAATTTGCCTTAAGTTGATCTCTTCCCATTTTGTTTGATCCTAAGACTTTAGAAAAAATGCTAAAAACCAAACCAAAAGCCTGTGAAATTTGAGGACTCTGTATCACACACAGAAATCACCCCCAGTTACATCCTGACACAGCCCAAGAGCCCATGGCTCCTGTGTTTTAGTGCAGCAGGTGCTGATGGCACTGATTTGTGCCTGCTTTAGAGAAAAGATGTGACTTCTCTAGCAACTTGATAATTTCCTAAGTTGTGTTTCTCTTGAGCTGTGATTCTCCGTGTTTGCTTCCAGCGCCCTCTGTCTTCCCTGTTAGCCCTGTGTAACCGCCCAAATACACAAACAACCTGAGCATGCTTTTGCACAGCGCTGAATGTAGGATTTACCTCTTTTGAAAAAACATTAGGCATAGTTTTCCTTAAAAAAAAAAAAAAAGGACTGTAGATAGATACAGATAGGCAGATGGATGGGTGGTTGGCATGTAACACTGTGTAGAACAAAAAGACCATTCTTTATTTTCTTCTTTTACATTTTATTATTATTTTTATGATACAGTTCCATAGGCTCCTGGCATTTCTCTTATCCCCTCCCCAACGCCCTCCCCCCACCTAGTTCCTCTATATCATTACTAAAATATAGTTCTTCATACACAGTCATATGTCCATCATTGCGGGTATGGACAATGGCAGCGAGTCGAGCATCCTATTGTCAAGATATAGTGAACAGTTTCATTGTAAGTCCCATCTTTGTCTGGAAGTAGAAATGCATACTGCATTGTATCCTCACATCTGGATGTTCAGTCTCTATTTCATGGCTACTGTACATTCCCTTAAATGAAAAGCCACAAAACAAAATCAACATCAGGCAGAAAAAAAATTAACAACATCATGAAGTTAAATAGCATGCTACTAAATGACTAATGTGTAGCTGAAGAAATGAAAATCAAGAACCTTTTTGAAGAAAATGATGCTACTGTAAAAAATACCATTCTTGAACTTGGGAAGAAATGAGAATAATTTGGAGAGCTTCTGTGCACCTTTAATCAAGTTACTTAACTTTTCAGGGAGTTATTCCTTTAAGCCTTAGATTCATTGTTTAAATATCTGGATGGATCTTTTCCTTTTTTTTTTTTTGGTATTTTTATTTACCTTCATTTTATCAGAGAATGAGAGCAAGATCTTCTGTCCATTGGTTCCCTTTCCAATTTCTGGCAACAACTACAGCTGGACAAGACCAAGGGCAGGAACCCTTGAACTCGGTCTGTGTCTTCCATTTGAGTAGCAGTGTCAAGTGCTTGAGTCTTCACTTGCTGCCTCCCAGAATGTGCATTTGCAGGAAGTTACAAGTAGGGTTGGGACTGGAACCCAGGCATCCAAAGCAGTGGCTTAACGGTTCATCAGTCACGCAACCCAGGAATGGCCCCTATGAGCTAGGCAGCCTATGAGCAAATTGGCTGTGGGAAGGACATTGCCCATGGTAACTCCTTATTGAGCACGGTTGGTTGACAATCTGTTCTAAATTCAAATCTGACATCTTAGTCTCATAAGGGTCACAGGCAGGAAACAGTATTTCATGACCATGTACTCTGTACACAGTGCCAACCTGTGTGGGGTTTTATGCTGCTCCCTTCCACCCCTGTGTGGTATTTTGTCCTGTCTTCCTTACCAGGAGAAGTAGTCCATTCCCAGGGAAGCTGAACAACCCATCCAGGTTATCCAGCCTATCCAGGCAGGCGGCAATGGCTTGAGTGCAGGCCTGAACCTTGCTGACAAGCCCCCCGCCTCCTGCACCCTACAGGAACTTGCTGTTAATGTGTTAGACAGAGATACTTTTACAAAAAATGCAATAATAGCAAATAAACCTATTGGACCTAAATGTACTGCCTGCCGCCCAGCATCTACATGTTTTCTTGCATCCTTCTTTTGAAAATTGGGTGATTCTGGCATGATCCTTCTAATGACTTGGGTCCACCAAAGAGAGCTGGAGTGTATGTGGTTGTCTCTCAGGCTTCCTTTCCTGAGTCCACTCTCTGCCTTCATTGGCTCATGTGACACGCTCAGGCTCCACAGGACAATGTCTTCACCTGTTGTCACTTGCTTAGGGAGGCAAAAGCCCTTCATAGTGTCACCTGCAATTCTGTTGGCTCGTTCACCACAAAGGTTCCTGTACCCAGGGCCCAGGAATCTTGGGGTGTGTCTTAGAATTCTGTTGCCTGTAATTGTCCTCTGCTCCTTCGTGCACCCCATTGTGCTGGTATCTGGGCCTTCACACTTGCAAGTGATTGGCAGGACTGGACAACTCTGAAGCCAGGGTTGAGACAGGAGGCACCTCCCTCCTGACAGTGTATGGGACTGCCTTGTCAGGTTCTGTTCTTCCACCACAGATGTGGTGGCCTTATATTTTTCTCTTTACAGTGGAAATTTTTCTTCCCTTAAAATTCAGTTTCTGCAGATTGGCTCAAGGTTCCCGAATCTCACTTCTCTGTGTGGGTAGCAACTAGAGAATTGATTTCCATGGAAACCGAACCCAGAGATCCAAATGTTTGTTTTCTGCTCTGTAAAATGGGGCAACTAGTGGGCCATTTTGAATATTGAAGGTGATGGCTTGTGTCAAGCCCCAAGTGGACTGCTTGAGTCAGAAATGAAGGGTGTGTTCTCAGGACCCCTCTTGCACTGCCTCATTCAGACCTCACCACAATCCTAGGCACAGGTTCGGGGGTTAGCTTGGTCCAGCAAGGGAACTCAGAGAAACAGGGAATAATGCACCGATTCCTTACTTCCTTACAGCTCTTAGTAGGAGAGCTGGAATTTAATTTTTAAAAAGATGTTTGTTTATGCAAAGGGAAGTTGGAGAGAAAGCAAGAGTTTCCATCTGCTGATTGACTCCCTAAATGGCTTTAATGCCAGGGTTAGGCCAAGCCAGAGCAACCAGGAACTTCAACTGAGTGTTCCATATGGGTGGCAGGGGCACAAGAACTTGAACCATCTTCCAATGCATCATAGTCACCTTAGTGGAGGGCTGGATCAGTAGTGGAATAGCTAGGACTCAAACTAGTGCTTATACAAAATACTGGTGTCATGGACCTCAACAACAGCCCCTAGATCTGAGATTGAATTTATGTTACCCATGGCCTGTGTCACTGCTAGACACCCCTTTTTTCACATGCAGAGTACACTTCGAGGCTTTGGTGACCCGCTGTGTTGCTCACAAAGCTTCAAGCCCATTTGGACGGGCCTAGTATCTGCAGGCATGTTTTGAGAAGATCTAACAGCAGCACCTTCAAGAAAAAACCAGATATATCACAGAAGCTCCACAGAACACCAAGGGTTGCTACTGTCTGATTCAAACTTCCCCAACTCAGGCATTTTGCATTTTGTTTTGTTTAATGCTGTGGAAGTACCTTGAGTTTGGGTACATTCTTGGGTGAGTTTCAAAATGGACTGTCATCAGTAGCAATAGACACGTCATATGGGAGAGGGCACCACTTATTATGTGGCTGCTTTTTCCTCATAAAGATTCCAGCCTTATGTAGGTCTTCAGATGTCTTGAACAATGTCTTAAATGTCTTTTCCCAGGTACTGAGACTGTGGTTCTTTAGAAGCCTGGTAGGTCAGTGTCATTACTGCACCCATTCTACAGAAAGAAATGGAGGCACAGACAAGTGGCTGGCTGCAGAGGTCAGGAGATCTAGGGGCTACATTGAAGCTGGTGCACACATGCCAAGGCACCTGCACCTGCCCTACATGTGTGACCCATGCATGGAACTCACCTGGCCAAGAGTCAGCCGAAGCAGACAGGATTTCAGCCCAAAGGGGGCATGGGAACACTGCCAGTGTCTGGAGCAGCTTTTCCCTGGAGTTGGTTTTTCCATGGATGTATTGGGAATGCTCAGCTTGTAACACCATCCTGGGGAGGGGCGGGGGTAGACAGATACCAGGTGAGTTAGGGCTTTGGGCGTACTGACTGTGACAGTGGTGCAGCCTGAGCAGGAGGAACCCCCTTCTCGGTCCATGTCCTGTGCACTTTCCTCACCTTTGCTGTGAGAGCATGGGCCTTGTGTTTCACAGGCAGGCACTATGACTTCTTGCTACTGTCTGCTTTAACTCCTGGTAACACCCCAAGCAAATGGACCTCCCACTCTTGCTGGCTAACAGTGCCACACCTTCTGGAGTCTAGTGTCCCTGGTCTGGGGTGAAGTTCAGGCATCTGTATGTACTGCCGTGTTGGAATCAGGTTACTCATGATTAAGCCCCTGAAACACAAAGGGCACATCTCTGTCTCCTCCAGAAGAGGCCTCCCCAGTTCTTAGGCACATGACCATCCTTGCCCTTTCTGTCCACAGCCCAGAGTCTCTCTGACATTTTGTAGCAACTGCTGTTTTATCAAAATCTATATCCCAAGAGGCCTGTGTTTGACCTTGTGAGTAAGCCACTGCACATATGGGTGCTGATTGGATTTCTGGCTACTCTGCTTTCCACCCAAGTATCTGCTTATGTACCTGGGAAAGCAGCAGGAGATGGCCCAAGTGCTTGGGCTCCTGTGCTCTCTTGGGAGCTCTCTATGAAGTTCCTGACTCCTGCTTTCAGCCTGGCCTAACCTTGGCCATGGGACCATCTGAGGGGTGAATCAGCAGATGGAACACACCTGTGTTCACTCACTCTGTAAATCTGCCTTTCAAATAAACAAATATTTTTTTAAGGATTCACCACGAACACTGTAATATTTTTCTTGTCAGTATAGGGTTTTATGTCACTGGAATCATAATGAAGATGTTAAGAGGTTTCTGCTATGTGTGTTTTGGTACATATATACCAAATGTCTGTTGGTACAAGCTGTATCCTTGTCTGTTGGTACAAGCTGTATCCTGGAACCACAGGTGCTGTAGTACATACCTCACATGGAAGCACACAATCTTTTTTTCTCCTGTGTCCATAGGGGAGGGGGCCAGTCCTTGCTGTCAAACTACATCAGCACCTGAGGATGGGGGACAGTCTGCTAATGACACCTTAGATACCCTGATTTATGCAGCACTGTTCCAATGATGTTACTTGAGTGGGTTTGATAGTTCTGAGATACCAGTAGATCTGTTACACCAGGGTTGAGAAAAATCTTTCAAGGTTTGTTGGCTGACTAAGCTCACCTTAGTGCAGCCACAGCACAGGGCATGTTACAACACTGCAAATGATATCCTGGGTGCTTTCTAATGCGGTGGCTCCAGTTTACACTCCTGTCACTAAGACACACGCGTTCTCCTAGACCACGCCTCAGCAGCCCTACACTGCTGATTCTACTTCACCATGCTTGAGGGTGTGTGGGAGTATCTTTATTGTGGCTTCTGTTGGCATTTCCCTAGGGCCCTATGGGATTGCTCACTTTTCATTTGGTTAAAAGCATTTAGAACTGGTCTTCAGTGGAGCCGGCACTTGGGTTGCTCTCTGGCTCTCCGTTCAGCTGCGTAAGTTTTCCTTATGTATTCTGGATAGCAATGCTTTAGCTGTTCCGCATGGATCAAAGGTCTCTCCCCACTCTGTGGCTTAGCTTTCTTAGTATTTTTGCTGTTATTTGGCCTAATGAGTAAAGCGCTCTGGTTGTCACACAGTGAACACATGGTCTCCTTATGAGAAAGTCTTGGGGCTTCATTGTTCAGCCTTCATGTGGAGGTCCGCTATCAGGCTAAAGTGATTTCTGTGTAGGCGTAATAGGTGAGGTCAGTACTTTTTTTGGTGCTGTTTGCTTTCTCGTAGTCATAAGGAAAGAGTTATTTTCCGCAGGGAAGTGGTCTTTCAGCCTAGGAGTGTATATTTGGGTGTGCTTCCCAGAAGAATCCAAAGTTTTGACTGGGATCAGAATTACCATATTATGCTTGAAGTCCTGGTTAATTGTGGCCTGGGAAAGCAATAGAGGATGCCTTGGGATCCTGCATCTGCAAAGGAGATCCAGAAGCTGCTGGCTCCTGGCTCCTGGCTTCAGTTCAGCTCAGCTCTGGCCTTTGCAGCCAACTGGGGAGTAAAGCAGTAGACAGAAGATCTCTATCTTCCTCTATCTAAATCTACCTTTCCAATAAAAATAAATGTATTTTTTTTTAAATGTAGACTTCTGGAAAAGTCTCAAAGAAGATGAAAAACCTCTTAATCCCAGTAATAGAAGTTACAATGGTAATTTTTTTTCTTTTTTGGTAAACAGTAGCATTTGGGGGCTGATGTTGAAGTGCAGTGGATTAAGCAGTTGCCCACAACACCAAAATTCCCTATTGGTGTGTCAGTAAACCCTGGCTGCACCACTTCTGATCCACTTCCCTGCTTGTGCACGTGAGAGGTGGCCCAAGAGCATAGGATTGGGTTTCTAGGCTGTTGTGACCATTTGGGGAATAAGGCAGCAGCTACAAGATCCCTGTCTCCCTAAGCTTTCTCTCCTCTCACTCTGTAAGTCTGCCTTTCAAATAAGTGAAGTACATCTTTAGAAGAGCAAGAGAGAGGCATTGTATCTATTTGGAATTGTCTGGAATCTGGCCGTTGAGGCGTAATCAAGATTCCTTTTTGAAAGAAAAATACCGAAGGAGAGGCAGCACTTTGATGATGTTTAATGATTAACTAACACTTTCTAAAAATCTAGGCTAGTTTAATAGATTAAAATGTATTTACATTTTAATTTTAATTTTCTTTCAATTTAATCTACATAACTGCATTTCTTTTCTATAACTGCTTACACTTTCTAAGATGTCCTTATTAAAAGTGGTAATGTTTTCATTATGAGAGGTATTTTGCAAATATGATTCCCAACTTATTACTTCCTTCTAAAATCCATTGTTTTTTCTTGAAAAATTTAAATTATGTACAAAATCTATCTTATTGACCTGATCTTCCAAGTTTCTGTTCTTAAAGCTGTTCCTCTGCTTGTTAGTGGTGTCTCTAACTTTTCACCATGAAGTAAATGTTTATTTTATTGATTTCAAGTAATTATACCATATTAAAGAAGTAGCACCCTGTATTACTAATTTGAAACTGTCAGGAACTGAGATCGGACTTGATCAGTTGCCAGTTGGTCATCTCTTTAGGTAATTATGTTCTTCCCCCCCTCCTTTTTATTTTGACTTATTGTGACTCATGTTGGAGACTTGTAACGTTGAACGCTCTCTTAGGGTTCTGGCACAAGCCTTGGGATTGGCCTTCTTGGGTATGTTCCCCTGTTGAGACCTACTGACTTCTGTTCTCTGCATAAGCTTCTAGATGGACTTGTTAGGGCTTTAGGTAGCATTTTTGGTTCTGTAAGTATTTGAAATAATTCTGCTACTGTTGCTTTTTAAGATTTATAGAAATACTGACCAAAGGAGACAATGAGGAGTACACAGAGAGGTGAGAGAACACCGATTTACTCTTCATTATCTTATTTCTACTTTTTCTTTGTCACTTTCTTTTGGGCATGTTTCGAGCAGATAGCAAATTGTTAGACATTTTTTCTTACCCTGCCAGAGTCCTTTCAGAAGTTGTTTTTTATTTTTTTAGCATATTTTAACATACTCTTAAGTGCTTCTTTATCCTGGGTTTCACCTGGTGTGATTTTAGTAAGGTCAGTGATGGTCTAAAACGATTACATGGGAAATTCCAGAAATAAACTGAAGTTTCAAATTGCATGACCTTCTGAGTATGTTAGTGAAATTTTGCAGTTTCATATGAAACATAAATCCTCTTTTCCGTAGCACTGCCCATCTGGCAGTCACCCAGCAGCCATCTTGGTTGTTGCATGCGCTGCCATGGGGTCGTAATGCTTGTGCTCAAGTTTCCCATGTTTGGCTCGAGAATGGCCACCAAGTGCAAGGACAGTAGTTCTGGCAATTCAGACATATGAACAGGAAGCCATAAACTGCTGCTTTCATGTGAATGGCCGAAAGTACAATATGGTTCTTTTGAGAGAGGAAGGAAGTCACATACTCATGTGTATTTAAAATTTTATATTTTCTGTTTTGTTAGTGTTAATCTTTTTTACAGAAGCATTTATCATGCTTATTTGAAAGGCAGAGTTACAGAGAATGGCAGAGAGAGAAAGATCTTCCATATGCCGATTTACTAATACCAAATTATTACATCGGCCAGGGTGGAGCAGACCATAGCCAGGAGTCCCAAACTGTAGCCTGCAACTCTGGGTCTCCCACATCTGTGGCACAAGCCCAGGCACTCACCCAGCTTGAGATGCTTTCTCAGCTGTATTAGCAGAGCACTGGATTGGAAGTGGAACAGTCAAGACTTGAACTGGTGCTCATGTGGGATAGCAGCGGGTGGAAACTCAGCTTGTTGAGCCACAATGCTGGCTCCTATTGCTAATCTTTCACTGTGGCTAATTTATATAGTAAGCTCTGTCATGGGTGTGTATATGTAGGAGAAAACATACCATGCATGCGTACTGTCCTTGGTTTCAGTATCTCCTCTGGAGGCCCTGGCATACATTCCCTGCACATATGCATGTTTGATAATCTTCTCTCATTGTTACTGTTTATTATCTTCTTGGAGATTCCATTGATGCCGTGTTCTTTGTGGGCCCACATTTTTCTCTGAGATGGGTTATTTGGATATGATAACATGTGGAAGCTGACATGTCAACCACACATCCTGTTCGTCCTTAGGTAAAGGTGTTGACTGACGTCATGAATGCAGGGTGGAATCACCTTCTCTTGAATGCAGATTCCTCCCAGTCTACACAACTGGTTGCCCCCTCTGGGTAGAAATGAATCTGGAGGTGGTTTGCTGATTCAAAGAGATGGCCTTTCTTGGGTCTCCTGTTGTCTCTGCTTATAGATTGTGTCCACCAGAAGGCTAAATCTCAGACACCAGCATGAGGGTCATTTTAACAAATGAGCTTTTGGCATCAGTTCTTGTGCACGGGAAAGAAGGGACAGCATAGGAAAGCAGGAGAAGCTGAAGTGCAATGCCCATGGAAACCTCAGCCAACTCTACTGTGGGCTCTGAAGGTGGGGTGACCTCTCAAAGCTGTCCCCTGTTGGGGCAAAAAGGGGAAGATCTGTGTTGTCCTGGGTTGACTATGTACCATCGCTGGGAAGTGGCATAGTCTGGGGTGAGGAGTTTTCTGTGACCAAGGCACGTTCTGACACGTGGTTACCTGAGCGTTCCGGCATTAACCTGGCACCTGTGGCTGGCATCTTGTGTTCCTGAAAGGGACCCTGTGGCATTACAGCATCTACTTCAGGCTTCTGTGTCCTGATCCTTGACTTGCTTTGTGTGCGAATTATCCTGTTTAATTTTCAGAGGTGCTTCTGAAGTAGATATTGTCAGTGTTCCCATTTTGCTGGCGTCCAGCTCCAGCCTAGTTCTGAGCTCGGGAAGGGTGTGTGGAGTCAGCGATAAAGACAGACACTGTCACTCGGTGCGCTCCCGCAACAGTTCAAGAAAAGGCTGTCCTTTTTATTTACTCAGACACCTCACAAGCTTCTACACAAACAACTAATTGTTCTATTTTTTACTTCAAGACTAAGGGGGCATGTACAGATATTTGGTCATTCCGTCTGCACTTCAGGGCTAAGCAGGTGCCCCTAAAGATAATTCTGCAAAATACTGTATTCATATTCTTCAAAGCAAGCCATTATTCTTCAACAGTAGCCACGGAGTGGCAGCCAGGACTCCAAGGCCAAGGCACATGCGATTACCTGTTAATAAGTAGTACATTCCTACCACATTTCTATTTCTACAATTTACCCATTATTTAGTGGGAAAATAGGTTACAAGGGAAAAAACGTAAAATCTAAGACAAAAGTTTCAAATATTAAATCCCCTACAACTATAGGCTCTAAAACCCCATAAACAATAAAACAATAATTAAAAGTGTATTTCCTTCATAAAAGCATCCTTAATTCTTCTAGCCAAAAATTATAAAAGCAGCTAACAATTACATTTTCTATGCTCCAAAAAAATTGCAAAGACAGGCTAGCCTTTGAGATAACAATAACTATATTTATTGCCATAGCAGTTTCAGCTCTCACTCCCATCACTTGCCTTAATATTTAGGATATTTTCAAGCCCCTTCCCAGAAGGAGTGCTACATGTCTGAGCCAAATTCTGAGGCAATGGTTAAGTACCCAAGAAGGTGTCCAAAAATGGCATGGACTTAATTGTGCTCCTGTGTGTAAATTGTCAAAGGCCCACTCATCAAGACATCATCAGTGACATTAACTCTCAAGCTCACATCGGTTGCAAAACATGTCTCACAGGGGCAAACAACAATGCCTCAATAGATCACAGAATTCTTAGTGGGGTGCTTGAGTGGCCATGCAACCAGGGGGTGAAACAGCATCAAGGCGGTCAGAGAGAAATCCGCTGGGCCCTGCCAAACAGCTGGAAGCTCCCCTAGGCCCTGCCAAACAGGGGAGCTATTCTCTTAACATCTTCGTGTCATCCACACCCACTGCACGGACCCCAGCACCATTTTGCACAAGGAATCACCAGGTTGCAGGAGAGTACAGAACCTTCTCCAAGTGAAAACAATGGAGTTAGTACTTAAACCCAGACATCTGAGTTTAATCTGCCTTATTGATCTGGAAGGTATAAATCAAATCCTACTCCTAAAGTCACTTCCAAGTGAAAAAGGGAGTTCTTGAACCTGTATTTCTCAATTGTTCTACGTTTTTGTATCTGTGGCTGTTACACACAGTGGCCAGATGTTGAGGTTAGAAGTTTGGGACGCAGCCTCTCTCCATTAAGCTCCATGTGGTTATCCTGCTGCCCTCTGAACCTGAGCGCAGCATATGTTCCAAGAAATCGTCTGGGGGCTTGTGGCTTCTTTCATCGCCCATCACACGCGACCACTGTACGTTCTGTTCCTGTGCTTGTAGGAGTCTGTATCCATCTTGGAATTTCTAAGAACCCCCACCGTTTTTTTCTTTGCTCTCTTCAGGGAAAATTACTTATTCATCCTTGCATTCATTATTCTTTTGTGAGGTGTTGGTGCCCAGTTCCCACCAGACCCAGTGCTAGATTGTGAGTTCACAGAACCAAGAGCAAAATGTGAGGTTGTGCAGCTGCATGGGCTGGAAACAGCAAGACTCGCTGAGTCCAGGGGAAGAGAGACGTTCTTGTGAAGGGTGAGCTCTGATTGGCATTTAAAGGGTGTGCAGGGGCTTGTCACTTGCTGCCCGGCTGGGCTTAACCGAGTGCGTCACAGCTAATGCCTAGTTCATGAACTCTCTAGATGCCTTCTGTCTATTCACAGGGTTAGTCCTTGTCTTTCAGATGGGAAGCTGAGATGTATAGAGCTTCCCGGGCTTACCCACAGTCCCACTGCCAGGAGTTGCCAAAGGCATAGGTTGGTTCCCTGCCTGGTATTGCTCAGAGGCCAAGTTGACCCATGTTGGGAAACGATGAGCTGTTGGGAGGTGGCTCCTCTGGTACCAGGTAGCCTTTCTAGGCTCCCTCTGTGGAGGCCTGGGTCAGCCACCCCCTGCTGGGCTGTTTGTGGGGACTCCATTGAGTATTACAAGTCATGGAATGAGCAAAGCACAGTCCGCTTCTCTGGATTCTGTTGATCCAATTGGTGCTCCTTGTCCCCCAGGGCTCAACTGAGGTTTGTGCAATTCATGAGCATCTAGCCACTTTGGTGCTAAGTGAGCAGAGGCATCTATAATGACCACCCTCTTCCTTGCTCATTGTCCCTCTCACAGCTGGAGGGACCTGTGCTGGGTCTCTCCCCTCTCTCTCCATCCCAGCATCCTGTAGGCAGGCACTGCCTCCACCACCCTTCCCTCCCTGGCCTTGTCTCCGTGGTGATCCTGCATCTCTGAAACAAATGGAGACTCAAGTCATCCTTCATTAGAAGCCTGTGTGATTTCCCAGCCACTGTGTTGCCTTGGCAGCAGCTGGAGGTTCCTCCTCTGATTTCTCTGATTCTTCCTTCATAACTGGTGTCCCCCACCTGTGGTGTCCCCATGGGGCCCATACACGCCATGGCTTCAAATCAGTTTTCTGAGCTGTGGGGGGAAAAGAGGCGAGGAGTGGCTGCAGTATGGGGTGTTTTCACTCTTACAGTATTAGGAAATAATGGGTGGGTCTTTCCAAGTTGAGAACCTGGGGAAGCACTGGATGCTTTTTACGATAATGCTGTGAGCTGTCACCTTATCTCCATTTTACAGATAGGAGCACTGTGGCTCACAGAGGGTCAGCAACTTAGCCAAATACACAGAGCTTGTGATATAACAGAGCCAGGATCCAGCTCCAGGACTCTCTGGTTGACTTCTGAGCTCTCCCCTCCCCTCCTGCCCCCACCCCAGTTCACGAACAGTTCAGCGTGACTTGCTGGAGATGAATGGCATTTTTCTCTTGGGGCCTCGAATCTTAACTTCCCACCTCATTTCTGAAAGTCTGATCTCATATTAAGTTTGTGCAGCATTCTATGTACATGTATAGGAAGCTAGTTACAGTTCCACAAAGCCACTGATTAAAAAAATCCTGAGAAGTTTCAAATCTGTGACTTGGAGTTGTTTCTCCTGCTGTTCCTTCCCCAGGAAGTGTATTGCATCGGTGACTATTTCCTGTGACTTCGACAAGACCCCCTCCTGCCTCTCCTCTGCAGTGGACAGAGCTTGTGGGGAGTGAGTCACCCCACTCTGGACATGGGGAGACAGGAAATGACTCTCCAGCCCACACATCCAGAATGTTCTTTCCCAATCTGCCATTTGGCTCAACCTGACCCCATACAAGTCTGCTCCACTGTGTCCCTGCAAGCCTGAGCTTGGTCAAAGGAGTCTCTCCATGGGAATTTGGGCCAAAGGAGTCTCTCCATGGGAATTTGGGCCAAAGGAGTCTCTCCATGGGAATTTGGGATCATGTTCCCCATGGCCTTGTGCTCCTTCTGTGTCTACCACTGTGGTGTTGTCACCACATTGCCAACATTTTCCGTACCTACTGCTTATCTCTGTACCTAGCAGGGTGTCTTGGCACATGGTGACTGCTCATTAAGGATAGATGGAAAGGGGCGACTTCAAGTTACAGGCTGGCAGCAACAGTGGCAGGAGTAAGCCACACAGGGAATTTTCTGCCTATGAGATAGCTCCTGCTCTTACTTCCAGCATATCCGGACTGGCATACTCTAAACAACTTGGATAATCCTGAAGTCTGAGAATGGTGGCGTCCTCTACAGGGCTCAATAGACAAGATAAGCATTGCTTTGCAAGTTGCTGTGAGGTCTTAGTTGGAATCTGTCATTCAGTCCATCCAAAACTCCAAGGCCTGGTGCATGTGGGTATGCTTTATGCACTTAGTAGGAAGGGTGGACCTCCTGAGAAGGGTGGTCAAGGCCAGTGCCACTGACTGATCCAGAGGTGAGTCTTGCTGTCAGACAACTCTAGTCCTGAGTCTTGACACTGCCACTTCATGGCCGTGCAGCTCTCAGTACATGACTAAACCTCCCTGGACCTCAGTCTCCACAGCTGCAGCATTAGGGATATTGGGTTGGCCTTGTGGAGGGGCTGGGTGGATTCAGAACAGGTATGCCATGTTCAGTAATGGTCCTTAGGTCTCTGAGTTTCTTATGCCAATATTTCCCTGGTTCTCCCCTCTTCTTCAAGTCTTCAGATGTCTGGTGCCCTTCCTGCTTCCCCTGTTTTTCCTCTCAGAGAGGATGAGTTCCTCCCTGTGGCGTGCTTCAGCTGCAGGTCATTCTGATGCAGGTCTGTCTGCCATGGTTGGGAGGCATGTGGTTGTCCTATCTGTGTACTCACATGCCAGCAGCAGCAGGTTAGGGGTCTCAATGTCTGTTAACTAAATGAGTTGCTGGTTCCTATCTGGGAGTTTTGTCAAATTCAGGATAAGACTAGGTACCCTGGAAAAAGCTGCAAGTCTTCAGCTGGTGATGCAACATCCATTTCCAATTCCTATAACCATGGATGAGTGTGCGTATGCGGAGGCAGGGTGCACATGCAGCAAGGCCACAACTTTGTCCTTTCTGGAGGCACACAGGGCGGGCTTCTTACTCCTACGGATATGTTCCGTGCAATTACTACTTGCTGCTTCTCCATCTGGATTCTGATGGGCAGCTTGACCCACCAAAGATGGGGAGATCACTTCCTGTCTAAAATGGGGGCCATGCATAGTAAGCAGGGATTGAAAATGTATCTCATTGCTACAGGGCAGGCAGGGAGGCTGGAGGGGAAGCCTATGCCTTGGGCAGCCTCCCAGAAGTCTGTGCTTTGGACTTCCCCTGGCCTTGGGCTCCCCATCTATGTGCCTGGTCTGCATGAGTAGTTTTGCTTGTCTGGTCTTAAGTGCTCATTCAACAGTGTGGCTAAGAGTCTCCTGAGGAGCTCAGAACAAGAACACTGTGGGCATTCAGCAAACGCTCCTTTTATTGTTTCTTCTCTCATTGGGCAAACTGTATTGCTGCCTATCTATACATTGTCTTAATTACTGTTATCATCACCGGTAGTAATATAGCTCTGGGATTTGTTGGCCTTTATATAATCAGAGGTAGTCTAAGCCAAAAATAATCGACTTGCTTTTTTTTTTCCCCCTCATTTTTATTTTTAGAAACTGATTTCCTCAGGCATTCCTTGGAAGGAAGGCAGGGGGCTATAATGTGGTTTCAGTTGTAATAGCAAGTAGCAAATACTTAATTTGGTGTGATATGTTCCATGCCTTTGTCTCCTGAACAAGTAGCTAGATGAATAAATAGCTGTCTGCCCTCGGAAAGGGAACACAATATGCAATTAAAATTAAGGACTTTCTGTTGGAGCAGACTTGTTACACGAAATTAGAGGAGGAAATAGTCGGAGAGGATGACTGGTCTGTTCCCATAGGAGTCAGGAGAATTAGCAGATGTGGCATGCACAGGGTCAGCTGGGAAGGGATCAGAGGGGTGGGACATCCTCACCTTGTTGGATGGCAGCCATCTCTGCTTGGGCACTTGTGTTATTCACAAAAACATGGGGCCTCTGGAGAGGGGTGCACCCTGGGGACTGTAGTGGTGGGGAAGAATCTTGGAATGTCACCTGAAGAACATGGGTCACACTCAGCCCCTTCGTGTTTCAGTGACTGGATTATTTGGTTAATTTCTGCTGTGAAGAGGTGAGATGAATCATTCAGACTCTATAGCTTTGCGAGAATTACAGCATGAGCTGACCCATCTCAAGTGTTTCATAAAGTACAGCCAGCTGCACTCCCTACTCATGCTTCCACACCCATGACTCACCCAGACCTTGATGGAAAGGATTCTGGATAAGTAGTTGTGCCAGTTCTAATTGAGTGTATTCTTTACCCAAACAGTGGAATAACCACCTTCAAAGCATTGCCAGTGTGTTACGTATTGTAAGCAATAAAGAGGTGATTTTAAAGTATACAGGAGGAAATGTATGGCTTACATGCAAATGCTCTTACAGTATTTGAGCAACCTCAAATGTTGACATCCATATGGGTCTGGGAATTGGTCTCTTGCGGATATCATGGAATGATGTAATTCTGACACTTTTTTAAAAGAGTTTTACTACTTCTTTGAAAGTTTGAGTTATATTCAAAGAAATGTCCTTTATCTGCTGATTCACTCCCCAACTAGTTGCAAAACCAAGGTGAGCCACACGGAAGCAAAGAACCAGAAACTTCGTCTGGGTACCACTTGTGGGTTGCAGGGGCTGAAGCACCCCGCACCTCTGCTGCAGGGAGCTGGATCTGACGTGGAGTAGCTTGGATTCAAGCCAGTGTGCATGTGGGCTGCTGGCATCCCAAGTGGTGGCTTTATTTGCTCTGCCACAATGCCGGTTCCACAAGTAGTCTTTATACAGGCATTATTTATTTTTGCTGTCCTGCTCATCATTTTGCTGAGATGTTCACCATAAAAGAGAAGGGAAAAAACAAACACACAGCCCTACACAGGGTGCAGTGCCTTCGACTGCAAGTGGCAGACTGCCCACCTAAAGGGGCTTCTGTGCGAGGGCCATTTATTATCCCACAGCTGATTGAGCAAGTCAAGCCCTGTGTGACTTCATGGCTCCCCTTAGCTGCTTGGTAACTCCCCTGAAGTCAACTGTGAGGCAGTCCCTGCTAGGATAGTAAAATGGCTGCTGCTGCTGCAAGCATCACATGCTGTACAGTTACAATGATTAGCCGGAAAAAGGCATCTGTTTCTTCCATCGATCTCTTCTGTAAACCTAGAAAATCTGGACCCACTCTCAAACTGCCCACTTGCCCTGCTCTTGTACTCACAAAACAGCTGTGGATAAGAACGGAAGACCTGACCTGCCTTACCTGGGCTAGGGTGTAGGGTTTGAGAACAGGAGTTCTCTCAGTGGAAGTGTGCGGCTGCTCAATCCTGAAGCGGTCTTCTGTTAGCGTAGGTGCTAGAGGATGGTGTGGGACTGGAAGAACATCTGCCTTTGTGTGCACTGTGGTTCTGTTACTTAAACGAATACACAGATAGGTGTCTCTAGGGTAGCACAAGGCCAGTGTCTGAATTGCTGCCACAATGATTATTTCCACAGGATTGGCTTATGACTTTATTTTCCTTTTAAAAATGTTTAGAATTATCTCACTTTAAAAACAAGGTGCTTATGTTACTTTTATAGTGAGTGTCCTCTATTATTTTCAAAAAAATAGTTTCACCTTTTGTAATGATCTGTCATTGTAGAGCCTTCTTTCCAGGATGTTCAGTGTGTTGCTAGTTCCATTTCTCAGCTTGAGCTCTGCTTTAACAGACAGTACGAGACTTGCTCTATAAACCCAAGTGTACAGTGCCATGTTGACCCAGTCTTAGGCACTTACGACTGATTTCATTTGATCCTTGATGTGATGCTCGTAAGAAACATCCTATGTTTCCCATTTTATCGATGTAGAAACAGATTTTGTTTCTGGCCCAGTGTCATCCTGGCACCAAGGCCTAGCATGCGTTACTCAGCTGATACTCATTGTGTCTATGGCTTGCCTGCTGCTCCTCTTTGGGGATTGAGTAAAATCACGAACAGAGCAGATAACATCTCCAGCCCCCAGACTTTGTAATTCCATCTGGAGATAGATACAGGCAAACCTGCTTCACTTATCTCTGTATCTTTCGTGTTCTTCGGATCCTCCAGCTCTCTTACCTTTTCTTTCTGTAGTGGCCATGGTTTACCAGAAATACAAGCATGAGGATAGACAGAGCCACCAAAACTTTGCTCATGCAGGACTGGCACCCGTGATGGGGACACTTGAGGGATTCCACTTTGCTGCCTGTATCCTGGAGATCAGGAGAGGCCAGAGGTGGTGGTACAGAGGTGGGGGCGTGTCTCCTCCTTTGCCCTGTTGTTTTGTTCCGGTAATGAAGACTGGGGATGCTGGTCCACACTGGGCAAGGAAATCCTCTGTTAGTCCACTGACTCAAATGCTGGTTGCTGCTGGAAATACCTCACAGACACAGCCAAAACTCCTGTTTTAATAGCTCTCTGGGCACCTCTTAGTGCAGTCCAGTCGACACATAAAACTAGCCACCCTGTTTCCTCTTCTTCCCTTGCATTTAAGAGCTCATCTCTCCCACCTCCCATCCTCTACTGCTTTTTCAGGCCACAAGCAGGGAGCTGGATGGGTAGTGGGGTTGCCGGGATTAGAACCAGCGCCCATATGGGATCCCAGTGCATTCAAGGCAAGGACTTTAGCCACTAGGCCACTGAGCCGGACCCAGGCATTTCTAGAGCAGAGGTACCTTCACTAACTTTTCAAGGCTGAGCAGGTGTGGGCCAAGCCACAGAGCACTGCAGGGACAGGCAGTGAGCCAGGTTGAGCCATCGCACAGGTGGCTGCTGTAGCAAAAGGTGCTTGCAGAGATGGCTCGCAGGACACGGGCATCCAGGCCTTCCTGCCCTGGAGAGGTCTGGGAGCCAGCCAAGGTGTCCAGAGTGCAAGGATGAGATGGACAGGAACAACTGATCCCCTGGCAGCCTTGGGGACCAACATTGGATTCATGGCAGCTATAGGCAAAATGTGGAACGTGAACTCCATCCTGGAGTCTCAGGCCCTTGTAGGAAGTCAGGATGTAGCCACTCTGCCATCATGCCCTCTCCAGCCTCGGGAATACAGCGGAGTTTCTCTGAAGCTGCTCAGCCTGAGAGGTCAGAAGTGAATGAGATAGAGCAGGGGCCAGCGTCCAGATGCTGCCCTCAAGGTGAAAGCTCAGGGTTACAGCAAGGCAGCGTCGTGCTCTTCCTCTCCGTTGGCATGACCTTTTTGAGGAGGCATAGGTAGTTTTTCATAAGAAGTACACTATCCATAGCAACTTGTAGTGAACTTACTATTGCCAATTTCAAATGAATTAAAGCATGTTTACAATACTGTAGCATTATCTTGAAAGCCAGTGAGTATGTGTGGCCATAATCCACGTGAACAAAAGCCCTCCTCCAAAAAAGTACAATGGGGACAAATCTCATTTTGATGGGCCTGTGAGGTTCTCTTCTCTGGCAGATCTGGTCTCTGGGTGTTGGAGGCCCTCGTCCACCCAAGTAAGTCCCGGTCTCGAGCTACCCAGCTATGTCTGGGAGAGGACTCTGGCTGTGGTTGGTGCAGACTGGGATGCTGAATCTTGCCTCATCTGTAAAAGTGACTCAGCTTGGGGTCCCTGCAGAAGGGCACTGAAAGCAGGTAGGAAGGGGCTGAGGCCCCAGTTCTTGGGCAGATTCAACCATGGTGGGGAGCTGGGGAGGGGAGCACACATCTATCCAGCACAACTTACAGGGCACCTGTGTGTGTCTGGCATCAAGCTTGATCCGATGCATAACAGCCAAGAAAGGAAAGAGAAACAGAGAGCACCAACATGTTCCAGTGTGGTCAGCAAATGGGTCTTTGCATTTCTGCTTGCTGGCTGTGGGGCCCAGTGCCTTGGACTTGTTTTGTGCATATTGTTCTGTGGGATACACACAGTATCGGATGGGCGTGAGAGGTAGACAAATAATTAACATGTTGGGCACATCCAAGTTGGCCCAACAGACAGGAAACATTCAACAAATGTCATTGCTAGCATTTTGTAGTATGACTGTCAGTGGGCAGTAAGTTATTCCCTAAGATATCCAATTGAAGAAATGGACCCGATACAAGGTGATTGGGTTGTGAAGGCTCAGTCCTCTTGAGTCATTACCACCAGAGTGGGCTGGCTGTGGTGGGTTTGTTAAAGTGAATTGGGCCTTGACTACTCTCTGGATGTACACCTGTGTATGGACACCAAGCACACTCACAACTCACACATGCATACACATATTTAGCCACACACATACATGCACACATATACACATGCATATGCTCGAACACACACTCAAGCATACACTGACACACACTGACACACATGCACACTCACACATATGCATGCATATGCTCAAACACACACTCAAGCGCACACACACACACACTTACATAAACACACATGCACAGTCACACATATTCTCTTGGCCATCTGTCATCCCATCACAAGATGGGTTAGCAAGAAGATCATGACTGGGATACTGGCTCCTTAATGTTACTTTCTCAGTCTCCAGGGCTGAGAGTACAATTGTTTTCCTTCATAAATTGTAGCACCACAAAATGGGCTAAGATGGCTGTCATGGTTATCCTGTATATTGAGGGCATCATTATTATATTTGCATCAAAGTTAGATTATGATGTAAAGAAATCGGAGCCTCAGAGAGGTAAAGGGCTTGCCCCAGATGTGAGTCTTCATGGCCATCTCCCTGCCTCATCTGAACTGTAGCAGCTGGCTTTTTGGTTTTCACTTCTGCTATTGGAGGCCAGGAACGTTGGTGTGACTTGAATTGTATTGAGCAGAGCTGCTGTGGTAGAACTGCCCATGAAGGGGCAAAGAGGCTGCAGGTGCTGAGCCTGGGTGTCCACCCAAAGAGAGGTTTGGGGCTACAGCAAAGGTGATCAGATGTTAAACCTATAGCCACTTTGCTTCCTCTGCTCCTTACCAACTATAGTTGCTGGTCACTTCCTTGCAGAGCTGTGTCTGCAGTGGGTCTGCATTTCTGCCTCCAGTACTCCTAACAAGCCCAGAATCTCCTCCTGAATAAAGTGGAGGGTGCTCACCTGGGCCCATCCTGCAGGATCCTTCCCAAACTCATCTCAAAACAACCATGGGCCCTGGGGACCTGGGCTAGTGACAGTCTAATTTGTAGATGAGAAACTTGAGGCTGCGAGATCAGGGAGGTCATTTCCCAGAATGATTAGCCAGTGCGTGTCCAAGGTGAGGCAGTGCCGGTCCATTCCAGAGTCACATGTGAACTGCGGTTTTGGAAATAAAATACCCACAGGATAAAGAACACAAAGGCTGTTGCATTTCGATAAAGAACCTCTAAACAGTGGAGTGAGGACACTAGTAGCCCAGATGAAGCCACTTGAGGGTTAAAGATGTACCATGGTTGGAGTTGGGCCTCGTGGCCTAGCGGCTAAAGTCCTTGCTTTGAACGCACCGGGATCCCATATGGGCTCCGGTTCTTATCCCGGCAGCTCCACTTCCCATCCAGCTCCCTGCTTGTGGCCTGGGAAAGCAGTCGAGGATGGCCCAATGCCTTGAGACCCTGCACCCGCGTGGGAGACCCGGAAGAGGTTCCTGGTTCCTGGCTTCAGATCGGCGCAGCACCGGCCGTTGCACTCACTTTGGGAGTGAAACATTGGATGGAAGATCTTCCTCTTGGTCTCCCTTCCTCTCTGTATATCTGACTTTGTAATAAAAATAAATAAATCCTTAAAAATAAAATAAAATGGAGGCCCTGGAATAGGCCGGACTGGGGCAGCAACAGGCAGGCCTGAGATTAAGAGTGACCATAAGACTGGGTGTTTCCTCCCTCAGGGCCTCATTGGATGTTGTACCTGCCCAGTGCATAAGTCCGTGTTGCATGGCTACAGAAGCACCATGAGAAGCTCCCCAAACTGTCAGAGGCCAGTGCCTAAGGATGGTGCTCACCAAAGGGCAGTGGTACCAGGTGTTTGCAGTGTGTGGAAAGGAGACTGGAGACACGTGGGGCATTACTTGCTGATATTTGTTCTGGACTTACTCACTGTTGAGTTGGAGCTTCTGGAGGATGTGGCTTGTGTTGCTTGAATCGGAAAGGACTAGAGCTTTATTTTGGCCCTGGCGGGAGATGTTGGGTTTTGCCTAGTTGTCCCAGCCTGACACAAGGACAACCACCAGTTCCCATGCCTCTGGGTATGCTTTTCCCTGTATTTATCAGAGCAAGTGCCAGAAAATGTCTGCTTTTCACGAACCTTGTTCTGTGGGGGCCAGTGTATTGAAAGTGTGTAACGGGACATGCTCATACCAACCAGTTCCACTTCATCTGGGATGACTCAGGTTAGCCATCACTTCCTACAAGAAGTCTTCCTGGACTGCTCAGTCTGGCTTGCTATCCTCCTGTGGTATTGCCACCTACAGACCCAAATGAATGCTCTCATCATTCCTCTTGAAGCCATTGGCTTCCAGGTTTGTCTAACATCCTGTGCAGCAAACCTCTCAGTCTGGTTACATAGTGTGAAGGTAGAATAGATTCAGAAAACCCTGAGGGGTTGACTACTAAGCCTGTGGGAGATGAGGGGATAGAGTATGCCACTTAACCAGTTATTGTCTACTCTGGGATTTTGATTTCCAGTAGGTCACACGGCAGTTCCACACAATAGCTAAGGACTCGAGAGGAAGAAAGGAACTACGGGAGGGCTGATTTTGCTGAGACAGTGGACCAACACATAAGCAACAGGCACCTCCTATCTTGTGGAGGGAGAAGCAGACCCTCAGTCCTTGCCCTCAAGGAGAGTGTGATTGAAGAAGAGGTGGGAGGTGAGATTGTAAGAAAAGCCTTTGTATACCACACTTCCTGTGAGCAGAGGTCAGTGACATGAGCTGGGAGTGGTGGGAAAGGTACCTAAAGAAGGAAGGACCTCAGACGATGAGTCGAATAGAAAGAGCAGAGAGACATGTCCAAGTGCACGTGGGACAAATGACATTCTCTCCTCCTGTCTCAGTTCCTGATATATGAGATGGTAGTGGCAGCTCTGGCTTTTTTGGGTGTGGTGATGAATAAATAGGATCAGGCATGGGAAACACTTTGCACAGGCCCCAGTATATTGGTTAGCATTCCAGAATGCAGCCTTTTGTGATTGGCACAATGATCATTTCCCATAGAACTAAGAAGACCATTGCTGGAGTGGGCTCTGCACCCCAGGGTCGGCCTGGCTTGGAGTGGGTGCTGACTCCGTACCTGGACTCCCCCAGCTCACCACCTAAATTTAATCCAGAACACCTTGTTCATTTCTTCCTTGATTGGGAGCTTTTGCACCCCAGATGACAACACAGGCTACCAATGGCACAAAAGCAGTGCCTATGAGAGAGAAGAGGCTGGTAGCTCTCAGACAGCTGACTCTCCCCACTCCTCCTGCCCCACCAAAATTCCACCCTTATCACACAGCGACACACTGGGGGTTCACTGTTTAGATAGGTTTTAGGAGCATATTGCAAGACTTCTGCTTTTTCTGGAGACTCAGATTTCTGCAGACAGGTTCATTGCTTCCTTCCTTCATCCACTCGTTGAACAAGCATGCATTACAGACCTACTGCTGTGCAGACACTGTACTGGGCAGCATCACAAACACAAATCCCTTCACTTATTTGTGCATACTGGCATGCAATGCCTATTTATTGAGTGATTGCTGTGTGGTGGTCATTCCCCTCGTCCTGCTGGGGCTTGGTAAACTGAAATCAGGGCCGTTGGAGACCATGACCAGGTGCTGGAGGAGTCTTGTTGAGTGCTAAGTGTTCACTCTGATAGTCTCGTTGGTTAGCAGTCAATAGAGGTATTGACCAGGCCTTGAAAGTTGAGTCAGGTTTTGGGCAAGAAGGAATCCGAGTGGAAGACAGCAGAAACCGAGTGGCACGGGGAAGTCCTAGAGATGGGAGAGTGCAGGTCAGAAGCTGCACTGTGGGAACAGGAGACACTAAGAGTGATAACTGCAATAGCAGGTGCTTATCAAAAGCCTCTGTCATATCTGTGCCTTCTAAGGTCCGTGTGCAGAATGTCTGCAGAATTTTAGTATTCTCCAAGTCATAGGTTGTAAGAACTTATTCCTGCTCATGTTGTAACCTGTCTATAATGGCACTACTATGTGATCAGAGACCAGGTACTAAGCCTTGTTGATCCGTGGTTCTACATCCTTAAACAGAAGTAACCTATTTATGTCAGTGTGGACTTGTGGGTATTTATCTAATACTTTTGCTTACAATATACCACAATACTTTGTTGCTCAGATTATTTAAGATTTGGCTATTCATAGTTTTCAGTTGGAGCCAGGGTCCCTGTAGCATGCCACTAATGGTGTGTATGTGTGTGTGTGTGCGTGCACATGCACTATCCAGTACTGTGCAATGTTCTGCAGTTGTGTTTGATAGTTACTGCCCAAGAACCAACTATAGCTGTGAAGAACCCGGAGGTTTTTAGCTGTTGCTGTTATTTAGACCATGTTGGTAGAACCGCAGATCTGGAAGGTGGATATGCTTATTATTGGTGTGATGAGATCACTTCTGGTCAAATCTCCAATGCAAGATTCCAAACAGCTTTTGTAGAAACCCCTCCTCCAGGGACTTGAGTATACACTCCCCATCCACCTGCTTAAGCGTGGGATGTACCTAGTGACTTCCTTCCTATTTGTGCAGTATGTCTGAAAGAAAAAAACTAGAGTAGCTTTACAGGGTTGAAGCCTGGCAAACTACCTCCTTGGCCTGATGTTCAAAGTCCGTGTCAACTGCAGTGGTCACATTTATAACACGTACCCTTGATGTAATGTGAAAATGGCACCTTGCCACTTCTGAACACAGAGCTTCAGTTAGACCAGGAAAAATACACCAGAAAGTCCAAAGTATGAGGCATGCTACAAAATACCTGAGCAGTATCCTTCAATGCTGTCTAGATCACCCAAAAGAAACCCGTGTGTGAGGAAATGTATCAATCTAGAGAAGCCTAAGGAGCAGGACAACTAAATGTAGCGTGCAATCCTGAAGGTGACCTTAAAGAAAAAGAAAGGACAAGTGTGGAAAAATTGGTGCAGTGCGAGTGAAGACTGGCATTCTTTGTGACAAATGCACCATATGTCACGAGCCGGGGAAACTGCCTACTGGCTACAAAGAGCTCTAGCACTGTTTGCATGAGTTTTTTCTAAACCGACTAATTTTCTAAACAACAACGTTGTTGTGAAGAACAGGTGAGCCGTCAAGTACCATGGTCACTGCCTGTATAGACCAGATTCTCTGGGTTGATGATTTCAACCATTTATGTAATTTACTTTCCACAAATCACCTGCTTGGGGGTGGGGAGTAGGGCTGCTGTGCCCTGGTGCTCCCTTGAAGATGGTCATGTCATTTCCCTTTGGTGAGGACTCAGTGTGGATTCAATATGGCTTGAACTCAGAATCTAAACAGCTGAATGTGAGTAGAAGCTTGTGGGCCGTTTTTCAGTGAGTTCCCAGTCTGAGCACAAAAATATGCCAAATTGCTCAAGGAGTCCTCATATCAAATATAGGAGGACTTCAGAAAGTTCCTGTGAGGTGAAACTCAAACCTAAGTCTAAGATTGTGGAAACTTTTTTTTTTTTTTGCAATTCATGCATATGAGAAAGTCTCCAAATATCATATAAAATATGTTTTGTAGAAAAAATAAACATTCTTCCACAAACTTTCAAAGCACTGTGCTATCTAGGTGTCATCTCTTTCCCAGTGGAGTCCAGTGACACAATAATCACTTTTCATTCTGTGAACTGATGAAGAAATGTCTGTACAGAATCTGTAAGATGACCCACAGCATTGAATGTTCCAGATGTACTTATGACTCCCAGTCGGAGTTGCCATTGCCACATTACCCCAGGAATGCTATTTATTGTCTGATTTTGTCCTTGAGTCTTAGTAGGCTGGCAGTTACGAGAGACCTGAGAAAAATCTGTGAATAGCTGTTTTGCTGAGAACTAAAGTCCATCCACTAGCTGGATTTGTTGTACAAATTAGGACTAGACTATTCTTGCTTGTTAGGATCTCTTATTTTGAGATCTTGGGAGTCTAACTTCTTTTTCCAGGTGTACAGGCAGGGTTATCAGTATCAGACAAGTAAGTGAATAAATACATGAATGACTTGTTATTTTGGCCAGCTGCCTCTATACCAGTGTGCCATTGTGAAACTTCTATGAGGATAAACAAGGGGTTTTATAATCTTCGTGAAGAAGAAGAAAATGGTACTACTGCAAGAAATGACCGTGGATTGACATGCAAGAGGAGCCCGCTATACAGCTGTCTTCCAATGTGATTAAGGATTTGAACAGGAGGAGAAGGCCTCAAGCCCTGGTGTTAAGTTCTTGCCTTTGCTGTAATGCTTCCGTTTTTTTTTCAGATTCTGTTTCCTCCCTTTGGATGATACCTGCTCAGCCTTTTAGATGTGCAATCTAGATAGAGAAACAAAATAAAACAAAACTTCTAAACTCTGTATATGGGGAGCAATGATAACAATGATGTAAAAACTCAATGGAGAGTTCCCCCAAATAAAAAAACTGTGGTCCCATATGAATTACAAATATGAAGGCAAAATCCTAAATAAAATATTAGGACACATAGTTTATTAAAACATTAAAGAATATGCTGTGATTAAGTACAATTTTTCTGGGATGTAGTTTTAGTTCATCTTAATGAACAAATAAATCTTTATAGATGCTGAAATGGCATTCACCAAAATTCAACATTTATTTCTTGACAGTATTTTTTATAGGAAAGTGAACATTATTATACATGTTCTTATTGTTACTGTAATAGATAATCAAATGACAGTTGACAAAATTGAACATCTGTTTTTTTGTATACTTCTTAGTAAAATAAGCATTAATATGCAATTTTCTTTTAATTTGAAAGCCACATTTGCAGAGATATGTTCTATTTGCTGATTGGTTCCCCAAATGGCCACAATGGCCGGAGGTAGGCTGGTTTAAAATCAGGAGCTTAGGGCTTCCTCCATGTGGGTACAGAGACCCAGAATTTTGAACCACCTTTCTCTGCTTTCCCAGACATGTTAGTAGGAAGCTGGAATGGAAGTGGAGCAGCCAGGACAGCAGCAAGCATTCATACGGAATGCTGGCACTGCAGGTGCAAGATTAACATAGTACAACATGGTGTATAGTACAGCATTAATGTATAGTCTTATTGCTTGTTAAAATGTATTTAACTAAATTCAGAAGCCACTATGATGCTTATTTTGAAATGATGGAAGTATTGAGTTTGAGGCAAACTCCAAAGCAAGAATGCCTGCTGTCAGCACGCCACTTAAGTTTGCGCTGCAGACAGTAACCATTGCGATTTTATGTTAGGAAAGAATTAGTTATGAAAGCAAAGAAGATAAAAGATGGCTATTTTCAGAAAACATGATTAATACCGAAAAAGTTATATCAAGTAAGTGCTACTTAGAGATTTTTAAAAAGTATCAGCTAAAATTAATACACAAAAAAATGAAAAATTATAAACCTATTTAATCCTATAAAGTCCTGAAAAATAAGCTTACCACAATGTGCAAGAACTATGTGAGAATACTTCTATACCATGGTTTGAAGGATGGGGGGGCAATTTGGCAGGGCACATAAGATTACCAGAACCATCCTATGTGAGTGCTGCTTCATATCCTGGCTGTTCACTTCAGATCCAGCTCCCTACTAGTGGATTGGGAAAAGCAGCCACAGATTGCCCAGGCATTTGGGTCTCTGCCCCCTACCCAGGAGTCCTGGATGAAGCTCCTGGTTTCACGGGGCCCAACTTGGGTCATTGTGATTATGTGGAGAGTGAACCAGTGATTACAAGATCTCTATCTCAGTGTCTCCTTCTCTCCCTGTAACTCTTGCATTCCCATAACTAACCAAATAAATATCTGCTTTAAAAATTTTCTTAAAATAGTCACAAAAGCCCTAAGCAAATGGGAGAGTCTAGCAGGTTCTGGAAATAAGAAGCCTTGACATCAGTAAAATTATAGTGGTGCTTTCTAAACTATGTAAGTGGATTCCTGCATCACAGACTTACTTTGTTGTAGATTCAAGTTTCCACTCAGAGTACTAACTCATTTAACCACACAAGAACTGACGAGGCAGATGCCCTGAGTATCATCTACATGTCTGTGTTAGCTCTGAGTAAGCTGAGTTATAGAGGAGGATTGGTTTTCACAAGGTTTCACACCTTGTAATGTGGCAAAGTGACCACAAATGTCAACTACTTTGCACCTGGAATGGAGCCTAACGGAAAACACTTCAGTATTTGCACATCAATTTCTTCTTATTTTTGGTCTTTGTGCCAATCTTGATGCTTGACCCTAGATGTACAAAGGTGAAAATATTAAATGAATTAAAAATAAATTGGAATAATCTAACAATAAAAAGTCAATACAAAGTAAACTCACTGTCAAGGTTGCTTGAAATACTTTTATCACTTTCCCATTGTTATCCTAGGTTGCCAGAGAGATGTAAAGAATGGGCAACAGTCACTTCTAACTCTGATTTTGACCAAGTTACCACTCTCAATTTCCTTGTGAAAGGAGAAAGGCAGTTACACTTGCTATTTCACACTGTGATTGAACAGGTTAAACAGCTATACAAAAACTTGCTTGAACATTTTATCAGTGTTGACTGTTATGATTATAGGTAACAGTCGTGATGGAATTGGCATGGACACAAACTGATCCTTGATGCATCCATCTGTCGATTATCTCATGTACATAAGCATCTTTTGTCTATCAGGACTTGTCCCACATGATGAAAATACCATGAGGAAACAGGCACACTTGTTTTCTTCCCCTCTGGACTCCACAGGAAGGCAACAGCACCCTTCCCTTCAGTCAAGACCCTCACCACTTTAGCTCTCCATCTCTTCCAGGAAGTGACCAGGGCTGGCTTAGACCTAGTGTGATAGGGAACTTTTCTTGATGAAAAAGCAGATTCAATGGGAAAAGCATAGGAAACCCATTGTTGATTACATAATGTGAAATCCTCTACCCAGAGAATAGGCAGTCTGTTACATAGGTATTGCCAAAACTTGGAGCCCAAGACTGTAGCACACCTTCCCACGTCACCCCACACTGCCAAAAGTAATTTCCTGCTTAAATGTAAATATCTATTCTAGTGTTGCATTCCACAATGCTAACCACATCCTGTGACATAATCTATTCTATCTTCCCTGTAATGTTTTAATTCACTTTTTGCATTATGTCCAATGTGATGAATTATAGCCAAAGATTCATTGACTAAGTGTCACGAAAGATGGATTGAGGAGTTGAAACGAATGGCATTTTGGGACAATATTTTCTGCAAATATCAGGGTCACAAGGAAGAGGTGAATTGTGTTGTTGCAAGCTAAGAATAGTGCACAAACTTCAGTGATACACAGGGAGCTTTTTCAAAAGAGGAACTTCATTCAAATCTGCATTCTTTGAGAGATTTTGGTGTTAAATATAGGGCCAAGTAGGGATAAAGTAGAAAGCCCAGCTTGAAATGCATGAGTCCCTGGCACAGAGCTGGCTCTGAGTTAAAAGGGAGGAAGAAAGAAGTGGGACATGGAGGTTTAGGTAGGTGGGCACATGAGACCTGGCACAGAAAGCCAAGAATGAGTGGTGTAAGTGTTCTTCAACTGTTGGTAGACGCTGGGAGATGCCTGTAGGCTACAAAAACCATCCAGGGGCTGCTGACGATCAGGTCACCCTAGAATAATGCCCTTTGGGATGTGAGTTTCAGAAACATAGGGGCTCCCTGTAAACTCCTCTTGCCATCGCATCACAGGTTCTCCTGGTACACCCAAAACATAGCCTGATAGCATTTTCCAAAGCACATTGCAAAGGTGCACTAGTAAATCATGGCAAGAAGGGTTCAATGGCAGAATACTTTGGGGAACACCTCTCCATCATTTGTTGAGTCATTCTATACAGTAGCTTAGGAGTCTAACACCATAGATTCTTCTTCAGCCCCTTTCAAACTCAAATCTGCCACATGGAACTCTTTCTGTTTTGTTTTTACATTTTTTCTGCTAAAATTCTTAAGGCCTAGTGCTACCCCTTAGGAGAGTTGAGCTTAGTAATGAGATACTCATCACATCACATGGCCAGCTTTCTTCTGAGCATGGTTTCTCACCCTCTACCCTCTGCCTGACTTTTTCACAGAATTCCCCAAGAATCTACTGGGTACCCACCACCCCTCTGTGAGGGTGCTTTGCTCCAATGTTCACAGCTCCCTCTACACTATTTACATCTTTTACTAATGTGATTCCCAAATCCAGCTTCCCCTCCACTCTGGCCTTGAAAAGACAGATGGACACTGGGTCCCCGCATGCATATGAAGACCTGGTTACCAGTCTCATTAACATGGTTGTATGTCCCTATCCTGCTTTTGTAATCCCCAGTTTAATCCATCTGCTCCCCTGCCAGCTGTTACTTCCTGCCCTGGGAACCTACATGCCCTTCCAACCCGCTGGCTTGGCACTCCTGGCTTGGGCTCTCCTTTTTCCAGCTCTCCTGCTCCCCATGCCAGACCACGGGCGCTTGATAACCTGTCTGTGGTTCTGGGCCAGGGTGCTCTGGTTTCAAGTGCTCTCCTCGCCAGCGCATTTGCCCTGGCGTGTCCTGGTTTCTTGTTTGTTTATCTAAGCTTGCTTCTCTCTGAGTGACCTGAACTTCTCAAGAGCACAGCTTTTGTTTATTTCTTTCTGCTGCTACTGGAAACTGGTTGCCTGATGCCCAGTTGATGTTTGCAAATGACTTGGCAAAGTGTGGCTTGACAGAGCCTTAAAGCATGACTTGAATTTGGATAAATGATAGGAATCATGAAGTTCTTCAGATACATGTATGATCTTCTTAGAAAAATAACAGGTCCTGCGGTTGGAATCTTCCAGGAGATCTGAACTAAGATACTGGAAATTTTACATGGTTTACATATTAAGATTCTTAGTTATGCCTAATTTTTGCTAGCATGAAATTAAGAATGGTCCACTTTGAAACATTATAAACTACATAAGAGATAAGGCTTAAGAACATTTTTTAAAGCCGCACAGGAAGACAAAGCACTAATTTTTTTTGTTGAAATTTCATGTGATTAAAAATCCTGCTCACTGTATGTAAACGGATATTTCAAAAAATTCAGGGAAATAAAATTAAAATTTTAACTTGTTTTGCTCTGAAAAAGTTGGAATGTATACATAGTTTCTTCCACAGTGCATGTTTTCCACAAACCTTGAAAAATTTCGCATGTAATGATTTTAGGTTTTCTTGCACTAAGACAAAACTCTTAAATTTGTTTTTCCACAAACATTGGAAGTGTCCATATATAAAACATCTGTATTTGTGCAATGTTATTCTTTAATGTTTGCTGACATTGTGTGAATGTGTCAGTCGTTGTGCCATAATGCTTCCCCTGGTGGTGGTGCAAGCGTGGTACTGCCTCCTGTTACTACATGATGATTAACAGTACTGAAGGACTTTCTGACCAGGTCGCTGACCTGATTTTGCACTCATGAGTGGATAATTTGAAAGTTCAAGTATAAGATATTTACCAAAATATGAAATTATATATGATTTTTGAAAGTTTTTTTGTAAAGGCTGAGTTACAGAGAGAAGGAGAAACAGAGGGAGAGTGGGGGAGGAAGAGGGGAAGGAGGGATTGAGAACATGAGGATTAGTCTTCCTTCTACTGGTTTACTCCTCACATGGCTGCAGTTGCCAGGGCTGGGTGAGACCAAAGCAAGGAACATGCTGTAGGTCTCCCATATTGGTGAAGAGTCCAAAGTGCATGGGCCATCTTCCCCTAAAGCTTTCCCAGGTGCATTAATAGGAAAGTGATAGACCCAGAACTCAAACTAGTGCCTATATGGGATGCTGATATTACGGGTGGTAGCTTTACCTGCTGTGTCACAATGCTCACCCCTGAATTACATTATATAAATGATTTGTATATTCTAACATCCCGAAATACAGCAAACAAAGCACTCTTTAGTCAGTAGCTGAATATCATATTTCACTGTCCTCTTGACTTGCAATTTTACCTGCAAGGAAGGAATTTTATTCTCCTTTTTTGGACTGTAATTAGTATTTGCCTATTTCAGGTATGTGTGAGTGTTGAGCTCTTGTTTCTCTTAATTTCGAGTCATCTGTCCACATCTTTGTAGCATTCTTTCATTTTTGGAGAGATTTCCCACCAGCAGAAACCTCAGTTTGATAATCAGAGTTTCTATTTTAAGGTACAATTAAAACATCACAGAATAAGTCATCTCCCTGAGAAATTCAGTGGATAGAAAATATCCTAGTAATTTTAACAAGATCAGAGTACAGTATGTCAAAGAACATTGAGGGTGTCTGTGCTGGAGCTGGCACACGTGGTGGTGGGGACAACTTTTGCTGATAGAATCTGGGGAAGGAATGGTCTCCACAGAAATTGTAGGAGGCAAAAGGCTGTTCTTTAAAAGGGTGTTCCTGCTATATCTCCATTGACAACCAAACCACCTGGCTTCATAGTGACTGTCAAAGATTGGTTGGAATTCTTCCTCTAGTCTTAACTTCCTCATCTGTGAAATGGTATCATAGCTTATGACAGGGATTGAAGTGACATTGAAGATCCCTGCAGTGAACTAGACATTGTCTGGGTGTGCATTTTTCCCTGCCCTGCTTTCAGAACTAACCTGTTCTGCACCCTGTAAATAGCCACAAGTTTTTTTTAATGGCCCCAAAGTCACAATTGTCCCTTCTAAAAGGGCTCTGCAGACTGCCAGACACAGTTAGTCCTTGTTGTCTGCCCATGTACTTAGCCACTTATGGAAGATATTTGAGAAAAATTACAACTGCAGGAAACACACATTGACTTGTTATTTTCCAGGCAATACAGTGCAAGAAATATGTATGTAGCGTTTGCATCACGTTAGATCTTGCAGATAATACAAAGGTGATTTTAGAAAAATGCTCACAGGGGAATGTGTGTTACATGTAAGGATGAAGTCCTTTCCTACAGGGCTTGAGTATTCTTGGGATCCAGTATCTATGGAAGGCCCTGGGACAAGCCTCAGGGATGTTGTCGGTGCTTATACTTCTGTGCCTGCTGTTTCCTTCAGTCTTCACACTAGCTCACCTTTCCTGTTCATTTTTGTCTGTAACTGGTGCTGCTTGAGCAGCACACCGTCTCTCCAGTCCTTCAGCTCCTGCCCTTTCATCCGGCCTCATCTCTGGGATTCAGATCAGCTTCCTCTGTCCATCCTCTGCACACCCTAGAGGAGCTGGGGGTAGGGGCATCCTTTCTAATGCTTTTCCTCCACTGAGAACGGCAGCCTGTCTTTCCTCCAGTTGTGAGAAATACACATTGATTGAAGGAATGAAAACTAAGCAAGATGCCTCTCAGAGGACTGAATGCGCTCATGTATGTATGACACGACATGAAAGATGCTATATGATCATTTGCTAGTTGGAAAGATATATTCTTTATTTCTTTATCCTTCCCCAAGAAATGCTGCAATTAGAGGATTTAAAAGGGCTTTACTCTACTCTTCTCAAGCTTCACATCCAGCTCCTGATCCCTTGCTTTACCAACAGGTGATTCTGGAGTGGCACAAGGATGGGGTGTGAAATAAATCCACTGGGGAGGCTGGACTGTTGGGGAGGAAAAGTTCCAAGCGTGGCTTCTGTCTCCTTCCAGTTCTCCAGATAAGACCCCATATGCACAGACTGTAAACGCATCCAAGAAACTCAATGTACAATAGGAAAGCCTGTATGAATTTAGTGTTTGCATTCAGAGTGTCTGGGCTCTGCTTGTACTAGCTTTTGATGATCCAGTGTTGTCAGTCTGTGCTGTCCGGATGACCCGTGGTAAGGTTGGGACCAAGGAAAGCAATCGGGGCTGGACTTCAGGAGAGTGCATAGGTTGCTAAGCAAGAGAACAGAGTAGGAACCAAAAGAGGAGAGGAATCAAAGTGAGAAGACTTCATTCTCACATAAACTTTTTTTTTAAAAGATTTTATTATTATTGGAAAGCCGGATATACAGAGAGGAGGAGAGACAGAGAGGAAGATCTTCCATCCAATGTTTCACTCCCCAAGTGAGCCGCAACGGGCCGGTGCTGCGCCAATCTGAAGCCGGGAACCAGGAACCTCTTCCGGGTCTCCCACGTGGGTGCAGGGTCCCAAAGCCTTGGGCCATCCTCGACTGCTTTCCCAGGCCACAAGCAGGGAGCTGGATGGGAAGTGGAGCTGCTGGGATTAGAACCGGCGCCTATATGGGATCCCGGGGCTTTCAAAGCGAGGACTTTAGCCACTAGGCCACGTCGCCGGGCCCAATTCTCACATATACTTAGCCAGAGTATAGGACTAAGCCAGAGCCCAAAGAAGCTTCAGGCTGCAGGGTCAGCACAGTGAAGCTGCAGTCAGAGGACTCTGCATTTCTCTGTTGCATGGACATTTCAACAAACGGCCACTCGTTAGGATTGACCTGCATGCCAGGAGTGCAGTATACCACCTTCATGGTACTTGGGTTCTAAAGAATGATGCAAAGAAAATGAAGGGATGTTCAACAGGGGTATGAACTGGAAATTTCTGGGGAAGAAAGTAAAGGAAGTGATCCTGGCAGGAAGCAGGAGGCCCTGGGGTGTCAGAGAGCCTGACCGAGTCATCAGCTCTCACAGAGTGCCGGAGGCCTCTTCCGAGAACAGGCAATGGAGTGGGGTGTGCTGGCATCACCAGCAGGAATCCAGCAGCTCCCTTCAATCCTCCAGCAAGCTGTGAACACCTTGTGTCTTTGTGTCTTTGCTAGACAACAGCAGTGAACCACCATGTTCCAGTGGGAAGAGATTAACAACACACAGAAATGTCGAGTCATATGGCAAGTGGACCTAAGTGCTATGAAACAAAGTGAGGCAAGGGACAGAATGAGTGGGCAGGGGCGTTAGGGAGGGAAAACAACAGGCTCATTATAGCTGATTGCAAGAACAGCAAGGAAGCCAGCCACTCTGGAGTCACCTATGCAATTAGCAGGAGGTAAGATCCTACAGCTTCATAGACCATGGCAAGGGACTCCGTCAGGTGGCTAATCCTGTAAGAAGGGGAGCTTGCTTATGCTGTGGCGTGCTAAAGGCCGATGCTGTCGTGCTGACCAGTAGTATGTTGGAAAAACCAGGACAAGAATCGGGTGACAGGTGTCGGGGAAGTAGATGTTCACCAACAAGCCTGAGAAGCCAACTTGGTGCTTCATGGCAGTGCGGGCAGTGAGGGTACAGCAGTGTAGATGCAAGACATAAGCTGGGCCAACATGGATGAGGGGTGGATGTGGACCGTGAGTGGGCCTGAGCTTCCTGTGAAAGTGACCTGCTCACCTGCCAGGTGAGTGTCTGGACCTGGAATTGCCAAGGAAAATGAAAAGGATTAAATGAATATGAAGGTGCTTTGCAAATGCCTATTGGCCTGTTATGTTAACATTGCTGTCACCAGTTTCACTAATAACCAATTACAGTGCCAGAGCATGCTGCTGAACTTTGGCCTTTCCCGACCTTCTCGGAGTTGGTTAGGTTTGTTCGGCAGCCCAGTTTCAATGTAGAAATCCAGTTAGCCACTGCCCTCAGATCTCTGATCTGCTAACTTGCTGGATGACCACAGGGCCCTAGGTGCCTTGTAATGCTTCACTGTGGAGGTTGTCACTGATGGCTGAGCTAAGAGGAGGGAGACAGAGAAGAAAGAAACGTATTCCCCAGAGGCCCCAGCAGGACTCTGCAGGAGTCTGGGCATGCATCCAAGAGCCATGAGCCTAACAGAGATAAAGGGTCACGAGCCACATGCCATGTTGGACAGTTCCAAGACCAGGGATGGGCTTAGCTGTGAAATACAGGCTGTGGGTTGTCTAGGAGGACATTCCTGGTCTGGTTCAAAGAGGACACATTTCTCACTCAGATTTGAACTTGCAAGTGAGGGTTTTCCTGATGTTTTAATGGAAGCCTGTTTGGCTGAGTACCTTCCTGCTATGAAACTGGCAAATGGTTTTGTGATGTTTTATCATCCTTACTTGACCCTCACATGATACTGTTCTTTGTGATTGCTATATAAGTAAATGGAGACTTGGAAAGGTCAAGTATAGTTCCAGAATCAAAGAAATACCAGTATAATGAGAGTTGCTGCAGATAACCAGTGAGTTTATTGGAGACTGGCTTCTGCCATTGGGGAGGGTTCACACAGACTCCCGACTGCCTACACTCCTTGTGCTGGTGGGCTTTGGCCAGGATTCCTGTGGGTTACCAGTCTGGACTGTCAGTCTGAGGGGTCTTTTCCTTCGTGGGTCCATAGGCCTGTTAATACATTGCAAGCTCTGAGTCCTTATTGAAAAATGTTGCACATTCACATAGAGTAGTGAGAGCACTTTGCAAAGCTCATGGAAAAATAAAATTTGAAGATGAGTTGATATCACAGATTATTCTGCCATAAAAGTAGAAATCTGTACCTTTTGCGTAAGATACATTTTCCTTGATTTTAAAGATAAGTCAAATGTAATCTCAGCTTGTACTCATCCCACAAGCACAGCCATGGAGTCCGTAGGAAGAGCCTGGTACTGTGCAATTCCTGTATTTGAAGTTCTTGTCATTCTTTCAGACAACTTTAGTCATGGTGAAAAGTTCACTGCCTTCCCACTATTACAAAGCTGAAGGACTTTTTTCTGAGTCAATAGAAAATATTCGTAATGTTCAGTGTCATCGAAAGTATATGGTAGTTATAGAAGTCTTATACTAGAAGGGACCACAGACATCTCTAGACTAGCATGGCCCAGTGTGCTTTCTTTGAAACTCTGCTCCCCTTGAGTATTATTAGGTGTTTTGATGAAACTTTCCTGAGCCTATGTGAGTTAGGAGATTGTTGGCTCATGCAGAGATCAGCAGAATCCTGTGAGAGCCCAGTGACTTCCAAAGGAGATCTGAGGAGGGGGCAGTTTATCAACTCCTTGTGCCTTGGGACACACTTCTTAGGTCTGCAAGATGTCAAGCAATGTCTAGGACTTCTCAGAAAATGCTCAGGGAACTCTAATTCAAAAGAATCCCCATCCTCCATTCTAAAGCAGAAGAAGCTGAGACCCCCAGGAGGCCTTGCAGCCAGGAGTTCATGGGAGTTGGCCAGTGACTCCGTCAAGTTCACTGAAGATCTGATGAAGACCTTATCTCTGACCTCAGTAGATTCGTTTCTTACGGACACACCTCCCCCCCACACATGTTACAGTGCAGCTGGGTAAGGGCTCACGTGTTAGTGCGGCTGCATAAGGGCTCACATGTTACAGTGCGGCTGGATAAGGGCTCACATGTTACAGTGCAGCTCGGTGAGGGATCTCGCCATCACCTTCCAAGGAGGAAGAGATGTTTTGACTGGGCTGTTCAGGGTAGTGTGGTCTAGGTGATGGGAATAGAATTAAAAAATATTCCAGGCCTGGAGAGCTGTAGGGCCAAACAGAGGCCTCCATAGGAGGTCATGAAGGGGAGGTTAGTCAGTGGGGTATGGAGAAGCAGTGGGGTCCCATGATGCACTTGCCTTGTAGGTGTCCTGATTTTGAGCAAGAGGGACAAACTTACAACAGTCATAGCCCAGAGAGCAGCATGCAACCTGTGAGCTTGGTGGAATACAATGAGCGATGAGCATGGGGCAGCTGTTGCTGGTGATGCCCCATGTGCCCTTCATTATACCAACCTCTGGCTGGGGGTTATGTGAGGCCAGCTGAGACATGGGAGCTAATCCTGCCTCGGATGAATGTATGCCAGCTGACCATGAACACGGTGCCATGAATCACCTCTGTGCCAGCCGAACCAGTTGGGGAAAGGAGGTGTGGACAAGTGCTCCAGACCCCTAACAGGTAGAATTATTTGTTCAAATGTTTCTGGAAGATTCCACAAGCATTCTAGGGAGTCTAGCCCTTCACCCTAGGATGCACCTACACATTGCCTAATCTCTCTACCTGCCCCCTGCCACTTTACCATCCTGCCAGCATCCCTCCTTCCCTTCCACCCTGCTTTTATGCCTCTGCCCACTTCCTTGCTTCTCCTTCCAGGAGTTATCTACTAAATGAACTACCCAACCACAGGCTCTTTCTTTGGGTTCTGCTATGGAGAAACTCAAATGAAGACAGGCATGTAACAGAAAGTGGGTGTCAAATTTATCTAAGTCCTCTGAATCTGATACCAGATGGTCTGGCTGGGTGAGTAACGTAGTATTCTTTGGCTTACTTCGAAAGGGGGAAATTTTCAAGATGTTCTGAGTCTTGGCTGAGTTAAGTGACACAACTCCCAGAGTTTCGGGCTGTTGGTCGTTGTTAATAGAAATGTTTTGGATGGACTTCATTCTCTGCAGAGCTAAAGAACTATAGAGCTGCAAGCCCAGTGCACAGTGTAAGAGGCATTGGATACCACCCACGATCCTTGCTCAAGTTGCTTCTGCAGCTGCCAACCTCTTGTTTCTGTGTTAACTTTCTGTGGAGGGAATCCCACAGCATCTGAGGCATTCCATCTCATTCCAGGACCATTGCTCAGCAAATTCAGTTCAGTAATTATTTATTCAGCATGTAATAGGCACCAAGGTTTTGGAGAGGGCTGTTCATCACCATCTTCTTCCCTCCAGGTTGTAAAAAAAAGTTGGCAGATAGTACAGCAATCAGGTATGATTATGGAGTCATGGAGGTAGTGGTTTTGTTGGTGGTAACAGTGGATCAGCAAGCGGGGCTTCCTCCTGTGCCTCAGAGCATCCTGAACTTCCCTCCCCACACCTAACGAGAAAGATAGGGGCGCACATCTGGCCCCATTTGTGGAGGACTGGGGTGTCCCTGAAGGTTTCCTTGCCCAGAGGACCCACTTCCCTAGAGGAGGAAGTCACTTGATGACTCAACCAAGTTTGTTGAATATCCTCACAGCATCATCTCCTCCCTGCTGCTGTGTGCTATGCCTTGTGTATCCCTGGTCCATGAGGACTGAGCAGGAAGGAGAACCAGAGGCCTGGGAGATGTTCCTGTCATGGTGTCCTACGCTTCCCACTGGAGAGGGGAGCTAATGTGCCCCAGCTGTTTTGGAATGGTCAGAAGAGAGAGGACCAGTAATCAGCCACTCCCACACCCTCACTCTTTACTGTAGCATGTGTATGAATTCTGAGTGGACAGCAGGACACACTTTGGTGATGTGCCCAGTATACGGCCGGGCAGGGGAGTCTGGGGACAGCAGGCAGCTCAGAGAGGCCTTTGCTGTCTCCACCAAGAATACTGTTTTCTATTGTGCCCATGACAGTGACCCTGATGCACAGTGACTATGATAATGACCCTGGCCCTGATTCACAGTGAGCATGACAGTAGTGATGACAGTGGTGTGCTAGACCTGGAGGGACCTGCGGGTTGGTTCATCCAGTGGTTCTCACCTGGAGGCCATTCTGCCCCCACAAGGGACATTGGACCAGGTTTGCTGATGTTGGTGGCGCTGCTGGCATAGAGAGAATCATAGCCAGATTCAGTGCAATAGTAATGACAGTCCCCATTTCTAAGCAGGGATTGTCTGAATCAAAACATCATTAGTCCTGAGGTCCCCAAGCCCTGGAGGAACCCACGTCACCATCTGCATTTTACAACTGTGGACACTGCAGTCCTCAGAGGGACAGGGACAGCCTGAGACTGTACAGTGGTCATGGCGGCTCAAAAGCCAGGGTCATGTGCCCTGCCTCTCATACCAGTGTTCTCTCGACTGATTGACAAGAACAGTCCTCAGGAGATGTCTACAATGGACTGATCTGGGGAAGCAAGCCTAGGCTGGAGCAACCTCTGCCTGACCAGGAGAGAGTCGGCATGTTTGCCATGGCAGCAGCTCTGCAGACCCAGGCCCACAGGTTAGGGCAGGAGCTTCAGTCTGGCAGCCCAGAATGAGAGACAGCTCAGCGGGAGGGACTGAGCTTCAGTACTCACTGTGCTGTGTATCAGTGCACTAAGCAGTAAAGGAAGAATGTGGGCATGTACCTGTGTATACATACACCTGTATCCTGGGTATGCAAATGACACCACTGTGCTCATTATGCACATGCACAGGCCTGTACCATGTCTACCTGCATGCATCCGTGTGCCTTGTGTGTATGGAGTTCTGCATGCACAGGTGTGCCTAGTGTGTGGAGGCCTTCATGTGCAGGTATGCCTTAAATGTGTGTGTGTGTGTGTGGCGGGGGAGGCCTGCATGTGCAGGTATGCCTTATGTGTGTGTGGGGGGGGGAGGCCTGCATGCACAGATGTGTCCTGTGTGTGGTGCAGCTCTTGGTGTCAGATCAGAAGTGAATCCTGGCTCCCCCACTGCCACTCAGTGAAGCCTCTGAACCTTTCTCTGCCTGTTTCCTTGTCTACAGAAGGAGGAGGATAATGCCTGCTTCTTCCATGTGGCTCTGGTGAGGATTATATGAGGCTAGGACAGAAAGTCCTTAGTTTGTTGGAATGCCCCATAGGCAGTAGCAACTGTTGTAACACTTGCACTGGAAATGACAGCATGGGGGTAGACAGATCCCAAGGGATGCTGGGTCAGAGTGGCCAGCTCAGGACAAAGTCTCCAGTCCCAGTCAAGCCTCTTTTCAGAATACTGTGCTTTTAGAAAACTGGCTTTGAGTGGACATTGACAGGGAAGGCTAGTGGACTGAGAGCCAGGTCTCTTCAGCTGCTGTTTTGAATGTTAAGGATCTCAGATGTGGAAAGCCTCGGGCAGTGAAACTCGCTAATGACTTGCTACAATCCCCATTTTACAGATGACACTGAGGCTTAGAGAGGGAATGTGCCAGTCTGAGATATCACGTTTGTAAGTAGGTATGCTGCCCCCAGGGCAGGCTGCCGTCCTTGCCCTGTGTCCCTGTGTCCTGGACCACCAGATGTGGAGATCGTGGTTGGGTTTATTTGCCCCACCCTCTGAGTGCCAGGACCATCTACATCCACAAACTCTCTGGCCTGGTGTAGTTGAGGACTCAGCTCAAGCATTTCTGCAGGGTGATTGCTCCCCGAGGTCCAACAAGCCTGGGCTCCTTGGTTACCAGTGACAGAATCCACACTTACGTAGGTGCGCTGGGACTATATTAGCACTTGTTCCCACATAGTGTCATGTTCAGGCTCAGGAGAGACTTGGGGCAGACACTTAGGATCCACCAGTGTTTCCTACTCGTATCCTTGCTTCTCTTTGCTTATAAGCTCTTTTTTGCCAAACTAGTATCCCCATGAGCATGAAAATGTGATTGCTCTCAGCTTGAATCTCTCATATCTTTATGACTTTGGGCTCTTTCTCTTACCTGAGATTTTCTGTTAGTGGACTTATGGGTCACATGATCATCGTTACACTGATCACTGTGATAGGTGGGACATTATGATTTTACCAGCTTGGGTCAGGGGCCACTTCCTGGATGGTCCTGGACAGGGACTGCAGGGTTCTGTCTGCCACCCAGAGGCTGTGATGATGGCAGGAAAGCAAGAGATCCCAGTGACTTCCCAGTCCCCACTAAAAGTAAGGAGGGAACACTGACTAGAAGCAAGACCCCTGCTCACCACTCAGTAATAAATAGTCCCGGGGTCTTTCTATAGAAGTAATTTATGCACACTGAGCCCACAGCTCAGCAGTAAGGTAAAGGGAGGCATTCTGAGATCAAGCGCGTTCAGGGTGGTATGGCCGTAGACGACAACTAAGGGAGGCATTCTGAATCCTGACTTCAGTTTGCTTTCCAGAGGTACATGGCGATGCTTCCGTAAATACTCTGGTTCTTCATTAGGTAGCATGAGAGGAGGTTATATCTGTCTTTCCCTCAGTGTTGCATGGTCTTGCAGGCTGTTCTGGGGCATTGCTTTGGCTGTTCGCCTTTTCTATCATTAGTATAGAAACAGAACACTGGGATGATACCCCACGACAACTGCACCTCAACCACCCAGCTCAGGTGGCTGCAGGATGAGATGTGCAGGGGCTACCCAAGAGCTGTGGGGAGATCTGCTGCTGCATCAAGCAGCCATTAGAAACAAGACTTGCTTAGCCAGGAATGGGCCTACCACAGGGAAGCCAGGACCTGAGAGGAGTGGATCCTTAGCAAGAACAAGTTGATAGCAAACGGTAGAAAGGAAAAGCAGTCTTGGCATCCATGGAAGTGTGGGTGGAGGGGTTCTGAGAAACTGTGGGAGAAGAGCTCAGGGCATTGTGCAGGGGTTCTCACTGTACAGTAATCAGTTGTCATGCTGGCTTTTATATCAGTTTCCTTGGGTTTGGTTCATGTGAATCTATCTATGGGAAAGGTAGGTGTTTACATCAGCAAACAAAGGGTAGAATGCCATCCTGTCGGGGCACAAAGCAGGAAGCTTTTTCTGCCTTATAGGCCTACCCTGGCTTTCCATCCAACTTGAACAGTGTGCACTCCATGCCAGCTGGGCACTAGGAGGGAAATCAGACAAGCTCCTACATCTCATGGGGCTTCCACAGTAGATGCTCTTTTGGTCGAAGCCTTGAGCCAAGTCATGGAAATGGACCCATCATCATGGTCCACGGGAAATACAGTGGGCAGTAAACAGGAAGCTCTGCCTGCAGCTGTTTTAGACATTACAGTGTCCTCTTGCTGTATTACTACTACTCCAACAACCCATCTCATTGTTACAGAAACTCATACCTTGTTGAGGCAAGAGTTCTTCAGATGAGAAGATGAGCAAGTGTCTGCCATGAAGGACCACAGAACGTGGCACACACTTGTCCAGCACCCCAGGTTAGACAATTTCATTGTGTCTAGTGGCTGACCCTGGCTGGTTAGCTGGGTGTTTTCTGGTTGTGTTTTCCCCAAGGATTCCCCATCCTTCCTTTCAGTTCCCCCATTTTTTACTCTCTGCATCCTATCAACAATCTACTTTGCATACCTGACTCTCACAACATCTCTCCTGTGAATCCAAACAAGCTGTACTGAATAGCAGGCCAGAGAGAAACTGGGATCACTGTGGTGGGACCCCCAAAACGGAAGCTAATCCTGTCAACCATGATGAGTTGTCTGATACCCAGGAAGTCAGCTGTGCAAGCAGTAACATGTGAGTCCCCTAATTTTATGCTGTAACTGCTAAAATAGCTTGGTGTCCACTAAAACAAAAAATAAACGCAGTGAAAACGAGCACTTCCACATTAAGAGTTGCTGTCACCTATTTGCACCAGGTTGTGGCTGGATTGGTTACGCCCAGACCCTCTGCCTGCCTCCCCTCAAACATTGTGGTGCCACTGAGCACCCTGTCTGGGCAGGCAGTGTCTAAATTTGTCATCACAGCATCCCCGGGCACTGACTTTCCTAAGGGAGCATTTCTCTGCATCCTCGAACTGGCTAGAGTTCTCTGGCTGCAGCACTATCAGTGTTTCAGGGCAGGCAAGGATTAGCGGGTAGCTACCATGTGCATTTTGTGGGATGTTTAGCAGTGCTCCTGGCCTCAGCCTACCAGCTGTCAGAAGCTATTCTCAGCTACTTGGGACAACCAGGGATATGTGCAAGTGTTGCTAAGTGTTCTCCAGGGGTCAAGGCCATCCCTGCCCCTGCTGTCCTCTCCAACGCCCTGACCCCATGACAGTCACTGCCTGCCAGCACTGCTTGGCCATCAGGCCTGCTTCAGTGGCTCCTTTACTCTCTAGCTTCAGGAAGGTTATATAATCTCTCTAAACTTGCTCATCTGTGCCTGGGTCGATAACAGTGCTATCCTCGCAGTACCTGGGGATTTGGTTGAGGATTAAGTGAGCTAATTCATGACATGAGCCAAAACTCAGGCTTGGCAATTGCTGTCATCTGATCAGGGTCAGCTATGAAGACTCTCAAAGCTCCTGACTCCCCCCACCCCTCTAGAGGAGCAGGCCAGGGTCATTGGGAGTCACAGCATATAGAAGCAGGGTCTCAGAGTGGAAGTAACTCGGTGGTTGCCACTTGGCGGGTACAGAATTTCAACTTCGGTCTGGTGGAATTCAAGGTGCTTTTCTTGGGCACTGCAGCCGGTGCCTCTTAGATTAAGAAGGGAAACTGAGGCAGGAGTTGAGGGACACAACTGTTTCAGTAAGTGTGGAGCTGCCAGTGCCGTAGCCCAGGGATAGTTGATCCTGTGCCTATGTTGATGCAAGTGGTCACAGCACCCAACAGCAGGGTGAAGCCCTCACTTGCTGTTGACGTGTGTGTGTGTAGCTTTCGCAGGTGGCCATCTTGCTTTTGTGTAGGGAAGACCATTTTCCAGTCCTCTAACCTCCACTGAGGGGAAGACTTTTGGGTTTGAGTGATTGTAGAATCTTTGACATTCAGTCTCCTCCCTGAGCTGTTGGGTTCACTAAGAATGGGTCCCTCAGTCTCTGAGTTTTGCTGGCTGTGGTTGAAGTTGGAGTGAAAGATAAGATTTCTTCTTGTTGTGTTAATTTTTTTCTACCACAACACCCTTTCCTCTCCATTCCAAGGACATAGTTTTTATTTTGATCTGAAGGAATGCTTACAGGAGGAGGACACGTTTTACAGACTCACAGACCATTTCAAACTGGATCTGATTCTAGTGAAGCTCTGTGATCTCTGGAAATTTACTGTGAGCCTTACTCTCCTCATCTGTACAATGAACACAATCCACTTGTTTCTGCAGCCTCACCATGTTTCAGTGCATTGAGTATATGGGATTGGGGGTGGGGCAGCAGGTGTGTGTATACTGGAGGTGTGGGGGAAGGGAAAGGCTGAATTATGAATATCAACGATGGAATGGGGCTAATCCCCCACCTGGAGTTTGAGGGCCACTCCTCAGACTTCTGTCAGCAGCCATGTGATGTGTTGCTTTGTTTGAAAACAGTTCCCCTCTCCTAGATTTTTAATCCTAAGGTTGCGTTTTTAAAGAAGCAATGTAAAGTGGAATTTTGAAAAGAAAGTTGGTGCATTTACAGGATGGGTGTGTGGGGTAAGGGTTTGATGACATTCCCTCTCTGCCTGCCTAGTCTAACCAGTAATGACCTGGATAGAGACTTGAGTGTTAGGAAGGCAGAGCCACAGCCTTGGACTCTAAGAAAAAGAAGTAAATGGGAAAGCCTGTCCCTTCTCTCCCTTCTCTCCCTCTGCCCTAAATGTGTTCCCAGGAAGGGCACAGCTGGTATGGCTGGGTGCTCTTTGGCATGGGATTGTAGAGCCTCTTGTGTTGGTCCTGAAAAAATGGGACAGTGGGGATTTCAAACCCATGGTCATGGGAGCTGAGAGCAAACCAGCAGCAGCTGCTGCAGGACTAAAGCTGGCAGCCACTGTCTACCAGGAGATGAGGAGGCTGCTGTGTGTTCTGTCAGTAGGAAGTTACTAGCAGTGCAGTGGGTGAATTGGGCCTGTGTTTCCCACTTTGCACGTAGCACATGGCTTTAGGTTTTGGCAGGAGTGGGGAGGCACCTTGCAGCTCGTTGGTGTCCCACAGTTGGGATGAGAGTACCCCTTGCCATCCCCATAGCGGCCCTATTTAAACAGACACAGAGCCACTCTGTCCCTGAAGTGTGACTCATTTCACTTAGCTGTATGACCCTGAGTAAGTCACTGTGTCTTAGTGCATCAGTCATCTGTGGCTACAAGAGTGCTGTGTAACAAAGTATCCCAAGGCATCTGTGGCTCAAAACAATCTTATTCTCTTGGATCTGCTTCTGCACAAGCTTGGTGCCATGGCTTCAGCTGGGCTTGGTCATGTGACTAGGGCCGAACAGGGGTGCTGGGCGAGGCTGGCTTGGTTAGAGGGCTTTGAGTTGCAGGTGACTGGATTCGGTCAGATCCTGAATATCTCATCCCACAATGGGTGAATGATTAAGGGCATGGCAGAGGCAGCAAAGCACTTACCCAAACCTGTACCTGTGTGTCACCCCTGCGTGAATTACATCTGCTAACATCCAAGAATGACTCAAGAGTCCAGAGCAAGCTTGTGGCAAACCTGGATATCCAGGACCCTTTGCCAGTGTGTTTCTGTCCACCTCCTGCTGCTCTAGCTCCCACCAGCAGATGAATGCACAGCTGTGTTGTTCACTGCTGCATTCCTGGCATGGAGCATTGGTATCACAGAGGCAATGACAAAACAAACGCAGCAGTGCAATATCCTGCAAGGGAGCCTGGGAAGCCAAGATGAGCTACTTCTGAAACTCTTGAAGCATTTGCTGGCTAAAGAGAATGCTAGAGACTTGGTGGAAATTGTTGGTAGTGAGGTGAGGGTTAGAATCCACAGCTGTTGATTCCCAAGAGCTGTGCCCCCTACATCTTGTTTCTGGGAACTGCACAGAAGAGATCCTTAGAAACAACATCCAGGTCAGTGGCACCAACTCGGACATCTATAAGGACCAGACAGGTGTCATAAAAGGGCACTTCAGATAGTTCAGGGAAAACACAATTAAAAGATAAATTAACTTTGGTGCAAAAAGTATTTAAAATTTGTAGGTATACAGAATCCTCTACAAGTTCATGGATGGGGGCTGGTGTTGTGTTGTAACTGATTAAGCCACTGTCTGCAACACTGGGATCCCATAGAGGTACCAGTTCGAATCCTGGCTGTTCTACGTTGAACCCAGAAGTTGGAGGATGGCATGTGTGTGTGTTAGCCTGCAAGTAATACACTTGGAGAAGCAGCAGAAAGTAACCCAGGTGCTTCTGCCTCTCGTGTAGGAGCCCAGGATGGAGTTCCATGCTCTTGGCCTTAGCTGGGCCTGGCCTCAGCCATTATGGCCATTTGGGGGAGTGCATTTAGTGAATTGCAGATCGCTATGTCTCCCTCTCTTTGTAACACCATCTTTCAAATACATAAATAAATCTTCCTTTAAAAGATTCAGGGAAAATGCATACTATGTAGACTGTTAGACATTTTCCATGAACTTTTTGAAGTCCCGTGGTAGTTGTGTTAGCCAGCCAGCATAATAAAACAAAGTATGGTGACCTCCTGGCCAGCATCTGCACATACAGGGGCTCCTTTCAACCATGTAAACACAAGGGCAGTGTCATGCATTGCTTTCTTCCCTGCTGTTCTAAGCTAGATTTCTCCCTCCCCACATCTGTACAAATTTGTCCTTTATCTGTTCACCAGGCCGCCAATCCACTAAACAGTGCTTGGCTGGAGGGAGCAGCCTCCAGGTGGGGTTTCTGCTATTTTCTCTCAAAATTTTGGCTTGCAGATTAAGTGAGACTGGCTGGTGGGTGAATTGATGGCTTCTTGGATACCCAATTTGTTTTCCAGCCTGTTACTCGTGAGAGACTTGTCCAGGCAAACATTACAGAATTTGACCAGAGGATTTGAGTTTGAGCTATTAGCTGCTGCTTAAATCTAAAATATATCAAGGTGCCATAACTAGATTTGTAGAAGAGTTTAAAGGACTGGTGAAGCAAGCTCACAGCTGTAATGGAGAGTGATTTTCCCTCTTGCCCTCAGGGTCATCCTCCCTACCAGCAGAGACTGAGTCATCCTGACCTTTGCAAATGCTCCCACCTCCCGTGGCTCAGAGTGAAGTGGTGCTTATAGGAGCAGAGGTTAGGAGAAATACAGTTGGAAGGAAATGTTGTGGGAATGTCAAGTGTGCTTTCCACCAGAGAAGGGCATCATGAAGCTTCAAGTTCTACACTTGTTTGGAGAGCGAATGTGTGGCTTCTATGATGGGGAGTCGGACAGACTGTGGTCATGTTTTAACATAAGCATCACAAAGCTGCATCCCAAGGCATCACTGTCATCATTGTCATCAGCACTATCACCACTGGCAGCAGCAACAGCATTGCTGTCATCATGAGCAATATCACCACTCCATCTGTCAACACTCTGTTACCACCATTACCCTATCACCATCACCACCACTCCATCACTGTTGGCATTCCATCACCAGCAATACTGTTATGCCATTACCATCATCACCATTCCATTACCAACACCTCCACATCTACCACCACCATGCCCATCATGTTCCTTAATTGCCAACATTCCATCACCATCATCTGTTCCATAATCATCAATAACACCCTTCTGCCATCAGTCTCATTGCCATCACTGCCACTCCATCTCTAGCATAAAGATCATCATCATTCTAGCATCATGGTCCTCCTCATCACCATAATTATCATTTCATCATCATCATAGCATGATCATCTTCTTGGCATTGTCAATGTAGTTATGTTCTTATTGGTAATAACCAAGAGCTATTCATTGAGCTCAGATTATGTTGAACCTGTGGGTTAAATTATCTCACCCACTTCTCTCCAGGCTCTTTCAGAGGTAAGAGCACTGAGACTTAGAATGATTTATATTATGGGGAAAAAGAAATAGCAGGACATGCTTAAGGATTTCAACCTAAATGCTGCCTTTCTTTGAAGTATACACTGCCACTGTACATGAGATTTGTCCTCAGTGGTGCCCATCACAATCACAATGAAGTATTATTTGTGTAGTGTCATTCTTCCTGGCCTGATCTTGGTTTTGTAGGTGAGGGCCATCTGGTTTGCTGAATCCCAGTGCCGTCTTTGCCCAAGTCTGACATTGTGCAGCCTCTTAGTGCTTACAAGTTGTTTCAGCAGACACTCCCTCAGCCTCGTACTCTTTCCAAGGTTCCAGTCTCATTTATAGTCATTGCATTTCTTAAAAAAAAAAAAATCTTTAACATAAATCTACTGAAAGCAGGACAGATCTGGGTAGTTCCTTTAAACAAAGCAAGAAAAGGAGTAACTGCTTTATCCAAAAGCCCAGTCTTGATTTCTGATCTTTGAGTTGGTGCTACTGTAGATGTCATCAGGGTGAGAAAGTTCAGTTCTCTGAGAACCGGAGAAGAGCAGGGATCATCCAGAATCATTTTGTACCCCTTGTTCAGCCCACCAAGCGGCAGCAAGGCATACAAGCCTGCACCATTGACTACGTGGATCTGAATGTAATAATAGCAAGGCTGACCCTGGGAAACTGACCACTCTACCTTGGCTCCTTATTTCTCCTTTGTACTACTTCACATACAATATCTCTTAACATCACATTCCTTTCTCCTTCAGGTCATCTCACTTAGGTACCCAGCTTAGATTTCACAAGCTTGTTCTTCGCTAATCCAGTTTGCTCTTACTCCTGGCCTTAACTTAGCCTATTGTCTTTTTACAAGTAGCCCTGTCAGTTACCTGTGCCCTGAACCTATGGCCTTTGTTGTATTCTTAACCAGAAAGATAAAATACAGTTGGTACTCTAGACATTGAAATTCCACTCCAACCCAGATGATTGTTTCTTAACTCCTCTGGACCTCATTTCCTTGTTTGAAACAATTGGACCATTGCACTACTTGGAGAGATTTTCTTGAGTCACAGAATTCAATACATGTGTAGTGCTTGGGCCAGAACTCGGCACCTAGAAAAGATTCCGGGGATGTCTGATTTATTCAGCTCTAAACACATGACCACTCCTCACGACACACACAATCTTATGTATGATGAGGTCAGCTGAGTGAACCCTGTATGTTGCATTCAGGTTCAGATGGAGTTTCTTCCATTGCCCTGGCTTCTGCATCATATTCAACGATGGACTGATTTCCTCATTCAGAATACCTTGCCTTTCTCTCCACAGAATGTCATGAGCCTATAAGAAATAAAAATGTTAAAATGTGTCTTTGGTGAGACTTCTCACGGGGAATCAGGACTTGACAATTCTCGGCACACAGTTTGGTAATGGAATGCCTGTGAGGGAGGTGAGAGGGAAAGGAGGTAAGCAGCTCTCCCTGCTGTCACCTGGTGTATTTTGTCCCTCTAGACCCATGCATAGACCCAGCTTTGGCAATACCTTTGAACGTGATGTATTTATGAAATTACTGGGAATGACCTTAAATGTTTAGTGTATTCAGGCCCTGGTTATAGTTTATTAGAGAATAGGAACAATACTCCATAAACAGTGATACATAGTAGAGATTTTTTCCTTGAAACCAGGAAATTGTTGACTAGGATCATGGTGCATATGAGGGGGAAAAGTCGCTGTTACCCCTTTATAATCTTCCTGTGGCATTCGCAACTCATAACGTTTGGCTTTTGGTTTTCAGCCAAAACCAGCTCTGAGCAGGGGTCAGATATTGCCCAGCGACAAGCTTGGTTGGAGCACAGGGAGCGTGTGCAACGTTTCAGAATATGCTTCCTCTTTTCAGCCATAGTCTGCAAATTGGAAAACGGAGTAGTATCTCAGTTGCACATCTCATTTCATTTCCTGCCCTCTTCATTGAGCTGATGTGTCCAGATATACCTTTCCTTCCAGGGTAAAAGAGAAAATCTGGAACTGAGGACTGCGCATGGGTGAGATGGGGAGAGTCACAGGGTTAGTCACCACCTGCATGTCACCTCGACACTGGGGAGTCAGAGATGGAGCAATTCTTTGTGGCAGCTGGAAAGTTGACCTCTCAGAAGCAAATTGGTCCTGCTACCTGGCTGGCCTGGCCAACCTGGCCCTTGCCACTTCAGCCCAGATAGCTCTTGGTGAAACTAACAGGAGCCAAAGTTAACTTCTTTGAGCTCGGTGAGTTTCCATCTTCTCCCATCTAAGCTACGTTTTGATCCAGGGCCCAATTCAACCCAATTCCAGAAGCACTTAAGGATTCTTGCTGCGTGTTTCCCCAGCTTTAGCTTTGTGCATAAGACACAGGTTAGTGAACTAGCTGTAAACTATGGTGCCAAGATCCCACCACAGATTATATATATATATATATATATATATATATATATAGTGCAACTGCAACTATATATATAGTGCAACTATATATATATAGTGTGTGTGTGTGTATATATATATACACACACACACATATATAGTGTGAATACCACAAAAAGGTGTCATGTGTCTTCATGTTTAGGGATTAGCCTGTACCACACCCCATACCCCACACCCCCACACATACATAATACGTTGCAAGCCCCGTTATGACAAATCTCACAGAGTTGGCTGTGAAGAGTTTGTGACTCCCATCTCTAACCTGCATTGCACCACCACCCCTCAGCCATTGCCTGCCTCCAGAGCTGCCAGGCTAATCCCTGCCAGAGACAGCTCAGTTATCTCTCTGTCAACATCTGCTCAGCATGCTGACAGATGAGCAGCACGTTCCTGAGACTGCAGGTGGGAATGGGAATTCTGAGACTGAGGTTCCAAGTGTGCTCGCACTTTCAGCTTCCCCCCATACAGCACCATCAAAGCACTGCTACACCTTGCTCCAGTAAGGACAGTAGTGCTGAAATGAATAGTGCCCAGTGCTCAGGGATAGCCACAATTGGACATGCTGTGGTGTTTCCATTAACCACACTGCCACTCCGTGGGGTCAGGAAAACATTGCCCCATTATATTTTATTTTCATAATTTCTTTATTTTGAAAGGCAGAGTTAGACAGTGACCATCCACTCATTGGTTCACTCCCCAGATTACTGAGCAAACCTGAAGGCAGAAGCTTCCACTGGTCTCTGATGTGGGTGACATGGGCCCAATCATTTGAGCCATCTTTTGTTGATTTTCCCAGGGTGTTAGCAGGAAGCTGGATTGGAAGGGGAGCAGGCAGGACAAAAACTGATAGCCATAAGGGATGCCAACATCATAAATGATAAATTTATTTACTGTGTCACAACACTGGACCCCATTATTCCCTTTTAAATCCCTGAAAGGAAGGTATGGGCTTGTCTGCCCAAAAGGTGGAAAAGTGGGACCTAAGACTTGACTGTAGGTGTTCTGTCCCCTGCATTCAGGCTTCTAGTTCCCCAACCCCATATAACTGGACCACCAGGGTGCTGGAAATGGGTGGCCAATGTCAGATCTGCCTTAAATAACAGAGTGGAACTCTGCTTCCCCAGAGTTCCTCTAGCCATGGTGATAACTTTCTCCCAGGCCACTGTGAGAGTCTTAAAGAGGCATGATGGTGCCAAGCATTCCCCACTCTGCTCAACACCTCAAAGATGTTCAATCAACATGGAAAGAAAGGCCCATCAATGTGGAGCCCAAAATGGGTCCTTTCTTTGTGAAGTTAGATTAACTGAGAAAAATGTCTGGATGATGAGTATCCGATGTGCATTTTATAGTATATGTCTCTTGGTAAGTCCTTTGCAAAGCTCATTTATTCACTGACAGATTCTCAGTGCTGGCTGATGGCATAGTCAGTCCTCAAAAGGTCAACATGTTCCAAATGGAGTATTTATTAGATGCCAGGCCTGGGACTAGGCATGGGGACTTTGATTCTCCAATAGAGCTTCAATGCATTTGCCCGTAGCCATGGTGTATGCACTGTGATTCCTACACTGCAAGGTCAGCAATCCTCAGGAACTCCATGGAGCCCTTCAAAGCCCCAGTGGACACAATGTCCATTCAGTGGGTCGCCTAGGTGCCCAGTTATGGACTCACACACATCCTGTTGTAGTGCTTGACCTGAGGAGAAATTATGTCTTCTGGCCACTCCAGGAATGGATTTCTAGGTCTCTGCTCCCCTGGAATGATATCTAAGTCCTGTGGCCAGTGCAAGCGCATTAAAGACCTCACATGCAAATTAGAACAAATCTGGTACCTAGCGCCTATGTAAAAGGCTTTCTGTTTGTGCCACCAGGGCCACTGCCTTCTGGCTTCCTCTGCAGGACTTGGGGTTTACTGAGTGAAGCGTAGCTAGGTTCCCAGTTGCCCTGGAGGCCTTTCAGCCAGCTACCCTGCAGGACACAACATTGGAAACCCCACAGGACCTGTGAATTGTTGCCTGTGTATGAGTATTTTAGAGTGAGGAAGCTAAGAGTTGTGTTGGAGCATCTGTGACCCCATGACAGTCCAATAAGCACTGCTGATGGGGGAATGGGTGCCCAATACAGAGAATAATTATAAGAATAGAGAGTAAACAAAGAAGAAAAACTAACTCTGGGAGAAAATATTTGACAGTCCAAGTAGAAGGTGGAATGTGGAATGTGACTGGACAGAGATGAAATGGACATCTGTTTAGATCTATGGGTCCCAGTGACTACTACCTGACCTCAGATCTCCTTGTGTGTCTTGTGGGCCTTAATATTTCAGGCATACTGCTTAATTTCTTTTAAGTTTTCCATCAATTGAGGGCAAATAATTCATCCTATCCCCTAAGGTGTCAGATTAAGAGCATTTAGAATAGTGCCTGATATGAGCAGGTAATCTGTGGCTGTACCTGTACTCTTTGTCTAGAGACCTATAGTGTACACCCCCAGCCTCCCTGCTCTCCATCAGAGAGGAACTCCCTAACAAAAAGCCAGTGAAGCTCTGAGGCTGTCACTGCTGAGGCTTTGCAGTGTGAGCATGGGGTCCCATTGGGATTTGAATGCTGTTCTCTAACTTGGAAGTTGTGGGATTTTGGAGTGCTTAGCCCATTCATCCCTGTGATTCCTTCAAACGGGGAGAGGGCCCTGCTAATGGTGTTGTGAGTTCCTGTGACCAGCATTGGCTACTTTGCCATTATTGGTCAGGGTTGGCCCCCATGTCCCTAGAACCAGCCCCTGCCCTGCACAGCACACAAGCCGTGTGGTGGAGGGACAGCAGGAGGAGCACACAGGAATAGAGGATGACAGCTGTCAGGAGTGAGCTGTGACTGCAGGAGACTCAGGCCCGACTTCTCAGCTCTGCCGAGAACAGCTCCCTCCCATGTGTCCTGTTCCTGGGATGCAGAGGGGAGCAGGATAAGGTTGCAGCTCAAGAACTGCTTGAAAGTAATTCATTTAAACTTTTACATTTATTTATTTATTTGACAGAGTTACATAAAAAGAGGGAGAGATAGATTGATAATTTTTTTTTCCTTTCATGTGTTGGTTCACTTTAGAATGACTGCAGTGGCAAAGACTAGGTTAGGCCAAAGTCTGAAGCCAGGAGTTTCTTCAGGATTCCCCACATGAGTACAGGGACATAAACACTTGGGCCATTTTGCACTGCTTTTCCCAGGTCATTAACAGGGAGCTGGATCCAAGTGAAACTGAGGACAAAGCCAGCAGCCCCTGGAGTTAGACTTTGCAAGCTTGTGTAGGAGTCCTTCAGGGGAATAGAAGAGAGTCTGAGGAGGGATGAGATTTAAACAAAACAAGGACACCACCACACTCCCCTCCACCCTTCCCATCCTGCTGCCCCAAATACACCCTACACCCACAGACACACTTCCCAAAAGCCAATGGCAGAAAGTTTATTAACTATGGAAAACTGTTGGTTCTGGGCAGGAAGAACTTAGGGTCATGCCTTCGTTTTTCTTCCTTCTATATACCAATTTTACAAATTAGTTATAGTGAGAAGGTGTTATGTTTGTAACAAGAAAAGATTTGAATGCTGACTCCAAGCTTTTCCAAGACCCTTTTGCCTCAGTTTGCATTTACATGGGACAGTATCTTATCTATGAAATATTTAGAAGACTGGAAGTATATGACTGTTTTACCAATTCTCATTTTCCCTCTTGTTTGTTCTCTCTTTCCTTCCCTCCTTCCCTCTCTTCCCCACCCCGCCCTTTCCTCTCACCACTGCACTCCAGACACTTGTAACCTGAATGGTTTGCAGAAGTAGTTGATAATGTTCTGTTTTCAGCAAGGGAAAATTGTCTAGGTCTTGACAATATACTCTACAGAAAGTGCACATGTCCAAAAAATGGTCTGAGACAGATGGTAGTGAGACGCTGTCTTTAAATGTGTTTTTCTTTATCCTCTATCTATCCACTCAATCATCCATCCATTCCTGCATTCATCCAGCCACTCACCTACCCTTCCTCCCATTTATCTGTGTGTGTATCCATCCATCCATAAACCACCCATTCACTCATCTGTCCATTCATTCATCCATCCACCAACCCACACATCTACTTGTTCGCCAACGCATCCATCCATATACCCACTCATTGATTCAGGCACCAATGCATACATACATTCATCTCTACATTCACACACCTATCCATGTATCTACCCACCCATTCATCCACTTACTCAGTGTCTCACTCTGAAGCTCTTGAGGGTACAATAGGAATACACACACAATGGGAGCACAATGATGCAAGGAACCTAAGTAGTAAGCAAAGCGAGAGGGCCAACTTCTGCACAAAAAATAGGCATCTAGTTAGGCGGAGGAAACAGCCCAAATGTTTTCCTGAAGGAACAGTGGGAACTTGAGCCAGACAAGGATAAAGGGAATTATCTAGGTTGAGGGTGCATTTGGAGCACTGGCTTGGTTGCAGAGACAGGAAAGTTCAATTATTTAGACTGTGTGGAGAATAAGTGTGATGCTCTGTGTAAGGAGATACAAGGATTAGAGAGAGATTCAAAAACCAATTCGGAAGAGTATAGTAGGGAATAAAAACTAGAAAAGAGGGGGACTCATTGTTAGATCAGCAACTTCCCTGTCCCGAAAGACTTTCACACAGCAAAAGGATTAAACATTTTCTCTGCATTTCCAGCAAATAGAGCTCAGGGATGGTTGGTGTCCAACTGTGGAGCAGCTGTCTCAGAAGGCAGGAGTACCCGCACCCTCTGCCATTACTTGACAATAATGTGCTGTTGGCCAAACTCCCTGAAAACAATCTCCATATTTCTTGACTGAGTGCCTGGCAGGTCAAGCTATGTAACCTGGGTGATCTTGGGCAGGTGTTGAGACTCAGATCTAGGAGATAGATGTCCCAGTCACAGTGACTAGGCTGTGTCACATGTTCATATTCAGCAAGTCATTGAATCTTAGAATAATCCTGAAAGGCACCTGGCACCATTTCCATTATGCAGATGTGGAAACCAAGGCTCATGAAAGTTGAGGGAGTTACTCAAGTTTTATAGCTAAGCAGTTGACAGACTTTGCTTTTTGTCTTTGTGCTTATTATCTCATATTCTGACCATAGTCATTTCTGGTGCTGGCAGGATTATTTTAGGGTACTCACCTGGTGTGTGAGTTAGGATGATGGGCTTGATCAAGGGCAAAGGTATATTCCCCTAGTCATTGACTGTATCAATTTCATGTTTGTTGTCTGTAGCCTACTGGAGGTTAACAAATGCCTTTTAAGCTTTAGGAGCTTAAAGCTATCAATATTTAGTATGTTATAATTTGGATCAGGAAAGTATGTGTGTTGCCTCTGGTCTCTGATATGTTGTGGACAAGCTATGTCTGGGGCTATCGTTTCATCAGAGGGCTAGAGTGGGAAAGAAGGATCTTCCAAGCTTGCTCATGGCTTTGTTTTAACATTGATTATTTATATATTTGAAGGACAGAGTGCCAGAGAGTGAGGCAAAGACAAAGGTCTTTTATTTCCTGATTCACTTCTCAAATAGTTACACCCACTAGGGCTAGGCCAAGCTGCAGCCATGTTTCTGGATCTCCATTCAGGTCTCCCCCATAGGCTGCCGGGGCCAAAGTATATCTTCTGTTGTTTTATCAGATGTCATACTGGGGAGCTGGATCAAGAGCAGAGCATCCAGAACTTGAATTCTGATACGGAATTCCAGTATGCCAAGAGGTCACTTAACTTGCTGTACCACAACTCCAGCCCCCTCATGAAATATTTAGAGATTGATCCCTCCCCACTTGAACTGACTTATGCCATAGCAGCTGACTTCTCCAAGGGCAAATGATCTAGGTAAGAATGGGGGAACATATGTAAGAGGGTCTCAAGTGGGTTGCTAGGATCTCACCTATCATAATAGCAGGAGTGACATCACATCTCTTCCCTACTCTTAGGAGTATGTCAGTAATGTAGGCCACACTCAAGGTATGGGGCTTGAACATGTTGATGAGAAGCAGGAATTGTCAAGGTGTCTTGGATACTGTCTGGTTTTGACCTAAGGGCATGCCCTGACTCCTTGGTGCTCTCTTCTTAGAGGTATCTGAATGGCTTGGAGAAAGAAGGTCGGTGAAGAATAATAGCACACATCCTCCAGGACATTTATGGATCATAAACCAGAATTGGACACGGGAGTTACTCTGCCCAGCCAAGCTGGCTTCCTTTTCCACCATTGCAGGCCCCTGTTCTGGCTGTACATCTTTCTGGACCTGCAAGGCTTTCTTCTAGCACTCTATATAACCGTTTTCCCTCCTTCCTGCCTTGTCCAGCTGCTCTGCAGGCCAAGTTGACAAGACCCTCTGGAGGAAGCAGTGTGTCGGGTTAAAGAGTAAGGGTTAACTGTGTAAAATATAGGGTGTGAATAAGGGAAGGGGATCCAAGTCCATGGTTATTCCCATTTAAAAAAAGACGACAATCACATTCTAACAGAACCATGACAAATAGAGGGTCAGTGGTAGACTGACCAGGTCAACAAGTTCCGTCTGCTTGTCTCCCACCTCTGCACACACACACTCACCCTACCCTTGATGAGGTCCCAGGCACTTTAACTCCATATTTTCTCTTACTTGGTATCCTGTATTCACATTTCTCCCACTTAACTGTCTTCCTCTGGCCTCTTTTATTTTCTAACCTCTTGACATTAGACTCCTGTTTAAAGGATTAAACGCTCAAAATCCACTTTGTCTACTTAAGTTCAAGTTGGGGAACTCTGTTTTTTGTATCAACCCATTGAAACCAGTTGGTGACCCAGACTTAAGAGATGAGAAGTATGATTTCATTGGAGATTCGTCCACAAAATAAAGGCACACAGTAAAATATTCAAAAATCCTAAAGCTAAAGTAGGCATTGTGATGCAGTGGATTAAACCACAGCTTAGGTTTCACACAGGTGCCTGGGATCAAGTACTGATCCCATTTCTGATTCAGCTTCCTGCTAATATACACAATGAGAGGCAGCAGATGATGGCCCAGGGATGTGGGTCCCTGTCATACACCTAGGAGACCCAGATGAAATTCCAGGCTTCTAGCTTTGACCTGGCCAAGCCTTGGCTTTTGCAGACATTTGGAGAGTGAACTAGAAGAGATTTTTTCCTTCTCCTTTCTCTTCCGCCATTGCCTCCTTCCCATTCTGTTTCCGTACTCCTATCCTTATCCTTTTCCCATCATTCCGCCTTGCGTGTATGTATCCGACAATTAAAAAATAATAATCCTATAGGTGATTGAATTGTGAGCATTTCATTCATTTGAAAGTTACTCTAAAAGAAAAATCAGTTATGACTTTAAGCTTGCACACACAGAGTAGCCCAAGTAAGAGGATAAATGCCACTGAGAACCATCCGTTCCAGGGCTTGCCAGCTGCCTTCTCCCGAAGGACAATTTTATGTACTCAATCAGCAATTCCTACTATTTTGGTGCTCATATGATTTTTATTAAATCAGGGAACATAAAGTTTTGTTTGAGAGATGAAACATTCAACAAGTCTGAGTCTGTTTGATGTAAAGGGCAAGGAAGTGGTAAGGGCAACAGGCAGACTACAGCGTGGAGGTGGGAAGGGGCGAAGCAGACTGGTGTAGGCAGTGCCCCCTGAGATTCTGCACTGCCCCTCAAGCAGCTGCAGCCTGCCAGGCTCTGTGATTTGTCTGCAGGTGGTTTTGTAGGAGTCACACCTCTCAGGAGACCCTGGCCATGTCTTGCAGCTGGTCAGCCACTCTCTCTGCAGCTTTCAGAAGACAGGTTCCAGGGAATAAACTGAGGCATCCCCTAAGAGAATCTGCTTTTCTGCAGCAGTTACTAGACCACGATGGCTGTCATTGCCATTTCTTCTTCACCTGTCTGCATCCCAGGATACCTATGGATCTATTCTGTAGTGCCTCACACAGCTCCGTTTGCATGATCAGTGCTCAGTAATGTGGTGTTTGAGAGAAGAGGAAGTAGAGAAAGAAGGGAGAGAGGAGGCAGCACCAGAGGCAGCCTCAGTAGCAGCAGCAACAGCCATTGCTTAACCATGTCATGTTCTTCTGCTTGCTGGAAGGTGAATCCAGGTATTTACATCTGAGTGCAGTGTCTTGTGAACAAGAGGTCCGAGGGTGGTCGTATGGAGAGAAACCCTGGTATACTCAGCCAGGCCTTCTAGGGTTAAACTCGGTTAGCCATTAGGGGTGCTCCTTGTGGGGTCTGAGACCTGACTGAGCCTGCTCTGCCTCTAAGCTTCTAGCCTGAGACTGCACTGTAGCTCTTTCACTAGCCAGCTCTTTGACTTTAGGAAAGGCTCAACCCAGCTGCAGAGGTCAGACTCAGGGACCATATTGCTTGCAGATCTAAGCTCCAATTCTATTACCAGATTCTTTCCAACTGGCCACATAAAACTGTCCACGCCTGTTTCCTCATCTATATAATGGGATAGTAACACTTCTTTGAGGTACTAATGGAATTGAAAGAAATCAGGTGTAAGATCTTGGGTTACATGGCATGCAGTCCTGCCATCTCACTAGTGCTTGCTCTTGCTTTTGGTCCACTATCCTTGGGTTGATGTGCTGTTTCTTACATGAAATCCTATATTGAATTAAGGGTCATTAAAAGAAGGACTCAATTTGTCAAATTCACCTTCTAAAAGGCTGCTCTCTTTTGCCCAGCATCCTGCTTCTTGACCTGACACATGGTCAAACTCAACAGCTACCCATTGGCGTCTAGGGTATGCTGTGTAAGCCCTGTGGTCATAGGGCTTGCTTTTGGTTTGTTCCAGGAGATTCATGGCTCATGGAAACTCTTAAGGAGTGTGTCAGTGGCTGTAGAAGCTAAAGTGAAAGCATGGAAAAGATAACCCACAGGAGCTGTTCTAGATGAGATAGCCAGGAAGAGCTCTTTTCTCAGGTGAATAAGTGAACAAATGATGAAGGGGTGAGTGACAATTAATTGTGGAATGGGGAGGACTGGGTCTTTCTCTGTTGTATAGTATCTTGCACTGGATTTGACACAGCAGATAACAGAAGGGCTTCCTGATGGTGAAAAAATTCCCATTGGTGCAGTCTCTGATTAATAATGGAAATCTGTGCCCCCTCTGTAGGAGGCATTGGAACCCATCCTGAGGCATGAAGCCATGGACCCTGAGAATCCCATGCCTGCATTTGGCATCCCTGTTGAGAGAACTTTCCAGAGTTATTGTGTGTGTCTCATCCACTGCTGCCTCCTCTGCAGCCCTTCCTTCTGTCACAATGTAGCTGAAACATCCCTCAGCATAATTTGGGTAATGTTATCTTTGGGCTTTTGCTTGAGTGCCTCCAGAAACGAGATGCTCACCACCCTGAGTAGTGCAATTCTATCCTAGTGCTGGCATCACGTTTCTCTGCTGCTTTTATTCTAGGTGCTCAGGTCCTGCAGAGCCCCGCAGTACCTTCTCTTTGACTTTTAGTCCATTAAACAGGAGTCTAATGTCCTCTGATCCCTTTATTTTGCAGCTATAACCCAGAATGGGGGTGTATCTACTTATCCGCCCATCCACCCACCCATCCATTTATCCAGGTTGCACAGGTGGCACAGAACTTGTGCACCTATCTTGACTACTAGCAGTTTTAGTCTGCTTGGGCTGCCACAGCAAAATGCAAGCTGGGAGCTCAGTTGCAGTTCGGAGGCTGGCAGTCAGGGCTGGGTTCTTCTGAGGCCTCTCTCCCAGGCTTGTGCATGCTGCCTCCTTTCTGCATCTTTGTGCAGTCTTTCCTCTGGCTGGCTCTGTCCTAATCTCCTTTTCTTACATGGTACCAGCCTGTTTGATTAGAGACCACACCTCTGACTTAATCTTAACTTGATTTCCTCTGTAATCTAGTGACCTCTAAATATAGTCATGTTCTGAGGTCCAGGGGTTAGGACTTCAACAGAGGAATTTTAGTGAGTGGCAGGGAGGGATAAAATTCAGCCAGTAACACACTCAACCATCTCCTTTCTCAGACATGGGAACTAAGGCTCAGAGCATAACCGGACCAAGACCAGTGTCCCAGGTGAAGGCTGGAGTCTGCAAGGGACCAGCCCCCTTGTCTCCATCCCATGCAACCCATGACTTTTTTTTTTCAATCTTTCTGTGGTTATCAAAGTTACCTGAAGTTTCTCCTCTTTTGCTGCCCAAGTAGCTGCCTTCCCCCATCCTTACCTCTAAGGCCTCAGGAAACAGTTCCAGAAAGCCAGCCTGCTGCTGTGTGGGTGTTGGCTCTGCCCACTACAGGGCTCCTACCGAGCTGTGGTGTGTGGCGATCCTAGAAGCAGTGGGATTGAGGCCAGGGAACACGCTGCCCTGATTTATTTTCTTCTTAAAAAAAGCACAACAAACTAGGACAGCGAATATACAATTATTCTAGTTTAGTTCACACTGGGAAAGCCTCTTGCTTGGCTTCATAAAACAGTGAAATAACAAGCAGAGCTTCCTCGCAGAGAAGCCCAAGGAGGCAGCCATGATGATGGCACCAGCTGAGCTAGCTCTGCAGCTTTCAGGCCTGGGTCATGCCCTCCTTGCTGTGGTGTACCAGCTGTTGGAGCCAGGGGAGGTCACATGCTTCTCATAGAAACATGCCTATCTACCCCTTATCCTTGCTCTCCTGGCAGACGGACGTAGCACATGTGGAAGGAAAATGGCACAATACTTACTACACAGTAGGTGCTCCAGTGAGCTTTATTTGTATGTTATCCCCAGTCCAATATTAAACTGTGTCCACTGGCTTGTCCCCAAGGATGGCCCTTCCTTAGGGACATGGTAAACAGCATAAGCCAAGAGCTGTAGGGGAAGAATTCATCTTAGATGACCAAGTGGGGATTTGTTCATTCCTTAAATGTTGCACTCTGGTCAATGACAAATATCTACTGTTTCCAAATGTTGGGCTTGGAGACTGGCAATACAAGGATGTAGAAATAGGGTTTCCTGCTCTCAAGAATTTTACACTTTCCAATGGAAGAAGGGCTAGAAAAAGCCATGGCAGGTACTAAATGAAGTAAAAATGCATACAAAGCTGAGGCACATACATGTGACAGCTGGACAATTCAAGAATTGGCCACACTTGTGGAGAAATAAAACACACCAGGGAAGACTTGCTGGGACTGAATCAGCATTTGAACAGGACATGGAAAACCATGACAAGGGAAATCCAGTGAAAAAGTTCTAAAGGGAGATTATAGAGAGGGAACAGCATGGAGAACCAAGCCAAGGAGACATGAAATAGCATGGCAGTTTCGGAGCAGACATAAGAATTCAGGAGGAAGAAGATGTCATGAGATGATGGTGAGTCCAGAACTGTCCACGGTTAGTTGGTGCTAGTGATACATCTGAGCGAGAGTCCAGTAGAAAGTTGGCTTGCTGAGTCTGGGACTAAACAGAGTGGCCAAAACCAAAGAGAAAGTGAGAGCCACACACTTAAGAAGGGAAAGACAGCATCCAAAATGAATAGAAATCAAGAAGATTGTTCTAAGAATCCAGCTGCTTAGAGAGTGGTAAAAGTCAGAAAAACCCAGGCCTGGGATATGGATGTCCCAGAGATGAGAGTGGGATGACAGATGCAACAGGGCCAAATGGGTGGGGCACATTGTGTGTCGTGGTTGCAGATGAGAAGTTCTTAAGTGATAGTTGCACCTTGAAAGCTTTTCCAATCGCCCAGTGGAGATTCTGGCTCACTCCCAGCCTGGGATGGTGGTAGGAGAGCTGGCAGCTGGAAGGCTGAATGAGTTTTTAATGTGGAATATGCGCAGTAGGTCGGGATGGAATACCCGCTGGAGGCCAGATAGAATACACATAGGAGTAGGTCAGAAACTGCAACTAGTGAGACTGCATGAAGCTCTTCTCTCACACAGGACTCTTGCTTCTAGTGGGCTGAGAGCTGTGGACTGCTCACTGACCTTGTTTGGCTTGACTCGGGGTCTATGAATGGATGAGTCTTCGGATGAAGCAGTCTGGTTGCATGGGATGGACACAGGCAGGAACCAAACCCCACTGGACTTGGAGTCTCGGGTATAAATTGGCATGTGGGCCCCAGATAACTTCCCAGACTCTTCGAGCTCCATTGCCCTGTAGGCTCTTCCAAAGGAGTCTGTCATTACCCTGAGGGCTGAGGGTATCCTGGGTCTCTTTTTAATTCCAGTATGTACTGGGCTTGTCTTAGGAGCTGTGTGGTTTTGGACAAATTAATTGTTAATTATACCATTAGGAGGGCCATGCTTCTGTTGGTCATTGTGAGGATTAAATGAGCAGTAGCAGTAACTTCTGCTAGGATGGTTTTCAGTGCATGTAATGCAATAGCAAACCAACAATTACTTGGACAATGAAGCCATCTTGTTATCTTTGTAAGAAATTCAGAGGCCAGTGATGCGTGGACTAGTGACATCCTTCACTTCCACTCTCCTGAAACACTGACATTTTCTTTTTCTACCTGTTCATTTCATGGCTACAAGATGACTGCTGTGGCTCCAGACATCACTTCCTAGTGCAGCTGTATTCAAAAGTCAGAGAAGCAATTAGAGCTCTCTCTACCTCGCAAAGAGGAAACCCTTTCTCAGAAACCTTTCCTTCTTACTGTTGATCAGAAGTAGAGCCCACATCCAACGCTGAGGAACTTGCCAGAAGTTGGGGATATAAGTCATGGGCTTGGAAAGCCAGAGTTCAGCACACTTTTTCTGTGAAGGGCCAGAGGGTAGATATACACTTTAGGCTCTGTGAAGACACATGTGACCCCCATCACAGCTTTGTACTTCTGCTGTTGGAGTGTTGGAGCAATCACAAAGAATGCACAAGTGCAAGGGTAGGACTTAGTGTAACTTTATGTACAATTTCTACCCCATAGGTAACAGGATGCACTAGCAGGATGTAAGCCACAGGATCACGGTTTGCTGACTCCTGACTTGGAAAGCCAGTCTAGTGTACCCTTCCAGTGGGTCATTTCCTGGGGTGTCTCTGCCTGCCCTCCTACTCTCATCTCTAAGTGAGCACAGCTGGGATTCAGTTTGAGAGGAGGGAGGCAAATGGCCTGTGAGCTGCAGGTTTGAAGTATATACCTGGGTACCTGGCCCAGATCTCCTGCCTCCCAGGGACAGATGAAATCTTCATCTTGGTGATGGGCAGGGGGAGGTGCAGCCAGATGCAGCATAGCTGGGATAAGTCCCATGCAGCCAACATCAGCTCCCTCCAAAAGAGCTGTCAGGCTGCTCCCCTTGGAACCCACACAGGAACCCCACTAGTAGCATGGGTTGCACTTGCCTGTGGTTCTGCCTCGACAGATGTGGTTATTGTGGGGAGGGCTCTCCATCCGCTTGGTTGGTTTCTCACCAACTGTGTCCAAAAGCCTCCAAACATGCCTGTTTTTAATTTATTACATGAGGGTACGGGAGCCTGCGTAGGCAAGGGTCGGCATCTGAGAGATGAACTGAAAGTACTCTGCCTCAAGATGTCCATTCAAATATGCTTGAACTGACCAAGTGGATAAGAAAGTACTGGCTACCTGACTACCTGTTTGCAGAGCTGCCCAAGGCCTGGCCTAGGTGATGATTCCACTATGGCGTAACACCCAGAGTCTATCTTAGAGGATCCCCCAAAAGGCAAGACCTGCCCTCTTCTGTTCTACATACACAGACTGAGAAGCCCACTGAGCAAGAGTTGCATCTCTGCCACTCAGGGTGTGGGGGTGGGCAGAAATGGACTACCACCCAGTTGTGTGGTCCTGAGTTTCTTGTGAACAATGCAGGTGAGTGGAACTGTCCACCTCTCTGCCTGGAGCCCCCAGAGATGTCTCACCAAGCTATTTGCCCCAGTTTCTCTCCAAATCACTTTTTTGGGGGTGTTTTGTGCAGAGCCAAGTTTTCTGAGTCATAGAAATGTGATTAGGAAGCCCAGTGAGAAAATGAAGGTACATGCTGAGAAGTGTGAACTCAGTCCCATAGGAATCAGAGTCCAGCTGGGAAAGACACAGCCAGGACTCCCACTGAGATACAGACTTCTGTGCCTGTGAGATGAGAGGCAGCAGCCCTGACTAGGGCAGTCCAGGGCCTCAGAAGGAAGGACCAGAGCAGGGAATAGTGTCCGAGCACTGCATCCCATGTCAGGAGTTGGTTAAGGGGGAAGATGATGTTCATGATCACCTCAGAGACTCCATAAAGGGATGGTGCCAAAGCCAGGTCTTAGCAGCGCTGTAGCTGGGTGTAGGGGTAATGATCTGGCAGGCCCTGGGAGAGGCCAGGACACTGTCTTAGGAGACCACACTGTTGCTACTGGGCCTGGCGAGTGTCTGTGATCGAGTCTGTCTGCAACAGACTCTTTAAAGAAAGGGGTACTGTCCCGGCCCCAACCAGCCATCCACTCAACAACCACAGCCTGCTCCTGGGGTTCTAAGTATGAAAACAAGCGCAACCTTAGAGAGAGATGAATATGCACACAAGTCACCATGGTCAGAACAGTAGGAAAAAGGACACCTTCCCCATGCCCTGTTGTGTTCTGGAGGGTCCAAGAGGCTCCCCAGTTGGGGAAGCTTCTAAAAGAAAGCTTCTAAGAAGAAATGAAACACCACACACACACACACCAGCCACAAAGCAAAGTTCTAGAAAAAAGATATTAGACAGGGTCAGATTTCTATCATATTGGGTGTAGAATGTTAATCTCTACCAGTGGATCTCTCTACCCGTGGGTTTTCCACACAATCTGTAACTGATGGGACCTGCTGTACAGCAATACTCCCAACATCAGGGAGCGTTACTGCCAGTATGCCCTTGCACCAACATCTCTCTGCTTCTGCATTGCCTTGGCTAACCCCACCTTCAGCCTGTCCAGGGTCTGCAGTGGGATCAAAGTTCCATCTTGTTATGACAGGCTGTTCCTGAAGCTGTTCTCCTTGGTCTTCAACCCATGTGGCTTTTCCGGCCTCCATCTGTTACCAGCCTCTTGCATTCAGATCCTGTGTGTCATTCCAAGGTTATGGGATGTGATACCCTGAAACGTAAGAGCCCAACATTCCTGCAGGACAAGGACTTAGGAGTCCTGAGAGCCTCGCTCCTAACAGAGTCCTGCAAGCAGTCACAGCCAGCACCGCGTATACAGTGACTGAATGTGGTGTGCTCATTCCTGGCATTCTGACATTCAGAGAAGCCAGTACCTTGGCCAGGTCATAGAGCTGCCTGCCGAGGGATACTATGCACATGTGACCAGCAGTGTGAACTGGCCAGACACTTCCCAGCGTTCAGCTTTGAGCCTCCCATGACGTGAGCCTGAAGAAATTCTTGCTTTCCACACTGCAAGTGAGTTATCATATGTGGGAACACGAGGAACATGGTCTGAGTTACAGGGCCGAGGAACTGGCCAAGCCAGGGGTCTAACCAAGTCTGGCTGATTACAGAGGCCTTATCAGGTAGTGCCATGTCTCCTGGCCTCCATAGGACCCTCCAAGGGGTGCTGAGTAGTGTGGGACAGAGGAAGGGGAAAGATTGCAGGTGCAGGGAACACAAGTTGAGTATTGAAACACCATCTTCCAGGAAAGGGTGATACTGAGAGGGTTCATGTCCGAGTGACCCCCCAGAAGTACCAGAGTATGCATAATGGAGGTCTGTTTAATCAAAATACCCCTTTGGGAATAAGTGCAGTATTTGAAAATACCACTGCACTCGGCACAAGCAAATAAGCTGAGAAGCCGATCAGAACTCAACATGTCACAGTCCGAAGCTGATCTCCCGTTCCAGGGTCACTATTGGTAAAAATGCTTATATAGAAGTGTCCAAGATTATAGGTGTCACAAGAATCCATTGTGTTACATTCGGGCTATTTAAGGCAGTTCCCCCACCCCCTTCCAAAGCAACATCATTCATAAGTGTGAGTCATGGACCAATAACTTGTGATAGATGGGAGGAATTCTGGATAGTTGATAATTCAATTTCAGACTGAAATGAGCTTTAATAATACATAGAACAGCCTCTTTTTTCCTCTTATTAAAGTGAAAGATATGGCTTCAGGGAGAAATTAACTAATTGAATAGGAGTATTTCAGATGGAGGAAAAGGACAAGGATCACCTTTGCAAAGGGAGCGCCAGGGGAGACATGTGTCATTTTGCAACTTGAAGAACTGGAGGGGAAAAAAAACCTATTTTTAAAGAGAGGCCCTTGATTCTAAAGCAAAAGGAACCCGGGGCAAACATCACAGCTCTCCTTTGAAGACAGGCTTTGGGTGGATCCAACCCTGGGGAGTGGGGCATTTATGTCCCTACCTACACACACACCCCCGCCCAGAGCTCAGCTGCCTCAGCCCTGTGACTCTCCAGGTATCCCTAACCATCTCCCCTGGAAGCAGATCCCTCCTTCTCCATGATCCTGCTCAGCCAGAGGTGAGACCGCCCTCCACCTCCTCCCTCTTCAATCTCCTTCACTCCAGCACATCCCCAAAGTTCTCCTCTTAACTGCATCACATTGCACTTGGCCTTTGGCCATATCCTCCTAGTTACAGGTAATATCTGTGTCTCTGGTCTCTCCCCCTAAAATCCTTACCTGATCATGTCAGTCAGCTACTTGAAGCAACTTAGTGATTGGTTCTCTATTGCTTATAGGACTAAAACTAAACTCCATAACCATGCCCCAGTGACTTCCGTGGCCTGCTGTAGTGCAACTTCCTGTTCTAGCATGCAACCTACTCTTCAGGAGTATTTGCACCTGTTTCTGCTGTCACACCAGGCATGGCCTTCTTCTGTACCTGTTGTGAATGTTGTTTATCTGATATAATCTCATTCATTTTCAAGACTTTTCTCTAATAGCATATCCTTTTTATAAGACTCCCGCATTCCTCTTGATGTTTAGATTAGTGGAAACATCTGATTTAATTACATTGGAAATTATTTATTGAGTCATTCTTCCAATTATGTGTGATGCTACCTTTACTAGGAAGTAGATTCTATATTGAGAACTTTTTATTGTGTTGGTTGCATTTATCCAACAATTTACTCTTTAAAAGGATGTATTTTTACTTGTAAGGCAGATTTTACACACACACACACACAGACACACACACACATACACAGATCTTCCATCTGCTGGTTACTTTACAAATGTCTGCAATGGCCAAAGCTGAGTCAGTCAGAAGGCAGGAGCCAGGAGTTCCTCCAGGTCTTACACATGAGTGCAGGGGCCCAAGGACTTGAGCCATCCTCTGTTGCTCTCCCAGGCCATAAGCAGGAGCTAGATTAGAAGTGCAGAGTTAGAACTGCTGCCCATATGGGATGCCTGCACTGCAGGTAGAGCCTTAGCCTACTATACCACAGGCCTGGACCCTACCCAACAATTTTTGTTTTCCAAGGAATAATACTCGGTCTTAACATCTTTATTATTAAAGGTGCTTAATTTGCATTCTCTTTTAGGGCAAAGTACCTCATTGCTTCTTTTCTAAACATGCTGGTGTATTATCATAGATTTACTAGAAAATCAATTAGTTTATCTGTGCCTCCAGCACAGTCTTTGGATTTCTGTGGGAATTACATTAAGCCTAAAATTAATAGGAAAGTTATCAAAATCTTTACATTAACACTTTCTTTCAGGAGTCTATTTTTCCTTTGTATTTCCATATAAATGAATGGTTAGAGGTTCCTTTCTCACTTTATGTGGTTGCAGGAGGTATTGTTAGTTTTCCTAATTTAAATAGAGTTATTTCAAAATATTTGTTTGGAGACAGGGACAGTGCTGCCATCTGCTGGTTCACTACCCAATGCCTGCAATAGCCAGAGCCGGGCCAGGCTGAAGCTGGGAGCTAAGAATTCAACCTGTTTGGTACACAGATGGCAAGAACCGCCAGCATCCATGCTAGCATCCCAGGGTCTATGTTAGAAGAAGCTAGAGTCCGGATCCAGGGCTAGGTATTGAACTGGGGACTTTAGTGTGGGTTGTGGGCATCTTAATCAATGTCTTGGTTGCTAGGTCAACTACACATCCTGGATTTCTTATTTTTAAGGTATTTTCTTCCTTTTTATGCACAGGAAATGTAATCCTTTTGGAAGGTGTATTTATTTTCATATTCTGCCTTCACAATCTCTCCATACTGGGTGTGCTGCTTGGTTGGTTGTTCTGCCCTGTTTTCTATTGATTTGCCTGGAGCACTTATTCAGATTAGGGATCTTGGAGCCAGCATATCTGGCTCTATACTTAAACCCTTGTGTGATCATGAGCAAATTACCTTCTTGGTTCTTCCATTTTCCTTATCTGCTCATTGACTCTCTGATCAAAGCACCCTGCTGTACATGTTTATTGTGGCAATTCAGCTGGGAAATTTATGTAAAATGCCAACTGGTGTCTGGACCTCAGGAGGGTTTGGTAAATGTCAACTCTTACTGAGGGTACGTAGCCATACACTGAAAACAATGACACATTTATCTTCCCTCTTTGCAAAGGCCAGGTGTCTCATTTGCGGTTTTAATTCTTCCAGAGACAGTTTGTAGAAGATGATATTTAAATTACTGTAATAATGGGAATCTTTGTCTCAGGCCATGACAAAATAGCTGGGTCCCATTTTACAGTTCAGTAATGAGATATTTTCTCATGTCAATAAAAACACTTTCTGTGGTTAGTTACTAGACTTTTTTTCTCAAAAAAATGATTTGAAACTCAAAGCAACAGAGAAGAGAGAGCTTCCATCTGCTGATTTACTCCCCAAATGCTCACAACAGCCAGGATTGGCCAGACGGAAACCAAGAGCCAGGAACTTCATTCAAGTCTCCCACATCAGTGGCAGGGCTGCACTGCCTTCCAAGGTATATTAGCAGGAAATTGGAGTCCTGTCAGCATCCCAACTGATATGGCTGCTAGCATTGCAAGCAGTGGCTTCACCCTCAGTGCCACAATGCCTGCCCTAGATTTTTTTTAACTAGGGAATGAGTTTGAAGAAATGTTTTATTGAGACAAACAGTTGATTTGAGATTTTAGGCCTTTGTAATATTCCTGAACAAGCATACTTAAGTCATATTGAGTTCTTTGAATACTGTTCGTTAAACAACTACCTGAAGGACTTTGATCATACACAGTTGTCCTTGTGTTGTGAACTGTCCTGTTGAAACTTTCTGTCTGTTTCACAGGGACCATGTTCTCTAGTAGCCTGTTGCCGAAGTCATCTTTGTTTTTTTAAAAGATCTTCCAGGTTCCTGCGGTACATCATTTCAGAGGCAGACACGTTGATGCTTCTGGATAGATTTCTCTTTACCTCATAGCCCGTGTTATTTCCTCCCCTCCCGGCAGGCAGAGTTATGTGGGTGAGTCACTACCACCTTTTCCCAGATGTGCAGCTGAAAAATGGCTGCGCACAATGCCTGGCCCAGGTCCAGGGCCTTGCAGCCATTCATTCCGTGGGATTTTGGTGAGCAAGGTGGGAACTGTTAATTTCTAAGCACTGCAGTTTTCTACTCTTCTGCAATTAGTCATGGAGCACATGGCAAACCCTGAGCACCTGCATGAGAAATCTACCAGTACCTTCCTTTTTCCTCCCGGACAAAGGAGGGTTTTCCCTCGGTGACCACATTCTCAGGACACAGTGTATCCTGGCTGTTCTCATTGTTGGCTTTTGCCTGGAAATGGAAAGATTGACAGGAACAGAAAACGGTGTGTGCCCAGAAAGCTGCCTGGATTCCCAGAGCAGCCTGCAGGCAACGGTCAGGCCATGTGTTCCTGGTGTTGTAAGCCTTAGTTCCCCACCAATGGAGGAAAGGGGCTGATATCTTCAGTTGTAGACTCCAAGTTGATTTTCTTAAAGTTCTGAAGCACAGGAGTCTGCATTCAGGGTGTTGGCAGGTTCCTGATCACCCTGTGAACTCTAGGGAAAAATTCTTCCTTGTGTCTTCCTACTCTGTTACTGGAGCAGACCTTGGCACTCCTTGGCTTGCAGACATGCCTCTCCCATCCCTGCCTCTGTCACACCTGGGCTTGACCCTCGTGTGAGTTCCTGTTCCCTCCCCTTGTTAAAAGGCATCGGTAATTGGATGTGGTCCATAAACTTCTCCAGTAAGATCCCTTCTTAAAGTAGGTATGTCTGAAAATGGCACATCTATTTTCAAGCAAGTTCACTGTCCGCGTTCTGAGATGGGCATGAATTGGAGGATGCTATGCATTCCATTGCACTTCCCTGCTCTGCTGGGGCCTTTCTCCGGTACGGATATTATTTGCAAAAGTCAGCAATCCTTTTTTTCTCTCTCCAGCTCCTTTGATATTAATAATGAGTAATTATTTGGCAGATCCACATGCGCTAAACATTGTACAAGGATAAGCTCATCACCCTTTGTTAACTTTCTTTCTGAAACCTCACTGTGTTGGTTTTGTGTTTTTGGGTCTTAGTATGAATGAGTTGGGAGATTTTCACTTTTTCCTGTGTCCTCAATGAGAAGTGCGAGGAGGCTGGACAGAGGCTGTGGATGAGTGCCATCTTAACCTTCTGTCTTTTTTTTTTTTTGCAACTTTATTTATTTTTTTATTATTAAATTTATTCATTAATTACATTGTGTTGTAGTTTCATAGAAACTGGGATCTCCCCACACTTCCTTAACCTTCTGTCTTAAGGATAGTTTGCATATCACTCCTCTGGTCCTACTTGTTTAAAACCTATTTCTCAGTTTCTGATTTATCTGGGGACATCTATCTGCTATTAAGCCAGAAGAGGGAGCACCCTGCCATAGTGTGGGTACTCAGTGAAAGTTTACTGAATCAATAGCTGTAATCTACCAGACAGGTATGCTAAAAATAGACAGAAGGTGATCCCAATGCTATTTGTTCTTCATGAATCTTTTTTTTTTTTGCTACTTCCCAGTGAATTCTCTATTTTACCCCCTTCTTATACCCTGTTAGATAATGCCTCTTTCATCTAGGGCTCATTTCTTAGATTTATTCATGTGTAGTTGGACAAAATCACTACATTATCCCCCTTTGAAAATGCAGATTGGATGCAGGGGAGGGTGAGAAGAGGAGGAGGTTGGAGTAGAGTTGATTAATGGGTAGTAAGTTAGAACAAAAATTCAAGGGTTGTATTGCACAGTAAGGGGCTATAGGTAATGATGTACTGTGTGATTCTCTTTTTAAGAGCTAGAAGCATTAAAATGGTTTCATGACAAAGAAATCCAATGTTTGAGGAGACCCAGGTGTGTACTCTACTGGGTGTTGCAATGTTTACATATGCTGAAACATCACACGGTATTACATGTATATACAAATTCTGTGTATCGCTTTATAACAAAATAGTCTGGCCTCCTGGTTTTGGTTTGGTTCACCTCTGGATAATGTGGTCACCTAGGGAATAAACCAGCAGATGGAAGATCTCTCTTTCTGCATGGCCTCTGCCTTTCAAGTTAGCTAGCAAATTTGTTTTAAAAAAATCTTTGAACTTAATAATGATGTTGGCCGACACAGTTTTGAGGAGTCTGTCTTTCCTGCTTAAAGGTCATGATCTAAAGTTGATGTTTCTTAGGCTGAAATTGGGTTTGAGTGCAAAAGCAAAAGACTTGACACAAAGGTAAACCACAGTACAGATGCATCTGGATGAAGTGAACGTGGCACCAGGGATATGTACTCTGTGACCAGCTGCTTTTTGTGAAGGTTTTGGGGGTTTCTGCTGCTTCCAAGATTAGTGTTTCAAAGCTGAGCATTTTCTACAAGACAGCCAGCAAGTTACACTGTGGTGGGTAGAAACTGTCTTCCACACCATGTGATCAGTGGGTCACAGGTTTCTAGGTTTCTCCTGTGTGTGTTTGCAGAATCCTCGTCATTCAGTTGCAGCTTTGTTCTTTTTAACTGTGATGTGCTGACAATGGGGTTGCTTGTGTGTGGCCCTTGCTGCAGAGTATTGCCCCTGTCAATGTAGCTGGAAGCTGACTTCAGTTCCTGTCGACACAGGCTGGTGGCCTGTCCTGAAGAGGGGCTGAATTACCCCTGCACTCACTTCTGTTCACTCCAGTGTGCAGAGCTGCACAATATGCCTGTGTCCTTATCCTTTGCCTAGGCATCCATTATCAGGACATCAATGTAACAAAGCATGGAGTGGGACCTGGCATGTGCCAGGAGCTCCCTGAGGATTTGTTGGAGCTTCAAGTCACAGTTCAGAATCTGGGTCGGGTAAACACTCATGGTTTAGAATCCTGGTTCTCCCACTTTCTTATCCAGGGTCTTCAAACAATTTACGTAACTTCTCTGGGTCTCAGAATCTCCATCTGTTAAGTGGAGAGAGTCACTTTTTATAGCATGTTGTTGTTGGAGTCCATGTGAAGGAGTCTGAGTAAGGAAACCAGGTCAAGCCCAGTGCCTGTCCCAATGCAATCAGTCAGTAAGCACTGCCTCTCACGTCAGCATCACTGTCCTCATTGGTAATTGTAAACACAGATGCATGCAGCCACTGAAATGCATGGTCAGTGGAGCCTCGCATGATCTTTAGTGAGTAGGCACTGTTCTTCTTGCTATTTTGCAATGAATTGCCTTCTCCGGGGTGACACACAATCTGGTAGTCTAGATGTGCACAGCCCATAGTGGAGTGCCTGGTATCTCTACCTGGCTCCAGCTCCTGTAAGCTTCCTGTGCAGACGTTGGGAGGCAGCAGTGATGATGCAAATGATTGGATCTCTGCCACTCGTGTGAGTCCTAGATGGAGTTCCTGGCTCTCAGCTTGAGTTCTAACCAGAGGCATGTGGGGAGGGAATCAATGGATAGGAAAATGCATCTCTCCTCTTCCCCCTTCTCTTTCTCTGCATCATCATCTTCCTCTTCATCATCTCACTCCTCTTCCTTCTCTTCCCTGTCTCTTTTCTGATCACTGTTTTTTTTTTCCTCTAGAGTTGAGTCCCTTGCTCAAGCCTACATCTGAAGGCTGAGTTCATGATCATCTTCGGCAGCCGCTCCCACAGCCTCCGTCCATGTCTCTCTGGTGGTGCTTATCCCCATAGACCATGAGCTGCAACTTCCCTCCTTCTCATGGTACCAGGCTTGTGGAGAGCAGGATTCCAGGTGGAACTGCTGGGGACCAGGAGACCACACAAAAGCAGCAGGCCTCAGGCTCATAAAACACAGAGCTTCAGCGCCCAGCTCCGCACTTGTTCAACCCAAATCCTGGGATGACTGCTGCTACTGTTGGGAGCCCTCCTGGAGCTGCCTCTTGTCTGTCTGTGTTCTTTGCTTCTTGCTACCCATGGTTCCCTACAGGGCCTGCTGCTGAAAATCCCCAGGAAGCCCCTGCAAGCCTTAGTGCTGGTTTCTGGGACAGGAGGTAAATGGCATCCTTGGGAGACTAGAATATGAGAAGCTTCTCATGGGAGGAGCCAGATGGTCCAAGAACAAACGAAATTGGTGGATGCATTTCTGTCAGCAGAGTTACGCAGTTTCTCTCATCTTCTGTCACAGTGTCTATACTATAACTGCTTTGGGAGCCAACATCCTGGTTCAGGGCTGATTGTTCTTTTCTTTTGCCTCAAGATTAAACTTTTTGAGGAATCACTACTGCTTGACATCATCAATTCAATTCAATTAAACCAGCATTTATGAGTGAATGCTTTCTATCTCCGCTGGGCCTGGGGCACACTGCAGTGAGGCAAGCATTGGCTCTGCTGTTAAGGAGCTTATACTGCCCTAGGGAGTCTTGGATCTGGAAAGGATGCTTTAAAGATGGGGTGATTAAGCCCACGGAAATGAACTGATTTGGCCCAAGTCACACGCAGCAAGTGGCAGCCCCCAAAGTAAGCCCCAGGCTTCTCATTGTGATTGCTATAACTTCTTGCATGTCTGCCTTTCCCATTTATTACTTATCAGTAACAAAACCTGTAGCTCTGTCTTGAATTAGCCACAATCTCATGGGGCTAAGGCAAATCATAAAGGAACCCATATTGGTTTTAATGTTCCTGTGAAGAACATTAGAAAGTTTGATTAGCTCATTCTTGCTGTAACTGCCTACTGCCACACGGGGCACTGTTGAGCACATGTTCTGCACAGTCCAGTGGCTGCTACATTAGCCAAAGGAAAAGGTCCTGGCTGACTCAGTTCGTTACCACAAACTTGAATAAAAGGTTTATCCTCTTCAGTTCCAGACGTACATGCACCCAAAAGATCAATTGATAAAGAATAACTGCATGCTGTGTGGTTGAATTGGTATCGGATATGTGTAAGGTGGAACCCAACCTTCTGCTACACAGTGCATGAGTTCATGGAATGTAGAATTAAAAGATCAGTTTATTTTGGTAAAAAACTGTTTGAAATTCATGCATAGATTTTCATAATACACATTTCCATTAACTTGCTGGAGATACCCAACCCCCAATATGTATGGATTTCAAAACACTTTTACAGTAAAATGAACTGACCTTTTTATGCCAGTTTCCATAAACCTTTGGTAGTACTGTTACATTAAGCAGAATCAATGGACCAAGACTTCCCCAGCATTTTAGTCACTTTTTATCCTGACGTAGCTTGCTTTCCTCTTGAGTTTCTATGTGGCTTCTCCATCACTTCCCCAGTTAGGATGTAAAGAGATATTGCCAAAACTCTTTGTTATACCAGACAATACATTATTTTCTTCTTGAAAAATAATGTGTGAGGGGTGGTGCGTACACATTACTAAGGGATATTGCTCATGACATGCATGTTCTGTCCTTCAGGGAAGATTTTATTTCCCTGTAGTCCAATTTCTAGTTTTTTGGTTTTTTTTTTTGTTTTTTGTTTTTTTGCTGGTTTCCCCATTTCCTACTGAGATGATGGAGCAGTGTCACACCTGTGCAGTCAACTGGGAAAGAGACTTGTCACTTGGATAGAAAGATCCATTTGAGGGCCTCGGGGTGGCACCTCACCCTCTTGAAAAAGTCAGATTGCTGACTGTGGTACTTGGATTCAGAGCCTGGGATGAATCAGAGCCCTGTGAGGAGAGGAAATGATTTCCTTGGGTGGTTGCTTCTTGGCGAAAAGCATAGAGGTGTCATTTCCCAAGGGGAAGCTATGAAAGCTAATGGAAAGTCACAAGCTTTACCGGGATTGGGAATGAGAGTTGAGGAGAAGTAAGACCAAATACAGAAACCACCAATAATCTGCTTACCCACTGGGTTTATCAGTATGATGAGCAGAGAACAATCCTGCCATAGGAATCAAGATGTGTCCCAAAACAGAAAATGTAGATAAATCTTGTGAGATTTGGGGACCTGAGGTTAGTCATTTCATGGTCGTAGGAAAGCACTTAGTGAGAATAGATCATATGGAGATTGGTCAGCATTTATGAGCAATTTGCTGGAGCCATCATCAGTGGTTTTACCTTTGGAATGTGGGAGTACATCCTAAATGATTGTTATATCAATTTGATTTCTTTTCATGAAACATAGAGGATTGAATGTGGTAATAGGTAAAACACTTTGAGCTTAATTTGTGGTATGTGCCATGGCTGGTTTAGATTATTCCTATCGCGGGACACAGTTCATTTTATAAATTCATTCCTGCTTTATTTCTCAATCCCATTAAACAAATCCTACCTGAAGCCAGGCAGCAAGGGAGTTTGGGCAGTGTGCAGAGGACAGCGTCTCATACATCAAGCAGAACAAACCAGGGATACGTGTGTCTGAGTTACCAGTGTAGGTCTAGTGTGTTCCCTGACTACTACCTGCATTTCTTGCCCCCATTTCTTCCCTCTCTCGTTTCCTCACTTCCTAACTAATGTGATTTCTTCCTTACCTACATATCTCTTTCCTCCATTTTTTTTCAGACTTTGAGAAGCCCTGCTGCAGAGCTTTGCAGATTATCTGTTGTGAACCGTGCAGGATGGTGTTTTGTGGCACCATGACAGTTGACATCATTGTGACATTGTGACAGTTGAATGATAGTACTGTTGCTACTGAGAATAACCCTGATTTCAGAGTTTTATTTCATTTTAGTTAATGTACACTTGCATGACCACAAATGATTACGTTGTTGTATTGAAGAGTGATCCTGCAAATAACTTTGTGGAGGTTTTGCTTAGTATCATTATAGATGTTGAAAAGCAGTGTCTTAGTGAAGTTGTTTATGATGTCCATGGTCACAGGTCTGGTCAGTGCTGAGAACAGTTTTCATGAGCTCCAAGCTCCAAAGATAGTGTCACACCCCTAGTCCTCCCTCTGCTTTCCAGACATTTGACTGGCCCTACTGATCCTCCAGGTTCCAGGTAAATTTCCCTTAAAAGCCCCAAGCAGAGGTTTCCTCCCACTCCCTTAGGTTAATTTTGTTTTTCTTGAAATCAGAAATATTAATCTAATGAAGTAAGAGATGCACACAGTGATCATAGCACAGGCAAAGAAGTACATGTTTCCTTTTACGTGGTATGATTGAGTGAAGCAATGTTTATAATCATATAGCAGACGACAGAAGCCACACAGTTCTTATTCTCTAGACTAACTTGCACAAATGAAAGAAAGCGGGCGGTGTTTCTTTCAGTGGCAGGCTTATTTCACTTAGCATGATGATCTCTATCGTCAACCATTTTGTTACAAATGTGAGAATTTCATTCTTTGGGGGGCTGAGTAGCTTTTCATTGTCTATATGCACCGGATTTTCTTTTTTCAGTCATCACTTGATGGACATCTAGGTTGATTCCATATTCAAAGTAAAGTTGTGAAGATATTCCAAAATTGTACCTAATAAATATTGCAGGCAATAATTATTTAACACTGTATTACAGTAATCTGGTTGTATACCTTTCTTAATAAACTGAGTCCCTTGATGACAGAAACCAAATTAGCCTATGTGGTCTAGCATATACATTGAGCACAGTTGTCACTTTTCTGAATCCCTTCAGCTTTGAAGGAGCAGTGCTATAGCATGGGCCTACTGATGCCTTAGCATCCATTTCTTTTATAGATGTGACTTCTAGAGCTCAACAACATCCCTGCTGAGAGGAAATTCAGGCCAGCTTGCCCCTTTCCTGGGCTCCCGCCTTGCTCCTCTGTTCTTGGGCAATCGATAGCTCTAGCTGGGAGTATTTTAAGCCTGATGCCCTTTTGACTTTTCTTTCTTCCTCCAAGCAGTCACACATCTCTAGCCAGCCTCCCAGCAGGGTGGTGCATAAGGGGAGCCTGAAGATTGTGGTATCAGGCAAAATGTTCTCCCAGGCAGCATGTACAAATAGCCAGCTGCCCCAGACAGGGAAGTGCATCACTCCTGAGAAGCAGCCTGGGGCCAAAGGATTAGCATGCCCAGTGCTCATGGAGAGGGTGAATGTTTTGAGAGTGAGTTGAGGCATCAGACTCAGTACCTGGGAAGTGCTTTGTTATAAGTAAATCTGAGAACCAAGAGAGAAAGAGGAAAGCTTATTCCTGGGAAGCTGCTGCTGCTGAAGGCCAGAGGACTTTGCAGTGGTATCTACCCAGGCCTGGTTAGAGGTCCATCTCTCAGGAGAACAGATTCTACAGAAATAACCATGTCCCTGCCTCTTTACTATTTCCAGCCATTCCTGTGTTCGGTCACTCTGCACTGCTGTCAAAGTCCAGCTTCATAAGCATTAGTCCCTAACTCCAGCAGTGGATCAAACATCAAAGGCCAACAGAGTGAAGTGGCCGTCTGGAGAATGTGGCCCACAGGAGGCCTTGGCCCATAAGGAAGTGAACACCATTCTGTTGACCATTGCCATGTTTGAAAATGAAATCCTAGGTCTCCCTTTTCTTTCAACACAGTAGAGAATCTGGATTTTTGATTCAAATGTTTACTTTGTAGAGCTGATGAAGCATATTTGCAGTCATGTTAGCAGCCCTTCATCTGCTGTGTTCTCCAGCCATTTTCACCTGCTTGCTGCTGCCTGAATACCTCATCCTTATTCCCTCGTCCCAGTGAAGGACCACCCATTTCCATTAACAAGCTAAGTGTATAATTCTCCTTTAGGCACCAGCTCCAATGTCCTTCCTTCAGAAGTCTGCCAGCTTTCCCAGGCATTTAGCCGCTTGTCCGGGCTCTCTTGGTCTGTTCCCGTATGGCCTACAGTGTCGATTACTTCATGTGGCCATCTTGTAGGTGTCTTGCCTTCATTAGGAAACTCTGGAGCTCTCCAGTTGCTTACCAACAGCCTGATATTCAACAGTGCATAGTTTCCACTGAGGTGTACCCCCATCCTCCAGCCTGATCCTGTTCCTCCTCATCACCATGAATGGCAGCACCATATTCCAGTTTCCAAGGCAGAAATTACATCTTCCTCTTTCGTATCCTGAATCTTATTGATCACTGAGCAGGCTCTTCTAGCATTTCCTTTGCTCAAATTTGATGATCATTTAGACAGTGATCAGGACATGCTTTATTCAGGAATTGTTTGACTGTAGGCCTAGGATCTCTTAAGATTTCAGGGCAAAATGCACAGTAGGAACTAAAAGCAGTGAGAGATTCTCCTTGTGGAAAGTAACATTCAGTGTGGCATTCCTGATTGGGTGAGCTGGGGACCACTAGAAGGCGAAGGAGATATGACAGGCAAGGTGTGGCTGTGGTGGCTGGAATGAGCAAGAAGGTGGTGCTGACATGCAGGGACAGAAACTGTCAGGGTCAGTACATAGGTGGAATGGTGTAGGATGGACCTGAAGGCCCACAGAAGACACGTAGAGCTTATATGTCTGAACATAGGCACTGATGCTGGCCCCTGAGAAGCATCTGTGTGGATAATGTCCCAAGTAGGAAGGCTCCAGTTCAGGATAAACAAAGGGTGATGGCAGGGAAACCTGGAAGCAGATGGGTGTGTAGGGTTTCCTTGGAAACTAAGTCAGCCATAAGGCACTTGAACAGTGAGATGTGTCTGGCAGGGGCTGTGTTTGGAGGAAAGGTATGGCCTTCAGAAGGGCACAGAGGTATGTAGATGAGAGGGGGAAGCCAGGTAGTCCTGTCAATTCTTGTTCTCACTTGTCAAGCACTGGGCTACCATGAGCCTTCGCTCTAGCAAAGCTGGCATAAAAATTGGCTGAGATGGTGACATTTTCATTCTTCTTTGACTGGCTTCATCCGTTATAGTGTCAAGTTGTGATAATAATTATCACCATCCTGGTGCTGTTGAACCCTCATTAGCACTTCATGGTTGAGAGAGTGTTTGCTTGTCATGTTCCCTGCTCACACCAAGCCCATGAGATCCCATGCAGAGGAAGCCACTGGGGGTCCTGGAGGGTCACGAGGGTCATCCTGGAGGAGAATAAATGTTTGGGAGCTGAGGAGTAGCTCTCCTTGGCCACTGCTTGAGATACAGTTTAGAGCATAGTTTGTCGTGTGATGTTCCCCAGAGATTCTGTTTCAGTGCCTCTCGTGTAGGCTCAATTCCCCAGGTAGTTTTGTGAACTGTGGCTGTTCGCACCTGCTTGGGCAGCTGAACAAGCCTGGCTCACGTGCTATGGTCAAGGAACTGTGGCGCCAAGCCCTGGTAATTCCCACAGCTTTGGCCCTCTCCCTGGTACCCTGATTGGGGCACCACTGCGAAGGTACTCACTCTTCAAAACCACCACTTTCTGACTGCCAGTAAAAGCTGCAGTGTGCCTGCCTTCACAGTTCCTCAGAACCAAGATAGAAATAGCCCTGCCTACCAGGAACAAAAATAGGAATCGTGAAACAAGCAGATGTATTTTTACCTCTTTACAGGGCACCCCTACGTGTGGGCAGCTCGTGCATCCAGCATTCTGCCATGTGGAATGCAGAAAAGGGTTTTCCTGGTCAGGAAGGGAAGACCATGTTGCTTCCCACAATGGCATGATACCTGGTCTATTCTTGCCTTTTATTTTCTTACCCTTTCTTTCCTTAGTGGACACACCTGTCAATTCACCCTCCTAGGTACTGGAACTCAATTTACCAAGTGTGTTCACTGAAAAGGGCTGTTGTCAGGGATGATAATGAATGAGACCTAACCCCTCCCTCTCCTCACAGGGACTTCCCTTGTTGAAGCAGCTCCTGAAACCCCCAGCACTGTGAGTGCAGAACGGGAGGATGCCAGGGGTTCTGGAAGTCCAGAGAAGAGGCACATGGGCTCTCAGTACGCCAGTGCCTGCTGCCAGCAGGGACAGCACTGCTTGTGTTGCCTGCTATGGGACTCCATTCTGTGACATTCTCAGCAGAATTAAAATGGCTTCATTTTTGAGAGAAGTAGGAAAGTAATGCTTGGTTAGTGGAGACTTTAGCAAAGTTGCCTGTGTGAGGATGGGCAGGCTCTGGGACCTGCAGGCTCAGCAGCCTGGCACCTCCGTAATTACATTCCATTTGCTAAACAGGGCCATGCCATTTCTCAGATTGTGCAGCAAGATATCTCTAAGGAATTAAATATTAATCAGGTTCTTCTTTCCTGTTTTCCATTCTTAACGCTTTTTAAAAATTCTCTTTTCCTTCTCTCACCTCATCCATTTATTCATTCCCTGGATCTGTCTGATCAGAATTTGCCATAGACACCACTGGGTATAGGAGACCTATGGAGGAAATAGCAAACTTTCTGCCCCTCCCCACCCTTTTTAGGGAGTATTTATTTATTTGACCAAGTTAGAGATTGAAAGGGAGAACTTTGATTTGCTAGTTCCCTCCCCAAATGCCCGCAGTAGCCAGGGTTGAGCCAGGACCAAAATAGGAACAAGAAACTCCCCCCAGGTCTCTATACAGGTAGCAAGGGTCGAAGTACTTGGACTGAGTTCCACTGCTTTCCGGACACATTAGCTGGATTGGAAATGAAGTAGCTGGGACCAGAACTGGCACTCCAAAACAGAGTAGTGATTTAACCTACCACACAATACCCACTGTTCGCTCCCCACGCAAGGATCTCTCTCCTCCATTAGTATAAATGTCCAGGAATCACTTGTATGTCAGATTTTTATGTGATAAGAGCAAATATGTAAGAATGTATAGTATGATAACATTTATATAGGACATGTATTTTTGGCGGGTTGTGGGAGTGGTGTAGAGATGTGTGTGTGCTTGCTCTGCACTGATTATGTCTGAAGAGTGTGTAACAATCAGCAAGCATTCAGTGGCTCCCATGTAGGTTCACCTCCCCAGGTAGTTTTGTGAACTGTGACTGTTCCCATCTGCCTAGGCAGCTGACCCAGCCTGGCTCACATGCTATAGTCAGAGTGCTGTGGCACCAAGCCCTGGTAAATCTCATAGCTTTGGCCCTCTCCCTGGTACCCTGAGTGGGGTTGGCCAAACAGCTGAGCAGAGAAGAGGAGAGGTCTTTTCTGCACCTTATTGAACCCTGTCATGTAAGTGTTGCCATTTGAAAATAATTGTGTGTGAAAATTAATAGAAAATTTATAAAACTATCGATTTCCCATCAAGGCATTTTAAATCTGCATGTTAAGAGGCACCCCAGCATCACACTCTGTGCACCATGACTACCCAGCTATCTGCAGTTCCTGGAATGTGCCCCATTCTGTCCGGCTTCCACACATTTGCATGGGCTATTCCTTCTACCTGGCATACATTCCCCTGACAGTCTCTATCCCCACCCCTGATTGGTGCTGCCACTGCCACCTTCTTCATTTGGAGAACACGTCTGGTTTATCTTTTGTCCTTCCATCAGGCTTCTAAAAAGGCAGCAATGGCCCATCAAAATTTGTACTCCTTAGCAAAAAGAAAATTTTGCCAAACTGTTCTAAATTTCAACACTGAGTTCCAGGGGCTGTGAAACTCCTGGGTCCTGTGCAAACTAAGATGTTTGGTCCCTGGTATGAACTTTGTACTGGCCAGCATCTGCCACAGTAGTTTAGTCCTACTCTCCACTAGTTCACCTGTGTGTGGCTCTGTAGTGTGCAAGACCAAAAGCCTCATGAAGGAACAAGTGTATACACTTGTGATTTCAGAATAGGAACAACCCAAGAGCTCCTGAAACAGAAAAGCCACTTTTAAGAGAAAGAGACAAATGCCAGCAGTGAGTTGCTTGTGGAAATCATTAATGTGTTCTCCATGCAATCCCGCCATTGGAGGTGGCCTATGGGATGGGAACTGTTGGATCCTTCTGGTTGGTATCTTTGGGGGCCAGGAAGTCATGGTTCTGGAGGAAGAAAGAATAACAACTGTGCCTCCTTCAGGAGAGAGAGCGAGCTTTCATTTGCTGGTTCATTCCCTAAATGAACTCATTGGCCTAGCTAAAGCCAGACCAAAGCCAGGAGCATTATTTGGATCTCTTACATGGGTGCAGGAACACGAGTGGTCTTCCACTGCTTTCCCAGGCCGTTGACAGAGAGCAGGATCGGACATATGCCTGTACTCAGACTAATGCCCACATAGGATGCTGGAATTGCAGGGAGTGGCTATGCCACAATGCCTGCTCCAAGCAGCTGTTTTTGTAGCATAAACTATCCTATCATGATGATCCACTGATACACACCTATTTGAAACAATGTGGAGTGTATTTATGATATAGAGTTAGTCAGTAATTGTGCTGAATGGGGCAAGGCTCTGGAACAAGGACAGTTGCTAGTTGGCCAATTATCCATGAAACCAGAATTGTAGGTAGCAAAAATAAAATAAGGCTCTGAAGTCCAAGATGTGTTCGTTGGTTTGATTTTGTGAGGTATAAATGTATCAAAATTTTTACATCTTAACTTTAACAGTTCAGTGTATTCTGTTCATAATATTTCAAAAAGTATTAAAATAATATAAGAAAACAGACATATAATGTCTCGGCCTTAATTTCCACTGACAAAACAGTTATACAGATTTGAAGCACTGTTCTGGGCGACACTGTCCAATAACATTTTTGGCAATCATGAAAATGTTCTTTTTGGAATTGCCCAATATGGAATTCACTGGCCAGGTAAATAAAACTTAGAATTAGTTCCCCAGTCATACTGGCCGCATCTCAAATGCCCAATAGCTTTAAGAAGCTCAGGAAATACCTGTGATACCTGACCTTGAATAGATAGGAAATATTGTGTTCCTTTTAGTGTTGGATTATCCGGTGCACACCCCTGCAGACAGTGGATATATAAAACCCATCTCTGTGGAGGTAGCGCTGGGTGAACAGCCATCAGTGTGGCTACCATAATGCAGTCAACCTCACATATAGACGTCTACCAGTTACCGAAGACCAAGGACCTGGCTGTACAGATATTCTACAAGGACACATGGAGTTAAGAAAGTAAATCTCAACATTTCCAATTTCATCACTAAAATGAAAATTTACCACTGGAGAAGACCTGTAGTAACAGAAATCCTTGATTCTCTTCTTGTCAGCTTTCACATTTTCATTTTCTCTGTGATGTTTCTTTTTAATCCTAAGGTGGCCCTCAGTAAACCCTGGTCCTTGTGTTAAAGGCCCCTAATACCCCAAACCTATTGCCTTGGGTTCAGTGCAACACCATGGAAATGATGTATGCATTTCAAAATTACCTTAACTGAACCCTAAGAACGTTAGAGGAGTAATCTCAAAGCCTGGGAGGAATCTCACAACAAGGAGGAGAGAGTTCTGGTTTTTCCTGGGACACACTGACTCTGTGTCAAGTTCTACTGAGACCCTCTAGGAGCACAGCCCTGCCCAACTCACGTGTTTGCTACCCCCTACCAGACAACTGCAAACTCCCCTGTGCCTGCAGCTGCATCCTGCACATTGTGCATGAGTCTCTCATCAATAACTAAAAATCTTAACCCATCTCCCTACCCAGGGCCGTCCTTCTCAGCTGTTTCCCAGTGGTCAGAAATGCCTCTCTTATAGTCAGCTGCCACCGCTTCATCGGGGTGCAGCTTTGTAATGACTCATGCGTCATTCTGTCCTGTGCAACTGATGAATCAGTGTTCGATCGATGTTTGCATCCTCTGGGACGTGCATGGCTTTTACTTGACTTGAAAGGACTAAGCATCCAGCTCTGCACCTGCCTACTCATTCTGTTGCTCATTGTCCAGCCTGCCAGGATTTATGCTCCTGGGGTCCTAACCATCCTCTTGCTGCCCACCCACATGGTAGCCTGTGTGACAGGTATGTGGTGGTCAGTAGCCCCATTTCCAGAGTACTATTGCTAAAACTTGGATTCCAACTCTGTAAGCTATCACCGTGTGACCTCATGTCCCTTAACCTGCTTTCCCTCCATTTGCATATGGGAATGACTGGGTATTTATTCTGCCTCATACCTCCATTTTGGGGTGAGAGTTACATGACTTCATGTCTGTAATGTCTCCGACTCCTTCCTGAAGTATGGTTGAGCCCTTAGTCACTGCTAGCTACTGTTTTTAATCGCCTCCTACAGACGGGGGTGGGATGGGAGAGTGAGACACCCACAGAGAACTTACAGAGGGAATCCTGCTTCTCCAGACCTTTAGGCAGTCGATTAGTATTTGTAGCTGAAAGTAGAAACAGGTCTGTCCAGCCTGTCTTTTGGGGATTTTTTTTCCTTTTTTGTTTATTTATTTATTTTGTTATTTTATGATACAGTTCCATAGGCTCTGTGGTTTCCTCTCTCCCTTCCCCAGGTCCCTCCCACACACACTGGTTTCCCCCATATCATTACTGTAGTATAGTCCTTCACAATCAGCCGTAAGTCCATCATTCTGCTATTGAAATGTATCCTGACATTGTAGGCATGGACAATGGCAGAGAGTCCAGCATCCTATTGTCAAGATATATTTTACAGTTTCATTGGGAGTCCATCTCTGATTTGCAAATAGAGATGCATTCCACATTGTTTCTTCACATCTGGATATGATAGTCTCTTACAGTTATTACATATTCCCTTAAATGAAAAACAAAACAAAATCAACAACGGGAATAAAAGTAGACAATTCACAACAACAGGAAATTAAATAATGTGATGCCGAATGACTAAGATTTCACTGAAGAAATGAAAAAGAAAATAAAAAAACCTTCTTGAAGAAAGTAATGCTATTATATGACCCATGTTTCACTGAAGAAATTAAAAAGGAATACTTTTTTTAGAGAAATGAAAATAAAAATATGAAAACCCCTGAGATGTAGCAAAAATAGTATTGAAAAGGACACTTACAACATCAGGTGCTTAAAGAAAATCTATCTCACATTATATATATATACACGTATATATATGTATATATATACACACATAATCACTATGTATAAATCATCTCAAGACCTATTAAAAAAGTGAACAGGAAGCAAGAAATGATAAAAATCACAGTAAGAATAAATGGGCTTGAAACTAAAATGCTACAAATTGCAAACATGGAGAACACCCCAACAAAACAGCAAGAGAAAATTAAGTCAAACAGTGAGCAACCCATTGCTGAAATGACAGGACCGACTTACTACCTATCAATACTAACCCTGAGTGTGAGCCTAGCATCATAGATTAGCAGACTGGATCAAAAAGCAAAACCCATCTGTCTGTTGCCTACAGGAAACATCTTACCAACAAAGATATGTAAAAACTGAAAGTGAAAGGATGCAAAGATGTTCCTAGCTAATGGATAAGAAAACCAAGCTGGTGTAGCCCTTCTTATATCAGATAATATAGACTTTGACATGGAAAATACTACAGAGATGAAGAAGAGCAGCACACAATCATCAAAGGATCCATTCCGCAAGAAGAGATCACCTCACTAGTTTCCTGTGATGTTTTCTTTTCATCTCTAATTTTAGTTGGTTTTCCTCTCTTGCTTTTATTTGCTAGTCTGGCTAAAAGTTTGTTTTGCTCATCTTCTTAACAAAGAGCTTTTTTTTCATTTGGGGATTTTCAGTTAGTGTGTGAAAGAGAGACCTCCGAGTTCTTTAACTATGCTAGTCATGGACAGACAGGACTAGGGTGAGGTGGAGTCATTTTGGAGACTAATGGTCTTTGGCTCTGTCGCTAGAGCAGCTGTCTGTGTTCATCTGGCCCTGTGTTTTCTCCGGTCTCTCTCTCTTCTTGTCTGGAATCCACAGAGGCCAAAGGCAGAGTGACCTGTTTGAAATGCTCTGTCCCAATACAAGGTTCAAGTTCATTTTCTTTCTCGTTACTTTCCCCCTTTGGGCCCTCATCTGGCCTCTGCTGCTTGGTTGAAGACAGCGTGCATGAGTGGATCTGTCAGCAGCCAGGAGAGCCAACCTCTGGGATCCTGTCCTCAGAGGGGACTCCTCTGTAGCTCCTCTGCATCTGTGTGTGGATGGCATCTTCATACCTTTTGTTCAAGCAGTGAAAGCCTTTCTCCCCAAAAGAGGTCTCCTGTGGAGTTTCAAAATAAATAACATAGATCTTGTGTGCATATGCATTAGAGATATTATCTGTACTGTGTATAGTTGGGAACCATGTCTGACAGCTCAAAGTGGAAAGTAATGAAGTAGTTCACTTTCAGATACACGGTTAACACTGTCTCAAGAGCTTGATGCTTTGATATAGACAGTGTCACGTGAAACCAATAGATTTTACACCAGCAGGCTGTACTTTGACAATAGAAGGTCATTTTATGGACACTTTCCTGAAGCTAGAAATCAAACATTTATGTTCATCTTTGAAAGGAAAGTCAACTTGTGTTCAGGGTGTTCAAGGCAAAGAAATGAATGGTTTTGCCCTACTAAATGTTAACACTTTTAGCGTTTCATACTTGTTAGCAGCTTCTGCGAATCCTCAAAACTGTCATTTCAATTTTCTATCTCCATTTAGTCCCCTTATACCTGCCCTAAACTGGTTTTATTGTCTGCTGTCTACCAAAGTAACTCAGGAAGATGTGTAGTCCAGGGCATGAAATACAGTGGGCATTTTTCAGTCTTCATTGCCTTGGTCACCTCAGTGGTGTTTGCACCTCTTGATACGTCCTTTTTCTTTAGTTGCCATGTCCATGTACTGATTTTCTTCCTCCTCCATCGCCATCACTGGTTTTCTGTAATTCTGGGAGTACCTGTCCTTCCCAGGTGGAATACTGACCCTAGGAAATTCCATCAGCACCCAGACACCCAGCTCTCATCCATGCACAAATCACACATGATTCTTTTATTTCCTACCAGTCCACATAATCATTTAACTTTCTTAGCATCATTTTGATGATTTATCTTTTCTTCCAAACATGGTCACATTTGAGTATTTTCCAGCTCAGTGGAAGGGTCTTTACTCATTTTTCCCCCAGAGACTCACACAGCACCTCTAAAACTTCCCTTTTCTTTATTCTCTGCCTTCACTTGATGAGCAAGACCTCTTGACTCTATATTCAGGTATCTCCTGGAGATTCTGCATGTTGAGTCTCGATCACTGCAGCCTCTCAAACATTCTTATTTTGTCTGTTGGAATCTCTGTCTTGCAGTGGAAGCAGTCCATGTAAACTTGCAGGTTCCTTGCTCCTTGCCTCCATCAGGACACCTCAGTGCTTCCCCATTCCACTGGGGCCTGCTGAGATGTGTGTGGAGTTTCTTTCTGTAATAGCCTCTACCTGCATTCATTATCTTGGAATTCTATAGCAAAATGAAATAATTTCCTGGTTATATGCAAGTATTTTTGGTCAGCTCAATAGTGGCCCTCTGAAACATTCATGGGTTTATGGCTGGAAAATGTGAATATTGCCTATATTTCAGAAAAATCACTTTGGAAAGACTTTGTTGATATGATTATGTTAAGTGTATTGACATAGAGGTTGTCTTGTTATCCTGCTAAGCCTTGTCTGCAGAAAGTCACAGCTTGGTTTAGTGGGAGGAGTATCAAGAAGAAATTGATACACAGAACAGGAAAAGGCAGCTGGACAAGGACACAGAGATTAGAGGAGGCAGCCACAAGATTGCCACCAGCCAGCAGAAGCTGGACAGGCTAGGAAGATTCATCCCTACAGCCTTGCAAGGAAGGACCTAATGACCTTGTTTTTGCAGCCCACTGATTTTGTATTTCTTGATTCTAAAACTCTAAGAGGATTGTTTGGTATTTCCAGTCACCCAATTTGTGTTTGTTATAGATGCAAAAGGAAAATTCTCACTAGCATTATTGGTCAAGTATATAAGAGGTGAGAAGTACTCACCTAGATGAATCGTGTACGTTGTTGTTGTTGTTGTTGTTTAATTAGCATGCTATAAAAGTGCATTTGTTGCACATTCACATCCACCAACATTCTTGGTGCCCAGTCTTGCTATGTAAGGATCCAGCCAGATACCTTGAAATGAGGCTGAATCTTGGTGATTCAGTTTCTAGTCCAGCTATGTGTCTCTGCAGACAAACTGATATTTTTACTTTTAGAGTCACAATGGAATCTTCCCCAATCCTTGGACACCACACGTAGTTTCATCATTTGAAATTTCTGCCTTTTACCTCCTGTCAAATGTAATCACATCCCCTATACAAGGTCTTACCCTTCTGCAGTGTCAACAGTAACACTTTACTTTCATGCGAAAAACTTCTCAGTGTGTGTCTCTGTGCTGTTGATGTCCTCGGTAAATCTATAGATAAACAAACCATGTACATGATGGGTCAGAGTAGGCTGGCAGATTCAACTCAGTTTTATGAATTATAATTCTGTACTATAGCATATCAAAATTCAGAAAGCAGAAAGGATGCATAAAAAATTCCTTAACAACATGGTGCCCTATGAAAGAGGTAGCGGGCAAAGGCTTTGAGAAAACAATGCAGTACAGAAAAGTCAGGGAGCTGTAAAGAAATGGGGGCATCTTGATCCTTGGAAGAAGGGCGTAAGCAGTAGACACAGAAGAGTGGAAGACAAAGAGTGAGGAAATAATGAGAAACTGAGAATGTGCAGGCAAGCGCATGTCTATGTGAAGAGGTTGTTGATAAATGATTGACACTGTGAGATAGCTTATGTCCTGTATCATGAAAGCCCATGGGAATGCTGTCAGAGATGATCAAGCTTTCCCATAACACTTGTGAGAGGTGGAGCTACTCCAATGTTATTAAATAATGCTTTGCAGTATATATTTAAAACTATGAAGAGACCCTTGTGTTCTTTGCTGAGAAGGATGGCTCTAAATCCTGAGGAATCTACTCCCCAAAAATTCATCCTCAAGGCAAAATGAGCCAAGAAGTTTTGCTTGAAGATGTTCATTGTATCAATGCTTATGGTGTGAAAAACAGGAAATAACTTCCATGTCTAAGAAGGGAACATTTAACTAAGTCATGATTTCTAAGGCTCATAAGGTGGCAAAAAAGGGCCCAAACCAGAAATGTGATTAGTAGGGTCAATTCTTACAAAACTAACCATTTAAAGTGTGTATTGCAGGGCGTTTTGGTAAACGCACAACATGGTGCAATCAGCACTGCTTTCTAGTCTTCATCTCCCCTGACAGGAACTTCACATCTGTAACCAAGTGTTCCCTATGACATTCTCTGATAGTCCCTGGCCATCACTAATCCACTTTCTGTCTTAATGCATTTAGCTATTTTGGGTATTCTTTTTCTAAAAAAATTATTTATTTGAAAGTCTGAGTCACTCAAAGAAAAGGAGGGAAAGACAGAGTGAGAGGGAAAGGAAGAGACCATCTATCTTTTGGATAACTCCCCAAAAGTCTGCAAAAACCCGAGTTCAGCCAGGCTGAAGGCAGGATGCAGGAATTCCATGTGGGTGGCCCACATGTGTGGCAGAAGCCCAAGTACTTGGGCCGAACTCCACTGCTTCCCCAGGCAGAGTTAGCGGGAAACTAGACCAGAAGTGGAGCAGCCAGAACTTTAATGGGCGCTCACAGGGAATGCCTCATTGCAGTTGGTGACCCAAACTGCTGCACCGTACTGCCCTGTCCTGGGTGTTTGTTTTTTCAATCAATGGACTCCCACACATGCATTAGGCATATTTGGAGTCTGATTTCTCTAACATGTTTTCAAGGTTCATCCAATTGAGAAGATATTTATGGGAATACTGTAAGAAATTCTCCATATAGTCTTGTTTAAAAATTTTTATTTTTATTGCAATGCCAGATATACAGAGAAGAGGAGAGACAGAGATGAAGATCTTCTGTCTGCCTATTCACTCCCCAAGTGACCACAACAGCCAGAGCTGAGCCATTTCCAAGCCAGGAACCAGGAGCTTCTTCCAGGTCTCTCACATGGGTGCAGGGTCCCAAGGCTTTGGGCCATCCTCAATAGCTTTCCCAGGCCACACACAGGGAGCTGGATGGGAAGTGAGGCTGCAGGGATTAGAACCGGTACCCACATGGGATCCCTGGCATTCAAGATGAGAACTTTAGCCACTAGGCCACTGTGTCAGGCCCTTATATATTTTTTTAAAGATTTATATATTTTTTTTACAAAGTCAGATATACAGAGAGGAGAGACAGAGAGGAAGATCTTCCGTCTGATGATTCACTCCCCAAGTGACTGCAACGGCCGGTGCTGCAACGATCCGAAGCCAGGAGCCAGGAACTTCCTCCAGGTCTCCTACACGGGTGCAGGATCCCAAAGCATTGGGCCGTCCTCAATAGCTTTCCCAGGCCACAGGAGGGGAGCTGGATGGGAAGTGGAGCTGCCAGGATTAGAACCAGAGCCCATATGGGATCCCAGTGCTTTCAAGGCGAGGACTTTAGCTGCTAGGCCACGTCGCCGGGCCCAGGCCCCTATATTCTTTTTTTTTTTTTTTAATTTTTTTAAATTAATTATTATGCATTATGTGACCGTTTCATAGGCTCTGGGAATCCCCCCACCCCTCCCCACTCCCCTCCCCCCTGGTGGATTCCTCCACCTTGATGCAGTATTACAGTTCAAATTCCATCAAGATTCTTTCCTTGCAAACATATACCAAGCATAGAGTCCAGCTACTTATTGTCCAGATGGGTTGAACAGTTTCTTGGGGAGACCATTTCTGGTCCAAAGTTAGAGCTGGTAGAATATCATCCCAGTCAATTAAGAGTCCCAATACAATATCAACAGCAATTTGTAACATTATGGAATTGACATGGTTTTGCGTAACCAGTATGTTTAAAAAAAAAAAAAAAAGCATGTTCTTAACCACAACCTATGATTTGCTCATTGACATTTCAATTTTAGTTTGTACATAGGACCAGCTGCTATATACCTTAAAATGGCTCTAAGGTACCATTCAGCTGTCTCGTGTCTATTTCATTTTAGTATTTAGCCATTTGTTGTGTTGAAGTATAATTTTGCTGATCTTGGCAGATTTTAGGATAATCTAGACTGGCTTGTAACTCTAACAAGACATTTGTCAACAGTTAAGGTGCAGAACATTTTTTTGGGGGGAGGGGTGTGCAGGAAAGTCCCCAACACCATGGTGAAGAGTGACTAATCTTCGTGTCCTACCCAGCGAGGCATTAGCCAATCCATGCCAGCTCTTTCCTGTCAGATTTCAAGCTCTACTTTTTGTTGTTTGTCTATTTATTTTAGGTTTTTTTAGTTTGTATGATTGTTTGTTTGCTATGAGGGGTTTTCGGAGCGATCCTGATGGTCATCGCAAGGGAGAGTGGGGATCCAGAGGTGGAGCCAGGCTCGGACCAGAGAAATCTCTTCTTCCTGGTCCCGATGGACGTCTATTGTTCTTCTGTTTCCGCGGACCGCTCAGGTCTTCTGGTTGTCTTTCCGATGACGTTGGTTTCTGTACGGTAGTGTTTGGACTTCAACCATCCCTAGCGGGAGCTCCGGTTGAGGGTGGGTGACCTCAGAGTACTCGGCCTCCGAGGGCATCCAATTCCCTGTAGGCCCCTATATTCTTATAGTTACTCCGCTTTCCTCATTTCAACAGAGAATTAAAAGAGGTTATTACAAAGCACAAAAAGACAGCTCTAAGTTTCTACATTGGTTTCTTGCTAGTCCGGACACCCCAAAAAATCTTTGACACCAAAAACATTACTAAATGATGGCTATTACTGAATCAAACAATCTGGACTTGTCTTAAGGCACATCTTACAAAATCAGTTTGCTTCTAAGTCCCTGGAGGCAGGAGTGCTCCTGCATATCTTCATCTGGTACCCGCCTTCTCATTCCCCAAGATCTATTGCTTAGACGGGGACCCTCTCTGCCTCACCATCATCAGAACAGCTCTCTTTGTAGCATCTCATTTCCCTTCCCGGCTTGTAGCTCAGCTTGTCATTCTCTTAGCACCTCTCGTTTGGCATACGGCCATCTCTTCCCTGTTGGATGCTCTGTGGAGGCAGGTATCCCTTCTGTGTTTCTAGTGTATAACATAGTCTAGCACAAAGTAGATATTGACAGATGCTTGTTGAATGGATAATGGGAATCAGTAGATGGGGGTTCGAGCCTCAGTTTTACTAAGCCTTGAGCTGTAAGGAACCTGCTAGCGACGGATGATGTCAGACGTGCGAGCCTCCTATTTCATAGAGCTTGAGTATAATAGCAGCATAGATCACCTCCCACTTGTGTGTATCTCGATTTTCAGAGCACTTTGGGTCCAATGTGGTGCCTTCCTGATTACTTTATCCATCACCCAGTCTGTTCAGGGTAGTGATGAGGAACAGTGCTAAGGATCGATTCAAAAGCATATGGAAGCAACAGCCTCCTGGCTGTGCTGACTGTATGGCTGACGGCTTGAGCAAGACCAGGAAGAGCTCTTCCACCCAGTGCTGGGGTCCCTGCCAGCAAAACACAGGACAACATATGGAAACAAATAAATCACGTTTGTTCGTTTAACTATGTTGGTCTTCTTTCCTTGTGTGTGTTTTCTGTTGGGAGAAATGCAAGGAAATATAATGATAAAAGAACAGGGCTTGCAATCAAACATAGTGAATCTGCTCAAGTGCTTTTTTTTTGTGTGTGTGCATTGCTTCGCTAGATAGAGCCCTGTCTGTACACTGACACTGGACTGAATAAATATTTGGTCCTTTGGCCTCTCTGAACTTCTGTGCCTCTTGTGGGAACTGGGAATTGACACTAATCCCTTGCTGGGAAAGAGCCCTGAGCAAATGCCCAGAAGCAGTGGAGCAGGCATTCAGTAAGAATCTCCATGGTTATCTTCCACTGAGTACATCACAGCCCCAGAGAGCTCTCCTGTCCCTTCTTCCTCAGTTCTGTTTCTTATCCAGAATCCTGGTCCAGCCACCACCATCTTTTCTCCTCTCTGCCCAAGCTTATCTTGGCTTCCTCTCTGGGTTCCTTGCTCCTTGCTTTTCTCTTGTCTTGGCTCGCTCTCCAGCCCTGCCTCCTTCCTGCCAGTATCCCTTCTACCCACACATTTCTGGAATCCCTTATCCTCTGAGTATCCCAGTGGTCACCAGACTAAGCTGCTGGCATGGTTCAGGCAGGTTTGTCCATCTGGAGGGCAGCCTGCCAACTGGAGGTCATAGCATAATTCTGTGTTGGAAGCTTTAGGCCAGCAACACTCCTGATGTTTGATGCCAAAAATAAGAGGGGGAGGGCTGGAGGCGCCTGTCTTGGTGCCTGAGATGGTCTGGCACACAACTCGGGGAGAAGGCAGCCTGTGCCAAGTGGCTGGCAAAGCATGAGTCTTAGAAGTGGGATCCTTCATGGAGAAATAGGAGGGGAAAATGCAAATAGCAGAAGATGGTTGAGGGTGTGGGGATAGGAGTAGAGTGGGGAATAAGCGTTCTGGAAGGGAAGAGGAGACAAAGGGAGCCTGGGAGATAATGAAGGGAGTGCCAAGAACAACACCGCGTTTAGTCCCTCAAAACCTGGTAAGGGGGGCAGATGGGATTGGGAATAGAATGGCAGCCTTCCCTCCCCTTGTGATTCCATTTCTGAGCTGAGGAAAGTTGGCCTGAAGGCTCTTATCCTCTTACAATTAACCAGCTTGAGAACAGATATAGAGCTCAGAGATTAACCCATGGAGTGTCTTCTGGTGTTGGGCTACTTCGCATGTCACAGTTTGCCTCACTAAGGCCAATGGTGTTTTGAAGCTCTGTTGGAACATGGGATGAAGCGTCACTCCTAAGCCCACAGTGCTGGCAGAGCAGGATGAGTGTGGATAGCTCTAATCAGTCTATCAGGTTGCTCTGGGGACTAGGAGCAATGGCACAGTGCTGTCTGCAGAAGCCACCTCTGAACCACCACTTGAGGGAGACTCGGAGTTGACACGCGAAGACTGAAGAAGGTAAGTGGAGAGGGAGCAGAAGTAACCTGGGAGGAGAGGACAAATTGATGTTTCTAGAGACCAGGACTACCAGCCTCTGCAAGAAGATGGGAGGTGAGATGGATTAGGGAGCTCACTGGGACTTGGAAGGGGCTTGCCATCACCCTTGTAGGTTGTGGCAAGCCTGCAAGATGTGTTGAGTCTGCAGAAATTGACATGGATCTGCCTGTACAAAGCTCTCCCAGGCTGAGGTTATTACCTTGAACTCAGATGTGACCCTTGGAACCAGATAGGAGGCCATCACGGTCATCCAGTAGCCACTTACATGAGCATGGATTCAGGAAAGAAAAGAAGCAGATGTAGAGTATAGATATTGGTTCATATTTGGTGAGGGGGAGAGTGTCAGGGCTGCCTTGCTGGAGTAACGTGACAGTGAAGGAGGGGCACGGGAAACCCAGGAGAGCTGGCACGTAGTTCAGGTTCAACTCTAAGGTCCCTCTTAGCTGTGTTTTGTGGGGCCAGGGCTGGATCCTGACTGAAGAGCACAGGGTACCACTGGGATAATGCTGCATAAGGCACTTAGCTTCATGCTCTGCTTCCAGATTTGTCCAGAAGAGTTCATGATGTCCTGTCCTCAGGGCTTCATGGGCCACAAATAAAGCAGTAGCTGCCTGCCCCTGAATGCTGCTATTGCTTATTAAATGTGAGCTCCCCATCCCAGACTTATCTTCTACTCCCAGCTGAAAAATCACCCTTGACACTGGCTTCATTCTGGTCTTCCTGGAATCCAAGCTTTTCCAGAAAACATAGTGATATTGCATCATTTTCTTCTTTGCTGTTCAAAACCCTATGCATTTAACCCTGGCAACAAGCCCCAGCACAGTTCACTCTGCTTATTCCTACATGTGATCCCTTCCAACTACAGCACATACAGTGCCACAAGCACCATGGCAGAGGACCCTGCTTATCCAAAGATCAAATGCTCTAAGACCCCCCCCCCAGTGCACGTCTGAAATCAACAACGTTGAGTCATATGTAATATTCTTCATACATACCCACCTATGGTAAAACTTAGTGTATAAATTAGACACAGTAATAGATGAACAATAGCTAAGAATAGAATGACTATACTAGAGCAATGTACTACGACGGAAGTTGTTTAAAACTTTTGAATTATTTATTTCTGAAATTTTCCAATTAATATGTTTGATCTGTGGTTGAACATGAGCAGCTGAAATTATGGAAAGCAAAACAATGGATAAGGGGAACTACTGTGTACTGAACACACAGATACATGGCAGGTGGAGCTGCACTACCTCCTGGAGCATGGTTATCCCAAATCCGCTCTCAGATCTTTCCATTGTGCTTCCTGGTTCTTGAAACTTTTGAAATTTACCAGAACATTCCTTCCTGGTCCCTCCTTGGTCCTTAATCTCTGATTTCAGGTATTCACGCCTACAAAGGTCTTCTGTGATCACCTCTCTCCCTCAATCATGGCTACCTGGAGGATGCTTCATACAGTTTTCCTCACTGATATTATCTTGAATTTGTGCTTTTTGTTCATCCCTGTCTTTCCCCCTACTAAGGAATGAGTTCTGCTTGGCTAGAGACTTGTTTTTTTTTTTTAACTGAGTCTTGGTCTTCCCAGCACCTAGAACTAATGATCTAATGTTTGGGGTACTCAGTGAATTATGTTGAATAACAAATAAACATATCAATTGTCATATCCTAACTGTTAATTTCTTATGGGATCAAACAAATTGACAAATCTCCTCTAATTCATGATCTCTCTCTCAAGCCTACGGTCATCTGTGTGGGAAAATATGTATTTACATGCATGTATATGTATATGTATATAAATGTGTACACATATAGTAGTATTTGTAAATCTAGTGTGTATGAAATGCTTGCATGGATATGTCTGTGCATATATCTCTGCATACACAAGTGTGTATTATTAAACATCACTCAGGTACCAGCCCATCTCCGCATGTTTCTAACCCATAGTGCCTGGGCTGAAGTTCTCAGGCTCTCTAGATAATCTTAGAGTCAGATAGGAACATTCGGTCTGTGCTTATATCACGTGTATATCAGCGTCTGGCATCATGCACAGAGCAGACAAGGGCATCTCTACTTTCGCTACTTTGCAGTTGAGGAAGTTGGGCTCAGGTACACCAGTCTCATATCTGCCTAGACTTGCGTGCATTTTATCTTCGCCAGTCCCTGGGAAGAAGCAGAGAGAGGGGCCCGGCGGCGTGGCCTAGCGGCTAAAGTCCTCACCTTGAAAGCCCCGGAGTCCCATATGGGCGTCGGTTCTAATCCCGGCAGCTCCACTTCCCATCCAGCTCCCTGCTTGTGGCCTGAGAAAGCAGTTGAGGACGGCCCAATGCATTGGGACCCTGCACCTGTGTGGGAGACCTGGAAGAGGTTCCAGGTTCCCAGCTTCAGATCAGCGCAGCACCAGCCGTTGCAGCTCACTTGGGGAGTGAAACATCGAATGGACTATCTTCCTCTCTGTCTCTCCTCCTCTGTGTATATCTTGCTGTAATAAAATGAATAAATCTTTAAAAAAAAAAGAAGCAGAGAGAGGAAAATGATTGAATAGTCCTCTTGTCTCTTATAGAAAAATCCAAAACCCTAAGATCATAGTCTGTCATGCTGCATCCAGAGTCTGTGTTGACCAGAAAGATCAAGGCAAGGAAAAGCCAAATGATCCATTTTTTTTGTCTCTGAAATTATATTCCTGATGACGGGCCAAGATGCTAGAAGGGACAGTAAGACCGTGATCTTGGTGTTGGTTTTAACAGTGCGTGTGTCTCCTTCCTATTTGAAACTTCCAGCTTGGATATTGTTTAAGTCTGCCCCTAGTTTATCCGTTTCCCTAGAGCCTCAGGACACAGACACACTCAAGGCTAAGTAGGGTCCTAGTAGCCAAAATTATTTTTATTAAGAAATATAGTATATTTATTTGAGAAATAGAGAAACAGAGAGCACCGCTCTGCTGGTTCCGGCTGCATATGCACAAAATGCTCAGGGCCAAACCTGGAAACAGTAATACAATCCAGGTCTCCCACAAGTGGCAGGAGGCAGTGACTGGAACCCTCTGGTTTGCTTCTGAGGATCCCCCTTAGTAGGAAGCCTGGATCAGGATCTAGAGACAAGAGTTTAATCCAATTACTCTAATAAAGAATGTGCAATGGAGTCCCTGCCATTGGTCTGTGGTCTTCTCAGAATGTGTTTTAAAATGAATAAAATAAAATTAATGTAACAAGGGAAACTAAGGACATATAAACACAGTTTAAAAAATTTTAACGTGAACTACAAAATATGTGCATCCTTATAAACACGTTAACAAGATTTGGCAATGGGCCTAATAACTAGCCTGCCTACAAAGTGGTAAAGAGGGTAAATGTTATTTTGAGGTATCTGCCATAATTATGCTATGATATTAAAATATGATTTCTACTAGTGAGAAAGTCACGGGCATTATTAACATAGACATTCATAATCAAAGACAATAAAGTTCAATTAGAACAAGAGTAGACAAAATATTTAGGAGAATGAGAGATTTTTGGCTCCTGTTCTTTCAATACTGCTGTGATCAGATGATATGCAAGACGTATTTCTAGCTTGACCACTCCTCTGATATCAGCTGGATATTCCGCAGTTTAACTCAGTTCTGACACTATCAACTTAAGAGAAATATCTGATCTCACTGTTTAGGGGCTCAGACACACTGGACAGTCCTTCAACCACAAAGTTTTCCACATCACCCATGACTTCAGCCCAACTCAGTTACAACTCAGTGGTCCCCTGAATCCCTTCTGGTGCTTACTAATATATTAGAGCAACTCGCAGAACTCAGTTGACTTATTACTGCAGACTTACTGCCAAGGATCTTTGAAAGGGTATCAATAAATGCCAGATAAGGGGCCCAGAATACACAGGCAGAGATTTGGGGAGTCCTGAGGTTGAGAGCACACCCTGCTGCAGGTGGAGTCATGACCTTCACCAGCACGGAAGATCCCAGAACTGATGCTCAGTAGCTTTCCCCAAGAGGAATCCTGGGTGATTAACCAGGCTCCAGGAAGTTGGAGATTGGGCTGGATGTTGCAAACTCTGATCACAGCTTGGTCTTTCTGATGAACAGGTACCATACAGAAACTCATGAAGAGTTTCCTCACAACAAAAAATGTGCCTGTCATCTAGGAAATTCGAAGGATTAGGACCTCTCATTCAGCAATCAGTCACAGACCATATAAAAGAAGTTTCAAGAATTTAATGGGAAATAGAATTAAGAGTTTATTTTTATGCAAAACATGAATTTTTGTTTCCTAATATGAATTTCCAAGGCGTTTTTTGAATACTTTTCATGTTAGAATAAAATTACTCCTTTCAGCCCTACCACTCATGCAACCATGGGATTTTAGGATCTCCACAACCAGACCTGGAGATGAAGACCAAACCATAGGTCTCTCAGTACAAATCATAATATCATGCTGGAAATAATCAAATGGTAGTATTTATGTTAGTAGACCATAAGTCTCTGCTGCAACTGCTCAATTCTGCTGTTGTAACAATAAACAGTCAGCCAAAATGATTGTGAGTGGATATGGCTATGTGCCAGTAAAATATTCCGATTTATCTATACCAAAGGCAATGGGGACAGATTTGATGAATTGTGAATCACTGATGCCTACACCAGAGGCCAGTGAAAATTATTGTCTACCTCACAGTTTTGTGAGTTGAACCCATAAGTTTAATCCACATATCTTCAGGCAAAGGAGTCTATGGACTACATTAGGAAATCTGGAGTATGCGTGCAATCAAAGAATAATAAATTTAGGTTTTGTTGAAGATAACATCTAAGTCATAGTTCATATGAACATAAGGTTTAGAAGTCCTTAAAAAAACTGTATTGAATTTTAACTCTGCGTTAAAGCCATCTTTCCAAATACATGTGACCAGAAGCTTCTATGATCGTTTAATGAACTGCACTTTGGAAATGCCCAGTTAAACCAGCATCCCATAATAAACACATGAATACGTATTTTACAGTGAGGGATACATTGACTGGGGTCCTCCTGACCAACAGGGTATGTTTTGGGGTTGGTAGGTATACCTTTCAAGTTGTTTATCATATGAGTTGGCTCATGTTATTGTGGAGGCTGGCAGGTTCAAAATGTGCAAGGTGGACCAGCAGGGACAATTGGGTGTTGTAGTTGATGTTCAAAGGTTGTCAACTGTGGCATTCTTGCTCAGGAAGGTCACGGTTGCTCTACTTAAATTTTCACTTAATGAGATGAGACTCTACTGTGTTAGAGGATGGTTTGCTTTACTCAGTGTCTACTAATTTACCCATTCTCACAAATGAACACCTTCCCGAAAACACCCATAGAAGTGTTTGATCACATATCTGGGCACTGTGACCCAACCAAGTTGGTGCAAAAAAAGCAACCATCGTGAAGATGCAAGTATAGAAAGGGAGGGTAACTGTTGACATCCCTAGAGATCAACAGTTTTAACCCCAGGAATGTTGGTCTTTAGATTATTTATGTCCTACAAAGTGTGTTACTTGCTTAGTATGGTAGTGATTCCGGAGTACAGTTAGCTGTGAGACCTAACAGGCATGCCTGGTAATGTCCCTGTAGCTATACTGGGAGTTCTTAGTTGTGGAAAATAGAGCTGATGGTTAGGGATGGACTGTGATCTGAGACCACTGAAAGAACCTGCAGCCCCTCTAAGTGAGTCACCACCGACCCTTCTCAGGGAATTCTGGCTTGGTGCTTACTTGCTGTGTGCTTTGGTCAATAGGAAGGATATGTGAAAAGCACACCAGCAGAATCAATTGATTTACTTAACCTATATGCATTCGTTTATTATTAGGTAATAACATATCCTTTACAAATCACTTGCTACTGAGTGCCATGTGCTAATAAGATGCTGCAATCAGGGATGCTCAACCTTGGCTGCAAATGAGTCAGTTGAGGAGCTTCTGAAACATTCAGACATGTGGTCCTCATGTTAGTAGCTTCATGTCTGATAGTTCTGAAATGGGAACCCACACATAAATGACCCTAAACCATGCGTTACCACACAGTGGTGGCCATTGATGTCTTAATCTGAGTTCAGCAAGAGTCATGATGGTCCTTGTGTCCAGGGCCTCTCTGCCTAGTCTGCACTGGAGGCTCGCCTGGGAGGCATTTAAAATTCTGATGCACAGGCCCCACCCCAGGTGTATTGTTTGCAGAGGTCTTCTGGCAACACTAGAAAATGTAAGCAAGGTCCTGGACGAGGGGTCAGGTTCCTTGGGAGGCTAAGGAATCTATTTTTCAATGCGTAGCAAGTTTTTAAAGCAGGGTAGATGGGAGCTTACTCCAGCACTGCCTCTTACAGGTGTGAAGATGGAGGAGAATCTTTTGCTGGTCTCACCCAGGTTGGCCTTGGCGTGGTTGGGTTGGTTCTGCATGTCTGAGCGCTCCGCTCAGTGCTCTTGTTTCCAGGGCACACTTGTAGCAGTAAGGGAGGTTGGTCTGACCACCAACATAGGTAAGAGTACCGTTGAATCCCCCATTCTTTTGGCCCCATGAAAACCTGTGCAGCAAGTCTGGCTCAAGGGATCCAGTCCACTTACAGACAAACAAACTCTTGTTAGCTGCCTGCCAGTGGGCTTCACTGCCTTTCTCCTCCTTAGTCCCAAGGGAGCTGCTATTTCAGAGGAATACTAGCAACTTCTGTCAGCCAGCCCTGGGGGATGCTTCATATTGCATGTATAATTAATTGGCCCCTCGCTCTCACGTCTCTTTTTTTCTTCCTACCTCTCTGTTCCCTTCCCCCTTTTTCTTTTGCCACAAAAGGCACAGACTCAAATTGCATGCGTTAGGAATGAAAGTGGAATTAATGCCTCTTCTTTGCTACATTAATTTTATCTCTCCAATGTGAAAGGCAAGTAGATTGTATGATATCTCTCAGTTGTGAATGTCTGGAGTATAACAAAAGGGATTCTGCATGTGTTGAAAGGTGGTGTAATACCCAGGAAATCTCATGGTCTTTGAGGACAGAGGGATTTGGGTGCACTTGTGTCCTCCAAACTTAATCCCAGCTCTGTGGCCTCGAGTAATCTTCCACCTGTGCCAGGGGAATCCTGTGGCCTATCTGCAGGACCTAAGAGGGGCACTGTAGGAACAGGAAATACAAAGCAGAGAGCAGCACAGATAAGGAGCAGTGGCTGGAATAGCTTTAGGAGGAGACAACTCAACAGTCTCTGCTGTCCTGATGAACAAAGGGCCAGAAGTCTACAAGTTTCAGTGAAGGTTTTGATACAGCCCAGCTTTGGGTGTGGAAATGGGAACTGTGTGCAGTGGGTGTCTGGGCTTGTACTTTGGAGCGCATCAGCAAGAACTTCTCCGTTGTCTGGAATCTGAATTCCCCCATCTGCTCCATTGGGCTCTTTCTCAGTGAGGCATTCTTACATGTGTTAAGAAAAAATATATATCTTTGGACATGAAGAAGGGTAGTAATTTTAAGATTCTGTGAAAATAATGCTCAATACTCTTGACTCTTCAACTGGTCTTTCCCCGTTGATCCTGCTCTGCACCCTCACTAGTGCTTCTGTGTGGCTCTTGATCAGTTGTGCGAATGTGGGTGTCTGAAGGCACCCTCATGTAGCTGCAGCTCCCAGCATGAGGTTATTCACTCCAGGACTGAGTGAATTGTGACTCACCTTGGCTTGGCAAATTGTTGGCAGGGCAGGAAGATCAACTAGAAAAAGGACTGAATTTGGGTGAAGTCCAGAGTGTGAAGCTGCCACTTACAAACTATCTTACTTAGTGCAAATGTCTGCACATCTGTGGATCCTCAGGGTTGTTTCATCTGGAAAATGAGACAAGTGACATCCACATTACAGATTGCAAACCTACCATAAAAAACACAAACATGGTAAGCATGTTCCCTAGCCATGGTAAGCATGTTGCCCAGCACACAAGGAGTTTCAATAGTTTTTCTTTTCACTTCTTCCAAAAATGTTTTTCTTCCTATTTTTTTTTACCCATCATCATTTTAGTACTATTATAACTTTCTTAATTTTTTTCTCTCATTGATGTGATCTGCTCATTTTGTACTAAGATAGGAAAGCTATCAGTGTGTTCGAGGCACCTTACATAACAATAGATTTTGACACCTTCATCTCACCACATTGCATTGGGGTGGACCTTCTTTTTGAAGCAATCATTCTCATTCTACAGACCAAATGAGGACATGGACTTGCAGTAACTCTGATTCACACAACTCAGCCAGGTTGTTTGGTTCTGTCTACTGCAAGTTCCCTTCACAGCCTTCTGTCTTGAGGTTGCTGATGCTAGCCACACAGAATTGTTTTGATGTCTCAAAATAATGCAGATGTGGCCCTGGAGTAGCATGGGACACAAATGCATAAAAGTAAGGAGAAATACCATTTCAGTCAATGTAAGGAGATGGTGTGAGGTGCTGCTCACTGCGTGGGACTGGTTTGTAAGAGTCATGAACTCCAGCAGCACTAGTCTTAACAGGGAGGGCAGAGCTGCAGCAGGGCAGGGATGCAGAGAGCAGATGTGCCAGGCTCCCTGGCAGCTAGAACTCTGTTAATAGTTCTGCCACTTCTCTGTGTGTACCCTTTGCTGAGTCACTCCTGTCTCAGTGCCTGCATTTCCTCCTCAGTAAAGCCCACACAGGGCGCCCACCTTCTGGCGTGGGTGCGAGCACGGAGTGAGATAATCCATGTGAAGTTGTCAAGAACTCTTTCTGATGAGGGTATGATATATAGAGCTGCTAGCCGTCTTTTCACCTACACAAAATAAACTATAGTGGAAAAAATTGAACTCTCTCACAGTTTGACTCATCGGCCTGAACAGCAGTCCTAGAAAGGAAGGGTCATTGGCCAATTAGGATGAGATAGGTACAAGGTCTCAAGTCACTGGCGGGTTTGCCAGGTGCTCAGCAGCTCACAGAGAATAGCATAGTCATGGCAGTTACATCTGTTTGTTACTTGGATTTAGTAGGTAGATCCATATAAGGGTTCCTAGTGTTGCCAGTGATAGAGTGCACACGGTACGTTCTGTTGGTCCTCCTAGCTGCCTTCCAAGACATGAGTGTGGTCCAGATGGTGGTGACTGGGGAAAGGTGGTGTTTAAGCGACCCTTGCAGCTCCTGAAGGCTAGAATCTGGTGCTGCTGCTGTCAGGGTGTTGAGGACTGGTTGTGGACAAGCAGTTGTGTTTGAGACTCCACCACTGTCATTCTGTAGCTCTGCTCCTTTAAGATCTCTTGTGACAAATTCATGGAGTCCGTGTCTGTTTATTTGAAATTGTATGTAAATAACCTTTAAATCATAGAACTCTCCCTTTTGTAACTATAATACTTTGTAGTTTAGAAAGTATTCCCTCATAGATCCTTTTCTCTATGTATGGGTTCAATCACTCCACAGATGCTTATTGACTGCTGCTAGGTATTGGGCCCAGTCTGTGCTTCGGATACTTACCCTACCCTCAATGCATGTTCTATGAGCTATGTTGAATCTTTTTTTTGTCCTTGTACAAATTTTTTTTTACTATTTCTTTTTTATTGATTACATTGCATTATGTGACACAGTTTTATAGGCACTGGGATTTTCCCCACCCCTCCCCAAACCCTCCCCCCCCCCATGGTGAATTCCTCCACCTTGTTGCATTACCACAGTTCAAGTTCAGCTGAGATTCTTTCATTGCAGGCATATACCAAGCATAAAGTCCAGCATCTTATTGTGAGCTATGTTGAATCTTTAAAAACTGATTAGACCTTTTAAAAAATTCTGAAAAAGAACCAACACAAACAAAAGCAATTCCAAGACAGTCATCATGAATGGTAGGTAGCTTGCTCACTCCTGACCCCACTTAGCACACTGTGCTGCTCCCAAAGGTGGCCTTTTCCACACTCCAAACCCTGCGATGCTTCCTGGGCAGATGGCTTCCTGCTAGGTGAGTCTCCACTTCCTTTCAACACACTCTTCCTTCTTTCATCTAAGAGGTGGACCCTTTCATTTCCTTGACTAGTCTTGCGCTCTTTCCAGAGCCCCAGGGTTCCTGCATAGGGCACTCCTAGCCTCTGTCACCCCAGGCCTCAGGTCTGCACTCAAGCTTCCTCTTACATAAATAGCCACCCATCTCGTAACCGCTAGTCTAGGATTATACAGTATGATTGTTTTTAGTGTGTTGCGATGTCTGTTTAAGGAGGTTGCCTTTCAGTGGCAGAGAATAAAGATACATATGTCAAGAGAGTTACCCAGAACTAGTGAGAGAAGAAACCCTTTCTGCACCCAGCTCAGGGGGACCACAGAGCAAATCTGTCTGGGTGCCCTGAGTCACTGGGCCTCCTTCCCTTCTGTAACAGGGAAGGGAGCCAGTTTTCTCAAGGTAAAGAGCATGCCGGTGGAGAGGTGCTGTCACTTTATAATGGATTTTGTTTGTCAATATGGTTCACTCATTACTTTCATTTTCAGGTTTTCCATGAGAAAATCACAAACCAGTAAATAAAAAATAGATTAATTAGTAGAGAAGTGAAAGAGTGAATGACAGGGAAATCCCAGTAGACAGGTTAGAATGAAGAGCGCTTAAAGAAGCAAAACATCAGATAGCCAAAGCGATTGTCAAAACAAACTGGGTAGCAGAGTTCTCAGTGATTAAAACATGCGTGTGATATAATATCAGAAAAGGTCATGGAACAGGCCTGTGTTTGTCTTGGCACCAGTCAACACTAGGCATGAAGGTTCATTTTTGGGCCTGTAGCTATCTCACATTGATTTGTGTGCCAAGCAGAGGTCAAGTAACAATGCCAATGGTAGGTGTGGCCACTGCCCACACCATACCAGAACCATGGTTTTTCCATGGATTGTGGACATCACGTTGGCATCATGATCACAGTGAGGGTGTCCGGTCTGAATCTTCTAAATGTGCAAAAGCTGCAAGAGGTATCCTTTGCACACAATCTGGGCACAGTTCACACTTGCTGTAATGTGGTATTGAGTCTCCCCTCCTCCTCTTTGCATAGTACCCGAGAGATTCACAAATCATAGCTTTGAATTTGCTGTGGCCCATGTATCTTATTTGTTCTCCTGCAAGCTGAGGGACTTCTTAGAATGGAGCGTCCTGGGCCCCATCCCAGATACTCAGATTCAGAATGAGTGAATCAAGGCACACATGAACTTTCTCTTGAACATTTAGAATTGTGAGGATGCCTTCCAGGGATTGGCAAATTATTTTGCCAAGAAACATCTTGGAAAAGGGTTCTGTGAAAAACATTCTGGCAAATAGTACTGAAAAATACCTGCATGGTATGTATTTCAGCTTTGGTAGGCCTCTGTTGCAGTCATTCGACTCTGCACATAAAAACAGCCAGAGGACAAGACTTGAGTGAATGGCCACAGTTGTGTGCCAAAAAGACTGTTTGTAAAAACACACCCGACATTGCCAGGAGCCTAGAATCCCCAGTCTAGGAATGTAGACCTCTTACCTTTACAAATGAAGAAGCACAAAGAAGCAGAAATCTTGCCTGCTTGAATTACACGGGGCAGGAGAGCAGATTTTGCACTGATGTCTAATCTCCTGGGAGGACAGTCTCAGCATGTTTGGCAAACATGGCATGCTCCTTTCTCCATGGAAAGTGGAAGTGCCTGCAAGTGCAGATTCTCTTTCCCGTGACTGCAAACTGGAGGATTCTGAACTTGGTATTTTTAGGGGAAAAAGAACAGCCTTTTCCCAAACATGGGTTTCCAATCTGGCAGTATCAACAATGATTGTAAGAATTTTAATGAATGCATCTAGTTGACGTCTTCTCTGATAACTTTAGCAAAGCTGGAGAATAAAATCTGCTTAATTTCTTAGGAAAATCCTAATGCTTAGACAGCTTAGGGGAGCTTTGAGAGTTCAGTAAGAAAGTGAGAAGGCTAGAGGAATTTCCCAGAGTTAAGGGGACACTTAGAAATTATTTGATAAAATGTGCCTCCTTTAGAGAACTGGGAATGATCTGTTAGGGAGGGATTGGCAAAGAGAGAGAACTGTATCCTTTTGTCCTAGCCCAGACATTCCTTGACTGACTACCCAAGACAGAAGTTTCATTTTGACAAGTGTTTCTGGTTCCCCAAATCTGTGTCATGGTTCATGAGGTGTGGCTATGATGGAAAATGGGTAGCAGTCAAAGAGACATACAGGCAAGGTGACCTAGACTGGGCCTTTGTCTTCAAGGGGCCCACAGTTGAGTGGGGAACATCAGATTGTTTTTTTTTTTAAGTTAATGTTAGCTGTTGTAAGAAGAAGTTAAGATATGTGGTAATGCCTGTCTCCTATACTATCTGGTAGGCAACAGTGTATAGAGATTGGGTTATGTCTATGGTAACAACTAACAACAAATTAATAAATGCAAAGCAATGTTTTTCGAGACATGGTTCTTATGCCAAATGTATCGTTCACTGAGATGGCTTGCTAAATATGCAAGCTCTGGCAAAGTCAAATCGATGGGGAAAGCATCTTTTCAATAACTTGTGAAACAGTAGGCATCTTCATACAAAAAATCTAAAAAGGGACTTCATACTCTTCACAAAAATGAACTCGGAATGGGTCAGACATCTAGACAGGAAACAAAAATTTACAACATTAAGATAATATCTGAAAATATGGATAATCCTAAGTATAGCAATGATATAGATGCAGCATAAAAACCGTAATCTGTGAAACAAGAAATGGTTAAACTAGATTTTGTCTACATCACATGTATCTCCTCTATGAAAGACAATCAAGAGAACTAAAAGAGAAGTAAGTCACTGATGGGAAAAGAATATTTACAGAAAAATCTCACATAAAGGACAGTTAACCCAAAATATAGAAATCTCTTAACCTGCTACAGTAGCAACACAAACAATACTTTGATGGACACCCCACTCAAGAACATATACAGATGGTAAATAAGAATGTGAAAACAAGTTGCATACCACATCCATATATACAAATATGTGTATATTGCATCAGGGAAATGCAACATGTTGCAGCAGTAAGGTACCACTACAGGATGTTACACAGCCAGCATCAAATGTTAGCCAATATGCGAAGCCACGAGAACTGCCACTCCTCACTAGTGGGAAAGCAGTATGGTACAACCAGTTTAGAATACAGTGTGCTAGTTCCTTAGTGAACTAAACATATTCTTGCTGTCTTGTATAGTGTCCATGTCCTTTGGTATTTAGTCAAAGGAGCTGAACTTCCACATCCAGAGTTAGACAGGTTGTATGGCAGTAAAGTCCGTGATTAGGATCCGAGCACTCTACATAGGAGTGCCTCCTTCGAGTCCCAGCTGCTGTTCTTTTTTTTTTTTTTAAAGATTTATTATTGTTGGAAAGCCGGATATACAGAGAGGAGGAGAGACAGAGAGGAGGATCTTCCATCCGATGTTTCATTCCCCAAGTGAGCCGCAACAGGCCAATCCGATGCCAGGAACCTGGAACCTCTTCCAGATCTCCTACACGGATGCAGGGTCCCAAAGCTTTGGGCCGTCCTCAACTGCTTTCCCAGGCCACATGCAGGGAGCTGGATGAGAAGTGGAGCTGCCAGGATTAGAACCAGTGCCCTTATGGGATCCCGGGGCTTTCAAGGTGAGGACTTTAGCCTCTAGGCCACGCCACCGGGCCCTGTTCTTCTTTTGATCCAGCTTCTTGCTGATGTACATCCCGGAAGGCAGCAGATGATGGCCCCAGTGCCTTGATCCTTGTCACCTGAGTGAGCCAACCAGATTGCGTTCTGAGCTCCTGACTTCAGTCTGGCTTAGTCCTTGGCTGTTGCAGCCATCTGGGGAGTGAGCCAATGGATAGAAGCGCGCGCGCTTGCGCTCGCTCGCTCTCTCTCTCTCTCTCTCTCTCTCTCTCTCTTTCAAATACCATAAAAATGTTAAACATCTAAAAGAGACTAGAGACAAGGAGTTTCACCGCATAACCATTTTCTGTAATAGAAAGCTATGGCTACCTAGAAACCTGCACATGAATGCTTATAACAGATTTATTTATTATTGCCAAAACTTAGGTCCAACCAATATATCCTTTAATAGACAGCAGAATATAACTCAGAATGAAAAAAGACAGGGCTCCAAAGCCATGGAATGACACAGATGAAACATGCATGTGTATTTCTAGGTGAAGGAAGCTGCTTGAAAAGGCTCCCTTAATGTGTAATCTGCTAGGAAAGGCAAAGCTATGAGGACAGGGGGAAGATCCTTGGTTGTCTCCAGTGATTTGGACAGAGTTCAGCCTGGAAAAGGGTTTGAGCAGTAGAGTTCCCTGAGTGGTACCACAGTGGTAGAGACAGGGCACTTCAAATTTGCACAAGTGGGTGTACCACTGGGATCCTCATGAGATTAGGGGCTCTGAGTGATAATGCTGTCTGAAGACCATTTCATCAGGTGTGACAAAATCAATACCCGGGTGTTATGTGTTGGTGATTGGACAGGCTACACATATGTAGGGAAATCTCTATTTGCCCATTTTTGCTGTAAACCTCAAAACTAAAGTCTGTAAAAATTTAGTTCTTAGGCTTCAGGAAAGCAGTTATTTTCATTAAGGAAATTTGCAAGGGCCTGGGATGCTGTCTTCTAATGACCTGCCCAGGAATTCTGATGCCCACTAGCATACAGGAATCATGAAGAGAGCCTGAAATTAGCATTTAGAGTTGACAGGGGGTTATGCATGAGACTCTTAAATAGAACCGATAGTCATGCTGAGGAGTTTTGACTTTATGGTCTATAAAGGGGCCAAGAAGGAAAATGGCAAGTTCAAAATGTTGTTTGGAGATTAGTTTGCCAGCTGTGAACAGAAAACCATTTCACACATCCAGGAAGCACAAGCCGGGATTAAATGCTAACAGGCATGTGAGAGTCATGAGAAGTGCCTGGCACCGAGGAAGTGGGTAGTGTCTTAGTTACAGTATTTTCTCTCAAGTCGAAGCCATAGCGATGAGGGCTGAGATGAAGGGGCATGCCAGCTTCCTGCCTATGGACAGGGATGTTAGTAAGTGGACAGTTTTGCAGTTCTGTTTCATTGTTTGTTCCCTGTCACTTTGTGTTCAGTAGAATTTAAAGGAGATCCTTACTATCACAACAATAGAAATTATATTGGATTTTAGCAAAGGATTGGAGGTGGTAAGATCTGGATGTAAATTATAGAAATTCAAGTATTACCCCCTTCCCATTTAGTATATCCTATTTTTAACAAAAGCTACCCATTTTTACATTGTGATAATACTTTCTTGTTAAAAAGGTTTGTTTATTTATTTACTTGAAAGGCAAAGTTAAGGAAAGGCAGAGAGATCTTCCATTCACTGGTTCACTCTTTAATGGTTACAATGGCTAGGGATGGGTCAGGTCAAAGTTAGACACCTGAAATTCCATCTAGGTTGCCCACATGGGTGCATGAACATCCTGCATTACTCTGTCTGGCACATTAAAAGGCATCTGGATTGTGGTGCAGCAGCTGAAACTGGAACCAAGTCCGGTATGAAATGCCAATCTAGCAGGTGGTGGCCTAACTCACTACACCACGACACAGGCCCCAAGAGACTATCTTATTGAGGGGTCCTTTTTACTACTCTGCTAGCAGCCACAATAAAGAAGCCTTCCCATCCCAGCTCCACAGCTGAACCCAGCAGGAGGCTTTTCTCCATGCTGTGTCTCATGAACCCAGGCACTTTCTGTCCTGTGGCTCTGTTGTCCTCTAGCCTACAGATTGTTCTTGCATGTCCCAGCTCAGAGCATCACCAGGGAACTTCCTGGAAAACAGGTGCTCAGACTTCCCTCAGAGCTGCTGACTGTGGAGCCCTGATATGGAGCCAGGCAGGCTGCACTTTCCAAACCTCAAGAAGTTACTGTGCAACCTACCTTTGAGAAGTCCTTTCTATCCCTGCTGCTTGCCTGAGAGGGCCCAAGAGGGGCACAGGCCACTTTCCTTTCCATTGCATTAGCCACACCTACTTTAAGGCAGGCTGGGATCAGCTCTTTGAGTATCCAAAGAGAAAGTAAAAATACCAGGTTGTAAAGAGCTTGTAGCAGAGCTTGTTTTCCCACCTGAAGCTATACCTCATTCACAGAGTGACTGTGAAAGTCCAATGAGAAAATGCGTCCTTGGGCCCTGGCTCAGAAGGACTTCCCAATGAATGTTAGTCCCCACGCATATGACTCTAAGACCCTGAGATGAACAAGAGATAAGGGCACTTTCATCATTTAGCATGGTCCAGGTCTTTTCTATCCTTGCAAGAACACAGCCAGATACATCTGCTCACCATTCAGCTCTAGCAGGTGCACCTTGCTAGTATTAAGACAGCATTGAACAAGACATTCCTATCTCAAAGGTACTTTATAGAAAAAGGATCATGGGGTCTCATTTCACCCCTTCTTTGCATAGGAGAGACTCCAAGCTTTGGGAAAAACTGTCAGTGGTTCCTCTACTGCTGTGGTGGCTGTGGCAGGTGGCTTGACAGTCCTGTGCTGTGCTGTGGGCAGGTGACCGTCTAAGGCTAATGGAGGTGAGGATCTGCTGAGGCCTGAAGAGGGAGGTAGAGAAAGACCCTGACATTGAATGTGTCTGTGTGCTGTTTCTCACTTTGTCAAGGGAAGCTAAGAAAAGGAATCTAAAACAAACTGACTCACATGGTGCCATTGTAGAGCCAGATGAGCTAAGCTCAGGAACACAGGCACAGTGGCTGTGGTGTGCAGTGACATTCATCTGAACAATTTGCATATTTCACTGCTGTGCTGATGCAAGGCATATGACACATAAGCCTCTTTGAATAAGAGCTTGTTGGCTGCATCTGTGGGGAAAGCCCACATCTCCATGACAATTAGATCTATGTCCCAGATTTTATCATCAGGGAGCTGGGAGAACCTACATGGAAAGTGGTAGGTTCCAGGAGGAATGCAAGGTTCCTTTATCCAAGGCTCCTTCATTGCCATTCAGTGTTCTTGGGGAGTTGGGAAATGATAGCTGGACACAACACCATGGAGTTCAAGGTGTTCCATTGAAAGTCCCCTACTGTGGTTCTAGACATACTGGCGTGCTGCTTGCCCTTAACAGTAGACACAATCCTTGTTCAAAAATACAGAAGAGCTATTTAATTTCAGCAAAAAGGATCAATGGTTGCCCATATCGTAAAACCACGAGATCCAACTGAAAGTAATGAGGCCCCCTCATTCTAGAATGTTAAAATGGCTGTTGTGATTTGTTGAGCACTTGCTGAGTTGCAAAGTTCTATACCTGTAACTTTGTGACTATCTGTTCATTTACCAGCCTTCCAGTTGATCAGGGGGCAATTGTGTCTCCTATACTAACACTGTTCTTTTTTCCCCTTATTCTTTAATCTAGCCTGTGGAACTTTTTAAAAAGCTTTAGCTAATAGATTATACCAACTCATCCTTACCTGATGACTCAGGCTATGCTGAGTTTCTAATTAAACCCTCACACAAACATTGGATGTTATTGTCTTGAAATCTCTATGAAAAGCCAGAGCACAAAGTAGTGAGATAGCTTAGCCAAGGCAGCACAGCCAGCGAGTGGTAGAGCATGGGCTGGGATCCACAGAAGAGCTCTGTTACCACGTCTGCATGGCCTCGAGTTTCTGATGTAAGACTCCTGGCATGGGTAGTATTTTCTGAAGTCCTGTATGGTAACACAGAGTTCACACTGGAACTCTGCTTGAAGGGACTGGGCGTGGGTAAGTCTTGCTCTTCCTATCAGTTATCCAAATGGGGCCATATTGGGCCTGCCTTGGCAAATCTAAGGAAGATATAGGGAAACTGACACCAACACAAAGCTTCTCCTTATTCATGGGGACTGGGGTTGGGGATCTGGTTTTTCTCTGAACAGCTCAGTAAACAGTGATTATCATTCCAGCAAAGTCCTTAAAGCTACCCTGGGCAGCTGCTACGTGTGTCACAGTTTCTGGATTGCTGGAAGTGGATTTGAAGATGAGGCAGTAGGTGCAGCATAGTAGCCAAGAACATAACTGTGGTGGCACAGAACACTGATTTTTGCATCCTGATTTCATCACTTGCCAGCTGGAATAACTTGACCAAATCCCTGAACTTCTGTGACCCTTGGTGTCAGACTGCGATGATCCCAATCACTCCTTTGAATGGTAGTGTTGTGGACACTTTGGAGGTGCAAGAATTTGTGCCAAACATGCAGTAAGCTCTCAGTTTGTGTAAGTAGGGCTGGTTAGGGTAAAGGAGCTGGAACCACTGGAGTGAGAACAGTGACAGCGAGAGATGTCCTAGGTGGACGTCTTCAGATGGATGGGAGTGAACAGATTCCAAGTGATGAGGTATGGCCTTGGCTTGGGGCACAGACAGCACAGGGAACCTGAAGTGAAGCCATACATGTCCCCAGAAGCCAGCAGAGCCTGGTGGCTGTTTTTCTGACTGGAGACATGCGTGAACACAGTTACCACATCCCCCGTCAAAGCTCTTGGGTCCTCTGTCCTTCTTCCTGACTTGGTATCCTCCTTGTTCTTGTCCCTTGGTTTCATCAACAAATCTTTTTTGTGACTTAACTTTGAGGCTTAGGTCAACTCTGACTGCATCTGCCTTGGTTAACCAATCTCTGACCCAGAAGCACACTTAGCCAGTCCACTTGGCCAGTGTCGTTGGGATAGCCATCGGCCCAACTTCAGTGCGCATGGCAGGGATGGGATTGTGGAGTAAAATAGTCAGCAGAAATGGATCTGCTGATGAGAATCAGGGCAGTAGGACCAGGGATGGGATTGTAACTTGGGACTCCAGCCCTTGGGATAGCTCAGAGAGAACATAATGGGTCTGACATTTCTTTCTTGGAATTTCTTCCATGTTAACAGGCAGGTGCCAGGACAGCTCTGACATGCAATAGCTGGAATAAGCCTCATCCAGTGTAACCAGTGCTAAGGTTGTCATCTGAATTATGGTGGGGTCAACACCAGGCCAGCAAGTCATGCCAGTCTGGCTCCACTCAGGGGGAGAAGTGGGAAGAACATTGGCCTTGAAGTTAATGAAATTCTCAGTTCCATTTCCTGGTTACTGTGGAGTCTTGCACAAGTTTCTTTCAATTCCTCCAAGACTCAGTCCCTCAGGTTCAACTGGAGACACTGTCTGGACCCCCATTCCTAGAGCTGATGGAGTCACCTTGTCCAAAGTTGTTGCAAGATCATATGTCATACATCAGAACCTGACAAATGAGCATTCATGTTCCATCTGGCTTTAGGCTCTTAATATACAGCACCAAAATTCCAGACTCCAAAAAACACAACACAGAGGCATGTCTGTCTGTAAGGCTGGCAGGGCTGACATGGCAGGCTTTTTGGTGGCATCAAAGGGGACTCGGTGCCTTGGGTTGTTTGACTCTATCCTCAGCTCTCATATCTCTCCCTAAGGCTATGGTATTGTCCTATGGGATGGATCCTGGAAGCCTCACCCGCCAAATACAGCCCTCTTGTTCCTGCCTCTTGACCATGCGCTTAGAATTCACTCACCTGCAGTGTCCTTCCCCTGCATAGTCAGCTGGATCCTCTCAGGTCAGAGGGCCCTTTCACATCAAAAGCCATTGATGTGTCAGTCTACACTGTATTAGTCTACCTAGCCATCCCCTGACCTGGTTCAGCCAGCTGAGATAACGAGCTCCTTAAACATGAGAATATTGTCTGCCAACGCTTCTGTACCGCCACGGACCTCCACCCGGGGCCTGGCATTTAGCAGTGTCCACTGTCTGCAGGATGAGTGGCTGTTTGAATGAATGGGCACATCCTGATCATTTGCCATGCATATCCTCAGTGTTTGTGTCCTGAGTCCTGTGCCCTGTGAGACACTGAGTTGCTAGTAGGTTCACCATGCTCCACTAGAGAACATTTTAGGAGCTGCTTTTGTAGTGATTGCTGATAATTAAAATAATACAGGTATTTTTTTCATTTAAATATCTGTGTAGGCAAATACTTTTAAGCTGTAATGAATTAATGCTTATTCTAATGTTTTAAAAGCATTGAAAGTTGTACAAGTGTCAGTGGACCCAATACCCAATTTGGGAAATAAAATATTTGGGGCAATAAAGTAGAATCCGCTAGAGTACTGCCTGACCCCATACCCTGACTCAGGTTAAGCTGCTTTGCAGTGATAGCTGTGTTCTGTGGAATGTCTCTCTCACGTGCATTTGGTACACAGGGAAAAGATGGGGTGGTAAGGACGGGTCGTATTAATATAGGATTACATGCAATTGTTTTTTAACATTTAGTATTTTGTTTATCATAGAATTTTATTTTTTTAGATTTTAAATATTGAATTAAATATTTCTCATTGCTAAGCTCTTTAGTACTCTAAGTTTATCTTAAGAATTTCATTGCTATAACTCATTTCACACAATTGAGGTGCATAATTCAATATTTTGAAAAATTATGTTTATAGAATTATGTAAGAAAATCAGATTTAGGTCTTTTATCATCCTGGACTGAAACATACACTCTTTGAGTAGCACTCGTTCTTCCCCCAACCAGAGGTACTCACTGAACTGAAGTCTATAGATCTCCCTGTTGTGGACGTTCCCGTAAGTGGGACTACGCAGTGTGAAAACAGTAGCTATCCTCTTACATCTGCCTTTTTCCCTGAGTGTGGCTTCAGAGTTCCTCCATATTGTAGTGCTTCATCCCCTTTTATGAGAACTGTCTGTTGTATAAGGATATAGCAGTCCCCTGGGGACTGGCACTGTTCTTTCCTCTGTTTCAGTTATCTGCAGTCAACTGTAGGAACACACACAGTGCAGCACAATCAAATATTCAGAGACCCCCACATGCTGTAAGCACATGAGGTAGGTTGACTGCCTTATGCACATAGACATGGCATCTTTGGAGAAGAGAAGGACTTTATTTGAAGACCAGCAGAGAAACAGGAAGTAGAACTCAGGTATCCCCCAGTCCTCCACCACAGGGCTGGTGGTGTGGAGAACGTGTTATGCTTGTAGGAAAAGCTGAGTAGAGCCTGATGAGGCAGATGCTCTTTCGAGAGTCTCGGAGTCATCCACTAGTGGTGACGCTTGGCAAGACAGGCTGTCATCTTGTTCTGGTACTGCTTGTTTATGTTCCCATTCACTCAGGTCTCCAATTGCTTAGTCGGGCCTAACTTGTGCACATGGCCAGCTGGGATGCCTGACTCTGTCTACTCCTTGGACCTGTGTAGCTGTGTCCTTAGCAGCTCTCCTTAAGAAAGCAGGAACTTGAAACTATTGTGTGACCACATCCATTGTTACAACACAAGGCAGGAACATTTCAGGAAAGGGATAGTGAAAAACAGGGTGGGTTTTGAGCTTGGGAGTCTTGGGGAAAAAAACCTGATACAGGGACAGTCTTGTTCTATTTTATTATTAGTGTTTGCTTCTTCCAATATGTAACTTAATTACATATATAATATATAATTATAGATTAATATATTTATATATAATTATAGATATAACATTTTATAGAATATATATTTATTATAGAATATATATTACTTATATAAATGTATATTTATATATTATATGTTATGTTATATATGGATATATAAATTTATTCCATTATACATATTATATATTATATAACATTTATATCTATAATTATGTATTATATAAATTATATATATATATAAAATACATATTTTATATATATATATATGAAAAAACAGGAGAAAGAGGATTTTTTGTTAGCCACACTTTCAAGCGTATACTAGGAACTTTGGGGACTATTTTCCCCATGCATAAGGGGGGCCTACTCTACCCCAGATTGTTTATATATTTATCAATTGGTATTCATTTTAGTGGTGTCTCCATGTGGGGCTGTTATAACTAATGCTGCTACAAGCATTCATGTACAAGAATCCCCTGAAATGTTGTGCCCAGAGAGTGTTATCATTATGCCATCCTAGTCCTAACCCTGTTAGCACAAAGGAAGCATATCATTCCCTGTCCTAGATGTAGACCAGTAGAGTAGCCTGATCCCCAAGCAGGAAGTTGGCATGAGAATACAGGAGCTCTGCAGGTGCAGCCTGCAAACAGCAAGCTGCACAGTGTTGGGCAGCAAGGTCACAGACCCTCCTGCTGGCTGTCTCCACTGCAGCTGTTCCCTACTGTGCCACCCACATCTGCTGCTGCCAGCTTGGGCCCATGTGCTTGCCACCCACTCATCCTGTCACCCACCTCCTTCCTGAAGCAAGCAGAGGGAAGACTGCCTATTGCTCTTCTCCTCCAGGCTTTATGAAACTCGTCAGCACCACTGAAACCTGCTGGAGAGCTGGAGATGCAGAAGTGGTCCACAAGGGAACAAACAGTGTTGAGGATGTGGGTGCACATGTGCACGGAGGATGGGACAACTCCATGGAATCGTGCATGTTCCTTAGCAGAATATACTGTTGTTCTGCTGAGTGTGGCAAGGGCCATGATTGGGATAGGAGATTCAGGCATGTGTGTGCCATGGAACATGAAGATGAGAGGATGAGGCAAATTGGTTATCAGGTAGAAAAACAGTACCTCATAAAAGAAACTCGCTCCCTTAATTTTCTAAATTTTCTCCAGATTGAAGCTGAATTATCTGAATATTTCCAAGTTCAAGTCCTCATTCTGTCTCTGGCCATCTTAGCATAGATGTAAATCTTAGGGCCATTAAGGAATGGTGAGTCAATTTCTATTAGAGTTAATGAACATGTTCTGGAAATGGCTGATGATAATGGTTGGCCAACATGGTAACTAACCACTTCTAACGAGTTGATTTTATTTTGTTTGAATTATATGTCAAACATTAAAGAATAAATGAATAAGAAGATGGGTGTGTGGTTGGATAGACTCAGGGAGGGAGGGAAAGAGCGAGGAAGAGATGGATGGATGGATGGATGGATGGATGGATGGATGGATGGATGGATGGATGGATGGAGGAGGAGGTGGAGGCAGAAATGAAGGTTCCAAGAGGATACTATTTCATTCTAACTGCTAATCCTACCAAGGATGGGTGGGAGGAAATTGGAAAAATTCCATAGTGTGCAGCAAGAAAATAGTTAAAAGTCCTTCTCATTATCAGAAGGAATTTTACAGACACTGCTTACCCTAGCCACCCACTTCCAAGCATGCGTCAGATCCCCACCTGGCCAGACATTCACTTGTTTTCTCTCTTAACCAGTTAGATTATTCTCCGTGGCAGTTACCACACTCTGACATAATGTGGATGTATGGCTCATTACTTTCAATTCTCATACTTACATTGGAAGAAAAGCTCCTTGGGATGGAATTTTCCCCTCTCTGTTCATAGCTGTCTGTTCAGCTCAAAGACAAAAAAAAAAATGTTCAGTAAATAACAGTTGAGTGAATTGTTATCTTCATTTCTGTGGGAAGGGATGGCATGAACATTTTATCCCCGCAGTTCAAGCAGAAGAAAATACACATGAGAGTATCTTACATTTTGTGTGACTTTGTAACTGGGGAAGGAAACTCAGCTGAGGTTACTGGTCAAATTGAAGCAAGTTTGGTTCCTGGCTGTGAATTTCGGCAACTGAAAGTTTGATAGTGATTGTGTTCAATCTTTAATTCAATATGGAGAGTGTTTCCACCTCACTACTACATCTTTAGTCTAAACTCAGGGCTTCTCATATTATTTAAACTTTAAAAACTGAATTTCTATGTTTTCTGATTTCAGGGTATAAGCCTTATACCGCTTAGATTAAATTTATTCCTGTTATTCTTATTTATAATGAATCAAATCATACTCTTGATTCTTAGAAATTTCTTGATAGTGTGTAAAAATATGGTTGATTTTTGAATGACATCCTTGTGTCCCCCAATTTTATGGAACTCACTCGTTTCTTAGATCACACCTTGGGATTCTCTATGCACAAGAATGTGTCAGTTGCAAACAGATAAGGTTCGCTTCTGTTTTTCTAATTCACAGGCTTTTGACTCCTGTGTCTTGCCTGGCTCTCCCAGGTAGAAATTCTAAAATGATGGATAGAAACGGTGAGAGCAGACGAACTTGTCTGATCATTCCGCTCTTCAGTCTTCTGTGAAGTACAACACTGGCTATGGATTTTTTTCAGGTGACTTTAATCAGGATGAAGACATTCCTTTTTAGTTTTCTCTCATGGCAGGTGTTAGAGTTTCACCTGTGTGTCCATTGAGATAGTCATACAAGCTTGTTTTTTTACTTTTATCAGAAAAATCTATCCCATTGGTTGGTTTTACATACTGCATCAGTCTTGTATTACTGGGAGAACCCTACTGGAGCAGAAATCAACAACTATAAAGTTCTCCAAGTACTTTTTTACTGTATTTCATAAATATGTGCTGTTTTATTTTCATGTGCTTTAACTCGTTTCTACTCTAGCTTGTGATTACATCTTGGCTCCACTTAGTTATTTGAGATTGTATTAATTTCCTTATATTTACTCTCAGAATTACTTGTATTGATCCCTCATTTTGTTGCCTTGTGATTAGAGACCATATTGTGTATGATGTCAATCCTTTGAAATTTTGGAAACTTGTTTTATGGCCCAGCATATGGTGTTTCCTGGGAAATGTTCCATGTGTACTTGAGAATGTGTGTTCTGTTGTTGGGAGGCATGTTCTACAGATGTCTGTCAGGTCCAGTTGGCTTTCCCTGTTATGTAAGTCTTCTGGTTTGTTGTTGATCTTCCATCTAGTTATTCTGACAAGTACTAAGTACAGTGTATTGAAATCTGCAGTGATCTTTACAGAATTGTGTGTTCTTCCTTCTGTTCGTTCCTTTTTGCTTTTGTATTTTGGAGTTATATTCCTAATTACATTTGTAAGTGTACTTAAGAAAGTTCATGCAATAATTGAATTAAAAGTTAAATATATATTGATGCAAAACTATTTTAAAATTTATTCATATGAAGTCCTTAGAAAATTCATGGAGGTATGTATCATGAAAAAACTATGAATTGGATTTTTTTCAGCACCAAAATACACTTTTTAAATTTCGTTTTCATAAACATCTTGAAGTTAACTGCTAATAGTTTTATGTCTTTCTGATTATAGAATCATTTCTCATAAATTGGTCTTCTTTGTATCTAATAGGTTCTTGTGTTAAAGTCTACTTTGACTAAGATTAATACAGCAAACCAGCTCTCTATTGGTTGTTATTTTACGATATGTCTTTTTCTACATAAAACAGATAAGTTACTGTGTAATTTATAATGCCATTGATTTTTCTCTAATTAGATTTTAGCCATTTTTTGAAGATTGTAAGAAACTTCTTAAGTTATGATTTTTCTGGTTAAAATCCATACCACTTGAATTTCAACAGTTAAAAAACCCTGTGCTGTGCGTGGCACCATGTGCTCCCCAGGCCTTTGTGTGGCTGTCGCCAAGCCAGTGACATCTTTGTGCATTGCATATCCACAAACATAGATTAACGACGATTGTGGAGGTTGTATTTAAAATCAGTTACAGAAAAAAATGTAACCAAAAATGCATGTGCATGTATTTCATATTGAACCTGTATAATTGCTTTTATCAGTGTCATTTTTAATCTGTGTAGGTTTGATTTACTGTCTAGTATCCTGATCTTTTAGTATTTCTAATAGGACAGAGCTACAGATACAAAAACCTCTTTAAAAAATCTGCAACTGTCTTAATATCTCTGTGCCTTTTGAAGTTCGGTATTTCTGAATATAAGATTCTTAGTTGACAACATTTTTTTTTTGTCGTTAACTCTGTCATCCTACTCTCATCTGACCTCCACAGTCGGATGAAATCAGAAAATAAAGAAGCAATCAACTTATTATTGAGGTTCACTCGTGCATTAGAAGTTGCTTCTCTTGCTGCTTTCAACATTCCTTCTTTTTGATTGCTGAGAGTTTGATTATGAACTAACAATCTGCAATTCACTGAAATTATCCACTTGGACTTCGTTGAGCCTCTTCGAGATACTAATTTTTAAGATTGAATCTCCAAAGTTCAGTGACAGCTCTTCAAATACTTTTCTTCCCCGTTCTCTCCACTCCTGTCCCTCGAGGACTCTTACCATACATGTTTTGGTGTACTTGATGGTGAATGGATCTCAGAGATTGTCTGTTTTCTTAACTTCTATCTTCTCTGTTACCTGGATTAGAAAATTTCACTGGACCCATTTTCATTAGGCCTTTGCTGTCTTCTACTGGATCTACAATGAGGTTGAGTTTCTCTGCAAAGTTTCCATTCTATGTAGTGTCCTTTACTAATTCAGTGTTCTGTTTATGTGTACATTCCATCTCTGAAGGTGGACACGAAGGCCAGCAGCTCAGCTGCTAATCAAGATGACTGCATCCCACTTTGGAGACCCAGTTCTGGCTGCTGACTCCAGCTTGATGAGAGGTGGTGGTCACGGCTCAGGTCGTTGTGTTTCTGCCACTCAGCTGGAGCCTAACTTTGGTCTTGTGCACATTTGAGAAGTGAACTTGTAGGTGAGAGTGCTCTCTTTCCCAAGTATTTAGTGAATTCTCTTTATTGATGGCCTCTAGCTAGTGAGACATTGTTTCAGCATTTCTTTATTTTGTACACAGTTTCTTTTAGACTTCCCAAGCAGATTTTAAAACAGCTGGCTTAATTTCCAGAGTCACTAGAGAATTTTATTTGTATCATTATTGCTTTTATCAAAGAGAGGGCATTCCAATTATGGTGTCTTTATCATCCCTGAACAGTTTTATTATTCAGTCTTTTTTTTCTGAAATCTTTCTTTCTCCTTCCTTCCTTCCTTTCTTCCTTCCTTCCTCTCTTTCTTTCTCTCTTTTTCTCTTTCTTTCTTTGGAAGGTAGCATTACAGAGAGAGAGAAAGAGGAATAGATAGAATAAGATCTTCCATTCATTGGTTCACATCCCAAGGGCCACAACAGCCAGAGCTGAGCTGGTCTGTAGTCAGGAAACAGAAGATTCTTCCGTATCTCTGCTATGGATGCAGGATCCTAAGCACTTGGGTTATCCTCCAATGCATTCCTAGGCACATTAACAGAGAGCTGGCTCTAAAGTGGAGCATCCAGATCTCAAATGGGCACCGAAGTACTTACAGCCCTCATGTGATGTGGCAAAAGCTACAATAGACATTTACACTGATGGTCACATGCAACAGCTCTGTGGTTGTGGCAGCATTCTAAGGAGAAAGATTAATTTACCTCATGTCACGCAGTATCTATATGCTTTTTTCCAAGCCTTTAAACAGTGTTTAAAATGTTTGTTATATATGTTATTTTAAAGACAAAGTGGTGGGGGGAGGGGTTGCGGTATAGTATCTCTTCTACTGATTCATACCCTAAATATTTTCAACAGCTAGGATTGGGCCAGGTCAAAACTGCGAGGCAGGAATGTGGTCTAGGTCTCCCACACAGATGTCAGGGGCCTGATACTGTCACCTGCTGCCTGCTTATTCACATCAGGGAAAGTTGTGATCTGGCCCACATGTGGCACTGGGAATCAAAGCCAAGCTTGGCGATGTTATGTATAACATGTTATGTTTTGAATGTTATATGTTGTGTATAAACTAAAATTGAAGTATAGGTGAGGTGGTCACAGAAGGTGGCTGGGAACCCGCATTTACTTTTAACATATTGGTTACTCATTACTATGTCAATTAATTCCATAATGATATAAATTTTTGCTGATGGTATGTTGGAGCTTTCAATTGACTGGGATGATACTCTGCTGGCTCTGTCATCAGACCAGAGAGAGTATACCTAAGAAGCCGTTGAACTTGACGGGACAATAAGATACTGGACTCTATGTCTGGTATACGCTTGCAATGGGGAAATCTCAACTGAACTTGAGCTGTGGTTATGCAGCAAGGTGAAGGAATCCACCATGGTGGGAGGGTTTGGGGAGGGGTGGGGAGAACCCAAGTATCTATGTAACTGTGTCACATAATACAATGTAATTACTGAAGTTAAATAATAAATAATTAAAAAAAAAAAACAAAGCCAAGCTTGGGATATGGGCATCCCAAGCAGAGCTTGTATTGTTAGTCTGTTATGCTCACTCCACAGTTAACTTCTTAGTTGGCCAAGTGAGTAGTATTTAAAATTGCTGATTTATTCCACAAGGGCCACCAACTTTATAACATACAGCCAACAATGTTTGTGCATAAGTGGTACTGGGAAGAGGCCACTTCTGGTCTTTCCATGTGTCTCTCACACATCACTGAATACATGAAACCCTGAAAGCCATATTCTGATGTACTTGGTCTATGTTGTGTACAGTGAATCTGTGTCTTTTAAAAAGCTGCATTTGTTTATTTGAAAGGAAGAATTAGAGACAGGGAGGGAAGGTGGGCAGGAAAGGGAAGAATGGAGAGAGGGTGAAAGAGGGAGAGAGAAAATGAGTGAGTGAGTGAATGAATGAAAGAATGAATTGAGCTGTATGATTCAGTGGTCCACTTTCCAGATGATTGTGACAGCCAGGCCTGAGCCAGGCTGAAGCCAGGAGTCATGAACTCCATCCAGGTTTCCCACATATACTTGAGCCATTATCCTTTGTCTTCCCGATGCACTAGGAGGAACCTGACTCAGAAACAGAGCTGCCAGGACTCAGTGCGGCTCTCTGTTGTGGGGTACAGATGACACAGCAGCTTAGCTGGCTGTACCACAGCACCCATTCTGACAACATGCATTGACCATCCTTTTAGTATTGAGATCTTGAAGCTTTGGAGCTTTCATCTCCAAGAGCCCAACCCCTGAATCTTCTTGGTAGAAAATAGCTGCAGTCTGCCGTCTGTACCTGGGCTATTTATTCTCCTGAACTTTAGAATGTAGGTCACTAAGGAAGCCTGTGGGATTTGCTCAAGGAGCTTTAGAAAAGAAGTCCATCTTCTGTGGTGAATTTTTGGGAGGGTCTGTCTGAAGGCCAGGAATAGATGGAGGAAATTTCCAGGTCATTGTAAAATCAATCATGGTTGGATTCTCTGGGAGCTGGACATTATTAGTGACGAAGAAGGGGAAGCCAAGAGAAAATGATTACAAAACTGAGTGGTAGTAGCTACAAAGCATACAGGCGTTGGTGCTTACTAAACATAGCAAGTGCTTTGTAAAGCCCTTTCTGTAATACCACCAAGCCAAGAAGGAGGCAAGGGAGGGTATAAAGCAGGGAAAGTGGGGCAGGGATAGAAGGTTGATGTATGTGCTAAATGGCCCCTGGGACAGGAGATCATGTCTATACTTAGAGACTAAGTCCATATCCTGCACAGTTTATGTTGACTAGTGGCGTAATATTCCTCTGTTGTTTTTTGTAGAGTTATAGGAAAACCTCAGAACCCACTGGAGTACCTGGCCCCCAAAAGATGTGCAGTTGCACCAGTTCTTGTTATTACTGGACACTTGACTGATAATCCTTAGTGTTGTTTGTTCTCCTAACTGGATAATTAAAGCCCCAGAAGCTCTGTTTAAGGGCAAGAGCCAGACTCAGAGCCAGGAGAGGAGGAGCCATGCCATGTAGTCTGCTGTGGGAATGAGCTCCACACTGGGCTGGAAGGAAAGCTTGTGAAGAGTGGGTGGAATTTTATGTCCCTTAGCTCAAGGCTTCCTGCACAGAATACCTTCCGTAAAAATGTGTCCATGTTTGAATGAGTGATGGACAAATTTGGGGAATGGATGTGGAGGTGACTCCTCTCTGAAGAAGTGGCAAGGCACAAACATCCTACTCAGTGCTGAGATGCAGAGTGTCTCGTACAAATTCATGACAAAAACGAAAGTGAGAGCTGGGAAGTTGAATTTTTCTAAGTTTTGGTTTATTTGAAAGCCAGAGAGAGAGAGAATGAATGGGAATGAGAAAGAATGAGAATGGAAGAGACACAGAAAGAGATCTTGGATCCAGTAGTTCCCTGAATGGCCACAATGGCCAGCTTTGGGTCAAATCAAAGGCAAGAGTGCAGAACTCCATCCACGTCTCCCTCCTGGGTGACAGAGCCCATGTGCTTGAGCCAGCCTTCACTACTTTCTCGGGCACATGCACAGGGGGCTGAATTGGGGGCAGCTGTGAGTTGTGTTGAACTCATATAGAATGCCAGTGTCACAGGCAGTGGCCCAAGCAGCGGTCCCCACCCTGAAGGTGGTGCTTTACCTGAGCATGGCCAGCCTCTGTGAGTGACAGAGGATGTTGGAGAGAGAGGTGTTAGCCTAACAGTTAAGATGCCCTCATCTCACCATGGAGCCCTGAGGTTCAATTCCTGGCTCTGGCTCCTGACTCCAACTTCCTGCTTATGCAGATCCCAGGATGCAGTGACAACAGATAAGTAGGTGGATTCCTGCCACCTGTGAAGAACTCAACCTTGAGTTCCAATCTCCTGATTCCTGTCTGGCACAGCCCGGATGGTCATGGGTGTTTGAGGAGTGAGCCAGATGATGGAAGCCCATTCTTTTGCTGTCAAATAAAGTAAGTGGGTATGTAGGTATGATGGGTTGTTGGATGGATGGATGGATGGATGGATATGTAGGTAGGTAGGTAGTAGATAGATAGATCAAATTTTTAAAAGAGCTTAGGATCTGTCACAGTATGCTGAGGAGTGTTTCCAGGGACCTTGAGTGTCTCAGGGGTAGATGATACAATATGACTGTGGTCTTTGGCATTAAGAGATTGCAAGGAATACACTTGCTCTGAGGGCTTTGCTGATGAAAGGGTCCTGTGGAACTGCCCGAGAAATATCCAAAAGACGGTATTTGTCTAATGTCTTTCGGAGGAAAGGAACAGTTGTATCTATCTTTCCTGATCGTAGCAGATAATAGAACAGAGCAGTCCATGGAAAGATCCAGGTAGAAGTACCTCTGTTCAGGCAGAATTTGTAAGATTCCACTGCACTTGATGTGGGAAGAATCCTCATTGTGCCTGGGGCACCTGCTATCTATCTCTAACCACATTTCTGGGCATTCTCTTGGCCATTTTTTTTGCTGGAGGCCATGGTTCAGGAAGGACTTGAGGTCAGCCATAATGATACATTAAATATTAACCATTAATATTAGGAAGCCAGAAAGGAAAACCAAGATGGGAACCCAAAGAAAAACCAAAGTGGGAGCCAGGAGTGAGCCTATTGCAAGCAATATACTTTCCCCAGATGGGTATAGGTTGGCTTTCTACCTTAAAAGCTAGCGACACAATAGCAGGGACTTGATCAGGAACCTAAAGTACCTTGCTCAGAAGAGACCACAAAAGCAAATTAAGTGATGACTCAGAAAAACTATTGCCATCCAGGAATTCCCCCAGGAGCCTTCTTGTCAAAGGATATTATGTGGATATAATGTATGTGAGCTCCCAAAACACTTGTGGAGTGGGCATCCTGACAATAGTTGGAAGTTTTGCCACTTTTTCTACTATGTATCTTTGATACTTGTCGCTCACCCCCACACCATTCAAGGAACAAGGACAGGACAGTAGATTGGGGTGTGGGAGGGGAGGGCAGTAGGATGTGTGCGGGTATAGCAAACGCATCTTTTTATTGCTATCTGATCTGTTCCTGGGTTGATGCCTGGCGGAGTTGAGAAGTGGCATTTCACAATGTCCTCTCTGTCTCTCTGTCTTCTAGAGAGCTGACATGGTGATCTCATCCCCTGTGCCCCTGGAGAGGGGCTACTGGCCTTCCCTGGGCAGGAGCAGCCCATGCCCAGAACTCCCTGCTGTAAATGAGTGTCTCAGTCCCAGCCCAACTCAGTCTTTGGAAGAAGAACTGACTCAGTCACCTCAGAGATGATTTTTATGAGCTGTTTGCATTCCTCTGCAGCTAGGCCATTAAACCACACTTTAAGGTAGCTTCAACCTTATTTCATCTCAGACACTTAACACTGGATGAAATATTGAGGATGCATTATGTCCCCACACAGTTTGAAATTATGAACACACTATTTGTTGTGTAGCTAGTGAACTTAGTAGGTCTAAGCACATGGCCCTTCTGTGGAGGATGCACTGTAGGCTTCAATTTCTCTTTCTCAAATTGATGAGACTCTCAGCTGGGTGAGACCAGGGACTCAGTTGGAAGTGTCCAGATTCTCTGGTTCTTTGTCCTTTTTCAGTCGTCGTCCTTGTGTTGCCTTTTATTGGCCATCCTCAACTGGACACAGAGTCTACTATCTGGCTGGGTTAGGGGTTGGGCTCACTCCTGTTGGGGGTGGAGGGAGGGACTTCCACACATTGGGTGTGTGGGAGTGAAAAGACCAGCAGTGTGTTGGGTGCTGCTATCACAAGAAGTGTCTCAGCACATCCTGCTGGCATGGGAGGTGTCTCTTCACCTTGTCCATCATAGTAAATGAAGAACTCAGAGTAGGCCAAGGTGGGTCATGAGCTCCACCTAGAGGCTGATGTTAGGAATCAGCACTCTGGATGCCTGGGTGATGTTCATTGGAAATGCTGTAAGCTGAGGTCACTAACGCTGCTAGCAAGGATATTCATACATTCATTCATGCACTTATTTGGAAAGAGAACTCTATCTTGTCTGTATTCTCTTTATAGACAAAAGCTTGGGAGCAGCTGACTTGATGAAATTATTTCCTAACGTCTCGCCAGCACTCTTCTCTGGAATAGCTACTACAAGAAGACAAGTGGAAAGTGTTTTCTGACACCCAGACCCTTATTGTTGAGACATGCAGTTCCTGGAGATGCAGTGTTATGTAGTGGTTAGCAGAACAGGCTGTGAAGGCAGGTACCTGCCTCTTTCTGGCTGTGTGACTTTGGTTGTGTTTACTGTCTCTGATTCCAGCCTCTATATTGCAGAGACAGTAGCAGCATGCCTTCCTCCTAGCATCATGGATAGAATTAAATGAGTTAAAATTCCCAGATCGCAGCCCAGGAAACCAGAAACTACAGATGTCTTTTACTTGGCACACTGTTTTTGCCTATACATTCTACAGCGCTAACTAGCCTGAGGGTTACTTTGTCTTTCAATGTTGGCACTCTTGGGACCCCCTGCGCATGCCCATTCTGGTTCTGTGGAGTCATTCTTACACAGGAGTGACTTGAACAGGTGCTGCGATCTTGTGGCAGTGATTCTGGTAACAAGTGCATGTGGAGTGGCTGACAGGCAGGGAGTATGTGCAGCATGAACACACTGTGGAAGGGGGTGATTCACATGCCAGGGTGGGTTGTCTTCAAGAGCTCGTCTCACTATACCTAGAATACCATGCAATTCCAAGCTTTTAAAAATGTGTTTATGTGAAAGTCGAGTTAGAGAAAAGGGGAATTCGCGTCTGCTGGTTCACTCCCCACATGGCCACAGTACCTGAGGCTGAACTGGGCTCAGGAGCCAAGTTCTACTTCTAGGTCTCTAACAAGGGCTTAGAGCCCGAGGGATTATGGATCAGAAGTGGAGCAGCCAGGACACAATTCAGCACCTATTTGCAAACATGCCTATGCTTGAACTGTGAGCTGAGAGGTTGGTAGAATGGGTTAGGAGAGCTGGAGTTGATGGAAGGCCTTGCAAGCAGATGGCATGGCACAAAGGCCAGAGGGCATGGGAGTACAGGCTGCCTGCGTTAGATGATCTGATGTAAAGGCATGTCAAGGCAAAGATGCAGACTGTGGCCATCCATCAGTGTTTCCAGCTTCTGTGGAGAGAGAGAACAAATGAACATGGGACATTATCACGGCAGCCATCAGGCTTGGCTAAGCAAAGAAATTGCTCCTTGCTTGCTAAATTGTGATTTAAAGCGTTGTTTACCTTCCCAGCCTCACAGCAGCCTCATAAAAGCAGCAAACGCCCCAACCATACCCTGAAGAGGCCTGCTCCAGCTGCACGTAGCTCTGCAACCCTCCCATTTCCGCTAACTTTATAGCTGTTTCATAAATCTACTGCTTTGGGCACTTTTCTCCTATGTTTCCTCACTCCTGTCAAGAAATGGTTTATTGGAAATATCCCATCTGGCTGTTTTGAAGCAATTATTTCTTTCCTTTTCAAGTTTATTTAAATCCCCGCTGCCCATGGCCAAAGGGCTCAGGGCATTTTCACAGAATTGGAAAATAGGATAGAGTCCATCTACAGTTGGCTTCTTGACTCCCTTAACATAACTGAGGGCTCCTGGCCATGCCCTACATAGAAAACTGGGCATGCCCTGAACTCTCAAGGTCAGTGCATTGGGAAAGAAACATCCAGAAAGGCTGTTAGTCTCTGTGTCTGAATTCTAGAGGAATCCTGTGACTGTTTATTCATGCCTTCATCAACTACTTATTGAGAATTTTGCATATAGGAGATATTTGGTAAGGATATATGATCTCTGAGGCACAGGTTTAGACTCAAATCACAAGAAACCCACAATGCCTCAAAGGAGCAAATGGTAGTTTCCTGGCAAAGCAAGTGCAAGGAAGCAGTAACGTGTATGCTAGAGATGAACTAGATAAAATGTGGCTGATTTCTGATTCAGAATAAATAGTACGCTGTAGTTAGAAATTGCAAAGTGATCTTTTTGTTCTGATACACTTAAATTTCTCAGACTTGCATTTAATAGGAAAATAAAGCAAGCACGATGCAATCATGGGATAGACACTTGGAAATCAGTATCAACTTCATGACTTAGAAGACAAGTGTGGAGGCCACTGAGATTTTTCTTGGTGGAAAAGAGACCGTTAAAATATTGAATATTACCTGCCTTTTTATTTTTAAAGATTCATTTATTTATTTGAGACCAAAGTGACAGGGAGAGGGAGGGAGAGACAGAGACACACACATGCAGAGGTGGCAGATATCTTCCACCTGCAAATTCACTCCCCAAATGTCAGCCAGCTCTGGGGTCCGGGCCAGCCCTAAGCCAGGAGCTAGAAATCCCGTCTAGTAGGCAGAGACCCATTAGTGGACCATCTTCCGTGACACGTTAGCAGAGCGCTGGATTGGAAAGAGAGCATTCGGGACTTGAATCCCTAATGAGGATGCCGGTGTCATAAATGGCAGTTTAACTTATGGTGATACACATTGGCCTATCTAGCTTTAAAAAAAAAAAGATTTTTTTTTTTTATTGGAAAGTCAGATATACAGAGAGAAGAGACAGAGGAAGATCTTCCATATCTGATGAGTCACTCCCCAAGCAGCCACAACAGCTGGAGCTGCGCTGATCAGAAAGCCAGGAATCTGGAGCCTTTCTAGATCACCCACGTGGGTGCAGGATCCCAAGGCTTTGGGCCGTCCTCGACTGCTTTTCCAGGCCACAAGCAGGGAGTTGGATGGGAAGCGAGGCCGCCAGAATATGAACCGGTGTCCATATGGGATCCCGGGGCTTTCAAGGCAAAGACTTTAGCCACTAAACTACAGGGCTGGGTCTTTTCTAACTTTTTAAATCAATAAATGTATCGGTGTAACACTTGTCTATTTAGAGAGCACTGCTACATGCAGCATCAACTGCATGTGTAGGCTGCAAACATGATAGAAAAGGACAGCGTGTGAGAGGAAGGGAAGCATTTCTGCAGGAGAGCACGTTTGGATGGGGCTTGGACAAGTGCCTAGGAGTTGCTTAGAATGCTGAAACTGAGGCTTGCAGATAGGAATGCATCGCAGGTGAAGGCACGAGAGTGGCGGATATGGCTTAGATCCTGAACAGCCTGGGACCCATGGAAGAAGACCACAATGAGGAGAGGTTAAAGGGCCTTAAACCAGAGCTGCGCTAAGCTTTGCTTTCTCATGTTGTAGGTCCTCCTAGAGCACTTCTGAAGTTTGGCCAGCTCAGGTGTTGAAGCTCCAGGCTCAGATAGTGTAAACTGAATCAGAGCAGTGTGGGAAACACTTGCATAGAGTTCTTTCTACACGAATGCCCCTCTTCTACCATCTCTTTGAGCTCTTGCATCTACCCTGTGGGCAGAGGACGTGGAAGGAAATACAGTCCCCTGAAAAGAGTCCCGGAAATTCACTTCTTCCCCCATGTTGTTTCCAGTGGACAGGTATGAATTACAATTTACATCCCACAAAAGCATTTAAGATGTTAAGAGTGTGCATATAGGGACTGCAGTTATACAAATAAACATACTAAAATGCCCACCAAGAAACGCTAGTGTGATAGGGTGGCGGAGTGGTGGGTAGCATTTCATCTTTTCATTTGGCAAATTTATGTGCTGCGGTTATGTTGCCTTAATTTTTTAAAAATCTACTTTCATAAATAATGAAAAGTATCTTACCTTTTTTCTCAAGGCCCCAGAATTGCCAGTGAGCAATTGTGGGATGGCCTGGGCATGAATTAGAGAAGCCCTGTGTCTCACAGCTTCTGTGTGCTTGATGAGAGACCAGCTCATGTCTGTTCCACGGGATTCCATTTGGGGTGCCAGACCTGATCCCAGTGTCCATGTGTAGTGGCAGCAGCTGGGTGGTTACAAATACAGATTTATCCCAGTTCATGTTTCCAGAAAGCAAACTGAGAAATGGGATGCCAGATATTACTGAGTCACATTTTGCCTTTTCAATTTTTAAAAATTTTTTTCTAATGAAGTGGATGGAATGGGCTTTATAGAGCTGCGGGTTAATCCACTGTGAAGCAGCCATTTGGGACAGCTACGTCCCATATCTGAATGCTTGGTTATACCTGCGTCTGATCCAGCTCCCTGCTGTTGCACCTGAGAGGCAGCAGGTGTTGGGCTCAGACCCCTGTGGTTACATGAAAGACCTGGATGAAGCTCCTTACTCTGCCTTTGACTTGATTCAGGCCTGGCCATGCAGCCATTTGAGGATTGAGCCAGCAAAAGGAACTCTGTTTCTCAGTCTCTCTTTCGTTGCTTCTTCCCTGTCTTTCAAAGACATGCATGTATGCGTGTGTGTGTGTATATATATATATGAAATATTTCACTTGGTAATATATTCTTAGTAGCTCTCATCTACCACTTGCCATGACTCCTCCTTCCCCTCTTTCCCTCCCTCTTTTCTCTTTCCGTCTTTATAAAAATCAAAGCAAGCCTCCAAGCTCTGAACAGTCTCCTTTTCTATTCACTGTACTTATTTCTTCTAATTCTCACCCATGCGTGGCTAGCAATTGTATAACGTCTCCCTTTGAACATAAATATGACTGTATCTTCTATGCTAAAATATAATTCAGGCTTAGGAAAGATAGATTATTGTGGATCCGGGAGTTGAATGAATATGGAGAATTCTTCAAACATTCTGAATATTTGTGTGTCTGATCCTGACCAGTTCTGTCACTGGTTGCTGTGTAGGTGACATCCAGGACAGTTACCTTTCTGCTAAATGGCAGCATTGCTTCTGGCATCTGTAAATGGTCCTAGCCACTGATCTTTCCCCAGCTTCCTGAAAAGGCAGGTATGTGTGCAGAATTGAGGAAGGGCACAGCCCAGCTTGGGCAGCCAGTGCTTTCAGGAATGGAACCTGAATGCAAATCTAGGGAAAGGAAGGCATAGGGGCCAGCGAGCAGTTATTGAGTATGCCTGTATACTATACCTTGAACTTCTCATTGCTTGCAGTGAAATTCAGGTTCAGGGAGGTGAAGCCATTTACCCAAGGCCACACATAGCCATTACATAGGGAATCAGGATCTGAAACAGAGTTTCTGTGACTCCAGAGCCAACACTCTTCCCATGAAACACCCCTGGTGTATCTGAACTGCATTCCAATCCAGTCTTCAGGGAGATGTGCAAACAGAATGACATTTTATGTCCTCCTTGCTCCACCCCCCACAAGCTGAGTTCCTTCAGAGAGCTGCAAGCGTTGTGTTTGTGCCTCCAAGCCTTTGCCATGTCTTTTCCTGGAATTCTCTTCCCTGCTCCCTTTCTACCCAGTTTGCTTGCCAAATTAGTGTCACAGTCATGTCATGGGTCTGTCACATCCTCCAGGATGCTGTGGGGCACTATTCCAGCCCACATTTCTTTTCCATTTCTGAGAGTTTCATGATAAAACCAGGAATTCATTACTAGATATGTGAGATGATGTCATATGTTATGCCTAGGAATTCCAGTCCTGGCTCTGTCACTGGTTAGCTTTCTACATCTAAGCGAGCTTCTTAACCATTGAGAGGCTCCACTTGCTCAGCTGTAGAATGGGGTTAGCATTGTAAATTCATAATTTACCAGTGTAAAACAGGTGCATTCCTCAGAGGCTTGTGTCTTTCTCCCATCCTGATACCTGTGACCCCCTGCCATCTGAGTTGCATCTCTGAAGGGATTCAATGAATTTACTTCCCATATACGCATTTGAAGACAACTCCTAACCCCCAGTGTGAAACAGAGGTGGGATGTTGGGGCAGAGCCCAAGGCTAGTCTAAGTTCTAGTCTGTCTAAGATGCATGCTACCTAGATCTACCTCCTGGTTCTGTACCTGTGAGACTCAGAAAATGAGATTTGTATTGTGGTGCAGTGGATTCTGCTGATGCTTGCAAAGTTGGCATCCCATATCACAGTATGTTTTGAGTCCTCACTGCTCTGTTTGTCATCCAGTTCCCTCCTGTTGCACATGGAAGGCAATGAATGATGACATGAATACTTGGGGCCCTGCTATGTGTGGTGAAGGTGAAGACTGAGCTCCAGGCTTCTGACGTCAGTCTGACCCAGCCCTGGCCGTTGTTGACATTTGGAGAGGGAACCAGGAGATGGAAGATGTATCTCTTTGTGTCTCTGTCTCCCTCCCATACCCCGTCACTCTACCTTTCAAATAAATGTTTTGGTTTTTTATATCAGAAATTGAGGTCTCCTCTCCAGTATTTCAGAATGATTACAAGTGAGAACAAGCATGGTTCTTCTATTCCTCAGAGAAGAGCAGCATTAGCCATTGCAGTGACCCTGGGGATACTAACGCAGAAATAGCTCATTGTTCATTCAGTGGTTTGGTGCCTGCCATGTTGCTAGCACTGTCCTGAGTGCTGCAGACGCAGCAGCCAATGAAATAGCAGAAAATGGAATTTTTGATTATGCATTTTTAACATAAGTACAAAACTGCTTCCACCATCTTGTCAGTCAGTAAATGTCAACTGCTAGCAATGAAATTGAACAGTTCAGGGCTTAAACTGGCATTGAGAAAGATCCAGGTTCAAAGCCTAGCTCTGGCATTTTGTGGTTAAATGGCTTTTGGCAGATCTTGGGGATATTTTTATCGTGGATGAGGCAAGAGGCTAGGTTGTCAGTATGTTATGGATGGTCCATAGATATTGGTGACCCATCTAACTTCTAAACAAGGTGGGCATGACTTCTGCCCCCATACCATCCCCATAATTCCTTTCTCAAAGTCCTATACACAGGGAATAGTAAATAAATGTCTGTTGGTCAATTGGTAAAAATTGTTAAAGAGAAGCAAATAGATGCATTCCCAGGTCAGTAAATGTCATTTTTCCATGCACGGAGTCTTTGCCATTCTGTGTAACTCAGGTAGGTCTTTCCCACTAATGAGTGCTGAGAAGAATGAGCAGAGTGTACTTCCTGCCTCAGAAGACTTCTTTCGTTTCCATTAAGAGGCTGTGCAGAAGCAGGTAATTCTTGAGCAAATGGATGTCTCCTTGGTCTACCTACATTTGAGTTAGTTTCTGATTCCCCCTTCAGTTTCCACATCTGTGGAAAGTGGGAATAACCTTTTTCTTCACCCACTTAGTGTTTTTCTAAGGACACAGGAGGGTGGTGCATAATAATACAATAATGTGATGATTTTGGAAAGTTGTTCCATAGGAGGATTATACATTGTATTCCTGAGGACAGTGGCCAATTCTCAGGCCATTCCTCGGCTGTGTGACCTGGGACAAATTATTTCACTGACTCTGTCTCCTCACATATAAAATGGTTAATAAGACAGTTATGGTTATACCATCACACTATTAGGAGAATTAAATCAGTTGCTTTCATTTAATGCAATAAGTGAAATCCCTAATACAATATCTGATCCATAAAGGAGGCTCGTGCACTAATTTGCATATTCTCTATTTTGTTTGTTCAGAGAGCCCACTAATATACCATGCACAAAGCTGGGTAGTTGAATACCTCAATGACAAAATCTGACAACTGCGTATACCCATGTGGAGAGGTGATGCCAGGGCCACTGTAATCGGTCAAGGGTTCACAGACTTTCTGTGGTGTTTCTGACAATGCAGTTGCCTGTTTGGGGATTTCTGGGATTAGGGAAAGAAAATGATAGAGGGTAGGGGTGGCTGGGCTTAAAATCATGGCATGTGGTCACTGGGTGTGCTACCAGCTATGGTCATCCTCTGAATCTGTGTGTCACCATTGAGTGACCAGGGCTTGGTCATGAGGACAGCAGTCCTGCTCAATTTCCCAGCCCACCTGGAAAATGGACAGTAGACTCAAGTTGCAAAATTCCCTTTAGAATTAAAACATTTATAAATAATAAAATTAATATCAGAAGTATGGCTTAAGTATTGTGTGAGAGTCTCAAAGACCATGACTGAGATGAAAGGGAAGAAAGGAATCACCAATTTTGTGTCAGTGATGTTTCTTTGTATTATGATATCAGACTTTTACAGAATCATTGACAACTTAAATATTGCTTTCCAAGCCTAGACAGTCTCAGAGGACTGAAAGGCTGTGTGCACGGTTGTTTGCCATTCACAGTGTATAGCTAAGAACAGCCATTTCTGCAATACAGACTGCAAGGCCTGTAATGCGTTTTTCTGCATTGGATCTAGAAATGGCCATCATGCAGTGTAGTTCAAATAGTTCAATTATTTGAGCCTCTCTTATATGGATGTTTCACTGCAAGCCATTGCAAGGTCACCCTTGTCATTGGCAAATTTTAGCACCAGGAATGATCTTGAAGGGCTTTGCAACATGTCAGTCGTGGTGCCAATACCCATACCTCTTGGGTAACAACATCTCTGCAGCTACCTCCTCTCTCAAAGTACTGTGAGTCTCATTTTGTCATTTCTTACATCATCAGCAGATCTCATGAAGTGCACTTTAATTCTCCAAGCAGTAACCTTAAAGATGCTTGCAGAAGTGTTAAATGCCTCCAGTCTCTCACTCAGCTTTTATTTATTCATGTGCTAGAACGCACTTGATTATATCTGCCTTTTTTTTAACTTGCCAAAGAGGGTGTGCTGCAGAAGCCATCAGTCCACGGAATCCATTGAAATGGAGGGTTGTGATACAGCATGGAGCAGCTTTAGTTTCCCCAGATTTCCCATGTCTGTCTCCATGTCAGAGTTTTTCTTCGCTCTGAAGGAATCTGAATCTCTAAATAGCATCATTTAAGGCATCTATGACTTCTGTTATACATTCTTCTCCTAATTAAAATTTTGCCTTTACTTCTGGTCCATCAATTAAGCAGTCTTTATGTAAGCTGTTCCATGAAGTATTCCGTTGTTTGCCCTGTCTTTCCCACCAGAGTCTTTTCTTGTTTCACCTAGTATGGTCAATAACAGTGGAGTAGGTGCTCAGCATCCTTTATCACATCTTTGTCTCTCCCTTCCCTTATTCATTTTGTTGTACTATGAACTTGTACATCAGGACCATATTCCCTGATGGACATAAATGGTTGGGCTGGTTGGAGATGGGCCCTAAACCCAAGCTAGGTCAGTAGATTCTTGTATTGAGAAACAAGTCTTGCATTTGATAGATGCCATCATCCACTTTCTGGGAGCTTAAGTGGTGAAGTATCTTGGAAAGCTATTAGCAGTCATGGTGCTTGACTCAGAGGAACTGGAGAGAGAAGTGCAAACAGAAAAAAGGAAAGAAGAACTACTGTTATACTCAAGAATGGAGAAGGAGAATGGCCAAGCCTGGTTCTGGTAATAATGTAGATCCAGCTCAGTAGTGTCGTTAGACACGTTAGCTTGGCTTTATTTTTGTTGTAATAATAAATTCCTTTTGTTCTAAAGTAGATTTAGTTTCTGTTATTGGTAATCAATAGATCTTAACTTTTCATATGTTTTCAGCAAACCACTCTACTTCCATTTCCTACACGTTTCAAGCAGGTCACACACATGCAATCTGTTTTCATGGTGAATGGATGGTGCTGCTGAGCCATAGTAAGTTTGTACAATTAGAGCCAGACTGAGTTGGAATCCATTGTGGCAGAACCTTACTCTGCTTTCTCTTCAGATGGCATGAATATTTCACATTGCTCATGGAAGAGTCTGGAGCCAGGTATACAGTTTCAGTACCTGATCCTGAACCTGCCTGGCTGCAATGAGAAGTGAAATCATGAGTTTGCATAGTGTAATAATGTAGTGCCAGCATCAGATGGGCTAATCTGAGTTTGTGCATGACACTAAGCATGACATCTCGCATGAAATGAGAACTCATGAGATGTGAGTGGAGCCATCATTGTGACCATCATTGCTATCCATTCCACTGTGCCACCAGGCTCCGTTTACTTTGTAAGGTTATTGTGGTTGAATTAGTTTTTCTTTGCAGTAGTGAAGTGTCACAAACTCACTCACTTAACAAAAGATCCATTTATTAGGTCCCAACTTCATCCCTTTGAAGTCTGAGCCTTCTGTGCAAGTTGTATAAGACCAGGCTGGATTCTCATCCAGATCCTAAATTCTCTTCCAAGTTCACCCAGGTTTCTGGAAGGCTGCAGCTCTGCATGCTAAGGGACTGAGGCTTCTGTTTCCAGCTGTCAGGGGCCATTACCAATGGCAGAGGCCGTATTCCCTGCCTTGTGGCCTTCTCCTCATCAGCAAGACTCTCACTCGCGCTGAAACCCTCTGATCCTTCAGATCTCTTACCCCATTGTGGCTGATCTCTCGACTCAGATTTAAACAGCACTTGTGATGACATCAGGCCACACACTCTCCGTGACTTAGCGTTCACTGCACCATTTTAAAGAAACGCTGTAGCAAGCATGAAGTCCATCACATCCTCAGGCCTTGGAAATCGGCCCGCGGCCTGTGCCTACGAAGATGGAAAGCATGTTAAGCTCTCAGCATGTGACTTGGTAAACGGCAGATCTTCACTGAATGCTGGCAATATTTTGTCATTTTTTGTTACTATCATCAATTTGACCTGTTCTCAACAAGGTTCCCATCTTTGCATTGTCGGCATCATATCTTTTTATTTGTTTTTGCTTAAAGGAGAAGGCATTTGAACCCCTACATGTTTCACAGACAGACCAGTTGTCTTGTGTGTTTGCACTGAATAAACCCATGGAGATCATATTTAAGTTGCATCTGTTAGGGAAACAATTATGCCTTAGGGAAGGATTTTCAAAATTTTCCTCTCCCAGGGAGATTTGAATCTTTCAAATGAGAATGATTTGCCCTTTGTTAGGATTCTGTAGCTGGGCTCAGAAAAGTCTTTCTATTGGTGATAGTGTTTAGCAAAGCTGAATCGATAACTCAACTCTTTCTGGTTTTTCTCAGTGCCATTGCCATGTTAGTGTAGGCAGGAGATAGAGGAGAAATTGATTTTTTCCAAAGCCCTATCCATGGGTTTTTTCCTGATACTGGGTCATAGAGAGCTGTGAATAAGTCCAGCACAAAACCCACTTGTTCCATGACCACACGCCAAGAGAGATCGCCTGATGGTGACTCATAAACCCATACATCAGAAGCCTTCAGACAAGGTCAAGTGCCCTAAGAAGTAAACAGAGTGATGTTATTAACCATAGCTTAGAGATGCTTATCTACTCTGATGGATCAAGGCAAGACTTTTGAGGGAAGTGACATCTGAATGATGGATGAAACGTTCAGCCCTTCAGAGATAAGCAGAGGATTCTAGGCCACAGTGTTGAGTAAATGTAGACAGTGTCAGAGACATGCAAAGAAATTGCGAGTTTCTATGGCATGTTCAAGATATTACTGGCACAGAGTGAGCAAGGAGGGAAAGCTGCAGGTCAGGAAGATGGTGTGTGGGTGGAGACTGATCTCTCAGGGTTTTGTAGGACATCTGGAGAACTACCTGCTTCTCCAGGTGATGTGTGAGGGCCGTGGTGGGAGCTGACTGCATCTTTATACTTTCATGTGATGTCTGTAGGCTGCCTAGAGTGTCTTTTCTAAAGCAGTAATTCACACATCACACAGTTCGCCAGCAAAACGAGTGGTTTCAATATCATCACAAGTTGTACAACCATCACCATTAGATCTGCCTGCCTTTTTAAAATGATGGTAGATGCCTGTGCTGTGCAAGATGAACTGTGGCAGGGGAAACAAAGAAGCCCCTATAGTGAGTGGTCCAGGTGAGGCTGGGGCAGGGTGTGGTGACTGGACCAGGGGAGCAGTCATCACAGTTTCCAGTTAAGCTCAAGCTGTGGGTCTGGCCAATCCCACACTGATGTATCAGTTACTAGCTGATTAACTGGGGATAAATTGCTTAAATGGTCTGAGCCTCAGCTTTCCAATATGGAAAATGAAAGTAGGAATATCAGCCTCATGTTTTGAAAATCATGATGTAAGGCATGTAAGATGTCTCTCAGCCTATCCAGGATGTACCATGTGTGCCCTGAATGTTCTTATGCTTTTTAAAAATTTTGTTTTAAAGATTTATTTATTTTTATTGGAAGGGCAGATTTGTAGAGAAAAGGCTCATCTGTTTGCTGATTCACTGCCCAAGTGTCCACAACAGCCAGAGTTGAACTGATCCAAAGTCAGGAGCCAGGAGCTTCCTCCAGGTCTCCCAAGGCCTTGGACTGTCCTCAACTACTTTCCTAGGCCACAGACAGGGAGCTGGATGGGAAATGGAGCAGGTGAGACACAAACTGGCACCTATATGGGATCCCGGCATTAGCAAGAGGAAGATTTAGCTCCTGAGCCATCACACCAAGCCCTTGTTCTTATCCTTTGAGGTCTCCAGCTTCAGTCTTCTCACCTCCCTGACCCTCTATCCACCATCAAAACACAACCCCACCTTGGGGTCCTCTCAGGAGCTCTGTGCAGGCTTCCTCTGAGCCAATCCCAAACCTAGAAAAAGTCCTTTGGAAGAATGTTTGTCTCTCCACCTGTTATGAGAGAAAAAAAAAATACAGTTGATGGAGATAAGTGAGCACAGCCATGACTCCTTTGTCACCAAACTTCATGGTCCTGTGAAAAGTAGAAACACTTCAAGATTTCTTTTTCCGGTTTCCAAAAGGAGGACTTTTTGAGATTCAGCTTAGTGAGACATGGATATGGGATCCTGTGGGGACCACCAATAGCTGTCTAAATGCAGTTATTTGTGATATGGCTCGTACACAAGCACAGTGTAGTGTCATCGCCAGAAATGGCCCTGAGCAGCATCAGGCTATGTGCGCATCAGGAAACGGCACAAGATGTCACCTCCAGCTGTAGGATCGCTGTACATCCTGGCTTGTCCAGGTCTGTTTTCTATTTTATCTATGGCTCCAACCCAATTATCATTGGCTCCACCTGTCACCATCTAAAGTGCTCTAGTTCAGGCAATAGGTTATTTAGCAACTTGATTTATTCACTTCCTTGCTTTTCCCACAGCTCAAATTAGACTTTTTGCTTTATTGCTTCTGTTGACTTACTGAGGGTGCTGGCTCCTGACAAATGAAGAGTAATTTGAAAGTCTTCAAGGGAGATTATTTTTTTTCTTTATTAAAGGAATTTTTAGTTGCTTGTTTAGTTTGAAACTCTAAAGTCAACATAATATGTGATGGCTGCACTAACATATATATATATGTGTGTGTGTATATATATATATATATAAAATCTCCATGGAATCTAATTATATGTGTGTATTAACTTCCTATAAAATGTTAATAAAAGCAAAGAAACAAAAGAAAATGAAAGGTCCTGTTCAGGTCCTCTCTTAAACAGTGCAGAGGAGTGACGGATTTGTACAGGAGATGAAAGAAAGAAAACTAGGTGCGAGTCTGTGTTTCATCAGCTTTGGAAGTACAAGGAAGAAAGCAAACTTCCATTGATGCTCTTGGGACAGGCAGTCTAGATGATGTATTAGCTATGAGTCAATGCTAATGTTCAGGCTGTAGCTCAGAGATAACCCAAAACATCAGCTAAATGCACTGGGCACCCCCCCACACACACAGTAGAATAGCAAAGTGGAACTGGCACCTGTTCAGTAAACCTGGGACCACACATTTTCCATACCAGTCTCTGAACTGAAATATCTGTGAAGTGGACTAACAGACCATGGAGTAGAAAGTCAAGGAAAATGAAAACAAGACCAAAGTCTGGCTTCTAACAATCCAGCTCAAGTCATAGAATATGCTTTAGGTTGGTGTTTGGAACTGTTTTTGAAAATATGAGGTTTTTGTGTCAGGTGTAGCTTAGCTTCTAACTTGTGAATGGACTACTCTTCTTAGCTCAGCATGTGCCATGAGTGAATAGGATACCTTCGTGTGGCATGTAAAGGTCACCAATAAGATTGACCTCCTGGCCATAATTTGATTTTTCTTACCTAACAATATACACGAACAAGCTGACATTTGTTTGGCAGCTCAATGGCAAGGGCAATTTCTAAATCATTGATTTTATATTTCCCTCTTGTTAGTTACAGAAATCTGCATACTTTGAACACCTATACAAGACAAAAAAATCCTTCTAAAAAGAAAAGCCAGAAAACTTTCTCCTATGTTCTGTTGGCCAGGACATGACTATCCCAATAACAAGGGAAGCTGGGAATGGGAGACTGTTCTTAGGGAAATGATCTCCATTTGTAAGAAGAGAGAGTGAATGGTAGTGGCTGACTGAGCACATCTGCTACAAGGGTGCATTTCAGCCATGATTCTGTTGCCTGGACACTGTGCATTAAAAGCTGGGAATGTACATAGATTGAACAAGTGGTTGTTGTTTGCCCACCATGTTGGTTATTTAAAGGCAAGTAAGATAACTGCCGATGAATTTTAAATAATTTCTCTTTTCCATGTACATGTCATCTAGCGCCATGTTAAAGGCATAGTAGACAGTATGTGTGTGTGTGTGTGTGTGTGTGGAGAGAGAGAGAGAGAGAACAAACTCATGCACCTGATTAGAAAAAGAAGCGTAAAATGATTTTCTATCAAGTCCTGTAGTACGGATCCCCATGACTAAAAGGAATGACCAAAGGCATCAGTAGTACCTGGAAGGTGTCGGGCCCTACTCAATCCACTGCTTCAGTATCTGCCACTTAACAAGAACCCTTAGTGATATATGTGCCCACTGAAGATTGAGAAGCTAAGGGTGGCTTGCCCACATTTGCAAAAAACAAGATTATAAACTCGGACAAGAACCAGGGAGGGTTTCCTGTGCTATAGGAAATGAACATATTCCAAAGAGCCGTTTGTGGTTTAAATGTGGGTCTCTCCAGACCCTAGTTTGGTGACCTTGATCAACTATTTAATCTCGGATACTTTGTTATTTATCTTGGTATTGATTGGGGTATTAGTTGTTTCCAAAGGGAAGTTGTAAGGGATAGGATATCTATCCACAATACTGAACGTGTTGCTTGGTGAATTGTGGAAGTTCAATCAATGTGAATTTCTAAGCATATTCAAAATTAGATGTGTTGCTATCGGGGCTTAAGGTCACTAAAATGAAAGAGCAGGACAAAGCACTAACAAGCGTTATGACTTGGAGCCATTATGCACAGCAGTAATGAGGCCTGGAACATGACACAGAGTTGGGATCATTTCAGGCTGAGATCAGAAAATGTCATTTAAGTTAGGTGGCTTTAACAGCAGGCATTTGCTTGTATTTCTGGAGGCTAGGCATCCCCGATGGAGTTGCTAGCACCTTTGCTTTGAGGTGAGGACTCTCACTGGCCTCTAGATGGCCGCCCCATTGCTGTGTCCTCAAGTGACTTTTCTTCTGGATGTACATGGAAATGGAGTGATCACTTGCATGCATTCCTTTTATTTTATCTGTCCCATCCCTAATGATTTTATTTAGCTTTAATTCCCTCTGTAGGGTTCCTATATCCAAAACATTACAATGTTTTGGCTAAGGTTTCAGTATATTCGTTTGGGTCTGCGATTTCATCCATGAAAGGCTGAACATCACAAGCCAGGGCTGGAAGGCATCTATGAAGAGATCCACCTGTTTTAGTGTGTTCATTTCCCAACAAGTTACATGAACTTGGTGGCTTGAAACAACAGAAGTCCAGGCTGCTGCTGGCAGAGCTGTGCTCTCTCTGAGTGTTTGGTGGGAGAGTCCTTTGTCGGCCTTTCTGAGTGGTGGTGGTCACCTGCAGTCCTTGACATTCTGTGGCTTGCAATGCATCATTCTAGTCACGTGGATATTCTTTGTGTGTCTTCGTTGTGTCTTCCCTCTGTGCGTGTCTCCAAATTGACTGACTTAATAAGGTAGCATTTACATTGAATTAGAGTCCACACTAATGAGCGCATTATAACTCCCCTCTGTAAAGGCTTTCCAACCACAAAAGCTGCATTCTGAAGTGCTGGGGGTAGAGACCTCAACATATCTTCTTATAGGGAATCGACGAAAGAAGCAAGAGGAATTGGGCATTTCCTGAAGCTACAGGAAGCAACTCAATGCTATATATATATATGGTTGTAGAAAACGCCTATGAAAACATGCTTAAAAATATTCAATATTCATAGAAGTACAGAGGTTTCTTTAAAAACTAATGTAGGACAGAAAAAAGTCTCTTGTTCAGTTGACTGTAATATGAGCTAAACTACTCGGGTTCTGCAGAAACTTTCAAAATAACGTCAGGGAGACCCTCATGCATGGCAGGGAGGCACATTGTCAGATGTCGGATCTGATATGGTGGGAGGTTGGAGGTCTTTCCCCGCCACCCCCTGCCATCTCCAGCCTGTAACAGTTGCTGTCTCTTCCTCAGCAGTGACAACCTGAGAACATGGAAAAGGAATTTCAGATAATGTGTATGGGATTTTGTTTCCTCCAGAAGGAACTTTTTCTTGGAGGGTATGAAGCTGCTTTCATCTTATCCCAGGAAACTGAAGTAGTGACTATCAGGGCCCGGTGCAGTAGCCTAGTGGCTAAAGTCCTCACCTTGCATGCACTGGGATCGCCACTGGGCACCGGTTCTAATCCTGGCAGCCCCACTTCCCATCCAACTCCCTGCTTGTGGCCTGGGAAAGCAGTCGAGGATGGCCCAAAGTCTCGGGATCCTGCACCCATGTGTGAGACCCAGAAAGGATCCTGGCTCCTGACTTCTGATCGGCGCAGCTCTGGCGATTGTTGCCACTTGTGGGGTGAATCAAAGAATGGAAGATCTTCCTCTCTGTCTCTTCTCCTCTCTGTATATCTAACTTTGCAATAAAAATAAGTAAATCTTAAAAAAAAAAAAAGGAAGTAACTACCAGTTTACAAATGATGACTCTGTATCCTTTAGGGGTGTTTTCCACCAGGAGGTCTGAAAAAAGTCAAGTTGGATGCTGCCTGATTATTTCCACGGGTGACAGCCTTCGGGAGTAGCTGGAAGGGGTATTGGGTTCTGTCACCTGTAGATGGTGAGCTAAAACCTAGTATGACCCCCAGATAAACAAGCAGTTGCTTAAAGAGCTGGCTTTGCAGGTGGAAGTTGCCAACAGTAGCATTGAATAGAGAGTGCTCAGGCTCCATCCTGCCCTTGCTTCTCAGATCATACAGCCCTTCTGCATCTGGGAAAGATGACAATTACATGGATTGATGTATTTGTCAATTTCCTGTCCCCGTTCTCCTTGTTGGAGATTGTGGCGTATCAATAGGGGTTTAATGCATTCAGCCTAGGACTTCTCTCTACCTGTTATGCCTCATCTCAGAGGTGGGCGGGATGAGGAGGATGCTATATTTGGTCCCTTGCTTAGTTCAGATGCTTCTCAGCATTCTAATAAGCCCATTATAAATTGCAAATACCATAAATCGAAAGTGCATTTAATACCTCTAACCTACAAAACATCATAGCTTAGCCTGACCTACCTTAAATGTTCTCAGAACACTTAAATTCAGCGGTAATATAGCAAATAATGTATTGTAAATCATGCTATAATAAAATTGTATTTAGTTACTGAATACCAGTATCCAGAAAGCACTTTTGCCAGACTTCTCACCAACCCAGGCAGTCACAGCTGCGGCAGAAGCTTAATTGTGGCTGTTTCTGGGTTTCTGCTAACAGTGGTGGCTGCCTTCTCATCAGAGCTCTTCTGGAAACAGTGATCAGCTCTGCTTTGTCAGACCTGAGTTCAGTAGAGTTCAAAACACCCACCTTGGCCTTTTCATAGAAATGCTCATCCTCTGATTCCAAAGTACATGAACAGAGAGATGACTTTGTATTTCCCTAGCTTCTCTTTCCCCTCTCGGGAGCAGTCTTAAGTCCTACCTCCTGTAAGACTGTGTCCATCTTTGAGCAGAGAAATGTTTGTGTTTACTAATCAATCATCTTCAAACTTTCATGGAAAAAATAGGTGTTACACAAAAATCAGACCTGAGTTTCATTTCTTGCACCAAAGTGAACTCGGACGAACTTGTTGTAACATGAACAATATCTACTTTGAAGCACTAGGAAGGACAAGACATTAGATTGAAAAGAACCCCACTTACCTGGCAGGGGAGATACCATGATCATGAAAAGAACCCCTATCATTGTAACATGGGTTCTGCTAAAATTGAAGCAAAACCAAATATCAATTGTTTGATGGCCTTGAAGTGAAAGAAACAATGGTGAAATCAAACACTTAATGCAAAGTTAATGAAGGCAGTGGCCCCAAGGAGTCAGCATTTTCAAGCAGAAAAATAATTTTCAGTGGGATAAAATGTTATTGAAGATGAAGTCTGTAGTGGCCTACTATCCACACTTTGTCCTCAATTTGTGAGGAGAAAATTAATCTTGCTCATACCTTCATTGGCCTATCACCAATAGCAGTAATACCGTAGACAACTCCAGTAACCCAGCTTTGTAACATTCTGATGGAAAAGCTAAAGCTGAACTTGGGGTGCAATGGTTTTGGTACCAACCATCAGCTGCCAAGCAAAGCCAAGATTTCAAAGGAATTTTTAAACCAATGTGGTCAGGAATCTGAAGCATTCCTTTCAAGAGCTATAGCAGGGGAGGAAACACAGTCTCACAGTACAGTCCTGCTGACAGAGCATAATCAAAGCAGTGAGCATGAGATCTCAGTGAAGCAAAGGCAATCAACATGGAAGATCAAGACAGGAGATTTTAGGATGCTTGAGGCATTTTGCTTATTGACTTTCTGGAGATGCAAAGAATGATAGCATCTGCTTATTAGGGGAGTGTTTTGAGAAAGTTGGTTACAGCTTTAGGAGGAACTGTTGGGGGTGGTGAGGGGAAATGCTTCAGAGAGTCCTTCCCCACCATGACAGTACTCTGTTCATCCCTCCCACCAAACCAGGGCGATTTCCTGAAGTTGCAATGACATGTCCTTAAGCATCCACCTTGTGTTCCTAAGAGTCCTAATTTGGCTCCTTCTGTTTGCTCATTTCCTCATTTTAAATGCATCTTTAAAAGGCATCCATTTCCCCTCAGTTAATGATGTGAAAAGGACTACATTGACTGGTTAAATTCCCAGACCCTGCAATTTGTTAGGGATGGACTAAGTGGCTGATACCATCACTAACCTTAAGTGTCTTGAACTTGATGAAGATTACATGGACATATAAATTTCACATTCTAATTTTTATTCTTCAATTCCATTGTTGCATATAGTTTTTGAAGTCCATGGAGTTTACTTAAGTCTACTTTTTATTTAATCAACTCCAAAACCTTTTAGGATTCCTTCTTTCAAGGTCATTGCTATAACTCTTCCTATTTCCCTGCTTGGGAGTCTTCTTTTATCATTCAGATTGCATTAGATTCACTCTCACCAATAACTCTACAGTCATAATGGCTTGCCACATGGTTTTATTTCTTGGTTGCGGTGTGTGTTCTTAGTAGGTCAGTGTGGCCTTGTATGCTCCAGATGTATACACATTCTAGTGCTGAACTTAGACCTCAGAAGGAGCAGCCGCAAGGTGAGGCGTACTTCATAGTCGAGAGGAAAGAGACAGGATTTCTACCACAAAATGTACTTGTCTCTTGTGCTCACATTCCAGCAACTAAAGGAGGTTATGTGTATAAAAGTAAAGTTCGGGGACGCTGGGGGAGGAAAATGAAGTATTGCAAGACTCTGATTCCATGGGGAGCTAAGCAGGAGGACGGAGGGTTATAACATTACAGGATAACAGATGACCAGGAGTGGTGATGCATTATGCTATGTATATAGTAAAATATCTTGTAAAGCCAGTAATAATCATTAAGGTGGGGAAACAGACACCATCTTCTCATATCACGGAAGGCCAAGGTTAAGCAGCCATCAGCATGATCAGTGGGAGTCATTTAGTGAGCCCCAATTATGTACCAAACACTAGGCTGAGAATTTTGGAATGTTTTCTGTCATTTAAAACATTCATTTACCTACTACACGCCAGGCACTTTGTAAAGAGGTAAGTGAAGGGATGTGATTTTTTAGACAAATACTGAACTGGAATAAAATTGGCAAATGCTATAGGTTTGCAAAGTTAGAAGGCCTTTAAAAAATAGAGTTAACTGCTTGGAATGAAAAACAAACATCAAGACAAGGAATGAGAAATGTTGTTTCTTGGAGAAAATGTCTAGTCCTGTCTCTTGTTCATGTTTAATTCTCTGGGTCCATTGAAGTTATCACATGGCCGTCTCCCATCTGTGACTGAGTGGTTTTCTGTTGTGTCTTAATTTCTTAATCGATGCATCCATCCACAGGCACTCAGAGCATTAAGATCCAAATACATAAGGAATGTGCCCTTCCGTCTCCTTCCCTCCCTCCTGCCTGCGCCACTTCCTGTCGTCTTTCAGTCCTGTGTGCCTTTCCTCCTGAGTTTCCATCGCATAGACAAGAGTAAGCACAGCAGAGTTCATAGTAGAGTGGAAAGTTGAGACCAAGAGCTTTTGAGAGCTCAAAACTGCATCCAAATCAAGGTATTTGGGTTGGATGGGGACTAGAGAATTGCTTATTTTTCAGCTACTTAGGAAAAGGATTGTTCTGTTCCCGTTGACTCAATTACCATAATGAATCTAATTTGAACACTTTTGGGGAATATAGAGTGTAATAAAATGAGAAAACATTCCCTGTATTTGGTCCTTGAAGCTATAATGTGTCCTGCTGATTGACAAGCAGCCGCATCAGACCCCACTAATTCAGACCAATTACTTGGGAGGTCAGATGGAGTCAGTCAAGAGTGAGACAGGATGCTGGCTGAAGGACCAGGTCCTCCCTGTCAAGGGCTTGGAGACATTTAAGTCCGCACCCCCAAAGAGAGGCTACACAGCCATCAGCCTAAACCTGAGTTGCATAATTGACAAAATAAAAATTTAAGAGACTATTAGCCTTTTTTGTATTTGTGTATTTTAATGATGGCCTATGCCTTTTACTTTCAGGAGGCTGCAAATACAAATTTTAAATAATAAATGAAATACACCTGAAAACAAAATAAAATTCTCGAACTCAGACTCATCTTTAGATTTTAATCACTTAGTATTTTTTGATGTTTACTGAACATTTATTCAACACCTGGCATATGTTAGGCACATCTTGTAAAGGACTCAAAAGTTAGTAAGATCCCAGCCCTAAGTTAGGCGCTCAAAGCATGTGTGTACCTAAACTATCAGGATCCCCCCGGCTTTAGAATTTCAGATGAACCCAACCACATTTCAAGTACACTGTAGTTGTGCTCTGCAAGAGGGAGTTGCAGAAAGATGCATATTTAAGTGAGTTCTCCAGTTCCACACCCTCTGCACACTATAGTCAGATGTCATTGGTTACAGGAAACGTTTGTCATAGCTGTCGTTTCTTTCTTGCAGTGATTGTCATATCTAGGGACCCATGCTGCAGAACTAGCTGATCACTTTAATTAGAGCTAATAGGAAATGACAGCCCCACCTGGAAAATGTGCCAGACACAAATACAGCTCTGGGTGGCTTGCCTGCTCTGACGGGCTCCTGCAGATCTGTGTGCTTTGTCTGTATCTCCATGACTGTGTGTCTCACACGGGACTGTGGAGATTTGCATACCGACTTGACTCCCTGTGTGCGCAAGCCCACTGCGGGGCAGGGAGGCTTCCTCCCTCACCTCTGAATCCTCAGACCTGGCCCAATGTTTGGTCCCTAGTAGGTCTCTTAGAGTCCCCCTTCTTTCCTCCCCTCCTCTCTCTTTCTCCTCCATCCTCTCCTCCTTTTCTAATGAAAAACACATTCGTCATCATCTATAGTAGCTTTTTCATCTGTTTGTTGAGTGTATGTGAAGTTATGCATTTGGGAGTGGATGAATGAGTGAACAGAAAAGCGCTTTCACTCACCATATATCCTGTGGTGAGACAACCAGTAAGGCTCACCCTCACTTGATAGCTTTAGCTAAGCGCTTGTCAGTTTCCAGTTATTCCTGCACCCAATAGAGTGACTTCTCGTATCGAGTTGAATTAGTATGTTTTCTCTTTAAGTAATCTTACTAGGTTCTTACTCTCGCACGTTTGGTCTCATCTTAAGTAGTTCTGTCTGTGAAGTCCTATATCTGACAATGCTGTGAGATCAAGAGCTGATATGAGATTTCACACTTTTCAGGGAGCACGGTTTGCTAGCATGAACTTGGTAGCGGAGACTTTTGGCATATTGCTTCAATTGCAGTCACTGTCTCTTAAATGGGAGTTAACTTTAAACCTTAGAGGAATCTTGGTCTGGGAGGAAAGCAAACCAGCTGGGGACCCTTTGCTGATTCTGAGGACCTGCGTTTGCTGTGTCAGGCCCCCTCGTCTCACTTTGTCAGGTGCTGGATCGGTAGTTCTGTTGGTGGTGGTGGTGGCTTTGTCCAGAGAGGCTCGCATGTCCCGCACTGTCCCCAGGGCTTCAGATCTCCTGGACAATCTGCTTGTCTCACCTGTGCAAGTGCTGATGCAACCAGAGTCGGGACACCTCTGCTGTGCTGCCTGCCTGGGCAAATTGAGAGGAGGCAAGCCGGTGTGATGAGTATTTTGCTCTCAGATAGAAAATGACCTTGCCTAGAAGATATTAAAAAAGAAACAACTGGGGGTGGATGTGGGATGGAGAACCAAAATGTTGTTGCTTATAAAGAGGAGCATATGTACTGGAGAAAAAGACAGGGAACCCACAAACATCCAGCAAGGTCTTAGGGCTCTTGCCTGATGCATGGTTATCTTTGTAGGAGAAGTCAGGAACCCAGGCTTGACTTTCCTAGGATGCGTTTTCCTCACTGTTTGGCCAGGTGTTTTATTTTCTTTAACAATAAAATCTTGTAGTTACTTTTTCTGATTAAAGCTTGTGTTGACCCACAACGTGCACAGCAGATAAAAACATGCATGTTGTGTTTAAAGACGACTTGGGGTAGCGTGAAGGGGTTTGCAGCACATCTTTCTGGAAGGAAACTTAAGTTTTACAATGATATCATCAGATTTACCCATAAGAAGCCCATTGGATGAAAAGCATATTCAAAGGAGTCAGGTCATAGATTTACAGACCACATACAGAGGCAATTGCTGCACGCAAAGGGAAGTTCCGGGGGCTCCTGGGCAAATAGCACCAGGTTCCAGGGACATAGAAGAGGAAGTGAGTAGCTAGACTCCCTTGGGGACAAGTGGCTGCTGACCTGGCCCTGTGCCGTTGGCAATATAGCTTTTCAGCTGGATATGTCGCCAAGGCAAGAGGGAGAACTGACCCTATACAACAAATGAGGTAAGACTTGAACATGAGGAAGGCAGCAGCTCAGGGACTTGTTCATCCGGTCCTCTAGCCAGGGCATCCCCCCACCAGGAACTTTTCAGGCCCCATTCCAGGTTTGCTGAATCAAGCAAAATGCCTTTAGCAATGTCCCCAAGTAATACCTAAGCACGCTGGAGTTTGAGAAAACTGCTGATGTAGAAATGTCTTAGAGGTACATCAACTTACACCGAATCACCCTGAGTTCTGTTGGATGGCACTGACCGTGGCCGCAGCACTGTCGCTTTTAAACTGTTCTCAGCTACGCCAGAGATCCTGGTGCTCTTGTGAAAGATTAGAGGACTGAGGTGCTTGGGTTTAGAAATTGGCACCAGAATCAACATGGAAGGAAATAAAGGATGATGGAAATAGAACACATGTGTGCAAACGCCCCTGGGTTCTTCTATAATGAAGAAATGAGGACAAAAGGAAGGCTGCTGGGTCTCTGCTGTGTTTCTGGTATCCACACTCAGTTTCCACTTGTCTCTGTTCACTAGTAAGGAAGGTTTGTCACACCTGCTTTGGAGGTCATGAACAGATTTTCTTTCTAAGTTGACCATACCCAGGAGTATTTGTCACCATGTCTTAGTACTAGGAAACAGCGTGGATGACAGTTTAACCTGCCCTGGACCTGCTGCCTGTACAATGCTGAGTGGGCTGCAGAATCTGTTTTTCTCACCTGCACCATGGGAATTATAAAGCCTTACAGATGTTTGTGAGGTTAAATGAGGCATGAAAAAAGCCCAGTGCTTTTTTTGTAAATTCTCATTCTTTCCTCCTTTTTGTTCTGTGATTGTTTTCTATCATTATTAAATGATCCTTTTCTGTCCAAGATGGTAACTCCAATTACGAGATAGGGCTATTCATTTTTCAGGTGTCAATAAAAATTTACAATGCCCCTGTCATGTGCTTGATGCTGATTCTAATGCTTGGAATGGAGCGGAGCTGGGTTTGTTCACTTCTGTGTTTCTTACCCTACCTGGTGCTACTTTAAATGCTGGGAATGAAGAGCCTGGAGTTTATTATTTAAAAGGCAAAAGAACAGAGGCAGAGCAAAATCTCTCATTTGCTGATTCAGTCCCCCTAATGGCTACAGAGGCTGGAAATGGGTCAGACTGAAGCCAGGGACCTGCAACTCCACCTCGCGGTCCTCCATCTGTGTGTCCATCGTGTGAACTGGATCCGAAGCAGAAAGATCGGGACTCACACATGTGCTCGCGTGAGCGATGCCAGCGTCCTGAGCAGCGGCCTTACCGCCCGCAGTGTTGGTGCTGCTTTGGATTGTCTAGTGTTCTGTCTCCTGTCCCCTTCCACTGATTGACCCTGTGCCCAGGTGACCTAATCTGAATGGGGAGTGATTTAGTGTCTGTGTGGCTCGGGCCAGCACTTCGATCATTTTGATGAGAGTCATAAAACCGCCTTCGTTTAGGTCTCAGGGATATGAATTGTTTTGCAAATTATTTGTATCCTTTATTAAAAGTAACACCCAGAACCACACACTTGGTGAAGCAAATATCATAAACAAGATTGAAAATATTTAACCTCCTAAGAACAACGAACTGCTTCTCCAAGATCCTGGCAGGACCCTTTGCATCTGACCTCTTAATGGCTGCTTTTACATGATCTTTATCTACTTACTGAAATGTGCCTGGTCAGAGCCCTTCCTGGCAGCTCTTTGTCAGCTGTTGAAGCCCCTGCACAGGAGCACAGGAGCTGGAAGTCACCGAGATGCGTTTACTGAAAGATGCTCGTGACTTTAGGCTCGGGCCTGTGCTCACTGAACTGTCTTGTACTGAGGCTACAGAAACAAAGAAGAAACTGACCAAATGCAAATAATATGTAACTGCTGAAGGAAGCATGAGAGTAATTTTATTAATTTTTCCTTTGAAATCTACCTGGATTCTCTTTAGGGCTCCTCTGCAGTGGGGTGCTGATAAGACATTGAGTAGGCATTCTGGAAATGCAGGGAAGGGGCGATCCATGTTGTGTAGTGTTTGCTGACTTTTCTGGTATGAACTCTCACCCTGGTTAATGTCGAGCTACTGCCCTGACGAGATTGGGCACAGACTTGAGCACAGAGGTAAACTGTGGGTATTATTTTCAACATGCACATTAATAACTGAGGACACAGGATAGTGAGAGGCAGCATCATGAGGGAAGTATGCTTCGAGCATTTACCACATTGCTTTTCATACAATTTATTTTATTGCAAGTTTGTATAATTAAGTCTTAAATAATGGTATTTAATTGCTAGGTTTGTAAATTTCTAGTAATTCAACAATGAGTATTCTGCAAGCCTTCATAGCTGCAGCTACCACTGTATTTTGCCCATTTCATGGAGCTCTAAGCCCCCGTTGCCATCTGAGAGGTCTGTCAGCTGAGAAGGCTTCCTAAGATGCAAGGGGTGATAAGGGGGTACATCCTGTTCTTCTCAGAGACCCTCCCCAAGTTCTTTGCATACCATTTTGTGGATTTCCCACCTCCTTGTGTGTTGAGAGCAATATGTGTACTCTTCCCATTGGGTCTAAACAATCAAAATTTTGAAATCCAGGTGACAACTTAAATTCCCTAACATTTGCTTCCTTCTGCCTGGGTGCCAGCGCTGGACATATATCCCATTGGCCAGCTGTCTCTGGCTGTGAAAACTGCACAGGTACCCTGGAAAGCAGAGCTCCTGCCTCTCTGAGACAGGTGGCACCCCAGAGCTGGTGCACACATTCTTCCCATTCTGTCGCCCAGATTCCTGCACAGGCACTTGTGTATGCAACAGATCTGACTGCGGTTTGGGGCCCTGCAAGAAAAGGATTGGCTGCCATTGTGTTATGTTCCCTAAAGATTTGGCCCTATTTTTATCCTCATAAACCTCCCAACATACAGCACTCAGGGCTCTATTCCAGAGGAATAATTGATTAACATAAAAAATGTGATGGTCTTTGCTTTCTTTGAATACCCTCTTTGTGTTTGCTGATAACCATCATCCCCGAGTTCAAAACCTTTCTTCTTTTGCCCCGCATTAGTCTTCTAGGTGAAGAGGTTCATGCCAGGAGAGAGAAGCAGGGAAGGTAGAGTAGAACAGAGTGTTAAGGATGAAGCCAGCAGCGGTGTTGTCCCCCACGCCTCATCAGGCATCACCCTTTTCCTCTTACATTTATTGTCTATTTGCATAGATTCACTTTTGAAGATGGAATTCTCCTAGAAGAAGGAAAGAAGGAAGAAAGAGGAAGGAAAGTAAGAGAGACAGAAGAACTGGCTGTTTCACTTAAGATTGGTGTGTGTTTGTGGGATTAAATTTACCCACTTGTTTCTAGGAGCACACAGATTACTTAATCTATGATCTGGATCTTAGTATTAGAACTAAAGCTTTGATGGAAATCACTTAGTTACTCAGAGGAAACAATTGTTAGGAGAGGCAAAGTGGCTATTCCTACGTCACGCAGGTGGTTTGGGCAGGGCCAGTCTGAGAAACCAGGTCTCCTGACTGCAGTCTGGGATCTCTTCACGACCCTCTTCCTTCCTGCCCTGCTGTATTTTTGGAGCAAAGACAAATAGATATACACACAATGCTTTAGTTACGTACATTAGCTCTGAGTCATTCTGTATTTTTTTTTTCTTGTCCTCATTTCAAGGAGAAAATTTAGTGTTCTCATTGCTAAAAAGAGAAGAAAAAAACTATTTGATTTTCTGCACTCATGATGTATTTCCATGCATAACTTGATCTCTAGAAGCATTTCTAGCTTGATCCCCATCAGAGCCTTGGAAGGCCAAGGGAACCTGGCTAAATGGATCCGGGGTCTCCGTTCTTGTGGCTAGGACTTTTGCACAGGGCTTGGCAGTACCCTGTTGAGGCATGGCCAGCCTGCAGACAGACACACTCTGAGAGCCCTTCCCTCTCCACATCCTGAGTCTGAGATCAATGAACCAAGGAGGGACAGACAAGGCCAAACTCTGCCACCTGCTCCTGGAAGGAGGAAACAGTGGGAATACTGTTGCTTTGGGTCTTTAGACTTTAATCCTGCATGTTCTCGGATGTTGCTCTCAGGTCCTCCAGTCCTCTCCAACTTGGGAATAGTAGGAGAGGAAACCATAACCAGAATCCTTCCTCCCCTACAAGGGGATGGGGGCAGAAGCCATGGGAAGCTGTGAAAAGAAAGGGATGTCTTGTCCATTACAACACAGTCCACTGTGTCACTGGTAGGACCATCCACACTCGGGTGACAGAGATGGAAGGGGTAGTCACAACTACAGCACCAGCTTTGAGTTTCCAAGGGGAAAGCAATACCTGGAGACATGGTCTGGGTCTAAGAGGGTGAATTTACAGGGCTGTCCCCATGGTTCTGTGGGCTAATCCTTCATTTTCAAGAGCCAGAATCCCATATGGGTGCCAGTTCATGTCCTGGCTGCCCCACTTCCCTTACAACTCCCTGCTTATAGCCTGGGAATGCAGCAGAGGATGACCCATCTCCTTGGAACCTGCACCTGCATTGGAGACCTAGAAGAAGCATGTAGCTCCTGGTTTTGAATTAGCTCAGCTCTGGCCATTGTGGCCATTCTGCCTCTCCTTCTCTCTATAAACCTGCCTTTCAAATAATGAATCTAAAAAAATAGAAGATGAAATTGCACAGACAAATGTGAAGTCTGGACTGAGGCATCAGAAGAAGTCAATTACATCATGCCAACAGATCAGTGACTTATGATTATCCTTGATTTCATACATATGTCCATGATTTCGTGTGTGTGTAAAATTTCAGTTCTCCACAGCTTCACTGCTTCACTGAGAAAAGTCATCACTGCCACACAGGTGCCCCAGATACCAGCGAATTCACAGGCAGTCTGCATTTGATTGTGTTGCTGTCAGATGGAGCCAACCACTGCCAGTTCCCCATCTGGAAAACTGGAACATGGCAAGGCCCCAAGTCGTTCCCCATGATTGTCCTTCTTCAAGGACTTGTCTGCATTCATGTAGGGCTGATCTTTCACTTTATGTAGCTCAGAAGAGCCCGAATACAGGTTGAAGGATTGTTCTGGACACCTCGAATTTGGGACATATCCTAAAGAGGATGCTCAGGATGCCAAAGACACTGAAAAATCTGTCACAAGAGACCAAGTTTACAGACTGTGATGCATAAAGATGAAAGAAAAGTGCTGTAAATCTGCCTTCCAATGCCTGAGCAGCCATTTCTTGAATGGCAGCTTTGAATCTCTCCAGAGGGGATAATAGTGAAATTGGGCAATATTATGGGGTTGCAGGTATCTGTTCCTTTAGGGGAAGTGTGTGCAGAGGCTTTGGTGGAGTGTATATGTTCCAGTAATGAGAACCTGTTTTCTGAAGCAATAGGAATTGCATGATTCATGTGGACTCTTGGAGCTGGAAATGAAGCACGTGTGCTCTTTGTGATGATCGGATCATGGTTGAGTCAGCTTACCACGGCTGTCAGCAGGGCACCGGAGCACATCCAACTGTATGCAGCACTTGCAGTACATCATCAAGGATGTAAATCCTGGTGCAGGTTAACCTGGGCAGATTTAAAAGTCAGTTCTACAATCTGTAAACCAAGTGGCCTTGAAAATATGTGGAATTTTTTTTTAATCACTCATTTAAAAAGTTAAACTTAGAACTGTTACATAGTAATAAAGCATATTAAAGGTTTTCTTTAACTTATCAGACAATGAGGGAGCAAGGTAATTGTTCTAAACTCAATGGATTATTGGAAAAGCAGACACATTAATGAATCCAGACTAATGAGCTGGCTGAATGAACAAATGGAGGCAATCTTGGTCCTCGCACAAGACAAGAAAAAGGTAACTGAAGTATTACTGGACCCAACAAAACGAGTCTATGTAAAGACCAGCATTAAGTTTGTATTGTTGCACTGTCAAAGGGAGTAAAAGTTGAGTCTGATACCCTGGGAGGGTGTGATCTAACCATGCATGGTTTCCTACTGAGGCACAATCTTCTTGGGCTTTTTACAGTCTCTTTTGCCCAGCATGAAAGTGGCAATAATTTTATGCCAGTCGATTTGCTGTGAAGAGGTAAAATATGATGTGTGGCCTGTGCTGTGGTCAATTCTGTGAACATTGCAGGATTTTGATAAGGTACCCAGTAGGCTGGCTGTTTGGATGGCAGACATACACCGTGGGAGCCCTGGGCAGCTCTGCATAGTGTATGACAGCCCAGAAACAGGCACAGTATTGTTCACTGTGGGAAACCACAGCAGCAGATTCTATGCAAGGATTTCATAACACATGTACCAACTCCTTGTAATGGATGGTCTTGTTTAATTTTAACTTAGTCTATAATTAGATGTAATCTTCCTATTTTCCAGATGAGAACTGTGGTGGACAGATTTCTAAATGTCCCCACAATCTCTTCTGAAACTCAGGATAACCTTGTGTATGGCACCATTCAGCTGGACTCTCTCTCTCCATTGTTTGGAAGAAGCCAACTGTCATGCATCCCTGCAGTCATGGGAGATGAACTTTGGCCATAACCTGGGACATTTGGAAGTAGTTTCTCCACCAGTTGAGCATCGAATGAAAACCCAGTCTTGGCAGATATCTTGATGGAGACTTCGTAGGATCCCATAGTTGACTCACAGCAATATGCTAACTGTGTGTCATTTTCAGCAGGGACATTTATGGTAGTGATTTCATAGCACTAAAGAATCATATACATAGTCATAGTGTGACTGTTAAGTAACTTGCTCAGTTCCCCTGTAGAATCATGGAGCCATGATTCAAACTCCATTATTTCTGACTGCAGAGGCCAGCCCTGCCTGTGCTGGGCTCTTCTTTGACTGCTGCACCAGCTAGAGGCAGAATTCACATCACTACAGTCAGATCCCAGAGCGCACTTTGTCATCTGGTGATTACTCCATCCAAAAAGTAACTCAATGCTGAGTCCGCCTGATTATCATGCAGGAAAGCTGAAAAACTGGATTACATTGGTCCCACCTGGAGTGAGTTCACTGGAACACACACACAGGTAGAGGGGAAAGCCATTGGTATTTTTTGTAAGGTCTGCTTTTCAATTTGCAGCTAACGTTACAGTACGGTGTTCCAGCACATGGTACTAATGGGGAAATCAGATCATTGCTACATCCTGGAATAACAGCCTCATTTAAAGGCATGTTTCTGGCAAAGCTACAATCCTGGTTGTCATGCATATACAGAATATAATACACATCTATTTTGATACAAACATTGCTTGCTAATATTGAGCAAAAAGTAAAGTTGCTAAATTGTTCCAAGACAGTGAACAGGGCTAGAACCTAATGCTCCAGACAGCCCTCTACTGAAATAGTTTGCACCCAGTTATTTTTTTTTCTCAAGATTCATTCATTTGTTTTATTGGAAAGGCAGATCTGTAGTAAGAAGGAGAGACAAAAAGAAATATCTTATACCCACTGGGTTACTCCCCAAATGGCTACAATGGCCAGAGCTAAGCCAATCCAAAGCCAGGAGTCAGAAATCTCTTCCAGGTCTCCCACATGGGTGCAGAGTCCCAAGGATTTGTACAATTCTCTTCTGCTCTCCCAAGCCACAAGCAAGGATCTGGATGGGACGTGGAGCAGCTGGGACTTGAACTGGCACCCATATGAGATGCCAGAAGTTGCAAGGCAAGAATTCAGTCACTATCCTATCGCAATGGGTCCACATCCAATTCTTCTAGCCTCAAAAGGGTAGAACCCAAGTTAGTTGGCTTGGCCTGCACCAATCATCCTCCTTAGGTGTTCTGAGAAATGTTCTGGACAAGGAAAAAGAAAAACACTGAAGTGAAGAGAATGAGGCAAGGGTGTTGTTGTGACGTGAAGAGCGTAAGAACAGGTGAGACAGGGAGAGCCCAATGACACTGCAGCCAGCTGCCTGTTTTCCTCAGAGAGGATGGGCTTGATAAAATTCCTGTCAGCCTGTATAGCACCCAAACACCAACCACATAGGAAGAGAAATGATCTCTGAGAAAGGCCTTTTTCCTGCCCATCACCATTCCCAACTAACTGAATCCCAGAGACCTGTTCTGAGTCCGTCTTGTCTGCCTCCTTTTCAGTCCCCTAAATCCTGGAGTGCTGCTTCTCCCACTTTCCAGATCTTGTTGTAAATAAAATCCACACATTCATGGGTTAGTGTAGGTCCTAACAGTTAAGAAACATTGTGCCTGGGCTCCATTCTCAGCAGGGACTGCTGGTTCCAGCTTTCTGTCAACAGAGCCCAGGGGAGGGAGGGAATCTGGCAATGGTAGTAATGGGTCAAGTAATTAGATTCCTGGGATCCATATGGGAAACCTAAAGTTTATGGCTCCTGGATTCAGCCTGCTTCAATCCAGATCATTGCAGACATTCGGAAAGTAAACCAGTAGAATGGGGGTGTGCCTGTATCTGTTCTGTCTCTGCCTCTATCTCTCCACCTCTCAAATAATACAAATTGTTCTAGATGCAGGCGGTATCTTGAGATGGAGAAGCATGAAATGCCCCTGAATGGAAGGCCTGTGCTGCGCCTTGTTTCAGATTGAGAACTTGGAGCTCAGAGTCAGCTTACCCAGTTACCACCCTGTAGTGAGTGGCAAAGAGTTGAAATCATGTTTTCTAACCTTTTCCTCCCTGCCCCACTCCTTTTTGTCTACATATGCAGCCTGTTCTCACCTTCTCATGGCCCTCCTAGAATATAATCAAGGCTTGTTTCACGAAGTTCAGTACTGGTCCCTTACAGTTCGGGACAGTAGGTTCTACAGAACTCAAGCTTGCAGTCATACTACCATCAGCAGGCTGGGAAGTGACCTTCCTGCAGTTTTCTTCCTAGTAGCCCGTTGGGAATAGGAGTGAGGCAGAGCTGCAAACTCCGCCAGGTTGGGTGTTTTTAACATCATAGCTGATCTCTGGTACACTCCCAGAGCTTACTAACATGCTTCTGGCCCAGCAGAGCAGTGTGAGCCATGTCCACACTAGTGATATACTCTCCAATGAAATAGGTTTCCCACAAGACCATGGTGCCTCGAGGATGGAGTGGATCATTGGATCATCTCTGCTGTGACCCAGGGCATGACGCAGAGTAATTCAGTGAGTTTGTACAGAATCAAGGGCTGCATGAATATGAAATTCAGAAGCATTTTGGGGATGAATATGGAGCCACGGGAGGGGAGGAGTGCAGTCATTGTCCTGACGGCCCCTGTCTGTGCAAGCACAGCTGGCAAACAAGCCTTCTCTGCCATGCTAATGCTGGCGTGCAGCACACTCTTTTTTAAAAAAAATCTCATTTGGAAACTTGAAGCCACTAAATATTTGCATTCTAATGATTTCCAAAATGAAAGGGGGAGAAAAAACTGGAATACTCTGCTTGAATTCTCATCCTACTTTGTGTCAAGGAGCTTGGCTCTGAAAAGAGCAGCACAGCCATTGGTAGAAAGGTACTAAAGGGATGAGAAAATACAAGATGTTTACACCTTTTTGTTTGGGCCTGAGAGGACTGGCTGGCTTTTTTTTTTTTTTTTTTTTTTATCCGAAGGAGAATAGCCTCCATAACCTTGTCAGGAAAGTAAGTAACACGCCAATTACTCTCAGCCATTTTTCCTCACTGTCTTCAGCCTGAAATTGACAATGCTGGAGTCTGTTCAGGCTGCTGAACAGGTAGGGAAGGTAAGTGCCTACTTGGGGTAGTTTTGGCCCTACTGGAAAGATTGGCTCCCTTTTCCTCTGGAATCTCTCATCCTCAGATGGAAGTCCCCAGAGAAGCACCTTGTCCATTAGGGCAAAGCGTTATTTCCTGTTAAAATGGAGATTCCAAGTGTTCTTTTATTCCTCCTAAAGTAACAAGAAAACTCTCAGATGGGGAGTAGTGAGTGCTGATGAAATCAGGATGAAAATGGCATGTTCTCCGCTCCGTGCAGACAGTGCAGGAAAGCAATCCGCAGGAGTGCGTCAGGAACCCACTTTGATAGTTGGAGTTCAAATCCTCCAGGGATTTAGTATATGAAAGTGATCCTACAGGAAGAAAATCTACATGCACAAGATGTTTGCCCTAGCATTATTCTAATAACACAGAATTGGAAATAGTCTAAACCTAAGTGTCTAGTGATAAGAGGATGCTTATGTATATTTCAGGGCCCTGATGTCATAGACTATGGCTCTTTCATTAAACATGACTGCTTTGAATATTTTATAGCTAAGTAGAAGGAAATTTATACTTTAATAAAAGAAAATACAGATACAACATCTTAACAATATTTATTTGTTTAGGAAATTATATGGCTAGATCTTTGAGCTAGAAAGGACAATGGAAAAGGAAAAAAATCATTGATATATTACATTTAGAATTCAGAATGATGACTGTTATTTTGATTTCCATGCTTTGCTTTAAAATGTCTTTTGTGCATTGAGTCTTCAAATGTCAGAATTGGAAATGGGCAGGGTTGGGATATCTGAGTGAAGACAGGCAGTTGGAAGTTTGAGCCATCGGGGGATTTGGGGTTGGTGGAGCTTTTGGCCTTGCAATGAAGAGAGCAGTTGGGGACATCTGCATCCCACATTGGACTAAGCACCTCTGGCTCCTGGTTCTGGCTCCTGCTGCTGCAGACCTCAACCTACCTGAGAAACTTGGGCTAGGTTCCCCGCTTCCAGCTTCAGCTGAGCCCAGTGTGCGCCACTGTGGGCATCTGAGGAACAAATACATAGATTGGAGCTCTGTTTCTCTTTCTTGTTCTCTCCGTCTGCCTGTTAAATAAAAATATATAAGTAATAGATTTTTGGAAGGTTGTTAGTCTGGTCATGTAGTGTTAATCAGAGGTAAAGGAAATTAGGGCAGAACTGGACGACTGTATAGATTTGGAGACTGAGGGCATTTGGGGGTGGAAGAAACAGGGTTGCCTCGAACAGGTGCAATAAACTCTGGACTACACATCCCAAGTCCTCAGTAAAATCTCATACTTGGAAAAGACGTGTGGCAGAGCTGGGGAGAAATTGCTGTCTGTTACAGAGGTCTTCTGTTGGGGGTTGTCTGAGGCAGAATGAAGCCCTGCAGACTGTGTTACTGCTATTGAACCAATGTATTACTGCTCAACCCACATATTATGTGTGACCCCCTACTGCAGCTCTGCTGGGACCTTGCATCCTTCCCTGCTACAGTCTCTCAAATATGGCAAGATTACTATCAATTGCAAAATAAGGAATCTAAGGGCTGTGAAATTAAATAGCACAAAATCCTGAAGAGAAGGAACTGAGAATCAAAGGTGCGACTGATTCTAGATTGTATGCTCTTTCTGATAGTAAACATCACCCTTGGTTTAGTGTCTTACAGACAGCAGATGCTCCAACAGTGCTCACAGTAGGTGTTCTGCAAGTATTTGTTAACAGAAACATTCTCTAGAGGCTTGACATCATTCTTGTGGCTGAGTGCCTGTTCGTGGAAGGACAAATTCAGACCTCAACAAACACCCATAGAGCTAAGCAAAGAATATTTTGTTTACCAAGGTGTCTGAACTTTGATTTTTAATAAGACCTTTGTTTTCCCACCATGTCGTGTCTCATGCACTCTGGCTTCAAAGAGAAGTAAATACTGGTATTTCTTTCCTCTGCTTGCTCAAGGCTTACTTTTTCCTTTTACTCAGTAGTAAGTTCCACACAACCCTTCCAGCTCTCTAGTGTGTTATTGTAAAATCAGTAAAAATGGTCCTGGTGAGAATGAAGTGGATAGAGATGCAGTTCGGGTGTTTTTGTGTTCTGCCCCAACGTGTAACATATAATTTCCTGAATGTGCGTTCCTGAATGGGGTGTGCTGTGCAATCAGGGAGACTCTACAATGACAGTCTGATCATGAGTGAGAGTGGACAAAGAAAATGGGTGGGGTGTGCAGCCCAGGCCTTGGTGGAGGAAGATCTGAAGTAACCGATGTTTGCTGGAGCTCCTTCTTCACTTGCCTCGTGGTAAGCATGCTCTGATAAGTGCTCATGCAGGTATTTTCTTTGCCTCACTTCATGCATAGGAAGAACAAAGTCCTGGAGGAAGGACAGCATGAGCGTAAGCACAGGTAACTGGAAACTTGATCAAGAACTCACACACAAATATGTCTGTTGTTCAAGACCCTTCACATTCTAAGAATCTGAGGTGCTCCATTTTCAAGTGGCTCAGTGTAGATGGTGAGCAGGAAAGCATACGAGGGGGTCCAGGAGCACGACAGATGCTGCCGTGTCCAGGGAAGCCCAAGCATCAGATGGGCAAAGTGTGGAAAGGATAGAATGAGGCTAGGGAAAAATAGGCATGGGCTCTGGATAGGAGGCCTGGAGGGAAAGAGCCAAGGGGCAGCAGGAACCTGTCAGGAACTACCATGTAAGTGATGGAAAGAAGTGGCCATGCCTCAACTAGGGCCTTACTCGTGGAGACAAAGAGGTAGACCAGATGTGGAATATTACTCATATTCCATAGAATAAAGGGCTTTATTCTTCATTTCTGGAGGATAGTAGTTAAAAAGGCTTTGAGTGATGTGGGAATGAGGACAAGAAAGAATAGAAGGGCTAAAATCAAATAAACCTTATTCTAATGTGTATGTCCCTGCTGGTGATGCAGACATGGGATCTGTCTGCTGTGGACATACCAGATGTCACTGTGTGACACCTTACTTTGTTGGAACAGTTTGTCCTAAAAGGCTTTGTCAGAGGGCACCCTTACCTACCTTTGACTTAGAAACCGATTTAGGAATCAATTTTAACGTACGTATCTTTTCCCTCTTTCACATTTCCAAAATGAGAATGTAAAGTACAATCAATGGCTGTCATAACTTAATTGGCAGTTTCCCTTTCTTAGCAATTTATACAATTATGGTATGTCTTACAAATCAGAGTGTCTGAAAGACAATGAGATACAGTTAAAGTGTCTCTTGGTAGAGTTCCCCTAAGGTGGTATATGTTTGAAGTCCAAATGACAGTACCTTCCAGATATGATTTAGAGTCTACAAACACCCCAGGCCCTGTTCAATAATAAAAAACAAACCCATTGAAAGTAGTCATTGCTAATATTTGTCAAGGATTGATCTCAGCATCTTGCTATCTCTTTTACAAATGGAGAAACAAAAGCATGTTCGATCCCCTCCCCCTACAGCTGTGTGACATTGAATAAGCATCTGCATTACAAAGACCAGAGGATTAGAAAGGCTAACGTAGTGCAGTGTTACATATGTAGTGCAGCCAAAATATAAATTCATTCACACTCTGACTGCCATGTGTATGCCCCAGTGATGAGCAGTCCTAAGTGACCTGCTGCCCTTATCGGCAAGCTGAAAGGAAGGTATCCTCTACTGAATGCCCACTATCTGCCAGCAAGGGTTTTCTGTTGTCTTCTGAAATTCTCCTTCAAGACAGGTACTCGAGCCCTGCTCTGTAAACCTCTGTGGCAAGGCTAAACTGGAGACCATGATGTGTGCCCCAGGGCCCAGGCCTTGCCCTCTCGGGAGCTCCCGTGGTGCTTACTCAGGTCATGGGCGTGTTTTCCTCGTGTCCTGGTGTGGTCCCCCAGCCAGGCCATCCACACACCTTCCATGTCACCTGGGAGGCACCAGGGAGCTTAGACCGGGCTGCTGACTTGTTTGAACCTATTGCTGAGAAGACAGGGCACTCAAGAAGAACTGTCTGGTCACAGTTGCATCAGACAATCACTCGGGAACATTTCCAGAGGCAGGTTCACTGCAAAACCACAAAAGTGCATGTGACACACCTACCTGAAACTGGCTACACCCCTGTCTTATTCTTCCAGGCATTTTGGTTGTTTGCTCTTATCTGGTTCCACAGAGGTATTCTTGAGATAAACTCCTTTGGAGTTTCGCATGTGTCTATGTGGTGTGAGACATGTGTCATCCTGGGCTGGTGCTGATGGAAGTCTGGTGCTCTCGACTCGGTTGAGATGTAGAGCCGGCAGATGCTCTCAGAGCCAGATAGCGTGAGTTTCGTGGGCCTGTGTCTCTGTGGCAGGAACTCAGCTCCTGCTGCTGCTGCTGCTGCTGCTCAGGGCACCAGAGACAGGGAGCAAACAAATGGGGTGGCTGTGGTGCAGTAAAAACTCCTTCACAGCAGCACACAGCTGGCTACCCGTGGCCTGAAGACAGTAATTTGCTAACCCCAGATTTGGATGCTAAAAGCCTGACATCTCCTTACATGGGAGATATACATTATATAGGTAAAGATATAAATATGAACATATGGTTTTGTCTGTAGGTTTAGGTATGATTTTATTGCCCCTTCCCAAGAATATGGAAATTTTTAATAAATTATTTCCTTTTACCTACCATTGAGCCACTTTTCTCAATAGCCAGTGACTGTAAGATAAAAAGGGAAGAGTAAAGAAATTAGTGATTGATCAGTGTGCACTATTTGCCAGTATTCCAGGCATTTTTATGTATTACTCTTAAATAGTTCTCTTTCCTAGTGTACCTGACTAGCCCATAAAATAGGCTTAGAGATTCCTTATATTCTGTGGTTCATATAAATTAGTAAATATCTCCTTTATTAAAAGGTACTATTGAAAATGGGATCAATGCTTTATATCAATTGTAGAAGACAAAAATCTCTTAAAGTGAGATTTTATCTCAAAAATGGAATTGAAATTTAAAAATTATAATTAAAATAAATTTTATTGTGTGATAAATAATGTGCTGTACTTTTTAGAAAAATGAAGGGGATGTACACATTTTTAAATTATTTTTCACTTAATTAAAATGAGAGAAACAGCTCATGATCCCCGGGCCTACTCCCCAAATGCAGGAGCCGAGAACTCAGTCCTCATATCACACCTCCTGTTTGAGCACCTGCTTCTTCCCAAGGTGCACTTAGCAGCATGCTGGAGTTAGGAGCCCGGATGGGCATTGCGACATGGCAGTTTAAGTTGCCACTAGAGCTGATGGCACTCCTTACCTGAGTGCTGGCTTAGGTCCCCACTGCTTTGCTTCAGATCCAGCTACCTGCAGATGCATACTGAGAAGAGATGATGGCTCACGTGCGTGGGCCACTGCCACTCACATGGGAGGCTTAGATGGGATATATTCATATATCCGTGCACCCATCCATCCATTCATTCATTTTCACTCTTTCTTCTTCTCTGTCACCAATGTGTGTGTGTGTGTGAGAGAGAGAGAAAGAGAGAGAGAGAGAGAGAGAGAGAATTAAACAGGAGCCGACCTAGGATTTAAGCCCAGGTGCTTCAATATGGCAAGCAAGGATGCCAAGAAAGTTCTTAACTGTGACTTCAAATACATACCCTCCAAGTTAACGGAGATATATATATATATTCATATTCATTTTTAATACTGTTTATGTAGTTGAGAGTTACCCATGCCCATGTGGGATTCTGATTAGGGTGGAGAGAGTAAGATATGGAGGAAGGTGGGTGGGACAAATTTAAAAAAAAAGTAATACAAGATGACTTAGGATTTTATTTTTTTGATGTTGCAGGGAAAAGATAGTATGACTTTTTTTTTCATATTTCAAGCCCAGCCAGGTGCCACCTAACTGCAAGATATTGAAAGCTGGTCATTAGGCAGTTGCAACACTGTACAATATTGTGTATTGAATGCCCACAAATGAATGTAGCTGTGAGACCACCAATGATAGTCTCACTATATCCTCCATTGTATGAAATGGTACATGTACATGACTGTACCAATTGCTTTGCCTTTGATTTGTCTAAAAGATTGCCACTTGTTAATGATACTGCTCTATTTAGAACAGCTACCCGGCATCACTGCCACCAACTTTGGAAAAGTCTGCATTATTTGGTGAGCATTGCCTTCTCACTTTGCAAATGGTTCCCATTGTGCTGTTGGCTGCCCTACCAGCTGGTGAGGCAAAGGCAGACCTGCCAGGCCATGGCAAGCACAAGGCAACAGCTGCTGTCAGTGCTGCTTGCCTGGAACTCTCATTAGGGAAGAGTGTTTTAGTTATCAAAATTTCTTCAGCCCTGTGCAATGTCTTTATTGCGAAACACAGCATAAAGCATAGTAAACAACAAATGTCCTTGATTTTTTCCATGTATCTTTTATAGGTAAGAAACTGAAGTTCAGAAATATAAACCTGGCCTTGGTCTAATAGCTGAATGATGAGTCATGAGCCAGATCCAAGCGAACTATTATTGATTATCCGGTACTATGTAATAAGCTATCTGATAGCTTAGCAATCTAATACAGCACATGTTATCTCAAGCCGTGGAGAAGGAGGTCCAGTATGGCTCACCTGGGTCCTCTGCTTAGGCTCTCTCACAGTGGTTATAATGACAGTGGGAGCCTGGGATGGGGTCTGACTGTCTGATGAGAAATAAACCCTCCTCCAGGCTTTCTATTTTGGTTCTTGGAAGAATTGAGACTGTTGGACTGAGTGACTGAAGACCACGGTTGGTTCTGTCCTACAGAAACCAACTTCTCTAACATGGCAGCCTGCTTTATCAAAGCCAGAAGGAGAGCTGGCATTGTGGCGTGGCTGGTGAAGCCACTACCTGCGACACTGTCATATGACTCTTGGATGTTCAACATAATTTATTATGAGACTTTGCAGTCCCCCAGGCAGGCAGGTCCCTCACTTCCTAGCACATTGCTTGAGATTCAGAGAGCATGTTGCAAATGATGAACTAAATACCACTGGGGAAAGACTGACCTTAGTATTCTAGGATGTGAATTTTGCTGCAGCAGAAAGAGAAAACATCACAAGATGCATGGTTTCCTCTCTACTTGCTTTGCCTAGATTCCCACTGTGCCTGCTCGAGCAAGCTGGTCCTGGGATTCTGAGGACCTGGGAGTAGTGAACTGATGGCTAATGGCTCCCATCTCTAGCCCACAGGGAGAAAGTATGTGAGCTGCCAGAGCTTGGCTAGCATTGCCTTTATGTGTGAGTGTCAGTGACAATAAGGGTACCAGAGAGTTTGTTGGCAGCTGTGCTGATGGGGTTGTTGTATATTCCAGCTGATGACACCATTCATCTAGAGAAAGCCAGAGCTAGGAATGTGTCTTGGTATGAAAAAGGCTGATAACCCTATCCCAGGCATAGGCCTCTACTTTCCCAAGGCATACCCTGGAGAGGGCTGGATGGATCTGGGAATGCTGATAAGCAGCTCCCTTGAAATGGTAGAGTGCTATACACAGGGCAGTACCTGATGGAATTGTGTTAGGGCTTCTCCAGTGTCCTTGTTGTTCTCATTCTAGATGAGGAACTCCATATCTGATGAAAGGGAGAAACATTCTGTGTGGTACAGTCTTTGGTATGACCCATCAGAGCTAGAATCTATGCCTACTGTAGCTCATGGGAATCAATCATTTGAGCTATGCCAAGCATAGGGCTGTGTAAACTGGAAGTGCTGTCTCCTTTAATTTTACCAAAGTTCAAAATTAGGAGCTGTTGTCATTGCCATTTGCAGGTGTGAAAACAATCCCCTGAGGAGCAAATGGCAGAGCCAAGGTCTGGGTTTCAGCTCTATCCATCTCTGAAAAGCTTTCTAGGCCATCCCACTGGGATTACTACCTGAAAGCCCAGATTCATAGTAATCATCTTGAATGCTCTTTGAAGTATCCACTTAAGTATTCCCATTTTATAGATACAGACTCTGAGAACTGGAAAGGGGAAGATGTTTTTCTCCAAATCCCATCCAGTGAGTAAATATTAGAGCTGGGATAGCACTGAAATGTGTAGCGTCTTCAGCCAGTTCCTTGAGCAGGCTCTATGATGCCAAGCGGAGAATCACAGCGTCCCTGGTACATGAGGCCAGCCCATGGCAGGACACGAACCCCTGGGCCACAGGCAGGGAGTGACACATTATTTCTGTTAGGAGATTCTCAGGCCTTATAGTAATAGGTCCATGTCTTGGAATGGATGAATCATACCAGGACAAGAGAACAGAATCCTTCATAAACACACAAGAAGACTCGGCTAGCATTCTTTGGGAATCAAGAGAGCCTGAACCTGTTAGCTCTTAAAGGACAAGGCCTTTCTTGTGTCCACTCCTGGCAGATTGGTAGGTAGTTCATTGAGAGAAGGACTTCATGAAGAAGATAGTAGAGGATGTGGCATTTGAGCTGAGCCTTAAAGGATTAGTTGGTTCAGTGAGAGAGAGCGTGTGCAGGGAAGGGAGCGGACACTTGAAGGACCTGCCATGTCTTAATTCAGCTGGTGAAGTCTGCTGTGGCTAGTAAGAGGAGGAACAGAGAAGAGCTGAAAACAGAAGCCTGGTATGTTTTGGAGACCTGTTGTTAGGTGCACCTATGTTTATCATCATTTTTTCCTCTTAATGGGTTGACACTTTTATTAATGCACATTGTTTTATCTGTTTTTGTTTATTTGTTTTATCTGTTTATTATTTTTATCTTAAAGTCTGTTTCAAAATCCGATTTTATGGTAGCTGCTCCAGCTCCATTTTGATTACTGGTGGCATGGGGCTGCACTTCTTTTACCAGCCCCTGTCATTCTGCGTTGGCATGGGTTGATTTAGGGGGACTGGTTTCCCTTGCTGAAGCGTCGAGGCTTCACCCTGAAGTGAACTTTGATGTTGTTGGTTTAAAAAGATAATCATCCTAGGATGCATGTAGATAGTGGGTGGAAATAGAAAAGGAAGTTCAGGAACCATTTTCCAACGTCCTCTACAGTATTTACTGTCTTGACTTTGCTTTTACCAGCTCACGGGATTAAGTGGCACTGACGATATCCATGGGGACCTCTACCACACCTGCCATTGCTTTTCCAGCTGTGACAATATTGCTGACCCCGAAATACAGTGATACTATGCCGGCTGTTTAGCTGTTTGCCTGCTGTGCACTTCTGGTCTTGAGTTTGGTGATTTTCAAGATAGTGTTAATATGTGAAGTTATTTGGACTGATAGTATTTCTTGTATTGCTTCTATGTGTATGGTTAGACCCTGACCTTTGATGACACGCTTTGTAACTGTGATGCAACTCACAGGCAGACAAGGACATGATACATTTGGGGAAAGAACATGGATAATTAGTAAATTAGGAAAAGTGACATCAGTCTTCAAAAGGGGAACTGAGCACCCTAGTTTCTATAAATTTCCTCAGTGTCTCTGGTCTTTCCCCTCCCACAAGGTAGCTTTGACAGAAGCAAGCAGGTGGTTAATGGCTAAACAAACAAAAAACAAAGCCATGGTCTTCAGTTTACCAAGGGCAGCAGAGCGTGGAACTGGGAAGCCAGGGCCCTCACCCTCTGTCTCTCCAATAGCGAATCATTCAGACTGCTTGTGGGTGGCTTTCTTTTTTGTAAGATGGAGGAATAAGGATAGGTCCTTCTTAAGATCTGTTCAAAGTCCTAGTTAATTTAATTTTGGAAAGGGCTTGACATGAGCCAAGTCAGGTTAAGGAACCATTAGAGGAGTGATTTCAGCTTTGATCGCGTCCTCATGCCTAGGTTCCTAGGGATCGGGAAAATCCTTGGTCCTTTTTTGTGGCAGTGATAGACATCAACAGTCAACCATGAAACCCCCTTAACTTGTGATAAATTTCATTCCTTGCAATACAAAAATCCAGACAGCCTCACTCCATCCATCTTAAAGGGTTTGCAAGATCACACTGATTTTCCAATCTTGTTCTAAGCGAATGGAGCAACTGTCATTAGGAGATGACCCAGCCATTCTTTTGGAAGCTGACTTATAGGAATAGGAAATCTCTGGCACACAGTGGCCATTGAAGAGTCCATGGGATCCTATTGACTCTGCCAGTGGTCACTGTCTGTTTGTGTTGTGTCTTTGGCTTGAGATGCAGTCGAAGTGGTGGCTGAGGATCAGGATGGGTGACTGTGATGTCAGCACCTGCCCCCCACCCCCGGGTTGATTCTGCTCTGCCTTCACCGCACAGGAGAACATTTCTACAGATACCTGTCAAACAGCAGACAGATGCGGATTCTAAGATGGAGAGCCTGGTGGGCTCAGCTGCCTCCATCCTTTTGTCTGGGCCCTTTTGCAACCTTTGGATGTTCCAAAAACTGCCCTTGAGCAGCCATGACTGGCAGGAGCCAACCAGGGTCCCTGAAGCTTTATGAACTTTTCTTTTCCACATCTGGGAGTCCAGTGGTGAAGGGGAGGGAAGGGATTGTTCACCACAGCTGAACTGGAAACTAGCAGGCTGCCCTGGCCCTGTTCTTACCACACCCTGTTCTCTGTAGGTTCTCATCAAAGACTCCATTTCCCATCTGTCAGCCCAGGTTTGCTCACCTGCTTGCTTTGTGACCCCAATGCCACAATCCCTTCTGTACAATGGAAAAAGAAAGACAATAATAGCAATGAGCCTGCCCTACAGTGCTGTTCTTGAGTGTGAGCGACAGTGGTACACAAAGGAAACATTTGGACAAAGGCAGAGTATTTGTCCTCTCTTTCCCTGTGAAAGGCCACCTGGTCACCAAGCCTCGTCTCTGTTACATGGGCCGAACTTCACAGCCTATGAGGCTTGCCAGGTGTGGGTGAGCAGGGAAATGTGGGCATTCCCAGGCATCACTGCCTTTCATTTTCACAGCTGCTTCTGCAGAAGCTGCCTGTTCTTCCCTGCCTGCTGCCTGATGGGTTTGAGATCCAGAAAGCTCTTGTCCAGGACCTTTGCATCTTACGCTTCAGAACCATGGGCAGCTATTAAGTGGCCTTCCTTGTTCCAGTATGCTACCCTCCCAGCCCCAGAGTGAAAGATAGCAGGGGATGGCAGCATGCCTTTCATCTCTGAGTGAAAGGCATGCCCAAGACCGTTGACCCTGACTGGCACCATTTTCAGAAACAGCCAGGACGCTTCAGACAGCAGGGCTGCAATTGGCTGCCCTCTTGGCCACAAGTCATCACTCACTCGTGTCGGGCACAGGGACACATGAGGGGTAAGGGACAGAAGAAGGAGAGCAGAAAAGAGAAAAAGTTGTTGCCAGGGATGGAAACAGTTGAGGTTGTAGAAAGGGAAGTTGATAGGAGGCAAGAAGTGCTAAAAGGCAGCAAGACAGGAGGGGAAGAGAGCGCAGCACGCAAAATAACACATCAGGGTCCGGTGACAAAGCAGTGATATAGACGATTTTGCCAGTCTGAAATCAAATGCATACTTACATCGAAATATGCAAATATCCAGGAGCATCTCCTTGATGATTTATGCTACAGACAGGAGCGATATTTGCCAGATCTCAGAAATGCCCATCCCAAGTCTGCTAGGAGGTCTAAGGAGGAAATAAGGCATTTGCTGCCCCCTGCTGGCTAACATTAAGTTTTGCATACTCCCTGCAGAGGGAACCATATCCATTGAAATGGCTCAGATGCCTGGATATGGTTCCTGGCTCTAAAACCAACCTACTGTGGCTGAAGGAGAGTTAGAACTTAAGCCTTGACATATCCCTAAACTTCTCACTTACATTTTACTCAACCTGATGTAGATCTTTCCATAATCCCAACCTCAGCAAGTCCTCATGCAGGTGCTGGTCTTGGTGGCACATCCTGCTGATGCCCCCTCCACTGAGGATGCTCCTTCTGCTTAGTCTCTCATGAATCACAAATCCCATCACTGTGGGACCTTCATCGTGTCTTCATGTGAGCCATTGTCAGCAGCCATGACACCAGCCTGCTAACCAGTGCCCCATCAGATGGCCATCTGTAGTCAGGGATATGGATACAGATGTGGGTATGGACAGGATATGACATTTTACATGGGTGAGGTATGCACATAGATGTGGACTGGTTTGTTGGAAGATCATCTGCCACCTCTTAATGTGGCCTACAAAATTCTTACTCGTATCTGTCCAGGCCCACCTCACATCTGCTGCAAACAGGGAAATTGCTCATTTCTTCAGTTGCTGTTACCTGTATGCCACTTACTCTCACATGTTCTGAGTGAGCCCCTGGGATACAGAGGAGGGAAGCGCATCCCCTGCTCTCCCACGGGAAAATCTGGCAGATTCAGCACCCAGATGCGGCAGCCATCGCCAACATCACTCCATTAAAGTGCACATACCCATTCCGCACAGTTCTGGTTTCCTGTCAGTGGAGTCCCTGGTTGTAGGATGGGCCCTGCTTCCATGCTGATCATCATCTGGGAGCTGAGGATCCCAGATCACAGAGCCACTGCTGTTCGATGCCACGCAGACCTCTTCCCAGCAGGCTGCTCACTGCAAGGCTGGCGTGGGCACCTCTCACTCCCGTACTATGAGTAGGGAATGTCTGACTCGTGGGTCGAACAAGGCCTGTGGAATCATTTGGTGTGGCCCTGCCAAGGAAACCACAGGTAGCATTTGAAATTCAACAAATCCATACCAGGTTAATTTTTTAAGTTGATAATTGTATATGTCCCAGTGAATGGTTTGACAAATGTCTGAATGGCCCCTGGTAGGACAGAGGCTCTTCATCCTTGCTCTGTATTAACAGTGTTACATGGACAAAGCAGTCACAGGGGTGACAACCCCACCGTCTTTGTCATATAGCAAATGTAAGCTTGGGAGTGGTGTCTCATCTCCTTTGCTGGGACATACGCTGTGGTCAGAAGCAAGTCATCAGCTTGCACTGAGGAGAGAACATTTACAAGATCAGGACTCATCAATGATCACCTGAGGGCATGCCCAGCACGCGTGCTCTTCCCAGTTCCAGGAGCGTGGATAGAGTGCCAGATCCCAGGAAGGGCTCCTGTGTTTTCCTTCTTACTCCAGTGATGTGAATTCAACCTGTCACTATCCTCCCTGTTTTTGGTTTGTTTCTTGTTCACTGGCAACAAAAGACAAAATCACTCACGCAAGGCTGTGGTTTGTGATTTGCCTTCCAGGACTAAGAACTTAAAATTATAGACAATCCTGTGTTTAAAATTTTGGGGAATGTGAACAGACCATATGCCCTCCTGTTCTTTTCCATTTCTTGTCCTCAACAGCAGCTCCCATCTCCATCATTTATTTGATTCGTATTGCCAAGTAGTACTGTATTCCATTGGCATTCTGGTTGCAGCTCAATTGGATAGACATGCATTTCACTGCACAGAGATGGTCCCCTCTCCAAGAGAATCCTGATGCCAGGCATGGAGGTTGAGTTGCAAGGACATAGTTGCACCATGATGATGGTTGATGGCTAGTGTTGGAGTAGAAATGCATCCGAGGAGGGCTCACACATGAGCATGCAAAGGCCGAGAAGGCCAGGGAGGGCTTAAGTCAGACATGTGGCATGCCTGGCACTGCCAAGGCGTTGGCAAGTGGAGAGTGAGGATGCGACGGGAGTAGACAGGGAAGAGCAACATCATCCAGGCAATGGACTGTGGGCTCCAAGCGCCCAAGGAAGTGCTGTCATTCAACACGGCTGGCCCATGAGTAGGGAAGCAGCAGATGATGAGGCTGTGAGGAGGACAAGGCCAGGTTGTGAGAGGTCCACACCCCTGCCTAAGGGAGAAACTAGAACCGGGTTCTGTGTCTGAGCTTCTGCACTGTGTGTGTGTACACACTGTGCTCCATGCCAGGGGACCACGCTCTAGGTCAGCACACACAGAATGAGCAGTGTCTTGCCTCATCTGGGACCTGTGGCCACTGGCTGAGCCTGGTCTGCCCTACCAAGCTCACAGTCACAGCTTCCAAGTGCATGCTGGATGACTGTGTCAGAACTTCAGCCACACACTGAGAAAAAAAGTTGTCCTGTTTTACCCACCAAGCCACGGGGACCTGAAAATGAGGGCTAAGTTTCAGTGACAGGTATAGTCTTGAACCAAGTACTGTGTAGGGTAAGTTCTTACCAAATGTTACTGAAGGAGCAGCTGACCCATTCATGAAGGCTGCCTCTGCCAGGCACTGCTCCAAGTACCAGTGCAGGCTATAGCACTGAACAGTGAAGGACATGGGCACATTCACCTGGTCTGTTTTGTAGAGAAAGAAACCAAGTTGCAGTGAGGTTTTCTAACTCATCTGAAGACACATAAACCAGAAGAGATGAAAGAAGATTCTGTCTTGACCTTCACAGCTGATAAAGGGGTGGTCTCGAGGAAGCTCAAGGGTGAACTGGCAGAACTTTTCACAAATGCTGCAGCCCATGTTGTTGGTCTCCAGCCTCTGTTCCCTGACGGTTTTACTGGAGCTATAATCGTCCTGGTGCTGGAATGTGTTCTCACTTCCTTCATCTCTGCGATGAAAAAGGGTCCTGTGCTTCTCAAGAGGCTGATGTGGGCAGATGAGCTGATGTAGGCAAAGTGACCGTAACTGGGCATGATGAGAGTTGATGGTGTAATTGTCACCACCAGCACCATTGTCATCATCCTCTGAGAGTATTTGGAGCCTAGGCTGGGGAGATTCTTGCCATGTGTCACAGTCATGATTTCAAACAAAATGGGAAAACCCAAGAGGCAGTTGGGAATCCTATTCAGGTTCCTAGGCAGGGTTTGAAACAGAGATTCTATCTGTAGATTAGCAGGTTTATTGACCAGGAACTTGACTGTGCCTCACTAAAGGTCAGAGATGAGTTGCGAGCTTCCTCAAGTGGCAGCCAGGGCCAGCAGCAGACATCCTCCAGTCTCTCACATCATGCCCTTGATGTCACATTTGAAGTATTTTTGTTGATCTTGACTGTGAGCTCACAAGGAACACCCAAGGTCTTCATTACTGACTGTCAGCTCTGTGTTCCCAATATCAGCCACAAAAGCAACTGCTGAGGAAGTGAGCAGAAGCTAAAAGAGCATGGGCTAGAACCTGGGGATCGAAAGTATGCTTCCCTGAGTAAGTAGGGTTGGCCTGTGTTCTGCCAAGCTTCACCCTAGACCTGATGATCAAGGATTCTCCATCAGGAGGAGCAGCCATTTTCTCTGTGCCTGACCCCGAACGTGCACACACATGGAATGTTTATATAAATGACATTTTCAATGGAGCGTTGGCCTCTTCTGCAGCCTGAGTGGGGCATGAGGCGGGTGAGCTCTCTGTGAATCGTGAAAGCTCAGCGCGTAGCCCCCTTCAGCATACTGAAGCCTGTTCTTTCCAGCATTAAACAGCTCTGGGTTTGGCCCATGCTGGGGATGGTTGCCTGTAGTAGCACCAACTGCACAGTGAGTAATCTGCATCTGTGGTGACAGAGTCTGTGCTCCCTGACTTTTGAATATTTTGTGTTTTCATACTAAGAATTTTCGAACATATTTTAAAACTGTCATCCAACATGTACATGAAATAGCATTGGTTTACAATATTCTTCTTGATGTTACCAAAAATGTATGGTCACTTAAGTTCTTTCAGGAGTCTGCAGGCTCCAGGGGATGGTCCAGTTTGAGTGCTTACCAACTCACTGCACTAACTAGCCAGTAAAGTGAAGTGGGCGTGTAGGTCAGCCTCGTTGTCTTTCACTGGGGTAAGAATCCCTGCCTGCCTCACCAGTTGTCATGCAGAGCCCATGGGAACACGTCAGAAGCACATGAGTGTGTTCCTTAAAGGATGAGGCCGCCACATTCCCCTCTCCTCAATGGCACAGCATGCCACGGCTGACAGTATCTTCTTTCTCCCGTCCCATATTAGGTTCCTGATTGTTCTGGGCTGCTTGATCCTGGCTGTGCTGACCACCTTCAAGGAATACGAAGCTGTCTCTGGTGACTGGCTTCTGCTACTGGTGAGTGGCATTGCCTGGTGGCGTGGACACCTCTGCTGGGACCCCCACAGCAAGGCAATAGAGGACTCCCCGGGCACAATTCTTCCCTGTTGGCTGTGGCTCTCTGGGTCTACAACCAAGTCCAAGCCTAAAAGCAATCAATGTTTTCATCATCATTTAATGATGCCTGCATGGGCACAGATGATGTAAGGACTGGCCTTCCTGATAAGGATTTACTGTTCACAATCAGGCATAAAGGGGACAAAGATATCAAAACATATTCATTACATGGTTTTAAAATATAAACAGCAGACACGCCACCCTCTGACAGAACTATAGATTCCATCCCTGCACCTGCCTCTGTTCTTTCTCTCCATTATTCTACTCCCTTGACCCAAAGACATCCCATTCCCTTTGAGGTCAAATGCAAAATTTTACTTCTACATAGAATCTCCAAATTCTCTTTCACTCTATGGTCTCTCTCCAGTGCTGTGATGCTGTGATGGAGTGATTTACTACTTGATTTGTGTAACATATGCCAGGGTGCCAGTTAGAAATTGAGAATTGGAGTAGCAAATAATGGTGTGGGCCGGAGGAGGTTTTAGAGAAACACATTCATAAAAGGGGCTGAAAATGATATGACTCATTGGAATGAAAACCTGGGGGAATGAGCAAGGAATCACACTGCACATGTGTGACAGCACATCCACAACAAGCGGGGAGAAGCCACCGATCTATTCTGCTTCCGCTCTGCCACTACCAAAGCAGCAGAATTGCAGTTCTTCAGATCTTCAGAGCAGAAATACCCCATTCTGCACGACTGGGTCCCCAGTTCACTGGTGCCTCTCCATATGCTCCCCTATGCAGGAAACATTTGCTATTTTCGTCTTCGGAGCCGAGTTTGCTTTGAGAATCTGGGCTGCCGGATGTTGCTGTCGATACAAAGGCTGGCGGGGACGACTGAAGTTTGCCAGGAAGCCCTTGTGCATGTTGGGTAAGCCCTGACCCTGTGTCTAGCTGAGCCTCAATCCCTGTCCCTGCTGCATTGTTTCTGTGGGGTGATTGTAAGAAGCTATTCTGGGAACTCGTGTGCACGGGGGAGGCCAGCCCAGCCTCAGACTTTGCCTGCCTTCTGAAGGGGAGCTGCACCTGCCCAGAATGTTCATGGCAGTAATTCTGAAGCTTTTGGGAGGAGGCACCCTTCCCTGGCTTTGGACTTGAGGAGAAGGGAGTATGAAAGTACTGAGAAGCAACAGTTACAAGACAGGCATCACCTGTAGAATTGTGACAGCATCCATCTCCATACTTTCCAGGTTGGCTGGCTAGTAAGATCAAGTGAAACACTTGTTGATAAGTTACTTTGGTAGAGCCATGGTGTGTCCAAATTGCAGAGCTATAAACAGGTTCACACAGCTGAGTTGTTTTCCAGCATATTTGTGGTGAGCAGTGCGTTCCATCCTGACACGCAGGTCTGCAAGAATCCAGCACCTGTGGTCTCTGTCCAACTGCTTTGCTTGTGTCTTGGTCCTCTACACGGGTGCAGACACTGCTGTCTATGTCACAACACAAACCAATGGGGTTCTGTGTGAAATTGTTGCCAAAATCGAGGTTGCACAGGAAAGATATCTGCCTGACAGGACCTATTCTTGGAGTTTCACGGCTCTGTGGAGCATTGAAGTCATTGAGCATCAAGCACCAGTGTTGGAAGGGTCTTCAATGGTATTTGGCCCAAACTGCCCCCCTGGGTAACGTTCAGGAGACTTGTAAGTGGTCACCCATGTCTGCTGGCACACCTCTTCTCACAGGGTGCCCGGATGTTTGAGCCCAGCCTCTGAGTTCCTCCCCTCCACTCAGGCATGTGTACCAGAACACGCCTGACACCACGTGTTCACAGAAGCCCAGTCCCTTGCCTCCCGACGCATCTCTCTTTGCTCACTTGCCACGGCCCTCAGGCAGGCACGATCAGCCCAGAGGAGCACTGGACTCCATGCTTGGTCTACCAGGTAGCCTGGGTAGGGGAGTGGGTACGCTGTCTTCCTTGCTGGCAACTGCAACCTCCCTGCCTCCCCATCCACACCTGCAGCTGAGGTTGCACTTCTAAGCTTCTGTTCTTGCTTAGAATTTTAAATGCAAAAAAGGTGTGTCAAATTTAGACGTTTTAGTCACTATTTTTTCCTATTTCTGCATTATTCTTTTGCCTTCCTTCCACATCCGTTCTACATCTGCTTATTGGCTAGCTGCTTTTTTTCTTCCAAGTGTTTTACAAATTCCTTTTCTCTATCACTGTGACCAATCCAGTGCAGGCCAGAAGAGGGAGGGAGGGAGGGAGCAAGGAAGGGAGGAAGAGAGAGAGAGAGAGAGAGAGAGAGAGAGAGAGAGTGAGTTGCAGATGGGAATCACATATCTTGATGATGCTGGCCCAAATTCAGTTTGAGAGCCGCCTGGCCTATAAGGCTTGGATCCCTTGAGGACAGGTGTGTTCCCACATGGCAGCAGTGATGGACAGAGCTCCAGGCCTCTCTGCCTACCTTCCCTGGGGACCAAGAATGGGCCTCAGATCATGGCACTCTTGCTGGTTTTGTTTTCCTTACATCCCTATGTCTTCTGTTCTCTTCAGCCTGGCTGCTCTCATTATGTGGCCCATCTTAGCTTTTGGTTATTACAATGAAATACCTGGGCAAGCTAAATTATCAACAATGAAAGTATATTGTGAGTCCCAGTTCTGGTGGTGCACAGACAAGTTTGAGTAGATTTCATTGCTTCATTCTTTGGAAGTTGTTTTTTTACATATATATATATATATATATATATATATGATTTATTTATCAGAAAGACCAAGTTACAGTCAGAGCCTGAGGGGTGGAGTGAGGGCGGTTATCCAATTGCTGGTTCACTCCCTAAATGACTACGACAGCCGGGATTGGGCCAAACCAAAGCCAGGAGTTAGGGATGTAGGCGCCAAAGCACTTGAACCATCCTGCACTGCTTGCCCAGGAACCTTAGTAGGCAAATGAATTGGGAACAGAGCCAGCCAGGACTCAAACCTGTGCTAATAGTGAAGGCCAGCAGTATAGGTTGTGCTTAACCCACCAGGCCAAAAATGAAGAGGGTAGCCCTCTTGATAGCAGTGTCCCCAGGCAACACAGAGCATCCATGACAAGACACAGGAGATGCAGGTGTGAGGGAACTTCCTAAAGTGTGTGTGTTTACAGATATATTTATAAGATTTTTATTTATCTATTTGGAAGGAAGAGTTACAGAGAAGGGGAGAGATAGGGAGGGACCTGTTATCTGTGGGTTCGATTCCCCCAAAAAAGTTGCAATGGCTAGATGGAGCTGAAATCAGGAGTCAGGAGCATTTTCCGGGACTCCCAGGTGTTTAGCAGAGGCCCAAACACTTGGGCCCTCTTTATTACTTTTCCCAGGCCACAATAGGGAGCTAGATGAGAAATGAAACAGCCAGAACATGAACTGGCACCACATAGGATGCCATCACCATGGATGATAACTTTACTCACTATACCACAGTGCTGTCCCAGAAATGTGTGTTATAAAATGCTATGAAGAGATTTCAGAATTTTGGCCTAAATCAAAACTTACCTTCTAATTGCACTTTCTACTAGCTTTTAATTTTTTAAAGATGTTTTAATTTGAAAGAGTTGCACGAGGAAGGGAGAGACAGAGAAAAGTCTTCCATCTTCTGGTTTATTCCACAGATGACCACAACAGCCAGGACTGGACCAGGCTACAGCCAGGAACCAGGAGCCAGGGGCTTTATCTGGATCTCCCATGTGGGTGGGGGTCCAAGCACATAGACCACCTTCATTGCTTTTCCCAGGCCATTAGCAAGGAGCTGGATATCAAACTGGTTCCCATTTGGGATGCCAGTATTGCAGGTGGCAACGTTACCTGCCAGGTTAAAGTCCATATTGGCTGTTGTCCATCCACTGGATTTTTCAGGATACACTTAGCAGAATGGTGGTGGTTGTGTCCGCATCAGTTATCTTACAGTGCCACCAGGATTCAGTCATGGGGTTCCCCTGAATAACTTTTTAAATCAAATTTATCTATTTTATTATTCCATGATACAGTTATGTAGGCCCTAGGACTCCTCCCCCCAGACTAATTCCTCCATTTCATTACAGTAGTGTAGTCCTTCATAGTCAGTCATAAATCCATCATTCTGCGAAGTGTATCCTGACATTGTAGGCATGGACACTGACAGAGTCCAGCATCCCTTTAATAACTTAATCAAATGTGATCATTTCCCAATGGTTCACCTCTAAAAACTATAATATATGACTTTCAGGCCTCTTAGTACCGTAACATAAGGCCTTCATGAATAAATTTTTTGCATGAGTTTTGGAAGAAGTTGCTTCTAGCATAACACTACCTTTATGAGAAATATTGGTTTCCTCTGTGTGTGTGAAAAGATGGTGGTGGTTGTCTGCCTGAGCATCTCAGCCCCATATCTGGGGCAGCCTCAGACCCTCCTGGTTGGGTACAATGTCTCCACCTGAGAAATCTGCCATCCTCACCGAGCATCAGACACCACAGCACCCACCATGAATCTCGCTTTTCTTTTGTTTATATTATGCATGCTATAAGCAGATTTGCACGGATGAAGTGTGGAGCCTGCTCAGTGGCACAGACCCATTCCTGCCTAGATGCTAGACCCTAAAGTTTTCTGAGAGCTCGGGCACATGTGGAGGACATTCTGATAGGCAGAGAAGGCATCAGTGTTTTGGGCAGACCCACCTGGATTTGAACTGAGGACTGTGGCTGTTGCAAGCTAGAAGACCAGCACATCAAAAGATAAGCTGCTGTGAGGGAGCCCTGTGTGCTCAGGAAAAGACATAGGCTTCTGGAAGGTTCCCACGAACCAGAGGAATTTGAGGAGTTCAGACTGCAGAGTGGCTGATCATTCCTAGCCGTGGGCTTCTTAGAACCCTGGTATTCTTGCAGCAAAATAGCTCTGTGGTGAAGGTCTGTGGGAAACACCCTATTTCACTATTACATTTGTATGTCAGAGAGCAACAGGACATTATTGGGAAAGTGGAGGCTCTGAGGAGTCTCACACAGTCTGCTTCATTAAGTTATACTCAAGTGTACTTCACCGTAGGTTGTTTTGACCTCCTAGCCCTGTACAGGACAGTGGGGACATAACTAATAGGGACTGGATGCTGCTGAAAGGAATAGGGAAGAGGCCAAGTCCCCTCTCTTACATCCTTGAGTGTCTCATTTGCCATCATATCTCTCTCAGAACCACAATGGTGGACATTTCCACATCATCTCCCAATACCAGCATTCCATCTGGTGGGTGGCTTTCGTGTCTTTCCAGTCTACCCCAATGTTTTCTCTAAACCTTGAAGAAGTCACTGGAGTGGTGCTTCTCAGAAGTTAGAGCCATTCACAAACCAGAAGTGATTCCCAGCAAGCAGGGGATAATAACCCAAGGAGTGTACCCCATCAATGAATGGTTTTTGTGAGGTGTTCTGCCTGCTTCTCAAATGACAGCCGTGACCTTGACATCAGCCCTTTTCTTGTTCTTCTCCACATTTTCTGAGGGATATCCTGATTCCCTCTGTGTCTGAGGGAATCTCAGAAGCCAGGGGGAATCACTTTTCTGGGATTTAGAACCAGCATTGGAGTTTTCAATCCCATATTCAGTCCCAACTTTCAGCCTCTTCCAACATGTGGTGTTGGGAAGACACTTATACTCAGAGCTTTACCTCATCTGTCATAACAGAAGAATCCTACTTGTGACATGTGGGTGATGTTAAAATGCAGCACAACAATGCCTAGATTGGCTGCTGCTTGGTACCTGTCTGTCCACTGCACACAGCCCTGTGATGATACCATTGCCTTCTGACCTCCTCTCCCCTCTCCTCTGCTGCTGTCTCTCTGTTCTTTCCCAGACATCTTTGTGCTGATTGCTTCTGTGCCGGTGGTTGCAGTGGGAAACCAGGGCAATGTCTTGGCCACATCCCTGCGAAGCTTGCGCTTCCTGCAGATCCTGCGCATGCTGCGGATGGACCGGAGGGGCGGCACCTGGAAGCTGCTGGGCTCAGCCATCTGCGCACACAGCAAAGTGAGTGTCACCTGTGGGCTTCTCAACCACCCATGCCCTTCCGTGGCACACCCTACACCCACATCAGAAGGAATTCATGCTTCTGCCCCTAGTCATGACAGTAAACAGGGAGAGGAAGCAGTGCATTAACAGGTGTAGAATCAGGGAGAGCTGCGCTTTGGTCTCGGCTCCACTGTTTGCTCTACTTTTGCCAAGTCACTCAACCCTCTTTTGACTTCAGCTTCCTTGCTTCTTACTTCTGAAATTGTGTTATTAACACCTATTCCTCCAGATAGCCAAGAGAACAAAGTGACCTCATGTAAGGCACTGTGCAGTGGGAGGGAATAATACAGACCTTTTGAATCCAAGCTCTACCAGTGTAACTAAGGAAACTCATTGTAACTCCTGTAGGTCTTGGTTCCTGCGTTTGTGAAGTGAGAATAAAAAGGGTTACTTTGAAGGTAAGCTGGATTGAACATGAAGAGCACTTAGACTATACCCAGTTTGGTTATTTATGTGAAGCCCAGAGAACAGCACTTACAAGCTAATGCTTCAACCAGACCAGCTACCCCCATGAGTCAAGCATCAGTTACCCCATTACCCTGACAAGGAAACATACACTTAAAAGAGGAGGTGTCCTGCCCAAGCTCACAAACTGTGCTGTGGTCCAGAGCCCTTGTTTAGTGGTTGGCTGTTGACTTCAGCAGTGTTCATCTCTCCAAGTAATGTCTGGAACTAGGATGGGGGGACTCAGTTAAGCCCCCTCCAAGAGTCCCATGTGGTTGAGCAGATATAGGGTTCACATAGCTGGAATCCAGGTTATTGCACAATGAGGGATTGTGTCACAGGCACAGAGTAAAGGCGACCTTCCTCTCACAGGAATATGTCCTTGTGCCAACTTTGGTGGACAGCATGGATTGCTGTTGGTGCCCTGTCCAGTTCCCTTTTCCTGGGAACCCTGTGACCACTTACTCAACAGTCATTTGCAGATAAACCACATGTACTTGAATCCTTGTCTTGACCTGGGCATCTGGGAAGCAGTACTGAAGCAGTGAGCCTGGGCAGTTTAACATTAAGGAGCTTAAGCGTTTTCCTACTTAGTGTTAATATGACCACAAACTCTTCCACTGGACAGCTCCTGAATACAAGCATACAGCTCCTAACTTTTACATCCCGAATAAACATTCAGATACACTGGGGGTGGTTTCCTGTGAGATGACATGGTATAGTGACACTCAGTGAGCTTCAGAGTCAGAGGGCAAGTGACAGGGTTCGAACTGTATTTGACCTGCTTTGCAGTTGGAGGACTTCAGGATGTCTCTGTGTTTGTGAGCTTCCCCGATGGTAAAAAGAGAGTCTTCAGACTGCGGTTAAGGGCATAGTAGCCTGTAGATACTTATTAACAGTATATTCATGACCATTCTCTTCACAAATCATGCAAATGAATGTATAAATTAAGTGGAATAAAATCACAAAATACAAGGAATTTTTATTACCTGTCTGCACCACCTCTTTCTGCAGAATTCACACAATCGAGGCTTTGCTAAATTCCATCTTCCTTCTAACCTTTCAGTTTCTCTTCTATCACAGGGCATTTTACAGCTCCCCTTGGGTTCAAATATGACCCTGTTGATAGAGCTGAGCTGATTCATAGCACAGGTGTTCCTTCCAACCACAACAGACCCCTGCACCTGCTGCCTTTTTTTTTTTAACAACGTGCTGATCATCATGTGCTGGTTGTGCAATAATTCCTCAGGGAAAGTGGTCTCTCCTGCAGCAGGCTGGCACCCAAGACAGGGACTGCTCCCCAGAGCTGGGGACATAGCTCTAGGCAGCTCTTCCTTAACTCCAGGGCCTGTATTGTGAGTGCCCATTAAGACCTCACAGCTCTCTGCTAGAGCTCAGAACTATTTCCCATGAGAAGGTCACCATGGCATTGTGATGAGCAGGCATGTACCAGTTCGTATCTTCCTTCCTTCATTGTGTTCTGGCCTGAACCCTATACTCACTTCCTTCAGACATCAGAGATGAAGAATGGGAGGTCTGTGACCTATGGGGGCAGACACTGAAAGCTTCTGCTGCTGCTGCTCATTAGGGTGGACCCAGCTCTGCTCCAAGAATGAGGAAGCTGGGAGTTTGTGCCACTCAGCACAAACCACTGAGGTCTCCTCCCACAGACAGTGTCTGATGTGTGCTGGCTCAGCCATGTCTGTCTTGAATATGAGGCCTTGAGTCATCGAGGCAGGGCAGAAGGGCCTGGCCCAACCTGCAGAAGGGATTTAAAGCACAAGAAGGGAATTACTCCCATCATTCCCCACACTACCTTGGCTCCCAACCCCTTAGGCCCAGCTTCACATGTGGAAGACTCAGTGGACATTGAAGTATCACTGTGGTTCTGGGGTACACTTGTGGGCAGAAGACAGATACATCCAGGATTGCCTTGTATTTCCTTTTAGAAGGCTGCAGAGCACAGAACTGGGGCCTATTTTTCATTCCTCATTGGTGATTGTTTCAAGTTCTCTTATTAATCCAACACAGCCAGTTTTCCTGTGCACACATCAATACCCGGAGGTTTCTTTGGGTCAGAGCCAGATGAGGTTTCTGATTCTCATTTGGAGACCACAGGGGGTGAAGAAATATTTAAACACTGAGACCACACTCCACAAGGCAAGAGGCCCATGCTCAGCCAGCCCCTGGGGAAGGACTATCCTGGTCCTATCCATTCCTATCTCAGACTCCCTGCTTAACTGCCTCCCAACCCCAATCTCTGCCATGGAGAATGGCTGGCCAGTTTGCCAGTGCTGACTGAGCTGCCTTCACTCTGTGCTGTGACCAGGTGCACATGAGCACAATGATGTCTCAGAGAGCTGGACTAGCAGGAAAAGAGTGAAGCTCTAAAAGTTCTACAGGTGAACTCCATCAAGAGCAAACCTGCAAAGTCTGAAGAGAACATTCTGTGGTCTCATGAAGAGAGGGTCCCATCAAGAGAGGGTAATTTAGGCAACAGGATCCACATGGACCCTAGAACGGAGGAAGGCGAGAAGCAACCGACGGGTGCAGAAAGCATGTGGACCTGAGCAAGAGAGTTATCTGTGATGACTCTGCAAGAAGAGCCACTCTTATCCCTAGACTGTTCTCTAGAAACTTGACCATCTTTGCACCCAACCTACCATTCTTGCCCTTGGCACTGACGTTCAAGAAAAGTGAAAGACATTGGAGATGGAAGGAACATTAGGGATTTCCTCTATCAGGGTGGTAAAACTTCAGTGATAGGCTGATCTAGGCTTTCTCTCTGTACCATTCTTCCTAGTTGATGCCATTTTTTAAACCAACTTCCTGGGGCAGCAGTTGTGGCACAGCAGGCTAAATCATCACCTGCAATGCTGATCTCCCAGCATTGTACCGATTTGAGTCCCAGCTGTTTTGCTTCATATTTGGCTCCCTGATACTGTGCTGGGAAAGCAGCCTAAGATGGACCAAGGCCTTGGATCCCTTCCTGCATCTACATGGAAGACCCAGGATGGAATCCTAGGCTCCCGGCTTCTGCTAAGCCCAGTACCATCCATTGCAACCATTTGGGGTATGAACAAATGGATTGGAGCTCTCTCTCTCTCACTCTCTCCCCTTTCTATTTCTTCCTCTCTTTATGACTCTTTCAAATAAATCAACAAATCCTTAAGAATAAATAAATTCCACTGTTACTAGGTGACATGTCCTATTGTTTCACCTAATACCTTTGAAATCATAGCCTTGGTGTTAAGCTTATTTCAGCTATATTCGAAGTTGGCATGTGACTGTGCAACAGACACTACTTAACTGGGTCCCGCTGGTGTATGACACTTTCAGGAACTCTGAAGTGTGGTCCCTTCATTTCCCAACTGGGAATATGAGGCTGGGCCTCCTGGGTGGGGAAGCCGAGGAGCAGGTAGATCACATATGAAATTGATGACATAGCTAGATCTCTGCCCACAGCTCTACTGTGTGCCATGCCCACTCTCCATTGCCTTTGATTTCCTGTAGCATAGATCTTTATTCTTGCTCTGTATAGCCCAGTATGCAATTGATTCCCTGAGGCACTGTCCCGGAACCTCCTGAGGTCACAGGGAGCCAGAAAGCCTCCTCCTCTCCTCAAGCAACTCACTTTCTGGGTTAATTATTACAGACAATAATTCTCTTGCAGATCCCATTTGACAGTGCTGGGGTTGAGGTTCAGAGGAGGGGGTTCATGGCCTCCTGGAACAGAGCTGGTGAACCTGCCTCCAAACTTTACCCCATGATATTCCAACTGTCCTACCCACTTCCTCTTTCAGGAACTCATCACTGCCTGGTACATCGGCTTCCTAACACTCATCCTTTCTTCGTTTCTTGTCTACCTGGTGGAGAAGGATGTGCCCGAAGTGGACGCCCAGGGAAAGGAGATGAAAGAGGAGTTTGAGACCTATGCAGATGCCCTGTGGTGGGGGCTGGTGAGTCTCCCTCCCCTCCTCCACCTGACACCAGCCCTGTGGGGACTGACAGTACAGAGACATGGGCATGGCATGGGTACCCTTCCCTCAGACCTAGGAGCCAGCTGCTGCCTTCTCTGAATGTGTCCTGACTCCTCACAGGAAGGGCAGTTGAAATGGAATTTTCCATGGCACTTTCAGAAAGTCAGGACTTAGGGCATGCCTTTGGTAGACGTTGCTTGGGATGCTGCCATCCCCTATCAAAGTGCCTGGCTTGGATTCCCAGCTCCACTCCCAGATTTCAACTTCTTGCTAATGCATTACCCTAGCAGGCAGCAGATGATGGCTTCAGTGATCACGTAGCAGACCCGGGTTACATTTCTTGCTCCTGAACGTTTGGTGCATGAACTCACAGATGGAAGTTCTCTCTCCCTATCTTTTCTTCTACCTCTCACGTATATCAAAATGTGAAAATCTTATGTTTTTTACAAAGGAAGTCAGGCCTTACAACAGTTTTCTGTGTGCTCATCGAGGGATCTTGGCTGTTAGTGATGCCATGCAGGGGCCAGCAGACATCATGGCAGGTACATGTGAATGCACAAAGACATCGTACGGGTACATACAGATGTACACAGATCTGAAAGCCCACATAGAAATGGAGCTGAACAAGGGCACATTGTGCCCAAACAGCAGTTACCAAGTGCTTCTGTTTCCAGAGGATCACTGTGAGCACTCTACATGTGTAAACTTTAAACTCAGCCCTGCCATTAGCTGCTTTTGAAAAATGTGGAAACTAAGACATGAAGAAATTAAGTGACTAATTCCAAGATGCTCAGCCACTTCTTATTTGGCTTGAGATTTGAAGATCAGTCAGTATCCGAGGGCTGCGTGGGTAACTACACAGGTGACCTGACTTCCATGTGCTGATACACCTGTGTAAGTGTGCATTGACAATATAAGCATGTAAACACACAGGTACACCGTTTACGAGAATAAGCACACACAGACGTTAGTCCTGCACATGGATCCACAGCACAGCCAAATCCATAGGCACATATTCATTCACTCAGGAAGGTGGCTGTACACAAAATCACACATTCACAAATAGACACACAGATGCACATGTACACACACCTACATGTGCGTGCAATGACTGATTGGTTAGAGGTAGGGAGTCCTTAGCTTACTAACAGGCTGTGGTCTGAAGTCGGTCCCACAAGTTGCCTGGGTATTTTGTGCCCTGCCTGTCCCAGGGCCCTGGTGAGAACAGGTCCAGAGGCCTCATGATGGAGCTCACACATGGTAGCACAGAGTTCCCTCTTCCTGAGGTGACGGTCTTTTCCTGTACAGATCACGCTGGCCACCATTGGCTATGGAGACAAGACTCCAAAGACGTGGGAAGGCCGTCTGATTGCTGCCACCTTCTCCTTAATTGGCGTCTCCTTTTTTGCCCTTCCAGCAGTAAGTAACATCCACATATTCCCTCTCTGGGCTAACAGGCAAGACCTGTCCCATTTTGTCCCAACTGCTCCCTCCAGCTGCTCGTCATGCTTTCACCCCATAAATCCCACCCCTGCCCACTCACCAGCTGTGCCCTGAAGCCGTGTTGAGATGGTTCAGGCCAGCCCTTCCTTTGCTTTCCAGGTTGTCCTCTGTGGCTGAGTCTGTGGCTCCCTCCTCTGGCTGTAGCTTTGTAAAGGCATTTAGGGCCTTGTACTGGATTACACATTTCTCTCTCTGTCTCTCCACCAGGGGGCTGGAATGATGTCTGTTTTTTCCGCCTTGCTTTTTAAAAATGCTTTGAATATCACTTAATAGTTGTACATATTTATGGGGCACATTGTAAATGATACAAGGTGTACCAATCTGATCTGGCAATCTGCACTGCCTACTGCCTTCCATTGCATTAAACACGCAGTATGTTTTTGTGAACTGTAGCTATTCCTCTGTCCTATACAATACTAGAACTTTCCCCTTCTAACTGCGTTTTGGGGCTTATTATTCAACACCCTACCTCTCCATCTTCCTCTTCTCCCACTGTTCCCAGCTGCTAGGGATCAGTACTGTGCATTCTGGTGAGGTTTTTAGCTTCCACCTGTGTGATATTTCTCTGGATTACCCAACACCACGTTTTCCAGTTCCAACCTTTTGCCGCAAGTGAAGTGATTTCCCAGCACCGCCCACAGCACAAGGCCCTGCTTTGCCCTATCACTCATGGGTTGATGTGAAAATTGCACTTACCCAAAGGAAATTTTAGAAGATTTAATGAAACAACCTTCCCAAAGCCCGCTACTACAGATGTCTAGTAGTAACAGTAAACATGGCATTTATTCACTTGCTCTGTGCCTAGATCATGACAAATGTTTACCTACATTGCCTCATTTAATCTTCATGATGACACTAGTTGGCTGCCATACTTAGTTCGTTTTCCAGATGAGTGGACTGAGACTTAATTGGGTTTGTAAGTTTCTCACAGTCACAAGGCTCTGTGGCTGTGGGGCCAGGGATCTGTCAGCCTCTGAAGACTGGCCCTGAGTGTGAAGCTGGCAAAAGGTCTTTGAAAACCATCCCTCTGCCACTCCCTGCATCTCCCCTTCTTCCGTGGCGATGTTCTTTTTCCACTGGCAGCCTTGCCTTGGTTTGTTGTTGTTCTGATCCTTTGGGTCATGGGCAGATGATCTTCCTTCCTGGTTTTTGTTTTTTTGTTTGTTACCAGTGAAGCAGATGGGGAATGTAGAGGTGCCTCAGCTCTCAATCACTCAGCTCTCATTCATATTAAAAATTGTGGGTTTCTATCTGTGTGCAAAACCCATCACAAGTCTGGGAAGACCCTGACTGCAGTTAATGTCTCCAGTGACAGTTCAAGGAGCTAAAATACTTTTCAGATCCATTTGGCATTTGCATGAATCTGTTCAGTTTCATTCCTCACTAGGTAGTTCCTGTATGTTAGTTTATTTTTGTCTTAACAGAAGTAGGAGTCAGGTCTAAGGACCTCACTGCCCATAGCAGAAAGGAGAGGGAGTCTGGGTAACAGGGCTACCCTCGGTTGTATAGCTGAACATGGCATTATGTTTGGAACCAGTCTTTCTAAGTTGAAACCTTGTTCGCCTTAGCCAAATACGCTGTTCCCTTTTCCCTACTCTGTGCAAAGCCCTTGCTGGGCTGCACAGTATGCTGATCCAGCTGTTCATGCACAAGCAGAACCAAGGGAGCACACTGGGACTGACCACTGGCTTAACTTTTCCTTCCAGGGCATCCTGGGCTCAGGGCTGGCTCTCAAGGTACAGGAGCAGCATCGTCAGAAACACTTTGAGAAAAGGAGGAAGCCAGCAGCTGAGCTCATCCAGGTCTGTGCGCTGGGAATGGAGTGTGTGTGTGTGTGTGTGTGTGTGTGTGTGTGTGTATGGCAGGTGTGTCAGTCAGGGTGGGGAGAATCCACCCACACCTATGCCCCCAGAGAAAGAAGACACATCACACTCAAGACATGAACAGGACCAGGATCCTATGTGTGTCCATCCACTCCCAGATAGGAAAGTAGCAGGTCCGCTTGCTCATGCCCACTTGTAGGTGAATGGTCATGGTCATTACCATCATGATCTGTATGCCTGCTCTCTGTGTGAACTAAGAGTGACAGTCCTATCCCATTCCCATGCAACTTCTAAGCAAAACAAGAAATAGACACTTGATGGGGTCAACCTATTAGCTTGTTCACTGATGATGTTAGTAGAGAATTTGACTCAGTCTTGGGATAGCACAAGGCTTCCTTCTACTGCTATTCATTCAAGACTTGACTTCAGGGGCACTTGCATTCTAAGGGCTTGTATATTTGGGAGCAATAACTGGCTCCCTCACAATCTGCTAGGATAGAGAGACCTAAGAAAAGGCAGAAGAGCATGCTTTACATGTGCAAAATAAACAATGAGCCACCTCACCCATTTGTCATGCCCAGTAAACCACCATGAGCCAGGGGAAGTTAGATACCTACCAGCTTTCCAGCTGTTCCTACTGCCCTGGTTCTGGGTGAGGGGTGGGCATTATAGTGAGATGGTAAAGGCAGAGGTGTTCCCTCTTATACTTCAAAGGAAGTTTCTGCTTCGTGACCGATGGCTGTTGGGAGTTGCAAACTTGGTGAGTCATACAGTAGTGTCCCAGCCATGGCTACCGCAGTTCTCAGGACATGGGCACACACCTGTGAACTTGTTTCTAGTTGTAACAAGTGTTCCTGTAGGGTTGTTGTGTTTACAATAGGACATTGTGTGATGTCAACTTACATCATGTGATTTCTGTGTCAATTCCCATCTCTAAGTATCTGCCCCATTATTTTGGCAAGCTTAAAAAGTACCAGAGCATTCCATGATTTCTAGAAAATCTTAGTATCCAGATTTTCTCTGGACTCTGTATCCTACCCAGGAGTGGCGCAAAAAGATCCTACTTGTTTTCTTATCTGTTAGAACTGAGAGGTCTCAGAGAACTCTCTCTAAAGAGTGGTCCCTATTTCCTTCAGGGATTCTATACCTTCTGTGCTTCCTCTACCATATCCGTTATAGGTGTAAGATGGTCACATGTTTATTTTTCTAAAGGGAATTACCGAATCCAGGTATGTTGTGGCTTACAGGATGCTCAAATTTTTAAATCAGGAACCTATAAATTGCTTCAATTCCATGGGATTGTGTGTGTGTGTGTGTGTGTGTGTGTGTGTGTGAGAGAGAGAGAGAGAGAGAGAGAGAGAGAGAGAGAGAGAAAGAACCAGGAGACACTGGATCACCACTGTCATGTCACTCTTCCTCAGGCTGCCTGGAGATATTATGCTACCAACCCCAACAGGATGGACCTGGTGGCTACGTGGAGGTTCTATGAATCTGTCGTCTCTTTCCCATTCTTCAGGTAAGTGACAACTCTAAATGTTCAGACCCTGGGTCACCATCCTTTCGTGGTGATCACCGGGCACTTTTCCTGGCAGTAGTTTCCTTTGGAGGCTGCCCATTAAAATAATCTAAGAGCTAAAGGGTATAATAGTGTATAAGCTGTATTACAGCCAGATCAAGTCAGAATCCCCACACCTGGGCCCAGGCAACACAAATTTTTTATAAAGATTATTGACTTGAAATGCTGAGCAACATGAACAAGAGAGAGAACCACAGAGAGAGAACCACAGAAAGAGAGAGATATCTCTGTTATTATTGACTTTCCAAATGGCCTCAGCAGCCAGGATTACACCAGGTTGAAGCCTGGAACCACACCCAGGTCTCTCACATGTATGGCAGGAGTCCAGTTGCTTGAGTCATCACCCGCTGCCTACTCAGGTGCATTTGCAGGGAACTGAATTACAAATGGGACAGCCAGGACTCGAACCAGTAGTAATTTGGGATGATGGAGTTGCAAGTGGTGGTTTTACCTGATGCATACAACACTGGTCCCAGTAGCAGTAATTTGAATCCCCCTCCTTAAACAATGTCTAGTGTCACCAGCTGGGGGCAGCCTGTTGAACAGTGTGGAAATGAATGACTGATAGGAAAGAACTCCATTAATTTAGGACAAGAACCAGGGTGCTGAGGGGGTAGGGAATTAACTAACTGTCCTGGCATGGCCTTGTGAATCAGAAGTGCTGTTTTGTGGTCTCAGAGGTAGGATATTGAATTAAAACCTCAAAGGAAAGTAGGAATTTCTTTCCCATGGACAGCATGTGAAAAAGAAACAAGGGAAATTATTTTTGTTAAACATTCAGTGTGTTCCAGTCTTCAAGTTCCTGTTTCCATAGAGGTACCCTGGGAGAGAAAACAGAACTGTTACAACGCTAAGATGAGTTAGATTCAAGGGTCACTGTTGACATGCAGAACCAGGGTCGAGATTCAGCAGTCTGGGTGGAGGTGTGGTGGGAAAAGCATCTTGAAGAGAAGTCCCGTGATTCCGACACAGTGGCCCGCAGTGCACCTGAGCCTGAATGGGAGAGGCATTCCCAGCTTCCCCTGAAGGTGCATGAGCTGAAGCTTTGAGACTCTGAACACTTCTGTCAGGTCAGCAGAGGTCTGCAGCTCCTCTGGTCTTTTTCAGTTCTTGGGTTTCCAGTATACACTGACCGCCAGGTTTTAGGTACTCTGATCCTGTGCTCTAATTTCTTATGTTTGTGGCCAAAAATTCTGGACTTCTATGACATTAGCTTGGAAAGAAAAGGAGAGACACAATTAGCTTTGCACTGAAGCTAGAACCAGCTCAAAAGCATATCTCTGATGTGTACCTGTCATGAATGTGACCCAGCACTGGAGGGTGGCTTGCTCCATTCTAGCCTCTGTTGGACCCGTGCCCAGTCTGAGCTCTGCCTCAGTTTATGTCTTCACCCTCAACATTGGTTTAGGGTAGGGATATGAGGAAATGCAAGGTTTCTGAGTTCCATTGGATCATTTCCCTGCAAAAAACATGCCAATGGGTGACCATGGCCAAGAAGAAAATCAGAGATGTAACCTAAACTTCAGTTTAGGGCCCCATAAGATCAGCTCCTTCTGATTGCTACACACACACACACACACACACACACACACACACACCTGCCCCACCCCACCTCACCTCACCACATCCTACCTGCTTTCTCTCCTCAGGAGATTCTTGTAACAGGTACTACTTTATATTCAGGTAATTGGATTCATCAGGGTTGTTTGTTTATTTGTTTGAGCTCCTTGTATACACCAAGCACTGAGTCAAATCAGGAAGGGACAAAGGAGACCTAAAGAACTTTGATTCTTAAAGCAGTGAGAAGTCAAGTGAGCCAGGGAACGACATGATCAGATCTATGTCTCATGAAGAGGATGACAAGGAGTGGCAGAGCAAGTCAGACCCAAGATGCTATGCAAGGATGTTGGCTAGCGCATAGTGGCAGAGTGCAGGGATGAGGAAGAGCTCCCAGAGCAAGGCAGAATCAGTAAGAAGAGACAGTAGAGGGAGGAGTTCAATGACCAGAAGCTAAATAAGCCAGTAACTTTTGGAGGAGATGGATGAGAGAAACCAAAGCTTCAGTAAATAAATCCATGATAAAATGTAGATTGATTTGCCTGCTCAGAAGATGACCTACATGGCTCATTCTGCTTCTCAAATTCCAGCATCATTTAACCATTTATAGTTTTGGATAACATAGTCTTCTTAGAATGGGCAGGTAGCTTCCTCTCAAGAGAGTGACCTTGAATGCAAAAACAAGAACATGTGCAAACACATTGATTGCAGAACCAAGATGAGTTTTGTTTGCTGTGCATCCCAGGGTCTTGGCAATGAGCCCATTCTTTTGAGAAGATTTATTATAAATAGGCATTGTCCTAGCTGTCATAGACTTGGAGGAGTACATTGTGCTGCAGACAGCTGCTGTGATGTGGGAACATTTCCTTCTTCCTTTCATTTTCAAGGACAAAATAGAAAATCTCTAGAGAAATTCTTTTAGAAACCTTTATGAAACAAGGCAGTCCTTTGGGAGAGGAATGTCCTGAGCTCCAGCCCGCCCATATACTAGTGACCCCAAATGGAGCTGACAGTACCCTAGTGTGTCCTTAATTGTCCTCTAAAATCTTTACCTGCCAGTTTGTTTTTAAATAACAGCTTTATTTGGATATATTTCGCAACCAGTAAGAGAATTTTATATTATCATAAAAGATACATCTTTTAGTGTTAATGATTCATTGGTTTTGTGTCTATTGACAAATTTTATCATCAATCATCACAGTCTAATTTCAGAAAAAAAAAGTCACTGCTCCAGAAAGAGGCCATTCACCTAGGAGCAGTTACTCCTGGCTTTGTCTTCCGTGGCCCTTGCAACCACTCATCTACTTTTGGTTGTTCATGTTCCAATCAAATATTTCGCACAATAACAAAATCATGTAATTATTGCATTTGTGTATGCTTAGTGTTTCATATTTCACTCATGTAAAACATTGTACCAGAACTCTATTCATTTTCACGATAGAAAAAGTCCCATTTTATAGACCCTAGCTCATGTCTATTCCTGAGCTAAGGGACATCTGGGTTGCTTCCATCTTTTGGTTATTGTGAATACTGCTGCTATCTACACGTTCTGTGGACACGTTTCATATGACCATGGGTGTCTACCCAGGATTTGAATTGATGACTCTATACTTTACCTTTAGAAGATGTACTGCTTGGTTGCTTAAATATAACCATGGAATTCAGTTGAACTTGATTTTTCTTGCAATGGAGGCTGGATAGATGGTAGCCACTGCTTACGTGTAGTTATTGAGCATTTGATTATTCCTATGAAATAGAGCAACTCTGGTTTAATTTTAATTTTAGTAGCCATATTTAAGAATAGTCTTTGTGGTACAGAGGGTTAAACCAACACTTAGGATGCCTAAATCCTGTATCAGAGTGCCTTAGATCAAATTCTGCCTCTGCTTGCTTTCTGTTTTTCTGCTAGTGCATATTCTTGCAGGTAGCAGATGATAGCTCACGTTCTTTTGTTCTAGTCTCTTATGCGTTGAGCTGCTGGCTCCCAACTTCCTTCTGGCCCAGTCCTGGTTGTTGGTGGGCATTTTGTCAGTGAATAGCAGCACTCATATTCACTCATTTATATTCTTCCCCCTCATAAATAAAAAATGTATAACCTATATAGCTATACGTGACTAATGACTGCAACATAGTGCTGGAATTGTTAAATAATTGGAACTGAAATGGTGATGAGGAGACAGGCTCAAGGCATGGAATTTGCTTGTCCAAGGGCAGTTATAATTCTGAGTAACCAGAACTTATTCCTTCTGTGACCAGTGTCAGGTACATAGAGTTGGAAGGGAAGCACTATATTCATAATAATTCTCTATGACAAAGTAACATTGGATCTGTTTTCCTAAGTGTTGTTCCATATTTAGAAGGTAAATACTAGTAACTCCAATTCGCATAGCCTGATTTAGATGTATATATATATACATATGTGTGTATATGTGTGTGTATTTAAGTGTATATGTATGCATATGTGTGTGTATTTAAGTGTATATGTATACATATGTGTGTATATGTGTGTGTATTTGAAAGAGTTACAGAAAGACAAGGAAAGGCAGAGATCTCCCATCTACTCATTCACTTCCCAGCTGGCCACAATGGCCATGACTGAGCTAGGCCTAAGCCAGGAGTCAGGAGCTGCTTCTATATTTCCTGTGTGGGTTGCAGGGGACCAAACCCTTGGGCCTGCTCCTACTCCTTTTCCAAGGTCATTGACAGTGAGCTGCATTGGAAGTTGAGCAGCCAGGGTTTGAACTGGCATGCATATGGGATGCTGACATTACAGGTGGCACCTTCACGTGCTGTGCCACAACGCTGATCCCTTATTACCCCATTTTACAGTGAAGAATCAGAATGCTGTTGATTAATTAGTCTTGGCTAATATTCTCTCCCTAGCAAATGAAGGAGCAAAGATTGGAACCCAGGCAGTCTGACAGTACATATTCTATTATATATCTAGGAAGAAAATATTATTTGGGAAAAAATCAGTAAACTAAGATGAGACAAAGATAATTGGATATCAATACCTATTTCTGAAGATTGGTATTGTGAGGTCAAATTGAACAAAATATGTGAAAGTGTTTTATTGCTTGGCCCATAGCAGGTGTTCAGTTTGTGCTGGCTGAATCTAGGCTGGGAAAAGTATCCACATGACAACATAGAGAGATGAAGGGAAAAGAAATATATTGAATTCCCAAATTCTAGTCCTGAGAAACCACTGTTAGTGACCACAGAACTAGAACACTCTGTCCAGATTGTGGTTAACAGCCTCTTATTCATTCATTGTCTTCATCTGGAAAAATATTTACTGTCTTTATTAGATTTTGTGCTGAGTCTCTAACAGTAAATGTGTCAGGGTCAGCTGCCCCAGTTTGAGGAACAAAAGAGGGATGTGCCCAGTGGACGTTATTACTTGGAGTCTGTCAGGACTTTGCCTAGAGTAATCTCAGTGGAGCATGGGGCATAAAAGCCAGACACAGCAATTAAGCATGAAGAGGAAATGAGCAGGAGAGATGGCAAGCTCGCTAGTGTGGCTTATGGTGCCAAGCATCTTTCCTTGGTGGTTGGAAGCTACCAGCAAAGGACAAATGTAAAAGCAGTGGTAGAGGGGAGGCACAGGACGAGACCATGGGACCCTGAACACGAATCAACTGGCCTTTATCATGAGCATGGACCCTTCATTTATTGACACAGACTCCCTGCCAGGAGGGTGGGGCTGAATGTAGGAGGCAGTTGACTTCATGGTTGGATCACAGAGCAAGTCTCAGAGAGAAGTCATGGTCGGTAAACAGAAGGGGTCAAGAACAATCGGGAATGTACAAGTCTGATGCTAAAGGAGGTGGCTTGAAGTGGTTGTCATGGAGACAGAGCTGGGCATGGAAAGCAGCATCTCTAATTCTGTTTTAGTCTTGCTCCTTAGCTCACTTCCTTCATTCTCCCTTTTTCCACTTTATTTCCTTCCCTACTCCTCCAGGAGTTAGCTTTTTGTTCAAGGGGGTATGTGCCAGCTACGTTGGAGCTGGGTGGTGCACTGATCGTGAGATGGGTATGCCCTTTGCCTGCTCGGTCATACTTGCTTCTATCCTCTACTTAGTCCTCTCACTTCTGGGTCCCATGATAAGTCAGAGTGTTTGTCTCTTCATCATTTTGTCCACATTCCCCGTGTGCTGGGTTGCAAGAGCTGAATTTTAGAGCTGAAAAGCCAAAACAGAGGCTCTGCTCTCCAGCAGTTCGTGGGCTGCTGGTCTAAGTGGTAATCATAGGGGACCAACTCCCCATGTAGATTTCCTTAGTCCCCATTCTACGGATTTAGGGTGAAAACCAACTTATGCCCATAAGGAAAAACCCCAGGTAGAACTTGCCAGGTGGGTAAGGCTGCTCCAGTCAAAGGGAAGAAGGGGATTCTTACAGGGAACAGACCTTAAGCAAAGGTTCAGTGTCATGAGTGTGTGCTTGGTGCCTGTGAAACACCCTTGTAGTTAGGAGGGAGGGCTCCAGAGCCAGATTGCTTAAGTTTGGATCCTGAAATCTTGAGCAATTTAATTGACTTCTCTGTGTCTTGATTTCCTCATCAGGTAAATGAGATAATAGTACTTGTTGTGAGCACTAGATGAATGCATCACACAAAGATTAAAATAGGACTGAGCTGGAGTGGGAGTTGGACATACCAGCAGAGTCATTGAGCTGGTTTACATGTCTGGTGCCCGCATTTGAATCCTGGCTTCTGCTCCCAATTCCAGTCTTCTGGTAATGTGAACCCAACAGTGAAGGTGACAGTAGTTGGGCTCCTGCCACCCGCATTGGAGACCTGCCTGGAGTTCGTGCCTCTTAGCTATTGCAGGTGTTTGGCAAGAGGGAAGCAGCAGCGGCTCTATGCCTTTAACTTGAAAGCAAATCATGTCTACCTGGTAATGATTGTTCAGTAAGTGTTACAGGTGGTGGCAATGTTGACTGTGATGTCTGCTGAACTGTGACACTCCTGGTTCCCTCATCTGTACCTGTCAGTAGGCAGATCTGGTACTAGTACATAGTAGGTCCTCAGAAAACATTGTGTGGGTGAACAAATGAATGGTAACTTAGGAGAAACTTGAGAGCTGAGCCAGATGGCAACAACCCAGATCTGGGGTCTGGTTGGAGACACCCACTTCGTATCTTAGCTACCCAGTCACTCAGTCAGTCTTATCCCAGAGTCATGTTCAAAGGGAAACTTTAGGACAAACTTGGCACAAATGAAATCATGCTGTTTATGCTTTCTTTCCCCCTTGTTTTTCTCTTTCTAGGAAAGAACAGCTGGAAGCAGCAGCCAGGTAAGTCTGTGGTTTTGAATCCCTTTTCTCTCACCCAAATATTGGGTTCAAGGGCCCAGGTAGCCATGCTGGTGACTGGATAGACTCTGCAGGGTTCACAATAGTTGCTGATTAGCATGTCCCTCTGCCATTTCCATGGTAACTAAAGAGGAAACATTAGCAGCAGCCATTATCATGAGTGTCTGCTCTGGGCCAGGACCTGAGGTGACTTATCTGTGCATGAGTACGTTGGATCCCAGAGAGGTTGAGTCATTCCGCTCGGATTAAGGGTGCATGAGGTATGAGACCAAAATTCAGTCAGATCAACACACAGATTTTATTTCTATTACATGCTATTTCATTTCCTTCTTGGGCTCACAGATGACACTTGAGAAAGTGAACAGATTATAAAGTATTACCCCCACAGCTGTGATGATCTATCTCCCAGACAACCAGGGTCACTGCAGGGTACAGAAAGACTTCCAAGCTGTGGGCATTTTTATAGTCCTCCCAACTGCTTCCTCTTTAGAAGATGTCATAGTGTCAGGAAAACAGAGGACTCTGCCCCGGATTGTAAGGGAAGCTGAGCTCTTGAAAAGAGCTATTTAAATTACTCAGACATCTATAAATAGAAATGGGGGGGGGGCTTTATGTGTTCCTTGACTGTTACTGTGGACAAACCACTTATGGTCCCTGAGTCCAACTACTGACCTTCTAGAGCCAACAGAACTTGCTCAGAGAAAGTAATGGGATCCCAGACTCATACAGCAGCAACCTCTTGAGACCAGGGGCACTTGGGAGCTAAGCCAAGCCCTCTTGTGTATGGTTCATGATAGAGGGCCTGCACATAGAACCTCTTAGAACACACACTTGCTAGCAGTACCAGTTTACTTCCATGCGGGATGGTCTCTATGTCTCTTTCATGTGCTCTCAAAAGAACTGAGCGTGGCTTCCCTGGAGGGATTGTAGGGAGGGCTGGATCATTAGTGACAGCCGGGGAGGACAGTAGTGGGTGACTGTATGCAGCTCACAGCTCACAGAGGCAAAGTGAGCAGACAGACCTCAGAGTCTCTTCTAGATGATTTTAGAGGGACTGAGGCCTCGTGAGGGAACAGGCTCATTCCAAGTCCTGCAGCCCTTGAGTATCAGGGACCAAAAATCCCAATATGATGTTCCATGCAGTCTAAATCACGTAGGTGCTGGCTCTGCCTGTGAGTTATGCAACTTACATTTTCAGTCATTTGTATACAGATTTGAACAGAATTCAGCCAAAGTGGAATGGACTCATGGCTCCTCCCTTACCTGCAAGGAACATGTTCTGAAACTCCCAGTGGATGCCTGAACCTGTAGATAGTACAGAACCCAGATATCCAGTTTTTTCTAATGTGTGCATACCTATGAAGTTTAATTTATAAATTAGACCCAATGAGAGGTTAGCAGCAACTAACAGCTAGATCAGTATAATAAAAGTTATGTTAATATGATCTTTCCCTCAAACTATCCTGAAATGTTCATTTTCAGTTAAAGGAAGAATTTGCATCTTTGATATATCTGGATTTACAGCATCACTATTTTTTGTACTTTGGGATATTATTAAGTACAATGCAGTTTGCTTGAACTCAGTCACTATGCAGTCATCTCAATTACTGTGGCAATTACTAACAGGTGGTTTATACAAGGTGCACAAAATAGGCAAAGGTATGCTTCCTATCCGAGCAAGGATAGAGGGGGCGTAAGATTTCATTAATCAGAATTGCAAGCAATTTTAGCTTTCTACATTGTTTCTGCAGTTTTGATGTAATGTTTTTTGGAAAATGGTTGACTGTATATAAGTGGAGTCACAGAGTTGAGAGGTGAAGAAATACAAACAAGGGAAGATTATTGCGTCACTGTTCAATGGAGTCAGTATTTCTGACATGATGAGGGCTCACCCAGAGGCACTTTGAGGTTTTCGTGGTAATGTTTCTCCAGAGGGGTTCTCTGAAATCTAATCTACCTAAGTGTGCCCCTTTCAACCCTCCCAACTCTGTCAAGGCTTCAGAAGAAAAATGCACTCCATTTCTCAGGGTTAGAGTTGCTGGGTGGATGTTACTCATCTTCCTCCAAGAAGGGGAACAAGGTTAGTTATGTAAGTCACTGAGTCTCCCACATCCAGGATTTGAAAAGCAGTCGGGTTGGGCTGGTGATTGGCAGGTGCAATTGTAGCTGCACAGCCTAAAGGAAGGAAACAAGATCTGGAGAGCAGATGAGTGAGTTGTCAGAGAATCAGCTCCTTTCCCGAGAAGGCAGGGAGAAGGGCGCCACAGAACGGCCAGCGTGCCGTGGCATCAGTGGTTCCATCGGGCTGATGGTGCTCCAGTCTCACTTCATTACTACCTGTAAATAGCATCAGGTTTGGAATTGGCCTTGCTGTTTTCTTCTAGATAGTTTGCAATCTACTTATCAGCCTAATTTAACAGGCCCTGGAACTATGTAGTAGGTAAGAAAAAGAACTTTTTAGACAGCTTATTGCAAAGAGCTCAAGGCCATAGCTGCGTATAAAGCCATTGCTTTACAGGGGCTATTTTATGTAAACTTGAGGAACATAAACTGAGCTGAAGTACAATGGCTGGGGGTTGGCTTTGTTCAATGCTCTTCCTTCTCCAAAGGTTGAGCAGAAGAAAATGTTGTGGCCTCACTAGAAAGCACTTTCCATCTGTCATCTTGGCTCTCAGGTGGATCCTACCTCATCACTGTGCTCTTACTTTGGACCCATAACTTCCTTATAAAGCATTTACATATGCTTATGAGTATTAGAGCACTTCAAAGAGTTCATAGAAAGATTGCACTCAGATGAAGAATTCCATTCATTTCCATAACAGACCTTTCCAGGAACTTTGACAACCTCTTATGTGTGTATTTTTCTGTAATTTATATTTGACACATGTTTAGACTTGTCTCTTCCCTGGACTACGCACTACGTGGGAACAATAAAGACACCCATGGCAGACAATACTTGCTGTGTGAATGTGTGAGTGGCCTAGTGGAAGGAGGTCTTTTCTTCATTGAAAGGAAGCACCACAGGCAAACAGAGCCATTGTGGGCCTTTCCTGGGCCTTTCATCACCCAGGCAGATTCCCCTGTTGCCCTGCTCTCCTTGAGCACAGAGTCAGCTTGGTTCATCCGACAGACACATGACTTTAGCACCTGTTTTCTCCTGGCCAGGAGCTGTGTTTTAACATCTTCCCGTCTCTGACTCCTTTACTTCCCTTGGAACTCTGTCTAATGCATACTCTTGGAAAACTCCTTCCCTGGTCCTACATCAGTGCCTCTCTACATCCCTATGGGCCTGCTTCAGCTTTCCTGTTAGCACCAACAATGGCCTACTACAAATATGCTTCTCATCTGCTTTCTCTCCCCCTGCGAGGCTGACTGCTTCTGAGGCGTCTAAGTGCAGAACACTGTGGTTCTTAGAACGGAAGCTGATGCATAGTCACCTTTCTGTGGACAACTTACTGAAGCAGTAGGTGGATGGGTGGAAGGTGGAATGGATGGATAGTTGAACATATTCTTTATTATTCAAATATCATAAAGATTGGTCTATAAGGAAATTGCAAAGGCTCCCATAGGTGCCTGTTAGAAAGGAATGCTTAGATGCCAGGGAGTCCTTTGGGTTTTCTGTCTTCGTCTCTCATCTGTGCTTCTCTCTGTGTGATGATTCTACTGTTTCCACTTTCTCCATACTGATGAAGCTACGGATGTGACAAAAGACCAGAATAAAATATGTCCTCCCTTTTCCTCTCCACTTACGCTTCATCTGATATCAGTTTGAAAACTCCCAGGGATTGTACCGATCGTCCCCTTTTGAGACGCATATACATACCCTGACTCGTGTCTGCAGCTGGCAGAGCGAGGCTACTGCCCCTCCTCTAGGCCATGTTCCCGCATGTCCCAACGGGTGAATGTGGGCTTACGGTGCTTTAAGTGACAGCCTTCCCCAGGGTCATTTAAGTGTGGGGCATAAGTATCTGAAAACAATAAGGTCCTCTCACACATAAAAAGTAAAACATTTGGGGACGAAACACCAAGCAGAACAAAACAACAGTTGTCCACCACAGGCATAAAGTCTGCCAGCAAATGTTCAAGTTCCTAATAATAATACTGCCTTGCAGAGCATCTGCCAGAGACCATACTGGAAATGAAAAGGTATTTTTTGAAAAAATCCATAGAAAAAATTTAATATTAGGATGGTCATTTTGAGTATCGCCTATTCAGTTGGTGTACAACAGTGCGAACATCCACAGGTATCTTTTTGACAGAAATTAGTCTTTTCACTACTCAAAACAAGTAACTATTTTGATAACAACTGCTTTCCCAACCTCAGTTGTTACTTCATATTTTTGAACAGCTCAAGCTCAAAACATTTGTGTCGATATCTTTGGAGAGGGATGAAATTTGTCAACAGGCACTTTCAACTCCAACAACGTGTTATATCCTCCCTATTAGAGTTGTCAGACTCAAGAGAGGATTATCCTTCCTGTTAAACAATTCAGGTATAGTAACTATGATGTATAAAGGATACTTCCTGTTTTCCAGGAGTAGTTCTAAGCACATCTAATCCTATAGCCAGCCTTTGAGGTACAGGTAGCTTTACTATGCATTTGATAGATGAGCAACTGAGGTTCAAAGAGGTGAGTGACTTACAGGTAAAAAGGAGCAAGCGCAGGACTTGGGTCCTTTTGATCCAGCTTTGTAGCTCATGGTCCCACACACAGTGTCAGTCAGGAACAGCCGCCTCATCAGTCATTGCCGTTGTCCCCTTTGCTTGTGTAGCTTTCTTCTATCCTTTCTTGGCTCACATAGCTGGGTCGCTGCCATGAGAGGAGGTTATGACAGCATGGAGGGGCACAGAGCCACAATCTGCTGTGGAGAGAAGCAGTTTTGGTTAGCTGCTGTGATTCACACTTTACCTTCTCCGTGTGGCAGCAGCCACATGAAATCCATCTCAGTCATGGAAGACATTGGCAGTAAACCACCTCCCATACCCTAGTATAATTGACTGCTAGAGATTAAACAGGAGTTTAGAAATCAGTTTATCCAAACCCCTAATTTTGCTAATGAGAATATTGTTGCCCAGATCCAAACAAGAGGCTAACAAGATCCCATGGCTATGACTATTTCCCCCCAGTCATGCAGATGCTGTGACGTGCCCCAGGCTGTGTAACAACAGAGATGCAGAGGTGGAATTTGGACTCATTTTGCTTTAACCTCAGAGTGATCGCTGACATTTCCTGAAGTCTTGGCTTCAACTCTCATTTGAGAAAAACAGAGGGGAATGCACAGACTGAATTAGGAACTGACTGAGGGATCAGAAAAAATCAAAATATAGCTTTTGTTTTTCAGCTTCCCGGGGGTGATAATGAACTTTTAACCCTGCCCACCAAGTCCAAACTTGGGAGCAGTGCAGGTCAGAGCAGACCCTCTTTCAAAGGCACAGTGGGACCTGACTGTTCGTGTTAGAAATAAAGAGCTGTAGGAGGCAGACCTTGTGTGCTTGCATGGACTCTGGTGCTTAACATGGGTTCCCTCTCCCCATTAAACTACTTTCTTCCTCCAAGAGATTTAGCTGCTTCCTCCCAACTCTTACAAGAGTGAAAATTCTACCTTTGTGATTGCAAACATATGGAAAAGCGTGGTCCTTTCTGTGTTCCATGCAGTCTTCTCTCCATCCCTGGGTACCACATACCTTAGAACCTAAGAATGGTTGCAGCTCTGTGACGTGGTCCCATCTGTTTGAAATCAGTGCCTCCCCATCCACTAAGCCCTCATCATGTGCTGCATTAGCTTCCTAGATCAGCTGTAACCAGTTACCAACAATAGACACTTAATCAACAGTTCTGGGGAACATGTCACCAATCAGGGTATCAGCTGGACCACACTCCGTCCCAAGACTCTAGGTTCTGGCAGTTACTGGAAAGCCCAGGGAGTGGGATTTGAGCCTGTGTCTGCCTGTTCCCCACCAGATCTGTGATCATTTTTCCTCTTTAACCTGGGAGAAGAATTAGAAGATAGTTATAGTGATAAAGATTGGGAACACACTCCAGAGCTAGACTTTCAGGCATCAATGCCTGGATCCCACTAACCTGCTGTGTGCCGTGAGGAAATTTGCACAACCTCACTGGTTCCCTACATCTTTTTCTGTGGGGCAGGTATGTTAGCAGTATGGACCTCATGGGCTGCTTGGATGAAATCTGCAGTACCCAGGAAAGAACCCAGTCTGTAGTCAATGCTCAGTGGAGGTTAGTGATGGTCAACTAATATGTTACTCAGACTTGAGGTCTGGGTGCATGGAGAAAATAATTCTTTGAAGAGTCAAAAGATGAAAACATGTTGCTCTTCACTCTCGTGGCAGGATGTATCACTGTCTTCAAAGTTGCACACACCCTGCATTTGTGCTCAGATTCTCAGACTCACTGGATCAAATCAGAAAGGCAGCTTTGTTCAGCAGAGCTAGCTTTGCAAACTGCCCATGTGAGAGCACCAGATTAACACAGCAGGGTTGTTTCAAAAGTGGGATGCTGTTCCTTCTGGCCCAGCAGGCAACCCAACCACTATCCTGCCATCCTCCCTACCGTATTCTCCCTTCTCCTCTCATGGCCAGTCCCTTGGGAACCACTTGTCGCCAGAACCCAAACTCCTGCAACACGAGCAGGCTAAGGTTGGACTAGATGATTTCCAAGTCACTCCAGGTCCTATGTAGCATGAGTTCATATCAACAGTAGCAGAATTAGACCTATGTTGTTTTACTGTATTAGGCACTGTAAGTTACAGTTTAATAATGTTGGCTATGTGGCCTTGGGCACATTATTTAACCTCTGTGTGCTCTTTTGCTCATCTACAGAATGGCTAGGATTAGAGTACTACCTCCTAAGCTGTTGTAAGGATTAGATGGTTGGACTAAAATCTGCTCCATTACTGGTAGTACAGAAGGGTCTGTTTTTATTATTATCCCCATTATTATCCTGATTTGATAGGTTTTCTTTCCAGGGACATTTAGTATGTAAAGGCTTAAGAGTCAGATGAATCTAGATTTGAATCTTGTCTTTGAAATACTCTTCCTGCCTCCCTCTCCACTGTTATTCCTTTCATCTTGCTTTCTCCTACCTACACATGGAGTGCTGGGAGCCATACAGATCTCTATTGACTCCTCTGTATGGTTACTCAGTTTATAACATCATAACAAAGAGCACAAGACACATTACTCCCTCAGGATTAGTCTAGTGGTGTGGGGTGAATGTGTCTTCCACAAAGGAACCATGTGGTTGGGCAGAGGTGCTGGGATATTACAGACACCAAGGTAGGGGAGCAGGCACAAAGAAAGGGAACTGCGAAGTCTGCTTGGAACTAAAGTCAGAGAGAAGCTACTGAGGACTGCCTTTGGTTTTTATCTTCAGGACTCTTCATTCAGCTAATGGGATTAAACATCCTCATTTTACTCCTTCCCTCTTTGAGAGAACAACAAGTGCCTGGGCCCAGGTTCTTTCCAAAGACCACCTGATTCTGCATGAAATATCCATTAAAATGTCATCTCACTAGGTCAACTAAACTATGTCATGCACATATTCTGTGGAAGACACACAAAAAAACCCTACATAAACAATCTGTTTCTCTGTAGAGCAGTTTTGTAGTTTAGCAAAAATATAGTGAGATTGCTCTAGAAAAAAATACAATGGAATATGTTCAGATATTGACAAAATGATAGGAACTGGCTTTTGTGATTATGGGGGTGGAGGAATCCCCTAATCTGCCTGCGGAACGCAGATCCAGGAAACCCGGTGGTGTAAATCAGAGTTGAAGGAACTGGGGGTGATGGATGGATGAGTGGAGGAAGTACTGCCACTATAATTTGGAGAATCTGAAACCTGGAGAACCCAGAGCACTAATGTGGGTAGTAAAAGATGCACAGCCCAGCTCAAACAAAGGAAGCAATTTCCCTTCCTCAGCTTTCTGTTCTGCTCTCGCCTTCAGTAGATTGTGGATGCCGATCCACACTGGTGAAGTGATCTTTCCTACCAAAGCACCTTCCTGAACATACCTACAAGTAACATCTTACTATCAGGCCTTTCTTAGCCAAATCAAGTTGACATTTAAAATTAACCGTCACACAAATGATGTGTACTTTTTGGTTCCCCTAGCCTTACCATGGGCAGTGTAAAAGCTTGAAAAATCTTTGATATCACTGATACTGCTAAGGAAGCCTTTAGGTTCCAGACCATACTAGCCACTTGGTATTTCCCATCATCCCATTTTCCATGAATCTTTCTCATTGTGTTAGAAAAGAACAGGGGAAATGGCTGTTTGTTTCATGGCTTTCATCAGGAAGAAAAATTAGGCATCAACTTCCAAAAGCTTTGGCACATTGCAGGTGCCAGATGTTTGTTACCTGTATGTCTTCCTTTTCTATGTAGAATTTGGTGCCAGTGAGTTTCTGAAAGGAAGGCTACAGATCTTATGTAACTTTACACCCTTTCCATGTGGGAAGATGGAAGGAGGAAAGAATGAATAAGAGAAGGAATCAATGTAGCCTAAAATTCTGTAAGTGGGATTGACTCCTCTGTATGGTTACTTAGTTTATAACATCATAACAAAGAGCACGAGACACATTACTCCCTCAAGATACTCCTGTCTGCAGTGACATCCTCCTATCCATCATTGAAGCATCCATATATTCAAGACCATCCTGTGCACCAAGGCCTGTAATATGTATGACTCTAAATAGGAGTGGCAGACACGGTCCCCAACTGACTGCTTGATGAGGATACTTCTCAGTTATCTTTCTAGAAGCAGTAACATGCAAAGTTTAACATCTTATTTCTTCACTCATTATTCCCAATTTTTCTCAAAAGATGGAAACACTGGCACCCATGCATGGAGTCAACACCAGAAGCCGTTCCTTTTCTGTTTGCCTGCTAGTCCCCCTAGAATTCATCAGAAAAACCTTTGCTGTTCAGCTCCAGAATGGGTCTCACAATTCTAGTCTCTTCCTCCTTCCCCACGCAAACACCGTTGTCCAAACCATCAGCAGATGGTGACTTTTGTGGATCTCTTTTCTAGTCTTGCTTCCCTAGAAGCCCACTCTCTACCTAGAAGCCAACATGTCCTTATGTGTAATAACATACACATAATTTTACCATGTGAACAATGTCAGGGTCAGTAATACTTGGTTTACTTAACACAGTGTAAACTCCGTCTCTGGGACTTTTCCCATTGCAAAACAGACTCTATGGCAAAACTTTCTATCATCCTCTTCATCAATCATTCTGCTTGCTTTTTTCCAGGAGTTTGCCTACTCTAAACCCTGAATATAAACAGGATCATATAGTATTTGTCTTTTTGTGACTGACTTCTATCACTTCAGAGTTTCACTTAACATAATGACCATGTAAAACCATGTTGTAGCACATGTTAGAATATTTCTCATTTTTAAGAAGAAACCGTATTCCATTGTAGCTACAAAATGGGTAGCCATTTTGTTCACCCCTCCATTGATGAACAACCGCTGGGTCACTTCTGCCTCTTTACTGATGGGAATAATTATGGCAAATAGGTATGCATTTCTAAAATGCAACTTGATATACTGTTTTAGTAATCTTTAAAACTTACATAATCCTCTCAAGAGTTTAGACCACATACCCTCTTCTAGTGTCACACAATCCAGTTCCCACACATCCATTTGGGGCGATTTCAGACCTTTCCTTTGAGGGTCCATTGCTTCTCACCCTTTAGGCATGGGATTTGGTTTCTGGACCACATCATCTTAACCATGGACTTCTCTTTCTAATTGACTTCCTATTTATCAAAGAGACCGCCTTTCATTCTTCTCTCTAAGCCTCCCTCTTGTTATCCTCCATTACCACACTTGTTTTGTTTCCTTGTCATATCCTAGCAATGTATGTATTTGTTTGATAATTGTTTATTCCTTTAACTTCCTCATAAGCACACTGGAGGCTGAAAACCACACTGTGTTAGCCATCATGGTACTCATAACAAGTTACCCAAACCCTAGAATATACAAGGTATTGAACACATTTTTCTTGATTAGTTAAGTAAACATAAGCTCCATTTCACAGCTGAAACTGACTCAGCAAGAGCTGATGATTCACCCACGTTGAAATAGTAAGTTCAGAGCAGATATTTGAACCTGGTCTGAAGCCACACTGTTTCTGCTCTGCAGCCTTCCCTTACTCAGCTAGGGAGGGATTGATGCAAGCAAAAGACAAGGTAGTTTAGTCTTCCTTGCTATTTTCAATATCATGATGCTTTCTTTGCTTATGACATGGCAGGTTGAATGCTAGGTACCTGTATTTCTGGATTTAACAGGCAACTTTTAGCTCAAAGGCTTGCCTTTTCATTTTTCAATCTCAGCACTGTTGATAGCTAAGACATCATAGAGACAAACATTTCAGTAGCATCTCTAACCCCTGACCACTAAATACCACAAATACCCCACAAGTTATGTCAACTGCATGTCCTCTGGGAGGTAAAATCACCCCGAAACCCTTAGAATCACTGACCTGGTGGGAGTATCCATAAGAGTGTCAAATGTTTCAGTGCAGTGATCAAGGCCCAGGAATAAGAACTTAAAAATTTGCGATGGCCACAACGAATAGCTAACTGGAACTCAGCTGCTATAATGAATGTTCAAATGTGCTGAGAATTGAGCCTTGGGGCTGATGTTTGGGTCACGCTCAGACAGAAATCACATTTTTTTTAATAAAAGTGATGCAGGTGTTCAGTATCAAGAAACAGCATGGAGTTGAACATCGCTGAAGCTTTGAGACTCTAAGACCAGTAGCAGCAACCCAGGACAAAGCAACCATGACTCTACCTTTCTGCCCCCATTCCTTCACAGCTCAGTTCTTTCCTAACTCATGCTTGGAAATCTGATCTCAGCTCCAGGCAGGGTGAGGGGAAGAGCAGAGGTGGCACATCTACAGTACCTCTGAGAACAAGGCCTGGATTATGCCCCGGGAATCCATGCAGAGAAGGTCAGAGATGGGTTTTGAGTTTCAGGGGTGAACCTTGCCTTGATTTGATTATCCTTTGAGGTCTTAGATCTCAGGCCACATAGTTAAGAAGTAAACTAATCACCCACTTTGCCAAAGTAGGAATTCCATAAGCCTCTTAGATGCAAGGACAGTAATTGAGAATCAAGGGTTCTGTCACTGACACATATGGCTTCATAAGCCTGTGTCACCTGCCACCCATGACCCATTCAGTGTGAAGTGAACATGTTCAAAGCCATGCAGTCCATGAGAGGTTGCCATGAGGCATTTAAATGCCATATAAGAAAATCCTCAGACTCAGCACAGATGAAATCAGAGAGCACACTCATCATCTTTCTTAATATTCAACAATTATGCTGAATTTTCAAGTCTGAACTGCCTGCCATTAATTTTGTCTTCGTTTATCTGCAGTTGAGCTCCTTGTGTGCTGTCTCCCATGAAGGTGCAGCACAGTGGCAGTGTTGAGTATTTCACAACCAGCATTAAGAAGCATAATAAAATGACTCCTCCAAAACCTATCTTGGTTTATGTTTTTTTAAATAACGCTTTCTCTGTGGCCCAGGAAATTGTATCCATCTTCTTACATATCTCCCACCTTTGTGGCTTCTATGGGAAGAGGATTATTTACAGAGCTCATGATGACAACCAGCCTTTATTGAACACTCCCTGCATTCCAAACAGTAGGCTGAGTATTCCCTCATTTAACCCTCCAACAACCACAGAAATGCAGGCTTATGATCAGCATTCTGTGGGAGAGGCTGGGGACCAGAGAGAGCTTGAGGTCTGCCATGTGCTTTGCCGGAGTATTCCTCCTGGCTTGCTTGTTGCTAGAGCACAGGACACTTGTCACTAGGTTGAGCCTGCAGGATGTTCAGCAGGATGTGTGCTGGGTTCCAAGACAACCAGGAAGAGCCTCTGCTTAGTTAAGACCACATAATCCAGCAGGGCAAGTGCACATGGCCAAGCACCATCTCCATACAGTATTGTGACAAAAAAGCACTGTGTGTTTGGAGCATCTTTTTTCTCAGGATGGAGACTGAACACAGGTTTAAAGGACAGAAAGGCGAGATTAGCTAAGCAGGCGAAGAAGGCCAATGCAAGGAGGACCTGTGTACCAAAGCATGCATGGATTAGGGGACTTGGGAATGGACTTAATTCTGACGGAAAGATGATGCATGAGGAGGTGTAGAGAGACAGGTAGACAGGTAGGAGCCAAGAGTATGTGGGCTTGGGAATGGGTGCATGCTAATATCTTTAACTCAGTTCATGAGCAAAAAAACACCTCTTTGTGTTTCCAGTTGATTTCTTATCTTGTCCACTGTTTTTAGCCCATGGGCCCTGATGTTTCCTCTGTCCTACTTACCACTCATTTGTACCACTCATGACAGTAACTTTCACCCAAACTGTTTATCTTAGCTCTGGGAAGATGGTGCTGGTTTGTGGAGTTTCTCTAAATTCATCCTGTGCATATTAAGGGAATTATTCAATGAAATTGCCATGACCATGCAGGCTGGGTGCAGTGAGTTCCCAGGAGAGTCCAAAAGTGGTAGTTACCCATACCTCTTTCATATAACCATCCATTCACTCATTTTTCTTGTCAAATGTTTCCTGGTGCCATCTCTAAGCCAGGCTGTAGCCAGTGACCCTTACAGATAGTAATACACAATACTCAGAAAAGCGCTCTGAAGCAGATGTCATCAGGCCCCCGTGGTAGATGAGAACTTGGTGTTCAGAGCATCTAGCCCCAACCCCAACTTGGCAGGAGGAGAGTTTGCAGCTCGTCTGCAGCCTCCGCTCCATGGTCTGCTCACTGCACCAAGATGCAAAGGCGGAGGCAGCAGCTGTGTGTGGCACACGCTCATGCCTGCAATCTCGAGCCACATTCTGCAAAAGCAGAGTGATTCCAGGCCCACACGGAGCTGAGTGGAACACTCTTATTCAGTGCCTCTTCCACTTATTCCGCAAGCACGGGAGCACCTAGTGTGTGCCAGGCTGTGTGAGTGATGGAGAGGAAGCCTCTGCCATGAGTGCACTTAAGAACCACAGACTAAAGAGTATGTGGGGCTCCCTCTCTCTCTGGCAAGTACTACACAAAAAGGAGTTCATTCTTCAGGCCCACTAAGGCGAGAGGGCAAAGAATGAAAAGCTGAAGGAAAGAATTCATGCTTGCAGAGCACCCACTGTGTGTCAGAGAAACAGAAGAAATGCACGCGCATAGCATGCATGCCTTGCTTCAGACACCACGCCACCGCCTCACTAAGCATCACATGACAATCACTTGAAGTAGGATATGCCACCCATTTCACAGCCGAGGTGACTGAGGTTCTCAAAGGTCAAAGATTGATCATGGGTCAGATGGGAATGGTAGACCTGGGGTGCATGTCCAGGTTTAACTGGCGCTTTGCACCAGAAACACTTGATGTTGGAGTTGATGAATTGCTTTTTGTATTGGCAGTACAACAGAGATCATAAATATATAGTTACAAAAGAAACTGCTTCGACTGAGGCAGCCAGCAAAATATTTTAAAATTTGATATATGCTTCTGTGTGCTTCTTTGTGATGAATATCACCCTAATTGTGAAGCAGCAGGCTCTACAAACAATACTTCAGGTAACAGGATGTCCAGTTGCCTGTGATTCCTGCTGTGGGCAGTCAAATGTGAAGGCTTTTACTGGGGTTTGTTGCTCACATTCATAATTGAATGAAGTCAGTAAATTAAAAATGTAATTTTTCCCACCTAAGTTCACAGACATCTCAACCCCAGACTCTATTCAAAGAAAGGCAGTTTAATGCAGAGGAAAGGGGCCAGCGAAGGCATTGCTCTTTCCAGCACATGTCCACCAGTCAGGCAAGCCACTGTGGGCTGCAGCTCACTTAACCTCCGCCATGGCATAGGTTGAAATGGGCTCAGAGAAGTTAAGAAAATTGCCCGAGGTGTGGTGGCTTCGCAGAATTTGAACCATGCCCTGTCCAATTCCGAGCTGCTAGACCAGATGTAGCATTGTGGGTGCCAAGTGCCCATTCATCCTTGGAGGAGGATGGGAGTCTTTATGGAGGGGTGGGAAATTACGAGAGCCTGCACTGAAGGAGGAAAATTGTTCACTTTTGCTTATTTTGTAGCCAAAAGCTGGGTCTCTTGGATCGGGTTCGCCTTTCTAATCCTCGTGGTAGCAATACTAAAGGAAAGCTATTTACCCCTCTGAATGTAGATGCCATAGAAGAAAGCCCTTCTAAAGAACCAAAGCCCGTGGGCTTAAACAATAAAGAGCGCTTCCGCACCGCCTTTCGCATGAAAGCCTACGCTTTCTGGCAGAGCTCCGAAGGTAACGCTGTCCTCCCTCCCACTCCATCTTCCCCCTCTCCTGAATGCCCTGCCTTCCTCACCACCCAACCCTACCCCCCACCCCCGCTGCCCACTGGTAAACTCACTCCTGAGGCCACACAGTGCACCTGTCTCCCTCCCCTTTCCCAAACCAACTTCCTGCTTTGCTGTATCTGTGTTTCTTGGACTGGAGGCATCTGGGATGCAATGCCATCATTCACAGACTGTAGGAGGCTCCCATGTAGGCATCAGCACCAGCCCTCCAGGGAGTTTCAGAGCATGACACCTTTGAGAATTGTCATGGAGGTTAACTTGAAGGATGGGGGGTGGGATGGAGACAGAGGCCTTGACACCCCAGGTTGGAGAAACAATTGTCTCCAGGACCTCTATCACCAAAGGCAAAAAAAAAGGGTGGGGGCAAGCATGAGCGCCAGGACACCCGAAGCTCTGAACCATCCAAAATGCCAGAGATACGCATGGCTGTTTGGACAGTGAGCACCTGGGTGGAGACTGGCAGTGAGAATCTAGGCTCAGGTCTGTGTGGCAATGAAGCCTACATGTACGTGCCCTCTGCTGCCTCTGCAGGGCCCAGTCTCCCTCCCAGGCCTCTCCCCACCAACAGCTGGGAACGGCACACACCTGCGATTCAGACTTCGGGAGATGGAACAGGGATGCTAAGCCAGGCTGAATGAGTCACACCAGGAGACTGCTGCTTCTGCACTTCACAGAGGGAACAGTGACCTGGAGCTGATGCACCCAGAGGCCTGGGTGCTCGGACTGAGCATCCCCTAAGTTCCTGAGCCCCTGCAGGTGCCATCTGCCTACAGCTGATGTGTGTGTGTGTGTCTCCCTTCTAGATGCGGGGACTGGTGATCCCATGGCAGAAGATAGAGGCTACGGGAATGAGTTCCTTGTGGAAGACATGATCCCCACCTTGAAAGCTGCCATCCGAGCTGTCAGGTAATACCTCAGTTCTTCAGGTGTAGCTGGAAAGTGGCTTTGGCTATGGAAAGACAGACAGGAAGTCCCTCCGGGACTCAACCCTTGGTCTTCCCCAGTAGTCCAGACCATCTGTGGGGCATACTGAGAGTTGTAAATGGTCCTCTTGGCAGATGTGGTTTAGTTAGCCAGGTGCTCCCACAGCCCTTCTCACAGTACTGCCAGCTGCCCTCCTGGTCTTCAGCATCACCCCTTTGATGCTAAGGGACTCAAGGGACTAGGTGCACCTGCATGAGGATCTGTTACATTTCACTTCACTAACATCCCTATCTTCATCCACAATGGTTTTTTCCCTTAGCATTGTTAACACAGTAAATCAGATTTGTGTGTAAGAAGTGAGCATACTCCTATTTCTGCTTTGTTAGAATTCTGTCAAAGTTTTAAAAGGTGTGTTACTAGGTAAAGAAACATGGTTGGGATAGGCTCAGGCAGGTAGGTATCTTGTAAGGATGCAGTAAAGTCTAGAAGTCAGGTTGCTTCACCTCACATTTCTCAAAGGATGCTAAACATGTCATTTGTTACGATACATTTAGCAAAATTTCCAGCCTAGTCGGTCAGGGAAGCACCACAGGGTTAGACCTCAACACAAACTTTGGTGAGGTCTCTCACGGTGCTGTTGTTTGCTATGTTACCTGGTAGGAGGCTGGACAGCAGCATTCCTACTGGGATGAATAACTGACTGCAGATCTGACTCAGGGAAAATCAGTCAATGCACTATCGTTGCACCTGCTAAGATGTTCCACAATGTGGTCTCTGCCCTCTCTTCTATGGCATTCTTATTGATGTCATGATTCAAACATTTTCTATAAGGAGCCACGTCGCATTTTGTGCTTCGTGGTCCGTAGGTCTCTGTTGCAAGTGTGCAGCTTCTGGCTTATAGAATAGAAGCAGCCATAGACAACGCAGAAATGAGTGTGGCTGGAGTCCAGGATAGTTTTTCTCTTAAAATCAGGCAATGAGGGCCAGGTCTGGTCTAGGAGCCATGGTGTATTGACTTGTAAGGAGCAGGCAATTTTGAAATGATAGCAAGTAAATTGACTACTATAGTCAATATGCTAAAATAGTGTTTGGAAATGAGCCATGAGTTATGACAAAATTAGCTGCAAGTATACCATTAAAAAATATATAATTGTAAGAAGAAAATGCCTATGTGCGTTGTAGCTCCTGATTCAAACTGTGGTTAGGGCTATGACTGATGCTGTGCTCAGAAGTGTCAGATTTCGTTCTCCAGAAACACTAACCATCAAGAGAGACTTTCTGGTCCCCAGGAAGTGAGAGTTTGACTTTGTCTGCCAGCTTGCGCACCTTATTTTATACAGAACCCACAAAAATTCAAGGAGCAGAACCAAGTCTTTATTTTCTCGGAGCTCATAAGCAGGAGAAGGAAAGAGGCTATCTCAGAAGGGAGGGGTCAGCTATGCTCGGATACAGAGCAGTGGGACAGTGATGACAGTGGAGATCTTGTCTTTTTAGTGTGCACACCAGGATCTGAGGACTGGCTCTGACAGTATGGCCTGCATGACCTTCTCTGAGCCACAGTGACATCAACTGTGACCTAAGTCTTTAGCAGGATTTCTCATAAAGGACTTAGCCAAAGGTCTGGCCTAGAATGAATGCCCAGTGAATTTCAGCTCATATTTATGACCATGGTTTTCTTGGTATTGAGATGACTAATGAGAACTAGACATAAAGGATCTATATGAGCCAACTGCATTGTGGGGTGTTGGAAGAGGTGAAACCATGACCAAGAATTAGAAGTTCTCCATTTCAGCCATTTGACTCTTGCTTCTTTCCCCCCAGTCTCTGAAATCGCTAGCCTTGGAAGTTCCCTTCCTCTCTATCCATGATGAACAATACTTCCACTTTGCCTTGCAGAATTCTACAGTTCCGTCTCTATAAAAAAAAATTCAAGGAGACACTGAGGCCTTATGATGTGAAGGATGTGATTGAGCAGTATTCTGCTGGGCATCTGGACATGCTTTCCAGGATAAAGTACCTGCAGACAAGGTAAGATGGCGGCACCTGGATGAGCTGTGCTACCCCAAACACTCAGGAAACCAGGCCTGGTGAACCTTAGACTTTCACATGATGCAAGAGGTTGGACTGTTTCTTGTAATGCTGGCCCCCCATACTGGAGCCCAAAATCCTAGCTGCTGTACTGCTGATACAGTTCCCTATATTGGAATAGTTTTCTGTGTTAGGAATACAGTTTCCTACACCTGTGAGGGCAGCAAAAAAATAATAATAATAATAATAACGCAAATATTGGGGCCCCTGCCTCCAAGTGGGAGATAGGAATGGAATTTGAGGCTCCTGGCTTTGGCCTGGCCCAGATTTGGCTGTTGTGACCATAGGGGGAGCAAAGGAGCAGATGGAAGATTCTCTTTCCCAAACAGTAAGTGAATCAATTTTAAAGGCTTGCATAAAAGTCCAAACTTCAGGAGAGAAATTTTAAGTCCAAAATTTTTGAAACCATGAGGGAAATGGAGTCCAACAAGCACCATGAGCAGGCAGGAAAGAATCTCTGTGACCCTAACATGGCCCAAGTGGGTACTTTCCCAGCCCCAGGCTTTGCATGTTGCCAACAAAATTAGGACCTTCCCAACAGACTCCAACTGGCTCTTTATAAATGTAGCATTTGACTATATTTTTAGAACTTGTATGTGTTGTTTATGATAGTGAAAAAATGGACACAACAATATTACCCAACTATTAATTGCCACCATTGTACTGAGCACTAGAGTGGGGTGTGTGTGTGTAGCAACTCTTGTAACCCCATAAGGCACATCTTGCAGTGTATGTTCTGTTTTTTCTGAAAAACTGGAGAAGCAAGGAACTTACCGCAATGACCCAGCTCACTGGTAGAACTTGGAATCAAAATAGGTCTGCCGGTCACAAACTCCCTTTGCTAATACACACACTCCCTCAGTGGTACCTAGCATGCTTGAAATGGTATACAGGTATCAAATGAGGTTTAGACAAAAACAAATGTTAAGATGTTTAAGTACATATGGTATTTCTACTAATAAGGCACTCACACATGTGTATACCTGAAACACTTATGATGCACACATGTAGCCTATGTGTAGTATCAGTAATTCTGCCCATATCTTATGATCTTAGCCGATAAAATGTGTGGAATAATTACAGAGATATTCACCCAGATGTTTACTCAAAAGTACGCATGACATGCACGCAATTCCCCACATAGGGGCTTAGAGAGAAAGGAGTTGAACTTCCCCAAGATATTGTAGTGGGTCTACTGGGAAAATTAGTCCACACATGACTTTGTTTTTTGTCAATTTATCAAATCTTTAATTAGTTATGAAAGCAGTGTCTTAAAAAAACACACAGGGGCCAGCTTTGTAGTATAGGATTGAGTTTAAGAACCTGTTTAAGACTTAGCTATTTTTTTTTAACTTGAAAAAGTAACAGAGGCGAAGAGACAGAAAACAATTTCTAACCAAATGATCACAATAGCCAGAGATGAGCCAATCCAAAGCCAGGAGCTTCTTCTGAGTCTCCTGTTTGCATTTAGCGGCCCAAGGACTTGAACCATCTCAGTTACATTTCCAGGCCATAGGCAGGGAATTGGATCAGGAAATGGAGCAGCAGGGACTCCAACTGGTACTCATATGGGGATGCCAGCACTACAGACAGAGGATCAGTGTGCTGTGCCACTGTGCTGGCCCAAGCTGTTCCATTCTGACTCAACTCCCTGGTAATTTCCTGGAGAGGCATAAGATGGCTTACTCAAGTACTGGGGCCCTGTACCCACATGCAAGACCCATAGCAATTGCTTGACGCCTGGCTTCAGCCTGGCCCAGCTCCAGCTACTGCAGGCATTTTGGGAGCAAACCAGTGGATAGAAGATTGAGTCTCATATTCGTTCTCTTCCCAAGCCCACTACTCACTCTGACTTCAAATAAATCTTTCAAGAAATAAAAAACGTCAGAAAAAGTAAAAGACAGTACGCAGCCAAGACTCACAAAAAACATGAAAGCAAATTCCTTTTTGCAGCTGATTCTCTGACACCAGTCCCCCCTGAGCCTTGACTTTCTGCTTGAGCCTTGGGTCCTACAGCATTAACAGGAACATCACACTAAGCAGGCTGGAAGTGAATGACACTATGGGGTTAGAGGTGTGCTGATTCATGACCTTGTTTCACCTCAACTTTGCCAGTGTAGAGGTAGGCACACAGCCTATGTTCAGTAGCAGAAGGAATAAATGTGTACACCCATTCTGAGCCTAAGCTGCTGCTCCATATGTAAGTAACGCTCCTGGAATGACAGGGAAGGAACGAGATGTTTAAGGCATATCCTAGTGTGAAAACGTCAGCCCATCTGATTGAGCATAGAATGGCCTATTACAGTATCAGAGATCTTGATATTTATCAGTAAAATGCATTGGAGGCTGGAGGTTTAGTGCCTGGATGACTAATCCCATATCCTCAGCTATGCTGATACTGATAGGCCAGACAGGAAAGAAGGCTGAGTTAGCATGACGCATCATGTGTCAGTGGAGGAGCAACTCACTTTCGAGAGAAGGCAGAGTGATCCTGGCTGTGTCTGGGTGAATGGTCTTAATGGTTCTGTTCCCATCCACCCCTGCAGTTTAATGGAAACCTTCCTCTGCCATGGATCCTGGCTCAGTAGGCAGCTGATGTCTCATGCAGAAGCCAAAGCAAGTGTGAGAGCCAAAGTTGGACCCACCTTTTTATTGCCTGGAATGCCTGTGAAGCCGTGTGCATAGCTGACAGCTGAGTCCAGCATTTGGCAGTCAGTCAAGCTCAAAGTTTTGAGGGAGGATAAAACATGTGGAAGACAAGCTTGCAGCACATTGAACATATCCCACATGAAATGAGACATGGTCTCTCTCTGTTGCAGGTGTCCCTACTTCTCTGTACCCTGGGATGGGAAGAGGCTGTCTACACAGACAGAACAACTCATTCTGTCTCCCTCCCTCCATCCCTTCCAACCTTCCCCTGATCCGTGCATCTTCTAAACACCTGTCTGGTTTGAGAACAGAATGATCTGTTTTCCTGCCAAACCAATACTCTGTGTAACTTAATTCCCCCTTTGCTTCTTTCAGAATTGATATGATTTTCACTCCTGGACCGCCATCCACTCCAAAACATAAGAAGTCCCAGAAAGGACCAGTCTTCACCTACCCATCCCAGCAGTCTCCCAGGTGGGGCTTGTGGGCATGAACCCCAGGGCTTTGCGGAGCAAAGCCCCTGGAGGATGCTCTGCCCCAGCGCTCAGCTTGGGTCCTCGGTGTGGGTGAAGTCATTACTTCCTGAAGGGAGAATTGAAAGTTTGTTGCAACTTGTTCTTGAAAGGACTTTGTACAAAACATTCCCCACCCCTCTGTCTGGGCCCTTTGGATGGCACTCTCTTCTATTGTTTAAGTAGCCCGCTAGTATCCTTGTTCTTAAGAGTAGAAGAGACATGTTATTTAAGTTAGTGAACTCTTGGTCAGCCAGGCTGGCCTCTACTGCACATTCATCCTTGGATTGATGGATATCTGCCCCCAGCCAGGACAAAGCCAGAGAAGCAATGAGACATTGGACCCCTCAGACAGGGAACATTTACTTCAATTTAGCAGCTCCTCTCCCTCTAAAAATTCAAACGAGGCACCCTTTAGACAGGCTGGTGCCTGAGTTTATGGCTCTGATTTTGCAGATGTCTTCAAGGCAGCTAAAATAAACAAATCAAGGAGTCAGAGACCCAAGAAGTGTTATGCACCTTCTTATAAAAGAAAATAAACGTAATGATAAAGGTGTCTAATCATCATCCTTGACCTTGCAATTGGATGGTAAATAGTGGGACTGTGGAGGACTAAAAAGCTCTGATTTCTAGCTAAGGGAGCTAGTGGCTTCCCTCTTGTTGCTGATTTTAAGGATGAGAGTTCTCTGGTTCAAGACAGCATGATTTTTCAAGAGAAATTGACTATCCAGATTTTAGGCAACAATCCCCATTTCAAGATGGTCTGTATATTTTCAGATCATCAGCAGGACAGGGAAAACACGGGGTTTAGTGCATGAAATCACAAGTTTTTAACTTTGTCCTTCAATCCTAGACCACTCGGCCAGATAAGGCAAGGACTTAGCAAGAATCAGTAGCTGATGGGAGAAAAAAAAAAGGAGAAAGTGCTTAACATGAGAGATCTGGAAAAACAGCTACAGCCCCTGAAGTTTCTCATCTACATAAAGCATTGAGATGTTGAAGCCAACTGGAATTTGGCACATGCTAACCACGTACAGCCAGAGAGAGCAAGCAGAGGTAGCCACAGGCACCATCCCAGTGTTGATTTCCAAAATCAGCATTTGTTTTCCATTCTTCACAATCTGTGCCAGGTGCAATATGCAAATTCACTGTACATTATCTCAGAGTTGAGATAACCCACTCCCCTCTGCCACTCCACCTGCCACACACACACACACACACACACACAGTGTTTGGAGCAGAAGCTATCCACAAGCTATCCACCATTAACAGCTGTATCGGTCTCTTCACTGGCAGCTGAATATTGGGCTTCACTTTTCGCTGCAGTGAAGATAAAAATGAGACACCATGTTGGAGGCAGAAAATGTCTGGGGTTGATCAGCATCATCAGTTGTGTCATCCAGAGGCTGAGTGATGGCTCTGTGGCTATGACTGCCTAGCTGGAATGACCCTTCCGCTGCTCAAAACAGCTGGAACAATTTTCCAAATCTATTTGTCTTTTTCTTAGGAATGAACCATATGTAGCCAGAGCATCCACATCAGAAGTTGAAGACCAAAGCATGATGGGGAAGTTCGTGAAAGTTGAAAGACAGGTACATCTTTTTCCCCACCCAAAGCAAGGGTATGAAGTCCACTTTGAACTGTCCTTTGCCATAAGACAGGCCATTGAGTAATACAATCTACCACTCAGAACAGAGTAAGGAAATTAATGCTCAGTGATCACTTCCAAATTAAATAATTGCTCTCAGCTTCACATTTCATTGTCTTTAATATGGGGATTTTATTACTTAAAGTTGCTATAATGCTTCAGCTGAAGCAAGTCAATTACTTGTGATATTTCCTAGCACACAACCTGTGGCAACTGTTACCATGCGTTTCCAGGAGGTGCCAAAGAATATTACTTCTATGCCATTTTTCAAATATTATGAGTCCTCCTGTCCTTGAAGTCTGGGTCATGGAACAGCTGGTGTGCAGACACCTGTCTGGAGGAAAGCGAACTGTGGATGAGGCTCTTTCAAAGCAATGAGAGAAAGCCAGACACACACATGACACACCATGCAGCTCACCTCTCATTTCCACAGTATCGCAGTGTGGATTACAGCATCATTTGCCTAGCTTCACTCCAGACCAGTTCCCCTGGTGAAGTTTGTCTTTGTTATACCACGGGTATGATGTTTCATTACTGCATTCTTATTTTTGGTCTGAGTGCTTCTGTGTACCAGTTCTGTGACCTTTGACAAACCACATCATCTTTCTGTGCCTCTGTGTCCTCATCCCTGGGACCAAGATAGTAGCAGTCTCCACCTCAGGGGGTTGCTGTGAGAAGTAAAGGTGAAAAACAGAGACCGGTGTTCAGAGACAGGTGCTCTGTAAGTTGTAATCTAATGTTGTGATTTACAAACATCTGTAAAGTGGGATGATCCACCTGCCTGGACAGTTTCCTGATGAGCACTGGATAGTTAGCTTAAGGACTTCACACACATCCCCTTGTGCAAGCACATGTACACACACATATTTTGTGTATGAACTCTCCAAAATATCAGATAAGCCCCAATTTAGGCAGGAGGTAGGTGCAGTCTCACTGTGCCCCAAGGCTCTGAGGTGAGGTCTTCAGCTCTGAGAAGCTCAGTTATTGCTAAGCAACCCCCTCCCATCCTCAGAGCTTACACTACCATGCTGGAAAACTTTCATTAACAATACATGCACTTCTAAGGAAATGTTAACAAATCAAGAACTCCCACCCCTTCACTTAAGCTGCATCAACAAAGCCTCCTCTCACTCTGTGGGGACAAGTGGACAAGTAGAGACAAATACTTTCCTGCATTCCTCAATCATTCTGGAAATCCCTCACCACTATTGTTTCTATGGCAGCACTAATATGTGTGTAGGGCTTGCTAGTAGGACCACAAATGCTCAGCTGCTATGGTTAAAACTTGCACAAACTCACCTCCCTCTCAAAAAACAATAACCCTCCACTCCCCAAGAAAGCAGTGACTTCTAACCCTTTGTGCCTTGCAGGTTCATGATATGGGGAAGAAGCTGGATTTCCTTGTGGATATGCACATGCAGCACATGGAGCAGCTGCAGGTGCATGTCACAGAGTATGACCCAACCAAGGGGACCTCCTCACCAGCCGAGGTGCCAAAGGAGGACAACAGATATTCTGACTTGAAAACCATCATCTGCAACTATTCTGAGACAGGCCCTGCAGAGTCTCCCTACAGCTTTCATCAGGTGCCCATTGACAAAGTTGGACCCTATGGATTTTTTGCACATGATCCGGTGAACCTATCCCGAGAGGGTCCCAGTTCAGGCAAGGTTCCGACCACCCTTCCTTCCTCAGCAACCTCACGTGTAGAAAGGCCCACTGTCCTTCCTATCTTGACTCTTCTCGACCCCCCAGTCAGCTACCATTCCCAGGCTGAACTGCATGGACCCTATTCGGACCATATCTCCCCCCGGCAGAGGCGTAGCATCACACGGGACAGCGACACTCCTCTGTCACTGATGTCGGTCAACCACGAGGAGCTGGAGCGTTCCCCCAGTGGCTTCAGCATCTCTCAAGACAGAGACGAGTATGCGTTTGGTGCCGGTGGGGGGTCGAGCTGGATGAGGGAGAAGAGATACCTCGCTGAAGGTGAGACGGACACAGACACAGAACCCTTCACGCCCAGTGGCTCCATGCCTCTGTCATCCACAGGGGACGGGATTTCCGACTCGATATGGACCCCTTCCAACAAGCCCTCTTGAAAGGGGTCACTGGCTGACTCCTGCTGTCATGTAGACACACTGTATAGCTCACTCTCACCCTACGCTTCCCTATGGGGACACCAGTGGCTGCATCAGATGCATGCACATGCGTGGTGGCCCCACCAGGCAGGGGCTGCTCATGGCCTCCACATGGCCTTCCTCCCCATGTCACCACAATGAAGCTGCTTCCTTTCCAGCATGGTTTGCATGACTTGACACTATATAATGGTACCGCTAATCTCCTCTAGGATACACACTTATCTGCTGTTCTTACTTCTAATCATGATTGGACCATAACAGGGAGAAATAATTGATGAGCCGTCTATTTTTCTGTTTGGTTGGCTGGTTTGAGTTTTGGTTTGGTCTGCAGAGAAAGTGACTTATTTCTAGGATCACTGCCCCTGTGTGAAATGCTCCAGTAAGTTACTTTTTTTTGAAAGCAAGGAAATAATTTTCTCCACAGAAACATCACATACCAGTGAGGTTGCCTACTGAACTAATAGGAGGAAAGGAATGAGCTAGTCATTGAAATTTTCAAAATTAAGCAATTTAAAAATGAGTGTCAAGGAAAAGCTGTAAAAACACCTTAAAAGCTCTCAAGTGGTCTTCATGCTTTTGTTGTTGTTTTGTATTATGCCTCAGTTTCCTCATCTGTCAAAGGTGGTGGTAACACAAATGTAGCATTTTGGGTGAGTTGCGAATTGGCAGGGAAAAAACATACACACATATAGTTACACTAGTTCCCTATCTATGTAGCCAAAGACAGTTTTATCAGCAGTGGGGTGCCCCTCAGGGCAAGGGCTCAGTTTTTTCAAAATGAAGTTCAAACCTTACACTTTCCCCTATGACAGTTAGGGACAAAATATCCATCTAGATTAGAAATTAGAATCAAGAGGGCACTCAGACATTATCTGATCCAAGTGTTTATTTTTTTAAAAAAGTGATCTTTTGTCCAGGGAAAGTGAGCATAAGAATTACTCTCATCTCGGGTGGATCAGGACTCCATGCAGCCCAGTCCACTGACTCCCCCTTGGCCCTGGTCCCTCCTCCATAAGTCCCTCTGCCCTTTCCACAACGTGACCTGAAAATTCTGCCAAAACCCCAGAACTTGACTTGAATGGCAAGCACTCCCTTTAGTTTTTCCGTTGTGCGGGGTTGAGTTTGCTTTGATCACTAGTCATGGTCACCAAATGCATTGCATCCCAGAACCAGGAGAAATTAGAACAAGCTACAGCTATAACCACTCACAAACAGGGAAAAGCCAAGACCAGGTTATTTGACTCCTCTGAACTTTTTAAAATGAAAATGTTAAGGCCACGTACAGCTGTGAAACCAGCTAAAGAGTAAGCAGGCAGCCTGGAGACCACTGCCCTACTGAACGTGTTCATATCAAGCACAAAGCACCCTATGGTCTCTGATGACATGTAACCAAACTTTGACAAATTTTACTGGAAAAGTCTGTGTTTTTCTGGTTCCAAATGTGGTAAATAACCACACTATTGTATTATTGTCTCACTCTGTCCACCCATCCAAGCATTCAAAGTGGATGGTTGCCATGGTGACCGGGAAGCCAATTGAAATGGCATGAACAAACACCTGCATGTAATGACCAGGCACATTCTTCATACGCTTTTCCAGAACCGTGTCCTGAGGCAGAAATCTTGTTGGAAGTTTCATCATTACCTAAAGCAGGACCTTTTGCTCTGTAGGAGAGAGGGGCTCTCTCTGTGTCTAACCCTGTGTCAACAGATCCTGTGCACCAAACCTAGACTGTAATAAGGATGAATGCTTGGTCAGGCATTAAGAACTTGCATTGTAAGCATTAGGGTTAGGGTTACCTGGAGGGTGCCTGGAATGAATGTTACTGATCTTGAAGTCCTAGGTGAGAGATAAACTAAAATGCCCACATGAAGGGCATGAAGCCCCTTGGCAATGGCTTTCCACTTGAGCTTCTAACAATCTGAAGAAAAAAGGACATGAGTCAACTGGGTCTGCTCCTTCACTCCCTGGAATTTGCATGACAGTGCCACTGTCATGAGGCTTGGTTTCTGAAGTTCATCTCCTTACAATCTTTAATCAGTAATTGTTAAAGATGGTGGGCCTCCTACCCACCATCCAACAGATCACTAAACTCTTTATGTATACACTAATGATTGGAAACAAAGCAGATGGCAGTTAATCAAATTCCTTACATGTATACCCATTATCTTTAACATAAGAATTTTTGCATTGCCTACTAGCTTCAACACTTTGCAAGCAGGTATGTTTTCAATGGAGTTTTCGATCAAAAGTATGAGACAGCCCCTTGGACAAGCTGAAAACCCTTACCACAGATACAAAGTTAGAGTAACTATTGTATGTTCTTTTAACAGTCTAGATTGGAGCATGTATTGTTTCCCTAACTGTGGGCTGGCAGCCTGCCTTCCTGCTGAACCACAAGGCCAGCACAGCAAAAAACAAACAAAAAAAGGGTTTGTGTTCATCACTACAATGAGTCCGCAACTAGTATGTTGTCCTTATCTATGTAGATACAAAAAAAAATATTTCATGATAATAAAAATAATTGAGCTATTTTTCCCCATATAAGAAAACCAAATTGAAGAAAATTGATCTTGTAGAATAGTCATGCTTTGGTAATCCCTACTTTCAAAATTTAAAATTGCCTGACTGTAGAAATACATTGTAGGTAGCAAACCAAACCTATTCAAACTGCCTGACCACAGACAAGACACCAACATGGCTGGCATTGAGGAGGCAGGAGTCTGAAATTTAGCTTAAGGTATGGGAAGAAATGATGTGTATTTCTACCAAGGTTTTTCAATATTTGTTTTTGTCTTTATCTAAGGAATAGCAATGATAGTCTAATTCAATGGACTTGGTTACTCACACAACCCAAAATTATACTTCAGACAGACAACTGTTCTGAAATCACAATGGTTTGGGCAAGACCCTTGAAACAATGTCAGATTCCATCCATCACAACAGTGGGGATGATTTTCTCAGGTAGCACTATATGTATATGTATCCTGTCTCTCAGTTATAATACTCACAGGACACAGGAACAATACAAGAAGTCATGTTTTAGCAGTATCAAGATGAAGGAGCTAAACCAACTTTATCGGTTTTGGGTGAAATGTGGTTCTGCCAGGCAAACAACAGGTATTTGCGATCAAGTGTGAGTTTGTCACACCATTAATCAGCAACATAGAAGCAAACAGTAAAAGTTTAAGGAAAAAAAAACAGGAGAAAAAGAAAAATCAAGTTGAGAAAGTTCTGTTCAGTAACTCTGCTCTCAAAACTGAGAGTTTAGAATTATTAGACAGGAACTGTTGTTACAGCGCTGTAGTTTTCATGTGAAAAAAAACCATGAAACTTCAAAATGAACAAATCAACAGTTGTACATTTTATGTCTATTTTATGCAAGGAAAATCCTAGCATTATAAATTGAGACTATCTTTATCAAACAATCTAAAAATCAGCTCTTAATTTACCAAAACCATTCTCCTAATCCTATGAAAATGTAATGAAAAAAATATGCGTTTACTGGACAAGTTGATGCCAGTGACTGTGAAAGTCAGTGGTTAGAAATCCAATTTCCTCCATCAAAAAGCTATGCATTTGGTGGCTTCAAATATCAGATGTCCCTTCAGATTAGGTCTTCCTGGTAAGGAGACTATCTGTGGTCATCCCTGGTCCACAACTGTGAAAGGAAGCGTTTTTCCAGCTTGGAAACAGTGGGAACTTGACCTTGGAAGAAAGTGACAGCAAATTCTGCATCAAAATGGCAGTGATTGCATCAGCCCTGGGAGGCTGAGGGGGTGCATTGAGACTTTGACTTCAATGCTGTGAACTGTGCAAGAAGAGGTTTTAAGTTTTCTGATGAGGCCATTTGGGACTGGCTTTGTTTCCCCTGCTCTGAAAATCCCTACCAATGTTACAGCCAGGCCAGGAGCTGAGCTCCTTCCACTTTAATACGTTGACCAAGAGTAATGGCAGAGGATCTCCACAAAGAGAAAGATAGCATGTGCTTGTGGGAACCTGCAGTTCATTTTCTTTGGGAGTAAGAGAAAGCACGTGTTCAGTGGCCTGGACCATTCACCATGCTCTAGTTAATGCTGCCAGACACAGGCCAGGGAACCCTCAACCCTTTGTTCCCAGGTGAGGCCATGAACTGGTCTTTGGTTTTCAATAATAGTTTCCTTTTGCTTTCTGAACCCTAAACATCCTAAGAAATTGTCTCTGTGTCCTCACTTTTTCTTGAAGGCTTATGTATTTCAGGGTGGTTTTTTAAAATGCTAAACTCTTCCTTTGTGTTCTGATCAATCTGGTGTTCTATGTTGTTATTTTTTTTCCATTACATCACTCAAAACCAAGCTAATGGTCCTGAACAAGGCAGCAGTTGGCTTCTCACTGATGCCCTAGTTAGAGTATATTAGAAGCACACATGTTGTGTAGTGTTAGAGGCTTTGGAACCAGTGGCAGTGGTATCAGAGACATAGTAAGGATAAACAGATGAGCTGGATGAAAATTAAACTTGTACTATGCTAAAATTAGATATATGTGACTCTTCTGGCCCAGTACATTAATTCCTTGACTAACACATAACAGAGATTCTCACTGATAACTATCAGTGTGTGTGGACTTTGGACCTCCTCAGTCAATGTTATTAAGTTTACAGAAGAAAATGTTTATCAGACAGAAAGTAGTAGAGATAAAAGTCCAGCAATCTCATGCCAAAGTAAGGCATCTTCACACATCTGTCCAAATAAAAATGCTTTGTTCTGTCAACATAAGCAAGAAAAGGAGTGTCAGAATGAGAGTAGGGATGTTCAATCCCAGTGGCTGAGTGCTAGCAGTTCCCATGCCAGATGCTGCACCATTTTCTCAAAGGATGACTTGTAAGAAATGAATTCAAGTAACAGGAATTATTGAATAGGAAAGACTCCTGGTTTTCTGTGGAAATCCAGCCTAACTATGATGGCTTCCCTGTGATATCTGTCAAGCGCCACCCAGCAATGAACAGGGAAATTTCCAAAAGAAATTCCACCCTAGGAGAATTTATTGCCAGTCTTTCACAGCCTCAGTTGCAGCATCCCTGTAGGAAAAAAAAATGTGTCTAGTACTGTATTGTAATTTCCAATCATGGAATCTGAGGTACTCAAGCGCAAAAGGAAACGGTGCTCACTTAGGAGTGCCACTCCTGTCAGTCAGGTGGCAGAAGCCCACAGTGAAGAATCACCAGGTGATCGACCACTAGGAACAATGTAGACCCCAGATCTCTTTACTCCAATCTCTTCAGATACTGAAGATAAAAATCTAAAAGTAAAATAACTCAGTGATACCAAACTATTGTTACTGAGCCCAGAAAATAAAATGATTTTCAGGCCCTCTTGGGAAGCTTATAAACCAGATATACTTTGGGGGCTTCTTCCCATTTCTATCATATGACACTCCCAAGCCTTGAAAAATGCTTATGTTCTTGCTTTTCAACTTCTTCTGTCTTCAGAAGACCTAGTAAAAGCCTCTGCTGGTGGATTCAGTTGAGAAACACAATGAATGACTATACTTTGACCATCTTATTCCTCTGTCCTCTATGACTTTATACCCACTTTATCTTGCCACACTTGAGCCTGTTCACACCTTTGGTCTATCACATGAACTCATTCAGCCCTATACCTTAGGCTAGGCTATACCTCACCTGTAAGCCAATTGAGCAGAATCATTCCTTGAAAAAAAAAACTCTTCAGCTTTAGTTTCATGAATGGAATATGATTTCTTTTGGGATCACTATGGCCCCAACTTTGCAGTTTTACCAAAGATGCTTCTTTCATATTAGGATCACCAAGCCACATTGGAATACAGTCTGGTTACTCCTGCTCTGTCCCAAAGATTACCCAGGCTGAACAGGTTATCACTACCCATTTTAGAGCCTTCTCCAAAGATTATGGGGGAAAAAATGGAAATCAACTCATGAGACAGCTCGTTTTTCTGCAACGTGGAAGTCATTTTAGGAATTAAACATCTTTGATGGCTCAAATGAGGATCTCTGAAGTTGATTTGCACTGAAGTTGTGCTTAGGATAGATTTGCTAGAATTTGTCAGAGTTCCCCCAACAGCTTTGGTTTCATAACGCAGATAAAGCCAGTAGCAGGGGTGGCTCAGCTGTTCTGAGTCAAGCTTTGAATTGAGAGCTCATAAAAGACGACACAGTGGTTAATTTGATGGATTCCAGTCATTGACCCAGTAATTTTAGATTGTGATTCTATGTAAGTCTTCTGTCTCCAAGCATCACTTTTGTGGGGTTAAAAATAAGTTTTGGGGGGAAATATTTGAGTCAGCCTCTATGTATAGATAACAATTTACTATTAAGCAGTCAAAAGCCTAAACTACTACATTGGAATATACACGTAGTTGGTCTTAGAATTGTTAGATGGACTGCAACTTAGGATGAAAGAGTAATGAAAATTCAGAGCATGTTTTCTCATTATGAACTGAGGCCAGGGAAGGAGAATAAACTTATCCTTAACCCTCATTTTGGGTAAGTTGCATGTAACATGCTCATTTTCTCTTTTGAGTCCATGCACCTCATCACACACTAGAGTGATGTGTTATTGTGTCCATCTTATAGATAAGGAAACTGAAGCGGAGAAGGAAGAGGCCTTGGCTAAGGCCAAACATTATAGGAGGTAGATGAGATGTTACCAGGAACACGTACCTACAAATACTATTCTCTAGTACTTGGCTGCCCAACTTGAAGTCTCCCAGATCAGTTGAGATGCTCTCAACTTACTCCCTGTGCTCCTCCAAAATGCTTAGCCCTCTTCTACAGCTTGACAATAAGGTCAGATCCATGAGTTCATTGGTGAGTGGTTTAACAATTCAACTGCTGATGGCAGAAAATAATGTTATATAAATTATTTACCTGATTGATGTTGGAAAACCATGATCTCATGGAGTTTGATATGACTGCAGGTAATCCCACAAGCACTCCTTTATCTTTCTCCAAGATTTTCCTATCATTTTCTTTGGCTAAACATGTTTAAGCATCTCCTTTTCTCTGACTTTGGACCTCTACCTTCAGGGCTTTCAAGATGAAATCTTAAAGAAACCAGTTGGTTATAAAAACATTCTCTGGGAGATTAAAATCTCAGAACAGTTTTACCTCTGTCTTGACAATAAAACACCAATGCTCCCCATGGAAGACAAACTGATCTGATAATTGGTCCTCCTTTCCCCTCCCAGAACTATCATGGAGCAGGGAATAGGGAGAGGGAAGGCTTGGGAGTATGCTGAAGTCGAAGATTTGGGGAAGTCATTTTATGAAGCATCAGAGATTTCTGCTGTGGAGAGGCAAAGTCAGCTCTGTCCCCTCCCAAAAAAATCACCTTGCAAAGATAAGTGAACCTCATCTGATTTGTCACTCTGTCCTTGTTTTCAAGAGAAAAGATGATGTCTACCTTGTCTCAGATGGGAGATGGCTTGCTTTTCCTTTTTGCAAACCATGACGGAAACACTACTCGTTGAAGAACAAATCAAGGTTTTTGTGGCGTGAAACCATTATATTTGATTTTGGGTTGCATTTTTTTGACCCCTGTTTACGGCATAGAATTCTGGTGCCTTGCTCCCTGGATTTATCTCCGTGCTGTGAGTAGGCTTTCTTCACGTTCTGGCTTACACAGGAACACAACTATTCCACAAGTGGCCTTTAGTGCTCTTTATAATATGATTTCCTGTAATTTTTAAACTGTATGTGTAATTTATATTCTGGCTCTGTCCAATATTTGAACAACTTTAATAGGTTGATTTCCATAATATTATGCAAACAATTCTTATCTGATTTTTTATGTTCTATCTTTAAAAAAAGTACTGCACCACTTATTAATAAATAGATGTTTCAATGGTTATGAGCAGCAATGTTATTTGTTTCAAAGTGGCTTTTCTGAAATTGTGTTCTTCAGCATAAATAGCATTGACTTCTGCAACAGAAAACCCATAAATGCCAATGGTCTGTAACTGAGATGTATTTCTTACTGTTTCATGTTGTTCTCACTGATCTCAATGTCAACTTCTCTCCCCCCCCCCACCACTAACTCTGAGTCACCCTACCATAGAAATTGAGTCTTCATAATCTTTGTCCCCAGAAACAAGCAGGGTAAGTTCAAGAATGAAATAAGTGATTACAGCATCATAATTGTAGGTATAATAATTCTCTGTTACTGAGTAAAAACTGCTACAGTCTTAGCAACTAAAATCAACATGTTTTTATGTCACAGCCTCTGTGGATCAAGAGTCCAGGCACAGCTGAAGTAGGCTTCAGGAAATTACAGGGCTACAATGAAAAGAGCCAACCAAAGCTATTTTCTTGTCTGGATCTCAATTAAGAAAGAGTCCACTTCTAAGCTCACATCTGGAGCCTTCAATTCCTGGAGGGTACTTGACTGAGAAATTTCATTACTTGCTGAATATTGGGCTGAGGTTCCTCTTAGGGCCTGATCATGTGGTCCTGGCCATGGAGCAGCTTATAGTGGCTTGTTTCATCAAAGCATGTGGGGAAAGCCTGCTGGCAGGATGGAAGTCGCACTCTCTTCCAACAGTCATACAGTGGGCATCCCTTTGGTTTGCTAGATTCTGCTAGTTAAGGACAAGTGATAGATCTGGCCCATACTCAAGGAAAGGAGATCACACAAGTACATGGGAACTGTGAGGAGATCATTGGGACCAGCTTACAGCAACAATAACAAATAAATACTCGAGCATGGTATGGTGCTTCTAAACTAAAAAGAATAAAATATCCGAGTATAGAATCCTTCCTCTCGTTAACAGGATATTTATTTGACCTATGGCTCTAGCTTCTATAAGCCCTTCCCCATGCCAATTCATTTAAGCATAGGAAGAGTAAAGCCACTATTTGACAATTGCATGGACCAACTCCTTTATCATAATCACTAATTCAATAGGCCTTTTATTCTTGAATAAAATTCCCTCTGAACTAAGTAAGGGATTAAAAATGTCCCAGGACTAAATTGACTGTAAATTTGCTCAGTTCAGACCGTTCCCTGCTTCGCCAGCACTTGTAACATTCAGGGCCTGAGTAGGAAAAAGAAGAATCACCTTCACACTACATAAGCAGAAGAGACTTTAACAAAGGGATTACTTACGCAGATTTTATCAAAATTTCAGGAAAATCAGCTTGGGATGGTATCATCTGCCAGAGGTAGCAACAGCAAGGATCCTTCACAAACATGGCTTTGCAAGGAATAGATGCAGAGCCAACTATGTGGAGAGACCCACCTGAGGAAGATGATAATCTTGGTTGGGCGTTGCACACAGCATACACTTCAACCAGCAGAGGGGAAGCTGAGAATATAGACACTATGACATCTTTGTCTTCACTAGTTCTGAAGCTCTCAGATACTAGGTGTTGGCTAAACCAACCAAGGAATATCGAACCCAAGGAGGAAGGGATGCACTGACCGATCCAGGCTAAACTTTAAAAAGCAGAAACACAGTCACGATGAAATTATGGCACCTGAGGAGGGAAGGCAAAGCTTGGGATAGCACAGACCTCAAGATGGATCCACCTTGAAGGTCTGCACAAGAGAAGAAATACAAGCAGGAGCCAGGAAAGAGTTGTCAGTGTAAATGGAAATGAGAAGAGGGTCATAGAACCAAAGAGAGAAAAGACGGGATGCAGGGCTGGTGGTAGGCCACAGGTGGAGTGATGCTAATAAGTTGAATTCCTGCAGGATATGAATTGGAAGGAGGTCACTAGATGCATGCAATGTAGGTAGTTTGGAGGAACTCTTTCATTCAAAGAGACTTGGTCACAACCTAAAGGTAAAAAGCTGTGCACAGGGCTGAGAAGGCAGCTCGGGTCATCAGGCCTTTGCACCCACATGGGAGACTTGGAAGAAGCTCCTGTCTTCCTGTGTCAGAATAACTCAGATGGCTGCTGAGACCAACTGAGTGAACCAGCAGATAGATCTCGCTGGGGATGAGTGTGTGTGTGTGTGTGTGTGTGTGTGTCCCTCTGCAACTCTGCCTTTCAAGAAAAATGATTAAATCTTTAAGAAAAAAAGCACTCAGAAGGAAACTGCAAATTTTCCCTGCAATGCCCAAGAGTAAGAGATAAGTGAGCAACATGAAGAGGAAGATAATATGGTTCCTGCAAGAGAACACAAAAGTACAAAAGATGAGGATACAGAGCGATGGCCTGGAAAAGAATTGAAAAAAAAAAGGAAACTACTGAAAAACAAGCAGAAGCTGATGCAGGAAATAAGAAAATCCATACAAGAAATGAATGAAAGGTTCTCACATGAGATTAGAAATTGTAGAGAGGAATCAAGATGGTAGAATAGGTTGAGGACACATTTAAACAGATGAAGAAACATTATCCAGGGTGAAGCAGAGGGGGCACAGCCCAGGAAATAGGAGAGGACAGAATGACCGCAGAGGGGCACTGGAGACTGATGGACAAAGGAAAGCAGCAGACACAACAGTGTGGTATTGCAGTAACCAGATATCCCAGCAACATTCAGGGAGCAGCGATCTGAACTGCACTGGCAGCCAGAACTCCACCAGCAACCAGGTAGGAACGGGAGTTCACTGGGAACTCAGGAGACAAACCCAGAGGAAGAACTTCCCATCCTGCTGGTTTGTTTGATTTGAAAAGGAGCAGAGGCTGAGCGGCAGATTCCAGCCAGGCAGTGCAGTAACAGGTGGATTTCTCAGGCCAGACACCCAACAGAGCTGCATCAGGCACATTTTTGTGTAGGGAAGCAAAGGCTTCACAGCAGGATTGCGCATGCACTGAGCTGGGAACAAACTCATTTCTGACTCAGTGCATTGCTCTGATGTGGTAAATGACAGGTTCCACCCAAAATAGGTCCAGCAGTTAGTGTTTATATCAAGAACTAGACATCAAATAAATGATCAACATATTTCAATAATCTAGAAAAGCAATAGCAAACTCAAGCCCAAAATTACCATAAATGATTAAAATTAAACAAAATTGATGGAAAAAAGATGTAAAAGATTCATGAATCAAAGAGCTGGATTTTTAAGAAGTTAACAAGATTGATATGCCTGTGGCACAATGAAACAAAAAAAACAAGAGGGAGAAGACCAACTCAATAAAATTAGAGGTAAAAATGGAAATATAACAGGATGCCAGAGATACTCAAAAAATCACCAGGAACTACTACGAACAGCTATACAATAAACAAAATCCAGAAGGCGCGGATATTTTTTTTTATGCACAAAATCTACTGAGTCATGAGGATATTGAAAACCTAAAGAGACCAATAACTAGGGCAGAGATTCAATCAACAATAAAGAACAAAAAAAAGTCTGAGACCAAACAGCTTCACTCTTAAATTCTATCAAACTTTTCAAAAACTAAGTTCTTCACAATCTATTCAAAATAGAAAAAGGAGAAAATCCTTTCAAACGCCTTCAATTAGGCCAGCATCCCCTTAATTCATAAACCTGGAAAAGGTAAACCAGAGAAAGAGAACTATAAACCAACATTCCTGATGAATATGAATATACAAATAAAAAAACTCTTGTGAATTGAATCCAGCAACACATCAGAAAGATAATTCACCCAGATCCAGATGTGATGGGTTGAATGCAGAGATGGATCAACATAAGGCAAATCAATAATTGTAATGCAACACATTAACAAGAATAAAAACTGTATGATCATATCAATAGATGGAAAGAAAGCATTCAGTAAAATACAAGATTCTTTCATGTTAAAGCCTTGGGCAAATTAAGTATAAAATTATCATTTTCCAAAATAATCAAGGCAATATATGAAAAACCGTTAGCCAGCACTATTTAGCATGGAGAAAAGTTGGAGGCATTTCCACTAAGATGCAGGACCAGACAAGGATGCTCACTCTCACCACTGCTATTCAGTATAGTTTCAGAAGTTTTAGTCAGAGCTGTTAGACAAGAAAAAGAAATCGAAGGAATACAAAATGCAAAGAAGCTATTCGTGTTTTCAGTTAACATGATTCTCTGTATTAGGGAAAAAGACTCTGCCAAGAGACAATTGGAACTCCTGAGAGAGTTCAGCAAGGTTACAGGATGTAAAATCAACACACAAAAATTAATGGCCTGTGTATGCACAATTAAATGGCTGAGAAAGAACTTGTAAGAACTGTTGCAAGAACAATCAATGCCAAAAAACAAATATTTTTGATTAAGTTTAATCAAGGACATGAGAAATCTATTATAAAAACCACAAAACACTAAAGAAAGGAATAGAAGACAACACCAAAACATGGAAAATGCAGCATGTTTGTGGGTTTTTAGAATCAATATGATCAGCATGCCCATCTTACCAAAGGTAATCTATGGATTTAATGAGATCCCAGTCAAAATACCTATGACATTCCTCTCAGGTCTACAAAAAACTGATGATAAATTTCATATGGAGGGCCCGGCGGCGGTGGCCTAGCGGCTAAAGTCCTCGCCTTGAAAGCCCCGGGATCCCATATGGGCGCCGGTTCTAATTCCGGCGGCTCCACTTCCCATCCAGCTCCCTGCTTGTGGCCTGGGAAAGCAGTTGAGGACAGCCCAATGCATTGGGACACTGCACCCACGTGGGAGACCCGGAAGAGGTTCCTGGTTCCCGGCATCGGATTGGCGCATCGGCCCGTTGCGGCTCACTTGGGGAGTGAATCATCGGATGGAAGATCTTCCTCTCTGTCTCTCCTCCTCTGTGTATATCTGGCTGTAATAAAATGAATAAATCTTTAAAAAAAAATTTCATATGGAAACTCAAGAGACCCTGACGACTACAACAATCTTAAACCAACAAAAAAAGCTGGAGGTTTCACAAACCCAGATTTCAAGATGTATAACAGCGAGAATCAAGATGGCAGAATAGGGTAAGGACACGTTTAAATGGATGGAAAAACATTTAATCAGGATGAAGCAGAGAGGACATATTCCAGGAAATAGGAAAGCAGCAGAGGGGTACCTGGTGACTGACATACACAGCAAAGCAGCAGACACAATGGTGTGGTGTTGCAGTGACTGATACTCCAGCTGCATTCAGCTAACGGGCAATCTGATCTCCACCAGTTGCCAGACCTCCACCAGCAACCAGGTGGGAAGGGACTTTCACTGGGAGTTTGGGAGGTAAACCCAGACAAAGAACTGTCCGTCCTGCTGGCCCATTTGATTTGACCAGGAGCAGAAACAGAGCAGCAGATCCCAGATGGACAGTGCTAGAACATGGTGGATTTCACAGCCCAGTCAGCCCCCTAGAGCCAAACTGGGCACCATTTTGTGTAAGGAGGCAAAGGCAAGGGAAAGGACTGAGCATATGCTGAGTTGGGAGTGAACTCATTTCTGACTCAGTGAACTGCAGCAACATGGCATTCTACAGATTCCACCCAAGACAGGTCTGGGTAGCCCTCAAATCTGACGGCCAGCAGTTCAAGAACTGTAGTAGTGGTACGTCAGGCGCCATTTTGCGCACTGTGGCAATAGCTTTACGACTGCAGGGGACAACAGTGAACTGCACATGTGCTGAGCTCGCGAGAACTCACTGAGGTCAGCAGATTGCATTGGTCCCACAGGAAAATAATACCGACTGTGGCATCATAGGGGTCAAAATAGGTTCGTGTGGCACCCAGACCTAATGTCCAACAGGTTCCAACAAGATCAGCGCCACCAACAACCTAACTATATATGACACCTGGTGTCTCTCTAATCCTGGGACCTGCTCCAACCAGCAGTGGGAGAAAGGTTACAGAGACAACAGTCCAGCCTCAGCACAGTATAACAGGAGGAGGAGAGTGGTGAGCAAGAGCTGAGGCTACGGAGACCACGGTGGAAATCTGACATAAGAACCCAGACCTGGAACTTGCTGGAGGTTGTAGCACAAGTGGCTGCAAGCAAAAAGTTGTATACCAACTGCAATAATTAAAATCGCATTGTAGACCTGTGGGTGACACAGCTTAGAAACCTGCCCCAAGGAGAAGACTCTGCTAACCAGAAGTATAATGATCAAGAGCTAAAGAAGAGATAAAGGCACAATGAATATTACTGAAAACTCCCCTGCAAAGGAGCCAAACCCTATGCCAACCTCAGAGTTAATTGAGGAAGACATCGAGAAAATGGGGGACACAGAATCCATAAGACTCATTTTAAAGCTTCTGATCAAAAATGAGAAGCTCATGCAAGAGTTCAAAGAATTTAAGGAAGCAATAAAGCAAATCAAGGCTGATATATCAGAAATTAAGAACACAGTAGAGCAAATTAAAACTACAGTGGAGAGTCTCCAAAAGAGAATGAAGCAAGCAGAGGAAAGAATCTCAGAATTGGAAGATATTTCCTGTCATCAGGGCGAAGCAAACAAAAAGCTGGAAGCAGAGCTGGATCAGGCCAAAAAAAGCATTCAAGAATTGAAAGACACTATTAAGAGGCCAAATATAAGAGTTATGGGAGTCCCAGAAGGTGCAGGAAGAGAAGCTGAGTTTGCAGATGTATTTAATGAAATAATAAAGGAAAATTTCCCTAATCTGGAGAAAGAATTGGGAAACAAGATCCAGGAGGGGCATAGAACTCCCAACTGGCTTGATCAAAAGCAATCTTCACCAAGACACATGATCATCAAGCTCTCTTCAATTGAACATAAGGAAAAAATCCTTAAATGTGCACGTGAAAAAATCAATTGACATATAAAGGAACACCAATTAAACTGACAGTAAATCTCTCACAGGGAACTCTACAGGCAAGAAGAGAATGGACGGATATATTCTAGATTCTATAAGAAAAAATTGTCAGCCTAGGATAACATATCCAGCAAAGTTTTCTTTTGTCTTTGAAAATGCAATTAAATTCTTCCACAGTCAAGAAAAGTTAAAAGAATTTGCCTCTTTCAAATCTGCCCTACAAATGATACTACAAGATGTTCTCTTGACAGAGAAGAGGAATAGCACCTACCAAAACCAAAGGCAAATGGGAAGAACATCCCAGTAAAATGACAACAGAAGACTAAACCAATGAAATATACATTCCTAAAATGACAGGACCAAAGCACCATCCATCCATATTAAACTCTGAATGCAAACGGCTTAAGCTCAATGAAACATCATAGATTAGTAGACTGGATTAAAAACAAAACCCATCTATTTATTGTCTAGAAGAGACACACTTCACCAACAAAGATCAGTGGAAACCAAATTGCATGGGTTTTGTTGTTTTCTGTTGCTTTCATCTCTTCAAAACACTTTCTTCTGATTAAATCATTAAATGACTCGTAGATCATACAGTAGCATCCTTTTCTTCAAGAAGGTTCTTGATTTTCATTTCTTCAGCAATGCATTAGTCATTTAATAGCATGTTATTTAACTTCTTGGTGTTGTTAATTTCTTTTTTCTCCCTGATGTTGATTTTGTTTTGTGGCTTTTCATTTAAGGGGATGTACAGTAGCTGTTTAATGGAGTCTGTCATATCTAGTAACATGTTATTTAAATTTATGGCATTGTAAATTTCTATTTTTCTTTCTATTGTTGATTTTGTGTTGTAACTTTCCATTTATGGGGATGTACAGTAGCTGTGAAATACAGACTAACATCCAGATGTGAGGATGTAGTGTAGTATGCATTTCTACTACCAGACAAAGATGGACTTACAATGAAACTGTTCACTATATCTTGACAATAGGATGCTGGAGACTCTGCCATTGTCCATCCCACAATGATGGACATATGACTGTGTATGAAGAATTATACTTTAGTAATGATATAGAGGAACTAGGTGTGTGTGGGGGGGAATTGGGTTGGGATAAGGAATATGGAACTATATCATAAAATAATAATAAAATGTAAAAAAAAAAAAAGATGTATAACAGGATGGTTGCAATCAAAGCAACCTGATACCATGAAAACTGACATGAAGAACAAGGAAACAGAATAGAAGTCCCAGAAACAAGCCCACACATCTATAGCCAACTTACTTTGAAAAGCAAACAAATCAATCCAAGGAAAAAGACAGTCTTTTCAACAAATTGTGCTGGGAGACCAGTGCAGTGACTTAGCTGTATAATCCTCTGCCGTCAAATGCCAACATTCCTTATGGGTACCCATTTGTGACCTCCACTACTCCACTTCCTGGAAAAAAAAACAATGGAGGGTAGTCGAAAGCCTCGGGACCTTGTGCCCATGTGGCAGACCTGAGGTGGGTCCAGGTTTTAGATTTGTTCCACTCTGGCCATTTTGGCCATTTCTGCAGGGAACTAACAAATGGAAGACCTTTATCTCTCTCTCTTTCTCTTCCCCTTTATCTTCTCTCTGTAAGTCTGCATTTCCAAAATAAAGGCATAGTTTAAGAGAGAAGAAAAGACAGATTCTCTATCCCGTGGCTCACTCCCCAAGTCACTACAATGGTAGGAGCTGAACCAATACAAATCCAGGAGCCAGGTGCTTCTTCTGGGTCTCCCATGCAGATGCAAGGCCCCAAGGCTTTGGGTCATCCTCTACTGCCCTCCTAGGTCACACACAGGAAGATGGAAAGGAAGTGGAGTAGCTGGGACATGAACCAGTAGTCGTATGGGATCCCAGTGCATGAAAGATGAGGACCATAGCCACCAGGCTACCACGTCAGGCCCCAAAATAAATAAATCCTAAAACAAAACAAAACAACCAAAAAATCCAACTGTGTTGGGAAAACTGACCTATGTGTACAGGATAAGCAAAACCCTCACCTTTTACTTTATACAAAAACCGACTCTAAATGAATCAAAGATTTAACAACGTGATATCATCAAACATATAGAGGAAAACATTAGGAACACTGCAAGACATAGGCAGAGGCAAGACTGAAAGCACAATCAAAGCAAAACAAAATGATTACACCAAGCTCAGAAGCTTCTGCATTGCGAAGAAAAACATCAGGGAAGTAAAGAGGCAGCCAGCACCATGGGAGAAAACAGCCACAAATTACACAACAAATAGAGGACTAATATCCTGGATATACAAACGCTCCAGGAACCCAACAGTACAGAACAAACAGTTCAGCTAGGAAATGGGCAAAGGACATGAACAGGCATTTTTCGAAAGATGAATTTCAAATGGCTAATAGGCATATGAAAGAACTCTCAGCACGAAATGGACCCATGTGGAAACCATCCTGCTTAGTGAAATAAGGCAGTCCCCAAAGTACCAGTCCTCCATGAACTGTGACAACTAACATAAGGAGCATGCTAAGCCTAATCTCCCTAAGTGAAATTAGCATAGTGAGAATCTAGACTCATGAGTAATAGGATTTCTATTTTCATTTTAGTTTAATTATATGTAATTTTTTCTTTATTCTCCATCTACTTGCTCTGTCATGATACCTTTAAATATCAGAAAGTTAAGCTTATTACTGTGAAGTAAATGAATATGCTATTATAACAACTTTGGGGAAAAGAGAAAGAAAGAGGGAGGAAGGGAGAGACTCCATCCTTCTAAATGTATATCATGAAAAATATGAAATTTACTCATTTTATGTAAATTAAATTTTTTAAAAGAAAGCAAAACTGCTTGGGTTCTCCAGCTATCAAAGAAATGCAAATAAAAAGCACAAAGAGGTTCCTCCTCGCTACACTGAAAATAGCCATCATACAAAATTCAAAAACAGTAAATGCAGATGAGGATATGGGAAAAAAGGCCCCAACAGCCACCACTGAAAGCTGAGGAAGTAAGTGCAATCATTGTGAAATGCATTATGGAGATTCCTCAGGTATCTGAACATAGATCTACCATATGGCCCATCAATACTAGCCTGAGAATATATCCATATAAAATGAAATATCCATGTGATTATAACCTGTAACCGCATGCTTACAGCAACACAATTCATGATAGCTGAGATATGGAACGAGCCCCAACATCATTCAACTGATTATCAGATAAAGAAAATATACTATGAAATACTCAACCATTAAAAAGAATGAAATATTTTTATTTCAATAAAATGAACTCATCTGGAAACAATTAAGCTTAGTGAAATAAGCCAGTCCTAGGGCCCAGTGCAATGGTCTAGTGGCCAAATCCTCACCTTGCACACACTAGGATTCCACATGGGCACTGGTTCATGTCCTGACTGCTCTACTTCCCATCCAGTTCCCTGCCTGTGGACTAGAAAAACAGTAAAGGATAGCCTAAAGTTTTGAGACCCTGCACCTGTGTGGGAGACCCAAAGAAGCTCCTGGCTGCTGTCTTTGGCTCCGGCCATTGTGGCCACTTTGGGAGTGAACCAGCGATAAAAGATTTTTCTCTCTGTATCACCTTCTCTGTAAATCTGCCTTTTAATAAAAATAAAACTTAAATAAAAAAGAAGGTAGTCCTAAAGACAAATACCTTATGTTCTTTCTGATCTGTGACAACACACTGAGCACATTAAAAAATTGTTATTCTTTTTCCTCTACTTTCTGTGTCATAATGCCTTTCTCCCATGAGAAAGAGGAAGTGACTTTTGAGAACATGGTGCTAATGATACCACAAACTATGGAGACTATGGAGACACATAGTTCAGTTGAAACATTCAGGCATAGTTATACTCAGGTATTTATCATTCTCATTGTGTAACGGGAGAAACTGAAACCCATAAGTGTCATAACCCAGAGCCAGGACCATCTACTGTTTCCTCTGGAGAGGCTTTGTCTCTAAGACCAGCTGGGCTGTAGAAACAAGTGTTCCTGGAGGGACAAGATAGACAGGATGGAAAATTAGTTACTTCATCAGTTGCCTCTCCCTACTATCCACAGAGTAGGAAGACTTGATTTCTTATGAGAGTGAGGGAATCGGATGAGAACTTTGGGAGAGTTGACTAACCTTTTTTGCCTTGGGTAGAATAGTGCCTATCCTGAAAGCTCACCCTTGGAACTGAGCACAGTAGAGTACTCAACAAATGCACAGAGTAAATGTTCACTGAATGGTTGCTTTGGCCTCTCTCCTGGACCCATACAGCAGACTGTCTCCATGTAAAATTACAGAAACCCAGCTGAGGCAGTGAAACTAAAAGGGACAAACATGAATATGGAGTGAGCCAATCCTTGTGAGTAACTGGAGTCAATTCTCTGGGCAACCCTCCGAGAGGCTATGTATTATGAATCAAAGAGCCTTCCAACTGGGAGCAGGATCTGGGGTGCTCATTCACTCGGTGTTGTCATTCACTCCTCTTCTTTGTTGCCTGAGGATTTCCTCTGCCCTATAGTTGTAGGTTTCCCCTATGCTTTAGCTGTGCAAATGTCAACATAATAAAATCCTTTGGAAGAGAAGCAGAGAGCCATGACAAAGTGGAACCAAAAGCTAGACAAAGGGCTAGCATACAGGCCTCCTTGAAAACTGCCTACACAAGGAAACAAAAAACTCACCCAGAGTGCCATGATGTTCTCCACAAAGAGCAATGCTGGGCCAGACTAGGCAATGATCATGACCAATGGAACTGGTTCTTTGTAGAAGCAGTGCATGTAGCCCCTCAGAAACCACCGCTGAGCTGCTGTTAAGCCATCATTTGCTGCAAGGCCCAGGCCTGTCATGTTCTAGGCCCTTGCCAACTTTACAGTCAGGTGAACTTCAACTAACTTGCCACCACATATTCCTTAGCTCACAAAACTTAACCACCTCTTGTCTCTGGTGATGGCATGATAGCAAAAGAGCCTGAACATTATATCCCTGAGAAAGTAGCTCCGTATCTGCAACATGGAGCAAAAGCTCATTCATAACCTCTCCTCTCTGATACCCCTGGGAACCAGTCCTTGTTCCTGATAATGTCAGCTTCCAACAATGAACAGGACACCCACGTGACTCAGAATCCAGCAGCTCACCCATGCTGAAGACATGTTAATGTCTTCACTGAGAAAAGTCCAATTATTCTGTGTCCAACTCCCACAGCAGCTCTGAAAAAATTCCCCTCGGCCCAGAGTAATGAATTAGCAGAGGAAAGTGAGTGAGTGAAGAAATTAGAGAACAGAAAGAACCAAGTCATAAAGGATCACACAAACCGTGATGAGAGTATTTGCTTTTACTCTGACCCAGAGTGGAAGTCACTACAGAGCCGCCAGTGGAAGGGTGATAAAAATCTAATTTATATTATTTGAACAAAGGATTTCTCTGGCTGCTGTGAATGGGGGACAGAACCAAGAGATCAGGCAAGAATAATGCTATATTAGCAAAAGTGCAAATGGGAACCAAGGGTGACTTGGAGCAGAGTGGTAACTGGAAGAGATGAGAAATTCTTGACGTCTAGACACATTTTTAGAACATATGCTGACATAGTGGATGTGAGGTGAGAGAATCATCAAGGATGATTTGTGAGTTTTTTGTATGAGTTCCTGGATAACTGAGTTCATCGTTATTTGAGATAGGGAATGTTGAGGAAGGGGCAGGTACTGCAATAAAAGCATGAACTTGGCTTTTTATGTCTTACATTTGTTAAACATGTAAAACATTTCATCAAAATGTCCAGTAAACAGTTGAATGTGAAGTTGGGGAAATTGCTATTATATCTGCATCTATCTTTGCATATACATGTTAATATCTAGCAACACAAGTACCGGTAGATAACATTTAAGACCATGAGACAAAGTGAGAATTCAAGTCCCAGATCATCTCTCAATTTCAGCTTCCTGCCAGCATATAACATGGAAGAAAGCAGTCATATACCATGTGGTTTGGTCCTGGCCACCCTGTGGGAGACCTGAATTCAGTTCCTGGCTCCAGTCTGACCTGGCCCAATTTTGGCCATCTTAGGGAGTTACTGAACCACATTGTACAAACTCTGTCTTGTTCTTTTTCTCTTTGCCTCTCAAATCAGGAAGCATGTTTTTTCATGCAAAAGAAAAAAAAGTTCTCTTTTCACCTATTATGACTTCACATTATTGGACTATCCATAAGATGGAAATCTGTAGATACTGAAAGGAGGTACTCAGCTTCAGTTCACAGTCTTGTGCTGCAAATTATGGTAGAAAGTATAATGGCAAGTGTAGGTATGTGGGAAGAGACAAAGCAGGAGGGGTTACCTTGCTTTGTAACCACATGTATTTTCAGTAATAACCCAGTCCTGCTAAAGTGAGAACTCTTGTGAGAAAGACATTCATAAAGATATTCATCTTTTAAGAGTTATTTGTTTTTATTGGAAAAGCAGATTTTACACAGAGGAGAGACAGATCTTCTGTCTACTGGTTCACTCCCTAAGTGGCCACAACAGCCAAGGTTGAGCTAATCCACAGCGAGGAGCCAGTGTGAATGCAGGGTCCCGAGGTTTTGAGCCATCCTCGACTCTTTTCCCAGGCCACAAGCAGGGGGCTGCGTGAGAAGTGGATCAGCAGAGATATGAATCAATGTCCATATGGGATCCCAGCACTTGCAAGGCAAGGATTTAGCCAATGAGCCATCATGGCAGGCCCAGCATTCATCCTTCTTATTAATTTGATTTCTTCCTGAAGGTGCTGTCACCACCCAACAATTACATTTCAGCATGAATTCAGCATAGGACAAATCACATTCAAACACCAGCAAAGGTGACAAGTTAGCAAGCAACTCACACGGCCTAAGCAAGCATTATCCATCTTGAATGTCAACCTAAAAGTAGGAAGAATCTATGTCAATTCCCATAGGCTAGGAGTTGGCAAATTTTCCCTATAAAGAGCCAGAGAGTAAATATTTTAGGCTTTATGGTTCATGCTCTGCCTGTCACAACTGCTCCACTGTGCTGCTGCTGCTGTAGCCAAAAGTCTGTCATTTGCAACACATAAATAAATGGGGCAATGTTCCAATAACACTGTATTTATGAACACCAAAGTTTAAAGTTCATACAATTTGAATTACTACAAAGTATTATTTATGGATTTTTTTCAAGCATTTCAAAATGAAGGACCATTCTAAATTCACACAGCATATAAACACAGGCAAGCAGGACTTGCATTTCCAGCTTTAGACACTGGACAGAACTGACCAGCTTTCTCTTCTATTTCTCCTGGTGTGTGTGCCAGGTGGTGCTTGGGCCACAGGCCTGTGCAACAGGAAGGATAACTCATCACCTGGTGCCTCCCGCTCGGCTCCTTGAATACACGTAATTACTGTCAGGAAGGTTTCCCACCCTATGCTGAATTGGAGTATTGTCATTCCACTCACGGATTCTATTCAGCTTATCCCACAGGCATTTTTTTTCTCTGATAGAGTTGATCGTCTTTCATTGCCTGGAGTTTTGGGGAGGATTATTATTCCATTTTTTTTTCTGGGCAGATTTAAAGTAAAGTTGTCAAACCTTCCCCCACTCCTTTATCTTTCACTAGGAGCTCATATAAACCCTACAGCTGACCTAGCTGTTAATCTTTCTGGCTGTTTAAGTTCTTTGAAGTCATTTGTCCTGCTCACGAGACAGGTAAGCTGTATACTGTAGATATTGTAAGATCCTTTTGGTCCTCCCCTCCCCCTACTTCCCAAAGTATGAGGCCAGCTGAGGGACGCACCTGCTGTAATTACTAGTTCTGGGCACCTACATCTTAAACGAAATGACAGCAGTTTCTATCATCCGGTATCTGCATTGTGCTTAGCTAAGGCTCCATCACTTGATCACAGCCTATTGCTCCCTATTTCTCCCCCTCAAGCTACTGATTAGGATCTTAAGGCAATCGTCAGATGACAGAATGGCTCACCCATATCTGATCAAGAAACATGGTCTTTAACCCAAAGAATTGGAATCATGATAAAGAATGCCTTTAAAAATGTCTCTCAGAAAGGTAATGGCTAAAAGTTATACTGTTCTGCTTCTCAATGACAGGCTACCTATACAAAGATGATCCCAAAAGATTACATGGCCTGGTGACACATAGCCAATGAAGCTTGTGAAAGGGCCCTCTGTGATATTTGTGTAGCGGCATACTTGCCTAACAATAAATTTCTCAAAACATCTCTGCCATGAAGTGACACAGGACTGAGCTTTCTGAATCAGTGGCTAGCCAACTATGACCACTGGTAGCAAACAGAAGGCTTCCAGTCGTAGTTTACCCCCATATTCCTTTTGACCACTTGTACCTCTGAGCCTGTTTCTTCAAGTTATAAAATAAGAACAGAAACTAGCAAGTGCTCTTGCTTTGATGACCAGTGAGTTGCCACATGCAAACTTCTAGCACATTAGATAGTCCACAGATATTAGATTCTCCATTTTTTTCTTTAGATTTTTTTTTAAAAGGAAGACCCTCAACCTATGGTATTGTCTCAGACTTGGAAGATGACCACCTGATTTTAAAGTTCAGGATTGTCCCCATCAGGTAATGTCATCAGGTGAGTCTCTAAACCTTGGATACCTCTGCAGGTAGAGAGGGCTGGGAGCGACAGGGAAAATGGCCTAGTGAATGGATCAGGGCGATGTGTTAGGAACATTCAGCATTTGGCTGACCCAAGTCAAGCGTTTCTTAAGGGTAAATTCTCATCTGTTGCTGAATTTTGTACATGGCTGTTCTTTTTTGCTGCATGCTACATTGAAAAAGGCAGACTTGTTAATCAGGTTTAACTAGACTGGGTTGACTAATGGCCCTTATTAATTGTAAGCACCACAAGGCTTCGTGAAGACTCTGGAAATTTTGTCCTTACCCTCCACATTCCTGGTTCCAAGTCATTGCTAATAAAATGTGGATATATTAAGAATTAATTTCACAATGATTTGGACAGATTTTTGCTCATCAATAACACACTACTTCTCAATCCTTTCCCCTAGATTGTGAATAAATTTCTAACCCCTCCTGTCCATCACATGTTTGAAATAAAAAACGTTTATCTGTTTTCAACTTCAGGTCCTGCATTGTTCCACTGTGATGGTAGGTTGAAACTGGAAGGCAAGGTTTTGCAAAAAGTATGAGTGACCACAGTCCAAATTTCAATTATTCTGTGGAGTGGCTATAAGATCTTGACTTTGGGGCCCCTTCTCTGAACCCCAGGTTTTTGTGTAATAGAAATAGCAGTACCTTTCCCATGGTATGACTATAACACAGGAAAGAGTTTGTTCCAAAGTGGAGGTTCAATAAATTATACTATGAAATAAGGGAACATATTTCTCCTCTGTCCTCCTGTGTTCAGTGCCTGGAGCCCTGCATATCAAACTGACCAAAAATGAAATTAACAAGAGCAAGAGGTTTATATTGCAGGTTTAGAGCAGGAGAGTTCAAATAATTGAGATGAAAATCCCAAAGGGACAGAGTTGGAGGTTTTCATACATTTTTAGACAGCATTCAATAAATTCACAAAGAAACAGTAAGACTACAGAAAGTTTCGAAACATTTAGAGGTGGAACATGGTGGGAAGAGAAATATGTGGGGGGAACTAATAGGAGATAAGCATTATTTTGGTAAGGTTTGCTGGTGCCGGCCCAGCTCAGGGGCAACTATCTGTTCCTCAGGGCTACGAAACACCTTCAAGAGGGGATCTAGGGTGGTCCTCACTCTTCAAAAATTCCTGCACTTAGTCTGATAAGGGAAGCACTGCCAAGACTTGCTTCTCTATTTGTGTGGCCTGGAGCTCAAAATGACCCATGTTCCTCTAGTGGCATATCTTTGGATGGCTTATTCTAATCTTCCCCATTTCATTTTACATATCTTTTTATGACTTGATTTTTTCAAGTGTCACCAAAAAAAAAAAAAAAAACCACAATGATTTATAAAGAACTGTCCAAAAAAAGCATGGAGACTGCAGTGAAAAAATGACCAACTATTTTTGGAGTAAAGATCTAGACATGCTACCCAGTCTAAGTAAGATGTAACTGAAGATGGCAACTCCATCATATGGAAAAGCCATCAGTCTCGCCTACTCCAGAAGTGTCAGCATCTTGTACTTTCATGTTCAACATTCATATAAAAACTTGCTCGGTGCCTCTCCATCTTATGCTTTGTAACGCACTTTGGTCCTTGGGACAGCCTTAGATGTGGAAACTGAGTCACTGAGGGGTTTAATATCTTGCATAATTAACAAATGACAGAGCCAGGAAGTAAACCTGAGCAGACTCTCTGGATTTTCTACCCCTCTCAGATCACCTTTCAGGTAGATCCCAGTCTCTACCAATGGAAAAGTTCTACTCCCATCAAGTGGAGTCCACACAGCCTGTGTTTTCAGTGACATTAATTTAGCACCTGAACATGGTGACTGTTGTTCTCAGCTGCTGCCAGGCTGCCATCAGCATTCTGTGTACTGTCTGGCACACAGGAAGTGAACAACAACTTTTCACCATCACGCTTTTAAGCCCCAGTCTTTTCTGCCTTACGCTGATCTGCACAGCAAATGGCTAGTAATTGGTGCTGTGGAGGAGGAGGAAACTGCACACTCGCACATACTCTTATGTTCCTCTCAGTGAGCAGCAGTGATGCTGAATGTGGAGACCGTGTCCCAGCTAAAGAACCAGGAAACGCAAAGGAGAGACATTAGTGTTCCCTGAATATGGATGCTCTGTGCATTGTCCATAGCCTCCGATTTCCTGCACTCTGAGACATGTGAGATAAAAACAAATACAACACCTTCTTCCAAAATACTTGAGTTGGTAAGTAACCCTCCAGCTCCCTCTTCCACGGCCATGTGACTCAGGGACTAAGGAGGTCACGCCACTGGTTACAGAACTACAAGGGGATGGAACTTCCATGGACAAAGGTTCAAGAGAAACTGTGTAGAAAATTCCCTATCAGACCACAATGAATATGAAAATAAAAGCTCAAGTTTTATTGAATTATGTAGATACAATTGTGAAGTTAAACTATTATCTCAGCATCAACTAACCCAAATAGTACAAAACTTTTTTTCAGGTTTTAATCCTATTGAGTTCCCATGTACTATTCTCAAACAGCATTCACCATTCGTGTGCTTGGTGATCCAGCCTGTTTCCTCCAAGCATTTGCTTGCTTGCTTCCAGGCAGCCAGAACCATGCTGGGATTCCTGCTGCAGGGCCCTCCAGGGAGGCTGTGCATGGGCCTCACATGTGTCCTGTCCCTTTGGAACACAGGTGAGTGCAGTTGCTTCTACAGCACGTATCCCTAATCAGAAATGAATCAGGCAGAAAGCCCTGGGGGTGTCAGATTCTTTGAGTTGTGGAATATTTGCATTTACATCATCAGATATCTCAAATCTAGACATGAACTTCACTTATACTTCATATATACCTTTTTCACATAGCTTGGGGACACTTTTTTTAAAAGATATACTTATTTTTATTGTAAAGTCAGATTTTACAGAGAAGAGGAGAGACAGAAAGATCTTCCATCCACTGATTTACTCCCTAAATGCCTGCAGTGGCCAGAGCTGAGCCAGTCAGAAGCCAGGAGTTTCTTCCTGGTCTCGCGTGTGGGTGCAGAGTCCTAAAACTTTTGGGCCATCCTCTACTGCTTCCCCAGGCCACAAGAAGGGAGCTGGATGGGAAGCAGGGCTGCTCAGATTAGAATCAGCACTGATATGGGATCCCAGTGCACGCAAGGCAAGGACTTTGGTCACTAAGCTTTGATGCTTGACCCTGTAACTTTTTAAATGAATAAATGTATCGATGTTGGGAACAATTTTTGTAAAAGTAACACTACATAAAACAAAGTTTTATGAATTTTCCACTTGCAGTTTCATGTGGGTACTCCAAAAATTTCTGATTTGGGGATAGTTTGGATTTCAGATTTTTGGGTTGAGAATGTCCAGCCTGTATTGTTTGGGAATTCATTATGCGTTGATGCAGAATCCCCATCTAGCATTGCTGCTCACACTTCTGAGCTTGATCAAAGAGGCAATCATTAATCCCTTTTTGTTTTATTCTTTCTCTTGATTGCTTGCATTTGTGTCTAATTTTATGCAACCGAATTATCTTCACTTACACTGTTAACTGCTCTTTTCCAAGTCGTCGTTTCTCTTTTCCAGACCAGGAGGGCACTTCGCGTCAGCCCTTGCCTCTCCACCTCTCCCCATGATTGTTCTCCACTCTTCTGCCTGAGTGATCTTCTTGTAGGATTTTTAAAGTCAATTCTCAGACTCCTTCATTTTCTCACCCACTCCAAATTCATCATTGACTTTCTCTTTCTCCTTGGAGAGTATGTCAGCCCTCTGCATGCTCTCTGATCCTTCATTCCTCACGGGTGCCTGCAAGTGCCTACTGCTCTGCGTTATGTTCCATCACTGTCCACCTCCAGCTGGTCATTTAAAGTGCCCTCATGCTCACCTCAGCTCCTGAACACAGGAACACCAAACACTCCCTCAGCCAGTTTACTAACCAGAACTCCTTCTCTTTCAAATCCCAGTTCAGTGGTTCTTCCCCAGAAAGGCCTTGGGGTCACTGGGATGAGACCCTGCTTTTCATCACACCCAGAATTTTGCTTAAAGCATTCAGAGTTGTTATAATGACATCCTTGTGCTCACTCCCATCCTGTCAGCCCGCCCAGCATATCAATACCTGCACATTCCGGGGTAGGGGGTGCATGGCATTATCAGTTAATATCACACTTCAAAAGATGTTTGATGACAAATGATTAAAGAAGAAACTAGATGTGGGATTTTAAGCATGCTTAATTCTAGATCACAATGGTCTCATGTATAACATGAGCATTTTCAGATTAAATTCTCTCTTGTGTTATATATGGGCTATATTTTCTCTGATATAAACTTCTTTGCTTTAGTGTCCAGCCTTAAAGGAGAAATCAAGAGAGAGAAGGGAATGACCTTCCTACCTGCAACAGGTAAGTGGGCAGGGTGCCTACCTGGCTCACTGGAACAGATGCCTTGATTTCCCTAACTTTCTCCAGTTATAAGGGGACATTATATCTTTATCTAAAGCTCAGCAGTCATAGAGATGCTCCTTATTTTATGGCTCAATAAATTCTTGGATTCTTGGGATCTTATCAACTCGACAAAGATCAGCTATTCTATTAGTGACAGAAGATATTATAGCAGAAGTTGTTATTGTCCGTCGTCATCTCGCCTGCGCTGCTGGCCTACAAACAGCCATTCCGTGTGAAGGTGAACACACCACAACACAGATAACACACAGAAGTCTTGTTTTGTGTCCTGAACTTTGGGAAAAAAGCAGCAGGATAAGTTTTTGTTATGATTGATATTTAGGATGGGTGAGGTTACTCTATTTTTAAAGTTGTGTTTATATTTAGTTAGAACATTGAGGTGGTTCAAATAGCAAAATGCTGAAATACTCCCCGGGCGCAAATACTGTTTCACAGCAGGTTAAGGAGCTACTTGGGCTGCCCACACTCATATCAGAGTTCTGGGTTAAGTCCAGGCTGCTCTGTGCCTTTGGTCTACCTTCCTGCTGTCTTCCCTGGTGGTCTAGCGCCTAGGATTGGTCTACCTTCCTGCTAACGGCCCTGGGAGACGGTGGTGCCCTGCTAGTTGGATTCCTGATGTCCATGGGGAGACTGGTGAGGGTTCCTAGCCTCAGCCTAGCCCAGGCATTTGGAGAATCAACAAGCACATCAAAGTGCTCTCTGCACTTGCCTCTACCGTCACTCTGCTTTCCAACAATCAAGTGTAAGTACCCTCCAGGCATCGGTGTTCCTGAGGAAACAAAACCTACTCATACGCTGTGAATAAGAGGAAATTTCCCATATTTAAGCTTCAACGTTCCCCTTTATAAATGAGAACAACTTTGCTCTGCAGGTAGTCCTAAAGGCAAGAAGGTGATGAAGAAGTATTTAAAAAGTGCAAGGTTTACTTTAAAGATCCTACTGTGGCATTTTTTAAAAGAATTATTTATTTTGTAAATCAGAGTTATATAGAGAGATGGAGAGATACAGAAAGATCAATTGATCTTTCATGCGCTGATTCACTCCCCAGATGACTGCAGTGGTCAGGACTGGGTCGGGCCAAAGCTAGGAACTTTATCTGGGTCTCCCATGTAGGTGGCATGGACCCAAGCATTTGGGCCTTCTGCTACTCTCCCAGATCATCAGCAGAGAGCTGGACCAGAAGTGGAGCAGCTGGGACATGAACTGGCACTGATATAGGATGCTGCTGTGGCAGGCTGACTTTACTCACTGAGACACAATGCCAGTGCCTGTGGTGGCATTTTTGTCCAAACTAGAGCAATACAATCCAGCTGGTAGTTCCTTTGATAACCATGTCTGCATAGACTTTTGTTAAGAACTCTATGCTTCAGGGATGGTCAATTCATCCTGCAAATGTTATCAAAATTGATCTAGGCATCTGTGATTGAAAAGAAGAGCCATAGACATCACACCTCCCCTTCCCTCCCCCTCCCCGCCCCAGGGAAGAGGTTGGTGCTGAAGAAGCAGATGGCACAGGGCCCACCATTGTGGCTGGAAAGGTTTAAAAGCTGCCAGGCCAGCAGCAGCCTGGTGATCTTGAGCTCAAATGATGCTGGGTCCCTCACCTGTGTGGGCAAGGTCACGGTGTTGCCTACAAAGCTCATGATAGCTGCTAGCTGCTACAGAGCAGCGAGGAGGCAGCTGGACTCTGCATTTGGATGGCTTTTGTCCTGCTGATCATGAGTATCTGGCCAAGACTTCCTTTGTTGTAACCTAACCCCTAGCTTCCCATAGCCCCTTCCTGGGAAAGCTCACCCATAGCCCCCACCTAACTAACTGCAGAAGCTCTGATATTTAACTGAAACACTTGATAACTAGAACAAAACAAAAAGGGTTCAACAGGCAACAACTCAGCTGTCCTGGGTTTCAACAGAGTGAAAAGCAGGGAGGAACAAGCTAAAAGCCCGCTGGTGGATAAATGAGGTAGAAAAATAGGATCTACACACACAGTGCAATGTTACTTGCCTTTCAAGAGAAGGAAATTTGGCTAGATGAACCCCGAACACATTGCACTAAGCGAAACAAACCAGTTACAGAAGAACTAGGGGTCATTCTCACGGCAGCACTGAGCAGAAAGGTCCCAGGGTGGGGGAGGGTGATGCGACGGAAAGCGTGTGGACACAGGTCTCAGGTATAAAAGATGAGTAAATGTTAGGGATTTACCACACACCTTAGCACCTACTGTTAACAATATGACTCTGTGCAGTTTAAGGAGATAGCTTTCGGGTTAAATATTCCTGCCACAATAAAATGATTTAGAAAATAAAGCAGAGGAGAACAACACATACAAACACTGAAAGACCTCCAACCCGCTGTGGGGTTCTGGTCTATCACTTCAACTTTCGTGGAGCTTGGTTTCCTCATCCTTCACAAAGGAGTGCTGGACAGCTTTGTTGGTTTCTAAGGATGTCATAAATTGTGTAAGCCTCAACTGCCAGGACACTATTTCATTCATTTAAAACATTGTTCTTTCAGAGTCTGGAAGTAAAGAAGTCAAGAAAGAAAAAGATGGGGTTTTCCTTGGTGCAACAGGTATGAGTCCAGCCCCAAATCCTGACTTACTCTGTAACATCATTTGTCAGAGTCTCTGGACCTTGGTTTTTCCACCTATAACACGATTAAAGGGGTGGGCATATAGTCTGTGTTTAATGTGCCCACAACCCATGTTGGAGTACCTCAGTGCTACACATGGCTAAGGCTCCTGCCCCTGGTTTCCTGCCAGAGCTGAGAGGCAATGGGTGTTGGTGCAAGTGGTTAGATGTCTGCCACACACATGGGAGATCTGGAGGGAGTTCCAGGCTCCTAGTTTTGGTCCAGCCCAGTCCAAATCATTGTGAACATTTGGTGAGTGAGCCAATAAATGGAAATTCTTTCAAATAAATAAATGGGCACAAGTTTAAGTGATCATAAAATACTTTCTCTGTCCAATGTAACGTGAAGAAATGTTTCTACATCAGTAACAAGTGCAGAATAACTAGATATCATCTAAATCCCAAACAATTGATCCCCCTCCAGGTCTTGGTTCAAAGTTGTTTCCACGGGGTGTCCATCTCCAGCTGCGTTACCAGGCTTTGCTCCTAGTAGCTGCTGTTCCCTTACAGACACTCCTCCTGTGTCTACACCAGAATCTGCTATTCTGACAGTGCACAGAGAGGAAGCTCCGTGTGGCTATAGGATTGGTTCTTCACCATTTATCTAGTTACATCCAAAACAAAGCATGTACCTTTAACCTTACTGGGTATGTGTTGAATGAATGAATGAAGTGCCATTGGTTTATCAGAACTACTTTTGACATGTTTGTGTTTAATAGTGCTGGAGTTTGGAAGGGCACTCCTTGCTGTTCTGCAATTCCAGGAGCAGTTGCTGTGCCCTGCCTTTCCACTCCTCGGCTGGACAGATTTAGCCATATTACTTCTGGCTGACCCTCAGCTAAGGAGTGGGGTAGATTTTGCCACATTGAAATCCACTTACATACTTATTTCAATATGTGTCTCTGGGCCACAGGCTGCCCAAGGAGACAGAAGGTCAGGCACAGCAGGAACCTGGGACTGCTTTTCCTGGTGCTCCCCAGGGATCTTCACACTCCCCAAGCCAGTATTCACCCAGTTTCTCCAGCTCACTGAGGCTAGGTTTGGACTTCCACATTCATCTGTTATACCTTTTGCCTTCCCAGTGTCCAGCATGCGAAGGGAAGAGAGGAAAGAAAAAGAGGTGGCAATCCTTGCAACCACAGGTGACCCCTCCACTCCAATTCTTCCAGCACACTGTCCCACTTCCATGGGCCTATGTCATCCCCACAGTGGGAATAAAACATTTCTCTACACATTATCAGAACATTAATTTTAAAAAGATTGTGAAACTACACAGCACCTGAACCAGTATTTCTATCCATCAGCTGCTGTTTCATTCTTCCAGGCATGTCTATGAGATGGGAGGATTTCCCCGCCAGCTACACACACATTGACTCCCAGGGTGTTGTTTGTAGGACTGCAGTCCCATTAAGTCTATATCTTTTAAACTCCAAGCTTTGTTACTGTGGGATCAAAAACCGATCTCTTTCCAGGCAGTGGCATTGCCCGGCTGGTGATCGAGCCTGTCGGGGAGTCTGCCCATCTGCATGGCTCTTGAGAGTACCTGTGATGTCCTTGCGCTTCCCGCAGACAGACACTTTCCACCCATCTCTGCTCTCTCTAAATAGAGAGGCAAAGTAGTCACTAAGAACCTGTGTTTCATCCTCACTTCTCCTGACCTCTGTCACCATGTCATCACCTCCTGAGCAGAGGAATTCCCTTTGAATCCCTTGGGCCTTCCACTTGGTGTGCACTCAGCACATGTCCCAAGAGGAACAGTCTCTGCCCATAACATTGTCTCCGAGTCTTTCAGAGCTCCCTGCAAGGTCAGTTGATTTGTCTGCACTGAACCTCACAGAACTCGTGAATGGGATGCTGAGCAGGGCTTTGAAAGGTAAATATTCTCGGAAATACAGTCCAAGTTTGTTTTTGTCACGCTCTAACTTCTCTTCTGGGCTGCTATGGGACCTGGACAGGACACGACATTTCTTAGGTTCCCCAGAGTGGAGCCTCTGTGGTGCTACCCAACACACATTAATACTGCAAATAACAAGAAGTGGGAAGTTGACAAGCAAGTAAGAGCAAGCAGCTCTCGGAATAGAATTACAGAAGGCTTTGCAATTGTGACTGCATCATGAATTCAGTCATTAATATGGTTATGAATGTTTCTTTAAAACATGGTTCCTACTGAGTGCTTATAATATTTTACCAGCCTATTATGTTCTTTCAGCTTCTAGCAAAAAAAGGAAAATTAAATATATGTTATTTATAATCAATGAGAGCTCAACAATCCCAAAACAAACATTGTGGACATTCACTGCAAAATCTTTTTAGCTAAAAGATTTAACAAAGAGATCATAGAGATGAGAGACACATTGTTTCAGGGTTTGGTTTTGGTTTTACTTTTTGTCATTTTATTGCTTTTAATCATGTTTATGATCCTAATATTTTCTAGTATCTATTTGCTTCATTATCATTCATTTATTAGTAAAGGTCATGACAGGTGTTTGTCTATTTAACTTGATCTCTTTCAGCAGAGAGCAAGCAGTTCTTCTCCCTGCTGAGCATCACTTCCTATAGTTCGTTCGCATTCCACAAGCTGTCGGTGGCCATTTACAACAGTGAGCCTGGGCTGGCTCCTCCTGGGTAGGGGGTGGCTGGTGAGGGGCCGGTAGAGTCGGTTTGTTTGGGGGTGGTTGGGTATCCCCATCCGAGTCATTTCTTTTCACAGTTTCTAACCTGAAGGTGGTGGACTCAGCCAAATTCCCTGCAAGGCACTGCTACTGCTTAAATAATCAGACCAATGACCTGTCAGGTGGGTGGAGTCAAGGAATCTTGCAACTTTTGTGGTTTTGATTTTAGAAAGATAGGAAAATACAATAATACCCACTGTGCTTAACTATGTACACACTCTTACTGTCTCAAAGCTTTCTCTCTGCTTTCACCTAGAGACACACCTGCATTCCAACAGGCAAGAGCAAAGTGTTCATGCAGAATTGTTTCTATTGAAAACTGGGGACAACCTAAGATGCATCAGTAGGATGCCTAGTGTATCATCCTTTGGAAAATAATAGGCATTGTATATATTAAAAAAATAATAGGCATATACAAGTGAATGGATGTGGCCAGACTTGACCTGTGCAAGAGAAAATTCCCAGGATAATTTAATAAGAAACAGGAACTCACCCAGTATGATACAGAATACAGTGTCACTGATAGAAAAAAACAGTGTCTGGTCACTAGATAATTGGTTACTGAAAGTAGGATTGGAGTGTCTGGGAAAGGAAAGCTGTTAATTAGAAAGACTTTGTTATGGTTGTTTGTCAATGACAGTCTATTCTGTGTTCTCGGTGTAACTAAAAATGCAAGTTACTCCATGTCCTTTATATTTAGGAAATTCTGAAAGATCAAAGGGAAAGGTATGTTCTCCCCACTAACTAACTCTCCAGAGATTCCTTACTGAGCACATATTATGACCAGTGCCCCTCTACATGTATGTGGTCAGAGGGTGGGAATCACATTGAGCAAAGTGGATACTCTCAGCTTACAGGGAACTTAGTTAGGTCTTGGAGGGAGGAACAAAAAGTAAACAGATAAGCAGCAAATGCAAAGGATGCTGTGGATGGCCTAAGCACCAGAGCGCTCAGCAGAAGATGTACAAGATCTCAGAAGAAAGGCAAAATCAGTTACAGTGGGGACATTACAACACAGAAAACAGAGAAGTTTTTTCCAATGAGTGACCTACAGGAAGTAGGAGTTCAGCCTGAGGTTCCTGGGATGGGTGTTCCTAGCAAGGGCCGAGGCAGCAGAGTAAGGCTTGGAGAGGCCAGTGTGGCTGCAACAGCTGAGTTAGTGCAGGAAGATGGGAGAAATGAACTGGGATGGGCAAAGGCAGGGTGGGGAGGGTATTGTGAGACCAGTTGATAGTCCACTGTAAGGGTTTTAATTCTCACTCTAAAAAGAAATATGCAGTTGTGACTATAAAGAGCGGGAGTGTGCCCTGACTCAGGGCACAGGAAGAGACCCCTCTGGCTCCATGCTAAAGAGTATACTGTAACGGAAAGAAGGGCTGCTGAGCCCGAAGAAAGCTTAGCCAAATACTTCAAATCTTTTCCATGATGTTCTATAAATATTTTGTGGACAGTGTAACCAAGGATTTTTCTTAGCCCAATGCTCTGTCGGAATGGGGTCTAGATTCCCTTGAGATATAGACTAGTAAACTCACCATCTTTGTGAATGAAGCTTTTCCCTGTTGTGGATTGCCTCATGAACAGAGTTCACAAAGTAGGACTTCTCAGAGAAGCACTGAAGATTTTTATCTGATGGTTTCTATGAAAGCTGGAACATGAGAGGGAAGGATGGATACAGAGAGACTACACCTGCTGGCTTACTTCCCCATGTGATCACAGTGGCCAGGACTGGTCCACTGTCTTCATGGGCTTCCACAGGCAGGCAACTATGGCTGCTCTGATGCATCTATGGTTTGAGAGTCCAGGAACCTTCTACTTTGCTACTGTGTCTTCCATAAAGTGTGCCCTCGCTTTCACAGTGCAAGGTGGCTTGAGACTCATTCAGAATCCAGTTCCAAGAAAGAGGAGAGATTTGAATTCACATCCTGTCACCTAAACCAAACCATGGCGTAGTTCATTTTTCCCTGTCCTGCTAAGTCTCATAGCTCTGCCAATCTGTAAAGCAGGCTTGCGAAAGAAGTCATCATATTAAACTATAAGATGTCCAAATAAAAGTTGATATTCCTTTATCAAAGGAAGACTGCAGAATAGATTTAAAAAGACAATTATCAGAATCAGTACATTTTAAGGATTTTTATTATCTAGCTTTAAGTAATGTCTTTAAAAAGCCATTTCATCTCAATGAACATAAATATGCCTGATTCGTTCTATGAATTAGTGGTATTCATCCTTAGAATATGCCATGATTTAATTTGTTTTCTCTTGTTGGAAGCTTAGCTTGTTCCCAATCATTTGGCAATTATAAACAATGCTGTGATGACCACCTGTGCAAAGCCTCTCAGAATACCTGCCCAATTATGTCTTTAGAATGCAGTCCTCGAAGTGCAAATTTTGGTTGACAGGGAACCAATTACATGTTGATCAGGTTGCTAAATTTCTTCTGCAAATCTTGCCCCCGTTTATGCTGTCACCAACAGTTGTTGAATGCATGTATTTCCATACTTGCACCAAAAATTGACATTAAAAACCTTACTGATTTGATAGGGAAATACAAACTCCTCTGCCTATCTTCCATTTATAAGCTAGACTGAAATAATTCATCTATGTTCATTGCTAGTGAATTAGATTATGAAAAATTTCTGCCAAGAACATCTGTGAAATAAGGAAAACAGGTTTTCTCCCAGGTTGTGAGAATAGTTCTGAAGAAAAGATTGACAGAATTCCTTGAGAAAATGACTGTGTGAATGGAATAACAATGTTGAGAAAAGTAAAACTTCGGTTCCTGGTAAGCCTCAGCTGAAATTTTTAAGCTGATACATACTACGGATTTTGGATAAATCCCATCACCCTCTGTGTCTTAGGCAGAATCTGGGACCCCATCATTCATGTTTGGCTCCAAAGTTATGATTATAGCTTTCAAGCAATATTAATAGTAGACTTCAACATTGCATTTATTTGTCTAAGAATTTCTCTTTCACATTAACTACCACCATCTTCTGTGTCTCTACACAGCTCTCTGTTACTCTGCAAACACTTGATGAATATTTACTATGTAAAGAAGTTTTGAGAAGAATAAAATAGGTGGAATAAGTAGTGGAAAAATTCCTCCTCTTCAATTTCTACAATATGACACAGACAGGGAGAGGTCTACAATTGTTACTCTCCTACAAAGGCACATGTCTACGCCTGCATGGCCAATACCACTTCTCTGTTCATGAAACATAAGCTGCATCCATGAAGCTGTGGGAAGATCACATTTTAGTTCTGGTCACACACTGGACAATGGCCACCTCATGTGGTCTCAGTGTGCTGTGCATTCTGTTTCTTAGCATATTACATCTTCCTGCCTGTTTGGGTTCTGAATTCTGAAGTCAGCTTACTCCTGTCCAAAATTCAGAATCTCATTGATGAGTTATGACGCATTTATGCAAAGCATGATGAGAAATCACCCAGCAGGCCCTAGAAGATTCCGTGTTAGGAAATCATTATTAGGATATCATTATTTGAAGTTAGTGGGTGACCTTCCCCTTGGTTTAGAAGCCAAGACCTCATTGGATCTTGGAAAACCACAAATGAACAGAAAAGGATGTAGCAGCTGTTCAAATACAGGTAGAGGAAGGATTTTTATTGTTCAAAGACTTGCACCACGAGGAACAATGACCCTATTGAAACCCTGATCAGAGAGAGAGTTCACAAGATGCTACCAACTGAAATGTCAAATTCCCTCAGGCTATAATTATTCACCTCTTAGCAAGGTGGACATAAGGAGAGGTTCATGGCAATAGTTTGTACACAGCCTTGTCTCTTCTGGTAGCTCATAGTTTATAACCCCTCACCAAGCTGGAATGAACAAGCTTTGTAAATTTACGTTACATGACCTTGGGGCTGCTTCCTCCCGATGGAGCTGCTGTTCTGAAATAACTGGATGACATGAAGCAATAAGTCATCCATCCAAGGTGTGGCGTTTCACAGCTCTGTAGTGATCGAGGAGGCGGTGGTCGGGGATTGTAAAGCTTGAACTGCTTCCCTTCTGCTTGAAGTTGGCTGTCCTCTCTAATTTCAGTCTGTAAGACTCCGCCATATGATTGCTAGTATCTCTCAATATCTGGAACTAACTCAAACTTGTAAATCCAGACACAATAGTCTTTTCCCCTTAATTCAGACTTTGAAATATAAACTTCCTGAATCTCTTGCAGATTTCACGGCACTCCTGGTGGATATCATTGGAAATTCTACCAGCTACCTCACGGAAATTTTTAAGTCAACCTCCATCCTCTCAGGTGTGGTCCTCAAGTGTGAGGCTTGGCAGCCTCTGGAGAACAGTGGAGCCCAGCTGATCTCCTCTCCAAACTCTGCCTTCAGCCAGGCCACCAGGGGCTCCAGAGTATCATGTGACCTGCTTTCTAATACCAGTGCTTTCTAAATATTTTGCATCATTATTATTTTACATGATATAGTTCTGTAGGTATAAGGACTACCACCTCTACCTCCCCTTCCTTCCTACCCATTTCCCCTCCAGCATCCGCCTCCCCATATTATTGCAATAGTATAGTCCTTCAGCAACAGACACAAATTCAACATCTAACATTTAAATGTATCATGGCATTGTAGGTATAGGCAATGGTAGAAAACCTAGTATCAAATTGCCAAGGTATGTTTAACAGTTTCATTGGGAGTCCTTTTATTTGGGAGTAGAGATGCATACTGCTATGTATCTAATACTAATACTTAAAGATTCAGTCTTTCACTCAGGCCAATAAATGGGGTCTGAAATACTGGAGGGAGAACCGAGGATTCAAAATTGTAGAAACGTACGCAGATGCAAGCAAACAGTTTCCAATAGGGAGCTAAGCACTGAGGGGGGAAATAAGATACATGAAGGATGAATATTTTGCACAAGGTTGGTGCCAGCACCCAGACTGGGTCTCTATGGAGCCTAGGTCCAAGTTCTAAGTCGCTCAGAAGCATTTGCCTCCGTGTTAAGATGGTTTTATGTTACCAGCAAATCACATTTGAAAATATTTTGAAAAACACAGATGTAGTAAGTATCCCAAGTTGATGTCCTCAGAAACACTGCATGGCCCAATAGGGAGAATTTTCTATTTAAAAGAGAAGGAAGGAGAATGAAATAGATTGAATTTCAACTACCAGTTGTCAAAGTCAGTATCAATTGTCAGAATATTGCCAGGCACTTGCCATACATTCCTTCTTCGGGTCCTCACTGCAATCTGACAGATTGCTACTGTATTTATCACCTTTCCGATGAGAGAATGGGCATAAGGGTAAAAGACCCTTGCCAGAGATCACTCCTACAGATGATATTTTAACCTAGACGGCGTAACTCTGACCCATGGTCTTGGTCACTTCAATGACTAATATAAATAATAGTCCCAAATTAACAGTAGTATCATGCTATTTATTGGTTTCTCATCTTCCAGTCAACACACTTAGTACTCCACAGCTCTGTCTCAGTGTATCCTCAGATACACTTATGAGGAGCGCACGGCCCTATGTTCAGTGTTTTAAGACACAAGTATGTTTAGAAATCCAGTAGCATTCAGACTTCAGAAGGTCTAACAATGTGTCTACACTGTACATGATGTGACACCTCCAAAAACATTCATGGAAGCCTACCATGATGGATCAGATCATTGCACAAAGACAATTATAGCCTCATACTGCCTAGCCAGACTTTGCCATCACACTCACACTACCTTGCATCTTATATAGATGTGAGGAATTTGAGAATTGCAAATACAGGACTATAGGATCTAACTTTTTGCCATTTTACAGATGGCTAAAATGAATCTTGAAGTGGCAGTAAGTGGCAGAATTGGCCTTGTAAACCAGGAGGTGCCCTAGAGGCTGTACCCTTAGCTGTGACACTGTCTTGCATTCTTCCTTTAGTCCAAACAAGGCTCCCTGGAGAGTGAGGAGCTAGCCTCCTGCTCCTGTGTCATCCTGAGCTAGGCACTCTAAGTTTCACTTTGTTTCAGCTGAAGACTTAAGGATTCAGATGCAAGGGTAAATCTTTTGTCCTGGTTCATCTTGCAGTGAGTCAAACCAATGAATCTGACTGCATCTTCATCTGCGTGATGACAGGAAAGTCAGGTGAGCCACCAGTCATCTCTTGGCCAAGTTCTCAGGCCTAAGAAGCCAATCCAGCTCACCAGTGTATGAACCCACAGTGTGATCCTACTGGCATGGTTCTTGCAGGCAGGAACCTTTCTGACTTCTGGGAGCTGGCAGAGAAATCCCCTGTCATCAACTACACATTTACCAGCAGCATGACTGGTGTTCTAGGTGAGTGCAAACCTCTCACATACTTGCTGCAGATTCTGGACTAAGGTGCCACCTGCCTGACTAAAGTCCAAAGGCTGTCCGTGGGGGTTTACTTAGCTTTAATGTGCTAAAAATCATTAAGTATCAGCATTTTAAAAAGGAATTTCTGGATCCTCTTAACTGGCAACCCTGCATGCCCTCTCCCTGAGATACAACAAGCAGGTGAAGCTGAGTAACTGCCCCCAGCCTCCCAGCAGGAAGGCCCTTTCTGTTGTCTGCAATCCTTTCTACTTGCTATTGCCCAGGAGCCTTTTCTTTCATTGGGTATTTGGATTTTGCAAATATTTGAACTTTCAATTCTGTCCTAGAGGCATGGGCACTCTATAATAACCAACCAACCTTCCATTATTCTTTTCCACCAGGCTCACACACATGTCCATCTTTTTTTTTTTTTTGGAAGCATCTTTAGGTCCTCTTTCTCCACTACACCAAACTGGCATTTCTAGACAAGTTGCTGGAATGTGACTGATCCTCTGGAATAAACTGTTACTGGGATGTTCATCACCTAGCTTTGGATTGTAATAGCTTTGAGACAATTCCCCCTTATCTACCACTGCAAGGAAAGTGGCAATCTTAGTGAACAAGGTTGCTTCCTTTCACTGCTCAGGATCCCTCAGTCAACAGCAGTGACCCAACAAAGTTCTGATTCAACTAGAGTGAAGTCACGGCTGTTTGTGGCAGGTGGCATAGTACTCCATGCCTACCCATGCGACTCTGCTCATCCTGTTATCTGCAGTTACAACCTCTTTCCCATGCTTCTATAGTTTGTATCCCCATATTGTTGCCAGTTGCAGCTCAGACACTGCTGTCTTTCTAAATGTCTCCCCATCAAAAGCAGTCTTCTGTCTTTGGTAGTCCTCTAACACAGCTCTGTACATCCTTTGGACTGTGTTACTCTAGGCTCTGTTGTAGCTGACATTTCCAGGAGTACCTCAATGAATAGACTGGAAGGTGGAGGCAGACACTCTCGACTCCACAATCTGTCTTTGCCTAGGTATCTTATGCAGTCCTCAGCACACAGCTGGCGCTTTGTTAGTGACAGAGTAAAATGAAGGTTAAATAAATCTCCAGTTTAATAAATGGGCTGCTTTGATTTACAAATATTGTAAAGCAGCTCTGGCTTCTGCACCAGAAGAATTGCAAATTGTGTACATTACCGTTTGCTAGGGTGGGGTGGGCATTGGTGGGTTCACTAGGCACCCTCCATCCCTGCCCACTTGTGAACACATATCTGAGGCTGGAGTCAATCTTTCTCATTATAAAGTCCTTCAAAAACCTTCCCACCTTTAATTCCAGTTAGGCTGATTTCTGTGCCATTTAAATAAGGATATGTGTTTAGGAAGAAGGAACATACTCCTGATGCTAAGGCTGATAGGCCGATTGCCAGTTGCTTTGATGCACCTAATTCAATATCCAATATCCTTGTGTCAGACCAGGACGCAAGGCACATAGGGTCTCAGTGGGCCCAGAAATAAGATGGGGTAGAAGAAATGGGGCCATGGAGCCGTCTCTGACAACCAACAGGAGGGATCCAGTGGACCTGTGAGAACCAGTCATCATATCTACCCGCCACCCACATCACCCATGGTTGGAACTTTCAGGACTAACATCCACGTGTGTTGTTCCCAGTGGTTCTTCACCCTCATTTGGCAATTGATACTTTAGCTTATTTTCACATTTGTGAGAGTTCAGAGGAAGACTGGAAGCTCTGCAATCTACACACGTGCCATTTTGTGGCCCTTTAACATCGCAGCAGTTCTTGGTGTCTGAAGTACCACACGGCAAGGCTCCCTTTGTTTTTCTTCCTGAAGGCACAGCTACCAGAGGAACAGCTGGGGCATCAAAGCCCACAACCAAAAGCCAGCAAACACGACCAAGTACAGGGCGCCCGCACTGGAGCTGGAGCACACCTCGGACATCTGCCGCGAGTCCTCCTCACTGGATGGAGACGACGGCCTCAGGGGGAGAGGCACCAGGCACAAGAGGTACTGCTTCTCAGACTCTGCCCAGCACAGGTACGACGCCTTCTCACTACTCTGCTTTGCTATAGCCTCCTCCCATTCCTTCTAGACTGACATAAATAAGCATAATCCTCCCCTTTATCCCTTCCTACCACTTCAAACTATGTTTTAGCTTCCCTTAAGGATTGGCAGTACAAGTTCAATAAAAGCAGCAGGGTACCAATACCACTGGCACAATATACACCTAGCATTTGTTCTTATTACTTTGAGATAGACAGAAGCTCACAAGTAGGTGCAAAAAATAGTACCAGCAATTGTCCAGAGCCCATTGCCCAACCTCCTCCAAAGTGGCTATCTTGCAGAATCGAAGTATACGGTGGCGCAAGGTGCTTCCATTTCAACAGTTATTTAGCAAATCTCTCCTGAAATTCACATGAAATAGCGAAATAAAGTCAACAGTTTGTGACTTGGTTAGCTTAGTCTGCATCTGGCTGGATCACGATGCCAAGGAGGTTTTTAATAAATGGATACCAGCATGAAAAGTTGCAGCCAATGACTATACAGGAGACCCCTCCCACTTACCATCTTCTCTTGCGCAATCAGCAGTGTGGCCAGTAAAGGCACGGATTCGGAGACAATATAAAATGGAGGTAGCTCTTGCAGTAGCAATCAATATTGCCTCCATGAGCTTGAACAATGAACCATGTCATGAAAAATTCACGCCGTCTAGGCTAGTCTACCAGAGGCTTCTACTACAAGAGTAGAAGGAAAGAGGGATTGGGAAAAGTGAGTTAAGGTTACTAAATTATAGTTAGATTGGAGACTAACTTCTGGGGTTTTATTGTCCAGTAAAGTAACACCATAATAATGATGTACTATAGTCCACAAAAGCTAGAAAAAGGATATTAAATATTTTTGCCATGAAGAAATAACTTCTTGAGCAGTACTGTTGTCACTGAACATTACACAATGTATAAATGTATCTAAATACCCATGGACTCATAAATATGTGCACGCTGTATAGCAATTAGAAAGTAAGAAGCATAATAATTTGCAGCCTCTAAATATTTGCCTTTCCTGCTGAGCAGAAAGGGGACACAGGCAAGTCCCCTCAGTTATGCCCAGCCAACAAAGAGCTGCTGTGTAAGGGGAAGCCAGTGAAGGGTCCCTAGCCAGAACAGCAGGAGACACCAACTTCCCCAGGAGGCAGAAGTTAGAAAAAGGCAGGTTGAAAACAAGGATTGCAGTTGAAAGATAACAGGAGTCAGTTTTACTAACTAGAGTTGTTGAATTTACTCTGCAAAGGTGAGCGTAATAGTTGGCAACATGACAAATGCATAAAATCAGAAAACTTCCCTAAATGCCATGAAAAAAAAACAATTGCTAGAACTAAGGAAAGTCATAAAATGTCAAAGTATAACTTGCAAAATCCTAAGTATAAATAGAAAAGCTACAAACTCTAAATAGGTAAATAAAGGAATATTTAAACAAGTGGATGTATCATATTCTGGATGAGAAACTGAGTATTTTAAACACTAGAAACATTCTAAAGTGGCTATCATCGAGGCACATCACGTTAAGCCTCCACCTGCAATACCAGCATCCACTATATGCCCTGGTTTACGACCTGGCTGCTCCACACACGATCCAGCTCCCTGCTGATACACCTGGGAAAGTAGGAAAAGGTGGGACAAGTGCTTGACCCCTGTACCGTGTGAGACATGTGAAGGAAGCTTTTGCTTTGGCCTGCCCTGTTCCAGCCTTGTTATTTGGGGAATGAACCAGCAGGTGGAAGATTGATGTGTGTCTGTCTGTCTCTTTCTCTTCCCCCCCCACCTCCCATCTCTCCAACTGTTCTCCTAATTCTGACTTTCAAATAAAAATATTCTAGATTAATTTATAGATGTACAATCCTTAAGTGGGATTAGTTTTGTGGAACTTGACCTAAGTGATTTAAATTTTTACCGCAAGAATATGTACGTGAGAACATCTAACACTTTTAAAAATGATCAATGAGGAAAGATTTGATGCTTTATAGCAGGAATTATCTTTATTATCCTCAGTTTTAAGCCATTGCCCCAAAGCTCACAGAACAGAGGAAGCAAGGTTGTAACCAATGCCCCAAGAATTCCTCACCTAACACCCACAATTGTTCCCTTTGGTGATGTCCTGAACACACAGACCCTACAGTTGGTGGCAGGAGGAGGGTCTAAGAGTTTTGAAAGACTTTTTCCGCTTGCTGATTGGTACTCAGGCAAACCAAGCTATTACAGTTTAGGGTAGAGTTTAAATCATTTCATCTACACTGCAACATGTGCTTCAGGTTATATTTTAATGTCATTTGCAGCAAAGTGGTCCAGTGTGTCAGGGTCCTGTAACTCATTTTGAACCTGCAGCTGCCAGCAGTGTGGCCAGAACACTGAGGAAGACCACCAACAGGCCGACATGGGCTTCCACAATCTCTGTGCCCTGGGATCAGACCACACCTGAGAAAAAACTCAGAGGGCCCCCCTGGGAAACACATGCCTCCACACCGGTGTCTGCTGCAGGGGTCCAGGAAGCAGCCCACCCCGGGGGCCCTGTGACACCTCCAGCCGGGATGGCTGCATCCAGCAGCCCCGCCTCAGGTAGGAGAGGACCCCTGCACCTCCTCTAACTGAATATAGGCTTTTAAAATTTTTTCATTTTTCATAATACATTTCTAAGGGCTTAGAACTGTCATTTTGAAAACGTTTGCTAAAGCTTTGAAATGTTCACATCTACAGAAAAGGAATAAAACATTGGCAAGTAGCATAACCAATCATAAAGCAAATTCTTTTTTCTCCTTTTCCTGATAACAATCCTTTTCTCCCCTTTGCTTGAGTGGGAATTCTTCATCACAGGATTCCCTTTGCTCCTCTTGGCTATAAACCCACTTGCCAGTCCTCTTCCCAGGCTTGCTATCTCCTAAGGAAGTGGCCACTAGAAGTTGGCATTGAACTCAAGACAGTTCAACTGTGTTTTTGGCACAGCATCAATAAAATTACATTAATTATATATATATGAGGTATATGCAAATGTCTGCATTAGAATATTACTTCATATGTACGATGTAATCATGTAAGGAGGAAGGCATGAGTTCCACAAGGCAGAAGAAACAGTGCGGAGTGTGATCTCAATTTTTTTGGGGGGTGAGGGAACCTGCAAGGTTATGACAAATGAATTTACACAGGGGAAAAAACCCCTGTGCCTGTGGAACTGTATCATGAAAAATAAACTTCAGAAATGTACCACTTGAGCCATGAAAAAAAATAAAATTGAAGAAATGCATGGCGTGATCACCTTACATCAAGTTTGCAAACCATATCTGGGAGTAGAATCAATACGATTTTATTTATTTACCTCCAGTTTTATAGACTTTCTATGACCACTAATCTTATAGTCAAACAAAGATTAACTTTTTAAAATAACTTTCTCTGACTCCAAAAGCCGAAAGTCCTTTATTTCACCGTGGCCACTGAATAGTAAGATGTATCTGAGGCAGGCATTTGGTGCAGTGGTTTTAGTTGCCGCTGGAGCAGCCACATCCCATCTCAGAGTGCCCGGTTCTAGTCCTGGCTATGCCAACATTGCTGCTAATTCGCTCCCTGTGCAGTGGCACATGATAACTGAAGAGCCATTTCCCAGATAGAGTTTCAGGTTGTGTTTGTCAACCTGCCCCAGCCCTGCCTTTACTGGGCATGTGCGGAGCGGACCAACAGATGAAAATCTGTCTGATTCTCCACCTTTCAAATAAAATGAAAATAAGCACAAACAGTGAAGTGTATTACAGCTGTGCTATTAGTATATGAACTTGACTTTTTGTTCCTCTGAGCTCTGTCCTCAAGGACGTAGGCCTTTAATCTCAGATTCCTGTGAGACGCGGCAGACTTTCAGAAAATCCTTCAAATACTGAATTTCATAAGGAATACAAGGAAAAGGTTAAGTGAGTTTTAGCACTTATCTATGCAAAGTCATGACATCAGGCTCAAAATGTCAACTGCACAAGAGGCCTGCAAATGCCATGTTGGTGATTTGAACGACTGCCAGACGCAACTACATCAGTTCAGTTGGTTTAAGCATTGTGCCATCATGAAGAGGAAAAGGAAGGCTTGGGCTTGGCTACTTAGATGACAACAGCCATAGAACTGTGCTCTCTGGTCTCTATTTCAGATACAACTGGAATCTATCAGTTCCTCTGTAGGCTTTGGGCAGTTTCTGTGAGTGGCCTGAGTCCTGGTTTGCTCATCTGTGAAATGAAAGCTTCCAGAGTTGCTGATGATTAGGTAGTGTCCATGAGGGATTTTGCCAACATAACACCAGGAAATATTCAGTGGTGACTCTTCGTAAACTGCCCAAAACGGAGATACTGAGACCAGCCTTGGAAGTCATTTTGCAAAGCGTAGAAGCAAATACTGTTCTTTTCTAGGATGTCCACTAGGGGGCAGCATTGTCTGCTTTGCCCCGTGCTGCTCCTGTCAGATGTCACCTGCCCCAGATGAAATGGGTGGCTTAGTAATGACATCAATTGGATAGGTCAGGGCCAGGACTTACAGCATAGACACTCTTCTCCCAATCCAGTCCCCCTCAAAGAGACAAAGGCTCATCCTTTTATCTCATCCTAGGAACATTCACCCCTGGCACCCAGACTCCAAATCCAACCAAGGCACCGGCCCCAAGAGACCCACAACAGATAGGTGAGAAACCCAGTACTACAGGGGAACACCTAGTCTGGGGGCAGCAACATGGTGGAACAGGGACGACTTGCTGGCCACTGTGCAGCACAGGTCCTAATGGGAAAAGAGGCTGAAGAACAGGATGATAAGTTTCACTGTGCTGCTAAATTCCTCCAACTTCTTGGGTACATCACCTCCACTTTCATGATTATAATTGTACAACACATTTTGAAAACTCTGTCTTTAAGCTGTTATAATTCTGATTTGGTACGTAATCCAAACCGGTCTCATTTTGACGTTTGGAAGGATGCTGTTGCCCGTTGCAGGTGATCTTGCTGTGGAGTGGCCTTTTACCCCCAGGGAGGAGCCTGCCCTGGTCCCAGCACCCCACCCAGCTTCAAGTGAGTACCAGCACCTCATCACTGCTATTGCTTGCATCTGTTTGGAATGGTTCACGCTGAAGAGAGGTTTGTTCAATAAATATAGAGCCACTCTCCTGGGATTCAGTTTCCTCTCTGTGAGTCAAGAATCATCACAATTGTGAACATGAAGAAAATCTGCTGGGTTTTTTTTCTTCCTTTGCCAAAAGTAAGAGTGTGGAAGGCATTTGGAATCTTGGAGCTCAGTGTAACTTCATTTAACCAAATGCTTTTGAATGATTGTCTATTGAGCAATGTGCTACATTATGCAAATGGAAACAACCCTTAGAACAAACATGGATGTTGGCAGAGAGAGGAAGGGATATGAGAGGGCTCCATGATCCCAGCACCATTCACCGGGTGCAACTTACTCTCCTGTCTACAGGACCCCGTCTTTCCTTTCCCTGTGCTGTCCATTCTCACGGATCCAGAGGATGGCTGCATCTGGAGCCTGTGGCTGACATTTGAGCTTCTGTGTTTCTTTGTGTACGTCTTTGCAGCTTACAGGTGCCCCACTCTTTTCTGTTGAGCCAGATTCCTGTATGTTTCTGAACCATCCAGTCATCTGTCAATGGGGCATTATTAAATTACTGGAGGCTGCACAGTCTCCCTTTTCATATTGCCTCAATTTTGCTCCTGCCCCAGGCTCAGCCTGTGGTGAATAGTGAATGGGCCTTTCAGACACAAGATGTGATTATGCTGCCAAAGGAAATTGTATCTCTTTCCCTCCCCAGGAGGTCCACAAATTTACACCACGGGTACAGATGGAAGCAGCTGCCAGATGGAATTTTAGAAAAATTTGACAGTAACTGTATCTATGTATCATCTGTAACTATCTGCAGCTACAACTTTCTATACATCCATCCCTGTTGTGTCACTGCGTCTCATCTAGATCTGCAGTTCCTGACCTATCCATCTGCCTATTATCCATTCATCGAACAGATACTTGATTCGATCTGTCCACCTAGCGGCCCATCCACCCTCCCACCAATTCTTTCTTTATAATCTCTCTTTCTACGTTTTTAGGACATTTCTAATTTTTATAGTTACAGAGGAAGGAATAATTGTCTTTTTACACTGCTTTTCCACATACTTAACAACACTCCATATCAAAAATGGCTAGTAGAGAGGCCAGGCGTGATATCCTAGAGACCAAAGTCCTCACCTTGAACACACCAGGATTTCACGTGGGTGAAATTTGTATCCCAGCTTCTCCACTTCCCACCCAGCTCCCTGCTTGTGGGGGCTGGAAAAGCATAAGAGGACAGGCCAAAGACTTGGAACCCAAAGGAAGCTCCTGGTTCCTGGCTTCAGATTGGCTCAGCTCCAGCCATTGGGGCCCTTTGGGAAGTGAACCAATGGACAGAGGATCTTCCTCTTTTTAAGTATGAATTTCCAATAAGAAAAAATAAATCTTTTTTTAAGTGGCAAGTTAAAAATAAAGGAAAAACCAAGCAAACAAAAACCTTCAGTTGCTCAGGAGCATAAACAAAGGCTGTCCACAATCATCAAACCACAGACCGTGGCTATTGCACTTCTAGATTACATTTTTTGTGCCTTGCACATTAATTATAGCAATAGCAATATTGACAGGTAAATAATGCTATCTTCACTGAGAGTTTTGGTAAATTTGGTAGATAAAGAGGTTAGGTTTTTGAGCCCTGATCTAATTCCAAAGGCTCTGCCGTTCTGTCCCTAGATGTAAAGTATTTACAAAAAGATGGAATTTAAGGGAGAATGTGGGAAGATTACATATGGGAAAACACTCGAAAGTTTGTTGGTTGAGAAACAGCATGTAATCAGGATTACCTCTTCATGTGCATTCTGAGCAAACATGGCTCGAGCAAAGGCACTGTGACATCAAACAACTGTTGTTTTCTAGAGACTTGGAAGGGCTTTGGGGCTGGGTGCTTAGACTGCTGTGGCATGAGTTTGAAGGGACTGGCCAGAGTAAGAGCATCAGGGTCTCACCACCACGTCAGGCCCTTCTGAGGCAAATGAGGGAATGATCAGGTTTGTCCTGCAGAAAGATTCTTCAGTTGCAGAGTGGAAACTAAATCGGGGAGTGGGGAGCGGTGGCGTCGGTGAGGAGGCCATTGCACTAATGATGACCAGTGATGATGGAGATGAGAATGAGGAGGTGACTGTCAGAATTGGGTGATAGTTATAAGATAGAAATCAAGGGACTGTGGCGATGTTGAAGTGAGTACCAGCAGGGAAACAAAAAGAATGTCCAAATGTAACAGAGTATATTGTGGGGATGGTGAAGGTGCGTGGGGCAGGAGGTGATGATAGCTCAGCTGAGGACATGGGCATCCTAAGCATGTAAAGTATGTTCCAGGAGGAGATGGTGAGGAAGAGGAGGTTGCGAGCAGAGACTCCAGGGTGAGATCTTGCCAGAGACATTGCCTGTGGTGTGACTGATCCAACTCTGGAATCACTCAGACCCTCAGTATCCTCGTCTGTTAGATAGAGCTGGGATCTATTTCACAAGATTTCAAGGGATTAAATGACACAATATGTGACAAGAACTGAGGAAAGTGTGTTACAGATGTCAGGTGCTGAATGTGAAGGAAAACTCACGACCTTTGATCAATGTTCTGGACGGCTCAATATTGGTTGACTCAGGATAAAATATTTCCTTTCTACATTTGTTAAGCCTTCATCCTACAGTCGGAGCCTCTTATCCACTACAATAAACTGGCTACTGTTAAATTATAATTTAAGAATGTAACAATGTGACTTTCATGAAAATGTGAAAAAAGTAAGCATCAACACAGAGAAATGTTGTTTGACTCACTGAGGAATGAAGAAACTGAACATATGTTAAATCCAGTTCAATGGAGAAGCTGAGGAGCAGAGTTTATATAATCAAAGAAATTCAAGTAAATTTTGTAATTCATGTACTACAGCAATAAACTCTTCACGAGTTAAAAAACAATTGCACCTGCACCAGAAAATTATTTTCATTCCTAAGGACCACAAGTATCGCACAAGAGTTGATTTGTTACCAGTTAACCCCCTCAATTCCAAGTTATAAAAGTCAATGAAAGCACACACTCTCATGACAGGTAATCTGCTGGAGAGTTGGTTAGACAACAATTAGAACTGCATGGTCTCATTTCTAGGCGTTATCTTATCTTGATAGGTTCACAAATTGTCAGTAGATCATCAATATGGTATATCCAAGTCACTAAAAGAGCTATGATCTTTTCTTTCTTGTTTATTGTTAATTCTTTACTGCCTGGCACAGAGCGAATGTTCTCCAAGTTGAAATAAATCAATCAATAGATTTGTGATTCACTGCTCATTCCATTAGAAACCTTTCAACATGCTTGGTATAAATGCTCCCTTTCTCCCCTCATTTCATGTGACAGGTGTGGGTCGCCCTACTTTCTACATGGGGAAACATCGGTATACAGGAGGCTGTGCCAGCCTCAGAAGATCTCAAAAATCTGAAATTAAGAAATATATATATTTCTCTTTTGTCATTTTTTCTTTTAGGAGACAGCAGTAAATGTTTATATTAAACAACAATTTGAACTTCAGTTTGCTGAAACCATTAGTCTTTACAAACTCAGAACTTACAAATGGATAGCCTGGTTCTCCAGCGACTCAGCATGCCAGTTTTATCTTTCAACACGCCCCTTGCTTCCCTGCTTGCACACAGGCAAACACATGCTCATACACACATACATACATATACACCCATCACACCATGCACACACAACATACACAGTACCATTTAGATTTCAATTATTCAGTCTCCTACCACTCACATAGTGACCCCTTAGGCAGTACAGAATCGGTGTATACTGTTTTGCACCACACGTGTCCTCCACCTGGTACATTTCTATGCAGTGTTTCACATTCCTGTTTAATATTTGCTCTTCAATTAAATTATTGCTGATTTCTCCTGGATACTGAATCCCCACCCTCTCTCAACTTTGGAAACTCTTAATGGTCATCTTCCCAGGAAATGATGAAGCAACATTATGTTTACATGTCTGTCTCCTAGCTACTTGAGAACAGGGCAAGATTCTATACCAAGCATAGGGCTTAGCCAATGGAAATGCTTGCTGAATTCCTGGTGATTTGACTGATCTGGGACTGCATTTTCCAGGATGTCCTCAGCCACTGGTCAAAGAGGTGACCATGACAGTAGCTCCTGTCATCCTGGTCATCCAGAAGCTCAATCCATGCCTCATGGAGCTGTGCCGCTTCTTCCAGCGATGCTTGTGCACAAACCGGAGGAATTCCAGGAAAGACAGCATGAGGTAACCTGGCCCAGTGCGGCTTTTCTTGTCCAGTTTTATAGAATTCTTATCCTATAGGACTTCTCTGAAAGCTACAGGGGAATCGGGTGTCAAATAGCCCACAGACACGTGACAGAAACTACCTCTAGGAGAGGACTCTCCAGTGAATACCCTACTGATTTTGATGGCCTTGATGGAAGTCATCCATTTCTGGGTCTTCACAATCATAGGGCCTGACACAGTAAAAGATTAGGTTGGCATAAGCCGAGCTGGAGTAAACTGACTTGAGATGAGGCAAGTTGAGTTGAGTTGGGTTAGACTGGACTGGGTTGAATTAAGTTGGGTTGAGTTGAGAGCGGTTGGTTTGAGTTGAAGTGACACAAGAGGAGATGAGTTTTATTGATTTGGATTCATTTTGGTGAAAGTGAAGTCATCAAGTGGAATTTCTGCTGAAGACTTTGAGTGGTCCTTGAACTTCAATTCACTTAGCTTCATGAGATTTTATTGGGGAGAATGACCAAAAGATGTTTACTGTATTTCCAGTTTTGTATCTCTAGTTCCTTCTCCAAACAGAATGAGAAACTAGTGAAACTGAAATAAGACAAACATGATTTTGTGTCAAGAAGGTTTAGGCTAGGAGGTTCTCCTCCTGCCAGTGCTGGTACACTGTCTCTTCCACAGGTGTCTATTCTTAGCTATAAATAGGAAACTAAACGGTGCCGAAGGATATCCTTGGTCATGTGTTCTAGGGGCAAATTCTCAGATGTGTTATACTGTTTTCAAAAGAGTCACAAGATCCTGCAGCCTTTCAAAACCTCTATGACCTATTGCCTCTGAATCTCAAATTTGCAGCCTTTTCCCATTAGTCATTTTGCTCCCTGATCTAGGATTCCTTGGTTAGCATGGAAATTCTCCCCTTACAGAGGGTGAACCAGCAATACCTGCAGCCCAAGAGCATTAGTGAGCAAGAGGGAAGTATTCCTCCACTTTAGGACAAGTGGGTCCTAAAAAACTACTGTTGCAATAGTACACTGCGTATGCTTTAGGATCATCAACCTGCCTCGTCATTTACTCGTGTCTATAAAATCAATGACTTCCATTGAACATCAGGCACGCACTGCACTAAGCCATAGGGATACCTAAGTGAATCAGCAGCGGCCTCGGGATCTAAGGATTTCCTAAGTAGGAGAAAAAACTCTCAAGAGCACAAACTTAAGTATGTGCAATAAATCGTAAAGACAAGCTATGGAATTACACGAAAACCTATTTACCATATTCCTTTGTGATGCATCACGTTGGAAAACACCTCTAGGTCAAATACTGGCTAGAGGAATAACAGAAAGGTGAAGTCTCCAGGAGAAGCCACCGTTTAAGTTTAGAGCAATAAAGGACTGGTTTACTTGGCTTCAACTTCTCTTTTCTCTGTATTTTCACTAAATCATGAATTGTATCACAAAGTCATGCTAGAAACTGGATATAGGCCAAAATTACTAATAGTCACTGGAGTTACTCAGTGTGTTTGTTCAATAATACAGCCTTTTTCATTAGCAATGTAAATATTTTAAGAAAGTTGGCAATATAAGAACAATAATTTCAGAAAAGCATGGCAGGTACTCTCAGATGCTGAAAAGCATGCCACGGCAGCACAGAAGAGAGGAGTAAGCAGAAAGCAAGCATAAGCCTGTCCAGATGGAAAGAATAGCCAGATACAAAGACATAGTGAGAGGGAGCCCACAGCCTCTTACAGCACGGAAATAACCATGTGGCTACAGCAGACACAAGACCTTGTTACTGGCATATGTGCCTGTGAACACAGCTTTGCTCTTTAAAACGCGTGGGTTACCTTTGACAAACAGGTTCTGTTTGATATTTGCCCCAGAGTTCCAGCTGTGTTTTTAAGCTTCCTACTCCATCCTTATTCAGACAAAATAAAGCACACTGAATCCTTGAAGTCTGCTCTTCAGCCAGTCCATTCCTAAGATTCCTAAGCTCCTTTCATTCCAAATAATCTTCCTCCTGTGCTTGCTCGTTCTCTCTCTCTTTCTCTCTCTGAAAGTCAGATATACAGAGAAGAGGAGAGAAAGAAGAAAATCTTCCTTCCAATGCTTCACTCCCCAAGTGACTGCAATGGCTCGAGCTGCGCTGATCTGAAGCCCGGAGCCTGGGTCTCTTCCAGGTCTCCCACACAGGTGCAGGGTCCCAAGGTTTTGGGCCGTCCGTCCTCAACTGCCTTCCCAGGTCACAAACAGGCAGCTGGATGGGATGTGGGCCTGGCAGGATTAGAACCAATGTCCATATGGGATCTTTGCATGTGCAAAGTCAGGACTTTAGCTGCTAAGCTACCACGCTGGGCCTGGTTCTCTCTTGAAGTCGTTCCTATTAAGGGTTCCAACACCACTCTTGGAACATATAACTCCAATTGCAGGGAGACACAGCTCTGGTCCTTTTCCTGCCTGCCATCTTACCAGTTCTGGGGCTTCCTTGAACCCAGAAGCCCATGATTCCTGCTCTGTTCTGGAGGCTTCTGGCTCTGCCATGAGTGCAGTGGCTCTGGTGCTAGAAGTAGCTGGTACAATACTGGGTACCTCAAGCTCATTTTATCTGCGATATTGCAGTTGATGTCTGCTCTGAACAACCAAAACAAATACAACATGCCATAAGCCCATCTATATTTTCTGCATTAAAAATGCTTCCTTTAGTCTGTGATGTTAATAATGGCTATGGGTTCATATCCACTCACTCCCTCTTTTACTTCTGCCTGTATTCTGACAGTTCTCACAGCATGATTGTTTAACTCATTTACATCTCTAGGTACTGTCTTGGATACTACTCCTGGTTTCTGAAGAATGCCACGTTTATCTGCCCCAGGGTGAAAACAGTGTCCCACTCACACAGTAAGTCTGTAGCCTGAAGTTCTACCCTTGCACACGTATGTTCCATTCAAAAGGATCTTGTGTTCCAAGAGATTTTCTGGCATTACTAAGAGTCATAGGCATCTTGTGGTTCATCTATTCATCACTAATTCTAGACAAAGGGAGTCTAGCTCTTTCTTTTCCCCTCTAATAAATAGCCTGATGTTTATAATAGATATCAAAAAAAGCAGGGTTCAGCCTGCCCAAGCAGCCACTGTTTCTGTAAATTCAGGAAAGCTTCTTAAGTCTCTAGGTAATTTAAAAAGGGACAAAGTAGATGAAAGTTAAGCTTCATATAAGCTCTGAAATCTCCAACTAAAAATTTATATTGCTAAAGAAAATCAGCAGTGTGAAGTTCCAGAAGTGGGATCTACAGCCTCTCACCCTGGTGGCTGCACAGTCTTGTTTGCACACAGTGACGCTCACACCAACCTTGTTCCTTCTCCCACTCCTGCAAACCAAAATGACTTGTCTGGCCTGTTTGGTCCCCACGCCTATTGGTGTGGCCCTTTTATATTGCCACTGCATGAACCATCTGCCAAGAACTTGGTCTTAGAATAGTGGAAACTGTAGGAAATGCCTTCTTACTATAACCAAATATAAGCTATAGTTGCTCATGTGTTCAGGACTGGACAAGGTTTTACTTTTTTTTAAGTAGAAAAATAGTTTAGTCATACAGTATTTCCAGAGACTCTTAAGGAATTTAAACAGAATCTTTGGAATCCCTGCCAATCCAGAAATTTCTTCTTCTTTGTTCTTCCTGTATCTCTCACTTCCTGTGAGTGCCACACCATGCATCTACCGAAACCAACCTTTCTAGCTTTGTTCTGTTCCACGTACTTCCTCTTCTCACCTCTGTCTCCTTCCATTATTTTTCTTCTCTCCTAGTGCAGTTCCCAGGATGTAGGGTACAGTAGGTTACGTCTCAGCTGTGAATGCCTCATATCAAAGTGTCAGGTTCAAGTCCTTATTAAAAATAAAGTCCAATCCAGTTTCCTGCTAATGGATCCATGGAGGCAGCAGATGACTGTTCAAGTCCTGGAGTACCTGCTACCCACCAGGAAGCTCTGAATAAACTTCTGGGCTCCTAGATTCATGTTAGCCTACACTGGATGCTGTGGGCATTATGGATTGACCAGGGGGTAGAATATACATCTTTCTGTCTGCCTGCCTACCTACCTCTGTGTCTCGTTTGATTGCTTGCCTGTTAAGTAGTTGAGAATAAATGTAAAACATTTTTTAAAAAGGTAACTACCTAAAAATTCATATGTCTCATTCCTGTATGAATCAATCACCATTTTCACATTGCTTTATTTTAAAAAAAGCAAACAGCATTAGGCACTGGGATTCAGAAGTTAAAGACAGAAATTTCCCTCTGATAGGAATGGGATATCTTGCAAATACACACGTCAGTTTTTTTTCTTTGCTCCATCAAAATGCAACATAATCACTGAACAATGTTAAAGTGAAATCAGCATTGTGCCAACTGGGGTGATGAGTAAGATGCAGACAGGTATTGGAAAAGGTGCTCTGGGCTGAAAGAGGAGACCTCAGGTTTGCTCCTTGCTGGATATTGCTGCTAGCCAGCGAGAAGTTCTTCCTGGAGTCCTTTCCACAATGCACGGACTCGGAGTGGCCCCTCACCTGTGCCCTGCCCCACACAGCTCCTCTAGATGACCTAGGACACTCCTGCATTTGATTTCTGTCATGCTAGCATTTTCATCTCAGGAACATTGAGTTTCTTGAATTTTGTTTTTCAGCCTTAAAACAAAAATGCCTTGAGAATATCTGCAAGTCTGTGTGAAGTCCAAGAGACTATACAGATTCATCAGGGGATTACCAGCTGCGCCGTCCCCCGGCCCTGGTTCTACCTGGCCTACATCTGCAGCATTCATCCAGGCACCAGCAGCACCACCAGTGCACTGAAACTGCTTCTCTTTGGAAGTAGCATGTCTTTATTTCTTGTACATCTGTATAAGGCTTTGAAGTTAGTAGGCTCCTTGCTGTATGTCTCAGTTAATGCAGTAATGTTGAGTTCCCTGACTGCCTTGCCATCACATAAAACTAGTGTCTTTGCTCAAGAAACTCCCATAATGCATGCAGCAATCCTGATAACTGGACAATGGGAAGCAGGCTGTATGCTCCCTAGCTTGGACACAGAAAACCAGGTTCAGAGCTTCTGATTCAGTGCCTGAGGTGACTTAAACTAAGAGTTTGAAAAAATGACACAAACAAAAAGGGAACTGAGCAAGGCTGAATCCTCGGGGAGATTCATGTATGCATTTACTCTATAGTTCACAATAAAATGTACTTTTAGTCAAGCCATTAGACCTATCAAATATGAACTCTAGACACCCTGTCTATCCCTGTTCACTGGAGGTGAAGAGTTGCTTTTGTTAACACCTTATCTGCAAATTCCACAATATGTATGTTGCACCCTTGGGTACAAAAATTCACTAGCAGCACTCAGAATTCAGAAACAAATGTTGCTAATGGCCATTTGTTACAGCAAAAAGACACAGCCAAAAGTCAGCAAAGTCAAAAGGCTCCCAGAGCAGAGCCCAAGCACACACTTTTTTCTGGAGTTGGAGTGGTGTGCTCAGCAGTGAATTCTGCCACCGAAGACATGCAGCGATGTCTATGGAGAACTGTTGTCCAGGAGAGCACACCAGGTTAGAGGCCATCTCCCCGGAGCAGGTGGAAGCTGAGAGCTTTGCTTGGAAGGCGCAATATTTGAACACCCTATACCTGTTGAGTTGGCTCTCTAGTGCATGTTACATGCAACCCACATGTTACATGCCACCTCCCTTGTGCTGGATCCTTTTGACTACTCCAGATCTGCAGCTGCTCTGATACCCCTGTTGATACCAGGTCTCCTTGCAGTGGCCCTGCCCAGAGCCTTCAGTTCTTGTTTCCTGGTACAACCTTCGGCCCAGGTGGGCCTGGCACTGGTTCTTATTCAATCAGGTAAGGGCTCTGCCTGGACATTGCTTTCCACCATTCTGTGACCCATTACTTGCCCTTTGGTTTAAAACATGCAAGTTCCCTGGCAATATCTATAAGTACCAAGGGCCTGAGGAGGAGAACCTGTGCAGCCAGACACTTTCCTGGCTAACAACGTACAGAAAGATTCCTCTTTGCTCTGCAGAACACTTGACAGCCTCAAGATCACAAAGGCACCAAGCTCACAGATACCTGCTGCCATGACTTTGGGGTCCTGCCAAAAGCTCCCACATTTGAAAAAATGGGAAACAGAAAGTGGAGGGACTTCCTTCTGAATAGAAATAAAGGAAATAGTCTCAACCAGTAAGAATGGGTAATTTGGGCCTGGCGCAGTAGGCTAGTGGCTAAAGTCCTCACCTTGAACACACGGGGATCCCATATGGGCGCCAGTTCTAGTTCTGGCAGCCCTACTTCCCATCCAGCTCCCTGCTTGTGACCTGGGAAAGCACTCAAGGATGGCCCAAAGCATTGGGACCCTGCACCCGTGTGGGAGACATGGAAGAGGTTCCTGGATCCTGGTTTCAGATTGGTGTAGCGCCAGCCGTTGTGGTCACTTGGGAAGTGAATCATCAGACAGAAGATGTCCCTCTGTATCCTCCTCTCTGTATATCTGACTTTGCAATAAAAATAAAATAAATCTTAAAAAAAAGAGAATGGGTTAATTTGACCAGATTCTCTGGTGGTTGGTGGTCATGTTAAATTTTGGCAGAAAGGATCCCCAAGGTTTCCTAAGCAACTAATTATTAGGGAAAGGTGGAGGATGGACTGGTAGACCCGAGACTGGGACTACTCACTCATAGGGAAATCCCAGAACGACCCAGCTGCCACACACCTTGGAAGTTACTGAACTGATCATAGCCATTCAATGGCTCAGTTTGGAGACATCGGAGGCCATGAGCATTGATCTGGAACACCAAAGACAGACTCCCAGATGTTCGTCGAAAGAGAAATAAAGAAACTGTGGTACATCTACTCCATGGAATACTACTAAAAAGAATACTATTCTACAGTTCGCAACAAAATGATCCCAATTAGAGACCATTATGCTCAGTGAAATAAGACAACCCCAAAAGGAAGAGTATCTCATATTCTCTGATACAATGCAACCTTCATGCGAAATATGAAATCAATATAAAGGTAAATATGCAGGGACACAGTCATCTAGAGGGAATGTATAATAGAGATCATATCGAGATGTGAAGATACATTGCAGTATGCATTCTACTTCTGAACAAATGATGGATTCCCAATGAAACGGTTAAATATATCTGATACTAGGATGCTAAACTTTCTATTATCTATACCTACAATGTCAGCATACACTTAAATAGCAGAATGATAGGCTTAACTGTTTTGAAGGACTACTGTAAAAATACAGAACAAATTGGGGAAATCTTTGAGCCAATGGAAATGTATTATAAATTTTAAAAAATAAAAAACATGTACGACAAAGGCTCCAAGAAACATATGAGACCTATTTTGTGTTGTGTGTGTTTAGATTTAATTTTTTTTATTGGAAAGTCAAATGAAAGGAGAGGAAGATCTTCTGTTATTCACTCCAAGTGGCCACAACAACTGGAGCTGAGCCAATCCAAAGCCAGGAGCCTGGAGCCTCTTCCAGGTCTCCCATGCAGGTACAGGGTCCCAAGGCTTTGGGCCATCCTTGGCTGCCTTCTTAGGCCACAAGCAGGGAGCTGGATAGGAAGCAGGGCTGCTGGGACACAAACCGGTGCCCATATGGGATCCCGGTGTGTTCAAGGTGAGGACTTTAGCCACTAGGCTACTGCACTGGGCCTGAGACATGTTTTGATCAGATCATGTCTCTGTGCCAGCAGTGCCAGAAGAAAAGCAGGTCCCAAGAATTAATGATTGGCACCTGGAATATATTATATATGTCTCCAATATAAGGAATGTTTAACTCCCTCCTGAGCAAATTAAAATGCTATTCAAGTTATAATTAGAGCTACCAAGAGATATCAAGGGTGCTGTAAACTGAGTCTTTACCTATATGTCTGTTTGCGGCCACCAGTAATTAGTTGATGAGGCAAAATACATGGGACCATGATTGTTCCTCAGCTGGCGGAGCAGTGTTCGATTGTGCAGGTAATGTTGTGAACATGCATTCTTCCAATGCAGTGAAGCTGCTGGCACGTTTCTATTTCATACATGCCCCAAAGATCAACTATGTCAGCAAGAGAGAGTAGGAAAGGTCATGGAGTGGAGAGGATGAAACAGGGAATGGTAGAAGAAAGGAAACATTAGACTGTGTTGGTGTTTCCTGACCTCCTATGTGTCACGGTGTGCTTACACGTTGCAGTTATACAACCCTAGCCTAGCAACAGAGAAGGGGAAAACCAAGACTGCATCGGGTATTGAGGCCAGTAGTTCTTCACGAGTGTGGTTTACCTCACCAGGGGGCATTTGGCAATGTCTGCAGACACTCTTGCTCCTCACACCTTGATGGGGAGTGCTACTGGAAGCTAGGGGGCAGACCTGGGATGCTGCTGTGCAGAGGATAAGGCCCACCGCCCACCGAGAGGAGTAATTTGGCCCCAGATGTCATCAACACCAATGTTGGGCAGCTCTGTCATCGACTCTGGGAGAGAATGAGTCTTCTCAAACCCCTCGGAAATGGCTACAACATGTGTGCTCAGCTCAGATAACATGTCAGCTTTGAGCTGTGTGCCCTGGAGATGCTCAACGAGCCAGTTTTGTGAACTGAAGCTCAGCTCCCCACTGACCTCCCTTTGCAGCCTTGGTGTCCCCCCAGAGCCACTGAGAAAGGGCTAGAATGGTGTAGCTTCATTCCTCAATGCACACGAGACGCAGGGCAACAGTTAATGGACTGCAAACAAGTGCTTCACTGCACACAGACCACTGTGTATTTGAAGAGGCTCTTCGGTGGATTCTTCCGGAAAGGGTCAACTGAGCTACTTGATGAATCTTTCTGAAAGACCGTGATGGATGGGACAACTCAGTCGGCAGACGGGCTAACCTGTACTCAAGAATAATCCCTTCCCACCTGAGCATCAGCAAATACCACCATCTTGATGACTATGCTTTTCACATCTGTACAAGGATGTTCTGTTCCTCCTGGGATTACAGAAGTTGATAGAAGGGTTGCTATAGGGCTGATAAGTGCAAAACCCCATAAAAGCACTGGGGAGGGGGTAGCTAATGGGCCCTTAGTAAATGTTACTTCTGCTTGTTGAACTTTCCAAGAAAATCCAAGGAGCAGGAGAGAGGAAGTTGGACTTAGAGAGCCCCCACCTCACATGCCTGCACATGGCTTCCATCTGCCCTCCTTACTATCCTAGAATTATTCCCACTTATCAGATTTGGAAGTCAAGACTGAGCAGCAACAAGTGCAACAACACTCTGCCACTCAGTAGCACAGCTAGCCATGAACCTAGGGCCCTTGATCATAAAGTCCAACTCAGCCTTCGCCATGGCTGAGACTAAAAACCCCTAAAGCAAAAAGGCATCGGATTCCTTCACATATAAGAAGAATCCCAAGAGCTCCTCTTGCAGAGGAGCCACACAAAGCCAGGCTTTCTTCTCACAGAACGGCCTATGTGACACCCATCATCTCCCCCACCCCCAGAGTTCTCCTGATGACCCCAGGGACATAATCCCGGGGCCTCCCAGCCTGTGAGGGGAGTTTACTGTGGAACAAGAGAGCCATTGTGCTCTAATTAGAGCCTGGGTCTCCTTGGAGGCCACACCGATGGCCTCCTTCCTAGGAAGGCTTCACCTGTTCCCAGCTGTGTGCAGAGATGCCCTCCTCCCCTCCGAGGCAGCCCACCTGCCAACACTCATGAAAGGCTGCCTCGGGGGAGGAAGGGAAGGGGATCACATGACTGAGGGTCTCTCCTTGGGGTATAAAGCAATGCAGTACCCATCTGCTCCAGGCCAAGCATCAGCCAGCCAGCTGCGTCACAGACCTCCACGGTAGGCTTCTACTGCTGCTGGTGTCAGAAGCTGGAGAGGGAGGAGGGAGAGGGAGGAGGGAGGAGAAAGGTGGAGAGAGGTGGAGAGAGGGAGGGAGAAGGAAAAGATGGAGGGAAGGAGAGAGATATGAGGATCAAATGAAAGGGAGGGAGGGAGGGAGGGAGGGAGGGAGGGAGGGAGGGGAGGAAAAAGTGGAAGGATTCCTCCAAGGATTTCCAGAGTCCCGGATGTAGCTAGAAAGCCAAAGGCACGCTGAGCCCTTGTTTAAGGAGGTACAAGACCAGATCATTGCAGCTAATGAATTGACCTAGGGAATCAATGTACAATGCCCAGCCAGGGTCCTGTAAACCTGTGTGGGTCAAGGACCTTCCCGAGACACCTCTCGTGAAAATAGAATATACAATGGTCATTCATTATGGACAGTCCTTCTAGGCATGTAGCAGTTGTAAGCCATGCCCTTCCTACTTCTAGAGGAATTAGTCCATCTTTTTCCCATGATGCCCTTGTGCCGTGCCTTTTGTTGACCAGCAAAATGTGTTCCAGGTGCCTTAGCACCTGACCAGGGCACCTGAGGAGCAGAACTAACTATATGCTGCCACCTTCTGGCCAACGTTGGGTCTGTCCAACTGGCAAGGCCTTGCTTTTTTGTTTTCTTTTGAATTTATTAATATTAGCTTCAGCTTTGTTAAATAAACACGAGACTGTTTTAGGGGAATTGCAGGACTTTCAGCTGAAGATTGAATTTCAGTGTTGTGTCCCATTTAGGGAAAAACAAAACAAATTTTCCCCTCACACTCTAACACTGTAATTTCACTCTTAAGCTTTGCTTCACGCTCCTCAACAGACCTCAACAATATTCAAAGTCAAAGGAAAATTTATCTAGACTAGGGGACAATAAAACAAGAGGTCCTCAGGGGGACAGAGGACCAGGGAAGCAGAATAGTCTGGCACATAACTCATGCGCAGTACCTGGGAGGGTCCCCTGCCTAGGATACAGATGGATTAAATTTACTAGACCAAAGACAACATTCAAAGGCCTTGTTCTTTTGCTTTTCTAATATTAAGCTATTTGTTTGTGTATTTATTTATTTATTTATTTATTTTTGGAAAGTCAGATTTACAGAGAGAGGAGAAACAGAAAGCTCCTCCATCTGCTGATTCACTCCCCAAGTAGCCACAATGGCTGGAGCTGAGCTGATCCGAAGGCAGGCGCCTTCTCCAGGTCTCCCATGTGTGTGCCGGGTCCTAAGGCCCTGGGCCGTCCTCGATTGCTTTCCCAGGTCACAAGCAGGGAGCTGGATGGAAGGTGGGCTGCCTGGACACAAACCAGAGCCCAAAAGGGATCCCCATGTATGCTAAGCGAGGACTTTAGCCACTAGGCTAGTGCATCATGCCCAAAGGGCCTTGTTCTTAAACCTTGCTTGGCTACTATGGAATTGTTCATCAGGAAACAGCAAGGAGGGCCAGGATCCCAAATAGGGCATGCAGAGCAAGTTGCAGCTATGGGCAGCTCTCCCATTCCCATGAGAACAGCAGTGCCCTGTTAAGGCTTCTGGTTGCCCTGAGGGCTTCCAAGGGCAATTCCCTTGCCATAGATGGACTCTGCCCTACACACCTCAGGAGACCTGTTCAGCCCACCGCAGGCTGTACCATTCACTCAAGACCTTCAAAATGTATGTTCCTGGGATCTGGGCATCCTTAGGATTGCTCAGAGCTGACTTGATGCTGCCGTTTTCTTACTGGCACCAAGACATCCCTCTTCTTGGCTCAGAGTTACCCAGTGCTGTGGAGGGACACTGGTAGGCAACAGCTGGCCACACTGGGGGCCTTCCTAAGCAAGTGTTAGCAATGATGGAGCAGTTACACAGTGAATTGCTACCTGGCAGTTCTGGGACTGAATGATTGGTGATAGCCATGCAGTGAAGACTGCAGTCAGACTCGCTGGCCCCAGACTGATACCTGTTCTGGTGGCTGTCATGGCTTCCTTGCAGCAGTGCCTGTCGGGGAGGCAACAGGTGAGTCTTAAGATCTTCTCCAGAAGTTGAGATTGAGAAAGTCGCATTGGCTAGCCTGCAGTTCCTGATTGCAGTGGGAGCATGCTCAGCTCCGCGGAGCCCAGCCAGAAAGGCAGTGGCTAAAGGAATACTATCCTGTTGGTCATAGCTTGCTTGCTTTCAAAATCAGTGGCAAAATATGTGTAGCATAAAATTGGTCATTTTTTGGCATTTTGGGTGTCCTGTTCAGCAGCTTGAAGCACACCAGTGGTGGCATGCAAATGTCACCACCATCCCCTTCGAGAACTGTCATCTTCCAACAGAAACGCCATGATCATCAGTCACTCCATATTCACCCTTTTCACTGTATGAGTGGGGGTGGAGTCACACTAGAGTCTCTATCTGCTCTTGCTGGCTCGTGTGCATTCTAATAACCACACTGAACTCCACCCTCGGCCCACCTAACCTCGGCTACAGGGTGACCAAGGAGCTGTGTCCCTGAATCACCTGTCCTCAGTCTAAGGGGACCACTCTGCCCTGCACTCAGGAAACAGGACTTCCTCTCCTGCTGCGCCTAGAAAGCAACATGAAGACCTAGCCACTGCTACTGTGTATCAAGTCTTTCACTGGTGCCGGTCCTGTGATTTTAACTCCTAGTGTTTCAGAGCAACTTTCCAGGTCAGATGCTGTTGTAAGTGGCTCTTGTAGATTAACAAATTCAGCACTCACAGCCACCACGTGGTTAGCTGCTGTTTTATAACTCTTTGGGGCTGAAGTCAGGGGACATGGGGGAGGGGTATTTTTACCACTAACTGTCCTCAGTGAGATCATCTGTGGGATGAATTTTGGACTGGATGATCCCAGGGTCCCTTCCAAGCTCAGACATTCTAACCTTCAACCAGAGGCGGATGAAAAACCACCTGCCTCCGTTCGTGACCACATTGTCCCAAGTCGCATCAGCCTCAGCCACAGGGGTATAGCCCCTAGATGCCATCTGCTGTTCACCTGCAGAGTTTCCACTTTCCATCTGGAGACTTCTCAGCTTTCACAGACTGAGAGGGACCCAGTTTCTGTAGAACAAGAGAGAGCCTGTCTCACCATCAAAATGAACCTGCTCCAGGACTTTGTGACTCAGGCAGGTGGCAAGCAGAACAGCATGTGGAGGAAAATCAGACACTCCCCAGGTTCCAGATGGGTCTGAGCCAGCAGTACTCTGAGAATTCACATCCAACCCTCTCTTCATTCAGCAAGTATTTATTTTGTATCCACAAAAGGCAGGCCTTGGCCCCTGGCACAGGTTCACAGAGTCTGATGCTACAGCCTGCCCTGTCTTCTCTCCTGAGACACTCTCCCAAGTCCTGCCCACAGGCAGTGGTCTACCCTGGTCCTAGCTGCACTCAGAGTCACCGGCATGTGGGCAGCCTTGACCTACAGGTTAATGGAATCCTGAGAGCTGAGCACTGGCTGAATTCTGGTCTCTAGCTGCTCCCTTGGACAACTAACATTGTTTAGTTCACAAAAAGGACAACCCTATTCAACAATGCTGTCTTCTAGGCAGATGGTGCTTGTCACTATGCTATAAATTCATTTTCTATCCTGAACTCAGATTTCTACCAACCATTTGACATTTTTAGGGGATTATAGTCCTAGGAAGCTAACACCTCACCTTCCCAATTAAATATGTGGTTGACAGGCTCAAGTCCAGTGAGTGTTTTTACTTCAATATTGGCTCATCTGGGCACAAAAAAGCTTTCCTAGGTTCCCCACACCGTCTCCCTTTGCCCTGGAGCAGCCCCTAAGGCACAACTGAGTATTGAACCCTTTGGAAGGCAGGCAAATATTCAACAGGCTCCCATACCAACAAGAGAAGCCAGGCGGACATGCACAGGACAAGCATCACTTGCTATTATGTGGCTGCAAAATTTAGGCGAACGGATGTTGACCCAAGTATTCAAAGTCAGCTTGCTAAAGGTGTATTTGGAATGTGGGTTTTAGTGTTCAAGTGACGAAGGCCAAGCTAGGGGACTTGCTCAACTGCCTCCACTTTCTGTTGGTCTGTGAACATCTTGCACTTTGCACTCCTCGATCCTGGAGTTCTGAAGCCTGAGCCACAGCAGGCCTCAGTCCATGAGTGTGCAACAAGGAAGACCGCAGTGATGTCCTCCAGGGCCTCCTGGTGAAGTGTCCATTTGACGGAGCCTGTTTAGGACTATCTCCCTTACCACACACCATGTGGGACACAGGAGGGGCAGTTCCTTGCTGGGTTCCCTGACACCATGCTCATCAGATCTGACAACTTCTCTCCTAGGAGGCTGCTCCGTGACTCTCTCCTGCCATGATTCTCCTTCTGCTTCTCAGTGTGCTGCTGGTGCCCTCTACTGGTGAGTCATATTGCACACTGTATTTCCAGTTCAGCATGTAATTAACAGGAATACAAGCAGATAATGTTGAATACCATCAGAAGAACTTAGTAGTATTTTTTTCAGCCCCCTGCCCAATGAGTGATGCAAATGGATTATCAGTGAGGAGTCGTAGATTTAGTTCACTGGACGTATGTGAGCACCTGTACGTGAGAGTGACGGGAGACAGGAAAAAGCACAGATGGAGGTAAAAAGCAAAATATTGGCCCAAAAGAAACTTCCCTTTGCCCGAGCACACTTCACTGACCCATCTCTGGCCATGGGCTGTTGTCCCCCATCTGACTGGTGCCCTGTGCAGAATATTGGCCTTTCTGATGCATAGCAATGTCCCATTCGCTTTACCAGGCTTGTCCAAGGTAAAGGGCAGATACCTCCATCCCTGTCCTCACATTCGTAAGTGAGTCTTGCACCGCCAAAACCTAAAGACATCTGAGCAAGCTCCTTGGTCCGAGTTCATGTGGGGGCTCTGGCCGCTTCTCTGCTGCTTTCTTGCTGGTGTCAATACAGCGCTCTCAGACCTGGACCTGCTTCTCTGCTAGTTAGCCATCCAACAGCACATGGCTGGCATTTCTCATCATTCATGCCACAAAGCCAGGACCTCAAGGGTAGGGAGGGCACCTCAGGCTCAGGGCAGAGTCCAAGCAAAGGCTGGACAGCTGGAAGGAGTAGGGGGTCTCAATCACAAAGATTTCAGCCTAACACAAACATGAAGTTCAAGATTTAGGGCAATTCCGTAGAGACTGCATAATGTGTTGGTCATAGAGCTTCTTGTTTTCATCAAATGGTAAAGACAGTATGCCTGGGAGCCCTAGTGCAACCATCGGGCCAGGCGATGATGTAAACCACGGCACAGGCTCTGCTCCCAGAACAGGACGAAGGCCAAATGTCCTCCCCTCTGGAGTAACATGCTTTCTGGCTCACAATCAACATCATTCTGGTACATGCTACCCTGACATTGCTCCAAACTTCCACACTACCCTTCCTGCTGCCAGATCCCAAACTAATTTATCCAGTCCTCTGGGATAAGCAGTGGTTAATTCAGGATGTCCTACTGTTAATGCCAAAATGTGGACACAGCAGCCCCCACAGTAAGGCCTATGGAGTTAACATGCATCCTGCTACGTTCATTTTCCACCCTCCAGAGAGAAATCTCATTGTCAGCCACACACAGGAGCAGGGGTGAAGTCATCATTGAGGAATATTGAATAGCGCACAATGGCTGCTCAAGTGGGTCACAGGTGTTCTTAGCCACTGGCTGTTGTGCTCATCGGGCACTTGCAGAGGCAATTATGCCAAATGCAAATGCAGCCAAGTAATTACACAAGGCGCTGTAGCAGGGCTAAAATGAAACTGACATCACAAGTCTACCTCTGGGTCTGCAGGCCACGTTCGAGAAGCCAGCAGCTTCCAGAAGGGAGTGCCCTCTCCACGCAAAGAACCTGGGAGAGATGTGGCAGCACTGGAAACAGAGTCCTGTGGTCAGCTCACTGCCCTGCTCCTGCTGCCAGTATGGAGCACAGCCCTACTCCCACACCACCCTGCACACCCCCAAGGCAAACTGCAGTCGTCCAGTCTATGCACTACTCTACTTCAAGTCTGAGCTAAGGGGAGGACCTGAGGTGCATCCAGATAAGCTGATTCTTGATGCCATATGGGGGGTACGGAATTGTTCCCAAGTGTCTCATTTGTCTCTCTCCTCAAGCCTTTGTGAAACACCCTCGAGCTACACCCCATCCCTTGGTTGTGTCTGCGATCTGGTCACCTTGGTGAGCATGTCCAGGGAGGTGAAACTGAACTTTGCCCGTAGTCCACCCCACCTGGGCTGCAAGGTCATCAGTGGGCTGTGACTGTGAATTGCGTCTCAAGAGGAAAGGAACAATGCTCCTGGTCCTGAATGGACCACCCTGCCTCAGGCAGCACACTGGGCCCTTTCTCTCTAGCTTCCAATTCTGTCATGGATCAGCAGGTGTCTGCAGGCAGAGGAGAGCCGAGGGACTTTGTCCTCTGGTTCTGGAAAGGCTCAAGGTGGCTCTTTCATGCCTGTTCCCACCTGTCCTACAGGTGAGGTCTAGAGAGGCTGTACTGTCCAAGCTCACCAGGCTCTGCAGCAGGGCTGTTGACTCCTTCTGCAAGGTTGTATCAGAAGTCAGTGAACATGGCAGCTTGTGAATATTCCTTAGGAGGACAACAAAAGGCCCAGACAGATGGCTGCTCTCATCAGTCTGAAGACGTCCCCAAGAGGAAATTCCCCAACTCCAAATGTCAATGTCAAGAGGCTCCAACCAAACAGGGCCAAGCCAGGCATCATTGGGGACACTTTCCTGATCAGAGTCAGTTCATCAGGCTGACCCTGCATGGCTGCTTGATTGACAGGGTTTCTCAGCAGTGTGAACCTAACATGCCAGACTCATTACTGTCCACTTGGTAAAAGACCAGGATCTCTCAACAGTTACAGAGGAAATATATGGGAATGGACAAGTCTGTCCCCTCTCTAAGCCTTCAGGGAACAAGGCTGAGGACAAAGTGAGACTTCAGCCCCCGCCCATCTGCCTTTGCCCCAGGGTGCATCCTCAGGGCCCGCAGGAGGAAATGCCAGCCGACAGCTGGAACAGTACTTTGGGCCCACACACTATTTATATGACATTTCTAGACCATGGGCTTCTAAACCATATTGGGAGCATGAAAATGCCTGTTCTCCCCCTCCTCTTCTTAAATTCATTTGAGAGACAGTGAGAGGAGGGAAATTGGGGGGTCGGACCAGAGGGCAGGACCAAACACATGCCACAGCCCTGGGCTGCAGGCTGTAGCCACTAGTTGGGAGTAAGGAGCTCTACCAAGATCTCCCGCACGGGCAGCAGAAGCCCCGGCACTGGAGCTGTCACTGATGCCTCCAGCAGAAAAGCGGCATCAGGAACAGGGTGAGGTATTAATTCCAAGCCCCAATATGGGCCAGGAGTGTTAGAATTGCTATCTCAACCACTAGGCTAAATACTTGTCTCACAGTCCCACTGCAGACAGGCTAATCGGGCTTGCATGAGGGCATGGAGATCAAAACGTCTACTGACCCTGAATCTCGGGCAATTTTGATGCTATTTAAGGGAAACTTTTATCCTCAACTATAAACTCTTCCTATACCATTGCTTTAGCTTAAGAAACTCCAAGGCAAATATGTGACTAAACAAAACCATTTGTTTCATAGGTGAAGACAGCTTCAAGATCAATCTTCAAGCCATCTCCAGCCATAATGAGCTAATCACTAATATAAAGTACCAGGGTTGATTTGAACTGTAATACTGCAACAAGGTGGAGGAATCCACCATGGGGGGAGGGTACGGGGAGAGGTTGGGGGAATCCCAGAGCCTATGAAACTATGTCACACAATGCAATGTAATTAATAATTAGAAAAAAGAAATTACAAGCAAAAAAAAATACCAGGGTTGGGCCAGTGCTGTGACACAGCAGGTTGAGGTACTGTCTGACTAGTCTCCCCAATGATGGAGTCTGGTTCAATTCCAGGATATTCCATTATATATTCCTATATACATATATGTAAAGGTTTATCTGTTTATTTTATTTATTCATGAGAATGAGAAGAAAGGGAGAGAGAGAAGAGGGGAAGAGAGAGAAGAGAGCTTACCCACTGTTCACTCCCCAAGTGGCTGCTCTAGCCAGGGTTGGGTTGACTGATGTCCATTCTAATCTCCCATGTGAGTACTGGAGCCAGAGCCTTGGCCCATCCTCTGCTTCCTATCCAGGCACTTTAGCAAGAGACTGGATGAGAATTGGTGCAACCAACATTCAAACTTGTACTCCCTGCTACTTTACCTGGGAACGGAACCAAACAAGCCCAAGTATCCAGGCCTCTGCCACCTGAGTGGGAAACCCAGATGAAGCTTCAGGTTCCTGGCTTTGTCCTGGCTCAGATTTGGCCATTTGGAGACTGAATCAACACAGAGAAGATCAGTCTTTCTCTCTGCAACTCTGCCTTTCAAATAAACAATACATCTTTAAAAGAGAAACATGGCAGGCCCCCCCACCCCAGCATGTCCATCGTTGTCTTCAGGAGCCATCATATAGGTCTCGCACATGCATGGAATGGGATTGCAGGCACTCCCACAGTCCTGCTGCATGTCACCTCCTGGCCTCCAACAGTTGGTGGGTGACGGCAGTGCCTGCGCTCTCTCATCCCTCTTCCTTATTTACAGAGGGCCATGCTCTGGATACACCACACCTTCCTCGGGAGCTGCCTCCAGGACTCTCAAAAAACATCAGTAAGTAGTGTTTGAATTTTCCCTAAGGTCTTGGTAGAAAGTTGTCTAGGATACTGGCAGATAAAATGATCTGTTCTGAATATACCCTAAACCACTTATTACTAGAGCATTGATAAGGTGGGACTCAAAAGAAATCTCCCCAAGCAAGCTCCCCCAGCGGCTGATCCACTAGTCTCTCCTTTGAGACAAAGTCTGAAAATTATCCCCTGAATCAAAAATATACTAAGAACAAAAATGAAGTAAAGAAACTGATCATGAGGGATGTAAGGTAACTGTGTCAGTCACAAATTGAGCTTTCTAGCATGCAAGAAAAGAGGGAAGACTGTATTGGTTGCTGTAGTTATGAGGAGATCTGGTTTTATACCGTAAGAATTGGAAAGTTGTTTGGGTGATGGGTTATAAAGAGTTCTTAGTGAGTTCTTTTGTGGGTATCACCAGGGAGCATAATCATGGTAGACTAGCTAGTCATATCAGCCTGAAGCAGATGATTTAGTTCCAACCTTCCAGAGAGATAGGCTGAGAGATAAGGTGAGCAGCCCACACACTCATGCGAGGGGCCTCTCTCCAAGGGGCGTCACCCCCAGGGGAAACAATGCCCATAAAGAGGTCATACAGGACATACTGGGCCCTTCCAGGAGAAAGCCAGGAAACACGCATTCCTGCTGGCACCGGAGCCATTGCTCTTCAGCAAGAACAGCCTCCTGAGGATCTATGTCACAGTCCCTCAGGAATGAGGGAATGAGATGCCCTGGTCTGGAAGCTTCATTCTTTCCCATGGATTAAGCAAGTAGGATGTTCAGAAGGAGCATTCCCAGTTATAAGAGTCACAAAGCTGAACCACAGCCAAGACCACACCTGCCCACCAAGTATTTACAGCACACACACAGCTCTCCCCAATCCTGATACACCTTATTAGGGGGTTGTCTTTATCATTACTCAACAATACCTGGTATCATAGCTCAGATTTGTGTAGTCATCAGGTTTCCATGGTAACCTGTAGGACTCGAAAATTAGCCCAAGGTCCAATTTGTCCTTGGAGTAGAAAAGGTTTGTCCCTTCTGGACATGGAGGAAGAATGAGTGAAGAATCCTGTATTCCTTTTCATTTATGTTTACTTCCTTCCACTTAGACATCACATTCTTCAATGGGGTATTTAAAAACGTGGAAAGTGTGGCTGAAATTTTTGGTAAGTTAAATTGCTTTTATCCACTAATTAGCATTGCGTGATGTATGTGTGGGAAACCTGAGGAAGTTACCAGGGCCTTTGTCTGTTCTGAGTGCCCACAGCTGTCCTAGCAGGCTCTCAACCATGTCACCCAGGTTCTGATCAGTGAAGTGGCAGTTTTCACTGGAGGAGCACCATGCCCTCATTGACCCCACTTTATTGTTCTTACTGCAAACCAAGAGGAGGGGACTGGCGCCCTCATTTGAAAGCCATGGGAACTGAGGCTAATGAAGTTAAGTGACTTGCCTATGGCCACATAGCTGCAAAGGATGTATTCTTTGAGTTCAGAACTTAGTCCCCTATACCAAAGCAAGTTTACTATCCCCAAATGGTAAGAGAGAGAGAGAGATAGAGAGAGAGAGAGAGAGAGAGTGTGTTGAAAGAGAGACTGACTGAGTTCCAAGCGTATGAATTCATGACTATCATATATTCGTATTACGTACTACAGAATCCTTTAAAGTATTACACTTATCACTTGCATGTCTATTTTCTGATGATCCAGACTCCATAATAATTCCTGTGTCAATGTGTAAGTGTATTCCCAAGAGAAACAACAGTATGATTACTTGGGCAAACAGACTCAGGGCTATTGGGTTAGACAGTGCTATCCAAGAATGTGCAACAAGGTGCAATTAAGTTTCCTCTTCAAGTAAATATATATACTTACATAAATACATATATAAACCTTTGCTTTTCCTATCAGCATAGATTACTTTAGTTTATTCAGTGAGGTATTATTGAAATAAAACATGAAACATGGAGTTTGAGGTGGGAAGAAACCAGAGCTGGTCTACCCAGAGGACCCTCTAGTCCTGCCCAATTGCCTCTCATGACCCTGTGTATTTTAGTCGGCCCTTTGGGTTTACTCTACTCAGAACTTAATTGCCTTCTAGCCAGAAAGGCAGAGAATGGGAAAGCTGAATATGTTATTCAGAATCAGAAAAAATTACCAATTTTATTGCCAACTCTATTGCATTATGCTTTAGAGTAAACCGTTATTTTTTGGGCATATCCTACTGCAGGTGACAGGATTAATATAGGGTTTATGGAATAAGACTAAGTGAATACTTTATAACACAATTATGCGGCATTATGAAGCTTAACAACTGAATAAATGAAAAGACATAATACAATTTATGGCAACAACCAGATCCTCAAAGCTCATGTCTATAACCTTTCCGTCCTACAGTGCCAGTCAGCACCTATCACTTAAGAGCTACTCAGAAAACTAACAGCACCTTGAACAACCAACACAGTTCACTATCTAGAGCAGCAACAACTATAATGGCACCAGCGGCTCAACATACACAACAGAGACACACCATTCTCTATATTGTTTCACTGCTACCATGAGCATATTTAATTTTAAATCAGGTTTGGGGTATCAGGGCGCCAATGACTGCAATTCTAACCAGCATATCCTCATCTACTTGCAAGAGAGAACAGTGGTTGAATCAAAAGAATGTCTTTCTTCTCCTTTATTCTCTATTAGAAAATAAATACTTCCCAGGACAAGCCAAAAGACTTCGGGTTCTTAATGATTAGATCTGGATCTCATGCTAATTCCTAGTTCATTAACACAGAAGCATAGGATGACCAGAAGTCTCTAAGAATCTTCAAGAAGCATTCCAGGGAGTTAGGGAAGATTGCCTTCCTTCAGCTCCATCAGCAAGGAAGAAAGGCATTAAGACTGCTAGATAGGCAGACAACAGGGGCTGTGGATTCAAAACCTGCTTCGCTTCAATAATTTGAGGACACTGTAGGTGCTTGCACGGGTAATGTGGCATTATCAGTCCTAAGTTAGGAAGTTCAAGGTAAACAAGTTCAGATGTATGAATGGAGACTCCTTGTTAGACCCTGGTTCTCATCACCCATTTGTACATTTGCCCCTCCATCCAGACTGCCTAGGATCCCACTTCACCTGGCTTCAGGCTGTCTTCACCAACTTCCCTGCACTCCTCCAATTCATGAACGGCATGAAGTGCGTGGCTGGCCTCTGCCCCCGGGAGTTTGAAGACTATGGTTGCGCCTGTAGATTTGAGATGGAAGGGTTGCCCATGGATGAGCCTGACAGGTGAGCGAGAGCCACAGGTAAGCAAGCCTGAAAATTAAGCTCATGGGATGATCATCATCCTCTAAGAATGGTTGTAAGACATCCCAGGGACTTAAACAGCAGAATCAACTTCCTTAAGCTTTATTAATAAGGAAGAAGGGATTCTGGTTGTTGGGTGGGTAAGCAGTGGGATTAGTTGACACATGACACCAGAGCACAAACATGGAAACTGCCCTGGAATAGAGACTCAGACAACACCTTAATTCCAGGCACCTGGTATCCTCACCTTTTCATTGCATTGTAAGCTGCGATCTGCAGTCATTCTAGAGGAATCTTAATTTATGACCAATGTGTAAGACTTCATTTTAGCATTTTTCTAAGTTTGGATTCACCTGTATCAGAACCACTTAGGTGTTTGTTAAAATGCAGCTTCTCCATTCAACACCTTAGGATACCTTTAGGTGAAACCCAGGATCCTGAATTTTAAACAAGCTCCCCAGTGACTCTTTAGTATAATAAACTTTGAGAAATATTTCTAATTCAGAGCAATTGGGCCACAGTAGGTGAAGCAACTATGAAGATTTATGTACCGTTTCAACACATATGACTCAAATAGCAATAATGTGTTGCCCCTGTGCCAAAAACAGAATACCATTCATGCATTGCCCAATACCCAGTGGCAAATATAAAGAATAAAAGTGGGCAACAAAGATATGCTCCCTTCGTCCACACCAGGGAATTGCAAGACAGAATGCCAACTTTTACCCATCATATTAGCAATGTTAACTATCATTATGGTTTGGCATGGAGATGGCAACAGGGGACCACAAACAGGAGGGTCAGTCAGAACATTCACTGATTTGGGAGATATGGTGCCACTTCTTAACATTTTAAGGTGCATCAGTGAGTCACTAATCCTCGGTGCTTCTAGTTTATGCTCCTATTGTTGTCATCTTATACAAGATGTAACACCTTTGTGTTCCAGATTCATCTGTAAAGTGGAGGTAATAATAATATCTACAGCACAGAGTTATTATCCAGGAGTCAATTACCAAGTTCAGGTTAAATTATTGAAATGCTGTGTGCCTTATCAAGTCTGTAGTGATTGGCAGCAGTAACATTAGTAACCGTAGAAGTAGAGCTGTAACCATAGAGTATCACTGGTATCAACAGTAATAATCATAGCAGTAACGGTAGCAGTGTAGTCTTAATCATGTTAACAGCAGTAGCAACAAATGACAGCAGTAGTAATAGGAGCGATCATAGTAGTACAAGTAATAGTAGTAGTTGTAGCAACAGCATCTGCAACACTAGTACTCAGAAGTGGGAAGTTGAAAACAGTCTCTACTTCATGGAGCACACCTCACCCAATGAGCTATCTCTGTGCCCAGGGATAGTGTACGCCTCTCCCTCTGTAGGAACACATGGAAGTCCCATGGTAGTTATCTGCCAGAGCTCAATTCCGTCCTGGATTTCTCATGGAAGACCCTCTCTCTGAACATCTTAGGCATCAGGGCAGTCTCTGTCCTCCCCCAATCCCCATGTTTCCCTTCCTTGCACTCATCACCCTCTCCGGTGCGTGTCTACGGGATCAGGACTGTACTGTATCCAGGCTGTGTACTTCAGGCACCAAGTATAGTACCTGGAGCATAGTAGGACCTCAACACACTGACTAGGTGGCCAATCTGCCATCATTCTTAAAGGATCAAAGGTCAATGAAGTAACGTGTGGTGGTGTGACTGGTTGGAAAAAGCCAATGGCTTTGCTGTGAAACCTGCATGTGAGAGCGCAATTGCCTCTGAAACAGAAGTGCACTTTCCCATGGTAGGGTCCCTGAGCAAACCAACTCCAAGAGGGAGCTTGATAACATTCACATGGAAGCGACATACTGCGTGGGACCCTGGGCCAGGCCCTTTCCACAGCTGTTTCCCCTTACCACCTCCTTTAATTGTTGAAAGAAAACATGTGGTAAACCTAGAATCCAAAGAAACAAAGCACTACTTCATCACTCTCTCCAGTCCCAAACAAATGATCAAACACCACGTCCCGGAGAGGCAGAATGATGTGACACCCAATTGCAATCATTTTACACAGCTCAGTGGGTGGAAGTGGGGCTTTCTACACTCCTGAAGACAAGCCCTTTCCACCTTGAAAGCTCACACAAGATTCCTAACTCTGTTGCCTTTTACTAAGTGCTTACCAGGTGGAAGGGTGTAGATAACTTCTTTCTCACACTGTGAGTGATTTAGTGGCTTGCCCAAACTCACTGGACACCTGAACAGTTTCTTTAAATCAGTCTCCACTGACTTCCTGTTTGCACTTGGAGCCCCTGACCGCCCACACTGAATGCCATCCATGCTCTGTGACAAACCTTGACTTCGACAAGTTCCAGAGCCTGTATGCCTCAGAGCACACACACAGAAACGCACGTGATAATAATCGCACCTTCACACAAGGACTGAATGAGGTTAAGACTTAGAACAAAGCGTGGCGGCACACGCTCAACTCACGACAGCTGCTAGCCAGGAGCTATGGAAGGAGCGGCAATTTCAGGAGCCCCTTTAGCAGTCCTTCTTGGGGCCCGTTTTGCCACACCATCCCCATTAGTTTCCAAGGCCCCACTCTAACTTCTCTTTCGCAGGCCCAGGACTGGAGTCTGGCGGGGACCTTGTTTCTGACTCCATAGCAAGTCTGGTGCCTCCCTTCTCCAGGAGCAAGGCCCTGCCCTCAGATCCCAGATTCACCAGTGTCATCTCTCCTCATCGTTCCCTGCCTGACTCCCACACCAAGCTCCAGGCAGGAGCACAGCCGTCCAGGGACAGGAAAGTGACCATGCACCCAGCAAAAAGTCGCCAAGCCTCTCTGAGGTGGAGAGGCACTGACAGTGAAGACGGATCTCCTGGCTGCTAGCCTAGCTTTTCTGCCCTCTCAGGAGAGGCAGCTTTTACAACCAAAGCTCCAAGTCTGACCACAAGACCTCCAAACCCAGCTCAGGCCATATGTGACTAGGCCAGCATTAGGAGAGTCCTTGCCCTCTGGGGGCTTCAGCATCCTGTAAGATATGGGTAACACTACCTTGTTCAAGGCTTGTTACAAACATTAAATGCTAAATGCTTAGAGCAATCCCAGCAGCTGGACCCAAACATCTTAACCATGATTAGCAGACATATTTGAGATGGTAACATTGGTTTGCAAAGATGCAAGTAACTTGCCTGTGAGGAAGCTCTGACAGCCAGGATGCAGACTCCCTGGGTCTGGTTGTAGGGTCCTGCTCAGCACTTTCTCCTGCCTCTCAAGTGAGAGGAAGGCTGGTGCTGTGCTGGTAGCAGCCGCCTCACCACGCAGCATCCCCACCCTGGAGGAGGGCAGTGGAGCACCGTGGCTCTGCCATGGCTCTTCTCTCCATAGCCCCAGAGGGCGTGGCTCTATCGTGGGCAATCATCCAAATGCAGCTCACCTGTTTCCTCCGCAGACCAGGCTTATATTTAAGATGCTCCCCCTCCCATGATCTGCAGACATCATTAAGTTTTCAGTGAATTCAGCTGAAACCCAGGGATGCCTCAAGCTGGCAGAGTTCTCCAATTACAATGAATATGGTTTTCCCTGGCCCTTGTCTGTGACAGGCTCCAACTTTGTTCAGTTTCAGTGGCAGAACACTCTGTGTTGCCCACCACGTGCTGTCTGTGTAATGCGTGATCTCTGAAGCAAAGCAGAAACCCTGCCAAGCCTAGTCCTTCGACTCTTCCGCTCTCTGTGTGAACTCACAGAAGTCAGACCCCCTCTCTGGGCCCCCAAATCCTTGTCTACACAGTGAGGGAAAAGCTACGCATTCATCCCAAAGTGTTGTCCTATGTGTTCTTTTTATTCATGAGATATGGGATAACCCAAGCTGATCTGTGCCAGAATCATGGTCTTAATGTTTAATCATTTCCCTGTCTTCAGAATAATTTAGTTGCTTTTCCCCCTCCCTCCACTTGCTGGGAGTATCAACTTCAAACACCTGTCTTGGATGTAGAGAGAAGGATGATTTCTTAACACAGAAGTCACCTGCTCAGGAGGCTGCACCACGTCCTCATGCCGGGGCTCCTGTGAACAATGGTATCAGGCCTCTCTTGCTAATGATTTTCTCCCCTTCCTGTTTGCTGTGTGGTTTCCAGGTTTACTAACTAGTCCATCAGGGCCTCTTCATTCCCAGGTGTAGAGTGAGTCCTGCATATCCGCCTTGGCCTCTTCCTCATAGGGAAGTCCAAGCCACTGATGGAATTGCATCTTCTACCACCAGCAACCCAAAATGGGGCAGTGACTTCAGCTCCTGTGTGAGGCCAGGCAGGAGGAAGAGAGGATGGATAATGGGCAGCTGATTATGGTAGTGGCTGGCTCCACAGGCAAACGTGGACAGCAATGGGATTAAGCATCTGGAGAAGATTGAGGCATGTCTGACCCTGACCTTCACTGAGCCACCTAAACCCTGAGATGTGGGTCGCAAAGATCCACAAGCTGAGTAGGGCCAGTGTGGTCCTGTTGCAATCTGAAACTTGTAAGACAGAAAGGTGTGCATGTGTGTACACACTCACCAAGTATTTGAAACTGATCACTCCCTGAAGTCACCTGGAGGCACAGAGTACCAGGGGATGCATGCCCGTTTCCTTCCCAGTCTAACTTCCTCCTGTTCTCCCTTCCTGCCGCAGCTGCTGCTTCCAGCACCGCAGGTGCTATGAAGAGGCGGCTGAGATGGACTGTCTGCAAGACCCCAGCAAGCTCAGTACAGATGTGGACTGCATCGGCAAGAAGATCACGTGTGGTGAGCATGTCCAGGCACCTCAGGAGGGCTGTGCTCAGGAAGACAGGCCTGGGATGCAGGCATGGCCAAGATCTACCTGTGTCCTCATTGGCATCAGCAACATCGTGGCTCATATCAAGAGCCCCACAAGGGCTGCGTTATGGCGTCTGCAGATACACAATAAGTGTTTTTTGAGTTGGAAAAGTTCAGCCAATTATTTCACTTCTATTTAGAAAAAACTACTTTTCATTATACATTATACACATTTATACATTAACATGTGTTTTTTGACACGTGTATATTTGTATAATATCCAACTGGGGTGTCCGTATTTATCTGCTCAAACACTGAACATTGCTCTGTGGCAAAAACATCCAAAACCCTGTCTTCTAGGGTTTTGTAGTACATTGATACTATCTGTAATTTCCCTGTTGTGCAACAAACCCAGTAGTTCTTACTCTGATCTAGCTGTTACTTGGCACCCATCAATGAACTTCACCTCTTCCCAACCTTCTTCCTTCCCCAGTGTGAGATAACTTCATTGTAGACTCAGCTTAGGAGTGAGATCAAGAGAATCTTGCCTGTCTATATTTGGCTTATTTCAATTACCATAATGGCATCCCGCTCCATCCATGCTGTTGAGGATGGCAAGACTTCATCCTTTCCGTGGCTGAGTAGTATTCCACTGTGACTATGTGCCACGGTGTCTATGTCCTCTCTCAGGAAATGGAGACTTAGATGATTTTCATTCCTTGGCTGTTGTGAACAGGCTGCTGTCAACATGGGAGTGCAGATATAGCTGACAGTTTTCACATGAGGAACTCCGAAGACTGGTAAAGCAGTATTTGTTTTCTTCTTGTGCATTCTGTAACATTGGAGGCAGATGCTTAACTCCCACAAACATCAAAGTGTATGGGACAGTACCTATTCTGGAGACTTATGGAGAAAACTTAATTAAGTGATGGTTGTAAAAAATGGTTGTCACAGCAACTGACAGTCTTAAGACATCAGAGATGGACATAGGTACAGGAGTAGTGATGAGGCATCTGGTAGTGACAGTGGTGCTATGTAGCGCAAAATGTACCTGGGCTCAGATTTCGGCTACCCACATTATTTTCACATCCCTAAGAAAGGCTTAGAATGAAGTGGGAACACATTGTGTCTGGGCACTTTATTAGAGTCATCTTGTGTACATGCCTCCTATGTGTCATGGAATTTACACAAAGCAGTGCAACTCTTTCCCGCCACCCTAATAGATGGGACTATTGCTATTGTTTTCAGACAAAGAAAGGAAACTAAATAATTTTGCAAAGCCACTGGACACTAAGAGTCAGAGATAGCATTAGACCCTAGGTCCATCTAATTCCAGGTCCAGCTAACATGAATTGGATGGGATATGGAGATATGGAACATCAGGGAACCAGCGAGATGGGGCACAGAGTGTGAACCATTGGTGGAGTGCACAGTATGCATGGGAAAAAGGATTCACTCATTCACTCACCAGGTCTGTGTTGAGCAAGACACCAGTGTGAGGTCATTGTGCCAGTTCTGGGGACACCCTCACCTTCTGCGCTGTCCTTTGGATTGCCAGACACTGACAGAGTCATACATAAAGGAGATGTGTGCCTGCTGGTGACAAAAGCTGTGGACAAAAATACAGCGGACAAAAGGCATAAGCAGGACTAGGATGGAGGCTCTCATTTACACAGGAAGGTCCAGGAACCTCTCTGAGAAGATGAGAGTTGAGCAAAGTCTTGCAGAAGAGGTAGGAAGGGACCTTTGTTGCTACCTGGCAGAGCAGCAGAGAATACTGGGATCCTTTAAGGGTCCACAGAGGCACAATGTGGACAGAGAGGTAGAAATAAGTGATGGTTAGGGGTCAGAAAGAACTCGAATGGGGAGCAGTCCTGTGATGGGAAGGCACTGGAGTGTTTTGAAGAGAAGAGCTTGACCATGATGTTTCAAAGGTTATTTTGCTCCTGCATGCTCCCAGGAGACTACACTGCACAACAAGGAAGAAGGCAGGGACACTCAGACCTGTCCAGTTGTGATGGAGACTTGGCTAGCATGACAAAGTGGAGAGGGATGACATGGTCAAACTCTAAATATGCCAAAAGTGGAGATACAGGGACTGAGGGGACAGAAAGTGAGTGGGGCCCACAAAACTGATGAGATGACGCTGACATGACTGACTTGAAGAAATGGGCAAGTGGAGTAGGATTTTCAAAGAGCTGATCAGAAGCTGTATTGGAGCTAGCATAACCCCTTGGGATTCCAAGGGAGATCTTTCTAACCCATGCTTCCCTTTCTCTGGGCAGAGTCCAAGGACCCTTGTGAGCATCTACTGTGTACCTGTGACAAGACCGCCATAGAGTGCTTGGCTCAGTCTGGCATCAACTCTTCCATGAACCTTCTGGATTCTTCCTTCTGCCTGGCTCAGACTCCAGGTAAGAAGGTCTGGATCTTGCATTGACACAATTGAGACAAGAGCTAGGATGGAGACCATAGATGCTATCTTCACAGTCCACATGTGGAACCTTCACACTGTCCACCAAGCCCACTGCTCTAAAAACACTTCCTATGTGCTTTCCTCACAGAGACAACCAGCAGAAAGGAGCTGCTAACGCTTCTGCCCAGAGGTGAGGCCTCCTGGAAACTGGCTGTCACTGGGATTGCAAAGGTGATGGGAGGGTGGGTGATGGATGATGTGGGGGTTCTGTGGACATGCCCCTGCCTCCTCTGGGCCTGCCTCTTGGAAGCTGGGGTGAGCCCCAGCATTGGACATGCCCTTGCCTCCTTGGTCTGGAGTGGGATTGCTATTACTACAGCCAAACATGAAACATCGCATCGCATCAGTGTGGATCCTGCCCCTTGGTACACAAATGAGTGTGGATTTGGGATGTAGATCCCAATAGCTTTCTCTGTCCTTCCTATATCCTACCAGGAGTTGTGGCCAAACAGGAGCTAGGGGTCAGACATCAGGGCCCTCTAGGCAACTAAGCTCCCATTACTGTGGGTCCCAGAAGCAAGCCTGCTGCTTCCCCTCATCACCCACTCCTTGTCCTTCATGTGTTCCCTTGAGCCACAACAGGAGGATGAGTGTGTATGCATGAGTGTGGAGGGTTATGTGCAGAAGTGTGTGTGCATCAGTATGTGTATGATTGTGCTTGTGTGAGGGGGAGCATTGGTGTATGTGTAAGCTTGAACATGGGTGTGTTTTGACTCGGCCACCCCCAATGGAGTTGCTTGGTGGCCACAGACCCACATTCTGACTGGTCCACCCCCCAGGGGGTTGGAAATGTAGGTGTGTATGAATGTGCATATGTATAACTCCACATGTTTGGACGTGGAGGGAGTTTTGGAGGTTTATGTGCATGGGTGTGTGTATATATAGATGTGAGCATGCTTGTGTGGGTTGTATAGACATCTGTATGTAAGAGAATGGAGGGCGTGTGTGTATGTGTGTGTGCATGAATAGTCGTGTGTGAGGGGTGTGTAGGCATATTTGAATATGAAGGGGTGTGTGTGTGTGTGTGTGTGTGTACCCTGGATTTAGAGGGAGACCTTGAAAGAGAGGTTGTTTTCTTACAACTCTATCCAGGGCAGAATGGCATCTTAGTAACTGCCCCAGCAAAATCAGCAAAGCATCATTCTTATTCGATAATACAGAGCTTATGAACATGTGAGAGACACTTCTATGACTTCATTCCTTATTCACTGAAGTTTCTACAATTTCTCAGTCTCAGGTTCTTTGGGTACCTATGCATCACAAGTCCAAGGTACAAATTCAAGCTGTGCCTCAACAAAGTTACCCCTCCTCTTTTGGTGCTGGGATCTCACTGCCACAGTCAATCATGCAATATCTTCTTATGAGGAAGACTGTGTGTGTGTGTGTGTGTCTGCGAGTATGGGCATTGTGGTTCATATGAGTGTATACTTAGGGAATGTGTAGATGGTTCCATATGTATGTATGTGTGTAGAGGGGTGTGTGTGTGTGAATGTGAAGGTGTGTGTGTGTAGATATGGGTGCATGGGTATGCAAAAGAGTGTGTGTGTGTATGTGTGTGTGCACACTCAGGGCATGTGTGACTGTGAAAGTGTATATGCACGTGTGTGTGTAAGATGATGTGTGTAAGGCATATATGTAAGTGTGCATGTGGAGAATAGAAATGTGAGGGTGCCGGTGTATGTGTGTGTGCCTCATGTTTCTCTAAGCGCTCCCCACTGCCCCCTCTCGAGTTTGCTCTTTTCCACTCTTCCATCTTTCCTCCCCTTGGAACTGGGGTTTTCTCAAGGTGGGAAACTTGTAGTTTACAACCCCTTCATTGCCTTTTGTCCGTGTCCAGAAGTGTCCACTTCCTCAATCAGACCCCAGAAGTGGGGTCTATGTTCTGGGAAGGAGAGGAGAAATGAGTCGCTCCTCTGGTGGGCACATGGACAGGTCCTGCTTTCTGCCTTGGTCTGGTGGCCTGCCAACTGTTCCTTTAGATCCTGTGCCTGGTGTTGGCCCTGTGCCACACTGGTCATCTGGGGTCTCTCTGTTTCCAGAGTCTCCTGTGGAGCCCACAGATATCAGCCTGACAGCTCTCTCAGGAGAAGGTGAGTTAAAAGAGTTGGGGTAGAACCAAGTCATTTTCTTACTGGGCCATTCCCAATGGGGCTGGCTGGTGGCCCACATGCCCATGTCCTGACTGGGCCATCCCCAGTGGGGCTGGCTGGTGGCCCACACACCCATGTTCTGATTGTTCTATAACCAAGCATCAACTCCACTAAGATGTCCCCTGCCTGGCATTCTCATAGAATTGATTCTGTGTATATATATGCCACTTGTCTACACATCCTAATCTTTGCAAATGACTCCTCAGGAGATCACTCTGCAGGCCACCAGGGTCCTGGAAAGTGTGTTGTTTCTCTCTGAATCCCAGTGATGCCAGGCTTTTGTTCTATTTCCAGCCTGAACACCTGTGAAATAGCCTTACTGTGAGGACTGATTCCTTATGGAGACACAGTGGCTCTTCACTGTTGCTTTATCCCAACACATGTGCTGCCGTAATCTGGGCTCACTGAGTAAGGACCTACTTAGACACCCCCATAAAGCCTTATTCCTTGCTCACAATGCTCCTGGCCTTATATTTTAAGTGTTAGACCCCAATCCTGAATCCACAGATGAGAGGAACTCTGATTGACTTCAACTCCAAACTGGGTGGGGGAACTGAAGTTGGGTGCTTTTCTTTTCACAGTGGCTGCTAAGACCAGAGCTAACAGACTGACCACTGTCTTGGGCCCAAGTAAGCAGAGGCACATTGGAAGCATATAGTGTGGGATGCAATGGAGAGATGCCGTCTATACATTTTTATCCAGTTTTGAAGATCACTCTGGACAGGGGCTGGAGGAGATATTATGATACTATTTTAGAGAACATGTAGGAAACAGAGGCTCAAGGAGATTAAAAATTCCAGCGGACTCAGTGAGGCTATTCTTGTCTCATTATTCCATGGTAACTCCTGGTAAACAGTGTCCTTCCCCAACATATCTAGGCCAACATTGCATCAGCAGAATTATCTGTTCACTTTGCAGGTGGTGACCAGCAACCACAGGTCTTTGACTAATCAGTCTACGTATATTTGACAATTATTTACCGATGACTAAGATTAGATTGCAGTTAATGGGCAGTGACATTGAGGAGGACCTTCCATGTGGCAGCACATTCCACACCTCTTACACGGGCTCAGTTATTACTCCATGGTTCTAAGAAGTCAGTTCTTTTTTTCTAAAAAGTTTTGTTTTGTTTATATTTGAGAGGTAGTTTTACAGACAGAGGGGGAGACAGAGAGAAAGACATTCTGTCTGCTGGTTCACTTCCCAAGTAACCACAATGGCTGGAGCTAAGCCAAACTGAAGCCAGGACCCAGGAGCTTATCTGGGGTCTCCCACACGGGTGCAGGTCCCAAGGTTTGGGGCCATCCTCTACTGCATTCCAAGGCTACAAACAGGGAGTTGGATGGGAAGTGGAGCAGCCAGGATATGAACCAGTGCTCATATGGGATCCTGCCATGTGCAAGGCAAGGATTTAGCCACTGAACCATCATGCCAGGCCAAAGAAACCCATTCTTATCCCCATTTTGCAGATAGAAGAGAAGCTGTGGGAGGCAGAGGCATCTGCCCCAGGGGTTCTAAGGCTGTCAATTTTGCTTTGAAAGAGAATGGTTTGCCCTTGTTTAGAATGATCTTGAATTTTACTCATTGTTGGAGCATTTGTATTCACATCAGGAAACCTCATAGCCTGATTTTCATTTCTACTACCATGGACTTGATCTAGGGGCCCTATGAATTTAAGGCAGTTTCTTTCTTTCCAAAGCATTTTCAAGTCACCGTATCTAGCTTTTGGCCATCCAACCAGTGGTGATGTAATAGTCTGGCATCGTGGTGAAGTGTGTTAAGTCTTCAGCCAGGCTGGCTCTGAATGTGCTGCTGTCCAGCTTTGTGTCCTTGGGGAAGTGACCTAACTTCCCTGCTTATCCTCTTCCTCATCTCTGACTGAGGGTGAGCATAACTAAGTCACAAGGTTGCTATTAGGTCACTTCACACCAGAAGCCCTCCTGCTATATCAGGCGCACAATAACAACCACATAACTCATTGCACAGAGAAACAAGCTTAGTAGTTTCTGGAATTCCAGAGCCAGCAGCTTCACACACAATTCTGTGGAGACAGACCATGGTGGCACGACGGGCTGGGGGCTTCCTGTGTCCAGTGAGAGGGAAGGCACTGCTAGAGAGCAAGACAGGCCAGGCCAGGGCTCACACTACTTACCCTATTTTTCTTCTTTTTGGGACTGATTCAGGCCAAGACAGCAAGGACACAGAAAGCAAGGCTACTCCTCCTCCAGGTAAGCACACTCAGCTTTTCACCCCTGCCTTCTCATTATCCCCAGTGTGCTTATGGAATCAGGTGGGCTCCATAGGGTATCCCTGCAGATACCCTAATCCACAATGCTAAAATCTCCTATCAAACGGCATAGTATTTGCATGTAACCTAAGCACTTTTCTCTGTATACTTTTGCTCATTCTGGATTCTGCATAATACCTAAGGTAATGTAAAGAGGTGTGATATTGTATTATATGGGGATGTTGATAAGAAGAAAACCTACTCATGTTCAGTACAGATAAACTTTTTTCCCAGAAGTTCCTTGTATCCCATCCTGCTTGTCAAATAAATAAATAGATCTTTAAAAATTAAAATGAGAAAAGATGTCCATGCATTTAAAATTTTAAAAGTAGCTCTTTTTCCCCATCTGTCTTCTGATGAAAATCAATAGTGGTGCTATGAGTCTCTGGGTGGGGCTGGCCCCTCACTTTGGAAACTCTGAGTCCAACCTAAATTCCCAGTTCTTGACTGAATTTTCAGAAGTGCACCATCAGTGCAAAATATGACATGGCTAAGGTCTGGGCTGACCATTGTTGGGGAGCACTATGACCTCAGCATGGGAAGGCTGGAATTTGTTCCCCAGTGGGGCAGCTGGTCCAGATGGGGGAGTAACAGCAGATGCCTTCAGATGTGGGGTGTGGGGATCAGAAACTGGATTCATACCAGTGATTGAGCAAGGTTTTCCTCCAGCAGAAAGGGCTTTGGCTAACTCAACAGGGAACAGGTGTTGTGCTTCTGGAATTCTCCATGTACTAAAAGAATTTTCCACCTAGAATGCTTTACCCTTGGATTCAAGGTACAGATATTCTACATTCAATGTACATATAAGATGGGTTATTGTGACTGTTTTCCCATTGCTGGGTATTTGGCTAGATTGACTGCTCACAGACACACAAAAAAAGTGCCGAGAATCTGTTTTTGCAAGCAGAGCTAGCACAATGTAGACAGCCTTTGTTTGTCCAAGGTTACAGATCTACTATGAAGCTGGGCTAAACATCACACTCAAAACCCTTAAACTCTAAATCTTTCCAGTTTATTATCCTAACTTGATGAGTTTCCAGAAGATCAGAGCATGTTATAAGCAACCCAGTTAGCCGGTTTCTATCCATGGGATGAGAAAACTAGATTAGACGCCAACCTAAGAGATTAGATTCCAACAGGACTTTGGTACCGTTGGAACCTGATCATTGAGCAGAAAGAAGACCAGATGCATGTAGCAAACCAGTATGGTGGATCTGGGGCAAGACTGAAGCTCCATGACACCAAGACGCCCTGGCCTTACCTGGTGCTCTGGATGCTGAGCCAAGTCAGCAGATGGGTAACGCTGAGCCTACCCCTGCTCCCTCTCCTTTCCTTCCCACAGACTGCTCATCTCCAGCGGGTAGGTAGAGCTGATGCGCCAGGACAGAGGAGATTCAGAGACAGCTAGGAAGCCTGTTAGGGATGACATGATGAAGAAGGGAGATCAGACCTTGCACTTAACTTTGATTATGATGAGAAGCTGGGGCAACACTTGAGCCAGGAGATACAGAGATCTGAGGAAGAGCTTTGCTCACTTACATTGTTGTGCACTAGGAGTTGCCTTAATGTCCCCACCACACTTTAAATTTGTTTATTTTTGAGAGGCAGAGAGAGAGAGAGAGAGAAGAGGAGATAGACAGAACGAGCATTCCCATTGACTGGACACTCCCCAAATGCTGCAGTGACCTAAAATGGGACAGGACCTGAGTCAGGAGTTGGAGCAATCCAGATCTTTCCGCTGCCTCGCTGCCTCCCAGAGTGTGTGCTAGCATACAACTGGAGTCAGAAACCAGAGCTGGGAACTCAATCTAGGTATTATGATGTAGGATTCAGCTTAGCTGGAGTTATAACTGCTGAGTTAAACACCTGCTCCAGCCACCATTGTTTCTTACCTCTTCATTTGCAATGAGCACTTAGAGAGGCCTCAGTTGGCAGGGGCATAGTAATAAATCTGATGCTCCCACACACACCTGGAAGGCTGTGAACATTGTTATCTGTGACATGCTTCCAGATGGTCCAGCATAGGCTCATGTCAGTGTTAATGCTGTCATAGAAAATTTGGGCAGTGTCAGCAAAACAAACCCATTGATTTCTGAAAATATCCCTTGATATCTGCAATCCCAGTTTGAGTCACACTCTCCTCATGCGTTGTGTCTGAGTATCCACCTGCACATGGCCTCAACGATGTGTCCATCTGTCCGCCTGCAGGTCTCTCCTTATAGGCACCCTGCAGCTCAACAATTAACCTGTACATTTTCAGAATCTGCAGAGATTTTTGCTACAGTAAAAAATATAGCTCTCAGTTCTGCTGGTGCTCGATCTGTGGGGTTGGTGATGTCATCTGTTGAAAGCAGCCCTGAGGAGACCACTGGAAAAGGTGAGCAGATGCAAGCAGTTTGAGGAGTGTTTGTCTTCTCTGTTCTTGGGAACCTGTGGTTAGGTTGTTGGCAAAGCACTTGATGGTACCTTATCCTGTTGCTGTGACTTCAGGGATGAGCACCTCAAGGCTCAGAGGGGCCATGACTTGTGTTGTCGCTCAGCTAATGTGAGGCTGAACCTATGAGAAGAGCCAAATCTCTGATCCCTTGACCTTGTTGTCTCCTAGACCTTACTAGCCCACAAGGGAACAGAGTCATCATAATCATTTCCCTTATTTCTCCTGGGTCTGAAACTTTACCTAAGGCCCTGTTCCTATAAGAACTCATAGGAAGAGGGATACAATAGAAGACTGTGTGAATATCTCGGCTTACCCTCCATCATGTCCAACATGTAGTATTCAGCATCTGAGCATTACAAGCAGAGGGAAGAGTAGGAAAAGGGGAGACCTGGACAGACAGAGATGGGAAACCAAGATCTCTGAGTGTCAATGTCAGCCACGTGTGTGAATGCTAGGAGGACAGGACTCCCTCTTCCTGTCCCCAACATCTGGGGCAATGACCTGTAATTAACATGACCTGAACAGCATCTTCAGTCTTTATCCCCTTAACGGAGATCTGGTAAGGAGTCTGCAAAGGAAGAGAAAGACTTGCTCTCTAAAAGTCATTGCATCTCAGACAGTGGAATGAATCCAACCTAGTTTTCCCATAAAAAATGTTGACCCAAAGAGTAAGACATAGGGATTTCTGGCAGGTCCCAGAGTTGGCCTCCTACAACCTGGGACACTGCTTTCATCTGATGGACATAGTTTTGCCCTCACGAGAGTCCCTGTTGCCCTTCAGCCTGTGACAGACTCACTTTCCTCCATCCGGGAAGTGGGCACAACACATTGGTGATGCCACAGCTTGGAGAGATGCTCTTTTGCCTGACATCCCGGTGCCCAGAAGAATTTGAGTCTTATGGCTGTTACTGTGGACAAGCAGGAAGAGGCGAACCCAGGGATGCTCTGGACAGGTATGGCCTGGGGTGGGGAGGGGCAGGCAAGGAGGCATTGGTGAGTAGTGCTGACATTTCCTGCGTCTGAGAATAAGAATCCTCCTCTACGCTGACATCACTTCAGCTTAACCAACAGCTGGGAGAGGCAGAGCCAGACATGTTGGAGCCTAGAGCCCCTTTGGCATAATCACAAGCAGTGCCCCCACTGATCTGTAAAGGAACTCCAGATGCAGAGCCTGTTTTGTAAAGATCAACTTTAAAAAGTGGAGTATCTACTTGGTATGTCCTACAGGAGGCCACAATGAAATTAGCCCCTCCACAACTTCCAACTGCTATTTTTTAATCTGCCACCCAGAAAAATTTTCACTTAACCTCACACATTCATTAATATATTTATTCACTTAGATATTAAGACCCATGTTTCTTCATTGTTTGCTCTGTCCAGGCACTTTGCTAGTTATAAATGTTATTAAAACTAAACAAACCTAAAGGAACCAAGGTGCTTGTATGCAACAGGGTCTCCTATAATGGGACAAATGGACAACAAAAACGTCACCCCATGTAACCTGTTATGCTGGGCAAATAGGAAGCTGTGGAGGCCTCAATCTAAGTTTGAGAAACATTCTGAAAGTAGTGGACTTGATCAAGTATAAGGACTGATCTCATGTGGAGAATGTTGCAGTCCACAGCCAGTTGAGGGATCTACATTCAAAGGCATGTGTGTATGTGAATATATACATATATACATGCATATGCACATATGTATATATACCTACGTATATGTGTATATGTGTATATACACATGTATATATAAGAATATGTTCTTATATGGTGACGTTGTGAAAGTCAAACCAAAACTGTAGATGAAGCTGACATCTAACACAAGAGACACAGTCACGGCAGGAACGCAGAGCCGAGCAGCTGGGGCAGATGCTGTCTGGAGGCTGTGTTTCTCTGCCTCCAACTCCACCACAGCACCCTGGCCCCTGAATTCCTGCTCTCCAGGCTTTCAGTGAGAGGCATCAGGCTGTGCTGCACAGGCAACCTTCAAAAGCAACCTGCCACCAAAGAATGTTAATAATATCAAGCATTAAATCACGCTGTAGAATCTAGGTGTATTTATACTAAGTAGTTCAGCCAATATGGTGTCTGTTCTTCAAGACAAAGAGGTATTCAGTGTCAAGACTCCTGTGTCCATAGCATTCAGTGATACAGACTAAAGATAGGAATGTAGCCAGCAGCAGCCACTGTGCACTGCTGAGTGCCAGGGGAAGAAGGAGGAGATGATACAATGGTGGGTCCTGATGATTAACCAACTTCAACAAAACAAAACATGAACAGCTCGGCAACTCAGACAGGAAATGGTTTCTTTCATGCTCTCAGGAAGAAACTGAAAATCTAAAAATCAAACAGGAAACTGTCAACCAGAAAGAATTAGATAAGCTGATGTAATTTTCTCCATAGACATACTTTAAACCTCATGTCTACTGTACATTATAGGTTATTACGTGATTATTAAGAGTGCTACAAATATATATATATGATTTCTGAATCACTGACTCCGGATAGTATTAAATTAACTGTCACTCTCACCCAACCATGCCGAATGTACACATGAGATTGCCAGCTCTTCTGTAGTAACTGCCAAACAAGGCAGATATTGAGCTCACCAGCCATCACCAGGTGGCTCCCCCAGCTGCAGACAGCAAGGTCTGGAGGGAGAAGCTGCAAGAGTTGGGGACTCAGTTCCACCTGTGCTGTATGTGGAGCAGGCAGTGTGTGAGGGCAGGGAAGCGTGGATTTAGGGGGCACTTGCAGCTGCCTGTTGGCTATGGTCTAAGAACATCCATGTGGCCAGGGCTGATGCTGAGGCTGTGAAACTAGATTGGGCCTTGAAAAGTGGACCTCAAAGGCAGGCTGCTGATTCATTACCTCCTCTGCACTGAGGTTCTGCCAGTTGCTGGACACTTGACCAGACATAGCTCTTCATTAATGCTCAGGAGAGTGACTCTCCTCTCTTTAAAGGCTAGGACAAAGTCGTATACCATTTGGTGGAGATTTACTGTTTGACTCTGTAAAAGGTTGGAGAAAATGAGGTCAGTGCCAACTCATATGGAACCTCTGTGTAAACTGGAAAGGGGTACCCCTTCCTCAAGATGATTCATTTCTCTGTTAGTATACCAAATTTGTACATTTCACATCGTTGTCATCATTAGTCATCACAAAAATACAAGGAACATTTTATTTTATTTTTATTTATTTATTTTATTACAAAGTCAGATATACAGAGAGGAGGAGAGACAGAGAGCAAGATCTTCCGTCCACTCCCCAAGTGATTCACTCCCCAAGTGACCACAGCGGCCGGTTCTGTGCTGATCCGAAGCTGGGAACCAGGAACCTCTTCTGGGTCTCCCGCATGGGTGCAGGGTCCCAAGGCTTTGGGCCGTCCTCGACTGCTCTCCCAGGCCACAAGCAGGGAGCTGGATGGGAACAAGATGCAGCCCTATGTATAGTGCTTTATGCCTTACAGAACCTGAGCAAGCATGCAAGACAGCCCTAGGTGTGCATGAATCAGTCTTGCGTGCACTGATAAGAAGGCACTGCACTCTCTTGAGACTACAGGAAGTTGAGGGGAGGTCTTGATGGGTTATGGGATGGGAAGGGACATCCTGGAGCATCTGGAACTCTGGGCAGTAAAGCGTCTTCTCCACCTTAGGTGCTGTTTATCCCATCACTGCTGCCTGGAGCAGATGAGAAGGCTGGGCTGCCTGCCGGAGAGGCTTTCCCAGTCAGCGGTGATGTGCGTGGATCACATCCCCAAGTGTAAGTGCTGTTCACCTCTTTGGGCAGTTGTTGCTTCCTCCAGCCAAGTACCCAGCAGCTGATGCATGCAGGTGCTTTTCCAGGCTCTTCTTCCTATGCACAGGCCATCATGCTCTTGGAACATGAGGTACAGGCTGCTATACCTATTGTGATGCTGCAGTTTCAGGAGACTGTGTCGCCAAAGGTCACAACATCACTTAGAACAGGTTGGGAATACTGTCACCAGCCCACCTTTACTGAGCATGTAATCCATGCTTCTCAGACCTACAGACCCATGGCACAGCTCAACTTCACAATAATCCCATGAGCACTGTTGCTCTTCCTCCTTTATAGGGGAGTTACCTGAGGCCCCAAATCACACAGGCAGATGTTTAAGTGGTAGAATGGGCAGCTGGACTATAAACACTTGTTGTCTGAGACCCGGAACTGACCTGTAAAACTATTCCAGTGGGTTTTTAATGTGTTCTTCTTTTCCTAAGAAGTAGAACCCTTTTCCCCGTTGAGATTGTCTGTGAATTCCTGGAGAACCCGGGAATGGTTCTGGCTGAAAGGCAAGCTGGGTGCTCAGTTGCACTCCTGGTGGCAGAGGCCAGGGTTCAAGATTTCAGGCAAAGGCTGGTCTGCCAACTGCTTCCTCCACCCTCTTATGCCAGGCAAGTGTCCCACTCAAGTGGGCAGTCCGTCTGACAGCAAATCCAGGCATGCTTTAGGCCTGGCCCTGTCAACCTCTGACGCCATGCCTTCATCCATGTCAGCAGAGTGTTCTGCCTACAGCTGAAAGGAAATTGAAGCCCCAGAAATTCACATGAGCCTCTTGGGATTCCTCCCCCACCCTTTTTGTTTTAAAGCCACTTGCCTTGCTTGAGGGATGCCTGGCTCTTGCCTAGCAATGGTCTGCTCACATGGCACTCATTCACTCATCCATTCAGCTATGCATTTAACAACAAACTTTCATCAGCATCCAGAAGAGCAATGGATGTCCACCGTCCTTGTGTCAAATCACTCACAACTGGGAGAGAAGACGGCCAGTAGAGAGATCATGCTAGCGTCATGTGCCAAGAAAGAACAGGTAGTCCAGGTGCCAGGGAGTCTGCAATATGACAGAAAGGTATTTGGAGAAGTCAGAAGAGGGGCAATTTGACAAAAGGTGAACAGTTCCTGGATGACCCAGTTGGGTGTGGCTGTCCCAAGGGAAAAGAGGAAGACCATGGTGTTTTGGAAATGCCAGGCATCTCAGGGGAAAAACAAACATAGTTCTTAACTGCAGCCTGGGGGATACTAGTGGTCCGAAGTAAAAGCTGGGAAGAGACAGGGACCAAAGCATTAATCCAAAGCACCTGTGTATAAAGACTGACCTGTTCAGAGCATGTACCACGGGGGAGGATAAACTCACAGTGCGTCCGGAGCATGTGAGTGACATAGTCAGCCTGATAGTGTTGTCACATGATGTCAGGAGGCACTGATGCCACATCAGGCCAGGAGGTCTCACCTGGAAGCACATTCTCCTCCCTCCATTTCCTACCCAGGAACTCCTAGGGACTGCTTTCCTAGGAGCACTAGAGCCTACCTTCGGGGAGCCATGAGCAGTGTCCTTCTCAGGGGCCTTTGGGTGGCTACTGAGGATTGAGTGCATTTTGGCCTGGGCTTTATTGGCCCTGAGAGAGGGGTAGGACAAAGTTGCTCCAGGGATCATGACCTATCCATGTCTTCACACTGCCTTACCTCTCTCACTGTACCCCACTGCTTCTCCCACTTCCTGAAACTAAAATGCAACCTCCATATCTGATGCTGTTGTGGAAATCAGAAGGCATGGAGGGTCTGTGTGGTTAACAATCAGAAAAAATATCACTGAGGGGCCCTTCATGGTGGGAATAGGTTTTTAAAAAGACTTAGCATCATTGAAAACCACATCCATCTAAGTATTTACAAAAAGCTGATCTGTGTCTACCACTTTGTAATACTTTGTAATACATTATTTTCACTGAGTCACATCACTCCAACTACTCCAACTATGCACAACTTATGCATTAAAGAAATAAAGCAGGTTTTTCAGATATAGCTAATATAAAAATATATGAAACTCAACTGAGTTTACATTTTGGATAAACTATATATATGTTTATATATATTGTGTGTATATATATGTATGTATGCATATATACATATATATGTATAAAATTTTTAAAGTATATCCAAAGAAGATATATTTTCAGGCATATGAAGGTTCTTAGAAAAACTAAAACATTTTAGTTGTGTGCAAAAAATTGTTCAAAGCATGCATGCTTTTAATTATATACTTCTTTATGAGCTTTTTGAAGACTTCACATATGCATGGATTTCAATTTTCATGCCCTGGAACAAAGCTTCCTTTCCATTTGCAAGAACTTGCTGAAGTACTCTCAGCCAATTCAAGTTTAACTGCTCCTCTTGTGTTTTATCAGTCAATATTAAAACAGGATAGAGAGAATTTCCATTTGACAGTTGAGTATGCAGGCTCAGAAAAGTGCAAATTAACAGTTTAGACCAAAAAAATATTTCATGAACATTAACATGAGAAATATTTCCCAAGGATGGGTGAGGTGCTGGGACAGCATTGAAGGTCTCTAGGCAACCACAGAGCCAAGGGGCAAGCTGAGTAAGCAACATCCACTGTGCTACCTCAACCTGTGTGACCACAGCATAGCACGGGGCTGTAAGGAGGCTCATAGAAGAGACATCTTATATAAGCAGAGAGGCTCAGGAGAGCTTCCGGGAAGAACAGACATGCTAGTTTTGTCAAACAAGTCAGGGAGGTCACCAGAGGGGGGAGCTGAGGACAGGAGTTTCAGAGGGAGCCTCTCAGCTGGAAGAGCAAGAGGGACTCCTACCAGCAGAGAGCATGCCAGATGCAGATGCCACGAGCCAGGAAGGAAGAGAAGGTGCTGTGAAGGGGGCATAGCTGGAGGGGTGGTCAGGTGGCTGCCGTGGCCCTCATGTGCCTTCCTACACCGTTTCATGTCTGCTACTTCTCTGCTCTTGCGCCCTAAGGTGCTGGACATAGCCTGTGCCAGAAGCTGCTGTGCGCCTGTGACCAGGTGGCTGCTGAGTGCATGGCCTCTGCCTCTTTTAACCAAAGCCTCAAATCGACAGACAGGCAAGAATGCCAGGGCATGCAGGTGTCCTGTGATAGCATGCAAGGAGGGCCTGCAGCCTCACCCCTGGGCTCCAGCTCTGAAGAGAACAGCGAGGAGGCCACATCCCACAAGGAGGGCCCAAGAAGAGCCAGAAGATTCCTGAGGAAGTCCCTTGGTCCCCTGGTGACTCCATGACTCCTTGAAAGCTAGATTCCCAGAGCATGACAAGCATAGCCTGTAGCCCGGCCCCTTCTCTGCCTTACTTGTGTTGACCCTCAGCCTGTCTGTCGGTTGGGGCCTCAGAGGCTCACAGGCAACCGAGGCAGTGAGAACCCTGCCCACATGCAGTTGTGATGCTTGTCAACTCATATGTGCATAGGCAACTATATACCCACTGTTGTGCACAATAAATGCTCCCATCAACATGTCTGTTACTTTTTTTCTTTAAAAGATTAATTTTTTTTAGCAGAAAGTTAGTTATACAAAGAGGAGGAGAGAGATAGAGGAAGATCCTTCGTCCGATGAGTCACTCCCCAAGCAGCCACAATGGCCAGAGCTGAGCCAGTCTAAAGCCAGGAGCCAGGAACTTCTTCTGTGTCTCCCACATGGGCGCAGGGTCCCAAGGCTTTGGACCATCCTTGACTGTTTTCCTAGGCCACAAGCAGGGAGCTGGATGGGAAGTGGGGCTGCCGGAATTAAAACCAGTACCCACATGGGATCCTGGTGCATGCAAGACGAGGACTTTAGCCACCAGGCTTCCATGTTGGGCCTTGTTAGTGTTACTTTTAAGAAATGCTTGCTAGATGCTAGAGCATCAACAGTTTGTGAAGCCAAAACAGAGGCAATGAAAATAAAAAACAAAACATTCCTCATTCCTTCATCTCTGAAAACTGTTAGACAAAAAAACAAAACAAAACAAAACAACAACAAAAAGAAGGGAGTGTATTTCATCAGCTTCTGAGAACAAGTCACTTATCACCCACCAGTGATTCCTGGCTGTGAGATGACAGCTCTTCTTGTATCTGCGATAAGCATACCCTTGCCACACTTATCTCTACATGAATGACTGCTACAACAAGCACCATGAAGAGTCACTGTGTCCTAGACTTTATAAGAAAAAGAACACATTGGATTGACTGCAGTGACTGGAAGGCTGGGGGGATACAAATGCCCACTCTGATACACACACACTTTAATACTATAATGATTGTAGAAACCTGAGATTCTATCCACTCACTGACACAGGTTACTGTGAGCCTGGCAAAGGGCAGTGCGCAGCCAGAAGCCCAGTGTTTCAAACAGAACGTATATTCACTTGTTCTCACCACGTTTCATTGAAGGATATGATACTGAGCTTCTGTCTGCTCCCCAGACACACAGGCAAATGGAGATTCTGGGTTCAATATGTGCTGACTTTTAAATGCCATGAAAATACACTGAAGCTGGGAACACCATCAGAAATAAATTAAAATCATGGTGACAAACTAAGTGTTACTATCATTTTCACCTTTTTAAAGACATCATGCATTGAGCTTCCTTGGATGAATCCCACACTTTGGGTTCTTTTTAACAATGTGCACTGACCAACAGCCAAAATTTGGGGTCTCACAGAAGTGGGCTCTTACACAACTCGACAGCAAGTAGTTTATTTGGGGGATGAAGAAGAGCAAAGAGATACCACTGTGAGAAGACAAAAGAAATGAGCAAAGAAAGAACAGGCCCCAGTGAAGTGTATGCCATCAAACCAATTATTCCTGTGGGCAACTGGGCACATTCTTTAGAGGATCCTGGGAGCCAGAGTAGGACGCATACTTCAAAGTCATCCCATCCTAAAGAAAAGGGAAGAAGAAAGTGTGTGCGCGTGTACACACACACACACACACACACACACACACACACGAGGTGAAGTCCAACTCCCAGCAGTCATTACATCTAGGCAGGATGCTATTTCCTTCTTTGTCATTGCACAGTGGGAGAACTTTGGGCTCCCAGGCCCAGAGGGAGCCTTCAGACAAGGACTTAAGGACAAACATTAGGCAACCAACCAACAGCCACTAAAATGCTAAAGGTAGAGGCATGCCAACAATGGGATTTGTTGCAACTAATAAAGCGCTTGCCAGCTGGATGTCCTTTCCCTTTCTTTAACACAGCAGTAATTTGCTAAGTGTCCATGTGCAGTGGCAGTCAGCAAGGTAGGCCAGGCACACTCAGATGAGCAGTCGCAATTCTACACCATCACTGGAAGCAACCAGATGTTCTTTGAGGGAAACGTGCAATGGAGCTGACCCATTTCTTTTCAGGCTCCTGACCACAAAACTTCAAATGGCACAAACCGTTGTTTAATTCGTTGATTTTTCTGCTCTGCAAGATAATTATTTGGTCCTTTTTTTTCTCTCTTTAGCCTTACCATATCACACCTCCGATTCTCAGTTGATGTCAAGAACTTTGAAGGGTTGGAGATCTTAGCTTAATTGCCAAGTTTTTACAAATTAGTCTGCATTTCATGAATGCTGGCAGAAAACTTGAAAAGTATGGATCAGAAACAAAGGGCTTTGTTATTAAACAAGGAGTAACTCAAATGAAAGCATCTGCATTGTTGCCTTGATCTATGAAGTAATCTAAAGAGGGGCAGAGTGTTTCCTTACAGCTTTATAACCCAAATCACACACTCTCTTGGCTCTACTTCCCTTGGTCCCAGCATCCAGCTGCTCTCCTGTTGACCATCAAGCAGGTCCACAATCGTACACAGCGTTTCCAGGGACAACAGTATTTAGACTAGCTAGTCTTTGCAACAAGAGTCCATCAGAAGAATGCCAAGTAGTCATGTAGCTTGGAATAAAGTGATAATCTGAGTCCTATTTTATTTCTTGCTAATAGCTTCTCAAGAATCTCTCTCTGGTTGAGTAACAGCACAATGGGAGGAGCCAGGCATTCTCCATCTCGGTAATAATGCAGCTCTGAGTTTATGCCTAACAACTGTAGGGGAGGTTTGGATTCTGAAGGACCCTAAGCTTCTTCTAAGGAGCATGCACACTGATTTTCCCCAGAATGTGGCCAACTATTCAGAAAGTGAAAAATGATGTTTTGAAAGGCAGAGTTACAGGAAGATGTACAGACACACAGTGGGAGAGAGAGGGAGAGAGCTATTTCTAGCCAGTGGTATACTTTCCAAATGTCTGCATTAGCCATGGCTGAGCCAACTAAAGTCAGGTCCCAATAACTCCATCTGGGTCTTCTTTGTGGGTGACCTTGAATTAAGGAAAACCTATAATGGAAGCACAAACAATTCACGGTTTTAATTTTGTATGGAGAAGGCTGAAAATACTTTTCAGCAGTTTTTCCTGTATTTTAGGAAGATCAGCCTATCAGAAAATAACAAATAGCAACAACTGGAAAAAGCACAGAGGGACAAGAAACCATTTCAATTCTAAGATAACAACACCATTAAAATGGATAAAATATTTGAATATGTATTTCTTCCAAGACAAATAGCCATTAGGCATATGGGACCATTTTGACATCATCAGGGAAAAGCAAATCACAACAATGAGATGTCACTTAAACTGGACTAGGGTGGTTACAGCGAAGACAGGAGCAAATGTTAGCAAGGCTGTAAACATTCTGGAACACTTCCAACACTACATGTGGGAATCGGTGCCTTTACTCTGCTAAATAGCCTGGCAGTTGACCCACAAATCTACTGAGGGGCCAAAGGGTCCAATATTTTACCTTAAAGCATATACCTGAGAAATGAAACAAATATCCATACATATGAACACAAATATTCATCACAGCATTATTTGTAACAGATAAAAATACAAACTACCTACATCAGTTGGGAATTGCTAAATAAATGTGGCATATTTATACAATGACATATTTTTTGATCATGAAAGTAATAAAGTCCTGATATGCATACACATGGAGACTAAATACATTATGCTAAATGAATAAAACCTGACACAAAAGGTCATATAATATGTGGTTCCATTAATACGAAATTTCCACAATAGGAAAACGCTGGAGACCAGCTCCAGCCGAGTTGGGAGCTCAGGAAGGGTGCATGAATCAATGGGAAAGAGACAAGAAGAGACAGGGGCCACTATGGCAGATGCTCATAATGGCCAACTCAGAAAAGCTACCTTCTTTACTTATACACAAATCATCACAAGCTTTTGCACAACACCAAACTTTCATTTTTACTTCATGGTTAAAAGAATACAAAAACAATTCTAAAAAACATCATTTTGCTTCAAAGAAAACATTCTCAGCAAGCCATTGCTCATTCAAACCCGCTGAAGCCACGAACTCCACAGTTGGCAGCACATGCGGTTACATAGTGACAGGTGGTCTATTTATATCTAAAATTAATTTTCACTAACCTAATATTACTGAAAACATCAAGAATACAAAACTTAAAAAAAACTTATAAATGAAAGGCATTTATAAAGACATGTATCAGATTTTATAAAATCTTTTAATCAATCATACACTAATTACCATCACCTTCGCCTAGTACTGATTCAATTGGTTTTTGTTCTTTTGTTAAAGGGCAGTGAAAAGGATCAGTGCAACTCAGCTTCTCTATGAATGGAGAGCCTTTACAAAAAAACCTTTTTATCTTTTCAAACTTTCTTTCTCTCAATATAAGTGCCATTATAAGGTAGAACCTTTAAACCATTTTCCTCTGGGGGCTCACAACATTTGTCTCCCTTTAGAAGATGCCCCTTGTACTTTCTGCTTTATGTAGTGGGAAGCCAAAATGCTTTTCATCTGTTCTAACAGTTTGAGGTTGCACAGTAAACAAACTCTTTGTACCTCCATGATTGCTATCTGTTCAAAGACATAACCAAGCCATTTTAAAAAGATTTATTTATTTTTATTGCAAAGTCAGATATATAGAGAAGGAAAGACGGAGAGGAAGATCTTCCATCCGATAATTCTCCCCACAAGTGACAATGGCCAGAGCTGAGCCGATCGGAAGCCAGGACCCAGGAGCCTCTTCCAGGTCTCCCACAAGGGTGCAGGGTTTCAAGGCTTTGTGCCATTCTTGACTGCTTTCCCAAACCAAGCAGGGATCTGGATGGGAAGTGGAGCTGTCAGGGTTAGAACCAGTCCCTATATGGGACCCAGGTGGTGTGTGCAAAGTGAGGACTTGAGCACTCAGGCCCAGTAAAGGATTTCTTCTTGGGTGTTTCAGAATTAGCCAATGGTGACTGCTGCTTAGGTTTAGATACACTTGCCAAGTCATTTAATTGTCTACCTTAATGCTGGTGAATTCTACGGCATGTGAATACCATCTCCATAAAGCTGTTATTTTGAATGACTGATTTGAATATACTGTATCCCAAATTAAAACCTTTTTATTCAGATGGTTTACAGACTCCATGCAGACCAGTCTGCTGCAAACAGTCATACACAGGAATCAGGGTCGGGGTTGGGCCTGGTAGGGGTTATTAGGGGTCGTTCCAACTGGGCTGCAGTTCCTGCTGGTATATGTGAGGGCCCAGTGTGTAGTAAGCAGAGCAAGGCTGGGCCACAGCATCCATTGGTTTGTTGAACAGTGACAGATGTGTCTAGAGACAGAACTGATTCAGCAACTACAACCACCAGTATGTATGTAGGCCAACATGGGTGACAGACTGAGCCAAACTGTGTACTGGCTAACACAAACGGGAGTCAGGCTTGGGGTCACCTCAGATGAGGTTTCTTTGGAGATCCTCCCAACTGAACTGTTGAACTCAGAACTCCAAGAGGAATGCAGGATCTGAGGTCTGAACGTGGAGTGTGTGAGTCAGAACTGGGCCGCTTCAGATGCTGAAGATGGTGTAGTGGATGGCATGCTCAGATGCACATGGACATGATGACCAATTCATTGAGGCCTGGAGATGATGTCCAGTACCATGCAGGGAAGAACACATCAGACAACCCTCCTAGTCAAGTGTTGACAGCAAATATCTGGGTGAATGGAGACTTTAAGGTGGACTATGTCAGCCAATAGAACTTAGAAGGATTTCATCATCCTTGGAGCAATGAAATCAACAGCATTTAGATTATCAAAACCACTTGAGCAGTACCCTCAAAGTATGCTCCATATTGAGGACCCTGAGTTGACGTTATGTGACCATCCCCCATTTTCAGTTTCTGATGCAGCTAGGATGTTGGGTGCGGCTTCTCCCTTTCCCCCGGATACAGGAAAAAGAAAATTTGGAAACTTGCACTTTCCCCTTCCTCTTTCCTTCCCACCCTAATTGTAGTCTGCATGGGCATGCATGCTTCTAAACTATGTAAGTATCATCAATAATAAAATTTAAAAAGATAATTACTTTTTTAGTATCTGTTTGAAAGGTAGTCTCTGAGAGAGACTGACATTTTTTATCCTCTGGTTTACTCCCCAGATTGCTACAGTGGTTATGCTGATCCAAGACACCAGGAGCCAGGATCTTCATTTGGGCCTCTTACATGGGTAGAAGGGGCCCAAGCAGTTGAACCCTCTTCTGCTGTTTTCCCAGGCCATAAGCAGGGAGCTGGAGCAGCCAAGATTCCAACTGGTGCCCATTTGGTAAGCTGTTGCTTCGGGCAGAGAATTAGTCTGCCATGTCACAGGGCTGGCCCCAGAAACATTACTAAGGCTCACTAAAACATATTTGAAAGGCAAAGAGAACAAGATAAGACAAGTGCCTTGCCAACTGGCTCACTCCTGGAAATGCCTAGCTTAATTTAGCTATGGCCAGGAGGTGGGAATTTAATCTGGATGTTTAGCATGGGTGGCAAGGAACATATGGCCATCACTTGCTGCCTCCCAGGGTGTACACTAACCAGAAAGCTGGAATCAAAAGTAGAACAAGAACTTGAACCTAGCCATTTAATTACAGTACCTGGATATCCAGGGGGATGTCTTAAACAACAGACCAAACACCTATTCTTTTATTTCCTTAGAAGCAATTTATTCGAAAGGCACAAAGATGGATCAGGGTGTGTGGTGATGGAAGGGGGTGGTTGGAAGAAGGAGGGGAGAAACAGGGAAGGGGAAAGAGAGAGACACAGAGATCTCCCATTCCTGCTTTCACCCCCGAAATGCCTTCAACAGCCCAGCTTAGCCCAGGTCAAAGCCACAGGCAGGAGCGCCAGCTGGGTCTGCACCTGTGTGGCAGGGTCCTAGGCAGGAGCGCCAGCTGGGTCTGCACCTGTGTGGCAGGGTCCTAGGCACTTCGGCCTTTACTTGCTGCCTCCACAGGAGGCTGGAGCTGGTGACCCAGGTCTTGTAACACAGAGTGCTGGTGACACAACTGGTCCCTTACATACTGTTCCAAATACGCATCCTACCTCATTTTTAACCAAAGTAATGAATAAGTCTAATCTAATAAAAATAAGAGCTACTATAGAGATAAATGACTAATTTTATTTTCATTTTTATTGCTTACATATCATTTACACAACACAATTTTACACTCAAAAAAGAACTTACTTAAATACATTCAATGTATATATAGGCATGAATAAGACAGTTTTTTCCTAGATATGAAGAAGAGAAATATTTTGGGAAGGGATTGAAAGTTAATTGCTGGTATAGTTTAGATTATCCTAAAAATCATTAGCTGAGAGGTATTAAGCAACCACATGAATATATGTGTGTGTGTGTGTGTTCAGGTATACTGCAATGACAACCAAATGTTGCTAATACAGTGTGGGGCCACACATAAGTATAGGAGGAATATTTAATGTCAAAAAAAAGATACAAACAACAGTATACATAATAAATGATGATGAACAATTTATTAAGAGCTTTATACACCTACAAAAACAGAGCAAGACTGTGAACTTGAAATCCTCTTTCAGTGTCTGAACTGGCTACAGTACAGAATGACGCCCATCCCCTAAAGAACCTCCTACAGACATAGCAGGTCACCGGGGAAGACCCATTTCTTGGGAATCTACCAACAAAATCAGTTCAATAATTCAGGATACACAAAATCCACTGATTTAAAACCAATGACAAAATAACTGCCACAAAACTCAAGCCGACAGCTGCAAGGACCAAGAGAGCCTGTGACGAACACAAGTCGGGCTGTATGCGTGCAGTTGTGTGTGTTTCTAAATCACTGAGAGGAAATTTTATAGAGCAAATTTTACTTTGCATGAAAGCAAATGAATATATATATCTTTTCTTAAACTATGAAATTTACATATTTCCATACAAAAGCACACAGTGTTGATTTATAAAATGACATCCAAGTGGATGATGATTGTTTTTGCATGTCCCCCTGCTCAGACTTTTTAAAATGTACAGTCGGCAATTCATATCTTTCATTAATAATACGAAGACAAAAAGAAAAATCAGAACATTAGCCACGGCAATTTAACTGGTGAAGCATTTTACTTGATCAGAGGCAAGATGATGGTGTCAGCCACAACAGGGCCACCCAGTTTTCCAGTGGTGACTGCACAGTCACTGTGAACACAAGTGTCATATTTAACCCACTATCAGGTTAAAATAACTACCTTTTCAAGATACTGCCCTTTGGTTTAAATAGCCAATAATTTTCAAGTATTCCATTATTATCTTGATTTTCTTTTGCTTCAACCAATGGTGCCCAAATAACCATAAGCACAAAGTTAAACATTCTAGTCTTCATGGCCATTTTTCAAACACAAAGCAAAAACTGAGTTATACTTTGGGGCACCATTTTTGGTATGTAAAAAGAAACTAAATCAGAAAAGGCAATGAAACTATAAACAGGTGATTTTATTTAAAAAAAAGTCCTAAGAGATTATGACAAGAGTTTGAATGAGAATTATTCATTTTTATGATGTTTAAGTTTACCTTATTTTATGATTCAGTTAGTGCATTCGTAGAATACACTTGTGGCCCTGAGAGCTGAAACCAGAAGAAGCTCACAAATTAAAAGCCCATTTGATTAATTTTTGCCCATGAATATCTAAAACAATTCAAAAACAAACATACAAGTTCATGTACTCCTAACAGAAATCAAAATGCACAAACTCCTCACAGGTGAACTAGTAGCTGTTTTAAATGTCCTTTTTTCCCCTATATTAAATATAGCTATATCTTATTTAATTAATGAAGCCACAGCAAAATACTATTATACTTTCAAAGCATGGCCTGTAAACAAATATATCTTATTACGTAAAAAATATTGCACAGTTGGGTAGTCCAAGAGCAGACGCTAAGCCTCTCGGGTTCAATGGTCAACCTTTCAGAAGAACATAGAGTCTTTATCCCAGGTGCAGATGCTGCAGGGCGGCAGGGCTCAGGGTACTGTGCTAGGAAAGCACTCAGCAGCTGCTTACCACTGTAAACACAAAAAGGAACAGCTCTCCCAGAGCGTCACGGTACAGGACGAAGGAGATCCGCCACAACTTAGTTAAGTCAACACGGAGACAGAAAGCCAAGGGATGTTTTTTGCAGTCCCAGGATTAGGAATATAATCTTATATATTTGCTTTTGGAGACAATCAAAATCAAAAGCAATTCTATTTCTAAACAGTTCTGTTGATCTTTCAGAAATACAGTAGACAGGTTAAACATTTTCAATCTTCTGGAGGCTTACTTTGTACAAAATTAACATGTTCCTGCAAAGATTAAAATGTACCACTTAACAACGGAATATGTGAGACCAATGCACTTTCAACTTTAAGCCAAAGGGGACCTCAAAACAAATTACATGGCATAAATCTAACTTCAAAAGTACTCTAAATCATACACAGTTCCAGAAGTTTTGATACAGTATCGTAACCATTTGATTAAATATACGTTCCAGCATTTTCAACAAGTATGCTAGTATGCATTAAGTAAACCCTGAAAACACGAGTGTGATCTTAATTTTTACGCTTCAGAATCTTATGCTGAGGTCTTCCTGAGCCACTCAGTACACACACAGATCTGGGAACTTCATCTCATACACTGGGACAGACTGATACTGGGCATGCCCAGACGTAATGGTCAGTGTTCCTGATGGACTGGGAGGAGGACTGCAAAAGAACAACAAGGCATTATCAACATTTACAAGGTGTTCATTCCACATCGTTCTGTGTATTTTACACACAGCAAAGTGAACCACCTTAACTGCAGCAATCAATGTGATGAAGTTACTAATATGCTGTAAGGCTAAATGAGGAGAGGGCTACAATGAGTCAAGCTGTTTTTAAGACTCAGATAAAGATTTTGTAATGGGATTATAATCTATTCATTATTACTACAAACTATGCTACTAAGCATATTCTTTAAAAAAAATTCCGAGCCCAGCGAGGTAGCTTAGTGGTTAAGTCCTCACCTTGGATGTGCTGGGACCTCATATGGGTGCTGGTTCTAATCCCAGAAGCCCTACTTCTCATCCAGTTCCCTGTTTGTGGCCTGGGAAAGCAGTCGAGATAGTCTTGGCTCCTGGCTTCAGACAGGCGCAGCTCCAGCCACAGTGGTCACTTGGGGAGTAAATCATCAGACAGAAGATCCTGTCTCTTCTCCTCTGTTACATATATATGACTTTGCAATAAAAAAAATAAATCTTTAAAAAAATGTCCCTTTCTTTGAAAACCAGAAAAACAGATATTCCAACTTCTTCTTAACTTCCTGAATGTCCACAACAGCCAGGACTGTGCCAGGAGTCTAGAACTCAATCCTACACTGAGTCTCCCATGTGGGTGACAGAAATGATAGTACTTTAGTCATCACGTGCTGCCTCCCACAGGCGTGCGCGAGTCAGGAGCTAGACAGGAAGCAGTCAGTCAGGGCTCCAGCCAGGCATTTCAATGCGGGATGTGGACCTCCAACTAGCACCTTCACCGCTGAGCAAAGGCCCAGTCCCGTGAGTACGTTCTTATCACATGTCATTTTACTCTGTCTCTGGTTTACAGTCGGATAAGGAGGATTTCTACTTCAAAGAGCATCCACAATGCTGATCTTTCACCATGTATTTTACACTCATTTTCTTACACTGTTGTAAATACTGGACACAATCTTTTTACTTTTCTATTAACTTATTTTTAACATCTTTAAAAGTTTACTTTTTAGCAAATTCAACACTGTTTATAGTTACAATTGTAAGAACATAATGAGATTCCATTTCCTCCTACACTTCTTATGGAAAACTGCCAATGTGGCAGCTGAAAGAGAAATCATTCTTTGAAGCTGAACAGTGCCAACACGTGGCCATTGACTAGGGACATACTCATATGTTTTTATCAAATTAATATGGGAAAATGATCTGTTATGATACAAATTTTTTTAAGATTTCTTTTTATTTTTATTGGAAAGTCAGATATACAAAGAGGAGGAGAGACAGAAAGGAAGATCTTCTGTCCAATGATTCACTCCTCAAGTGACCACAACGGTTGGAGCTGCGCCTATTCAAAGCCAGGAGCCAGGAACTTTTTCCAGGTATCCCATAAGGGTCCAGGATCTCAAAGCGAGGACTTTAACCACTTGGCCATTGCACTAGGCCTGATACAAATGCTTTTGTGCAACTATTGAATTTTCAACATTTTGTGAAACAATTAAAACTTTTCCATGAAAGCAGTTATCTTAGGCTTTCTAGTTTTTGAGTTACACTAAAAAAAATCCACCCCTCAACTAAGATTAAAAATATATTTCTGTATAAATTGTATTTCTATGTACTTTTCCAGAGTTAAATTTTCTGTCTTGATAAAAGTGAAACAGGAATCATCTTCTCCCCTGCTGGCCAGTAGTTGCCAACAGAGCTCTAAACAGGATGAATATCTGCTTTTCTAGAAGATGTTAAATATATAACAAGTTACTTTTTATTTCCTAAGTTTTCCTACCTATATATTTTTAAGTCCAACATGCTGCACCTGCTCTAAGTACCTGATTTCCCTAGCAAGCAAAGTAAATGTTCCCGTGTTTATTCCATAATTAACCTTTCTAGTGGATTCTTTTGCATTGCTCTTAGTGGCATTTTTTTCCAAGCTGACTTTCAATAAACTATCTAACTCAGATGAGCCTCTGTTTATACACTTGTAAAATGAAATTTAGAAAATCCACTACCTATTTTTAGGTCAACTGTTATATGTTACATTAAATAGTGCTGGTTCAGTGTATGTAATATTCTACATGCTCAATAATTGAGTACTATTAAGGGATGCATGACCTAAAAAAGGAACTAGGAGAGTCAAAGAAAACTGGACAAGAAATGATGATAGATCCCATTTAATAAACAGATTGCCAGAGTCATTTTATGACCTTATACTTAGCTTTAATGGAAAATAAAATACTTAGCCAAGAATTCATCAGTTAAGAGAGTTGTTACTTCATTCTTGCCGTGTTACAAAATGCTTACCGTATGGTGAGCTCCAATATTTGAGCAAGTCTATCATGAAGCAAATTTGCCTGTGAAGGGAAAAAAAAAAAAACATTTGTTGTTTCCCAAATATTCTTAACAATATAACAAATGTAATTTAAATGACAAAGCATTTAACTGTTAACTACTACGCTGATGGTTCAGAATGCTGTAATGTTTTGACTGGTATCATCTACTGTAATTATTTAAGGATTCTATTCTTTTCCTTTAATTTCTATTTAAATGGCACAATGACAGCACGTGCAACAAAGAGGGAGAGGGAGATTACTGACTGATTTTTCCATATGTTGGTTCAATCTTGAAACGTCCACAGCAACTGAGGCTGGCGATAGGATAGGGCAAAGTCGAGGGCTCAACTCAACCCAGGTCTTCCAAGCAGGTGGCAGTGATTCAAGTAGCTGAGCTCTAATCTGCTACTTCCAGGGTGAGCAATGGCTGGAGATCTTACTTGAACTCAGGTGCAGGTGTTCCCACTGCCTTATCTTTACCTTTTGTAATCTCACTGATAACAATAACAGATAAGCACATAAACTACCCACACCCAAATCACTGATATTCTACCCCCAAGTTCACCCTATCTGTTCACCTACTTTGGATTCACACTGTGCTGCTATTTCTTCAAAAGGTGCTTTCTGGAATTTCTCTATGACAAGGCGTCTCTTTTCTTTTTCTTGTTCTTCCATCCCACTGGTATCTACAGAGATGTTTGTAGATTCATTAAAATGAATACAATTTCATAAACCCTTCCAAACACCCAAAGAGGTATGATTTATAAACAAAAAAAAAGAAGGAAGAAAGAAAAGAAAAAAAGAGGGGGCAATTTTCAAGACCACTTTCATGACAAAAATAGAAAAGATATAATAGCATCATCAAAATGTTTTATTTGAGGCTAGTTATAAAAGTTTAAAACAAATGCGCAAAAGCATCCCACACTGCCTTTTGTGGAAGAGGAGGGGAAGGCAGGAATCCCTATACCTATAAAACTGTATTATATCTTTGGACACATGAGACACACAAAACATCAGCTAAATGGAATCTTGTTACAGGTGTGTAACTGAAATACAGGTGGGGTCACTGGGAGTCATACTGTCTCCAATACTTTCTATTTATCGATCATACTACGAAATGAGATTTTTATAAAATAGTAAAACAATGTGTAGTCTTGCCAGTCTGTAAGACAATGATAATTGTCTACCTTGCTGTTATTACTAATACCAGACACTGGTATTAGCATCTGCTTATGAATTGCAGTATCATAAGACAAATGTTAAAAAATCTAAAAAAAAATTGGTTAAAATTGATACATTTAAATACAAAGCAATTATTATGATTATTTTGGTTATGCTGCTCTAACTTACTGTGGCATCTAGGAAAGTACCAAGCTAAGTGAAGGTGTGTCAAACATTAGGGAAGCTCAGCAGTGCACAGTATCTCACCAATTGCTTTCTTCAATGCTTCAAAAGTGATCTCTTCAGTATTACTAACCTGGAGGAAAGTAATTTTAAGTAAATAAAGAGTAACAATATCCCATCAATTCATATAATATTTTTGCCTAGTTACAAGTCATCTGTGACATGCTTGGAATTCTTTTCTTTGTGTTAGCTTGGCTTGTGATAATACTCCACAGTGTCGAATACATTCCACTTCTTCATTGTTGTTAACACTGGTCTATTGCAGTATAAATTTCCCTTCCAAAACTTTACATATTAGAACTAGACTGGTAGAATCAGCATCCACCAGGCAACTCAAATCTCTAGGAATATGTATATGCAACAGGATTGGGGTCCCATTACCTGATCTGTGCTTCCTCAGAAAAACATTTAGAGGTAGTCAAGGCTTAATTAACATATTTTAAGCCATGTAAAAATAACTAAATACTCCAGTCTATAGTTCTAGAAAACCATGGAAGTTTACAAATGAAAAATAATCTAGAACTTTAAATTTTAAAAGTGATTAAAAGAGTCACTACTTCAGGAGACATTCAATGAGTAGTAAACCAGTATCTTAAAACAGGCATATTCTGTTTCTAAGCTGAACTCACTGAGTTTTCATCCACAGAAAAATGCTTTTATTTGAGTTCTTACATCACTCTCTTACTTTGAGATACAAAAAAGGTAAGATACTAACATCTTTAAGATAAAAAATCAGTAGTACTTTTCGTGACAATTGTATATTTCAAAAGGAATACTTTATCTCTGAATGAAAAATTTAAAAAAGATATGTGAGTACTTGCCTTGAACTCTGGTCATCCCTAATTTTAGCTCATGAGCTTCTCTTGCTAAGTCTAAGGCAGCAAGATTAATGACAGCAAAAGACTTCATGCTTTGCACCTTAGCTTCTTTGTAATACAAAGTCTTTAGTTGGAAATGAAGCAGCAAGAGTTCCACTATCTCAGTTTTTCTACTGAGGGATCACATTTCTAGTTGAAGTCAGATTAAACTTGGGAATCTTCAGTTGCTTTGCTCTAGATATTTGGAGCAGACATACAAGATTAGGCTCTGGCTACTTAAATGTACCTAGAAACAATCTACTACTTCGGTGAAAAAAAGATTCATTTGCTTTTACACTTGGCTAAGAGCTTTAGACTTTTCCCGAACAACTATAGTATAGAATGTAGCAGAAAGAGAAGAATGGCATTCTTGATACACAAAGTTTTTTTTTCTTTTTTTACTTATTACCGATTTAAGGGAGGAAAAATAAAGAGCTAAGTACCTTACCCTGTGAGCTCTTTTCCCTGATTTGTTCTTGTCTTTCTTGATTCATCTAATTACGGTATAGTTTCTTAGCATCCAGAACCTGCCAGTCATTTCTCTAAGCCCCTGGAAGCCGTGGATGGAAGCCCCGTCCATCCCACATGGAAAGCTGTGCACTCCTGCTCTCCTGCCCCTTTCTCCAGCCTAGCTACTCCAGGGCACATCGTTCCAGGTCAGATTTACAACACTTCTGAATTATTTTTTTTCTTCTTCAAAAAAGTCTAATTCTAAGAGTTGCCCTGCCTGAACTTCAGGGCATCCTTACATCTTAACAAATTACGTATAGAACATTCAATCCAGTGGTAAATTCTTCTAAAAATCTGACCACAATCTATCTCCTAACCTAATTTTTTATACACATTATTTGAAAAATACCAACTTCTCTATGCCAGTATTAAATGATTCTTATTTTCACACAGTGTTGCTACTACAAGCCATCTATTTTATCTGATGCTCAACTTAACTGCAGCCTGCTCTAACTATGCTGAAATGGGCACTAAATGTGGGTGCCATCCTAAAGGAGTTTTAATTTTCCTTTTCCTTTTTACGACTTCTCCCTTGCATATGACCTATGGCTCTAACCTAGATTGCATAATGCTTCTGGACTTGCATTTTCTTCCAATACAGCATTTTATGTCACTGCCACTTACACCCTGGTAATCTGATACCCTCTAGCAGAGCAGGCTGTAATGGACAACGGGTGATGCTAGGATACACACAGGTTTCTATAACTGTGTTTGGGGAAAGGCACAAGTGCATGTGTATAAAATAAAGGTCTTCTAATTGCGGCAGAACAAACAATCCTTGCTATCCACTCCTGACTTCATTTTGTAAAAGAAATGTTTAATATGCACTCACAACTCAATATCCATGTAACATCTCACTAGCGTTTCCACATAACCAATCACTGATGAATGTCTTTTAAAGAGAATAATCAAACAGTAATTTCAGATTTCATTCATAGCCATCATTAAGCATAAGAGACCAAAGAACCACGCCTATAGTCCTTTCCAGTGGTCATGCTGACAATCTCACATCAGGGAGGACAGATAACTTTATTGCATTCTTCTTTATCGGTGTGCTTACTGATGTGTATATACTCACACGTAAAAGTTAGATACATAGATGTTTTTACATATGACTTTTTTAAGAAAAAAGTTCATCAAGTGAACTATGGTGGACTTTTAAACTGTAAGTATTAGAATGAACTTCTATCTCCAGTGGATGAACTATTTCCACAGCATACACTAACAACTAGCCTTGTAAAATTTGGAATTTTTATGCTCTCCACCCAAACAACATTCAGTATGTGTTTTAAGTGTAAGCACTGAAAGCAGATATAACTGCGAGCAAACTATGATTATGTATAAAAAATTTAAAAGACCCAGATGACCACCAAAAGAGGAGTGGATAAAGAAACTGTGGTAAATCTACTCCATGGAACATTACTGCGCCATCAAAAAGAATGAAATCCTACCATCTGCAACCAAATGGTCCCATTATGCTTAGTGAACAAGTCAGTCCCTAAAGGATAAATACCATGTATTCTCTCTGATATAACGCAACCTTCATGCAAAATATGCAATCAATAGCCCTTTCAATACTGTTTGTGCTACATCTCAGGGGTTTTGATATTTTTGTTAATATTTTCTCTCATTCAAAAAAAGTTTTTGTTTCCTTATCAATATCCTCACTGACCCACAGGTCACACAATAGAATTGTTTGCTTCAGGAAGGTCCTTGATTTTTTTTTTCTTCATTTCTTCAACAATACACTGGTGATTCAGTAGCATGCTATTTAACTTCATGTTGTCGTAAATTTTCCATATTTCCTTCTGTTTTTGATTTTATTTTATCACTTTTCATCTAAGGGTATGTATAACAACTGTAGTAGAGACCATCACACCCAGATGTCAAGATACAATGCAGTGTGCATCTCTACTTACAAATCAAACATGTGCTCCCAATGAAACTGTTGAATGTATTCTTACAATAGGATGCTGGACTCTGCCACTGACCATGCCTACAATGTCAGAACACCTTTAAATAGCAAGATGATGGATTTATGATGGATTGTGAAGGACTATACTATTGTGCTGACATGGAGGAAATCAGTGGGGAAGGAGGATCTGGGAAGGAGGAAAGGGAAATCCCGAAGTCTCTGGAACTCCAACATGGAATAATACAATAAGAATAAATTTTAAAAGATGCAAATACTTTGAATTAAAGGAATAATTTTTACTGAGCAATTTTCTCATCTGGTTACACTATACGCAAATAAACTTAATCACACCCTGCTACGCTATTCTGTTAGACATTAACTGGTAAACACTTCACAGTGTTTTCTATGAGTGCTGGGAAGTCATTAATCCCCTTCTGCCCAGATGTAAGATTCCTACTCTGGTTTCTGGTGTTTATCTACAATTCTGCCTAACATACAAAAGCAGATTCCACAACAGCAAAGGTTGAAGCACAAGTACTTGCAAGTAACTGTGACACTAAACTAAATTTAGTTTCCCAGATGTTCAAAAATATATTTGAGTTAGAAAAAATGACAAGCATTAAGATCTTTAAAAAGTTAGTGAGTCATTAACGCACTTTTAATGTAAAAATAATCAAACTTTGCATCATATGCCTTAATGCATGTTTTGTGCATAAAAACATTTTATCAAAATGCTCATTTTCTCAAACAGTTTCAAGTGTTTTCTCCGTATGTATTTTTTTGAGAGAAATAAAAATAACAAAAGATTAACTGGAAGTCCCACTCAATAAACCAAATTGTATCGTTGACAAAATTAAGCCTGTAAGATAAAGCTTTGGAAATGCTTCTTCCCTCAGAGGTAACAGCTCGTAACTCATAGTGCATCACAGACAGAACAAGCAGCAAGTGTCTTAGTCCCTCCTAGAATCAAAACGGCCCTGAACACAGGTGAATTTGGGAAGCTCATCTTTCATTGCTTCAGATTGGCAAGCAATTGTACACCATTCTTGATGATCAGTATCAGAATGAACTCTGACCAGCCCTCCAGGTGCTCCTGCTTTTCTACTGATAACTGAAGAAGCATGGTCAATCCAGTAGGATTAAAGGGAAATTGTGTGGCACACAGAAGGTACAGGTTAGCTGTACTCTAGTCACTGAAGTGGCTAAATCCCAGAAGACAAATTAACTGACAGGGACTGGAAGGCGATGAAAAGAAAGGTTGAGAAAGCATGAATTCCTGTAATTCCTTTTTCCTTTTCTTATATGGATACTCTTCTATTTACATTGTACCAAAGAAAAATAATAAAATACCTATGAAAGAAAGCAATGGACAAAGTATGAGGAGGAGGCTGAGGGGACATCCTATCATTTTGGCATTTTTACTTGACTATCAAAAAATCCTCAGGTGGCTGTGTGCAGTAAGTCCTCGGGAATGCTGGCTGCACTTTCTCCCTGTACCTCAGGAGGGTACACAGTGGTGTGCTATTCAAACACGGGAACATCTATAAAGTTTCATATAACTCACAGTCCTCAAACAGTACACCGTTCACTGACAGCAGTTTATTGTAAGCTACAGTTAACTCATTCTGTTTAGTATCCACAATGATTAAAAACATCTCTCTTAGATGTACACACATGAAATTTCCTAAGGATAGTGACCATCTGACTTCACAATTTCATTTATTTCTGTAATTTATATTCCATAAACTTAAAAAACAAACAGGATAGAGAATGCCTACTAATTGGATAGTATTCTGTAATACTTTTATCCACACAGTTAAAGTTCTTACCACTTTTTAAAGTTTCTATTACTATGCTAAATTATAATGTAATATCTTAACAATATCGTACCATAATGGTAATGTAACGCATCTTTGTGGACATTTGGATGACTTCATTAAGATAAATGGTAAGTAAGTTTAAGGCTAAATCAAATTAATTTCTACGAAGAATTCTGCTGATCTGGGAATAATTTGGAGTTACGCCTTTTTCTGTTTTAAAGAATGAAGAGCAGACAGTTCCTTTCCATAACCTTCTCAAGCATAAATCCTCCATGACTTACCACATCATCAGAAGGAATGCTGTTCGATAAAATATCCACCTGGATGGAGACAGTGTCAACAATACTTTTTCTTCTGGAAAGCCGATCTTCATCTAAAGTAAAAATTGGTTTCCCCTCATTATTCATTGGAAACATTATATTGCTTTTTATTTTTAATCTCTACATCTCACTTCAAAAACTTCAAGAAATAAGGATTTGCCTTTTTTGGCCTCATTACATAAAGCAGTGTTTCAGACTTATTTTTCAGTTTTACTTTGGATTCAAAAATAATTACAAATACTAGTACACATAAAAAGATATGCATACATACATGCACACATAAAAAGGCATATGCATACTTATGGAACATAATGTACTCTGTCAGTGGGTCTATATATTGTGGAAATGATGAAATCAGAGCAACTTGCAGGTCTATCACTTCAAGTATTTATCATTACTTTCTAGTTAAGAACATTTAAGATCCCCTTTGTCTGCTATGTTGAAATATATATTATTGTTAATATGGTTACTATGCTATGTAAATGAACATCACAACTATTTCTCCTACATAAGCTTTAGAAACCACAAATAAGTAAAACTGTATCATCACTCCATGGCTGGCTTATTTCACTTAATATATTGTCCTGTAACTTAATCCATGTTACTGCAAATGACAGAATTAGTTTAATTTTTAAGGCTGAATACCATCCTATGTATGTATATATGTATATGAACATATGAACATATATGCATACATAATACATACATACACATATTGGCATTTAAAAAATCTCTGCTCATCCACTTTGAATATTTTGTTGCTTTTACAGAAACTAGCAGCATGACAACATCAATCATCTCTGTTCACTTGTTTTTAGTTCTAACCAGGTTTACATTTTAAAGTTTGATTTATATGAAAGGAAGAGTGACAGGAAGAGAGACAGAGACAGACACAGAAAGAGTGAGAAAGAGTGGGGAGGGGGGAGAAAGGCAGATACAGATCTTGAACTCACTAGTTCACTCTCCTAATGCCTTCACACTCAAAGCTGGACCAGCAGAAGCTAGGACCCTGGAATTCCATCTAGCTTTCCCACTTGACTGCAGGGAAGCAGTTAACTGAGCCATCATTGGCTCTGCTTCCCAGTGCACCAATCAGAAACTAGATAGGAAGCTAGGGAGGACTTTGTCCCAGGCACTCTGCTATGGGACAAGGGCATTCCAGGCACAGCTTAAGCTGTGTAACACAACACCTGTCCCAGGCTCAGCCTTCAAGGTCTCCTCAGAACTAAAAGAAATAAATGAAGCATGCCTCTCAGAGAAAACTCTGCATTAGATTCCACATTCACTCACAAAGGCTTCCGGCTGCAGAGTCCAACTGAAGACAAACAAAGGTAAGAAAGCAGAAGGATGGACAGAAGAGAGACAACAGAGTGACAACCCCATGGGCACAGAGTACGGTGGACTGGTATTTTTTTTCTTTAAAAAAAGGACTAGACATTTTAAAAGGAAAGAACATAGTAATCACTAGGAGATTCCTCCCACTCCTAACATTTCATTTCTAACCTACATACTATCTGCTTATGGTGGCTGCAGAAAAAAGAGCTCATGGAAGACAACAGCCCTGGTCCCACTGTCAAGTGCTTGCCCTGCTTTTCCTCCTGAGAATCAATTACTTCACTTTTTAAAAAAAGATTTAGTTGAAAGGCGGATTTACAGAGAGAAGGAGAGACAGACATACAGTTCTTCCATCCACTGACTAACTTCCCAGGTGGCTGGAATGGCTACCTATGAGCCTATCTGGAGCCAGGAGTCAGAAACTTCTGGGTCTTCCACGTGGGTGCAAGGTTCCAAGGACTTGGGCCACCTTCGCTGCTTTCCCAGGCAGTAAGCTGGGGGGCTGGATGGAAAGTCAAGTAGCTGGGACACAAGCCACTGCCCATATGGGTTGTTGGCATTTGAAGGTACAGGATGAGCCTGCCGAGCCACAGTGCTGACCCCACCTCATCCTTTTTGTTTTCCCATTCCTCTCTGCTACTCACAATCCCAACAGTTTTTCTGCTTGTTCTTTTCTGGGCACAAGGAAGTAACTTTGGAAGGCAAGAGTTGGAGCTCTGCCTCACTTCCCTCAGCAGTACTTTGCTGTTACTTGTGCATCTATACACAATTTATATAGCTGTACCACAATGGCTAAAGAGCAAAGAAAACAGCCTGAATCCAAGTCTGGCACAGAATTACATTAACTAAATTCCAACATAACCTGAAGTAGTGAGATAAAGAAGGTAAAGATAAAGAAGTTTTAAGAATATTCAGGGCTACTAGACCACCTAGATTCAGTTTAAAAGCTAACCTGGGCAAGTGAAACTAGAGCATCACATGGAACATCACTGTTTCTTTAGCCTCGTTCTTCATTTAAGCATGCAGACTAATGACAAAGTATCCAAATCCTCACGTTATCACAAACACTTTATTCATACACACTGACTACTTTGCAGCTACACAGTCAACCATAAACTGAAATATTCACAATGCTTCTAGTCAATGATAGAGGATTATTACAAAAGAGCATACAATCTTTTTGTTCAGGAGTAGGAGGAACTGAGAAAAAGCAATATATGTTAAAAACAACAACAATAAACAAACAAACAACAAAACTGCCAGAACTTCAGTTTAAAATTAAGCAATAAAGGGTCGGAGTAAAAGCACATAGCAAAAGAGTAAAAGCAAACTACAGCTATAAGGAAAGCAAACAAAAATACAAACTACATTTACAACTCTATGAAACACACAGGGTACTAGCTGTGTTCGCTAGAGGCACGTCTCAGGAAGCTGCCTTCCTGGAAGATAGAGAAGGGATGGGGCAGGCCAAACTGGCAGCCGCATTTACCTTTGCACTTGTGCCTGGGTTTAAGAGGTTTTTTGCCTGAAGGAAAGAGAGCTAAATCCAAATTATAAAAATGAAATACTTTTAGTCTTTTAAAAAATTCCTTTAAATATAAAACTATCAATATTTCTATTGCATTTTATATCCTGAAGAAATTATTGAGGAACATAACCTCTTATATATCAAATTTAAAAGAAAATGTGACAATCCCCGCCCTAATCAGAGGTGCACATAGCCATGTCCCTCGACTATGTAAAAAACATTAAAAATAAAATACAAATGTCTAAAAAAGAAAGAAAATGTGATAACATCTACAAAACATCTTAAGACTTCTGAATAACTGTCATTGTATCAGGATCTGTACTGTAACAATTATTTACAAAGATTGTAGGGCATTTAAAGATTGAGCTGGAAAACTATCCAACTGAAATCAAATAGTTCTCATACATATTAGAAGTATCCTCAGAGGAAGAACTCACTTTCTACCAAACCATGACATGTAATCAATTGAAAATGAGCATTTTAAACAGAAATTCTTTGTTTGTTTTTAAAATAGAAACTGAGAAAAAAAGCACCAAGAAGTTTTGCCTTCAAACACTATAGAATTATTTTAGACAATGGAGAGAAAAGAAGGAAATAGAGAGTTTACAAAAGAAAAAATTCTTAGTTAACCTTACATGGCCAATACTTGCTTCCTTCAAAAACAAAGATTGCTAAGTAATCATAAATTAAATAATTTCCATCAAATTCTATAGGTTAAGTATGATATTAATGAGGAAATACCTTGTAGTAGATTAAACATAATAATAAAGTATAATAATGAAGACTTAAAATTTCATTTACTAATGGTTAAATCATATTTCGATCTTTAGAAATGTAGTAAATATTTTCAAGAATAAAACAAAAAAATTCTTAACCATTTGAAAAAGTGATACCATTTCCTCATTGTTAAACGGATAGTAAAAAGCTACTGACACACAGCCAACAGAAGTCCAGATGGTCTTGCCCTTACCTGTTACTTGTGGTACGTATGGGACTGACAGCCTCTCCACACCGTACCCACTTCCTCCCAACGACTCTGCAATCTTGTTGGTCAGGAAATATAAATTTTTGTCATGCTTCTCTAAAGATTTTGGAAGCCTGTCAGGTTAATTAAAGCAATCATTCAATATTATTTAAATTACTGAGTAAAAACAGGTCATTAAGCAAAACCCTGAATGCTGTAATCAGAATTTAACTAGTAACTGGTAACAGAAATCAGCATCCTTTAGGTAGCTAATATGAGCTCCTTAGAAACCCCTGGCATATAGTCCCACACACAACTAAGGTGCCCAAGGTCTTCTCCCCAGGATTATCCCATGGTGAATTTACCCTTACAATCTGTTCACATGCGAACACAAAAGAAGAAAACAAATACACAGCATGCTTATTAACATCAAACACTACAATCTGTTAAGTGACAGGAAACAATAATCATACAAAGTTTTTGCTTTCATGATGCTACCATTATGTTAGGCCAATACTTTCATATTATACAGAACTTTTGGCATCAAATGTTTAAATAAAAATATGGAAGTTTATTATTTATACAGTTGTTTGCTTTTGACAGCAATAAGAATTGAAGTGTAAAAGCAATTTTCCTTAATATATTCTTTCTCTCACAATTTAAAAAGTACTGCTATTTATTACTGAAATGCTTCAACAGGATACTATGTTCTTTCAAACAAGGGTTTGAGAAGGTTTATAAGAAACATTTTTTAAAAGTTAGAGTTAATGGATAATTCCTAACATTAAGAAAGTAGGATACAGCTTTCTTTTTTTTTTAAAGACAAACCATGTGTTCATGATTTAGTATTTATGAGGTACAAGAACTTCTACAGCAACAGGGGCAGATGGCTGAATTAAATAATGGAAACAAAATAATGATCAATGTAAGACAAGAGAAATTGTTAGAACAATAATTTACTTCTTTATAATCATCACTGAATGGTTTTTGAAGTCATCACATCCTTAAAAATATAAAGATTTAACATACATGCACTTATCTCTGAAAATATGCTCTGGTAAAAAATAAGGGGCTTCCATAGTCCGAGTTTCAATAACCTGAAAAAAAAAACAGCCAGAAACAAAGCAAAAATCAAAAACCCTGCCTTTCAACACCTTGCTGCAACAATCTGGAAACAATTTAAAAAGACACAAAATTTTTCAACATGTATTATTTTGAGATTTAAGCTAGATCTTGAGCCCTGATGCAGTGTTCATTTTTATTTCCAGGTACTATTTAAAATCCCATCATATACACATTTTTTTTCCCCAAAGCACTGCTTTGGAAATCCCTTAACAAGTCAGCACCTTGCACTTCTGACACTCTTCTTGCAGCCTGCACATGAGGACTCAGTGTGTGTGATCTAGCTACTGCACTGCTCTGAGCAGTGTAAACAGGGTAGCCTGTTGTCACAGGAGGCCTCCAACAAATATGCTTTATCCGAATATGCTAAAAACAAGACTGAGCTATACTTTCATGTTGTGGGTGAAGGAATTAATTAGCACTCCTTAGGCTGAGCAGTAACAGGAAATGGGCTTGTGGCTAAAAACACCTAGACTATTTGAACTCAATGGTATCCAATTGTTTGGCTAAAGGACTTGAGGGGAAGAGTATATAAGGAGACATGAAGTAGCAATAAAGAGAGACTTGGGAGAGACTTCTACCATCACTGGTCTCCTGTTGGTGTTTCATCCCCAGACCCTCTCCTTTTTTTTTTAAATAAATATATTTTTTATTAATTACATTGCATTATGTGACAGTTTCACAGGCTCTGGGGATCCCCCAACCCCTCCCCTCCATGGTGGATTCCTCCACCTTGTTGCTGTATTACATTTCAAATTCAGTCAAGATTCTTTCATTGCAAGAGTATACCAAGCATAGAGTCCAGCATCTTATTGTCCAGGTAAATTCAACAGTTTCTTGGGGAGGCCATCTCTGGTCTGAAGGCAGAGCTGGCAGAATGTCATCCCGATCAATTTAAAGCCACAACATAACATCAATGACAATTTACAACATTATGGAATTAACTGACATGGTATTGAGTAACAAATATGTTTAAAAAAATCCAAGTTCTTAACCACATCCTGTGACTACTTCATTTTCATTTCAATTTTAGTTTATACACAGAACCGGCTGCTATACACCTTAAAATGGCTATAGGGTACTATTCAACTGTCTCATGTCTATTTTCATTTTAGTATTTAGCAGTTTAGAGTGTTGAAGCATAAATTTGGGGAACTTGGCAGATTTTAGGATAGTCTAAACTGGGTTATAACTCTAGCAAGGCATATGTCAACAATTGAGGTGCAAAACAGTTTTAAGAGGGGTGTGCAGAGAAACCTTCAATACCTTAGTGAGGAGTAATTAATATTTGTGTCCTACCTAGTAAGGTATGTGTGATGTGTGAGTCCATGCTGACCATTTCCTGTCTGGTTCTAAGCTTTCCTTGTTGTTCTCTACCTATCTATTCTAATGTGTGTGTGTGTGTGTGTTTGGGTGGGGGGGGCTCTGAAGCGACTCTGATGGTCATTGCAAGAGAGGGTGGGGATCCAAAGTTGGAACTAAGTAAGGACCAGAGAAAGCTCCTCTCCCTAGTCCCGAAGGAAGTTTACTGTTCTGTTCCTGTGGACCGCTCAGGGTTCCCGGCTGTTGTTCCGATGACCTTGGATCCTGCGAGGAAGAATTTGGGCTTCTTCCATTCTGTGTGGTAGATCCAAAAGGGGGTGGATGACCTCAGAGTTCTCGGCTTCCAAAGGTACTCCAGTTCCCCGTGCAGACCCTCTCCTTGTCCATGTTACTGGCTCCACTGGCCTAAGCACTTTGCTTCATAAAAACCAGGTTCTCAGTGACAGTTGTGTTTAGAAGTAAACTTGTTCTTTCGACTGAATTAAGAGTTTTATTAGCTGCACGCTCTAACCAACTGAGCTAACCAGCCACCTTGAATTAAGAGCTTTAAAGCTGGAAAAAAAAATCCTTAGTTGAAAGACACAAGACAAAATGTAAAATGCATGTTTTGAAATATGCCCCAAGTAAAATAATAATGTAAAATAACTATAAGACAGTACAGTTTAATGACTCAGGAATTTTAGAGATATAATCATGGAAGATATTACAGAAGAGAACCATGTCTTCTACTCAGCTACTACAGTTACAAACATGCTAATGTGCAGTTGGGGGTACAAGGCTGGGTGGCAGGGATTTACTTTTAACAACAGTAGTGTTAAAAGGTTATTAGGGATAAATAGTAAATTAGTGTCTAGAGGTGAGACTAGTTAAACATATAATAGTAGTAGGAAAGTGCTAAGTGGAGATAAGGGAGTTTCTTAACTGTTAGCATAAACGCTATATTTGCCTTCTGTAATTGTTGCTTGGCTTTGCTGCATACAGAACAGGACTGACACCATGATAGGCCTAAGGTCACTTCACTAAGTCTCACTTCACTTCCAAGTTCCATTTTCCCCGAAGTGATGGAGTGGGCAGGGGGGAACGACCTTGGAGATGGGCCAATCAGGGGCATCCACATGTCCGCAAGTGGAATGTGTTCTCCACTGGTGCGGGTTGCATGGGAATGTGGCCTACACCGGTACGAGCTACACATGACCAAGATAAGAACTGCTTGCTGGAGACGTGTTGTACATGACTAGGAGGGAATAAAAACAGTTTGCAAGAGACAAGTGGGGTGCTTGTCAAGACTCCATTGCGATGGATGAGACATGGACCCTAGCTCGAGCTAGCAACAAAGTTTCTTTGCTTTTGCATTGTTGCATGTGGAACCGTCTTTCCCTGCTTTGGGGATCTTTGGACCTAACACTAACAAAATGAACAGCAAAGGAAATGCAGGCTACAAATACTAACTGCATTTCCACTGTAATTTCAATTTAATCACTGCACATTTTTTTTAATTATGAAAGGCAGATTTACAGAGCACAGGAGAGACAGACAGTAATTCCATTTCTAAAGGGCTGCAATGGTCAGAGCTGAGCCGAACCAAAGCCAGGAGCCAGGAGCCTCTTCCAGGTCTCCCACATCAGTGCAGAACTATAAAGACTTGAGCCATTCTGTTGCCTTCTCAGGTTATAAATAGACAGATGGACTGGAAGCCAAATAGCCAAACTAGAGCCCATTTGGGATGCCGGCACTGCAAGGTGAATGATTAGCCTTTTGAGCCCCCATGCTGGCCCCACTCATGGTGTATTTTATAGATTATCTCAATGATGATAGGTAATCATAAAAATGAAAAAGCAATCATCACAGAACGTAAATCAATCATTTTCAGACAAAACCCAAGTTTACAAACTGTTGTGAATATATTACCTTGCTAACATGCTGGCAAAATGCAGGGACAGCTATCATCTGACTCACGAAGTTGAGATACGCTGCAACCAGGGCCATGATTCCGCAGCGATGGAACATTGGCAAATTATCCTCATTGATGATTGCACTGTCCTTGAGTAAGAAACAGATCCATTAGATCACAATCTGAAGTGTCACTGACATTTTCTCTATGATTATACTGGAAAATGCAGGCAATCTGGATTGCAAATAAAAAGGTCACCAAGTTCCTTCTTTCAGAGTTATTTTTCTTTGAAACGCAGAGTTACAGAGAGGGACAGAGAAGGAGAGACGGAGCAACCAAGTGGTTGTGATGGCTGGAGTTGGTCTGATCCAAAGCCAGGGCTTGGAGCTTCTTCTGGATCTCCCATGTGGACGTAGGGGCCCTCAAATTTCAGCCATACTTCATGGCTTTCCCAGGCCATAAGTTATGATCTGCATCAGGAGAGGAGCAGCAGGGACATGAACCAGCACCCAGGGATGCTGGGGTCATAGGTTTGAGATCTAGCTGGCCACCCCACAGCACCAGCTTCATTAAGTTATGTACATATTTATTTTTTTCATTCTGAAAGAATAAAATGCCCACTCTTCAGAGATTTAAATCCCTAACCTGTGTATTCCTTAAGAAAGCCTTTTCTGTTCTAACAATTCCACTGTATACTCTCCTATGTTATATGACACACAACTCCAATCTAGAAACATTGTGTATGTGTGTATGTGTACAATTAACATTTAATCTATCTTCCCCTCCAGACAGGCAGTATGGGTGCAAAGACTATGTTTTTCGTCTCAGTATCCCTGTGGCCCTGAACGCAGTTAATGTTTCATCTGTTAAAAAAAAATCAAATGAATGTGATCATAGTTTTCGGCAGTTTAGATCTGTAAGTAGACACTTTGCAGTTGAGGCCTTTAGGGAAGGTGTCTGTTTCACTGAAAAAGAAAAGAACGTACTTTTCAATGGCAGGGAAGAAAAGCACACCTGTAAAGCAATGGCCAGTCGGATGAGATCAATAACCACTTCTTCATTGGCCAGTTCGATCGTTATGAGAGCAAGAGAAGTATAAAGCAGCTCATAGTTTTTCTGAACATTGTCTTCCTCTTTACAGCCCAAATAGATGTGCCGGTACAGCTGCTGACCGTTCTGCACAAAAAGATAGTTTTGTTTAAAATGTAGTAAAGAAAATTGTCAAGTAATTTAACTTCTATAAAACAGCTCTCATTTCATAACATAACGAGTGACAATTAGATGATCAAATTGTTACTGTGAATAAATATGCTAATATCAAATCAAAACCTTAAAACCAGCAACTAAGAAATAGTTCTGGGTTAAGTAATTTTGTTTTTAGGAATAATTTGGAAACAAAATAAATTACGGACCAATTTGAGAAAATACTGAAATGGATAGCAAAACTCTGGGAGGCACTTTTGCAATTCATCCTGGAAATGATACAGAATATTCTGCTGAGGGAAAATGGACCAAGGCTCTTGTCTTGCGGAAAACAATTACGCTGCGGTCAGATGCTATGTAAAGACAGCTTCGCCAGGCTTTACTATACCATATACTATACTATAAATGAGGAATTCCAAAAGACATGTCTTAAGTTTATTTATGAGAAACGGGGTATAGAAACTCTCCAGGCACTGTATGGAAGTTACCACTCACCAGAGAATGATGTTAACATTTCAGCTTCAATGTATAATATGCATACATATGTATCAAAGGATATAATAATCACTCCGAGAGCATTTTTGGTCTCAAGAACAAAGTGCCAAGTCACAGTTAAGAGAAATAATAGTAATTTCTATTTCCAGTCCCCATGTAGCAATGAACTCTGCTTGACTCATTGGTTCTCATCCCGATCTATAATTTCCAAACACTGGGAAGTAGAGTGGCTGCCATGCCCCTCCCTTTTCTATCCTTCATGCTCCTCCCTGCGCCCACCCCTGCCACCTTGATTTTACTGGTCAGTGGTCAAGCATCAGTAGTTTTAAAGCACCAAGCTTCTAATGTTCAGCCAGAGTTAAGAATACACTCAAGGGAATGTGGCAGGGGGAAGACGGGCTGCTCCAACACTCCAGGTTTGTTCCCGGAGTGTTCTGGCAGGATTTTTTGAGCATTTTCAGGGAGTGAACTGAGCAAGAACAGCAGAAGGCCCCTGTAGAGCCAGCCCTCCTATAACCAGCATACATGCCACTACGCTTTCCATTTAACTGTGACACTGCCTGACTGCATCACAGGGCTGAGAATTGTAGCGCAGCATAAGCATGCCTTTTTTGGTTATAGATGTGAAGTTGTATTTTGCTCCCATATTCTTGTCTCTGAAGCAGATATTTAGTTCTGCACTATTTTGAACTCAGAGTTTGCTTTTCTCTGAAATGGCTCTATACTTGCAAAGAAAATACAGTTCTTGTGTACCAGGACTTCTCAAACCCTTAGAATACTCTTGAATCCCAATGTTTCTAAACACCATCAACAAACATTAAAGCAGTTCTCACATACTTACAAGTTTAGTTTTCAGGTTCCACATATAATGGAAGTGTATTTGAAAAAAATCACCACTATAAACCCATCATATTAAACACAACCAAACAATAGGTACTATAACCATGTTGTGTGCATAGGTATAGACTTTTATTTTTAGTTTTATCTTTATTGGAAAGTCAGACATACAGAGTGAAGGAGAAAGACACAGAGGAAGAAGTTCTGTCTGTGACTCACTCCCCAAGTGGCAACAACAGCTAGAGCTGAGCCAATCCAAAGCCAGGAGCCTGGAGCAGGTCTCCCACGTGGGTGCAGTGTCAAGGCTTTGGGCCATCCTCGACTGCTTTCTCAGGCCACAAGCAGGGAGCTGGATGCGAAGTGGGGCTGCCGGGATCAGAACCAATGCCTGTATGGGATTCCAGTGCGTGCAACGTGAGGACTTTTAGTTGCTAGGCCACCACACCGGGCCCAGGTGTAAAGACTTTTTAAAGTAGTTCAGTATTATCTAATGAATTTGAAGAATCTACAACCTTTTATGCAACAACTTCTCTTTGTAACCCTTTCAGAATTAAGAACTAAATACAGCATAATACACACATGAGCTTATTTACTTATAACATGGAATATATTTTATTTATTCTATGAAATACTACGAAAGGTACAAAATAGATTTTACCAAGATAGAGCTGAATAATTATAATAATTATAATAATAGGTTTCTTTCATTCAGATTGCAAGAAGTGGCCAAACAGAGTATGTAAATTATATACTTAAAATGCAACACACATGGGACAGAAGAGTCCCTACCAGCTAAGCTGCTGGACAGGCCATCCTTGGGTGGCCCAGCTGTCACATCTAAGGGCCAGGGTTTGCCCCCAGCTCAGGTCCTGACTCCACTGCTTCCTATCACTCCAGAGCCGGGGAGGCAGCAGCTCCAGCTGAGAATACTGAGCTGTCAGGGCTGCCTGTTCCCAATGACTGTTTGGGTCAAATGGACTCATTTCTAGATGCCTGAAGATGGTTCAAAGCTCTGCAGAAATTAAATTATCATCATGAAAATTTAGTTAGATAATACTTAAGGGAACAGATCCTGCCTAACTCTTCTTTGTATTCCAAATATAGACAGAACAGTGCCTAATATACAGTTCATATGCATAAGAGAAATTTATTCAATGGTGACAGGCTATTTTCAAATACTTAAAGCTGTCTATGAAAGAGCCCCTGGGAAGTTAAATCAGTATGTGTGTTTTAGATGGGAGAAGATTGCAGAGTAAAAATTACAGAGGCTTAATGGTGGAAAGAGAACTCTGTTATCTAATACAGCAGCAAAACAATCCAGTTTTGAAACCTAGACAGCAGGAGACACCACCGGGAAAGCCACGGGCAACAAAGCGGAGGCAGCTTGAAGTCCTTCAACTCCAAAATTCTAAGCTTCATTTTAGAAAACAACAGATCCATCTAAAAGCACCTGAAATTCCTATCATACACTTGATTTTTACAGAATGATCTTACCTTTTTCATGAAATTTGCATCTTGTCTACAGATTTTTTCTCTTTTTATTTTTAAATCAGCTACATCTGGTATGATCCTAGAAACAATCAATACAGCATTCTGAGTGAATAGCACTTATATTTTACATAGAAAACTTTTTGTAATTAGGAAATTTGAACCATTTAATAGTCATTTTAAGTAGCACATAAACTATACATATATGCAATGATACTACCGAATTATCCAAAGTAATTAAGATGAATCAAATGAAACGATCTTGTCTCCTAACACCATCCTAAATTTAAGGCAAAAGCAATTAGTGACTACTAGTAGATAAGATCTTTGTAAATTAATCACCCTCCATGCATTTCCAATCATATATATTAATCATTAAATACAACTGATAATAAAATCTGAACATTTTTAACGTTAAAAACCAGTATTTGAATGCATGCCGTGCTCAATTCAGCCCTTTCCAAGATGGCACCTGATCCCTCGGAGCTTGGCCCTGTTGTCATGGCGATCCATGAGGTTGTGCATGACTTCCAGCACTAACTGTCTCAGCTCGTAGTCTTCCATGAGAGAAGGAGACAACAAAGGATCCAGAAAGGGCCCTGGGAGTGCAGTGACAACTGTCTTGGCTTTGTATCCAGAAGTTACCTGAATATAGCAAGGAAAACAAATAAAAAGCTTTTACTACCAATTCTTTGGTGAGAGTACTATGTTATTTTTTAAGAACTGAAAATCTAGGGCAATAGCAAATATGGATATAAGTCTGAAAAAAATACAAAGAAAGCAGGTAAAGTTCAGGCGGCTTTTTGCTAAATTTATAAAAAAAGTTCTTCCTAATGAGAATAAAATTACTACCAGGACAGTAATCAAGTGCTAGGCACAGTTCAGCACCAGCTTTGCACTGATTTCACCCAGAGCACATCCACACACACTAGAGTATTCCCATTTGATGTAACGAAACTGAGGCTCACAGAGGTTAATATATGAACAGGCAGGTAGCGAGCATGAGGAGGTGGAGAGCAGTAAAGTAAGTCCTTCAAATTTTAAATTTAAACATGCATATTATTCTTTTAGTTTAAATTACACTGTTGATGAACAGAAACACATTTTCATTTTGGAAAGCTATAATTCATGAGTTATTTTGTTATACATTACTTTCTAAACTTAAAGCTTTTAACAAGAAAATCTTTAAATATTATTAAACATTTTAATTATATCACACATACATTTTTTTAGCTGGCTATCTGGTATAATCTAGTCACTTAGAAGATATATTTAACACAAATACAAATTAAGAACAAATGAAATTCCAAATGGATAAGTTTCACATATCCATAAGATTACATGGAATATTTAATGTTTATATTATAAATATTTATAAATATTTAATATTTATATTTTAGGCACTTAATATAGGATAAAGTTATTTTTTAAATTAGTAGGGAAATTGGTGGAACAATTAGTGATCCACCTGGAAAATGAAAAGTGTATTAATATTTCTAAAACTACATACAAATAATGCAAAATTCTGAGTGTGTCAAAATTAAAAAAATTTAAGACAATTTATATTAATATGCTTATATCAGAGTTGGCAATAAGTTAGTAAATAAACAGAGAAGTGACAAACAGGAAGGATTCATAACTTCCTCTATATTCAAATTTAAAACCTCTGCATTACAAGCACTAAAAACAGAATTAAAAAGGAAACCACAGAAGTATGTTTGTACTTATCTTTAAGTATGAAATAATTCATTAAAAATTGTATTTTATTTGCCATTTGGGTTTGTTCCTTTGTGAAGTGTTTGCCCATTTCCCGTGCCCATTTCTTGAGTGGCTTGTTTGTTTTGACATTTTGGTTGTTTTGTAGCTCTTTGTATATTCTGGAGATCAGCCCTCTATCACCTATGTCATGTGCGAAGATCTTCTCCCATTCTGTGGGTTGCCTTTTTACTTTGTTGATTGTTTCTCTAGCTGTCCAGAAGCTTCTTAGTTTGATGAGGTCCCAATTGTTTATTTTGGTCTCGATTTCTACTGCTTTTGGAGTCTTTTTTAGGAAGTGAGGGCCTGCCCCTAAGTGTTGCAGTGTGTTTCCAACATTTTCTTCCAAAAGTCTGAAGGTTTCTGGATGTAGGTTTAGATCTGTTATCCATTTAGATCTGATCTTAGTGTATGGTGAGAGATGTGGATCTATCTTTTGTTTCTGCAGGCTATCAACCAGTTGTCCCAACAGCATTTATTGAACAGACCTTCCCATTTGCCTGGATTGTCGTTTGTCTTTTTGTCAAAGATTATTTGGCAACCCACAGAATGGGAGAAGATCTTCGCGCACGACATAGGTGATAGAGGGCTGATCTCCAGAATATACAAAGAGCTATAAAACAACCAAAATGTCAAAACAAACAAGCCACTCAAGAAATGGGCACGGGAAATGGGCAAACACTTCACAAAGGAACAAACCCAAATGGCAAATAAACATATGAAAAAATGCTCAAGTTCCCCGGCAATAAGGGAAATCCAAATTAAAACATCAATGAGGTACCACCTAACGCCAGTAAGACTGGCCCACATGAATAAAAGCACCAACAACACTTGTTGGCGAGGTTGCAGGAAAAAGGGAACCCTACTCCACTGCTGGTGGGGCTGCAGGCTGGTACAGCCTCTATGGAAATCAGTATGGAGAATATTCAAACAACTCAAAATCAACATACCGTATGATCCAGCAATAGCACTCCTAGGAATATATCCAGAACACTTGTTTTATGAGAAACCAACATGCACTCCTATGTTCATAGCAGCACAATCAGTAATTGTAAAAACATGGAAGCAACCAAAATGCCCATCAGCAGAGGATTGGATAAGAAAGCTATGGTTCATCTACTCCATGGAATACTACTCAGCTATTAAAAAAACAAAATGCAGTTCTTTGTGGCCAAATGGGCCAAACTGGAAACCATCATGCTAAGGGAAATGAGCCAATCCCAAAAGGTTAAATACCACATGTTTGCCTTAATTTAAGATGATATGATGTTATGTATAACATGTTATGAATGTTATATGTTGTGTATAAACTAAAATTGAAATGTAAGTGAGGTGGTCACAGAAGGTGGCTAGGAACTCGCATTTACTTTTACCATATTGGTTACTCATTACTATGTCAATTAATTCCATAATGATGTAAATTTTTGCTGATGGTATGTTGGAGCTTTCGATTGACTGGGATGATACTCTGCTGGCTCTGTCTTCAGACCAGAGAGGGTATATCTAAGAAGCCGCTGAACTGACTGGACAATAAGATGCTGGACTCTATGTTTGGTATACGCTTGCAATGGGGGAATCTCAACTGAACTTGAGCTGTGGTTATGCAACAAGGTGGAGGAATCCACCATGGTGGGAGGGTTTGGGGAGGGGTGGGGAGAATCCCAGTACCTATGAAACTGTGTCACATAATACAATGTAATTAATGAATTAAAAATAATAAATAATAAAAAAAAAGAAAAAAAATTGGATTTTATACGTCTTAATATCTTTCCAGAATAAACCCTAAAGAAACTGACTGGAAAAGCCGCGAGAGCCCCAGCTGTAGGCAACAGCCTTGTACCTAAGCTGCATTATACCTAGGCCAGTATTGAACTGCTGGAAGAAAAGCGGCCAATAACTGCCTGGCATTCTAGGTCTGGTAAACACAATCCTGTATTAACTCTACCAGAGTGCCAGCACATTTACCAATTCTATTTTTATTATCAGATCTCCCAGAAGGTCTGCATGATGGCTTGCAGCACCCACCAATGCACACAACAGCCACAGCTGGGGACAGGCTGGATCAGCAAGGCTGCAGTACTTGCCGGCACCCGCGAAAATGAGCTGGAGGTCTCTAGGGCAGGGGATTGGCTGAACTTGATCCTGCAGCATCTGGCAGACATAAAAGCAAGGTCTAAGGACCTCCCAGTTGGGGTTTCCCAAGAGGGTCTCCAACTAGACCACTGTGCTCAATCCCTGACCTCAGGGAAAATCACACAGACATGTGGCCAGATCCCTGATCAAATGCTGCAGTACTGGGGCACCTCAGTTGGTGATCCGCATACAACAATACAGAGCTTACATAAATGAACACGAAATACAAGAGCCAGCTCATCTAGTCCAAAAGATCTGGAGTACTTCCTGAAAAGATGGGAAGAAGGCTAGGCCAGGCTCTATAACAAGCACTTAGGTCTATGGGTATACTGAGGTAGACAAGGACAGTCAACAGGTCTTAGAAACAATCTCTCACCTGTGGTGTATTGAAATTGACAACTTCTGAGAACAACAAAGCTCATTCAAGTAACACCCTCAGAACATTCTTTCCCACACTGGGGCCTCAAATAACCACTTCTGTGCCCAGGGACTGATGTAATATGACAGTAAGCAATGGAGAGCACTCTCTCCTCCCAACTCAGGGACACAGGAGGAAAAAATGGAAACGTGTCTCACCTACTCCCTTGCCTGATCCTCCTCAACCTAACTGGATTCGGAGGTCCACATGAGTCCATAAACCCTTCACCTTTGTAATCAATATTATAAATTTAAAAATATAGAAAAAGAAAAGAAAAAGAAGGGACACAATGAGCCCTACTTGACTCCTGGCCTTATTTCTGGAGGAACTGAATCAAAATAAAATAATCAGCCCTTCTCATTTTGGCTGATTTTCCTTTCAACTACTGGGTTGTTGTGCTGGCACACTGGTATAGTTAACACAGGGTTGTATTTACCAGGCCTAGAATGCCAAGTCAATCCCAATATAACATACTAGATTTCCATCTGTATAAATCATCTTCCCAGTAAGGAACCGCTCTTTGGTCAGGGTGAGAAGGAAAGAGCCCACTATGCAGAAAGAACTCCAGCTCTAGGGCCGCAATCTATGCTTTCCATCAGTGGCCAACGTGCACTTCCTCACAGCTGCTCAGCCCAGGCGTCTCATCAGCGCAACCACAACAGTTCCTGCACTTCCATGATTATGAAGGGAGCAAGGAGGAGCAGGCAGAGGACAATAAAAAAAAAAAGCACGATATTTAACTGCAGAAACAACTAACCATAAACAGTATTTAGTAAATAAAAAAGAAGCTGACAATGGAAGTTATCCCTTTAACATTTTCAGTAACTTAGTGTTCTCAATGTGTCTTAAATGCCTTACCATGAGTAAAGATCTCAGCAACATTATCTGGATTCGTCTTGTTCCCAAATCCCTAAAGTATAAAAACCAGGTATTATAAATATTTTATTGTATTTTTTACTTTAAAAATCATTATTTTTTGGCTATTATTTTAAGGATAACTGAAGTCATGCCATACTTTAATGGTAAAGTAAATTTCATATAAATTAAAATTGGTTTTACATATTCACATAAATAAATCAAGTACAAACAGATATTGATTCTAAAATAACAAAATGCATACCTTATACATACGACATGAAAATGAGAAATCAATATACAAGTGAAAACCCAAATTAAAAGGCATTATCTGTGAGAGAAAATATTACTACAAAGCAGATGAATATTAAAAATAAAAATATTAAAAACAATTAGTGAATGGAAAATTAAATAAGATACTACCATTTCCTTATCAAATTAGAAAAAAAAAATCTTACAAACTAAAGCTTTAGTGTTGTATGAAACCAAATCAGATCTATAAAATAGGGGGACCAGAATAGGTGATTTTTAAAATCACTTTTAGATCTAGGATATGCTAATATTTCTGATAAACCAACAGTAATTTTTTACAAACATGAAATTTTATTTTAAATATGTATGAACATACACAATGCTCACGTTATATAAAGTTTCCATTTAGTAAGATAAAAAAATTGAACATTTAATAAAGTAAAACTTATTTTAAAGGCATGCAAATGTTGCTTCAATTTTTAATAACACTGTTTTTCACAGAAATTTTATTATTAATGATTAAAAAAGAAAAGACAATGTGGGGTGGGTGTTGTGGTACAAAGGTTTAAGCTGCTGCTTGCAAGGAGTGATGGTTGGTATCCCAGACACTCTGATTCCAATACAGCTTTCTGCTATTGTGCCTGGGAAAGCAACAGAAGGTAGTTCAAGTGCTTGCAGCGTTGTCAGCCAAGTAGGAGACTCAGATGGAGCTTCTGGTTATTGGCTTCCACCTGGCTCAGCCATGTGGGGAGTGAGCCAATAAATGCAAGATTTCTCCCTGTCTCCTGCTTCGTCACTCTGCTTCTCAAATTAAAAAAACAAAATGATAACAGTAGAATACATAAATCTTAACAAAACCACAAAGCTTTTCTAGACTTTTTCTAGATTTCTTTCAGTAAAATTTAATCTAAGATTAGCTTCATATTTAATCTGAGGACATACCCTAGTTGACTGATGTCCAACGTGTGGGTGGATGTTCCAAAAACAGGTACTTTACCCATAATGAACATCATGATTTCTGACCTCTGATAATCTGGCAGGTTACTTCCAAAAAATCCTGTAAAGTATTCAGACATATTTTGCAAACTGAAAAGGTTTATTTTTCCATACAACATAAAATTATATTTTTAGAGTAAGACTTCAGTATGTGTTAAAACAATTACTACCCCAAACCATTTCTTCATGTGCAATATGCAAAATATGTATTTAATATGTAGATAAAATAGTAAATGAGTCACAGAAGCCTTGCTTTAGTTAACAGTGGCAAGCAATTATCAAGTTGAATCGACTAGAGTTTAAGAAAAAGATAAAAGCTAAAACTAGCTCAAACATAGAGATTTGTTGTGGTATTTAAGTCAGGAATGAGGGCGTTCCACAGTCAACAACCACGGTGCCAGGTGGGCTCCTTTCCAGGGTTTCCCAATGTCAGCTGGATGAGGACAGTCAACACAGAATTGAGACAGTAAAAAACGCATAGTTTAACTGTTTCCCATTTTTGCCATACATTCTTGGGTCCTGAGGATATTTTCAAGGTATCTAATGAAGCTTTTGATGCTTTACATGTTAGACTTACAAATTAGAGTGGTCATTGATTTGCACTATAAATGTTCTTCGTTCTTTGAAAGAATACATATGAAATCCTGGTTATTCTTATTTCTTTCTTAAAATTCAACATAATCATTACAGGAATTCTTCATACTTTTACCATTTCTCCAATACTGTTTGCTTTTTCAGTTTAACTTTTCAATGCCCACTATCAATCTATTTACACAAACTCAAACTGCTTTTTCAACATTCTGCCTGGACTTAAAAGCAAAAGCAATTTCCCAAATAAGACTCTGGCAATCAAAAATCTCATTATCTTTACATCACTCCTCTAAGTAAAGCATATTATTCTAACAGAATACTTAAGAAGCACATAGTTATAAAACATGAAACCATTTTGTATTTGGATTCGCAACACAATCTTATGTGTTTGCCTTTAATTTCTTCCCAAAAATGAGACTTAAAAGTTACTAACAGAAATTATGGAACTAATAGTAAGGCCTGAGGTACTAGTCATTTATTTCCAAAGCTTTTGCTGTTACCATGTAATCTTTACTCTACAAAACTCCTTTTATCTTCCCAAGCACCCAATTAGATATGTTTTTAACCATAGCAGAAAACTGGGTATGGCTTTTCTGTTCCCCAGAAGTCAGTCACCAGCACAAGACCATCAAGTGGCACACACCTGTGAGTACCACGGCCCCCGCCACGTATCGTGTTGCTAACAGCTTACTTACAAGCCCCATCATGCCTCTCTGTGTTACCCACTTGTATTCTTAATGCAGTCACTCTTTGTGCTTTTCAAAGGTGTGGAACAATATGCTCTAACCCAGGAGTTCCCAAAGACTGCTGCCAATTAGAATCACCTGTGAAGCTTTGAAAATGCTGATGCTTAGGTTGTATACCGGGCATCAGTTTTTAAGATGGAGAGAACTCCAAGGCACAGCCAATTTGAAGAGTCAATGCTCTGGGGAAAAATTTATTTTTCTCTCTCAAACACGCAGTCAACTGAGCTCAGCATATCATATACTGTAGATAAAGTAAGACTACTAAAGAGCTGAAAACAGTCACAAAAATGGAAGAAATGCAATTCATGCTTGATAATTGTTTAACAAAATTCAGCAGGAGTTTGCAACACTGTCAGCTGTCAGGATGCAGTCCAGGAAAGCATCTCATTCTACACACATAAAGGGTAATAGGCTTGATTGTTTTAAAAGGAAGGAGGACTTCGTCAGCAGCCTCATAATTTAAGGAGAAAAGCAGCCCTGCTCATGGCCCGCTCACAGCAGTAACCGCATCAGGCTGCTAATGATCACAGCACTGAGAAATTCGAAAATTGAATATTAAGAAAAATCAGTTTACATACAAAGGTAGAAAACAACTCGCCTGCTCACAATAAAACACTGAGCACCAACTGGTAACTGTGGAGGAAGGACTCTACTTTAAAACCAACATTTTGTAGTCATCATGGTACTATTCAGGCAAGAACTGGATCATGTGCCAAATCCAAGGGGAAGGTTGGATGAAACGCAGAAAGCGTACTTATGGCTTGCAATGGACAAACCGAAACCACACAGTGAAGAAACAGGACAATACCTTGACTGATCAAAATTAACTTCACCAAAGAGAGGCTCATGTTTGCCATCCACCTCCGTGCTGCTCTGAAAAGAACCCACTGCAAATGCAGCATCCCATCCGAGCCAAGACTGCTCGCCCTTTAGCTAATTATGAGAAACTTGAGACAAACCTTAATAAGCAACTTTCAAATTTTTTTAAACTAAAATTTTATTTACTTATATTGGAAAGGCAGATATACAGAAAGAAGGGGATACATAGAGAAAGATCTTTCATTCACCGGCTCATTCCCAAAGTGTGACCACAACAGCTTGAGCTGAGCTGATCGGAAGCCAGGTCTCCCATATTCGCACAGGTTCCCAAGGTTTTAGGTCATCATCTACTGCCTTCCCAGGACACAAGCAGGGAGCTGAGCTGGATGGGAAGTGGAACCGCTGGGATATGAACTGGGACCCATATGGGATCCTGGCAAATGCAACGCAAGGTTTTAGCCACTAGGCTACTGCACTGGGCCCCATTTTTCTTTTTTAAGGAGTTTTGTAGCTAGCATTGTAATAAACTCATGGTTAAGCTATTGCTTGCGATGTAGCATACCATATGAGCACATATCTATGTCCTGACTGCTTCAGTTCAGATCTAGCTCTCTAACAATGTGTTTGGAAAAGCAGTGGAGGATGGCCCAAGTCCTTGGGCCTCTGCAATCACATGAGAGCCCTGGAAGAAGCTCCTGGCTCTTGGCTTGGTTTGGCCCAGTCCTAGCAGCAGTGTCCATTTGGGAAGTGAACCAGTAAACAGAAGATATATCTTCTGGATCTCTCCCCCATCTCTGTCTTTCAAACAAACAAGCAAATAAATAACCACATCTTAAAGAGACTTTCCTCTTAAGAGTGTCCAGCCACATGAAAAAACCATTCCAGACTAGCGGAACTAAAGAAATATTACAACTAAATGCAATATGTGACCCTTTACTAGATTTTAAACGCAAGAAGGAAAGTAGTACAAAAGCTAATATTGGGCCAAGTTACAAAACTAAAATACAGAAAGTTAAATTTATTGGTATTGGGGCCCTGTGGCGTGGCCTAGCGGCTAAAGTCCTCGCCTTGAACACACTGGGATCCCGTATGGGTGCCAGTTCTAATCCCGGCAGCTCCACTTCCCATCCAGCTCCTTGCTGTGGCCTGGGAAAGCAGTTGAGGACGGCCCAAAGCCTTGGGACCATGTACCCCTGTGGGAGACCTGGAAGAATTTCCTGGCTCCTGGCTTTAGACTGGCTCAGCTCTGCCCATTGTGGGCTGCTTGGGGAGTGAATCATCGGATGGAGATCTTCCTCTCTGTCTCTCCTCCTCTGTCTATATCTGACTTTCCAATAAAAAAAAAAATAAATAAATCTTAAAATAAATCTATTGGTATTGGTAACTTTATTCTTGTTATATAAGGACCACAATGTATCCAACTTACTCTCTCCAGTGGTTCAGAAAAAACACTGTGTTTATGTGTTTATTTATATATATATTTATACACATACACACATTTGATGAGAGCCAGAGAGAAAAAAACAGGAAGCAGGAAATGAGAGAGTATTAAGGACAAGGAGAAAGAAGATGGAGCTGGAGTTGGAGAACCACAAAGAGCAAATGAAAAGTGAATGGCACTGATATTCTCAATAAATGTATGGGGAAGGGTATTGCAGTATTTGCGCAATTCTCATGCAGGCTTACTTTGCAACCACAAAGCTTAGCCCTAAGCACACGACTCCCTTGGTAACTGTATTCTAACAGTCATGTCTCACCTATGAGACAGCTTTATTCATCATGATTTCCACAACAGTTTTGGAAAGTGAAATATACTCACCTATTGTTTGGATGATGGCATTCTGCACAACCTTCTCATCATTGTCTTTGGAGCTTGTGTTTAAGCTGGCACTACTTACAGATACCCCCTGTAAATCATTTGCTTCAAATTCAACACTGAGGCGTAGATGCTTCAATAGAGTATTGAAGACTTCTAGCACTGTTGGCCCTGTAAAGGATTACTTCCATGAGCAGAATCAAAATCAAGTCTCATATTTCTCATCAGTTTCTGATTATTTTACAAGCAGTGAAATATACAGTAATTTATGAACTCATCAGTTCATTAAGATGAAAAAACAAAGGAAAAAATATCTAAATAACAATGCATTCCATTATAACAAGTAACATCTACAGGAAATTTGTGAGAAACTCCCTGGTTTAATCTCTGCTACAACACAAGCAAAATGGGTAATAATATATAAAGGTTACCAGAAACTTCCTATCTATCTAATCTTTTTTACTCAAAATAATATGGACTGAGACAATAATTTGACTGTTAGATCAGAACCAATAAAATCAGAACAACAGAGGCTCACTGATCCACAGACTTATTTTGTATTTCTGAGATGGAAGATGTTGCTGCTTCAGGAGACAGATCAGAATCTAGTCAAATTATCAGACTGAACTATGCTGAAATTGCTCGCTCCTTTCTGTTCAAAATTCTACAAAGGTGATCCAATAACTGCCTCTCTCATGCAATATTTAATCCAGAAGATTTTATTTCTATCTCTTACTCTCCACTACAGATCCCTTAGGACAGCTGCAGTTTCAAGTGCTTCTTCGAGCATACAAACCGAGCACACAGCACCTAACATACCAAGCACATCAGTAACCGCAGTGCTTCAGGGAATGTTCCATGTCATACTCACCAAGAAATCCACCATCAAAAAGGCAACTAACAGTTTATCAATAAATTGTACAATTTCATTAATCAAATAGTTGCATATAAATAACTTAATTCATCTACAAGTGGTCAGTTTCAAGATAAATTAAGAAGCTCACATGTAACATACTTATTTGACAATGAAAGAAGGTTAAAATGTTTCACTAGCTATTTTATTTCCACATTAATTTTGGATCTTAATGGAAATGCTTCTGATTTATCTCCATTCAATATGATGCCAGCAATGTGTTTGTCATATATTACCTTGATGGTGTAAAGGAATGCTTTATTTACACACAATTTGCTTAAAATTTTTATCATGAAAAAGATCTGTGTTTTATCAAATGTTTTCTCTGCATCTACAGAGAAAAGTATATGGGTTTGATTCTTCAATTCGTTACTTTATAAATTACATTTATTAATTTGCATGTATTGAATCATTCCCACATCCCTGGGAAAACTCTCTTGGTTCAGCTGAATAATTTTTCTTATGTGTTCTTGAATTTGATTAGTTAGTATTCTGCTGAGTTTGGTAAACTGCAGAGTATGAAATTAATACAGAAAAATCCACATATAAACAATACCATGCCTGAAAAATAACGTGTTAGATCAGTCCCATTTACACCAGCAACAAAAATCAAAATTTCTTGGAATAAATTCAACCAAGCAGGTGAAAGAACATCACAATGAAAAAGAAAAAAGCATTAAATAACTAAAAGACAGGAAAAAATGTGAGAATCTTCCATGCTTGTGGATTGGATGAATTAGTATCAACAAAAATGTATATATCTGGCGTAATCTCAACCAAAATATCAACAACAATCTTCTCAGATCTAGAAAAACTAATGATAAAATTCACAAGGATATACAAGAGACACTGAATAGCTAAATCAATCCTAAACAACAAAAACAAACCTGAAGTCATCACAACACTAAATTTCAAGATTACAAGGTACTGTGTGCCAGGTTTTGTATACTAAGGGGCAGTTATAATCAAAATAGCCTGATATTGGCACAAAAACAGACATTTACAACAATGCAATGGAATACAAATATAAGAAATTAATCAATAGTTATAACCAACACATCCTTGACAAATAAGCAAAAATCAATCCCTGAAGGACAGTCTCTTCATCAAATGGCAATGAGAAAAGTGGATCTACATGTGCCAACATACAAAGCAAGATCTCTATCTATACCTTACACAAAACTCAACGCTAAATATATCAAGGATTTGTATCTATGATCTGACAGTATCAAGTTGCCGGAGGAAAACAGCAAGAAGCCAAGGATTCTAGAAGCATGAGTAATAACAGCAAATACAGAGTAATGGGCTTGCATCAAGCTAAGAAGTTTCTGTAATGCAAAGGAAACACTCAACAAAGTATAATAAAGTAGAGAGGCCACCAACAGAATGGGAGAAACTATTTGTAGAGTATGCAACTTATAAAGGTCTATATTCAAGATCCATAAGCAGCTCAGGAAACTAAACAACAACAAAACAAATAATCCAGTTAAGAATGGGCAAAGGACAAGAATCGGCAATTTCCAAAGGATGAAATTTAAATGGCCAACTGACACATAAAAAACACTCAGGATCACAAACCATCAAGGAAATGCAAACAGAAATCATGATGATGGTGTTAAACAGCAAGGAAGTTTCACATTTCTTAATCTGTATTTTCATATAACTGATACCCAAAAACTGGATTAGAGGAAAGGAGGAAGAGAAGGTGAGACTGTTCTGGTGGACAATGTTTGGAAACCAAAGCTTGAAATAACAACTTGGAATTACTGATTGTGCTGCTATGAACATAGGAGTACATGTTGGTTTCTCATAGAACAAGTGTTCTGGATATATTCCTAGGAGTGCTATTGCTGGATCATACGGTATGTTGAATTTGAGTTGTTTGAATATTCTCCATACTGATTTCCATAGAGGCTGTACCAGCCTGCAGCCCCACCAGCAGTGGAGTAGGGTTCCCTTTTCCCCGCAACCTCGCCAACAAGTGTCGTTGGTGCTTTTATTCATGTGGGCCAGTCTTACTGGCGTTAGGTGGTACCTCACTGATGTTTTAATTTGGATTTCCCTTATTGCCAGGGAACTTGAGCATTTTTTCATATGTTTATTTGCCATTTGGGTTTGTTCCTTTGTGAAGTGTCTGCCCATTTCCCGTGCCCATTTCTTGAGTGGGTTGTTTGTTTTGACATTTTGGTTGTTTTGTAGCTCTTTGTATATTCTGGATATTAGCCCTCTATATCAGTAATTGCAAAAACATGGAAACAACCAAAATGCCCATCAAAAGAGGATTGGATAAGAAAGCTATGGTTCATCTACTCCATGGAATACTACTCAGCTATTAAAAAAAACAAAATGCAGTTCTTTGTGGCCAAATGGGCCAAACTGGAAACCATCATGCTAAGGGAAATGAGCCAATCCCAAAAGGTTAAATACCACATGTTTGCCTTAATTTAAGATGATATGATGTTATGTATAACATGTTATGTTTTGAATGTTATATGTTGTGTATAAACTAAAATTGAAGTATAGGTGAGGTGGTCACAGAAGGTGGCTGGGAACCCGCATTTACTTTTAACATATTGGTTACTCATTACTATGTCAATTAATTCCATAATGATGTAAATTTTTGCTGATGGTATGTTGGAGCTTTCGATTGACTGGGATGATACTCTGCTGGCTCTGTCATCAGACCAGAGAGGGTATACCTAAGAAACCGTTGAACTTGACGGGACAATAAGATGCTGGACTCTATGTTTGGTATATGCTTGCAATGGGGAAATCTCAACTGAACTTGAGCTGTGGTTATGCAATAAGGTGGAGGAATCCACCATGGTGGGAGGGTTTGGGGAGGGGTGGGGAGAACCCAAGTATCTATGTAACTGTGTCACATAATACAATGTAATTACTGAAGTTAAATAATAAATAATTAAAAAAAAAAAAAAAAGAAATAACAACTTGGAATCAGACATTTAAGAGAATTATAGGACATCCTAAAACATGTAGCAATTTTACTGTTTTTCTTCATTCACTATATATTAACAAGGCTTCGAAATAGAGTGGTGAATCATTGTGTCGCCATTTTACAACTGACACTCACCTATGGAGCCTTTAGCAGCAATGGCAACAGCCTCTAACAGAACCTGAATGATACCTGCTCGAACCCGTGGAGAACCTTTTTTACAAGCGTCAAGGTGTCCCAGAATTTCCTGGATCACATGATGAGAATACTGAGCCTAAATGAAACAAAAGGGTACAAAGATGCAGGAACAAGCCCGTGCGTCCTGGCAGAACCACAGCTGCACGTTCACCATCATTTCAGGTATTGTTGTATCAAAAAGCAGGAACATATCACACACAACACACAACCTGAAAATGAACTTCTGGCCCTTCTGAGGTCTGAGTTTCACACGATTACAGCCAGCCTTTTACATATATTTATTTTATCTTCTAGGATATTTTTTCTAAGGAAAGAAATATACAATATATTACCTATAATCACCTTTATTTCTACATAACTATAATACTACTTACTATATGTTAATCGAACTTTCCTAAATGGTCCCCTTCCACTTTTCTTTTTGTCTTTGGTAACAATCAAAATGATTTCTAACTTCTGAGGTCACCTATATGTTACAATAAATGTGTGTGAAATCCTGTGATTTTTTTTAATATTTATTTATTATTTTTGGAAAGTCAGAGAGAAAGAGAAATAAAGATCTTCTGTCTGCTGACTCACTCCCCAAGTGGCTGCAACAGCTGGAGTTGAGCCAATCTGAAACCAGGAACCTCTTCCGGTCTCCCACCATGCTCCCACCATGGGAACAGGGTCCCAAGGCTTTGGGCCATCCTCGACTGCTTTCCCAAGCCACAAGCAGGGAGCTGAATGGTAAGCGAGACTGCTGGGATTAGAAACACTGCCCATATGGGATCCCGGTGTGTTCAAGGCTAGGACTTTAGCCACTGGGCTACTGTGTCAGGCCCATGATATTTGACTTTATGTCTGGCTTATTTCATTTAATATAATGACTTCCAGTTCCATCCAATTTGTTGCAAACATCAAGATTTTATCATTTTCATGGCTGAGTGATATTCCATAGTGTACAAGCATTTTTTAAAAATTCTACTGTTACTGACTGGGCCCTTCTTGGCTACTATGAATAGGGACGCCATAAGCATGGTCTGCAACAGTCTCTACAACAGCTAGCTTTCTTTCCTTTGCACATCCCGGAATGGCATTGTGGAGCACAAGGCAGAGCTATTTTCCATGTTTTCAGGAAAGCTGCATATTGTATTAATTTACATTCCTACTGTGTATGAGGATTCCCGTTTCCCCACCTCTTCATCAACATGTATCATCTGCTGTCCTTTGGCTCACAGCCCATCTTGCTGGAGCAGGGTGACAGTGTGGTTCTGATGTGCTTCTTGGATGATTACCCATGCTGAGCCTTTTCTCATCTAACTCTTGCCTATTTGTTGGTATGCCTTCTCTTGAGAAAATTTTGTTTAGATACACTGCCTATTTTTATTTCATTTTTGCTTGCTTTGCTATTGGGGAACCTTTGATTTGCTGTCCAAATCATTACATTTTAGAGAGCAAATAAAGTCACTGAAGCATAGGGGACTACCTCAAGCAAATAATTAGGCCTATTTTTACTGTATTTAATAAGCAACAACTAAAAAAGAAATTACATCCAAAAAAAAAAAACAGACTTTGTTATGATCCTGCAAAGAGGCGTTCCTTTATGTTTAAGTCATATTTATAGAGATTTTATTTATCTCTAGGGTAAAATTACCCTAGCAATGGACTTGTTAAATATGCAAACCCTGGAACCAAATTTACCCTCATTCAAATTCTGGCTCCATCACAGCTCATAGCTTAGGAGAGAGTGACTTAATCTCTGTTTCTCTCACCCATAATATTTACACAACTGCAATAATTATTTAATGGGATTATTTCAGTGACTAAATAACTAATTGGTGTCAAGTACCAAAATAGCACATATCATATGAAAAGTTTAAATATATATTAGCTATCATTGCTATTTTTCTCCTAGCTAGTGCATGACTGCAACCTTGTGACTAATGCTGATGGCACGTAGCGGTGTGTTTGGAGGCCACCACATGCCAGGCATTCTTCCAAGTACTTTATCTGCGCTACATGCAGTCTCGAGAGGCAGTGACCACAAAGGCAGGAGAGACCTGCCACAGGTCCAGCACTGATCTTCTGTAGGTTCTGGGAAGAGGCTGCACTTGGATGCCGGACCGGCTCTCAATCATACCTTATTATATCTCATCAATCAGTCTGGCTCAGAAGACAAGCTTTAAACAACAGCCTTTCACGCCAACCATGCCAGCATAGTTGAAGTGGTTTATGTATTCTCTTACTGCTCTCAACCCAGACATGGATAGTTTGTTCTGAGAAAGACTGAAAATTACCTAAGAATAATACCTATGTCAATCTGATATTAAATGGGAACTCAAAAAGAAAAGTCTGTGATCTGATTTGACTGCAGCAACATAGTCATATTAAAGAGAAACACAGAAATCCCTGTTCTGATAGATACTAACTTGATGAACAGACTTTCACTATGCATGAAATGGATGAATTTTAAAATGTATGTTGAAATTAAAGCTATTTTTAAAGCAATGTACAGACCAGTAGTTTATGGACATTTAATCAACATTAATTAATTCCTATGTTTTTACAACAGTATGATTTATTACTTCAATTGACTTCATTTCTTCAAAAAATTCTTTGTAAAAATATTTATTTTTATTTGAGAAACCAATTTTCTGATTGCTAAAATAAGGACTGTGACCAATCCAGTTCATAGGCAAAGGAGAATAAATGAGATAAACTACTAAGATTATGAGCAATGTCATGGGACACAGCCAGTACTTAACATTTGGTAGTGTCTATTTTCATAAATAAGCCAAACATTTAAGGCATACATTAAAATTTTCTTCTGAGATGAGCAAAACAGAACTCTTGAAAAAAGCTGAACAATTTCCCCTAGGCCTGGGAAACAGCACACTGAGGTGCAAATTTGGTATGAGCACTAATATACTTTGCTACTTTGATGGCTATCTCCTTCCAATGAATGACAACGTTTTAACAGCTGTAAAAAAACGTAAATGGTATTAAAAAAGACCTGAAGTGACTCTTACATTTAGAGCTGACCGCAACTATCAGATGCCTACACGCAGCGTTTCACCAGCAGACTCTATACAAACAGCAATACACGTGCTACTCCATATCCCCACACCCAATCTCACTAAACGCTGCCTGCTAGCACTAGCTACATGCTGCTACAATTTCAAATGCAGTACCAGAGTACTAGTAACACAACCATGAGTCATAGAAATGCACAAGAATACCATTTTAAAATTATTTAGTTTTATGAATATTAGAAGTGATGAGACAATACAAAGAAAATGTTTTAATATTACAGTTTACTATATATCTGATGAAGTGCCTATCCACACAGACCCAAAATTACTTACCACAAATATTTACATAGTTAACCAAACCTTACCTGAATAGAATACATGATAATTTTAAAGCAGTGAACTGCAAATTCATTGGGATCCCATAATTTGTGATGATCTAAATGCCTGTAAAAAAAAAAAAATTAAGGATTCTCGTTTTATTGTACTTTCTTCTTTTGATATGAAAAGTTCAATATTCAGAATATATCTGAGAGAAGGTAACAGTTAAAACAATATGATACACACTACCCTCCACTGCTAAAACGTGGGGAAAAAAAGGTCAAATAGTCCACTATTCATGACTTCTAATCATCCAGATGAAATGTTAAGAAAGAAATTCAGTCAGACTTTCTCAGCAGGCAGGCCTGCGCAGAACTGAGTGCAGTGGCGCCAGGCCGTGGACGCCCCAGGGCCCAGCGTTACGTGGGTCAGGGGCTGCACAGACCAGAGACTGGAGACAAAGCTGAGGAGTGAGGCAGCAAAGGAAGGCCATCAGGTCAGTAATTCTAGCAACAACGCAGGATCCCTAAATCTTGACACTCAATAGATCAGGGCGAATATGTAGGCAGGGTGGTTTAGGCTGCTGCCAGGACTCTGGCGCCCCGTGAGACAGGTCTAACATCTGCTCTACTTCAGATCCTGCGGCTTCACTCTGCAAACAGTTACCACAGTGAGGGCCCAGCCAGCTGCATCTGCCATGGCCCGGCCCATAATTCACTGCTTTCCCTGGCACATAAACAAACGAATGGAAAGTGCAGCACCTGGACTTACTTAACCCAATGCACAAACATGTCACTGTCCCACCTCCATTTGCTTTGCTTGCTTGCTTTCTTCTATTTTTTTTAAAGATTTAATCGTTCATTTGAAAACCAGAGTGATAGAGAGAAAGGCAGAAAACAGAGAAAAGCTTTATTTCTTCAATAGGGTAATTCTTCAAAAAGGGCGATTCTTCCATACAAATTCAAATGTGAAACTTGTAGGGCAGCCTAAACCTTTTCTTCTTTTCCACAATGACTCCTTAACTTTATCCAACAACACAGCCAACAGTACTAGTGTCTTGTGTTCAGGGCTGACTTACGGGGGAACAAATCTACACAATCAATTGTTTAACTAGATTAACAACTGAAATTTTATGTTTTCTAACTTTTATTAATATACATGTAATAGACTTCATGTATACCACAGATACAATTCTAATACCGTAGACATACTCCCTTCCCTCCTTTGACTCCTCCTCCTTTATCATTTAATTTTTGTAGTTACATATTTTTTATATTTCATGTATATATTATATATGAAATATATACATATATATTATATACGAAATATAGATATATATTATATATGAAATATATATATACATATATATTATATACATAAATAATAAAGAAAAAAGACACTTCTCACATATTCTCCCTCCCTCCTCTTTCTTGGCTTTTATTTTATTACAGTGATATACTTTCAATTTCTTTATAACCACATGCTTGAACCTCCACTAAATAAAGAATTCAACAACTGAAAGTAGGAAACAAAGCACTGTTCCTCAAGAGCGTAAAGGCTGCAAATAACAAATCTCAAAAAGTCAATTTTGCTCATATGTATTTTTTATACTCTGTATATTAGTAACCAAATCAGAGAAAATACGATATTTTTCTTTTCAGGACAGGCTTATTTCACTAATCATAATGGCCTCTAATTCCATTCTTTTTTTTTTTTTTTTTTTTTGCAAAGTACCGGACTGCATTCTTTTTCGTGGTTAAGTAGTATTCCACTAGGTAAATACACCACAATTCTTTCACCCAGTCTTCAGTTAATGAATAGTTCACAACTAAACTTTCCTTGTAAACAAATTTTCCAGAACAGTTTTTGATAAACACATCATTTAGCTCAAAATATACCACCTCTGATTCCTAAAGTTATACACACAGTTTTTTTAATTGAAAATTGCAAGAATGCTTTTTGGCCTTTTCTCCGAATTTTCATAGAATAATTACTAAGCAGGTCATTCATTTACCATTTTTATTACTAAAGCACATATTACCCCCAAAATATAACATACTTTACTTTTAGAATTTACTACTAATTAGCTAATAAAAGTTAATATACAATTACATATTAGTTTTTAACATATGATCAGAATTTAAATTATTTGAAACAGATTTATTCATTTGAAAGTTAAAATGACAGAGAGAAGAATGGATCTACCATCTGCTGGTCACATCCCAAATAACATCAAGGGTTAAGGCTTGGGCCAGGCAGACGCCAGGAGTCACGAATTCTTTCCAAGTCTCCAACATGGATGGTAGGGGCCAAGTACTTGGGCCATCCTCTGCTTGCCGGACAGGAAGTGGAGCAGCTGGGATTCCTGGTACAGGATGTCAGCATAACAGGTAGTGGCTTACCTCTTCGTGCCACCATACTGGGCAGCAAATATTAAGTTCTTAAATTGTATATGGGGAGGACCACAGCCGACTTCAAGATAGTTAATTCAGGTATATAGTTAATGGGTAACTGCTTACTAGCCCTCTAGATTTTTAAAATCTTTACTCCTCTGAGAGGCCAGAACTCCTATCCATAGTCCATTCTTAAGTGCTCAATGGCTGGAGTTGGGCCGCAGCGAAGCCAAGAGTGCTTTCCAAATCCACCTGGCAGGAATGCCCTGAGTCACTATCACCGCCTCCCAGGTCTGTGTTAGTAGGAAGTTGAAATAAAGAGCTGGGGCTGGGTATCAAACCTAAACCCGTCAATGTGGGATGAAGATATCTTGACCAATATCGTGACTTATGGTAAACACCTGCCTCAAGTTTGCCACTTTTTAAATCCTAAGATTACTTCTGATTAACAATTACTGATTAACTGATTAGCATTAAAATACTGATTAGTATTAAAATAAAAACCGGAATTCTTTATTCAACCTATATTCAGAAACATTTTAAGAAGTCACTTTGTCCTTAGTATATTATTATTTTTTTTAATCGGGGGCAGGTGCAAGGCATAGCCGACTAAGACTGTGCTTGTGGCACAGCATCCTCCAAGGGTGCTGGTCTGTATCCTAGCTGCTCCAGTTCTCATCCAGCTCCTACAAATGACCTGGGGAAGCAGTAAAGAATGGCCCAAGTTCTTGGGCCCATGTACGTACATGGGAGACCTGGCAGAAACTTGTAGCTCCCAGCTCTGGACTGGCCCAGCTCTGGAGACATCTGGAGAGCGAACTAGTAGATGGAACACCTGTTTGTCTCTCCTTCTCTCTCTCAACTCTGCCTTTCCAACAAAAACAAACCTTAAAAAATATTTTAAATTATTCTTTTAATTTTATTTTAAAAGCATAAAGAAAGAGAAACAGAGCCTGAAGGTGGGTGAATGGTGAAGGAAGGCATGAGACAGAGGCAGGGAGGAAGAGATTTCCCTTCTGCTGACTCGCTCCCCAAATGCCTGTGATAGCTGGAGCTGGGCATGCCAAAATCAGAAGTTCAGGATTCCTGGAATTGTGTATTAACAGGAAGGTGAAAAGAGATGTTGAACCTGAACCAGAATATGGTATAATTCTGGTTATTTGTTTACAGCATTTTGATAAGCCCATAAAGTCTTAGCATCCTTTTTTTAGTGGTAATTATGATGGTGGGGATCGAAGATTTCTTTGGAGTACAAAAAAACAAAAAACCAAAAACTAATGATTGTTTGGTTTTCGTTTTTAATTTTCTGGTTTATAGATTCTAAGTTATCTGCCTTAAATAAGAAACTTTGAATGCTCTATTCAGAATACTGTGTAGATGTCATACACCCATTACTATAGTCAAAGTGGACCAGGACAAAATGACTACCAGCAAAGACAGATTGGAAAGGCAAAAATGACACAGATGTGACATAGCAGATCTATCCACGGATGACTGAATTACCAACACAAAGGCTCGCCAAAACCTACAAGGTGATTGTCTGAAGAATATTTAAGTACTGATGGGAAGTTTCATATTTTTGCTGTAAATTTCTGGATCAAAGATGGAATGTGATCTCAAACATTCCAGCAAAGGTACCAAGAAAGTCATGGGCTAGCAGTCTGGGCACAAGAGGGCCCGACCACGGTGCTTAGCGAAGAAGCATGTGTGCTGTGTGAGTGAATTAGTGCAAAATGTACTAGCAAGGTGACAGAGAGCCAGGAAAACACCGACAACTTACGCGAACACCGGCCTCACAGCATTGTTCATATTCCCAAAGGTCGCTCGCCCTAACAGCTCCCGGAAACAACTCTCCGCAAGCACAGCAGGGTTCTCCTCTTTGTCAGCTGCAGAAGGAGAAGAAGGAGGGCCCAGGCGACTGAAAGAGACAAAGAAATAACGATAAACCAGAGCAAAAATTCCAACATTAGTTAACTTACACAGAATAGAATTTACTTTTCAAAATTTTTGGATGACATTTTATTTTTAAAGCTAAGTTCTAAAATCATAAATTTAAAACTCATACCACCTTTCAAAGGAGAACACAGTTTAGCTTTGTAACATGTTTCCAAACTAACAGAATTTCTCTCACATAATGAAAAACTCTCAATATTTTTGTTTACTCTCACGCAATTTCTTTATCTTACAGTAAAAGCCTAGCAAGAATATATTCAGGTGCCCCCATGTAAGTTTGAGTGGGAAAAAATAAAATTAAGTTACAACTTATGATACAGTCTGCTACTAAAATATGCATTATTTAACAGTAGAGTGACTATGATGAATAACACACTGTATTGCATCCTACGAGGAAGGATCTGAAATGTTTCCATGAAGAAATGATAAATAAATGAAGTTAAATATATACTAAACACCCTGATTAGATTTTTATGTGTATGTGTATGAAAATATCATAATTCCCCCAAAATATGCACATTGCTACATATTAACTGAAAATAAAATTATATTATGTCCTAAGTTACAACATTTACGTACAGGTAGATGCCTTCTGTACAGAGTATTTGTTTTGTCTACATATTGAAACATTACTTTATACTAAAGTATCCATGTACAGTAATGAAAAAAGATGTATCTGTGGCATTTGGGAATATACACAAGAAAATATAACTCCTTTACATTCAACCACTAACCATAGCTTTGTTTTCTTAGTTATGCTAATCCAGGACTTCAATACTCATAACTGTGGGAAATGCATTCACAAGTAGTTAGTAACCTTTTAAATTATAGGTATTTTAGATGGGGAAACTTTAGCCTCAACAACAGTATCAAGAATAACAAACACACAGAAGGTGCTAAAATATATCAGGTCACACACTTTAGAAAAGGCTTTTCAAAGATGGAAATACTCTTATCTAAGGAATTAAGCATGTATTTATTCTGCAATTTGCACACATTTCATGAATATGTAAATCCCACCATAGCATTATCTATTACATCTCATTTCCATAGCACTGACACAGGAAAGTCAGGATAACAGACCAAATTGGAGAATCTTGCATCTCAAGCTTTATGTGTGTAGCAACAGAAACGTAGAACAAAAGTATGCTTTTGGCAACTGAAAAAGTAGAATATAATAAGTCTAAGTACAATTAAATGGAGATGTGTGTGAAGGAAAAAAATCCATATATACCCAAAAATAAAACTGCATTCCTGAATGGATCTGAAAGGGACTGTGTCTAACTTTTTCTTGAAAAAACAAAAGTATAGCAATTATTATTTTGAATCACTCCAGTTCCTTATGTAAAAGCTTACTGGTTTTCTAAAAGAGGAACCGAAGTCTAGCTATAATTTTTATTTCTCATACCCGCAACTTTAAGTTATAGTAACTAAAATAGCAATTCAGACACTCAATAATAAACAAAAATTACATTAAGAGATAAAGGCCTAGATGCACAAGCAATTATCTGTGATTCACCATGCACACCGTAATCACTAAGATAAATACTTATTCCAGAAAGCTACACAATTTCACTCAAACCCTACAAGCTACTCCTTTAACTTCAATAAAGTCAAAATGTACTGAGCCACCACACGTGTAAACAGCCTCAACCCTAGCATTGTTGTCATACCTTTCAGCTTCTTCTATCTTCTGCATGTTAAACAGCAGGGACGGAACAATCTTATCCATATGCTGAGGCTCCCAGATGGTGGCTCGAAGTTCATCATTAACTGTTTTGCGAACCACACCTTGAATACCCCTGATTCCAGCAATTCGAATTCTATAAATCAAGAAGACACACAAAAAAATGGATGATGAAAATTTATTTGAGTGGTTATTTAGAAACTAAGAATATGAATGCCAAGTAAATACTGCTAACAAAATACCTTAAAATAACATTTGATAATCTAAGAAATTAAAATTTCAAAAATCTAGGATGCAGATATATATTCTAGACATTGAATATCATTCTCTTAAAATAACAAGTTATTGCATACATCTACTGAAATATCACTGGAACACATAAATATGTACAATTAAGCAGTAATAAAAATAAAATATACTGTATAACATGTTATGTTATGTATGTTATGTTATATGCTGTGTATAAACTAAAATTGAAATGTCAATGAGGTGGTCACAGAATGTGGTTAAGAACTCGCATTTATTTTTAACATATTGGTTACTCATTACTATGTTAATTAATTCCATAATGATGTAAATTTTTGCTGATGGTATGTTGGAGCTTTTAATTGATCGGGATGATACTCTGCTGGCTCTGCCTTCAAACCAGAGAGGGTCTACCTAAGAAATCATTAAACTTGACTGGTCAATAAGATGCTGGACTCTATGTTTGGTATATGCTTGCAATGAGGGAATCTCAATTGAACTTGAACTGTGGTTATGCAACAAGGTGGAGGAATCCACCATGGGGGGGCGTTTGGGGAGGGGTAGGGTGAATCCCAGTACCTATGAAACTGTGTCACATAATACAATGTAATTAATGAATAAATTTTAAAAAAAAAGAAAATATACTAAGATGTAAATAACATGATTTACATGATCAAGACACATTGTATATATGTATGAAATTATCACACTACACCAATAAATATGTATAATTAAGTTTAAATATTTTTTCATATAATATGTGTTCTAGGTGCTGGTATGGTAGTATAGAAAGCTAATTCTTCACCTGTAGTGTCAGCATCCTATGTGGGTGCTGATTTGAGTCCTAACTACTCCACTTCCCACCCAGTTTCCTGCCAATGACTGGGAAAGCAGCGGAAGATGGCCCAAGGCCTGCGGCCCCTGCACCCATGTGGGAGACCTGGAAGAAGCCCCTGGCTCCTGGCTTTGGATCAGAAATGCCACCTCCAGAAGGGCTACTTGGAAAGTGAACCTGCACATGGAAGATCTTTCTCTCTGTCTCTCCATCTCTCTGTATATGTCACTTTCCAATAAAAATAAATACATCTTTTTCTTTGAAAGAATTGTACCTTAAATTAATACAATAAGAGAATGCTGCCAATCCTCCCACTCCAATTCATAGCTCCCAAATTCCTCACAAACATCAATAGGCTCAGAACAAACCTAATGAAAGCAACTTTTACAAATGAGGAAGAACAGTCTGCAGCACACCTAATTTGGCCCATTTGTCTCAAAACATCTGCCTTCTAGCCAGATAAAACTGCTAATTTCTCCCCCGACATATTTTTTTCCTTTTTGCTACTTGAAAGACACACCAATTTAAGATTTATTTAGCTGACTCAACACTGTCTTCCATAAGCAGCTTAAAAAAGGGCGGATATGGGCAAGAGGATGGCAGAGCTTTCCAAACCCCAGGGGCATGGCACAAACATTCAGGGCAGAAAGCAAAGAGGTGATAAAGATATGTCAAATACACTGGTTTACATGTGAAAGTCACTTTAGCAAAAATTTAAGAAATGTTTACTAATCTTTATATACTAAAGAAATATTACTACACTGCATTTCCTGTATTTTAAAATCCAAACTTTTAAGATGTACGAAGAAAAATGCCATTTTCTTTGCTCAATTTCCTCCACTGTTAACAATTTAATATCAATTTAATATTAATAGTGTGAAGAGAGAAGAGAGTACATTTTACACTGAGAAGACAGCATATTTTACAACATATTTTTTAAATGTTCTTGAGGAAGATGGGAAAAAAAGAGGGTTTTAACTGGAATATGTTGGTTTTTTCCTTCAAGGTAATTACATTATCTCACATCTAAGCTTTCACATTATTATAAAGAATGACAGTGTAACCTACATTATACTGAGGAAAATATTTAATACTAACTGGATCACGGGAAAACATTTATCTGGAAACAAATATCAAATCATCTCTAGCTTGCCTTCCACATATTAAAATTTTAAAAAAGCTATTGCAATTGTTTATTTGCGTAAGACATACATACAGCTTGCACAATGCAACACAAAGTTAGATTTCTGCACATTCCCACATTTAATTTAAAAATGAAATTACAAAATATGCCAAGTGTTGATTATCAACTGGCCACAATAACCCTCTTGTTTCACGTGGACTTTTTTCTTTTTGATGTTAAATGTCATGCTCAAACCATTTCAAATATTTACCAAGGCCATTATAACTGAAACTTTTTATTTCTACATAAACATCTACCTTTAGAATGTGTCTGCAGATAAGCATTTGGTTTTTGGTTTTACCATTGATACATGGAGAAGAAGTCCAGCTTCCTGCTAATGGTCTGGGATTAGAAGTCAAAGTTGGCCCAAGTGCTGGGATCCCTGCTACCCACAGGAGACCTGCAAGAAGCTCCTGGCTCCTGGCTTCTGCCTGGCCCAATCCTAGCCTTTGCAGCCATCTGGAGAATGAGCCAGCAAACAGAAGATCTCTCTCTCCCTGTCTTTCCCATAGCTTCTCTCTAACTCTGAATTTCAAATAAAATAAAATAAATCTTTAAAATAAAGCGAAGTCCTCACTCTCTTGAAATTCATATTCCAGAAACAAAGGGAGCAAGAGACAAAGAGATATGCTAAGAAGATAATGGACGGGGGGGGGGGGGGACTGATGCTTCACCAAGGGTGGTGAGGAGTCTCATGTAAGATGACATTCGAGTGGAAATCTGAACAAAGTGATGGAACAAGCCAACTTGGGTTCTCGGGGAACTGTAGGCATCTAATGCCCACGGACCCGTATGACTGCATTGGAGTCAGTGATGGAGCAGATGAAAGAAGGACAGAACTGGAGATGAGCAGGAGGAATATGAAGTGACCTTTTCTGCTAAAGATCTGAATTTCTATCAACAGTATTATGCTGCTTCAACTGGCCATTATGACTTCCAACAGAAACAAAAGGTCCCATGTCAGCCAACTGTTCTGTTTTCATCATCACTACAGAATACCTGGACAAGCTACTAATCAGCAAAGTGCTCTACCATTTACTACACATCTTAAAATAAAAGAATACATACTCCGTTCGTATTTCTGGATCACCATGACAGGAATGACACATGGCACTGAATCGAGACACAAAAAAGTCATAACGCCTGTGATAAGATGGTGTGTCTTCTTCAATATTTGCAAATTTCACAAACTGAAAGACAAAAATATCAACATGAGCAATATAAAAAAACTTTTCTGTAAGTTGAAACAGATACATTAACGTCCACTTATTTATTATCAAGAAACGATATCGAGAGGATGGTCATGGTAGGCAGGGCCGGTGGTGGCAGAATGCTGGTCACCAGGGTATTGAGCCTAACTGACAAGAGAGCAAGTTCTACCTCTGTGTGTGTGTGTGTGTGTGTGTGTGTGTGTGTGTGTGTACACACACAGGCAAGTGCTGTGAAGAGTGACAACTCTGCTTTCCAAACTATCCTGATACTTTTGACGACCCCTTGCCCAGTGCGGCCCAGGAGAAGCAGCTGTCTGCCAGGCAGAAGGCCTGTAACAGACAGGAGAAGAAGGCCTCCCGAAGCAGCCTCAGCAGTAATGAGAATGTGTACTGATATCTCATTCAGTTCAACGACAGCTTTGCTGAGATGAACAGGGGCAACAAGTGGTAGACAGTTGTGGGCATGACCCTATTCTTCACCTCATTCTCACCTAAGAAAAGCACTTTTTGTCTGGCATCATCCCTTGCACCTTAGACAAAGAATGGATGGCCATGCAGACCAAGAGGATGCTCGACAAGGTCAGCCCCACCCTGGGCTTCTCTGCCAAGCAAGGCTTCAACAAGAAATAAGACCTTGCAGCTGTGGCTCTAAGACACCCTGTGCTCTGTCACCTCCTGCAATGCTATGTATTTACTGGAACCCATGGGGACAGCACCAAGAATCCTAGTAAGCGACAGTTTATGAAGCACACTCAACCAAAAAATAAATGAAATAAGCAACAGATTCAAATCCCTTTCCACACCATATTTTTCAAGTAGATGAAAATAAACTTTAAATTTTTTTTAAAAAATAAACTTATTCTAGTATCATTTTCCCTTATACATAAAATAGAACTTTCATACAATGAACTTCCATAATATAAAGATATAACACTCAGAACATTGGATCAACTTTACAATTCAGTTCCTTTTGAGAAGCGAGTTCACTCCCAAAGAAGGGGTGTTACTTGGAAGCTCTTTTGTATTTCGTGGATGTAAACACTGCCAGACTGTACCTCTAGGAAATATGATTATTTAATTGTGGGTAGCAATCTTTCTTGGCAGCTGTTAGAAAACACGTGAGTGACTAAAATTACACAAAAAAGAGACAAAGAAAGGGTGCACAAACTAAAGGAAATCTTGGTAAATTGTCAGTAAGATAAATACTGAAATGGTAACACATATCCTATGTTCTCTGTAACAAAAAAAAGAGTTTCATTATGTTTAGGAAACTATAAACATCCTCACATATATCGTACCCCAGCTCCTAAGGTTCCTTTATATACACTCTAGTTTTACATTAGTTTTCCTGTTCATTAAGTGACTTAGGACTTCTGTATACTAAACAGCCTAAGGCAACACACTGTTTACCTGCAAATTTAATATGTATCTGCGAAGATATAAGTGGATAGGTGTAAAAGACCAATCCAAAACAACTATTCAACCAGAATACAGAAACGATGAAAACTGCTAATCTGTTAGAAACCAAACTGGATTAAACACAGACTGAGCACATAAAAGTAAAAGTGGTACGCCAAAGGATTTTATACTTGGCAAGTGCTAGGCTGCCTTTCATAATTTCATAAAACTTGTATTATCTAAAAAGGACTACAAACTCTATCAAACACTTACTACGCCTGAGTCAGATTCAACTGCTGGCCACCACGTGTTTGACACCATACACTGTATTAGGTGTTTCCACAAGAGTCCCTATCCAATTATTCCAACATTTTCAACTTATGGAGACTGAAATTCTGTGATTAACTTATTTTTCCAAAACAACAGGGAATGGATAAGCTGGCATCACAGTCAAGAAGTTTAATAATAATTTACTTTTTAAAAGATATATTTATTTCAAATTCGGAATTTAAGAAAAAGAGGCAGAGATACAGAGATCCTCTACAAACTGATTCAGTCCCGATTTTCTCAACAGCCAAGACCGGGCAGCCCAAAGCCAAGAGTTTCGTCTCAGTCTTTGATGTGGGTCGGTAGGAACCCAAACACCTGAGCCATCTTCCGCAGCTTTGGCTAGGCTGTTAAAGCAAACACAAACTCTTGCCTACATGGGATGCCAGTGTCACAGGCAGCTGCTCTACCGCTACACCACAACGCCAGCCCCAGTTTCCAACTTTCAAGATTTTCAACCTATCTACCAGACATGAGTAGTTTCAAAAAATATTCAGGGATATATTTATTCTTTTCATGAAAGTAAACCCTGAATGATACAGAAATATGTTCAAATTATATGAAAAAACTACACAAAAACCTATACACAAACTCCTTTGTCAGGACACAGTCCCAGCAGATGAGTGCAAGAACCAAGGCAAGGAGCAGCACAGACCATGCCAGGTTACAGTAAGCACCGGCATACATGTGGGTCAGGTCTGCGAGCAGGCCAGGCTAGGCCAATTCACAATATCCCCTGGCAAATCTGAGCATCACGATGGGGTGTAGGATAGGCCAGATTGGGCTGTAATACCAACCAGTGGACAATAGGGCAGGGGCCTAGCTGCTGGACTGGGAGCCAGGGTGAAACACCCACTGGTGGGTTCTGAGGTGAGGCAAGCCATCCAAATCCAAGTATGGCGGAACAGGGTCTGCGAGCTCTGGGGGTAGCGGTTCAGGCGTGGTGAGCGCCATGTCCGTGAGTCCTGGAGGCTGGGGTCCTTAGTCCTATCTGCATAGTGGGTGCCAGGTCCACGAGACCTGGGGGCTGGGGAGTCTGGCAGGGCCCAGGTCATCTGGCCTGAGTCACTGGGCCGGCCTGCTAGGGCTTGACCTCCTGAGTGGATGAGACAGGACAGTGGACAGCAGGCCCAGATACACAGGGAAGAGATGGCAGTCCATTGGAGCCTGCAGAGAACATTTGGTGCCATGGCAGAAGAGGGAACACAGAGCAAATTGGACATCTACCCCAGCCAAAGGATGATAGCAAAAAGTGGGGTGAATGGAGACTCTAACATCGACTCTGTCAGCCAGTGGACACTGGAAGGACTCCTTCATCCTTTGATAGGTAAGATCGATAGCATTTCAGAACTATCGAAAACACTTGGGGAGAACTCCCAGGAACACCACATCAGGACGCTGGGTTGATACTGGGTGGCTGCTCCCCATCCGAGGTATTGGGGCTACTGGAAGGTTGAGTATGGCTGCTTCAAAACAACAATGTAATATCTGCAGACTTCGTCAGATATCCAGGAAGGTGGGAGAGGGAGAAGATTCTCCGGGTGAGAATCACTGTTTAGGATAGCCACAGTGGCTTCACAGATAGGTATCTGTGGACAACCGTCAGTAATATTTAAAGACCAAAATTAAGAGTAACAATTAATGAGTGGGCTTTTTTGTGCAGCAGTTTAAGAAGCCACTCGGGAAATGTGTAGCCTGCAATGTAGCACCAGTTCAAATCCCAGAAATTTCACTTCCTATTAATGCACCCGGAAAAGCAGCTGATGATGGACTACACAGTCGGGCCCTTTCTACCTACATGGAAGACCCTTGTGGGGTTCTGAGATCCTGGATAGATCTGTTGTTCTGGCCATTTTAAGTTAAATTCCTTGCCCAAGATAAATAGCTAGAAAGTAAGTGAAGGCATAATTCAAATCAGGGCTACCAGACTCTAATCCACAGTGGAAGTCATTACTGTATTTCCTCTCCCTATACCAGAACACAATGTCTCATCAACAACAGCAGATGATACCCGATTCTGCTAAGTACTGATAAGAATCTGAAAGGGAATATACAGTATTCATGTAGCATGAATGTCTTAATGCTTCGTCAGAGAGGAAGTTGGAATGGAAAAACTGAAATTAAATCATACCTATGTTTTTCTTTTCCTCTTCAGGTATGTATGCTTTCCTTAACCTCAGACATGTTTAATAAACTATGGCTCAGGATAGAAGAAATGAAAATGGCAAGCAGAAATAGTTCATAAGAAGTCTAAGGAGGAATGAAGATATTAATCCTTACAGTCATGATCAACTGATTTTCCAAAGGGTTATAAGTCTATATTTAATGGGTGAAAATAGTCTATTCATGAGCTGTTACATGACAATTGAGTACCTGCAAGCAAAATGTGAAAGAATTTGAACCTCTAACTCACATCGCATACGAAATTACCAAAGAATGAGTACTAAATTTAAGTTCTAAAACTTCAAGCAGAAACCCCAGAGTAAATCCTTGTGAACTTGGACTCGGCAATCACTTAAACCTAAGACTGAAGGGACAAAAAAAAATTAAACTGAACTTCATCAAAATTAAAAATCTTAGTAACTAAAAGCATACCATGAATATCACAAAGAATGTAAAACAAAATGACAGAACAGAAAAAAAATTTTTGTAAGTCATGTAACTGACGGACTAACATCAAAAACATGTATTTTACAATGTAATGACTCAAAGATGAACAAAGGAACTGAAGGATATGCAGAAATTGAAACACCTGTATTGTTGGTGGGACTGGAAGATGATGCAGTCATTTGGGAAAACAAAGATTTACCATAAGACACAGCAGACACACCACTAAGACTGTACTCATTTGTATATAAATTTGAAAATAAATATTCATAAAAACAATATTCATATTGGCTGACAAGGAGAAGCAATTCTAAAGCCAAGACTATGAGTGCAAAAATAAAAATGTAATGTATCCATGGGCCTAGCGCAATGGCTCAATTGGCTAAATCTTCATCTTGCAAGCACAATTGCATCTAGCAATGCACTAGCATTCCTTATGGGTGCCAGTTCCTGTTCCAGCTACTTCTCTTCCAGCTCCCTGCTTATAGTCTTGGAAAACAGTAGAGGATGGCCCAAAACTTTGGGACCCTGACCCTGCATAGGAGACCCAGAAGAAGCTTACAGTTCCTGGCTTCAGACTGGCTCAGCTCCAGACATTGCAGCTATATGGAGAATAAACCAGCGGATGGAAGATCGTTTCATCTTTCCTTCTCTCCATAAATCTCATCTGTCTTTTCCCATAAAAATAAACAAATCATTTTTTTAAAATGTACTGTATCCATACAAAGGACTATCAACCATACTGATATATGCCATAACAAGAATGGCATTAAAACATTAGGCTATTTGAAAGAATTCTGACACAAAAGATTACATAATGACTGCCTCCATTAACCTGAAATGTCAAGAACATGCAAATCCATAGAGACAGAAAGTAAGTTAGCCTAATTCCAGAAACAAAGAGAGTGGGGCAGGTGATGAATACACAAGTCTGTGAGTATAGTGAAAAACACAAGACTCTGTACTTGCAAAGATGAGCTATATGGTATGTGAGTTACACCTAAAATTCTACATATAAAACAGAGGGGAGATACATAATTATCGCTGTAATAGCTGTCCAGAGAACATTAATATAATTACAGAATCATGTATAGGCAGATATTCCATTATGTTTAGCAAATATGACAAGGAGCAAAAGAAAAGCTAGAGACACAGTGTTCTAATCACCTTCCTTTACATTGGCTGCTCAAATCACCCTGGCAAGAGAATCTGCTTCTATTAGGTAAAGACACCTTAAGATGAAATTAACTCAGCATCCAACAAGAACCAGTTTGGGTTGAAGGCCAGTCAGGAAAAGCCACTGTCCCTGCTAGGAAAGGAGGTGAACTGAGTAAGGCTGGCCCATGGACCCCCTGGTATGCGCCAAAATCTGACATTGGGATGGGTTCTGATGGAGGAGCCTGGGCAACTCCTCTGGCAGGACACAGACCAGGCAGGTAAGCTCAGGAAGCATGATAGGAAACAGCCCAGAATATGCCATGGAGAGTTTCCCGCTGGCATACATTTGGCATGGGTTGGGGTACAGATCAGGCTGAATCGGTTCATGTTATCCACTGGCAAATCCAAACACCAGAACAGAGTGTGGGTTGAGCCAGGTTTGGTGGCGACAAAAACCAGTACACAATACAGAATGCCAAGGTGAGGCTGCCTGTACCTGATGTGACCGCAGTGCCCAACCAGCACATGTGAGAATCAGGAAGGGAGGGGGCGGAGCTGGCAGGGGGAATAAAGGGTGGTTCCCTTGCTGGACAGCTACTCCCACTGGAGAGCTCGAGCTGGGATGGGGCAGACCAGACTAAGCAGGGCTGCAACACCTGTGAACCTCATGTGGACTAGATCAGGGAAAAGCAAGGCCGGGCTGATTATTCCTACTGGTGCAAATAAAATTAGAGTGGGTGAGGGTTGTTTGGGCTTGGCCGTAGCATCAGCTGGCAGAAGCTGGCACTGGGGGCTAATTCTGTCAAGTCAAACCACAGAACCACCCGAAGAGTGCATAAACCGGGATTGAGAGAGACCCCGGAGGGAAATAGTGGGCTCCTCCCTCTTGGGTTACCACTCCCATGGGAGCGCACGAAAACTAGGACAGGGGCTGGGGTGGCTAGACAGAGAGGCACTCAACAACATCCGTGAGGGCTGGCTAGTTGAGCTGGTTAGATGGAACTAAGCTTCAATACCCATCGACATGTACGAGAGCCAAATGGGATGTGGGACAGACTGGACTAGTCTGCTACACAGACCTGCAAAACAGGGTAGGGGGCGGGCCTGGTGGGGGTTATTGTGGGTCTCTCTGACTAGGCTGCAGCTCCCACTGGTTTATGCGAGGGCCGAGTATGTGCTGGACAGAACCAGGCTGGACTGCAATGCCCACTGGTTCCAGTGGAAGTCGGGGCTGAAAACAGAACCAACCCAGCAATTGCAACCACCAGCTGATCGGGGTGATGGACTGTGCCGGACCTTGTACTTGCTAGTACATACAAGAATCTGGTCTGGGAACACCTCAGACAAAGTTTCTTTGGGGATCTCCCCAGTTGAACTGCCGGACTCAGAACCATAACCAAGAAAGACAGAAGTAGTCAATCAACCACTTCAGCTATATGTTGGCAGCGAAATACTGGTCAAATGGAGACTCTATGATGGACTATGTCAATCAGTGGATTCTTCAACGACCCCATTGTGCTTAGAGTGGTGAGATTGGCAGCAATTCATAACTGGTGCACTATCGAAACCACTTGAGCAAGTATCTCAGAGCATGCCCCACATCTGGGACTTGGGGTGGGTGGGAAACTGGATGGGGCTTCTCCCTCAATATCCCCCTTTACCTCAGATACATGAAGGAAACAATATGGAAATAATAGTCTTACCCACTTTCCTATAGCCCTTGAACATTTTTACCCTAATTAACTATGTAAAGATTGTCAAAAATAAAATTTTTAAAAAAAGATGAAATTAACTCAATATATGCTAATTTAACTGAACAATTTTAAGAGAATAAATAGCTTACTCACAGAATTTGTTCCAAGAACTTGCAGCTTTGGTTCTCCCGATTCCAGCAGTTTTGCCACCATATGAAGAAAGCTTTCCACAAATGGCTTGATGCTTTGAGAATGGCAAGCCATGAGAAGCTGGTCCAATGCCTCCATAGCAATTAAAACATATCTAAGAGTAACAGGAAACAACAGCAATGCATGTACAGTTGTCTTTAATTCTAAATGCTTTTCATTGTAATCCAAACTTAAGCACACCGTTAATGATCTTTGATCAGAAAATAATCCTCATGTTGAAGCATCAAAAGCCTATACTACCCACTTGATTTTTAAAACAACTGTTTCATAGTTGCTTCAACTTTTTAACTCCTGTGTGTACTTTTCTTTGTAAACTTGGTCATTTAATTTTCCAGTTTTACCCATACATGGCTGTTTATGACTCAAAATAATTATTAAATCAACATTCCTGAATCTCCCACATAATCTACTAATATTCGGAAACATGAATAAAACAGTATGATGATTCACCTATTTTACGGAAATGTCTCATAAGTTGTACTTTCATCATATCAGTCTTGTATTAAAAATTAAAATTTACAACACAATGTAATTAATAAATAAACTTAATAAAAAAATTAAAATTTAGTTTTCAGATAACTTTCCTTCATAGTTAACTCTAAAATCTGAGCCATGACACAGTAAAATGCTCTAAATTTTACTAAACAATGTTGAGGTGCAGGGAACACATTTATCACTGGGACAATTACATACTCTAGGATCACGTGTTGATAAATTGATGGGAAAAAACTATCATGCAAATTTCAAAGTTACAATATTCTGTTCTCCAAATACTATCTCTGCCCGACTAGCTGACATACTAATTTACAGTATCATTTAATCTAGGGAGAATTTTCTGAAGATGTTACATTAGCAACAATCATTTTCCTTACCCAGAGCGGTGTCTGACAACATCCCTGCTCAGTCTTTCTGCCAGGTAAGCACCAATTCGATCCAGCTTCTCTGGGGCAGATACTGCATAAAACGTCAGTTTCTCCATATCAGCTTTAACAAGGCCATCCTAAAAATAATAACAGCCACAGAAATATTACAAGGTTACCTAAATTTTAATGCTTATTTATTTATTCATTTTGACTTTTAAGTATTACTCTCTTCACAGTCCCCCTGGGAATTTATCCATATTTATACTGAAGCATTCTGAATATAACCTCCTTGGTTCTAATATTCTCCATTCTGGATACATAGATCCTTTCAAAATGTAAATGTTCCACTAGGCAAAGCGTATTTTCATAAACAGTGAATTGGATCTTCTAATATTTTTATTTACAAAGAAATAGCTCAATGAACTATTATACAGGAATTGAGATACATTTCAGAGAAATGATTTCAACTAAATTTTCTAAATTAAAATTTTAAAAATGCTTAGATATTGCATTACTAATTCTATTTTACTTATTTACAAATTAACAGTGGAGATGCTATTTTTTTAAAGATTTATTTATTTTTATTGGAAAGTCAGACATACAGAAATATCTTTGATCCACTGATTCACCACCCAAGTGGTTGCAACAGCGTGAGTAGAGCCCAATTCAAAGCCAAGAGACAGGAGCTTCTTCCAGGTCTCTCATGGAGGGTACAGGGTCCCAAGGCTCTGGGCCGTCCTCAACTGCTTTCCCAAGCCCACAGGCAAGGAGCTAGATGGGAAGCGGGGCCACTGGGACATGAACTGGTGTCCATATGGGATCGCGGCATGCGCAAGATGAGGACTTTAGCCACTAGGCTACTGCACCGGGCTGAACATGCTGAGTTTTAATCATTCAGAACTTTCTGATATTATTAAAGATTTCTGTTATAATTAACAAATGAGAAAACATTTGGAATTGTATGAATCTACGTCAGTTGATATATTAAAAATGAGTATGAAACAAAATTCCGACTGTCACGTGTTTCCACCCTCTGAAACAAGATGCACAGCTGAGCATGCACAGAGCTCCCCACCCTTCATCTGAACCAATCAGCACTCCTCAACTGCTCGGCCAGAGTCCAAGCAACTAAATGTTGGTCAGAAACAAGAAGGGAGACAGAAAAAGTAACTTACACAGTAAATCTACAACTCAAAATTGTATAAATCTGTGATTTCTACCTTTCACTGGCCCCTCGCCATTCTCTGGCTAGTTCGTGCTTTCCCAATGGAGTCACCCTCATATTCTACACCCCCAGTTTTCTTCCAACTGGTCACTTGGCCATCTCTCCTCACTGACAGCAAAATTTTTTTAACCTTTTCTCTCCAAGAAAAACTAATGCCACAGGAGCAGAAACTAACCAAGAGCACATCCCCTGTATTCTCAGTACCCGCTGGCCAGTTTCCACCAGGGTATTTCACTCCCCAGGCAGTACAGCACACATCCTGGATTATCAGGGGCACATCCCCTGTATTCTCAGTACCCGCTGGCCAGTTTCCACCAGCGTATTTCACTCCCCAGGCAGTACAGCACACATCCTGGATTATCAGGGAAGAGATAGCAGGGTGCTGGGTTTAGGCAGGGATGGTCAAGCACACAAGGACAGCCTCCCACAAAATATCACCTGGACCCAAAATGCCAGACAACATGAGAAACTATGCCCAGGCACGGTGCAGAAGCCTCCTCTTCCTTGTCTGGGAGGATTCAGACTGCCTGTTATCTACCCATGTACTTCCCAGCCCTACGATCTGGCTCCAATAATAGCTCTCTCAAGTCCTGGTTCTTTAACTTTCTCATTCTATCAGTTCTTTTAGATCATCATTTCAATATGATAGGGCTTCATCTACTTTGTTTAATAGACTACATATTGTAGGCACAATAAACCACAACCACTTCATATGTGTAACTGAAGTGTGACCACTGTAAATAGCTATGAAACACCACTACAAAAAAACCTGTCAAAGTTCCTGTCACCTGCAGCTGTGCCAGGTGCCCTGCAGCCCACCTCATCCCTCCTCAGCTCAGCTGTTTGGCATCGTCCTGTATCTGCACTCCTAGGACTTCAAGGGAGCCCGTCTGTGACTGCTTTGTGCAGCATGTCTTTCAATCACCAACTTCTTCGCCTAAGAATCCTGCTCTCGTCCACCTGGATGACACTGATTCGCCTTTCTGGTTTCAGCTTCCTCCAAAGACTCTTTATTTCACCCTTCCAATCAACTCCCCAAGACGATGAGATTGTCCTACTGCTATGTTCTGGCTCACAGCATGTACTATTTGGTATTTGGTACTTTCATTCTTTAAACAATTGGCAATCAGGCACCAAAGATGTGACAGATCCTGTGGCAAATACTGGGAAAGTAACAGGGAAAGAATTGTATTACTTACTTGGTCCTCCTGAAAACATCAGAAAATCACTTCCATTACACAATGAAAAACCCAAGAAACTGTCCCAGATACACAAGCAACAACCACAAAAGTTACCTGCTACCGGACTGCTTACCCAAAGGACTGGCTGCTACTCTACCTCCCCACACTGCTTACCCAAAGGACTGGCTGCTACTCTACCTCCCCACACTGCTTACCCAAAGGACTGGCTGCTACTCTACCTCCCCACACTGCTTACCCAAAGGACTGGCTGCTACTCTACCTCCCCACACTGCTTACCCAAAGGACTGGCTGCTACTCTACCTCCCCACACTGCTTACCCAAAGGACTGGCTGCTACTCTACCTCCCCACACTGCTTACCCAAAGGACTGGCTGCTACTCTACCTCCCCACACTGCTTTGCCCAAAGGACTGGCTGCTACTCTACCTCCCCACACTGCTTACCCAAAGGACTGGCTGCTACTCTGCCTCCCCACACTGCTTCGCCCAAAGGACTGGCTGCTACTCTGCCTCCCCACACTGCTTCGCCCAAAGGACTGGCTGCTACTCTGCCTCCCCACACTGCTTCGCCCAAAGGACTGGGTGACGGAATGTAACTCCCAGATTAATGTATCCACTTTCGAACCTATCTTGAATACACAAGTTTTCAATAAAGTAAAAAAAAAAAAAGAAATATGCCAAATACATGACTCATACGTACAAAGGTCCACATACATTTGAAAGTTTTTTTATGAATCTTATTTTACATACTTCCTTAATAAATCTTACCTAACCTCTGGCAAAAATAAATTCTGTAATAATTCTCCAACTGATCTGCCCTCATTCCCAGGGTGAGCTCGAAGTTTCTACGATGCTACAAGTTACAGCAGTCATGGCAGACGCCTTACTTCATTTACACTCCTCTATAATTTGGCTCCCATTTTGCCTTCAGTAACCATGTATCATGTCTTTAAGGAAATAATGCTGTGAATATTCAGTCTACTAGAAATCTAAATTAGAAATCATGGCTACTACTATTACTGGCCACTACTCACCAAAATTTGGCTATATGAACCAATCTGCTATGTACCTAAATTTATCTCTCGTCTTCCTGTGTCTTCTTATGTGCAATGAAGAGAACAACCTGTACTCCCAACGTACATCATTCAAAGCTTCGGAAACCCCAGACATGTCAAACCCAATCTCAGCATCAGAGGAGAAGTTTTACTCTCTAAGGTACTTAGTATTTTACATGAGACTCACACATTGCTAGCTGACGCTTACTACGTGTTTGCTTTATGTCAACCAAGTGATGAGAGGCTCCCTAAAGGCAGGTACCATATCATGGGTTTTTTATGACATCATGAATTATTAAGGCTCTTGAGCAGTCAATAATATTTAATTGACCTTCCTCCGCTGAACTCATTGTGGGAGACGCAGAAGCAGCTCCAGAATTCGGCCTGGTCCAAACTTGGTCAGTGTGGCCATTTGAGGAATGAATGAGCAGAGGGGAGGTTTCTCACTGTCTCTCTGCATTCCAATTTTCAAACAAACACATCTTTAAAAAATAAATATCCAATTAAAATGTGATATGTCAACATTAAATTAAATATAAGCAATAAGTTTCTGCAGTGGCAAGATTTCAAAATAAAACAAATTGTGAAAATCAGACTTGGGGAACTTTTTTTATTCCTATCCACTTAAAGAGGTGCCAAATCACTCAAACTCAGTTGTCCTGAAACCAGTGATCTTCCCAAAGAAAACAATCTCATAAAAAATTAAATAATACTTATGTAAAAAGAAGAACTCTAGAATGTTTCTTCTTTACCTCTCAATTCTCTTAAAAATTGGGTGATCAACCCCTAATTACTCTTTGGATCCCAGCTTAGATTGCATTTCCATAACTCCAAATTAGTATCATTCCTCTATACTATACAGTACCTTGTACCTCAGATCACAAAATTTCTTCATGTAATATTGTGACTGCCAATTGCTTTATCCTTGAGATTGGTGTGGGCAGCAAATAATGCTCTCCTTGGCATAAAGAAGCTCACACTGGCTAATACATTTCTACCATGCTACTTTTAATTAGACATTATAGAGATTACACAACATCATCATTTGTTTAAGTACAAACTCAACATTCGTACTGAATCCATGAAAAGGATCTGAAAACTAGACAGCTAAGCACAAGTCACTTAAAAGTGAATAAAAAGAGGAAAGCATAAAATGTACAAGATGAGATGTAAGGATACAAGTAGAGAAATGAAATGAGGGAAACCTTAGGGAGGTCAGCAGGGGGCGGAATGGGTCAGCAAAGAGAAGGATCAGTAGATGTAGGTCAATTTACTTTTGGATCCTCAGGAAATATGTTGTCCACCAGGCGTTTGTAGCGAGGACGCAATGCAGAACAGCAACAACATACTCCTGTTTAAAAGATCAGAAAGTACAGAAATATTAATAGTGTAAAATGACTTAAAATTTTCTGGATTTTAGTGTTATTTAAAATGTTCAAACTGCCACAAAAAAGAAAAGGTATAAAACTTCAGTGACTCAGAAACAAGGCTCTCCTTTTGCACCCTTCCTAAACATTCCACAGCTTATGATAACCTGCCTGCGGGTGGACATTCACACAGTGGCTAAGGTGCCATTCTGGACACTCCCATCCCATACTGGAGTGCTGGGCTTGTCTCAGCTCTGCTCTTACTCACGCAGCAGTGATGGCTCTGGTGACTGCGTCCCTGACACCTACATGAGAGAAGCAACTTGAGCTCTGGGCTCAGCTTGGACTGTTGTAAGCTTTAGAGAACAAGTCAGTGATAGAAGACCTCTATGTACATTTTTCTCTGCCTTTCAATAACATATAATTAGGTTTTTTTTCCACATAAGAACTGGTGTTGTGGTGCAGTGGGTTACGCCACTACTTGTGACACTAGCAATCTGTCTTGAATCAAATGTTTGGGTTTACGTCCTGGCTGTTCCGTTTCAAATCCAGATCCCCACTAATATGCCTGGGAAAGCAGCTGAAAATGCCTAAAAGACCTGGGCTCCTGCCCCTCACTTGGGAGATTCAAAAGTTCTAGCTTCCTGGCTTCGACATGGCCATCGTGGCCATATGGGACACAAATCAGGGGAAGGAAGATCAATCTCTCATTCTCTCCCTGCCTTTCAAATACATAAATTTCCATGTAAATTACATACAACACACACACACAAATATGTATGAGTAAACACTTGAACCGGAAGTTACTGTAACTTGGTTCTAAAATCTATATTACATTATTGAGTAATGACATGCAAAAGACAAGTTATTCAGATCTCACTTTCTTTATGAAGTAGGCAGCAATCATAACCAATGACAAATGAGTGTTCATCACAGGCTAAAACAGTTAAAGCTGAGAACAGATCTGAAGTAAAGCAGAGTTAATAGAATACCAATAAAAATAACACATGCTTAAGATTTACACAGACTCTTCTCTTAAGATTCCCAGAAACCCAGTGAACTTTTACCATCATTATCACTTTACAGAAGTAAGAATTACAATAAAAGTAATCTGGTAACTTACTCATCAGTAATGGCTGCCATCAACACCACACACAACAGTCATCAATTAGCACTCACATGTTTTGTGCATAGATAACATTCCTGCTCTTGTGGAATTTAGAAACTGTTATAAAGAGTGAATAATGCAGCAACACAGACACTACATATTGCTAATGGAGAATGTTTCATTGCTCAACGTGTTTTTCAATATAAGAAAAAGTTCAAGAGAATCTAAATATTCTACAAAGTTAATTTTTCATAATAAAACTAAAATATTTTAGTCTCTTTTATATTTAAAAAGCAAATGCATATTTGATTGTTAGGGTGAAAAAAATGTTAGAAGTCAAATTACCAAAAGTCATATTTCTATATCCACTATAGCCTAATATTTGTATAAACACTGACATTGAAATAAATTAAAATCAAATATTCACTGAATAGTTGCCACACAGGATTGAACTAGGTATTGCAATGACAAAACAATTGATGATCTGAGTTAAATTATTTGCTAATTTTAATGTCACGCCATTTATAGTAACTTCAAACTGTTACCATGGCAGAAAGACCAGCAAAGAGGATGAAAAACCAGTTGTAATGGTTCAAGATCCCAGCAGAATTGTACATTTTTAAAGGTTTTTAAAAAATTATTGGAAAGTCAGATTTACAGAGAGGAGCAGGCACAGAAAGATCTTCCATCCACTGCTTTATTCCCCACGTGGCTGTAATGGCTGGAGCTGAGCCAACCCGTAGCCAGGAGCTTCAGGGTCTCCCATGTGGGTACAAAGTTTTGGGCCAGCAACAGCTTTTCCAGGCCACAAGCAGGGAGCTGAAGGGAAGCAGAGCAGCAGGGCTATGAAGGCAAGGATGTTAGCCACTCGGCTACAGTGCTGGGCCCAGAATTCTAAATTTGGAAAATACTCTAAAGTTTCATTTATACTGACAGTTCCTACTAGCATAAAATTAAACAGCTCTGCATTTATAGAGCTTAAAAAGTAAATATGATCTTGAGGACAATATGATATTATTATATGATGAATATGAAATCGCAGGGAATATCCTGTTCTCACTTTCAGGAAGCCTAACTAAGTTTACCAACAAAGAGACAGATCAGCAAAAAGCATGTCAGACATGCAGCCCTGGGTGAAGCGCATGGCGGATGGAGCAGGGCATATTTACAGTGAATCTGCAATCTTGCCCATCATGGGATGGGTGAAGTGAAAGTGGAGGATATGGGGAGGAACCTACTTTGTCTTATCAGTCTATACTTAATCAGTGAAACAGGTATAATAATATCTCTTTCATAATTTCTATGGAAAATTGAATGATACATAAAGCAATTGTCAAATAGTCTATAAAACGGTAACTACCCTTGGTAATGAGAGTAACAGTATAATCAGGATAAGCCTAAAGTGATCATGGGTACAATAATGAGAATCCTTTTCTATAAAATAATCATTTAAATATCAGAATCAATTTCACATACAATTTGCAACAAGCTTCAATAAGAATGTCAGTAGGGGTAAGTGCTATATTCTGAACAGGAGATGGTCACCCACACTGGAAGCTTTGCGGCATTATTCATTTATAGCAACGGCAGCTCTCTGAGGTGGCTATTTTATCCACACTCAATGAAGGATAAACAGAGTTCAGTGAGGCTCATTTGCCCATTATCATCTAGCTGGTGAAGAGCCTTTGAAACTCTGAATTTTACCCAGATCTGATGACTTCCAAGGGCAACTGCCACACCACATTCAACTGTCAGAGAATTTCAAAATGACTTTAAGCATTTAAGCTTTCTATAAATCATGACTGGCACACATGACTATAAAACACCTGTACCCAACAGATGAGCAGTGGGCTTAATGGGAAAATAAAGGACCATATGACATTTTCAGAAAAGCTCATAATGCAACAAAACATCTACTTTATCACATAATATAAATGAAAAGCTATCCACTGCAAACAAGATGAATAAAATGAAGTTAAAAAGTTTACCTTTAACCCAATTCCTATGAAATTATATTGAAAGCAATATAAAGTTAAAATCATTGTAGAAGTAGTAATCACAAAATAAATTACTGCATAGATTACATTAAATCAATAAATTGCATATATAAACATCAAAAGAACAAATAAAAATCAACCACGGGACCTACTCAGGTATAGAAGCGAGGCTGACTCCCCTGCAGCAAATTCATAAGGCTTTTCGAGTTCAGCGGCAGGCACCTGAACATAGCCCTTCATGCTGAATGAGCCCGCGTTCCACTGACCTTCCTGCTTCCAGATCCTTTACCTACTGCTCAGGAAGTGTCCATTTCACTTTATTTCTAATTAATTAGTAGAGGGCACTTAATAACTTATCTAACTTGCAGCTGACATCAACTATAAAGCTATCTAGAACCCAATAATATCCATATCAAATTATGCTAAGAAAGACAATTAGCCTAAATAAAATACCAAAGAATTTGCACTGCTGATTTAATAAAAGTGTATTTTCAGAAAATTTAAATAGGAAAGTGAGCTTACATACATCTTTTTCCCATAATGCTAGTTCCCCTTTGTCCTGGTATCTGACCCCTTCCAACAAATCCACATAAGCCTAACAGCATCTTCTTTTGAACCTCCTCCTTTCTGCCTTCAAAATGAGAATTTAAAAAATGTTTCCCTTAAACTGGGAAGCCTAAGCAAAACGAATTCTTCATTTAATTTTAGCACATACAATTTGAAAAGGACATTCTCCTAACACGTGAAGCTCACAGTCCCAGTCAGGACACTTCAGGTGGGAGAACTGTGAGAAAATGGAATTTGGGCAGTCAGGAAAGAGATGTAGCAAAACAAACAAACAAAACAGGGACAGACTGCACATTCTTCTGGGTTTTTTGTTTGTTTTAAGATCTGTTTGCTCATTTGAAAGGCAGAGTGAGAGCGAGAGCGATGAACATCTGGCTCACGGCCAGCTGACTCAGGTCAAAGCCAGGAGTCAGGACTTCCAGCCAGGTCTGCCTGTGGGTGCAGAACACTTCAGCCACTTTTCCCCGCTTCCCCACATGCACTAGCAGAGCTGGATCAGAAATGGAGCAGCCAGGACCTGAACCAGCACTTGTAGGGAATGTAGGCATTGCAGACAGCTGCTTCACCCGCTGAGCCATACAGCCAGTCCCTGCATATGCTTACAGTGTACAGTAAGGCTCAGTGAGCGATAAGGGTCTCTGAGCTTTAACAAGCAAACAGGAACTCCTTCCACTGCTCTGCTGCAATATGAGTACTGCCCAGCTGTAAGTACTAACATAAATGAACCTAAAACCTGCCTGGAATGCATAAACAACCTACAAACACTTCACATGCTCTTCTTGCAATTAGTACAGTTCATATACTGCTAAGCTATCACTTTCTAAAAATACTTCTTCTTCATAGCTCCCCTAATCTTATTCTCCTGTGGATTCACCTGTCTCTGAAATGGATGCATGGCACTGATCTCTAGGAGAGGAAACAAACGTTCATTGACAGGAAGGTATTGGAATTAACCTCAGACCCCGCCTCTCCTAAAGGCGCACTGGCAGGAGGTGGGAAGAGCTGCAGGCAGAACCTCACAACCCACAGCATGCATCACACCTGTGGGCATGCAAAGGCGCACTGAGATAAGCACAATTCAGAGTAGCTGTTCCACCAGGAGGACCCCTGGCTTGGGACAACATTTACCTCCCTGTGCGGTAATCAGATAATTAAGATGACTCCTTTTCTTTTTAAGTAGCTTTCAATTCACCACAGTACCCCCAAAACAAGCAAAATCCAAATGTAAATACAAATGTCTCCATCATTAACTGTATGGCACTATGCCACTGAGTCTCCTGGGGTCATGTTACCTTCCAAACAAAGACGCTGTTCATAACACTGTCACTGGCGTTGGCAAATACTAAGATACCATTGTGAAAACTTACCACATGGTTTTGAATTAGATGTGAATCACGATCACTAAAAGCTAATATTTTTAGTTTTTATTTTTGACAATTATTTAATTCTTATGTTGAATATATTGGGAATCTGTTGACATATTTAGAATTTACTACATATCATACTTGTGAATGAGAATGACTATGATTACGTATTTGGATCCCTCGTGTCTTTACTATATATTTCTTCCGAAGCATTGACGACTTATTGCATTTATTTATATACACATGTATTTTTATTGTCAAAATGAACCTTTAAATTCAAAGCCCACAGTCATTGTTGTATGTCTGACACAGCAAATATTAATGCAAATGTTTCTAATAAGAACACAAGAAGTTCACCAGTAGACAAAATGAATTTAGTATCTGCTCCTGCATGTAAAAAAGTCAAATGATGATTTAAAAATAGTATACTGTTTCACTAAAAAAAAGTTCAAAACAACAGGTTTTCTCCAAACAGGTGACTATGTCAACTGAATCCCTTTCTAACAACTCATGTTTTGTAAATTAGGGCTAGCAGAAGGGGAAAAAGAAACACCCCCTCACACACACACACACACACACACACACACACACACAGTTTTCAGGGTCTGCGATGGCTCAACTGGCTGTTCTTCCACCCGCAAACACCAGCATTCCATGTGAGCTCCAGTTCGTGACCCGGATGTTCCACTTCTGATCCAGTCTCCTGCTTATGGCAGGAAGTTCAGAGGAAAGAGAACATGCCTCAAACATGTAAAAAAAAAAATCATTGAGGACATTCCATGAACTAGATTGATGTACTGATGTGGAGAGCATTCCTAATGAAGAAGCAGAACTGAACCACAGGAGTAATCTGGGGACACTGAAGGACAACTGCAATCAGGTGGAATGATGCCAGCACCACTAGGCAACAGGACAAGACAAAACCCAAAACGGATGTTCTAATAACTCAGGACTTTGGAAGGCATATGGCAAATGTCATAAAGGAGGCATGGAAGGGAGCTTGTGACTGACTAGCTACAGGGCAAAGGAAAGGGAACGAACAGCCTTATCTCCAGGACAGAGTTCCCTCTGAAGGATTTAATCCATTACAGGAGTATTTCATTACATGGTCTTTCCACACGTAATTCTATACCGGCTCTCCTTTCATTCTCTATTTCACTATTTATTGTATCACTCACTGTCATATAAGTCTTATGAAAAAGAAAAGGACCTCCAATAAATAAATAAAACTGAATTTCCATTACTGTTTTAAGATATTCATCCCCCTGAATTGCAGTATTTTAAGCAATAGGCATAACACAAAAAACCCTGCTATATGTTACAAAAATATTCTGCTACGGTACAAAGCAAAACAAAACAAAACAAACAAAAAAGGCAACTTCCTTATTTTTTTTTTCCTGAACCAAGTATGTTCTAGCCTATATGGAACATCTGATTTTTTCCCCCAATATTGCAATTTTTATTTAAAAAAAAAAAACAGCATTAGACATAAGCTGTCAACACACAGATTCACACCCAGATTCAGCTTTATTGTGCAACTGATAAATTTATCTAAAAAAAGTAGACAATGCTCATTCAAGCCACCCAAGGAAAAGAGCAACAAAGCTACAAAATAATTTGGCTTTTAGAAAACAATTTTTTTTCTTATAGATTTCACTGAAAAAGTTTCTGGAATAATCTCTTGGAAAAAAAACTGACACGGAATTATTACAGTCAGAAAATATAATTCCTTATTTGTTTAATCTGATGATGGCACATGTGCAGCATAACTAAGAAACGACTCAGTGAGGGACAGAGATGAGAGCTGCAGCAGGAAAGCAAAGTGTGTATCTCTCGTCGCTGCACTTGACCATCCCCGAGTCTGAGAGCCGGCACATCACCTGCAGACCCTGGCATCACCGGGCACCTTCCCACCCACTCCCATGACAGAGGCTCGGCAGGTGACAAGCACAGCACTCCTGTATGACAATTGCCAAGGTAAGTAATGACCGGATGACTCACACCTGAAAACTGAAATAGCTTGTGAATCTTTCTTAAAACTTGTAAAATATTGAGTAATGTTCTCTGCAATGTCAGCAGTATTGTTAAAATCACAGAATAAGACCATAATTCGGTATTTTCTATGTATGCAATCCAACAGAGTATGTTTAATCCAAACAAATACAATATTTACTTTGTACACCTTAATATGCTTCAAAAGGAAGGAGGTAACTACTTAGTCATCCAAGATAAATATTAACCATCCTGATCGCAAGGAGGAAAATGGAGGAAAGGCAAAAGACAGATTACATAAAATCTAGCTGAGAAAATAAAAGCACTGATGTATTTTTACCAAAACACAATCTAACAAAATCAGTAAATGGATGTGCCACAGAAATACACCTGACAGAAAAACACTTGAAGGTTATATTTCCCAAGTGTTTGGTGAAGCCAATGCGCTGCAGACTTGGCTACAGGAGCGGCGTACAAAGGCGCCAACTCTGGCCTCTAGTCCCTCACCTCCTGCAGGAGATGACAACCACGGACATACAGAACAACTGTGTGACAGCAGCCATGACAGTACAGGCTGTTCTGAGACCCAGAGCTGGGGAGAGGGAATTCTAGAGAAGGCAAACATCTATTTGATGAGAAAAGAAGAAAGTAAAAGAAAACATGGGAACAAAACAAAACAAACAACAACAACAAAAAACAGGAAAACTCCTAGAGAATACAAAGACAATTTTTAGAATTCTGATATTTTCTATGTAAGTACTAACCACATGGATAAAACATGCAGGAACTTAAAATCCTTCAGGAATCAGGAAAGCAGAAAAAGAAATTCTGAGCATTTTAAGATATAAGTAAATGTGAAAACAGAACTTTACAAAATGTAATTTAAAATATCTTTAAAACATCAAGATGGATTCAGTATTTTGACCAAAAATAAAAGAGTGGGAGTTACAAAACACCCCAACTGAAAACTAAGGAGACTGATCAGACAGCTTGCCAGAAAACTGTAGCATATTAAAGAAAATGTCCCTTACAAAAACCTACTAATACACGTCATTACCATACACATCAGCTTTCAGTAAGACAAGTCCCCTAACATTTAGAACAGTTTGAATTTAAGATTATATTTTATAATTTTGAGTAAATGTTGGATAAATAACTGAATACAATAGGATGATAGCAAAAAGGACGTTCTACTAAAATATCTGAAGAAAAAATGGTTTTCTGTTATCTGCAGAAACCATAGCCTTTATCTGGTATTTGATGTTGAACTTAGGATAAGCATAGAGATTTTTTCCTAACAGGATCAAGACTCAGACACTGATCTTGTTCCAATAATGGGTTCAGTAACAGGATCTCAATATTGAGTTCAACAATATGACTGGTCAATCCAGCAAAGCAGGTGGATAAGGTCCCCTCTACAGACGAGGAGCCAGAAATACAAGACGTCTGCCTTCACAAGTCCCCCAGCTGAGAAGAAAAAGATAAAATTTTAAAAATCTCTAGTGTCATATTTTACTTTTACTATCATCAATTTTAAGTTTATGGTGACACACTGCTGTGCCGTCTTAGTACATTCATTCTTACTCCTAAGAAAATGTTCTGCTAAAAGGATTCTCACTGTTTGTATGCAGATAGGCATGATGATGATTTTACAACAAGGTTAATGTAATACCGACCTTGGTTCTTTTGTTTGCTGTTGGAACAACAACCATACTGACACCATGCTATCGCCTAAAATTACCTTTTCTATTAAAACAAAAAAGATTTAGTGACCGGAAAGGCAGAATGAAGGAGAGAAGCGGCAAGAGAGATGGCTATCACCTACTAATCCACTGTCCGTGAGTGCAAATGGCAGGGCCACCAAGAAGCCAGCAGCCTGGAGCTCCATCCTGGTGTCCCACTTTTGTCGAGGTCCAACAATCTGGCCATCCTCCGTCACATTCCAGACATGCCAGCAAGGAGCTGGACCTCCAGCAGAGCAGCAAGGACTCCAACAGGTGCTCTGATGTTGATCCCCACACTGCTGGAGCATCAGGTCATGTAGCCATGCACTTGCCAAGCAGTATTTTTCAATATATGGAGAGAAACTGTCAAAGTTCTCAAGTTTGGAAAACAGTAACCTAAGAAAGATTTTTATCACTGCCATAAAACTGGATGTAATTCTGCTTAACAATTCCACAACATAGCTCTAGGACAAACACGCAGTGTTGAATGCCATTTTATATATAAGATGATTTTGGCAAGCTAGTGCACAGGAAGAACAAGACAGGCTATTCCTCATGCTGTTCCTAACTTGCCTGCAGGCCTCACAGTGGAATTACTCCTCAATGAACTAATTCATGACACTTCTAGAAGCTGCTCACCACCACAGAACTCTTCACCACAACCATCTTGCTGTCTAACATAACCTTATGATCCACTATTGCCCCTTAACAGCTATAAACTGCAAGGCAGAGTTAGGGCTTATCCTTTTAAAATACTTGAGAAAGGAATATGTTGCAAGGGTAAGGATACAAATATAGACAATTATATATATTTTTCTTCCTTCTGTGGAAGGAAAATGCAACTTTAAAAATCTAGAACCCTTTCTATGTATTATTGAGATATAAATAAATGTGGCAGTCAATAAATGTATGTGGGGTCTTTCAAATGGTCATGGAAAATATGCATTATGAATGAATTTTGCATAGATTTAAGAGATTTTATACACCAAAAATAACTTATCTTTAATTCCACTTTGTACAAATATTTTAAAACATGTCTGTGTAACACAAAAAAGCTAATAATTACCTATTACTCAATTGATAGATTCCATCTTGTTCACTGATTGATATGGTTGTACCTATGTACTGCCACATTTATACCTTAGCAAAACGGGGATGGGAGGGGTACTATATTTAAAACAAACAAAACACACAAAAAAACTGACCACAGGAAACAAACTACATACTACTAAGAGCTGCTCCATTCAAATTTTTGTATTAATGATTTGTATTTTGTTTTTCTAAATGTTTTATATGTCCTTTGAAATGAAATCAAAGTTATTTCTTCAAAACTATGTCTGTATAATGTAGCTATATATATATGTGTTTATATGTGTGTGTGTGTGTGTGTGTTTTAACTGGTCAGACATGGAACAGAGGGGCTGGTGCTGCGGTGTAGCACGTAAAGCCCTTGACTACAATGCTGGCATCCCATACGGGCATCAGTTTGAATTTTATCTGCTCCACTTCTGATCCAGCTCTCTACTCAGATGCCCGGGGAAAGCACAGAGCTTGTCCAAGTGCTTGGGCCCCTGCTGCACATGTGGGAAACCTGCAAGAAGCTACTGGCTTCTGCCTGCCCGTTGTAGTCAATTGAACAGTGATGCAGTGGATGAAAGAGTTCTCTTCGTATTTCCCTATAGCTCTGCCTTTCAATCAAATCTTTTTTAAAGAATGTAATACAATGCATTAGCTGCTTGCAAGAACTAAGTAGATATCTTACTGTTAACTGAAGATAATTTTAACCTATCTTCATGCATTCTATGAAAACTTGCTGCTGGATTTCACTAACTGCAGATTTTGTGATCTGTCTGAAAGCTAAAATGCATAATGATTAACACAAATACTTATTTTAGCTTTTAAAAATGCTTAGTGGGAATGGGTCATGTAGTAAATGTCGAACTACCAATTAAATATTTCAAGGACATTAGGTAAAAACAACAGGGACCAGTCTATGATGCCCACACAGAATACAGGCGGTCATCGGACGGAAGATCTTCCTCTCTCTCTCTCCTCCTCTATATATATCTGGCCTTGTAATAAAAATAAATAAATCTTAAAAAAAAAAAAAAGAGAATACAGGTGGTCAAAGTTAAAGACAGCTTCTCCGAGTCTGCCAAGAAATCACACATCAGGTCACTTGTTGTTAAGACTCAAACTACAGGTTAGCTTAAGCAACCTAAGGCTCATTTTTAACTCCCAATGCACATGACAGTACAATTCAAATGCAAAGGACCCACTTACATGGAAACCACTCCACAAACTACTGGGAAGATAAAAAAAAAATCAGTGATGAGAAGTATCATTTCATCAAAAAGGACTCACACAGAAGCAGTGTTAACAGCGTAAGAGTGAAGAGAAATTAAATCCCAAATACCAAAGTCCAGGAATGCTTCTCAGGGGTTATTATGAGGTGAGCATGAGAACAAAATGAATAGACCAGATAAATTACTCAAGACTGGAATGTTTTTATGAATTGAACAGGGGTTAAGAAACGGTTTGTATTTAAGAGATCACAGTTCTGTATTACCCTGAAAACAGGAGGAAGATGAACAGAGCTCGGCAGGTAATGTGAGCTGCAATGCCTGAGTACTGGAGAAGCAGAATCAATGCAATTAGGAGATCAGTTTGCAACTGTCCACAAAAATGAGTGCAAAATTTGAAAGTAATTTAATAACATCTACGAAGGGAAATGCAGAATCAAGGACATGGCTTAAGACAAGAACCACAAAATATTTAATATACTTAGTATGCATGCAACATTAAGAGTAAATTCTGAAAAAATACTCAGATTTTTCTGATTATTAAAATGGTTTTAACTCAAGTATCAACTGTTTATTAACGCTATTTCTGAGGCTGTGGATTTCTGTGGTATAACAAGCAAATGATCACACATAGAAACAAATCACCTCGACACTGGACCTCGTTCTACTGAGAAACAACCTGACTTGGGAAGTAAGTGCACAGATGCACCTTCCAGTAAGGTAACAAAGTGTGATAACAAGTTAGCTGTCAAAAATGCTAATCATTGTGCAGCAGCTTTCAAAGTTTTCCTACTCAGATAATGGATCTACCAACGGTAATTTCAAAGTATATTTTATCCATCTTTACTTCTTAATGTTATGATTTCTTTCTACGTCAAAAAATATTACTTCCTTACAAAAGCTGAAAGGGTCTGGTAGGGAGCAATTCTTCCATGTACACTGACAAACAACCAAAGGTCACCAGGAAGCCCAGACTGGGTCAGCTAATATTAGTTCCCCTTCCCAGTCTTCCCCTCACTTTTATGATCTGAGGCTTCCCTTCTGGATCAAATTACCATGAAAGTAACAACAAAAAAAGTCTAAAAGTTCTTGGTAAGCAAAAACTTTCCATTAAAATTAGAGAAAACACTGAATGTTCCAATCCAGTTTCATAATAACCATCCCCTAGACTTTTTGAAAAGTCATCTAAATGTGACATTTCCAGTTACCAAGTTAAAAAAAAAAAGTGACATTTTCCCAGATGTCTTTGAAAAGGTTATGAAGCTTCTTTAACTTCATAAAAATTAACATATCAGAAAAAACACAAGTGCAAAACATTTTATAATATCACACATTGAAAATAGAAAATATATGGGGTCAGCACTGTGGCATAACACACTAATCCTCTGCCTGCAACACCTTCTGAATACAGGTTCTAGCCCCAGCTGCTCCACTTCCAATCCAGCTCCTTATTGATGGCCTGAGAAAGCAACACGGTATGACAAGGCCCTGGGCCCCTGTACCCACATGGGACACCTAAAACAAGCCCCTGGCTCTGGCATCAGTTCAGCCCAGCTCTGGCTGTTGTGGCCATTTGGGAAGTAACCAACGGGTGACAGATCTCTCTCTTTCTGCCTTTCCTCTCTATATCTTTCAAGCAAAAAATAATATTTTTTTAATTTAAAAAATAGAACATGCATACAAATAATTGCTCAGCAAGACATTTTATTTAGAATATATTTATAAAATCCAAAATACACTTTTTTAAAGAGATGCATTTACTTGCTTAAAAGTCAGAATTAGAGGAAAAGACAAAGAGAGAAAGAAGGATCTTCCATCTGCTGGTTCACTCCCTAGATGGTTGCAATGGCCAAGGCAGGGCCAGCTAGACCAAAGCCAGGAGCCAGGGGCTCCAGCCAGGTCTCCTACCTGCTGGGGCCCAGGCACGTGGGCCATCATCTACTGCTTTCCCAAGCATTAGTAAGGTGGAGCAGCTGGACTAGAACCAGTGCAATAGAGATGAAGGGGAGACAGAGAGAAAGATCCTCCATCTGCTGGTTTATACCACAAATGGCCACAATAGCTAGAGCTGAGCTGAAGGCAGGAGCCTGTAGCTTCTTCCAGGTCTCCTATGTGGGTGCAGGGTCCCAAGGTCTTGGGCCGTCCTCTCCTGCTTTCTCAGGCCACAAAAGGGAGCTGGAAGGGAAGTGGAGCAGCCAGGATGCAAACTGGTACTCATATGGGATCCCCACATGTGCAAGGCAAGGATTTAGAAACTGAGCCATTACACTGGGCCCCTACTTTAACTTGCAAAGATAAAAAGGGAATCCTCTGCCTTATTGTAACTGGAGTATGCAAAGGGAGAGTTCTTTCAATTTCCTCCTCATATATTAAGATGCTTGTAATGTAAGTTTATTAATCAGATACTGGATTTCTCCAGGTTTTAAGCTAAAAACTATGATCCTGAAACTGTGGCACAGCTGGTTAAACTGGCACTCTTGGTGCCCGCATTCCACATGAGCATCAGTTTGAGGCCCCACTGCTCTACTTCCAGGGCAGCACCCTGCCAGTGCTCCTGGGAGAGCATCAGATGTCCCAGGTGCCACCTACTAGGAGACTATCTTGAGTGCCAGTCTCCGGGCTGCAGCCCGGCCCATCCTAGCCTTTCTAGCCAGTTGAGGAGGGAACCAACAAAAGAAGATCTCTCTCATTCTACCTACTTCTCTCTTTCAAATGCATTAAAAAAAAAACCTCAAAAATACATTATTTAAAAATTTTAAAGATTTATTTAATTGTACTGGAAAGGTAGATTTACAGAGAGAGGCAGAGACACAGAAAAAGATCTTCCATCGACTGATTCACTCCCCAAATGGCCACAACAGTAGGAACTGAGCTGATCCAAAGCCAGAAGCCAGGAGTCTACTCTAGGTTTCTGGCCTGGGCGCAGAGTCCCAGGGCCCTGGGCTGTCCTTCACTGCTTTCCCAGGCCATACGCAGGGAGATGGGCGGAAAGTACAACAGCAGTGACATGAAACAGCAGCCATATGTGATCCTGGCACCTGTAAGGGAAAGATTAGCCAACTGAGCACTGTTCTGGGTCCAATATGTAAGTTTAAACATAAAATATCTTCTTTATAATCAAGAAGTTAATTTTACCAAATTTCAGAATGCTTAATTTTACCAAGTCTCCCAATATTTACCAAAGTATGTGTACAAATTCAATCAAGATTTAGGGGGAAGGAAAGACAAGACAGATTGGAGCTCACATTTGTAATAAAAATTTTTAACATAAAAACCATATCTTTCCATTCACCTTAAAGTCAAGAAAGATGAACTAGAACATAGAGATTTAAAAAATCTATTTCTTTCTGTACATGTCTTGCAACTTTCCTGTCAGAAATTAGATCCCTACTGCTACACTGAATGTGTCTAAGAACACAATGAGAGGTAGTTTCCTGCAGCATTTTAGCCATGTACAACAAACATCGGCAAATCAAATTTGTGTTTAAGTAGATTAAAGCATTACAGCTTGAGAAAATAAGTCATTACATGAAAATGTTATTACTACATGATCATAAAAAAGTCTATCACAGAATCTGATTAGGAAATATCTTATTTACTTCAACTGGTTTGCACTATTTTTAAGTTTTCTGAATATTTCACAACCATGGTATCAGTTATTTCAGGCAAATTTATAACAGTTTTAAATTCCCAAACAACTTACATTTTGCAGATTTTTATTTCCTCATTAGTCATACAGTAACAAATGTGTTAAATATGTGGGAGTATTTGTTAACATCCAAAATTATTTTTAGAACAAATACATTTAATATACCAACAGTACTGACTCTTCTTATAGATCCCGCAACACCCATGGCATCTGTTCCATATGTTAAAGATTTTCATTTAAACTGAAATGATCAAATTTTTGATTAATCAGTAACTAAAATAGCAGATAGCACTCTAATTATGTAACTAAAAATAATTTTTCAGTAATGTATGTATCCAAAATGTGAAATAGCAAATTGGAAGATCTGATGAGGGAGGGGCTGGCATTGAGGTGCAGAGGGTTAAGACACGGCCTGAGATGCTGGCATCCCACATGGATGCCAGTTCCTGTTTTGGCTGATTCGTTTCCACGGCAGCTACCACGTGCCTGGGAGAGCAGTAGATGTTTCAAGAGCTTGGACCCCAGTACCTGTGAGAGATCTGGATGTGGTTTCGGGCCCTGGCTTTGGTCTAACCCATCCCTGGGAGGTCAACTAGCAGGTGGAAGGTATCACTCTTTGTGTTTCCCTCAACACCTCACTCTCGTAGCTCTGCCTTTCAAACAGATAAATCATTCTTTTTAAAACTTGGTTAACAAGATTCACAAAATATAAAAGTTTAAAGAATAAGTGAATTATTTTAGCAGGCACAGTGGTCTAAGATGCTGCTTGCTTGTCAGGGTTCAAGCCCTAGCTCGCATCCCAAGTCCAGCTCCCTGCCAATGCGGATCCTGGGAGGCCGCAGGCAGGAGCACCCAGAGCTTAGCTGAGTTCCTGCCTCCTGCCTCTGCCTGACCTAGTGCGAGAAACCTCTCCTCTCTGCCATTCTGCTTTCGGATAAACAAAAGTACATCCTCAAGATCCAACGTCTGATCAATTCTATCAAAGCTTCCAATTACAACATTTTTGTATTCAACTGCATATGCCAGACTTTGGCAACATAAATTCAAAAGCCTAATAACACGACTTTAAATGTTCACATTTTATTTTAGTTTATCACAGACTACAGTCACTGTTACATAAAGTGGTGATGTTTGTGTTAGTCATAATTTAAAAGGCAATGGAATATTTTGCTAGCTAATACTTTTTTGAATGGTTAAAAATCAAAATCTGATGTTACTGCAATATTTCAATGTAATACTAAATCACTAAACTACCTCAAGTTCAAAGGTAAAGATTACTACTACTAAGGCACTAAGGCTAGGAAAACAAAAAAGCCAATTTTCTTTAGTACTAAGCAAAAAGCAGTAATTCTTTAAAATCTATATAGATTTTTGATATTTTTATTACTGCAACTGTAAAAATGAACTTATGCTTGAAAATTAAAAGAAGAGAAAATCAACTGACCTCTACAAAGATACTTGAAGTATTTATTGAAGTTGAGTTACAGTAGAATTTTAGATAAAAATACTAATCATGGTTAAAAAAAATAGACATTCTGTCAGAAGCACCACAGTCAAGTCTCAGTGACACTCAACCTTCTCTACCGTTCTCAGAGTTACCGTACAAGGCGGTTCACTCAGTATAACTAGCACGTTGCTGTGCCCTAGCAGGACAGGCTCTAGAGAAGAGCGGCGGTATTCCCAGCAGAGAGAAGAGCCTGTGGTGGAGTGATTTCAAACAATCCCACAGACATGCATGCGCAGAAAGGAGACAAAAAGGGCGTTAGCCGTTTATGGGGGTGTAAGGCCAGGGTTAAGGGGTGGATGTTATGGGGAACTCGGAGAGCAAGCTGATGACAGATGTTCTGAGGAGCCAGTTCCCTGGTTCAAAGCAGCTGCCCACTGTACCTAATGCCAACATATAATTTAGCCCTTATCACAAATGCACATTGAATTGAAACTCAAACAAAATAGCAAATAAATGAAAAATTGCTAAGTTCTATATGATGTTGAGTACGTATGTAGAGGCTTTTATTGTGAACTGCATAATTAACAGTTTACTTTCTTTCCCATTTATAAAAGCACAAATTCTGTTAGGCAAGGACAAGACAGTTAAGAACGTAGTGCAGGTTAGCTTAAACAGTGGGTAAGATATGGGGCTCAGAGCAATCATTCAGTGGCTAAATCCTCACCAGGCATGCGCCAGGATCCCACACGAGCACTGGTTTGTTTGCCAGCTGCTCCACTTCCCTTCCAGCTCCCTGCTTGTGGCCTGGGAAAGCAGGAGAGGACGGCACAAGGCTTTGGGACCCTACACCCTCGTGGGAGACATGGAAGAAGCTACGGGCTCCTGGCCTCGGTTTGGATCAGCTCCCGCCGCTGTGGCACTTGGGGAGTGAACCAGCAGATGGAAGATTTTTTTCCTCTGTCTCTCCTTCCTCTGTAAATCAGCCTTTCCAATTAGGGGAAAAACAAAAAAAGTAAACCTTATTTTAAAAAGGGGGGGGATAGGATATGATGATCTTTAAGTCTCAAACCTCAAACAAAAATTTTTCCTACTACTTCAAAAATGTCATTCGATCTTATGATCAGATCAAAATGTAAAAGACTATAATTGTTTTTTGTTGTTGTTCCCTTTTTCTTGCCATAGCCAAATAATGGGATAGCCAAATAATGGGATAGCCAAATAATGGGATAGCCAAATAATGCCACAAAGAGACTGCTCTCTGAGTCTTACTGTGTCTTTACTAATACTTACAGCAATGTTCCACTGCTCCCTCGGGCTCTTTGTCTGACTCCGTCCTTACATGGTCTTGCTTCTAGAGAACGTGACCTCAGCCTCCGAGTTGTTACCACTAGGAACTTGACCACAGCTATTCCCACAAGTGCATCCTCAATCTGTAGGTCTGTAATGGACCGCACACTTGTATTTTACAACGGACTTACCAACTACTCTAATTTCCCCAAAGCTCCTTCTCCAAAATGCCACTGAATGAAAGCACAGACTCACCAAAACCCTGAGCCCACCTCCACTTCTCCCTCAACTCCCCATCAACTCTGCTTGCTCAGCAGTACTGAGACGTGTCCACTGCGCTCCGTCCCATCACCTTACCGAGTCCAAAGCCCACTGCGCTAAGACACCTACACAAAAATCTAACTACTCTCCTTCCTCCTGGGTTCTCCACAGCAACCTGCTGCTTCTCTTAGTAACATCCATTATATTCCTTTAATTCCCTTCGTAAATACAATTGTATACCATGATCCAGGCCCTGTACCAAAAGCTATGTACCCAGCAGGAAAATAAACAGGAATAGACCCCGTAAAGCTCTCTGTAGGGCTGGGTAATCTAATTATCTCCTCCTGGTCAGACTAAGCTTCAAGGGAGCAAGGATAACATTCATGATGATATCCCTGTGTCTGCCATGTAGATCCCAGTGTATCCTCAGTGTTTTTTAGCACAGTAACTGGTGCAGAAGTACTCAACAAACACATGCTAAACAGGATTGTTTCAAATTTATATATATGCACACACAGAGAGGTGTACAAGTCTTCATGTTCCCCTGCGCTGAAGTCTCATTTCAAAGTGTCAACTATTTCCACCTGTCTCACTCACCTCAAACACCTCCCCTGTTCTCATGAAAACTATCATTTCCTTCTCTGTATTACAGTTGCCTATTTACTCCTCTATAAATGGGATAAACTTTTTAATATTAGGGACTACTTTTTAAATTCTGCATTATCCACTATGCATGTGTTGCAAATGTAAGCACAGAAATATCTGCCAAATAGAGGAGTTCGTAAGATAAATCCAACAGGAAAAGAAAAGTTGGAAGCAAAATGTCTAACTCCAAAACCACACTGACAGTGCCTGGGACTGAGCTGAGTACACAGTGAGACTGTAAAATCCTGGATCCTGCCACTACAGCCAAACAGTAAGAAAACCTTAGCTAAACAGATCTCGGTATTGCCACACGGTTCCTATTTTTTTTTTAAACATGTTCTTAGTAGAGGACAGAATGTCTAAGACTATAAATAGAAACTTTTTAAAAGTAACATTATTTCCCCCATTGAAATCAAGTGCAGAATCCCACAGGTTTAGGGAGGGGGCCCACCTGCTAAGTTACTTGGGCACCCCCTACTATGTGTCCAACAAGGACCTGTTGAAAATGCTGGCTCAAAAGGCCAAGCACATGGGATCTGCAGGAACAGCAGTCAAGATCCTGTGCCAGGCAGGGTCATTTGTAGAGTACTATAAATACAACTGTCCCCATTTCCTTGGCCTGAAATTGTTCCATTTCATGAAGCTGGCTGCCTTGGGGCGGCCCCCCAAAAGTGCCCCATCCTTGAAAATCACACTTAGAACTAGGAATCCTGGGAAAGGCAGCATGGAGTAGAAAGCCGGCTTCTACTCTGGGCAGTGAACTGACTGAAGAAGAACTTGGACCTCTGCAATGTACATAGTACAGGCCAGCTAAGAGAAAGGGAGAAACCAAGGCAGTCAGCCTCGGGCCCCGAGCGGTCAGGCACTGGCCCTGAGTGCCTCCCCCGGGGATGTCCTGCAACCAGTGGCCGAGACGCTGGATGTTCATGTGAGAAGCAGCTGTCCTGGCCTGATATGCTGGCGTTCAAAAAGCATTTTACTGCTCAAGCACAATAACACAAAGTGTACACTGTCTAAATATCTCTTAGGTATTTTTCCATTATTGGATCAAACAGCTAAAATAATGTTTTCAAGTGAGTTTCTGAAATAAAAGAGTAAGAAAGAAGTCAGGCGGCGCCAACTTTCAAATAAACAAATAAAATCTGTTTTTAAAAAAAGAACCTGAGTAGCTATTATTTCAGCAATGAAACTTAGAATCATACTACATGCTACAGCCCTAAGTTACGTAGCAGCAAATACATACGAGGAAAAATATTACAACATGGAGATCAGAACATTAGTATGAGCTTCCGTTTGCTTAAGAACACACAAGAGCTAGCTGGTTTCATAAACTGAGAGAATTTTGACAGGTTTGACATATTAATCATAGGAGTGGTTGCCAACATTCCTAGAACTCTCTTCACTCTAAAATCTAAGAAAATTAAAAAAAAAAAAACGCCCACAAATGCCTAACAATATGAACCCCTACCTAATGAGTCACTTGAGCTTTTCATGTTTCCATGCCTGAATCACTATAGTTAATAAGTCAAAAATTATTCCTCCTTTAAAAATATATAGCTGATAAGAAAAAATATTATTTTTAGGTTTATTTATTTTTATTGGAAAGGCAGATTCTCAGAGAGGAGGAGAGAGAAAGACATTCCAAGTGCTGGATCCCTCCCCAAACAGCTGCAAGAGCCAGAGCTGAGCCGATTTGAAGCCAGGAGCCTCCTCTAGGCCTCCTGTGTGTGCAGGGCCCAAGGCTTTGGGTCATCATCAGCTGCTTTCCTAGGCCACAAGCCGGGAGCTACACTGGAGTGGAGCTGCTGGGCACAAACCAGTGCCTATATGGAATGCTGAGCTTGCAGGACTACTCTGTTACGCCAATACGCCAGTCCCAGTAAATTACTTTACTCTCTATTCAGGAACAGTATAACCTACCAACTATTACGCATTCACTGACTTTTGCATTTTCTAGCACATGACAGTACTCAGAGAACAAAGGCACTGCTTCCCTAGGCCAGCATAAGCAAACAGCCAACTCCATCTGGCCAGTAACTCAATCATCTTCTAAAGAGCACAGGAAGAATCAATTAAATATTTTAACATTTTAATATTTCACTTCAGATTTAAAAAAAAGTATGCTAAAGATGTACTATCCTAATTTGTTGCGTACTAATGCTAATAAGATACAAACAAAACTATCATAGTCCCTAGCATCTTACCCAACCTTTTTAATGGCCACAGGGTATTTTACCATCAGACTGTTCTATGATTAGTCTGCATCACTTCTCCATTACTGGATGTTTCAGGGCTCTGACTATTGTATAAACAGTACAATCTGATGCACTGGGGCCAGCACTGGGGCACAGCAACATCTTACAAGGGCACTAATTCTTGTCCCAGCTGCTCCACTTCTGCTCCAGCTCCTCATTTGTGGCCTGAGAAAGCAGTGGAGGATGGTTCATAGGCTTGGAGCCCTGCAGCCACTTGGGAGACCCAGAATCGATCCATGGCCTAGGATTGGCTCAGCTCTGGCCACTGTAGCCGTTTTGGGAGAGAACTAAGGGACGGAAGACTTGACTCTCCTCTCCGTAATTCTGCACTTTAAATAAAATAAATCTTAAAAAAAAAACTGAAAACAGAAGAGAAAAAAGAGAGAAAAGAAAAGCAATCTAAGAGTAGCCTGGTTTTGATCACTTTCTGAAGAACAGATTCCCCAAAGTGAAATTCCTGGGTTGTGGGCATAAACACTATCAGGGCAGTAGAAAACACAAAGACAAGTAACTTTCAAAATGTACTTTACAATTTAAACTTTTTTTTTCCTGTAAAAGATGTATTTGTTTGAAAGGCAGAGTTAGGGAGAGAAGGAGAAATTGAGAGAGCAGTCTACCATATGCTGGTTCAACCAGAGTCGGGCCCCACTGGGCCATACGGAAGCAAGAAGACGGACTTCCTGGGGTCTCCCAGGTGGATGCGGGGCCTCGCACTGGGAGCTGTCATCAGTGCATTAGCAGGAGCTAGATGGAAAGAGCAGCACCCAGGATCCCAACGAGGCAAGGTCCATACCACAGAGAGGGCCTCAAACTTTTGCCCTCCATTTTTTCCCCTCTTTTGGAAGATTTATTTTTATTTGCAAGGCAGAATTACTGAGAGAGAAGGGGAGAGACATACAGACATCTTCTATTCACCGGTACACTCCCCAGAGGGTCAGAGTGGGGCTGGGCTGATCTGAATCGGCGTCCCAGGTAAGTGCCAATGCCCCAGGACTCGCCAAGGCAGGAGCTGGATCAGAAGTGGAGAAGCCAATATGGGAGGACGGTGCTGCAGCAAAGGCTTAGCTGCGTTCATGCTAGACTCCTGCCTTTTTAACCTATCTCACTACCTTTGTATGTTACTGTTACAAAGCATTTGGTAATCTGACACAGCAAAAGCTACTTCTGCTTTCAACTGCAGTTACTTATCCTTGAAATTCAAGGATGCCTCCTCACTCTTTGCACTCCGATTTTTATTATAAGCACTACCAGGCAATCATGTAGGGAGGACTAGTGTTTTGCTACTGTATCTGTATAAATGCTATATGCACTATTTTTTCTAGTTGATATAAATTTTGAATCCATGTTCAAACCGTTAATCATGATTTTCATAATGCTCCTCCTCCAGTACCCCTCTGTCATCCACAGAGCTAAAATGTGACCATATTCACCCAGTACTCCTGCGACTCCTATTCTGTAAATATCCAGCTGAATGGCATACTTGAGCTGCTGTGTTTTGACACTGTCCTTGATGACAAGAATAAAATGCTTTTATTTATTCAGGTTTTAAAATTCTATTTCATCTCTCTAAAGTTCTTTATCTGGTAATCCTACAATTCTAAATTGAGTCTCTTCACAGGTTTTAGAAAATCCTTACTAAATACTCCCCATAATAATTACAAAGACCCTGGTATGCTAACAGGGAAGGTGAAGGGAGCAAAGCCAAGGAAGAGCATGTAACAGAGGAGGGCCCCTGGGTGGGTGGCCAGCCTGGCAGCTCAGATTCCCCAGGGTTGCACACACAGGGGGTCAGGGGTCAGCAGCCAGCTCAGGACCCTGGCTCAGGCTCCAGCAACAGAAGGGATGGCTCCAGGGATTGGGTTCCCGCAGCTCACCTACCCAGCAGCCCTCAGCTGCATTCTGGCGCTGGACCTGGAGAGCAGGGGTGCAGGTGAAGGCTTCTTGGGCTGAAACGGCTGACGGAAGTACTTTCTCCACCTTTCCAATACAGTTTACACTTTCAAAAGGCGAAAAACTAAAAATACAGAAAAAAGTACTTGGGATGGCGTGCATGGTCCAACCATGGTCCGACTTGTTTTTCCTAGGGATACTTTTCAGTGTGCCTATAAGCACTTTGAAATTAAATGCTAACATTTCTTTTAAAATTTGCACTTCTCTGGAAAAGAATCATCAAGATTTCCCCCAAGTTTCAACAAGGTCTACTTATCAAAAATTTTAAAACTCTGTAACCTACACAAACACCTGACAATTTATCCTTCAATTCACCCTTTCTTCCACCAAACAGTTCAGGGCCTTAGGGATTTTCTTTCTATCGAGAATCCCTGGGGCTCCATTTCCTTCAGAGGTAGCAACAAAATCCTTCGCAAGGCCACCACGGTGGGGGTGGGGGGTGGGGGTGGGGACTCACTTCCTACAGAGGGGCCTCTCTGGCCAAAACAGCTCCTGACAAATACAGAGCTTCAGATGGAATCAAGGTTCCTAAAGAAATGCTAAGTGGTGCAGAGGAACAATGAAAATGACTTCTTCTTAAAAGAAGAAATCACACACCCCAGTGTCTGCAGGTGCACAGTGGTAAACAAATGTGAAAGGACAACGTGCCAGCCACACTGCTAGCCATCCCAATACTACAGAATGTAAATTGACAGCCAATGTAAATGACAGAGTCATGGAATGGGTAACACATGATTTCATCCTAAGAATTAAAAAGGGCCTCTGCCTCCCAGAACATACAGGATTTTATTTCCTTTTATAACGATGTGTAGGTGGGGCAGGGACAAAGCTGTTACACTGAAAACCAGGGCCCTGGAAAAGCAGAGAAAGATAGCCTGCTGATGGTTTTGTTTTAAGGCATCTATTCCACACCATCCAAAACGGGAGTCTAGACAGACTTCCCAAAATAAACCCGGGCTTCCTTCTCCCATCTGGCTAGCTACTCAGACAGTATACTTCAGGGACAGGCTTAGAACTGTCCAGAAATCCTCAGATGGATACCTGCTCACCCAGGTTCTCACAAGGAATGTGATAGGGTCAATCCCAGGTCAGGGTTAAGGCAGCCAACACACAACACTTAAGCATTTAGACCTGGGATTCTCAGCCAGGTACAATCTTGTGCTCAGGTGGACACCTGAGCACCATATTGGTTCTCATAACTCTGGAAGCAGATCAATGTGGGTCATTATTGGCTTTTGGTGACTAGGGGCCAAGGTGACCGCAAAACATGTCACTACACACTGAACAGTCCCCAGGTTTGCCTCCTAAACAAAACATATCTGCTCAAAAAATCAACAATTCAAAGGTTAAGAAACTGATTCAGATCATGACTGGAAGGCCATAACTTGTATTATTATTATTTTGTATCTCAAAAATGCTTCAGGCAGGTCTGCTAAGAACCTAAGTATAAGCTGTAGAACTTTTATCACATTGTTTAAATGAAAAAAGAATTGAGATTTATGAGTACAGCTTCTCTGACTCCAACAGGAGTCAATCATTCATTTCTTCATTTATGAAGTACCTGTTATGCAACCAGTCACAGTGCTAACCCAAAGCAACAATACTGAAACAAACTGATAGGATGTGATTCAACTGTTGCCTGGCTCAGAGCAATGCAGTTAAAAAAAAAAAAAAAAAAAAAAAAACGGAGAGAGAATGAATTGGAAATTGGACATCAGCTATGCCTAGTGCCAAGCCCACTTCTACCCCCTACTATCTGTTACTTCTATGAAGTCTCTCTGAAAGATAATTCATGTCAAATATTAAGTGGTATACTGTGGAAGCAGTACTCAATTGTGATTATCAAAAGCCAACCAGGAGTCTTTATAGGGGATCAGCACTGTGGTTAAAAGGGTTAAACTGCTACACAGGACACATGGATCCCATATGGGCTCCAGTTCAAGTCCCAGTTGTTATCCTACTTGCTGCTGATCCACCTAAGAAAGGAACGGAAAATGCTCCAAGTCCTTGGGTCCCTGCTAGCTGCATGGGAGATCCGGTTAAAGTTCCTGGCTCCTGGCTTCAGCTTGCCCAGCCCCAGCCGTGGTGGCCATCTGGCAGTTAAACAGCAGGCAGAAGATTCATCTCTTTCTAACTCTACCTTATAAATAAATATGTTTAAAGTAATCAGAAACAGGAAACCGCTATATCATAGTCACTGTACCTGTGATGGTTTAAACAGCTTTAATCAAATTAATTGCTTCTGTGCATGGCATATAAAGCCCTTCAAATTCCACCTCCTCTTCTTCCTGATCTCCAGTCACCTATACAATCTTTACTGCAGCCCCAGGTCCCATAAGTGGGACAAACTGAAAACTGAGACGTTGGCAGCAACAAAGCAGTGCCAAGTCAAAGATCACCGAGAACAAAAAACAAGCAAACAAACAAACCCCTCCAGCTGCAACTGTGGACGCAAATGCTGTGGATGAGAGGAGAGAGAAAAAAGAAGGGGGGGAGAGAAGAGGGTGAGAATAAACAGGAGAACAAAAAGAACTGAACACAAAAGGCCCAAAAAGACAGTCCACATGATTGAGTGGGGGTCAAGTTTGTACCTAAAAACAAATATTTGAATCAACACCCACCTTTAATGGCACAATTCATTCTGTTTTTCTTTGAAAGGAATAAATTGAAAAATAATTTACAATTATTTTCATCCAAGCAAAAACATTCTAATAGACCGATGCAGATATCAATGCCAACAGCTAAATGAGGAAAGAAAACAGTAATCACACATTATTCCTGAAAGCTTAGTTTTAATCACAAATAGCAGTTGAGGGCTTTGTTTTCCTCTGGTCAATACATAACTTTCAGATATATAAAAGGCACACTAGGGGCCGGTATTGTGTACAGTAGGCTCACCTGCCATGTGGGATACTAGCACCCCAAATAGGAATGCTGGCTGGAGTCCCAGCTGTCCCACTTTGGATCCAGCCCCGTGGTAATGATCCTGGGGAAGCAGTGGAGGACGGCCCAGGTCACCCACATGCAATTCCCGGATGCAGCCGGGCCTCCTGCCTTCACCAGGGCATCTGCAGCGTGAACTGGCAGATGAAGATTTTTCTGTCACTCTCCCTTTTAAATAAATAACACTTTTTTCTTTAAAAGGGCACATTTTGCTGGATCTGTTCTGAGGCAGGTTCTCAGAACTATGAAAGGCACATCTGTAGGAGTGCTTCACCAGTTTAGTCTGTGTATATGTACATAACCAGGCATCTACTTAGGACACCTGTAAAATCCAGAGCTCTCCTCCCAGATGGACGCCACGGCAAGTGCTACTTTTTCGTAAGTTCATAGAAAATCTCTCAAATTTTTGTCAAGCTTATATGTGTCCTAACAAAAATCAAGAGGGGAAAAAATAGCTTAACTACTACCAACTCAATGCTAGAGAAAAAAGTTAGGTGTGTTCACTGTTCATGGTTATAGACCAGAGGCCAGATCTGTTTGAGTTCTGCTTCTACTCCATGTGTCAGGTACAAAAGTCACCAACACTCCGTCTCCTCATATGCAAAACAGTGATGGGGTGAAGAAGCCCAAATATTCCTTCCAATTTAAACACTTATTCAGAGTTGAAAAACCTTTGATGTCAAAGCCCCGCTGCCCTCAATGGTTCTGCAGATATAGAATGAAATAAATGCCTGTAGAAACATGATGAGTGAAATAGTAGGTCTGCGGCTTTGAAACGATCTTTACGGTCCAGTGACTCCTTCAAACCACAGGGACAGATCACAGGAGCGTTCCTGCGTCGGCATCACACCTGCTAGCCATGTGCTCAGACTGTGGATCTCCAAAACTACCCAGGCGCTAACCAACACCTGCTGTGGTTTCTACCTATCAACTGGTCTGAGGGACTAACTGCCAACATTTCTAATAAACACAGAAACACCAACAGTAGCATGATTGTATGATTCAATGCATGGGTGGCAAGTGGCCAGCCCATCAGTGATCCAATGTCTGCAAAATCATTTGCTCTGCTCAAGGAGGCATTTGAAATTCAACAAATCAAAAGTAAGCTAAATGTTTATGTTGATAATGCTGTGTGGCCCATGAAGGATGGGCCCTGACTTATGACAAGGACTGCTTTCAGAATCCTACAGTCACAGACATCAGAGATCATTTCCAATCTTGTGATTTTTTACACAATCAGGACATCTGTTTAGCTAAATCTTAAGAATTAGTTGGCTGCGCTAAGTGAGCCTTTCAAGCTTTTACCAATGAATTCAGCAAGACAAAATAAACACTAGCTTATCTGAACAAGATTTTTCTTCCTAAAAACATTTCTAAACAAAGTGAAACTTCTGTCTCTGCTTGTGTTTAACATGCTGGAAATTCACTGCTCGACCTAGGCTGTGACTGAGTGAATATTCTAAGAAGGCCCACTGCCCACACACTATCTAATCACCAAAGCAAAGGAAGCGAAGTTAACCACAGGTATCCCTCCCCAGGGGTCCCCTACCACCAGCACACTGACCGTCACAGAAAACACAGTGTGACAAGGGCAGGCATTTGGTAAGGCACAGCTTGGGCTGTCTAAATCACACCCTGAAGACCCTAAGGCTCCCATCCTACTCCAGTTCCAGCTTCCTGCCGCTGTACTCGCTGGAGACAGCAGGGGAAAGCTCAAGGGCCTGGGTTCCTACAGTCCAGGGCAGGCCACCAGGGCTGAGTTCTCAACTCCTGCCTTTGGCATGACCCAACCCTGGCTGCTGTGGGATCCGAGGAAGTGAGCCATAGGGGAATTTCTGTTTGTATCTCTCCCTCCGGCTTTCAAATTAAAGGAAAAAAAAAAAAAACTAACTCTTAAAAAGAAAATGTACCAGAACTATTCACAGTGGTAAGCAACATCTCACTTGCCTCCCAGTCAAGGAATGAAATCTGCATTTAAAAAAAAAAGTTTTACTTATTTATTTGAAAGGCGGAACCTTCTATCCACAGGTTCACTCCACACATGGCCACGACCGCCAGGACTGGGACAAGAGCCAAGAGTTCCTTCCAGGTCTCCCTAATTGGCGACTTGGGCCATCCTCCACTGCTTTCCCAGGTGCATGAACGGGCAAGTGGGACAGAAATGGAGCAGGCGGGACTTGAACTGGCATGTGTACGGGATCCCAGAGCTATGGCCAGCAGCTTAACCTGAGCCACAGCACTGGCCCTAATGTTCCCTAAACTCATTTTGCACAGTAAATCGAGCAAGTTTTCTATATTCACTCAATGAAGCTAGATTAGAAAAAGGATGGTGTCATCCAGCCCTCAGGCCCGTGAAACCATTTGGTCTGGTCCTGCCAAGGCAACCAAAAGCAGGAGTGAAGATTCAATAATTTTACAGCAAGTTAATTTTTAAGTTGTTAATTTTCTATGGCCCCTGAGTGATGTTATAAATATCCAAAGTGACCTTGGCAGAAAAAAAGGGTCTTCACCCCTACCCTGGGGTTTAGTTTCACAGGGTGCTGGCTGGCATTTTACCACTAAATCCTCTACTTTCTAGAACAGGTGTTTAATCCCCCCTTCCACATCCTCAGAAAACTGAGCACAAGGCCATTTACTGAACACAAGAGCGCCGATCTAGAAATAAACTGAAAGCAGTGATGACAGGATGACACTCCTGAGCTTAAAGGAATGAAGCAGAAACAACTGCGGACGTGTCTGCTGGATCTGTGGAATAAAGACGAGTGAGGGCCACGAGATGCCTGTGAGGAAGGCAGAGCAATCACCCCACTTGCTCACAAACAAGACAGGCAAAGTGACACCAAGGTTACTTCCAAACTTGCCACAGCACGACTGAATCTTTCAACGTCAGACAATCACGCCTCTTTGTTCACCCACTAGACCAGGCATTCACTCTGAGGCTGACCTGGAAAATCTCTCAACTTTGTTTCCTATGTCTAAGAAAATCAAAACAGGGTCACTCCCGCATCTCCGCAGCACGTCGCCCAAGCCCGTACTCAGCTACTCAGCGCAGTTCTACCTGAAGCAGCAGCTCCTAGCAAGCCCCATCAGGCTTCCTTCAACCCCGGGGGTCTGCACAGCCCTGCGGGCTGCCGGGATGAAGGTCACCTGGCCATTAACTGAGTCATTTGCCCCTAGCGGCACTGTGGCACTTCACTTTGTTGATGCCTTCCACAAACCTCGCGATTTTTAAAACTACGGTTTTCGTGGGTTACAACAAGACGTTATTACTCGGGTGCCCACGCTTGATATTCCCATTCAATGAGGGCACCTCAACTGGCATCTTTAATCAGCCACCCGGGGATGAAGGTGAAGCAGGTGGCAGGAGAGTCACACTTTGGGGTACCTGTGCCTAACAAGTTCCCCAAACCACAGCCGGTGAGGGTGGGTCGGGGCCGCTGCGGGACCTGGGGGCGGCCAGGGAGGACCCGGCTCTGCACCTCGGCCCCCCACCAGGCACCTGAGGTGACCAGGCACAGCCTCGTATTAGTGCGAGGTGTGACAGGCTGGGCACAGAGCTTGAACCTTCAAGTCCCGGGGGTCTCCGAGCAGTTTCCTTAGCGATCGGGTTCAGGCCACATTGGGGCAGGATGACCCAAAACGAAACTAACAAAGTGACTGGCCGGCACTTCCTGGGTCGCTCAATCACGTTCCGGCTCTCCCCGCCGCCCTGGGCCGGACGACCCAGCGAGGGAGCGCCCAGCGGCCCAGCGGCCTCCTCCCAACGACCCCTGCCCGGCTCGGCCCAGCCCAGTCCAGTCCAGCCCGGCCCTGCCCTCGGCGGCCACTCACGGGTAGGCATGGTGACCCCAAGCCTCGCTCGCCGCCCCCGCTCTGAGTCTCAGCGGGGCCGCGCAGACGGCACCATGACGGCCAGCGCTGGGCGCGGAGGCGCCGACGAGCAGAAGGGCGAGAAAGGGCAGGAAGGGAGCGAACCGATGGGGAAGCCGCGGCTCCCGCAGCCCAGCCAGCGACCGGGCGCCCGCCACGGCCCCGCTCCGAGACGGACGACGCGCTGGGCGTGTCTACGCCCGTGACGCCAGCACGCCGCTGCCGTCCGGCTCCGCCCCCAGCCCCGGGCACGCCTGCAGTGCCGCGGGCGCCTGAGGCGGCGTGGCGTGAGGCGCTCTCGTCGGCTGGGTTCCTGTAGCTTTGCAGCCTCTCTTTCCTTAATCCTTCGGTGAGTGTGAGTGCGAAGGTCTTAAAGGCAGAGGCTGTGAAGTCCTGTAGGGAAGTGCTTGGCGGCGGTGGCCGTGACGGGGCGGACGGCGCCGCATCTGACTGAAAGGACCTGTCTCTACAGCTGAAGGACTGTGTAAAACACGGTTGGCAACGGGAGGGAGGAAACCCTATATCTGCAGAATTGTGAAACGGAAAATGAGAGTTTAAAAAGAACGAAGGAAAGGATGCGTCTCACAGCTGAGTGGCCCAAGAGCTGGCAGGCTGTTTCTCGAAATACAGATTCCTGGGTTCTGCGTTACACTGACCTAGCTTCAATGCAATACTGCATTGCCGAAGCTTCTATAAAGTCTCTCCTGCTCCCAATTTTCTCCCCTGAACGTTCACAATGTTTTGATTCTCTTTAGTATTTGCCCTGTGGAATTCTAATGAAAACTTTCATAACTGCTTGTATTTTTCCCCTGGACTACGTTGTTCTCAGACAAGTGGCAGAAACCATGTTGTATTCACAGTCACATACCTTTGCCTGGCCCAGGGGAGGAGGCTGCACCACAGTGGCTCGGGTGTGGCTACTGGAACACGCATTTCCACCCAGCAGATTCAAGGGAGCATTGGAAGTGCTCGGGCCCTGTGGCCTAGCGTAAAACACTAAGCTGTGGCCTGCCACACTGGCCTACCTTATAAGCCGTGTGACTGTCAGTTCCAGTTTGTGCTGCTCCACTTCCCATCCAGCTCCCTGCTAATGTGCCTGGGAAAGCAGAGGAGCATGGCCCAGGTATGTGGGCCCCGATCCCCAAATGGGAGACCCAGGTGCGATTCCAGGCTTCATTCACGCCATTTGGAGAGCGAACCAACCAATGGAATATTCCTCCCTCTCCTTGCAACTTTGCCTTTAAATTTTTTTTAAATTTTTTTTATTTATTTTTTAGGAGCTTCTTTTTTTTTTTTGCCTTTAAAATTAATATTCTTTTTTAATTCACACAAAAAAATGCCTCTACCAAACATAAACAGACTTTTTTTTCTTGTCAGTACAGTATGACTATTTACATAGTATCTGGATTGAATTACTTGTTATAAGTAATATATAGATCATTTAAACAAATATGTGGGAGGAAGTATGTAGGTTACACACTTCCTTTTCATGTAGGGGACTGGAACATCTGTGGATTTGGGTATCCTTGGGGCGCCTCCACTCAACCCCTGAAGATGCTGGGAGACAACTGAATTTATTCAAGAGTATGAAAGTTAACCAGGTAAAAGGAGTTGATAAAGAAGTGTACAATCAAGGTTACAATTTGTCCTGTAACAAGCCATCCTATGTTTTTTATCAGGAGAGTAGCATTGAGTTACCGGGGGCAAAAGCAGCCAGCTCGGGGCCTCCCTACTCATGCTCAAGGAATGCTGAGCCTTACTACTGGAAAAGAATCCTTGAGGTGCTGGCTTAAGGCAACAGTGAGACAGCTGTTAGTTATGTAACTCCAAGGTTGGAATGAGAAAAACACTACTGCTGTGAGAGTGACAGACAAGTTGGGAAGCAGCATTGTGTGCTGGGTTTGGGGAGGGAGTGTGGGAAGGATGTGATCTGAGCTGGGGTGAGAGCCAAGGGAGACATCTTAGTGACTAGATCTGAAGGCTGGTGGCTTGGGCAGACTGCCTGAAGGTGGGTGGAGCAATCTCCTGGTGGGAGACTTGGAATCTTGGACCACAGAGATAGAAACTGCAGCCTAGTGTCGGCTAGTGCCTTGTGAGGAAGGATATGGAGCTGGCAAAGGTGCTCTTAGAGAGAGAGAAATCAGAGCCCACGGTGCCCCAGGAACGAAGGAAAAATGCAATCCCAAAAGGCAGCTATTTCTGCTTGCTTGAGTCAACAAGATGCAGAGGTGTGAGACTGTCTGGTCCATGTTCTGGTGTGCTTTGTTTTTTTCATTCCCTTGGTCTTTAGGTTTTGTACTGTTGTCAAAAACACAATCACCAGTTGAACCTTCCGAGGAAGGACCTGTCAAAGTCAGCCATAATGGTGTCATAATAACCGTCAGGCCTGCTTCCTGCACACAGGTTCTGAGGAACACAGTCACTACTTAAGTCCTCTGTTCCTATCAAACCCTCCCATCCGAGTTGCACCTGTGCCACTATCCATTTCTGGCACTTTTTCTAAGACCCTTTCTTCTCTCCCCTCTTGCAAGCATCTTTTCCCTATCCATCCCCTCTACACTGCTGCTTCTGCCTTGAAACCCAGCTCAGACTGCTAGGAGCTGGCATGGGTCCATCAATATCCACTATGCTGTCCACGCCCTTCATGTACAGTCTGCGGCCCCTTAATCCCCCTGCCAGCTCTGTCCCTCCCTTCCTGGATCTCACGTGTGCTGGTTGGGTGCTGCAGTCAAATCCAGTACAGGCAGCCTCACCCTGGCATTCCATATTGTGTACTGGTTTTGCCGCTACCAAACCCGGCTCAACCCACACTCTGTTCTGGTGTTCAGATTTGCCAGTGGATGACACGAACTGATTCAGCCTGGTCTGCCCCTGACCCGTGCCGAATGTGTGCCAGTGGGAAACCTTCCATGGCCTATTCTGGGCTGTTTCCTATCATGCTTCTTGCGCTTACCTACAGGGACTGTGTCCTGCCAGAGGAGTTGCCCAGGCTCCTCCATCAGAACCCCTCCCAATGCCAGATTTTGCGCATACCAAGGGGTCCTTGAGCCAACCCTACTCAGTTCACCTCCTGTCCTAGCAGGAACAGTGGCTTTTCCCGGCTGGCTTTCACCCTATTCTGGTTCTTGTTGTTGGATGTTTCAGCCCAGCCATGGCTCATCCATACCCACATACAGCTCACACATGGCTCAGTAGGGGGTCGAGACCCAGCCTAGTCAGTCCCACATCTACCCTGGTTCTCCATGACACCAGATGGTGTTGGGGTCTGAACTGGCCTGGTACATCCAATCCCAGCCCACACTAGTGCCTCGGGTGACTGCAACTGTTTGCTAGATAGAACGCAGCCCCCATTCCAGCACATACACCCCTTGGTGGGAACTTCATCCCTGTTAGGGTGTCCAACTAGGGGAACTTGTATTTCCACAGGGTTGGGCCCACACAACCCCATAGAGTCTACCCCCAGACCAAGTTCTCTCGTGTGCTGGATACAGTCTTGACCCTGCCAAATGTGACCACTCCACCACTCCACCAAACAGTTGGGTAATGGTACCCATCACTGCCAAAGAAACCCCCAACCATAGTATTGGTGTGGGCTGGTGTGTGACGATCAGTGATGTTCTAGGCAAACAGGCCATTTCTGTATTCCGAATTGGGTTGGTGTATCTGACTAACCGTAATTGTCTCCTGGGTACTTCCTTCCAAACCACCAGGTTTCAGTCCCCACGCATGCCTAAAACTTCCATGACCCTGTCAGTGGCAATCACCCAAGATTCACTACTCACCTACACTAAAATTGGACTTAGTCATGGGTGTCCCCAGGCAGCAAACATATCTTAAAAAACCCCAGAGCAGGCCGCTGGGTGGCCAGCAGGCAAAGCCTGGCACCACATGGTGCACTGGCCGCCGTGGGTGAGGCCGAGGACTCGTTCACTGCCTTGCAGCAGTGTCTTTGGCGTGAGCCCCCAGCATTGGGTCTGACCCGGCAGGGGCACCCCCCACAGCCACCACACTGTGAGGAGCGGTACTTGCCCCCAAACCCAAGGCCCAAACCCCCCTCCCAAACTCACCTAGCCGCAAGATATTAGCATCTGGGCGGGGCTAGGAATTTTAACCCAGTTCCCAAGTTCTCTCATGGCGCACTTACCCTGAGGAAAGAGCTCTCTTGGGTTCTGGGTGAGGCCGAGGACTCGTTCACTGCCTTGTGGCAGTGTCTTTGGCGTGAGCCCCCAGCATTGAGTCCGACCCGGCAGGGGCACCCCCACAGCCACCACACTGTGAGGAGTGGCACTTGCCCCCAAACCCAAGGCCCGAACCCAGTGTATTGAATTTTTAACTCTTCAAAAAACTAATCTCAAGTTCAAATCAAGAAAAAAGTTCACTAGCACTTAAATAGAATACTTTCTTTTTATGTTTAATGGCACATTTTTAGAATATATGCCATTAAAATAGGAGTTTTGTGTCCTTTAGTGTTTTATTTCTTCTCCAAAAATAATTAAAGGGTCAAAATAATATTAGACCATTGTCGGCATGATCGTAAACATTAGCTTTTAGTCCAAGTTGTCCAGAATAGCTCTACATGCAGTGTAGTTCAATATTTGTTCCAATTTCTAAATTGTGCACTGAGATCGTTCGCTTTTAATTAGAAAACATTTTAGTGCTTCTAAGGTAATTGCCAGCAAATTTAGAATTTATAGGAAATCACTGTAAGGATATTTACTTCTCCAAAAACTCATTCCCAAAGATATCAATGATGCAGTTTAAAGCTCATTTGCACAGTTTTCTTCCTCACCCAATGATTAGCCCTTTAATTCCATTTGTTTTGTTTCACTACATTTCATTCCTGCCAATGCTTAGCTGTTTCATAGGGCTACCTGGGTCTTATGAGGCACAAAAATCACTGATTTGGGACTTCAAAAACCTGAGCTTGAATCTTTCTTTCCTTTGTACCTGGTCTTTTTACAATTCTTGACCTTTCTGGATTTACTATTCCATAATGTAAAACAAGCAAATACTGTATTGTCTTGCAATATTCTGTGGATCTATTTGAAGCAGTGTACACAGTCTGGTTGAAACTTAAACTTGAAAAGAAGAACATTGCAACATATATATTGTTTTACTAGCATAGCTTACATATTCATGAGGTATAATTTGATGTTTCTATGTTTGTGTACATGGTGTAGTGATCAAATCAGGATCACTTGGCATATCAGTGACCTAGCATTTATCTATAGTAAAAGCATTCAAAACTATTTTCACTTTCTTGAAATATACATTTGTATATGAAGTATACAGCAATTCCAGTTATTCTTCTGTGTGGTAAAACAGAAGAACTTACTCCTTTATCTGTTTCCCATCTTCTTCCCCTTGCCCCCTGTCCTTGGTCCCTGGAAGCTACTGTGTTCTATTCTCTACATAAGTGAGATCAACCTTTCAGATTCCACATGTGAGAGGAAGCCTGTGGTATCTATGTTCTGTGTCTGGTTTATTCTGCATAATTTAATGTCTCCCAGGTCGATCTTTGTTAGTGCAAGTGTTGACTATTGCATTATGTGTGCATATAGCACATTTCCTTTATCCATTCACCTCTTGTTGTATATATAAGATTGATTGTAAACTTTGGCTTATTGTGAGTAGTGCTGCAGTAAACACAGAGGGCAGATGTCTCTTCCATTTATTTCATTTCCTCTAGCTGTGTGCTCAGTGGTGAGATGGCTGAGGTGTATGGAATTCTATTTTAGTTTTTGAGAACTTTTTATACTCTTCACAATGGGTATTCCACATTACATTTGTACCAGTTGTGTGAAAAGAGTTACCGATTCTTCACAGCCTTACAGCATTTACTGTTTCTTACTGATGATAGAAATTCTATGTGGAGTAAGATGAAATCTGATTTTGGTTTTGATTTTCACTTCCCCAGTGATCAGTAATATTAGCATATTTTCAGATAACTGTTGGATATTTCTATGTCATTTTTTTAAAGAAATGTGTTCAAATCTTTTGCCATTTTTTTTTGCTGTTAATTTACTTGAGTTACTTATATCTAGGTATTAACTCTGATCTGTAATGTATATTTTGAGTGAAAATCACAAAGCTGGAGACGTCTCACCACTTGATTTAAAAATCTACAAAGGAATAATAGCCAAGAAAATAACACGTTACTGGCATGAAAGCAGAAACATAGACCAATGGAACATAATGGAGGATCCAGAAAAAGATTCATGTCTGTATAGCTTACTGATACAGCAGCAATTCCAGGAATACACGTTAGGGAAAGAGTGTTCCCTTTGATAAGTTGTACTGGGAAATCCTGGTATCAGCATTGACGGAGTGAACCCTATGCTCAAGGCTTGGCGTAGTTGACCTACATCATGGCCTGGGCTTTGTCTACTTTACAATTATTTGAAAGTTTCTAATGTGCAGCCAGAATTAAACTGCACCATCTCTAGGATAGTCTGAAGAAGGCTGAAGCTCCGGTGCAGTCTTGGGTACCCTAGTAACCTTGTTTTTGTTGCCAGTTAACCTGCTGCAATTTGAGGTCAGAATTCTGGAGCAGTTTTCTCACTCATGTGCTATGCAAAGCAGTTGAAATACTCACAAGAGTAAACAGAAAGTATAAGCCTGTAACCCAGAAGGGGATTAGCCAGCACCTGTGCCAACCAGGACATTGTGTAAAGCTCACACTCCTGAACATCCCACAAGCCAAATGTCCCCGTAGTCTGCTTTGTAAAGAGAATTGCAAATGGATAGGGAGCAAAATCCTGAGATAAAAGGATTACTAGTTCTTGATCAAATAGACAAAACAGCTGGAAACCCTTCCTTAGAAACACTGTGGTTTTAAACAATTAGAGGAAAGCATTATCTTAAAAAAAATGATTAGCTAGATTTTAGCATTCAATACAGTATTTCCTGAAGCTGCTAAATGAGAGGGAAAATGCTTTTTTTTTTTTAATGAGAATGATGTTCTAGTAGTGAGATAGTTTAAAGGACCGGTATGACAACTGGATTGGTTGTACCTACTGCCCTGGAACGTACAAGGTGCTTAGCAAATATCTGAGGAAGTGTGGGAGCATGGTAAAGATGAAGGAGGGGAGATGAGAAGCTTAGAAGTTAAGAGGATCTGGGTGATGACTTCAATTTTTCTACTCAAGACTGTGTATATGCTTTTTTTCTGATTTTATTTAAAAAATATTAAATTATTATTTGATGATTCATTTCCATAGGCTCTGGGATTTCCCTTGCCCCATCCCCAAATTCCCACCCACTCCCTACTGATTCCCTCCATATTATTATAGTAATATAGTCTTTCACATACAGTGTTAAGTCTGTCATTCTGTTGTTTAATTGTATCCTGACATTGTTGGCGTGGACAATGGCAGAGAGTCCAGCATCCTATTGTCAAGATATATTTAACAGTTTCATTGGGAGTCCTTTCTTTGATTTGGAAGTAGAGATGCATACTGTATTGTATCTTCACATCTGGATATGATAGTCCCTGTGACACAGTTATTATACATCCCATTAAAATAAAAGCCCTAAAACAAAATCAATAACAGGAGGAAAAACAGGAAATTTACAACACCATGGAGTTAAATAAGATGCTACTGAATGATCAGTGTGTCATTGAAGAAATTAAAAAGAAAATAAAAAACCTTTAAGTAAATGTTGTGACCTATGAGTCAGTGAGGGAATTAATAATTAAAAAAAGCTTTTTTGAAGGAATGGAAATGACAACAGAACCCTTGAGATATAGCACAACCAGTATGCAAGGGGCTGTTGATCTTATATTTGCATGAAGTTTTCCTTATGTTAGAGAGAACATATGATATTTGTCCTTTTGGGATTGACTTGTTTCACTCAGCATAATGGTCTCTACTTGGGGCCATTTGGTGATAAATGGCAGAATTTCATTCTTTTTAATGGCTGAGTAGTGTTCCATGGAGTAGATGTACCACTGTGTCTCTAATGCAGTCCTCTTTGCATGGACATGTGGGTTATTTCTATGTCTTTGCAATTGTAATTTGTGCTGCTATAACTGCAGGAGTAGATGTACCACAGTTTCTTTAACCACTCCTCTTTCGATGCACATCTGGATTGTTTCCATTTCTTTGCTATTATAGATTGTGCTGCTGCAAATATAGGATTACAGATCCCCTTCTCATATGCAGATTTTATTTCTTTTGGGTATATTCCTAGGAGTGGGTTAACTGGGTCATACGGCAAGTTTATTTGCAATTCTCTAAGCACTCTCCATACTGATTTTCATAGCCCTTCATTCATTTTTATAGGATTGTTTGTTTTGCAGCTGTTCAGCTTCTGCATCTTTATAAATTCTAAATATTATTCCCCTATCACTTGTATAGTATGCGAAGATTTTCTCCCATTCTGTTGGTTGCTTCTCATTGTTGATAAGAAGCTTTATAGCAGTTTTTAAAATTCTTTATCCGCCATTTTCTCTATGTAGTCCTCAGTTAACTCTGAGGGTGGCAGAGGCTTTTGCTCCTTTGCAGGGGAGGCATTAGTAAAATTCACTGTCCTCTGTTTCTTCTTTTGCTCCTGATCCCTGCACTTCTGGCTAGCAGCTTCTCTTCCTTAGGGTAGCTTTCTAGGCTGTGTCACCCACAGGTCTACAGATCAGTTTTACTGAGTTCATATCCGGTTCTTTGTTTGCTGTTATTTGTGCCAATCTGTCCACCGAGTCCCGTTCTCAGGCTCTTGTGCTAGACTTTCATCGTGGTCTCCATAGCCGCAGCTCCTAGCTCTCCCTCTCCACCCCCAGTGATCCTGTGCTGTAGCCACACTGTTGCCTGCACAGACTTTCTCCCACTTCTGTTTTGGGCAGTGCCCAGGATTAGGGAGACGTCATCTGTCCTAAATTATTGGGTTTTCAGCAGTGCTGGTCTTGCTGGAACCTGCTGGCTGTTAGGTTTGAGGGCCCCACCTGGGCCTGTTTTATATGGCACCTGTCAGATGCCAAGTTGGTACTGTTTTCCCTGTGTTACCAATGCAGTGTACTGATTGCACTGAGTCGGAGTTCACTCCTGACTTAGTGCTTATACAGCTCACTGTTGTTCCTTTGGTCCCATAACTTTTGCTTCAATACACAAAATGACACCTGATAGCATTGGTGGGGTTCTGGATCTGTTGGCCACCAGGTCTGTGGGCCACTGGGACTTATTTTGGGTGGATTCTATAGAATGCCAAGTTGGTACTATTTTCCATGTGGGACCAATGCAATGGGCTGACCATGAGTTCACTCCCTGCTTAGTGCATGCACATCTCACTGTTGTCCCTCCAGTCCCGCAGCCTTCTCCCCTACCCCTGTATACAAAAGTGTCTGACATGGCACTGGTGGGGCCCTAGACCATGAAATCCACTTTGTTCCTGCATTGCCTGCCTAGGGTGTTCTGCTCTGTCAGCAGGACAGATAATTCTTTGCCTGCATTAACCCCCTACGCTCTCGGCGAACTCCTTCTTCCCACCTGGCTGCCAGTGGAGCTCTGGCCACTGGGTGAGCCCTGACTGCCACTTGCTGACTGCCAAATTATCTGGTCACTACAGCACTGCTCTGTAGTTTCTGCCGCTTCCCCATGTCTGAGTCTTCAGGTGTCCTTCTGCCATCAGCCTGTACTCTTCTATCTCCTGGAGTCTGCCCTCTCTGCTCTATCCCAGCTAATCATTCTCTGTTGTTTAAACTTGTCCTCACTCTTAATGGCCATCTTGCCAGACTGTGTGTGCGTGCATTTAAACAAATGTATGTATTTATGTAAAGGCAAAGTAGCAGAATTGCATGTGTATGTTTGTGTGTGAATGTGTGTATGTGTGTGAGAGAGAGAAGAGATGAAACTTCCATCCACCCGATTTACTTCCCAAGCACCTACAATAGCTGGGTTAGGCCCGGCTAAAACTGGGAAGTCAGAACTCCATTTGGACCTCTTATGAGGAAGTCAGGGGTGTAAGAACTGGGGGGCCATCATTCTCCACTTTCTCAGGCACTGTAACAGGGAGCTGGATCAGAAGTAGAGCAGCCAACACTTGAACCAGCACTTTGAGATGGGATGCAAGAGTCACAAGTGGCAGGTTAACCCAATCTCTCATAACACTGGCTCCTGAATATATACTCTTGCAGTTGCTTTGGGGGTTCTTTCCCAAAGCAGTAAATTTTTCTCTGCTCTGAATCTAGACAGACTTGCTTGTTTTGGCCAATAGGAGAATGGCAAGCATTATGTGAGCAGAGACAGGAATGTGAAGAAGCCTGGTGCCCCAGGTGGAGGAGCAAAGTCTCCATTATCCAGACCATCACTACTGAGGCCAGGATATGCCTGTCCCTGCAGAGTACCTGAATGACAGAAGGCAGCTCACTCAAGACCAGCACAGGCACTGCTGTGCAGAGATTAGTCTAAATTGTCCCCCTACAGGAGGAGATTTAAATCAGTCGTTGTGATTTTAAGCTACTAGATTTGGGAGTACTTAGTGATGCATCCCCTAATCATTATTACTAATGATCACTATAACTGGCTAGTGAAACACGCCTATATAAAAACTACAATAAGAGCTACAATTTGTCAAAATCTTAATGTGTGCCAGTGCCATGCTAAGTGTTTTCCACACAGTTTCTGGCATAAATATCACAACAACCATGAGCCAATTAGGATGAGCATCCCCTTTGTTTTTGTATGAGGAACTTGAAGCTTAGACGGTGAAATAGAGGAGGGTTGAAAAGTCAGAACAGCGGTAATGGCATTGGAATTTGAATTCAGAGCTGTCTGCCTCACAATCAAACCTCTTAGCTACAGTTTCTAAAGTCAACTGAAGGGCAAGCTGAGAGTGCAAAAGGAGCTTTGGGCTACATGGATTTAGAGGTAATTACTGCATCCTGCCAATTTGTCTTACAGAAAGAATTGTCAGGTTCCCCAGAGGAAGAGTCATGCTTTCCATCTGTTTCCCATCCCTTAGAGCATGCCGGTAGATTATCTATTCATTCACCTCGTATAGACTGGAAACTGAATTACAATCACGATGCAGTTGTCTTTCTTTAAAAAATGACTATTGACTGCTAATATTGATGCTTATGTTTCTCAAAAAAAAATCTCTTATGTGAGATATACAATATTTGCAAACTTTCTCTGAGAAATGGTTACCTATAAATTATGCCATCATGGTATTTAATGTAGCTAGTAAGTGAGAGTAAAATCTGCCTGAAATAAAGAAATAGAGTTATAGTTACATATTATCATTGCTAATCACATTTACCTTGAGTTTTTAAGGTAGGGTGAGGAGTAGTAATTAAAAATTATGGAAATATGCTTTAAATTTTGTAATGTTTACATAGTTGATCAGGGTGGGAATGGTTGAGGATTAGGGCAAAGTGGATGAGACCATTGTTTCCAAATTTTCTATTTCTTCCTCCTGTATATGGGGGGAGGGAGAAGAAAAGGGGAGAAGCTATACTGAGTCTCCCAACCACCTTAGTACCTGGGTATGGGGAATGGCCCCCAAAATGTCATCCCAGGGTCACTTACGTGGAGCATGATTCGAGGGTTCTGCTCACATGGTTTCAATCGGTCTGAAATGCTGTCAATCTTCTGATGTAAGGATGAGGAAATACTTCCAAAGCCCAGTGGCTAACATAGTCGAACTTAGAGTCTCCGTTCTCTGAGATACTTGCTGTCAACACTTGGCTGAGGTAATTGGCCAATTTGTTCTGTCCTCCTTCTTCTGTTATGGTACCGCATGTCCTCTGCAGGATCCAATGGACTGCCATATCCTCCACGTGCGTCTGGGCATGCAATACACAGCTACTGAGGAGGCCTAGTTCTGACACATGCACGCCATGGTTATGCCACAAATCCTACAATTCTCCCCATGATTACAGTTCTGAGTGCAGCTTTTCAGTTTGGGGGAATCTCCAAAGAGACCGCATCTGAAGTGAGCCTAAACCTAACTCTTATGTTTGTTTGCCAGTATGAGTGAGATCTGGCTCAGTCTGTCACCCACATCAACCTGTGCACATACTGGTAGTTGCAATTACTAGGTCAGTTCTGTCTCCAGCCTCATCTCTTACCTGTACCAATGGATGCTGTGGCCCAGCCCAACCCAACCTACTATACACTCATGCCTCATGTACACCAGGAGGAGCTATAGCCTAGTCAGAGTGACCCCAAATAACCCCCAGCATGCCTGTTCTCAGCCCTGGTTCCTGTGCCTGACAGCATGTGCAGCAGACTGGTCCAGTCTGTTTCACATCCCATTAAGCTCTCATATACGTCAATGGGTATTGAAACCTAGTTCAACCAATCGACCCCACTATTCAGCCCACATTGATGCCAGCGGATACTACAGCCTGTCTAGCCAGGCCTGCCCCCAGCCTTGGTTCATATGCTCACCAGTGAGAGTTGCAACCAATCAGAGAGGTGTCCACAGTTTCCCTGCTTGCTCCATTCCAAGTCTCGGATCTTATACTCTGTAGGTGGTTCTGCAGCCAGCTTGACAGAATGTGCCCCAGTCCAAGCACTTTCCAGCCTATTCTGAGGCCAAGCCCAACCAGCCTGCACTTAACTCTGGCTCATGCATTCACCAGTGGATACAGTCAGTTAGCCCAGCCTGGTTCTCATCCTGACCAGCAAACATGGAGGCTAAAAGGTGTTGTATCCCTGCCCAGTCTGGTCTGTCCACGGTTCCAGTTCTCACACTTGCCAGTAGCAGCAGTGGTCCAGCATGGTGGTGGTGGGTGCAGTAGCCCAGTCCGGCATGTCCTGCTTCACATCTGCGTTTAGCAGCAGGTGCTGTAACCTGGCCCAGCCTGGTTTGTCCCCATCCCAGCTCATGCCGATGCCTTCTGCAGGCCAGCCCAGCACAGACAGCACCCAGTCCTGCCCTGATGTGACCTGGCTGGTGTTGCACATGACTCAGCTGTCCTGTACCCTGTCCTGATTCTCAGATCTACCAGTGGTTGCTATGAACTGGTCCAGCTTGGTTCACCCCCAGACCTGACCCACACTTATACCTGATGTTACCATAACCTGGTCTGGCCTGGGCTACTCCTAGCCTTGCTTCTTGCACTCACTTGCAGGAACTGTGCCCTGCCACAGTCTCAACTCTCACTGGGTACTACAGCCTAGCCCTGCCCAGTCTTCTCCCTCCCTGGCTCATACAAACTGGTAGGTGTGATAGATGGGCCTGGCATGACCCACACTCCAGCCTATTTCCTGCACATGCCAGTGTTTTGGCGTTTGACCTGGCCCTTCCTAGCTCCCCCAGCCTCCAGAACCAACCTGTACACTTGCTGATGGTTGGAGCTACCTTGCCAAGCCTAAACAACACCCAGTCCTGAATCATACACTCACCAGCAGGAGATACTGCCCACCTGGGGACTTTCCCAAGTTCTCCCACCAGGGTTCACTCCCAGACCCAGATCTCACACATGCTTGCAGGTGCTAGGCTTGGCTCACCATCCCTCTTAGTATGACCTGGTGGATATTGCAGCCCAGCCCACCCTTCACCATGTTCTTGGGTGTGCCTGTGGGTGATGCAGTCTGGATCAACCTGGCCTGTTCCCAACCCCAGTACCCATGAATGTCAGAGGGTTCCATGATCAGGCCTAGCTCAGCCTGTTGCTTTCCCCAGCTATTAAGCACAACAGTGGAAATTGCAGTTCCACAGGGTTGGACCCACGTATCCTCCCCAGAATCTGCCCCCATACCTGAAGGTCCTGCGTGCTGGTTAGTGTCATGGTCAAGCCTGACATCACCCATGCCCTGTTCAGACTTTTACTGGCAGGTGCTGTGATCTAGCCCTGTCAGGTAAGCCCCCAGTCCTAGCTTTAATGTACATCAGTGAGTGGTGGTCAGCAGTGGTTGATGCTAACTAGCCCAGTTCATGTGTCCCATGTGGGCTGATGCTTTGGAGTGACCCTGAAAGGTCATTCAGTTTCTCCCTCCAAACTGCTTGGTTTCAGCATCCTTGCTTACTTGTAGTACAGTAGCTTTGTTGATGGAAGTCCCTCAGTAGTCATTCCTCACCTGCAGCATACTCCCTCAGTAGTCTTCCTTCCCACACATCCTCTTACCCCCTTCCCTTGGCAATCCACAATCCCTGCGCCCAGGACCACATGGATTCCCTAGTCTGTTCTTCCCAGTCACCAGTCTTCCAGTGGAGTGGTGTGCTGGCCTGGAACTCTACCCGCCCACTAAGGTTCTAAGCTCCTGGCATGTATGCTGGCCTGGGACCTTAACCCTCTGCCCACTCAAGTTCCAACTCTATTCAAAGTTCCCTAAATCTGATACACTCAGCTCCCAGGACCAGGGTGGAGAGAGGAGTGCATGTGTTTGTGTGCACACATGCATTCATGTGCAATTCTGCCACTTTTTCTCTGTCTCTACTCCTTGTTTTATGGAACAGAAGAGTCCCTGAAGTAACATACCTGGAAAAGCACCTTCTGGTCTGGAGCCTAGGGCTCTGGAGTGAGCTACAGGGAGGGGAAAAGGAAGCTGCAGCAGCTTGGAGATGGAGGAGGAAGAGGACAGGCTGCTCTGCCAGTTCTGTGTGGCTCCTGCTGCTCCAAGCAAGCTGTACTGTCAGGACTAAAGAATCGCAACAAATTGCTTGCCAGGCCTTTATGGTGAAACAGGAGAAATACGAGTTTAATGGTTCAGTGATAAGGACATGGTCATGCTGGTAACAACAGATTTTCCCTTGCAGAGGGAGGATGTGTCTCCCAAGCCTGAAAACCTTGGTGTTTGTTTCCCTTGCAGAGGGAGGGTGTGTCTCCCAAGCCTCACTATAGTGCCCACATCTCTTCCCTGATGTTTAAAACACTCAACAACATCTTTTTCATTTTCAAAAGGTTTGAATACATTGCACAAGGACTCACCCAACCATTTATCCATAGTACTGATGATCCCCTTGGGCTATGCACTTTTCTTTGAAAAATGGTATGGATTGGTTCCTGGGGCTTAGATTTCATGTTGTACCAACAAGCTCATTGTTGGTTCTCAAAGTGACTGCACACCATCCTTCAATCATATTTCTAATGTAAAAAAAATTTGTGGTGGTCACTAGAGTTTCTAGGAGGCACACAAAGAATAAATTCTTAAGTGGAGATACTACATTTGTTATACATTGTTACTTTTAAAAATTAGCAGAAATGTAATTTAAAAAAGTTTGTTCTGGTACCAAAAAATTGAAAATCCACACATATGGGGGCCTTCAAAAAGGTCATGGAAAATTCATGTTATTAAGATTGTGCATTTGGTTCAAAGTTTTTTCAAGCAAAATAAACTTCTTTTAATTACACTTTTTCAAGGACTTTTAAAGTATTCTACAAAGAACCAGCAGGAGGAAGATGTGATAGATTGAGTCTGATGCATCTGTTGATGTAACAGCTCACTACTCCTTATTTGGAAGCATGTGAGACCTGGATCATAGAATCTGAGACTCAAGTTCAATACTCACTGATATCAAGCCACTATTGAACTACATTTTATGTCTAAATTCATAGCATCATGAGTGTTTTGTTTTTGTTTAATTGGCTTTCCTACTATTAATACTAAAATGATTTCTGTTACTAGTAGCTAAAAGTGTGCTGATGAGACTCTGTAGCAGGATGACAGCTGCATGACACACCATCTCGCACTGCTTTACTTCTCAGTTGCCTACTTACACTTTAAATAATCTATGACTTAGAGATCATCAGCCATTTCTACTGCTTTTAGTCTTATTACCTACATGGCACAATACTTTCCTGTCTTACTACTGCATTACAGTGTTTTCTTTTTGAACCAATTAAGTATTGCAGCACTCAGGAGTCCAAATACAAACTCAGATTCTACCACATGTGGTCTTACATGATCTCCTCTCTTTCTGTGCCCAGAGCAGTTTATTGTTTTTTTATGTCCTTTTGTAAGATAAGTGTTTCATCTACAAGTTCTGTCCCCACCCCTTCCATCAGGGGATTTTCCAGATAGATCACTAATCTGTTTAGTATTTGAGTCACAAACTGTGTCATTTGAAAACAGGGAAAATTTGACTTCTTTCTAATGTATATCCCTTTGATTTCTTTTTCTTCATCTAAAACTTCTAGATCTGCATTGAATAATAATGGCAAGGGTTGGCTCCCTTATCTGGCCTGGATCTTAGTGGAAATTCTCCCAGCTTTTCCCCATTCAGTATGCCGCTGTGGATTTTCATATATTACCTTGATAGTTTTGACATATACATAATATTTTTAAAGTTCATATTTCTATTGTGAAAGTATGTTGTATTTTGTAAAATTCTTTCCCTGCATCTACTAAGGTACTCATATGGTTTTTATTCTTCATTTTATTGATTTGTACATATTGAACCATCTGTACATTCTTGGAATAAATACCACTTGTTCTAGGTAGATTAATGTTTTTGATATGTTGCTAGATTACTAGATTATCAGTATTTTGTTGAAGATTTTTGCATGATTTTTGCAGTTCATCAAGTTTATCTGTGGTTCTCTCTCTCTCTTTCTCCCTCTCTCTTTCAGAGACTTAATTATCTTGAAAGATTTACAGAAAGAGAGGAGAAACAGAGAGAGATCTTCCATCTGCTGATTCACTCCCTAGAGTGTTGTATCAGCCAAAGCTGGGCCAGGCCAAAGCCAGAAGGCAGCACTGTTATGAGGTCATCTACAGGAGTGGTAAAGATTGAAGCACTGGAGCCATCTTGTGCTGCTTTTCCCAGGCACAGAGCTGGCGCATGAATGTGGCTGCTGCAGCGAGAATAGCACTCCTATGGGGTGGAGGCCCAGGCTGCTGCTTTACCTGGTCCTCCTTAGATAGTGCTCTTCTTGTTGTTTTCTATTTCTTTGGCTTTGGAATTAATATAGTACTGGCTACCTAGAACAATTTTGAAAGAGTTCTTTCCATTTCCATTATTTTGAATAATTTAAAATAATTGAGATGAGCTCTTTCTTAAAATTTTGATAGCATTCAGCAGTGAAGCCATCCAGTACTGGAATTTTCTTTGATGTGAGACTGTTTATTGCTAATACAATCTTAGTCTTGGTAATTAGTGTCTTCATGCCTCATTTTTGGTAAATTTTATGTCTCCATACTCTATCCAATTTTTTCTAGATGTGTTGGCATATAGCTACTAGTAACAATTCTTAATTATTATTTATATTTCTGTCATATGCCTGTAACATCTCTGACTTTATTAATTCCATTCTTCTTGCCTCTCTTTCTTTTTTGGTTACTTGGACCACTGCTTTATCAATTTTTTTTTTTTCAAAAAACCCCTCTTTATTGAAATTTTATGTAGTTTTTTTTTATTTCCATCTTTTTTCTCTAATTTTACTAAAAATTTCCTGCTACTAATTTTGGGTGTGGTTCTAGTTTTCACAGGTCCTTAGAATGTATCATGAGGTTATTTATTTGATACATTTCCAATTTTTTTGATGTAGGCATTAGATTGCTGTAAACATTCTTCTTGACATTGCATTTGCTCAATCCCGTAAGTTTTTTTAACTTTTTGTTTTACATTTTATTATTATTATTATCATTTTATGATGCAGTTCCATAGGCTCCTGGCATTTCCCTTATCCCAGCCCCAATTCCCTTCCCCCCCCATCTAGTTCCTCTATATCATTACTAAAATATAGTTCTTCATACACAGTCATATGTCTATCATTGCGGGCATGGACAATGGCAGAGAGTCCAGCATCCTATTGTCAAGATATAGTGAACAGTTTCATTTTAAGTCCATCTTTGTCTGGAAGTAGAGATGCATACTGCATTGTATCCTCACATCTGGATGTTAGTCTCCGTTTCACAGCTATTGTACATCCCCTCAAATGAAAAGTCATAATACAAAATCAATAATAGAAAGGAAAATAGAAATTTACAATGCCATGAAGTTAAATAACATGTTACTAGATATGACAGACTCCATTACACAGCTACTATATATCCCCTTAAATGAAGAGCCACAAAACAAAATCAGCATCAGGGATAAAAAAAGAAATTAACAACACCTTAAAGTTAAATAACATGCTACTAAATGACTAACATGTAGCTGAAGAAATAAAATCAAGAACCTTCTTGAAGAAAATGATGCTATTCTATGATCTACAAGTCATTGAATGTAATCAGAAGAAAGTGTTTTGAAGAGATGAAACTAACCGAAAACATCAAATCCCATGATATAGAGTTTCCGCTGATCTTTGTTGGTGAAGTGTGTCTCTTCTAGACAACAAATAGATGAGTTTCGTTTTCAATCCAGTATACTAATCTATGCCATTTGATTGAACTTAAGCCATTTACATTACAGGTTAATATGTATGTGTGGCATTTTGGTCCTGTCATTTTAGGAATGGATTGTTCATTGGTTTAGTCTTCTGTTGTCATTTTACTGGGATGTTCTTCCCATTTGCCTTTGGTTTTGTTTGGTGCTATTCCTCTTCTCTGTCAAGAGAACATCTTGAAGTATCCTTTGTAGGGCAGGTTTGGAAGAGGCAAATTCTTTTAACTTTTCTTTACTGTGGAAGAATTTTATTTCATTTTCAAAGATAAAAGCAAGCTTTGCTGGATATATTATCCTAGGATGGCAATTTTTTTCTTTTAGAATCTGGAATATATCACTCCATTCTCTTCTTGCCTATAGAGTTTCCTGTGTGAGATCTCCTGTGAGTTTAATTGGCATTCCTTTGTATGTCAACTGTTTTTTTTTTTTAACGTGCACATTTAAGGATCTTTTCCTTATGTTCGATTGAAGAGAGCTTGATGATCATGTGTCTTGGTGAAGGTCTCTTTTAATCATGACTGTTGGGAGTTCTGTGCCCCTCCTGTTTTTTTCATTTTCATTCACTTTTTTTTGGAATTTTTATATTTCTCTTTTGATTTTGTCAGTGATCCACTGTTAATTCAAGAACATGTTATTGGGTATGTACTCTGCGCCAGAAGAGGGACCTGAATGCGCTGCGAGAACCATGGTGATGGAGGATACCTGAGATAATCTGCTGGAAATCTCTTGGGCTGACAGCTGTTGGATCCCATTTTGAACCGTGGTAGTGCCCTGGATTACTTTTCAGAAAGAAGTAACCCTTTCCATGACAGGGCAAGTAATAACGAAGTGGTCAAAATGTAGAGACTAACGTTAGAACACTTGAATCAGATGGTTGGAGTTGAATTGTTCTTTTACATGCTTAACAGCCCATTGTTTTCATCGTTAGGAAGCAACAGTGGCAGTACCCCCATCAAGTGTTCCCACAGCTGATCATTACATCTTTGCTGGAGTGATCTATCAGGCACCAGGCTGGGATCAGTTATAAACTCCGGAGTGCTTACTGCAGTGCATGGCATCCAGTCAGTATTTGATGAGGCTGTCACACTGTCACTACCACCTTTCCAAAGGGCATTGGTGGCATTTCAAAGATCATGAAAAACAAGAGCAAGTCAAACCTGAAGTCAAAAGAAAAAAAGATCCAAGTCTCATTTTTCAGAGACAACATGTGGATGCTTTACTTGTAGACCTTAGACAAAAATTTCCACCTAAGTTTGTGCAGCAAAAGTCTGGAGAAAAGCTGGTTCCAGTGGAGCAGTTCAAGAAGGAGGTCGATCCTGTGCTGGAAACTGTGAAAGCTGAGGAGAAGGAGCCCAGCAGGAGTGCCCTGCAGACGGTGAGCACAAATGGCCCCCCTGAGGCACTCCAGAGTGGAGCAGGTGGTAAGGAGGAAGCTTGGATCCCAACCATGAAGACTCCCAGACCTTCACCACAAACTATTAATACGAGCAACAAGGACTATATCCCAACTGCCAAGGAGGCCACAGGGAATTGGATGCCCTCGGAGGCCGAGTACTCTGAGGTCACCCACCCCCAACCGGAGCTTCCGCAGGGGATGGAAGAAGTCCAAACACTACCGTGCAGAAACCAACGTCATCGGAAAGACAACCAGAAGCCCTGAGCGGTCCGCACAAACAGAACAACAATAAACGTCCTTCGGGACCAGGGAGGAGAGCTTTCTCTGGTCCGAGCCTGACTCCAACCTCTGGACCTCCACTCTCCCTCACAATGACCATCGGGATCGCTCTGAAAACCCCTCATAGCAAACAAACAATCATACAAACTAAAAAAAACCTAAAATAAATAGAGAAACAACAAAGAGTAGAGCTTGGAATCTGACAGGAAAGAGCTGGCGTAGATTGGCTCATGCCTCGCTGGATGGGACACAAAGATTAGTCACTCCTCACCATGGTGTTGAGGATTTTCCTGCACAGCCCCCCCCCCCCCCCAAAAAATGTTCTGCACCTTAATTGTCGACAAATGTCTTGTTAGAGTTACAAGCCAGTCTAGATTATCCTAAAATCTACCAAGATCAGCAAAATTATACTTCAACACAACAAATGGCTAAATACTAAAATGAAATAGACACGAGACAGCTGAATGGTACCTTATAGCCATTTTAAGGTATATAGCAGCCGGTCCTGTATATAAACTAAAATTGAAATGTCAATGAGCTAATCATAGGTTGTGGTTAAGAGCTTGCTTTTTTTTTTTTTTTTTGAACATACTGGTTACTCAAAACCATGTCAATTCCATAATATTGCAAATTGCTGTTGATGTTATATTGGGACTCTTAATTGACTGTGATGATATTCTACCAGCTCTAACTTCGGACCAGAGATGGTCTCCCCAAGAAACTGTTCAACCAATCTGGACAATAAGTAGCTGGACTCTATGCTTGGTATACATTTGCAAGGAAAGAATCTTGATTGAATTTGAACTGTAATACTGCATCAAGGTGGAGGAATCCACCAGGGGGGAGGGGCAATGGGGAGGGGTGGGGAGATTCCCAGAGCCTATGAAACTGTCACATAATGCAAAATAATTAATTAAAAATAAATAAATAAATAAACAAATAAAAATGGCCCCCCTGAGAAGCAGCTGAGGCTGCAGTGTGTGTGGGATTCCAGGCAGCAGCAGGGCTCCTAGTTTGTGAGAGCTGCTTACTGTGGCCGGCTTGAGCTTCAGAGATAACTCTGTGATACTGCTCTCATTTGGATGGAATGCACTCCTTCTTTAAGGAAGATTACAGACCCAACTTGCTTTCTGTGGGAATATATACTTTTTCTCCTTAAAAAGAAATAAAGGTATTTGTTTATAACACTTCGAAACAAAAAAGATCATGTCATTCAGTTTCTATGTGTTTGCCTATTTTCTAAAAGTTCTTTTGTTGTTAACTTCCAACTTTGATTCCATTGTTGTTGGAAATCACATGTGGAATGATTTCAATTTTGAAAAAACAATTCTGGAAACTTGGTTTATGGTCTAGTGTTTGGTTTATCCTAGAGAATGTTCCATACACTGATGAAAAGAATGTATCATCTACAACAATGGGATGAAATGTGCTGCAGGTATCAATTAGGTCCATTTGGTATAGGGTATAGATCTGTTGTTTCTTTACTGATTTTTCTTTTTTTGGTCAAGCTTTTCTGTCCATTGATGAAAGTGAAAAGCTGAAGTCCTCCTTATTATTGTATTGGAGTTTATGTCTCCATTTAGATCCATTAACATGTGTTTTATAAAACTGTGTACCCTTGAGAGATCAGACAAGATTGGCCATAACTTTTCAGCTCACCCTGATGTTACAAGAAATCTTTGAAAGTTAGAGATGGGTTTTAGTCTCATCTTACTGACTTTGGGAGAAACCAGAAGGACAGGAAGTGGAGCTGGGCAGCAAGCAGGAGGCCAGTCAGTGTGGCTCTATGTAGTGCTAGTCCATCAAGGAGACCCCACAAGGCCAGTCCATCATAAAATAGCATCTGTTTGTGATGTGGCAAGCCAGGGATCAGGCGAACAGCTGTGTGATGGAAGGAAGGGTCCTGTCTGCTCTGCCAAGAAGCAGGTCACTGGGAGGAGAAGCACCTTGGGAGGCCAAGAACTCCTGGTTCAGAACCACAGACTTAGTAGGTTCCTAGGTAAAAATCAAGCAAGCAAAAAAATAAAACCTCCTGTTTCTACCTAGCTTCCATAGTTACCCATCACTATGGAGGGCATTGCCCAGGGTCAGTGACATTACAGGTAAAACTAAATCTCCTTGTAAACAGCACCTATTCTGTCCTAGCCTCTTATCAGCTGGGTAATGGGAATCAATGAACAGCTCCCCAAGGAGATCCATACCTTCATTAGGATACTTCTTCCAGTACCGCAGGTAAAGGGATGGATAGGCCTGGGCCTCACGTGCACCTGGCCAGACCTAAGCAACCACCTAATTATCAAATTCCTCCTAACAATTTCTATTTACCTCTCGATGGCAACATTTTCTCTGAATTTGGGTCCTCTAATGACTATTCTTTGTTTTGGACCTTATATATTGAATCTGTATATTAGGTCTGTTTTCTCCCAACTTAAGATAGTAAAACTCTAGGTGGATGTGCTCATGCAACCTCAATAGCAACAGTTTCTGCTAGCTGGCCCTGCAGCCCCTTGAGAGGCCATCTTCTGCTGGAACCCTGGCTTCAACATGGGCCCCTATTTTGGCCCTTTTCAGCTTGAAAATGCCAGGACAATCATTGTTCTAACCGTTACAGCAGCCGAGGTATCCAGTAGCAGAGGGAGAGTGAGGAAACCTGGGACTGGAAGCAGGCCAGACCTACTCCATCTCACAGCTTCTTGCCAGCAGATACACACTAAATAAATCAGGATTTTTTTTTCTCTGCTGTAAGGAAGCAAACTTCTGGTTTTCACTCATTGTCAGGGGGCTATACTCCTGCTTCCCTGTTTGATCCTTTGTGCTATGTTCTAGAACAATTTCTGTTTACCATTTCTGTACCCACCATATTAAGAGGAATTTTACACTCACTTTATTACTGATCTCATTGGGTATCCCAGCAGGCATTGGGACAGGAATATCCGGACTGGCTGTTTCAGAAGCCATGGTGTATAAAACTGAGGATTTGTCTTTCAAAGAAAAGATAAGCAAAGCATCACAGCAGCGGTCTTGTCCCTAGGATCAGGTGGATGCACTGGTGGCAGGCTTCCTTCAAAATGGCCGAAGATTAGTCCTTCTCACTGCTGAAAGGAGGACACTGTCTTTTTGGATGAAGAGTTCTGTTTTTTTTTTTTTTTTTAAGATTTATTTATTTTTATTACAAAGTTAGATATACAGAGAGGAGGAGAGACAGAGAGGAAGATCTTCCGTCCGACGATTCACTCCCCAAGTGACCACAATGGCCGGTGCTGTGCTGATCCGAAGCCGGGGACCTCTTCTGGGTCTCCCACGCGGGTGCAGGGTCCCAAGGCTTTGGGCCGTCCTCAACTGCTTTCCCAGGCCACAAACAGGGAGCTGGATGGGAGGGAAGTAGAGCCACCGGGATTAGAACCGGCGCTCATATGGGATCCCTGTGTGTTCAAGACGAGGACTTTAGCCGATAGGCCACAGCGCTGGGCCCGAAGAGTTCTGTTTTACAACAAAAACGGCTGTGAATCTTCCTGCTGTTTATTGTCCATCTCCTTTGCTGTTTACCAGGATGTTTTGTACATTCCTCTTACCCTTTGTGACCTCGAATATTTTTCTCTGTTTCTGTGTGTAGTATCTCTTTAAGCACCAATTGTAATGCTGACTGGGTGGTGACAACACCTTTTCTTTTTCTTTCTTTTTTTTTGTCATGATGATCTTTATTTCACTTTTATTTATGAATGAGAATTTGCTGAGTAGAATATCGTGGGATGGCGGTTATATTTATTTGACGATTTAGACTATACCTCTCCATTTTCTCTTGACATGTGGGGTTTCTATTGAGAAATTTACTGTTAATCTAATGAGAGATTTTTTTAAAGGTGACCTGGCACTTAATTCTTGCATATATTATTATTTTCTATTTATAAAATTTTAAAAAATTCACTATAATGTGTTGTGATGAGAATCTCTTCTGATCATGTTTGTTTTGGGTTTTCTATGCTTCTTGTATTTGGTGGTTCACACATTTGTCCAAAGGGAGGCAATTTTCTGTTATTATTTTACCAAATAACCTTTCTAGGCCATAGTTTTTTTTCCTATAACTTCAAAATCTTCCAAGGCTCATATATTTTGTCATTTCATGGTATCCTATATATTCTAAACCATTTCAGTCTTCTTTATTTTTTCTTCCTCTTATTGTCTGCCTAAGGTATTTTGAAAAACCAGTGTTCTAGATCAGAACTTTTTTCTGCCTCACCAAGTCTGTTAAGACTTCCCACTGTGTGTTTTGTTAGACATATTATATACTTCACTTCTAATATTTCTGTCAGATTTTATTCTTTATATTTCCTCTTTACTGAGTTTCTTGTCCATGTCACATATGGATTTCCTTATTTTGTGTAGTTGCTTCTCTTTGTTCTAGAGTAGCTTTACAATATTTCCTTTGAGTTCCTTTTCAGACATTTCATCATATTCCCCTTCTTCACAGTCCAGTCTTGGTGTCTCTTGTGCTCTGTTGGAGACTCGGTTTGCCTTCTTTGCTCATGTTTCTGTGTGTCTCCAGTGCTTTCACTTATCTGGGAGATCACTTGTTATCTCCTCGGGGGGATGGGGTTTTGCTTTGTGGTGGAGACTTTGTTCATTGATATGGCCAGAGAGAGCACCCGAACCTTGCGCTGGAGTTCCAGGGATATTTGCTGAATGCGACCCAGCAGCTCTGGACATTGTTTATGTGTGGGGCATGAATCCTAGTTGGGTGTGGCAGAACATCTCTGGCTGCAGCCAGTAGGGAGAGGAGATGTTAGTGTTGGGTATTCTGTTCACAATCCCAGCCCTGCTCTGTGAAGATGTAACAATTGACCCATGACCTATGGTGAGCTCACAATATGTTCATCACCACATGCCCAGGCATGCACACCATACAGAACACTGACCCATCCCTATACTCTCTCCCCAGGCTCACTGTGAGATCTTGCCCCAGGCTGCGAAGATCTCTGAGTTTCCACAGTCAGACTGTGTGGTACACAGGAGCCCAACCACGATCTGTGACCCTTTCAGCTGTGTGTTCTATACTCAGAACTCTCACAGTCACAGAGAGGAGGGGTCCACTCTTTACCCGCTTGAGTTGTCCTGTCCCAGATGTGGGCTTGCCCACCACTCCCCATGTCATGATGGAGATCACCTACAGATTCACTTCAGCAAATTGAGTCTAGTAGTTTGGTGCATGGAGGAAACAATGCGATCTCCTTTCATGGACCAAAGTAGTTGCTGAGCATGTCATCAGTTCCTGTGGCTGGATTCAAAGCCAATGAGGACCATGAAATTCTCCCTCAGAGCCACCAGTGGTATAAGCTGTGACAACATTCTTTCAATCCTCCTAAGAAGATGGAGCATTCCAGCCAGACTATGGCAATGTATATTCAGAAGTCACTGGCAGCACATAGCTGTGTGTCATCCTGTCTCATTGCTACATTCAATTTCTCTTCTATTCTGTACATTGTCCACTGAAAATCTCTCTCAAAAAGTCCCCTGGAAGCATAGTTCTTCCTTTGTCTGGGATCTTGTCTGTACCTGAGGCAGTGCGCTTCTCCTCCTTCATTTGATCTTGGATAGCCAGAGGACTTGCTTTTTGAATAAATATGGAAATCTCACTAATTTACATAAATGTCCAATAGAAAAAGTGATGGTCCTTTCAGTTTGATGATTAAATGATCACTGGTTACAAAGCAGGGAGCATTTGTAACTGAATAGTTTATAAGTTTATTAGAAGAAATGGGATAGGCAGAACAGAAAGGCTAAAGGGGTAGGAGTTCAGTAACAAGATGAAAAAGAATGTATCTAGTTGGTATTCATTGAATTAGTTGACATTCATTAAATTAGTTGGTATTCAGCAAATGGAGTTTTCCATTTTTCCGTTAAACCCAGTTTTGAATTAATTGTTTAAAACCACATTGACGTGTACATTTTTAAAAGGCACCACAAAAGGCAAGCTTGGTGGGTTTCAGAAGTCTGAACATTTGGGACTATTAGATGACTCAGATAAACAAACACAGCATGAAGAAGGAGCTGTGGGAAAAGGAGGAGGGAAATGCCATGAATTTCCGTTGATGCAACTGTTCATTCACCATGGAAGGAAAATACAATTTTACGTAACTAGGCAAGTGCCAGAGTTGAGACATTTAGTAAGTCAGTTTAAAAACTGTCAAATTTAATTGCAAATCTGTTAAGAATAGTTTTGCCCCTTGGCTGTTTATTCTGATTCTCAGCAGAATTGTTCTTAGCATGGTCTGGCTCACTTAGCTTTTTTTATAGCTGTGCTGATAAGAAAATAAACCCTATCCTCTAAGTCACATTAAGGCATATCATGTTAATTTAATATAATCTCATATAAACCAAATCTATTTTCCAACTGCTGAAATACTGATGCAGAAGAGCAGAAAGCAATTTTTGTTTGCATTAACTGAAAATCCTTGAGGCTTCCAAGATTCCCATTTGTAGCAGAAGGTTCAATCTGTTAAATGGCAAAGATATGTTTTTAAAAGACATGCGTGCCAATTATAGAGACAGTGGAAACCGCAGAAAAATATGAAGAAGAAAATGCCAGGTATGTCTTGGGAGCCATGCTCATATCCACAAAAGCTCCAGTCCAAAATGAACTAGACACTCGGTTCTTTCCTTATTGCTAGACTGGTCGATCGGATGTATCAGGCATGTTTCTTGACATTAAACTTTGCTTCCTCATTATCGCCGGAAAATAAAAAAACGAGTGAGAGATGAATAGAGAATAGTTTTAGGTTCTACTAGAAGAGGGATTTTACCTTCTCTGGTGTGGCTTCTCCACACAGAAAAGGGTTTAGAACCTTGGCAACTGAAAATCACAACAGGGCCCAGTGCAGTAGCCTAGTGGTAAGTCCTCTCCTTGCATGAGCTGGGATCCCATATATATGCTGGTTCATATCCTGGCTGCTCCACTTCACTTGCAGCTCCCTGTTTGAGAATGGCCCAAAGCCTTGGGACCCTGCACCCGTGTGGGAGACCCAGTGGAAGCTCCTGACTCTGGCTTCAGATTGGCTTGGCTCCAGACACTGCGGCCATTTGGAGAGTAAACCTGCAGATGGAAAATCTTTCTCTCTATATATCTGCCTTTCCGATAAAATAAATGCAGAAATCTTCAAAATCACAGTAGCTATCCACCTTTGGACCGCTCAACATCAACATGTACACATTATTCTCCACACACTGTCACTGTAAAAAACATGCCATAGCATCATCCAAACAATAAACCTTCACCTAATGTATAAAATTGTCATAAAACTGAAAATATTTTTTCTTCCTCCCGTAAAATAGCCAACATAGTCACCTCCAGGCACAGGAATTTTGGGTTTTCTTTTTCTTTTCAGTTTTAATTGTTTTTTAGCTTTTCTTTACAGTTTGCTTGAAAGTGAGGTGGGAAACATCTCCTCTCCACTGACGCATGGCCCAAAGGCCCACACCAGCGGGGATTGGACGAGGCCATACACAGGAGATCAGAACTTTAGCTAGATTTCTTATGTAGGTTGGCAGATACCACCTACTTGAGTCGTTAACTGCTACCTCCAAGAAGAAGCATGAAGAGAAAACTAGGGCAAAAGTGAAGCTGGGGTTGAACCAGACACTCTGATACTTGTTGCAGGCATCCCAAGCAGCAGCTTGACCACTAGACCCAATCTTCAGAGCTTTCTATTCTTTCTTTGCTAGAATCACAGTGCCATCTCAGTATTCTGTTTTCTATGGAAATAAGCGTATTCACAAGGCGATGGAAGAATGGAAAGTCTGTTTTACAAAAAACACTAAGATTTCAAGAGGTTTTTTTTTTTCACCAAAACAAATTTATGCACTAATTCCATTTCTGCACAAACTGGTAATGTTAACTATCACTCCCTTACTCTATAAAACCAAGGAGGACATGGCGCCGTCATGGTGGCATTGTAGGTTAGGCCTGAAGCTATGGCATTGACATCCGATGGCATTGGTGCCAGTTCGTGTCCCAGCTTTCCCACTTGTCATACAGCTTCATGCTTGTGACCTTTGAGGCGATGGAGGATAGCCTTAGTGCTTAGACACCTGTACTCACATGGGAGACCTGGAGGCTTCTGGCTCCTAGCTTCCAGTTGGCTCAGCTCCAGTGATGGCAGCCATTTGAGGAGTAAACCATTGGATGGAAGACTTTTCTTTCCATCTTCTCTCTGTAACTCCACCTCTCAAATAAAAAAATAAATGTTTAAAAAAATAAAAAGGCAGAACTGAGAAAAAAGATGGAACTCTTTCAAAATATTTACATGCAAGGAAATAAAAAAAGCATCAGTAGAAAAGAAGCAGTAATTAATGATCATTTATAATGCCATAGTTGGTGTTTATAAACTTGTGCTTTGTCTACTCATTTCCTGTTGCCTTTAACCCAACTCCTCAGTCACCCTGGGTCCTCTGCCTGTCTGTGAGACTCATTTTTGAGATGTACGTATTCTTTGTGTCCTGCCTGCATGAGGTTGCTGTTGTTTCTTATTAAATTTTATTGCCAGACAAGGGACTAACACTATGATGTAGCAAAGGCATTTTCTGGCTTTGAGATATAGCCCTCTTTGCCCTTCATTGTTATATGCACAATCCAGCTTCTTTTTCCTTGTCGGAATCACTCGTTATACCCAAAGTTCTGACATTTCAGCTTCTGGATTAGAAAGTGTATTCCACCACATGTGTGAACCAAGGCCAAATGCTGGTATGGCTAAGAGTGAAAATGGTCCTATACTGCACGAGACCTGCAAAGCAAGAGAAAAGAGAAGGAGTGAACCTGAAAGTGATGTCTGATTGACAATTCCCTTACCACTCCAAGTTTGCACTCTCTTTCGTCTGCAGCTGATTGGCCTGTTTAACCAGGTTTGTATACAGAATTAGAAACAGCTGTGGACAATTTTAATTTTTGATATTTAGTCATTTTTTTTGTTGGAAAGGCAGATTTAGAGAGAGAAGGAGAGACAGGGAGAAAGATCTTCCATCTGCTGGTTCACCCCCTCAGTGGCCACAATGACCAGAGCTGAGCCGGTCTGAAATCAGGAGCCAGGAGCTTCCAGGTCTTCCATGTGGATGTAGGTTCCTAAGACTTTGGGCCATCCTGTATTGCTTTCCCAGGCCACATGCAGGGAACTGGATCAGAACTGGAGCAACCAGGACACAAACTGGTGCCTATATGGGATCCCAGCATGTGCAAGGTGAGGATTTAGCCACTAAGCCATTATGCCAGACACCTCCCCCTCTTAGTTTTTCCTTGTAGTCTACCACACAGGCTGAGTATCTAGATACAGCCAGAACTGTAACTGGTGGCTCTCCTTTTGTACCACCTGACAGAGGCAGAGAGAAACACATGTTTCTTCCCCTGAGACAAAGACAACATCAGGAAAAAGATTAGAATTCCAGAGATCACATGGGAAGAGAATCTGAATTGCATTCAGCAGTTTGAGAGTGTTCAGTGAAGAAGCTTGCAGAGCCAAGCTGGTGGCTTGTGAGAGGGATGCAGGGTCCTGGGCTCTGTGGGAAAGTGAAGGTCAGAACAGGTACCCAGAAGGGCAGCAGATACCCACTTCCAGCAGGATGACACCAGGGGAACTGTGAGCACAGTCACAAGATTTTCCTGCTTTGCATCAGGAACTGGATTTGTTTCCTGTGAAATTTCCCAGTGCTTAAACAGTGCCACCTCATTTCCTTTTGAATCACAGATTATCCATATCAGTGATTTGACCACCAGAATGTCTTTGCTAGGTAGAGGCCAATTATTTATACTCTGACTTAGGAAATTCAGTATGATCTGTCCTGAGTATAAGAGGATAATTCAAAAAAGTTCATGAAAAAATGAAATTAAGTAACAAGTTTACTTTTGTGCAAAACATCTGTGAAATGCCTCAGGAAATGAAGAATAAATAAACTGTAATGCAGGCAAACTTAAATAATGTTTTCAAGCGTGGATGGATTTGGCTAGACAAAACCATGGGACAAATGACTGATCAATCTGTGTATTCAACAGGAAAAAAAGGCTTACTGCTATTGTCAAACAAGGAATTCCTGCTCTACAGCTCTTCATTGTTTTCAGGTAAAGGGAGCTCCAGGAAGTAGCATCATGGGCATTTGGCCTGTCCCAGTGGAAGAGTCTGTTGTGGGGAGGGAAAGCAATTGGAGATGCACTCCTGTGTGCTAGTGTATCTCTGGAAGCACATGATTCTCTCTGTCTTTGTCATGTGGCAAAAAGGAGTGCAATAAAGGAGAGTAATAGGTTCCCAGTCCTGCTGTATCTAGATGACAATGGCAGGAAGCTAAGGTAGGTATATCTGATGGGATGCTATTTTTCTAGGAAGAGGTTATTGAACCTGAATGTGTATATATCCAAAGGCAGGGACGAGTGAAAAGAGGAGGGCATGCATCCTTAAACAGCAAATGCCCGTGCTGTCACAGAGGGGCACAACTGCTACTGCAGTTACTGCTTAGCAAGGGGGTGCCTGGACAAAGTGTCACACACTGGCTCATGCAAACACATATTTCTCTCTCACACCTTTGAAGGCTAGGTGTCCAAGATGAAATTGTCAGCTCCAGGCTCATTTTGAGGTTTTCTCCTTTGTCTAGAGGAAATGTATACTGGAGGCAAGGACAGGAAGTTGAGGCTATCCTCCTGTCCTTTGGGGTATATTGTTGGGAGACTCACCACATGATTAAGGATCAGATCAGTGAGGGAAGGCAGCTGTGAGCTTCCACAGATCCATTTAAGTTGCGCCTAAAAGGCATTCTCCAGCTCTGGAAAAAGCACGTAGGCCACGTCTTGGTTGCCTTTATCTTCAAACCTGAGTCAGTAATCCACCAGGGAGTGGGAACATAAAATCACAGGAGGCAACATGGACCTGAAGAAACATAATCCAGTAATACTTACCTGAACAGACTGATGCTCCAGAGAAATGGAACGGGAATTCTCTCCAGAGGGCATTTTGCAGTGCAACATTTCTTCATGTCAGTTTTTAAGATCTTTCTTCAATAAATGCTAATGACAAAAAGTCCCTATAGTCAACACATAGGGAACTTTAATTCTGTCATTACAATGGGAAAACAGGGGAGGCGGGGGGTGCAGAAATTTCAAACGTGTCACCTTAAGACAAAATACAAGAAATGTCGAGCTTGAGAATAGTCCTGGGAAATTGAAAGTCTTGGTGCTGCCCAGACCTATTTTTTGTGTATTGACTTTGAACTGTAAATAAATAATCTGTGGAGTGTGTAAACAAACAGAAGCAATTTTTCCCCCCTCTGGAAACAGTTGTTGCCTAAAAATACTCAATTCGCTTTGACTGTTATGCACGACATCCAATTTGTTCTTTTGATTTTATTTAATTACCCATCTGTCCAAAGAGAGATTCAAGCATGAGAATGTATTGCAACTATTCTGTGAAAAAAAAAAATACCACCACCAGCTGCAGGGAGAATGTCAGAAAGGGAAAGATATTTAGGACTCTGAAGGAGAGATGAGGTATGTGTAAGAGTTCTTGTTAGAAAGACAAGAGTCGTTGGTGTTGGTAAGGTCTTATCTAGTAACTTACCTCAAACCTTAGTGGTGTAAGACAGGAATTTGTTATTCTCTCTCATGGTCCTCTGGCTACCTGAAGTCAGCTGGGCAGTTCTGACTTGGAGCATGTCAGGTGGTTGTGATCACATTTTGGCTGAGGCTGAAGTTACTGTGGCCTCAAAGGCCTGGAAGTGCAGATTGCTCATTCCTATGGCCGCCATCTGGGGCCTCATCCACTGCTGACAACTAGGGCTCCCAGTGTTGGGGAAATGCAGCTTAGGACGTTTTTTTCCCTCCAGGCCAAGAAAATATGTCCCCAAATGTAGTAGAAAAAGAAAAATTTAACTACTCAGCAAACATTTAGTCATACTGTGTTGCCCATCACAGGCAGTCTGCTAAGAGTTTGTCAAGACAGGAAGACATCTCACTGCTGCAGGTAACCAGGCAGCTGTGACTCATTGTAAATGTGGTCTTCAATAATCATTGGTCCTCAAACAAGGCAGGTTGATTCTACCATTTGTTGTAATTCTAATTTATTCATCTTATGTAAACACATTTCATATATTTAACAACACAGATTTAGGGGCTTAGTAATACTTGTCACCTTACCTTCCTTCCTCCCCACATTGCCCACCCATCCTCTTTCCTTTTTTTCCTTTCTTTTTTCTCTAATTTAGTTTTATCTAGAGGCAAATAAACATCTCAAAACTTTATGACAGGAGAGGCAAGATGTGGCATAGGGTACAGACATGTTTGGTATGATGGAGAGTCTTTAGATAGGGTGAAGCACAAGAAGCAGATTACAGGAAAAAATAGGAATCAAGCAGTAGGCAAGGGGGGGGGGGTACCTGGAGATCCCCTGGATACAGGGAAGTAGCAGCGGCAGCAGAGTGGTGTTTCAGTGGACAGAAAAACCCACCAGCAGTCAGCGAGCGGCAATCCAGACTCTGACTATCCAGGCTCCAGCACCAGCCAGACATAGAGCAGTGGCCTCCGCTTGGCTCCTGTGGCAGCCAGGTGGGAGCTTGGGTTCGTGCGGGGAGCTTGGGAGGTGAATGCAGTCTGAGACCTGCCAATCTCACTGAATAGTTTGGGCCAGCCATAAATGGAGAAAAAGTAGGGGACTCTGGGCACCAAGTTGTGTGGAGAAGCAGAGTACAGAGCTGATGGAACAGTCCAGAGGGGGCTCATTTCTGGCTGATCACACAGAACTGATCCAGTGGGGAGGGCAGCACCAGGTTTACTCCCTGCAGGGTCTGTGTGGTCCCTGGAGCTGAAAGCCAGCATCCCCAGTTCTGCAGCAGCACCCCACCAGCCACCATCTTGTGTAGCAGGGCAGCGAGTGTGGGTTTCAAGTGAAGGCCCAGAATTGGCTTGTTTCTAGTTAATTGCACTGAGCTGAGTCCACAGAGAAAGCACGCCAGCCGTGCGTCATGTAGGATCTGTGTGGTCCCTGGAGCTGACGACCAACAGTCCCAGAACTCTCTTGGTGCCCTATGGGTACGATCTTTCACAGACAGGCAAGGGCTGAGAGTATTGATAAACTGCAGGAGGAGCAGTGGTAAACTGCACATGCGCAAAATCAGTAGTGCTCAGATGTCAGTGTCATGGGACCAGGTACTGTTAGACTAAAGGGAGTACAGCTGAGCTGCCCAAGAGCTAAGCTGGAAACAAAATCATGTCCATCTTAGAGCACTACACAGGCTCTGCAGAAAAAAACAGCCCTGTCAAGGCATGCAACCAACTCCACCCAAAATAACTCCAGGAGGCACTCAGACGTATTGGCCAGTAGGTATTGACAAGATCAGTGCCACCGACAAGATCAGTGCTGTCAAAAAAGCAATTATTCAGGACAACTGGTATTTTCCTAATCAAGGGAACTGATTGAACATAAAAATCAACTGATAGACCTGTATGTAATACATCTTAGATATCTGCACTAAGTAGACGAATCTGCCAACCAGAATGGCAATGACAAAAGGTAAAAGAAAAGACAGAGGCACTATCAATGTTACTGTAGACTCTCCAGCAAAGGAGCCAATGCCTTGACCACCCTCAAAGTTAACTGAGGAAGACATTGAGAAAATGGGGGACACAGAATTCAGAAAACTCATAAAACTTCTGATTGACAATGAGAAGCACGTACAAGAGTTCAAAGAATTTAAGGAATACCTTATACGGACAATAGCAGCAATGAATCAAATGAAGGCTGATATATGAGAAATTAAGTACGCAGTAGAGCAAATTAAAAGTGCAGTGGAGAGTCTCAAAAATAGAATGAATTAAGCAGAAGAAAGAATTTCAGAATTGGAAGAATTTCCTGTCACCATGAAGAAACAAACAAAAGACTGGAAGCAGAGCAAGGTCAAGCTAGAAAAAGTATCCAAGAATTAAGATTTTTTTTTAAAGATTTATTATTTTTATTGGAAAGGCGGATATACAGACAGGAGGAGAGACAGAGAGGAAGATCTCCATCCGATGATTCACTCCCCAAGTGAGCCGCAACGGCCGGTGCTACGCTGATCCGAAGCCAGGAACGTGGAACCTCCTCCAGGTCTCCCACAAGGGTGCAGGAACCCAAGGCTTTGGGCCATCCTCAACTGCTTTCCCAGGCCACAAGCAGGGAGCTGGATGGGAAGTGGAGCTGCTGGGATTAGAACCGGCGCCCATATGGGATCCCAGCGCATTCAGGGCGAGGACTTTAGCTGGTAGGCCACGCCGCCGGGCCTGAGAATTAAGATATTTTTAAAAGGCCCAACATAAGAGTTTTGGTAGTCCCAGAAGGCACAGAAAGAAAAGTTGGGATTAAAGGTATATTCAATGAAATAATAAATGAAAACTTCCCTAATCTAGAGAAAGAATTAAAAAACTATATACGGGAGAGCCACAGAACTCCCAATAGGGTTGATCAAAAGTGAACTTCACCACAATACGTGATGATCAAGTTCTCTTCAGTTGAACAAAAAGAAAAAAATCCTTAAATGTGAACGTGAAAAAAATTGAGTGACATATAGAGGAACCCCAATCAAACTCACAGCTGATCTCTCAGAGGAAACCCTGTAAGCCAGAAGAGAATGGAGTAACATTCCAGATTCTAAAAGAAAAAAAAATTTCAGCCCAGAATAATGTACCCTGCAAAGCTCTTCTTTGTCTTTGAAAATGAAATAAAATTCTTCCACAATAAAGAAAACCTTCAAGAATTTGTCTCTTCTAAACCTGCTCTACAAATGATGCTCAAATATGTTCCCATGAAAGAAAAAAGGAAGAGCAACTACCAAAAAACAAAAGGCTACCCACTAAAAGGCTAACAGAAGACTCAGTCAAAGAACAGCTCATTACTAAAATGACAGGGCCAAACTGACTCTTATAATAACTCGAATTGTAAATGGCTTAAACTCATCAGTCAAATGCCACAGATTACAGGACTGGATCAAAAAACAAAGCCCATCTATCTGGTGCTTACAGGAGACATATCTTAACAACAAAGATCAGAGGAAATTGAAAGTGAAAGGATGTAAAAAGATATTCCAAAGAAATGGTAAGGAAAAATGTGCAGTCGCAGCTATTCTTGTATCAGATGACACAGACTTTGATGTGAAGAGCATCAAAAGAGATGAAGGACACCACATAATAATCAAAGGATCCATTCAGCAAGAAGAGATCAGCATAATAAATGCAAATGTGCCAAATGACAAAGGATCTAGCTATGTGAAACAAATATTACTGGGTTTAAAAGGAGAAATAGACTCCAGTATGATCATAGTGGGAGACCTTAATGCCCCATTAACATCAATGGACAGTTTAAAAAAAAAAAACAAATTCAGCAAAGAATCAACAAAACTTACCCAAACTCTAGAGCAAGTGGATTTAGTTGATATCTATTGAACTTTTCATCCTACAGACTGAAAATACACTTTTTTCCCCGTGAGTACATGGAACCTTCTCCAGAATTGACCATGCTATAGGCCACAAAAAAGCCTCAGCAAATTTTTAAAAATCAAAATTATGCCGTGCATCTTCTCAGACCATCAGGGAGTGAAGCTAGAGACTTTCTAAGAAGGCAAAACGCCAAGGAAGACTCGTAAACACATGGAGACTGAATAATATGTTACTGAATGAGCAATGAATTAGAGAGGAAATCAAAGTTTAAATTAAAATTAAAAAATTAAATAAATTAAAATTTAAAATTAATAAAATAATGCTTAAATTAAATTAAAAAGTAAAAAAATAAATCAAGTTTAAACTAAATTAAAAAATTGCTTGAAGCAAATGAAGGCATCAACACAATATATCAAAACTTATGGGACACAATCAAGGTGGTGTTAAGAAAAAAAATCATTTCAATCAATGCTTATGTCAAAAAACTAGAAAAGCATCAAGTAAATCCGCTAACCTTACAGTTGAAGGAGCTAGAAAAACAACAACAAAGCAATCCTAAGATTAGTAGGAAAAAAGAAATCAAATAAGGGAGGAAATAAACGAAATAGAGACCAAAAAAAAAAACTATATAAGATCAATGAATCAAAAAAGTGGTTGTTTGAGAAAATCAACAAAATATACTCCCCAACCTAATCAAAAAAGGAGGGAGGAAATATACATCAATAGCATCAGAGAGGAGAAATGAAATATAACAACAGATACCTCAGAAATACAAAGAATCATCAGGAACTATTACAAGCAACTGTATGTGAATAAATCAGAAGACCTTGAAGAGATGGACAGATTTTTGGGCACATATAATCCACCAAAATTGAATCAAAAAATCAATTAATAGTCTAAATAGAACTATAACATGCACTGAGAATGAATCAGTAATAAAGCTCTCCCAACCAAGAAAAGTCCTGTATCATATGGCTTCACTGCTGAATTCTACCAAACGTTTCAAGAGGAATTTACCCCAATCCTACACAAACTTTTCCAAACAAAAGAAAGAGATGCATTCCTTCCAAACTCTTTCTATGAAGCTGATATCACCTTAATGCCAAAGCCAGATTCAGAAACAACAGAAAAAGAGAACTACAGACGAATATCTTTGATGAACATAGATGCAAAGATCTTCAACAAAACACTAGCCAGCAGGATCCAGCAGCTCATCAGGCATTCACCCGGATCAGGTGGGATTCATCCCAGGCATGCAGGGATGGTTCAACATCTGCAAATCAATAAATGTGACACGTTATATCAACAAGTTGAAAAATAAAAACCATATGATTATCTCGATAGCTGCAGAGAAGGCATTTGATAGAATGCATCACTTCATGCTGAAAACCATGAGCAAAATAGGCATAGAAGGAACATTGTACAACACAAGCAGAGCAATTTATGAAAAACTCATTGCCAACATCATACTGAATAGAGAAAGATTGGAAGCTTTTCCACTAAAATCTGTAATTAGACAGGGATGTCCACTGTCACCACTACTCTTCAATATAGTATTGGAAGTCCTTGCCAGAGCCCTTAGGCAAGAAAAAAGAATTAAAGGAATCTAAATTGGAAAAGAGGAAATGAAATTGTCTCTATTTGCAGATGACATGAGTCTCTACATAGGAGAACCAAAAGATTCAGTCAAGAGACTACTGGAACTCATAAGAGACTTTGGCAGAGTAGCAGGATACAAAATTAATGAACACAAATCTATGACACTAGTGTGCACAAATAATTTCATGGATGAGAACAAATAATAAGTACGGTTCCCTTTAAAATAGAGGAGAGAAATCTTAAATACCTAGGAATTAAGCTAACTAAATATGTGGAAGACATTTATGATGAAAATTATAAAACATTAAAAAAAGAAATAGAAGAACTTGAAAAATGAAAAAGCTTACCATGTTCCTGGATTGGCAGGATCCGCATCATCAAAATGACCATTTTACCAAAAATAATATACAGATTAAATGCAATCCCAATCAAAATCCAAACAGCATTCTTCTCAGAAATAGAAAAGATGATACAAATTTCATCTGGAATCACAAAAGACCACAAATAGCCAAAGTTATCTTGAAGAATAAAAACCAAGCTGGAGGAATCACAATTCCAGACCTCAAGACATACTACAGAGCATTGGTTATCAAAATAGTCTGGTACTGGTTCAGAAACAGAGAAGATCGATGGAACAGAATAGAAACGCCAAGAGTGAGCCCACACATGTACAGTCAACTAATCTTTGACAAGAACAGAAAACATCGACGCAAAAATCATGGTCTGTTCAACCAATACCATTGGGACAACTGGATAGCAGCTTGCAGAATGAAGAAGCAAGACCCACGCTTGTCGCATTATATGAAAATCATCTCTAAATGGATCAAGGACCTAAATCTATACCCAGAAATCATCAAACTGTTAAAGGAAAACATAAGCAGCATTCCCCAATATACACTAACAGGGAAAGACTTCTTAGAAAAAACACCAAAAGCAAAGGCAATCAAAGCCAAAATGAACACATGGGACTACATCAACTTTAAAAGCTTCTGTACGGTGAAAAAAATAATTAAAGTGAAGAAGCGACCAACAGAATGCGAGAAAATTTTTGCACGCTACACAAGTGATAGGGGGCTGATATCCAAGACTTACAAAGAGCTTTAGAAACCCAGGGACAGTAAAACAAACAAAAAAAAACCAAAACCAAACCAAAACAACAACAAAACAACAGCAACAACAACCCTGTGAAAAAATGGGCAAAGGAAATGAACAGACATTTTTCAAAAGAATAGATTCAAATGGTTAAGTGGCATATGAAAAGATGCTCAGGCTCCCTAGCCATCAGAGAGATACAAGTGAAAACCACACTGAGGTACCACCTAACTCCAGTGAGACTGGCCTACATTCAGAACTCAACTAACACCACCTGCTGGCATGGATGTGGGGAGAAAGGTGCCTCCCTCACTGCTGGTGGGAGTGTAGGCTATTACAACCACTGTGGAAATCAGTATGGAGAGTGCTTGGAGAATTGCAAATAAATTTGCCATATGACCCACCTATCCTACTCCTAGGAATATACCCAATAGAAATGGAATCTGCATATGAGAAGGGAATCTGTAATCCTATATTTGCAGCAGTATAATCTACAATAACAAAGACATGGAAACAATCCAGATGTGCATCCAAGGAAGAGTGGTTAAGAAACTGTCGTACATCTACTCCATGGAATATTATTCAGCTCTTAAGAAGAATGAAATTTTGCCATTTATAACTAGTTGATCCCAGCCAGAGACCATTATGCTCAGTGAAATGAGTCAATCACAAAAGAACGAATGCTGTATGTTCCCGCTTATATAAGGAAACCATCATAGAAAGTGCAACTTCAATAACCCGATCTATAGTTTTTTGTTTTTTTTTTTTGCTGCATCCCATGTGTTTTGATGTTTTTTATTTCAGTTTCATTTATTCCAAATACTTCCTTTTCTCTTGTTGAATTCATTGCTGGCTCATGGATTACATGGTGGTAATCATTTTTCCCAAGAGATGTTTGTTTCCTTTTTGTCACCCATGTGTTGGTTACTCAGTGGCGCATTTTTTCATGGTGCTGCAATTTTTTGCTGTTGTTGTGGCTGTTGTTCTAATTCATACCAGTTGTTGACTTTGTTTCATGGCTTCTCGCTTACGGAAATGTATAGTGCTGGAGTCCTGGGAACTACCATATCCAGATGTGGGGGTACAATACAACATGCATTTCTGCTTCCAAACAAAGATGGACTCCCAATGAAACTGTTGGAAATGTATAAACAATTGGATGCTGGACTGTCTGACACTGTCTGTACCAGCAATGTCGGGGCACACTTAAATAAGAGACTACTTGTAGCTGGAGAAGGTTAGAACCAGGACCAGGCAGAGCATCCAGACCCTGAGCAAGCTGCCTCCAAGGCTCTTCTGTGTGTGTGTGTGCCCCTCCATTCACTCTTGAAAATGTCTTTACTGTTTTCTCTCGAGAGTTAGAGGCAATGCAGGATCCAAGACAGGCAATAAATAAAACATATAATGGCAAGATAAGATATGTCAGAGAAGACTAATGCCAGGAAGGCATAGGAAATACTGCAAGGGCTATAATTTTAACTTAATGATCAGAACAGGCCCTGTTCAAGATGCACTGTATGAGCAAATCCTGAAGGAGGTGACCAGGTGAGTTAGGTGACTCTCTGGACGAAGGGTCTTGAGGCTGAAGAAGCAGCAGCTAGAAAGGCCCCGGATACCACATCTGAGCTGCTGCAGGAATGCTGGAGAACAGGGCAGGATAGGCAAGCAGGGAGATGAGTGAGTAAGAGACCAGATCAGACACAGTGCAAGTGGGTGGCTGTGAATTGTTTCAGTACTTTGGCTCCTACTTTGAGATCACAGCTAACAGGTAGCAGAGGAGAGAAGAGAGTGGCTGGGTCTGATTGAAATTTGAACTTCATCATCCCGATAGCTGTGTGTGAGTTAGATTGAGGGGGGCAAGGGCAGCAGCAGGGGACTCCAATTAGGAGGATTTACAGTAACCCAGGGGAGATGTGTTACAGAGGAGAGGTGGTGAAGAGTAGTTGAACTCATTTCCTTCTAGTGCAGACTTTGTGTCTGCTACTTTATCTGCACAGCAAATTACAGTTTCTTCAGCTTCTTGTCAGCTTTCTTTCCACTCAGATGCTGTTTTGTGTCAGCTTTCAAATTCTTCACTCAGGTTGGGTTAAGTGATTGCTTCTAGTCCAGTTAGGCACTGGAGAGTGGGCAGATGGTACAAGCAGTGCAGCTGTGATCTCCAGCTGATCCGTGAGTTAGGCCGCTCTTGAGGGATGCGTGGTCTGTATATGGTTTGTCCCCCTAAGCTTGACTCCCAGAGTAATGGTAATGAAAGCTGGTGGGACCCTTGAAAGAGTGGGAGGTGACTGGGATTAATACAAACCTCATGGAGTAGGTTATGTGTTGCAGAAGTGGAATAGCTTCCATGAGGGCAGGTGGTCAGAAAAGAGTGGGTGTGGTGCCTTCCAAGTCTCCTGCCTTCACATTTGCGGCCTCTTGCTCTCACAAAAGGCTCCTGTGAGTAACGTGGTCTACAGAGTGGTAAGGCACTCAGAGCAGTGCTGTCTGGAATTCCCAGCCACCAGGATCAAGTTAGCAGAATATCTTTGCTTTGTAAATAATCTGGCTTCCGGTTTCTTGTTACAGCAGCACAGAAACTTACTAAGAAGACCCTGCATAGATATGCTAGTCTCTTAAACTGTTATAATGTTTCAAAGATTCGGCTTTGATAATGTTTCAAAGATTCGACTCCTAGACTCACTTGACCCTGTTTTCAGACCCTCTCAGGTGTGCCCTCTTCATTCAGCCCGGGATGCTCTTGACAACTTGATCACTTGTATCAATCTGGGATTTAAGTGCTTTAAAGTTGGCTACTTCAACGTGGTGGTATCACCGACACTTAGCAATTCTAGACATCTAGTCAGTATTCAACGATTATTTTCATATTGAATTACAGGTGATTTTGACATTTCACAAATTCATTCCTCTGCCCAGATGTGACTCCCTACCCTCCCAGTTGGAACCAAAGACATGCCTCTTGGAATATGTATGTTATTGTCTCTTGAGCATATTCTGGTATCTAGCACAGCTCTGATTTCTATGAAATTTAAGGTAAAAGAGCATCAATTTTCTGAGTTGCCTCAGTACAAGTTCTCTGTTGTGTAGAAAAGTACCTGCTTACAGACTTTAGGTGGCGCTGTAAGCGAGGCATAGGGACCTGCAGAAGCATTTTCTTCCATTCAATTCCCGCTGCTTCCTCACAATAGTTTATTCTGTTTCTCCTTAAGTGTTGCTCTGATTGATGATCAGGAATTGGAGGAGTCTGAAAATTGAACAGTTAGAGCTGACAAATATTTCAGTATGTTTTGCTCACCAGCCAGGAAAACGTAAGTGTTTCTGAGACTCTGTCTTTGGCATAGAACAGGACTGATCTGCCGTGAATAAAGCCTCCGAAGTTGGTAGAGACTGCAAGGTGTTGGCAGGGCAGCCCCGGACTACAAACATAACAAACAGCTCCCTGACATGGATTTGCAGCTGTGGACACTGTGCCCATGTCCAGCCTCATGCTGGAGTGCCCACTGTGGAGCTGCTGCTCTGCAGAACAGGGTATCTGGGCAAAGGCAGCTTTCCTCATCCTCAGCTTCCTCTGCCTGGGAGTAGCTTGAGCATTCTTTGGTGTGTCCAGGTCACCTGCCCGTGACAGCCTTCAACAAGTGATGCTTGAGACTGAATTGCTTGACCTGGCTGGCTCCTGTTCTCAGTGCTCCACGGACGCTCATCTTGGCGAGACCCTCAGAGAGTGTGAGAGTTCTTCAACAAAGGAAACACAAGTTATGGGTTTTTCTGGCTCTGGCTCAAAGGACAGTTTGCTAATGAACCTATGCTAAGCTCTCTTTTACATCAGAAAACCTCCTTTAGTTAACATCTGTAGGTTCTAGGTATTGCTCTTTTGGAAGGAAACATGAAGCTATTTGATCCTTCCTGCAATGTACTGCAGTTACTCTCAACTTCATCATTTTCGGAGGAAACCGAGATGCCAGAGGTGAAGGTAGCTTGGTTTAGGACTCAGGGAAGAAGTGCAGAGCTGGAATTAGGAGCTGGTTAGTTCAGCATCATATTGTGGGGTGCGAGTGAGATCATGCCAGAAAAGTCTAGGGTGTATTTAGTTGTCTTTATTAACCAAGTTTGGTGATAACAGGGCCCACCAGAAATTAGCAAATGACAAGTCCATACGAAAATCCAATCTGAATCAAAACCCTGAGAGGAACAAATGGTCGTTACCCTGGAGTCAATCCATTAAACTGAAGACCTGTGTTCCAGCTTCCCCAGTAATATAAATTATCCTGAGAGACGTACAACAAATGGCACAGTTACAAAGCTGTAGACATTTGCCTTTCCCTGGCTCCTCTAGGAACTCTTGATGATACACACATCGGCAATATAAAGCATGTTAGTATTAACATCTTTACCTCCCCAGCACCTGCCAAAGAGCAAGCAGGTGCTGGGGAGGCCAAGAGTCAGAGTGCCAGAGCAATGGAAGCATGTGACCAAGAGGGTGAGCCCCTCCTTATCAAGGGCCATTTGGGGGCTTTTGAGAGGAGTGGCTACACAGCAACTCAGTGCTGGCCATCTCAGGTTCCAGGTGATGATAGGTGAGCATCACAGGTGGGCAGAAGGGTCCACATAGGTGGGGTGGGGAGTGGCTATCAAGCTTGTGACTCTGGTAGCTGCCTATCCCACAACAATATTCATCTTGTCATGTTACTCCAAAAGTTCAGGAAAATGTGGTTAAATGGAATTTATTTTGCAGCAGAATGTTTGTGCAATCTGTGATCTTCAAAAGCATCATGGCAAATGCATATTAATAAAAGGCTATTTAGGAATTTCAGGGTGTTTTTAGGGTTTTTTATTGAAAAGTCACATATACAGAGAGGAGGAGAGACAGAGAGGAAGGTCTTCCATCCGTTGTTCCACAACCCAAGCTGCCACAACAGCCAGAGCTAAGCCAGTCGGAAGCTAGGAGCCAGGAGTCTCCCTGGGATCCCCCACCCAGGTGCAGGGTCCCAAGACTTTGGGCCATCCTCGACCACTCTCCTGGGCCACAAGAAGGGAGCTGGATGGGAAACGGGGCCGCTGGAATTAGAACCGGTGCCCATTTGGGATCACGGTGTGTATAAGGTGAGGACCTTGGTTGCTAGGCTACTGCACTGGACCCAAAATAATCTTTTTTAATAAAGAAAATTTATTTATTCAAAAACCAGAGCTGCAAAGAGATGGGGGAAGAGATAGAGGATTGCAGAGGGAGAGAGGGAGGGAGATCTTCTATCAATTGGTTCACTCCCCAAATTTATGCAATGTCTGGGGCTGGGCCAGCAGCCTGGGACTGTCTACAGGTTTCCCAGGTGGGTAGCCCGAGCGCTCAGGTCTCATCTGCTGCTTTTCCAGTACATTAGCAGGAGCTAGATTGGAATAGGAGGAGCCAGAACTCTAAATTGGTGGTCACATGGGATGCTGGTGCTGCAGATGGCAGCTTAAGCTATTGTAGCATAACCCCAGCCCCAATAAACTTATGTTTTCATTTCATTTTAAACAAATTTTTGGTGTGAAAGTAACTGTGCCCTCTGTTGGTTCTCAAAGACCTTGGCATTCACTTTCACTATGGGCTTTGTTGCATAGCTTCTCCCTGGGTGCCTTGAGATTCAGCACAATGAGCAGCCTAGAGCATTCCTCATTCGCCCTTGCTCAGCTGAATGGCAAACCCCTGTAAAGTTAAGAACCTCTGAGACTCTGTTCATTGCCTTTCCTTTGGGTCTCTAGAGCTACGTTGTGATGCATAATTGGGACCCATGGCTGTCTAGTTTTCATTCATCTTTCTTACTCTATCCTCTCTCTTTCAAAGCATAAAATGAACAACTACATCACTTCTCCTTGGCAATGAATCAAGTGATTATACTTCAGCTTAAAATATGTTTTAGCAGAAAGATGTTCTCAGATGCTGTTTGGGAAAGTGAGAAGCTGGTCAGGAGCAAGCTTGAGAACACTGGGTGGCGCTGTTCCTCTTCAACCATGACATCACTGGCTGAACGCAGTATTCTGTGACAGCCGCTTCAGTCTTCGCCTTTGAATGCAGGCCTTTCTGTGGGTGTCCCTTCTTGTGCCTTGAGGCAATGGGTCATCCCCTTGGACCTTTCCAGGGAGATCTAGTGTCCTCAGAGCTCTCCGCCATTCTCAGCCCATCTTCACAGCACCCTCATTCTAGAAATATCTGTCAGTCTCGTGATGATAAATGTCTGTTTTCGTAAATATTGGGGCTGCATTTATCATTTCCTTTTTATTTCTTTATTCAATTTTTTCCCCTGTGGAATTTCTTAACATTATATCAGGGTCCTTCCAATGTCCCCTGTTGTATCTCTGGTTTTGTCTTCTGGCCTCCACTCAGTTTTTAAATTCTGTCCTCTCTGTCACGTTTGTGGGTAGCAGAGATGTGCAGCAGGTGCAGAGGGGCTCTGGGAGGATAGCAGATGCTGTCTGGAAGTGCGTGTGAGAGTCCACGGGGACAGTGGTGTGGGGATGGACCTTGATGTAAGAGGAAGGTGAACTCTGCTTTCAGTAACGTTTTGTTTTTCTTTTAATATTTTTTGTTTGTTTTTTAAAATATTTTTTATTGCATTTCATTTTATAACATCGTTTCATAGGCTCTGATGTTCCCCCATCTCCTCCCTGTGCCCTCCCCCCATGGTGGATTGCTCCACCTCATTGCAGTATTACAGTTCAAATCCAGTCTTGTTTCTTTCAGTGCAAGCATGTGCCATGCATAGAGTCCAGCATCTTGTTGTCCAGCTCAATTCAACAGTTTCTTGGGGAGACCAACTCTGGTCTGAAGGCATAGCTGACAGAATATCATCCCGACCAATTAAAAGCCATAACATAACATCAACAACAGTTTCCAACATTATGGGGTTAATTAACATTGTATTGAGTGACTGGTATGTTAGAAAATGCAAGTGCTTAACCACATCCTGTGACTAGTTCATTAACATTTCATTTATAGTTTGTATACAACTGGCCTCTGTCTACCTTAAAATGGCTATAATACTTTTTGTTTGTAAAACAGGAACAAATTTCATGTATTTCATATAAACAGTCTTAGAGCATATTGTTGCTTCCCACTCTGTTCTCCTTCCCTCCTTTCTTTTCATTTTTCTCTCAGTTGTTACAAGGACATACTTTTGATTTTCTTTACAATCAGGAATCAGCACTCTGCTGGCTTTTTGTTCCCTCACAAAGCCTGTTAGGCTCAGCATGATGGCTCAATGGCTAAATCCTCACCTTGCAAATGGGTGCCAATTCCTGTCCTGGCTGCTCTACTTCCCATCCAGCTCCCTGCTTCTGGCCTGGGAAAGCAGTAGGGGATGGCCCAAGGCCTTGGGACCCTGCACCCATGTGGGAGACCTGGAAGAAGCTCCTGGTTCCTGGTTTACGGTTGGTTCAGTTCTGGTCACTGTGGCCATTCAGATAGTGGATCTGACAAATGGGAGATCTATCTTTCTGTGTCTCCTTCTCTCTGTAAATCTAATCTACCTTTCCAACAAAGATAAATTAATAAATCTTTTAAAAATAGCTTGCTGTGTTTATGTATGTATATAAACATATATGTATATATGTATATAAACACAGGTCTCCCACATGGGTGCAGGGTCCCAATGCACATGGGTGCAGGATCTCCTCTTACACAGAATGAGTGCAGTTTCTGACTTTTGTATGCTGGGAGGTGCAAGTGAGAATGGTCAGTGTGACCTGGCAGAGGGGACTCAATTGTTTAACCCAAATTTCTCTCAGAGAAGAACCAAGAAGTCACTTATAACAAGCAATGTTTTGAGGGTAGGAATTTAGCATAGTGGTTAAAGTGTTGGTTAAAATGCCTGAATCCCACATCAGAGTGCTTGGGTTTGATACGGGGCTTTGGCTGCTAACTCCGGCTTCCTACTAATGCAGGCCTTGGGGGTCAATAGGTAGCTCAACAAGTCAAGTTTATGCCAATCACACAGGAGACATGGATTGCATTCCCGGCTCTCTGCTTTGGTCTTAGCCCACCTGTGGCCGTAGGTGGCATTTGGGAAGTGAGCCAGGAGCTGAGAAGAGCTTTTCTCTCCCCTCTGATTCTTGAGTGAATGATTGACTGACTGAATAAACAAACAAATACATGTAGTTCCTACTTAATGTCAACCTTTTCTTTTTTTTTATTAATTCATTAATTACAGTTTCATAGGTACTTGGATTCTCCCCACCCCTCCCCAAACCTTCCCACCATGGTGGATTCCTCCACCTTGTTGCATAACCATAGTTCAAGTTCAGTTGAGAATCCCCCATTGCAAGCATATACCAAACATAGAGTCCAGCATCTTATTGTCCAGTCAAGTTCATCGGCTTCTTAGGTATACCCTCTCTGGTCTGAAGACAGAGCCAGCAGAGTATCATCCCAGTCAATCAAAAGCTCGAACATACCATCAGCGAAAATTTCCATCACCATGGAATTAATTGACATAGTAATGAGTAACCAATATGTTGAGAGTAAATGCAAGTTCTTAACCACCTTCTGTGACCACCTCATTGACATTTCAATTTTGGTTTATACACAACATATAACACCAAAACAAACAAGCCACTCAAGAAGTGGGCACGGGAAATGAGCAAACACTTCACAAAAGAACAAACCCAAATGGCAAATAAACATATGAAAAAATGCTCAAGTTCCCTGGCAATAAGGGAAATCCAAATTAAAACATCAATGAGGTACCACCTAACACCAGTAAGACTGGCCCACATGAATAAAAGCACCAACAACACTTGTTGGTGAGGTTGCGGGAAAAAGGGAACCCTACTCCACTGCTGGTGGGGCTGCAGGTTGGTACAGCCTCTATGGAAATCAGTATGGAGAACATTCAAACAACTCAAAATCAACATACCGTATGATCCAGCAATAGCACTCCTAGGAATATATCCAGAATACTTGTTTTATGAGAAACCAACATGCACTCCTATGTTCATAGCAGCACAATCAATAATTGCAAAAACATGGAAGCAACCAAAATGCCCATCAACAGAGGATTGGATAAGAAAGTTATGGTTCATCTACTCCATGGAATACTACTCAGCTATTAAAAAAACAAAATGCAGTTCTTTGTGGCCCAATGGGCCAAACTGGAAACCATAATGCTAAGGGAAATGAGCCAGTCCCAAAAGGTTAAATACCACATGTTTGCGTTAATTTAAGACGATATGATGTTATGTATAACATATTATAATGTCAACCTTTTCTATCTTTTACCTCAAAGTGAGGCATACAGAAATGTTGAGACTTGAGATTTCTATCCATATGCTGTTGTTAGAATTTCAGAATTTCTTTCTAAGAGATCCCTTAGTAAATGACCACATTTAAGTGTGAGACTAAGTGAGAGCAAAAGGCACCATTGTCAAAGGAAACAGTTATGTGTGTGTATGGGAGAGGGAAGTCAGTGTCATAAGAAACAAAGCTATGGGCATCAGAGAGGTAGGAGAGAGGCTCGAGGTTATTGGAGTCCTAAAATCAGGATGCTCTTACGGCAGGAGGAACTGTTGGCTGCTTACAGCCGGCACTTGGATGGTAACTGGCTCTATGAATGCACAATACTAAGGACGTTGTGGAGGATGGACCGGAGGAGGACAAGGAAAAAGGAAATAGGGTATGGATGTATTGGTGTGAACACAGAAGAGTGTAATTAGCAGTGTGATTAGCAGAGGTTGATTACTGCTGAAGTGAATGGCCGGAATTTATTGAGGAATTACTGTGCTTAGATGCTGTTTAAAATACTCTCTACATGTTAACTTGTTTAATCCTTGAACAATCTCACAAAATAGCTATTATATATCTCCATTCACAGATGTGGAGAAAAAAAAGTTTTAAATGAGTTGAAATGCATTGCTCAATAATTCACAGCCCAAAACTGGATTTACTGGAAGTCAAATGCAGGAAGTTGGGCCTCAAGTGGCTCACTTTCTGTATTTCACTTTGCTTCCAGTATTCGGTGTGGGAATTAAGGAGAGAGGAACTGAGGAAGGATCCCGGGTTTTCAGTTGAAGACACAGGGTCAGATGATGACTTCAATTCTAGAATATTAATATTAACATCCCTTGGATGATGTTCTCCTATATTTTGGGTTTTCAATGACCATTAAAATATAATCATCATTAAAATATAAAGGTCTTCAAAACTCAGAATAAAATTATAAACAGTGAATTTTAACTTTCCACTTTATAACTGCTTTCTTCAACATTTCTGCTGACTTGGGGAGTTTTCTTGGCAGTTCTGTTTCTGAATTTCTGTTCCTGGAGGATTCTTGATTTCCAAATAGGAGCTTCCTTTTCTGTGTTTGTGTTTTTCTGTCTGCTCTGAGCTGACCTAGATTTCCACAAGCCTGTCCTGGTCTCTCAAGTCATTTGTGTGACTTTGGAGGATGGAGGCAGTTCTATTTCCTGTTGGCAACAAGCCACCTGAAGCTGAAGTGGTGGAAAATAATGTTTTGTTTTGCCCACTTGCTACTATTATTGTTGTCCATTAATTCAGATCACACACTGTGGATATGGCTTCTCCACTCTGATGTCTGTAGCCTCAAGTGGGTATTACCCAGCCAGCCAAGGACTGAGGCGTCTAAATGCATCTCCTCTCATACCTGTGGCTCAGTCTACATTGCACCTGCATGCTTCCTGTCTCCATGATGTGTGCTTCTCAAGGCACGCTGGCTGGCATCTAAGAAGCATTGCGGGGAGAGAAGGAGAGGGATGGACAGAAAGAGATCTTACATCTGTTGGTTTATTCCCCAAAAGGAAACAAAAGCTAGGGCAGCCAGGAGACTCAGATTCCATCCTGGTCTCCTGTGTGGTGGCAGGGACCCCAGCACTTGCATCATCTTCATCTGATTTCTAGGCACGTTATCAGGGAGTTACATTGGGGTGGAGTAGGTAGGACTCGAACTGGCATCACAGGCTCTGCACCACAACACTGAGCCCCATATAGCTTTTGTATAACAAAAGCCTTTCAGGGTGGAGCCCAGTGATATGAACAGCAGCAACCAGAGAAATAGTGTTTGAACTATAAAGAAGTCACCACATGTCATCATAATAAGCATTATCCTTAAAAAAATAGTTAGAACTACATTTGCAAGTAATATGAAATGATCCATCCACAGAATATTCAGCCCAAAGCATGCTGGAAGGCTGATGAGAGTTTTGTAAAGTGACCCTCAGCTAGGGTGTCCTGTGGAAACACCTTCATATTGTCCCGATTGTTTTGGTGTCAGCAAACCTCTCTACCAGAATATAAAGAAAAGGAAACCATAAAATCCCAAATCCCTGACAAGTCAGGATCGGAGAAATAATTTTCTGATCCATGTACTTATGATGATTTTCGGTTTACTTTGGATCGATAAAAATGACATGGACTTTTTTTTAATGCAATCATTTTTTTTTAACTTTTTTTTAAGATATATTTTATTTTTATTGCAAAGTTAGATATACAAAGAGGAGGAGAGACAGAGAGGAACATCTTCCATCTGATGATTCACTCCCCAAGTGACCACCACGGCCGGTGCTGCGCCAATCCGAAGCTCGGAGCCAGGAACCTCCTCCAGGTCTCCTATGTGGGTGCAGGATCCCAAGGCATTGGGCCATCCTGGACTGCATTCCCAGGCCACAAGCAGGGAACTGGATGAGAAATGGGGCTGCCAGGATTAGAACTGGTGCCCATATGGGATCCTGGTGCGTTCAAGGTTAGGACTTTATCCACTACGCCATGGTGCTGGGCCCCTAATGCAATAACTTCTTTTTTTTTTTCATGATTTATATAACGTACAATTCATTCATTTGAAGTACTCAATTCAACAGTTTCTTTTTGCATAGCCATGATAACCAATTTTAGGACATGTTCATTACCTCAACAAGAAATATTACTTACATTGGCATTTCCTCACCATTTTCTCCAAGTCCTAGAGGGTAATCTTCCTACTACCAATGTCTACAGACTTGCTCATGCTTGTATTTCTCACAAATGTAAATAGAATATATGTTTTTGTGCTTATCTTTGATCACTTGGCACAGTGTTTTGAGCTCAGCAAGTGGTAGCAGGGATCACTGCTTTATTCCTTTCTTTCTTTAACCTAATAATATCCTGTTGTAGAGTTAGGCCTCATTTTGCTGACCTATTTGTCCACTGGTGATTGGTTGTACTGTTCCCACCTTGTAATTATCATGACTAACTCTGCTTTCCATATTCATGCACATGTTTTTATATGGACATAAATGTTCTCAGGACTCTCAGGTAGGGCTAAAATTCCTGGGCGGTATGGTAATACTGCATTTAACATTTTGAGTAACTGTCAGCCTGTTTTGCACTGTGACTGCCTGATTTTGCAATCCCACCAGCAACAGATAAAGTTTTCAATTTCTCTTCATCCTAGTCAACACTTGCTATTATCTTTTTTTTTTTTTTTTAACAGCGTTCTTGTGTAGGTGATCCGGTAGGGATGTGAGGTAGCAGCTTTGATGTGCATTGCCCTGACAGTTCATGATGTTCGGCATCTTCTCATGTACTTCTTTTTCTTCTTACAACTTTCTTGGTGAAAATATGTTCAGGCCATTTTTCTTTTTTTCCATGAGAATTTTGTTATTTTTTCCCTTTTAAAATGTTTTAATTGTTATTTGTTTTATTGACATGTTTTTCAGGCATGTAATTTGTAAATGTTTTCTTCCTGGGTTGCTTTTTCACTTTCTGGATGGTATTCTTTGAAGCAAAGATGATTCTATTTTTGGTGAAGTTCAATGCATCCTTTTTTTTTTTTTTTTGCTTCTGTTCAATTGTTGCTTGTAAGAAACTATTGCCAAATCCAGGATTATAAAGATTTAGTCTGTTTTCTCTTTAAAATTTCATTGCTTTGCCTTTTACGATTGGATATCTGATACTTACTGATTGATTTTTGTATGTAATGTGAGTTATGAATTCAATTGTGTTCTTTTGAATGTGATATTTTATTGTTTAGTAAATAGGCTGCCAAAGTGAGCATGATAGTCTATTGCTTGAAACTAATTTTTAGACTTAGTTTGTCAGAAAGAGAGAGAGTCTATCTGTCTCTCATGCCATCCATTGACTCACTCCCCAAATATCCACAGCAGCCAGGATTGAGCAAGGCAGAGGCCAGCGCTGAGAACCTCATCAGGAGCCTCCATGTCCTGCTGCCTCCCAGGCTGCACGTGAATAGCAAGTTGGAATGGGAAGTGCGCCCAGGACTCAGAGCTTGGCACTCAAATATGGAGTGTAGGCTGTCTGTGGGACTGCTTTATTGCTATAACAAATGGCTTTTTTGGTGTTGGATTGTCTTAGCATCCTGTTAAAATATCAGTAAACTACAAATGAGTATTCTTATTCCTGTGGTCCTAACTCTACTAGAATCATTTATATATCCATCAGTGCTATAATGTTTGATTATTGTAACTTTGTACTCAGGAAATGTAAACCCTTTGATTAGTTGTTTTTCTCAAAAATAAGATTTTTAACTATTCTGGGTTTTAACTCCCATGGATTTTTTGTTTATGTATTTTCCTCTTCTTACCACAATTCTATTTCACTTGGTGGAGGGAAATGAGAATGAAAATACACCTAGGAGTTAAATTTAATTCTGTTTGGGAAGACGGATGAAGACAAGATCACAGATAAAGCAATTATGAACCTATAGAGCCAGTGCATCTTGATTTTACTTTGAAAATAAAATATGAGCAGACAACTTGAGGAGTCTAAAAGAACTTCAATTTTGGGGACTATCGATAGAGCACTTATAGATGGCTAATTGAGAATGGCAAAAGAATATGAGAAGATTGAACTCTACTAAAGGACTCATTGAATATAAAACATTTTTTTGTTGAATTCCACATTAATATTTGTTAGGCTTGGAGGTGACTGAGAGTGAGAGAGAGGCTTTTAGTTCAGGCAAAGAGGGAAGAGAGTCTGAAGGACTTCTCCCTGTTGGGAGACAGCTTGGAACCACTTCCATATGGCAGGGTGACCATGTGAGAAAAATGGCTGCCTAAGGTATATACCACTGTGCCTTTCTACAACTTAGGCCCAGGGATGGCAGAAAGTAGTAGTTGATTGGTTTGTGCATGCAGATGGCCTGCAACAGGTGATCTGTAGCACAGGACACTCCTGTGTTGGGCTGAGTCAGGCTTGAGTGGTTCTAGCAGGGCTTTCCTGACATTTCTGAGGAGGTGAAGCCCATTTTCACTGTGCTTCAAGACAGCATCCTGTTATGCCTAACTTAACAGTATTTAGTATTTTTAAAATCCAATTCATTTGTGTGCGTCATAAATCAAATATAATGATCTCATTAAATTGCCTAGTACTGGCGGAATGAGATTGGGGGAAAAAGAGGACATTTTAAAAGTACAGATTGATATTTATGAAGTCAACAAGACAGATGTTCGGGGTGGATGCTGGATTGGCTGATATTAATGGCAGTGACAGGCAGAAAGTCAACATTGTTACCAGAAAAGCTCAGTGAGTTATTTTCTGAGCTTAATATAGAAATGAAAAGCTGGAAATGGATTGCAGACAGAGAAGTTAATTTGTGAAGGAACCAGGTGACTGGGGAAAGAAGAGGGAAGGTGAAAGCACCTCCTGAGAGAAAATCGGGTGGTGGGGTTCCTCTCTAAAGGAGAGAGGGAGAGACACCAAATAGGTCTTTGGAAGAAGGGTCTGGGGCTTTTAAGCCTTCCCTGACCCTTCCTTGTTGGACGGGAGCCTACAGGTAAGATATTCCCCATTGGTGGTCTCTTAACCAGTTAGGAAACAGATGAGTAGTGCTTGTGTCCATCTGAAGGTGTGGCCAAGACCTCAGCAGGCCTGGATGGTCTCAAACAGTGTCATGGAAAATGATTGATGAGAGCATTGAGGATTGAGTGGCTGAGAAATGAGTCTCAATAAGATGATGGGAATCTCCGACAGAATGGCAGGCAGTGATGGATACAATAGAGGAGCTCTGATTCTAGTAGACTAGTCCTACAGAAGTGTGTTTTCAACATGAACATCTGGAAGTAGCTCTGGGATTACAGTTACCCACAGTGTACTAGAAGTTTGTACACTAGGAAGAGCCCTCAGGGGTTTAATACAATTTTTGCTGGTAGCTATTCCCATTGGTCCTGAATGTTTAAGAAAAGGAAGATGAAGTTGAGATACTAATTGAAGAGGTAATTTTCTCATTAGGAATGAGACTTCCTATGGGTCTTTCCTTCTTGTTGAATTTCATCCTTCTCAACATTTTCTTAGTATTAATTCAGTCCAGCTCAGTCTTGGGGTTCACCTAATCTGCCTATTAGTTGCTTCTATTTCATCCCTTCAATTTGCATTTGTAGTGTATATATTATCTTCAATCTTTATCTAAATTTCTCATTTCCTATTAAAGGTTGATATTGCTTTCTCTTTCCCTTCTCCAATGGATTTACCACAAAAGAATCTTTTTAGTATTTTAATTTTATTTTTGATGATGTTTACATAGTTGATGGGGTGAGAATGGTCGAGGATTAGGGGAAAGTGGGTGAAACCGTTATCTCCAAATTTTCTTTTTCTTCTTTCTGTGACTAGGAGAAGCGGGGAGAGAATGGGAGAAGCCACGCATAGCCTCCCACCTGCCTCAGTACCCGGGGTACATAGCAGCCAACCAATATCATCGCAGGGTCCCTGGCGTGGAGCATGTTCCGAGGGTTCTGCTCAAGGGGCTTCAGTAGTTGTGACATTCTGTCAATCTTGTCGATCCAAGGATGAGGAAATATTTCCAAAATCCAATGGCTGACATAGTCCACCTTAGAGTCTCCATTCACCCAGATATTTGCTGCCAACACTTGGCTGGAGTTATTGGCAAATTTGTTCTGTCTTTCTTCTTCTGCTATGGTACCAAATGTCCTCTGCAGGCTCTGATGGACTACCATATTCTCTATGTGCTACTGGGTAAGCTGTTCATTGCTTTGTCTTAGCCACTGAGGAGGCCCAGACATGTACTCCCCGGTCAGACCTCAGATCCTGTGATTCTCCCAATGGTTGGAGTTCTAAGTTCAGCAGTTCATTTAGTGGAGTCCTCAAAGAAACCTTATCTGAAGTGATCCCAGACTTGACTCTTGTGTGTGCTTGCCAATATGGAGTCTGACTGCACATACTGGTAGTTGCAATTACTGGGTCAGTTCTGTCACCAGCCCTTTTTCTTATGTAAAACAATGTATGCTGCAGCTCAGCCCAATCCTGCCCACTAAACACTCAGCCCTCATGTAGACCAGTGGGAGCTGTAGCCTGGTCAGAGCAATCTGCAATAACAACTCCAGGCCCACCCAAGCCCTGTGTCCTGTGCTTGCCAGTATGTGCAGCAGACTGGTCCAGTCTACCGCACATCCTGTTCACCTCTCAATGGGTGTTGAAGGCAACCTACCCAACCATCCAGTCCACACTCATGCCAGCAGGTGCCATAGCCTATCTAGCTATGTTCACCCCAAGCCCTGGTTCTCGTGCTCACCAGTGGGAGGTGTAACCCGTCAGATAGGTGCCCACAGTTTCCCTATTGGACCCACTCCAAGTCCTGAATCTTGCACTCTCCAGGTGGTTCTGCAGTCTAGCTTGATAGGATTTGCTCCCAGCCCAAGCACTTTCTAGCTGATGCTGTGGCAAAGCCCAACCAGCCTGTACTTACTCTAGTCTATGCATGCATCAGTGGGTACAGTCTATCAGTCCAGCCTGGCTCACCCTCTAACCCAGCTCACATGGAGGTCGACAGATATTGTACCCCAGTCCAGCCTGGTCCGTCCCTAGTCCCAGTTCTCATGCTTGCTAGTGGGAGCAGTGGCCCAGCAGGGGAGACAATGCTGCCCCTCTCCCAACCCCTGCCTCCCAACCCCTCAGATCTCACACGTGCTGGTAGGCGCAGTAGCCCAGTCTGGCATGGCCTGGTCTGCACTCAGTTCTAGCTCATGGTGGTGGGTACTACAGCATAGCCAGCCTAGCAAGCCTCCAGTTCCAGCCCTAATATGAACTTGCTGGTGTTGTGGCCAACCCAGTTGTCCTGCACCCTGTCCTGCTTCTAACATCTGCCAGTGATTGCTATAAACTGGCTCAGCCTGGTCCCCTGTCAGACATGACCCACAAGTATGCTGGAAGTTACCATAACTTGGCCTGGCCTGGGCTGCTCCCAACTTGGTTCTTGCATACACTTTGCAAGGACTGCGTCTTGACAGAAAAGTTCCCCAAGCTCATCTGTCAGGTCTCTTCCCAGTGGCAGATCTTATGCACACTGGTGAGTCCTTGGCCCAGAGTGACTTAGTCTACCTCCTGTCCTGGAAGAAACAGTGACCTTGCCTGACCAGCCCTCACCTATTCTGGCTCTTACCGTTGGGTGCTACAGCCCAGCCACACCTGGTCTACACTCAGATACAGCTCTCACATGGTTCAGCAGGTGTGAAGACTTAGCCCAGCCCATCCAACACTCCTGGCACTCCGGAGCCCTAGTGGGTGCTAGAATCTAACCTAGTCTTGTACACCCTAGACCCAGTCGACATCCATGCTGAGGTTCACTGCAGTCCTGTCCAGCTCAGGTCATCACACCCGTTCTGGCTCTCACACTCACCAGTGAGAACCAAAACCAAGATGTGATGTCTCCTTAGCTTCCCAACTAGGCCTGTTCCCAGCCACAGATCTTGCATGTGCCAGTGGTTGCTCTGACTTAGCTCAACATAGTCTATCACTTGTCTTGGCCTTTATCATCAAATGCTGCAGCCTGGGAAAGGCCAGTTCTCATTGGTGGGTACTACAGCCTAGTCTGGCCCAGTCTGCTCCTATCCCTGGCTTATGCAGACTGATAGGTATGATAGCCTAGTTCAGCATGACCTGCATTCCAGCCTGGCTCCTGGACATGCTAGTGAGCTAAGGTTGGTACTGCCCTGCCTGGTCTGCTTCCCTGCAGAACCAACCTATACACTGGCTGACGGTTGGAAGTACGTTGCCCAGTCTGATTAACACTCAGGCTTGAATCACACGCTTACCAGAGGGAGCTAGGGCCACTAGGGTAGGTTCCCAAGTTTCCCCACCAAGTCCACTGCCAGACCCAGATCTCACTAATGCTGGTGGGTGCTAGACCCTTACCTGGAACAGACTTCCCCCTCCGTCCCAGTCTTTGTATGAGCTGGTGGAGCCCCCTGCACCCTATTTTAGGGTGTGTCTATGGGTACTGCATTCTGGATGAGCCTGATCTGTTCTCAGCCCCACATACCATGAATGTCAGAGGATTCCATGGTCATGTCTAGCTGAGCATGTCACCACTCTCAGCTCTTATGCAAACCAGTGGAAATTGCAGTGCCAAAGACTTGGGCGCATATATCCCCCATAGAATCTACTCCCAGACTTGGTTCTCTCACATGCAGGTTAGTGTCACAGCCAGGTACAATGTGACCTATTCCCTGTTCTGACACGCTTGATGGTATTATGATCTAGTCCTGCCAGGCAGTGCCTCAGCCCTAGCTTTAGGGTGTGTGCATGAGTGGTGGTCAGCAGTGGTTGATGCTAACTAACCCAGCTCAAGTCTCTCACTTTTGGGGGGTGAATCAGTCTGATTCAGAAAGATCCCACAGGTCCCCCCTCCAAACCACTCGATCTAAACCCCATTGCTTACCTGCAAGCCTTGTTGGTGGAAATGTCCCAGACATCTTCCTCACTTGCAACATACTCCCTCAGCAGTCCTCTCTCCCACACACCCCTATACCCTCTTCCCTGAGTAATCCATAGTTCCTGTGCCGGTCTTCCCAAGCACAGTCTTCTGTTGGATGGCATGCTGGCCTGGAGCTTTGCCTGCCCACCAGAGACCCAAGATCCTAGACTGGTTCCCAGACCTGGTCCTCTGGCAAGCCTGCAGGTCTGCGACCTTAACCCTACACTCGCCTGGTACTCAAGTGTGCACTTGAGACCCCAGGTAAGGCCCACAGGTAAACCACTCTAGCCTGGCGGCTTTCCCTCACTCATCTCCACCCACCCTTGGGACCAACCGTAATCTTAGGTCCACTCAGATAGCCCCCAGCCTGAGTCGCCCATCCCCAGAGCTCATGGAAGAGAGTGAAGTTGCTGGAGGCTCTGGCTCCTCAAAGGCAGAAGGAAACTGCCGCGCAAGAGAACTTAACTTCAAAATATCATTTGTGCAACAGAAGCCCAATCATGGGTTTGGAGATGAAGCAAATCTCTCAGATGTGACAGAATTTTAGGAAATTTTCTTGTTTTTGCCACTTACTTCTTACTTTTTGTTCCAGCACAACACGGTTTGCCTACTTTTCACTATTATTTGCTGTACACTAAAAAATGATTGAAAGCTTCTGAAATTGTTGGAGTTTATAGGCAACATACAATGAAAAAACGTTTCATGCTTTGCAAACTTATATTTCTCATTAGCACTAATAATTTAGATTTAGCCAAAGATGACATGGAGTATTCTTTATTCCACCATTGTGTGTGTGTGTGTGTGTGTGTGTGCAGCTACTACACATTTATACACTTACCACTAAGCTAAGAATCCACAGCCTAGTGTGGGATGGAATTACAGAGATGCTGTTTTTGTTTTGTGTCGGCCTCATCATCCTCTGTGTGTATGTGAGTATTCTGGGGCTGCATAATTTAAGAGTCCCACTTTCCCTGGAACGGAAGTGGATGGACCTATGACCAAAGCTGGGTAATCAAAGGTTCACATTCCCTGGGACACAGTGATTCATTCAGGAGGACTAATTACAGTTCTTATGTAGGAACCAAAAGTAACTCTGTGATTGAGAATGAGTCACTTGTTCTGAAATTTAAGAGCAAGGATAACACCCAGGCCTTGACTTGAAGGACGTACTGCCCTCCCTATTCCCCGTGAAGGAAAGCTCCCAAATCTGTTAGATGAAACAACCAGAGAGAGATAGCAAAGACCAGGGAATGGGAATTGGGTTTGTCCTTCACTTGACTTATAGCTACTACACAGGCTTGATTACGTGTTGTGAATTATAATGCAAAGGATAAGAGTTCCCTGAAGGAATGCATCTGGGACAGGGAAGAGCAAACCATGTCTTCTTGGACCAGACTAAGTGATTATAAGAGTAGCACCCTTTACATTTTCAAAAATACGTGTGCACTATCTCATTTAACACCGGTGCCAACATTAAAAGAAAAGTATTTGCTCTATACTGTGATTGTAATTATCGAAATGGTTGAAGGAGAAGGGTAGAAAGCGTACGAAGTCTGGGAACCGAAAGTTCCTACATATAATAATCATCATTAGATGAATTTCAGTACCATTCCCAAACTAGAATTATAAAGTGTTTTTGAGATGTAATATTTTAACTCAAATTATTGCTTTATTCCCACATAACATTTAGAGCTTGGTGAAAAGATGTTTTTTTTGCATTTTTTGTGAGTCTGGAAAAAATCCATGAATATAGCTAGGTATTGAAAAGATCAACATAAAAACGACAAATATAAAACTCTAAGATTAGCTCAAAAGTTCGTGACACTTTGCAAGTTCCTGATGTAATGAGCTGAAATGACCTTCCTCATTCTTGATCATTCTCTCTAAGCTACTCATGTCTTAGATCTGTGTGTAAATGTTACATGGGCTCTTTCATTAGGTAGGTATTTGCTCCTGGATGATAAAAAGGTACATTTTCCTCTCAAATTTAATTTTATCCTATTGCAGCCATGGATGATGAGACTTTGGAGACAGGTATTAGCAGGTGTTCTTATCAATGTGACATCTTATTATATGGAAGAATTGCTCACAGCCTTGAAAGTATAGACTCAGAAGGGGGATATGTTAAGGGCTATCTCGCAGACTGCAGTATTCATGAATAAAATACACAGACTCTTAAGAGTAGCGTACTTCCTTCTCTCATTCTCACTCATAGCTGGCATGCCTTCTCTAAAATTTTTGTTCTCAAATACATACATGCATGCATACATATATATGTACACATGTGTATATATATGCAAACACAAAAGTACAAAAGTTTGTTATCTTCCATTCTCGATAAATACTTGGGATGCTCTGTCCATTTTTATTTTTAGATTATTGGTTTTTTTATTGGAAAGGCAGATGTACAAAGAGTAGGAGAGACAGAGAGGAAGATCTTCGGTCCAATGATTCATTCTCCAAGTGGCCGCAACGGCCGGTGCTGCGCCAATCTGAAGCCAGGAGCCAGGAACTTCTTTCTAGGTCTCCCATGTGGGTGCAGGGTCCCAAGGCTTTGGGCTGTCCTCAACTGCTTTCCCAGGCCACAAGCAGGAAGCTGGATGGGAAATGGAGCTACCGGGATTAGAACTGGCGCCCGTATGGAATCCTGGCTCATTCAAGGTGAGGACCTTAACCACTACGCTATCACGCTGGGCCCTGTCCATTTTGATTTTATCAAAATCAAATGGCCTAATGTTCAATACAAAGATATAATGCAGCAATCACTCCGTGTTTGTTCTGTGTTCCCTTATTCCAGTAATCAATACTGAAAAAATCATGAATTTAGCCTAAGCTGTTTCATTTTCTACTGAAACATACAGGTAAACCATATTTCTGTTTTCCTACAAATCAAATCAAGGCCATAAGACTGATTTCAGAACATCAGAAGGTTTGCAAAAGTATTCTATACCATTCCTAGCAAAATAGTCCTTTTCCCATGGATTCTCTATGTTGTCATTTTCTCTTCCATGGAAACTTTAAAAATGATTGATGAAGACAGTTGTGGCTGAAGATGGATATCTGTGTAGAGCAGATTTCTCTGTTTACTGTATTGGGCCCTGAAATGAACAAGCAAAAATACCTGTTGTACTAATCTGCCAGTGTGCTTTTTGTTACAGTGTTCAGTCGATCCTAATACATTTAACATTGATATCCTCTCTTGCCTGTATTATGTTAGGAACACTTGTATTGTTATTTTTATGTACAATTAATAAGTAAGTTGCCTGATGGATAGCCTGCTCATTTTAAATACACACAAAAAAAATAAACAATTGTGAGTGCTTTTGAATTTACCAATGTCAGAGATTGTATATTGGAATGCCTGTCTACTTGCCTCAGAATTCCTTTCTGGGACACAGAGCCTGCATTAATACCTACAGAAAATGACAGACAGAGGACCTTGGAAAGTGCCTCAACAGAAGATGAAAGAACCACTATAGAAGCAGAAGGAGAGAAATGCATCTTCTTTTGCCTGAGTGACAGGTGGTCAGGATGTGATGTTTCGGTAATCTCCATGGAAAAGATGCAAGTCTTCATTGTTACCAGAAATGCCTGGTCGGTTCTTTTCTCAGCTTAACATAGAAATAAACAGCCAGGAATCTGTTCCAGACAGAAAAGTTTCCTTGCGAAGGGACCAAGTGAGCAGGGAAGGGAGAGGGAAGCGGAAAGCACCTCTAGAGAGAAAGCCAGAGGAAGCCGGGAGGTGGGGTGCCCCTCGAAGGGGGAGAGAGAGAGGGAGACACCAAAGGTTTGAGGAAGGGTCATGGGGTTTTAAGCCTTCCTTGACCCCTCCTTGTTGGGTGCGAACCTACAGATAAGATGTTCCCCACTGGTGGTCTCTCAATTAGTTAGAAAATGGGTGGGCAATGCTGGTGCTGCCCACCTGAAGGTGTGGCTAAGACCTCCGCAGGCCTGGATGGTCTCACTCATTGGGTTGTAGGGAATAGGCTAATTACAAAAATGTAACTATAAACTTTAGCAGGCACAGTATGTAAAAATTTAGTATACTACCTGTAATAAATCCCTCCCTGTGATTGTATAATACCCAGTTACTTGGAGTTCTTCCAAGAACACCACGAACTGTGCTTCAGAATTGTGGCTCATGCTATTCTCCTGTCCCCAACAATAACCATCTGGGCTTACCCATGGGGACTTCTGGTCATTCAGTACTCAATACAGGCATTTTCACCTTCTCTGATGTCCAAATTAAGGAAAATTCCTCTCCATTGCTCTGCCATGGCAAGTGTATTTAACTGCTATTAAATCAAAATCCTCAGTCTGCATGTTAAATATTTACTTAAAGCTCTCCAGTAGGCTAGAATACTCTAGCATGTTGGACTCTGATTTTGTTATCTCTGATTTCCTAGGACTAGCAGACACCTGAGACATTGGAAAGACTCAGTAAATTCTTGTCAACAGGGTAACCTATAGTTTGGGAGGAAGGAAGTTGCAACAGAATGTAGCTGCTGGCTTTTTATATTATTTAATGTAAAGAGGTTTTTCATGATGATAAACTATAGTCATTATAGGGATTAGACATATCTAGACATGTCCAAAGATTCTTGAACATACAAATATTTTGTTGTTGTGATAGGCTAGGAATCTCTTGAATAAGACACCATTTAGAGCCAGGACAGGGTTGGGACAAAAGGAATGGTTTGTTCAATAATTCAGGGTCAGCCTGAATAATGCCAGTGTCCACTACTTAGCCTGTTCATTGATTAATTATTATAGCCTTGATTGGTCCTACAGAGAGAGAGGACAGAGGGTAAAACCTGAAGAGGCTGTTTTAGCAAAAATGCCCCGAGACACCACATCCCACAGCTCTGTTGCTTTGGGGCAATTGTGTAAAGAATTTCATAAAATAGGGGAGGTTTCTCTTGTCTTGTGTTTCTCCAGAGCACAGCTCCACCTTCATCACCAGTGAGGCGGAACCCAGAGGATGTGTTTGCAAACATTAGAGACATCCTCAGTGACCCCAGGGAATATTGGGTGGGGTGGAATTTGAATCAGATGGCAGTTGCATGCTAGTTTGTGAAAAGGAAGGAAGCAGAAATAAATTTCTTAGTGATTAGAAAAAAAGCCTATTTTTAACCACTATGCTGATATGGCCTAGGGAAATCTTTTCAAGTAGGGGGAATATATTTCTAATTGAGGAGGACAAGGTTGAGTTGGGATATTATAAGGTAAGTTGGGATATTACAATCACTAGCCATGACTGTAAAAGATTCATGAAGCTGGGGATAGGGGGCCGTGGTCAAAGTGCGTGAAAGGAACCATTTAGAGAACATTCTCATAAAAGGAGAGAAATGATAGTGCAGTGTGCTATAGATCTGTCAGTGTGTCACGCTGAGAAACAAACAAACTGATTATCTCCCCAAAAATCAATACCTAAGCAGCCATAAGAGCACAGGATTTTGGGTGAAAAACAGCAGGACTTTGTGGAGAATCAATAACATCCAGTCGGTCTGTTTTCTTTTTTATAATGTAGTGTGAGAAAAATTGAAACACCTGGTGTATTTTGATTCTACAAAGGCCTTTGATTTTTCTTAATGAGAATTTTTCTTGAATAAGAATAGGTCAATGTATGTTTTTGGAATATCTAATGCGCCTACTAATTAACAAGGATACTCTGATGACCATTCTGCATCTGCAAGCTAGGAAGTCTGGTTAAGGACAGAAGGACACATAGTTAAGCAACTAAAAGGCCTAACAGGCTTTAATGCAGTTAGTTGTGAAGAGTTACAGTAGCACAAATCTAGAGTTCCTAGAACTTTCTGAAGTAGTATGCAGAAGCTTTCTCAAATGGAGAGAACCTGAAGTAATAGTAGGAGCCTGATCAGAGAGAAAGAGACAGGACTTGAAAGATAGAGGAAAAGCAGTTCCCTCTACCCTTAATTAATGACATGAGCAAAAGCTGCCAAGGACTCCCAGGAGAGCCTTGCTATTGTCCTCCAGACCCTAATAAGTCAGAATTGTAGCTGGAGACATGGAAATAGCTCTCAGTCCAAGAGAGTTAATGTCAATGGTCAGGGAAACATAAAATAAACACACACACACACACACACACACACACACAACAGGACAATGGGTCCTAGAACTAGTTGATTACTTATTTCTAGTTGTAATCTTATGAGTCCAGGTAGTGAATTGGTGGACTCTACATGTGGTGGCTGCCAGTGTAAGTCATTCTCTGCAGCTACTTACTGCTTACCACACCTGTGCTTGCCTGCAAAACAAAGAAAATAATATCAAATGTTTCATAAATAACTAAGTGCCAAGGACCATTGTTTAATGTAGCCACCATAAACATAAGGTTCTTTGGTCTCTTGATTAGCAGAAAGGACAGAAAACAGATAAAGACACTGGATAAAGGTGTGGGTATCGGTGGGCACACCCACACCTGCTGTCCCATCACTGGATCGATCCCTGGTCTCTGGGTTTCCTATCATGCTGCATTTGGGGAGATGCTGGACGTACAACTCCTGGGTTGTAAGTATTGTAGGGAAGACGCCATCAGTCCATGAGAAGTAAGGACATATGAATGCTGCTTTTTCAGTAATTTTTAACAATAATTTCCTATTAAAACATTCCAGCTGTTTTAGTTTAATAATTCACTGATTAAGGTTCTTTGGGCTCTTGATTCACTCCTAACAGAAAAAGTAAATCTGCACATTTTGAGATGAAGGAAATAAGTGAAGTCAAGATGTTGACAAGTCCAATGGATTAAAGATCACATGCAGAGGAGCTGGGGAGTGCAAGGGAAATGAGGAGTCTCACTGGGTGTAACAAAACCACCTCTTTGGTGTACTCTGAATAATTGTAAGTGGATATAGGGTACAGAAAAGATTAAGAAACCAGGTTAGAAAAATGGGAAACAGTTTTCCCATTATGAGATGTTTCATGCATGACATTTAAACTCCAAACCTCTTCCCAAACTTGTTTGTATTAGTTTCTGTTTTTTTCATTTAGTTGTTAGTTAGTATTCTTTCTGAGGCCTTTTTTGTTGATATAAAACATGAACATACAAAAACATTGTTATGCATTTTTTTAAGAGTTCAGTAGACTCAAGGAAACTTCACCTAGATAAGGACAGAACTTATACAGCCTGCATTCCCCACAAGATGCTCTGAAGGCAGCTCTGATTCTCTCATCAGACATGTTATTGTCTCAAGAAGGCTTTGAGGCTAATCCAGAAGCATAAGTAAGGCAGACACACCATGAACTGAACGGAGCGTAAAGTACAGAATTAAAGAAGCTCAGATTCACACAATAGGTTTGTGGTTTCTTAGCTTTTTAATTTTTCAGAGGCTCTTTTGTCTTATTATTCATAAGAGGGAACAATAATAATGTCTCCTTCCCAAATGATTGTGGAGAGGAAGTAAACTCATATTTCTAAAGCATGTAGTCTATTGACTGTAATAAGAATTGGCTTCTCAACCCAAATTTACAGGGTTCAGCCAAAGATAGAGTACATAATGGAAACAGAATATGAATGTCTTTGTGGAGTCAAATACATGTTATTGCTGAATAAATTATTAAACTGAAGAAAAAGAATACTGCTCTGTAATTCTGGCCTTGTAAAAAGTGAAAACATCCATAAAAGAATCAGCAATGAATTCTCTGTTTCCAAAGTGGAACCTCAATGATGACATGATGTTTAGGTTCGCTGATCCGCTCAGCATAGCTGACATCCCATGAGATTGAGTAGAGTTCCTAGGATTCTGGGTGAGTTGTCAGCCTGAGAAAAACAACAGTGACAGCGCCACAGAGAGAGCAGCTCTTAGGATCTGTCAGAAATCGGGGCCAGACGTCTTTGTGCTTGTTAAGAGGTAGCTTAACTGCATTTCCATGATCGTTATTGTCCTTGTGACTTACCTCATATTCCCACTTTGAACAAACAGATGTGGCAGCAACATGAAGGAGTCCAAACCATCTTTAAGAGGACAGAGTGGAAACTGGAACAAGAGTCCTCTCCGATCCAGAGGAGGGAGGCGTCTGCAATGCAATTGCACACCTTTGTCCTTTAACAAATTCGAGTGACAGGGGCTCCAGAAAAATCTTTGTAGCTGTAACAACACTGTCAAGAGAAGAAGAGTGTGCTCTGATTGGATGTGTGTCTTGACCCTGGATCTGTTGGTCTAACTTGGATCTATCTGGGCAGTAGGAGACAGAGAGAGCAGGGAGTAACTGGTCTGGCAAAGAATTGACAGTGCAATACCACAGCCTTCCACTGCCTGGTTCCCAGTGATGTGTGTATTCCCTGTTTGCTGACCAGGCTGGCACTGCCCTATCCCAGAATTGAGTAGCCAGACCAGAAGACAGCATAAACCTGACGCTTTGGGCTACAACACTGGTAGGAGAGCTGAGAACAGGAAAGAAGCAGTGATAGGAGAAGAGGAAGTTGGGATAGTTCAGTACACCCATTAAGTGGGATTAGATGAATGCTTTAGATGGAACAGGAAGCTTCAAGAATTTGTACAGAAACTCCGTCCATGAAATGCTTTCAGCTATAGCATGAACCCATTTATGAGACATGTGCCCACTATATTGCATAAATGATTTTTGATGTTCACAGTTGCCCTTAATGGTGTTTTATTCTGTCATTTTTCAGATGTGAAAACTGAACCAAGAGGCTTTAAGAAACTTGACAATGGCACCCAGATAAGAGAAAGCAAAACTAGAATCTAAACCTGATTAATCTTATCTGATTTTCAAGTCCATGGTCTCTTGTAAAGTGGGAGGGTCAAGGGCACAGGCCTCATCTGTTGTTACCGGGCTGAAGCCCAGAATCCCTTGGTTTTTCCCCTGTTTTGGTCATGACAAAAGCATTGTTTTTTTCAGATGACATCAAAATGGGTGCCAAGTAAATGCTCAGTGAATATTGACTCAGTGACTCACTGACTAGCAGCACTATCAAGGGAGAATGAAAATTCTTTTATTTTTTGGAGGCTTTGGGAAAAAATGGATAACGGTTTCTCTGATTTAGTGTTTGAGCTGGGAAATGACAAAATGATCTCCAGTGCCCCTTCTCCAGCCCCCAGACTTGATGATTCAGAACCATTTCAGGGAAATATGATCCCATTTTAGCTGATTTCTTTAATTAGCAGTTCTGCAAGCTTTCTTGATACACCCCCATCCCCTTACAACCTTTTCATACTGAGCACCATCAGATTATACAATTCTTCCAGAAACTTTATTGATTTTGTTAATTGAATCTTTACAGAATTTTTTGGTTCACACACATAAAAACAGGAAATGAAGTGTAATTTATCTTTCTGTTTTTAATCTTCACCAAGCATTGAAAAGGAAAGAAATACATTTTAGGAAAGTAATAAGCTTTCCTAGGGCTGTAGCTAAGGGATTCATTTTTCTCTTGTTCCAGAAAAGAAGCAGAGTTGCCACTAATAAAACCATCTATTTGAGTGTTTATTCCAAAGCCAGGCTGGTGGGCCACTATAGTGTGTGCCTTTCTGGGAACCTGATGGGAATCTGCATGGAATTCATCTCTGTGCTGCCTGACTGTAGGGGAGGCCAGTTCCTCAGGCACAGAGATAAGAGATGGTTCCCTCTGTCTGGTTTTGAACTTCATGCTGGTAGGAACCACAGTCTGGTGCTTTGGCTCTGGAGGACTGTCTACTTGAGGAAGGAGCCCCAGGTGCCTGATTCAGTGAGGGGTTGCCAAGATCTCTTCCATAATGCTGGCACCGTGCTTTCCTGCCCAGCCTGCTTTATGCCAGATCTTAGGGCGGGGTTGCAGGGTGGGAAAGAAGAGTGCTGCCCTATCAAATACATAGATGGGGTAGCTTGAAACACAAGGAATGAGGATTTTCACATTGCTGGAAGCTGAAAGTCTGAACTCTAGGTGCCCCAGGACACCCTCCAGCTGAAGGATCTAAGGGAGAATCCTTCCTTGCTGTGTTAGGCTTCTAGTGGCTTGAGGCATTCCATAGCTTGTGATGGCATCACTCTAATCTTTGCTGTGTCTTCTCTTGGCTTTCTCCTCCTCCCCTCTGTGTTTTCTCATCTTCTAACCTTTGTAAGAACATCTCTCCTTGGATTTAGGGCCTGCATGGATAGCTGGGCATGCTATCATCTTGAAACAGTTGGCCATATCTGTAACAGCCCCTTTTCCTAGTCAAAGTCACAATCACAGGCTCATGTGTTTGGTCATTCCTTTTGGGGCAGCCGTTTCTACTCACTGTGCATTCTTAGATCAGGAAAAAGGAAAATGGAATAAAAAGAAAGTTGTTTAAAATCTCTGGAAAAGCAGTCTCAGAACTGGATACTGGTTAGGAAAGAAAATTCTTTTAGAAAGCTATCTGGGTTTGGATCCTCACATTAAAGGTGAATCAAATTAAGCCTTGGTTCAATTTTGGCTGAAAGGCTCATTCAAAAAAATCATTTCATTGACTTTTGGTTATCAGGTTTCCTGAGTTGGGGGCAAAATGCTATAACTAACTGTAGTGGGCCAAATTTCCAAAGTTCCATATTAGGACACCACATAAGAACACTTGTTGATACTACAATTAATTGCTTTAAAAAAAATCTAGTTAGATTAACAGTATTAAAAATATGTAGCATGTTCTCATAGTGTTTGTGGAAGATTGGTTCCAGGACCTCACTCGGGTCAGAATTTCTGGAGGTCCCAGTGCCTTCCGCAGAAAAGCAGAATGATGCCGCAGAAACTGCAGAGAGTGGGGAGGAGTGATGAAGTCAGGTCTCCTGGTCTCCTGTTGCACAGTAGGGTAACCATAGGTAACAACAATGTACGGTGTATTAAAAAAATAATAGCAAAGTCTTTTGCATACTTTTGTCCTTCAGGGAACTGACAAATATTTCAACAGACATGTTTATCTTGAGTTGAATATTATGCAATGCATGCTTGTGTTGAAACATAATGTAGTATGCCATGAAAACGTACAATTATTTTGTATACTTTAAATAATCTTTAAACTGTTGAAAATATCTAGTACAATGTAATTGCCATGCAAATATTTTGTACGCTTTGTTGTTAAAGGTATAATATAAAGAAAACAGTGTGCATTCTGTACAGATTTATTTTTTTAAAACTCTTTTTGATCTGTGGTTGGTTGAATCAGTGGACAGCCACTGTGTTTTCAGAACATGTCTATGTCTGGATTCGCTTTGGCATGTCATTGTTCATTATCTGTCTCAGCTTTGGAGCCACGGTCACGTAGTACTCAAGCAGCTCAGGCCAAAGACAGAGAGCGTGGTGGATGGCATGGTTTTGGACACTGTTGCCTGTTGAGAGCCAATTCTAATAGGTGATATTTGTCTGAAATTTCCTGTTGAGTGAGCTGAGCCTTTGTGAGATCTGCATCATGAATTTTATTTTCTTTCTGCCCAGTTCTGTTTGCCCTTCATTCCCTTAATCTTTCCTAGACATTGTTCCCAATAAGCTTGCACTCCTAACTGTCTCAGTTTTGCTTTTTGGAGAATTCAGTTAACACATTCCAAAATGAGAGATTCAATTAAATTTTTTAACTGTCAGATTTGTGGCCATGGGTCCAAGAGCATTTATTGATTCACAAAATAATATTCTTTAGGTAAATTATACATGTTATTTATTACCTAAAGTAGTTTTATTATGCTGTTTATGATGTTGCTAAAATGCCACAAACTCTACAAGTGTTGCAAAAGAAACACTTGAAAGTGTTTTTTTTTTTTACTGAATAGAACAACTTGCATGAAAGATATTCATAAAATTAAACTACAGAGAGCCAATGGATTAGTAACTGGGTCTAGAATTCAGAAACAAATGAAGAAACAAAGAATGACTAATAAAATTCATACAACTGATGTTATTAGAATTGTGTCACCGAACTACATGAATATGATCTTTTTGTATTCATATCACATTAACATGAGAATTGATGAAAATCATATTATATTAATTATCCTGCATTTATTGTGACCCTGAAAATCTAATGCAAAAAAAATGAAATAAAAAATAAAAAATGAAGCTCATAGGCCCAGCACAATAGCCTAGTGGCTGAAGTCCTTGCCTCGCACATGCCGGGATCCCATATAGGAGCCAGTTCTAATCCTGGCGGCCACACTTCCCATCCAGCTCCCTTCTTGTGGCCTGGGAAAGCAGTCAAGGATGGCCCAAAGTTTTGGGATCCTGCACCCGCATGGGAGACCTGGAAGAGGCTCCGGGCTCCTGGCTTCAGATTGGCTCAGCTCCAGCCAATGCAGCCGCCTGGAGAGTGAATCAATAGATGGAAGAGCTTCCTCTCTGTCTCTCCTCTCTGTATATCTGACTGTCCAATAAAAATACATCTAAAAAATGAAGCTAATTCAGCCTGAAGCACTTGGCAGGGTTATGTCTAAGAGTACCCAGAGTGAAGAAATGAATAATTTCAATATGCAATGAACCAGACGTTGGCTAAATTCCATCAAGGCCCAAGGAGAAGAGGGTAGTATAGAAAGGGCAAGGTCCTCAGCCACGACACCATATTTTACTGGATAGCTTGTGCAAGGACTTCAGCTACACACGTTTACCCATATATCCACAGTTCACACAACCAGCCTTCGTTTCCTTCACTAAGAGGTATGTACCAGTTGAATACTGCAGTGGTGCAAGGAGATGAGAGGTTAAGAGAGTGTTGTGTGATTATGAGGAGGCATTTCAATCTAGAGCATGTCGCTACTTCCGGTAGAATTCAGCGCAGTGACCTCTCTGGCCAGCAGCACACCAGATGCTGTTGATCAGGTGGTCCAGATGGCAACATCTTGATTAGCCCAACACTAAACTGTCCAGGGCAACAAAAAGAAAGTGGACATCAATTTATGTTAATAAGAATTTCCCTTTCCTTTCCACCTCTCTTCTGCCCTGTCCCTTTCTCCTGTTCATCTTTACTTGGAGATAGGACACTGCTTTACCACTATCCTATCAATGGAAAGGCTTACACACAATATAAACTTGTCAGTTACAGTGCTGCTATTACCAGTTGTGGAGGATGGAAGGTCAGCATAAAGGCATTGGCATATCTGGAGTCTGGTGAGGTTCTTCTTCCTGGTTCCTAAATGTCACTTCTGCCTGTGTCCTCACATAGTGGCAGAAGCAAGCCCACTTGCTTGCGTCGCTTATACAAGGCATGTATCTCTCTCATCTTCCAAGGTATCACCAATGTGGTGCTCATCTCCCTTTCCTCAGAATCCGTCTTTCTGCACTGGGTTTCTATCTAACCTGATTTCAGTCACCTGCTTCTTTGGACCTCCTAACCTGCACACAAGAGCTCTGTCTGGGTAGACTCTAGTACTCTGAGTTCTGGACAACACATCATTCTGGTTGAACACCACTCCTGTGACTGGTCAAGAACATTACTCTGTTGGCCTTTACTATCTCAGCTATAAAATGGGAATTTTCTGCATTTTGCTGTGGACGAATCAGAGATGATGCCTGTGCGGTGTCTGTTTGAATCAGCTCTCTGGCTCTACAGCTAGTTCTAGGGTTTCTCTGGCAACCCGGACAGACACTTCACCTCCTGCAAGGGAGCATCTTTGTGTGCCTGTCCTGCAGGCTCTCTGTTAATGCTCCATGTACCTGCTAATTCCCAAATCTTTCTGCATAGACACTCCTTGGTCACTTCTATGATCTCTGTTAGGTCCACAGAGGCAGCCCTGTGTGCCTCCTGGTGTTGTGGGCTGGATCATTTACAACGGGCCCAAACTGCTGCTGTTTCTAATAGAGGCTGGCCTGGGACCCAGTGGGACCTCCCTCTCTTCCTACTGGCCGTGTGTGTGTGTGTGTGTGTGTGTGTGTGTGTGGTGAGGCAGGGGCAACCATGAAGGAAGGGTACATGCAGGCTTATGGAAGGGGAAACTCATATTAAAATTGATACAGTTGTAGTAAGTAAAATTTCCTTCACTTTCTTGGCCTCGAGCTGTTTGAAAAATGGAGACAGGGACAGCTGGTGTAGATCTAATGCAGCAACAACAGTGTTCCCCAAGGCGTGCAAAGATTTCTTCAGGGGATAGCATGAGATTACCGCTCTCTGACTGCAACAGCTGGATCCACAGAGATATCAAAGCCAGCTCTTCCCCATCGCAGCAAACAGTGTCTTTCTGGGCAGGCTGCTTAACACCCACTGTTCCTGGGAGGACACAGAAGGCCTCCTAGTAGGCATGGGTGTCACCAGTTTGGAACTCTGCAGTTTGGGGAATGAGACAACCTCTCCTAGGAGACAGATTGTACCCAGGAAAACTCCCAGCTCTATAGAATGCAGTGTCAAACCCCTGATGGGATAGGGTGTTCTCATGTATGTGTGTGTTTTTAATTAAAAAAAATGACATCTGAAATAAAGAAATCCAGGGGTAGGATTACCAAATAAGGTTGAAGAAATCTGCCAGAAAATGAGGTTGAATAGAACAATTAAACAAGTTTGTTAGACCGGGAAGTCCTGAATCTAAATGATAGGAATTTAATGGGGAATAAGGGAAGCAAAGTTGAGAGATTACTCAGAAAGTGTTCATAAAATTCATAATTGTGATGAATAATCTTTCATGGATTGTAAGGGTTCTGAAATTTAGAATGAAGCTAAAAGTTCTTGAAAAATTAACAGGATCAACCTACCAACAAACCAGCCACACAAACAAGTGAACAAATGGAAATCCCTAGTTCTTTAAAAAAAAGGTTTATTTGTTTGTTTGTTTATTTATTTATTTTGAAAGACAGATATATAGAGAGGAGATATAGAGAGGAAGATATTCTGTTGGCTGGTTCACTCCCCAAGCGGCCACAAAGCCAGAGCTGAGGCATTCCAAACCCAGGAGCCAGGAGCATCTTCTGGGTTTCCTACATGGATACAGATTCCCAAGGCTCTGGGCCATCCTCTACTGCTTTCCTAGGCCATATGCAAGGAGCTGGATGGTAAGTGGAGCAGCCAGGATACAAACCTGTGCCAAATGGGATCCCACTTGATGCAAGGCTAAATTATTGCACTGGACCCAACCCCTCCACCCAGTTCTTTACAACAGCTTTCAAAAAACACTGTAGGGCCCTGCGCGATAGCGTAGCAGATAAAGTCCTCAACTTGAATGGACCTGGATCCCATATGAGCGCCGGTTCTAATCCTGGTGATCCTGCTTCCCATCCAACTCTCTGCTTGTGGCTTGGGAAAGCAGTTGAGGATGGCCCAAAGCTTTGGGACCCAGAAGCAGCTCCTGGCTCCTGGCTTCAGATGACTCAGCTCAAGCCGTTGCGGCCACTTGGGGAGTGAACCATCAGATGGAAGATCTTCCTCTCTGTCTCTCCTGCTCTCCTCCTCTCTGTATATCTGCCTTTCCAATATAAATAAATAAATCTTAAAAAAAAAACCACTCTTAACTCAGACACATGCTAATTTTCAGCCTCAGTCTCAGGAGTTGGCAACAATAGAATAATATATTCTGAAGTTCAAATACTTTTCAGGATAGATTTTTTTTTAACCTAGTGAAGCCAGTTAAATGAAGAATATTCCTGGGAACTTCAAGATCTGAGAAGTCTTGAAGTATCCGTTCTTTAGTATGACTGAAACCCTCCAAATGATAGTGGAATATAAGCCTGAAAACATCATTTGATCCAACAAGAGCCAGCGTGAGCAGATGAAGATAGAGACTGAGCCATTTCTCTAGAGGAGAACAGAGGAGGCTCCCAGGACACTTAAACTACCAGCTCATCTGATGTGTCGGAGTTATTGACAGAAGAATAGACTTTTATCAATGTGGAGGCCTAAGGGTTGAGACAGTAGTACAGAAAACTAAGGACCTGAGAAGTTGAACAGCTGTGGAAATATAAGTGTATGTTTCACTGCTCAGCAATAAATATCACTTATTTTGATTGCACACTATGGTATAATACTAAAGGAATATTATTTATGTTATGTAACATTGTTAGAAATTATATTGATAGTGTAGTATTATATAGTGCTGATTTAGTCCAAAGTGGACATACACATGGCATAGGGGAGCCATTATATTTGGGGGTGTTATGAGAATGGAGGAAAGGAGAAAAGACAAGACATCAAAAGAAGGGAGATTCTAATCCTCCATAGGAGGAAGTCTGTAGGTACCATAGGTAGATATAGAGAGTTCTAGAACTATCAAGATGGCCTATTAGAAGTGGGTAGATAAACGCGTAAGGCAACAGCACAAGGTGGTTTCTTTCAGAGAATGGAATTATAGCTGAAGAGGCTGGACAGTAGCCTGTTAGCTGTATGTAACTGTGGCTTTAAAAATCACATTATTGCATTATTTGTATTAAAGATAAGATAAGAAATGTTAACAGTGAGGTCAAATATTTAAATCGTGGTCACCAATAATTAATAGATGGCAGAGCAAGACCTAAATTGAAGTATAATCAGTTTCACACTCTGGAAGTGTTTAGTAAACTCTGTCCTCATTATCTGTTTTTTTTCCCTTGCTTTATCTCTGCCTGCTGATTTCATTATTCATTCTCTCTCCACATTCTATTCTTCCATCATCCCTCAGCCCCTCTCTCACTTCCAGCTTCCTATTTCTCTTGCACAATCTCTTTTACCAAAGTCTCAAAGAGCATCTAAGCACCCAGTCCTTTGAAAACTCTGAGTGTCTTTCTGGGTTGGCTTATGTCTTTCCAGCTGTTGTTCTTCCGTTGGATTCCTGCCCCCATCATCCCACATGGCTGCAGCCCCTGCTTGTGGTGTTTTCATGATCTGGTACATTTTCTTCTTTGGTTTTTCACTGATATTTCTCACTTGGAAAGTTTGAAATCTGTAGGGTATTATTTTTAGACCTATCATTTTATAGAAAAGCAACAAACAAACAAAGAAACCAAAAACCCTCCTTCCCTTTGGGCAGATGTCATGAATTCCTAGGAGTATCCAGAACGCAAATCTCCAAATATGATTCTGCTCCTGAGTGATTTAATAATTTCTTGGTTCAGCAGGTACATTATTTTGCTAAATCAAAAGAAAAAATTTCCTTCTTTCTCAAAGCAAAAATAATAATTCTTTCTTGTGAAAAATAAGAAATGTAAAAAAAGCACACACAAAAAAGAAGACATTTTAACGTACTGGTGCCAATCATTTGAGTCTTTTTCATGCATACATACTTTTTAAAAAATTGAAGAGATGTTATATATTATGTTATAATGTGTCAATATTTTGTAAGCTTTTCTCTATAACTTTTAATTGCTACATAATACCTAGGAAAATGGATGTAAAGCAAATTCCATAAAATTCAGTACATTTTAATATTGTTTTTAGGAACATTTACTTGAGAAAGAGTGAGAGAGCCCATGTTCTGAGTTGGTGGGGATTTGTAGTCAGCAGCCAGAGCTGGGTACCAAACTCAGGCACTCTGACTTGGGAAATGAGCATTTTAAGCTCCAATTCAAGCGTGTGCCCCAGTTAGCATTTATTGAATGCTTGATTTTTTTGCCAGGCAACTTACCAGCGTGAATTTAATCTTCTTAAACTCTATAATGTAAATATTTTTGTTGTCCATATTTTAAAAGTGGCATTTGTGAGATTCATATGAGAGTTGAATTACCTTGTTCACTCATACAGCTAATAAAGTGTCAAATCAGAGCCTGAACTCAGTTAGTTGAACTTCATGACTCCATCCTCTGTTCCCAATGGTTCGTGTGTGAACTTTGGCAAGCGGACATTTCACCTCCTTTTACATGTAAGTGCAGGAAGAGTGGGGAAGCTAGAACACACTGCAAGTCACACAGCTTGCTTTGAGGTAGAATCTAATTTCAGAACCCGTAACAGCTCAATGTCTTCATACTATTATGAGTTGAGAATGATTTAGGCAGTGACTTATTCAAGATTTTTTTCTGATAAGAGACAGATTCGAATGTCTCCCTCCCTCCTACTGTCTCTTCTAATCAATTCACTCACATCAACTTGCAATGAATAAACTGTGTGCTAATGTACATGCATGCCTGCACACACATGTATGAAATATGACTACATGTGTTTGCAGTGGTGTTGGGATTGAGGCTCATCTTCTCCCCTTGACTTAGGTTTGCTTACTTTTGCCTAACTTTTCAGAGTGGAGTGGAAAGTGCTTTTCCTGAGGCTGGAAGAATTAAGGTGTAGTAGAGGAGTAGAAATCACCTGAGTTCTGCTGTGTGGGAGAACTGATTTCTGCTTCTTGAGGAAATCACCTGGCCCTGCAGCCTCAGGCCAGTCAGAAGTCCTTTTCAGTCTTCAGGTTTCTCATGTATATAACGTAATAATGGAAATTTATTTGTGAGACCATGTAATTGTAGTTATCTGCTTTATCTGTGATGTGTGTGCTGCTTTAACCTTTTATATTTAATTCCTATGATAACCTGAAAATGAGGAATTAAAAGATCAGAAGCGCACATAACTCTTCCCCGAGCCCATATCTATGTGCAAGGAATAAACCCAGTCCGGCATCAGCACCATTGAGTGCCACACACAGTTGGTAAAAGGTAACAGTCTAATTTGTTAAAGAAGAGCAACACAGGCTGTATCTGGAATCTTGAGTTCACAGAGTGCTAGTGCCAGAGGCCAAGGTCAAACTCTGCAGGCAATGGTCTTTGAGTGGGCCAAAGTCCAAGACCAAGGTGAGTGATGGTCTGCAGTTGGGCAACTGTCCAAGGCCACAGCACTGTGAGCTTTAGGATATCACTGAGACAGTCACATACCGACTTCCATTCTTGGGTCACGTTGTTGCTTCCTGATCCATTAAGTACTGACTGGCTAACTTCAGTACGGGCTGTAACTATCAGTGTTTGTGCCACACCGACTCCTGTATATTGACTGCTGAAGCGATTCAGTACAAGAATGAGGTAGCGAGACTTCTGGGTGGACCTCCTTCCTTGGAGAAAGGGGCTTCCCTCTAACCGTTGTTTTGGTAGTCTTTATCTTGAACCTGGTTTGTTTCTTACTTTCTCAACTGCAAGTTGCCCCCTCTCCACACTTTTTTCTTCCACTACAGGCAGTGGCATGCAGAGCTGGAAATGCTGAGGATTTTGGCCTCCATATTTAGTCAAGTCCTGACTTAAAAACAGTGATAATGCAGTGTTGAATTCATAGAGTTATTTTTCCGATTAAAGGAGAAAATGTACCCACAATTCATTGACATGGTTTTTGAACACATTTAAGGCACAGATGGACATAGGGTTATAGAGTAATGGTGGAGTGAATTCTAAGTGTTTTGGGGCCGAATGTTCAGAGAAAAAATGGAAACCTTCAAAATCATCTTTTATGCATATTTGAGGACTTTCAAGTCCTGTGAACCCACAGGCATCCAAGAGTTAATAAAAGCAATGTTGATAAGTCTTGTCAAAGACAGTGCCTCCCTGGTGGAAAATTTCAGAACTAATGACTCATTAAATGTTTCTCTTTCTTCTTTTATGGCAGTGGTTTAAAACAAAACAGAAACACAAACCAAAAACTGCAGTTAACAACCTCTTGCTTCAACCAACAATGCTCATTTCATCCCTGGGGGACTGACATTCTGTTCTGTTGCCTGGAGCTCAGTGGAGCTCTCCAGTTGCTGTGCACTTACATGTTGAGCAGTTATTCCCACCTTTTCTGCCTCAGATCCTCCAACACAAATATCTCCATATTTTATTCCTACCCCATATGCACACAGCCTGCCAGTGTGGAGCTAGCAGGTCTGTGCTTTGCTTCTGGGGTTTGCTGTACAGATTTTTTCCTGTTTGTGGAGAAACTAAAAGTGACACAAATTTTATGTAAACATGCAAATCTACTCTCAGGAGGTGAAATCACTGTGTGATAGAGTTTGAAAAGAAAAGCTCCATCATTCCAGAACCTGGACAGCAGTGGTGCAGAGCAAGAAATGGTTGAATGAAAGAATTTTGGACCACAGGCCGAAAGAACCACTTTATCATTCTTTTAAAAAAAATTTGTTTAGTTTTATTGGAAAGCAGATCAGATTTACAGAGAGAAGGAGAGACAGAAAGATCTTCCACCTGCAGATTAACTCCCTAGATGGCTGCAATGGCCAGAGCTGAGCCAATCTGAGACCAGGGTCTAGGTTCTTTCTCCAGGTCTCCCACATGGATGCAGGGTCACAAGGGTTTCAACCATCCTCTACTGCTTTCCAAGACCACAAGCAAGAGTTTGTATAGTAAGTGGAGCAGCCAGGCCATGAACCAGTGTCCATATGGGATGCTGATGCTTGCAAGGTGGGGATTTAGCCATTGAGCCATTGTGTTGGGCCCGTTTATAATTCTTTGATATGCATCTAGTCACTCACTATCTACTGTGCACATTTGCATGTCACCACTTGGCCACATTTTGGATGCTTAACCTTGAACTATAGATACAATATGGAACGTCTTATATATATTTCAAATAGTATCAGATCTGTAGATTCAATTTGCTTTTTTCACAGCTTCTATACATTTCTTTCTTTGGTTTTATATTTATTGACATAACATTTTGCACATGTCCTGCAGATATAGATATGTACATATATATTATCTTAAAACAGGGATATTAATATCACAAATGAGTGATTTATGGTAATAATTGTAGCATAGTGAAATGAGGGTGTATTTTCACATACGTAGCCCAATTCAGTGATTCAGTACTTACAATTATATACCAACTAATATTACATTTATACAATTTTATACTCTAATTATATTAACTTTGACTGAGGAAATGTGTGTCGTGTGTTTTTTTTCTTGGCTTATTTCATCCAGCATAATGATCTTCAGTTACATTCATTTTATGTGCAGTGGCCATGCTGATTTTCTCTACAGTGTTCCAACTTAATAAATGTGCTGCTGAAGCAAGTATTCCATTATTTGTTACAAATGTTGGAATTTTATTCTTTTTGTGGTCAAGTAATACTCCATCATGTATATGTAGCACATTTTCTTTTCCCAGTCATCAATTATTTGACTTCTTAGTTGATTTCATGTCTTCTCAGTTTTGAGTTGGGCTTCTGTAAATATGAGAAGACAGGTATCTTTTTCATAGGCTAATTCTACTTGTTTTGGGTTGAAACATATAATCAGCAGTGATCTAATGAATACCTTTTGATACCATTGCTGTGCCATGCATTGGAGGGTTGGTCTAGAATAGCATATTTAAGGTCTTAATTGGCACGAAACATCTAGTGCATACCTCAAATATTGTCGAGTCATGAGATCCAATTTTCGTTAGCAAGAAAAGGCAGAAGTAAACTGTTTTTATCCATTGACTTTCTCATTTATTCATTCTTTCAATCGCAAGGACTTACTGATAACTTACTTGGTGTTAGGTTTAAAGGTTTAGAACTCTGCTAGGCATAGCACTTAGTTTAAGGCAGTGTTTCTCTATGTTGACACTATTGACTTTTGTATGAATGATTCTCTGTTGTGAAGCATTTTTCTGTGCCCTCGGGAATGTTTAGCAGTATATTTAGCTCTGCCAACTGGATTCAAGATGCATGCCATATGTTAACAAAAAATGTCTCCAGATAATTGTTAACTATTTCCTGAGGGACAAAATTTGCTCCAGTTGAGGATCACTACTATAAAGAATAAGATATTGTCTTTGACATCAATATTAATTAATGGTCATAATCATAGAAACAAACACAATGAATGAAACACCTATTTATAGCAGGGCGTATTTTATTTTATTTTATTTTTGACCAGTAGGTCAATTAAGTTAGTCTTCCCAACCATTATATGCTATGAGAGTAAGTAGCTATGAATTTAAAAAGGTTTATAAGGAATAGCTCATTCATAATTATTTCTACCTCTCTGACTACAGATTTCTAAAAGCAAGACTCAATGTTAAAATGTTTTAAGAATTGTAGAACATATACTTTTTAAGAAATGATAGAATCTAAAATTAGAAAAAAATATGTTTAAGCAAACATTTGGCAAAGTTAAGATGATAAACAGTTCACTTATGATAATATGAGTGAGGTGAATAGACTTGGTGAAAATTATACAGTATCTTTTAAAAAAAGATTTATTTATTTTTGTTGGAAAGGCAGATATACAGAGAGGAGAGACAGAGAGAAAGATCTTCCATCATCTGGTTTACTTCCCAAGTGACCACAAAGCCAGAGCTGAGCCTGCTCCAAAGCCAGGAGCCAGGAGCTTCTCCCGGGTCTCCCACGCAGGTGCATAGTCCCAGAGCTTTTGGCCATCCTCTTCTGCTCTCCCAGGCCACAGGCAGGGAGCTGGAAGGGAAGTGGATGGAGCATCTGAGACTTGAGATAGCGCCCATATGGGACTCTGGTGTGTGCAAGGTAAGGACTTTGGCTGCTTGGCTAGACGACTGTGTTGGGCCCTACAGAATCTTTTAATTCCATGTTTTCCACCAGCTCCTTTTTAAAAGATTTATTCATTTTTATTGGAGAATCAGATATACAGAGAGGAGGAGAGATAGACAAAGATCTTCCATCTGCTGATTCACTCCCCAAGTGGCCGCAATAGCCAGAGCTGAGCTGATCCAAAGCCAGGAGGCAGGAGCTGCTTCTGGATCTCCCACACGGGTACAGGGTCTCAAGGCTTTGGGCCGTCCTCGACTGCTTTCCCAGGCCGCAAGCAGGGAACTGGATGGATAGTGGGGCTTCCAGGACAAGAACCGGCACCCATATGGGATCCTGCTGGTTGCAAGGTGAGGACTTCAGCCACTAGGCTACCACACCTGGACATACAAATTTTTTGAAACCCTACTTATTTAGCTAAATTTTTCTATTCTTTACTCTTTTAGTTTATACTACCTATACTTTACTCTGTATTTATTTTTTCTGAACACATGTATTGATTTTCATGTGTAGATTTAGTTGAGTAAAACCTTTGTTACCTCTTAATGAATAATAAAATGAGTATAACAAGATTTTTTAGGGATTCAGAATAATCATTAATCATTGATTTTTTTTTTCTGAGCACAGAATCACTGTCATGCGTATCAAGTCCAGACTATCCCATTTCTGGAGGAAGATTCCAGTGCGAAGTAGGGGAATGACTTACTCTTAGTCCAGTCTACTTTTGTGATCTAGTACTGGAATCCTACAGACTGAGTCAGCTACATGAACTCATGTTTTGTTGTCAAACACTCTCTCAGTTCATGAATAAAGGACTCTATCTGGCAATGACCTTCTTGCTGACAGTCAGTGGTACAGACTATCACTGGCCTCTACTACTTAGTAGCTGTGACTTTTACTCAGACATTCAATAAACACATAAAAATTGTTGAATGTGCTTTGACAAGAACTGAGTTGGGCAATGAGGGCATATGGGTAAGGATTGGGCATACAAGAAAGACAATGCTGAACTTGACAAAGGAACTCAGTACGTTTTAGTAGACCTTAATAAACACAGGCAGAGAGCCAGTGTAGAAGATGAAGGAGATGAGATGGTGAACAGGAACAATTCTGGATCCCCACATCTGTGACCTTCCAGTCACAGAAGGCAAGATCCAAAGGATTTAAGGACTGAGGGACAGCAGTACCTAGTGGAAAAAGGAAAGACAGCAATGCCCCCTACACTGCGAACACCTGAGCTCCAAATGGATTAGATGTATAATTGGTTGGATTATGCTAAGCATAAGCAGCTAGAATTATTCTTTTCTGGACCAGCTAGATGTTGTTGTTATAGGTCTTTGAAGGAGCTTTAACCAAGGGTTGTGTAATGTGCACTCACAAACACTTGGTGTTCAGCTGCGGAGCAACCACCTGCTTGGCAGGTATCATTGGCAGCCTCTCCTTGGTCCTGCTACCCTGCAGAATCACTTGTGATGAAATCTCCTCTCACTGCAGGAATTCAGGACCCAGCAACATTGAAATGGCTGAGTGAGAAAGAACACACAGTGGAGGTGAGAGGCAGAAAAGCAGAAAAGAAAGATACGCAGACTGGTGCAGAATTAGAATGCAGTCCTGTCATCTTATTGAGACATGACCCTATGCCTACTTTGTAAAGATCAGGGGGTCCATTTTAGATTATTGGGCATGTTGATTTACCTCCAAATACTGCAGTCTGAGCCTGTGGATACTGTATGTCGAAGGGAGACATTTTTCTTAAATTTATTTTCAAATAAATCCTCATGATATTGTTCAGAATAATGGATGGGGGAGGCATGGGACGCTGCTCAGTAATATACAAACAAAGCCAGATGCAAATCATGTAAATTGCTTCATTCGTGGGGATAAAACTAAATTGTTTGGCAAGGCAGGGAGTCAGAGAGAACAGAAAAGATCCAAAGGGAGCAGTGGAGGAATAATGAGTGTATTTTCCTTATTGTTTCTGCATTTGTCAAAATGGAATGCACTCCTCTCTTATTTTATATTCTTAGCTCTATACACAAGACAATCAATGGCATTATAAATAAGTCTATTTTTGTTATGGGTTTAAGGCTGCTCAGGAAATGGAATAGAAAATCACTTCTCAGTCTAGCCTCAAAATCAATTTTTTCCAAGTTATGTTTTTCACAGCACTTCTTTTTGTTTCTTGGAATTTTCTTTTGGTAACCACCTCCTGTAACTTTTTTAAGGTGCTCCACTTTTTCCTTTTATACTTGCGAGCTGTACCATAAACTGAAGGCCTTAATCATTCAGTGTCTGTCATTCAGATTGCACAACTCCTGAAGGTAGGACTCGGTCCCAAACTCTTCTGTTCCCCTTTGGATGTACAAGGTGAGCAGCCTCGTAGGCATGCATAAAATAATAATAAACTCCTTACATTTAAACTTGTGACACCATGATACCACCCTGAGCATACTACCTCTTTTATGTTTGACACTGTGCAAAGTGTTCCATATTATTAGATTTGCATACTCAGTGACTCCCTTTGTAGCCATGTCGGGGTTCCTTTCATCCTCATTTCCCGAACCCAGCTGCACCTGGGCCCTGGTGATTGGTTTAGAGAAAGAATATATTAATCCATTTGGACTTCTATAACAGAATATTATAGGCAGGTCTCTGTATCCTATACTTACTGCTTTCAAACTACTTGTTATCAAATATGATTTGTTGCTTTATTTATTTATTTAAGAAAAACCTTCCCACTTTCCACAGATCATGTCAATTGTTGCACAAAAATAAACTTAATTGTAGTTTCCATGAGCTTCCCAAAATCCCCTCGTACAAATCAAAGAGCCTGGGTATGTAGTAAGTTATACCATCTAGACTTGTGTAAGTGTACCCTATAATATTCACACGGTGATGATATTGCCTAAGGAGGTAATGTCTCAGAAGATGTTCCCGTCATTAAGAAATGTTTATATTCCTGTTTTCATTTCTCTACAGGAACCTGGGACTCACAGAAGTTAATCCATTTAATCAGGATCATATAGCTCATTGGTCCCAGGATGTGATTCCAACCTTACCTGATTGTAACATTTGAACTCTTTGCACAGGTATTCATCATGGGTGATGCCCATTCTCAAACCTTACCCTTGTTCAGCATTGGCATATGACATGTGGCAGCTGTGAACAACTGAACAATTATTAAATATTTCTGAGTCAATGTTTCTTACACACATCCTCCCTACTCCTGTAGCTGTGGCTTGTTTAGAGAATGAACATGGTCACACTTCCTAATCCCTTGTTTTCTTCCACATGTTTCTGTGTTCAAAAGATAGGGGTCATTGTTCCATCTGAGTTTCCTCTTCCTACGTTCTAGGAGCTCAAACCTCTAGAATTCCTTGGACCTGTCTTCAGGTCCATAGATGTCTCATTTTATTTTTTATTTGAAAATTTAAAAATTTATTTTAACTTCCATGTTAATGGGAGTGAATGTCAACTAACTCAGTATTTGAAAGCAAAATTAGATCAGTTAGGATTTTTAAATATTTAGAAAAATTTTTGGATTAACACTCAATAGCTGCACCTGGGAGGTAATGTGACAATTCAATAAATGTATACATTGTGTATATACTTGCAATGTCATATCCGATGTCATTATTTTGTGATTAGAGGCTTGGAGTGCCTCTATTTGCTTAGAAAATACAGATAACAGACTCTTTTTTTCTTAAACTACAGTCATTCTGCTGTTTTGAGTAACAGTAGAAATGTTTTCCTGCTCTCTGACAATGTTCTGATGCTCATAATCCATCCCTCCTCCATCATTTTCCCCCTCGCCTTCCCCAGCCTCTGGTAATCACTGTTCTGTGTTCTCATTGACATTTTTTCAGCTTTTGCATATGAGGGACGGCATGTGGTCTTTGTCTGTGTCTGGCTTACCTCAATTCACATTATGTCCTTCCGTTTCACCCATTTTGCTGCAAGTGACAGGATTTCATTTCTTTTTGTGGCTGAACAATATTTCATTGCATATATTTACCACATTTTCTTTCTTCACCCATATGTTGACAGACACCTGGGTTGATTCCATATCTGGGTCACTGTTAACAGTGCTCCAATAGATGTGGGTGCATAGGGATCTCTTTGATAAAATGATTTCATTTCTTTTGGATGTGTACTCAGTACAGGGATTGTTGAATCATATGGTAGATCTATTTTCCAAAAACATCTTTCTGCAGCTAATTATTTTCTGCTTTAAAATGTCATCTAATTACACTCAAATGTATAGTGTTTCCAACTATATAAAAATGGATTCCTTTTCATCTAGTCTAACTAACCCTGGAGTGGCCCAGAACCTGGTGTAAGTGTGTCCCCTGCTCTTTGAACTGTTTTCTTCTCCACCACATTGAATGACAGTGCCAAATTTTGGTTCCCCGAACAATACCCAGGGTCATCTGTAACCTTCTCTCTTATGCAAAACCCCACATTTGGTTAATTCCAAGGTTCCACCGACTCTGTTGTCCCAGTATCTCTTTATCCCTCTTGCTGTTAGCTGAATTCAAGCCGCCTCCATGGCGCAAAAGGCTGCTGCAACAGTCCTCACAGGCTTTCTCATGCACAGCGCACTGCTTCCAACACACCATTCATGCTGAATCCAGAATGATTAGTTCAAAGGCAGTGGAAACTTGTGTTTCTTCCCTTTGTCTCCCATTTTCCTGTCACCATTTTTCACAGATCATTGTCTAAGAAGACAAACAGATGAAAACCATGGCGGCTGGGAGTGAAGGGGCAGGTAACTTACTGCTCAAGTGAGAAGAGGCAGAGGAGTTCTTCAGGAATTGGATTTTCACCACTGCCCACTGTGGAAGAAGGCATCAGAGATGAAGGGCACAGGTTTTTCTCAGATGTGGCATGTTTCCTTTCTGGGAAAATGAAAGGAGACATGGTGCATGAAGACAGAAGTCCCTTCAGACAACATCATCTGGACCATCTTAGCACTTGCCCTTCCTGTACCCTTCTCTTGAGACTCTTCCCCAGTGAATTGCATTATTGCGTCCCCATTTCAGTTCCCTGTGAAAGACCATTCTGACCATCATGTGTGCCAGAGCAGCCTTTGCCCCATACCTCTTTCCTAGCTTGATTTTCTTGCCCTGTATTCCTTCTCTATTTGCATCTGTATATATTTACTTCCTGTATTCCTAATCCTGGAGTGGTCTAGAAACTCCCATTCTGTGCTTCCATAGTTATTCTGGACATAATTCCTTGCGGCCTTTCTTTTATCCTTCTTATGGCAGAATGTGAATTTCTAAAGCCAGGGCTTGCTTTGTTTTGTTCATTCTACATTCCTAGAAATAACTGTTACCACTCTAATTTCACATGGGAGAAGCTGAGGTGAGAGATATGAAGAGATGAGTCAAAAGTCATACAATAGTAACTGCCAGAAATGTGATTAGAAGAGACATGCCACTCACTCATTGATGTGCTGATTGTTCAATTAGGTAATTAAAATGCACAAATATTAACTGAAGGGCTCCTGTGCTCTGTGGCAAAGGACACTGAACAATATATTCTTAATGGCTTGCAGGTCATTGTCTGATAGAAAAGTGAGCAACTGCACAACAGGGTAATTGTTGAAGCAGAGTGAGGCACTGAACCTGCTTTGAGACCGTCTAATTCTTTGTCCAAGGGCAAGCCTTATGAGGTTCCCCTAGGGCTACTGCCTCACTGCCCCATGTTTGCATGTTCATGAATGTTGACATTATTGGCAAACAGGATAGTAATTAAATGCTAAGAAGCCTGGCACCTTAGTGAGAAGGAAGTTTCGCTGTTTTTCTGGAAAGTCACCAATTGTCACTCACCTCACTATTTGTCAGTCACCTCAGGTGGCCAGAAAAATATCACCTTCAAGTGGGCAGCAAAGGAATCACGCAGCAACGGGGAAGGTCTGCCCAGGTGGGTATCCAAGAGAGAGACTCTTGACTAGCTGAGCAACACAGTGAGGGGTCAGGCAACACTGAAAAACTGGGCAGTTGCTGAAACCACAGTGTCTCTCCCCATCTCCTGGATCCTTCCTGGGAGCTGCCTTCCACTTCCCTCTTTCTTTAATACTCACTTGTTCACTTCACAAGTAGAACTTCTGTAACTGATTCCCAGGTTTTTATTTCTATTTTAGGCTGAGGAAAGAATCCACCAAAATTTGTTAGTAACATGTTTGGGCGGGGGGTATAGCAAAGGTTATTTTTCAGAAAACATGATATTTCCAAGAGACCCTTACTGTAAATGGGAGTGAAAAGATTAGCAAGTGAGGATGGGGTGAGTTCAGAAAGCACCTAGTTACCCCAGGGTCCAAGATCTCACATGAAGCATTCATTCTCTTAAAAGCAACAAGAAGCTCACCAGAGTTGCAAAAAATGGTAGGATTTCAACAACTTCAGTATGAAAAGATGTGAAATAAGAGTGAGGAAGCGTATTTTTGGATGACAGAATAGCCCAGGGGTGTTTGTGGATGAGCATGGCGGTGGGCTGGCAAACAGAAATGGAGTTGAAGGCGTAGTCTAGGCATTCTGTTGCATATAGCTTCGTGCTTTCCCTACCTCCCCTTGGACATACTGATCTAGAAATGGGATTTGGCTGAGATCACCGAGTTTGCCAATCATTTGTTTCATTCTGCTGTGTTTTTGGGGGTGGGAGAAAAGGAATTAGAAGGAAAGGGGAAAGAAGTCTTGGTGTATTATTTTGGGTAAGCCACACCATTTTAATAAAGGAAGCAAGACTCATTCAGAAATGGCATTTTGTGAGCAAGGCATTTGATACTGTGGTTGGCTCCTCTATGTTCTATACCTAAATGTCCCACCAAACCCCATCTTTCTGCTAATATGCATGCTGGGAAGCAGCTCAAGTGGTTGGTTTTCTGCCACCTGCATGGGAAACCTTTGAGTTCTAGGATCCTGGCTTAGGCTCACAGCTGTTATAGCCATACTGGAGGTAAACCAGAAAGTGGGGGTTCTCATTCTCTCTCTTTCTTCCTCAATATCTCCATGTCCCTCCTCTTCCTCTCTCTCCACCCTCTCTCTTTCTCCCTCAATCTCCTCATCTCCCCCACTCAGTCTTCCTTTCCTCCCTTCTCTGCTTCTCCCGTCTGCCTTCTTCCCATGCACGTCCCTCTCAAATGTTAGAGGAACAGAGGAAATGCCTGCTGTGTGCAGTAGGTGGCACCCTTGCCCCTGTCTCAGAACATCCTGCAGTTGAAAAGCCCTTTGAAAAATTTGTTTCTCCTTTGCTTTGGGAAACTCAGTCTCAGGACTGATACTGAACTGATACAGATAAAATATGGGAAGCTAACAGGTGTTGGAGTGCTATGCTGTGCCAGGTATGTGTGAAGCACTTGGGTAAACAGCATCTGATTTAGTTCACGCAAACATGCCAGGGCCTTTATCCTTCCTCTTCTTCCAGATACTCTTCTTGCCATGTCTCTTCCTCTACTCTTCCAACTCCTTCCATCTTAATTTTCCCTATCACCATTGGGGCCACCATTTATTAAAGATTTAGTATGAGCCAGTTGCTTAGCCAGGCCCTGTCCTAAGTTATTTTGCTTAATCTTTACATGAAATGTTGCTGGGGTCCTCCTTTGGCAGGCAAGAAAATTGAACCTCAGAGAGGTAAAATCATTTTGTTCAAGATCACACAAGTAACTGATGACAGAGCAATAATTTCATCCTCATCTGTAAGACCATGCTCTGCCATAATGCCATGCTGGATGGCTCAGAACTCAGCATTACCTTTCAACCCTTGGATCTTTGAGCGTTCTAGTTCCTTTGCTTGGAATCCCTGTCTGTTTTCTTCTCTCTAGATATCTATGTTTAGCTGACCCTTCCCTATGTAGGTGGCACATTTTTGGTAAAGTCCATTCGGCACAGCTTAGGCATAGCTGTCCTTCTGTTCCCTCCCTTTCTTGTCCATGCACCTGCTCATTGATCTTCTAGGCCTCTCATCATTAGTAGTAACTAGTTGTTTACATTGTTTGCCTCCAAAATCAGGTACCATAATTTATATTCAACCACTACAATCTGCCGTCTATTAGAGGCTTGGCTCCTTACCACCAGATGCTAAGTATGAACCATATTCTGTGCTGTAAGGCATTTGGAGAAGAAAATGAAGCCAGAACAGAAAATAGTCAAAGCTACTATTTAAAAAGCTAAGACTTCTTTTTTTTTTTTTTGGAAGAGTGTAATGAACTGTATTACTGATTTAGCAAGGAAGTGGTATTATTGACAAGTTCTCTGGTAGAACATTATATTTTGGAAAATCTCATTTTGAAGTTTTGCATTGCGCTTTAGCATGCCAGTTGCTTTTTAAAAAATGATAAATAGCAGGCAATTATGCAGAATGAGGGCTGGGAAAATATTGTAAATCCAAAAGCATAAATGATGTTGGACACATACTGTGCAAGGACTATGGAGGTCTAGTTCAAGGCTCTTTAAAGGCGAGGAAATGGAATTCTTTGGTGGTTCATGCCTGGACCAAGGACACAGTTTGTGGATATGTGAGCTGGGATGAAAAGTCTGACTTTGATAATGTCACCCAAACATCTGCTGATTATCAGACACCTCCTCTGAAGTTCCCAGAGAAAGAAGGGAGAAGCAGAGGCTGTCAGTTCTCTGAACATTTCTTACCTATCCATGTGTCTGTCTGTTGGCATTCTCTGATGGGTCGGTGCCATCTGCTTTCACAGTGCTCACACAAAGGTCTCAGAGAACTGTTGAGTGGTGATTAACATCTTTCTGATCCATGCTTGATACCAAGTCTCATATATATGAAATCTCAATTATGGCCCCAATAAGCAATGTTTCTGACTTAAATCAGTGATCTACTTGTAGATATTGTTGTGACTATTCACATAAATTCTGTCTTAGAGAAACTCCTTATCATGTATTTTCTGGTTCAGTGACACTAAATGTGAATATGATAATTTTGGGGCCAGAAAATCATTCCATGTTAAAGAAATGAATTCTGCTGTTTAGTGTAGAACATTATGCATCAAAAGGCACTAAGTGTTCAGGTACTACAGTGTGCTGCCCAGGATGGATTAGGAGCCCATTGCTGTGCACAGACAAAGAACACAAAGAACCCTAAAATCCACTGAAGTTGAATAACATTGTAGTAGCATAGAACGCTGACTTGTGGTCATTCACTGTTGCCTTACATTCTCGCTTTTCATTTACTAGCTGGGTTCTGAGTGCTCACATAACCTTTCTGAGTCTGTTGTAACATGGGGCTTATATTGACTGTTTCATTGGATTGTACTAAGGATTAAATGCAATAGTATGTCTATTAAATGTCTATTAAAGTGAGTATATGAAAGTAAACATTGGATAAATGGATCACATCACCACCACCCCCAACTACCATCATTGCTACTAATATTAGCACCAGGACTATTAAAATTTTCTTTTATTAATATTTCTTTTGAGACAGGGAGCAAGTGTTTGGGATTTTCTGACCCAGATGTCACTTTTCAGCATTTCTGCTTGTGCGGTTGGACTATCTGTTTGCTCAGCCTTCACTTCTTTCTGCTTGGTCCTTCCTCTGTGGGGTTTCCAGTGGGGCACCATCTGCAATACCAGGTTGCTGGAATTCATGAGCTGAACCATCTGAGACCAGAAGCACATCAATCGCATCGGTCCAATAATCTGTTGGAGGAAGTCTTTCTGCAGAGGAACGCAGTGTGCATATGGTCATGACTGAACTTTGGGCTTCAGCCTTGCCTGCCTCTAGCATCTGGTACCATCTGTGGGCTCTGGCATCCTCTTCTGATTCAAGGCCTTTTATTCCAGTTATTGGCTGGGATAGGTATCTCCTTGAAACCTAGTCACTTTGACTAGGACCTGATGTCCTTAGCATTTTTGATAATTCCCTGTTCCAGAGATATGGGCCTTTTCTTCTAGAAACATCAGTTACCACCTAGAGGCCTGGACAAGTAACCAAAATATTGCTAGTGGTAGTCTGTTAGGATTTCTTTTTTGTTATTTGTAACCAAAACTAAATTCCAGTCCATTTCTGTGTAGGCTACCCAAACTTAAAAAGTCTTGTACTTTCTGATGTGGTGCTTGGCTAGCCACAGATGCTCATGCATTGCACTGCGAAGTCTCTCCATCGATCTCTGCTGCTTTTATCCATATTGGCATTTTTGTGGGCCCTAATGGTGGTCACTTTTATGCAAGATTTATTCCCCTTCTCTGCAGTAATTCTGGATGTGAGAGATTTCTTCCTAAATGTACAGCTGTTTTGTGATTTACATTAATTGTGTTGATGTCAGGCACAGGCCTGTTCTTGACTCGATTACTGTGGCCAAGGGCTGGAGTACATGACAACCAATCAGGCCCGAGATGTATGGTTAGCTCTAAAAACATGGCATGAGTTAACCCAAGACAGATCACATGGCCAGAGATGCAGCAGGACGGTTCCTACAGAAAAGTGGGGGTTTGTGTCAGAGGAGGAGACTTCGCTCCTGAGATTACCAAAAGAGAGCATGGACCCACTATATGTCCTGATGTTGACTGGCTCCTGTCACCCATACTTACCTCAGCTTCACTTGCTGGGAATAGCGGAACATGTGGGGCTTTCAAACACGAGTTTGAATTCTTGCTTTCCCAGTTCCTGGGTGAATGAGCCCCGCATTCTTGTACTGAAAATGGAAGTGATGCTGTCTTCTGGCCATGTTTACTTTTAGGATTAAAATGTATAATGTGTCTTTTCTGATATATAGTATGGATTCAGGTAACATTAGTTTGTTTCTCCTTATATAGATAATGCATGATCATCCATGAGTCTGCTATACTAAGTATATACTTTGCATCAGAATTATCAGATTATCCCAGAAAAACTACATCTTGTCTGTTTTAGCTGTACTTTTTTATTGTTGTATCAGTGATATCAGAGAATCTATGCAATTTGTCCATTCATCCTTATAACTAAACTAATAGTAATGCTGAAAGGTTAATAATTCTGTCCCTTCTACCTGATGTATTTCTTCCCAAGCTTTGTCCACTTCCTCTCTAAGAGAGGGGAAGTTTCTGATTTTAAAAAAGAAGAGTTCATGGTATTGATTGAATACAGTTATGCTAGGATGGACTCATTGTTTGGAAAGACCTCTTAGCTCTAGTTTTGCTTCATTTCCAAGCCCAGCAACAAGTTTTTTATTATTCCATTCCCTCTCACAGGTGCTGTGTGTGTATATATTGACCCAGAGTCTGTTGTAAAGGCCAGATCATCTGCTTTATCATCTTGGGGTGTGAGTTTCTAAGATTTATTTACTAGGGTAGGGTTATGATAGTAGTAATGATGATGGTGAGCCAGTTTTTCAAGAAAGAAAAATAATTACACAGTAAGAAATAATAACTTATGTTCACAAAATAGTATGACATGTCAGTTGTGTATCAATGAACAATAGTGTGGGGAAGGTTTGGGAAATATTATGTCTTTGCCCAAAGCAGAATTCTTATGGTATCTAGAACATGGTTGCTATTCTTTTCCCTTCTATTTTACCTGCATAGGTAATATCTGAATCTGTTGAAACAATCTGGTTTTCCATTTATAGAGACTGCAGGTATCATTTACAAATATTGTTCTGAATAAAACTTAATTGAAAATGTAATCAAAATGAAAAATGGCTTGAGAAGCCAGGGTCACATTCATAAAGGGATGTTTATTTTTCCCTCAGCTGTGCTGGGGTCCGTGCTGCTGCTCGAGGGATGGCTACCATGGCAGTCCCATCACTCACTGTCCCTACCGTGAGGGAGCTCCTTCAGTCACCGCACTGTGTTTGTGTAAAGGTCAACTGTCAGAGAAGCAGCAAGCAATCCTTTGCTGAGAAGGCACCAAAATAGGTTCCTTTTCATTTCACTGCAGAATTTTTGCCCTCTGAGTTTGGATTGTTTGTTAGATAGTGGGGGTTTCACTGCTTCAGAAAACGATTTGTCCTGTGTCTTTGATTATGCAAAAGTTCAATCCAGGGACCGTCTTGATAGCTCAGATTTTTCACCATGTCTCCTTCTGCAAGCTAGACCATGTGCTTCCTCTGTAGAGACCCAGAACTGTGGAATGAGAATACAGAAGTTCATGGTGCTTGTCTCTCTGGCTGGAGACAGAGAGGAGCACATGTCGAGAATCCCAAGGATCACGATGGGATGGATTGTGCCCTTGCTGGTTATTGAGGCTGTAATACTCAGGATCTCAGAATGTGACTGTACTTGCAGATGGGGTCTTTAGGGTGAGATAATCATGATGGGCCTCAATCCATTCTGTGTTGTTAGAAGAGGATACAGAACAAGATATACTGAGGGAAAACCACGTGAAGATGCAATTAGAAGACAGTCATCTGTAAGTCAATGAGAGTGTCAGGAAATCCAACCTGCTGATACCTTATCTGAGCCTTCCATGTTCTGGGATTGTGGGAATGAAATTTGTGTGGCTTCAGTCACCCAGTGCAAGGCACAAAAGTATGGTAGTTCCAGCAAACTCACACGTATACCTAACACTTATCTCCTACCTCCTTTCTGTAACATTAGAAAAAAAAATCACTGGATTTCCCTGACTCTTACTGTTCCCATCTGAAAAATGTGGATCATAATAATATTGTTGAGTTGACATGGTTATTAGAACTACACCTGATCAAGACTGTGAGAGGGTCATGGTCATGCTAAGTGGCAAAAGAGTTGACTAATCTTAGTCATTCTTGTCCAGGCACCAGCTGAGCCAGAAGGATGGGCAGACTTGACTTCTTGTGCCAGGTTTAAGTAACTGTGACATCTTGGAGCAGTGAGATGAATATTATGAATCTTTAGTAGGATATGTTTCTTAATGGATGCACACAGTAGATTTAGGAGAAGGTGGCAAGTACACTCTAATGCAAAGAATTAGATAATTCCATGATTTCCCAAATTCTTGCTTTGTGTTTTGGGAAGTCACCTCACTGCCCTGTGTGTACTTTCCTCAGATGTCAGGTGAGTATGATCTTACCCTTCTCATGGTGTTACTGTGAGAATTCAGTTATATGAACTACTAGCAAAGCTCCAAAGGCAAAGCAGGCTTAGAGTCAATGCTGCTATTTTATTTCCTTCCTGATTTATTTACGCTTCCCAACCAATATTCCTCCTCATTTTTCACACAAAGTGTCATCTCAGGCCCATTCTCTCAACCTAGTCCAGTGCAGAGATGACATCACACATGGACACTGAATGACTGACTCATGGCTTGTGGACAAGGAAGAGGCTTTAGCTGCTGCAGTACAGCTGTTTAAGCTGCTGCCTGAGGTGTCAGTTTGAGTCCCAGTTGCTTAATGTTCAATCTAACTTCCTGTTAATATGTCTGGAAAGCAGAGGGAGGTGTCCTGGACATCTACACTGATAGGGTAGACCAGGAAGAAACCCTAACTCCCTTTGGTCCATTGTTTGGTAAGTGAGCTAGAGGAGGGAAGATCTGTCTCTCTGTAGCCACCTTTCAGATAAATAAATCTTTATAAAAATATTTAGATAAAGAAGTTCACGTTCTTTAGCAAAATAAGAAACATATTTAGCTTTAAGGTCAAGACTCCCTTACTCCTTCTTTACACATCAGATGTAGATCTTGGCCAATACACAGAACTCCTTCCCCAACCTACCACATAGATGAGGTTGGTAGAGTGATCTCATGTAGAGTTGCATCACGTCTTTGACAAGTAACTGAGCCTTTGACAACTTTGTCTCCCAGCTCAGTTCCTAGGGACAACACTGCTTAAGAAATGACTATTGAATGAGGCTGAGGACTCCTGTATCTGTTGAATGAGGCTGAGGACTCCTGTATCTGTTGAATGAGGCTGAGGACTCCTGTATCTGTTGAATGAGGCTGAGGACTCCTGTATCTGTTTTCAGCCTCAGAATGCCCTTGTGCTTGGCTAATGGTTCCAAGTATTCCATCACACTGTTGCTTCTTTTCTACTTTTCCCGTTCTACACAGAATTTCGATCTTAGTACTGTGTCTTGTCAAGTTCTTGCCCACTTTAGTCACAAAACCTGGACCTTGTTCTAAAACCCAATTCAGTGACAGAGAGCTTTCTTAGTGATAATGTTCTCTGTAACCAGCTACCTGCTTGAGATGCTTTTGCCTTGGGCTTTTCTGTATTTGTGTTGGGACTTGCTGTTAGAACAACATCCATCCATCCCTCTGCCTTTTAGTGAATCCCATCACAATCTGAGTTTATACAGGACGAATAAAAATAGTCTCGGCTCTCCAGGAACTCATAGGCCATTGAAAGAGACAAGTAAGCAAAGAGCTACACAACACATTGTGAGACATCATTCAGTTAGCGTATGAAGGAAGACCAAGGAGAGCTCAGAGGAGTATCACCTTGGGTGTATAACTACTCAGACCACAGTTGCCTTCCAATAATGCTCTTTTAATCACAAAGTTAATTTCACACATAGCAAGCCAAATAGAAATATAACACTCCTCACACAAAGGGCCTTTTGAACCAAAGGGGAGGAACTAACCCTCGGAACCATACAGACTTGCCAGGGAGTGGCTTGGCAGAGCAATAGTTTCCCATGTCGAGTTTGAGGGAAAAGTTGGTAGTTGGCCAAGGCTCATGATGTCACATCTGGGAGCACAGGACTCTCTGGCTGGTGTTCTGAGCACAGACAGAGAGTCCCATTCTCTGTGAATGAGGAGAGTGATGTAGCTTCAGTGGGCTCATCTTTTATACTTTTTTTTTTTAACCTGACACAGTGCCCAATTTAAAGTACAGCCTGATTCTCATTGGTTGGCTCTTGCTGTGCTGTGCTCCCTGTCCAGTGTGTACCGTATCTCTAGTACACACACTTTTTTCTACATTTTTCAGAACTCACACACTTATTTCTGTATTTTTTTATATGCCGATTTCTATGCTTTAATACTGCTCTTTACAAGGAGGTACTTAAATTTCAGAAGAGAGATTTGAAATATTTCAGAGGAGAAGATACCAGAGTTGTATATAAGGGGCTGAGAGGAAATTTACTAAGAGACGGTGAAGGATTTTGCTGCCATTGACAACTTGTGAAGTTTGCATCTTGATGCCTTCCAATTCTGGACTGGTTGCTTCTAAGCTTCCAGTCTCCCGAAGAGAAGCTGTTACGACCTAATTGTGTTCTTCCTAAATTCATGTGTTGAAAGCCTAAGCCGTAGTGGGATCATAGTTGGAAATAGTGTCTACAAGGAGCAGCTATAATTAAGTGAGGATCATAAGGGTTGAGTCCTATTTGAATTCTACTGGTGCTGTTGTAAGAAGAGGAAGAGACTGCAGAGTTTCCTAGATTCCTACCATATGAGAATACAGCTATAAGATTCCCATTTACATGTCAAGAAGAGTCACTTATGAGAAATAGATTGGACAAAACAGCTCTCAGAGCTCTAGAGATTTTTGTTGTTGTTTCAGCCAATATAATCTATGATATTTTGTAGCATGCTGAGAAAACTAAGGCAATAACTGATGGAAAATGTTTCTTTTTGACTTCCCAGTAGGCACATAGTGGTGAGAAGGTAGGTGGTGAGCAGATGTTTACCAAAGGCTGTAACTACATTACCTGGCTTAATCTTTATCATGATACTTTTAAAAGGGTATTATAATGCTATTTTACATATAAACAAATGAGGATCAGTTGGGATCTGTCTAAAGTCTCGCTGTTGAGCTGGAGTTTAGACTCAGGTGCAGAGTTTGAGTTTATTTTTTCTCAATAAGAATGGTTAAATGGAGTTAATCTTACACAGTTTTATCCATTCCATTCAGCCAAGACCAGCTCCACTCTGGGTACAGACTAAAGATTTTAAGACCATGGATTTCAGGAATGTGCTTCATGAACTTCTTGGCTTTGACTGCACCCTTCAACCCAGTCAGCCACAGAACAGCTTAATAGCACTCCCTCCTTCCACAGTATGCATTTATAAGTGTACCCCATCAATTTCTAGAAGTGCAATACACACTGAACCAAATAACCCAACCAGTAGGTCCATGTGATGAATGGCTTCTCTTTTGTTACAGTGTTATGCCACAGGAAGAATAAATGACAGATTTGATTATCTCTGGGAACATTATAAATGAAACCCATTTGTTTTTTCTGCCTCGACTTTAAATAAGTTGTTAAGAGCATCTTTAGAGGAATAGTGTGTCCAATTCCATCATTAGTACATAATTTTTGTGCACCTACTCTATGCAATACTACACCCTGGAAATTCAGGGCAAACTGTAATTGAAGTCTCTGTAATTGAAGCACTGCTCAGAGTAACACAAATATTTCTGTGTGTAACATTGCAAGAATTGTGTGGGCCCCAGGAAAGTTTCTAACCAGTTCAACCCTCCTGTGCTGCTTTGAAAATGGTATCAAAAGAACCATTTTTGGATGAACCATCCAGCATCTTGGAATGTGCCCAGCAGCACTTTTGGCACATGTGAGGGGGCCACTGAGCCTGTGTTCTACTCACGTGGAAGGGTCAAAGGCAGAGGTCATGCACAAGGAGAGTGGCTCCTATCAAGAATACTGAGCCTGAAACCCGGTTATGAACAGAGCACTTAATAGAACATTTACAGTCCCTCAAAATCTCGAAACTTCAGTCTTGTTGGGTAAAACCTGTTGCTAGGTTGCAATTGGTGATCACTCAGCGAAATTATGCATTGATTGATTTTTAGCAATTAAAAGTTATTTCTGGCTATGTGGGCTACAGGATGTAATCTCAGTTATTCAGCTTAAATCATCTGTTGTTTCTAAATGTATAGGATTAGGAGACAGAATTAAGTTGTGACTGAGACAAAATTGAGAAACCAGTCTTTAAACTCTGGTATGCCCTTTACTAGCTGTATGAGACACCTCTCTGATCCCACTTTTCTATAAATAACATGCAAACATTGGAATTGTTACTAAGAAGAAAATGATGCAATAACAGCCAGAACAGATCAAAGGAATGAGGAAGGATGGAGATGAGAGGGACAGAAGGGTGAAGCACCCATATTCATTAGTACCCTGTTTCCAAATCTGAGCAGTTTTCTCATCAATAAACTGGGAGAAACTTTCTTTTTTTTTTTTAATTTGGGATTTCCCCTCCCAAACTCCCACCCCTGACAAATTTCCTCTATGTTACCACAACAGTATAGTCCTTCATAAGGAGTCATAATTCCATCAGTCTCTATTTAAGTGTGCCCCGACATTGCTGGTACAGACAGTGTCAGACAGTCCAGCATCCAATTGTTTATACATTTCCAACAGTTTCGTTGGGAGTCCATCTTTGTTTGGAAGCAGAAATGCATGTTGTATTGTACCCCCACATCTGGATATGGTAGTTCCCAGGACTCCAGCACTATACATTTCCATAAGCGAGAAGCCATGAAACAAAGTCAACAACTGGTATGAATTAGAACAACAGCCACAACAACAGCAACAAATTGCAGCACCATGAAAAAAATGCGCCCTTGAGTAACCAACACATGGGTGACAAAAAGGAAACAAACATCTCTTGGGAAAAATGATTACCACCATGTAATCCATGAGCCAGCAATGAATTCAACAAGAGAAAAGAAAGTATTTGGAATAAATGAAACTGAAATAAAAAACATCAAAACACATGGGATGCAGCAAAAAAAAAAAAAAACAAAAAACTATAGATCGGGTTATTGAAGTTGCACTTTCTATGATGGTTTCCTTATATAAGCGGGAACATACAGCATTCGTTCTTTTGTGATTGACTCATTTCACTGAGCATAATGGTCTCTGGCTGGGATCAACTAGTTGTAAATGGCATAATTTCATTCTTCTTAAGAGCTGAATAATATTCCATGGAGTAGATGTACGACAGTTTCTTAACCACTCTTCTTTGGATGCACATCTGGATTGTTTCCATGTCTTTGTTATTGTAGATTATACTGCTGCAAATATAGGATTACAGATTCCCTTCTCATATGCAGATTTCATTTCTATTGGGTATATTCCTAGGAGTAGGATAGGTGGGTCATATGGCAAATTTATTTGCAATTCTCCAAGCACTCTCCATTCTGATTTCCACATTGGTTGTAATAGCCTACACTCTCACCAGCAGTGAGGGAGGTACCTTTCTCCCCACATCCATGCCAGCAGGTGGTGTTAGTTGAGTTCTGTATGTAGGCCAGTCTCACTGGAGTTAGGTGGTACCTCAATGTGGTTTTCACTTGTATCTCTCTGATGGCTAGGGAGCCTGAGCATCTTTTCATATGCCAGTTAGCCATTCGAATCTGTTTTTCTGAGAAATGTCTGTTCATTTCCTTTGCCCATTTTTTCACAGGTTTTTTTTTTGTTTTTTTTGTTTTTTTTTTACTGTCTCTGGTTTTCTGAATCTCTTTGTAAGTCTTGGATATTATCCCCCGGGAGAAACTTTTATAGTTTCTTCAAAGATGAGAAGTTTGTGTTTAGGATAACTATGCACAAGGAGCTGAGAAGTAGGTATTGCATATAAACCACACTCATTCATGAACGGATCCTTTAAGTAGGTCCTGGATAAAGTGGTGAAGGAATATTGAGAAAGTAGTTTGTATAGAATATATCACCTTTTGAAACTTTGGCAGCTTCTTATACAAAATGTCTGTTTACACATATGTATTGAGTTGAACCCTTAGGCTTTTATAAATCGTATCAATAAACTCTCTGTGAAGCCAGATTGAGTAAAATATTGAAACATGGATACTTAATATACCAAGCTAGAGGGTCCAACACCATGGCCTAGCAGCTAACGTCCTTGCCTTGAACATGCCGGGATCCCATATTGGTGCTGGTTCTAATATCGGCAGCTCCATTTCCCATCCAGCTCCCTGCTTGTGGCCTGGGAAAGCAGTCAAGGACAGCCCAGAGCGTTGGGACCCTGCACCCACATGGGAGACCTGGAAAGTAGTTCCTGGCTCCCGGTTTTGCATCGGCACAGCATGGGCCATTGTGGCCACTTGGTGAGTGAATCATCAGACAGAAGATCTTCCTCTGTCTCTCCTCCTCTGTGTATATCTGAGTTTGTAATAAAAATAAATAAATATTTAAAAAGAAAGATATCAAGCTAGGGCTAGAGATTCAATAATTGTCAGATCCAGGGGTCCCAAATTCAGAATTTTCCTCTCTCTTCAGATCTTGGTTTAAATTTCCTTCACGTGAGGGCTTCATTCCCCTGGGGGCCCTCTCTCCATGGTAGATGAGTTATTGACAATTGGTTTTTGACTGTGTGGTCCTTATAGCTCATACTTTCCCAATGGTCCCAAATTAGTGTCAACAAAACGTCTGACCCAGTTTGACTCACTGACCCCAATAGACTTTGTCAGCTTTGGTTCTTTGGTCCCTTAGATGAGATGACCCTATAGGAAATTATCAAATGGAGATGGAAGTAATGGAAGATGGGCACAGTAATGGTGAACAGCACAGTTCCTGGTTCACTTTTGCATCTCCAATTGCCAGCACTGTGCTCTTCTGTTCACCGTGTTGTTCTCTTGATGTAACCCTGGGTCCCTGCACATTCCTCCCCTTCTGGTGCATTCTCCTTCATTTTAGCCCACTGTCATTCTTAAAATCCCTGCTGTATCATCTAATTTCCCAACTCTTTTGGAAAAAAAAAATCTCAGGCTGTCCTTCGCTACTTGGCAAAACTCAGGAACACAGATCTTTAACAATGGGGCTTGTAAATGTAGCTAATTAATTAAGATCAAGGTAAAGGATGCAAAATCTAGGTGAGTAAGTGTTGCTATATTTATCTTTAGAAGAGAAAAGAATAAATGATGCTTGTTATGCTATTTCGGGGATGCTAATTAACAATTCAAAGCTAATGCTGTGATGTCTGTTTTCTTTCTAAAGGAAAAATAGTTGAAAAGCAAGGTTAAAGGGGGTAGATGCTCCTGCGTAGCTGCTGGAGAAGGAGTGGAATGCAGGTTGAGAGGTTGTAAGGTGTAAGAGTTGGATGGATGATCTTTAGAGATCTTGTAATATGAAGCTGGCTTTCCCTGGGATTTTCAGGAAGGTACATTGCAGCTGTATACTAGGAAGCCTTTCCAGATTCCTAATGGGTGTATGAAGTGGCTGAAGTACTTTTCTCATTCAGAAACATCCAAGCAGTGGAGAGTATGTATGGGTCAGGGACGTTGACTTGGAAGGGGAATCTGTGGCACATGGAGCATGAGGGGGTAGATTTCAGATTTCCTTGAAACTAGTGAATCCTGAGGTTTGACATTCAACTCATTCTCTTCCAAAATGGGAAGCAATTAGAACTTACCGCTCATTCTTGGGATTGATTAAAGAGTGTCAAAAATTATTCTGCTGCCATGTCCTCATTGTGGGTGACATCAACATTCAAGCCAGAGAAATCTATTTATCTATATCTATATCTGTATCTATGTAATATACATATATGTGTGTGTGTGTAATAGGAGACACTTACTTGATGCTGGGCACTGGGTTAAGTGATTCTCATATATTCTGTTATGTTCTGTGGGTGCAGCTGAGGTTTTGAGATGAGGAAAAGCTTATCCAAGTCTACCCATCTGGTAAGTGGCAGACTCAACTTGTACATCCATGCAAGATGACTGCGTTTCCTAGTTTGGGGCAGTTCTGGAAAACTGAGGGGGCGATTCTAGATGTGGAGCCTTAAGTAAGTAAAATCCTATTGGCAAGAATTTAGCATGATGATTAGAAGAATTTGGAGCTGGCAGTGTTCGCTTTCAACCTGCTGGTACTCCTTAAGGCTCTATGAACCCTGGCGTTTTGCTTCACATCTCTGAGATCTTCTGTCTTGATCTGTGAATTGCAGATAATCTCAGTGAAACTGAGTTTTGAAAAAGAGTGCCACTCTGAGTTGAACATTTTATGTGCAGTTAGACCCTAGTTCTTTGTCTTTAAATTTTTTGAATATGAAGAGAACAAATTTCAGTTACAATTCTACATTTCCCTTCCTCCCTCCCTTCTTCCCATCCATCCATCCTTCCTTCCTTCGATTCTTTCTTTTTTTTTAAGTATGTAAAAGCATAATTTCAATCCATGCTATAATTATATGTTTAATGCACCACTGGGCAGATGGGTTTTCGCTGGGGAGAAGATACAAAGAGAGCCAGAATCTGAAAAGGCAAACTATAGCCCCTCTAAACTACCTGGCCCACCACAAGTGTGTGATTGGAGGGTCTTTGGAAATTAGAAGAGAATATTTTGAAATCTGGCACTTTCTTTCTCCCTCTGTGTGAGAACTCTGCTCTTTGTCACACAAATTAGACAAGGACAGCAGTGCAGCTCAGATTCACAGGAATTCTGTTTTCAAACACCCCTCATTGCAGTTGTGGATGCTCATGCTGTTTTGCTCTGGCTGCATTTTGTCCCATCATTGTACAACACACAAGCCTCTGCTGCTTCTGGGAGCAGCGTAGCACAGGGGATTGATGGAGGAGAAGAAGCTAATCCCACCGTATCTTCATTTTCCTGACAGAGCTACAGTGTAGCCTTCAGCTAGGGACAGTAAGGATTCCTTTCAGCACAGGTATCTGTGAACTTTCGGTTTGAACACATTTAGCAGAGGGTCTCTGTGAGGTACTGCCCTCAGCAGTGTGTTCATCCCGGGGATGGTGCTGACAGCGGACGTTATCCTAGAGAAAAACTGGTCAGCTCGTCAGTATGAGCTTGGAGGAGAATTGGGTCTGTTTATCTTCAAAACATGAGCTCTTCCCCTATGATGGGCTGTCTCTCTAAGTAATCATGTAATTACTTTGATGCACGTGGCTGCATGTAACCCTTGGATTAACTGTGTGAAGTGGCTGTTATGAAGAAAATCAAGGCTCAGTGAGGTTAATTAAATTCTCCAAAGTCTCAAATTCCTGGACTTTTTTCCTCTTACATTCAATGAGCATCTCTTTTGTATTGGGTTCTATTGTGATAGAACAGATGCCTTCCTGCTTTGATGTAGTACCTATGGAGGGAGCTACTAAACACTATCACACAACATACAGTTATGTGGTAGAGGATGCCATTAAATACATTAGAATGAGGGAAAAGCTGATATGTATATAATCTTTTACAGAATGATTTATTTACTTATTTGAAATGTATAGCGAGATAAAAAGAGAGAGAGAGGTCTTCCATCTACTGGTCCACTCCTCAAATGGCTGCAATGATTGGGATTGGATCAGGCCAAAGTCAGGAGCTTTGAACTTCATTCAGGCCTCCTAAGCAGGTGAGAGGGTTCCAAGAACTTGGGCCATCTGCCACTGCTTTCCCAAATAGATCAGTAGGGAGCTAGATTAGGTCAGGAGTAGCAGGGACTTGAACCAGTACTCATATGTGATGCTGATTATGCAGTTTATGACTCAACCCACTTCAGCTGTACCATGCTAGCTAGTAACAAAGACCCCTGGAAGAAGAGATGTGTAGTATGAGGCATAGGCAGGAGGAAAGTAGGTGTCATGGACCAGCTGTGCAGCACCTCCCAGATTTGTATCTTTTCTTAAAAGATTTATTATTTTTGTTGGAAACTCAGATATATAGAGAGGAGGAAAGACAGAGAGAAAGATCTTCCATCTGATGATTCACTCCCCAAATGACCTCAGTGGCCAGAGCTGAGCTGATCCAAAGCCAGGCGCCTGGAGCCTGTTCCGGGTCTCCCACATAGGTGCAAGGTCCCAAGGCTTTGGGCCATCCTCGGATGCTTTCGCAGGCTGCAAGCAGGGAGCTGGATGGGAAGTGGGGCTGCTGGGGTTAGAGCCAGCACCCATATGGGATCTCCGCATGTTCAAGGTGAGAACTTTAGCCGCTAGGCTACCGTGCTGGACCCTTATATCTTGAAGCTCTGACCACCAATATGATGTATTTGGAGAGGAACCCTTTGTGAATCAATGAGGCTTAAATAAGGCCATGATGGAGAATCCCTCATGATGTGCCCCCATTCTAGCAGGTCGGGACAGTGTAAGAAGGCTTCTTCCTACAAGCCAGCGAGAGCATCCTTGCTGGGACCTGTACCTGGTGCACCTTGATCTAGGTATCCCCAGCCACAGAAACCATGAAAAAGAAAGGCCTCTGTTGAAGCCACCCACGGCCAGTCCAAGGCCTTCTGTTCTAATAACCTGAGCCGACAGAAGCAGCAGGGCTCTGTCCCCTCCTGTAGGTACATGCGTTTCTGCTAAAGGAAAGTAAAAACTATTCTAGTCGCTCAAATGTTCTGCCTGGATCTGTGTAAACCTTCTGGGAATTGGTTAAGAGAAAGTTGTTTGACTTCGCTGGGGAAGAAGCAATAGAGTCAGAACCATTAGCTGAAATGGTTTTGGGCACTGAGCCCATTTCTGGAGGAAATGAAATCAGAATGAACAGGCACTTATGAGTGTGTCCCACGTTCACTTCTCCTTCACGATTCTCAAAGCAATTTCACCATTAAAAATTGTTTCTTGGTGTGGAACCTGCTATTGTCATGAAACTAAAACCCCTGTGACCTTGGAGAGTGAGGAGTTAGAGCAAGAGTCCAGAAGATATCTTTGTACTGTGAATTATGTATTTTTTTTTACTGGAAAGCTGGATATACAGAGAGGAGGAAAGACAGAGAGGAAGATCTTCCGTCTGATGATTCACTCCCTAAGTGAGCCGCAACGGCCAGTGCTGTGCCGATCTAAAGCCGGGAACCAGGAACCTCTTCCAGGTCTCCCACGCGGGTGCAGGGTCCCAAGGCTTTGGGCCATCCTCAACCACTCTCCCAGGCCACAAGCAGGGAGCTGGGTGGGAAGTGGAGCTGCCGGGATTAGAACCGGCGCCCATATGGGATCCCTGTGTGTTCAAGGCGAGGACTTTAGCCACTAGGCCATGCTGCTGGGCCCTGAATTATTTTTTTAAAGATCCCCAGCACATGTGAGCTCTGAAGGGACGGTATATTCAACTAAATCCAATCCAATTCCCTCATTTGATGGCGGAGGACATTGATGCCCAGTGAAGGGAAGTGACCAGTTGAGAATCAGCCTGTGTGGTGCTAGGCCAGGACCACAACCCTCATGTGTAAGTTATGGAAACAAAGGTCACTCAAGATAGAATAAAAAGTGGCTCAATAGCAGGAATGAGTGGCACATAAACTGATGGGAAATCTGGGGGAGCAAAGGTCAAGAAAGCTGCAGCCAGCTGTCACCAACAATTAAACTTGCTTGTAGCACCAAAGCAAGTGATTTTCAGAGATTTCCATGAAGCTTCTCATCTCCTGAACTTCAGATGTGTGTTTGGTGGGTGCTGAGAAGAATCAGTACAGCTTCTGCCTTTTCCCTTCCTAGAAAGCTGAAGTCTGGTACAGAGAATCCTGGGAAATATTGCTCCCAGGTGTCCAGTCTTTGTGAAATAGAGAACTTCAAAGTGAGCAGAAGTGATTCTGAACATGTAAGTCTCTGAGTTGCAGATTTCTTGAATGGTCTCAAAGAGTTTTTTTCTGTGACCACATCCTCCTCGTCCTTTTTGTCTTTCCCATCTTCATTCACTTCTGTAAGATTTCATCAGGCATTTAGGGAACTGTTGTTTAGAACAGTAGCAAGGAAATGAGCAGATATGTCTGTATCTTTGAGTTCTTCCTCATAGTCTCTAATGCCACTGGCAGGTATTAGGGCTAATAGCCCATCCATGACCTCAATTTCCAATGGCCAACCCAACTGAAAGAAGTCTTTGGATGAGGTGGTGCTTCCATGCTGTTCTGCCACTGATGATCTTATACCTCTTGGAGTCAGGCTCTGGTGTTTTGTAGAATGTGACTCAGATATTATATGCAGGCTAGGGGTGTGACCTTGGTACTGCTTTACCTGGAGTAAGTCTAAAGAGAGGGAAGGAAGTCAGTGAGTGTCAGTGACCCTGTAATCAGTGCTGAGGAGATACTTTCTGTAGCTCCTCCAAAGCCTAAGATTGTAGATGGTCTACTGTAGGGGAGGGATGGAGCTTTGGGCACCAGACATTGTTCTGTAACAGATGCTGTCTCTGTCACTTACTTTTTTGCTTTTCCTGAAACCAGCGATTCCTTGCTGTGACTGTGATCCAGCTTCTTTATCTGCACACCAGGGATAACAACAGGACCATCTTCTTGGGGATGTTGTGAAGAGCAAAGGAGAAAGAACACATAGGCTTTGTAGCCCTGGGCCTGAAGCAGCTAGAGCCTGATTGATTTGAGTTAGCCTTTTGCTGCTGCTGCTGCTGCTGCTGCTGCTGCTGACAGCAATTGCAATATAGGAGAAGTATTATTAGGAAAGTGGTGCAGAAACAGAAATGGGGAGGGAATTCACAGCAAAACTAAATTTATTAGAGATTAAGAAATTCAAAAAGGGTGGCCATTTGCCTGTATGTAGATGCAGTGACCATGTGGACCAGCATTTCTGGGGGTGAGACTCAGCCATTAGAATTCTAATTCCTTGGAAGATTTCAGTAGGAAAGCAGTTAAGGGCATTTCCTCTGTCTTCTGAGGTCACTGCTCTAGATGGTGGCAAAAAGTAGGGAGAGGAGAAGGAAAATGAAACTGAGTCAGCTCCACTGCTCAGCTAGCTTGCTGACCTGAACATCTTGTTATGAAATGCTGCAGGTGAACATCCTGTTAACTCCTGTACACTTGTATGGCACCTAATGATGGGATAGCTACTCTATTCGCGGTTAGAGAGCCAAGAAGACTTGCATAAGATTTGTACTTGATGCTGGCCTCTTAGAGCAAGATCAGGACTGGTGCACAGAGGAGCATAATCCAGTAAGCTGCTCTGATGGTGCCCATCTTTGATTGAGCTTCAGAGCAGCTCATTTATTCTGGCTGGAGTGTTGGAAGGTTAATGAATCGATGACCTCTACATTTTATTGTAGACAAAGAGAAAGTAGGTGATCAGTGGCAAGGGAAGTAATCAACATGCAAAGGGAGCTGGAGGGAGGTTGGCTGCTGCAGAGGAAACCTGTTGGTGCAGGCTGGGCTCTTGGTGTCTGGACTCATTTTTGTGATAGATTCAGTCACCAGGACAGTAATGACAACAGCAATGAAGCAGTGTTAATAGAGTTTTCATGTATCTATTGAACGTTTCAAGTATTTTTCTTCCTCAAGTCTCATGGCAATTGACTTGAGTCAAATTTTATGGCAATTGTTCCCACTTAAAAATATTTACATTTTAAAATTTTATTTGAAAGGGAGAGAAAGAGAGTTATGTAGTTGCTCTCCAAATGCCCACAAGAACCAGGAATGGGACATGTTAAAACCAGGAGCCTGGAACTCAGTATGGGTCTGCTACATCAGTGAAAGCGACACAAGTACTTGGATCAACATCTGCTGCCTCACAAGGTGCACCTTAGCAGGCTGATGAAGTGGAGAGCAGGGCTAGGACTCAAATACAGACAGTCTGACATGGGCTTAGCCACTATACCAAATATCACACCTATTCTTCCCATTTTACAGCTGACTTTATCAAAGCAAGAATGGCATAGACCGGCTCCAGGAAAACTGCCCCAGATAACACTGCTAAGTGCAGATGTGTCAAGGGAGCTACCGCTTTTGGGATGCAAACACATTTACACATTTACGAAGAGTGGCAGTGTATCAAGGGAGCAGTCCCATGCAGGGAGGCCTGCCATGGATATGAGGTGGCTCTGATTCTGTTTTTGGCTGAACTGATGAGCAAATCAATTTGTTTGGGGAATTCTGGATTTGATGAAGACTTCTTTTATGGAGCTGCAGCAATATCTTCTTTCCCTTTCTTGACTTTGCAATAGTCTTCTGCCAAAAAAGAAAAAAAAAGATGAAGATTCAAACTTAAAAGTAGAAGAATCAACAGATGTCATGGATATTTTAAAACCGATTACCAAGGCATCCCTGCATAAGCAGACACATGAAATATAGATGTTCTTGTCCCAAATCTGATTTATTCCTGAGATCATTTTTTTCATCACAACCTGAACTGTAGGCCAATGTATTCTGAACAAGCTGATGAGCAATCAGACCATTCCTAGGTTTTAGCAATGCTGCAGATACATAATTTATGAGGTATGTGATTTCCAATGCTTTTAATAATAAATATCAAGAGTGCAGGGCTGGGCCTGGTACAGTGGGCTAGCGGATAAAGTCCTCTCCTTGAACATACTGGGATCCTCTATGGGTGGCGGCTCTAATCCCGGCATCCCTGCTTCTCATCCAGCTCCCTGCTTGTGACCTGGGAAAGCAGTCAAGGACGGCCCAAAGCCTTGGGAGACCTGGGGGAGGTTCCTGGCTCCTGGCTTTGGATTGGCGCAGCACTGGCTGTTGCACTCACTTGGGGAGTGAATCATCAGACAGAAGATAGATATTCCTCTCTGTCTCTCCTCCTCTCTGTATATCTGAGTTTCTAGTAAAAATAAAATAAATCTTTAAAAGAAAAAGAGAGAGCAGGGCTGTGAGAAGCAAGGACTGTCCAGACTTTCCTGTGTGACTGGCTAAGAAGGAACTGTCTCCTTCTGTCTTTCTGTCCTTTTAATTTTCTTCCAAAGTGAGTCTTAGTGGGATTATATACACACTGGGACCATGGAGTCCATAAAAACCAATTGCAGGTCTGAAGAGATGACACTCTGTTGCTTCATAATCTAAAAGCTCAGCTCCTCTCAAAGTAATACTCTACATTAATACCTCAATGTCTTTTGCAGGGCTAGATATCTTCTGATAGAACTGGCCCATTAATAATGACAGGTGTTCTGTTGAACTCATTAACACGTATTTATCAAACTCCTAATTTGAACTGCACACTGGGGACATAATTGTGAATCAGATAGACAAGGTCACTGCCCTTCTGCAATTTGGGGTGAAGATTTCATTAAACAAGGAATTGCAAGAATGTTGAAGTGTTACAGAAAGCTGTGTCTTAACTTTTTCCCCTTTCTTGGGTTTAATTCAATGATTCTCAAGTTGTGATCCGCAGAGCAGCAGCAGCAGCAGCAGCAAGCCTCACCTGGGCCTTTCTTAGGACTCAAGATTCTCAGATCTGGTCTGTATCTTACTGAGTCAGGAACTCTGGCATTATCTTGATAACACTGATGCAACCTTAAATTTGAGAATCACTATTCTAACCCAGTGTAGTAGATGCCCATGATAGCTGAACCAGGAACAAATAAAAACTTTTACCCGAAGACAAAAAAAAAAAATGTCCAGCTTGCTGCATAGTACAGGTTTCAAAGTAAACTATGTTGGCAAATGTGATCTTGAGGCAAAAAATTGGGTAACTACTTCCCCATCTCCACAATCAGACCTTGGTGACTGCCTACTGGGGAAAGAGAGTGTTCCTTTTTGAATATTTATTTGAAAGAGTTACAGATTGAGAGAAAGATTTTCCATCCACTTATAGTCCAGGCAGGCAGGTTGAACCCAGAGATTTCCCCTATGTGCACAGTCTGTGGATTGATCAGGGAATGGGGTAAGGATATGTGTGGGACAGAAAACTGCTGAGGGAATATGTTGTAGACGAGGAAAGACTTCTGAGAGACTTCCATCAACAAGGCTACTGTATTTGCAGGTAAATGTGGGTACTGAGATGGAGTACCTTGGAGGGGACATACTGAGCAACATATAAGGATCATATAAATGCATTAACCCGTGTGGTAGGCCAGAGCTGGGCTAGTTAGCATGGATCACTGTGGACCCTCACTCAGCAGTACACACTAAAGCTGGGGCTGGGGGCCTAACTGGCACAGCTCCCACTGGCAGGTGCAGGAGCCAGTCTGGAATGCAGATAATGCTGGACTAGGCTATTATACCTATACCTATTTGTATGAGCCAGGGATGAGGGTGGACTAGGCAGAGCTAGGCAACAGTACCCACCAGCAAAAGTTGGGAGTAGGCGTGGGCCAGGATAGGACAGGCTGCAGCATCCAGTGGCAAAGGCCAAGACAAGAAAGGGCTATGGCAAGATTGGTGAGAGCAACCCCTGGCATACGCAAGATCTTTGGTTGGAAACAGGCCTGATTGGGGAGCTATAGAAACACCCCAGCTGGATGGTGCATCCAACTAGTGAGTGCAAGTGCCAGAATGGGGGCAGTATGTAGGCTGGACATGACTGCAGTATCCCCTTACATGAGTATGGACTCGGTCTGGGGTGCATCAGACTGGGCTAGATTTCAGCACCCACTGATGCTCATGAGAGCCAGTGTGGGTGTAGATATGCTAGGCAAAGTCTTGGCACCCGATGAACCATGTGAGAGCTGTGTCTGGGTGTAAACATGGAGTGACTAGCTGCAACATCCAACACTAAGAATCAGAATGGACGAGGGCCAGTCAGACTGGTCTGCCCCCGGTATTTGCCAGGACAGAAGATGGACTAAGTCACTCTCGGTCAAGGACCCATTAGTGTGCATAAGATCTGCCACTGGGAAGAGACATGATAGAAGAACTTGGGAACTCCTTTGTCAAAATACTGGCCTTCAGACCAGAGATGGTCTCCCCAAGAAACTGTTGAACTTACCTGGACAATAAAATGCTGGACTCTGTGCTTGGTATACTCTTGCAATGAAAGAATCTTGACTGAATTTGAAGTGTAATACTGCAACAAGTTGGAGGAATCCACCATATGGAGAGGGAATGGGGAAGGGTTGGGAGATTCCCCGAGCCTATGAAACTGTGTCACATAATGCAATGTAATTAATAAAACATATATATATTTAAAAAAAATACTGGCCTTGCATGTGAGTGCAAAAGCCAAGTTTGGGAGCAGCCCAGGCCAGACTAGTACCTCCTAGCATACATGTGGATCAGTTCTGGAGGCAGGCAAGGCTGGGGAGTTCATAACACCCTCGAAGATCTGAGAACCAGGATTGGGTGCAAGACAGACCGGGTCAGTCCGCAACACTAGCCAGTTCACATTAGGTTTGGGACAGGGGCTAGCTGTCTTGTCTGGTTTGTGGCACCCACCATCATGAGCTGGAACTAGTGGTTAACTGAGCCATGCCAGACTATAACACCAACTGGCAACTACCTAGATAAGATGGACCATGCCAAACTGTGCTACTGCATTCACCCAGCAACACATGTGAAATGGGGGGCAGAGGGGTGGTATGATCCCAGGAGGGGGCTGCAGAAGGCTTCCCTGCTGGATCACTGCTCCCATGGTGAGCATGAGAACTGGAACTGGGGGCAGAGCAGGCTTGGAAGGGCTACAGCACCCATTGGCCTGCAGGTGAACTTGATTAGGAGGAGAACCTGGCTGGGCTAAGTGTCTCGCGGTTTAAGATCTGCCAGCAGGCCCCGGGGTCACTGAGGGTGATGAAACAATGCTCTTTGGCCATAAGAAGCACTGGAGACAAGCTGGTGAGAAATGTCTACTTTATTATGCACAGGTTACAGATTTTAAAGAGTAAGGAAGGGAAGGGCAGGAGGGAGCCTTCCAGCAGACCCCATGCCCACCAAAGACACTGTAATTGACTGTATGACTCGTCTATTTCCCTAGATCTTCTGGTCATATCAGAGGTCATGTTCCACGTGTACTCCCCTTGACCTTCTAGCCATGTTGGAGGTCACACTCCATGTGTAGGCCTGAAAGCTGTGTCTCAGGCCATGGGGGAGTAAGGTTTCGGCCACATCTGCTGGGCAGCAGGGCAAGGGCCTGGGGCAATTGCCCACATAAGCGACCATATCCACTGGTGCATGCATGACCCAGAGTAGATACAGGCTGGTTGGGCTTTGCCTCAGCCTTAGCTGGCAAATGGCAAGAGTGTGGGCAGGTCCTGTCATTCTGGACAGTAGTATCATGTGGAAAGTTCAAGATCCAGGGCTGGGAGTGGGCCTAGTAAGGAAACTGTGGATACCTCTCTGATGGGCTGCAACTCCCACTGGTGAGCATGAGAACCAAGGCTGGCGGTGGGCTTGGGGCTGGACTGGCAGTAGCACTCACATGCTTAAGTGTAGGCTGGATAGTGGGGTTGGTCAGGCTGAGCTAGGCTTCAATACCCATTTTTGTGTACCAGAGCTGAATGAGATGAAGGACAGATGGGACCAGCCTGCTGCACAGAGTGGCAAACATATGAACCTGGCCTGGAAGCAGTGTGTTGTGGGCAGGGATGGGCTAGGCTGCATCAACTTATGCAAGAGACCCAGTTGGAGACAAATCTGACCCAGCAATTACAACTGCCAGTTTATAGGCTGACATAGGTGACAACCTGAGTTAGACACTTTGCACTGACAATCACACACAACAGTCAGGTCTGGGATCACTTCAGAAGATGTTTCTGGGGAAAATCAGGATGGTGGAATAGTTTAAGGACACGTTTTAACAGATGGAGAATTATTAGCCAGGATGAAGTAGAGAAGGCATATGCCAGGAAATAAGAGAGGACAGACCAATGACAGTGGGGCACCTGGAGACTAATGGACATGGGAAAGTAGCAAAGACAACTGTGGGGTGTTGCAGTGACCAATACTCCAGTGGCAGTCAGTGAGCAGTAATCAGAGCTGCACTGGCAGCTGGAACTCCACTAGCAGCTATAGTTCCACCAGTGGACAGGTGGGAAGGAAAGTCCATCAGGGAGCTCAGTAGGTGAACCTAAGCCAAGAACTGCCCATCCTGCTGATTTATTTGATTCGACAAGGAGCAGAGAGCAGCAGATCTCAAGCAGGCTGTGTGGGGATAGGGTGGATTTCACAGCCCAGACCACCCACAGAGCTGTATTGGGAGCCATTTTGTATAGAAAGGCAAAGGCTTTGGGACAGGACTAAGCTGGGAGCAAATTCACTTCTGGCTCAGTGCATTACACCAATGTGGCATCTTATAGGTTCCACCCAAAATAGGTTTGAGTAGCCCCCAGACCTGATGGCCCACAGATCAAGAACTCCATGAGTAGCACGTCAGGTGCCATTTTGTATAGTGTGACAAAGGCTAAGATTGGAGGGACAACAATGAGCTGTGCATGTGCTGAGCTGGGAGTGTGCTCACTTCCATCTTATTGCATTACACTGGTCTTACAGGAAAAATAATACTGACTTGGGAATGCTATAGGTCAAAATAGGCCCGAGTGGCCCTCAGACCTAACGGCCAGCAGATTGCAGCAAGATTAGTACCACCAACAACCAAGTTATTTAGGACACATGATGTCTCCCTAATCTTGGGAGCGAACCAGAAGTGGGAGGAACTTTGTACAGATAATGTTGCAGCCAGAGCATGGGATCACTGGAGGTGGAGAGTGGCGAGCCAGGAGCTGGGACTACAGAGACCATGGTGGAATTCTAACACAAGAATCCAGACCTGAAACTTGATAGAGGGAGTGGCACAAGTGACTGCAAATGAAGAACTAGCTACCAACTGCAATAAGCAAAATCAAACTGTAGACCTGTGGGTTATACAGAACCTGCCCCAAGGAGGAGAATCTGCTAACCAGAAGTACAATGACCTAGAGAAAAAGAAGAAACAGAGGTACAGTAAATATTACTGAGGACTTTCCTGAAAAAAGCCAAAATCTTTGCCAAACTCAGAGTTAACTGAAGAATACATCAAAGTAATGGGGGATAAAGAATTCAGAAAACTTATTATAAAGCTTCTTATCAACACGAGAATCACAAACAGGAGTTCAAGAAATTTAAGGAATATGTCACACAGAAAATAGTAATACTGAAACAAAATCAAGCTGGATTATTGTAAATGAAGTACACAGTAGAACAAATTAAAAATTCCGTGGAAAATCTCCCTATTGGAATGACTGAGGCAGAAGTAAGAATCTCAGAACTAGAAGATATTTTTTTTTTTCACAATGGAGAAGTAATCACAAAGCTGGAAGCAGAGTTGCGTCAAATAAAAAAAAAAAAGTATTCAGGAATTAAAAGATAATATTAAAAGGCCAATTAAAAGAGTTATCGGAGTTCCAGAAGATGACTTCAATGGAGCAGTGGACAGCATACCGAGATTCACATGAAGGATATGGCAGTCTGTTGGGGCCTGCAGAGGACATCTTGTACCATAGCAGAAGAAGGAGAGCAGAACAAACTGGTCAACTACCTCAGCCAAGTGCTGACAGCAAATTTCTGGGCAAATGATGGCTCTGAGATGGACTGTGTCAACCAGTGGACCTTGGAAAATTTCCTCATCCTTGGATTGGCAAGATTGACAGGATTTCAGAACTATCAAAACCACTTGACTGGAACCATCGGAGCAGGCCCCACATCAGGACCCTGGGATGACATCAGGTAGCTGTTCTCCACCCTGGGTACTGGGGCAGTGAGGAGGCTCAGTGCAGCCTCTGCACTTATTTACCACCTTCCTACAGATAAAGGAAGAAGTGGGGGAAATTTGGAAATAATGGTCTCACTCACACTCCCCTAGTCCTCAACCCTTCCCACCTAGGTTAACTATGTAAACATCATAAAACATAAAACATAAAATAATGTACATTTTATTTATTTGAAAGAGTTACAGATTGAGAGAAAGATTTTTCCATCCATTAACATACTCCCCAAATAACAAAAATGGCAAGGGCTAGGCCAAGCTGAAGCCACAAGCCAGGAGCATTCTCCATATCTTCCATGTGGGTGCCAGGGCCGAAGGACTTGATCCACTTCCACTGCTTTGCCAAGCCAAAAGCAAGAAGCTGAATTGGGAAGTGAAACAGTCTGGACTTGAACTGGTGCCCATATGGGATGCTGGCACTGCAGGGGGAATATTAGTGTGCTGAGCCACTGAACTGGCCTCCCAAGAAGGTCTTCTAATGCTAGTAACTCTCAGCCAGTGGTATTCAGCACTGATATTACCACATTACCAATATGGGACATTTCAGGCCTCTTTTGTTCACCTCAAATGATGAGCTTTCCAAGAGAGTGGGTGAAGGGGATGCCTTTCTTATAGTCGCAGTTCAGATAGTGAGAGAGGCAGAAGAATGATAAGCCAGGTATTAATGATGACTTCTCTTGCATTAAATCCAAGCTAAGTCAAGTATACATGAACTAAAAGTCCTACTTGATTAGCATAGCTCCTCCTTTTTCTATGTTGCAGAGAAGTAGACATCTTATCCTACACTGGGTAAGAGATGGGGCTGAGAATCCTGGCTTCCTGCAAAGAAAAGGGGGTGGCGGAAATAGAAGATGTCATACATTAGGAGGGGACCTTATCCTACATGGGAGTAAGATCAGCAGCATTCTGGGGCTGCAGAGCCTTGATTTTCCATAAATTGTGTTTTCATAGTTTTGAATATTTTTGCTGTTGATTTTTTATATCCTTCAACATTTGTTTTCAAACATCACTTTTTCTGGGTCTCTTATAATTTACTTCTCCTGTTGGCAGAAGTTAATCATGCCCTTATGGAAGTCTACTATTTCTGACTGATTCTTCTATAAGTTTGAGAAGTCAGAGAACTCCATGGAAACCATTGTAGAGACACAAGGGCTGTGGCTGTTCCTCTGCCTGGGAGGATGAAGTACTTTAGAGCAATGGATGCTGGTTGCAGAGGCCACTGAGGACCTTTGAAATTAATTACAACTTGCTGACCAAGGAAGATTTGAAACTGTGCTTTGTGTGGGGAATGCCACTTTCCACTCATGGTTGCAGCTCCTACCTTCTACATCAGTGTTTCCTAAATGCACATCTGAGACCTAGCTCAGAGACATTCTATCCCACATTGAGTTCATCACCTTTACTCTTTCTGAGTTTCTACTGCAGGCAGATACAGCATAATGGGATAAGTGCTAGTTAGGAAAACAAAACAGAAACTTCTGGTAAGACAGTTCACACACCATGCAGCCCAATTCGTCTGTGCAGTAGTTAAAGTTCCTTAGATAGCACAAAGAACTTGTATAGAAGTCTGATTTTTCCACTTGAGTTCTCAAGCAAAAAATGAGGGGGATAAGTACGCAGCATATGGAGAAACAAAACACCTTTTTATCATTGATAGAGGTTAAGTTGGATAATGATGCTTAGAGCCAGAATAACTTGTTAATCTCCACAGAGGTTTTTAAAATTTAACTATTTAAAATGGATATTTTAAAATTTTATGTGTTAAGACAGAGTTAAAGACAATAAGAGATGGAGTGAGAAGTGAAAGATCTTCCATTCGCCAGCTTACTCCTCAAATGCTGACAACAGCCAGAGCTGAGTTAGGCCAAGATCAGCAGCCCAGAATTCAATCCATGTCATCTTTGTGGGTGGTGGGACCCATGCATTTGAGCCATCACCTGCTGTCTCATAGACTACACATCAGTAGGAAGGGGACTGGAAGCAGAGAAGCCATGACTCAAATCAGACACTTTAATATGAGATGTGGGCTTCTCAATAATGACATCACTAAATCAAATATCCATCTCTATTTCTATAAACTTGGTTTGCAAGAATACATCTAAGGGAACCAGAGTGTTCAAAGGAAGTTTGTGCTTTTTCTTGTTTCAAGTTGAGACAGGAACAGACATTAAATCATTGATAACCAGGAATTTTGATAGGTTATTTGTAACCTTTTAGGTATGATGAGTAATGGAATTTTCCATCAAACACATAAAAATCAACCACCTTGGAGCAGAGAGAGGCAATAGCCAGGCAAATTTAAGTATAATTCTTTCCTACAAAGGAGTGTTTTAAGAGAAGTCAACATATCCTATACAATAATCTTTTTTTCATTAATTACATTGCATTATGTGACACAGTTTCATAGGCTTGGGGAATCCCCCAACCCTTCCCTGTGCCTTCCCTCATGGTGGATTCCTCCAGCTTGTTGCAGTATTACATTTCAAATTCAGTCAAGATTCTTTCATTGCAAGAGTATACCAAGCACAGAGTCCAGCATCTTATTGTCCAGGTAAATTCAACAGTTTCTTGGGGAGACCATCTCTGGTCTGAAGGCAGAGCTGGCAGAATATCATCCGGACCAATTAAAAGCCACTACATAACATCAACAATAATTTACAACATTATGTAATTAATTGACATGGTATTGAGTAACCAATATGTTAAAAAATGCAAGTTCTTAACCACATCCTGTGATTACTTCATTGACATTTCAATTTTTGTTTATGTACAACCGGCTTCTATACACCTTAAAATGGCTGTAGGGTACTATTTAGCTGTCTCGTGTCTATTTTCATTTTAGTATTTAGCATTTATAGTGTTGAACTATAATTTTGCTGAACTTAGTAGATTTTAGGATAGTCTAAACTGGGTTATAACTCTAACAAGGCATATGTCAACAGTTGAGGTGCAGAACAGTTTTAGGAGGGGTGTGCAGAGAAATCTTCAATACCTTAGTGAGGAGTAACTAATTTTTGTGTCCTGCCTATACAATAATCTTAATGTCCCTATTCTCTTTCATCTGCCATTCTTTTGACACTGAAAAGTCTCAAATGATGTCGGGAACTCAAGCAAGAGAGCATCGGCATTTGTGAGAACCCAGGATATGGAAGAGTTAGTTTGAATTGAGAATTTAGGGAAAGAATCCAGAGAAGAGCTCTGTGGATGAAGTGGACTTTGAAAGATAAAGTGTGTTAACTTTTAAGACAATGGAGCTTTCACAGTGAAGCATACAGGCGTAAGTGAGGTGGTGGACCAGTTCGTCATATCTGACAGATAGCAGAATGTCCAGGGAGTCTTCAGAGTCGACACATGAGTACGTTGGGGGAGTGGAGATCTCCTGATTATAGATACATAGGCTTGGAAGAAAGTCCTATCAGGAGCAGGGAGCATCTCCTGAGATTTCCCAACAAGGGAAAGAAATTGGGTCTTTGAAGGACTTCATACTTCTCTGATGGGGCTGTCTTTGGCATTTCTGCTACGCTCAGACTAGCTGTCACACGTGGGCTCCTGGCTTCCGTCACTTGGGACAAAAGATCTTTATTCTTTTACAAGACATCATGCCAATTCACAGGGTGGTGGTGAAATCTGTTATTTGAAGCTTTTCTGTTTTCTAGACACAGGCAAAGTGCCAGAACTGAAATGGGGATCTTTTGAACCTGAAAAACACAGTTACATTTCATCTTTTAGGGCCAGAAGTCGAGAAGTTATTTTTTTCCATAAATTCTTCATAAAAACCACTTTGCAATGCCTGCAGTGTCGAATGTGTCACAACAAGGGCACTTGAGTTTTTGCCTTGGGAGGGAGAGAACTGCTATCCCCTCCCTTTTGTTTTAAGAAATGGGCATTTCTAGGGCTGTGGGTGCAGGGCTGGGTCATTTTCTTTCAGAAAATTTCTCTTTCATCTACAGAAGCTGTTGACAACATGAATTTACACACAAGAATCAGAAAGATATGGAAAGTAGGATGTGCACAGTCCTGTTTTATACTGAAGAGAAGGTGACCCTGGCCTAGAAGGAAGTGACTAAGCAGTGCCTAGATGTGCCAGATACTGTGCCAGACACATTTGACATGTTCAAATACTTGGAAAACAGGTTACTGCCCTTCCAAATATACAGATGAAAATATCTGAACACCAAGATAGTTTTGTTTATGATTTTAAGATTTGTGCTTTCTCCAAGAAATCACATTGTTCCCTAGGTAATTGTTCCCCAAGCGGGCTAACTTTTATTTTTATTTCCAGCTTCTGCATCTCTTTTGTTATGCTGAGCCATTTGCCTGCTGTTACTATGGGTGACATATTCAACATACGACTTGAGAGAAATTGGGCTGTTGTCTGATTTGATGCACCATGTCAAGACCCTTGTCACCCAATCAATGATACTCCTGCATTTCCAGAGTGTTCCTTGGACATTTTTATGCCATCTATGAGTTCTGCCAAAGATATCACTTCACTGCAGCTAAAGATCCTTTGATGTTTATATTTAACTATTTAGAATTAATGCATGCTCCATAAATAGAATCTTTTTCAAGAGAAAATTGGAGGATGAATATTGTCCAAATTCGTATTCACTATTCTAATATCATATGACATTTTTCTTTTCCTAGTTTTATGGCTAAGTTATTTTTAAATAAGAATTCAAATTGTGAGTCCTCAGTCTCTATGCAAGTGTGATGTAGCCTAGTAGTCCGTCTTCCGAAACTCCTTGGCTGTTATGAAAATGAGATGGAATATTCTATTTAGGGTACCCAGTGCAGTGACTAACACAGCTTTGTTTTTTCTTTTTATTTTAAAATTATTTTCATTTTCTTTGAAAGGCTGAGAGTCAAAGAGAGCAATAGTGTTTGTTGAGGGGAGGGAATGGAAATTTTTTCTTCTCTGGTTCACTGCCTAAATTCACACAGCAGATGAAGTTATGAACTTGAACTTAATCTCTCCTCTAAGGGTGGCAGGGACTGATGCACTTAGACCATTACCTGCTGTGCCCCCGCCTCTCAGGTTGCACATAAGCCAAAAACTGGAACCAGAAACAGAGTGACTATTCAAACCCAAGGTTTCTAATGTGGATGTCTGAACCACTGTGCCAAATGTCCATTTCAGAACTGCTCTTTACCAACCAGTAGCTAACATCAAGTTTAGGGTTGGCAGCTATTTGCTTGTGAGCAGTTTTAACTGAGTGAGACTAAACTGAGTGGAATTTGAAACTGACAGATTATTTTTTTCTTTTTAATACATTTTATTATTGTTGTTATTATTTTATAATACAGTTTCATATTCCCTTATCCCTTCCCCAGTTCCCTCCCCCCACCCCAGTTCTTCTATATCATTAGTATGATATAGTTCTTCACACCCAGTCTTATGTCCATCATTGCGGGTATAGACAATGGCAGAGTCCAGAATCCTATTGTCAAAATAGAGTAAACAGTTTCATTGTAAGTCCATCTTTGGAAACTGACAGATTATGAAACCAGTCTAAACAAGCTTATACTTAAGAAGGTAGAAGAGACCCATTGGGCTTTCTGAAATCATTCACTAGTGCCATACAATGTACTCTCTAGGGGTCTAATTTCCCTTTTAATAATTTTGATGTTCAAAAAAACTTCATAGGTCTAGCATTTTAATGTAGCCAGTAAGATCACCAGCTGTTATATCAGCATTCTATAGGGGTGCCAAATCAAGACCTGGCTTTTCCACTTCGAATCCAGCTTCTTGCTAATGACTGGGACAAAGTAGCAGATGATGGTCCAACTGTTTGTGCCTCTGCCACCCACATAGATGACCTTTGTGAAGCTCCTGGCTCCTGTCTTTGGCTTAGCCTAACCCCGGCGGAGTGAACTAGTGGATGTAATATTTCTGTCTGTCTCTCCTTATCTCTGACTTTCAAATAAATCTGGGGTCTTGTCTCTTTTGATCACTGTTTTAACCTCTAGCACTTGAATAATAACAGGTACACTGTAAAGTTCTCAGTATTTACTCGTTTGACTCGTCTTGTAAATTACTAATCTGGCAACTTCTGGCAGGGACAGAATGCTTTTTATACACTCATTTATATTCCAACATCTGTTACATATTATCATGTTGCTGGCACTATTCCATGTCACTGTGGATGGCCCGGAAGTGAATTATAAGTGGGTCCTGCCCCCTAAGAGCTTGTGGAGCCAGAGAAAAGATACACCATGTTCTAAATGCCTCTGATGTCTCTATTCTGGGAGAGCTGAGAATCAGCTAGTAAGTAGATAGTATTATGGGAATTTTCAAGAGGAAGACAGCATTTTCAACTGCAGGCAGCAATAACGTTGGAAAAGACTATTAAATGCTACCTACATCCTTTGTTTAGTGAGTCAATTGAGGAAAATCACCAGCCATTTAATGGATAAATTAATTAGATTAGATAATTGGATTCACACACACACACACACACACACACACAAAGTTAACTAAATTGGCTAACTTAACTAACAGTTGACTCCATTGAAAGAATCAATTGCATTTGGGTCCTGATGCTCCCCCATAGATTTCCTTGCTAATGAGAAATTATCCTGGCTCAGCATCTTGACTCAACTCTGCACATTCAAAATTCTCACTTCAACAATTCATTAAAACCCAGCTTTGGTGCCAAGATCTGTCTTGCTTCCTTCTCCCTCTCTCCTTCATTAAAAGGGAGCTATTATGCAATCCTATTTCTCTGCCCAGAGCTCATTCTAAAAATGTCCTTTTGTGAACACTGTTGCTGCTGCTGATTGGCACCAGGAGACAGCCAGAGATGGGGATAGCCAGCAGGAGTTCTTCTGAGCTCAGTTTGGCAAAATGCTTTGTCTGGGATGGGCTATGCGTCACTTGCAGCCTTACCCACACAGAAGAGCAGCTGCTGAAGGTGCTGGAGAGATGGAGGCAGAAAAAAAAAAGGAATTGAATGGATGTTCAATATCCTGAGGACAATAAGAGTTCTCTCACGAAGCTTTACTTTCATATGGTGTTCTTTGATCATGGAAACTGACATCCTGCCACAGTGGCCTGACCTGTTCGAGAGCTTGCATTGGGGAGTGTGATGCCACTGTTAGCACCAAGCTTCCCCTGCACTGCTAACTTCTGAGTCAAGGAGCAAGACTTGAGTGGAATCAAATTGAGGCTCAGGAACTGTGTTCACAAGTGGGAACTCAGACTGATTGCAGGAACACAGGATGCCTGGAGCCTGGCTTAAAATCCTAAGTGGACAAGGGTGGCTGGAGCTCTTGGCCTTTGAGAGACGAGCTTCTGAAGAGGAAGGGTTACATACAGAGGGTGCAGAGCTGGAATGAGACAGTCACTCATTAAAGCAAAGAAGAATGTGGCAATAACACTCCAGTCAGTGATGGTAGGCGCCATCTTGAAATCCCCAGGCCTAACTCAACGTTTTCTAAAATACAGTCACCAAAGTCAGGCAGAACAACCCCTCAATTCTGATTTCTTTCAATACCATCTTCCAAACACTCAAAACCTTGTCATTCTCTTCGTTCCTTTGGCTGTCTTTCAAATCTTCAACCTCTCATTAATCTGCAAATCACACACACACACACACACACACACACACGCACACACATGCACACACACACGAACACACCCTTGGGGACTTATTCACAGTCTAGTTATAGCTGACTCTTCATTCTAAGTAGAAGGTTTAGTTGAATCTGAGAACTCTATCACTTTTTCGCTATTCCTCTGAAGGCTGCTGGACAATGCAGAAAGCTGCTCTACTTCTCAGTGGCTTTGGGAGACCAGAAACGGCACCCTTGGGCTCTTTCTAACCCTAGTTCTGCGCTCTGTGGCTCAATGTGGAGAAGATACTTACCTTTCTTGAGTACCCACTATGGAACTACACTACCTGGAAGGAAATGTATGCCCAGTATTTCCCAATGCTTCTTCTATTGCAAGTCCCCTTCCCCACTCTCAGCACTAACTCTACAGGTGGGCATAGTTAGTGCTAACTCCAGATATAGAATGGCAATAGGATAAGATAACTCTCCTGAAGGACTCCACCAAAATCAAATTATTTTACATCCTTTCAAATAAGTTTTGCTTGTCACATTTCTTTACCCAATCATAGCAGGCAAGAAGCAAATACTCTGGCTCTTCTTTTCCCTTTGAGTAATATCAGCTGATGTTTATGGGGTGCTTATTGTGTACTAGACAGTGTTCCAGTGTTTTACATGACCCAAATGATCCTCATGGCTTTTCAGGGGACACACTCATGTCATTACGTCCATGGAATGTGAGGAAATTGAGGCATGGTAGTTTAAGTAACTTGCCTACAGGCCACGTAAGGGACAGATAATTTATTTGAAGGCCCACCTTCTAACCCCAGGCTGCATTTCCTTGACAAGATTTTTTTTTTCAGTTTTAGTCCAAACTGTGGCTTCTTACATCTTAGAAGTTGAGAATTTGATGTAAAGATTTTCACAAAGTGATTTTCCTGTGTTTATGAATGGTGGAGATCATGAAACACAGGGTACATGTGGTGGCTGGGGTAGAGAAAGGCATTAATTTGTCTTCATATGCCTACTGATTTTACCCATGGTAAACATTTGAGAAAAGTAATTTGAAAAACCTAGTAAGAGAAGAACATTCTTTTCTTGAAAGCTAGATCCCTAGCCAGCTAGGTGGAGGCTCATGAGCTACTGAGGTCTGGCCATTTCTTTGCATTCTGTATCAGATCAGCAAGGCAGTGATGCTAGAAACAACTGGGCAAATCAAATAAGTATGTGGCTCTTAGGCTTGTGCAGTTTTATCTCCAATCTTTTCTACATGGCATGGGGCAGGAGAGCCAAACAAATTGGAGTTACATTTTTGAGTGAATTCAGAGGCAGCCTCAGATGTTTCCTTGATCTCTGCTAATATATCTGCTTCCACTTGCAGAGTGGAGTTGACATCCTAGACAAAATAAACTTACCATGGATGAATTAGAAATAACATGAGAGATGTAGCATGGGATAGCACAGTAATGATAACCTGCTTTGCAGAACGTGGCATGACACCTGAGATGTGGAGTTTGCGGCCTGTTTCTAATCCCAACGCTGGGTACCATCTCAGTTCACAGCCCTGGAGCATGGCTTAGACCTCTGTACTTCGTGCCTGAGACCTATGATGCAAAGACCAATTCAAGAGCAACCGAGTGTTGCATCATTAACACTCCCCCCACTCCACTCTACAGGGTTCCTTACCTTGGTGCAAATGTGTTCTAAGACATAGGAATATACAAAGATAATGCCATCATTCCAGTGAAGGGCAGGGACAGGATATAGGGAGGGCATTTCAATGAAGCAGTTCTTAGTGTAGTAAAGGTGTAAATACCCTAACTCACTGTAATACTAGGCATCCTGTGTCCTGGATACTATTTTAAGCCCTTTGCATATAACTCATCTGGATCTTAAAACAATAATGTATGGACAGATATATCATTGCTGCAGATGCACACAGGGTGCTGAGGCTTAGTGAAATGATGTGGCTTGTCACAGATTATAACACAAACAAGTTTTCTGGATGAGCTTAGAGTCCGAGGAATCTGACTCCTGAGTTCTGCTGTTTTCATATGCCTGTGTTATTAGCCTCAGATGAAGAATGGCAGAAAGTCCTGACCATGATGACAGCTCATTGTGGAGCTGTCTTAAAAAGAGAAGAGCTTGCATTCATCTCTGACCACGTGTCTGGACTTTTGCGTGTGTGTTTTTTAAAAAGAGATCTAATTCTTTATTTTTTTGAACTGTAGAGTTACAGAGAGAGGAAATAGGACCGAGAGGGCTTCCATTGCTGGTTCACACTCCAGGTGGCCACAGTGACTAGGGTTGGACCAAACTGAAGCCAAGAGCCAGGAGATTCTTCTAGGTCTCCTATGAATGTGTAGGAGCCCAAGGACTAAGGCCATCCTCTTGTTCTTTCACGGAAATTCTACCACATGCAACAAAATGGTCCCAACTGGAAATCTTTACTCTCAGTAAGATAAGCCATTCCCCAGAGGACAAATACTATATGTTCTCTCTGATGTAAGGTAACCTTCATGCAAAACACAAAATATGCATATATTCTCTCTCTTTTTAAAAGATTTATTTCTTTTTATTGCAAAGTCAGACATACGGAGAGGAGAGACAGAGAGGAAGTTCTTCTGTCTGATAATTCATTCCCCAAGTGGCCACAATGGCAGGAGCTGAGCTGATCTGAAGCCAGGAGCCTGAAAACTCTTCTGGGTCCCAAAGCTTTGGGCCATCCTCAATTACTTTCCCAGACCACAAGCAGGGAGCTGGATGGGAAGCAGGGCTGCCAGAATTAGAACGAGCAGCCATATGGCATCCTGGCACATATAAGGTGAGGACTTTAGCTATGAGGCTACTGTGCCGGGCCCTATAAATATATTCTCATAGATGTACAGCATAATGGAGACTAGCATACTGGGAAGTAAACATGCATTTTAGTATGTGTCTCTATTCCAGAATAAAAGGGGGACTCCCTTAGAAACTGTTAAACATACCTTGCTAATAGGATACAGGACTTTCTACCATTGCCTATACCTACAGTGCCATGATACACCAAATAGTGGAATGTTGGTTTTAAGACTGTTGCTGAATGATTATAATATTCTTATAATATGGGGAAGACAGTGGGAGGATGGGTAAGGAGGAGGGGGTTGTGGAGGAGAGAATTTTTATATTTATAAAATCATATAATGTAAATTAATACAAATTAAAAAATTTTATGTATAATAAATAAAGAGCTAGATTGTAAGTAGAGCAGTTAGGACTTGAGCCAGTACCGCTATTGGATGCCAAAACCACAGGTGGTAGCTCTACACACTATGCCACAATAGTGGCCCTTGTGTTTGAATTTTTTAAAGGAGAAATTGATAATGGCACTGCAGGGAGGAGGAATATGTTAACGAGGCATCTACTGTATGTCAGGGACTATGTTTAATAACTTCTCATTTTTTCTAGTTGTTTCCCAGCATCACTTATTTCTCTCCCTTCCATGATCTAGAAGAAGAAGTCAACTCGCCAAAGCGCACACAGATAGGTAGTGGTGGCATCAGAACTCACTCAGTCTTTGAACTCTCAGTTTCCCATTTTAATGTGGTACATTAGGACTTTGGCACTCTGCCTTGGAATGACTCTTCTCATATCCATTGCTGAAGACTTAGCATCATCTCTTAGATGCCTTGAAACTTGGGGAAGAATTGTAGGAGGCAGGGGCCTTGTGGAATCCTTGCTAATGTTAACTCTGAGTCTGGAATCCCTTCTTTGGTCCATTAGCTAAGCTAGGGTTTTGTTGGAATCCAACTTCAAATATATTTCACCTAAGAAGAAAAAGAAATAACGAAGTAATTAATCCAAAATTCGCAATGACGCTTAGTTTTCAGCTGCATTTGACAGCTGAGAATGAGATCACTGTTTTCCACCTAGTTTCTTGAGATGTAATAGCTTCTTAGAGGCTCTGAACCATCATTGTCAAGGTTACAGCCTAATAGTTTAATAAGAGGGAACAGAAGTGCTGTTCAGGGAGAGTCTGTTCCTCTGAGTCCCTCTCTGCGCACCTTGGCTTTAATGAGATCTCTCCTGCAGTGTAGCTCTGATTTTGGCTTGGAAAGATTTCAGTGTTTGCTCTGTAACTATCAAGACATCTGGGGGACTGCCTAAGAACTGGTCTTTCATTCTCAGCATTCTTAAAAATGGGTTTCCCAGTCCTCTAATTTCCACTGACTTCATTGATCCAAGATTCTCACACATTTCAGTCAATAGATACTGGTATTTCATTGGAAAAGTCCATTTTTTAATTCTCCACTCAATAATACAACCATCCTTCTAAGCATCTGTCTTGATCTTAGTAGGCACCCATCCTGGGATAGCTGGGGTAATTAAGAATACAAAGTGTAAAGGCCTGATCTTGTAATACAACCTTGCCCTACCTAAGAAGCAGAAAGGTGACCAAGTTGATTGGAAGTTATGGAACGAGAGGGGAATCAGAAAGGGAAACAGGAAATGTGTTAGCAAGGATGATAGATTTGCATCTAACTATAATGCAGTATTATGAAACATTCTAAGCAGAAGGATGCTCTGAACTGATTTTATTTGAAGAAGGTCACTCTAGTTTTTGTGGTGGGATGAATTACAGGGACAAGTGTATCAACAGAGCTGTGATGTGATATTTCATTTCTACAGCCAAGGTGATATGATGACTTGGCTCATACAAGGAGTTATCAATAAAATCTTTAATAGATGTTTATGTTTATGACATAATTTGTAGGTGATGCCAGCTTGTGATGGTTTCCCTAATGACTCAGAGAGGTATGGATGAGGAAATAAGGAGGAATATTAACTTTTTGGCTCAGGCAGGTGAATGGCTAGTGTGCCATGGCAATAAAATGAAGTTTACTCTTTTTTTTTAAAGATTTATTTTATTTTTATTACAAAGTCAGATATACTGAGAGGAGGAGAGATAGAGAGGAAGTGGAGCTGCCGGGATTAGAACCAGCGGCCATATGGGATCTAGGCGAGGACCTTAGCCACTAGGCCACGCTGCCAAGCCCCAAGTTTACTCTTTTTTTGTTTATTATTTGTTAATATACAATAAACTGGAGTTTGGAAGCAAATTAGGGGATCAAAGATCCTTGAAGGTTTAATGTCCTTGAACCTTAGAAGAAGCCAAAAGTAGGTATAATTTAAGCTGCATTTTTGGCTGTTCATTGGTGGGAAGCTGTGCAAATCAGAAGAAATAAAGCCTGAGTGTGCACAAAGCCCCAGTGGGGCCATGAGTACAGGATTTTGGCCTCTGAACTTAGCTTTGTGACAGCCAGCATGGCTCAGTGAAACTTGGCTGCCTGGTGTGGTCTAGATATTCTTCTCCTCATATGCTTTACTGCCTGAAGGGCATGTAGCAATTAATTAAGGAATGTTCAGAGGCATCTTTAATGCCTAGGAGAAAAAGCTGGTCTAGAGAGAATGTCACCACTTCAATCACTTCTATTTCTGTATTGCTGTTAATAGTCAGTGTGCATTTTCAAATCCACCATACTATTTGCTTCTCACTGTAATTCAGAAAAATATATGTCCAATTATCTCTACTTTACAGATTAATAAATTCTTAATGAAATGAAGTCATATGCCTAATTATACATAGAAAATTTACGAAGAAGTAGAAAAATAAGAGAAGGTAAGATATGAGTTTATATACATATATATATAAACTATATATGTATATGTATCTATATTTAATTAGAAGTTCATTGTAGATGGAGACCAAAGAGTGCTACTATTTTCTTCTCAAGTTCTCAAGTTTCTTTGCAGGTAAATATTAACAAGCTCATCAGGGACTCAGTTGAAATGCAGAAAGGTTTCTGTTCAGCACAACAGCTGGCCCAAGAGTTCCTACTTCCATGCCTTTGTGTGTCTTTCTTTTTCCACCTCTGATGGTTGTTTCTTTTGTCCATTTTTGTGAATGTCTAGTCCACATTTAAAACCTACCTGAGGAGGGCCCAGCACAGTGATGTAGCAGCTAAAGTCTTCAACTTGAACACGCCGGGATTCCATATGGGCACCGGTTCTAATCCCAGCAGCCCTGCTTCCCATCCAGCTCCCTGCTTGTGACCTGGGAAAGCAGCTGAGGATGACCCATAGCCTTAGGACCCTGCACCCACGTGGGAGACCTGGGGGAGGTTCCTGGCTCCTGGCTTCGGAATGACTCAGCACTGGCTGTGGCGGTCACTTGGGAAGTGAATCATTGGATGGAAGATCTTCTTCTTGCCTCTCCTCCTCTCTGTATATCTGATTTTGCAATAAAAATAAATAACTCTTAAAAAAACCTACCTGAGGGGTCAGAATAGCAGGCTCCAGGGTGACCATCTTACTTCAGAGTTGTTTTCATTCAGAAATCCTCCTTCCTGGAAGGAGGGACAGCTTTAGAATGCCTGATTTTCATATTAAGTTAGAAATTTATTGTAGTTATTTGGAACTAAGGTGGGCATCTGACCCAGGAAGCATCAACCTATTGACTAACCAGGAATTTCTCTTTCCCGTTCCCTCTAATCTGAGATAATGGTACCCAGAAACTGTAATCAGTGGATGGCAAGCTTTAGAATTAATAATCTTAGAAGATCGAACCAGATCCAGTACAGCCTGTCTCAGTTGATATTATTATGGAGATGTGGAACCATGAGCAAGTAAATAAAACAAGACTATATTCGTTCTATTAGGCAAAATTTTGTTGAGTTCAAATTTTATAGATTTCCTCATTCAACATCTGCCTTGACTCCCTTCCAGCATGCCTTCTTGTCCTATACAGACTAGGAAGATAAATGTCACATTTTCATATCCCCTGCAACTCTGGGTCTGTTTTTGATCTAGGTCTTGTCAAACAGAAAACATAGGCTACACACTTGGAAACAGTAAATGGTCCATGTGCGGTGGCAGATTGAACTGACGTATAGAAGATGAGTCTTGGCATGCATGGCAGTTGAGATGTGTGATTCTATGAGATCTGCATACTTTCTTCCTGGTCTGCAGCACCATAGGTGCTAAATGTTGGGCAGTTGAGGTATTGGGATATCAACAGAAAACTCCATTTTCTCCTGAAATACTTCTTGTTGGAATAGTATCTGCACTTGTACTTGAGGTCTTCTGTAGGGCCCTCCATATCCCAATAACACCCTGCCTTAATAAGGTAAAGGGGTTATTTTCAACTAAGTAAGCTGATCTTTTGAAGAAGTATCATCAGATCAGATTGCAAGCAACACACCTTCCCAGCAAAGAGTCTCACCAGGTTGGAAAGAGGGCAGTAAGAATGTGGTGAGCTGGATATTGGGCAGTTAACTGTGCTCAGTGTCAACAAAAATAGTTAAATTGCCCTGTATGCCATGACCCTACATGAAGGAAGAGCTTTGCTTGACTTAGTCATTGATGATTTGTAGATTATGTAGTAAAGATCTTGCTAGAAAAAAAGTGTTATTCATGGGACATTAGCATTGGTATTATGTGAGAGTTGTTAGCAATACAAAATCTCACGCCCTGTGCTTGAGGTTTTAGAATTAGAATCTGCATTTTAACCAGACCCATAGGTAGCCTGTAGGATAGAATGGGTGGTGGGCTGCTTCACTGCATACTTTAGAGCTTACAGAGAGAAAACAGGCAAGGTGAAGCATGGGGGCAGGATGAAGTTTATAGAACTTAGGCTGTTTCTTTATAAGAAAAGCATACAAATAGTGAATACAAAATTATATATGCAAATTTCCACATATTTATGCAGGGCATCTGCTAGTGAGGAAACCTGAAAGTTTAGCCTTCATTAGCATCATAAAAACCACCTCTGTCTCAAAATTTAGAAATTTTCTATTCAAGAAATTTCTATGGCTGCTCTTTGCTTTTACTTAGGGATGATAGAAAGCTTAAGTTAAATGTAGAGGCAGATCCTGTGGACTATTACAGCCTCAGCTGTAATAGAATACAACACTGATTGAGAAATAGTGCTGGAAAATAGGATAATGAAGGAAGCCATGGTAGGAGTATTGGCACCACAGGAACTTACACATTTTACAAAACAGGTCACACTGATCCTCCCCATACCCAATTGGCCAGTTGTCGCACATTTACCAGCAAAGTGCTCATCCTCCCAATGGACTGCAGGCTCTAGTATGGTCATGGAATAGCTGGCCTTTCTTGATGGGCAAGCACAAATGTGTACATATATCTCTGCAGGAGGGCCCTGCCCTTTAGTTATAGTACATTGGAGTGCAACAAAGTACAATGAGGTCAGTGCTGGCCTTTGGCTGTATGTGAGAAAATGGAACCGGACATGAGACAGCAGGGCAGAATGGTGTGCTGGCCATGCTCCCCACTGGCCCTTCTGCATTGTGCTTTTTTTGAGAAATGCTATTGATTTAGAAGATAGCCTACTATGGTATGTAACAATTTTAACGTGTTTTGTTAGTAGAGTTTTGAATGTAGGTCAATCTCATTGAAGTTATGTGGAACCTCAATGTTGCTTATATTTATTTCCCTAATACTAGAGAGCCTGGAAACTTTTTCTTATGTCTATTAAGCATTTAAATTTGTTCTTTTGAAAAATGCCTGCTATTTCCTTCGTCCATTTCTGAATAGTTTTGTTTGTTTTGCTGTTGTTGAGTTTCTGAAGCTCTTTGTAAATCCTGGATATTGGTGCCCTATCTGCTGTGTTGTATCCTTGGTATTCATGGGTTAAAGGTGGTTCTGCTGCTATGTTTTTTTTTTTTTTCACTTTTTAAACTGGACTTTTATTTAAAGTTTTTTCTTTTTTATTATTTTTAATTCATTAATTACATTGTATTATGTGACACCGTTTCATAGGTACTTGGATTCTCCCCACCCCTCCCCAAACCCTCCCACCATGGTGGATTCCTCCACCTTGTTACATAACCACAGCTCAAGTTCAGTTAAGATTCCCCCATTGCAAGCATATACCAAACATAGAGTCCAGCATCTTATTGTCCAGTCAAGTTCAGCGGCTTCTTAGGTATACCCTCTCTGGTCTGAAAACAGAGCCAGCAGAGTATCATCCCGATCAATTAAAAGCTCCGACATTCTGCTGCTATGTTGATAGTGCTTCACAGCAGACTCGCCAAATCCAAATCCTCCTACATTTGTGGTTAAAATACAGCACAGATTAGCTTATGTCTAGCCATTTAGGGTCTGCTTGATTTGTATACTCCATCCACAAAATTGAATCCAATGCCCCAATCATAAATAAGACAAAACATGTGACTATAAAAGACCCCAAACCACTCTGAATGTTGCAGCTCTCTGATGCACAGGCTCCCCAACCTTGGTGATGAATGGCTTCACTAGATACCAAGGTTATTTCCCCAGTGCACCTTTTTCTCAAGAACTCCCCCATCTTCTTCCCTTTACTTTTGGTGGCCCTTAAGAGTTGTCTCCAAGGTTTCCTCCTTTCTCTCTCACTCAAAAATTGTCTAAACTCGTGCCCTGCACGATGGTGTTGTGGTTAAAGTCCTCTCCTTGAACACTCCGGGATCCCATATGGGTGCTGGTTCTAGTCCAGACCACCCCATTTCCCATCCAGCTCCCTGCCTGTGGCCTGGGAAAGCAGTCGAGGACGGCCCAAAGCTTTGGGACCCTGCACCCATGTGGGAGACCTGAGAAAGCTCCCAGCTCCTGGCTTCGGATTGGCTCAGTTCTGACAGTTGTGGCCACTTGGGGAGTATAGCCATCCGATGGAAGATATTTCTCTTTGTCTCTCCTCCTCTCTGTAAATTCACCTTTCCAGTAAAAATAAATAAACCTTAAAAAAATTGCCTAAGCTCAATCCAGTAGTGTTCTGCTCAATACCATCTCAGGATCCTTTCTGTTTTTAGTGTCTAAATCCTCAAACTCACCACAGGCACATGAAACAGAATTAGTTGATTATGCATGTGTCAGTGATAATATTTGCTTGATGATAGGTGTGAGGATAAGGGACCTGGCAGTGGCCATGCCTAGTATTGTGTCTTGCTCACGTAAAAAATTCAGACGTTTCATTGACCAGACAGCCTTGGCATGGAAATGCATAGAGTCTGATTAGTAGATGATTCTGTGTGGAAAGGGAACCTTGTCTTTACCTGTCTTTGTAGCACAGATATTATTTCTGCTTCATTATAGGCCTGATGACATGCCTCAAATCCCCTCTAAAATCATTGAATTATCTTCCAAAAATATAGAAAGGGTAAGATAATAGGACAGTCACAAAAGTGGGAATAGAAATATAGAGAGAATACTAGGCTCAAAGGGGCCCAACTTCTACTCCTCCTTCTATCAATTCCCTACTCTCTTACCAGAGTTAACTCAATCTTGATAGAGAACTGTATCATTGAAAATGTTTCTGTCAGAAGCATCAAAAAAGTCATACTGTGTTAAGTCATAAAGTGAATTTATTGGTTCAGAGATGACTCTAGCCTAAAGCAAAGCTTAATGCAGAGACATAAAAAAATGTCACCAGAATGACGTTACTGCCATGACGTTGTGTGCCATGGTGCCAGTTTCAATTTTAGCTTTTATCTTACCTCTACTCCAAGTAATATCCTGGAACACATCATAATTACATTCAGTAGCCTGAATAGAAGTGTGTTTCTTGTCTCATAACAACCCCAGTTCATGTCTAATTTGTCTGGTTGGCTTTGTGTGGGTCGCCTGATTAACTCTAAACTGATCAGAAAGGTGAGTATGATGGTCTGACTGGCCAGGCCTAAGTCACATTCCTATCCTACCCTAGGGACCAAAAGTAGGTATTGAATGCTGAAGGGAAAATAATTCCACACAGAAGAAACAATCAAGGCAAATGGTTAAGTAAATAATATGATGTTGGATATTTGCCAAAAGTAAGGAAACTTAGGAAATAGATACTGTAATATTAAGTGATAAAAACAAGTTCCAGGACTATGTTTGCAGTGTGATCTTAATGATGTAAAAGCACTTTAAAAGCAATGACTTGGAATAAGTACATCAGCATATGATTGTCTCATGGCAGGGCGGAGATAAGACTGACAAGTACTTGAGTATAGGATTAATTGATAGCTACTAATTCTTTTTCTTCCTTTTTCCAATCATGTACAGCTCTGGGTAGAGGAATACACTTTAATTTTGTAACAAAATATAAGCTTGGATAATTTGGCATACTCTAAACGTTTTGGCCATGACCTATACTTTACAATGTTTTTAAGAGAGATGCATGTGGGTCCAGCGGCGTGGCCTAGCGGCTCAAGTCCTTGCCTTGAATGCCCCGGGATCCCATATGGGCGCCGGTTCTAATCCTGGCAGCTCCACTTCCCATCCAGTTCCCTGCTTGTGGCCTGGGAAAGCAGTCGAGGACGGCCCAAAGCCTAGGAACCCTGCACCCACGTGGGAGACCCGGAAGAAGTTCCTGGATCCCAGCTTCGGATCGGCATAGCATCAGCCATTGTGCTCACTTGGGGAGTGAATCATCGGATGGAAGATCTTTCTCACTGTCTCTCCTCCTCTCTGTATATCTGACTTTCCAATAAAAATAAATAAATCTTTAAAAAACAAAAAAAGAGAGATATGCATGTAATGACATCTGAGAATGTGTTTTGTTTATTGCTCATTGGCATGAAATAGACAGCTGCCCATTCATAGATGTCCCCAGTTTTCCTTCCTGTTTTGGAAGGAATATTAGAAAACCCACATGTGTCATGACCACAGCTATGTTGTTAATGGTTTCGCATTTACTGCTATTGTTTTTATATTTGTTTGATGTTTATTCTTGTTGTGAGGGAAGTAGACAGGATGTGATATCTATTTTATTGTCTGCATATTTGGCAAGGATGGAATGATCTTAACACTTGCTTTTTAAAAATGCCCCTTTTTGTCCCTCTTCGTCTTGCTATTTTTTTGTCCCTTTCTTTATACCTTTACTTTTTCTTCCCATTTTTTTTTATTATGAGAAATGCAAACAAAATTATTGGGCACCTACTTTGTATACAAAACATGACTTGACAATATGTAAGTCATTATTTGTGTTTTCTGGAACATTCAGCTGAGTACAGGAGAGATATAGCTCTAGAAGAAAGGACTTAATGTTTTTGCCTGTATGTTCTGTGCAAGCCCCTGGAGTGTGTACACATCCCAATCCCCATATGAACCTCTCAGGTGCTATTTCTCCAATACAAATAACTGAATTTAATTATTCAAGGTCACAAATCTAGAAGAAAGAGGTGCTGGTGCTCACCATGTCTTTTTTAGATACAACAGGCCTTCAACTCAGGATAGCTCAAATAGATTTCTGGTCTCAGCTGATCTGGACTCTGAGTAGTAAATTCAAATCACACATTATCATGCTTACAAGGCATCAAATTGAATTCCAGCACAAGGTGATTTTCGCAGTCATCGCACAGATGGCCAGCTGTCTTCTGGGTAACGAGGATGGCACAGTGGGTCCAGGGATATCTTCTCTTTATTCACTCTGGAATTTTTCGCCTCTGTAGTGAGGTCATGCATGATCTTCATTTTCAATGATCAAAATCTTGGACTGAGCAATAGACAGAAAGATTCTTCCCTCTCCATTTCCTATTTTTACTTCTTTCTCTGATCTAAGACTATCCAGTCTTGGTCAAAGGCAATTCTGCTTCCTTTTCCTTCCTTTTTCTACTCCTTGTAAAAAGCCGTAACAATTAGAAGCATTGTCCAAAGGTTTTATCTCACTGAAGAAAGAGAATTCAGTTTGCAATCAGCTTGCTTCTGGAAACTTTTGATTAGTGCACCATCTTATAACCTTTGGTGGAACCTGCTTTTCTACCTGGACTTGTGTTTCATCATTGGTGTTGAAGGTCAATTTTTAATTTTGATCCAGTTTCAATTTTCTGAAACTGGCTGCCCAGCTTGCAATTTCTTGTATCACTCCTTTGATGGCATACAGAAGAAAATACGTATCTGTTATTTGCATATCTTCAGTGCATATACAAACCTCTGTGTGTGTGTATGTTTGCATGTGTGTGTGTGTGTTCTGCACTTCAAGAGAGATACAGAGTTAACAAAAGGAGGAATAATCTATATGAATCAGTACTGTAGTTGGTCTCATTTTGGTCCCATGCTTTACCAATTTTGGTAGGATAATTTGCACACCCCGACATTGCTTTTCCATACCCCTCTAACTGTCCCCAAATAGAACAAAGATGACAGCTAGAGAAATCCATATATGTACTTTCAGCTCTGTGGTCTGAAAAGTGAGGCCTCCTTTCATTAGTCTTGAAACCAAACAATCCCAAAACCAAATTCTCAATATTTTATTTAGACACTATGCTTACTACAAAAGGTCATGGTCAAGTGAGCTGGCTATTACGCTCAGCTGAGACAAGGTCCCATATCCTGCCAACCTCCCATTTGCCAAGGAAGTAGTGCCTTTTAAGTGGAATCATAACTTCAGAAGGGTAGGAGAAGTTACACCAAGTTTCTGCTGAAAGTGGAGCAAGAACAACTGATAACCCTTGAAGCAAAATCAATCTGATTCCAAAATATAAGCACTGTACTTCATTGCCTCTGCTCCTGTCTGAAAAGAAAGTCCATGTGATCTAGGTGGAAGGTTAAAAATCCTCTGTTTCTGAAATTTAGTTTTTCACTTACATGCATTTTAATTTTTGGTTAATCTCATCTTTCTCGACCTGTTTTTTTATCTATCTTTTTTTCTATCTATCTATCTATCATCTATCTATCATCTATTTTCATCAGCATCATTGTTTATCACTTCAGTACAAAAAGGAAAGTTGTCAAATTATTGTGCTTGCACAGCATCTTTTCAATTTTTTGACCCAGTATATTCTAGGTTTTGGAGGGGCAGTTAAGTTTTTCAGGTCTCCCAAAAGTAAGATATCATGTAGTTTTCTAGAATCTATACTATTATCATCACTGGACACTTATGTGCTCAAACTTGTATGGAAAGGTATTTGGTGCATGGGTGCCTTAATATTCTAATCCTTATGTGTTGATGAGGCTTTTTCTGCTTTTGGTAAAACTCTCCCGCATGCCTTAAGAAAAAGAGAGAGGCCCTTCTAAGAATTTCTGTAGATTGAAATTTTGCCAACCTGGAATCCTGTCAGGAGCTCCCTGGATGCATGGATTTCTTTTAAATTAGAAAGTTAGTTTGTCTCTCTCAGCACCTCTGCTTCTTTCCATATCTCACCTCATTTTAATCTCATTTTCAATAATCTCCACTACAAATTACAGAGATTTCTTAATAATTGGTCTTGATAATCACTGTCCTCCTTTTTTCTGGCCTTTGCTTCAAGGTCCCACAGAGGACCTGGCCAGCTCTTGATGGGCTCTCTTAGATCTAGTTTTCATCTCAGTCAAACCAGTGTTTTGAAGTGTGAAAGGATAAAATTCACAGCAAAAATAATTGGATTTGAAACCAGAAAACTAGAAATTGAAACAAGAAAGAGCCATTCCCTAAGGAGATGAGAAAACAACCCCTCAGCCATGTTAACAAAGAGCAGTTGAAATAAGAAATGAAAGAGAAATGGTTCCAACTTTCTGCTCTTTATGTGGGTCATGGCACTGTTGGCACAGGCAATAGTAGAGATTCTAATTTTTTTTGTTGTCTAGGTATATTTAGAAGTTTCAATGGGGTTTCTACCTTCAGTCCTTCGCAGAGATGCATTGATTCCTGGTACTCTGGTCTCCATTACATCCTTTGTTTGTGGGATTACACATGTGTGTTTCTTCACCTTTATTTTTTGGTTTTGTATTTTCGATGGAAGTTGTCTTATGTTAGAGTGAACATATGATATTTGTCTTTTTGGAATTGGCTCACTAAGCTTAACATAATGGTCTCCAGTTGGGCCCATTTGGATGCAAAACAGAGAGTTTTATTTTTTAAAATAGCTGAGTAGTATTCTATAGAGGGATGTACTACAATTTCTCTATCCAATCCTCTTTTAATGGGCATCTGGGTTGTTTTCATGTTTTTGCAATTGTTGAGTGTGCTTCCATGAATACAAGGGTGCAAGTTGTTTTCTCATGTGTATGTATCATATCTTTTGGATATATTCCCAGGAGTGGGATTGCTAGGTCATATGGTAAGTGAATTTTCAGTTGTCTGAGTATTCTCCATACCGACTTCCATAGTGTCTACACTCGCCTGCAATCCCACCAGCAGTAGAATAGGGTTCCCTTTTGCCCACATCCTCACCAGGAGGTTTTGTTGGTAGTTTTTCTGTGTGGGCCATTCTCACTGGAGTTAAGTTCTTGTGATTCATATGAGACACTCATTCATATGAGACACTTTGAGTATTTATAAGCACCTGGTGTAATTGTTCCTCTCAATACTGTTTTGCTTCATCTCATGGGCATTGACATTCTAATTTTTATTGCCAATTCTTCAGTACCACATAGGTCATTCAGTAGCATCATTTTCTTTTCTTTTTTTTTTTTTTAAAGATTTATTTATTTTATTACAAAGCCAGATATACAGAGAGGAGGAGAGACAGAGAGGAAGATCTTCCGTCTGATGATTCACTCCCCAAGTGAGCCGCAACGGGCCGGTGCGCGCCAATCCGAAGCCGGGAACCAGGAACCTCTTCTGGGTCTCCCACATGGGTGCAGGGTCCCAAAGCTTTTGGGCCGTCCTCGACTGCTTTCCCAGGCCACAAGCAGGGAGCTGGATGGGAAGTGGAGCTGCGGGATTAGAACCGGCGCCCATATGGGATCCCGGGGCGTTCAAGGTGAGGACTTTAGCCGCTAGGCCACGCCGCCGGGCCCCAGTAGCATCATTTTCTACAACAAGGTTTTTGATTTTCTTTCTTATCACTTCAGTGACAGATTGGTCATTCTGTAGCATATTGTTTAACTTCATACTGATGTAAATTTTTTGCTTATTGTGGATTGTTTTTCTGGCTCCGTATTTAAGGGGATGTATGATAGAAATGTATTAGAGACTGATATGTTTGGATATGGAGACATAGCACACTATGCATCCCTGCATCCAGAACAAAACTGGACTCCCGATGAAACTGTTGAATATATCCTGACAGTAGGATGTTGGACTCTGACATTGTTGATGCCTGCAATGTCAGGAAATACTTCAATAACAAAATGATGGACTTATGACTGTTCATAAAGGACTACTCATTGTAATACTAGAGGGGAAATCAGTAAGGGGGAAAGGGGCTTGGGGAAGGGAAGGGAAGGGGAGGTCCCAGAGCCTATGGAACTGTATCAAAAACAAAACAAAATAAAACAAATCAAAACAGACCAACCAAGCAACAAACAAAAACCAGCATCTTGCGCAGATGCCGGGAGTGTTGCTTCCCAAAGCAGGGAACTGCAAGGTGGACAATCATCTGGCTAGACAGGCTAGGCACTGAGGGCAGTACCCTGATTCTGCTGAGCTAAGGCAGTGCTTTGGGGAAATACCCTGCAGTTCAGACATCTTCATGGCTCAGAGGAGAAGTGTGAAGCCTCTTTCTCATTTGTACTTACTTCAATTTTTATTAATATGAAGAGAACATGTATTTTGTAGAACTCTTCTGAGAAGATAATCATAATTCCTTCCCCCTTTTTTCCTTCCCTCCCTTAACCTCCCCTTTCCTTCCTTCCTTTTTTTTTTTTTTAATTTCCCTTTAGTCTTTACAAAACATAAAATTAACTTTACGATCACAAGCTTAATGCACCAGTACTCATAGGGCAACACATTTCTTCACCTATCTTTTTCATAGCTTTACTCTCTATCATTATATTTTTTGTTCATGACTGATTTGCTTTTGTTAAATTCTGATGTAAGGCAGAGAGAGAGGTGGGGGAGAGAGAAAGAAAATGAATGAGAGGGAGGAGTGGTTGTGGTAGGCAGAGAGAGGGCACATAATAGAAGGAAACTGGATTGAAGTGGAGAGTCTGGGACTTGAACCAGGTCCTGTGATAAGGATTAGGGACAACCTCAAGGGCTGTGTACCAGCAGCACCAAATGCATTTCCCTCTTGCATGGCTTCTTAATTATGTCAAAAGTGTGCTCATGGCTGTGTAGGAGATACAAGAATTACAGGGAAATAGACTTTTACAAAATCACTTTACAACAAGCTTATACATAAAGCGACTCCAGAAACTGATGATGGGTTTGTGGTCTTCCCTTTACAGAATGAAATGTGGTGACTCAGAAAAGGGAAGTGACCTATGATCTACTCATAGTCAATTAGCAAGAAGAACAGGAGCTTTGAATTCCTCTGGAACTCAAACTGTTGGCTGTTTGAAGGGTCAAATCTTTCTGGTGTGGGAAGAATATTGGCCTGAGCTGTTTTCATTTGTCAGACTCTCCCAGGATTCTCTGTTGACTCAAATCTGGGACAAGACTCCTCCTGCTTTCCCTCCATCTCGGCCAGGGCCAGCTGTAGCTCCCCACTGTGAGGTGGTCATGCAGAGCAGGTGGGCTGAGCGTTATCATTTCATAGGCCATTAGTTCTTGGCACAGTCACTTTTCCAGGCTCCCTGGCCTCCAAGGTCTTACATCACTTGCTAGGTTGGAGAAGGAGGCTATGGTCTGGGAACTTGGATGAATAAAACCAATTAATGAAATTGAGTTTGCCTGGCATAAACTTTCCATCGACTGCAGAGAATCTCACCCAGAAAATGCTTGCCCTAATTCTGATTGTTTTCTGCTTCCCCAAGCCCCTGTTCATACACTGTTCTCTGATATCAGAAACACAGAAGGAGAGAGTAAAGAGACAGCCAGATGTACCATAACCTTAGTGATGAAAATGGAATAATTTAGTGGCAAAGGAGTAAAAAGAAAGATATAAAAATGAAACAGATGGATGGCACCACAGAATGAAATTTAGAGATTCTAGCTAAACCTTCTGAAAGTGTTAATAAGATGAGCTTCTCGAAGTCACCAAGAAGTAAGCTGAAGAAACAGTGTTAGAAACCAGACTCTCTAACTCTTGTTTTCAGGGAACCTCTGACTCTTTACAACCCAATATATAAAAAAATATGTTCATGGAATGATAAATTAGAATTGGGATGGTCAAGGGACTTCAAATATTCGGAAGGCTACCATCTGGAAAGATTAGATTTGATAGCTTTGTGGTTTAGGGATCAAATCAGGAGCAGGTACACAGCAATGCTACAGGTAAATGGAATCGGGGAATATGATAAATGGAACTGAAACGTCGCTCTCCACGTCTCACTTCTGTTAGAATTCTGCAAACGGGGGAAATTCCTATTAAATTCTGAAGATTACTAATTTGTGATCACAGATAATTCAGAAGTGTGTGCATGTGTTTACTTGGAATATCTGTTATATATGCAGTGCCACTACAGCTTCCTGTCCTCAGTTGCTCTGGGTGGACTTGACAAATAAGAGGAACTTGGGCAAGATTTGGAAGACAAAAGTGAGAAGGAGGTGGCTATTTTCTAGATGGTGTGGTGGCCAGATTTAGTAGCCTTTTGGCCCTATGTTATGGCTTCTAATTAATACCTGTGGCTAAATGCAGAACACCTGTGGCCCACTCAAAACCTATTATATCAGAATCTTAAAATTTTGAGAATTATTTCGAAGAGATCATTTAGGATGCACAGCAGTTGTATTCTTTTCAAATAAAAAGATGTATTTGTTTTTATTGAAAAGGCAGATTTATAGAGAGAAGGTAAGACAGAAAAATCTTACATCTGCTGGTCAAAGTGGCCAGAGCTGAGCTGATGTGAAGCCAGGAGCTTCTGAATCTCCATGTAGGTGCACGGTCCCAAGACTTTGGGTCATCTACTACTGCTTTCCCAGACCACAAGCAGAGAGCTGGATGGGAAGTGGAGCAGCCAAGACACAAGCCAGCACATGCAAGGTAAGCACTTTGAAGGGAAGGATTTAGCTACTGGGCCATTGTGCCAGGCCTGAGCATTTTTCATTTTGAGTTTAGTATTAAGAGTGAGGGAGCGAAGACAGCTCTGCAAAAGCACTAGTAGCAGCTTGTAATCATCAACCCTTAGGGTGTGTGCTAGGAGGCCTGGATTTGAGTCCTGGATCCTCTGTTTACTGTCTGTGTAAACTCTGGCATGTTCCTTAGCCTTTCTGATCCTTTTTTGCTGTTCTGTAGTATGGAGACATTACTATCCATCTCAAATTTAGGAGGGGCTCCATTTACTCATTCATTGATGCCTCAGTGAAACAAATGCCACATAGCAGGGCATTCTGTCTAAGTTATAAATATTATGGCTATTTCCTTCGATCTGTCATGGAACGAATTTAAAGGTCAAACATAACCGTATTTCTGAATCTATAGGCCAATCAGATATGTTCTATGAAATCATTACATAGGCACTGAGAAAACTGTTTTCATTATACTGGTGATACCTGTTCTGTCTTGCCTGGAAGAGTAAGTTCATAGTCCAGTTTGTCTTGCATGTTTAACAATATCCATCCACTGAGATATTCTCAATGATATTTATGGGATTTGCAATCTTCATAGCAAGTTTTTACTTGTTAATTTAATTCTTCATTGGCTTAGCTTTTAGGGAGGGAGCAAATTTGCCATTCATTTAAGAGTATACACTGGAAACTTCTAAAGCATTGAAAATACATAAACACAAATAGAAGTGAGACATGGAAGCAATATTTATAGAAAATGAAGCTATGGTTCCTGAGATTCAGTATATTGTTTACCTACCTACCTAAATATCCTTTCCTGGGATGTTGGTTGGTCAGTATATTTAAATTTTGTTTCTCCAAACTGAAATGGATTTCTGTTAAGAGAACAAATAGTACTAACACAAGTAGCTAATAGTAAGTCTACTATTGATCCAGATTGGGCCCTTACAACACATATGTGGTAGTATTTCACTATTGTTTTAATTTATACTTTTGTAGCAGCTATAATGTTGGAATTCTTCATATCTTATTTACCATCTGTATATCCTTATTGAGTTGTCTGTTGAAATATTTGCTCATATTTTAATTGAGTTGTTTTCCTGTTGAGTTTGAAGACTTTCTTGTACATCTTAGATACAATTCCTTTAGATATGTGTTTTGTAAACATTTTTTCCTAGTCTTTGGCTTGTATTATCTTTTTTTGTGGATTATGTCTGAGGTTTTCCCTAAAGAGCCATTGTCAGAATGGGCAGGGGACAGGGGGAAAAGGGGATGGGGAAGGACAGGAAGGAATCCCTAGGCCTGCAAAATTGTAAAACAGAAGATAAGGATAAAAAAAAGACATTGTCACATGTATGTTCACATAAATTTTCTCTTGTTCTTTGGAGAATTCTATAGTGTTATATTTCAGATTTAATTTATGTTCCATTTGGTATTTTTTCTCATAATTATTATTTTTACTGATGTTTATATTGTTCAGAAGAATGTGTGCCCATGTGAACCATCAATTAGGAATGGGGGAAAGTGGATGAGACAACTGCTGCCAATATTCCTTTCAATTCTTGTATCTGGGGGAAGAAGAAAGGAGAGGGGGAGAGGTTGCTCCCAGCAGCCTAACTGCACCAGTACTCGAGCATGAGGGAAGGCCACTTGATGTCATCCTAGGGTCCCCAATGTGGAGCATGTTCTGAGGGTACTGCTTAAATGGTTTGGATAGTTTTGAGATGCTCTTGATTTCATTGTTCCATGGTTGAGTAAATTCCTCCGAAGTCCATTGGCAGACATAGTGCACCTCAGTGTCTCGACTTACCCAGATACCAGCTGTCGAAGTTTGGCCAGGATATTGTCCAGTTTAATCTGCCCTCCATGGTACTAGATGTCCTCCGCAGACCTCAATGATCTGTCTGTCACATCCCCCTTGAGCATTTGGGCATGCTGTCCACTGCACAGGCCGCAGTAACCGAGGAGGCCCGGTTTTAACACATGCACTCCGCAGACAGACCATAGATCTGTGATTTTCTGTGTGGTTGAAGTTTTGAATCCAGTGATCCAGTTTGAGGGGTCCCCAAGGAAACCTCTCCAGAGGTGACCCCAGACCTAATTCCTGTGTGTGTCAGCCAGTGCCAGCCAATGCAGGGTCTGGCTCAGTCTGTCACACACATCAGCCTAGACACACTGATGCTTGCAGCTGCCCAGTCAGTTCTGTCCCTAACACCATCTCATATGCAAACCAGTGGATGCTGGCACAGCCCAGCTCTGCCCGCCACACACCTAGACCTCATGTATACCAGCAGGAACTGCAGCCTAATTGGAACAACCCCCAATAACCCAACCAGACCCAACCCTAGCTCTGGTTCCTGTGCAGTAGACTAGTCCAGTCTGTCCTGATACCCACTCAGCTCTGCTGCATACCAGTAAGTGCTACACCCTAGCTCAGCCTGACCAGTCCCACTACCCAGCCTACACTTAAGCAGGTGGGTGCTAATACAGTCTAGCCAGACATCCCCCAGCCTGGTTCTCATTCTCACTGGTGGGAGCTGCAGCCCATCAGAGAGGTGCCCACAATTTCATTACTAGGCCCATTCCCAGCCTTGGATCTTGTACTTTCCGGGTGGTGCTGTGGTCCAGTCTGACAAGACTTGCCCATAGTCCTGGCATTTGACAGGTGATGCTGAGGCAGAGCCCAACCAGCCTGTACCTGCTCTGACTCATGAATGCACCAGTGGATATGGTTTAGCCCAGCCAGCTTCTCCTCCTAACTTAGTCCACCTGCGGGTCAATGGGTATTGTATAGCCCTGGCCAACCTGGTCTGCCCCCGGTTCCAGCTCTCACACTCACCAACAAGAGCAAGGTCCAACATGGGTGCCACTGCAGGCCCCTACTTGGCTTGTTCTCCCAATCCCCCAGCCCCCAGCCTCCCAGAGTCTTGCACATACTAGTGGGTGACCTGACCCAGTCTAGCATGGTTCGCCTGATCTCCACATTTGCTGATGAGTGCTACAGCCTGGTTTGACTCAACCTGCCCCCAGTACCAGCTCATGCTGGCAGGTGCTGCAGCCTAGCTAACCCCCAGGCCAAGTCCTAATGTGAAGTGGCTAGTTTTGCGGTCCAACCCGGCCTGTCCTGCACCCTGCTCTGGTTCTCACATCTGCTAGTTGGTGCTATGAACTGGCCAAGTCCAGCCTGCCCCCAGACCTGACCCACATATATGTATGCCAGTGGGTACTATAACCTGGCCTGATCTGGACTGCTCCCAGCCTCAGTTCCTGCATTCCTCTGCAGGGACTGTATCCTGACAGGAGTTCCCCAAGCTCTGCTATCAGGACATCTACTGGCCACAGAGCTCATGCACACCAGTGGGTTCTTGGCCCGGTTTGAATTGACCCACCTCCTGTTCTAGTGGCCTTGACTGAATGTCCACATCCATTCCAGCTCTTATTGTCAGGTCCTACAGCCCAGCACTGCCTGACCCACGCCCAGATCTGGCTCTCATTTGGTTCAATGGGTGTCAAGACCTAGTCTAACTTGTCCTACACCCATTCTAGCTTTTTGAGCACCAGCAGATGTTGTAGACTAGCCCAGTCTAACACACCCCAGACCCAGTCCACACCAATGCCAAGGGATGTTACAGCCATGTTCAGCCCAGATCACCACCCACATTCCTGTCTTCATACTCACTAGTGGGAATTACAGCCCAGCTGGGGCGTCCACTTAGCTACCTAACCAGGCCTGTTCCCAACCACAAATCTTGCATGTGCTGATGATTGCTCCAACCCTGCTTGGCATGGCCCAACTCTTGGTCTTTGTCATTGGATCCTGCAACCTGACCTGGCCCAGCTTGTTCCCAACCCCACTACCCATGCATTTTGGTGGATTCCATGGTCATAGCTAGCTTGGCCCATCATACCCCAGGTCTTGAGCAAACCAACGAATATTGCAGTCACATGGGGGTGATCTGGCTTGTCTCCCACAGAATCTGCCCTAAGACCCAGTTCTCTTGTGTGCTGGTGTCATGGCCCAGTGTAATGTTACCTGTCTCCTATTCCAGCACTCACTGGAAGGCACTGTGGTCTAGCCCTGCCAGGCAAGCCCCCAGGCCTAGCTTTAATGTGTGCTGGTGGGTGATGGTCAATGCTAACTAGCCTGGAGAGGTCATCCAGTTTACCTCCTTCAAACTGTTCAGTCTCAGCCCCCTAGCTTCCTTGCAAGTAGAGTGGCCTTGTCAGTGGAAGTCCCATAGTAATCATTCCTCACCTGTAACATACTCCCTCAGTGGTCCTCCCTCCCACACGAGAGAGAGCACGTGTATCCACTGTATTCCCTCCTCAAATGACAGTAGTCAGGGCTGGCTTAGGTCAAAGGTAGTAGCCAGGAACAGTATCTGAGATTCCACCTGTGGCAAGAACCCAAGTATGTGGGCCAGATTCCACTGCCTTCCCTGAACATTAGTAGGTAACTGCAATAGGAGCAGAACAGCAGGGGCTTGTTTATATAACCTACTCTGAAAGTTTATAGTTTAATGGTATATTTAGACAGTTACCATGATTACCAATAGTGTTGTACTCATAAATATCTATATACATTTATTATTCATTTATATCTGCCTGTATTCTTGGTTTCTTCATTTTCTTTTTTTCTTCCATTCTTTTTATGTCTTGTCTGTTTTTAATTGTATTTTTATATGATTCTACCTTTCTACTTTGGCGCCTCAATTATATTACTTTATAAGCTTTTTGAAGTAATTTTTCTCAGTTCTGTGCTGTAATTCATTTAGCATATCCATAAATTATGATCTCTGAATAGATTTTTGTTATTTTCAGATCATTTTTATAAAAATCAGAAAAATGGACTATTTTAATCTTATTCTTTAAAACTCTTTCATTTTATATAGATATGATTTTCTGACATTTATGACTCTCTCAAAATTTCTATTTATTCATTTTCATTTTATATGAAGGCCAGAGAGAGAAACAGAGATCTGGGATTGGGCCAGGTCAAAGCCGGAGTCCAAGAACTGCACCTGGATTGCTTGTTCAAACGTTTGATTCATCACCTGCTCTTTACCTGGGCACTCATCAGCAGGAAACTAAATAAGAATTGGAGGATCTAATTCTGATATGGCGTGAAAGACTCCTGAGTGGAGTCTTAACTGCTGAGTCAAATGCTTGCTCCTTTCTGAGTGTTCTGACATTTCTTTGAAGGTGGGTTTATAGGCAGCATAGTCCCTTCATTTTTGTTTAAAAATTATTTTAGTATTATTTTCCATTTTATTTGAAAGGTGGAGGGAGAGGAATAGAGATCTTCTATTTACTGGTTTATTTTTCAATTGCTTGCAACAGCCAGGCCAGGGTCAGACTGAGCCAGGAGCCAGTAATGCAGTCCTTTCCCTGTGATGAAGACACATTTGAATCCATAGGGGACGGGGGGTGGTGGGAATAGGAAGTCCCTCTTCAGCCATAGATGTAAATCTGTCCTCTGACAGAGTGCTTGTGAAACCGTTGTAGCACATTTCTGGCCATGAATATGGCCAGAAAAGACATGGGCATAGCACTTGCTCGTCCACAGCACAGGACTCTGGAGCAGGGGTAAGTGGTATGTATCAGGCACATATGTGCATGTGTGTGTATGTGTGCACACATATGTGCACACATACACACACTTTGTTGTCCTGCGGTGGGTTAAGTTACTTGGGACATTTTGTATTAGAGAGCCAGTTCAAGTTTTAGCTACACCATTTCTGAATCAGCCTCCTGATGATCGTATTGTGTGAGGGAGCCGGAGATGCTCAAGTCCGTGAACCGCTGCTGCCCGCGTGGGAGCTTTGCAGTGTGTTCCTGCCGTGACTTTTGTGAATAGTTGAGGAGTGAAATAGCAGATAGAAGATCTACTTCTCTCTCCTTTTCTTTCTCTGTCACTCTTTCAGGAAGCTGAAAATAAATGAACATTTTTAAGATCATGTAATTAAATTGCTGAAAATATCCTGGAAGATATTGTCTCATCTTTCTTCATGTATTAGTCCTGGACATGTACTTAGGACCACGACAGTGTATTCTAGGCAAAGCTGGGATCTGGTCACTCAAATGCTACGATCTTTCTCTTTTTCCATCCAGGATCTCTAGTTCCAAGTGTTCCCTCACTGTCTGTCCTGCCCCATTCTCTATCAGAAGCCAACCATGAGTGTCGAATAAGAGGAAACTATTGAAAAGCATCTTACTCAACATCTTGATTTAGTCAAAAAAGTACAGTACTTGCACTATGCCAGAAACTGTTCTAAGCACGATGCAAGTGCTAGTACTTTTATCAAACTGCATGAATTAGATTTTATTGTTCTTATTTTGTAGATGAGGAAACTGAGGCACAAAGCCTGAGTTATTTGCTCAGAATTATAGAGCTGGTAAGTAATTGAGTCGTGATTTGAACAAGAAGGAATCGTGGTGCCAGAGCTCCTGTGAAAAGACCACTACATGGTGCTATTCTCATGTTATTTATTAGAAAGCTGAAACCCAGGTCAAAGCAGTGACCTTCAGAACACTGTGGTGAGTTGGAGGCAGAGCAAGTCTCATAGTGTGCAAGGCCTGGAGCTCTTTCTTTAACACTCTGCAGGACTTGAAGTGTTATTTCCTCAAATTGTTCAATTTATATTCTCTTCATTTCAAATAGGATTCGACCACAAGGAAGCTCAGAGCCACTTTTCAATGTCTCCCTTTTATTTATGTTTTCAGGGAAGGAGAGTTATAAAGAAAGTCAGCAGTCTGGAAAATAACACAGCCTGCCCTTGCCTCCTGTACATGGCCAGGCCATAATGTGACTCAAATCACTCTTTGTATTGCTTGGTCATAAATCCCTCCAAACTGAGTTGGTGTTAAAAGTAAGGAGGGAGTAGGTCTGCTCTTAAACCGCAGCAAGCCAGCCAATGAGGTCAGCAGGAAAGGCTTCATCCCCTTATTACAGATACTGACTTAAGGGAAGCTACCGCACTGCTTTGCCAAACCCTGACTCACATCACTGGCTGCAGGATCCTTTGCCCTCCACATGTTTTTTGTGTCTTCCTGATATCGTAGGCTAATCTGATGATTGAAGCCCAGATTTGGGAGGCCAACTGTTCCCTGGTCTTGCACCAATTAGCTGTGTAACCAGAGCTAAGAAATTTTCTTGTGTGCAGTATTGGTTTTCTCATTCATGAATCTGAAAGTGCGTCATTGTAACCATATTTTCTGAATACTGTCAAGCTCCTTTTCCTTCTGGCTGCTCCTAAAACATGACTGTGGCTCTAGCAGACTATTTCTAGAACCCACAGTATCAAACTATGCTCTCTCTCACCTTGGAGCACAATTGCATTCTTGGACCTAGTGATAGGCTTTAGCCAAAATCACCAACAGTGCAGTGGTGGGGCTAGAATGAACAATTAGCTTCCTTTAAAAAAAAGATTTATTGATTTTTATTGCCAAGTCATATATCTAGAGAGGAGAAGAGACGGCAAGAAGTATCTTCTGTCTGATGATTCACAACAAGTGACACAACAGTGGTTGGTGCTGTGCTAATCCAAAGCTTGGAGCCAGGACCCTCCTCCACGTCTTCCACGTGGGTGCAGGGTCCTAATGCTTTGGGCTGTCCTCGACTGCTTTCCCAGGCCACAAGCAGGGAGCTGGAAGGGAAGCCAGGCTGCTGGGATTAGAACCGGTGCCCATCTGGGATCCTGGCATGTTCAATGTAAGGACTTTAGCTGTTAGGCCACTGTGCCGGGCCAAACAATTAGCTTCCTAAAGCTACTGTAACAAATTGTCATAAACTGGATGGCCTAAAACTGTGTATATCCATTGTGTCATAGGTATGGAGGCTGTAAGTCCAAAATCAAGATTTGTGGAGGCCTATGTGTCTCTGAAGGCTTTAAATAAAGTCCTTTTCTTTCCTCTTTTTTGGCAGTTACCAGAGATTCTTTGGTGTTTTGTGGTTTATAGTGCATTGCTACCATTTCTGCCTAATCACCATAGGGGTTTAGCCCTATGTCCGTTCTAGATCTTTGTACTCAGATTTCTTTTTATAAGCACACTAATAAATACATTTAGGGTCTGTCCTAACCTGGTATTATGTCTTCTTAACATGAATCAGTTGTGAAGATCTTACTTTTTTTTTTTTTTTTTTGGTGTCTCTAATCTTTTTTTTGGTTGTGTCAATTTTTATTTTTTTTCTTTTTCTATTCATTTATTCATTAATTACATTGTATTACATGACACAATTTCATAGGTACTGGGATTGTCCCCCACTTTATCCCCAACCCTTCCCCTATGGTGAATTCCTTCACCTTGATGCATAACCACAGCTCAAGTTCTGTTGGGATTCCCTAATTACAAGCTCACACCATACAGAGTCCAGCAGTTTATTGTCCAGTCAAGTTCAACGGCTTCTTAGGGAGGCCCTCTCAGGTTTGAAGGCAGAGCCAGCAGAGCATCACCTCGATCAATTAGAAGCTCCAACATACCATCAGCAACAATCCAGGTACGATGAGACTGGTGCAGAGTCCACTGATTGACATGGTCCATCTTAGAGTTTCCCCTTGTCAGTTTTTCGCTGCAAACATATAACTGAGGTGGTTGATTGATCTACTCCATCTTCTATCTTTTCTTGGTTAATGTTTTGATTCCTCCATTTTGTTCAGGGGAATCCCCAAAGAAACTTTGAGGTGTTCCCAGTCCAGGCTCCTATATGCACTACTAGTAAGCACAATACCCGCCACAGTCCGTCACTCCGATCAGCTGGTGGTTGTAACCCCTGGGTTGGTTCTATTCTGAGCCCTAACCTCCATTGGAACCAATGAGTATTGCAGCTCTGCCCGGCTCTGCCCATCACACATTCGTCCCTCACCTAAACCAGTGGGAGGTGTGCTGGTTGGGTGCTGCATTCCCTACTGGCACAGGCCATTTCACATTGGCATTTTGTGTTTTGTACTGTTTTTATCGCAACCAAACCTGGCCAGGCCCCCACACAGTTCCAGCGCTCGGATTTGCCAGTGGATGACGTGAACTGACTCAGCCTGGTCTGCCCCAACCCGAGCCAAATGTATGCCAGTGGGTCACTTTCCAAAGCCTCTTCTGGGTTGTTTACCTCCATACTTCCTGCATTTATTTGTAGGGTCAGTGTCCTGTCAGAGGAACTGTTCAGATTCCTCCATCCGACCCCTTCCTGGTGTCAGGCTTCACGCATACCAGCAGGTCCTTCGGCCAGCACCGCTCTTCAACCCATTCTGGTTCCTGCTGCTGAGAGTTTCAGCCCAGCCACGGTTCGTCCATACCCACATATAGTGAAGATCTTAGTTTCAAACAAGGTCATCATCATAGGTATAAGGTGTTAGAATGTACATGTTTTTGATCCTGGAAAACACAACTCAGTGGGTTCTGTTGAGTGTCAGGCCACAGGGTGTGGAAAAAGTGAGAAAGAAAGCTAAAACAGAAATGTCAGGAGAGATTTTAAGCAGAAGAACCATCACAAGTAATTACTGAGACACCTGATAGTTACATGATGTTTCTGATTGGTATTTTAGGGCATCACAAAAACATAATGAGGTCAGTAAGTCAGTTATTATTATATCCACTTTGCAGGGAGAGAAGTTTAGATACATATTGGTTAAATGTGGAGTTGCTGGTGGAGAGAATGAGAAGAGCTGAGGGAAAAATAGTAAAATGACACAGAAAGTGTCCTTGTCATGACTAATGGTAGGAATGTGGCAAGATGGAAGACTACAATTATCTTAGCTCCTAGATCTTGACAGCTAATTCCCCAAGTAAACCAAACAATGTTCTGAATCCCAGAGGGAACTAAATAATAAGTAGTAAGACTACATTTTGTATCTGAAATTTTTAGATTGGTCCTATTTTAGCACAGAAAGCTTTGTAATTTAAATATGAATCACTGACAAAACAAGATTGCATCTGGAAATACGTTTTTATGAGATGCAATTTTCAGGTAATTAGATTATCTTTTTTTTTCCCTCTAGGGGTCTCATCATTTTACAGTCATGTGCTAAGCAAACTTTGCACACATCTGCCTGTGGTGCAGTTAGACTTTTCTGAGTCAGTGGAAGCAGATCCCATGGGCTAGGCAGTTATCTTCAAGGTCAAGGACAGTGCTGCCAGTGGGTTTCTGCAGAGAAGTTTCTGCGTGTGGGAGGCGATGCTTTCAGCCAGTGCTCTCAGATGAGATTGCTGTTGTTAGAAACACCTGCTTGCAAAGGTGGCCCTTGAGGATTGGCATTGTGACACAGCAGGTGATAGCACCACTTACAATCCTGCATTCCAAAGTTTTAGGGCAACAGATGAGTCCTGGCTGCTCTGCTTCTAATCCAGCTCCTTGCTAATCTACCTGGGAAGGCAGATAATTGTCCCTGTATTTAAGTCCCTGTCACCCACAAGGGTGACTCATCTGGAGCTCTGGGTTCCTGGCCCTGGGTGTTCTAGCCATTTGGAGGAGTGAGTTTATGTAGTGTAGAGGGCTCAACCTTACCTAGCTATGAAGGGAAAGTGTTTACAAATGTTCACAGAAACACTTAACATTTTTCATAGAACATAATTCAATACTGCTCTCAACCCCATCATTTTTTTGTAACTCAGGGCAAAGCAGCCATAATATTCTTGGGAGAGAAAAGTGGAGAGGAGACAGTAGGAAAAGTGTTAGTGTTATATATTTAGAGATATCTGTGCCCAGGCTCTTTTTACCTGGATCTCCATATGCTTATTTAGACTGTGGGAGTCTTAGTCCTTACCCAAGACCTGAATTCAGTTTCCACAGATATCCTATATGTTCATAACCAGTGGTTCATTCACTAATCACAACTAGTCTATGTCCTAAAGTACTTGAAGGTGTGGGCTGTTACTGATATGCCAGGCCTAGCCCATGACTGAGCAAAGCATGCATGATACAGGATTGTCCTAGTGCCTGACTTTAGATAACAATTAGGGAAGCAATTCTCTGTCGCCTGTGAAGTATCTCATTTAGGTATCCTGACATCAATGTTTGCAGCTATGGTAGAGAATTCAGGCGTCTACCATCACCCATCTTCATTGAGTTCTTTCCCCTCGCTAGTATCAGAGTTTTCTATAGTCTTATCTGTATGTAGGCTCTAGCAGTCTTAGGAGTTATTTCAGCTGTTGCCAGACTGTCATGCTCAGGACCATGTAATTCCAGCTTTGTACCTTGCTTTAATCATAGGCCTTGTGTCTGATGTCTTGGACTTCTGCCTTGGTGTGAAGACCATATTCAAACTCATATTCAGATTGAGTTACTTGAATGACTTTTTGCTCATGTATTTGAGTTGCTGCTTTCATAATAGCCCATCTGCCTGTAAACATCCCTCTAGAGCAACTATACATTGTTCATCACAAACTTAATGAGTTTGCACTCTATTTTGGGTAATTTTACTATAATGGGATAAAACAAAGAAGGAGACTGTTCTCATGAAACAGCCAGATGCAATAGGAGAGTTAGACTCGAACAGACAGATAATTGCTATAGTAGGTAAGAAAAGCATTTGCAGGATATGAAAGTGAGGATGAACTGAGGAAAGGCTTTCTGGAAGAGCTGACACCCTTCTATGTTTAGGAATATGGATGAGAGTTGAACAGGTGAGCTCAGGATGAGGAGCACATTCCAGGAAAAGGAAGGGAATGGGCAAAGACACAAAGCATGAGAACTTTGTTTGTTAGCATTTGAGGGGGAATTCACTAGTAATATATCCATACAATCTAACCTTTAATATACCCTTGTTTTACCTTTCTCTCTGCCCACCACTGAGTCTGAAACTCTATCATTTGAGTCTTAACTTTGGTTATAGACACTTCTTGTCCTCAAACTGTTATTAACATAATTATGGAAACTAGTTTGGATAAATCACTTAGCAAGGAGATTGGTTCGGTAGAGAACATACACATGGAAATGTGGCTGATGTTATAGTGTGGACAGGGGACTCCAGAGAGCAAATTAACATCGGGGACCAATTAGGTTCCCGGCTTTGTCAGGGGCTAGCTCTGTTTGATTGTATGCTAACTCAACAGTCTGTACTGGGGCAAGCTCATTTACTTCTAGATATCCTTTGAATTTCTCTTTCTTCCAAATTTCCTTTCCCCATTTCCTCAGGCAACATTGTCTTAGTGTTGCTTTATCAATAGAAGATGCTTCAAGAGGCCTTAGAGCAGTGTAGCCTCCTATACATCCAAGGAATCATACATAAGGTCTCAGGCTTCAGAAACAATTTTATACTCAGGCCTGCGTCACATCCCTTACTTCCTCTTCCCATGTACTCTTGAAGCCTATTGTGGCTGCTAAGCTAAATTCTTCACCATTTCCTAAACTGAGTTGATTTATGACTTTTTGAGTCTGTGCTTTCTACATGTATTCGTTCATATGAAGAGGCATTAGTAGACTGATGCAAGCAACTTACAAAAGGAATAAAAAGTAAATTCTCTGATGTAAGATGTAAATTGACTTTTCACTCATGAAGCCGGCAGCACTTAAAGGGCCAGTTGTATATTGAAAGGACATCAGATCCCTGTCTTCTCCACATTATTGCTCTGCTGTTCCCCAGGCATCTGCCCTGGCTGTGGGGCAGCAGTCATCCTCAAAATTTGCTTACTTCGTGTCAGGAGGTTCTACTAATAAGGAGATGGCCTTCAATATGAAACCATCTTTGAGTTCGCTTCTCAATCTCAGATAGCTGCATCTTATTGCAAGCGTGATGGGAACTCTGCCAGGCAGCTGATTCTCAGCCACAACAGGGAAGATTTATCATTAAAGGGAAGAAAGGAAGAATGCATGTGGCTGATCCTGTGGCACACGGAACTACGATATCTTCTTTGACTCCAGAATTTCACATCTTTGGGCTGGTTTCAGTTTTGGCTGCTCCATTTCCAATCTGGCTTCCTAATAATGTGCCTGGGAAAGCAGGGGAAGAAGGCCTAAACTTGGGTTTATGCCATGCAAATGCGAGATCAGGTTGGAGTTCCTGATGCTTGACCTCACTTGGGCCAGCCCTGGACATTGCAGCTCTTTGAAGAAAGTCAGCCAGTGGATGAAAGATTCTCTCTCTGGCTCCCTCACTGTGTCCCTCCCTCTATCATTTTCAAATAAATACATCTTTCAAAAAGAAAGAAAATTTTAAAAAATATACACTGGAGATACCATGGATATTAGGAAGAATCTTCCATACAGGTCTCATCTTTTTGATCCATCATCCTTCCTACTGAGACATCACTGTGATTACATGAAACCACCTATTTCCAGCCTCAGGCAGATGAACTTGCTCTGTGTTCTTGCATCTCTTTGTATCAACTACAATACAGCATATTCCAAATTCTCTCAAAATATTTCTGCTTAGTGTCTTCTTCACCCCTGTGCTGTGAATATTTTGAGCATAGAGCGGTTGTCTTATTCATCTTTATGTTTCTATTCCTTCAACACACCGGCCACCATGGGTGGTCAATAGTTTCGTATGAGAGAATGAATAATTTAGAGTTAGCTGAGGAATATCACTGAACAGAATTCTACTGAAGATTTCACCAATAAAATGTTTGCTCAGTGGACTTTTGATAGTAATGAAAACACATTAATACAATGCTGAAACAGTTTCCAAGTAATTTCTCATAGGTAGTATTTCATTTGTAATCTGAACCTCACACACACTAAACAGGGAAGATACAGAGTGTGTAATATTTCTGCCAAGTTGTGGCTTAGGAAATTGAGACTTGGAATGTTTAGAACTTGGCCAATATATTTTACCAGGAGCAGTGAGGTCACTGTACTTCATCAGCAAGGGAGGCTGTCTTTCTGGATACACAAGTGCACTGGGGTACAGTGAATTTTCATGATCAAAGCAAAGCCAACAGGCTGGAATTCTCACTCCTACCAAGGGCAGTGTTTTGGGTTCCATTGGGGCAGAATTAATGACTGCATACTCTTGTCAAGGGCTCTGTATTCAAGATCATTGGCTCTGTGCATTTAAGTAATTTGAAAATCACCTGAGACTGAATTTCCTTTTTCATAGTTTGGGAGAATAATATTCTGAAATTTTTTGTGAGGCTTCAGTGAGCTGTGTAGTATTTTCCATGCAGACTGTGCTCACTTACACATAAGCTGTCTTTTTTTTTTTAAGATTTATTTATTTTATTACAAAGTCAGATATACAGATAGGAGGAGAGACAGAGAGGAAGATCTTCCGTCCGATGATTCACTCCCCAAGTGAGCCGCAACGGGCCGGTGCGCGCCAATCCGAAGCCGGGAACCTGGAACCTCTTCCGGGTCTCCCACGCGAGTGCAGGGTCCCAAAGCATTGGGCCGTCCTCGACTGCTTTCCCAGGCCACAAGCAGGGAGCTGGATGAGAAGTGGAGCTGCCGGGATTAGAACCGGCGCCCATATGGGATCCCGGGGCGTGTTCAAGGTGAGGACTTTAGCCAGTAGGCCATGCCGCCGGGCCCTACACATAAACTTTCAATAAACTATTGTTTTCTTTCTGAAAGATGAAATTCAGTCTTTCAGTTTCTCAAAATAGTAAAACTACCTGATATAAAACAACTACTGTGAATCAAGCATTCTGTATGCACCATTATAATAGAATAGCCAGTGAAGTACCTGGAAAATAGGTTGTGATTTCTGACACACTCCCATTTCCTAATGAAGAAATGGATCTTTGGTTGCTCCTACAGTGATAGAAAGGTTCTGTTCTGAACTGTATTCCTCCTTCCCAGGCTACAGTGGAGATGATCATATCTTGGCATGACAATTAGAGTTTGCTCAGAGTTTACACTGGAACATCCAGAGAACAGCCAGTCATTATTCCTAAGGGAAAGGGCAGATGTGCTAGATAAATAGTGACCAAGCTTTGCTAAAACAGCATAGGGTGTTCCAGGTTGGGAAGGTCACAGACACCAAGAGCCAGCACTGCAGAGTGCTCCCATGGATTCTGAATGACCTCATCCCAAAAGAAGTGTGGGCCTGCAATGATCCTATACAAAATTCATTTTACCCTATTTCCTAGAGCTTTGTTAAGCATACTGAGGACAGCTTAATTATTTTTAATTTGAAGACAAACAGAAGTAATAATTTTTATTTCTTACAAATAAATACAGTGAAGTTCATTGTCTCAAGACCATAAAGGCAACTGATACCTTAGTTAAAGTTCAAGATTTACCTGGCATTACAGCCCAATTTTACTACAAAACAAAATACCAGTATTGTGTCTATATTGTGGGTGTTGTTTTTTTCTTTTCCAAACCTATAAAAGTGATAGTCCCAAGTTTTCCATTCATAAGAAATACAATATCAGATTTGCCTGTGATATCTTTTATGTGTTCTGTGTGCCTTGGAGGTAGACTTTTCCGATTACACAAAGAAAATGAAAAAGCACTTTAAGTCTTAGCTAGCCTTATTTCAAGATACTCCATGATTCATGGAACACAAAGATGCCTCGAAATAGATTCTAGGTACTGACTTCTGCAGAAATGATGAATTTGTGGATAGCTACGAATGAAATCCCAGTAACTGGTCAGGGAAGAATGTGGTAAATTTTTAGAAATTTCATTTCTTGATAGAATTATTAATAATTTATGTGGGAAGAATTTCTGTGTACAACCAAAATGGAAATGAATGGAAATTGAAGTCTGGTCAGAAAATAATAATGTCAATAAAAGCTAAGAATCATTGAAAATCCTGGAAGTTGTCCTCCAACACTAGTTTTGGATGACAGAGGCCACAGTTTTCACTTTGATAGAAAAATTGTTTGGAAAAATTTCCTAGGGGCTGTGTCTCATTTTGACATTGAACTTCAGTAAACCTCGGTTACTTCATAAATAAAATGGAGATAAATATTAGTGTACAAAGATTTTTGTCCCATTTTGTTGCTTGGTTCTTCACTTTGTTAATTGTTTCCTGTGCTGTACAAAAGCTTTTAAATTTGATGTAGTCCTCCCCCACCACCTTGCATTTTTTTAAATTGTCATTGACTACCTGTGCTTTTGGTGTCTTTTCTAAGAAGCCTTTCCCTGTTCCTATATCTTGGAGAGTGCTTCGTCTTTTTTCCTTTAATAATTTGATGGTTTCTGAGCATAGATTTAGGTCCTTGAATCACTTAGAGCTGATTTTTGTATAGTGTGACAGATACAGTTCTTACTTCTTAATTTTGCAAGCTGCTATCCAATAGCCCCAACAGCATTTGTTGGAGATACCAGGATTTCCCTGGATTATTTTCAGTTTTCTTGTCAAAGATTAATTGACTGTACATGTGTGGGCTCCCTTCTGGTGTTTCTATTCTGTTCCATTGATCTTCTTCTCTGTTTCTGTACCAGTACAAGACTGCTTTGATAACCACTGCTCTGTAGTATATCTTGAGGTCTGGAATTGTGATTTCTCCAGTGTAATTTTTATTCTTCAGGATAGCTTTGGCTATTTGTGGTATCCTGTGATTCCAGATGAATTTTTGTATCACCTTTTGTATTTATAAGAAGAATGTTGTTTGGATTTTGATTGGGATTGTGTTGAATCTGTATATTACTTGTGGTCATATGGACATTTTGATGATGTTGATTCTGCCAATCCCGGAACATGGTAAGTTTCTCTATTTGTCAATATCTTCTTCTATTTCCTTTTTAAATGTTTTATAGTTTTCATCATAGAGGTCTTCCACATATTTAGTTAGTTTAATTTCTAGGTATTTAAGATCCTCTCCTCTCTCTTAAATGGGAGTATACTTACAATTTCTTTCTCATCCACAGAATAATTTGTGTACACTAGTGCCATTGATTTGTGTTCATTAATTTTGTTTATGCTTCTCTGCCGAAGTCTCTTATGAGTTCCTGTAGTCTCTTGACTGAGTCTTTGCACACTCTACAAATGATAGGGGAGTAATATCCAGGATTTACAAAGAGCTTCAGAAACCCAGGGTCAGTAAACAAGCTAACAAACAAATAAACACCCTATGAAGAAATTGGTGAAGGAAATGAACAGGCATTTTTCAAAAGAACAGATTCAAATGGCTAACAGACATGTGAAAAGATGCTCAGGTTCCCAAGCAGTCAGGCAGATACAAATGAAAACCATTTTGAGATACCACCTAACTCCCAGTGAGACTGGCATACATCCAGAACTCAACTAACAACACCTGTTTGTGTGGATGTGAAGAGAAATGTACCCTCCTTCACTGCTGGTGCGAGTGTAGGTTAGTGCAACCACAATGGACATCAATATGGAGAGCACTTAGAAAATTGCAAACAAACCTGCCATATGACACACTATCCCACTCCTAGGAATAAACCCAAAAGAAATGAAAACTGCATATGATAAAGGGATCTGTAATCCTATATTCATAGCAGCACAATCTACAATAGCAAAGACATGGAAACAATCCAGATGCCCAATCAGAGAGGAGGGGTTAAAGAAACTGTGGTATAGCTACTCCGTGGTATATTACTCAACACTTAAAATGAATGAAATTATACCATTAACAACTAAATGGTTCCAGTTAGAGAGTACTATGCTCAATGAAATAAGTCAATCCCAAAAGGACAAATATCGTACGTTCTCTCTAAAATAAGGAAGCCATCATGTAAGTTCAGTAACCCTTTCCCTGTTGTTTTTTCTGCATCCCATGTGTTTTGATGTTTTTTTTTTAATTTTTATTTCTTCCAAAAGGTTTCTTTTCTCTTGTTGAATTCGTCACTGGTTCATAGATCATACAGTGGCATCATTTTACCCAAGAGGCTTTTGTGTATTCTTTTCATCACCTATGCATTGGATATCTGGTGCTTATTTTTTTGACTCCATACTACTGTAATTGTGTGTATGTTTGTTTAGTTTTTTAAAGATTTATTTATTTTTGTTGCAAAGTGAGATATACAGAGAAGAGGAAAGACAGAGAGAGTATCTTCCATCTGATGATTCACTCACCAAGCAATTGCAATGGTTGGAACTGAGCTGATCTAAAGCCAGGAGCCAGGAACTTCTTTCAGGTCCCCCACGTGAGTGCAGGTTCCCAAGGCTTTGAGCCATTCTTGACTGCTTTCCCAGGCCACAAGCAAGGAGCTGGATGGGAAGTGGGGCTGCCGGGATTAGAACTGATGCTCATATGGGATCCCGGCATGTTCAAAGCGAAAATTTTAGCCACTAGGCCACCATGCCATGCCCTGTTGTTTATTTTAACTTTATGCCTGTTTTTAATTTTGTTTCATGGCTTCTCATTTAAGGGAATGTAAAATGATTGCATAATAGAGACTACCATATCCAGATGTGAAGATACAATTCAGTATGCATCCCTACTTCCAAATCAAAGATGGACTCCCAGAGAAACTGTTGGACATATCTAGACAATGGGATGATGGACTGTCTGACATAGTCTGTACCAGCAATGTTGGGGCACACTTAAATAACAGACTAATGGAATCATGACTCCTTATAAAGGACTCCTTATAATATGGGAAAATTCAGTCAGGGAGTGGGAATTTGCAGGGAGTGGGGTCGGTTTGGGCAGAGACTCCAAGATCCTATGGAATTGTACCATAAAAAAAAAAATAAATAAAAAAAGGAACCTGAAAATAAATAAATAAAAAGGAGATAAGTATGGATTGATACTTCTTAATGAAATAAAATTTTTAGTCCAAAAGCAAGTACAAAGTGTATATGAATCTGCATAAAACAGTTTTGTTTGGCATTTTCCATTTTACTTAAGTGAAAATTACCCTAAACTCACAAACCTCCCTGAAATTTCTAAACGACTGTGTTCTTGTCATCATCACAATCTCTCTCCCTCTTCCCCCACCCCTCTTTCTTTCTCTCTTTCTCTTTCCATATGTGCGAGTATGTGCATCACCTTTTCTTTTGCTAATCAGTTGGTACAGATTTCTCTAGATTTGTCCTGTTTGTTTAGAAAATGTTCAGGACCATGGTCAGGAGCATTCCATGCAGGCTCCTTATTCTGGGCTCCTGTTCACTCTCCATGGTCAATTCCTAAAGCAGGTTTAGAACTCCATGACCTGGGGAAAGGAATATCAAGATTATGTTTGCAAATTCCACTTGGAAATCAATATGCAATTAATGACAGAAAACATTTCCATAGCTATTTTACATTAACAGGATATATATCGGGCTAAAAGATCTTGACTCTCGGCTAACAAGATACTAGTAATGATATTGAGATCATATGTCTCAATAAGCAAGCATTTAGCTACGTAGGGCAGAGAAAAGGTGATATTAAAGAAGGATCTATAGAAATTTCCAGGCCAAATTCCTGTCAGAGGAGAGAATCGACCCTTGAATTCTTTCAGATAATATAAGGGTATAAAGGTCTTGGAATTATTTTGACTTATCTAAGGATATAACGAGATCCTTGTTGTGAACAGGAGCATTTTATTTCCACTGTGGTTTTTATTTAATGCCAACAAAAATTCAACCACATAAAAATCCATCTATGATATTTGTTGTTCCTTAAGTCAGTGTCTTATTTTTTTTTTTAAAGATTTTTATTATTATTGGAAAGCCGGATATACAGAGAGGAGGAGAGACAGAGAGGAAGATCTTCCATCCGATGTTTCACTCCCCAAGTGAGCCGCAACGGGCCGGTACGCGCCAATCTGATGCCAGGAACCAGGAACCTCTTCCAGGTCTCCCACATGGGTGCAGGGTCCCAAAGCTTTGGGCCGTCCTCAACTGCTTTCCCAGGCCACAAGCAGGGAGCTGGATGGGAAGTGGAGCTGCCGGGATTAGAACCGGTGCCCATATGGGATCCCGGGGCTTTCAAGGTGAGGACTTTAGCCGCTAGGCCATGCCGCCGGGCCCCTTATTTTGTTTTGTTTGACTGCATGTGTAGCTAGCTTATGGAAAGAAAATGTACAATTTCATAAATACATGTAACTTATAGTAAGTTAACATGTTAATAAGCTCATTACAGAACCTGAGCACAAGAGAACACATTTTCCATATTAGCGAAGAGTTGGTGTTTAATGAATGGTGTTTTTATACAACAGAAAATGTCTTGAGAAAGTTTCTTGAGTCCGTACAGCATTCACTTAAAGTTTTGAACGTTTGAATCATTGTGCAAATATAAAACTGAGCCCAGGTTAGTGTTCAATGCCTTTTGCCTCATGTAGCTAATATTGTTTGGTGCAGTGATCCCTTATTTTGAATCAAATGAGGTTGGGACTCTGCTTAGGAAAACGGGCAATTAGAAGAAGAGTAAGAGGAAAAGAAACAGGAATGATTTGAACAGACTTGATTCTGCACCCTTTGTCTGCAGCCTGCCAACTGCCCGAGTCTTTCAGATCTACATGTACTTTATTTTCCTCACCTGTTTCAAATTGAACTTGATACTGTTCTCCACAGGATGAGCATTAACTTCTGCTCATCTAGTTCTGATGGATCTGAAAATTGCGACCTCTCCAACCTGAAGTGTAGTCACCACTCAGCCTCTGAGGACTAAGGTGTGCATGTGAGCGCAGGTTCACCTAACTTCAATGAGGGGTTGGGATAAACTGATTAACTACTCACTAGGTTTGTTTTCTTTTTGTCTATGGCTTTAGGTAATCTTTGTACTACCTCCCAGTTTGTCTTATTTTATAACCCACCCGTCTTTTGAGACACTAAGCAAGTCCAAGAACAGCTTAGCTGGGAGCTCCATCGCCAGTAGGACTCTGAATTAGAACCGGCCTCAGTTTATCTTCCCCCACATGACATGATTTTCTGTTCTATGCTGTTGAAGTAGATTGACTTTCAATGAAAGACTAACAGGCAGAATGGGCACATGCCACAGATCTGGAACCATGTTTCTATATCCTTTAGCCAAGATAAATGCCTTTATTTTTCAGAACTTCTGACATTGCAGGAAAGTGCTGGCTGAGGGCATTTTTCTGATTCCTGTTACGCCCTAGGGACTTGCAGGTTCCTGAGAGAGGGAGACATCTTCATGGTGAGATTTCTTTCAGGTAAAAGAATGGAATAAAAAGCATCAAAACATTCCATAGGATAACTTATACAGGAGCATTTTCCAGGTGCTGCTGGGTAAGGTCATTAACCTCCTACTAATTTTGCTTACAGAAGCAATGTTGGGGCCTAAGTTCCCAAAGTTCTGGAGTAAGTACATCAAGTTTTTTTTTTTTTTTTTTCGGTTTATACAGGGACTCAAAGGATTTTAAGAGTAAGGAAGTGCCATCAGTCTTGATAAATGTTGACCCTTTTCCAAGCAACTGTACTTCCTTGTGTCTCAATTTCTTTATCTGCAAAATAAATGCAATGGTCCTTATCTTTAGTAATTATATCAGACTTTGGCAAAACCAGCTTGGGAACATATATGGGAAATAGACTTCAATTCTTAAGGATAAGGCAGCTTGTCACTCCAAGGTATTTATGCCAATAATTTTATTCAAAAATTAAAAATGGGTTATAAAGACCATAAAGGCATTTCATTGCTCTGAGTTGTTAGGTGGTTCCAGCTGAATGGGTTCTCCCAAAGTTTTCTTTAAATGAACAGGGTTAAGTTTTTATTTTTGTCACTATGGATGGCTTATTTGCCATGCACAGTTCTTAAAACATCATTGTAATGCATTTCACCTCTCAAAATTTGGGCCATACTTGCATGAGGTAGTGAGGTAGACTGGAATGACATTTTGTAAACACTTACTATACTTGTTGATAAAGCATACAATAAATGAGGTAACAGATAATTTGATTCATGTTTGATGCCTGTGGTCAAAAGACCATGTGTCTTCTTTTGTAAACAATCTGTTCCTAAAAATAACAATAATAAAGCTTAAAATACACATTAATATAAATATGGATTCATTTATGTTGTCCATTTTGAATGTGATTTCCAGTAGAGTGTGAACTTTGCATCTATGATACAAGTACTGGAATCTGATCTTCCGCAACTGATGCAGCGTTTTATAAGAATTTACAAGTGAGAAAGCGTCTTGATCTTGACAGGTGTCTAACATTTTCCAAATAATCATGTCCCCCTGTATCTTAATTTCTTTATCATTAAAGTAGATATCATATTTTTATCTTGATAAATGACACCGAGGCATTGGCAAAGCATCTGAGTAATAGATAAGATATGTGGATTGCATGTTTTGTTTTATTCCTCATCTGCTGGTTCTATTTGGGGAATGAAGGTAATTATCCCTCCATTAAGTTTTTAAGAAATCAGGTGATGAACACTCTTGGGTAAAATTTTAATTTTATTTTAACTTTAGTTTTTAACAGATTCAATGTGACTTGTAGATAAATTCTAACAACATAATGAGATATTCCCTCCACTCTTCTTCCTTTTCTCTTTCTCTCCTGTTTCTTGGTTTTTTAGGTAACCCATTTTAAGTTTATGTAACAGTAAAAAAGGCTTAATGCTTCACTGGCCTTAAACATTGTTAATTTTTTTTAGTTTCTATTCTTCTGGGTAAATAATTTGCTTGAATGTTGAGAGCAGCTAAATATTCACCTATTTAGATAATGTTTTACTTCCTGCAAAAAAAAAAATACAAGTGACTGGGGCAACCCTTACTGGCTTTGAATGTGAAAGCATCCTGCACTTTTGGAGGACATCTTGCAAGTTCAGGTACAGTTAAGGGCAATAGAGCAGATGGTCGCACACAGAGGGTCCAAAGGCAGGGTAGAAGTACAGACAATTATTTCCCACTATGAAAAAGACTGTATCAGATACTCTTAGCTGCCTTGCACACACATTTAAATGTGTTCCTTACTGATAAAGAAAGCAAACAATGGAGTAACATAATTTGCATTACATGATATTTCGTGCACTATGTCAATGCATTAGGTCTTACTTCTTCCTTGTGTTATTCAGTGACTGTCCTGAACAGGGTAGAGACTAAGCAATGGTCCTTCTTTCTAATTAATTCGTCAAATATTGACCATGAAAGTATAGGTATTTTGCAAAGCAATTAGAAGGGAGAGGAGGGTGCTATTGAGCTCTTATCTGTGGGATGTTCAGGATCTTGAAGAGTTCCTGCACCATAATTTAAGGCAACACAAACTGATGTGAAGAAACATCTGGAATGCTCTAAGAGCATAGAGTAGGAAACTCTACATCAATAACTTCCAAACACATGTAAAAGAGAAAGAAGTCCCAATATAACATCAACAGCAATTTGCAATATTATGGAATTGACATGGTTTTGAGTAACCAGTATGTTCAAAAAAAAAAAAAAAAAAAGCAAGTCCTAACCACAACCTATGATTAGCTCATTGACATTTCAATTTTAGTTTATATACAGGACCGGCTGCTATATACCTTAAAATGGCTATAAGGTACCAATCAGTTGTCTCGTGTCTATTTCATTTTACTATTTAGCCATTTGTTGTGTTGAAGTATAATTTTGCTGATCTTGGGAGATTTTAGGATAATCTAGACTGGCTTGTAACTCTAACAAGACATTTGTCGACATTTAAGGTGCAGAACATTTTTTTGGGGGGGGCGGGGTGTGCAGGAAAATCCTCAACACCGTGGTGAGGAGTAACTAATCTTTGTGTCCCACCCAGCGAGACTGTGATGATATTCTACCAGCTCTAACTTCGGACCAGAAATGGTCTCCCCAAGAAACTGTTCAACCCATCTGGACAATAAGTAGCTGGACTCTATGCTTGGTATATGTTTGCAAGGAAAGAATCTTGATTGAATTTGAACTGTAATACTGCATCAAGGTGGAGGAATCCACCAGGGGGGAGGGGCGTGGGGAGGGGTGGGGGGTTCCCAGAGCCTATGAAACTGTCACATGATGCAAAATAATTAATAATAATAAAAAAAGACACAATGGTCCTAAAAAAAAAAAGAGAGAGAGAAGTCTTCTGAACTGAGGAGAGATAGGAGCAAGAGACAACGTCCAGGTACACACTGAAATCTGTTTAGAGACTGAGCGACATGTTCTTATGGTATTAGATAGAATTTCAACATGCAATTCTGAAATGTAACACTAATGCTAGTAACCAGCTTGGAGGATTCCTTTCTTTGGTGTCTGGAAAATCAGGAATGATACCTCTTTACTTCTCATAGTCACTCGCCGAACTAAGAACTATGATTGCTTTCTGTTATGGATGGATGAGCTGAGATTCAGTGACGCTAAGTGATCTGCCAAAGGCACACAGAGCTATGAGAGGCTAGGATTGAAACTTGCTTCATTATATCAGCAATTTCTCATTAAATGCCTTGGCAGAATCTATGCCTTTGTCTTTGTGAGGGGTTGTAGTTTCTGTCTTGTATGCATGTCTAACTCTAAAACTTAAGTTTGTTCTATTCTGTACTCTTTTTGTGCTCTTGATAAACCTCAGATCCTTGCATTGCTTGAATTGGGAGTGAATTCAGAGGAAGATTAGAAGGCTTCCGGAGTATTGTTGTGGTGGTGGTTTTGGAAACAGCTGAATTAGAGAAAATTCCAAGAAAGGGATGGCATTTGAGCTTTATTTAATTGAATTGGTTCATACTAATATCACTTTGCACCAGGCACCACATATATAGCATGGTGATTCAAGGTCTGGCTTTGAAAAGCTATTTCAGTATCATGTGTTTATGTGAGATAAGCTGGTTAAATCAGATCAGACATCCTTTGTAAAACTGAATGATGTAATATTCTTGGACTCCTATCAAATATTTCACAGTGTTCTCATCTGCAGTATGTTTTGTACTGTGCATTTCAATGTCATGGCATGCATGGCACTTGACATTGTGTAAAACACTATGTGTGCAATAGGCATTTGAAGATATCAAGGTGCATGTGGATTAGATAGAGATTGTTTTATTTATTTGTTGAAGCTCAGAGAACAAAAACGACTTTCCTGTGATCACCCAGCTTAGGAAAATGAATGGTGGTGGAGGAGATAAACTCCAGGTCCAGTGTCCTTTTCAGGACTCTATCGGGATTTTCTAAAATTTTAATTTATTTATTGAACTTTTGAGGGGAGGGGAAAGGTTCAATCTGTAACAGGTATCAATATGAAGTTGCGCAATCGCATTTCTGCTAGTTTCTTTGTATGAGCAGGGATCAGTGATTAATTGGAAGATTTCAGCTGAGGCTTCGGGACTGTCATTCCATACATGGGCAGGCATCTATCTCAGTCTGTTTGTGCTGCTATGACAAAATGTCTGAGACTGGCAAATTTGTAAGGAGTGTATTTTTATTTCTTCTTAGTTCTATAGGTTGGGAAACTCAAGATCAAATTGTTAGCTGGTTCAGTATCTGGTAAGGGCTGTTCCATTCCCACCTGGTGGCAGAGACACAGCAGCAATCAAAGGCCTCAGTTCTCTGTGAGAACTATCAATCTGTTCAGAAATTTGAAATTGGCGTGATTTAACCAGTTCCCCATAGGCTTGACCTCCTGTTACCACCAGCACTGAGATTTAATTTCAGTGTGAATGCTTACAGCAAGCAACTTCAAACTCTAGCAGAATCCTCCCCATGGAACCCCAAGCCTTCTGCATTGTCACATTGTGTGCTTTGTTGCCTATCATATTCTCTTGGAATCTACTGATACACCTCTTCCACTTTGTCAGTCTGTAACCCCTGTGAGGACAGTGACTCCTGATATTTACCACCCTGAAGACAGTCTCTACAACAGTGACTCTCAGTTAATGTAGAACACACGCTAACATCTTCCAGATTTCAATGCACACCATAGATGCCCGTCTCTTATCTTTCTCACTTAACATTTCCAGTTAGGAGAACCTGCTGCTCCTTGCCTGAAGGTGCTCTCTGGCCAGCATGGCAGGCTGGAGGTGCTAGACTCTTAGGTTGTCAGTGTACTATCTTCAAACAAAGCCTTCAAACACCTTGATTCACATATACAGCTTATTTCTTAGGTTTCCAGAGTGGGATTCAGATCCAGTTAACTCGGTGACAACTCACATGACAATGAACTACTTGATTTTCTTTTTTCTTTTTTCTGTTTGTCCTACTTCCCTTATACATGATGCAATCTGTACTAAGTACTCCAAAGATGCAACAGTGTGTTGCACAGACTCCTTTTAAAGGATTATATGGGAGTGTTAGGGATAGCGGTACTCTCAATTTCTTATTCTCGATTCAATGTAAGTAAATATTGTGCTTTTTTTTTTTTTCTGATGTGTGAGTTGGAGATTGAGTTTCTGAGTAGAATCTAACCAGGCAAAGAATTCCACTACTGAGAAATAGGGCAGAAGAATCCTTCCATTTTTAAAGAGAAGCTGCAGCTCTAAGAGGAAAAGATAGATTTCTTCTGTTACTCAGCTCTTTAATTACAGGATTAGGAATAGAATTCATCTGCCACCGGAAAGGCCTTTAAGGCAGCAACCATCTTATTGTACATGCAATGTGCATCTTGTTTTTACCGTTTCATACACCTGCCCGTCGCTCTGGAAAACACTTTCCTCTTCCTCAGAGACGCAGCCCTGCCTTTTCTTAGCGTTGTTGCAAATTCTGTGCGTCTACTGCCATAGTTAGCTCCTGGGTGGAATGTCCAACTGTAGGCAGTGAGTGTGTCTCAAAACCTTGCACAACTAATAGCTAAGGATGAATGTGTAAGCCAAGAAGAGAAGGACCTTTTGGACATCACATTGCACATGTTCTGAACCTTAAAGCCTAAGCCCATTCAGAACTCTGGAGGAAGATAATGCTGAGAATGGAGGAAAACAGAGCAAAGCAATGCAGCAAGGACTAGGCCTTGCCTGACATTTCTCTCTGAATCAGGCCATGAGTTGGGATCATATTCTAAACCTGGATTTATGTTACATGAGGACAAAAGGTATAGTTTCTTTCTTGATGTTAGTCCAGTTTGCACTTCACCTTGCTTTGTCCCACGGAAACCTGCTTACATTTAACATCCTCCTTGAGGGAGAATCCTTGATTATTCGGTTAAGGAGCTCGCACTTTGTAGAAACTGAGTATCCACCACTTGAGCAAGATCCTCGGAGCATGCTCCGCAGCAGGGACCTGGGATGGGTGGGAGCCTGGGTGGGGTTTCGCCCTCTGCCTATCCCTTTGTTTTTTTTACAGGAAAAAAAAACAACGATGTGGAAATAATAGTCTTACCCACTTTCCTGTAGCTCTTGAACCTTTTTGCTCTAATTAACTATGTAAAGATTGTTAAAAAAATAAAGAAAAATTAATTAATTAAAAGAAGAAACTGAGTACCCAGTGACATATTATTCACTGACATATTGTTCAGTGCCGATTCCCTTGTCCATTTACATATTTGATGTGAGAAAGCCTGAGGCAGTTTCCTTCTCTCTTTCCTGGCTTTCACCCCTGGAGCCTCTCTTTTAAATTCAGTCTTGCTTTTTGTCTCATGATTAATGAGCATTATATTCCCTGAATCTGATCAATGAAACTTTCTGTTTTTTTTGAAGACTCTATGTCACCAGCTTCTAGCTTTTAAAAAGGGTCTCTTAGTAGCTCCAGTGCAGTCTCAGGTGACATACACCCCAGGCACCACACAAGGTGGAGCCCTCTGTCAGCTGTAGTAAAATCAGTTCCAGTGCTCCCAGGCAGACCCCACCTGGTTTCCTCTTGCTTCCCCAGGAGGCTGCTAGAGCAGACCAGGACTATTTCTGTCTCAAACTCAGCCTGTCAGGCTCACTGCCATTTCCAATTCACAGCCTGGCAGTTCTGGGGCAATAGGTGAACACTTGTGCCCAGTGGGCATCTATTCTGGGATGCTTGTGCTTGACATGCATGATGGCTTCCTGCTGAGTCACTCCTTCCCCGGTGGAGCCCTCCATGTGCTGGACCAGGATAGCTCAGCAGCTTTTGTCAAGTCCCTAATCAAAGATCACCATCCTCAAATCTTGAAGCTAACCAATGTAGAATGGGCTGGGAAGAAATTGTGGGCTGCTAAATTTAACCACTGCCACTTTAGAAAGGAGGTGCTTGGAGATGTTGAGAATAGAAAAAGGAGATATTCTTTCTTTCCCTTTGTCTTTCATTTCTCTTCTGATGCCTAAATTGGCTGGCTGAGTTAAAACATGGCAGAACCATGATCATCAGGAAGTAACTTTGCTGCTCTGAGCCCTGGTCCCCAATCTCCAAGACAATCACAAATCTATGTAGTGGTATTTTTCATAAGACTGGAGTTAGTGAACTTATCCAGGGCACACGATATAGTGCCTGACATCTTATTGATTATCATGCCATTATTTGTTTGCATTAAATGTCTGGTACCTAGTGGTACCTAGTACAGACAGCATATCAAGTAGGAACTTAATGAAAATAGAGAGCAAATAAAAGAATGAGCACTGATAGCCTAGTATTTGTTGTTTTATCATTCATTAATACTTTAAATAGACTACATGACTCGTATCAATGTAACTGATGTATTGGCCCATCCTTCATCCAGGAAATGGGCAGATTTCATCATGATTCTTCCCATATGAATTGTTAAATTCCTCTAATTGCCTTCCTTATTGAAGTCCTGCCTAAGAAACTAACAGCTGATTCTCTCCAGGGCCTTCTGCCTTAGGGTCTATTTGCTTCTGTGCTCTGAGCTTGCCGGACACAGTACTAACATTGGCTTCCAGAGTACTTTGTTCCTTAATCCTTTCAGCTAAAACATTCTCCCATTGCCATCTTAGGGCAGCTGCAGGGGCTCAGCTTTCTCTCCCTCATCCCTCTCTCTCTCTCTCTCTCTCTGTGTCCTTCAGGTGAGAAGGTGAGACCACATTTGAACTACAGTTTAATGTTTTCAGATGGGAACTCTCACTTTCTAAGGTGAGTGTGGACATAAGCGGTGATGGAAGAAAATCCCTCCCTTTTGAGATACCCTGTGATGGTACCCAGGTCATGGGGCTTTTCAACAAACCAAACGTGGGTAGTACACAAGGACACATCTATCCTGCCAAAAAGAGGAGTGAGCTTTTTATCCTAGTGTCACTGCAGGAAGAGTGTTTCCTGATCTCACTGTTTGCCTACCTCCACTCATAGATGACACTCCATGTGGGAATGGGTTTGGAAATCTTATGCCCCTCCATCAACCTATCAATTTAGATAGTTATTATCAGGTGTTCTCAGGTTTTTAGTGAGATATTCCTGGATTTTCACTTAGATAGTAACCACCCTTGAATTTGTATCTGTTCAAGCATGAGTCATATGGACTTACCCTGGAAGAAAAACCATAAAATATGTGGCCAGACCAGACCAGCAGAACAGGCAGCTTAGGCAACTGGAGGGTTATTTCGAGGCTTGAATACATAGGTGGCCTCTAAGTTAACTTCAATATTGGTTTACAATGGGACTCTGATCACTTTGGTTAACAAGTCTCTCAGTCTTAAGTTAGAAAAAGGACATTGTTGACTTACCCAGAGAAGCCAAAAATCGAATTTCAGAAGCTGTGGGGCATCTTTGACCAAGAGCATCATTGAAAACCCTCCAAACCTGGTTGTTTACGAGCCACTGTTTTAGAATTACCCTTTAAAAAAACAAGCCCATAGAACAATAAATGTAGCTTAAACTCAAACTGCTTCCTTCAATTTTCCTTTGTGTCAGATAAGCTAAATAACCATTGATAATAACAAGTGTCCAAATATCTGTTCAGAGAGCAATTGAAAATCTCTGATTTATATTCATGAGTTGTTAAGTTCCTATGCACCTTTTCCCATAGCATAACGAGTGATTGGAGTTGTAATACAGATTTAGAAGATATTTGTCCAATTTTTGCCTGGAATGCTGTCTTCTTCCCCAAAATAACAATTATCTCTGAAATACTTTGTAAGAGGTTATAGAGGGGGAGGGTTTGCACTTCTGGCCCTGGTTTTTTTTTTTTCTGCATTGTAATTTTGTGTTCTTAGGCAAGTTTCCAACAGATGTGCTGCTGTTTGGCTTTTGGTAGCTGGATGCTTGAATCTACTCCTGCAAGCAGTATGGTAGAGGTCGGGCAGCAGGAGTCCCACTAACTGATCCAATATATCACCTTATTCTCTACCCCCACCCTTATGATACTATCATTTCAAGATGTACCATGGCATGAATCAGTTTAAGAAAAACTGCGATTTTAACCGTAAAATGGCAGAAGATAACATAGGCGTTGGAATCTGTGACAAAACTGGAATAGCAGGCTTACCCCAAAGAGCTTACTGACTGCCACAGCATAGTAGTGAAGTGACTGAGCAATTGGCCATTTAAGATGATTTATTTACTTAAACATAGTTAAAATTACATTTTGTTTTATTGAATTCATTGCATACTCATCTCTACATTGTTAATGGGCCAATTTTTTAAAAGATTTATTTTTGTATTGCAAAGTCAGATATACAGGGAGGAGGAGAGACAGAGAGGAAAATCTTCCGTCTGATGAGTCACTCCCCAAGTGACCGCAACAACCAGTGCTGCACCGATCTGGAGCCAGGAGCCCAGATCCTCTTCCGGGTCTTCCATGTGGGTACAGGGTCCCAAAGCTTTGGACTGTCCTCGACTGCCCTCCCAGGCCACAAGCAGAGAGCTGGATGGGAAGTGGAGCTGCCAGGATTAGAACCGGCGTCCAAATGGGATCCTAGTGCGTTCAAGGTGAGAACTTTAGCCGCTAGGCCACAGCACCGGGCCCAAGGGCTGATGTTTTTTAAATGACATTTACAGATCATGACAAATTGAAATTCTAAAAAACTGCTTGTTTTTTAGAAGTTAGTACAATTTTAACCTAATTATTGCCTGCTTGTTGTCACATTTCTGGAAACTCTATTACAAATCACAAGGCTGGAATTCCTCACTGTTCTTCATGCAGTTCTACAAATCTTATTTCCCTCTTTGTTATTGGGTGGTGTCCGTGTTTTAGGAAAGCAGAACTCTGATTATGGGAAGTTTCCTACTCCAGAGCTTAAAGAATCTGTAGACTTCCGTGGATTTATGAGAAAGGGAGCATACATTTACATAAATATGAAATCATACATTTTTTTCTACAAGGTTGTAGTGGAAGTATAAACAGTATGCTAAGCCAAATAGGTGTCCTCTAGGAGACGTTTTATGTAAGCAAATGAACTATGGTTTACTGATTCCTGCTGGCCTTTCCATCAAGGCAGGTGAGCATGTCATAGGAAACTCCCAGACTATATTACGCATTTTTAATTTAAGGGTAATTACAAATGATAGAATAAAACATGGACACTTAATTGTCAAAACTTAAAAAGCAAGACACAAACAAACAAGAAATGCAAAATAAGAAATTAATTTTTTATTAGAATTATCTAAATGATGTTTAGGTTGTAGGTTTTAGTGCTGTGGGGGAATATTTACAATTATTTGAATACTTACTTACTGTTAAAATACACATTCAGTGTAATATGCCAATGTAGTCTTTTGAGAGTTTGGTCACTATTGCTGGGGAGACAGTCTGGTTTCTAAGGTCAGAGGATTATTATGGGAGAGCCCAAAAGAAGACAGTACAGTAAGACAGTGTTCTCCCAGGTTCTCTGTTGCCCACACCGCCTGGAGGTTCACCAAACTCTTCCCATTTCTTCCTTATAGAAGTGTATCCTTTCTCCTGTTGCTTCTTTTCTGTAGAGAAATGCGATATTTAAGTTGAAAATCCATGGTTTCTCCATCTCCGCATGTCATGTACCTTTTCATTTGTAGAACTGTCCAGTTTGGGATTTTCTAGTGAAGTATATAAACAGTGATCCAGAAAATGGCTGGTGTATTTTTAGTTAGTTAATGTAAATCCCAGGATAAATTGCCGTTTGGTGTCAGTTCTCTGTCAGGTATTTACAGGATCTCATCAGAGATCTCAGGCTGATTTTTTTTTCCTGATGCCTTGATAAAGTACCCTGCAAGATTAATTTTATGCTAATTGTTAACAAGATTTCCTAAGAGACCAGGATGCTTTTTCTCTGATGCATTGATAAAGCACCCTGCACCATTAACCTGTGCTACTTGTTAACAAGACCTCATCAGAGACTAGCAGTGATGTCTGACACCTAAGTAAGAAGAGACCTTAATTTCATCTCAGCTCACAGGCTGCTTGGAATGCGTGGGTGACAAAGCTGGGACTGTGTGTTGGTGGTGAGATTGAGTGTGCTCACAGAAGTTCAAAATGACATGGTGATTTATATAGGCTCGGGAGGGAGTGAGGTGGGAGTGTTAGTGAAAGGCTGAGCCACTGGTACTAGCTTACACTAGAGAGGAGTAAGACGTGCTGTGATTTTATTACAAAGCGAGGTGAAGATAGAGGATAGGATTTTGGATGTTTTCATGATAACAGAATGTGAAATGTGTGAAAGGTTAAGTGTATTTACTTAATTTAACATTGCTTAACGTAAATGTACATAGTAACATAAGTATAATACATTTTATGTTAGATTTTTTAACTTGATATTTTTTATGATTTTAAAATTTAAATAAAAATACATGAAGCATGCAATGAAGTATTTTTTCCCAATTAACTTGTTAAAATATTATATATTATCCTAGAAAGTAGACAATTATAAAAATCTATCTATTCATTTTCCTGAACCTATATTTTGATATGTTAGCTTCCTGTTCTTAAAGGGCTTTATGAATATGTTAGCTTTTCAAGATCACAGCAAATAAATGATGATTACAAATGATATTAATGCAAATAAATGAGGTTCACTGTAATTCAAAGATACAATTCTGAGAATATGGTAGTATTTCCCTTCCTGCTCCCCATTTCTCTCTCTCCACTTTTCAGTCTTAAATTGGCTAACAAAACAGGTCACATAATATTTTAAGGCAAATTAAGGTATGCTGAAAAAGCTTAAACACTTCTGCTCGCTATGTCTCCCAACATTTGCAAGGGCACTAATCCCACTCTGAGGCCTCTTCATGGCTTCCTGTAAATCTAGTTAACTTTCAAAGGTCCCATCTCCAAAATCCATCACTCTAGAGGTTCAGCCTTCACTATGTGAAATTTTTGTGAGGACACAGTCCAGTTTATGACATCTGGGAAGCACAGGTAATGACACGCATGGGCAGTCTTCCTGGTAGGAGGCAGTATTGCTCAGTGGAATGCTCAGTACTGCTCAGTGGAAAGCCTGGTGTGGTCTAAGTCTTGCTGCATGGACAGTCATGGATTAGAATTGCGTAAGTTTTGTCTTGAGATTTGCATATATTCCCTTGGAAAAATTCTTATCTTATTTTCAAAAAGTGTTTTCTTGATAGATTAGAAACATCTCTGTGAATATTTACTGTTTTTATTTACCTTTATTTCTTCTTATGTCTTTTACTGATGAAAGAAGCATATCCAAGGTGATTTTTATATTTTGGGGGGTGGTGAGGGAACGTAAGTTCACGCTGTCTTTAGAAAAATGATAGCTAGGCCCGGTGTGGCAGCCTAGTGGCTGAAGTGCTCACCCTGTACATGCCAGCATCCCACATGGCCAGCAATTCCTGTCCCTGCTGATCCACTTCTCTTCCAGCTCCCTGTTTGTGGCCTGGGAAAGGATTAGAGAAAAGCCCAGAGCTTTGGGACCCTGCACCTGCATTGGAGACGCAGAAGAAGCTCCTGGTTCCTAGCTTCAGACTGACTCAACTCAAGCTGTTGTAGCCACTTGGAGAGTAAACAGTGGATGGAACATCTTCCTCTCTGTCTCTCCTTTCTGTAAAATCTGCCTTTTAATTATAAAAATAGACAAATCTTATAAAAAGGAAAAATAGTAACTTTATCTGCTCACATAAAAGAAAGATTAGAAAATATGGAAGAGCATTATATTTATAATTTGTAGAGATGAATTATCGGTTCATGCTTATTTTGTTTCTGGTTTTATTATATGAAAAACTATACTTGTCATTGATTGGGTTATCCTATATATATATATCTTTGTGTTCCAAAATTATGGAATGCATAAAAATATTTATTCACACTTCATGTTTTTCTCTAAATGTCTTAAGTGTGCTAAATGAAATTCATATACCTCAAAAGAAGTTTTTAAAATGATTTCTATGGGGCCCGGCGGCGTGGCCTAGCGGCTAAAGTCCTCGCCTTGAACGCGCCAGGATCCCATATGGGCACTGGTTCTAATCCCAGCAGCTCCACTTCCCATCCAGTTCCCTGCTTGTGGCCTGGGAAAGCAGGAGAGGACGGCCCAAAGCCTTGGGACCCTGCACCCGCGTGGGAGACCCGGAAGAGGTTCCTGGTTCCTGGCATCGGATCGGTGCGCACTGGCCCGTTGCGGCTCACTTGGGGAGTGAATCATCGGACGGAAGATCTTCCTCTCTGTTCTCCTCCTCTCTGTATATCCGGCTTTCCAATAAAAATGAATAAATCTTTTTAAAAAATGATTTCTATGAATAAAATTAGGTTTGGGTAAGACTACTCATATAAGAATTCCAAAGCATGCCATCTTGGAATATAAGATACAAAACATGGGGCCACTGAATTTGCCTGCACTGTCATTCAGTTACCTGAATATAGAGAAAAAACAATTCTGTATCAACCAGCAGATGATTATGAGAATTGTATGATTGTATAGTAATGTAGAAATACGCTTTGAGGATAGTAACAAGTTTTTTTTTTTTAAGTGAGGTATAATTTGTGCTATCAGGGAAGACTGAAGGATTCTGACTTACAAATTGATTAAAGTAGAATAATAAATGGTGTTTAAGTCTATCTTTACAAAGAATTACTCGGAATTCTCCAGTCCTCCAACCCTGGGAGGCAGGCAAGCCATCAATTTGTCAGCTTAATAAGGCCATTCTGCTCTTTAGTCTTAGGGAATGATTGTTTTTCCAGCCTTGGGTGAAGCCTGGCCTTCTGTCTGCTAGGGAGGAATTTAGTGTCCAGTCTCTTGCAGGGAAATGTGCATTTTTCTTGAATAGTTGTGCTAGTTGGTGTCAAATCTACAGAGCTGAGAGAATGTGCTTAGTGGAGAGATGGAGAAATCAGGGAGTGCGAGAGGATGCTAATTGAATAAGTGGTGTATTAACCAGAGAAGAAAACTTCAGAGTGCTGTAGGAAAGCCCCAAGTTCTCAATCAAATAGTGCAGTGGACACACACACACACACACACACACACACACACACGCGTGCGCGCGTGGTGGAGGAACTGGAAAACACTACATTTTATTGATCTTTTTCATTTTGGCATTTCCAGTGTCTAGCATAGAACTAGGGGCATTTCTTCCTTTGCTTGCTGAATAAATGACTGAATCAAGGACTTGTGTTTGGAATAGAACTGGCAGAATGGATGAGCTAGACCCATTGCATGCTGAATGCTTCTGCTCTGCGGGAGACTGATAAACACCTTACAGACCCAAACTACTGCTTAGGGAAATTTTAGGGAATCAGTATTATCCCCCTTCAAGGGGAGGCAATCAGGGTTGAGAACTTAGTTATTTGCCCCTTTCACAGACATTCAGTGATACAGCTTTCTATTTAAGTGCTTTTGCAAGTTTCAGAAGAAAAATATGTAAAAAAAATCGAAGTGGTAACATTGAATATATACTAAACTTAATTGACTGTTGTGTAATGACAATCTTTTGTTTTAATTTTATTCACTTGTTAATTTGAAATACAATATGAGAGAGAGCGAAAAAGAGAGCTCTCCCATCTGTTGGTTCATTCACTCACTCACTAAATCACCACAATGGCTGGTCCTGAAGTACAGCCACAGCCAGAACCAGGATCTGAAAACAGAATCCTATGTCACTACTGTTGCCTCCCAAGGTCTGCAATAGCCACAAATAAGACTGCCCTGGGAATTGAACCCAGTAGCTTCAAGGTAGAATGCAAGCCTCTTATCCGCTAGGCTAAATGTTCACTCCCTAATTCTAATTGCCAGTATTCTAATTCTGAATCACAACTGTATCACTTCTGGTCCATGGCTAAATAACTCATCATCCTGTAGTTTTTTTTAAAGGGTCAGTGATATCCTATATTTGTTTCCTATTAATTGATAAAACGAAGCTACCCAATAAGAATAGTTATCACTATTTTTCAGAGAGAGAGTAATCAAGCAATAAGCCTAAGCTAATTTAGTGTTGGTATAATTTAGTATTGGCAGGGTGAACTTGAAATTTTCTTTTTGTGTTTGGTACAATAATGTTCATCATATGCACCCTCATGGAGTTCTGGGCACAATGCTTGTATTCTTATAAATTGCTCCCAGATTGTGAGAACTGCTGGCTAATTGAGTTAACATAGAAAGAATCAGAAAACTGAGGAAGTAAATTGATCAAGATCACCCAGGTGGTAGGATTTAAATTCCCATTTTTGTCCAATTCCAAAGGGACCCTTGAACTCTCAATAGTCTCACAGGGTCTTAGACCATATATGCCCTGCTTGTGGTCTCCACAAGAGAAGTCATTGGCTGGAGAAGGACTCAGCTTTTGACTCAAAGATAGTCAATTCAGATGACTTAGAAATAAGATTACTAGAGAGCTGGAAGAATGGAAAGAAAGGCTGTGGTGATTGCTAGCTTAATTACTTTTGTATTTATATATTGAGAGAGCAAAGATGGAGAGAACCAACCAGTTATTAGAGGAGTAATAGAAGAATTATGATGAAAGCATAGACCAAAAACCTGGGGAGGGACTCTGGAGGCAAAACTGCAGATAAAAGATCCATAAATTTCTTCCATCAAAAAAGCAATGAGGGATACCTGTCTCTTTCTTGTAGTAATTTATATGAGTTTTAGTTTTTGCAATCAAGACTCAGAAGCATGTTCACAGCAAGATATTATCTTTTTTAAGGCTCATAATGAGCAGGTGGATACTGAGGGAGATCTACAATTTGTTGGTATCATTGGCAGCTGGTCTTTGCTGCAAGACCAGAACCACTGCGGGCACAGAATGAGTAACCCGTTGGAGCAGAGTTGCCTGGACTCAGTTTAGGAATAATAACACTGCTGCCCGAATCCCATCATTCTGAGTGTTGCCCATTACTGTGGAATATTCTGTCACCTCTGCATGTAATAAGGTTTAATGGTTGTTGTAAGCAACACAAACAGAATGTATACATTTTAAAAAACACATTTCTTTTCCTGAAAGAATACAGAGTATCTAGCAAGCTCAGAAGAAAAGTATCCACTTAGCTTATCTTCTGGAAGAAAATGCAGGTCAACCTTGGGGGTCAAAGCAGAAACCAATGAGCAGCATTAATCAGTTCTGTTTGCTTGCTGTCCTCCTTTGTGTGATTAATATTCAGAATCCCAGCAGAGAAAGTCAAATGGTTTGTTTTAGGGTTATCTGTCCACTGTGTAGCCAGAAAATCGTGGGCCATCATGATAAGCTGTCTGAGTAGAATAGTGTGTAAGGGTGAGAAACCCCACCCCTACCCCCACCACTGGAAAGGGCTTTGTGACAAGAGTACGAAGAAGCAGAGAACAAAAGAGATGCTCACCATATGACAACTATGTCACTATACATGATTGCTTTTCTCTCCCAAACCTGACTCTCTCCACCTTCTACGCTGGCAAACTCCTAGGCAGCTGAATGACTGATGTTCCCGACGGCCGTTGTCTCTGCCTGTGCTCCCAGAAGCTTACAACGCACAGCAGGAAACATGCTATACAGTTACGTGATCTCTTCCTGGCTCCCCAAGTTCCTTTCCCTTGGGAGTAAAAGTGTGAGTGTCCTAAAGACTGACTTGTCCAGGTTTGTATTTCCAGCTGTATATGCAAAAAATTTATACAAGTCTATGAATATAACTTGTATTCATCAGTATTGCATATCATTGTGAGTTATAGACATTTAAGCAATGTTAATTATTTTAATCTATGAACATGGCATATTTATTTGTACTCATTGGTTGTAAATTGGTACATCCATTATAGAAAAGGCTATGCAGGTTTCTTAAATTGAGAAATAGCACTAGTTTATGATCCAGAAATCCAACTTCTGGGTATATAGCCAAAATAAATGAAATGCTGAAATTGAAGAGATATCTGTAGTCATGTTTATTGCAGAATTAATTCACAATAGCGAGAATATGGATGTGAACTCTCTGTAGATGAATGGAATGAGAAATGTGACCTATATGCACAATGAATATTATTCAGCTATGTAAGCAAAGGAAATGGGCATGTACCACAACATGGATGAATCTGGAGAATATTATGCTAAAGAAAGTTATCCAGATAAAGAAATTGCATGTTTCTATTTACATGTGGGAATGTGAAAAGTTAAACTAATAGAATCAGAGTAGAACAGTACTTGTCAGGGACTAAGGGTGTGGAGAAAAATGGTGAGACATTGATTGGAGGATCTCAGTTTTAGATACAAGTTCAACAAGTTCTAGAGATAGACTGGATAGCATGGATGCTGGTAGATGTCTCAGTTGGATTGTGAAGCATTTATAAATGTGTATGTCTAGCAAATCACTATATCTTAGATCTTAAATATATGATGTCTTTGTCACCAGCTACATTCTTAAAAGAAACATGGAGCCCTCCAAGTGAGGATTCTGGGGCACACATACCTACCAGGTTCCTCATTAGTAAGCAGCCCAGAATTTTGAAGGATCTTGATTAGCCCAAGCATTGATTAATAAATGTGCAGAATTAGGATTACTAGTCACATAATATTGCTACCAAGAAAAATACTGCCAAATAATTAGAATGAAAAATTGCTCTGTTTGTGCACTTGACAGCTAGCTACGTGTATTGTTCATTGGCTGTGGGGAAATTGTTTTTTCTGTTTTCCAAGTTGGAAGTCAGTAAGTGCAGTAGAGATTTTTTTCTTTGCCCATTTGTTTTGCAGTTAACTCTTCTGCAGTGTCTTGGTAAATCCTCTTTGTGTTACAGGTGCACATGCACTGCCTTTTCGATTAATTGAGAGGAGGGAGTTGTGGGAAAAAGAGAACAAAGGGCGATTACAGGCACTGTCTCCTCCAGACCTGTGACTGCCAAGCCTGGCCACAGCGCCTCAGACACTGGGCTGTTGCTGGCTTCTACCTTAACCTAACTGAATTAGAACTTTTTGGCATGAGACCCAGGCATGAATATTTTTAAAAGCTCCCCAGGTAATACCAATATGAGTAGGATTAAGAAACACTAACCTCAAGCAAACAGGAGCCTGCAGAGAACACTTCTGGGAATCAACCAAGATGTTTGGGTGCATGAAGGATTCTTTTGGATTCCATCAAATCTTTTCAATAGTGTAGCGCAGGAAGACAGCCAGTAGTGATGACTAGGGAGCTTTCACTGATTTTTACCCATCCCCAACATGTACATTTTAGGGCAAGAAGAAGAAGGGAAATGTTATTATGGCATGCCTTGTATCATATCATATGCTCTTACATGCTGTATGAAGTGAGAATTTTGACCGAGAAATTCAAAGGGAGGGGAGATCACTTCTCTTTCAGCTCTCCACAAATAAAATAAAAGGCTGACCAACTGAAAGTTCCTTTTAGAACTGGAGTTTGCAGCAAGTAACATAAGAAGCAGAAGTTGAAAGTTTATTTTTACTGCAGTGACAGGATTGGGCGGGAGCTGACTCACTGGTGCTTTTGAGCAACATGGCTCCCTCTCGCCCCTTTGGGAGGCATGTGTTAAATTTTGATTCAACCTGGCCCAACACTGCTATTTCAGGTATTTGAGAGGAACCAACAGAAGGAAGGTCTTTCTCCGCTTTTCTCTTTCCCTGCCCTCCAAATAAAAGCAAAAATAAATCATATAACATTTGAAACAGTTATGATCTTAGGTCAAGAAAAGACCTGGAATACTATTCAGCTTTATTTTTTTCTTAAGGTGCAAAGCAATATTTATTTAAGAGAATGAGAGGGACAGGAGGGGGCTCTGAGGGAGGAAAAATCCAAGGAAATTTAAGCGAGAAAGAGAGAGACCCTACTTAGCATTAAAAAGAAATGGAAGCTTGTCCTGTGTTTTTCTGATGATTTAATAAATCTTCAGGTTTCAAGTTTTCAAAAATTATAGATATACTGTTATGGACTATAACTGTCTCAAAAATGCCCTTTTGTGGAGTTAATTCATTTTTTGGAATAGAAAAGATGTATGCCATAAATTTTTAAACATATTCATATGACTCACACATTATTTATATTTACGATTTTAAAATTTATCTAAATTCAACAAACTTCACATATGTTGCAATACAGATTGAAAAGGTTAGTGATGCTTTGCACCCTACCATCCCTCCTGCTGGCACCACCCTCACACCTTCCTCCTTACTTATTCTATTGCTTAAAATTTTTTGTAAGGTTTACAATAGCATACTTGGATCTCACTTCACACTCACGATCAGTTGGGCAGGAGCCTAAAGATAAAACCTGTGAGATGCATGATAAAAATATTAGAAAGAACAGTAAAGCCCCTAGTATTGAGGATGGCATGATGGTGTAGCAAGTTAATCTGCCACCTGTGGTGCCAGCATCCCAAATGTGCACCAGTTTGAGTCTCGACTGCTCCACTTCTGATGCAGCTCCTGTTGATAGCCTGGGAAGTCAGCAGAGGATGGCCCAAGTGCTTGGGCCTCTTCGTCCAGAAAAAGCTCCTGGTCCTGGCACTTGACTGACCAACTCCAGCCATTGAAGCCATTGCTGCCATTGTAGTCATTTGGGAAGTTAACTAGTGGATGTAAAATCTTTATTTCTGTCTCTCCTTTTCCCCCTAAAACTCTGCCTTTCCAATAAGAATAAACAAACATTTTTTAAAAAGCCAATTATTCTTCATGGTCATAAACAAAGGCTGTACAAAACGATCTAATTCCAGCATATCAGTCTCATTCCTATAAATTACATTTTTATGCTGTTTACTAGCTTTCACAGGAAAACATATGTTCATTGGTTTTCATAAGGTAAAACGTGATATTTATATTGTGTGACTTGCTTATTTCACTGAGTGTTATTGTTTCCAATTGTGTTCATTTAGTTACAAAAGACAAAATTTCATTCTTTTTTATAGCTGAGTAATATTCCACAGTGTACAAATACCACATTTTTAATCCACTCATTCATTGGTGGGCCTCTGGGTTGATTCTACAACTGCTAGTGTGAATGGAGCTACTGTAAACATGGGAGGTAGATAACTGTCATGTGCTGATTTCACTTTGAGTATATTCTCAGGAATGGGATAGCTGGGTCATATGGTTTATCCATTTTCAGATATCTGAGGAATCTAGATAAAAAAGAAATGAAATTCTGAAATGCTGCAAGAAGAATGTTAAGTGAAAGAAATCAGACCAAAAGAGGCCACTGTTTGTGGTTACTTTTATATGAGATTCCAGGATAAGCACTTCCATAAGCAAAAGGTACAACAGTGGGTTTCAGAGGATATAGAAGAATGTGGTTGCCTGCAAGACAGCATTAGATTTTCTTCTGCAGTTATGAGCATATTCTAAAATTATGCTGATGTTTGTTGAAAAAGTATTGAGTCTACTAAAACATTGAATTGTATAATTTAAAAAGATGAATTTTGTGATATGTTAATTGCATCTCAATAAAGCTGATACATGAAAAAGAAAAGTAGCTATACAGAATTTATGCCATATGCACAATTAACTTACTGAAATTCATTAACATATAAATTTGGCACAAGAAAGATCATGCATTTTTGTGCAATTCAGGCTCAAAATATGGACAAGGTTATTCAAAATCAAGAAAATGTTGGTTATAATTAATTCACTTCATTAGCATAATTAATTGAAATGAAGTGTACACAGAGCTATACCTATGATATGCTGGGTTATTTAAGAGGTTTTCACTGATAGTTTTGTTTCCTGTCTTATGCACTGACTTACAAACATCCCACTTTTTAAACAAAGTTTATTTAAAAGTTACAGAGAGCAAAAGGGAGAAAGAGAGAGAGAGAGAGAGAGAGAGAGAGAGAGCTCCTTAGTTGCTTGGGGAATGGCTAGGTGATGGAAGCCAGAAACAAAAACCTCAATCCAAGTATCCATGGAGTGATAGGAAGCCTTGTAGGTGAGCCATCACTGCTGATTTCCATGCCCTGTGTTAGGAATCAGGAGTCAGAGCTGAGAGTGAAGCCCAGAAATTGGAAGATATTGGTATCTTTTTTTAAGATTGATTTATTTTATTGGAAAGTCAAATTTACTAAAAGAAGGTCTTTCATCTGCTGATTCACTCCCCAAATGGTTGCAATGGCTAGAGATAAGCTGATCTGAAACCAGGAGCCTCTTCTGGGTCTCCCATGTGGGTGCAAGGGCCCAAGAATCTGGACCATCCTCTGCTGTTTTCCCAGGTCACAAGCAGGGAGCTGGATGTGAAATATGGCCAGGGCATGAAGCAGTGCCCTTATGGGATGCCAGCACTTCTAGTTGAAGGATTAACCAATTGAGTAATCACGCTGGTCCAGATATGTGTGTCTTAACTGGTGGTTTAACACCTAGACCAACTGCCCGCCTCTGTTGTTAAGATCAACTTCAGTGTATGGCTATTTTCCATTGTGAAGATAAGGAGACTAAAAGTACTCTGAGAGTGTGTAAATTGCTGAGAATGGTACTAAAATTAAGAAAAAGGACATGGACAAATTCTATACCTTTTTACTTCTTCCATATGACATTTTGTAAAAAGGATTTTATTTATATATATCAAGTTATGTAGTTACATATTTTCTGTGAAAGTTCACCATCTATGCATCTAGCTGTGGAAAGATACCATGCTATGACTGTAATAGTACCAATGGCCATGCAGGGGAACAAAGAGTTCACTGATTGGTGAAGAAATTCATGTCAAAATCATATCACTAAAAATCATTGTGCATGTAAGCTGATCTCAATCAGTGTTGATCTGGAAGAGCAAGAAAATATTGTCTTCAGCATGTACTCCCACTTATTTTAGGGATGCCTTTCTCTCCTCTTTCAGTGTTTCAGGGGCAGGGGATAGCAGGTGAGTGGACTCCATCCTGTAAACCAGGACGGCAGCGTGGGAGCACCTGCCCTTCCAATCCATGAGATTCATGATGTTTTTCTGAAGTGTAGTTGTTCACCTTATTTTCCTCATTGAGCAATAATCATGGAAATCTGTTGTGGAATTTGACTATTTGAGAAACTGACACATTTGAAGGTTAGATAGAACTTAATTCTTCCTTTCATCTCAAGTCTTCATTTTATTGTGTAATAGGAGGAATTGGATTATAGGGTGTCTGAAGCTTGTCCCATTTTTTAAAAAGAATTATTTTTATTTTTTTATTGCAGTCAGATATACAGAGAATAGGAGAGTCAGAGAGAAAGATCTTCAGTCCATTGATTCACTCCCCAGGTGGCTGTAAGAGCTGGAATTGAGTCCATCCAAAGCCAGAAGCCTCTTCCAGGTCTCTCACATGGGTGCAGGGTCCCATGGCTTTGGCCTGTCCTCTACGGCTTTACCCAGGCCAAAAGCAGGGAGCTGGATGGTAACTGGGGCCACTGGGACATGAACCTGTGCCCATATGGGATCCTGGCAAATGGAAGGTGAGGACTTTAAGCACTAGGGTACCTCACCAGGCCCACTGTTATTTTTCTTCTTCAAGTTTTGTTGCTAATACCAGGGGTTTTTTTTTAATGATACTTTCAAGTAGCTTGAATTTTAAGGAATCTTAAATACACCAACAATTTATTACAGGGGAAGTTGCAAGACAAATGCACAAATTATAACTGTAGATTTATGTATTTTCACAGAAGAGAAGCACTGGTTATGTACACCCAAGAACAGAAAACAAAAGTTTCTGTCAACTTAAGAAGCATTCTTACTTGGCACAAGACTTTTTTTTTTCATTTTCTTTATAGTATAATGTTCCAGTGTGTAAGAATACCACTATCTATCACAATTTTTATGGAATTTGTTTTCCTTACCAATCTACTGCATATTCCAAAAATGCTACTTGGAATGATCTTTGATATGTATGCTCATGAAAACGTGTAAAATCTCATTTAGCTGTGTAACTGGTAGTGATATTGGAATTATATTTCACAGCCATAAAAAATAATCCCTATTCTCAAGGTGGTTATAACTATATTCACACACCAAAAATATGTCCATTTCCCTTTCTTCTCTATTTTCACTATCAGAGTATTTTCAGACATTTGAAATTTTAATCATTCTCTTATGTAGGTTTTATGTTATTATGGTCATATTTTATATTTTTCTTATTTTTAGTGATACTAAGCACATTTTTTATGCTTATTAACTATTTGAATATCTTCTTTAGTAGTACAATCATTTCAGAGAGAGGCAAAATAGCCAATCTCATGGTTGTTTTTGGTTTTCCAAACAGCTGGAGATCAGGCAACTCCAGAATGGAGAGGATATGAGGCAAGCAAGTCTGGTCAAGAGAAAGGCTTGCCAATCCAGAGGGCTGAATGAGCATGGTGTGCGTTCGGCATTGTGGATCCCAGGTGGACATGATCAGAACCCACTTGTCAGCTGGGACCTGCTCTGAGTCAGTCTCCTGAAGCAAAATTCATCTCTGATTTCCATATGCCCAACTCGCAGGACTGTTGTGAGCCAATAAAATTAAGTTGTGTCAAAATAATTTGTAAAAGGCAGGGAGAAAAATATAAATTAAGCTTTCAATTTTTTGAAGCCACTAGTGACAGGGGAGAAATACAGACTCTAAAATTAGTAGATGGAATTAGTTAAATCCACTGATGCCTTAATAGGTGAACTAACTTGGGGCAAAATTAACATTTCAGAGTCTTATCTGTGGAGGCATGAAAGCACAGACACCTCCATCAGAAGGAAAACTGTGTTATGCTCTTTCTAAAATGCTAATGACATCACTATTTAATTATTTTGTGGTTTCTTTCTGTTCATGGTTTTCTCCTCAGGCTCTAAAATAAAAAGATAAATGAGATCCACTTTCGTGTGGGTTATAGAATCTGATTAATGTGCTTTGGTTTCAGTGTTTCAATCCTATGTATATTCATGAAAACAAGAGAGGAGAAAATTGCTTCCTGCCCAACATATTCCAGTGAGGGATATGAACAATTGTTTAATTGGTACATTTCTATTTCTACTAATGTCAGGCCAGGACAAGGGTCTTCTTATGCAAATCAAAAGGATTTGGAGAATTGATGCTGAGTTATTGATTGTCTCATGGTAAGCTAACATACTCTCTGACCTTGGAAATTTAGCTCCACGTTCAAAGATAGCAGCTCCAACATGAGATAATATAGAAGGGGTGGCTCCAGTCTGAATTGGTTGAACCCATTTATTACTATCAAGCATGATTACGATAGCATACACTGTTATATGTTGCTAGAAAAGTTCTAACCATAATGTGATTGCATTTAGGAGGTAATTAAGGTCAACTGAGGTCACAGGATGGAGCTCTGTATGTGTGGTTTCAGTGTCCATTTTTAACACACAAGCACTGTAACAGGCCATATGATTACATACTAAGAAATGGCTTCCAGAAGCCAGGAAAACAATCCTCTCAAGGAATTCACAATGCTGGCTTATTGCTCTTCTACTTCTGTTTTTTAATGCCATCTGTGGTATTTAGACTTTAAAACCTGTACAAACTAAGATATGCATCTGGCAAAAATGTATTTTTGTGGACATTAACTGTGCTAAATACTGTACTGGAATTGTACACATGGGCAGGTAGCAACTACTTCCTTGTGTAAGATCTCTCATCCTTGCTCCCACTTCCTCTCTTTCATAAAGAACAGATAAAATTTAAGCACAAAATGACATCCCACAAATTTTCCCTTATTATAATCTCAGAAGTCTAGATTTTCAGCATTAGTCTGTAAGTAAAAAAAGGCATTGGGATACTATTTCTTAAGATATTTTGTAGCTGCACTGTCAGGTGAAAATACATGTTTCTAATTGTTTTGTTTTTGATAGATAGACTTTAAATTGTATTCTTTCTCACTGCTAGCAAGTTTTGCTTCAGAGTTTGATGTTACTTGAACTAATATTTGTTTAATATTTCATGATGTCTTTCTCCATCCTTTTAGACCTACCTGCTTTTCCAACTCCTTTTTGGTTTATTTTTTCTTGAAATCAGAGATGTTAATATCTTTGTGATGGATTAATGATGGCAATCAGAAGGGGGAAAAAAGGTGTATTGTCTTTTGTGTGGTATGATACAATGAGGCAATTTATAGCTACGTACTAGAGATATACCCTAGCTACAATTTTTCATGCTCTATTCTGTCCTTCAGAAATAAGAGAAGCATGATATTTGTCTTTTTTCAGTTAGTATAATAATGTTTGGCTTCTTCCGTTTTGTTGCAAATCTTAAGATGAATGATATTCTGTGGTGTATCTGCCATATGTCCTTTATGCAGCCAACAGCTGCTGCACACTTGTGCTTTTCTAAATCTTTGTGATTGTGAACTGATCTGCTGATTTCATTTCCTTTAGATACATTCCCAGGAGCAGGATAGCTGGCTCTTATGATATCTTTAAGTTGTCTGCAGAACCTGCATAATACTTTTGGTAATGGCTGTGCTAATCTGCGTTCCCACAATCAATGCACTGGGAATCCTCTTTTGCACAAAATCTTGCAGATTCTACTTATTTTGATATTTGGATAAGTCATTGTGATTTTTATTTTCATTTTCTTGATGTCTATTGTGAATGCAGGTTCTCTGTATGGGAATATTAACAATTAGGCCAAATTCCTGCCATGATTACTCCATTTACAGACCATCTAATTCCTATTAAAGTAATACTTGCATCTGCCACGTTCTATCTGTTGCTCATCTGATCCTGTATTATCTTATATTGTGTTAAATATTTTGCATACAATCTTAATTCTCTTATTATTCAATTACCATATTTATTGGTTCTCTAGGGAGTAAACATCTTAAATTGAAGTGACTTATTCTACTTATTTAAATATTTGAGAAAACTTCTCAAGAACAGCTCTATTTCCATCTCTTGTCTTTATGAATTTTACCCAATTAACACGTTTGAATAAAAGTATCGCACTTTTTAAAATCAGATAGGAAATGAGGAATTATAAATTAGAATACATTTACATTTATATAATTACTTATGTACTCATTTTTACTTTATCAGTCTTTTCTATTTATTTATTTGCTTAAAGTTACTAAAACGAATGTATTTTCATTTCAGTCTGAAAATCTCCCTTTAGCAGTAATTGTGGGGCATGGATGCTAGGAAGGGGCTCTCAAAATTTCTGTGACTATTGTAATGCTCCAGTCTTACCTGTTGAAAAGATGATTTTGCTAGCTATGCAGTTTTAGTTGTTATTATTTTTGTTCTAGTACAGTGACTATGTCAGTGTATAGCCTTTTGGGTTCTGTGTTTTCAGGCAAAAACCCAACATTCAGTGTGACTGAAAATTCCCTGCACACTGTGAGTGACTTCTTAATGCGTTCAAGATTTTCTCTTTGCTTTATTGTTTGATGATTGGGTTTTGATGAGTTCAGGTGTGAATTTCTTAATTAACCCCATCTGGTTTGTCGAGGTCCTTGCGTGTGTGGATTATGATTTTTCACCCAGTGGCAGGAGTTTAAGTCATTATTTCTCTAAACAATTTTTCTTCTCTCACTTCTCTGCTTTTGAAGCTCACATATTTGATATGCTGCTATCCCATGGTTACAGTAAGTTCTGTTCAGCTTACCTCAATTTTTTCTTTATTTTTATCTTTCACATGAAATATGAAGTTATGTTCAAGTTTGCTGATTGGATCTTCTGCCAGTTCAAAGTGAATCTTTCATTTTAATATACTTTTCAACCCAACAATTTCTATTTGAATCTATTTTAAAGATTAATTCATTTTCATTAGAAAGGCAGATTTACAGAGAGAAGGGAACATAGAGAGAAAGAGCTTGCAACCACTGGTTCACTCCCCAGATGGACTCAATGGCCAGAGCTGAGCTGACCTGAAGCCAGGAGCCAGGAGCCTCTTTAGGGTCTCCCACGCGGGTGCAGGGTCCCAAGGCAACCAACACCCATTATAGGATCCCGGCATGCAAGGTGAGGACTTTAGCCACTAGGCTACCTCTCTAGCCCAAAATGTAACTTTAAATGTATTAAGCAATCATCTCCTTGGCCAAAATATCCTGTGTTTTGTTGGTACACACATTGGTGACACTAACCTGTTTGCATAGAGTTTTAATGTCACTTGTATTGAACAGGTTAGAGCTCTGTGTGTGAAAGTGGTCAGTAGAACATTGGAGCTTTTCAAAAACTCTGTGCATTTTTATCATGTGCGTTGCATTGTTTTGGCCAGTTTTAAATTTGCCTGAAGTGGTAAATGTTTAACAACTGATGCTGATTGTTCTTACTTTATGCCCTGTCAGACTCTCCTTGGTGAACTGAGTCAGATAAAATAAAGATAAGTCACAGGCCTGGGTTTTTCAGGAGCTTTTAAGAAAAATTGTATTAATTTTCTGGGCAGAGGGGATTGTGTGTGTGTGTGTGTGTGTGTGTGTGTGTGTGTGTGTGTGTGTGTGTGTTTGTATGTCTGTGTCTGTATGTAAGCGCATGTGTGTGTATGTAGCTCTAAACCAATGTTGCCTCCCCTGGTGGCCACTGCTTCTCCGGTTGCCACCACACCCTCGACTGGAGCTTCTTCACATGGCTACAGAACTCAGGAGGAGAAAGTGATGGACTTAGGACAATTTTAAAAAGATTTCAAAAAAAAATTTTTTTTTAATTTTAGCGAAGATTTATTTACAAGAATTCCGGAACTTTTCCTTGGATATGCTTGTAGATTTAATGTGTAAATTTGCTTAGTACCAAGGTTTTGTAAAATTTGAGTTAGCTTTTTTTTTTTTGCAAGTATTATTATTGTGTTTGTGAAGCTGAATGTTTTTGGATGTCTTCATTCTGTCATTCAGAATGTACAGGAAATGCAACTTCTTCGACATAGTTAAAGCAGGAATGACAAATTGTATTTGTTTTATATTAACCATTGTGCAGTTTTTGATGGAGTGTGAGGGAGACAGTAAGTCATATCATGAGACTTGGCAGCCCTCTAGGAAGAGTAACACGAACTTGAACAAGGCACTGTTACTGATAAGTGTTCTAATTATGAGTTAAAAGGTTATCAAAAGGCTGTTACATGAGAATTTGTTCTCCAGTTGGTTGTCTGTCTTAATCTTCTTGGCATCCAGTAAAGTGTATTGAGTATTTTATTAGGCTCATTAGGCAATATTTGTTTTAGTGAATAGGCTCACTCTATGGTAAGCGCCACCTACCTTGGGAGTATTAGACATGCCCGGTTAGCATTTTGGGAGCTTCCTGAGTATGCTGCCTTGTATAATTGGACATATCAGTGTGATGATCAGGAAGAAATCCCTATATAATTACTACAAAATGCAGTTCCACATGGGACCTGACATTTTGCACCCAAGTCTTCTGTCCCTAATCAATGCGGATCTTGTTGATTGACACCTGATTCATTTTCTTGTGTTTAGGGGAGGGATTAAAAAAATAGCTCCCTCCTATAGAAAATCAATGCCTGATGCTGTACTTCTGGTGGGCTGCAGTTCCTTTCAATCTAAGTGAATATGAAGTCATGGGTGTCCTAGGATGACTTTTGAGTCTTAGCATTCTAACTAGCCTATCAAGACACTTTTTTTTCCTCCCTCTTCTCATTACATATTTTCCCCCATGCATTTACTTACTTACTTACTTAATTAATTATTTCAATGTTTAATTTTGTATAACGTGGAGTGTTCTGCATTCTTGCCGTTTACTCTAGGACTTGTGCTGCTGTTATGATACTTGAAGACTGCTGGGGATCATGTTTTTTTTTTTTTTTCCACATGATCTTCCTTCATTTTTTGAATGTGTAAGAAATAATAATTTTGCATTCCAATTCACTCTGATGGTGAAAAATATATTTCCTTACTGGATTTGATGTCCTTCGGTGATCTGCAAAGTGCTGTCATAGTTAGGATATCATCATTTCTCAGATGGCCTTTTTATTCTCACTACATATTGGGGGATCTAGGTTCCAGAATATTCAGTGACTTGAGCAGTGAGTTGGGTGACTCTTGGCAGATTTAAGTTTGTACTGGTATCCTTCAGCCATCCCTTCAGTATTTGTTTCATTGCCATACAAAGCAAAAATCATTATCCATGTCACAATGGGCCCTAGAGCCAACACAAGCTGATCTTAATTAATTTTGTTTTAGTGGTTGTTAGAATGAGACATTCACTGACAGAGCCAACAGGAAAACATGCCAGATCTTCAACCTTCATGTTGAAAAGGAAAATTCTACCTCCTCATCACTTAACACCCTTGTCCCAGTTTTGGTGAAGGCCTTGTCACAATTGGCAGCATTATTTTTCAGCTGAAAGCTGCTCATACATATTCAGAAATGCAAATCATTGTGTATGCCCTTAACTGGCAAGAAGTTAATAACTTGTAATAGCTGCCTCTGGCACTGCAGGACTCTAGTGGTCTTCATTCAGTAGTGGTAAAAGGGGGCAGTTTCTCGGAGATGCTAGCTATGTCTTCTGATGTCTGGGTACCCATAACATCATATGATGACTTGTGTTTCTAGTGTTTCTAGTAAAGGAAGGCTTCCAGCTATTGTTTATCTGAAATGTAAGAGATGAAAAAGTAACCTTATGCTCCTTAAGTAATGGGATTTCAGGACTGAGACTCATGTTTTAACAATCTGACCATTCTATTAGCAGAGGAAACTGAGTCCCAGAGAAGCAAAGCAATTTTTCCAAGGTTACTTAGTCCAAATGGGGGGGGGGAGGGGAGCGGTTCCTTGGTCATCGGATTCTTTTTTTTGCCTGTGGTTATTCAATCATTTTACAGTTGTGTCATATCATCACTTATTTATAATATTAAAGATATCATACTGAGGATTTATTATTGACTACTTTTTGGTCAGCTCCTCAGAATGCTGAGATACAGAGGCTCATAATTATATAGAGGAAAAAAAAGAGAAACATGTACATACATGAGAATAAAAGTTTACATACTGTGCCTTAGAGGATGCATTCACTATGACTAGAAGATGGATTACTTGCTGATTTTCCACTTGTTAAATACATAGTTCATACACTGCAGCCTGACACATGCTGTGGAAAACAACATGAGTTACAGATAGTCCCTGCCTATCAAGAACCTCTTATTTATTTATTTATTTATTTATTTATTTATTTATTTATTTATTTATTCTTGAAATTATATAAACTTCATGTGCTGTATTTTTTTCCATTTTACTTTATTTATTTATTTTTTAATAATCTTGCTTAGTTACTTAGGGTAAAAAGGGTCAAGGGCTGCAGAAAAGTGGGTAATACCATTGTTTTCACACTAGTATCATCATTTTCCCCCCTGTATCTGGGGTCAGAAGAGAAACAAAGGGAAAAGCCCTATCCAGCCTCCCTCCCATCCCAGGTCCCCGATGCGAGGCGTGCTCTGAGAGTCCTGCTGAAGCAGTTTTGATAGTTCAACACTTCTGAGTTGCTGCCAATCTCGTCATTCCAATCACGATGAAATCTATTCAGAACCAACTGGATGACATAGTCCCTTCATGGTTGGGGTTCTGAGGTCAGCAGTTCAGTTGGAGGAATCTCTGAAGAAACTTTGTCTGACGTGATCCCAGACCTGATTCTTGTGTGTGCTTGCCTATACAGGGTCCAGCACCATCTGTCGACCCAATCAGCTCATGCACATGCTGGTGGTTGCAATTGCTGGGTCAGTTCTGTTTCCAGTCCTGTCTTCCACATGATCCGATGGGTGTTGTAGTCTGGCCCGATCCTGTCCACTTCATACTCGGCCCTCACGCAAACCAGTGGGAGCTGCAGCCTAGTTGGGGCGACTCCACCTAACCCCCACCAGGCCTGCTCTCTTTCCTGGTTCCCATGCATGCCAGTATGTACCGCAGACTTGTTCAGTCTCTCCCACATCCCATTTAGCTCTTGTACATGTCAATGGGCACTGAAGCCTAGTTCACCCAACCAACCCTACTATCCAGCCCACAGACATACTGGTGGGTGTCTTTCTGTCTAGCCACCCCTACCCCGTCCTGGTTTTCGTGCTCTCCAGTGGGAGTGGTTACTCACAAGGGAGATGCCCACTATCTCCCTACTAGGCCACTCCAACTTCTGGATTGTGCACTCTCCAGGTGGTTCTGGAGTTTAATTTGACAGATTAAGCTCCCAATGCCAGCCTCTGCCAGCTGATGCTGTGGCAAAGCCCAACCAGCCCTCACCCACTCTAATTTTTGCTTGCACCAGTCGAAACAGCCCAACCTGGCCCTTCATTGATCTAGCTCACCTGAGGCCTGAGGCCCACAGGTGTTGTAGCCCTACCTGGTCTGGTCTGCCCCCATCCCAACTCAAGTGGTTGTCCAGCAGGGGAGCCCACACTCCCCCTACCGGTTCTGCCCCTCCCCCGCTGGTTCTCACAAGTGCTGTTCGGGCATTACAACCACATCTGGTATGGCTCACTCCACCTTGGCATTCTGTAATGTGCACTGGTTTGTGTCGCGACTGAACCTGGTCTGATCCACACTCTATTCTGGCTCTCGGATTCACCAGGGAGTGTTGTGAACTGGTTCAGTCTGGTCTGCTTCCCACCTATGCCAAATGTATGCCGGTGGATATCTTCCTCTGGCCTGGTCTTGGTTGCTCCCTATCGTGGTTTTTGCGCTCACCAGTAGGGACTGTGTCCCAACAGAGGAGTTTCCCAAGCTCCTCCATCAGAACCACTCCCTATGCCAGATCTTGCGCATACTGGTGGTTCCATGGGTCAGCCCTCATTGCTGGCCTTCAATCCAGTTCTTGATGTTGGATGTTTCAGCCCAGCCAAGGCTTATCCATACCCAGACACTGCTCACACATGACTCAGTAAGGACAGAGACCCAGCCTAGTCCGTCCTACATCTATCCAGGTTCTCCAGAGCTCCAGATGGTGCTGGGCTCGGTGTGCCCAGTTCCAGTTCAGACTTGTGCCAAGGCAGATTGCAGCCATATCCAGACCAGAACACAGCCCCCATTACAGCCCCCACACTCTCCTGTGGAAACCTCAACCCAGTAAGGCTGTACTATCACAGCTCCCCAACTGAGTCTATTCCCAACCCTAGATTTCGTGCGTGCCAGTGGTTATTCTGACCCAGTTGGCTAAAACACTGACCTGTCTCAACCTTTGCTTTCAATGCTGTGGCCTAGTATCCCTGGCTTTTACAGATCAGTTGGTGTAAGAGCCTAGTTCGGCATGACATGTGCTCCATCCTGATTTCTATTCTTTCTTATGAGTTGAGGTTTGCTTGGCCCTGCCTGGTCCACTCCCTTCCAGTTGGAGCCTGGCCCACCCCACATCCTATTTTAGGATGCACCTTTGGATGCTGCTGCCTTGACCTGCCCAGACTGTTGTCGGTTCCTTTACCTGTAAGTGATGGTAGGTGCCATGGTCACACCTAGCTCAGCCCATCACCACCCCAGTTCTTGAGCTAACCTGCAGGACTTGTATTTCCACAGGGTTAGGCCCACACTTCTCCTACAGAGTTTACCCCCAGTCTGAGTTCTCTCTCATGCTGGTTAGTGTCTTGACCTGCCAAGTGTGACCAGTCTACTATTCCACCACTGAGTCAGGTATTGGGGCCTAGCCTGCCAGACGGACCCCCATCCATAGCTTTTGTGTGGATTGGTGTGTAGCAGTCAGTGATGCTCTATGCTAACACCCCATCTCAGGATTGCTAATTGGGCTGGTGAATCAGTCAGGCCCTAATAGATCTTATGGACACTCCCCTCCAAACCATCAGGTCTCAGTCCCCATGCTTGCCTGAAAGTTTCATGACACTGGTACTGGGAATCACCTAGAATTCATCTCTTACCTTCGCTAACACTGTCCTTATTCATGGGTGTCCCTAGGCAGCAATTACATATCCTAAAAACCCCAGAGTTCGCCGCTGGGTGGCCAGCAGGCAGAGCCTGGCACTATTTGGTGCACTGGATGCCCAAAGCCAAGGACTCAGTCACTGCCTCTCAGCAGTGGTTTTGGCCCGAGTCCCCAGCATTGGGTCTGGCCCAGCAGGGGCACCCCCCACACACACACACAACTGCCACACTGCAGGGAGCTACTTCTGCCCCCAACCCCAAGGCCCGAAACTCTCCCAAGCTCCGAACCTCTCATGTTAAATGGGAAAGAACATAGCAAATATGTTAACAACTTGGTTTTATTCCGCACACAGACTTTCATGCAAATATGTATAATCAAGATCATAAATGGCTTAGTCCTACAGTGTTAACCTATCTGTCAATAATTATTCTCCTTAGTTTAGTCATTTTCCTGTTTCAGCCATTCGTATTCCACATCATTCCCTGATCATACCATAGCCTAAGGTGGCCTAGTTTAGAATCTAAGCATATGGTTGCTGAGACTGGTGTACCTGTTTTGCCAGATCACCACTTCAATACAAGGCAGCCTGGGTTCACCTGTTTGTCTGCTTCTCTTTTAGTCTCTTCAACATATTAAGTATTTTTAAAATTCATAATATACTAGTCTATAAAGTGAGATGTTTGCACTTTCGGCAACCTATTTGCAATTCATTAGAATTAACTTGGAAATATTGCATTATTTATTGCGCTTTTTATGTAAAATGAAAGGAACTAAGACTTGCTAATAACCTAAGAGTGAATACCAGCATCTCGAAAGGCTGCTGGATGAGATGTGTCAGGCATGGTGTGCTGGGGAGAGATGGATGAGCCCTTCCCCCTCATGACTTCATTTGCTCTTTCTGTGTTCCAGATGCCATTGATGTGACTAATTTGTCAAACACACACAACACCATTATAAAAAAGAATCTTATGTATCAGGGAGTAAGAGGCAAAGTTGGATGGTGATACTTTGCCATTATATACTTCACTGGTTCTCTCACGACTATCACATTAAAGGCTGGGTAAGCATCCTTCTCTTTCATAAAAGGGGAAAATAACTCATGAAATGTTAAAAAATGACAGAAGATATAGATTGGAGCTAAATAAATGATAAAAGCAACAACAGAAAAATCAATGTTTCCAAATAACTCCAACCTACTCATGAAGAGTAGGGCTATGTTTCCCAGAAAATGTATGAAGAAACAAATCTGCTTCATTAGTCCTGAAGGAAAAAGAAGTTAGCACAGTAAAAAGTTGTTTCTTCTTCACATAAAGCGAGTGATTATGCCTTTTAAGACAGGACATGCTACCACAAAGAAAAATTGATATAAAATATCAAAACGCTGGCAGACAGAATTTTGCTACCCACTCAAAATACATGAAAACTCAGAAATTCAAAAGGGGTAGAAATGTATGTTTTAAAGCATGAAAGCAACATCTTTTGACTGATTTCAAGAGTAACTGACTGACACGAGGCAAACAGAAGTCCACCAATTAGATTTCAAGAAAAATATTTGCACCTCTGGTGGGTGGGTTTGTAATGCACAATTCCTGGTACCGTTCTATCACTGAGAGGGTCAATTTCATTTTAGATGTAATAATGTGTTCAAATCCATGCAATATAAATATTAATTTTTTTTGGTGTAAGCAAAATGTCTTTGTACTATTAATAAAGTAGAATATAAGATATATTTAATTGTTTTTATTAAAATGCTTTAGAATTAAAATTAACATTAATTTATAAAGCATTGAAATGCTTTGAAAATTTTCATTTAGCAAGAGGGCCTGTGTTATGGCATATCAGGTGAAGCCACTGCTTGTAGCATTGGCATCTCATCTGGGTGTTGGTTCCAGTACCATCTGCTCCACTTCCAATCTGCATCCCTGCTATTGTGCCTGGGAAGGCAGTGGAGAATATGCCAGGTGCACGGAGTCCTGCACCTACATGGGAGACATAGAAGAAGCTCCTGGCTACCAGCTTTGACTAGGCCTAGCCTTGATGGAACATCTTTTTCACCATCTCTTTCTCTTGATGTTTCAAAAACTAAATGAAATTACATGGAGACATAAAAAAGAAGTTTACATACTAGAACCTATACGTAACATGGGAGCTTCACATTAATGCATGCATGTATTGGGAGAATGTATATCTTTTTAGAACTTACAGAAACTTTCGGTGATGATTTCTTGCAGGGCTGAGGGACCATTTTTCTGCCCTGGACCAGTTGATCATTTAGAACATCATTTGTGAACCATATTAAACAATTAAAAGTCAATGTGTTAAATATTTATTGAAAGTCTAAGTCCTATGTGTGGTTGCCTTTAAATGGCCAGGTCAAATAACATTTCTAGCATTATGCAGCCCTTATGTCGAAAGTTCTCTACCCCTGCAACTGTGTGTCCATTCTGAGTCTATTCCTTTAAAAATAAGTGCTTAAAATAGGATTTGTTTTGTTTATTTTTGATTTATCTGTTTTTCTTAGGCAGATTTACAGAGACAAGGAGAGACAGGTAAAACAATCTTCTATCTGCTGCTTCACTCCCCGAATGACCACAATGGCCCCAACTAAGCTGATCTGAATCCAGGAGCCAAGAGCTTCTTCCAGGTCTCCTATGAAGGTACAGGGTCCCAAGGCCTTGGACCATCCTCTACTACACCCAGGAAGATACATGGGAACTGGAGCAGCCAAGACATGAACTTGTGCCCTTATGAGATCCTGGCACTTTCAAGATGAGGATTTAGTATCTGAACCATCATGCCCGCTCCTTAAAATAGAATTTTAATGTGTTGGTGAAGACTTAGAAAAGTCACCAAAAGCACCTGCATTCAAAGCAGTTGGGCCATTTTGTACATCTTTGCCAGGCTCCTTAGCAGGGAACTGTATTAGAAATGGAGCATCCAGGACTAGAATTGGCACCCACATGTGATGGTGGCAATGCAGACTTCAACTTTACCTGCTATATACCACAGCATCAGCCCCTGGGAACATTGTCATCTGCAGAAGCCACATTTCCCTGAGCAGTCACTCACTTACCTCTTCCTCTGATTTTGGATACTACAAATCCTCTTTTTATCCTGATGGATTTGCCTATTCTAGACAGATTCTTCCAAACAGTTTTTAGCTATTTTCTGTAACTCCTTTTCCCTTATGCTACTACATTGTACATATTCTGTACTTGATAGAGTTCCCCAAGTGTCCAGACTTTATTTTCTCACATTTTAGAATTTTAATTAATCTGTATTTCAACCTTATTTTTCTTTCACCTTCTTACATATGCTTTGAATACCTACAGTGAATTCTTGTTTCAGTTGTTAAAACGTTAAACATCATAACTAAAAATATTTGTTTTATGTAAAAGGCAGAGATACAGAAAGAAAGATTTTCTCAGCTGCTGGTTCACTCCTAGGATGATCACAATGACTGGGGCTGGAGCCAGGAGCTTCATCCATCTCTCCCACATGGGTTTAGAGGCCCAGGGACTTGATCATTTTCTGTTGCTTTTCTAGGTACACTAGCATGGAACTGGATTTGAAATGGAGCAGCCAGGTCACAAACTATCACCCACCTGAGATATTGGCATCACCAGCTATACCACAATGCTGGCTCCTAAATTCCATGATTTTTAAAGTACATTTTTTTGCCTTCTTACTGATTTTCCTCAGGGAGACACTTTTCTCATAGATTTAGTATTTTGAGGCATTGGTCTATTTTGGTTCTTGGAACATAAATTACTGTTTAAAGTCTTTGGTAGCCATAGCATTTGGGCTTCTTGAGCACCAGCTTTTGTTTTGTTTTGTTTTGTTTTGTTTTGTTTTTACTGAAGACGTAATGAGGCGACTTTGGAATTCAGTTCGTCCTGCCTCCTTAGGGTTGTTGTGGATGTTGTCGCTTGTTGTCTCTTTGGTAGTTTTTCTCTGTAGTTCTATAAAACATGCCTTGTGATATTCAACGGTAGAGATCATCCTTATTCAGCTCAGTGGTTGATAGCCTAATCATTAGTAAGAAATTTTATTGGATGCCTGACTATTTGGAAGATATTTCTTTAGGAACTAGCATCTCCCATTCTGTGCAATAGGTTGTGTTTATGGGGGCCTATCTTCAGTAGTCAGCCTGACAATTTGCAATTGCTGTAAATCCCTTCCTGTTTAAAGTTAACCATTGTGACGAGCTCAGGGTCTTCCAAGAAGTTGTCTAAGCAGGCACACAACCCTGGGCATAGCCATTGCCCAGAAAGTGCCTGAAAACTTCCAGGCTCCTAAGAATATGTGGAAGCATTTCAAAGCAATAGATGAATGTGTCCCTCAGCTTAGTCTTGTAATATCTTAGCCTAATCCCTCATCACTTCAGGAAGCTGCCTTGCCTTGTCTCTGTTTCCATGAGAAATCACTGGCAAATAGACTATGCTTGTCGGACTCTGAATGATTTCAGTAAGGATGATCTTGAGATTTCAGTCTTTCCAAGCAGTCAGCAGACAAGGCCAACACGTTTGGTTCACTTCCCTGGCATGGGGCTTTGAAGACCACTTGTGTTATGCCTGCTCCTATGGCTGCCAGACTGCCAGGCTGCACTGTGATTAGAATGAGGAAAATTTAAAAACCATAAATATCTACATATTAAACACTGATATACATATTAAACACTTTTTTTCATAAGCTTCCCTCAGTTGTTGCAACCATGTGTTTTATTTCCAGAATTTTGAAAAAGTTGATCTTTGAAACTTTTGCCAGGACTCCCATTGCTTTTATTTAACAGAGAATTTTTAGAGGCCCCAGTTCTGTCACTTTTACTGATAACACCCTGCTAATCTCTTTCAAGGTTTTTGAAGCATATGGAGAAAGTTTCCTTTAAAAAATTATTCTGATTCCTATTTATTTTAGCAACCATGACAGAGCCCTCTTAGCTCTGATGATGCTTTGTAAAAGGTATTTTATTCAGTTAGAAGTATTAAGTTATGTAGGAAGTTAAGAGATGAGCAACCTGAAGTGTTCAACTTGAAGCTGATTAGTCCTTTTCTGTAGTGTCTGGTTATTGAGTAGAGGGGTTGACACTGAAGTTCTCTTTCATAGTTGCTGGACTTCTCTATGCACAATCAGATTCTCCCTGCTGTACGTGCTGCCATTAGAACAATGCAGCAAGACAGGGGAACAGAATAAATTTTAATAGTAGAATATCTACCATGTTCTCCTTTATACAAAAGTGCAATTGAGTCTAAAGGCAGAAACTCGCATGGAAATTGAGAATATTGTGTGACTGGTTTCATTTCATTTCCTCATACTGGGGTTTATTTCTATTTTCTTTAAATGAGTCTTTATTGATGATCACACAACCAAACACTTTTAGGCAATGTCTGTGTCTGATAAAAAGTGAAATTTGCTAAGCACTTTTTTTCCTGGTTATGAATCTTATGTATGATATCCCTCTTAGTTCTCACAGCAATCTTATGAGATGATGTACATTGTGAACTGAAAGGGAATGGCTTACATCATTTTTTTTAGTTATATAATATTTAACACCGGAAGCCTTGCTTCACATTTCGAAACTACATCCTCAACTTACATAATAAAAACAATAATAAATGCAATCTAACTTATAGGGCTATTGAGAATATCAAATAAGGTCATAAATATGAAAATCAGTACAGAGTAGGTACTGAATAATCATGGGATATTACTAATACTAGTAACTTATTCTTTGTTCTCTGGTTAAAGATTGGAAACTAAAGTATCAGAGAAGTAAAGTAATCTGTTCAACTCATTGGGTCACTCAGGTTTTGAACTCAGGTTTAGCTTTGTAACTCATTTCACTTAAGATGAGCACTTTGGAAACATCTAGAAGTTAATGTTTCACTGACTCAGAAAATGTCACTGAGCTTCTGTTAATTGTAAATGCTTGCTTCTCAGGAGGTCACTGTTTTGAGGGAAAGACACGTTTCATGCTGTTTACCACCGAATAGTACATGATTGTCTTTTGGGGAAACGTCAGTGAAGCAACAGTTAAGTCTAAATTCTGTATGTTGCCTGCAAAATAGAAAGTACGTAAGTCCCAATCCTACCAATTTGGAAACAGTGGCCAAATGCCTGTGAGGCAGGCATTTGTCCTAGATTGTCTGCTCTAGATGTTTGTTCATGTGGTTAGTGTTTGTTTTGGAACATAACGCAATACCCAATTTTACTACCACCAAGGAAACCAGCAAGATCTCTAATGCAATCCAAACTTGATCCCACAAGACTCTCTATCTCTATCTCTATCTCTACTATTTCAAAGTGAATTTAATTTAAAAATACTAATTAAATTCATGTAGCTAATCTTATATTTTAAATTGTTTTATTTATATGAAGTGAACAAATTTCAAATTCAGAATAAGGAACATAATGAGACCTACCATCCTACCCTTGCTCCTGCCCACAATCCTCACCCATTCTTCATTATCTTTTCATTAATTTTTTTTTAAAGACTTATTCATTTTATTACAGCCAGATATACACAGAGGAGGAGAGACAGAGAGGAAGATCTTCCGTCCGATGATTCACTCCCCAAGTGAGCCGCAACGGGCCAGTGCGCGCCGATCCGAAGCCGGGAACCAGGAACCTCTTCCGGGTCTCCCACGCGGGTGCAGGTTCCCAATGCATTGGGCCATCCTCGACTGCTTTCCCAGGCCACAAGCAGGGAGCTGGATGGGAAGTGGAGCTGCCGGGATTAGACCCGGCGCCCATATGGGATCCCGGGGCTTTCAAGGTGAGGACTTTAGCTGCTAGGCCACGCCGCCGGGCCCCTTTTCATTAATTTTTACAAGGATGCTTTCACTTCACTTTACAATCACAGAGTTAATGCTCTATTAAGTGAAGTATTAAGCAAATAGCAAGTAGAAAAGAAGATCTCTGTTTCTCAACTGTCTTGTCTTGATGTGAAGCAATGATGGCAGTAAGTTTGAAACAAGTATGAACCAGGTGCTTGATAAAGATCTGCACATCTGTTCCTCATTTAATTCTTAGAGCAACCTGAGGAAAGGTCCTCTTTCCACCCTCATCTTTCATGTGCACGGACCCAGACTCAGGCTCACAATCACATTGGAACACACAATCAGTCTGGGTAAGAAAACCAAAGTGGAAGTTCTTACAAGGGATCTTTCAAAACAATGCCGCTTTCAGGGGTGAAATGAACATTCTTCATGTAGGGATTCAATTCCTACATTCCAAAAGTCTCCTCCTAGCAACGTACAGATATTCCTTCATAACATTTATTAATGTATTGGTTCCTGGTACGAAATAGATATGTCCTAATATTTGCAAAACAAGCAAATACATTTTAGAGTAAAAAACAAACAAGTACATTTTAGTACTCTAAAATGAATGGTACCCTTGACACTCATGAAATGAAGAATTGTATTCCACAAATAAACTGTGCATGAATGTTTATAGCAGCTTTATTTGTACTAGATCTGAACTGTAAACAAAATGACATTCTGTGGATGAATTCTTTGACAAGCTGTATTTTATTCAAACAATACAGTGAGAACAAAATCCCACAGCTCTCATCTGCTGTTTCACTCCCCAGATACCCCCAACAGCTAGGGCTGAACCAAGATAAAACCAAAAGCTGGAACACAATCCAGGTCTCCCACGTGGGTAGCTGGGACCCAACCACATGCAGTAGCCACGTGCAGCAGTAGGGAGGGGTAACCAGGCCTTGCCCCCAGGCCTCTGGTATGGAAAGAGCATTTCTGAAGCAGCGTTTAAATGTCACTGCAGATGTTCATCCTTATGGTGACAGATCTTAACAGTGTCTCCTGCCTTCTGATGAGCTGTTTCCTGTCATAAAACTGAGATTTCAGTGAGACCTCAATTTTTTCCAATTGCAGGGAAAGTTGACAATATGGGAACAAAGACAGCTGACAGCAATTTGAAGGAATTCTCTCTCTTTTTCCCCCTGCATTCTTAGGGACTTACAAGGCCAGGTAAAGAATTCCATGGGGGCTAGATTTACAATCTGGTGATAGGGAAGGTGTGTAAGAGTGAAAATGATTGGAAAATGAAACATCTCCAGGCAGAAGAATGAGGGGTTCCGTTACAACTAGGAATATACACAGGAAAATGACGTTGGCATTTTAAAGTATTTTTTATATTTCAATATTTATGTACCTTTCTCTCAACTCATTTAGAAACAAAACAAGTGGGGAGTCATTTAGCCAATGTAATGTGTTCTTCAGAAAGTTGAACAAAGGAGCAGAGAGGTAAAGAAGTTGAGGGTGTGCTGAGGGTGATTTTGGTAATGGCCCATGGAACCTGGCCTGGCCAGAAAAGTGAAGGTAGTGGGTCAAGGTCAGAGCAGAGAGCATCAGAATTGAGGGAGCTTGCAGGCTCAAAGGAATGCTGAAATGAAACATAAACTTAACTGGGACTAACAGAACTAAGCAATTAGTCTAAGATCTTACTTAGATACACCAGACAACCAAGATTTCAAAGGATTTTTTTCTTGAAGGAAGACGTGATACTTTTGGAGCATGGCAGGCTGTGACAATTTACCAGAAGCCAGGGTACTGCGACCCTATGGAACCTTCTGGAAATGAGCATAGGCATCTAGCTACATGAGGCTCTACAGTGGTGCTCGGAGTTATGCCTCATCCCTGCTCGGAGTTATGCCTCATCCCTGCAAGGCTGCTGACTTCGTCTGGACCAGCAGATTGAAGCATGGCTTACGCACTCTGTCAGCACTCAGCAGGCAGGCACACTGGCTAGGGACTGCTCTGCTCTCCATGCAGAGAGATCTCCAGTCTCCAGCAGTAGGGCCCTCCCTGTAGAAGGCTATGGAGAGGGAGAGAGCAAAGGTCAGCATCATGAGATGCAGGAAATCACTCCTCTTCTGAGAGATCATCTTTGTGGGAGCTTTACAGAGCTTACCTAAGTAAATAATGTACATTAGTACTTAGGTGAGTTCAACTCTGAAGTCAGACTGGGCAAAGTTTATGAGTATTCTTTCCAATGAATATAAAGCAAATTAAATGAATTCCACTATTCTTCCCCACCCAAATCTAGAATATATTTATCATATAAACAGGTATATTTATCATCTAAAATTTTACTAATAATATACTTCATTAAACTTAAATATATTCTTTGTATATACACAGAGAAAGAAACAGACTTTCTAGTCAAAGAGCCAAATCCCAACTCTCCCTCTCTGTGGTGACTATCCAGTGGGTTATGTAACATATGTATGTTTCCACATTGTCTTCCTTATAATGGAATTCTTATTTCAGGTTCACAGTATTGTTGAGAGAACTAATTGGGAGGAATAGGCAAAACACACAAATGTGTTCACAAACAAATTCTCTTCTCTCCATTTTTGTCTCAGGCATTTCAGTTATTCAAAGTCTTGATTTAAAGGTTCTAGAACACCCAACCATGAGAACCAAAATGATGACATGATGATGACAGCAGTAAACACAGGAGTGACTGGATGCTAGATGCTTTGCACATTTGTATTACTTAAACCTCTCATCTGCACCATCCTGTGGAATTGAAACCAAGGCTAATAGTTAAATAAGGTCACTAAATGGCATAAGCCATGGAACTAGCTTGAGGATCTTGTATTTTGTGGGAACTTCCTGAGAGACATGAGAACACCGGTTTGCAACGAGACCCTTCATAGGGCTCACAGAAGTAGTTATAACGTGCAGTCACAGTTTTTAGGTGGAATAAAAAGGGAAAGATCATTACCAAAATGAAATCAGCTGCTATAAAAAAAACCACACACACGCACCCTGGGGGAAAGGAGTTGTATTGATTTCACAAAGCAGAAGGAACATCAGTATTTTACGAGCTAACAGTACTGTGTTATCACAGATATCTTGAATCACTTTTTGTGATATAATTGGCAAAAATAGTGCAATTTGATACAATTGTTGTTTGTAATGATGATGTTTAACTGTCAAGATAGGTAAAGTTAAGTGAGATTCTTTTTCTATTTAGAATAATAGCAAGGTGGGTGATAAACTCTGAGATGCATTTCTTCCAAATTTATTTAACAAGTGTTTATATTGCCTGTCCCTGTGCTAAGCATTGAGAGTATGACTGACTAAATAATAAGAAAATGAATGAAGTATGCTCTCTCTGCCTGGGGACGTGGTAAGGCTCTGAAGCCCCTAGGAGGGGCTCCCATTACCACCTGGAGACAAGTCTCTAAGGTGGATACCAATGATATCTGACTCTTTTTTTTCATTTGAAAATGCCCCTTTACTGAAGTGTAGGCCGGTCGGCTGATGAGTCTGTTCAATAGATGAGGTTGAAAAAAAATCGCTGTTTTCCCTTTTCGATGTGTTTTCTGTCTTCCTCTCTACTGCTACTTTCCTTGAGGGCAGCTGGTTGCTAGGTACTGAGACAGTCCTGTTCAGAGACCCATCTGGCAAGGTTCAAGGCCGGTGAACCAAGGCGAGTCCCTTCCTTCCCCAGTAGAGGCAGAAAGAACTCTGGTGCTGGCTGCAGGTTGCACTGCCTGGAGGTGCTGTCATGATCCTAATCCTCTGTTCTATGATGGGAATGACAATGGAGAAGCCCTGTGTGTTCAGAGCTTCCCTACAGTCTGAACTCTGCTTCTCTAATCCTCTCCTTTTTCCCTCTCCTTTCATAAGCATCAGGCCCTGGAACAACCTCAAGGATCTTCTTCCCCTTTGATTGTTCACATATGTTCCCTCATTACAGCACCTACACATGTCATCATCTGTTGATCGGCTTCCCTGACGGCGGGTGCCAACACAACTCCCCAAACTCAGCTTAGATTAGCCCGAGTCCGAAGTGCAGTTCTGAAGGAGCCTTAGTGCACCTTTACAAGAGTCAGAAATGATACTGCTGAGGACAGCTATGACACGTTATGACTATTATTTAAAATACTCACACAGTCTCACTAAATGTAACAGTCTCAGTTCTAACTAAATTCTTTCCCTAATTAATTCACTTAAGTTTCTTTGTTCCACCATATTATAAGGTTGTTCTCACATGACAGGTGATGAAATTGAGGCATGGACTGGTTAAGAAAAGGGCAAAGCCAGGTTTTCAGCTCACGCGTGCTGCACCTGTTCAAAAGGCTCTGTAAATATTGTCTGTAATTTCTATAGTCGTTCTAGTATTACAAGTTTACAGTGGATAAAGAACATACAATAACGCTGATGCTTCTATTCTTTCTACAATATGGCCCTTCCTTTAAAGGGGAGGAAAGAAGAAAGCAAAGAGAGAGGGAGAGAGGGAAAGAAGAAAGAAGAGAGGAGGGGAAGCGGGGTGGGGGGTGGGGAAGAAAAGGAAAGGGAGGAGCATAAGGAAGGAAGAGGAAGAAAGATTTTCCCAACACAGTAACAGACCCAAATTCAGACCAATGGGGAGCACTTGTCACTTACACTTCATAGATCAAACTTGCTTCTCCAGGTAGGAACATGGATGGGAAGGCGTCTGAGACTCTCTCCCAAAAAACATGTCTGCACATTGTTTTAATATTTGATTTAAAATAAAAAAAATTGTGACACACATTTCAAGAATGCAATAATAAAACATTTCCAAATAAGTTGTGAGGTAAATCTTTAAAGATTTTTTTCTAAGAATAATGCTGATTAAGGCATGATAGAGCAAAAATAGTCCACGTGTGCACCTTATACAATGAAACAAGAATCTACATGCTACTTATAATTAATCTCTAATAATGGAATTTAATGTTGCTGAACTTGCACTCAAGTTGTACCTTCAAACGTATGATATACGTTTGTTAAAATACAGTATTAAATAAAAACGATGCATAGAAATTCAAAAATAACTCCATTAAACTGATTCGACATTATTAGAATCATACCACTAAAAGTAAGTGATTCAGCAGTAATGAATTATTTCTTCCAGTAGGCAATTCAAAATATTTAGTATTTCATTAGGTGTACTGAAATAAAATTCCCTGAAATCAGAGTTATTATTTATTTTTTGATTCAATGCAATTGAATCACATAAAATCTATTTGAGTCACATAAAATCCATTTGGTTTCATCCATTGGGGCTTAGAAATTATCAGTTCGAAAACACATCTCAGTTGTATTTGAAAGGAATCATATCCTCAGTCTGCCCTGTCTTTTTCTTTCCAGGTGACGATATAACGGTTAGCAGTTGAAATAATTATTTGGGTTTGCCAAAGTGAAGAATGCCATTTACAGCATTTCATAGTTCTTCGACATGTTACTTATTGCTTTTGACTTTCTCAGAGCAATGGAGATTTATAACAATAGTTGGGAAATAGAAGAGATGAAATGCAGACATGAGAGAGAAATCATCCCTCTACCACCAAAGGTCTTCATGGTGAATGTGTAATTTGAGTGCTGTGATGGGTTGTTAAAGGAGCCGTCTGGGACGATGCCGCTTTCACTGTAGTTTTGTTGCTTTATTTGATGTCCATGAGGATCAGCTTTCCGTGATGATGCTGTGGGCACGGAAGGCTGGGATAACCGTGGTAGAGCACATCGGGAGATGTGGAGGCGGGAAGGACATGCTCTGTGACACTATAAAGTGCATGCACAAATGGTGAGTTAGTCTTAGCAAAGGATTTCTAATTTAAGCAGCACTTAACCACGTCAGAAGAATTCAGGTTAGGGGAAGACATTTGAAAAGTAGTGCAATAAATAATCTTTAAAGATTCATTAAAATTCTAAATTTTCAAAAAGTATTTTTATGATCTATATCTTTCCGAAAAGGAAACACATCCAAGTAGATTTCAGTGACACGACTGTGCTTCTATTTCATTTCCCTCAGGCTGGTTTGTTCTGCTTCATTTATGCTGCTAACTAGACGGATTCGAATTCTAGTCTCATTACTTATCAATTGCATTACTCTTGGCAAACCACTTTCTGGAGCTCCTTTTTTCCTACTTGCGAACCATTGATAAAATCAGTTTTATTTGTTTTTAAAGATTTATTCATTTTATTACAGCAGATATACACAGAGGAGGAGAGACAGAGAGGAAAATCTTCCGTCCGATGATTCACTCCCCAAGTGAGCCGCAACGGGCCGATGCGCGCCGATCCGATGCCGGGAACCTGGAACCTCTTCCGGGTCTCCCACGCGGGTGCAGTGTCCCAATGCATTGGGCCGTCCTCAACTGCTTTCCCAGGCCACAAGCAGGGAGCTGGATGGGAAGTGGAGCTGCTGGGATTAGAACCGGCGCCCATATGGGATCCTGGGGCTTTCAAGGCGAGGACTTTAGCTGCTAGGCCATGCCGCCGGGCCCGATAAAATCAGTTTTAAGTCATAGTTATAAATATCCAATGAGATAGTGCAAGTAAAATTTTTGAGTATATAAAATGTCTCAGAAATACTGATTTTTTCCCCCTGATTTCCACTTCCATTCTTTCTATGTAGCATGGTTGTACGATTTGGTTCATGGCTCTATGAATCTATTCATTTAGGACCATTACTACCTTGAATATATACTTGCATGGTGTATTTATCTTTAAATAGCTCTTCAGTGCTTCCCTCCATTCTTAACCCATAATATGTGCTCAATAAATATCAGCTGTAGGAATGGAAATCTGAGTCCCCTTTTGAAATTAAGATACTCTGGGAATTGGGGAAGGAGGCACATTGGATTGTTTAATATCTTATTGTTATTGGCTATTTCTTAGCTTAAGTTACTTTATTGTGTTGTTTAACTTTGGAGGAAATATCTAGAAGCTGAATGCTGGGCATTGTGGGCACTGGTACCATATGAAATTGATTCTCCTTTGGCTTTCACTGCAACATCCATTTACTAAATTAGTGAGTAGTTCCTACTCTGTACATTCGTGTGTGGGGGAATAAAACAATAAAATAAAATACTCCTTGAGACCTCACTGGAAAGCAGAAAAATTGTATTATGTGGTAGAACATGTGAAAGTACCAGTACTGTAAAAGTAATAGCTCGTTAATATTACACAGTTTTCTAAACCTTTTTCTCATTGACTCAGAAACAATATGGTTACTGAAATAAGCCGTTTTAAACAAAGATAAGTATCACATGATTTCTCTGATATGTGTTAATTACAGTTTTAAAAGGGTAGAAGCGGAATGGCCATCATGTGATTTGAGTGTTGCTTTAGCCTTTGGTATACTCCTGTGGAGTTATGGTCTTCCTAGTTTGTTCTTCTTAAATATCACAGCTAGTGGTGAGTTTAGCCTGTGATTAGAGTGTCTTGGAATTCTGTGCAAAAATTAACAAAAACAAAAACAGGAAGAAACAGAGGGGCTTGAGGGCACAAGGAGAGGAAAAAGGAAAGTATGATTATGTTCTCGGAACTGTATGTGAAATACATGAAATCTGTTGCTTATGTATTAATAGCAGTTTAAAAAAGAAAAGCACAAAGATCAGTAAGTACTATGAATGTTTTAATTGTTTCCAATGAAAGAATGCTAAGTAACTTGCAAATGATTGTACAGTAGCTGACAGAGCAGGGCATTGAACCCCAGGACCACAGCTCCAGAAATTTTTTTTTCATTGATCTAGTTCCTAAAAGGAAGGGATCCTTTGCAGGATAAGTTAGGAACCCTGCATGGAGGGGCAAGCTGTGGCTCAGTTAGCAAGTCAGTATGGCTTAGCGCTTTAAAACAGAGCCTCTGAACTGCACATGCCAGATTTGAATTCTGCCTCCATCCTTTATGAAGCTGCATTTTTAGGGACAAGTTACTTAATTTTTTTTATGTTTCAGATCCTTTAACCAGAAGGTGCAGCCAATGATTCACAGCTTGCAGAACTTTACAAATTACACTGAAGTATATAAAGAGCCTTAGGGAATAGAATCAATACATTACAGCCATGGGTTGATTTGTAGGTGCTGGTATGGATTAGATGTCACATCCTAGTGTTCAGGAAAGTCATTAGCCAAGTCATGATTACACACAGAAATGAATTAGGTGCCCTGGGAAGCAAAGCAAAGAAGGTTTCAGTGGATGCCTTCAATGTCTGTAGAGTAAGAGCAATCTGACCCTCAGAGACCTTTGCCTGTTTCTTAGCTGCTTTACTGTTGATTTCACAGTAACTTTTCTTGCAAGACTTTTTAATTTTTATTTCTGAAATGGGCTAACGAGATGGGCGTAATGACTGCACGTGGACATAATCGGACTGCTAATAGGGTAAGACTGAGTGAGGGAGAGTATCTGGCGTACCTTACATGCTCAAATGATCTTGGTTCTCTTTGTGGTTGTACAGTTTGTAGGGTCTATGAACGCCTGCCTGCGTGTATTTGAAGAGTCACCTTTTTGTCACATTTTTGGTGTCAATTGGGGTACTTTGCTTAGTGTCAGTGTTGGTGACTGACAGTGTAGGAAGCCATTTATTGCTACTTCAGGCTGAAAAATCATACGGTTCCTCTTTGTGCTGGAGGAATGGCAGATCTGGCCATTTAATTCCGGGGATACTAAGAGGGGAGTCAGAAGGATCTTTTGTAGTGTAAGGACAAGCTTCTTCAGAAATTAGCACACGATCAATTAGAAAAACACTGTGCTTTTGGCCTATTGACCAATATCTGTAGGACATCCAGGCCCTCATTCCTGCCTTAGCATTGATCAAAAGGTGCAGTGAAGCTTAGAGATACCCAATGGGATTCAGTTAAATGTATTTTCACTCTACTCATGCACACTGAGCTTTTGAAATGTGCCATGCTTTAGTCTTGGTTTCATGGCCTTAAAGAAATCATCAAATACAAGAGAAGTTACATGGTGGTTTTAAATGCTGAACCTCAAAACATGCAGCAATAAACATTGACCTGACAACTGTGGTAACATATCATCTTTTGGCCACATTTTAATTTTTAATTTTTTCCAGCTTTTTGAGGGAAGCATCTTTTCATTTTATTATTATTATTATTATTATTATTATTATTTGCAACCTGTTTCTATATTCCCACTGAATGGTGTGGTCTTTATGCACTTTGCTTGTTGAACTCTAGTGAAATATTAAGTCTGTGGATGTTGACAGCTTCTAATGAAGCATTAATTTTCTGATGCATATAGCCTCACTGTGGTCATTATTTGATCTTTTCTCTCTTCACTGTAACATATGTATGACTTTACAGGTAAAGTTAAACTTCTGAAGGAGCATAGAGTTTGTTGAATCTTTTGTTTTAAAAGTCTGTCTAACCACTTTGTGTCTTTTGGATTGAGATTTTTCCCTACTTGAAACTAAAGAAGCAATAGCGCTGCCATTTTGGTAAGCATTTTTGACACTTTTCCAGGTTTGTCTTTTTCTTTTCTTCCTTTTATTATTGTTGAATGGTTCTTTTTTTATTTGGGTTGCAGTTTGCTTTGCTTGCTTCCTTTACCTTCTGTGTCTATAGTAGAGGGTTAATTTGTAGATACTGTGAGGCTTATATAGATCAACTTTTAGCTATAACAATGTATACAGGAATCCTCCTTTATTTGCAGGGAATATATTTTGTGATCCTAGTGAATGTTGGGTCTGCAGAAATATTAAAATCTTACATATTTTTTTCCATCACGTACAACCGTACGTAGACTGTTTTAACTTATAAATTAAGAGCAGTAAGAGATAAACAGTAATAACTAATAATTAAACTAAATAATTATAACAATGTCTGTAATAAGATTGCCAAAATTACTATTCCTGTGCTTTCAGGCCATTAGTAGATAAAATAAGGGTTACCTAAGCACATTGTAAGACTGGGACCATATATCTGATAATCAATTCAGTGACTAATTGACTAATAGAGAAGTATTGTTCACTATGTTATGGAAGGGCTTCACATAGGAATACGTCACTTCCAGGGTAGGAGAGTGAGATTTTATCATACCTCCCGCAACGACATGAAGTTTTTGACTTCTGAGTTTTCTCTTTAATTCTTCTACACAGTGAGTGCCTGTAGGTAACTGGAGAAAGTGAAATTTCAGATAAAACGAAGCCACTGTATCAAGCTGAAACAACTTCAAATGCAAAAAAACTCACTCCTCCACGTTTAAGCTACTGATTCACACTTTGCATCGTTCATTTCATACATTCCATTAAGCAATCATTATAGAAATAGTTATTTTAAGAATTCTTATCTTTTATTTCTTATTTTTTCTTTTGTACTAGAATTAAAGAGTGTTTATGTACCACTTTCAAATATATAAGTTTCTGAATTTAATGGTATGTTTATCTTAACTGATGAGTTTTATGCTTCCATTTTTTCCCACATTATTCCTTAGTGTCCTATTCTTAACAGTTCTTGTGGAGCAGGTCTAACAGTGGGAAATTTCCAGATTGTACTTGTCCGGGGTTGTCCTTATTCTCCTTTACTTCTGAAGGCTGGTTTTACTAGCAACAGTGTTCATAACTGGCCATCTTGCCATGTCAACACCTTGAACAGTCAGTTGAAGGTAGAACCTGCCTGGTCCTTGAGCAGACAGGATTGCAACCAAGAACTTGGCATGCAGTCCTGCTAGGAAACAGTGATCCATCGCAGGCTCTGACGGGTCTATTACCAGGGGAGTACATGAATGTGGCTCTCATGAGTACCTTGGGAGGCTCCTCCAGTCATAGAAAAGAATCTTGGGCGGGCTGGACTGCCGCAGAATTGCTGCTGAGAGGGTCTGGGGTCTGGTCACAGACCTGCTTCAGAGTCTGTGATTGGATTGAAGTTGGCATGGATAGGCATGCCTCCTGATGAGTATCCTGGAGGCCAACACTGTCGCCGCTGTGACTAAGAGGTGCTGGGATTGAGTCATAGGATACTTCCAGAATCCTCAGACAGGACAGCCACCAGGGGTCTTTTACCAGGGGCTTAGAAGGATTTGGCAGGAACAAAGCTCCTCCCATGCTGCTTGGTGTCTTGCGATACTGACAGGACTGAGACCAAATGGAATAGACTAGGCTGCACAGGAGAGTGTACTTTTGTCATTAACTGTAGCCAGGATCACACTGCACAAGCTTGTTCCTTGGGTATCTTCTCAAAACTGCTCTCCTCCGTCCTGATCTCCACTGTAGCTTTGCAATCTTCTGATGAGATCTCCAAGCTCCTGTAAAGTGCCAAATTACTACTGCTAAATGGCAATGTGAGCGGTGGCTTCATACTCTGGTTTCTTGCTTAAATCTCTCAAGGAACCTTTCTTGATCAATGAGTTCACAGAAAGAAGGGAAATGGACACACTAGGATGTGTCTTCAGAGAGAATAATGTAAGGCAGCCTCAGCATTTGGGACAACACCTGGTGGATTGGACGACCTGATTTGCACATTTAAAGATGGAGAGGCAAAGAAAGAGGTTAAGCATTAGGGAACAGAATGTTTTGGAGAACCCAAATATAAGATACAATCTTCTCACATCATTTTTCAGTGGAAAAACAGAAAGGAGAAAGCACAAGTTACACATGCTGCATCACCTTGAGCTGCCAGCAAAAACTACTTGCTAGTAAATAAATCAGTATATGAAATTTCTTAACAGACCAGAAAAGTTTTTCAATTTTAGCAAATGACTTCTAATAGGAATAAACAGTACCCCCACCAAAAACCCTCATAGCATTAGAATCTATTATCAACCAATTACACAAACACACATGTACATGCATACAAGAAGATTTGGTGTTTTATTTATGCAAAGCATTGAAAGAAGCCAAAAAGTCTGATGTGGCAACTAAAGCCCGATGCTATTGTAAGCTACACAAATACACAAGAGCCAAGTTCAGGGATTCAGTGCAATGCACAGGCAGAAGTAATGTCCTAGGTGTCAAAAAGACTTATTTACCTCACTGAACACTCACTTTTTAAAAGATTGAGCATGAACATATGCATGTGAGGTGCCTAATGGAGTGACTGATACATAGTAGCCCCACTACATCAATTTACTTCTCCATATTAGCTCCAATTCTTCATTCAAATGGAGAAAATTCAATCAGGAAGTTAATGAGAAACTTAAGAAAAGATAGATAGCAATGATACAATTTAGAACTAACATATTCTTATGTTGTTAGCAAAAAAACCATGGGTAGGAGAAATTGTTTATATTGTATGAAAGATGCCATATATAAGTGAATGAATGTATTAGAATGGTTTCAGAAAACAGAAACAGGCTCAGACAGTTATCTGCTTTCAGTAGCTTAAACCTTGCTTATCCCTCAGAGCTCATTGTCGTTGTCAATCTTTTGGGTAGCGATTTCTCTACTACTGTATGTTTTTTTTTTTTTTTCAGGTTTTTTTTTTTTTTTGCAATTTTTTTTTATTGTTAATTATTTTGCATTATGTGACAGTTTCATAGGCTCTGGGTATCCCCCCCTCCCTCCCCCTCCCCTCCCCCCGGTGGATTCCTCCACCTTGATGCAGTATTACAGTTCAAATTCAATCAAGATTCTTTCATTGCAAACATATACCAAGCATAGAGTCCAGCTACTTATTGTCCAGATTGGTTGAACAGTTTCTTGGGGAGACCTTTTCTGGTCTGAAGTTTGAGCTGGCAGAATATCATTACTACTGTATGTTTAAAGAGCATTCCTGCAGCTGATTGTTACCTGTGTCTGATTTATGACAGTGCTCAGCCCTCCACTTAACTATAAATTTCATAAATGCTAGTTTCCCAATTCATTCTGTCTTTAGCCCCTGGCATGAGAACAGGCACAGGGAAGGCCCTCGACTGATAAATGTGCTACCCACTACTAAGTCTTACTGCCATGTGGGTGGAGCTTCACATGAACCATTTCCTACTCAAGCTCTGTAACCTCAGGACAGGTAAAACAAAACTAAACAAAGCACTCCAATCCAGACAGTAACATCAGAAGCAAAAGGATTAATCCAGGGCTACTAGTGCTCCCTGACCCAGTGACGCAGCTTCCTCGCTCCAGCTCTGTGTACTTAATAGGATCTACATCCAAACACGTGGCCATACTGCCAAGATGAAATAACTTTGTCCATTCAATGGAGAGAAATATCTCTGTCCGTTTAAGGGCATTTTCAGAGTTAATGAAGTGGAAAACACAGAGCAAAACAAGGTCACAGTTCAGGCAGTGGCTTTTAGGGAAGGCAGCAGCAGCAGGCACCTGAGGACAAGGGGTTTAGTTTGAGTGCATGGGCATCTTAACCATGAAAATTAATGGAAAGGAACTAGGAGGGAGGGTTATCTTGGTGAGGAACAATGATGAGCCGAGACTGAGGCATATGGCAAAGGGGGAAAAGCAAAGTTGTGTCAGCTTGCAGTGATTCATAAGGAACAGCAAGAGGACTGTGAAGTCAGATTGAAGGCATGGAGGGTGTTATGTGATTATGCCCCAGTGATGCATGAAGGCATTGCGCATTCTGGTGTGCACAGGCCGACAAGCTTGCTAGCTGAGGGAGCCTGGGGCTCTGCAGCCTGGCACATGCAGCCTTCATTCTTCATGAGACATTTAAAAGAATGATTTTTTTCTGGTGCTTTCAACTAATATTGGTTAAATCTCTTATATACCTCCAGAAGCCATTCACAGTACCATGAATATCCTCTCATCCATTCATTCATGAATTAACTGCAATTTATTTACTGTCTGCTTTCGGCCAACCTTTGGGCTAGTTGGTATGCTGTGTCCTACCACCAATGCTCATGCTCAGATGATGTACTTCTCTCTAAGGGGTTATTGTAAGCATCGCCACACTGATCTCTTTTCTTCAGTCTTACTTGTTTCTAATCGTTCATTTGTTTCAGACAGGCTAATCATTCATAATTGTGATGCAAAAAGTGTTTCTCTCTAGTTGTAACACAGTTGTTCCATCTTTTGTAATCACATTTTCTGCTCATCCATATTGTTGACAGTGTTTCTCATGAGAACTCCTTTTTGTTAGTCCTACCCTCTGTGATACCACTGATTGGCTAAAAGGTCAGTCTATGATATGTTGAGGACAATCAAAGGATGCTTTATCCTGAGTGCAGTGGGTACTTTCAGATTCAAGCACAGGCCAGACAGCCAATCAGGACATTCTTCTGAGAAGTAGCAGAGCAGAGACAAATTTCATGGAACAAGGGCTCTGTGTATTAGCTTTCTCTTATTACAGGAAACTTTACCACAAACCTAGTGGCTACAGACAACACTGGTGGATCAGCATGTATCGATTCACAGTTTGTCAAGAAATGGGTAAGTTTCCTACTTAGGACTTTACAAATCTGAGTTTTCTCTGGAAGACCCAAGGATTAATTTATTTACAAGGTGATTCTTTTTTTCAAAGATTTATATATTTTTATTACAAAGTCAGACATACAGAGAGGAGGAGAGACAGAGAGGAAGATCTTCCATCCGATGATTCACTCCCCAAGTGAGCCGCAACGGCTGGTGCTGTGCCGATCCGAAGCCGGGAACCAGGAACCTCTTCCGGGTCTCCCACACTTGTGCAGGGCTCCAAAGCTTTGGGCTGTCCTCGTTTGCTTCCCCAGGCCACAAGCAGGGAGCTGGATGGGAAGTGGAGCTGCGGGATTAGAACCGGCGCCCATATTGGGATCCTGGCGCATTCAAGGCGAGGACTTTAGCCGCTAGGTCACGCCGCCAGGCCCCAAGGTGATTCTTTGAGGCAGATTCTTGATTGTCAGTGCTAGGACTTGGCTCTTAGTTTCCTCGCTGTAGATTAAACAGGCAGTTAGGTGGAGGGGACACTGTTCTCCTGCTTAGATCCTTTGCCAATGTATCCCCTCTATCTTCAGGCCAAGAAGAACACATCTAATCTGTCTCATGTTTTGAATTTCTAATTGTTCTTCTGCCAACATCTGGATCTTTGAAACAGCTCACATAGGGCAAAAGTTTGGCTCATCAGTTAAGCTGCTGCTTTGGCTACTCACTTTCAGTCTGTGTTCTCAGCTTCCTGTGCAGCTTCTTGAGACCTGAGAGGCAGCAGGTGATGAGCCAAGTACTTGGATCCCTGCCACTCATGTGGGAGACCCAGACTAAGTTCCAGGCCCTTGGCTTCAGCCTGGTCCAGCTCTAGTTGATGAATGCATTTGGGGAATGAAATAATGTAGGGACAATCACTCCCTCTTCCCCCAACACCATTCTTTCTTTGTCTCTTGGCCTTTCAAAATGAAATGGAAATGAATTAATTATTTAAGAGCTAAGTTCACGTCCCTTTTGTGTATTCCTCTATCTTTATGTTAATTGTGCAATATAACACAATCTTTAAAAAGCCTTGAATTTTGCATATTTCATTTCTACACTTTTTATAACAATTTATAGCCATAAAGCAAAAACGCAGCATGTTGAGCCCTGCCTGTATTTCTGACATTCCATGTGAGCACCAATTTGAGCCCCAATGTTGTACTTCTTTAAAACACTTGTTTATTTGAAACCTAGAGTTCCTAAGAGAGAGGTGGAGAGAAAGACAGATCTTCCATCTGCTGGTTCATTCACATATGGCTGCCAATGGCCAGGACTGGGAACCCCATATGCATGGCAAGCTATGGCAGGACCCAACCATTTGGACCACCTTCTATTGCTTTCCGCAGCCCATTATCAGGAAGCTGCTGGGACAGGAACCGTTATCAGTATGGAATGCTGGCTTCTGAGTCAGGGGCTTTTCTTGGTAAGATGCATTACTGACCTCTGACTGATTAACTCCTTTTTTTCTTTAGATTTATTTATTTTTACTGAAAGGTCAGATATACAGAGAGGAGGAGAGACAGAGAGGAAGATCTTCTGTCCATTGATTCACTCCCCGAGTGGCCACAGCAATTGGAGCTGCACCAATGCAAAGCCAGGAGCCCAGGGCCAGGGACCTCTTCCAGGTCTCTCATATGGGTGCAGGGTCCCAAGGCTCTGGGCCATCCTTACCTGCTCTCCCAGGCCACAAGCAGGGAGCTGGATGGGAAGCGGGCCACTGAACCTATGCCTGTATGAGATCCCAGCACGTGCAATGTGAGGACTTTAGCCACTAGGTTGCCCTTCCAGGCCCAAGCACTTCACTTCTTATCCAACTCCCTGGGAGTGTGCCTTGGAAATCAGCGGCAGGTCCAAGGGCTTGAGGCCCTTTCATTTAAAACTCCAGATGGAGTTTCAGGTCCCTGACTTTGGCCTGGCCCTACCCTTGCCTTCATGGCCATTTAGGCTTGAAGAAACCACAAGATGAAAGAATTCCCCCTTGCCCCTGCTCCTACTCTGTAATGCTCCATTCCAAAGATATTAAATAAAATTTTAACAGGAAGTTAAAGCTGTAGTGTACATGCCTCTACCACGTGAAGAAAGGTTTCTACAATAAAACAGTAATGAAAAAAAAAGGCACAAAAGGGAAATAAGTAGAACTTCATAGTAACATAGTTATTCTGATTCCAGTTAGATAATTGTATCCATCTGCTCTTGGTGTAAGGAGAGTCAATTTCCTCTGCTATCTTGAGTTTGGGTAACTGTCACTGGCAAAAATTAAATTATTGATAAATAATTTATCTTTTAGGATCTGGTCCATGATTACCTCCTCAGCCTTATCTCTATTCACTTCCTACACATATGTATGAATGTATGACTGAATATGCAGATACATCACACACACACACACACACACACACACCAAACTCTAATTATGTGAACAAATTACACCTTCCAAGGTGTGTCATGTTCCCCTAGGTGTCAGCCTTTGCCTAAAGAACAACTCAACAAGCTCCCACCACAAAACTGAGTCCTATTTGTTGTGCTTCTCCCAGCTTAGATATCAATTCCTCAGGGAAGATTTTCTTGATTTTCCAATAGAAGTCTTGGTGTCTTATCCAAGCTTCCCTCTGTGCTGCATATCTTCTCTGCAATAACCCTTAATGCTCTATCTAGTGGTTACAACTTTATTCCCCATCTCTCATAATAAATTTGAGATTGCATGAAAAAAGCAGACTGTAGTATTAACTATTGTACATCTTAGTACAGTATTTAGAACATGCTAATCACTGATTATTTGTTTAGGAAATAAATGAAAAAGTGTGACATTTTGCAGTAGCATCTAAGAAAAATAATAAAAAATTTCATCACTTTAGGATAATGCAAATTTCACCTTGAATTCCCTCACTAGATCCCACTTTTCTTCAGCTTTTTGCTGCTCTTGACATTTTGCCTGAAACCGTGATTATGGGGTTTAGAAGTCTTTTGGACCAAACAGCCAGTGTTACTCTATTTACTGATCTTAGTATGTCTCTCTTATTTTTGTGTTTTTGTTTGGAACCAGCTCTGATTTCCCTGGCAGTGCCCCACCAACATCACAGCTGGTGTCTCTGGTCTGAACTTCTAATGTTAGTGTAACACAGCTTCCAACTTGCCAGATTTTACTTGACCTTGGCAATGGACTGCCAGACATCAGCTGTTGGTCCAATCATCTCCAGGCCTTTTCAGTCCAGTCATTTATTTCTTTCCACATGATGGGTTCAAACCAATTTTCAGCCAGTTCTCAGCAGGACAGCAGTACATACTCAACCCCAGAACCTCAATGAATGATGCCTGGAACCAATTTCACTGCTGAAAACAGAGTAGCCATTTAACTTGTGGTGAATTCAAGTGCCTATTAAACCTATAACTTTTTACTACTCATTTGTTACCAGCTAGATTCATACAAATGAATGCAACTCAACAATTTGTCACGGTTCACTTACGTCCTCCTACTAACATACACACCAACTCCTATCTATTCATGTAAGATCACTAAACACATAATGAAGGTTTTTTTGTTTTGTTCTGTTTTGTTTTTTTGCTAAGATATTTTCATGTGTCAGGGCAACTGTATCAAATTCTACTTCCCATTACTGTATTTTCAGGTGCAATCTTGCTAATAACACAGATCTATACATGTGTTAATTTTCTTACTTCACTGGATTTGACATTAACTTAGAGCAAACTTCGGTTGAACAAGGCTCTCTAGGAGCTGTGATTAGTCTTACAGGTATTGCTTAACTTTTCTCTTTCTCTTATGTCTTCCCAAAGGACCTATGTTACTGTATGTTACTTAACATCCCTGAATCAAATTTCCCTCCTTTTCCTGCTAGAGATATAGCTAAGGACCCAGAACATCCAACATATGAACTCAAATTAGTTGTGACATGTATTTTGTTATCAGCATTGTTCAAGCACTTTTTGAAACTTTATTTTTCCTACCAGTAAATGTGAGATGTTTAAAACCAAGAATCTCTCACAGTCCTGCTGGCTTTTAATTCCTAAATTGCATTTTCAATTTTAGGGGTTAGATGTGTTATTCAACTCCTACTTTGTGTTCTCCCAGAGGTTTTAGACTCAAATGAGTGACAGGGAAACATTTATGGTACAAGACATACTGAGCTAATAGTCTTACCTTTCTGAACAGTCTTTATTTGATTTTATTATTCCTTTATTTACTGAGTATTATTTAGAAGTTATTGTGTATACATGCTTTATTTTAAAATCAATTTGAATGAAAATAGAGATCAGCTGAACTGTCAACTAATTCTCTGAAGATGTCAAAAGACTGATAAGCTTCAAGACAAAATAATAAAGAAAAATCAGAAACAACCAATCAAAAATGAAAGAAGTATCAGTTGCAGACATACTGTGGAGATTAGAAAGGACAGTAAAGTAAAAGTTAGAGAATGCTCATGCCCACAGATTTGCTAAGTTCGTGTGAAGGATCAATTCCCTGAAAAACACAACTATCTTAATTCACAGAAGGATAAATGGATAATTTGGATCAGCCTACATTAACTAAAGAAATTAAATAATTCATATGATTCAAAACAAAACCCTGGGCCAAGGTTTTATTGGTGAATTATACCAAATATTTAAAGAAATGCTTACAATTATTCAGCAAGCTTCTCTGTAACTTCCTTAAGAAAACAGAAAGACGGATGAATCTTGTGGTGTAATAGTGAAGCATCACTTAGAACACCCCAACCCAATGTTGAGATGCCTGACTTCACTTCAGATCCTGCTTCCTACTAATGCACACTTGAATTCCTGCCCCCCACTATGGAGGACTGAACTGAGTTCCTGGCTGCTGACTTCTGCCTAGCCCAACGAAGCTACAGCTGACTTATTGGGAGTGAACTATTAGATGGAAGATCTTATTCTCTGTGTATGTTTGCTCTCTCTCTCTCTCTTTTTCCCTGCTGCTCTGCTTTTCAAATAAATAAATAAAAGAAAGAAACAGGAACAGATATTCTCTAAGTTATTCCAAATTCAGAGTGTTAATATGAAAGTGATAATATTAAACCACAAGCAAGTAAGATTTATTCCAGATATGCATACCTGCTCATACATTGACAAGTCACTCAATATAATCATCACACTAGTAGGATATCAGCAAACAGCATATACTTTATCAATTGATGCAGAGAAAGCACTTAATTCAATAACTACTCATTAAAATATTCAGAAAAGACATGGTAAATATCTATATTATACCTGCGTTGACACAATAAGAAAAAGTGAGAAATTGTATGCTTTCTTCCTAAAATAGGTGATTAAACAAGGAGCCTGCTTTTATCACCCTTACTCAACATTGTACTAGAAAATTGATTTAGTTAAAAAAAAAAAGAAGGCTTACAGATTAGGAAGGTGAAAATAAAACCTGTTTTAATTTGAAGGTGATGTATTGTCTATGTAAGAATCTAAAAGAATTTGGAAAACATGTAGAGCTAAGTTACTACAGCAATACAGGAACGTGAAAGATTAATTTAAAAAATCAGTTGGTTTCATACAGGCCAACAAACAGTTGGGATTTCATACTAAAAAGCATTCCACTTGCTATATTATCAAAAAAATGAAATAATAGCTACAACTCTAACAAACTATGTGATTTATATATGGCAACATAGAGCGCTATGATAAAAATCTTGTATAAGTAAAGCAATAAAATAATGGAGACATGACTTAGTGCTTGTTGATTATAAAGACTTCATGAAGATGTCAGTCCATCTCAACTGATTCGTAGATTTAATGCCGTCTTAACCAAATTTTAGGATCAAGTTGTAATCTGCAAACAGCATTGTGTTTTAATGAGTCAAGCTCCATCCTGTTATGCTTGCATGCTATTTAGGCACATCTGATATGTCCCTGATGTTCTACTTCTAATCCAGCTCACTGCTAATGGTTTGTGGAAATAAGTGAAAGATGGCTTGAGTGTCTGGACCCTGCCACTCACATGGGAGACATAGATGAAGGTCCTGACATTTGGCTTATGCTTGGCCCATCTCTGGCTTTTGCAGCCATCTGGGGGGTGAACCAGTTGAGGGAAGATCTCTTTTTCTCTCCCTCTATTTCTTTAACTTTAGGTTTCAAAATAAATATATGAAAATCAGATTTTTAAGTGAAAATGGGTGCTAAACTTTATGGAATGTTAAAATACCTAAAAGGCCGCAAAGATATCACAAGAAAGAAATTCGAAAGATTCACACTAATGGAATTTAAGGTTTACTAAAGATACAGTGTTGAAAATAGCATTTTTGAAAGTGCATATATGTAGATCAATGGAACAGAAGAGAAAATTCAGATATAAACCTAGATAATTATGTAAAATAGTATTTGACAAAGCCTCTACGGCAAATCATTGATAAATGATAGTGGAACAGATGACTGTCCACACTCAGTAAAATATATTAGCACATTCTACCTAAAAACGAACTCAAAATATATTATAAACCTAAATGTAAATATTGAAAACTTCTCAAAGAAAATACTGGTGAAAATCTGGGTATTTTTGGCATTGATGATGGAATTTTATGTACAGTGTTATCTGTGAAAGAAAAAAAATCCTGAGTATTGAGTTTCATTAAAACTATGTATTTGACTATTTTATCTTTATCCACCTAGTTTTTTCTTTAGGAATTAAGAATTTTCATTAATATATTGTATTGGAGAAGATGGGTGAGCAGACCAATTTCTAGAATCCCATCAATCACACAACCCATTTGTTGAGATGTTTATAAGTATTAACAGCTTGTTGTAGTCTGCAGACAAGTGTGAAGGAGGTGTTATTGCACTGGGCCTGAGATTCAGAAGTGTCACTTATTCTCTGTCATTCTTTCTCCTGATTTCCAAAACCACAGATACCTTGGTTCTTAACCTTGTTGCTGTCTGTGTAAGATGGATTTTTCCCCTGTTTCCCTGTACCTTTCATCTTGCAGCTGTTTCTGAGTAGGGTGATAAAAATTATTAGAAAATACACAATGATGCTTTTAACAATATTTCTGAGTAAGAGCATCTTGCATGAGCTCATATAATTAACAAGGATGTTCTTCCTCACTTTTGCTCCCTCCAAATCAAAGTATCATCATCCTCACTTCCACTGTGCCACCTGTCAAAGGTGACCTTGGTATCGGTGGAAGTAACTCAAAAACAGCAGATCAGCTAGCATCCAGAGTTCCTCAAAATGGCAAAATGATCTTTAATCCATATATTGTAGTCAGTCTGGTGATAGGAGACATTGATGCCCAATTTGTAGTCTGTATGAACTCTGGAACACTTTTATGGCATGAGATGGTGATAGATAACGTTCCTGACACCAGCAGAGGGAGATTCTAGAAGACCTATGCATGTTTTAACCTACAGGAAACACTGCCAGTGGAGTTTCTGAATCTTCAAACTGCTTTTATGAGGCATTACTATGTGTACATTTCCTGGAACATTTTTGAGGAAGAACAGAACAACAAGATAAACCACTTTTCTCAGTATTGAAGCGTACAATAAAGCTATGGGGATAAACACATGATGACTAGAAATAGTCAAACAGATCAATTAAATTACCAGCAAGTCCAGTAATGAATTAAAATGTAAGTTAGCGTATTAAATGCAGTAAAAGTCTAATTTCTAAGAAGAAAATGAATTATCATGAAATGGAAATTGAATATTATCTGGATAACACACATTTTAATGTATCCATTTATTAATTGCTGGACATTTAGGTGGTCTCCATGTTTTTTAACTATAGTGGAGGACATACTTTCCAAATGAGAAGCCACTATACACTCATTAGGATGTAGAATGTGCTTTCATATGTACAGGAATATAACAAATATCAGTGAGGGTGTGAAGAAAATGGACTCCTGACTCCATTTCTGTTGGGACTATTAGATAGAGTATAGGATTATCAGTGAGGCAGCAATTCATTTGTGTGTATATACGAAAGCATAGAAAAGCTCATATTCAAACCAAGAATAAATAGCAGGAATTGATGAATTGATCAATAAGACCGCATTATTTTCAAACAATGGAAAATTATTTAGCCATAGAAAGCAAAAAGGATTTACACATGTCATAACATGGATCATATTGCCAATATTATGCTATGTGAAAGAAGCCAGACACAACAGCCATCATCTGTCTGATTTCCTTTCCATGGCAGATACAGGCAAATCCTCATAAAAATTAAATATAATTCTTATTTTTCCAAGATGAAGAAGACCTTTCTATGTACAAAATCATGTAGAAACAGAATAAGGATCAAAAGTTATAAAACTAATAATTTTATTTACCAATTATCAATTATTAAATTAATTTACTATTACAGGTACATGAGCCATCCTGAGCACAGTGTACACTATGAGGAAGCTGATCGGCAAAAATGTGTTAGCTGCTGCTGATAGCTAAAGGGAAATTTGAAATTATGTGTTATGTACTGGAGGGAGATGCTCAACGGTCTTAAGAACAATGATGTGGAGCTGATAATAAAGGACCTAAATGGAGGGCATACTTAATGTGTAGGTGAGAGTAGAAGGCTGTTGAAGATGTTTTAGTTCTACAGGGTTACATTGGAGGAGAATTTCCTGTCTCATGCATGTAATTCAAAATCTAGTTATTATGGTTGAATTTACTTTTAATTTCTGTTTGTGTTTTGCATGTTTTTAAAAACTCGTTTTCTGAGTAGTTTATATCCACTTCCACAACTTTGAAAAGCATTTCTTTTTTCCTCAAGACTGATCGTTGCTCTTCTAACTTTGTGCTTGGAACAATGGTGGAGTTTCTGCAATTTTTAGATGCTCTAGGTGATTGGCAGGCAGCCATCATGTTTGCTGCTAGCAAGAGGAATTTGCCTTTTCCTACATTTCTTTGTTGGCTTGCAGTAGATTTGTTGCAGTTGCTCACCTGCTCCTGTGAACCACAGGATTAGTTCACACAGATTAGTGGGAAGATCAGCACTGGTCAGTTATCAACCATCACCCTGTTTACATGGAAGGTTGGGATTTGCAGTTGTAATCCTGTCATGGGGCACCTGGAGTCTATATTCAGAATTTGGGCTTTAAATGCACACAATCAAGTTACCAGGTAGCACACACTCTATTCACATCACATGTTGTGACTTTCTCAACTGTGTTTCTTCATCTCTATCCATCTGTTACCCCCTCTTCTTTTTCATTCGTATCTTCATACATATCTGATCTTTTGCAAATTTATAGATTCTTATAAGGGAAACCACAGCTCAACTAGGAATGCCACATGTAGGCAAAACCAGAAAGAGTACATGGCATGAACAACACATGAGAAAGGCACCGATCACAGTAAGTCATGTCTATCATCAGGAGATTTAGCAAAAGCTCTACTGACTATCTGCATTCCTAACTGCCACTGGCACACTCACTTCTCTTTGACACATTACATGTGTTATGAATATAAACATTTATTGAGAAAGGAAACTCATTGATTGGATAAGGGAAACTGAGTAGCAGAGGGTTAGTAGAATTTCACAGTGGTTCATTTTAACAATTTGGCTACAGCAGGTTCTGCTTATTTTCTTCAATTGAGAAATATACTTTGATGGGATTATATGTTATCACTGTGTTGAATTTTTATTGAACAGCTACTGCAGACCAGGCTTTTCCAGGTGTGGGGCGATATCAGTGATGATAACAGAGGCCATACACCAACTGGAATGTTGAGGAGGAGCTAAAGCTGAGAAGACAGTCACCAAGAAGTCTTGTGCAATTCAGTGCCACATCTGTCTACGTTAGTGAATTACTGACTTAGATTTAATTTATAAGAAAAATTCAATCAAAGCAGTGTGGAGTACTTTGAAAATCCATCAGGGTTCATAATTAGTTTTGTATGTAACCTCACGACATAGGAAGCACAAATTCTTAATAATGTTTAATTATTAAATTTTACATTTCTCTTTAATGAACTATTCTAAGCAATACTCTAAGGGAATTTCTCTAGCTTTTAATAAACTGTCCCTTGTACTCAGTGTATGAGATATAAGAGATAAGACATAAGAGAGCTGTTTAAGCTGAACTTTGAGATTTTATTGCCCATATAGCACCTCCTAAGGCATAGAAGAGACAGAAAATGTCCTGGCTAATGCTGACTCAAAGAGAAAGGCTTTTAAAAGCAAGCACTTATTTTTACATTGATATTATAATCCTCATGCCTCCTAAGATCATCCCTCTCCTGTCACCAGCCATTACTCTGTCACCACACCTTGATCCTCTCACGTCTAAGACCAAATAGATTGAAGAAAGAAAAGAGATTGAGCCTGATAGTGGGCTGTCGGTTTTTATTCTGATATGTTTATCTTTCTGTATCCTTGCATTGTCATCCATTTATCAATAAATACTAACCTTAGCCAGATTCAAATGGATATTTTTTTCAAATGGATATTTTTTTCAAATGGATATTTTTAAGTGGATATTTTTAACTATAATAGATTTGAAAGTCTTTTGAAAATGCTAGTTGCACTCACAGCTTGATATAGAGGACATAAGTAAATGTCCAGGATTTATACATTTTTTTGGAATTTTCCTCTGGGTTGGTTTCAACCTAAGTTTAGTTTATCTTATAGTCCAAAAATTTCTTCCAAAATTCCCTCAGGGCTATACCTTAATATTCAAAGGAAACATGATTATTACAACATTTTTGCCATTTAAAACTTGCTGTGATATTTTGCTGGCTTGGGTCACTTGTTCTTTTCTAGTCCATCTTTGTGGTCAAAGAAAAAGACCACACTGAGAGGATTAGCCTAATTTCACATGATGCTAGAAGCAGATTCAAAGGGGTGATGTGACTATTAAGATCACAAGCGTGGTAAGCAGGTAGGGATGATCTAAAGTAATCTTGAAGTTAGAATAACCTATACTTTCAACACCCTTTTTAATGTATCCCCTAAAAGTAGAGTTTGACTCTAATTGGTCTAATTTTCTCTCTTTAATCCTTGTCACAATTCTTGGTTGAGGGATTCTAAAGCAAGTCGTCCATCCTCTGTCAGCCTCAATTTGCTAACAGGGTCTATCTCTCAAAGCTCCTACACATCACACTGCCAGAACAACTTGTGAACGTCAGAGTGCTGCACACGTATGAGATACTGTTATGTTAGTGGCAGCCTTTGACAGCTGAACAGTTGCTCTGGTTCATACTTGAATACCAGCTCCTTGGGAACAAGGGTGGGTTAAGTCTATCTTGGGAAATTGCTTTTGATCACAGATCACAGTTTTAGGTATTTATTATGGTGCCCATGAAGAATTTATTGAATGAATCATTTAGTCATATGTTTGCCTGAGATTTAGACGACTAGTGCCTTCAGATATTAGGCAATTTCTAGGTATGCACTCAAAAAGCAAAGTGGTGGAGGGACTGCAAGAGGTGGTTACATTGCCCAGAAACTTATGTAAGATTTATTTACAAAACTATTGTGATATGTAGGTCAGCAATGACTGAATACATAAAACCTATCCAAGATACTAAATAACAAAGGGAAGCTATTAAAACAATAACAACTTAAATTCAGCTGTCTGTGAATTGGGTTCAGTTGATAAATATTGTGAAGGTTAAAGACTGTAAAAATCTGAGCAGTACCCAAACAAACAACAAATTAAATGCTTTCACATCCTTAGGAAACCTCATGAAGTCCTGAATTGTTTATTTATATGTTCTTAAATTCACTCTGATAGATATTGGTGTGATTTAGGAAGATATGACTAAATGTGTAGTGCAATGCCACCAGTATACAGCCCACTGTGTGGAGTCCGAGGACCCAAGCCCTTTATCATTAAGGTCACTGTAGCACTTAAGAAGGTTGAATTTTAGAATCTGCCCAACCAGACATTGGCTGAGTATAAAGAATAAATGCACACAGAAAGTGATTAAGAAGCATGGGAAGTTAAGGAGCGATAGAACGTGCAGAATGGAGTTCTGGGTAAAGGAATCGTAAAGGAATACTCGTGCACTCTCAGCATCCATTTTCAAATGTGACAGAATGTGGATTTGCTGGGCTTTTAAGGACCAGTTTCTGTAATTCCGCTTCAGTGACTGACCTTATACCTCGTTCCACCATGGAGTCGTAGTTAGACGATACTGGTTCTTGCTTTCCAAACTGTCACCTTAGGCAAATGCTGCGGCTGCGGTGTGCCTCTGTTTTCTCATATAGAGTCCAGAGAGATCAGTTGGTTGCCATGAGGGTCAGGTGAAGCAAGTGAAGCCCTGTGGTTCACACACACGAAGCACTCAGCAGCGTTGCCTGGGATTCTTTAGGGTATGCTGCTGACTTTTCATGCTTAAAAAAGTCAAAGGCACATAGAAAATTCATTCAATATTCATTACATTTTTTCCCGTGTCGCTGACCCCCACTGGTAGAGGGGAGGCATAAGTAACAGCCCACGCTGCACCCTCAGAAATTCCCAACGGCTGGGCCACTGCCACACAAGCGGATCCAAATTTTCTGCCCTGGAAATAGTCATTTCAGACTCTAGGGGAGCCTATTTTTCTTTGTTTCAAAAGACAGCTGGGCTTTCAGTGTTGAAATGAGTTGAAACTCAACCATTTGCAGAAGGAATGAAGGGGGTCTTTATAAATAGCAAACAAGTAGGAGGAAGTTTTATTGTGGGAATAAAAAAAAAAGCACCTGGATATCTCCAAAATAGTGCAATTTCATAAGAATGTTCTACTTTAAAGTGGCTTGCCTAAAATGATTTGACCCTGATTTGAAAAGTTTCATACACTGCGACATGGAAAATTTAAAGTACTCCAGTGGCCTTTTCCTCTTGCCTTTAGTGGAACAAAATGCTCTGCATTTTGATTTTCTGTCCTGCCCAGCAAAGGAGAGAAAGCAGAGTGTTTTCAAAGATAGATAGGCAGACCTGAATTCATTTTGGAGGGCTTTTTTTTTTAAACTAGAACACTGTGGAAATAAAAAATTTACAAATGGAAATGCCCTAAATAACTTAAGTGTGTGTGTGTATATATGCTTATATATATGTTGTGTGTGTGCTTACATGTGCCCTCACATTTTGTTTTTTTATAAACCTAGTGATAAAAAGTAGATTCAAGAGTTCATTTAAGTTCAGCTTCACAGATGAGACCATTTCTGGTACCTTGCTTAAATGTTTTCAACCTACAAGAATTTTTTGAACATGGATTTTTTTCTACTAGCTGTAATGCAGTGAGCATCAACAAAGATTAAGCCACTGAATGTCTGTCATAGCTGCCTCTAAACATAAATGGGCTCCATGTACTAGTCTAAATTTGGCAGCCTCTGGTAAACTTCAGAATCTACCAGGGAACTCTCACCATGATATCCCTTATTGCCATGGTTGAAAGAGCAGCCCTGAGCATTTCTGAAAAATTAAGTTGCATGGTTATAAACTGTACATCCATGCTAACAGCCATATTTTTCTACTCATTCTGTTCACCAGTACTATGCTAATGTAGTTTTCATGTCCTCACATCACTTGGTGTAGACCATTGTTGTGTCTAAGACTCAAGGAGCCAAACAAGGCAATCACTGGCTAGTCCTTCATAGAATATGATTCTTAAATTCTGCATAAATTTTCCATGTCTACTCCGACACATATTAGTGAATGCTGCAGTAGTTTTGATGTATAGCTCTTTCATCCTGAAGAATGGATTGTGTCCCCTCATTTAGACTGAACTAAAAGCAAACCTTAATCTGTAGATAGTGAAAAAAATAGCCATCTTGTGTGACATCTGTTAATATAGGATCATTGTAAAATTTTAGGTAAATAGAAGAAGGCACAGTCTGTATCCAAGGTGGACTGGAGTTCTAATGAGTACAGTCTAGCCATAATGTTGATGGGCAGTCATTGGTGGTACTCTGAGTGTGACTCAGTGTAGTGTTGGCCATGACAGTAGTGTCAAGCTACCTTGCTGCTAAGGGGACATAATATCCCATTGCTAGTACTGTTCTAACATTTAGGGTGGCAGGTATGTTGATTTTGAATGATAAAACAAGACAACTTCAATAAAACCTTTGTTTTGTATTATGCTAAAAATGTTGGTACTTCTGCTTTGTTTTACTGAAAGCCATGTTTATGTTTGGGGTCTAAGGAGCCAGTCATGCTGGCCACCCATGTGGACAACTCCTGGATATTGCATTTAAGATATTGGATAACTTCTCTCATGCTAGTGAAGTTGTGTTCATCTGATTTTATGCCTTAAAAAATCAAGGTCTCTGTGGGGCCAGTGGTCCATGGTGGTAGCTAAGGGAAAACTAAGTGGGTGGAAACTTGGGAGAGAGCACAGGATGAGATAATCTGAAAGACAGCAGATACATCTTGTACATTAGCTTCTGAAGAATAAGGTGAGGTCCATTCCTGGTGCATAAGTGCCAAAAGAGTACTCCTAGTAGTTCCTGACTTGCCTGTGTCACAGTCTGTTCACAATAAAAAATTTACTGTGAATTATAATCAGAGTGTATGCATCTAGATACTTTATTATGACATTTTGTATTTTGTATGTGCAAAAGCCTATAATGTACATGCTATTATTAACTGAATTTGCACATTAGGAACCTAAACCTTAAGCATTTTTAAAAATTCTGAATGTCATGTTGCTAGCAGGTGGTAGATCCATGATGCCAGGCTACAACCACCTGACTTCTAAATTCAACTCGAACTAAACTTGAACTTCCTTAAAGAGCTGAAACTAGTTTAAGAAATTTCTTTAGGTTTTCTCTTCATTGCATACAAACATCTACCTAGAGCTCTTATTGTCCATTCAAAAACTCAGCTTTGGGATTCCAGAATCTGAGTTCCAACACTACCCTCATCTAAGGACATAAAAATTCAAGGTAGTTCTAGCACAGGCCCCATAGACTACACGTGTAGCTTACAGCACCGCTTGCCTCACGTAGAGAATACTGACACAAAAGAAACCTGAATGTGGGACTTCAGCAGGATCTAGGATCACTCTCCCAGAAGAGGAGGGCCTATTTTATAAGATGTTGGAGCTTGGTTACTTGGGATAGTGAGTGCTTTGCCAGGGTGAGTAGATTGCCTGGAGAGAACAAGCCATGTTTCTGTCTCCTTCGGCCCAAGTGTGCACTTTTCACAGCAGTCTTCCAGTCCATTGTTCTGGAGAGCTTCTGTGTCATCCAGCTAGAGTCCAGTAGCAACAGATTCCTCTAATTATGATCTTCATGGGCTCTTTATTATGAATTGAATATTTCTATTGGTGTTTTGTCCATGAAACCAAGATTCTGGGTATATTTTACTTTAATTTTAAAAGTCATAAACATTTTTGGGAGGAAAGCCTTCCTTTATTTCTCAAATTAAAACTAAAAATAGGTTCTATTGCATGACCCATAGTAATCTTTGGTTTGTCTTTATTAGTAACTGAATCCATTACTTTTCATATAATCATTTGTTTTATGGATGTATACTTCCCTCTATTAGACTAAAAGTTCCATTCACATGGTGAACATGGCTGTCTTCTGTCATATTTCCATTGTTTGATTCAGTGCCATGTATACATTGAAGACCTCAAACATTTTTATTTTTGAGTTTATAAATGGTGCTCTACATCTTGACAACTGAAAATTAAGGAATTATTTGGGTTATACCTTCACTGTCCTTTCCTTCCTAAATATTGGGCATGTATTAAAGTTTTGGTTCTCTGTCCTGAAGATTCTCCTGTATAGACAATTTTTCATTTGATCTGAAGAGCTTATTAAATTATAATCTGTGCTTCAGTATAACAGAAAATTGTTCAGATCCCAAGTTGTTTAGGTTAAGATCAGGCAGACACCTAGACCAGTTGCTTTGGAAGAGGCTCTCCAGTCTTGAGATGTGGAGGGCTATGCAATTCCTGACAAGGATACCTGGCATGCAGATTAATGTCTTGATGGTGCTCCATGTCCCCTCCAGAAGAAATATATAGTTTGGGAATGATACATAATTAACAATAATTATGCTAGTGAGAAAAGTACAACTTTTTAAATATTGAGCTAATTATTATGTTCATAATTATCTTACTAGCTATGCCTTAATGATTAATTGGAGTGATTATTATAATATCAATGGGAGAATAGTTTTACAGGGAAAGATCAATTAGGAATAAACTTTAGAGAGGCTGGACTATATAAGATAAAAAGATGTGACAGAATTGCTTAGTGGAAAGCGTTAACTATAGGGAAACAGATTGGGCTGATGGATTGAGAAATATATGTCCAGGTGCTCTTCTCTTTCTGTAAGACAAAAAAGTGATTAAAGGAAAATGTTAATGTTCTCACAAAGCCTACATTCTAATACAGGTTGCACTCTGTCCCACAAACATACATATTTGTATCTTTCCTTACAAAAGCTTATGATGTGAACTTAGTTGAAAATGGAATCATTGCAGATGAACAGACCACACAAAAAACAGTGTTACATGGTCATAAGGCAGAGATCAGAATCAGCTGATGCAACTACAGGCTGAAAGATGTCCCCAACCCAGGAGATCCTAGGAAAGAGGCTTGGGACACATAGTCCCTCCCAACTTTCAGAAGAGGCCATCCTGGCCTCAGAATCATATGGGTAGCATTCTGCACTATGAGACAAAACATTTCTGTTGTCTAAGCCATTAGGTTTTCAGTCCTTTGTTAGAATAAACTTATCAAAGTAGTGAGCATTCTAATAGAGGAAACAGATTTCACAAGAAAACAGAAGAAACGAACCAAACCATCTTCGTCTCCCAGGGTTTCATCTTCTCAACTTCATCATATGTTTTATGTGTAGCAAAGATTTTCAGTATCGTATATTCTAAGGAAATATCATAAAGTGATTATGCTTTTGGTTAGAGTTTCATGAAATGCATCCCCATATTCAAATATGCAAATATTGTTCAATGCATTTTCTAATTATTTTGGAGCCTTATAGGTTACGTTTTTAACCTGACTAAAATTAATCAACTGATCAAACTTGGCCTGCTGGTGCACATGTGCCTCTCAGGTCCTGCCCCACAGTTCTTGGTGCAGCTTGGCACCTGCAGACATGCATCTCTGACTGCAGGGTGCAGAATACTTGTTCATTAATGAAGAGACCTGTGAATCCACATTTGTCTTCACTTTCTCCCCCACCCCTGCCATCCCAGCTTCTCTGCACAAAATCACTGATGGCCAATTGGATTTGGACCTGCATCGGATTAATTTTTTCTCATTCTCTGCCTCACTGTACTTTTCCATCACTGCTGTTTCCTGGAGTTCCTTGAGTTGGACTCATAAATAAAGTGATACAGCAGATAAGCCTTTGCCTCATGCCACTTTCCTGGGAATCCACCCAATCTATCATGTTTGATTACATCCTTACTTTTTGATTTGGCCAAGCTCTGCCCCACCCTGAAGCATTCAGTTATGTCCTTTCCTGCATGGAACATACCTCTCCTCTTCACTCTACCCAGTTATTCCTTCTTATTTTTTAGGACTCAACTTCAATGTCGTATGATCTCATTCTCAAACCACTGACATTCAATATCTGTCCTAGGCGTTTACTAATTTCCCTTCATAACACTCAACAATTTTTTGAATATTTATTTATTTTTTATTGGACAGTCAGATATACAGAGAGGAGAGACAGAGAGTAAGATCTTCTGTCTATTGATATACTGCCCAGTGGCTGTCATGGCCAGAGCTGAGCTGATCTGAAGCCTGGAGCTTGTTCTGGTTCTTCCACGCAGGTGCAGGGTCCCAAGGCTTTGGGCCATCCTTGATTGCTTTCCCAAGCCACAGACAGGAAGCTGGATGGGACATGGTGCCGCTGGGATATGAACTGGCACCCATATGGGATCCCTGCATGCGTAAGGCAAAGACTTTAGCCACTAGGCTACTGCGTCAGGCCCCATTCAACAAATTTTAATCATCATGCATCTATGTGTGTGGGTAATGTGGGTTTCTACCTTAGAAGTTAAGATTAATGGGACAATGTCTTTTTTGTTACTTCTACTTTGTGTGTACTCAGTAAGTATGTATTAAATGAAAACATGAATCTGAATTATATCCCCTTATTCTTTCATCTCTCCCCCTACTCTCCAGATTCTAGAGCCATGCAATTGTGGGGAGACAGTGGAGATGGAAGAAGTATAATAGCATGGTTAATTTCTGTCCCTTCTCCTGAGTGAGTTTAAGCCCTGGTTTAATGGTCAGTCATCAGTTTTAAGGATTATGATCAATGAAACTTTCCTTTCTGTCAGGGACATCAAAGCCACTTTCCCCAGCAGTGGAGATGTCAGACTTAGTTAAATCCCAGAGCTGAATGGTCTCTGGATTGGGTGTTGTACTATGAGATATCTATTATACTTCTTGACTATTTGTGTTTTGACAGATGCCTAGTTTACATCGTACTAAGATGCATTCAGGTTGCAAACTACTCACATGTGGACAACCCAGAGAGGCATGGGGCATGGTCAGTTGATCATGTCCTATATTTTTCTTTCATTTCCCCAGAAAAATGTTATTCTGAATTTAGATGCACGTTTCTAAGAAAAAATGAGAAAAATTCCAATCGTAGCAATATCCTCTTCGAACAAAATATATAAATAGATTGAATGTGGTATAGTTAACATCAAGTGGAAGTGTTTTTTTCTTCATTTCATTATGTATGCATTAAATCATCTCTAATGACATTCATCCATTCATTCACTCATTCATTCACAAAGGCCAGGTGTAGTGCTACTGGCTGGGAATATAACGAAAAGCAAAACTTTCATGATTAACAATCTCAGGAGCCTATGTTCTAGACACAAAATCACATGGTGAGAATAAAAGCAAGATATTAGAAATAGCAACATTATTTCTTTCCAAAAGAAAAGAATGCAATTACAAGTAAAGGGTGCTGCAATATCCAATATGGCCATGTAGAGGACTTTATCAAGTTATGACTAATGGAGAGTCCTAGAATTGAATTCCTTTTCCTTTCTAATGAAAGGTACAAAAATTCATATGATTAATCAAAACCATTCAAATGGCAGATCTTGAGATGAAATGTGAATCCTTAGAAACAAGTCTCAATCATCAGAAAACTGAAGAACTCTAGCTATACAGATTAAAATACACCTGCTCGAGGCTTCCGCCCTTCAGCAGAGGGGTTCTGGTGCAAGAAGATGGATGTGGCACTCAGAAATTTGCAGCTTTTAGGGCACTGCAGCTGATTTCAATGATGGTGAAGAGCTTTTAAGACTCCTAGAAACGTTTGTTTAAGGTACCTGCTGAGCAATATTTTTAACTTGAAAATAAATTTTGTACCTTTGAATACTTCTGTATTTTCAGAATTTTAGAACATCCTGTCCTGAAATGATTCTGTCAGGAAGAGAGATAAGGTAACTGTACCCCTAGTACCATTTCTATCTCATAGATAGGTTAATTTATAGATTAATAATTTATAGATTAATTTATAATTTATAGATTAATTCAAAAATTAAGCATTCATTAGATCATCAAACTTATTGAGTGCCTGGGTGGCACCAGAATTTGTGGTAAGTTCTGTGAAGTCAGGGAGGAATAGTACTTGGCTGCTATCCATGCACTCATTCACAAGAATAGAGGAGATTGTCAGGAAGCAGGTGCAATGAGGGGCTCCTGATACTGTGAAAAGCGAGAGCAATGAAAGAGGGAGGGGCCAGTTTTTTTTTTCTCAAGAGGGGCAGGAGAAAGCATGTGTAAAGAAAGTAGTCTTAATACTTAGTAATCATCATCATTATAATTATTATTATAGGAGCATATGGTGGAATGGAAATAGTGGTAGTAATGGTATTTTCATTGTCCCAGTATTAAAACCAAATAACAGTCACCTTCAGATTGAAGTGGCCCTCTGGAAATTTTTTTGCTGAAAATTTTGTCTATACATAACATTTTGTTAAAATATATTGTAACAAGCCAGTCTAGATTATCCTAAAATCTGCCAGGATCAGCAAAATTATACTTCAACATAACAAATGGCTAAATGCTAGAATGAAATAGACACGAGACAGCTGAATGGTACCTTATAGCCATTTTAAGGTATATAGCAGCTGGTCCTGTATATGGACTAAAATTGAAATGTCAATGAGCTAATCATAGGTTGTGGTTAAGAACTTGCTTTTTTTTGTTTTTTGACATACTGGTTACTCAAAACCATGTCAATTCCATGATGTTGCAAATTGCTGTTGATGTTATGTGGGGACTCTTGATTGACTCGGATGATATTCTGCTGGCTCTAACTTCGGACCGGAGATGGTCTCCCCAAGAAACTGTTCAACCCATCTGGACAATAGGTAGCTGGACTCTATGCTTGGTATACGTTTGCAAGGAAGGAATCTTGATTGAATTTGAACTGTAATGCTGCATCAAGGTGGAGGAATCCACCAGGGGGGAGGGGCGTGGGGAGGGGTGGGGGGATTCCCAGAGCCTATGAAACTGTCACATGATGCAAAATAATTAATAAAAAATATATATATTGTAGAATCAATTGGTCCAAGTAAAGGACCATATATTAATCAATAGGAACCTAGAACATTGAGCAGAGTTGAGGAATTTGAGTATCTGTTTATTGTCCATAAAAGTTCATAGTGTCTGGGAACCTTTTCTTGGCATTCAAGTCCATGAGTCACCTCTTCACATTCTTCTTTGTCAAATATGCCGTCAGTGTTCAAATTTCGTATTTCACACTGCAAAATCAATGAAGCATTATTCATAATACCATGGCTCTCTGGAACTTGTTTGTGTTAGGACAATATCAATTCCTTTGTATTTGCAATATCCTAGCATTATTTGCAAGCAATCATTAGTTATAATATTGCTTATGACTTTAAGTTAACTGTGGATACCAACATGATTACTTTGTTGATGATGGCTTCTTACCAGTCATATCCAAAGTATGTGGTAACATTGGAATGGCAGTGTATTTTTTGGTCATGTTATAGCAACTTTTCAGCATTTCACACCCTGAGAGTAGCACAGTGCAGTTCTACAATGCCTCCTCTTGAGCTCCTAAGGCTATAAGAGTTGCATTTTTGTAATATGCTTTCTCTCTCAATTTTCTTTCTTTTTCTCCCTCTCTCCCTGTCTCCTCTCGACTTTCCTTTCTTTTTCTCTCCAATCCTTTTCTACCTGCCTGCTATCCTTGTTACAATGAAAATAAAATCACAAAAGGCAGCAAATCTCCCATCTCCTGGACCACCCCTCAAATGCTTGTAATATCTGAGGCTGGGCCAAGCCAAAGCTGGAGGCCGGGAACTCAGTGCAGATCTTCCCATCTTGGACAGTAGGGTACCCGAGCAATCGAGCCATCACCTGCTGCCTCCCAGGGTGCCGATTGGTAGAAACTGGAATTGGCAGTGCTGCAGGAAGTCAAGCTTATCCCAATCAGCATCTTAACCACATAATCAAATGCCCAAATCTGTGATCTCCTTCAATGTCGATAACGTTCCTGCTTCTTCTGAACTATCGCCAGCATGTAGGAATGTGAGCAGCAGGATAAGAAGTAGTCCACCCTGCACAGGAATAATCTATCACACAGCGTGACTTAAAGCCAACCCAAGGGAGAGCAGCATTTCCACTAGTCAGAGGCAAGAGAAGCATCTAATTAAAGGGCTCATTGTTGCTGCAGAACGGTAGTCTTTGAAGACCTTTCAGGAGACAGGTTAGCACCCCCCCCATTCCCCAAACACACACACACACACACACACACACACACACACACACGTCACAGGCAGGGAGTATACAGAGTGAAACACAAGACTCTTCACCTTCGAGCTTAAGGTTACCAGTAGGCTGAACTTGCCCTGTAACCAGTATGAGAGTCACCTTGGATATGTACATTAATACATTATGGTAGTTAAATCTTGCTATATCTTATGAAAGGAAAATCACATTGGCTAGAGGGAAACATCTATTCACCAGACTGTACTCTGGAAACTAGGGCCAGGTATTGGCAATGAACTCACAGAAAGAAGTTCCAGAGCAAATCTGAGAAAGGTCGGAAAAGTCCTGAGCTCACTGAAGCACAGTGTTTAAGAGCTTCTAACATGTTGGTCACTCAATACCATGTCAGTTAACGTCATGATGTTGTTAATTTCCATGTTTCTTCCTGTTGTTGAAATTATGTAGTAGCTTTTCATTGGAGGGGATAATATTCTGCAAGCTCTAGTTTCAGACCAAGGATGGACTCCCAATGAAACTGTTGAAATTATCTGGACAATATGATGCTGGACTTTCGGCATGGTCCACGCCCGCAAGGAAGGAATCATGACTGGTTATGTACTGTACTACTGTAACAATATGGAGGAATTCAATATGGGGGGAGGGCTTGAGGAGGGGTTGGGGGAATCCCAGAGCCTATGAAACTGTGTCTTTAGATGAAACAGTTAAATAAAAAAGAGTTTAAGCCTGTTATGTCAATATTATTATTGTTACTTCATATATTGAAAAAAAAAAGATCTGGTAGCCAAGAGGCAGGATTAACTGGTAAGGTTCGTATACACAGGAAAATAATAAGCTCACATATAAGCTCCAAACACGTTTGCTTTCCAGGAAACAGCTAAGTAAGTTAACCCAGTGATGCCAATCCTGAAGAATAATTTGTAGGAAATGGAAAATTTTACTGTGTGATATAAGCCAAAGCCAAGTAAAAATGAACTTTTAGGCACTGGCGTTTGCCTCAGAATTGGAGATGCTTGCTTCCTGTATTAGATTGCCTGGGTTATTCCTGGCTTTGACTTCAGCTCTGGTAGGATGGGATTCTCTCTCTCTGTTTCCCCCTCTCCCTCTCTCTCTTCCTAACTTAAAAAATGAACTTTTAGATGTTTTCTATTTCAGATTACATGGCACAATGTCCCCATTTAAGGCCAAAGATTCTATCTAATATTCTTCAAAAACATTTTACATCTAAGCATCCTTTTATTGTACACCGTTCCTGATAGTTAACAAAGGCAGCACACATTTCTTCATTTCAGTTAGGGAACGAGCAGTTCAAAGACTTTTATTGATTTACCTAAGTCTTATCCAGTGGTGGGATTGGGTTGTTAACCCAATTGCTTTGACTCCAAATTATATTCTATGACAATTAATTCACTTAATAGTCTGCCCATACTAAACAGTCTCTTAGTCAGCATTCTTCAAATGTCACTGGTCACCATCTTCATGGTTTCTTCTATTTTCAACTCACATCCAGTTCATAGCGAGTTACTATGGAGACATGACATATTGTTGATCTCTTTGTGGGACAGTGGCCTAGCATATTTAAAACTGTTCTGGGTTTCTTAGCAACTCAACTAACATTCATCTTTGCCTCCATGATCTATTCTTTTGTTGGAGTGAAAGAAACCTGGAACATGAGCCAGCTTCTGGTGATGATAGTGGAATCTTTAGAAAGGAGTCCAAATTAAATATATCAATAGAGACTTCATCCCAGCATAGGTCTATTTTCTGTAAAGGCATGTGTGACTATCGACTGTGAAATGAAAAACTGAGATATTCAAAACCATTAAATTCAATTTCTATCCCTTCTTTCACTATCCTAACCTTGAATGTGACTATTCTCTCCCCTCTAAGTGCAAGTTTTATCATATCTAATATAGGGATTAATAATGTACCAACTTCAATGTCTTATTTTTATTGCAGTAAAATTTTTATGTAAAAATGCTCTATACATATAAAGAAAAACTGTCAGGAGAAAAGGTGGTATGGAAGATGCAATCTGCTATGAATGCAAATAGCCCAAAATGCAGTACTAGTGATAAAACTTGCTGGGCCCGGCACGATAGCGTAGTGGCTAAAGTCCTCGCCTTGCACACGCCGAGATCCTTTATGGGCACCAGTTCTAATCCCATCCAGCTCCCTGCTTGTGGCCTGGGAAAGCAGTTGAGGATGGCCCAAAGCCTTGGGACCCAGCACCCGCATGGGAGACCCAGAAGAGTTCCTGGCTCCTGGCTTTGCGTTGGCTCAGTTCCAGCCATTGCGGCCACTTGGGGAGTGAACCATCATATGGAGATCTTACTCTCTGTCTCTCTTCCTCTCTGTATATCCGCCTTTCCAATAAAAAAAAAATCTTTACAAAAAAAAACTTGTTCTGAGATATGCTGTCACTTTATTGAGATTCTGAAAACAATCTGATAAACTATTCTACATCCCTTGGAAGTTTTATCTGCTTTCTGAAGAAATTTCATTTTGCAAATCTGGAAAGATGATCTTTTAGGGGGGTGAAGTTTGGTGCTGACTTGAGAAGGATTGTGTGTCTGAATCAAAGATTTTCTGAGTATCTCTCTAGAATGAATTCTTGGGCATACTTAATTCCAGGCCATCGAGGTGGTCTCTGAATTGATGGTGGAGAATCTGTGCACCCAGCACCTGTTACATATACAGTGGCAGTGCTGTTACAAAGACTCTGGAATTCTTGCAGGGCATAAGCATCATTAACTTCTTTAAAAAGCATTTTACCAAAACAGCTAATACAAAATCTTGTTTTAGGAAGGACTTCATTTTATAAAATCTACTTAGAATTGCTGATTTAAAACAATGGTGAATTCATGGGGAAAAATGGTGGAACACATCTATGTGTCACAATATCATCCTTACTATATTGTTTTTCGTTTTGTTTTTCCATTCTTTTATTTAATTAATTACATTACATTATGTGACACAGTTTTATAGGCACTGGGATTCCCCCACCCTTCCCCAAACCCTTCCCCCATGGTGGATTCCTCCACCTTGTTGCATTACCACAGTTCAAGTTCAGTTGAGATTCTTTCATTGCAAGCATATACCAAGCATAGAGTCCAGCATCTTATTGTCCAGATAAGTTCAACAGTTTCTTGGGAAGACCCTCTCTGGTCTGAAGGTAGAACCGGCAGAGTGTCATCTCGATCAATTAAAAGCCACTACATAACATCAACAGCAATTTATAACGTTATGGAATTAATTGACATAGTATTGAGTAACCAATATGTTAAAAAAATGCAAGTTCTTAACCACATCCTGTGACTTCTTTATTGACATTTCAATTTTAGTTATATACAACTGGGTTCTATACACCTTAAAATGGCTATAGATTACTATTCAGCTGTCTCATGTCTATTTTCATTATAGTATTTAGCATTTTATAGTGTTGAAGCATGATTTTGCTGAACCTGGCTTTTTTTTGGGTAGTCTAGACTGGCTTATAACTCTAGCAAGACATATGTCAACAGTTTAGGTGCAGAACAGTTTTAGGAGGGGTGTGCAGAGAAATTTCAGTACCCTAGTGAGGAGTAACTAATCTTTGTGTCCCACCTAGTAAGGTATAAGTGAATCCATGCTGGCCGTTTCCTGTCTGATTCTAAGCTTTCCTTGTTGTTCTGTATCTATTGTAGATTGTTTGTTTGTTTGGGTATCTGTTTGTTACTATATTGTTTTAAAAATGTTTCAACATTTTAAAGCTACATCAGTAATGTTATGTGATTTTCAAAAATTTCTAGTGAGATAACCAAAATAATATCACTCTTCCTATTTTACACATTAGGAAATTCAGGCACTTAGAGCAATTCTTATTCCCAAAATGAATGAGCAGCTGTGTGAAACACACATTGAGTGAGTCAGTGGGACACTTTCTCAGGCTTCCATGTCATTGACTTAAGAAATATATTGAATGGATAGACATTACATGAACCAGGGATTTTACTTGGAGGTCCATAAAATTAATGGCTAAGTCTCCAACCTCACAGAGTATATACAGACATATATGAGTAATAAACAGAATTCTATACACTACAATCAAGTTGCAAGAATTCATAAGAACTAATAATGGGAGGATCACAATTTTTTTGTTTCAATTAGAAAAAGAGATTCCTTCAAGGGGAACAGATTATGGAAGTGTAGGGCTCGGTGAGCAGGCCCTTGTGTACAAAGGAAGACTCATGGCTGAAACTGATACTTTGTTGTAAATTGAAAATTTTACTGTATGAAATAAGCCAAAGCCAAGTAAAAATGAACTTTCAGGAAGGCATTTGAGATGCTTGCTTCATGTGTTAGAGTGCCTGGGTCACTCCTGCCTTCAGCTCCAGTAGGATGGGATCTCTCTGTCTCTCTCTCTCTCTCTCACACACACACACACACACACACACATTCTCTCTCAAAAATGAACTATTAGATACTTTCATTTTCATATTATGTAGGACAGTGTCCCCTTTAAAGTAAAAAACTAATAGTCACTAAATACTATCCAGCAGTTACTCCCTTTGTACAGTAAACACTAGTGCCTTCAGCATGGGATAATCTCCAAACTGAGGGCTTGGAATAGATTAGGAAATCCAGAGCACTCCCAGAAAATCCCCATAAGCTGGTTTTGGAAGTATAATTCAGTACCAATAAGCATATGAGAAGGTTTTAGTAGAATGAGAAACATGATGGGTAGAGGACAGTGATGGGGAAGTAGCAGTGTAGGGGTTCTGGGGACCTATAAGGTTGTGGGGTGGGGTGGTGGGCAGGATACTGAAGAGGATGAAATGCAAGAGAGCCAGAGGCCTCCTTCAGGGAACGAGGTAAGAGAGCTATAGAGAAACATAGGAGCATCCACTATTTTCTCTCCAAAGCTTAGGAAAGTACTAAGCAGAGTGTCAGCACTCAACACAATCTTAGTATAATAGCCTGGAAGGAAGAGGCAACTGGCAATCACACCAGCTGATCTCATTTGTCTCAGATGTGCTAGCCAGTCACCAACATTTCTTTTGAGATACCTTCACAGAAACATGTATTTATAGAACAGCTAGAATTAGCCACGGCCTTAGAAACAGCCACAGTGATCAGAATACCATGCAGTAAGGAAAGGACATTTTTCAGGGTAGAAAGGAAGTGTCCAATCGTGCAAACAGTGGTGACCCAGATGATATTTTGAGGATGAATAGCGTTGTACTTGATGAAGAAATGGACAGACCTACTTTTTTCAACACAAAATGTCTTCAAAATTGAAAAGAATCATTCTCTTTGAGAGAATAAGTCTAAAAACAAATGCATTCCTCATTCAAGCTTCCAACTAGATGAGGATGTCCTTGCCTCTAGACTGTCAGAGTCCCAAGACAGACTGGATTGCAGCTGTTAAGGCAGTCACTCACTGTTTACCCCATCTCAGTGGACTTGTGTGGAGAAGGATATATTAGAGAGTGAGTATCAGGAGATTAAGTAGTTAGATCTAAAAGAAAATACAGGAGACTGGTGAGGTGGGGAAGATTTGGTGTAGCTGGACAGGGTACACCACAAGCCAAACGGGTATGGGGATGAGAACAGGACACAGTTAAGGTCCTTGCTTATTGTGCTGAGGAAACATGGACCTTCTGCTACAAGCCAATGTGACTGACAAGCACCATGACATTTACTTTTATGCATTAAAATGCCCTGGGATGCTAATGCTGATCTCCACCAGAGATGTACCATATTGAGGCTCTGAATGTGGGTCCCTAGCCTTTTGCTTCAGGTGCTATGTGGCTAGGTCATTGGTAGGATGAATGCTTGCAAGAACAAGAAGGTACATGGGATAAACTGGACAAGGGATACAATAAATATCTGTTTATGACATACTTAAAGAAAATTTCTTCAGGCAGGAGCCCTATACATTCTTTAGATGAATCAAATGTGATAAATATGTGCATTCATGTATGCTTCAAAATGAGTTTCATCATTATGCTTCCATATCTTTACAGAACTCATTAACTTTTTTTTTTCAGTACAGGGGATTCAATATAATCCTTGGTTCATAGGCAATTTACATGATTCAAACATCAGTCAGAACTACTTAAAAGATTTATTTGTGCCTGTTTTCTTCCAGTCAATGGATTTTTTGTTTGACGATATTATTCATCATGTAATGAGATTGTTTTGAGCAAATCAGATCCATCCTTCATTATATTCAGTTCAAATTGTAATGATTAATTGATGCAAGATCCTGAGTATTAGAGCTGGGTGTAATTACCCACACAATTGTATTGGTGGATGGATGGCAGATGCCTACCCCTGGTAGCACAGTGGTGATAGTGTTAGTCATGAACAATCTGCAGACTAAATGTACCAATCGATCCAACATATTTCACTAGCTGGGAATGTGAATTATAAATTGCTGCAACATGACAAATCATTTGCCTTATTTTTTAAACAAATAATACTCATCCCTTGGACATATCTCGCAATTGATAAGACTCATTAATGCTGAGGCTAGCTTAATCAAGGATGAATCTTTCAAGCATGCTTGAAGAAAGTTATTTGGTTTGATTTAGGAGAGTTTAGGATAAGGATACAGGGGATTCATTCATAATACCCAGAACTTAAATGACACATTGGCACTACACAATTGCTGAAAATCTCTTTTTTTTTTCCCTGGGATAATAATAAATATCTTTTTATTCTGTGAAAGTTTGCTCCATTTGACCCTCATAAACAAATTTCTACTGTGTTAACTCCAAGTCTAAATGTATTTCTTCTACATGATCTGAGTTTCACTTTCCAGAATAGAATGGATGCCTCTGAATTCAGATTCTCAAAAGTGACATTCAAGTATAGGATCTTAATTCATCCTTTCATGCAATTTGACCACAATTAGGTAAACTGAACTAGATAATCAGATTATCAGTTAGATAATCAGTTAAAACAGGTCAAGGCCACAAAAGGGCTATCCAAGTTATCTCATCTATGCAGCCTGTCTATGACGAGGGATGCCACCTTTCTGAACAGTCTGACACCACTCCTCATTTGCCTGTTATAATCCTGAACCATGTTCAGGGGAGTCAGAAGGAGCCCAGTGCCTTCAGTACCGTGGATGGTAGGCAAGAGCTCCCCTATGTTAAGATAAAGGAGAAACTACGGCATTTTATGTGTTTTGGGTTTGGAGGGAAAAGAGAGACACTTAAGTGTTTTTGGGACATGAATAGTCTAAGGTGAGAAAAAATAAAGAGCCTTATAATGAAAACGAGAGTTAGAAAAAAGACCTCATATTGTATATTATGGTTGGAAGTTTATGTCATAAGGCAGGGTTCATGCCTACATATGCATGCACACACACACACACACACACACACACACTCAGGACGTGATCACTTGACTGATTTAAGTTTAGAGGGGAGAAATCCCTTTGACCCTGCAATATTCAGCAGTGTCAAAAACTAAATTAGATTTGACTCTCTCTATCTCTCTCTCTTTAGGTCTTGCCTATTGATGTGTTAGAAAATCCTGATGAATCTTCATTCTCACTCCAACTGTTTTTTAAAATTTTTATCAGAAAGTCAGGTATTACAAATAGGAGGAAAAATAGAGAGGAAGATCTCCTGTCTGTTGATCCACTCCCCAAGCAGCCACAAACCGATCCGAAGCCAGGAGCCCGGAGCCTTTTCTGGATCTCCCACATGGGTGCAGGGTCCCAAGGCTTTGAGCCATCCTCAACTGCTTTCCCAGGCCACAAGCAGTGAGCTGGATGGAGAGCGGGGCCGCCAGGGTTAGAACTGGCACCCATATGGGAACACAATGTGTGCAAGATGAGGACTTTAGCCACTAGGCTACCATGCTGGGTCCCTCATCCCAACTATTTTCTTGGATCTTCATGCTTGGGATGCCTTTTCTTACTTTATACTGAACTCCAAACCGCAAGCAACCTTGGAACTCTTTGTTTTGTATCAATAACAGGCCTTAATGTTGCCAATGATAACATTCATGTTTATGCACTCTTGACTCCAAGACCTTGCTGAAAGGACCACTAATTTTTTTTCCCTCTGGCTCTTCCAACACTAGGTAGCTGAATCACTGCTTTGCTAGATCTTGTTCCGAACTTTTGTAATACTCCTTAACTCTTTTCATAAATGAGCCTGTTCAAATCACAGGAAGAAGAGGACGATATCCTTGGATTAGCCTGTAGTGCCTGGAAAAGCCTATGGTTAAAGCATTTATCAGACCTTGACTTTAATTATCACCACTTAACCCTTAGAGCAAAAGTAGATCAGGCTCCAAAGCTGTGTCCATAAGCAGTCTGGAGCTACCTTTCCCCTGTCTCACAGATCTCCCAGTGTTTATGATAACGAAAATCCAGGTTCACAATGGCAGCCATGTAAGACCTGAAATTTCTCATGGTCTGCTAGATGTGACTACAATTCCTATAGAAGCATCTGCTTGCTTACAGGAAGGTCCAAATTCCGTAGTCACCAAAACTCTGATGGAATGTTTATAGATTAGGAGACAGCTTTTCACTCAATTAGTACCAAGGAATCAAATTCCTAGCTTAGAGGAAAGTCTTAAGAGACAAACAATCTTGGCATTTATAATGATAATGTCAATCATCCAACAAAATCTCTTCGCCTTTATATGTTCTGGTCCAGCACAGGAAATCTTTGTGTTGAGTATGAGATAAATTGTTTCATTCTTCTTAAACAGGCAGCCAGCCAGCCAGCCAGCCAGCCAGCCACACACACACACACACACACAGACACACACCCAAACACTGTATGATTTTTTGCTTAATGGACTGTCTCACAGAGACAAGATTTATATCTTGAGATTTATAATCTATTATACAATGTTTTTGGTGCACGATGCATGCATGCCCTGTCTATGTTATGTATTGAATACAAAATTATTTGTTGAAGAGCCATAGTCTTTGATCATTAGAAAGGTGAGTTCTAGTAAGAAAGGTAAGCTACTAATCCAGTAGGAAAGGTAAATGCATGGCAATATTAAACAAACGACTATATAGCAAATAAGCATTAAGAGTGGGAATCTCATGAAACATTAGAAGGACAGTAGCTGAACTATCTCTTGGGTTACTGACCTTGCTTTAAAGGCTTGAGTCTTGATTCAGCTTCCTAAAAATGCATACGATGGTAGTCGGTGGTGATACCTCACGTAGTTGAGTCCCTGCTACTCATGTGGTAGGCCTGGATTAAATTCATAGGTACCAGGATCAACCTGGCCCACATGTGGCTGTTGTGGGCATCTGTATGGGAACTAGCATCTGTACGGGAACTAGCCGTAATTCTCTCCAAGAATTAATTAAAAAAAAAAAAAGAGAGAGGTGTGAGGAAAGCACAGAGGACTGACACCTGAAACAGAAACAACAACAACAAAAATGAACAGCAGAAGCCAAAATAATGAGTAAATTGAATTTAATTCTCTGGTTTTAACCAGCAAAAGCACATGAAATTACTCTGGTAACATTACAATAAACAATGTTGGGTAGAACTAGAAACCAGCTAAATGAATATTTTCAGATGTGAGGTCAAGGCATGTGTGGATTTTGATGTTCCCCCCTCCCCTCCCCGTGCCCTCCCCCCATGGTGGATTGCTCCACCTTATTGCACTATTACAGTTCAAATCCAGTCTTGTTTCTTTCAGTGCAAGCATGTGCCATGCATAGAGTCCAGCATCTTATTGTCCAGATCAATTCAACAGTTTCTTGGGGAGACCAACTCTGGTCTGAAGGCATAGCTGGCGGAATATCGTTCTGACCAATTAAAAGCCATAACTTAACATCAACGACAGTTTCCAACATTATGGGGTTAATTAACATTGTACTGAGTGACTGATATGTTAAAAAATTCTGGTTCTTAACCACATCCTGTGACTACTTCATTAACATTTCAATTTTAGTTTGTATATTACTGGCTTCTTTCTACCTTAAAATGGCTATAGGATACTGTTCAGCTGTCTCATGTCTATTTTCATTTTAGTATTTAGCAGTTTATTGTGTTGAAGCATAATTTTTACTGAACTGGGCAGATTTTAGGATAGTCTAAACTGGGTTATAGCCTTAACAAGGCATATGACACCACAACAGCCAGGAGCCCTGAGCGGTCTACAGAAACAGAAGAACAATAAACTCCCTTCGAGACTAGGGAGAGGAGCTTTCTCTGGTCCTTACTTAGTTCCAACACTGGATCCCCACCCTCTCTTGCAATGACCACCAGGGTCAGCCCCCCCAAAACAAAACAAACAATAACAAAAAATTGGAATAGACAGAGAGCAACAAGGCAATCTTAGAACTAGACAGGAAATGATCAGTGGGGATTCACACATACCTTACTAGGTAGGACACAAAAATAAATTACTGCTAACTAGGGTATGGAGGATTTCTCTGCACACCCCTCCCAACAGTGCTCTATGCCTCATACATGCATTTTTAAAAATATATTTTATTATTTTATGATACAGTCACATAGGTTCTGGAATTGCCCCTTTACCCTTCCCAAGTCTCCTCCCACCTCATTGATTTCCCCTGTATTGTTACAATAGTATAGTCCTTCACAAAAAGTCCTAAACCCATCATTCTGCTATTTAAGTGTATCCTGACATTGCAGATATGGACAATGGCAGAGAGTCCAGCATCCTATTGTTAAGATATGTTTAGTAGTTTCATTGGGAGCCCATCTTTGATTTGGAAGTAGAGATGCATATTGCATTATATCCTTACATCTGGATATGATAGTCTCCATTACACAGTTGCCATACATATCCTAAATGAGAAGCCATAAAACAAAATCAACAACAGAAAGAAAAATAGAAAACTTGCCTACATTCACTTTAGAAAGTATAATGGTACTTTTCACCCTACCATTTCTCCCTTTTACTCTCTTACCTTCTTCTTTTCCTATTTTTCTTTTTAATTTTTACAATGACATACTTCCAATTCATTTTATAATCAAAAGATTAACCATTCTCTAAATGAAGAATTTGGCAAGTGGTAAATGCAACAAACCACCATTTCTAGAGAATATAGCTGCGCCATTCCTCTTAAAGCATCTACAGTCTTAATGTTCATCATTGTGATATTTCAGCAGCTGAGGAGGAGTGGAGGAACAGAATATTTAGTAAAATACAATTCAGGTTACAGTTACTTCTAATTGTGTCATATAGAGTATCTAAGACAATAAATTTATGAGTTAACTTTTGGATTAACCATTTTGCTAAGCACTTTCCTTTTTTTTTATTTTATTGTCATTTCATCTTATCCTTGCATTTCAATTCTGTTACTATCTCTATTGTAAAAATATGTGAGGTGGGGCTTAAGTAAATTTCCCGAATTGCTCTCCTAAGTGGCAGAGAACAGTTTCAAGTGATTGTTTCTGAAACATGTTTGAAGAAAGCAAATCAGTACTGCAATTCAATTTACTTAATTACTGTGCATTTTAATTTCTTCCTCTGTAAATATTTATTTTGTGGAGTTCTAATATTGTGCAATGTAGTGTACTACGTCTAACAGGAAATAGACTCCAATCCACCTCAATTCATGTCATAAAATCATAATCATTTAGTTGTTTGCTCTATCCTGATGGCTCCAAAAGAAAAGGCATCATTTTCTATGAACTCCAAACTAATTCCATTTGTTTGTTTCCAAATCTTTTTATTGCTGCTTGCTATATGTTTTTGACTGTCACTTATGCAGAATTGGGTATGTAATTTATTTTTATTTCATTGTTTCATCGACTGCATATAGATTTTTTTTAATGATTAGCCTATAAAGCAAAACACAACTACTATGTTAGAATATGTATGACCATGGGAGGGCCCTAGAATACTTCAGTTTGTTTATTGCACAGCACCGGCTGTTGTGGTCACTTGGGGAGTGAATCATTGGACGGAAGATCTTTCTGTCTATCTCTCCTCCTCTCTGTATATCTGACTTTGTAATAAAAAATAAAAATAAATCTTTAAAAAATGTGAGACCTTGAAAAATTGTGCAGAAAAGTCGGAGAGTCATACAAAGAATGAAAGCATACAGGTCATTATCTTTGCTTTGTGTGGTCTCACTCTCTCTTCCTAGAAACTAGAACTGCCATTATAGCTCCGTAATTTTAGACTGTACAGGTACGCAGGTACTCACACATACAAATACACAAGAGGAACTGGGCTCACTCTTCAGCTATACATTCACCTGACTGCACATTTTCCAATGTCAGCTTTAAGAGTCTGACTGCTTAGTGTGAATGGCTCCGGAATATATTACTATGTGGAATTTGACTTAAGTCCAACAAGAAGGTCCACCACGATCATTGAAACTCCAGGTTAAAAAGTGTCTTTGAAGACCTATTAGCTTGCAGGAGGTGGAAGCATCCGCCTTCAAACTCTGGAAAGAACTGAAAGTGTCTGTAAATAAATGAAAGATACTGTCTCTTAGAACAACTAAAAATTTCAGATGAGTCTGCATTAATAAAAAAGAAATGTTTTCTATGAATAAGAATGGGGTGGAATATAGTTTGAAAATGTTTTCCTCCATGATCTTACAGAGGTAAAGTTTAAAAAAAAAGAAAAAGAGGAGTGGCAAGACAGACAAAACAACTAGGGAAAACAATGAGGAAGAGATAAATCGAAGAAATGATTCAGATACCGCTGCATGAAACTTAACAGGAGGAGTGGAAAGGAACAACATTTACTAAGCATGACTGTGTGCTCAGATTGGACGTCTTCATCAGCACTGGATAACATTCAATGTTCATTGCAATCCCAACTCATTTTGGGCTTGGAGAAGAATCATGCTACACACTTTATGTATGAGTCTTGAGAATGATTTTGATGAGAATTTATTTCCTCTTGTTGTTTTCAAAATACTATTTTTGGACATTCAAAATCTTTATAAGTTCAGTTCAGGGAATTTCGATTGTGTGTGATAATTATAGCACAAACGTACAGGGAATGAATATTCTCTGGAAGAAATTAAAGAATTCTAAATAATGTTATTTTCCCATATCAGTAATGAACACATTTTTTTTCCTGGGAAATATTTGCATTTTGGCTAGCAACTCCATGAGGAGATGCTGATCTGTTTTGATGGAGTGTGCTTTAATCATGGCCCAAAATACTCAGAAATTACTTACCATTTTTACTAGGGTGACTATTCTTGAAAATGTTCATCTCACTGGGTCCTTTTAAAGCTCTGCATTAATTAATCTCAATCCCTGCCCTTGCCTGCTTTTCTGTCTCCTCTTGATGATGTTAGACCTGTTTTATTTATTTCTTTGTTTACTTTTTTCATTATTATTTATTTTAAAATGTATAAAACAAAAATTGTGAGGCAGTACTGCAATGAGTTCCTAAGTACTCCTGATTCTGTTTTCCCTATTCCTGTCTCATACTGTTGCATGAACCAGCAGTTCAGGCCATTCCGGCCAGTGATCATGGTGAATGAGTAGCATGGACAAAACAGGTTGAACAGCAAACAGCAGTTAATTGAGCAAAGGAAAGCTGCCACAGTGGGAGGAGTCCCTGAGCAGGGATGCTCTTCAGGGGATGTTGTCCAGGGCTTTGTGGTTTTTGGATTATGAGGAAGTTTATACAGGATTTTGTATAATCCACACTGTTGGAGATTTAATATCTGGAATTGGAAATGTACAGCCATAACCACATCCTTTTTGTTATTATTTATTTATTTATTTTGTTGAGTTGCTGGGGAGTTTTGTTCTGGATGTATCTATGTCAGGCATCAGTCTTTCTCTCTCAGCACTTTTAGTTTGAGTTACTTGGGCCTTTTATGTCCCTGTGTGCCTAGGGTTACATCCTATCTGTATCAATCCTCCCTATGAAAAGGTCTCTCTAACTGCCATTAGGGACCGGGGTGATGGCTACCTTAACTATGCCCTGCTGGCAAGAGGCAGTGAAGAGCGTCTGAGGAGAGAAATAGCACTCACAGTGTTCTGTCTAAGGGTCACTGTTTTCACATGGAACAGTGTGAACAGCTATCTGTAACTGATTGTCCTTTTTCTGTAGACATCCAAGGCCATAAAGACAAATGCAAAGCCATGGGGGATGAGCCCACCCTGGAGTTGTATCCTATTTATTCTCAAGTATAAACTGTAGCAATCTGAACTACACCATAGAAAGTTAGGTAAGCTTGTTCTCTGAACTTTTAGGTACAGGATATAACTTTAAAATTATTCCCTTTACCTTCATCCATTTAATTCCATAAAGCTTTTACAATGTAATTTCTCCTCATTTTTATCTTATGAATGCATCTTTATGAGTTTTGGGATCTTAACCTTCATTAGATGCAGTATATCCTTGTGCATATAGCTTTCTCTCAACCTTTTTTCTCATCTTCCACGTTTAACTTTGACAACATACTTTTCTCTAATTTTTATCTTTAAGCCTTTTTCATCACAAATACATTCTAATACTTTTCTCTATTAAAGCTTTTTTCACCTACTGATTCCTTTTATTCCTATCCTGAAATCATCTTCTAACACTTGTGAATAAAACGAAAAATACCTTTTACAGCATTTTAACACATACTTAATTTAGAGTGCCTTTTATTTTTGAACCTATGAAGAAAATTTTATTTGGGAAAGCAGACCCAACCTTTGGAAAGGGTTTGTCCCAAAGAAATAATCTCAGAGATATTAACCAGGGAGTCAGATCTCCAGCTGGAATCTCCTTAGACAGAGAGGGGTAGCATCCATAATCATGTTAGAGGATGGCACCTAGAGGTAAAGGCTAAGTAAATTCTGGCCATGGCACTAGTCAGCTCAACAGATTCCTTCTCCAACCAACCAGCTCCTGTATCTCAGGAGAATCCAGTCTGAGTCCTTCCTATCCTCCCTCGTAAAGTTGATTAGAATTGGCTGTTTACAGTCATGCTCTGGGCCCTGCATCTTCCCTGAGATAAATGTAATGAGATTAAGTGATGAGCATATCTTGAGCTGGGTTGCAGAGTCTTGCAGTTTCATAATAGAGGAAATAAATGTCTGTTAACAAGAGGATTCCATTTGAGGTTAGCAATCCGCTAGCATTATGGGGAATGTGCATGATTGAATACTGTTCCATGGTCAGTTTGGTGGCTTCAGGGGCCAAGAGTGCAACAACGGCCATGGTTAACCGCACAGTGCAATTTCTGCCTAAAGATCAGCTCCTTTTGGTCTGTTGCTGTGTCTCAATTTCTTTAACTTGTAAGAGATGGACTCTTTCAGGCCGTTTGCTTAAAATTAAGCTGTTTAAACATCACAATGATTTGACTTACATATGTGCTTCATCCTGATTACTACACTTACAACTAATTTTGGGGCGAGTTTATCAGCATTTATTGAGGACCTTTTGGTATTATTGCATAATTTGTCTTATTTAATTATACCAAATGCCATCGCTGATTTAATTGTATCAACACTGTGCAGTAGTGGGTTTATATCCTTATTATACTGCTTGCATCTGGTATTTCTTTAAGACATGTAGGCAGAAAATGATAAATCTTGAATGCAGATATGCTATCTTGTGAACACAGCCTTTTTAATATCCACAAAGAAGCTAGTATCTAACACTTGGCAAAGATTTTGCAATATTCTCAGTTCTTGGTTTTTGGTGTAGTAAGTAGATAGTGTGTAAGGAGTAGAAATTAGTTATAAACACTTCCCCTTTGGGGCTAGTAGAATGTAGAATATGATCCAAATCTCTGATTATGACCTGGGAAAGCAATGAAAGATGGCTTAAGTCCTTGGGCCCCTATGCCCACATGGGAGACCTGGAGGAAGCACTGGCTTCTGGCTTCTGATTGGTTTGGCTCTGGACACTGCAGCGATTTGGAGAGTATACCAGCAGATGGAAGATCTCTCTCTCTCTCTCTCTCTGCTATTTCTAAATCTTCTTTTACAACAAAAATAAACAAATCTTCAACAGAAAAAGATAGCTTACAGAATGGTAGAACATATTTGCAAATAATATGTACCATAATGGGTAATTTCCAAATGTATAGGGAACTTGTAAGTATCCGCAGGTCAAAGAGATTGAAAAAAATAGGCAAAGGATTCAAATAGACACTTTTGCAAAGTGGACATGTAACTGTCAATAAATATATGAAAAAAATGCTCAACATGATTGTAGCCAGGGACATGTAAATCAACACTACAGTACATAATCACTTTACACCTCTTAGAATAGCCATTAAAAAAAGAGCAAATAAATAAGTGCTTGACAAGTTGTGGAAAAACTGAAACCATGTCACATCATTGATGGGAACTGTTAGATGGTGTATCTGCTATGGAAAACAATAGATAGCTTTCTCAAAAACTTAAAATAAGACTATTGTATAATACAACAATTCATTTTCAGGGTAGATACTCAAAGAAATTCAAGCACAGATTTTAAAGAAATATTTGAAACCAGATATTCATTGTACCATTAGTCACAGCGGTGAAACTATACCAATAATCCAAATGTCCCCTGAAAAGAGAATTAAGAAAATATAGTATATATGTGTAATAAATAGTATACAACTCCTCAACAATGATCAGCTTCACTCAGTTCTATCCTCAAATACTCAGGCAAAAAAAGTTTTGCTTTCTTGATGTTTAGTGTGTGACTTTCTGTCTTTGTTTGACATTTATTACTTAGTTTCTATTGATCATGGTTGTTTGTTTTCTCACATTTCAACTCAGCCATTAACCATGAATACAAACCAGGTTCTATGACTTTATTTCTAGATGAGGACAAATATTTGATGGATCAGATTATAACAAGTAAATTCACAGGACCCTTCCATCATAAGCTGAGCAAGCCAAAGGCTCACAATAAGGGTTTGGTTTCCTCTTTCTCCATCGTTTTAGATTTTCTGTTACAACTGTTTCTGATATATTCTGTGGACCCATTACAGCTTTATCTCCAACAATTTTCACTTTTATTTTTAACATAGAGTGGTACACTAATGTGTTTTCCCATGAGAAGTGCCCTTTTTAATTTTATCCTGAATGGTAAGTGTAGAATTGGATTACACAGTAAGAGCACATTGAAGTCTTCAATTATTATTAATGAGCGACCATGCAGTTTATAAGTCAAAGTACATTTGCTAGGAAGGGAAGGATGGTAATATCTTATTCAGTGACCAGAGTAACAATTTATATGATTTCATCTGACCATCTACAAGTGGAAAACATTCAGTGAGGTTGAACATGTTATTTTGGAAACCAAGATAATATCTTGGTGATATCTGACTCATGTTCCAAGTAGTGTTAATAGGAGCTGACAGATTTTACTAATCCCATACATGGAAGGAGGTGCAGTTGCTACTTCATGAATTGTCAATCCTGGGACATGCATATTGAAATTTTGTCTTTTTTTGCTATGATTGAAAAATTAATGCACTGCTGGCCTTTATCAAGGGTTTTAATACAATGTGAATTCAGACTTGTAAACCAATAGTCTTCAAAGGTCTTGTTGGTAGAGTGTATGGAGTGTATACCCCCTTTAAACGGAAGGCACAAGGGAGATTTTGGACATTTCAGTGAGAACAAAAGTCTGATTTTACTAACCTGTGTTTGTTGATAGCAACTGGTTTCATGTGTATAGTTTTTGAAACACTGTGTTGAGCACACCATATCTTTGTGGGCTGGATATCACTTTAAAATCTCAGTCTTGGATACACAGAAGGCATAGTGTATCTATTGTTTCTCTTGTGACACTGAAGGGAAATTATTCTTTTTTTTTCCTTTCTTGTAAAATGTGGGTGAAAATTATCATACAATTTTGTCATGAAGATCAAATAGGATGATGCAGGTAAAATTTTCATCATTAACCATAAAATATGCATATGTGTATTTCTTTTTTGTTCTCTTTAGTAATTATTCTTTGGTAGTTTCTATGTCTAATTTCTATTACTTTAGATCAAGGATCAGCAAATGTTTTGTACAAAGAGCAGGGTAATAAAACTTTTAGGCTTCAGGGCCAGATAGTTTTATCACATCAGCTTAGTCCTTGTAAGGCAAAAAACAGCCTTACATAACATATACGTAAATGGGGACAGCTGTATTTCCATAACATTTTGTTCCTGAGATCAAGGAATAGACTTGGTTTTTCTACAGGGCCGATATTTGCCAACCTTTGTTTTGATCCTCAATTCTCGTGGGTAGGATAGATGTCCGTCTCACCAGTAACTCGCTGTGGCACAATAGACCACCTTAGATCTCTTGTTCTTGTCGACTAGTTTCCTTTTCATATTCTCCATTGCTATAATTTGAAAAATGTATGTGAAAAGTTTAGTTTAATGTCTGCTTGCCTTATAAGACATGGAGTAATTTGAGATCAAGGACTTTGGTACTGCATATTTAGCAACTGTAGATAAACCTAAGTGATGTTTGCCTTAGGAAGTTACAAATACTTAGCCATGATTAAACCATGAGCATCTCAGTGTTCTTTGTCTCAACTTTCTCAACTTGTATGCTTTTATAACCCTTCGTTATTTATGCTGTTATTACTCTATGTTCATTACATTAGGCCTTTTATAAGAAAGGAGTTTTATGTTCAATGAAATTTTAATCAGAAGTCAAATCAAACAAATATTTATATCCTGTTATTTTTTTTTTCTGTTTTTACCTCGGGCTGGAGGAAGGAAGAAGCATCAGTATTGATTAAATGCTTACAAGTACCAACTTGTTTGTAAACAATATCTGTGTTTCTCTCTATGTCAATCACTTACATTCATTCTCTAATTCATCCATTTACTCAGACATTAATTAGTGTCGTTTTGATCATGGTGGGAGGGGGAGTCAATGCTGTGGCATGTAGGCTAAGCTTCCATCTGTGGTTCCAGCATTCCAGGTGGGTGCTAGCTCGAGCCCCAGCTGTTCCACTTCCAGTTCCACAGACTACATATAATTCAGGAAAGCACCAGAACATGACTCAAGTCCTTTGTCCCTGCAACCACATGGGTGACCCAGAAGTTCCTAGCTCCTGTCTTGGAATCAGCTCAGCTCCCGCCATTGTGACCATTTCGGGATTGAACAAGGGGATGCAAGATGTTTTTGTCTCTGTTCTCTGTGCAACTATGCCTTTCTAACAAAAATAAGTAAATAAATAAATCTTTAAAAACAACAACAGCAACAACAAAGTAGTGCATACTAAATGAAAAGAGAAAACAAAATTTCTGTCCCTGTGGTCCATCGATTAAATGGGGTGGGGAGTTTACACCTGATTTTTATATAATGAATTATGTAATGATAAAAAGTGATAATGATAAAAAGTGAGAATATAAGCAGTATAGGAGAAACTTCAAGGGAAAGTGGTGCTGTTTGTTTCTGTCTATGTCTGCTTTTAGTAGGCATGCTTATCCACATTGAAACTCAGTCTCTTTTTATTAGGGAATAGAGATGCCTACTGTGATTTCTCAGTGAAACAGTTAAATACACCCTGACATTATGACACTTGATTTTCTATGTCTATAAATAGCAGATTGTTTAACTTGTAGCTGTTATTCAAGGCCTATTCAAGTGTAATATGGGAGAAAATCGTGGGAGGGGAAAAATATGGGGGTGGGGGAGAAATGTGGAGGAAAAAAGGGAAGAGCGAAGGGGGAATCCCTAGACCTACAAAAATGTATCATGGAAAGCAACAAAAATAATATTTTGAAAAAGGAAAGAAAATGAATTTGGGGGTTAGAATATAACAAGCCAATGTATGTGTTCAGTTGTATGAATATCAAATCAATATCCTTAATATTTCATTTCACTCAACATTTAAAAATTCTTTGATTAATAATTATGTATTTATATGTTGTACAGTGTGCCATTTCTATAAATGTATACAATGATTAGAAAGAAAAAGGAATCTCAGTCTGACGGAGAGACCGGGACCGCCAAGTTTCAGACTTAATCTGCCTGCCTTATTTCAGCTTGCTTTCTTTGTCACCGATTTCAGCAATTGAGCATTTAAGGAAAAGGACTGATTTCCTGTTCATCCCTGTAGGATTATTATTTTGTTTCTAAGCTTGCTTTTAATATTTATCCTTGAAGAACCCTCCATGTGGGAGAACTGCAAATGCAATAAATGAGATTTTAATGTATTGAAAAGAATGACGAAGAGTGTTGCTTCCTGAGTGTTAGTCAGCAGAAGGGGTTGCCGGTAGAAGTAGGTTGACTGGACAACTGAAGCATGCATTCAGCTGCTATCTTCCACATGTTCAAGATTTTTATCAGCTCAAAGGATGGTACCCATCAGGCTTAACATACAAAGTGTGTAACTTATTGATGCCCATATCTTAAATGGCATAGCAACAAAGGGGAATTTCCATACGCTAGAGCTGGGAAGAAAAACAAAGTATAAGAGATTAAAAATGAGTTCACAATTTTGTCAACAGGTTAAAATAGTCACAAGAAGTAGTTTCATGAGGTTTAGCTTACAGTAACGTGTGGAAAGTTACAAATTTCAATCAGCTTCGAAGTGACTCAGCACCAGCAGGATGGTGCGCCTGCTGCTTGCTCCTGTGTCATAGCGCCTGTTGGACCCTCCCAGCTGGGAAGAGAGACTTTTGCCTTGTCGAACTAAGCTACATGTTTTATGAAATAGGAACAGATCATACATGCAAACCCTTATCAATCAGTTAAATAATTTTTGAAAGTTTTATTTTTAGATGAGTAAATATCAATCACTTTAAGCATTGCATTTATTTTGTCTGTAAGAAGGAAACATGTTCATCATGGTTCCAGAGAGTGGAATTGAGAGAATTAAAAAATTCACCAGATGTGATTTTAACACAAATAGAATCATTTGAATGTCAGAGCTGTTTGTCAGGGAATGAACTGTACAGTAGGCTATATGGCTCAGGGTCTTCTTTTCCCCTGGAACCTGTATGCTGTCTAAACATACATTATTATTATTTCTTTTTTTCAGATGAAAGAAGTTATACTGGTAAGCCAGTTTTTAGAAGTACACACAAATGTATAGAGGCAAATATGACTTAACAGCAGAACAGCTCAAAATAGGACCTCTGAAAAATCCCTTGCTCCTTAAAAGAAATGGAAACACTGGCCACATTGGCAGAATGAACTCTATCAGAAATCTAGAATTTATAAAGATTTATTTTTTAATTGGAAAGAAAGATTTACAGAGAGAAAAGAGACATGGGGAAAGATCTTGGTCTGCTGGTTTACTCCCCAAGTAGCCACAACAGCTGGAGCTGAGCCACTCCAAAGCCAGGAGCCAGGAGCTTCTTCCAGAACTTCCATATGGGTACAGGGTCCCAAGGCTTTGGACTGTCCTCTACTCCTTTCCTAGGCCACAGGCAAGGAGTTGGATGGGAATTAGAGCAGGCAAGGAGTTGGATGGGAAGTAGAGCAGCTAGAGTACGACCCAGTGCCCATATAAGATCCCGGTGGTTGCAAGGCAAAGATTTAACTTCTAGGCTACCACACTGGGCCCAAGAATCTAGAAATTAATTAAAGGCTTAAAGCAATCAAAATAACTTGACTTGAGCATAAAGAAAATAATCATCCTGTTACCAACAAGGCTACTTTATAAACAAGAGATTTGTTGCACAGTCTGACATTATGTGGGTTGTGACCCTGGTGATGGGGCTGTTGCGGACAGAGTACTAAATGGTTCCAGGTGTCAATGCGAAGGGACAGGATACTCCTATTTGAGGCTTCTCTCTTTTAGTGATTCAATTATGGGAGTTCTACAGAATGAACTGATCAAATCACTTCTCCAAACCCCACCTCTGAACGACTGCAGCGGGTTAAACTTCCACTCTGGTACTACCATTAACCCAATACCCCCTAATGAATTTAGAATATAAAAGTTCATAATAATCTAATCTATAGGGCAGAAAGCACTATGTGTATGAGGGCTTTGAAGAGGAGGAGGGGATGGACAATGATTTTGGCACAGGGCTTCCTCTTGCAATGATGAAAATGTTCTGTAATTACATAGTGCTGGTGGTGGTTAAACTGAATATCCTAAAATCACTGAATTACATACTATAAAAGGTTCAATTTCATGGTGTTGATTGAATCTCATCAGTGAAAATAACTTGTAGGGAGGATCATTTCACAAAATGTATGACTGGTAATTACCAAAACTGTCAAAGATCATCAAGAACAAGAAAATTCTAATCAACACAAGGATGAGTCAAAGTATACACAATGACTAAAGCTAAGTGTTGATCTGGATACTATCATGTGCTGAAGCAATGGGAAAAACTGAGGGAATCTGAATAAATCATAGACTGTGTAATTATTTGTCAATGTCAGTTCATTAATCATGAGAAATATATGATTGTTTTGGAGAGAGACAGCAGTGTGCCTGATACTGCATGCATTCCAGTCCTACTTAACCAGAAAAGGAACTTGGGAAGGCAGCGTGATGTGTACAAAGAGGAAATGTTTCAAGCTTCTAAAGATGTGCATTTTAATCTCAAACCTGTTAGTAACTCGGAGAGCATCTAGCTTCTAAAGTTCTGTATCTTCTGAGCTAGTCTTTTCTTACACAGTGGCAATAATATGTCATCCAAAGTACTCTACAGATTACATGAAACATGACATTCTGAGTGTTGCCGCTTTAGACCACAGTAACTTCAAAGTGATTTTATACTTTAAATTTTCCTTAAAAATATTGAGTTAAATTTATTGTTTTGAAAAGAATGTTTGAGGTTTCTCCACAAATTTTTCATGATGCATATAAGGATAAAGAAATGGCCACATCTGGCAGAAGGTAAAATGGAGTGTTGTGTCAATGAATATGTTTGACTTCAAAATTCATAAACCTGAAATATTGACAAAACTCAAGCTAAGAGTTGGACATGAAATCCTGAATGTTTCATTGTTTTCATGGATCACTTAGGTGCCAAGTTGTTAACCAAAATTTGGAACTGTATTTTGATTTCTGATTTTTAGGTTTCATTCCAACAGTGCAGATGTCTCCACTCATCCTCCTTATGCCAGTCAGCTGTTGGCTTATTTATAGCTCTGCCTTCACCTCAGTGTCTTTTTCCAAGTCCTGCTGATCTTGTGTCTGCACACTGTCCACCTGTTTTCATACTGGGAATTATGTTGACTGAAATGCACAACTTCAATTTAATATCTCTCACTGTTTATGTACTTAGGGGAATGTCACTTTCAGGATATGCTGGCTGATCTTTCCAGATTCAGGTTGGGTATGATGGAAACTTCCCCTGCCCCTCCTGGTCTGTTTCCAGACATGCACAGAGCACATTGTCAGCAGCTCACAGCTCTTAATTACTTGTGTCCCACTGGCATTTGTTATTGTTCTGGTAAATCATTCTCACCTGCTCAGCATCCAGGCCGGTACATTTGTGTGGAGAAGAGGCCCAGAGTATTTCTCACCATTGTGTGGCAGTAATTATCTGTAGCACACTCTAATGACTTTGGACCCTGCTGTTTTTGTGCAGTAATTAACAGGTGGCAAGGTTTGCCTGCAACATTTTCCCCAACAGCTCCTGCAGAAATACTGGCATCTGGAAAAACAGATTAACTATTGAAACAATGGCTTTGAGATGGCCTCTTCCCTGATTCTGCCATTAGCTTGTGTTTGGCAGGTTTCAATGGGTTAGGTGAATGATACAATTTAGTACTGGCACTTCGAGTATGTCTTTTCCAGGCAGTCTAGTTGCATCCAAGTGTTTATTTTCCAACATAAAATCTACACAAGTATTAGCTCCTGTTATTATGATATTGTTGGAGCAACCTGAGGCTGCTTTCAATATGGATTTCTTCACGTGCCATTCATCCCCCTTCATTCTCTAATTATGTTCTTTCATAATTATTTCCAACGTGGTAATATCTCCAGACAATCTGGACTATTCACCACTCTTTAGATGTGTCCAACACACTAATACATTTCAACAGTGATATATTTCGTTTCAACTGCTTGTTTCTTATTGCTTGCACTACCTCATACGTTCTTTCCAGTTCTAGGCTCTTACACCTATTTTGACATGAACATGACCTCTTGTTTTTTTTTGGTATCATCCATGTCCTAAAACTTTAGGGACTTCCTCAGTCTTCACTGGCATATTGCCAACTGACTGCATATTTTCCATGGAGGTCAAAGAGCGGTTGCATTCTGCTCTCCTCAGACCACTCGGAGAAATGGAACGCCATGCCACAAATTCTGATCTCTGTTTTGCAACGGCTTCAAGGTCAGGAGGTTCAGCAGAGTCAGTTGCTTGCTGACATACTGTAACTGAATGAAGGAATAATAGAAGACTCCAACAGAAGGACCGAGGCACATGGTGTGGGTGAGGAGGCACACCCGAGAAATCATTAGTTAGTGTCTCCTCAAGTGGCCGTGACCAAGGGGCAAGTGAAGCAAGATGTCGTTTTATATTTCCTTCTTGCTCTTGCCTGCCTCACTTTGCTTCATTCTTGCTTCCCTGGAATTATAGTTTCTAGTGAAGCTCTTTTCTTTTGAAAATCTTATTTCAGTATTTAACTTGTATCTCGAAAATTGCACTTGCTTTAGAGGCACCAGGTGATGTTCTAATATCTATACACACTGTCTAATATTCAAAGCTAAATACACCTATCTACTTCCACTAAATTTATCATTTCCTTGTAGTGAAAACATTCAGAACTATTTGTTCTAGCTTTTTAAAGGAGACGTACAGTGCATTATATTGATCTGTGTCAACTTTGCTGTGCGCTGAAATATTAAAACTTCTTTGTCCTATCCAACTATAACTTACTAACCATTAATCAAAATCTCTCCATCATTTTCTCTCCTAGCCTCTGATGACTGTTATTAACTCTTTCATTGGATCAGTGTTTTTAGATTTCACACATGATGGTTTGACACTTCTCTTTCTTGACCTGGTTTATTTCACATAATGACTACCTGGTTCATCTATTTTGTTTGAAATGACAAAATGACAAAATGACAAAATTTTTCCTTTTTATGGCTCAAGTGTATTTCTTTATTTTTGTTTTAAAGGTAAATACTTATAGAGAGAGAGAAAGAAAGACAGAGAGAGATCTTCCATCTGTTGGCTCCCAATTGGCTGCAATGGTCAGAGCTGAGCTGATCTGAAGCCAGGAGTCAGGAGCTTCTTCTAGGCCTCCCATGTGGAGTTAGGGATCCAAGACATCAGGGCATCAGTGCTTCTTTCCCAGGCCATAGCAGAGAGCTGGTTTGAAAGTGAAGCAACCAAGATATGGACTGTGCCCATCAGGGTTACTAGTGCTTGCCTGCTGTGTCACAAAGCCAGCCCCAGAGGCTTAGCTCATTGTGTATGTGTATCACATTTTGTTTATTAACCAAAGGATATTTAATTTGTCTGCATTTATTGTAATTTGTCAATAGTGCAGTATTAAACGTGGGAGTGGCAGGTGTCTCTTCATAACACTTATTTACCTTACTTTGGAGTAATAATCATGAAGGTACTAGATCTTGTATTTCTACTTTTGTTGTTTTGAGAAACATCTAGTGTTTTCTGCAGTGATTGTTTAAGGGTTCCCTTTTTTCCACATCCTGATCATGGTTGTTGCGTTGTGTCTTTTTTGACAGTAAGCTGGGGAGAAGTAATATTTCATTGTAGTTTTGATTTTCATTTTCCTGTGATGCGGGACAGTTTATTTTGTACTGTTGATCATTTGTATGTCTTTGCTTGAAGAATGTCTATTTTTATCTAGAGCTATTCTCGCTATGTTTTATGGATTTTGGTATTTAGTTAGCTGAGTTTGTTATATAATATGGTGACTTATCTCTTTGTAGAGCCATAGGTTGCTAATATTTTCTCTCCTCTCCTCAGAAATAAAACAATCCACTGAAACGTAGGGAGTTCTAAGGCAATTCCTTAAAGAGCTCAGAGTGAAAATGCAAAGCCAGAGATTTTGGTAACAGCAGTATGCTTTCAGCCCAAGGAATTTCACTTAACCATTCATTATCTGCGTAACATGAAACGAATCTGCAATTCTGTATAGCTTGGAATTCTCATCTAAAATGGAAAAAAAAAATAGTGGCTGTCTTAAGATGCTTATGATGATTCAAATGAAATAACCCAATGAAAACAATTGGTTTGGTGGTTAACCTACAATTGACCGCCAAATATTAGGCATTTTGATTATAATTATTTTCTTTTTTACTATAATTGAATAGTGTTTAACTAAGAAAATGGGTTGTTACTGATTTAAAATGACAAGAAAGGCTGCTCATATTACCAGCCCCACTATATTGAAACAGGTGGTGAGATCTCAATGACCCACCCAAATTTAGGGCAGAGCCAGCATTTTGTGCTCTATAAATGCATCCTATTTCATTGCTTTTGATGTTTGCACTATACAACATTAAAGAGAAGATACATCCATGTCTCTGAGCTACTTGGCCTTCAGACATTAACTGTAATAAGGGGTTGATTTTTGATTGAATCTTTCTGTTTCTTTTCAAGCTTTTCTAAGAATGATGTAAAAATTTATTTCTATAGATACTTGCAAATGTTTTTTTTAATTATTTATTATTTAACTTCAGTAATTACATTGTATTATGTGACACAGTTACATAGATACTTGGGTTCTCCCCACCCCTCCCCAAACCCTCCCACCATGGTGGATTCCTCCACCTTGTTGCATAACCACAGCTCAAGTTCAGTTGAGATTTCCCCATTGCAAGCGTATACCAAACATAGAGTCCAGCATCTTATTGTCCCGTCAAGTTCAACGGCTTCTTAGGTATACCCTCTCTGGTCTGATGACAGAGCCAGCAGAGTATCATCCCAGTCAATTGAAAGCTCCAACATACCATCAGCAAAAATTTACATCATTATGGAATTAATTGACATAGTAATGAGTAACCAATATGTTAAAAGTAAATGCGGGTTCCCAGCCACCTTCTGTGACCACCTCACCTATACTTCAATTTTAGTTTATACACAACATATAACATTCAAAACATAACATGTTATACATAACATCATATCATCTTAAATTAAGGCAAACATGTGGTATTTAACCTTTTGGGATTGGCTCATTTCCCTTAGCATTATGGTTTCCAGTTTGGCCCATTTGGCCACAAAGAACTGCATTTTGTTTTTTTTAATAGCTGAGTAGTATTCCATGGAGTAGATGAACCATAGCTTTCTTATCCAATCCTCTGTTGATGGGCATTTTGGTTGTTTCCATGTTTTTGCAATTACTGATTGTGCTGCTATGAACATAGGAGTGCATGTTGGTTTCTCATAGAACAAGTGTTCTGGATATATTCCTAGGAGTGCTATTGCTGGATCATACGGTATGTTGATTTTGAGTTGTTTGAATATTCTCCATACTGATTTCCATAGAGGCTGTACCAGCCTGCAGCCCCACCAGCAGTGGAGTAGGGTTCCCTTTTCCCCGCAACCTCGCCAACAAGTATCGTTGGTGCTTTTATTCATGTGGGCCAGTCTTACTGGCGTTAGGTGTTACCTCATTGATGTTTTAATTTGGATTTCCCTTATTGCCAGGGAACTTGAGCATTTTTTCATATGTTTACTTGCCATTTGGGTTTGTTCCTTTGTGAAGTGTCTGCCCATTTCCCGTGCCCATTTCTTGAGTGGGTTGTTTGTTTTGACATTTTGGTTGTTTTGTAGCTCTTTGTATATTCTGGATATTAGCCCTCTATCACCTATGTCGTGTGCGAAGATCTTCTCCCATTCTGTGGGTTGCCTTTTTACTTTGTTGATTGTTTCTCTAGCTGTACAGAAGCTTCTTAGTTTGATGAGGTCCCAATTGTTTATTTTGGTCTTGATTTCTACTGCATCTGGAGTCTTTTTTAGGAAGTGAGGGCCTACCCCTAAATGTTGCAGTGTGTTTCCAACATTTTCTTCCAAAAGTTTGAAGGTTTCTGGATGTAGGTTTAGATCTGTTATCCATTTAGATCTGATCTTAGTGTATGGTAAGAGATGTGGATCTATTTTTTTGTTTCTGCAGGCTATCAACCAGTTGTCCCAACAGCATTTATTGAACAGACCTTCCCATTTGCCTGGGTTGTCGTTTGTCTTTTTGTCAAAGATTATTTGGCTGTATCTGTGTGGGTTTCCTTCTGGCGTTTCTATTCTGCTCCATTGATCTTCCTCTCTATCTTTGTGCCAGTACCACGCTGTTTTGATAACCACTGCCCTATAGTATGTCCAGAGGTCCGGAACTGTGATTCCCCCTGCTAACTTCCTGTTCTTCAGGATAGTTCTAGCTATCCGTGGTTTTTTGTGCTTCCAGATGAACCTTTGGATCATTGTTTCCAGTTCCATGAAGAATGTTTTGGGCAATTTGATTGGGATTGCGTTGAATGTATATATTGCTTTTGGCAGTATAGACATTTTAATGATATTGATTTTACCTATCCAGGAGCATGGGATGTTACTCCATCTTTTGAGGTCTTGTTCAATTTCTTTTTTAAGCAGTTTGTAGTTTTCTTCAAATAAGTCTTCTACATTTTTGGTTAGATTTATTCCCAGATATTTCATACTTTTCTCTGTAATTTTGAATGGTATCTTGCTGGTTAAGTCTTTTTCCATCTTGGGGCTGTTCGCATACACTATGGCTGTTGATTTTTGTTCATTAATTTTGTACCCTGCCACTCTACCAAACTCTCGTACAAGTTCTAGCAGTCTCTGTATTGAGTCTCTTGGCTCTTCTACATAAAGAATCATATCATCTGCGTATAGTGAGAGCTTGACTTCTTCGTTTCCCATTTGGATTCCTCTGATTTCTTTTTCTTGTCTTATGGCCTCAGCGAGTACCTCTAGGACTATGTTGAATAGTAGTGGAGAAAGTGGACATCCCTGTCTTGTTCCAAATCTCAGTGGGAAGGGTTCCAGCTTTTCTCCATTCAGTATGATGCTGGCGTTGGGTTTTTCATATATGGCTTTAATTATGTTGTGGATTTTTCCATCTATGCCTACCTTGGTTAGGGTTTTTAGTAGGAAGTGATGTTGGATTGTGTCGAAAGCTTTTTCTGCATCTATTGATACTATCATGTGATTCTTGTTTTTCAGTTTTTGGATGTGGTGTATCACATTTATAGATTTTCGAATGTTGAACCATCCCTGCATTCCAGGGATGAATCCTACTTGATCTGGATGAATGATCTGTCTGATGTGTTTTTGAATTCTGTTGGCTAGGATTTTGTTGAGAATCTTAGCATCAATGTTCATCAAAGAGATAGGTCTGTAGTTTTCCTTCTCTGTTAGTTCTCTGTCTGGTTTTGGGATTAAGGTAATGTTGGCTTCATAGAATGAGTTTGGAAGGGTTGCCTCTTTTTCTATTGTTTTGAAGAGTTTGTAGAGGATTGGGGTCAGCTCTGTTCGGAATGTTTTGTAGAATTCTGGAGTGAAGCCGTCTGGGCCTGGGCTTTTCTTTGTTGGGAGGTCTTTAATCACTGATTCAATCTCTACTTCAGTTATGGGTTTGTTCAGGTCGTTTGTTGCCTCTGGGCTAAGTTTTGGCAAGTGGTAGAAGTCTAAGAACTTTTCCATTTCTTGGTGATCTTCTGATTTGTTGGAGTACAGTGCTTTGTAGTAATTTCTAATTATGGCCTTAATGGATGCGGTGTCTGTTGTTATGTTGCCTTTTTCATCTTTGATGCTGTTAATTCTTGCCTTCTCTTGTTTTTTCTTTGTCAGTCGGGCCAGTGGAGTGTCTATCTTGTTTATCTTCTCAAAAAACCAGCTTTTTGATTCATTGATTTTGTGTATGGTTTTTTTTATTTCTATCTGGTTGATTTCCTCCCTTGTTTTGATGATTTCTTGTTTCCTATTGTGTGTGGGGCTCTTCTGCTGTTGTTTTTCCAGTTCCTGGAGGTGTGTGTTTAGTTCCTGTATTTGGCACCTCTCTTGGGCCTTGACATGAGCTCCAATTGCGATGAGTTTACCCCGTAGCACTGCTTTGGCAGTGTCCCAGAAATTTTGGAATGTTGTGTCAGAGTTTTCATTGGTTTCCATAAATTTTTTGATCTCATCTTTAATTTCTTCTCTGATCCATTGTTCGTTTAGTAGCATATTGTTCAGCCTCCAAGAGTTTCTGTATTTCCTGGGGCATTTTGAATTGCTGATTTCCAGCTTCATTCCGTGGTGGTCTGAGAGGGTACATGGTATGATTCCTATCTTTTTGAAGTTATTTAGGTTTGCTTTGTGTCCTATCATGTGGTCGATCCTGGAGAAGGTGCCATGCACTGCTGAAAAAAATGTATAATCTGTGGCCTTAGGGTAAAAAATTCTATAAATGTCAACCAAGTCCAGTTGTTCTATTGTTTGTATGAGTTCTGTTGTTTCTTTGTTGAGTTTTTGTTTTGTTGATCTGTCTGTTGTTGTTAGTGGGGTGTTAAGATCACCCACTATTATTGTGTGCATATCTATGTCTCCCCTTAAGTCCGTGAGTAATTGCTTCACGTAGCTAGGTGCGTTTGAATTTGGTGCATATATGTTCACAATGGTAATTACTTCTTGATGGATCAGTCCCTTCACCAATATATAATGTCCTTCCCTGTCCTTTTTGATGTGTGTCAGATTGAAGTCCACATCATCTGAAATTAAGACAGCTACCCCAGCCTTTTTTTCTCGTCCATTGGCATGAAATATCTGTTTCCAACCTTTCACTTTCAGCTTCTTCGAATCTCTTCTGGTTAGATGTGTCTCTTGTAGGCAACAGATAGTTGGGTGCTGTTTGATAATCCATTCTGTTAATCTATGCCTTTTGATTGGTGAGTTCAGGCCATTTGTGTTGAGAGTTAAAATTGAGAGGTTGTGATTTTGCCCTGCCATACTTGTTTTTGTGGGTGTTGATATCTGTGTTATTGCCCTTCCTTGTGTGGACTTTAGTGGGGAGACCTTCCTGTTTGCCATCTTTGCTTATGATTCACCTCCTTTTTTTCTGGAATTAGTGCATTTCTAAGGAGATTTTGTAGAGCTGGTTTTGTGCTGGCATATTCTTCTAATTTCTCTTTGCTGTGGAAGTATTTGATTTCGTTCTCAAATACGAATGAGGTCTTTGCTGGGTACAATAGTCTTGGTTGACAGTTGTTCTGATTCAGGATTTGGAAGATCTTTGTCCATTCTCTTCTTGCTTGTAAGGTCTCTTCAGAAAAGTCAGCCGTGATCCTGATTGGTTTTCCCCAGTATGTGATCTTTTCTCTGCTTCGTAGTTGTCTCAGGATTCTTTCTTTGTCTTCGTTGGAGTGGAACTTGAGCACCATATGTCTGGGTGAAGATCGCTTTGGGTCATATCTGCTGGGAGTCCTCTGACCGTCCTGGATTTGAGCTCGATTCATATTCCAAGTGTTTTGAAAGTTTTCCTGTATAATTTCGTCGAGCACCATTTGCATTCCTGATTCTTTTTCCGCTCCTTCAGGAAGGCCAATAATCCTAATATTTGATTTTCTGAGGTTGTCTTTCATTTCTTGTATGGTCTTATTGGCTTTGTTCAGACTTGTCTCCAGCTGTTTAATGAACTGGGTGTGTTCGTTTTGTGTGTCTTCCGTTTCAGAGATCCTCTCTTCTGCTGTATTTGTTCTGTTGGTTAGGCTCTCAATTTTGTGCTCTAAGTCAAGGATTTTACTTTTCATTTGTTGTATTTCTGAGGCTATGTGGTTCTTGAATTCCTTGAAGTCCTCCCAATTCTTCTCATTGTCTCTGACATATTTTAACATTATTTTTTTGAATTCCTTGTCTGGTAGATCTTCTATGTCTTCATCTCGCATCTCCGAAATAGACATTGGCTTTCGATCCTTTATTGGTAGGGTGTTGGCACTCTCATCTGGATCATTACCTTTTCTGGTATTTCTTCCCATTGTGTTAGTGTTTCTTTTTTGAGAGACCTAGGCACCAGTGTGCTGAGGGGTCTCCAAGCACTATCCTGTAGAGATCAGAGTCTGCAGGCGTGGAGTAGCAGGGTGTGGGAATTTTCAAGGCACTTTTGGTGCGTCTCCAGAACACTGGACCTCAGGGCGCCACTTCCAGGGCCCAGAGGATTCAAAGTGCACTCTCAGCTCGTCCCCTACAGGTATGCTACCACAGGGCGTGGGGGAGTGAAGGCACTCTGTGCGCGCCCCCTGTGCACTGGATCACAGGGCTCGGAGCAAGGGACTATAGGGCGTGGGGTGTTCCAGGTGCTCTCTGGAAACGCCTCCTGCGCAGGTCCGCCCACCCCAGCACTTGCAGGGGACCGACCACCCCGGCGCTAGCAGGGAACTGCCCAGCCCAGAGGCATGCTTGGGTTCCTGTGGGATAGCACCGCCCAGCTGTGTGCCAGACCGCAAAGGCACAGGGGAGTATCCAGTGTGCCTTTTGCCTTTCTCCCAGACACAGTTTTGGCAGTTTCAAGGCACTCGCCCTGTGTCTCTAGAGGCTGGAATCTGGGGGGGGAGGGGCGGGGAGACGAGCACCAATTGTGTTCAGGCTCTGTGCGTGCCCCTGGGGGGCCAACTCCCGAAGCCTCCAACCCACCACTGTCCCCACCCAACTCACTCAAACCTCAGGATCTTGCAGTCTGCCTCTTCCTCTGGTGGGAATCCTGGCCGCCGGTGTGTCTCCCGACTGCTGCGTCCGTTGCTGGTCTCCGCGGGTCGCGATGGAGCCTGGAGGCTGCGGCTGGTGCAGGTCCCGGGGGTTGGCGACCAGGGTGGGCAGATGCCGGTGGGTCCCGGTGATTCAGGGTCCTGGTGTCCGCAGCGGGGCAGGTCCTGGCGAGTCCTGGTGACCAGGGTGAGCAGATGCCAGCGGGTCCCAATCACCGCCGGTCCTCACGGCCACAGCGTCTGCGGGTCGGTCTTTGGGTGGGTTGGCGGCTTTCAGCGTCTGCACTCAGAGGTGACTCAGCAGGTCAGGAGCGGAAAGTCGTCTTCCCTGTCCTTTGCTTTGTTTTTCCCTGGTTGCTCTTCCGAGTTGTGTGGATTTTTTTGGCTCCACACTGTCCAGGGAACTTCACGTTCTTCTCCCTGTAGTTCTATGCTGCTCCACTTATGCTTTTGTCGCGTTCTAGCCCTCTCTGTCTGTGAGCTCTCTCACAGTCTTCCTCCTATGTCGGCCATCTTGCGAGTCCTCGATACTTGCAAATGTTAAGAGTAGTGCATTCATGATGTCTAGAGTTTCTTTCCTATGGGCATGGGTCAAGTACATTGTACGCAGCAACTATGCACTTAATTGATCCAATTTAATACAGAATTATAAAAATTATTGCAACTATTTCACTCTTGCTGTCAGGGACCTGAACCTCTATTTGTATTTGTCATCAGAAAATCCAGTATTTATTCATTGAGTATCCTCCAAAGTCGGAAATTTTCAATTACCAGGGTTTCTGCAATGCCCCAAATTTCAGGTCTGTTCCAAACATGAATAATACCAGAAAGTCTTATGCATGCATGAGCTCTGTAATTTTGGATGCAGTCACCTCAGGTTTATGCCACCTTGGTTTCTGCTGCATGGATGCTGTTATCTCTATGTCTCTGCTTCCCATAGTGGTCTGCCATCAATTCACATGTCCAGTTACTGCTCCCATGACATAATGATGAGCCAGCACCCAGAAGAGGTTACAACACACTCTACATGATATGAAACTCTGTGTGTGGGAGATGAATGACTGAGATCTGTGGTGTCCCAACTCCCCAGGGAAAACCATAAAGTGTTTCCTTACTGATTGATCATTTCAAAGATTCTAGTTTTAGTAACAGCAAAATTCTTACAGAATTGACTCAAGGGAAGGGAAGTAAAATCTCGGTCTCCCTGTCTCCAGGATATTTTTAATCCTGAGCCTCATACTAACTTTTTAAAAAGGTCGTTAAAATGCTTAACTAGTATTAGAGAGGCACAGGTTTTATCAAATGTAAGCAATTCATATGTATACTACCCCTAGGACCCCAGAAAATGATTTAATCTTATGTTTGTCTAAAAAAATGCAATAGCCAAATATCCTACCTTATTTTTCTCCTATACTAGAAAGCAGTCCTCAGCTTCCTTTCCTTAATGCACTTTGAGTACTGATGCGTCAGCATCTTCCGCCCCCATCAGGTTCGGGGCTGAGTGACCCTTGTGGGTGGTTCCTTTTACCCTCACTCTTTGCATGATGAGTGTGGAGAGACATTGCCTGCTTTTTGAACACACTGCTGGATACAGATAGAAATGACGTTCTAACCCAGGTTGACCGGACTCTGTGTCTCTGGCTCGGCTACAGTGCTCATACTTGTCCTGGAATCTAGCACAGTCACTTCTTTGTTGCTCATCAAGGTAAAACACTAAAACTCAAAGGACATTTCTTTTCCATTCATTTTCACTTTCTATTTCTCTGGGTGTAAATGGTGACACTTACACACACACACACACACACACACCCCATACACTTAAACTCACAACTTTTCTGGAATTGGATGTCACTATTTGGTTTAATCCTGAATACTTCTCTGTGCTCATCATTGGCAAAATTCCATCCTTTTCTGAGATCTAACACATATTAATCCAGGAATCAGTCACAGTCATTGGATACACTTTGATTAGTCACTCCCTTCTGGATAGTCAGGGAACTGGAAATGCTGATGACCCTCATTTAATCAGTACATATTGTACATGTATATTTCAATATCATACCAAGTCCCATGGTATAGAATTGCTTGTTAATAAACATTTAGAATTGCTTGGGAAGATGGAAATGCTAACAGCTGTGATTGTTCATTGCATTTTGGATACATACATTGAAGCATCACAGTGTGCCCTACAAAAATATAGAGTTAAAGTTAGTGGAGGGCCTGGCACAATGACTCATTTGCTAAATTCCTGCTTTAAACATGCCAGTATTCCTTATGGACACCAGTTCATGTCTTGGCTGTCTCACTTCCCTTCCATATCCCTGCTTATGGCCTGGGAAGGTAGGAAAAGATGGCCCAAAGCCTTGGGACTCTGCACCTGTATGGTAGACTCAGAAGACGCTGCTGGCTCCTGGCTCAGTTCTGGTTGTTGTGACCATTCTGGGAGTAAGCCAGTGGATAGAAGATCTTTCTCTCTTCTCTCCTTCTCTTTGCAAATTTTATTTGCATTTTAAACAAAAATAAATACATCTAAAAACCAAAGAATTAATGGAGAGCCTCTGGGGTAGAATGCTGTGGTATAATGGGTAATGCAACAACCTTTGGCCAGCATGACTTATTGGTGTCAGTCCCACCTACTTCAATTCCAATCCAATGCTCTGTAAATGTGCATGGGAAAATGATTGGAGGATGGCTTAAGTACTTGGATCCCAGCCCCAACATGGGAGACCCAAAAGAGGTTCTGGGTTCTTGGTTTCATGGCTTTCATCTGGTTCTGTCCCTACTGCTATGTCCATTTGTGATGGCTAAAGTAGGAAGATCAATGTCTCTCCATAACTCTGCCTTTCAGTAAAGTAAATAAATGAATCTTTAGACGGAGAGGGAAAAAGGGGAGGAGAGAGAGAGAGAGAGAGAGAGAGAGAGGGCACTTCAGATTCCAATTCATTAATCTTCAAAGGGGACTTTTGCTATTAATTTTCCAAATGGCTTCAGATTTCTAACCACAGATGTCCACACACAAGCCCCCTAAAATAATCTGATTGAGGAAATGTAGTCTTAGTGACACAATAGGAATGAATCTTTCCTTCTTTTGAAGTGAGACAGAAGGTAATTGGATCGACCAATGAAAGCAGATGCCATCTCCCTTGGAAGGTATGGCAAAATCCTGCTGCAGAGTACCTGTTGCTGAGACTGCTGTGCAAGTTGCTGCCAGGAATAATCAATCTTTTACCAATCTTCCTTTAAAGCCTGTCACTCCTCTGCCCTTTCACTTGATGAATGTGCCTGACTCCTCATGTTATAAATGTCGAATAGATGCTTATTGGCTATCTGGAGGCCAAGAACTTCCATAAATGAGACTGCAAGTGTCGATTTTTTTGTGTAAGTTCTAATTTTCAAGTGCATTTAAAAGCAGAATTCAGAGAGTGATGAATATTAAGGAATATTTATAAGTAATTTAAATAGGAATACATATTAATAGCAAGAATTATTATTTTAACATGTCTTTCTTGATAGCACGACTATTAGTTTTGTTATAATTTTAACTAATAGAATTGTATATAGTTTGTATATAAGATGATCTTTTGTAATAACTGTATAAATGCAGCAGCTAAAATAAGTGGCTTAACATATTTATTGCCTCATATAGTTATTTTTATGTGATGAGAATACTTGAAGTGTATTCTCAGGAATTTTCAAGCATTGAAAAATATTCACAGATTCATTGAACTTCTTTTTAAAAATAGATTTATTTATTTTCATTGGAAAGGCAGATTTACTTAAAGGAGGGACAGAGATCTTCCATCTGCTAGTTCAGTCCCCAAATAGCCACAATGGCTGGAGCTGAGTCTATGTGAAACCAGGAGCCAGAAGCATCTTCTCGGTTTCCCACGGAGGTGCTGAGTTCTAAGGTCTTAGGCCTTCCTCCATTGCTTTTCCAGGTGATAAGCAAGGAGCTGGATGCACAGTGCAGCAGCCAGAACATGAACTGGAGCCCATATGGGATGCCTGCACTTGGGGTGGAGGATGAGCCTATTGAGCCATTGCACCAGCCCCTATTCCTTTTTCCTAACTGACATTTGTGTCTTTTTACCTGCATTTCCAGCCCCTGATAACCACCATTCTGCTCCTTATGTCATTGACTTTGACACTGACATTTCACAAAAGAGTGACATCATGTGGGATTTTTCTTTGTCTTGCTAATTTTACATGAAATCCATTCTTATATTTGTGTTATCACAAATATTTAATTTTAAAATCTTAATAATAGTATTCCATTGTGTATAAATAGTATATTCTCTTTATTCATTTCTGACAGACATTTAGGTTGCTTCTATATTGTTTCTATTGTAAATAGTATTAGGATGAACAAGTGAGTGGAGATTTATTTCCCACACATACTTATTCTATTTTCTTTGAATATATATTCAGTAAAGAGATTTTCAGATCATAGAGTAGTTTATTTTTAATTTTTCAAGGAGCCTCTACATTATTTTCCATAGTGGTTATACCAGCATCCAGTCCCATCAGAAGTGCAATGGTGCCACCATCACTGACAATTTATTATCATTTTTCCATTGGCTAACAGCTATTCTGATAGCCATGAAATGACATTTCATTGTAGCTCTAACTCATATTTTGCTAATGCCTAGTGACTTGGAACAGCTAGTCCACTGGTTATTTGCATGTCTTCTTTTGAATAATGCCAATCAGGAACTTGAAAATTGGATTATTTGCTGTTTGCTATTGAGTTGTTTCAGTTCCTTACATAGTTTTTATGTAAGCCTTTTGAAGACATATGTTTTACACATATTTTCTCCCTGTCTGTAAGTTGTCTCTTCACTCCATATTTATTCTTTGACTATTCAGAAGCTTTGGAATTGATGCAAACTTATTTGTCTACTTTTTCTTTTAATATTTGTGTTTTGGCATGATAAAGAAATCCTATACCCGGATCATGAATGTTTGCTTTGCATGTTTTCTTCTACTAGTTTTAATTCAAGATCTTAGTCTTACTTCTTTAGTCATCTTGAATTTGCATATATATATATATATATATATATATATATATATATGGAAAGATTTTTTTCTCATTCTTCAGTATGTGATTATACAATTTTCTGGAATAATTTATTGATGATACTGCCCTTTTCTAATTTCCAATTTTATATGCTCCAAAATTGTATAGGGTATTAACTGATTATAAATGTGTATTCACACTGTTCTTAAGTATTAAAAGAAATAATATTTTAAATTCCCATGCTGTTCCCAAATAACCTATATATTCAGTGCAATCTCTACCAAAATAGCAATAACATTATTTTCATTAATATAAATAAAAACTTCAAAATTTGAATGGAACCATAATAGATCCAGAATAACTAATGCAATACTCAACAACAGCAAAAAAAGCTAGCGCATCACACTATCTGATTTCAAAATATACAGCAAAGCCACAGAAACCAACACAGCATGGTACTGGCACAAAAATACAGAATAACCAAACCTAAAGCAAAGCTCAGAAACAAATTTGCACATTTACAGCCAGAGGCAGAGAAAGGAAGATTCCATTCACAGAATCACTTTCTATAAGACCGTAATGGGAAGTGCTGAGCCAGGGAGAAACCAAGATCCAAAAATGTGTTGGCTGATGACACTTATGGCACATGCTTCTGGATTCCATAGCCAAAGACTTCAGTTGATCCTTGAGTATGTCAGAGGTGTAGTTCTCCAGACCTGCGTCACAGTCCTTTCACCTTGTCACACTGAGAACTCATGTAGTCACTGGGAAGACATTTGGGCTCATAAGCATCAGCAGCCTTGACCAGACACCGTATAATTAAACAAGGGCTGATACGAAGACATGACGGAGGAGGGAGACACACTGGGCACACTCAGAGGCATTCAGGGGACTTGAGAAGTAAATAAAAACCACTTTGAGAAAAGGTGGATAGTCCAGGGCACTGAAGACCATTGTAGCAAGGTAGATAGCTCAGGCACTGAAAACTACTGTGATTTGGACAGCAATAATGGTGTTCAAGTTTAATGATTTTTAGAACCTGAGATGTTTGGATTTCATAAATGAAAGATGTAACTATCTCCTTGGAGTAGTTACACTGCAATTGGGACAACATAGCATGTGCCTTTTTTTGATATTTAGGGAAAGTATTGTATATTAAACAACTCTTGGATATTGTCATTCAATTTAGTTTTTGGATACTTTTATATAGCATGTGACATTATTCCATTCACGTCTCTTCATAATAATTATAGGCAGATTTCAGTATACTCATTTTATAGACAAGGAAAATGAAACTAAGGAAAGTTGCATATCTTCTTTTTTAAGATTTCATTTATTGATTTATTGGGAAGGACAGACAGAGAGAAAGACAGATAGAAAGATCTTCCATCTGATGATTTACTCTCCAAGTGGCCCCAATGGCTGGAGCTCGGCCAATCCGAAGCCAGGAGCCATGAAAGTCTTCTGGGTCTCACACATGGGTGCAGGGTCCCAAGGCTTTGGGCCCTCCTTCTACTACTTTTTCAGGCCACAAGCAGGGAGCTGGATTGGAAATGGAACAGCTGGGACATGAGCTTGTGCCCAAATGGGATCCCAGTGCATGCAAGGTGAGGATTTTGCCACTAGGCTATCATGCTGGGCCCAAGTCGCATAATTTGTGAAGGCCAAACAGTTCCCCAAGTATATAAAATGTTTTTGTTTGTTTTAGGACTTTGACAAATCACTCCCTGACATCCCCCTGGTCTCATGTGACAGGATAATCCCACGAGAGGAAATTGAGTCAGGCAGGACCAACATTCCAAAAGCTAAGATGAGAAGTACAGCTTCTCAACTCCAGGATTTGCTCTAGGCTTGTCAACAAGCCTGACACCTGAAACTTAAGATCAACAGCCATACTAACTGTGTTTCACTGGGTGATAGCAACTGGTGTTTCTGAATGTTACTGGTGAAGGAAATGAGAGTCTCAGAAAAACAGAAGTGAGAGCAGTCTGCTTGTTCACCTGTCCAGCTATACAGTGTGATGTTGGCTGGATTCTGATTGGATCAGGATCCAAATGGCACTGAAGTTGAATCCAAGTTGCAGTCAGCATTGGAATTGAATCAGAATCACTCTGGAAAAGCTGTTGGGGGAGAGAGACAAGGTGGAGAGACTACCTTGGCTCTTGTCTCATATGGAAGAATTTCCCTGTGGACAGATCAGTGAGGAAGCAGATTTAAAGACAGAAACATTTTACCACAGCAATCAGGAAGTGGGTTCCAAGAGAAGAAAACCCCTACAGATGGCTGATCTAAGGTGATATTGACTACTAGACTTCAAAGATGATCTTCGTGAACTATAAATGCAGATGTCCTGTTTCCTTCTCAGAATTAATAGGAACTGATCTTCATATGTGTTTAAACAACAAAATTCAAAGCAAGTGATACTGAGATAATTTGAAATCTATGCTTTAAGAACATCTGGAAGCTTCTATTTTTGCTGTTTTGCTATCTCTCAGCTGCCATGTTGGAAACGACACGTGAAGAGGTGATAGAAAATTCACATGAAAAAGTCTTGATGTGAAAAAGAAACAGGAAGGGATAAAGAAAAGGAAAAAAAGAGGGAGCCTGCTATCTCAGTATTCCATCCTTCCCAATCAGGCGCCAGACTTCCAGACATGTGGGTGAGGAAGGCATCTAGCATGCTCAAATGCGGCAGAGCTCCCAAGCTACAGAAACCTCAGCTAACGTGTAAAGCACAGGAGGAACCCAGGTAAGCCAAATCAACACCTGAAATGTTACTACATTCTGGGGTTGGTTGTTTGCAACAATAGATAGCCAACACAAATGGCCTCCTGATGGATGTTCCAGATGGCCACCTGTCGGCTGCTGCAGTGACAGGAGCGGAGAGGGCACGTGCCCTTCGTCATCCAGCAGAGCAGCTTGCTTCCCATAGTTTCTTCAGGCTTCCGAGCAGGCAAAAAGAAAAATACAATGCCACGTCATCTTTGGGGCCACCTTTCTCCCTAGCACTGAGGCAGACCCCATGCTAACACAAAGCGCAATAAAAACCACATTGGAAAAATAAAGCATGAATGCAGGGAGAGATGGAAAGCTGCAGTCATTTCTACAATCTACTACCACACAGGGGAGATAATTTTAACTATCTCTACGGCTGACGGGATCAAGGTCTAGAAGAGGTTAACTGACTTGCCCTGATGTTAACTGACATGCCCTCTGTGACACAACATATCTGCAGTAGAATTGGGATTTTCAACGGTAACGTCTTCTGCAGAGCTCAGTAGCTCTTCTGACGTGATGACCTTAGTGATTGCAGTACTTGTCTGTTTTAGCTCCAGTAGTCTTTCCCAAGTGAACCTTCAAGTATTTTCCATGTCTTTTGGTGACTATCCACAATTTAATAAGTGAAAAAATTCAGGTTACATCTTTGTAGCTTCCAAGTTGTTTGCTGAATGCATTAATCTTTAAGTCAGGCCTGTCCATGGAGCTACTAACTTTCCCTGTTAAGCAGCTGGGCTTGTCACTGAGCTACTGTATGAGATACTCATGAAAGTTGTTTGAGAACCACTGGAAATTGGTTGCAAATGGGAGTTTATAGATTCACTACTGAAAGTTAGAAAGAACCCCAGAGACTGGAAGTGTTTCTGAAGAGCTGACTGCTTCCTTCGTATCATTTTATGGTATAACTAGACTTTTTCAGAAAATGAAAAATGGTTATTCTTAAAGTCATCATTAACATAGTTTTGTAATGACATTTGTTCTTAATGTCTCATAATTTGTAATAATTATTTACAATAATTATAATTCACAATAATGTAATGATATTATATTTGTATAATCAATCATCTTTCATAGCTTTGATAGACAAATTAAGTCTTTTGCCCCTCAGAAAGGAACTTGCATGAGGACTTGTGGCTCTCTGCCTGACAATACATCCAGTGATGTACAATTACAATTCAAAAAGTTTGTGGAAATGAAATTTTAAAAACAGGTTTATTTTGGTGCAAGAAATTGTTTCAAATATATGTATAGATTTTTTTTTAACTGTTTGAAGGACTCGCAGTTGTATTTTCTGCTGAGTCATTTCCAGAGAGTCATCTGATAATGACTTTGAATTTGATCATTTCCCTGAATCTCTAAAATCACCTGAATCCTATCCTCATGTTTGTTTTCTCAAGAGGATACATGGAAGATTAGGCGAAACAAACCTATTTTTGTTTCATAGCATAAGCTCCTGTCCTATCTCCACCCCAACTTAACAACAAAGGGGCTTTATCTCACCCACCTCTCATACAAGCGCAAAATTTCTTCCTCCCTGTGTTTTGTAGACTTCTACAACGAGCAGCAGGTTGATTAATCATAGTTTTGGTCTATTGACATTCCATTCTCTGTCTCCTCCTGCTGCTATAAGTAAGGTAGTTTGGTTATGCTCAATCTGCAGTTATCATTGCTAATGTGTCTATTAGTGAGGTGGTTATCAAAAGACCACTGTAACTGGAATGGAGTTAATTGTCCCTCTGCCCAGGGTTGAGCCAATATGACCAGAGACTTTTATTGTTTTCTTATTTGTTGCTTTTTGTTTGTTTCTGTGTTTGTGTTTATCCTAGTGGCTCATCCATTGTTTAGTCCCAACATTTCATGGTGTGCCTGTTTGGACTAAGATTAGTGGAATTTGCTGATCAAAATATAAGTGGCTAGATCTTATTATCACCACATGACCTGGATTTTTACATATACACATGATCCACAGAAAACATGAGAGCCCTTGGATAGATAAAACTTGACAGATCAATGCATGAGTTACTAAAGTGGCATGATTAGCTGTGGAAAAACACATCAGAGTCTAACAGTTGTAGCAGAGCAGTTGGTTCTCAGTACAAGTAGTGGTAGTCAAGAACTGCTAATATTTCTTGCACTAAACGTAGTTAAGTATTGCTATACTAGGCGTAGTAACAGTAGTAGTCATGGGATGGTAGTAATATTCGATGTGATATCCCTTGACATTCTACAAACATAGCTCCCACCTCTCTGTCATTACTAATGATGTTCACCCACTCACTCAGTATTTTTTCTTTTTTTAAAGATTTATTTATTTTTATTGGAAAGGCAGATTTATAGAGAGAAGAAGAAACAGACAGAAATATCTTCTGCCCACTGGTTTACTACCAAAATGAGCACAACGGTAGAGGTGAGCTGATCCAGGGCCAGGAGCCAGGAGCTTCTTCTGGGTCTCCCACATGGTACATGGTTCCAAGGCTTTGTGCCATCCTCTACTACCTTTCCAGGCCATAAGCAGAGAGCTGGAATGGAAGTGGAGCAGCCAGGAAATGAGCCAGTATCCACAGACTGGAGCATGCAATGCAAGAATTTAGCCACTGAGCCATCACATTGAACCTCATTTCTTTCTTTTTATGCCTCTTCTAGGGGTCCTACCTTGATAAAATTTAAAACCAATAGTTTTTCATCTCTCTTCCCACAGAGATGTGCTTATAACTCTTAAGAGGTGTCATTTTATACTCTGTTGACTGAAGCATCTTCTCTTTTGTATTACAAAGGGCATGACTTTCTTCTAACTTTTCTGAATTAAAAAAAAGTGTTTTGGACAATTGCTTACCTATTATACATAATATATATAAAATATGTGAATGAATGAAGAAACAAGTGCAAACTGAACTTGATAAAAGTAAAATAACAGTAGATTTTTAAATACTTATTGTATTTATTATTGAAAGGAGAAAGGGTTTTATGTGTTACATAGGCACAGCTAGAAGACAACCACACTTCCCTAACCAGTCTGCCTCCCAGCCCCTCATCCTCCCTCGCCTTGAATGATGGAATTTCTGTTGCATCAGGTATGCTATTTCAATATGCAGCAGGATTATGTTACGGGCAGATTCCAATCATTAATGTTCTATATTTATCCAATTGTGACTTGACTTAATCTGAATATGTAAACAAGGAGGTCTGGCTCATATTAAATTTTGCCAAGGACAAGTGCAAGTTTTCAAAGTCGTACTATGTTGGCACTATTTTAATTCTAGCAATTGAAGTGTGTGGGTCATAAGTCAATTAATGAACACACGCTTCCTACTGAATGACAGAAATAGACATTAGTCACTTGTTTGATCGAATATGAAGAGGAATTTTATCATTTGCCAAAATAGTCTGCCTTAGAGCTATTCCTTTAACAGGAATAATTTTTGTATGTAATTATTCATAAGCCTTCTAGAAATTAATGCTTTAAAAAGAGGCTTCAAGTCTCTATGAAATGTAATGAAATATTCCATGTAAACCCAGCATGCGAATGATCTGCAGTTTTCAAGGTGGAATAATTTATAGGTTAATGAGGGGTAATGATTGCACCTGATAATCAGGAACTTGAGGAATACTCAGAGATTCGTAATAAATATTCATAAAATGATGTATTTGCTTATAATTTCCCCATTATTGAATAACTTGCATAAATCATAGGTTTATATAAATACAAGAGGCTGTATGTGGATGAACTTACATAAAATGAAGATGAAAAAAGGGTAAATTAATGTACAGATATGACACAAAGTAGGAATGAGTATGATGTACATTTCGCCTCCAGAAAGGTGTAACATTTGTCGCAGGGAAAAGATAGACACAATGCTCAGAGGTTTCTAGCAGTGCAAGAGATTGTTTGTGTTCAAAATGATCAAAATGTTCAGGAAGTTGTAGCAGACTCAGAAATGTGCACTGTAAACTAATGGAAGCCATCTTCAGTCCCTTTTCTATTGCAGGCACATAAAGGAAGTTAATAAAATTATATCACAAAGGATCTTGCCATGTAGTCAGTAGCTCTTGATACAACACACTAAAATTATGTGTTCTAGCTACAAACTGCTTCCAGGGTGACGTGATACAGTGGGAACAACACTGGCTTCGGGTAAGGAAACTTTTAGTCAAATCATATTAATGCCTTTAATATGTATATACTTAAATTTGTGTAAGACCTAACACAAACTGCAAGAATAAAAATTTCTTTATTCTGAATCCTAAAAAAATATTTGTTTCCTGGGAAAGTGTTAGAACTTTATTCCATGTAAACAATTAATTGAAATAGAAATGAAGGGGATTTAGTATCCAGAACTTCACTGAACGGTATTTAATTAAAAAATATTCACTGAGGGGTCTGGTGAGAAGGCCTACCAGCAGATCCTCTTTGAATGCACCAGGGTCAGATAAGGACACCAGTTCATGTCTCAGCTGTTACACTTCCCTTCCAGCTCCATGCTTGTAGCCTGGGAGGGTAGTGGAGGACAACCCAAAGCCTTGGAACCCTGCACCCACATGAGAGACCCAGAGAAGGCCCCTGGCTCCTGGCTCTAGATCAGCTCAGCTCCAGCTGTGGCCATTTGAAGAATGAGCCAGTGGATGAAAGATCTTCCTCTCTGTCTCTCCTTCTCTCTGTAAATCTGCCTTTCAATAAGGCTAAATACATCATTTACAAATATATTCGCTAAGTATCTCTCTTGTGGGCATAAGTAATGACTTATGTTATAGAAGCCAACCCAGCCTGTTGCCTTCTTTGTCTGCTTTTAAATTATGGAAACTGGAGCACTTATTTAGACATTTCCCACCTGCAATATGCTTTATTTATACTTTCAAGCAAGTGACTTTTCTCACTAGGTATTTGCATTCCTTTTGGGGAATTCTTTTGGAAATTCCTGAGGACAATTTTTCATGAATCCTAACTTTTCCTTCTGCCCAATCCTGTTCTTTCTTTACAGGTGTTTTCAGATCCTCTAGCAGATCTTCATGTTTTGTTTTCCTAAAATGATGGAACCCCAAACATCTAGCAAAAAGAAGGAAAGAGGCAGAGCACATATCTTTCATGGTGGGATCATTGCCACATGATAGGTTTTAGATTCCCTGTGAGATTCATTCACCCCTGTGATCCTCTAACATCACCCCTCTCCAGACTTCTCTTATCCAACCTGGACTTACGATGAGAACTGGATGTCCATGTGTCTTACACTTCTGTGCTACCGAGGAGCAACTTTTATGCTTAAAGCTAGAGTCATGTATTTAATAATCTCATTTATTTTCTCTCTTTTGGAACCTGGTGTTGAACAGTGACTGGTAACTGAGTTCCATCGCACAGAAAATGTAAACTCAATTTTAAGGATGCGTTTATGCTTCCTTCAAGTCATCCTGCACACATTTATTGATTAGTGTCCACAGGTCAGGAACTGCAGCTGAGAGAATAATATGGAGATAATACATCACAGGAGTCAGAGAGGGATTGGAGCAGTGCATGTAGTGCTGTGCAACTGGGTGACTTGGGACTGAAGAATGGGTGTTGATTTTCTTGAAGGAATAGGAAAGGCTTTCTGGAAGGAGTAACATACAAATGAAGACATGAAGGCTTAGGGAAGTTCCAGTTAGAAGGAACAGCACTTGAGAACTGAGCTGAAGTGCAGGAAATATCTCTGTATATCCACAGGACTGTGAGAAAGTCAGCATGGTTTAGAATGAAAGGGTCAGTGTCTGAAGGCCAAGCTGCAGAAGTAAGCTGGAATTAGATATTACCATGCTTGGGGGTTTGAGGCGTCAGAGTGGGGTCTGCGGATCAACACAGGAGATGTGTTAGCACTGCAGTATTTTAGATCCTGCTTCACATTTCCCAAATCAGAGTGTGCTTTGCAACAGCATCTCAAGTGATTTTTATGCACCTTAAAAATTGAGAGATGATGTCTAGGCAGGCAGTTCTAAAAGTTTCCAGAAGGACCTTAGAATTGTGCTTGTAACCCCTAAGCAAAAGAATGAACTTATCATTGCTCTGCTTTAGAATGGCCATTCTTGCATGAGAAATGGGAGGACAGGAAGTCTGATAGCTGTTTTAAATCATCCACACCAGATCTCTTATTCTCCCCTATTTGACCTAGCAGCTTGCTACTGGAGATCCAGGGATATCTTCTTCCTGTGTACAGTCCCTGAAGTGACCCCATCAAAAGCAGGTGGGGCATTATGTCCTATATATTGTTTCAAAAATAGTTACTGATCAAAGTCCCTTCTCTCTGTTCCTGCTCTCATACTGTCAGACAAGGTATCCTCTTTTCTGGATCTTTGCTCTTATCTTGCACAAATGCAGTGTTGTAACTGAGAGTCAATCGACTTAACCTTTGTACAAATCTCAAATATACAAGATTACCTCAAATAATTCATTCAAAATTAGATTAAATAATAGTTCAGAAGCAATTGTTGGACAAAGCACTCTGAACTGCCAATCAAGATGCCTGCATCTCTGCTCCTCACTTGGCAGTGTTTGAGTCCCAGATCTGCTTCTGATCCCAACTCCTTGATGATGTGTACAATGAGGCACAGCAAGCAATGGTTTTCAAGTACTTGAATCTCTGTGCATGCTTGAGATCTGCCTAAGTTTCAGGCTCTTGGCTTTGACCAAGCAATGACTATTGTAGGTATTTGCAGAGTGAACCAGCAGATCAAGGATCTCAGTGTCAGTCTTGGCCTCTCTTGTGTTCTGTTTCTCACTTTCAAATAAATAAAAAATGAAAATACACTTCTCATGATATTTTTGAAGTACTGTCTATTGAGAAGTTATTTAAAACAAGTCTCAGCTTTCTCATCAGTAAAGTGGAAACGAAGCAAATAATATGAACATGGAATGTTTTCTAGAAGATAATGATTCTTCACATATAAAAGTTGATCTACTTGTGTGCAGTCCTTAGTCAGTCTCGTGCTGATGCCAAATCCTTCATGAGACACACTTGCCGCCTGCATGCTGATTGATGTCTGGAGACCCTAATGTGGGGAAACATACTATCGCAGATCGCAAGGTGTGAAACTGAGAAAGAGCTCATGTAATACTGGGAGCTCAGCTTCAAATGTGGCCAACTAACTAATCATCTAATGGTATTAGCCCCAAAGGGGTAAATGAAACAATGTTAACTATGTAAGAGAACAGTACTCTGAGACTCCAAGCCAGGGCAGATTAGGCCAGAAGGTGAGAGGAAGTGAGAAGTGAACCAGTCTGTCTGAAGGGCTGGAGAACAGCACTTACTGTTCTTTGAAAAGAGAGGGAGTTGCTATTTTCAAATTACACATTGATGTAGAGTGTCATACATGTATTCTAAAAGTCAAATCTCAGAACATTTCTCTTCTGCCTACAACATGCCTGGATCCTCGAGGCATTCCTGATGATGACATACAGCCTGACTCTGCTTTGAGAGTCCTGTATCTCTCTTAGTAATGCCTCACCACTACTTAGTGTTACACTGAATACTCTAGACATAAGGGAAACATCACATATTTCTCAGGTTATCCTGTATTTATTTTCATACTTCTGGATTTATTGTGAAATCCCTCTTACTGCCCAAGTATCCTCCCAACAATTCCCCAACACTAAATTCAAGGACAAACTTTTTTGTTTTGTTTTGTTTACTTTTATTGGACAATCAGATATACAGAAATCCCACATGGGACCTTGACAGTTGCCAGGAGATGATTTAGCCACTAGGCAATCATGCCAGACCCCAAACTTTTTTTTAAAGATGTATTCTTTTTTAGAAAAATCAACTGGAATCAATATTTACAGTCAATATTGGCACCAAGGCCTTCAGTATGATATATGAAATATGTCCCAACCAATGATTTAACCACTGCAGCAAACACTGAATCCTATATATCATGTTTCACTCCATTCTACTCTTGGGGGTTCTGACCAGCAGGCCCCCATGACCACTGAGAGGATGCAGCAATGGTGTTCCTCAGCAAGAACTACCAGGACCACTTTGTTGAGCATGCCCATTTATTGTAAAGCAAGCACAAACTTAGATAGCCTAAGAAAAGGGAGGCAATAAGGGCTTCTCCCAAAAACCCTCCCACTCAACCACAGCACTGTAATTGGCTAGAAGGCAACTCTATCTCTCTGGACTGTCCAATCCTGCTGCATGCAGGTCACATATATCACATCAGGGTGGCAGTTGATGTGGGACCACACCCACTCCTCACAGTTGCCTATCAAGAAAGTCCCAACACAGCTGATTCAGGGACAGAGAAGGAAAACGGGGCACAGCCCATTACTCTCATCTGTATGGCCAGTAATCAGGTCAGGTTGAAGTCTCAGTGTGCCAACGCCATTGCCAGGGGCCTCACCTGAGAACGCAGTGAGTCATGTCCTTATGACCTCTCACACAGGCCAAGTAGGCAGAAATTCAGTGGCAGTCTCCTACTTTCTATCTGTTAAAACACATTTATTTATTTTTATTGGAAAGGCAGATCAGTTTTACAGAGAGAAGGAGAGACAAAGATCTTTCACTCATTGGTTCACACCCCAAATGGCCACAGCGCCCAGAACTGAGCTGAAGGTATGACCCAGGAGCTTTTGCTGGGTCTCCCTCAGGGGTACAGGATCCAGGCTTTGGAGCATCTTCTGCTATCTTCCCAGGCATAAGCAGGGAGCTAGTTGTTAAGTGGAGCAGTAGGGACATGAACTGGTTTCCTATATGTGAATCTGGCACTTGCAAGGGGAGGATTTAGCCATTTAGTCATTGTGCTAGGCCCTCAGCCCATTATGAAGTGGTACTATCTTCCTCTCCACAATTTTTGCTGTGTTCAAGGTGAATATTTGCTCTATACAAGGTGACTATTTGTTTTCAATAATTGATATGTTTGGCTATAAGTATAAGGTAATTTACTTAAGCAGGCCTATGCCAATATTATTTCCCAAGAAATGAAGAGAATGAGATAGAAATGGATATAGAAAGATAAAAGAGAAGAGAGAAAGAGAAATGGAAGGAATAGGGCAGGGAGGAATTAAGCAGGGAGAAAGAAAAAATGAAGAGAAATGCTATTTATTTTATTGTACAGTATTACTCAGCTGTATACTTATTCATTAGTGGCCAGCATCTAGCACCTTAGATACAAAAGGTACAGGGACACATTGTCCTTTGCTTGTGTTTCTTGCTTCTGAACTGTAGCTTGGAAGCTGGCGGATAATCAGGCAGCCCCCAGTGCTGTTTAAGTGGAAAACGTGCTCCACCCTGCAGGAGTTACTTGTGCCAAGGCCAGGCTGGCAGCAGGATTCGGGCCCGTTACTCTGAATAAGTCATCATCTGACATCCCCAGAGCACACTAAGTGGTGTTTGGCCCTGTTCCAAAATCACCTCCTGGGAGCAGAACTTGTGATGAGCACAACTTCATCTCCCCTCGCAGTTTCCCTGTATATTGTAACAGTAGTATGGTCCTTCAACAACTTGTAAACAGATTAAGACTGCAAAACCACCTGTCATATCTATCTATCTATATCTATCTATCTATCTATCTATCTATCTATCTATCTATCTATAGGCAAGTGTACCGTAAAGTGGAGATACATTGCAGTGTCAATCTCAACTTCTGGATAGACTCCCAGTGAAACTGTTAAATATATCTTAACATTACAATACTGGGCTTTATGCCATTCTCTATACCTACAGTGTCAGGGCACACTTAAATAGCAGAATTGAGGAGTTATGATTGTTGGTGAGAGACTAACTGTTGTTACACTATAGACAAAAACAGTGAGAGGAAGAGGATGGGTGAGGGTGGAAGGGGAAATATCCCTGAGCCTAAGGAAATGTATCATGAAAAATAAAGAATATATATATATATTATATAAATAAAATAAAAATAATTTTTTAAAAAAGAATGTTTTCTCACCACTGCTGTTAAATTTGTATCCAGAGTGTATTTCTTAAGATCTGAGAGTAGTCTGAAAATCTGTGTATTAGGGAAATGAACAGGGTCTCTGCGAAATAGGATCCATCAAAGCATTCATTTGCTACCTGATAGGGGCTGATGTTTCAAAGACAAAACAAGATCTTACTCCTTTTACATGAAGTGTTTTATAGCCCAGTAAGAAACACAGAAAAGTAGACAAATTGCTGCAGATACTCTGTGACAGAGGTCATGATTTGTAGACATCTGTTCAAGATGAGGAGTGAGAGCTAGGCAGTTAGAGAAAAACCTGGAAATGGAAACACAGGGGGATGATCCTTACGAGTGACACGTGGGAGTTAGAAATGTACAGATAGGTCTGGTGTGGTAGCTTAGCAGTTAAAGTCCTCACCTTGTACACCCAGGATTCCATATGGGTGCCGGTTCTAATCCCAGCAGCCCCGCTTCCCACCCAGCTCCCTGCTTGTGGCCTGGGGAAGTAGTCGAGGACGGCCCAAGTCCTTGGGACCCTGCACCTGTGTGGGAGACCTAGAAGAGACACCAGGTTCCTGGCTCCTGGCTTCAGATTGGCTCAGTTCTGGCCATTGTGGCCACCTGGGGAGTGGACCATCAGACAGAAGACCTTCCTTTCTGTCTCTCCTCCTCTCTGTATATCTGCCTTTCCAATAAAAGTAAATAAATCTGAAAAAAAAAAAGCAATCTCTAAAAGTACTATAATATTGAGAGACTTCCATAGTCCTGGATTGTAAGTCCAAGCCTGTGGATCTGAGTTCTAAACAAAACAGCAGGGAATCCCTAAACCCTGTGTCCCTGCCACAATTCTGCACTCCTCTCAGGAAACAAAGTTCCAACTTAAATAGTATTAGGTACCCAGGATGTTCAGTTGAATTGTCTGACTCTTGTGGGTTCTGGGTTGTATTTTATGGGACATATTAGCACTTAATGAACTTTAAAATTTTATGTAAATTCTGTGTTTATGTGATCTTAGCAAAGATGGATTCTAATCCATTTTCTTATTAAAGATAATTTAGACTCAATATAATTTATCCATTCTAAATGTTCTAATGAATGTGTTTTAACACATGATTGCAATTACAAAACAGCCTCAGTATCATGAAGGGTTTGTAGTGTTTCCACATTTTATTTTTTATTGGGAAGACAGATATAGAGAGAGGAGGAGAGACAAAGAAGAACTTCCATCCACCCACTCACTCCCCATAGGACCACAATGGCTAGAGCCACGTGGATCTGAAGCTAGGAGCCCAGAGCCTCTTCTGGGTCTCCCACAAGAGGTGCAGGGTCCCAAGACTTTGGGTCATCTTCAACTGCTTTTCCAGGCCACAAAGAAGGAGTTGGATGGGTGTTGGTCCACTGGGATTAGTACCAGCACTCATATGGGATCCTGACACATGCAAGGCGAGAACTTTAACCACTAGGTTACTGCACCAGGCCCCATGCATCCGCATTTACTTTTGTCCCTGTACTATCAATTCTTTTTCCCCACCTTTGGACCCCTGGCTAACAGTAAACTGCTTTGTGTCACTCTTCTTTCTGTTTTCTGTCTTTTCTGATTACTTGCACTGAGCCTGGTGCTCTTGGCATTAATTTATATGTTTAGTGTGTTGAGTGTTTATATATGTGGTGAGCAGTACATGCTACTTGTTGCTGAGTGACGGTCAATGTTATGACAAAAGGCATTCTGCTTAGATCTGTTTAGTACTTGACTATCGTGTATTATTTCCTGTTTTCTACCATTTCAGATAAAATTACTGCATTTTTTATAAAGTGTTCTTGCTCCCTTTTTCAGATTTATTTGTTTCTGTTGGAAAGTTAGACATACAGAGAGAAGGAGAGGCAGACAGGAAGCCCCTCCATCGTCTGCTCACTCCCCAGAGGCCACAATGGCCAGAACTGAGCGAATCCGAAGCCAGGAGAACTTAGCCTCCTCTGGGTCTCCCATGTGGGTGCAGGGTCCCAAAGCTTCAGGATGTCCTCGACTGCTTTCCCAGGTCACAAGCAAGGAACTGGACAGGAAGCAGGACTGCCGGGTTACAGCCGGCACCCACTTAAGGCCCTGGTGTGTGCCAGGCGAGGACTCCAGCCACTAGGCTACTATGCCAGGCCCAATATTACTGTATTTTAATTAGAGGCCTACCTGTGAGTGTCTTTTGCTTTCTTCGGGGAAGTGAGTTAGGGATTGAATCATTCAGTTGCATGCTAACTTACATGCTTACTTTTTTTTTATTATTACATTGCATTATGTGACACAGTTTTTAGGTCCTGGGATTCCCCCACCCCTCCCCAAACCTCACCCCATGGTGGATTCCACCACCTTGCTGCATTGCCACAGTTCAAGTTCAGTTCTTTCATTGCAAGCATATACCAAGCATAGAGTCCAGCATCTTATTGTCCAGATAAGTTCAACGTCTTCTTGGGGAGACCATCTCTGGTCTGAAGGTAGAGCCGGTAGAGTGTCATCCTGCTCAATTAAAAACCCCAATATAACATCAGCAATAATTTATGTTATGGAATTAGTGGACAGAGTATTGGGTAACCAATATGTTAAAAAAAATACAAGTTCTTACCCACATGAGGTTGAGATAATATTACATTTTACAGGTACTATTTTTCATATTGACATCATTTCATCTTAAATTAAGGCAAACATGTGGTATCTAACCTTTTGGGATTGGCTCATTTCCCTTAGCATTATGGTCTCCCGTTGGGCCCATTTGGCCACAAAGAACTGCATTTTGTTTGAAATCGCCGACCTGTTTTCCAAAGTTTCAGATTTCCATCAGCAGTATATGAGAGTCTTAAATGTTCCACACTCCCCCTATGCCTGTTATTGTGGTTACTGATTTAAACGTTTTTGTTTAGCAGACATATAGTAATATATAGTGATATTTTTGATTTGAATGTTCCTAAGGATGGATGATGATGACATCAGCTATCTTAAATGGTGGCTTTGTTTCCTTTTGTTCAGTTTCAAACCATCTTTATATTTTTTAGATTGAAGTCTTGCCAAGACAGGACATTGGCAAATGTATTCTCCAAGTCTTTGTCTTGTCTTTGGATTTTATTAGAAATTTCATTTTAAGAGTAATTGTGTTTAGTTTTAATGAAGCCTGTTTATGAAACTGTTCATTTGTACTTCATTTCTTTTTGTTCTTTTATTATGAAATGTTTGCTTCATCTTGGGTTAAAGGATATTCCTCTTATATTTTTTCCAGAATCTTGTTTTTTTTTAAAGATTTATTCATTTTATTACAGCCAGATATACACAGAGGAGGAGAGACAGAGAGGAAGATCTTCCGTCGGATGATTCACTCCCCAAGTGAGCCGCAACGGGCCGATGCGCGCAGATCCGAAGCCGGGAACCAGGAACCTCTTCCGGGTCTCCCACGCGGGTGCAGTGTCCCAATGCATTGGGCCGTCCTCAACTGCTTTCCCAGGCCACAGGCAGGGAGCTGGATGGGAAGTGGAGCTGCCGGGATTAGAACCAGCGCCCATATGGGATCCCGGGGCTTTCAAGGCGAGGACTTTAGCCGCTAGGCCACGCCGCCGGGCCCATTCCAGAATCTTTATAGCTCTCATCCTTATATTTAGGTCTATGACTCACGTAAGATAATTTCTACATTAGTGTAATGTAGAAGTTCAGTTTGCTGCTTTTCATAAATTAGGATCCAACCATGTTAGTATGTTTTCTTAAATAGATTATTTCTTATCTAAGCAGTCTTGAGCAGTCTATGAATAGTCGATGGGTCTCTTCTTTGTGTTTATTTTTATGTAGTTGCCACATTGCTGAGGGTGGATTTAAGAACAATTAGTGGCATTTTGCCTTCTCACCTTAGTCTACACATAGGACTGCAGTTAACATCAAAGTGCCTGTTTAGAACTAGGTAGGATAGAAGACAGGCTCCTGGCATTGCTCACAGCTGGCACCTGGTAGTTTTGTTGGAAAGCATTGCGACCATGGATATTTTCGCAGTTACAGTGTCAGGTTGTGGTGGCTGTGGTTCTCTACTGACTTTTTCTGAAAGCTTGGTTTGATCACAGGCTCATACACATAGAAACTACTGAGCAAAAACTTACTAAAAATACTGGTTCAATGTTTTATCTGTTTTCTAAGGATATCAGAAATTCTGCTTTTTTTCATGATGCTATTTATAAAATCCTGACGTGTTTGTTCCCAATGAGAAAAAGTGACAAGTATTTAATTCAGCTGAGTTAAAAAGTCAAGTAGACTATTTCATGTCATTTTTCATGGTATGTTTAAAATATACTTTTTAAATCAGCAATTATTTGATTATGGGGATATGAGAATGTCAAAACTGAAAAGGAAATTAGGAAAAGAATAGGCTGTTTCATTCACTTGGTGGAAGATAGAGACAGTGAGAACAATGGCTGTTGAGACACTGTAATTTCTCTGATGTTCCATGAAAATAACCAGGAAAGTGATACCTGATTATACAAATTAGAAATTCTAAGTTTAAAAAGAAATTTCACTACTATAGTTTTACAGGATGTTAATGCCAGTAGTGTGCGAATGTATCATTTTTCCATTTTGCTGGTAATAATGAAAGCTCACATTATTGAGTGTTTAATTTGTGCAAAGGATTTTTCTAACAATTGTAGTGATTTAACAGGCTTTGCAGCTCCAGGAGATAACCACTGTTACTAATTTCAGTCTTTAAAATGAAGAAAATAAGGAATACAAGTATTGTGTAACTTGCCAGCATTGTGGTTTAACAAGCTAAGCTTCCACATGTAGTGCAGCATCCCATATGGGTGATAGTTTGAGTCATGGCCACTGTGCTTCCGATCCAGCTCTCTGCTGCTTTGCCTAGGAAAGCAGCAGAAGATGGCCCAACTGCTTGGGCCCCGATCTGCTCTTGTATGAACCAAAAGAAGCTCCAGGCTTTGCCTTTGGAATTGCCCAGCTCTGTCTGTAGGATGCGTTTGGCTGGTGACCCAGTAGATGCCCTCTTTCTATCTCTCATTTTCTCTGTTGCAACTCCCCTGTCAAATAAAAAATAAGAACATTTTTTAAGTAACTAATCATAGTTCATGAAGTGTAGAACCAAATTTCAAACTGACTTAGTCTAACTTAAAGAGTAACTTAGGCTGTGTTACTAACGCTGGTAATCAACCCTCTGGAAGGAAAAGCCACAAACTTACTAAAGAGTTAGCAAGATTCTCATGACTTGGATGTAGTCAACTAGAGATTTTCTACTCCAGTTGTCAGACACTAGAATATCTGCTCCTTCTGCCTGTTCAAGGAGAGAATGAGCATCGGAGGTGGGGGGAGAGAAGGGGAAGGAACTTGTCTGCAAAGTTCCGGTGATCTGAAATATTAAACACATTTTTTTCTCTAAGGTACTATTTGTAGGGCATCTACTTCCTCTGCTTTTTGAATGCTATAGCACACATTGAAATCAATAGGGGAGTTTGTTAAATAGAGCAGATAGGTCATTGGTCTCTAGTGCCATGCTGCTGTTGGCTCAGTCTTGATGTTACACTCTGACAGCAATAAGGGGCTTGAAGGGATTTTCATAGAGCATCTTTGTTTCATTTCCTTTCTCAGTCATGCAGCAAAGACCCTGTCTTAGTGACAGATGAGATTTGCTTGGGTCTCAGAGAAAAAGAAATTTATGGTTCACTTCCAAATTCCTGCAATACAGACCACAGCCAAAATCCAGGAATTAAATCCAGATTTGCCAAACAGTGGCAGCAATTCAATTGCTTGAGCCATCACCTCTCCCCCACTCCCCAAAATCTGCATGAGCAAGAAGCTGGGGTCAGTAGAGTAGGTAGGCTTCACTCCCAGGTATTCAGGTACAATCGTAGTAATCTAATGCCTTAGTTGATTGATTGATTGATTGCCCACCTTTCATGAAATATCTCAGTGTTAAAATGTAGCTAAATCTTTTAGAGGTTCCTATTTACCTGCAAGTAGAGCTTCTATATAAATCTGATATTCCAGACAAGTCAAAAGAAATTATCATAATAATAAATAACATGCCCCGTTCCTAAATGATGTGCAATTTCTCAAGAAATTTCTCAAGGGTCTTCCACTGCTCTTCAGTAAACCAGATCCTAGTACCATACCTGGTGGGTGTAGATAACCGTTGATCATTCGATAACAGACAAAGATGAGCAAAATACAGCATCCGTGGGAACTTGCACAGTTAGATTCAGTTTTTAGTTTAGTTGGATGGGTCGCATTGTACCGTTTTATAGAGGAATGAATTTCAGTCAAATGGCCTACTCCAAGCTCACATAACTCTTTAATGCTATAAGTGGATAGAATAAGCAAGAATGGGCGAAAACCAATGGGACAAGAAGAGGAAAGAGAAATGGGGAGATTTGTAGACACGTCAGTCACTAGCTACACATAAATGTCATTTGCTCAATCCATTCTTCTAATGTGAAATTCATAGTAGTCATAATTATCACACTTATAGAGAAACACCAATATTTGGACGGACAATTAGGTTTCCTTTGCCTTGAAGCATAATTTCACCATTCTGTACTAAACAGTAAAGATTTGGCCCCAGTAACTTCAAAAATCATTTACTCACAAAGAAACAGGCATATGTAAAGGAAAAATTTACTAATTTCCACTTTCCTCTCTAAATAGTTCTTTTTTTTTTTTTTAAAGATTTTTATTCATTTTATTACAGCCAGATATACAGAGAGGAGGAGAGACAGAGAGGAAGATATTCCGTCCGATGATTCACTCCCCAAGTGAGCCGCAACGGGCCGGTACGCGCCGATCCGAAGCCGAGAACCAGGAACCTCTTCTGGGTCTCCCACGCGGGTGCAGTGTCCCAATGCATTGGGCCGTCCTCAACTGCTTTCCCAGGCCACAAGCAGGGAGCTGGATGGGAAGTGGAGCCGCCGGAATTAGAACCGGCGCCCATATGGGATCCCGGGGCTTTCAAGGCGAGGACTTTAGCCGCTAGGCCACTGCGCCGGGCCCTCTAAATAGTTCTTATGGTCTGTGGTTGCCAGTAAGAGTACAAGGGTTTGAATTGTATTTTTTGGTAAAGGTTCCAGCTAGTGAGCTGCAGGAATCTGTCTCCACATACACATTTCTTTGCTCTTTTCTTGTTCAATTTCTTGTTCTGAGCACCAGAATTATTAAAGTTCACCTGATGTTTGCAGTTTCTGCACACAAGAAAGCACAAACAGGTAGCCAGACAACTAAACCAGCAATGGTTGTAAAGCCAGGTGTGTTGTGATATTGAAGTCTTAGAGCACAAGAAATGAGAGCTCAGATTAAGTGGAAGGGAGCCAAGCAAAATGAAAGTGTTTAAATCTTGGACTGCATGAGGGGGTTAAATTTCTCCATGAACATTCTGAAGATGTCTCATAGTTGTTGGTTGCTTTAATCTGAAAAAGAGATACCGAAGACTCATTCAACTATGTTTCTTTGAAATGGGCTAACCTATTGCTGGGTTTCTTTGGAGTCATTAATCACTATTAGTTTACTGTCTGTAGGATTTGAAGAATCTGACAGCATTAGTTTTGTGCAGAGTCTGTCTTTCTCAGTGTGAGCTTGCAATAATTTCCACTGGTGTCATGTTCTTAAACATCCTGTGAGCATGTCATGTCTCTCACTCACACTTAGAAGAATAAATATGTGTATTTCTGTTGGTCCTTCCTGAACTCTGCCTGCACTTGAACTTGCTAAGATGCACACTCCTCATCTGTTTAGGTCTGTGTCACCTAATCATGATCATTTCCCTAGGGCATGGTTTTCCATCAGAGAATTTTCTAATTTTAGTGTCATTTGAAATACAGACAGACAAGGAGCCTCCCAAATCATCAAAAGCTGGTTGTGTTTTGCTTAATAGTCCTTCTGCAAAATAGCTCTCCCCCATCAGATTTTACTATAAGTAGCAAGGAGAAGCAATGCCTAATTTTAAACACATTTCTTGGAATTATCATCAGCTAACTTTACAAGTTCATCACTTACACATTCTACATTCCACTCTAAAATAGAACACAATTCAGGGAATTTTATGCCACTTTATAACAAGAATGTCTTCTCTGCAGCTTATGATAATGCATTATCCATTAATTCCCAAGGCCTCAGTAAAGGCAGCCTTAACATATTTCTACCAACATTTTTTTTTTTGCAATGTATGCAGTCTCTAAGATGATAGAAACTTTTCTCTTTGCGGTCTTTATTTGAATCCACCAGAATTGCCTTTTATCTCCACATTTCTACCAGCCATCTGTCTCTTCCAGCAGTCTAAGCTTTTTCTCAAGCCTAAAACTTTTTCCAAGTCTACCAATTACCAAGTTTCAAACATAATCCTACATTTTTGGGTAGTTAGAGTGAAGCACCTGTCTTCCCAGCACCGAAATCACCGAGATGGATCCCCACCTATCACACATTCTAGGTTTTCTTTCTCTGTAAGGCTTACATGTTTCCACAGAAAATAATCCATTACTATTCTTCCTGAGATGTGAGGATGTGAAACTGTATTTCCAGCTTTTGAGTGGAGGAGCAGGAAATAAGTTCTGGAACCTAGCATCACCCTTTTCAGTCCCGTTTCTCCCCTGTCCCATTTAGTCTTCCTGCTCTGCTCAGGTCTTGATGTCCTCACTCCCAGTTTCCTTCCCTATAGGAGGTGGGGTTTGTGGGAAATTGGATTCAGAGTCACATTTCAGCAGGCCGTTTCCCATCAGTACTGTGTTTGATGATGCTCTATATCTTGCAGTTCTAGTTCTCTAGGGTTTCTGGGGCGATTGAGGCTCAAACGGGGCACTGTCCTACCCTTTTGGGGTTACCAGATTGTTGCCTCCTCTTCTCCTGCAGCCATTGAATCTGTATTTGTTGCTTTTCCAAACTAAGTAAAATTTCTCTTCTCTCAATATTCTGTCTTAGCCTTTTAATTTCATGCACATTAAAATTTTTACTACTAATTTAAGAAGCTTCAAGAAGAAGCAGAAACAGATTTATGTGGTTCATCCTGTGTATTGAACTGAAGCCCAGAACTTCTTAAAATGACCACAAATACAGTCTTAGCTTAATGCCATAAAAGATTTAAAGAAAAAAAAGCTTTCATTGTCAGATAATGCAATATCCTAATTTTAGTGTGACATTTCCTGTGTGTCTTATCAGAATCCTCACAGATGTATACACTTACCAATGATAAGGCAAAAAGACAGAAGTCCCCTTGAGCTCATGCACCTAGGATTCACAAATAGGTTTGATGGGAAAAGTCATTATCTTTGCTTTATAACATAATCAATTGGTGCTTTCCATTCAGCAAGCAAAATGATGATCAGGGCTCCATCAGAGTTGCAGATAACACACACACACACACACACTCATTAAATTCGAGGTCCCGGGAAGCAAATCTGTTTACTTGTGCATGTAGTTGACTGTGTGAAACCAGTGAAAGATGAAGGCAGGAGAGTTGTAGAAGGTGGAGTTTCCAGACTACAGTATAGATCTGGCACATTAAAAGGAGAGAAAGTTTCCAACATTAGTGCCATTCCAAGAAAGGGATTGGTTAACTTGAAAGAAGTCTGCAAACCAAAGCCACTAACTGGAGGGGGTAACCAACAACCTGGAATAGTATTTCTGGATGTTCAGTCATCGGCTAAACCTGGTCTTAGTTCATAAACAGTGATGGATCTATGCTAATTAATCACTATACGTAGGCTAGAGACAAGAGCTTGGGCTGTAACTTATCCATGCTCCTTGTAGCAGGAAAACTGAATGTTAATTTTTAAAAAAAGATTTGTTTGTTTTTATTGCAAAGTCAGATATACAGAGAGGAGGAGAAACAGAGAGGAAGATCTTCCATCTGATGATTCACTCCTCAAGTGACCACAATGGCTGGAACTGAGCCAATCAGAAGCCAGGAGCCAGGAGTTTCTTCCAGGTATCCCATATGGGTGCAGTGTCCCAAGGCTTTGGGCCTTCCTTGACTGCTTTCCCAGGCCACACACAGGGAGCTGGCTGGGAAGCAGGGCTGCTGGGAATAGAACTGGCACCCATATGAGATCCTGGTGTGTTCAAGGTGAGGACTTTAGCTGCTAGGCTCCTGTGCTGGGCCTGAAAGTCACATTTTAATAACTACCTGATATGTAAGTAATGATCATGAAAAATTAAGAAATGTTTTGATCTTAAATTTATTTTATACTCCAGTATCACTTTTCTTTCATTTCTGTGATGTTAGGGTAAACTCCAGTTTCTTCAGCTCTTGAAATCTTTTTTTGAACCTGAGTACATTGCGGATAACAAATATCACTCCTCTGCTATCTTTCTTCATTGGTTTTATCTTGGATTCCTTGGCAATATTTTCTTGCCAGTACAATGCCCAGTAGTGATATAGATACACACACACACACACACACACACACACACGCATGCATCCTGTTAACACATGTTACAAACATAATTATGATGAATTACATAGCTTTGGTTTAATGTTCTGAAATTTACTATGCTTATTTTTAAAGTTGGAAGAGAATGACATCACTGATGCTAAAGAACAGATAAAAGAAAATATAGCTTTTTAGAAAGAGCGAAAGAAAGAGGATAAATGTGTTTTATCTCTTCGATGAAGAACTTCATGTCTTTTTCAATAAGAAGAAAAAGTAGAATTACTTTTATGTTCCTCCCAAATTAAATGACCTGAGATTTCAGTTAAAACTCAATCACTCTAATGGTGTGCTACTTTGCCCTCTGAGTGCTTTCATTTTCTGCTTCGACCACACTGTATATCTTATTTAGAAGTTCCAGTGAAGAAGAACAGCTGGCATAAAACAAACCGGCTCTTATTTTTAGGCAGTGATTTGCTGCAGTTCTTTGGACTTAAAAAGCAACAAAAAACAACAAACAAAAACAAACAAAAACAAAAAAGCAACCTCTGTTTAACACTACGAAAGGAATGTGTCATTCTTTCTAAAGCTGAACCCTCCTGCCACTGAAATACTCTTGTAAGTTCAAGTCTGGAATTTTCTCTTGGAGAGCAATAAATATCTGTATTGACAGAACAATTTACTTGGTCTGAATTTCCACTTTGATGATATAGTGCATAGACAAGGGACACAAAACACATTTCAATAATTCAAAAGAATTTTTTACTTCATCTTTGATGTTAATCACTTGGTAAGGCATCTGTTTGTTCATTTGCCTACTTCCCTAACTAGACTGTTGGTTCTTTGAGGCAAAGAACTGCATTTTATTCATCATGTATTCATTGTGCTAAGCATGGTACAACCATATGTCAGGTTCTTGGTTATGTTTGCTGGATAGTGAATGAATGCATGAATAAGCATGTTGAATAAAAATCAGTTAAAGACTTTGCAGTATTACAGTTTTTAAACGCTCCTGAGATTTTATCCAGTACTTTTTGATATCTTCAGTTCTTATTTCTCAGTGGAGATTTCCTAGTTATTTTCCATAGCTCTAATAACCAAAAAAAGAAAAACAGCACCTAATCTGTCCTGGCACTTCCAAGGAGCCAAGCATATAGCACTGAATTTGAAAGATTAGGTCCTTGATTTCCCAACAATCAGCTTTTAATAAAACTGTTATTATATTGAAAATAATAATTTTAAAAATCAGATAGTAATAGTGTGATTAAGAAGAGCAAAGTAGAATGTTGTAGGCACCTATGCTATTTGCTATCGATTGATGTTTCTCCCTCTAGATGGATAGTACACAGGCACCTTCCTTCCTCTTGGTATGCCTGTTTGTGAGTGACAATAGGCTACTGAGAGCCAGTACTGGATCTACCATGTTATTGTCCCGAGAGGTGGGCTATCTACCAAACTTGGGCAGGAACTCACTGTTGGCATTTAATACACATGTTGATGAACAAAAACTAAACCTTGATGGTGATAAATGGCTTAAGTAATTCACTTTTATTCCTGCATCACATCTGCATCTTTCTAATACAAATATTGATAGGATAAATGAAGAGGGACTAATGCAGATGGGATGATGGATCAATCAAGAAAGGGAAAGTGTTTCTGAGTACGTAATATTTGAGAATCATCTGAGTGATGTGAAAAAATGATATATTTGAAGACCTGGAAGTTGAAGGTTGAGATTTCCAGCCAGAAGAATATCATACATCAAGGTCTGGAGGACAACTAATTTAGTTTTTTCCCCCAGAGAATGGCAGTCAGCATATCTGTAAGTGAATGAGAACAAGTAAGAACATTAGCATAGCCAGTGTCCAGCCCATTCAGTTCTTCAAAGATCGTTGTCTGGAGTGTGGATGAGAAGACATTGAAGATTTCAGCAATGGAAGTTACACAATTTATTATTGTAAAAGCAGACTGTGATATTGTGTGGAGAATCTGTTATTTGGGTAAAGACAAGTGTGCAAGTTGTGATAATGAAACTGAAAACCCATAATGTGAAAGCGGAATGCAGCCTCTTGTTAGTTTCCCTGAGCACAAGGTGTCCTTCTCTGCCCTTTGTTCAAGGGCATTCACTGGCTGAAGGGTGTGATTCAGACGATATGACAAGTTTGTAATCACTGGACTCATGGGGTCATTTGCTTCTCCAATAGATACAAGTATCAGTGGCCAGTGGAATGGTTTGGGTAAGGAGAATTCTAAATCTGGGAAGAATGTACTGTCACATTCATGTATTCTCCCAGACCAACTGGATCCTACCTGGTCATCATAAATTCCCTGAAGAGTACTGCAGAACTGACAATCCAAAGGAAGATGATGTTTTTCAATGATCAAATCAGGGCTTTGGACACAAGCTGATTACGCTTCTGTCAGCCTAAATGTCAACTTTTAAGAATCAGTATTCCTAAGTCCTTGAGAAGCTTGGGGGTTTTTGGGGGGTCTTTAAGAAGTAACTGCCTGGCTCCTGGGTTTTGCAGTAAATGTCTACGTTCTTCCAGCTCCCCAATGTCAGTGATTGGTTTTCTGTGTGTCAGGCAAACAGATACAGTTTTGGGATTTTAAAACAATGCCTCCAACCAGTTTGGGGTGAATTAGGGCAATAATCATAATATGGAAAAGAAATTATGATATATTCAAATCAAGTAGCAATGAGAAAGCTGGTAAGATAGGTTATCATTAGCCTATGATTTAATTGTGCCACATAAATGAGCTGCAGTACCTCTCCATTAGTAAGCAAAGTTTCCCCTGATTCTATCTATACAAATGTGCTGTAATACCAAGGTCATATTAGAAAATGTTGAAATCTAATTTCATGAGCATGAGTGAAGACTGATCTTAGTTCAGATGCATCAACCAACGAACCTTCTGCTTTTCAGGCTCCATAATGGTGTAGGTACCAGATTTTCTTCCATCAGAAGCATAATCCTTGTTGGCCATAAGACAGAGGAACCACCACACTGCAAAGCAATGAGAACAAGTTTATATACCAAAGTAGAATCTACTCAAATTCCTCAAGAAATATTAACAGCTAAAGACAGTTCCAGGTATCAGTGTCTGTTGTGAAGTGCTTGACACACTGCTTTAACAACCATGTTTATCTCAAAAGTTTGGAAGGAGACCAGGACACTTAGTGGGCAAGTTGACACTTATGACCAAGATGGCAGCAGTCTAAGCTTGACTCCTTCTCCACTGTGAACTCTATCTCATCTTCCCTGAACCTTACTAATTTCCATCCAGAAAGAAGGGTTTTAAGTTATCTCCCTCTCATAACACTAACTAACTATAACATTCGTCATATAAAGAACAAACATTGACTCATTCTGTCACCATTCATTTGAGAACAGTTTTTGAAGCATGACTGGTCACACACTTCAATACCTTTGAAACTTTGAATAGTTTTCTACACTGATCTCTGATTTTCAGGGGTCACTCTATTTGTTCCACTGTTAATGTTTATTGTAGTCTCTTAATTTTCCTGTTTGAACATTCATTTGTGTGCCTGCAAAGTAGAGGCCAGAACTCTTCCTGCCTAATTGAGTACTAAGCACAGGAAAAAGAATAATAGCTCTTAAATGGATGCTGGGGAAAAGGTTGACCTTTTCCATCTGTGTCTCTTTCCATTTTTCTTCAGAAGGTCTAATCTCTGTTTGCTTCTGTCTCTCTCATATCTGTCACCACTTTCCAGTAAACCAAGCCTTTCCCCCATCTTCAGTCCATTTATTTTTGCACTAATTTTTCTGTTTCTAAGCCCTCAATCTCCACCCTGATTGATCAATTTCCCTTATTTCTCTTGTAGGCTAAATTAACTAGTCTACGTTTTAAATGCCTCAGGATTCATAGCAGTTAGAGTGCTCTTGTATATATGTGCCTTCTCTAAGTATATCTTACTGGAAAAACATAGGAAAACTGCCCTCAAAAAAGTGTTGGATTTTTAATTTTTTTAGGGGCTGTAGACAGATAACTTACTTAGCAAGATTATGTCACCAGACAGTAAACATGTTTGAAAGACAAGCCTGTCTGAGATATGTTAGTTGAAATTATTCATGTCAAGAATTGATTGACATAGTATCCTAATTTTGCGGATACATTGATAAAAGGAATTTGAGATTACGAAAAGACATAGAGTTTTGAAGGAGAGTCAATTTTGAATAAAATAAGCATTGTGATTCCAGTTAAAAATGCTATAACTCATTGATCAGTACAGACTAAGTTGTAAATATTCTATGTGACAAAATCGATACCAGGTACAGTGAGAACACTGATGAGTAATACCATGCCCTGGCCAAAATGTATTTTTCCAACAGACCAGTAGGCAAGCTTGCAGGGGAGCGAGCAATTATAACACATTATAATAAACTCACCCAAGAAGATGGATTGGTTTTGCATCAGAATACATGTAAATTCATTCTGTTACACACCAAACACAAATCCTTTAAATCCCCTTAGGTAATTATCTTCAGAGGAAATTGTCAGGGAGTATAGTCTCCCTTCTTAGACCTCCAGCAAATTTCTGAAATTGAGGATAAGCCCTCCTGCCACAAAGTTATTTTTAAAATTTCAACAAGCAGAAAATACTCAGTGACACCTTATTAAGCATCTCTTGTGCATTCAGTTTGAAGTTCACTGGGGACTCTGAGAATTTCTGGGTGACCTAAGTCTGCACATTTTTGCTTTAACCTTTCCTGCAAGTGGTCTTAAGAGACACAGTTTGTGTTGTTTTGTTGCACACCCTTCCAATTTCCAATACTCCCTTATATTCATTAAATATTTGACATAATTCATTCTTATGCTTAATTTTAGTGAAAATGCCTTATTCTTTTCCATCAATCAGGACTACTTTACCCGATCTGCTTCCTTACTGTACCCAGTGTGCCTGAAACAGAAAAAAATTACTTTCTTACTTTTGTTTCCATGTTTCCTCCCTTCCACTTTGCCTCCCATTATTACATTCTGTTTTACAGTGTTCATAGATCTTCTCTGGCCCACGTAAAGGTCTAGCTCCTGTTTCCACGTTCCTGCTTTGTCTTTTGCTGCTAACAGTACTATGTTCTTGAAAACAGAGTTGGTAGGTAACTCACAAAACAAAGATTCAAAATTAGAGTAATTTGAAAACTGTGAGGGCCTTCAAGATTTTAAACACTTTCAGCTATGGTATTTAATTTAGAAAGTTGAACTCAGTACATTATTTTAGGAGAGGAACTAAAATATTGAATGCCATTATCAGTAGAATATAAAATATTCCTCAGGTATCATTGGGCACTATAGCAATACTTTTCTAATACTGTTAGAATAGTTGGTAATTTTACTCAGATGGGATTTTCTAGAGAGCTGTCAGGACAACACAGAGAGAAGCTGGGATCATGATCTGAGTGGAGACAGAAAACTTCAGCCTCTGTCCTTTGAACCCCATGCATCCTCTGAAGCTGCCAATCGGGAACCTCCTAAGAGGTAGTTCCACTTCATTATTTTTCTCATGAGGACTCCGAGATTCAGAGAGACACAGTATTCGCTCCATGTGTGTGAAAGGGTTCCAAGATTGAGAATCTCACCTCACTTATCTTGTGCAATACAATGCTAAGCAACATGAAGTTTTATTCAGTTCTGAGCCTAACCTCTCCCTTTTATGCACCCTCCCGGTTGGTTGTAGACTTCAAGCTGATAAAACTCATTCAGTTTTAGAGTCAGATGGATTCAGAGCCATCTTAAAGACATGGCTTTGAAAGGAGCAGCTCTTCTAATTGCCTTTGTTATCTACTTAAGGGAGAGATGATGAACTGGGGTGATGCCCTACCATATGTTCATAACCCCATTGGAGCTTGATCAATGAGAGAAGATTCTTTTACTTCATTATATTAGAGGCATAATTTTCAACAGAGAAAAATATTTCCAGTGTTATGTATTTTTGATGTCTTGTTGAAATAGGCATAACTTATCTTTTCAGAGGAGCCATCTGGAGGTTAGTGGGATTTAATTAAGAACAATTGGCTATAATCACAGTTTGCTACTTTCCCTTGCCTGAAAACAGCCCTTTCTTTACTTTGTTGTCTTTCTCATTTCTTCCTTTTTTCTTCTTTCTTCTATTCTCTCCTCCTATATTCTCTCTCTCTCTCTCTCTCTCTCTCTCTCTCTCTCTCTCTCTCTCTCTGTTTTTCCTTTTCCTCTCATTGTATTGTGGGCTGCTTGAGTTCATAAGCTGGGGCTCACGTATCTCTGGGTTCCTGAGGTTTGTTTGCATCTGCAATTCACCTTTACCATTTTCTACCTTTATAACTGTAGAAAATTCATGAAATTCTTTGTGCTTAAGTTTCTGAAACTCTAAAATAAACATCAGTCATCTATCTATTCAAAAATATATAGCTTATAGTGTTTGGGGACACACAAAAAAGACATTATTCAAACAGTCCAACCTCTTGCCTTAACGAAGCTCCCATGATTTTGAGAGAGGCAGTAGAACAGTGCACAACATAATACCAGGTATTTTTTATGAATGTTCAAATGGAAAGCATTGTAAAGTAAAGGAATACAGGATATTGAAATGATCTGTCTAAATTATGATTCTAGGGAATTAAATTAAAAATGTTGGTTCTAAGCATTTGGCATGGTTTGAGCACATTGTAGCATCTTTCAAATATTTATTAAGGATCCATTTTAATCAAGGAGAATAAGAACATACTAATTAATATTTGTGAGATTCTAATTTGAGTTCTTGTTTTCCAACACCATCTACAAGTTCAGACCAGCCATGTGCTATGGTAAATACTTGAGAGCTACTGTTCTTAAGGACCATATCTTAACTATCTATGAAGGATTTTTTAAAAATTGTGGAGGATATGTACAAAGAAAAGAAATCGTGGATGAAATTTTTTAAATGAGCATTTTTTCATGAACTTTTGAAGCACCCCCTTGTTAACTGTGTGTTCTGGTTCTGAGCTACCTAAACTCTCTGTGACCCAATTTCCTTGTTTAGGAAGTTGGAGTAATGACAGTACTTACATCTCTTTATGGTGTGAGTGTAAGAAGGAAATACATGAGGGTGTATGAAACCTTTGCAACAGAGAAGCACCAGTACACCCTCTTTATGTGTTCTTTAATTGTTACGTTGTAGGAGAAGCCACCCAAGACCAAGTGAGTTAAGAAATTAGTCGAAGTCCACCCAAACAATGAATAGGAACAAAGAGATGCAAAGTCAGGTCCTTCTAATGGCAAAGTCCATGTGATTTCCTAAGCACAGTCCATGGAAGAGAAATGATGGCAGTAGAGAATCACTAGTATCATTTGCTTGTCACTCCACACTCCTGAAAGATGACTCTGATTATAGAATCTCAAGAGCGTATCAGAAGCCTTTTTTCTAATTGAATTTCTGAATTAGCCCTGCTCTTTTACAGTAATGTAGCCCATGCTTACTGAGAAGACACCTGTAGCTATCAGTGAGAGATTCAATCTCTGGCCTCATAAAATTAGCAAATACTTCAAGGCAAGTGTTATTAATTTGCAGCCTCAGTAATGTGTGATTTTTCACATACAGTATTCTATTTAGTACCTCTAAGCATCCCCCTCATTTGCTTTCTGGTTGTCACAGGATTTAACTTTCACTCTCTGAACCACAACCACCACCCACAAGCACATCAGGGTCTTAGCAAAGGGTTTTTTGGTACTAACCTCTTCAATTCTAACATATGGTGTTTCACTCCATTCCAGATTACTTTTGCCTTTCAGTTGTAGTTTCACTGTACTGTTTTGTCTCTGCAGATGGCAAACATACCATTCTTTCTCCATCTGGAGCTGGCACTGTGGCTATTCTTAACTTGAAAGTTCAATGAAGGGGAACACTTAGGAGGACTTGATTTCTGTCAGTCTTTACCGTTCCTGCCCACCCCATGTGTTTTATTCTAATTTGCTCTTTTCCTTTGACTTGATTCACACGTGCCCGTTTTCCAAAATCCTAGGCCTGTGTGACATTATTGCCTGAGTAGCAGCTTCCGGTCATTTCTCCATCACAACAGCCCAAAGGAAAGGCAGGGAAGGAGAAACACAGTAGAGAGACTTGCAAGGACAAGCATTTGGGGAAAACAACTGTGTCATGATCACATTCTTTGTTTATTCCAGATTAATTTGGAGTTGGTTTACTCATACAATTCTGAAATGGACAATGTAAAGCCAAGTGCAAAGTTTGCATATTTGCAAACACACTAGAATGTGTTCTGACTGTGAGGGTGTGTACTTCCTGCCTACTCATTACAGTATAATTTGCCTCAGAAAATCATCCTTGTGTAAGCTCATTGAGAAATGAGCTGCTCCGAATCTGTAGAAAGGCATGGATGCTAGAATGAGTGAGCTCCTGAAGAAATGTTCTACTCTGAGACCATTGTTTTACAATGAACAACACAAAGCTTGTGCTACCTGCCCCAAATCCAATCAACTGTGGATTGGCAGATGATCCATGGCTAAGACCCAACCAGTTCTATGTTGGGGTGATGTAATAAAACTATATTATATGTAGGATTTTTATTTTTTAAGGATCCTAGTACATATGTTTTTAAAAGTTTTTATAATGATTCAAGTGACGATAGACCGATGAAGTTGTTGTCTTCTGATGTGCTCTAGTCGATTCCCATCATGCTTCACGAACATGTGACATTATGCGAACAGGCCTCCGAGAACAGCAAGAAAGGAGAGTTCAATGGCTTCAGTCCCAGAGGATTCCTCCTGCATTTAACCAGCACCCATGATTAAATTAGAGCTCTGCTTTTATCATGTATACTTTGTAAGATTTGACTTAATAAGCATGCCCATCAACTGAAGTGCTGTTCATTGCATTCCACCAGCATGTTTGTAGATTAACAGAGAAAGTAATTGTCTCATAATCATTAATTGAGTTAATGGCAAAGCATTAACTGGATCCTCAATCTCAGAAGTCCCAACTCAGCATATTTTCATTCAGACTATTGCAAAACGGGTCATTCAGTGAGAGACTAAGTCTGATAGCCTTTCTACACTGGTCCACTGTCAGAGGCACAGCATGACAATCAAGTAAGTGCAGCCAAGTTATAACCTATTAATAAAGAGCTGTATGTAAAATACTGTGCTGGATGAGAAGACAAAACATGTCCTGGGCAGGTAAGAAACCTTGAGTCCAATGTACAAAATATTATTGCATCAGATACAGGGATACAGACTAAGCAGCACTAGATGACGTGAGCGGTGATGGCTGAAGCACTGAGTGGGGGTGAGGAAAGCACAACCAACTGGCACAGGCCTCGAAGGTAGGACACCAGTGGTTGATTTTTAATCAATTTCTCAAGTTTTGGGGCACATAGTTCCTATGGTCCAGAACCTTCTGAACAGCTACTGCAGCTGGGGGCCGATCAATGCCAGAACCTCAGGTTTGAGTGCTCACTCATCAGGACAAACTGCTCACAATTTTGGCACAACGTTAGAGATTTTTCAGTTCTCCCCCACTTCTCTGTAACCAGCAGCATATTTGCATGCATTTGGATGCAGGATCCTGGAACTTCCTTTCCCTTCCCTTCCCTTCCTTTCCCTTCCCTTTCATTCTCTTCCCTTTCCCTTTTCTTTTTTTTTCTCTTTTTTTCTTAACTCAAGTTGCAGTTCAGAATATGACTATCCACTTCACTTGCAAGATACAAGATGCTTTCTCCCAGTGTCTCACACAAATCCTGGGATACCATGGGATAAGACTGACGTTGAGGTATAAAGTTGGGAGCTGGTTGAGAAAAATCTGGGGCAAAATGATACTAAGGGACCAAAATGAAGCAATAGCCTGTGTATGGTTCTTCCACCTGGGGTGGGGGTGAAAGGGAAGGACTTCTTTGGTTTCAAAAGCAGAGTTAGGTGTTTGGGAAATTGTCAACAGTCTTTATTTCTGCCTCTCTCTGCACAAGATGGAAACAGAGTTGATGCCACAGCTTGTTCCTGGAAATTCCACAGACTGAGAGTAAGAATCACAATTATCATCTTCCCATAGATGACTGATATGAATATTACCAGTGCAAAACTCCAGAAACAGAGCTGTGTGGCTTCCTGGTTAATCTCATGAAAATTTGCTGCCAGAGATCTTCAATACAAACAAAACTTCCTGGGTTGAGTATTTGGCATCATGGTGAGGAGTTCCAGCTCATACTCTCCACTCCTGATTCCAGCTTCTGGATAGCAATGAGCCCAGAGACACAGCATGTGATGACGCAAGTATTGGGTTCCCGTCCTCTTAAGAGAGACCAAGACTGAGTTGCTTGCCCCTGGGATTGGCTTGAACCAACCCTTGGTATTTGAAGACTGCTTTGACATTTGAAGAATGATTCAGCAAATGAAAGATCTCTCTTTGTCTATCTGAATCTCTTTGCTTTTCAAATAAATAAGTTTAAAAATCTTTATTGAGTGTAATTTCTTTCATGATTCTGTGCCTGAAGTTCATTTAGACCCTTGGATCTGTAAAGTTAGAGTTTTTACGAAATTTGGAAAAAACCTCAACCATTATTTCTTCAAGTGTTATTTTTTTGCTTCTGCTTTTCCCTTGTCTTCAGGGACTGAAGGTAAATGCATACACGGTTCTTGAAGCTGTTCTACAGCTCAGTGTTATTCTATTTCACTTTCCTTACACTTCTGTGTTAGATGTTAAATCGTGTCTACCATCATGTCATCACATCGACTAAGACTTTTTTGCACTATGTCTAACAATTGTTGGTCCCATCTGGTGTATTTTCTTGTCACTCACAGAAACTTCAACTTCTGGAAGTTCAATTTGCATTTTAAAAGACAGCTTCATAATCTTTTCTGAGTACTGGTTTATCTGAATTTATGGAATATGTTCTTAATAATTGGTTAAATGTCATTGCATACTAATTGTCACATCTGTGTCAGTTCTCGTTGATTTAGATGGAATAATTTCTCTTTTCCATATGGGCAAAAAGTCCTACTTTTCTAAATAGTTTTAATCATTTTATTTAATGCAAAAATTCTGACTTTCACCTTGTGGGCTTTCTAGAGCTATGAGTTTGACATTTTTGGGTATCTACTCCTATAAAATTCTTGAGCTTTGTTCTGGGGCTCAGAATAGACATTGCAAAGTTTCTACCTCTTCAGCCCAACAAATGTGCCTAACTCCAGGCTTTCTGTGTCTGCATATGAGCTGGGATAGCTGTCAAGATAATAGACTAGTGTAATTACAGGCAAATTCACCTATGCGACCTCTTTGACATCCTTGTCCTTCTGCTTCTTGGGCACTGCCTTTCTTGTAGCCTTGGCTGTGCCATTTGTGCTTTCTCATGGTCAAAACAAAATGTCAGAATGACTGAACCTTAATTTTCTTTCCAACCTAAAATTCTGTCTGTCATGGTCATTATTTGAGAGAAGATTGTAAGTGTTTTTCTACTAATTCCTCTGTTCTCATGTTCAGAATATTGTTGCAACAGACTGTCTCCTTCCTCTGGACCAGATGTAATGCCAATAGCATTTCACATAAACATTGCAATCACTTCTTTATTACAACTGCTTTATTAAAATGTGTCCACACACTGTTGAAAACTCAGAAGTCAATACAGTGTTTGTTATCTAGAAAATGTCACTTGAACATTGATTTAAATGAAACAAAAATTCTCAGAAACCCCAAATTTTGGTTTTAGATTTTCTTTAAAATGTGTGGGTATTCATTTTAATGCTAGCATTTGTGAGGCTTTCCAGACACATTTGATTTTAATGTGTATATACATATATATATATATATATATATATATATATATATATATATATATGGTAATATATGTGTGTATATATATATGTGTATTTCATCTACTATAGGCAAGGTAAAAAAATAATACATTTCTATCCTACCTCATGGAGTTCAAACTCATGAGAGAGTAAAACAAATACCATCTGAACATGTCAAGGAAACACTGTTTTTAAATATATTTTGAGTTGAACATTTGAAATGTACATACTCATAAAGCATTTGCTTGTTATGTTTTATTTCTTATTGTTATTTTTAAATTTTTATTTTTAAACTCTCAGAATTTTATTTTACAGAGTACAAGATACTTGGATGACCTTTTTCTGATTAAAATATTGAACTCTGGACTACATGCCATTATTTCTCAAATCTTATTTGTAACACTAAAATCTGAAGAAAACAGAAGGAAAACATTAAAAAAAAAACACCAATTCTATGCCAAGCTAACAAACAAATAAAAAAGAGTTCTATTTGTATCTTGAGATAAAAAATATTCACTGGTTTTTGCCTCACTGAAAATCCAGAGTCCCACTAAACTAACCGATTTCAAATGACTTAATTAAAGAACCTTTTTTTTTTTTTTAATGTTGAGTAGTAGAGCAGGCAAAGCTAAGCTTAAGTCTGAAAATTGGGTGGTAAAGATTAAAGTACAATCATTTCTTTCTTTTTTTTTTAATGGATTTTGTGTAGTTTAACAAGTCCTGCTTTTGTCTTTCAGGACCTCACAAAGTGATGGCTTTAAACCACCGTGACTTGTTCATGGAAACAGAACTGCTTTGGGACCCTCAAATAGCATCCAGACAGTTACTTCTCATCTTACACTGCAAATGAGACGATGAGCCCAGAAATGGCTCAGACAGAGAAGAGATACCACCGCTAAAACTGAAACCAGGTGGGCAAGTTCTTAATTAAGTGGTTTTAGTTTGCTTCTTTTTTTTAAGTATTTCTATTTGTTTGCTTTTGGCTTTTGTGATTATAGAAAAGGAAGGAAGGAAAGTAAGACTTAAAAGAATGCAGTTACTTTCAAAGTTTTTCTTTGGATCTTCATTTATGGAACAGGGAGCTTATTTTATGTGTAATAGTACTACATATTTCAAAAAATGATTACAAATCATTTTTACATTCTTCATAAAATATTTGCACACTTCGTTTTCATTGGTTCTATAGTTTCTTATTGAATCAAGTGCCATCATTTATCATACTGAACCATAAACTAACTTTCATTTTTGTGGCTTAAAATGATGAGCATTAACCATTTCATATAATAGAAACTTTAAGCATCCATTCTAAGTTATAGGACACTTAACAGTGTCCTAAAGGTTAATATATCAGCACTAGATCTCCTGAGGGAAGGTGACATTTGACTCCTCCAGGTTTGCTGAGAACGCTGTGCATGTGCCAATGTGTTCTAGGAAACAGGAAGCCTGGCTGTTGTGTCCCAGGATGGTTGGCACAAGGCAGTCATGCCCCTTACTTATCACCCCTGCTATTACCAGAATCATGGCAAAGGGATTTTTCCAAGGAACCCAACATTCTTAATGCCTGTGTTCAGGGAAGACACCTATTTTCTGGGGCCCTGGTCAGAAAGAGGTGGTGGCTCCTCTAACTTGCTGTGTCTCTGGTCTTTGGAATTGCAAGGAGAGAGCAGCCTGCCAGCTATTCTGCTGCCTTAAGATCTTTGAATGTGCAGTTTGCTACATAAACATTGGGGTTTATATTCCAAGGCAAAAATAACCCCTTGGCTTTTTAAAAAAACTGCAAGTGTGAACATCCCCAACCTAATGTTCAAAATAAAAAATGGTCCAAAATTTGAAACATTGTGAACACAGATAAGATGTGACCAGGGGAAATTCACCATGAAACATGGTTTCCTGCATAAAATTGTTGAAAAGACTGCTTGCCTTTGTGTTATGTGTTCAGGAAGTACAAGAAATATAAATGAATGCCATATTTAGATTGGGTTTTCACCTCTAAGATACCAAATTATAGATGAGGATCTTTCAGAAAGTTCTTGAAAAATGCATATTACGAAAAGACTGTGTGGACTTAAAAACTGTTTGCACCAAGATAAATTTATTTTTAAACTCCAGTTTCCATGAACTTTTTATATTACCCTCCTGTCTGAATTCAGCAGTATTGGGGAGTTTTTTGTTATTAGTTTGCCTTTAAACTAGGGGTAGTAGTCATGAGAACAGTATAAATTATTCTGAATTTTCACTACTTACATCAGCAGATGTTGACTTAATCACAATCACTGTGTACATGTCAGTTTTCTAGATCCAGGGAATTATGCAATGGAAAGAAACCATTGGAACAAGTCATAAGCAAGGCTAAATTAGCTGCATTGTTTGGCAAGATTGGCAGTTACATGCAATGATGGAAAGAAGTAAGGGGTTGGAATAATAACTTCTGAGGTTGAATTGGCCTCTGTCAATTAGAAAAGGCATGTTTCACTATTGCTGAAGGAGTGTACTATTGCAATAATTTGGAGGATAACAGTGCAGGGGGCAGTGAAGTGGAGGTGGAAATCCCTGTGCTATAGAATTATACCAAGAAAAATAATAAAAATGAAAATAAAATAAAATTCTGCAGAAAAAAAGAACATGTACATTTCCTTGCATATTTCCAATGTTTTTATCCTTGAATCTGGTATGTCTGGCATAATTCCTGAGATCATGAATGTAAAGTACCTGACACATTAGAGAAGCACCATAAATGCTGGTGACACGGAATACAGTACGTTGCTGTGACAGCACATTGATCTGAATGAAAGCTAACCCAACTGGATTAATTTTTGAAATTTGGTGATCCATTTTCTTCATTTGGTAAATTAATGGTAAGTGCACTAATAGTTGTAAAATCAAAGTAGATAATGTATATGTCTGTTTTAACTACAACATATATAAAACGAGGGTTAAGTGAGTGGTTTATGCTGTCGGATTATGCTGTTTACTTTTGTCAAGCATTTGGTATTCAGCCACATAGTTCTTTTTGCTTTTAGCTGTGTACTCCAATGTACTTTTCAAATTCCAGCTTCTTGTCAAAAAAAGCATGGTGTGTCACTTGAATCTGCTGCTCTTTTCAGTGTCTTCACAGCTGCAGGTTGATTTTTTTATTTAATTTTATTTTATGACACAGTTTCATAGGCTCTGGGATTCCCCCAACCCCTCTCTATGCCCTCCCCCCATGATGGATTCCTCCACACTGTTGCAGTAGGACAGTTCAAATCCAGTCATGATTCCTTCTTTGTAAGCATGTACCATGCATAGAGTCCAGCATGATTTTTTTTGTATATGTTACAAAGATACGTAATAATAGATATTAATCCTTTAAGGCGCTGTTTCTAGTAACAATGTCTCAATGCTTGCTTTCTGAATCCACAGTTTCTTTGGCATGCTATATGAAAACATTTGTTTTCACTGGATGAGCCCTGGACCTTGAAAACCAAAACAAAAGCTTCATATACATATTCATGCATGTATGTTTATGATTGTGTTATGTGTGTCCACAGTGAAGGCTAGATGGTGCACAGTTAATGGTTCTGCTCAGGGCCTAATTTGATATCTCTGAGCAGCAAAGAAACTGACTTGTCTCTTTGGAAAGATATAGTGTCACAATCTACCCACTTGGTTTCCTTCCTTCTTTCGCTGATCCTATTCTTGTTATATTGGAATTGAATCTCTTAATAAGGCAGCAGCGTTTAGACTTCAGAAATAATTTTAAAGATTATTTAAAAGAAAAAATGTCAGAGGTGAAAGGAGAATAAGAGAAAGGGAGGAGAGAGAGAATATCCATCTGCTGACTCACTCCCCAAATGGATTCAACAGGCCAAAGCAAGGATCCAGGAACTCTGTTTTGGCCCTCCTAGTGGATAGTGGGGAACCCAGCACTTAGGAAATCATATTTTCTTCTCAGGCACTTTATCAGGAACCTGGATCAGAAGCAGAGAAGTTAGTGCCCCAGCCGGCAGTCAGATATGAGATGTTGGTGTGGCACACACTGCTTAACATGCTGCAATAAGATGCTGGCCCCACATCTGTGCTTCGACTCCTTCTGCTTTGCAGAAAACAAGGCTAATGTAGTTGGTTCTGGGAGAAGTCATGGAAAACAAGCCTGCAGTTTTACATTTTGTGCAAAGATTGAATTTTTGCCTCAAGGTAGTGGACATCCCATTGATGCTAGTGGATAGTGTTATTGTACCCTGGTGTGCAATGCATTACTCTTACTTGAATTTCTATCTATGAATAATGTCAGGAGTTACAGGACAAGACCAAGTCATTACAAGATTAAGTAGGCACTGTATTAATCTATATGAATATAATAGTAATTAGATAATTGTAGAGTGTGATAGCTACTTCGGACAATAGAGGAGGCCTTAAAAGCAGAAGATGATAGACCTAATGCAATTAATTACTAATATGATGCCTGCTCTGAAAACCAGAGAGCCATTATAATAGCTTTAAAAAGATCATTATCTCCTATTACCATAGGGCAGTGTGTTGCAAGATACTACTTGTTATTTTGGCACCTAATCTAATCATCCAATATTGCCTTCATGCAAACGATCGGAGTTAAGTCCCGGCAGAGACCAACAAGAAAATTTCTTCAGAAATTGATAGTCTGTATTTCAAAGGGTCACAGAACATAGTTAGAGACAAGGAAGAAAAGAACACACGGGAATGTGACTTGAAGGTGTTGTATCCAAGAACGTGGACTCTAATGAAATGATGATTGGCACTCACTGACAAGTGAGCATCAGCCTGTGGTTTGGGGGTTTGGTATTGTGGGGATGACATTTAAAACTATCCGTAGTAGCCTTTTGCATATGGCTCCAACCCTGGGATTTTTAAGAGTTAATGGTAATCAAATGCATTTGGAAGGCTTTGAGAGATAAGAATAATAGACGGCATTTATTGTGTGATTTGAGAGTATACCACTGAACTATTCATAGAATCCCCAGAGCACATATTTAGTATTAGGACAGCAGGGAATGCACTTGTGATGAGTCTCAAAATACTGCGCCTTTGAGATGCACCACATTGGCTCTCTTATGCAGGTTGTTGTTGAGTATGGTGATCCTATCGTGAAATTAAATGTCACATTGTCTCAGATTGCAGAATGCTGTAATAGCAGAGGCCAGGCTGAGACTTAACAATCATCCATGAACAAGATATCTGTGTTAGGTAGAAAGTAGAATTAACCTGTGTGTGTGAAAGGGGCAATGGGAAAAGACTAAAGCTTCCTGTAGCTCAGTATTTTACACATCAAAGTTCTGCCAGTAACCCAGTGACCTTGTTGGTGCTTCCAATCATCAAGCTCTAGATACACCTCAGGAGTATCTTCCTGGGTCTGGCACCAACACACTTATCCATTTTGGTGATACTGGGCAACAACCTTGAAAGAAATATCAAAATGTTCGTTATCTAGAGGCAAGAAGAAGGAGGCAAAAAGAAGTGGACACCATACTGAAACACCAGTCTAGATTTGATGGGGCATGTTCTCTCTCCAACCCATTTGAAGGGGTGCCCATCTGCCCTCTCTGAAATGTTGATACATTAACTTTCCTACAATGCCTATGGCTACAGAAAGATAAAATTTTATTTAAACCTTATGTGCTAATAGGTATATAGATATAGATATGGAGGGGCAGAGAAAGTACATGGCCCATAAACCTGCAGGAATCTATGACTTCGGCTGATAGGCATTCCTGGGGACAGAGAGATACTCACCCAGGTATTACTTGGCTTTCAAAATCAGAAGAAATACAGACATGTGGGATAAAGATGACATCAGCCAGCAAAACTGAAAATAATACAACTTCATCTGGTTTCCAGGTCAAACTTAGTTCATAATTCCATACCCCTTTGTATAAAAGAAGGCAGGGTCCTCTTAAGAAACGATTGTTTATTGTTAGTTGTGAACTACGTCTGTGATTATGGAGTGGACTGAAAGTATGTCTTTTCAAAAATTAAGCCAAAAAGGAAGGAACGAAGGGGATTGAAGGAGGTAAAAGGGGATGTAGGGGATATGGTAATTTTTATGATTGTACTTATGAAATCTGATGTCTTTAAGTTAATAGAAACATTTTAAAGATAAAGGATCCTACATTCCATCCATTACATGTAACAGTGTATTTTTCAAACATTTCCAACTAAAACAAAACAAAACCACAACTTTTTCCTGGGTAAATATGCACTGGGCAGTGGATTTGAAGATAGTTACATAACAGATCTAAACTGACAGTGACCATAGGAAAAACAAAATACAATTTTAGTCCTCTTTTTAAAGTAGGGAGAATCTGTAAGCTGTGTGGTAAATTATACGGGCTCTGATCCTTGTCAAAATAGATGTAATCAGTTCACATATTCTTACTATGCTTGGTTTCTCTCATCATATCCTGTATTAATTTATCCATAATAATTGAAATATATAATGGCCATATGACAGGAATAAACACTTGGAGCCCCCTGCGTTAAAACTGTCTCATAATAGTGAATGCCCAGCAATGACTAATCCCTGGAGGACTGATTTAGCACTAAGCACCTGTAGATAACAGGTCTTTCAATCAACCATGGCCTTTAATCTTCTCTGTGATGCACAGTTTCTGTCTGCAAAGCCAACATCTCACCTGAACACCCATACTCACTCCTTAGGGAAAAATGTCCTGAAATAAGATGAGAGGGGAGTTAGCACTCTTACAGGCAGGCTTGAACTAGCAAGCTTGGATGTTGATGCATAAATGCGCTAGCCTTTCATTGTTTGAAGGAAACATCCTGAAACTTATTATACAGTATGTTCTCCAAATGACTTATCTCTAATACCTCATATTAGCTCAATAGCCGAAAGTTTATTGGCATTTTCTTTTTCCTGGTCCTACCTTTTCCTCTATTTCATTTTAAATTCCTGACATCATTTCTCAAATAAAATGTATGATTTCATGTCCTGGTTTCAGACTGTGCTTGTGGTAAAACTCTCACATCTTTGTATACAGTGCTGCCATGAAAGATGTAATAGCTCCCTGATGTTATGGTCTCTCATATTCCTCCCCTAGTTCCACAAGTTCTGAACCATCAGGGTCCGTAGATGGTAGGAATCTACCGAACATCAATCAAGTGAACTCTTTGTTGTAGTGACTGTGCACAGTTGACTGGACACACGTTATATGCGACAAATAAGGAAGCTTTTTTTTTTCTTCAATACCACTTAAGAGGACAAAATCCAGACAGCCTTTGCAAAGCAAAAAATGCGGGGACATGTGGGGTTCAGCTATCTAGGCCTCTACTCATGGAGCCTGATTCACGGACTGCAAGCAACCCAGATTGACGCTCAGACGAATCACCAGTGGATGTACAAGTTGATCTCTTCCAATATTGGAAGGGCTAGTCATTTTTTTTTTCTGTAAGAATGTATGCCTCTTCCACATATGGAAATGCAGAGCAGTAAAATGTCATTGACATCACTTACTGATTGATGAATGATAAAAAAAAAACAAGATGGAGGTGAACTCAGATGAACTGCCCTTATTGCTTTCTGAGGGACCATTGTAAGAGACCTTGTTTCCATTGGGTCTGACGGGTAACTTGCATGTCCCAAGAACTGACTGTATTGTTTATTGATTTGTAGCTGTCTCATAAATGAACTTTCTTGTATATGCTTTCTATGTTCCTTTCTTCTCACTTCATGGTCCACTCTTCTGATGAATTTTGCCATTGGATTTGTGTTTACTGGAATCTGGACTAACTCAATGTCTTCTTTATTGAGCACACCAAGCTTCAAGGAGTTTTATTCTGTATAACTTCTTCCCCACTTCTGAACAGGAGAAAAATGCATACCTCAGTCATTTAAAATCAGAGCAGAAGACTAGCTGAACACCTCATAGCTTTATAACACTTACAACACATTATGACACTTTATAGCTTTAAGGAAAAATCATGTTTCATATCTGATCTTGGAGTAATGTTGATTTAGTGCCACCAAAGTACAATTGGAACATGAAAAGCAACCTGGCATGTTATGGGGCTCAGAAACTATGGTTCATTTCCTTTTATGAGTAAAAGTATCATAACTTTAAATATTACTAATTTTTAATACTAGAATCATAGTTATGCTCATAGTCCTGATAATGAATTTTGAAATTAAATTACAGATTTAATTTTACATTCTATAATATGAGATAACAATATTTGATTCTGGCTTGATCTTTTTTTTTTTTTTTAAAGATTTTTTATTATTATTGGAAAGCCGGATATACAGAGAGGAGGAGAGACAGAGAGGAAGATCTTCCATCCGATGCTTCACTCCCCAAGTGAGCCGCAACGGGTCGGTACGCGCCAATCCGATGCCGGGACCAGGAACCTCTTCCGGGTCTCCCATGCGGGTGCAGGGTCCCAAAGCTTTGGGCCGTCCTCGACTGCTTTCCCAGGCCACAAGCAGGGAGCTGGATGGGAAGTGGAGCTGCCGGGATTAGAACCGGCGCCCATATGGGATCCCGGGGCTTTCAAGGCGAGGACTTTAGCCGCTAGGCCACGCCGCCGGGCCCGTGGCTTGATCTTTTTCAGAGATTAATTTTGATACTCAATCCTTTGCAAATGTCCAGCATTAATTTTGAAAACACCTTCAAAAACCTACTGTCATTTTTTAAAGTCTCTTAATGGTATTTTTGAAGGATATAATCCTGGAGAATATAGTTATCTAGTGATATTTATGGTAGTAATAAAACAATGATTAGAATATATTGAATACTTAGTTTAATATAGGACTCTAAAGACTGCTTTATTTTTATTTTATTTTAAACTCTATTAATATAAAGACACCAGATTTCATGTATTTTAATAGGTACAGGATTTATTTATTTATTGGAAAGGTAGAGAGACAGAGGGAAGGAAAGAAAGTTAGATAAAGATAATTCTGTCTGCTAGTTCATTCCCCAGATGGCCAGAACAGCTTGAGCTACCCTGGCCCAAAATCAGACACCAGAAGCTTCATCTGGCTCTGCCTTGTGGGTGGCAGGGACCAAAGTACTTCAACCGTTTGCTGTTGCTGTCCTAGTGCATCACCTGGGAGCTGCATTGAAAGTCAAGACAGGCTGATGGAATTATAAATTGTTATGAGGGACTATAGTATTGTAAAGATACGGGGGAAATCAGTCGAGGGTAGGATTTGGGCGAGGGGCCCAGATCCTACGTAATTGTACCATAAAATTTAAATAAAAATCTCTTCAAAAAGAAAGAAAGAAAGAAGGAAAGAAAGAGAGAAAGAAAGAAAGAGAGAAAGAAAGAAAGAAAGAAAGAAAGAAAGAAAGAAAGAAAGAAAGAAAGAAAGAAAGAAAGTAAGTCAAGCAGCCAGAAATTGAACTGGGATGCCTATAGGATGCTGGTTGTGCAAGTAGCAGCATCATCTGCTATGTACCATGATGCCAGCCCCTAATGAGCACTTCAAATGCAGAGGAAATTTGGATTGGTGATAATATCTTCAATGGCATATCCACTCATCAATGAGGAGTTAAAGGACAGAGAGACTCGTAAGTTGTTCAGTGTTACCTGCCGTTGTGATGATATTAGGTATGATTTCATGTCGCGTCGCAGAGATTTTGTTCTTCATGATAGTAAGTCATTTTCAAATCTTCATTCACTGTCAGACACTGTCCTGTAATGCCTTACGGGTTCTAAGTCCCAGCAACAACCAAAAAGAGCTTAGTATAATGACTCCTGTTTGAAAAGCCCAAGACAAGAGGCTAAGTAATGCGACCAAAGTACAAAGCTAGAACGGGAACGCATAGGGGTCAATAAACCTGGCCCTGAAGATTGTTTTAAAGTAATTGTCCACTTTCTCCACTCCCAGCGAGATATGGCATCTATCTTTAAGCATTGTTGTAATCCACTGATATAGCAAATTAATAGGACAGGTGAATATAAGATGCATTTCTGATGATGATCTCAGTCTTCCATAATGTTTTGTTTTTGAAAATCATAATGTCTTCATACAGATTTTTGAGTAGAGGCACAGTGACATCAGATAATACCTCTCCAGTGGGCCCCACTAAGTTAGCAGCCGTATAGAGAGAATGGCTTCATTACAAACTTATTTTTCAAATCTGAGTGTTCCATATGCCGTAGATATAGGAGATGTCATGACCTTGATGCTCCTCTGGAGAACAAAGACCCTGGAAAAAACTGTATCTCTTTGTGGCACTAAAGCTTGGATGAAAGGAATGCAGCTTTAAGCTGTACTTTGTTTTTTTTTCCAGAGCTCCCCACATCCTTGTAAAAATAGATGCTTCTTAGTCCTCATTTTATCAAAGGTGTTATTGGCTTATTTGGATCTCTCTGGTGACAGGAAGTGCCTTAAAATGTCAGTTCATTGTATCTGGTTTACTTATTTTATCAATCTTTATCCTACATGAAAAGGTGTACAATCAAATATTTTATGCAACTGAAGAGATATTTAGCATGACAGCCAACACTTCTGGTGCTTACACATTCTTGGAATTTGTATAGCAGCACAAATGAACTCCATATAACAAAGAAGTTGCTAATTTTTATAGACCTCATTATAGATTAAAATTTAATTTTTGCCCATAGAAATTCAATTGTCCTGGTTTTATTTGTAGAAAAAATTAACCTGTCTACTTTCAAATGTTTTTGAAATTTTGTGAAAAACAAACTGACTCTGTGTGTTTGAGTCTGTTTCTGCCATCCTGTTGTGTCCTCTGTTTTCAGGATTCGGAATCTTGAGAGCTGTAGTTAACTAGCAGGTCTTCACATAAGGTAGTTTGGGTCCTCCATCTTTACTCATCTTCTTTCAAAATGACTTGCATCCAATTCCTCTGCTGTTTCCACATGTCTTTCTTAGGATTTCTATTGGAACTGTCTTCCATTTGAAAACATTTTTTTGGAGCAGAGTTACACCTGAGTATAATCTCTGATTAATTAGGTGATGCTCCCTTCATCAATGTCTTGGAGCTGCCATTACACAGATGTCACACATGTATTGTTATATTCACGTGAAAGTGCTTTACATTTTTGGTACTATTACAAAGGGCGCTTTTTACTACATTTTGCCTATCGAGTGACCACCTTGGATTCTTGCTGGGAATCTTGTGAAGAGTCCTACCTTTACCACTTTTCTTTCTCTCTCTCTCTCTCCATCTCTCTCTCTCTCTTTTATTCTTCCCCCCTTTCTCCTTCCTTGTTACTTCCCTTGCTTCTTTTTCTCTTTTTTAAAATATTTTATGTCTCACAAATATCTATCCAAGCATTCCTATATGCCAGAGACCTCGTTCTAAGAACAAAACAGCAATAAATTTTTAAAAAGAGGGAACATTTGGCTTCATGTAGTCTTTGGGCGTTAGTTACATATAAGCAACACACGATGGCAATAAATATTATCAGTAAAAATAATCACAAAATTGTGTTCAAAGCACATATATAGAGGACAGTGAATAGCTAAGTAGTGTAGCCCAACCTGTCCCACTTTTAAAGTGGAGTTCACACTTGAAGGAATGAGCTGTGAAGTGGCTTATGAGAGAATTGTGGCTGAGGAAGCAGTGTCTCCACCCGTTGGTCTAGTTGGTATTGAGAACTTGAATAGCTCTCTTGCTACTGTTTTTGTGAAAGGATATGTGTTGGCAAAGATTCTCTTCTCTACCAAACTTTGTGTAGGGTCTTTTAAATTCACTACTCAATCTGCAGCTTGGGCTCCCTGTGCCCATCCTGTCTTTATTGGATCTTATAGTACACTTCTAGCAAGAATCTGGTGATTTCAGTCACCTTTGCAATTACTGTGAAATATGCCGAGAGTAGAATAATCGGATTATGTTTCTTCCCTCTTATCATTATTATCATAAGACTTTGTGTACTGAACTTCTGAGCTTGGGAGGAAAAATATTCAAACTTTACTACTTCTGCAATGATTAAAATATGAGAATACCTCTGTATACAGTGATATTATGTCCTCTATAACTTAACAATATTCTAAATTTAAATGTATTTAATTAGCTCAATCTATTCAGCATCATAATTCAACAATACAACACAGTAGAGCATAGATTGGTTTCTCTCATGATCACGTGGCTGGCTTTGTCCCTGCCTAACTAGGAGCTGAAGGTCTTTGTCACCACCTAACACAACAAAAGAATGTCTACTACACATAGCCAGTTGAGGATACAATCAAAATTCAAAGTGCTGTATAACATTTTGACACTATCATAAAGTCAAAAAATGTAAAAAATTTTGTAAAGTTACAGAAATTATAGTATTTATGTTGAAAAATGTGGAAAAATCTTATGTTCTAGTTGTATCTTAAAAAAATAAGATAGTTTTGTGATGGGTTGTATCTGGATTATTTTCAGAAAGAAAGGAGAGAAGTGCAAGAATGAGGTATTTGGACTAAAAGAGAAAGGTAGCAGAAAGACGTAGTTTACGAAGAGATCAAACTGCTGCACACGAGCAGGTGTTTACCCAGCATTTAAGACAGCCACCTCCCAGACTGAGGTGTGACACCTGGATCATGACATTTCTGATGATGCCTCTCTAGGAAGCAATGGCGATGGCTCAAGTAATGGAGCCTTGTCATCACTCCTACATGAAAGCCAGACTACATCCCTGGCTCTTGGCTTTAACCCTAGCTGAAGCCTGACTGCTGGGGGGGTTTAACCCTAGCTGAAGCCTGACTGCTGTGGGTGTTTAACCCTAGCTGAAGCCTGACTGCTGGGGGGGGTGTTTAACCCTAGCTGAAGCCTGACTGCTGTGGGTGTTTAACCCTAGCTGAAGCCTGACTGCTGGGGGTGTTTAACCCTAGCTGAAGCCTGACTGCTGGGGGTGTTTAACCCTAGCTGAAGCCTGACTGCTGTGGGTGTTTAACCCTAGCTGAAGCCTGACTGCTGTGGGTGTTTAACCCTAGCTGAAGCCTGACTGCTGGTGGGGGGGAGTTGGCAGAAAGCAGTAGATGAGACTCCCTCTTTCTTTCTTTCTTTGTCCAAATATTTTAAAAAACTAATTAAGTTACATTGGAAATGCCAAACACAAGGGGGAAAGTAGAAATCAGTTAAAATGATTTAATGTATAAAATACTTATACTCATAAAATATGTAAAGGCAAATAGCTCAAAGGGCTGGAGGAGTGAAGGTAAGCATTTAATGCAGATTTTTATATTATATATGCAGTAGTATAGTAACATATCATGCTAAGTTGTTGTAAAGGTAAGTATTACGAACTTAAGGATAGTAGCTCACTCAACATAGTAATCTCCAAACTGTTCCTAATTCCTAGCTACAAATCAAGCCTTGGTAAATACCAAATAATTTGGTTTATATGAAGGATTGTATATACCCTTGTAACAATGGAACTGAATTAGAAATCAGGTGCAAAGAATCTCAGGAAGAAAATAGAAAATACGTTACTAAGTAGCCTACAAGTAAAAAAGAAGTTACGAAGGATATTTAAGTATATTTTTTAACTGAATTAAAATAAAAACACCATCATGTGCAAAATATACTAAAGAGCTATTTGGAAATATATAGCATCCTATAGTATCAGGAATATCTTAAATTAATAATTGGTGCTTTGTCTTTAAGAAGCTAGAAAGTAAAACACCAGACTAAATACCATATATGTAGGAGAAAAAAACAACAGAGACTACAAGAGAAATCATTAAAATAAAATTTAAGGAAACAGAGAAAGCTAATTAAATTATAAGTTGATTCTACATGGAGATCTATTGAACTGATAAGTGTTTAGATATATTTTTCAGAAAATAAGATTGAAGTTGCAAATTATTAATATCAACAATGAACGGCATGGCATCAGGATAATCGTTATATACACAGAAAAGATAAAAACAGAACGCTGTGGTAATGATTTTGAACTTGTATGTTCAGGAAAAAATTATTGAAAGACACAGTCTACAACCCATGGGACTCCATCTAGAAAAACATCAACCACAACTAGAAAAAATATTTAGGTTGTAGCTTAAAATTTCATTGGTGTCTCCTTAGGGAACATGGAGTAACAAGTCTATCCCCTGTTCCCTATACTAAGAACAACTAAAAAACCCTGGATATATGTGTAAAACAAGAAGAGCCCTTTTATAAATGGAGAAAAGACTAAACAACTAGAGTCCTGGCAATGTAAGGAAAAAATGTGAATTCCCCAATTTTCTTCTTGACCTGTAACAGAGAAGCTTACAGCTCAGAAATATTCAAAAGAATATTCCAAGCCCGGCGCGATAGCGTAGTGGTTAAGGTCCTCGCCTTGCACACGCCGGGATCCCATATGGGCGTCGGTTCTAACCCCAGCAGCTCCACTTCCCATCCAGCTCCCTGCCTGTGGCCTGGGAAAGCAGTCGAGGACAACCCAAAGTTTTGGGACCCTGCACCTGCGTGGGAGACCCCATGCTCCTGGCTTTGAATTGGCTCAGCTCCAGCCGTTGCAGCCGCTTGGGGAGTGAATCATCAGATGGAAGATCTTCCTCTCTGTCTCTCCTCTCTATATATCTGCCTTTGCAATAAAAAATAAAATAAATCTTTTAAAAAGAAAGAATATCCCAAAAAGACACCAAAGCCACCTGCTTTCTCTGATCTAGGATGCACTAACGAACAGCCCAGCGAAACAGGGAATATCTAGAAAGTCACTGTGCTACATTAGCAAAGGATGAAGTTCAGATTTTTGTCTTCTTCACATTGTGATGAGATACCCACCCATTCTGCCACTGTGCTGGAGTTGAAGATTCCAAATCCGGAATTCCAAATCCTAACTGGGTTCCCACCTCCCTCACAGTGTCAATGGAGACCTCACATGAAGCTTGGACTTCCAGAGGAAATGTTCCCTATGTGTGGTTTGTTTCATCTTGTTTTGTGATTTTGTATGTTTGGTTGGTTGTTTTTAAGATTTTTTTTTAATTGTAAAGTCAGATATATAGAGAAAGGAGGAGAGACAGAGAAGAAGACTTCCGTCCGATGCTTCACTACCCAAGTGACCACAATGGCTGGAGCTGTGCTGATCCAAAGCCAAGAGCCAGGAGCTCTTCTGGGTTTCCCATGTGGGTGCAGAGTCCCAAGGCTTTGGGCCATCCTTGACTGCTTTCCCAGGCCACAAGCAGGGAGCTGGATGGGAAGCAGGGCTGCTGGAATTAGAACCAGTGTCCATATGGGATTCCAGTGCCTCCAGGGCGAAACTTCAGCTGCTAGGCTACCATGCCAGGCTCTAGTTAGTTAGTTTTAAGAGACAGACTAAGAATGGAACAGAGAAAGAGTTCTCATGTGCTAACTCACACTCCAGTTACCTACAGTTGTAAGAGAGAAGCCAGATGAAATCCTGCCAGGTGTGTGGCAGGAAGCCAACCATTTGAGAACCATCACCAGTGTCTCCCAGATTCCGCCCTGGCGGTTCACTGGACATCATCAAAACCAGGTATCCAATTCAGGCACTCAGATGTGGAGTGCAGGCATTGTGATTGTTCCTGTATCCTGACACTGTCAATGGCAATCTCAGTGGTATTACTGAGCTGCAGTTTTCGTAAGATCTTACTATCAGCAGCAACTAGATAGAATAGAGTATTTTACACTACTTCTTCCAACTGTGTGAGAATTTACGATGATCTCAATGTAAAACTTTAAGTTATATGTTCTATTATTAAACAAAATCAAATTCTCATCAGTTGTAATAAGGAATTCAATTTTCATTAAAAATGCAGCTTTACACAAAGAAAACTCAAAGCAAAGACAGCTTTAGTAATGATTTCAGCTATACATTTGAAGAGTGAGGAATGTCAATTTTGTATAAAGTGTTCCAGAAAAGATAAGGGGATAGTCCCAATTCATAATGTGAGATCAATAGTACCTTCATTACCAAAGCAGGTAAAATTATTATAAATAAATTCATGGATCAATCCCCTTTCCTTTCTGAATAAAGAAGCTGAATTGATTATTGTTGCTATTACTATTATTATTTTATGATACAGTTCCATAGGCTCTGGGATTTCCCATCCATCTCCCCAAACCCCTCGCCCTCATCACTGATTTCCCCTCCAGTATTACAATAAGCAATCCTTCATGAACAGCCATCAGTCCATCACTCTTTTATTGAAGTGTTTCTAGACATTGTAGGCATGGACAAGCTCAGAGTTCAACTTCCTACTGTCAGGATATATTCAGAAGTTTCACTGGGAGTCTGCCTTTGATCTGGGTGCAGAGAGACATGCTACACTATGTCTCCACATCTGGATCTGTCAATCTCCGCTACACTTCTATTATACATCTCCTTAAATACAGAGTCAGAAAGCACAGTCCACAGCAGGGTGAAAAGCAGAAATTTACATTGACCTGAAGTTAAACAACATGAGAAGCAGACTTTCTTAACGTTTTTTAGTAGATGAAATCCAAAAGTATTTAGTAATGTGTCATGATCAAGTAGGATTTCTCGGTGCTGTGATTTACTTAACAAGCAACATTAGTCAGTGTAGGGGAGAGTGTGACTCACTGGGTTAAGCCACCCCTTCTGACACCTCCATCACCTTTTAAAATGTCTTATTTCTGCTTCTGAGTTGGCCTCCTTCTATTAGCTAGCTGCTCAAGTCTTTGACTCACTGCCACCTTTGTGGGCATTCTGGAGGAGTGTCTAGTTCCTGACTTTGCCCTAGCCCAGTCCCTGGCAATTGTAGGCACTGTGTAAATTCTCTTTTTGTCTTCTGTCTTTCTCTCTGTGTGCCACTTTGTCTTCCAAGTAAGTAAATATTTAAAAAAATTAAATCAGTGTGCTTCATTGTTCAGCTAAAATGTAAGTGAATGGCCATTTTCATAGACACAGAAAGAAGTCATTTTCAAGACTCAAGAGGTATTTCAAATATTATTTTTCACCAAACTAGGGACAGAGGGAACTTTTTTCACCTGGTCACAGCTGATATCAAAGTTAATAGTGAGTCTGTGCTGTCTTCACCCTATCAGGAACAAACCAAGTAGGACTGCACTCATCACTCACATTCATGTTGTCCTAGAGATTTCACCCTGATTTTTTTTCATTATCAAGCAACATTTAGATTAGAAAAGATGAAGCAAAACTATTTCAATTCCAGAGCTGATAAACAATTATATAAATGCTATAAAATACATTTAGAAGAGTCTATTGATACAGAAGATGATAAGAATAACCAAAAGAATCTGACAAATGTTAGCAACATATAAATTTGACAGAAGGATTTTGCTGAGGATATGTACAATGTCCTGCAACTGTGCAAAACTCAAAGAAATAGTCTAAGAATTTGGCTGAAAATTCAGACTTTTTTTCAGAATATATGTGATTAGTTAATGAAAGACACTGAATAGTCAACAGGGACAAGCAAATTAAAATGGCAGTGACAACTGTTGGGTAACTTTTCAGTAATTGCACAAATGAGCATTGAAATTGCTAATGAAGATATAGGAGAATGGCTTCTGTGTCTGCTGATAATTGTCACAAAAAGACTTTCTGAACCAAATAGCTGATACTGAGGATTCAATACGAAAAATCTAGGAAAGAATCAGGGAGAGTGGCTTAGCAGTGCCATTGTGGATCACGGGGGATTTACGCCGAGAAGTGCAAGGATGGATACTGGCATCCTTAACAATCCTTAACACTGTTAGCAATCTCATGGGAAGCAAGATTTCTGTTTGAGTGAGAAGGCCAAGGGGACAGACAAAAACTGAGTTGAGGGCCTGAGGAATGCTATTGATGAATAAAACAATAGACACATGGAAGTGTTTCTGAAATGAGGAAGGAAACAAAGATGTGTTCAAAAGAGGCATAGCTAAAGTGAGAGGAAACTGAGGAATCCCGGGATGGAAGATGACCTGGCAGTTTTAGTTTTCTTGTGTGGCTCATGTTAAGAGGTGCAAAATGCATAGTAAGATTCCCTCTGTTTCCAGATTAATGAAGGTGGAGCTGTGAGTGTAGGTAACTGTGGCATGAGTAGCTTGTCTGGAATCCTGTAGCAGTGCCATTGATCTCTGGACTTTGATGTAACAGAGTCTTCTGTCTTCCCATTTTATTGGGGGAAGAGTTTCTATTTCATGCAAACAAACTGATTTGCTCTTAGTGAAGTTTGATTCCTGCCATATACTCAGAATCTAGAAACCAGAATGAAGTGGTTTGTGGCTGTGGGCGAGCAATTTGCAAAGTCTTGTGTGTAACAGCATGTCATCAGTGCTGAACTTTTGACAGTGAGATGAATTAGTTTCAGATGATCCATTGAACAGGAACATGTTTACCTTAACTTAGTCACCAAGAGCTCAGATTTCCTGTTAAAGAGAAATGTGGATCATTTTTTCAGAAGATGTGGTAAATTTGACCCTTCAGAAAACAGCCCTGCTGCTGCTGCAAGCCACTTGAAAAGTATTTTGATTTCCGTTTGGGTTAGCAAAATTAGTAGAAGATCCATTCTCTTGTGCATTTAGTGCCAGTCACTTGCATCGCCAATGTTCTGGGGAAAGAGAGCTATTACGTTGAAGAGGTAATAACATTAAACCCTGTTCTTCCGGACATTGTTCCTGAGCTGTTTATGCTTAGATAAAGTCGCTCTTTAGTAGTATCTAGTGCACAAATAACATCACAGGAGGAGAGCCACCCAGCAGTGTTGGGCAGTTGACGGACGACGCCAGTGGTCCCAGCATCTCAGCACATCTGTTGCCTCTCTGCAGGAACCACCGATCAATGCACGCCTGGAAGAGGCCAAGCGCACTCAGTGTCCTGCTCCACGTCTTTGCTTCCAGCTGCCTCACTAAACATGGCAATCATCATGCCTGAGTGGCCTGGCCTCCCTCATCTCAGGCTGGCCTGAATGCTTGATGGATGCGTTAATTTGGGTCCTGGTGAAAGGCAACACACATTTCAATTATGATGATGCTGGAAATCCCCCAACAGCAATGTCATGGAGGCAATGAGTGTAAATTTCTAACTCAAAGAAGGCTCTGAGTTAGAAATTTGAGTTTAAATGCTGGTTTACCTACTTACTCACACAGGTGCAAGCCTGTGTAAGTCATGGGATCCAGATTCACTGAAAACTTCATGAGCATCTAGTAAGAACTAGAGGCTGTGCTCAGAAGTGGTTCAAGAAAGACAAGAACAAATCTTGCCTCTAAGGAGCTCACAGATATTTGGAGGACGTGTAGTAGATGCTATCTCCCTTGTAGAATTGTGAGTCAAGTTTAAAAAAAAAACTGCAAATCAACAGCATCACGTTTATAGCATTTAAATTCAGTTGGGATACTCTAGGACTTAGCACAGTCACAGCTTCTGGGAGTGACAGGGTGGCTTATAGTTCACAGGGATAACTACATCCTGACTAGTATGCTCCCCGCTCATGTTTTACGGAGGAGGCAGCAGATGATGGCACAAATCCATGAGCCGTTGTCACACATGTGGGGTACCCTGAGAGAGGTCCTGGCTCCTGGTTACAGCCTGGCCCAGCCTAGGCTTGAGGGGTCACACCAACAGACGAGAAGATATGCTTCACACACTGACTTTGCTTTCAAGTGGATGGAAATAAATACAAAAAAAAAAAAACCCAAAAAACAAACAAACAAAAAAACCCAAAAAACAAAAAAACACCAGCTGCAGATAAGGAATACTAGCCAGAGCAGCCTAGACGATCCTCCATTCTTCACAGATCACCCCAAAACAGAATTCCCTCTGCTGTCCAGCATGAGTATCATCTCAGTTTATAAAACCCAGGGCAGGCTGCCTCCTGATCCTCAGCTGTGATGCAAGTGGGGGTGCACAAATAAGATTCCAAGCAGCTTTCCTGAGCCTTAAGGCACTGGCTTATTCGCTGCTGCCTGTCTCTAAATACCAAAACCTAATTTCACAACCAGTACACTTCGAACCTACATGACAGCTTATGCTTGGTTCCATCCCCTTCCCAGTCCATTTATAATTGCACTTTCCTATTCATTCGCAGTTTGACCAAATCATATGACAAAATTTGGTCAAAAGGATTTTCTTGAAATTGATAACATATTCTTTGAGGCCAAAGTGTTTCACTACTGGTGAAACGTCTTCAGTGGTTGCTTCTTCTGCCAGTGGTGATCAAAGATATCTTAATTTGTGAGTGAGACAACCACAGTATGTTGGAACTTTTGTTAAGTTGCTGCATAAAGGAGAACATTTGCTATGGAGCTTTTCCAAAAACTCCAATTGATTTTTCATAAGTAAAAAGTGACTTTTGTTGGTTTACGTTGAAATTTGGGTATTGTTTTACATTACGGGGTGTCTTAACTCAGCCCAACTAGTAGCTATCAGATCTTGCTTTGATAAAAGAAGTCCACACAATTCAGCCTATCTCAAACTAAACTTTGAACTTACAGTGATATAGATTAACTTTACAGATATAGGAGCCTGAGTTGACCTTGGTCTGCAGCCTGTGGCTAGTGCCATACCTCAACTTCTGAAGAGCCTCTCTTTTCCCCTCCTCTTTTATAAGAATCAGATGAGCAGTTAAAAAAAAAAAAGTCATATGTTGAAGTTAGGCTATGAGTGGTTTAAATCCTAGTCTTGCCATTATTAGCTTGGTAACCTTGAACAGCTGACAGAACTTTCCAAACCAAGCCTGCTTTATCTAAAATAAGGGGATATTCAAAGCTTATGAGAGGGTTAACATGAGATTGAGATGGTACATGCAAATTATGTAACTTGATATGTAGTAAGTGCTTAAAACTAGATGTTCGATTTTGTTTTTAAATAACTTATTAGACAAATTCTAGGCAGATAATAAGATGGGCCTCTGATACAGATGGTATATCCTTTTCTTGATTTTATTGTTTTAAATTTAACTTTTGACTTAAAACTTGGGTCCTGACTTTTGTGCACTAATGCCTCCCCCTCCACCCACCTTATACTTCCAGAAACCACGCCCAGTAATCAGCTTTTCCCTTTTCCTACATGCCTGATAGAAATCATAAGAAAACTGCTCTAAGTAATTCTGTATGACCTTTTAGAGCTTTTGATATTTCAACAAATTCAGAAAGATAAAATCTATTTCACAAATCGGTTGTGTGCGCTGACTTAATACATTGGGAATGTGCCTTCTAAACAACATGGTGCTACAGAAATAAGAAGTCTTTATAATACATTTGCTGTAGTCATTAATCCAAAGATTATCGTCTTCTCTCATTCAAAATCAGGAAGGAGCAAGGGAGTTAAACACTACTTCAGCCTGCGTCTACATCACCGTGGGTTTGATACAAATCCTTCTTACTTACCAAGCACGTGATACAGATCACCAGAAGATCTGTGCAGTGATGGCAGCAGGGAACTGTGCACGAGGAGTGCGGAAGTTGATTGTTTAAGCACAGGGAACAGGGATCCCTGAAGGAGAAAAGAACCGGATTCCTTGAAGGAGACGTAGTCTTTCCTTGTCTTTTAGTTTTCCTTTATTGTGATGAGATATTTGAGGCACTTTTTTTTAAATCATTTTAAACACTTGTAAGTATATAATGCAATGGTACTATTGCAAGTTGACCAAATCTATCCCAGAAATGAATCAAAGGCACTTTTGGAAGCTTGGGAGTCTTTATTCACTGGGTGGGAGACTATCCCATTTCACTACACATGCCAGAGGGGAGTGGCCCCAATCAACCATGCTCAGGGGTTCTCAAGCAGTGATCATTCAGTCATCTACGAGGGCCTTGGAACATGATGCAAATCATTCAATCAACCAAGCTTACATCTGTGCATAATGCAATTGATAATCAGCCGTAGTGGCATAGAACACAGATACCCATTTCAAGCATCGTATACTTTAAACTATCCAACAGTAAGAGCTGCATCCCACCTAGTAGTGAACAGCAGCACTAGGAAAATCGGTCCTTTCAATTCCGTGCACAGAAACCAATATGGAGACAATCAGCTTACTGCCTGAGCTATAAAGGAAAGCAGAATCTCATCATGAAATGAGATGAAGGCCTTTCCAAGAACAGAAGGTTATGGCAAAGGTGAGGTTATGGCTACATCCCAGAAATGTTTTAGAAGACCCAGCCTTACTGTCACCATTTATTGTTGTCTGGGCTGTCACAGTATTACCTGTACAGTATCACATGTTAACTCAAAATTTAAAAAATAAATAAATAAATAAATCGATTGATAGATAGATATTTAGATAAAATATAGTGGAGAGGATGATAAGAGCTGAATTCTAGAAATCCAGAATGTGCAAATGTTTATAAGCTAGAGTAGTATGCCAACATAGTGTTCTATTTTTTCTTTCTTTTTTTTTAATGATATGTGGGGAGATTTAGTGCTACAGGCCCCCAGGCCAGCTTGGGCTGGCCCATACAAGTGCCATTTGGTACCAGGTATCCGACGTGCTCCTGGGCACAGGACTGTGGATTGACCAGTAAAAGGAGCAAGGAGATTTGTTAGAAAGAGTATATTGTAGGTGAGGAATGACTCCTGAGGGACTTCCATTAACAAGGTCACTGTACTTGCTTAGCATGGAATGCAGGTGTCAGAACTGGGCCTCCTCAGTGGCTAAGAAGGAGCAGTGGCCGACATACTCAGATGCACATGGAGGATATGGCAGTCCATCGGAACCTGCAAAGGACATCTGGTACCATAGCAGAGAATGGAGGTCAACTACCACAGCCAGGTGTTGGTAGCCAATATCTGGGCGATTGTAGTCTCTAAGGTAGACTATATCAGTCAGTGGACCTTGGATGGATTTCCTCATCCTTGGAGTGGCGAGACTGACAGCATTTCAGAACTATTGAAACCACTTGAGCAGAGCCCTCAGAACATGCTGCACACTGGGGACCCTGGGATGATATTGGTTGGCTGTTACATATCCCACGATACTGAGACGGGGGGAGGCTGATCATGACTACTCCCATTCTCTCCTCCCTTCCCCAGTTACAGAAATAAGAAAAAGAAAATTTAGAAACAATGGTCTCACCCATTTTCCCCTAACCCTCGACCATTCCCACCAAACCAACCATGTAAATATCATCAAAAATAAAATTAAATAGTATTTTTTTAAAAAAAACCTAACACTGGATTTTTCTGTTTATATGTTCTGACTGAGTGATGCAGATGCAGTCCTATGTGAGACGAATGTCTTAAGTCATCATTGCTCCACTTAAAGTCTTCCTGGGGCTCTCTAATCAGTGTGAAAGGAGCTTTTTAATACAGTCTGTGGGACTTTGGGCCCCTTGCTAGGCCTCCATGCTCCCTGCTTTCATCCTGTGATTTTCGCTCTTTGTGCTCTGACTGTTTCTTACATAGAAAAGGAATTTTCCATTTTGGGGAATTTGTAGGTGCTCTTTTTTCTCCTTGAGTTTCTAATTTAAAATGCATCCTTCCATCGACAGGCACTCCATATACCATTTCTTTACTTTTCTGCAGTGCTCCATGGTGCTTATAGGGACACACTGTTCTATGTAAATTGTTGTTGTCTTTTTAAACTTCACTTTTTGTTTCTTCCTGTTAGGGTGCAAGTCCTGTGAGAAAATATAAATTGCCTATGTTCAACACTTACAAGAATATGACAAATAAATGCTCAACAACATTTTTCTGTGTTTCATTTTTCCCCTTTCTAAGCTTTCTTCTTTTATTACTTTGTTTCTGTTTAGAGAACTTATTTTATTCTTAAAGGAAAATTTGCTTGTGACAAATTCCGCATCTATAGATGTAATGCATGACCAATTAATACCAGGGACACTTTATGTAGAAATTTACATCTTGCTGGGTCATGAAGTATGTGTGTTGGGTGTTTTTGATTTTACCAAATAATCCATAAATCTTCCCAGAGCAATAAATTGACATTCATTTTATCACATTGTCAACAAAGCTCTGATAGATTTTTTCTCTCTTTTTAAAAAGATTTGTTTATTTTTTTGTTAGAAAGTCAGATATGTGAAATAATGATCAGGATTAATGATTCTTCAAACCAGTAGGGTCATGATGTTGTGATGTAGGTTTGGATCAATATTTATTTTCTAGATTCTTGCCTCTTGCTTAAAAAAAAAAAAACATTTTAAGTAAGAAACAGCTTAATCAAGTGGTAAAGTTTATTCATGTTGTGAGGAATATAGATATAGGTGGACCATGTTCAGGGAGAGTGGGTGCTGAAAGCAAAAGGATGAGGAAAAGAGACTGCTCTCTTTTGTTCTCAGAATAAATCTGTGAGTAGCAGAAGATCAAGTGGGTACAGGAAAGGCTAACAGCCAAAGTGTGAGCGATGAAGCAGATGAGGAGGCAATCAACCAAAAGAGTGAGCCCCTGCCCAACATGGGCTTTTATGGACACTTGAGAGTGAGTGGTTACCTAACAAGGCAGCATAGACCCCCTCAGGGTCCAGGTGATGATAGGTGAGGGTCATTTGACTCACAGGTGGGCAGCAAGGATTACATAGGCAGGGGAGATGTGCTTTCCGAATGTGTGACCCTAAACTGGCTACCTTAGCCCATCTCATTTGGTTTGATTACTATATGCATCTCCCCTCCCCCCACCCCACCCAGGCTAATGGCAATTTCACATAACCTGTCTTGTTATCAGGCTCCTCACTCCTGTGCCAAACTGTATTTAAACTCAGTTCTGTATAGGCCATCCTTATATAAATCATTAAGAGTAACCGAGATCAACTTCAATAGTCCTTTAGAGTCTATCACAGGTGGCACACTGGCAGACACTCTCAATGTTTGAGAGAATGGACCAAAATAAGGATGTTGAGATGCTAGTTGCAAGGTAATGGAGCACCCAAAAGCCGAAGATGAACATCTAACTCTTGAACTGACTTGTTCCAAAACGCCTCCTGGTTCCTTGGCTTGTGTCCCTTCTCACCTCGCATGACAAGTTTTTCTTCCTATTTATCTTGGACCATGTACTCATCAGCTGTTGAAATAGTTTGTTCATTCAACTCAGACCCACGTTGACAATATTTTGCTAGAAAATGTTCAATTCCACTCACTCCTCCAGTGGTGCTGTCACTGGCAGATGGAAAAGCCACTCCCTTTAACTACAACCCTCTCAGCAGGAAATTGCCGTGGAGACTGTTGGTGTCCCATTCCTGGTTTCTGCTTCTCCCAGGGCTCTTGTTCATATGTAACATCAAAAGGTTTTTTTGTTGTTGTTGTTCCTTATATGTATTAAAATGCCAGATTTGTTGGACTAATGGGCCTGAACCTCCAGGCATGATGAAATGGTGCAGACAGTTAAATCTAAAGGCTTAGTGGAATGCTTATTGCCCTGGGAAAGCCAGCACTCAGGAGTGTTATGGAAATTGAATACCGGAGAGTTGTGGAAAGGAAGCAGCTTTTATTTGCTCAAGAATACACCAGCCTGTATTTCTCTGTAATGTCTGGGCCCTGGTTATCCCCCCACCTCCACACTTTATAGCACAGCTGCATGAGTAATTTTTAGCACTGGTCAGGGCAAGCAAAGGGGGACAGAGAGGCAAATACACAGTGGTTAGCTTCTGGGCCATTACAATCCTGGGAACTTCCTGAGCTGTCACAGGCAACATTCTGAGACATCCTTTCTCATCCTGAGCATTCTGGTCTTTGCCTGACTTTGATGCCCCCTTGAATGCCGATTTCCTCATGCCTTGTCCTGAATATGAGCCTGTTCTTTACACATGGAGGCTGGTTTCCACTTCAGGACATTTCAAACTGCCAAGACACCACATTGTAAAGTTCACCAGAGAGCCTCTCTTCATCTCTCCCAGCCACCTTCTTAAGAGCCTTGTGGAGTTCTGCACCTTTCCCAGCATTCCGTAAAAGAGAAGGGACACTGCCTGCTGCTCAAAGGCAGACTCGCCAGCCAATCTCTCCCTCCACCACTCTGTCACTGCTGAAATAAAGTCTTGCCTAATTTAAAAAAAAAAAAAGAAAAGCAGAGTTATATATAGAGAGGAAAAGACAGAGAAATTTTCTTTGGCCCTAAATGGCCAAGCAACCTTAGGGTTAGTTCTACTGAAGCCAGGAGCCAGGAGTCAGGAGCTCCTCCCATATGAATTCTTCCAGGTCTTCCATGTGCATTCAGGGGTTCAAGAACCTGAGCCCCGCATTGCTGCTTTTTTCAGGCCATTAGTAGAGAAGTGGGTATAGGAATGGAGCATCCAGTACAAGAATCAAGTAGCAACCATTTATCCTGAACATTTATCCTGAAAAAGTATTAGACAACCAAAAATGAATCCGAAGCAAGAACATATTCCCAAGGAGACAAGAATGCAGAATAGGGAAAGACATGTTTAAATGACAAAGAATCATTAACCAGGGTGAAGCACAGAGGTTGCTAACTCAGGAAATAGAGAGGATAGGCCAATGGCAGAGGGACACCTGGAGACCCAAGGACATGGGGAAGTAATGAAGACCACAGAGCAGTGTTACAGTGACCAGACACCCCAGCAGTAGTCAGTGATAGGCAGTTGGAGCTCCACCAGCAGCCATGGGAGAAGGGAGTTCATCAGAAGCTCAGGAAATGAACACAGGTATAGAACTGCCAGTCCTGCTGATTTACTTGATTCGACCACAGGCAGAAGCAGAATGGCAGAGCCTAAGCAGGTGAGTGCAGGAACAGGGTAGATTTCACGGCTCAGACCCACCAGTGTCACACTGGGTGCCATACATATATGGCAGGGGAGGGGAGTGGAGGAACAACAGCGAGCTGCACATGCACTAAGCCAGGAGCGAGCTCATTTCTGGCTGAACACGTTACACTGCCTCCACAGGGAAAACAGCACCAACTTGGCATCCTACAGGTTCCACCCAAAATAGGTCCAGACCCCTATCAGTGCCAAATTGGGTGCCATTTTGCGTACTGAGGAAAAGGCTGTAGGTGGGGAGGGGCTGAAGGAACAGCAAGCTGCAGATGCATTAGGCCAGGAGAGAACTCACTTGTACCTCAGTGCATTGCAAGGTCCCACAGGGAAAATAGTATCGATTTGGTATAAGAAGACCTAGAAGAAATGGATAGATTTTTGGACACATTCAGTCTACCAAAATTGAACCATTATGCAGTTAGTAATCTTGAATCATGATGCAGTTAGTAATCTAAATAGACCTAAAACCAAGGACTGAGGTTCAATCAGTAATTAAACCCCTCACAACAAAGAGAAGCCCCTGACCATATGGCTTCGCTACAGAATTTTAACAATGTTTCAAGAAGAACTAGGCAAACCTCTATATTCTATTCCAAACAGAAAGGAAAGCAATCATTCCAAACTCTATGAAGTCAACATCATCTCAATACCAAAACCAGGTAGAGACACAACAGAAAATGAGAACTATAGACCAATATCCCTGATGAATAGACACAAAATTCCTCCACAAAATTCCAGCCAACAGAATCCAACAGTGCATCAGGCAGATCATTCACCCAGACCAGGTGGGATTCATCCCTCGCATACAGGGATGATTTAACATTCACAAATCAATCAATGTAATGCACCACATCATCAACAAATTAAAAAATAAATGCTGGGAAAGCATTTGACAAAATCCAGTACAACTTCATGCTAAAAACCTTAAGCAAAACAGACACAGAAGAAACATTCTACAACACAATCAAAGCAACATACGAAAATCCAACATCAGGATCATGCTAAATGGGGGAAGACTGAAAATGTTTCCACCAAGACCTGGCACTAGACAGGGATATTCACTTTCCCCACTGCTATTCAATATAATATTGGAAGTTTTTGCTGGAGCTATTAGGCAAGAAAAATAAATTAAAGGAACTCAAATTGTAGGTGACGAATTAAAATTATTTGTGTTTTAAAGATGACACGATGATATACATAGGAGAGCAAAAAGACTTCATCAATATATTAATGGAACTCATAAGAGAATTAGGCTGGATAGTAGGATATAAGATTAATGAGCAAAAACGGATGGTGCTGGTATACACAAATAATTCCATTGCTAAGAAAGAAATTGTAAGTATAGTCTCCTTTAAAATAGCAGAGAGGAATCTTAAATACCTCATAACTAACCCAACTAAATATGTAGAAGACATCTGTGATTGAAATTACAAAACATTTTAACAAAAAGAGGAAAACGTTAAAAGATAGAAAAAACATGTTTCTGGATAGGCAGGATCACCATCACCAAAATGCCGCTATTACCAAAAGTAATATACAGATTCAACAACACTCTTCTCAGAAATAGAGAAGATGATACAAAAGGTCATCTGGAAACACAAAATACCACAAATAGTCAAAGCTATCCTGAAGAATAAAAATCAAGCTGTAGGAACCACAATTCCAAACCTGAAGACATACTACAAGGCAGTGGTCATCAAAACAGTCAAGGACATAAATCTATACCAGGAAGTACCTAATTATTACAGGAACACATATGAAACACTCTGCAAGACATAGCAATGGGGAAAGACTTCTTAGAAAAGTCACCAAAAGCACAGGTAGTCAAAGTCAAAATAAGCAAATGGGACTACATCATACTAAGAAGGTTCTGTACATCAACAAAGTAAAGAAGGAACCAACAGAATGGAAGTAAATCTTTCTAACTTATAAAATTGACACTGGACTAACATCCAGGATTTACAGAAATTCAATGATAGCAAAAGAAACAACCCTATGAAAAAATAGGAGAAGCAAGACAAAAAAGAACAGATATTTTTCAAAACAAACACAAATTCAAATGGCTACTGGACATATGAAAAAATGTCCAGGCTGTCTAGCTGTTGGGAAATACAAATGAAAATGACATTGAGGTTCTACCGAAATCCAGTGAGGTTGGCCTCCAGCCAGAACTCCACTAACAAGACCCACTGGGGTGGGCGTTGGGAGAAGTTATCCTTCTTCACTGTTGGTGGGAGTATAGTGTAGTACAACCACTACAGAAATCAGTATGGAGAGTACTAAGGGAACTGAAAATTGATTTGCCATATTGCCCAACTATCCCACTACTAGGAATATATCCAAAGGAAACTCTGCACATAAAAAAGTGACCTGTGCTCCTATATTTATGGCAACACAATCTACATTAGCAAAGATATGGAAACAACCCAGATGCCTATCCACAGAGGAATGGATAAAGAAACTGGTAGATCTACTCCATGGAATACTACTTAGGTATCAAAAAGAATGGAATTCTACCACTTGCAACAAAATGGTTCCATTTAGAGGACATTATGCTCAGTGAAATAAGTCAGTCCCAAAAAGACAAATATCATATTTTCTCTCTGATGTGACGCAACCTTCATGTAGACCACAGAATCAATAGATGCATAGGTAAACATGCAAGTGCATAGTCATCTAGAGGAACTGTAATAGAGACTTTTATGGTGAGATGTATAATATACATCTCTTCTTCTGGATCAATCAACAATGGACTCCCATTGAAACGTTAAGTATATCTTGACTATCGAATGTAGGACACTGCCAGTGTCCACACATACAATGTCAAGATACATTTAAATAGCAGTGTGATGGAGTTATGATTGTTTTGAAGCACTACACTATTTTAATAATATAGGGGAAATCAATAGGAAATGAATAGGGGGAAATCAGCACACACACACACACACACACACTTTTATACATACTTAAAGGTAAACCAAGAATGTGGGCCTAAGCTAGCCAGATGGGAGGTCGAGATGTAGTTGCTGGGTCCTTCTTTGACTTGGCCCAGCCATTTGTTAGTGAACCAGCAGACGGAAGAATCTCTCTCTCCTCTCTCTCCCACTCTCTGTTGGCTGCCTTTCAAATTCTTGATTATTTAATAAATAAATTAAGTTTAAAAAATATAGAAGTATGAAAATGAACAACTAAATAGACTATAACCTTGCATGGCGGGGTTTGATTGAATGAAATTGTGCCAACAGTTATATTTTCTCCATAATTTCAGTCAGATTGCAAGGAGGATTTATCAATAAATCTGATATGTTGAGTATATATAAAATTAGAATGTATCCCCAAGAAAGTACCTAAGGGATCTAAGGCTTTTCCTCAGACTTGACTTCAATGTTCTTTCCTCCAAAAACGTGTGTCTCTTGGAGTATTTATCTAACTACTTACACCTTGTTCTCTGTTCCTCTTTGATCTGCTCAAGGATAGTTATTTTATCTTTTTTACTTAGTATCTTCTCAGTCTTTTAAGTTCTCTGATAGTAGGACCTCTTCTTTTTATTTACAAGGTGTTAAGGAATTGGCATAGTATCTGGCATGAAGAAGCTCTCTCTAAGCATTTACTGAACAAATGTATGCAAGGTGGTATGAACAAAACAGTAGCACTTGAATAACACACATTTGAATAACATGTCTCTTTGAAGCCTCTGGGAAAGTTGTGTTTGGAGGGAAGGGGTTGTTTTCCAAGTTGCTAGTAGGCAGCTTCTGAAGTCATTAGCTCCAGCTGTCATTAATAGCCTCTGTGTTCCAGGGATGGACTTCAGAGCTCAGTAATGAGTGGGTATGGTGACTTCACTGCTCACATTTGATAGATGCCTAGCAGACAGCTCTTGAAAGCAGCAAGAAGCAAATAGCAGACGTCCAAAGTTTCACAGTGCAATTGCACCTTGCATCAGTCCCAGAGCCTGGCATTAATCCACCCATTATGTAACTGAAATCAGCACCAATTTTCTGCGCATTCCAAAGGAAGCACTGATAACTGGAGTCCCAGCTTCCTGCCATGTACACATAGATGTGGAAACTGTGGTGATAATGTCCTGGTAGGGAACATTGGACCAGGAGACAGAAAGACAGATAGAGACAGAGATAGAGGGGTGGGGGGAATACGCATGACATTGAGACAGGAGAGACACAGAGAAAGAGGATGACAGAGTATAGGTAGCAACTTAGCAACACATGACTTGGGAAGACCTCTTACCTGCTCTGAGCTTAAGCAGTATCCTCATCTATCCAGTGGAGATACAGATGTCTTGCTAAAAATGTGTGAAGGATAAAGTGAGAAAAAAATGAAATTATACACCAACAATTATGCAAAGCACCTGTATATAAAAACATTTTGTATTTGTCTTTTAAATGCCACTTGAATGTTTCTATTTCTTTAAACTAAAATATTAAAGTATATTTCAAGCAAATAAGCAGATACAAAGAATGCTCAGATGAACATTCATGAAAGCAAGGCTTTTCTCGATGGTTAAATCACCATGAGGGATGCTGACATCCCATAACAAAATAGTTGGGTTCAAGTCCAAGCTTTACTCTGCAAGGTCCAGAATAAGGTGCAGGCTCCTGGCTTGGCCCTATCTGGTTCTGACTATTGTAGGCATTTGGAATATGAGTCATTAGATGCAAGTCTCCCTCCCTAACAAGATTTAATATGCACATTTTCTTAAGCTTCCCATATCATTCCTTTCAGATTTATCTTTTATTTCTTTAAATAATATGGAATTTATCATTTCTCATTGTTTATTTACTTGTTATTTGTATTGTATGTTTTATTTCACCATACAAAATCTTTCACATTTCCTGATTTTATCAATACAGTTTGGAAAGTTCTACAAACCTTCCTAGCTAGGGAAAAGGTATATAATATTTACATTTTTATTGTCTTTTAAGTGGGAATAACTGCCACCTACATCATAGGGTTAAATGAGTTGGCAAATAGAATACTTTGGAACCATGTATAAATGTTTGGAAACATGTCTAACATATCATATGAGATCAAAAAATGTCCCTTTGCTATATATATTAATCAAAGTCTTCTTCCCAGAGGCATCATCAACATGGAGTATAATTTTGTCAGACTTTCTTCTAAGCACTTTATAACTGTTAGCCTTACTCAACACCAGACAGTAGTCAATGTTGTATTTGAAATTTCTCTAAGTGCATATTTGCTCCATGGTAAAGAAGCATGCCTTCAATGCCAAGGGATTTTTCTCGTCCAGATCTTTGCACAAACACCTCTATGAGCACCCTGGCTGGCAGTTCTGCACTAGGCACTCTATACTCCTTTGTTTAATCTTTCCTAGTTCTCAACTCATATTTGCATATTTGTCTACATTCATTCTCAGATTTAAACTCTGAAAGTTCATGTTTGTTCTCACTTATAAATATGTATGATACATATAATACTGCAATAAATCCTTTTAACAATTGTGTAATGAGTGTATTGTTTATTTCTGTTTTAAAAGTGAGAAAATTATGACAGAGTGCCAAGAATTTATCTCCCATTTCCAACAACTGAGAGATAGCACCATCAGGATATTTCACTGTATCATATGTGGATAGCATTACACAAGGCAGGTGCATGGTGTCAGCGCTTAAGATGGTGTTTGCCAGGGTCAGTGTTGTGGCATAGCTGTTAAGTCACATTCTGCAACTTCAGCAACCCATATGTATACTAGTTCAGGTTTAGCTGCTCCACAGTACAGCTTCCTGCTAATGTGCATGTGAAATTGTTATTTGGGCCCCCACATTTCACATGGGAAACCCCAATGAAGTTCCAGGTTCTTGGCTTCACCCCAACCCTGTTCTGGTTGCTGTGGCCTTTGGTGGAGTAAGCTTGCACATGGAAGCACTGTTTCTGTATCTGTTTCTTTCAAAGTAAGTAAAATAAATCTGAAAAAGGGGTATCACTTGGAATATCTGCATCCTGCATGAAAGAGCCTAAGTTTGAGTTGCAGCTCAGCTGATGTCTGAAGATTTCATTATGATACTGAAGTGTGGAGAATCACCCAGCTGACAGGTGATGATTCAAATCCTTGGGTCCTAAACATGAACCAGGTATACCCAGAGTTAGTTGTGGACTCCTGGCTCATGCCTGAACCAGCCCTATCTGTAATGAACAATGAGGGAGCGAACCAGTGGATGGAAAAGCCTTTTGTTTCCATCCTCCTTTCAAATATAAGTTAAAATAAATATTTAGCAAAAGCCAAACAAGTGATATCATATTATTTCTTTTAACCATTGAACTGAGTAAGACCACCAGGAAGATAAACACAGTTGAAATTCACCCATCATGGAGAGAGACTTAGAAGCCACAACTGGACAGCGATGAGCTGCATTGAGGAGATCACAGTGACCATGGAGAAGCTGCATCCTTGCAGGTGGGAGTCTCTTGTTGCAGAAGTCAAGGAAAAAATGTTTCTTTCTCAGTGCTTAAAAACGCACAAAGGGGGCCCGGCGGCGTGGGCTAGCAGCTAAAGTCCTTGCCTTGAAAGCCCTGGGATCCCATATGGGCGCCGGTTCTAATCCCGGCAGCTCCACTTCCCATCCAGCTCCCGCTTGTGGCCTGGGAAAGCAAGAGAGGACGGCCCAATGCATTGGGACTCTGCACCCGCATGGGAGACCTGGAAGAGGCTCCAGGTTCCCGGCTTCGGATCGGCACTCATCGACCCGTTGCGGCTCACTTGGGGAGTGAATCATCGGATGGAAGATCTTTCTCTCTGTCTCTCCTCCTCTGTGTATATCTGGCTTTGTAATAAAATAAATAAATCTTTAAAAAAATGCACAAAGGGAAGTGAGCCAGTCCCTAAAGGTCAGATATCATGTTTGATATGATATATATAATATAATGTAATATAATATAATGTAATATAATATCTAGAGATATGTGAATCTTACTCTGTTAATCACTGTTAACTCACACTTACTTGTACTTAATCTAGCAAGAACTTGTGATGTAATTCATTAATCAACCATTTACAATGAGATAGTCAGTGTCCACTTTTAACTGTTACTGGCATTGCCCGTAAGCAATGAAGACCTAATCCTCACTGTACCTACATTACGGCCCCAGGATATAAGAATTAACTTATAAAGAAAAGTATTCTCCTGCATGGCTGGGAGATACTCCAGTGGAAGCATGATGGACTTGGGAAAATTCACGATGGACACACATTATGAACCTAGAGGGGAGAACAGAGGGGAAGGGAGGGAATTTGGAGAGGGAGAGGTGGGAGTCCACTGCCAACTAAATTGCATCAAAAACAATAAATTTTTTTTTTAAAAAAATGCATAATGGTCCTCTTAGCTATCCATGACTGGCCCTGACAGCCCTCATTGCAATTTCTGTGGCTGAAACTGGGTTGTGCTGAGTCAGTATCTCTGAAAGTTAATGGACTACATTCAGCCTGGCCTGGTCTGAAGTCACATCCATGCCTGCTGTCCAACAACGGTCCCCTCTATAGGTTTGCAAAGGATAGATTAATACATCGTAGAGAGTCCATTTTAGATCCAACACACCCGCAAACTTTGCTTGTAGAGGTCTCCTAGCAAAGTACACAAACAGCGTGACCTGAAGAGCAGGAGTTTATTGTTCCACCATACTGGAGTTGGGAGCTCAAGAGCCATGTGTGAGCACATCTACATTCCCTCTGCAGTCAGACAAGGATCTGCACAGTCCTCTCTCCTGTCTCTTGGTAGCTCCTTGGCTATACAGCAAAATGCCAACTTTCACATGAAACTCTCTTTGTGTCACTGTCCAGTCTTGCCTGTTTCTTTATATTAGAAAATGCACTGCTCATATTGGATTACAGGCCCATGCAACTTTAGTACAATCTTATTGTAATCAATAGGTACTCAAACTTTGCGTCTCAATAGGTTACATTTTGAAATACTGGTAGTTGAAAACTTCAACATACAAATTTTGGGAGGGATACATACAACCGTAGTTGAAAACTTCAACATACAAATTTTGGGAGGGATACATACAACCCACAATAGCGTATATGTTCTTCCTATTCAGACATCCTTAATGCACTAGTGCCAGCATTAAGAACATCAGAAACAACCACGGAGGTGACGGGCTCTGGGTTCTGATCATCTCTTCTCGTTCGAGCATGGCTCATAGAAAGCAGTGCCCTGGGAAAAAGTTTCCTTGTTACTGTTCATATACCATCTTGTATTTTGGAGATTTTATGTGGTAAAGCCTGGTCTTATTTCTACTGGTGTTTAATCAGCACAGGATATGTGAGTTAGGTCTAGATTTTCTGACCTTATTTCTGATGCATGAAGTCACAGAGGCACAGAAAAACCGCAATGATTCATTCAAAGAGATAATGGACAGTGGCAAAATAACGCCAGAGAGCCAGGGAATGTGACTTTCAGGCCTAATGTTTTAATCCATTCCAGGCTGCATGTCGAGGAGATTCAGTTAAACTAAGATTCCATTCAAGATTCCTCTCAACCGACCATGCTGTGAAGCAGGTGCTTGAAGGCCTGCCTAACCTTGAGCATGGGGAATGTGTGGTACTATCAGAATTTATAGATGGGTGCCATCTCTCTGTTTCATCATAAACTCCTTTCACTTGCTTAGTTTCTGTGACATTTCTATTAAAATTGTCTCTCATACATTATTCCTGAATCCTTTGGAAGGGGGATGATTGAAAATTGCATTAGTTGCTCAGGCCTTCTAGATATCAGGAGAAGAACCACTAAGAGTATTGTGTTAGCTTTTGAAATTCGCTCAAAACAGAAATGACTCCTTAAAAAAAAAAATCTCCTAACTCTTTCAACATGAACAGCAGCAGCAGCTGATTCTGAAATTGCTCTGCATTTGCAATTAGAACTCCTGTGGAGCCAAGGAATCCAATTACAGCTTGGAAGACATGTAATAATATGGGGACTGTTCTGATCAAAATGATATTTTACTAAGTTCAGTGAAGATTAAGATTGAATGAGGTTGAAGTGTGAAGCCCTCAATTATGCAATCAGCTCCAAGGAAAAAGGTGCCTTTTTACCAGATACTTGTGGTTTTTCTCACTAGAGAAATATTGAGCGTCAACCCTCCTAGACTTCTGGAAAGTGTAGTTCTAAACAGGAATAAACAAGGAAGGAGAGCTCCTTCACAAAAGCTAATTTTAAAAAAAAATCTAAGTACTTTGGTACAAATTTAGCCAATGAGGTCAGAGATCTCTACAACGAAAATTGCACAAAATTAAAGGAAGAAAGAAAAGAAGACACTGGAAAAAAAAAAGGGGGGAAAAATCTTCCATCCTCATAAATCCTAATCATGAAAATGGTCATCTGGGGCCTAGCCTGGTAGCCTAGCATCTAAAGTCCTCACCTTGCATGCTCCAGGATTCCATATGGGAGCCAGTTCTAATCCCTGTGGCCCTATTTCCCTACCAGCTCCCTGCTTGTGGCCTGGGAAAGCAGCAGAGAGTATCCCAAAGCCTTGGGACCCTGCACCCGCGTGGGAAACCTGGAAAAGTCTCCAGGCTCCTGGCTTTGGATCAGCTCAGCTCCGCTGTTGCAGTCACTTGGTGAGTGAATCAACAGATGTAAGATCTTCCTCTCTGTCTCTCCTCCTCTTTGTATATCTGGCTTTCCAATAAAAATAATAAATCTTTCAAAAAAATGACCATCCTACCCAAAGCAATTTATATATTCAATGCAGTCACAATCAAAATGCTAATGACATTTATCTCATCTCTAGGGAAAAGGATGCTAAAATTCCTGTGGAAACACAAGAGACCCTGAATAGCTAAAGAGCTGCACATTTTAACTTGAAAAGTTTCCTCTCAATTCCAAAGTCATACTACTGATGTTCTGCCATGCCTCTTACGGCCATTATTTCATTTAATAGTAATTAATTTTTGAGTGCTTTAAGGTAATGTAGATGATGAGGTGGGCAGTTTCAAACGCTTTGAGAGTTGCAGGAGCTTCTTTAGTAATTAGATCAAGTAATTGTCCTTGATGCATTTTCTCTGTGCTCTTGATACTCTAAGCTCTTCCCATGCAGTGTGGAATTGCAGAGTAAAATTGTAATTTATTTGTGAGACAGTTAAACAGTTTCAATTTTACTCAGCGGACACCACAACACTTTTTTAAAAAAAAAATCATATCAGGAATCTCAAAAAGTTCATGGAAATTTAATTTAAAGGTTAGTTTATTTTGGTGTAAAATTTTTTTATAATCCATGCACTTTTTCATAATAAGCAATAAGGTTTTGAAATATCCCTCCTCATATATTTGGACTTCAAATATTTTGCAACAAAATAAACACCTTTTGATCCTATTTGCATGAACTTTTTGAAGCTGCTTAGTCATTGTCTCCCCAGAAAAACTGCTTTAGTGCTACAATGTAAGGGTCCAAAGATCTCTGAGGTCCAACTTGGTGATTCTTAACCCCTGTGGAGTTTGACCAGATGTTCTGAATTGAGAGGTTCCAACAGGGGTGGCAGCACTGTGCAGTAGGGGATTGACTTTTCAGTTCAGTCCCATGGGGGCACAGTTGGAGTCCTGTCTGCTCATTTCTGGAAAGACAGTGAGCCCCCTCTGTTGTGGTCTAGGTTAGGGCCTAATATTTATTTTCCAGGTTCTTGCCTCTTGCTTGAAAAACATTTTATGCACAGGCACTGGCACAGCTTAAGGAAGTGGTAAGGTTTATTCAGAAGGTCAGGAATACAGATACATTTGGGCAGTGTTTGAGGTGAGTGAGCCTCGAAGGGAAAGTGTAAAGGAGAGAGAGTTTGCTACCTTTGGTCCTCTGAGTGTGTCAGTAGGGAACCAAGAGCAAATCCCTGCTCAGCCTGGGTTTTCAAGCCATTTGGAAGGAGAGTGGTTGTTCAACACAGCTGCCTCAGGTCCCAAGTAAAGAGAAGTAAGCCTTATTTGACTCACAGGTGGGCAGAATAGACTACAAAGGCATAAGTGTGGCTTCCAAACTCTTAACTAGCTGCCCTTAACTAGCTGCCAGCCTAAGCTCATATCACTTGCACCTGTATGGGAGACCAGGAAAAACTTGCTGGCTCCTGAGTTAGGCCTGGCCAGCCCAAGTTATTGCAGCCATTTGGGCAGTAAACCAGTGAGTAGAAGACCTTTTCTCTCTGTTTGTCTTTCTCTCTGCTTCTTCCTCTCTTTCTCTGCAATTCTGCCTGCCAAACAAACAAAATCAAATTTTAATAATAAAAAGGGAGAGTTACTCAGTAATCTTTCAACTGAAAAATAGCTTTTAGTTGATAACTGGGTTCCCAGATGAGCTGAGACCTTCCTTCTAAGCGTTCTGACCGTGGGGCCCAAGAATGGCACCGTGCTATTCCTGCCTTGCTCCCTGAACCTCCTCTGAAGCCCCTTGCTACTGAACCTCATGTCATTCGTGTGTGTGTGCATGTCTGTGCATATGGGGGGTGTAGGTCTTTGTGTCAGACAACTGAGAGCTCCCAGAATCAAAGGCCTGTTATAAACAGAGCAAACCCAACTTCTCCTTACTGGGAGTCTCCACAATTTCACAATGGGGCCACAGTATCTCGTCACTTGTTCCTCCTGTCCATCAAGAAGTGATCTTCCATTCTTCCAGACCACAGAGGAAAGACATGAAAGGGAGAGGAAAGCTAAGCAGGAATAGCAAGACACATCTAAATCTCTATGATTATGAAGCCCATTGGCACTTTCCCTTCCCCAAATCGTGTGTACTCCCCCAACCGTGCTTCTTGCTTTAAAGAACGATTCTCTCTCTGATTCCTTAGATGTGGTGTTAGGAAAGTAGCACAGAATGCAGGGCAGCAAAGTTTGGGAAAGAAGCTCAGAAGTAGGAAAAATGGAGAGTGGACTCATAGACAAGCTGAATTTGTTAGAGATAGGTTCAGAAAGGGGTCATCTGCCCTGGTACAGATGCAGAGGCCCATGGCAGAGACTCAGTCCTTCAACTTGCTGAGGATTTCATACAGTTAGTAGTCTTGGGCCAGAGCAGGGGATGGGGGCGGGTGCAGAATTCCAAGCAGATGGAGGAGTGGGTTTGGACCACACCGGCTTTATGAAGGCATTTCAACCTTGGTAGGTCTTGCTCCCTGAGGGCAAGGAAATCAAGGAAATGCAGAGCCTGTGGTGGGCAGGTGAGATTGGTTGTTGGAAATACAGTATCAAGAGCTCTGGTGTGGAGATTCTCTGATTACTGCTTTAAGGCACAAGGCCGAAACTTGTGTTCTGGCATCCTTCATCTGGACATGTAGTAGCTGCTCAATAAGTACTGGTTTGAATGCATTTGAATTGCAAAATGAGATCACTGGTTTCTTAACTGGATCATGGGCAAAGTTTCACACATGGAAATAGCAGAATGTATAACACTTCCTTCTCTCCCAGCATAAATCCTCAGGGAGTTACATTCTCAGGGTCTCTGGGCACCTGGCCTCTGAAAGTCCAGAGCACAAACACATTATGAGAACTCTGAAACCTAAAATGTCCTCTTAACAATGCACGTACAGACCTAATTTTGCAATGATGGAGCCCTGATAGCCTAATTATGCCAAAACAGAAGAGCTAGTTTAATAGAATAATTGTCCATGCAGGGGAGTTAAGCAGTACCAAAAGGAAGGGAAAAAAAGCCATGCTATTCTTTTGCCTCTGCAAGAGCAAAGCTAACTGTTTTCTGTGTTAAGTTGTATTCTGTATGTTTCATTCCAGTCAATATTTTCAGTTCTTTGAATTATACTGCAGTCTCATTATAATGACATAGGAGTAAGAATTTCAAATTCTGAAGTTGGATTTAGCTTCTTTTCTTTGAATGCATTGCTTTGAAAAAGTCAACACAAGAAAGAGGTGGGGTTGACATCATGTTGCCATGGTTAAGCTGCAGCTAACACCAGTATCCCCTATCAGGGTGCTAGTTTGAGCCCAACTGCCATGTTTCCAACCTACCTCCCTGCTAATATTTCTGTGACAGCAACAGAATGTGACCCAAGAGTTGAGGTCCCTGTCACCCATGTGGGAAACCCAGATGGAGCTCTAGGGTAGTTCTGGGTGTAATCATTCGGGGAGTGAAGATGTCTTTTTCTTTCTCATCTCTCTCAAGTGAGTTAATACATGTTTAGTTAAAAAAAAAAAGATGATAGGAGAGAAGACAGACTTGTTCATGGTTGTAGTGAGCTCAACAACTTCGGCCTGGTAAGTCAGTTTGATGGGGCCGCCAGAATCACTTTTGCCCAAAATAAATTGGGCTGAAAAGAAGGAAGCAGTCATGCTATAGGTGTAGCATGGTTAGTTAGTAACAGCCCAGCCTGTAAGAAGCTGCAGGAAACAGAAATGCTTCCTCAGGATAAGGAGAAGAGTAACTGTGGGCTGCTTCAAGGGATGCAATGATAATACTTAGCATGAGTGTGATTGGAAGACAAAGGTCCCTCTCAGGCATGATTGAAATGGTCATTGAATGTAACACTACTTCGTGGGGGAACAGTCCAGAATTTTACGAAATAACTGGTGCTTTAACTGGTGCCCATATGGGATTTTAATGCTGCAGACAGAGGCCTAGCCCAATACACCATGGAACTAGCACCTAAAACAAAGATTATAAAATGCATGGATATTGAAATTATGGAAAACATATGAATAAATTTCAGTTTTGCAATGAATGAAACAATATTTTCATTCATTTTCCCACAAATGTTTTGAAGCACCCTTAATTTTTCATTAAATGAAATTTTAAAATATTTAAGTGTGGAAGAAGATCTTTAATATACAAAATATATTCTTAAATCAATATTTATTCATAAGAGTAATCAGAAAGAAATATTTTCAATGTCAAGACCAGAGATAAAACATATTAGACAATGTTGGAAGAAAGTTTACAAACATAAAAGTGGTGATCTTCAGTTTCCTGCAATGTTCATTATGGTGGAAAAAAATTTTTTTTCATAGTGTTATATAAATGAAGGACTCTGAAAGCTGTTTTCCTCTGCTATAAATAACTCCATGTAAAATATCCCAAGCAGGAGTTGCGTTGGCACATCCAGCTCCCTGGTAATATGTGTGGGGAAGCAGCAGGTGACAGCAGGAGCACATAGGCCCTGCAACCCACAGCAGAGACTTGGGTGGATGGAGTTCTGGGCTCCTGTCTGGCCTCACCAAGCCCTGGCTGCTGTGGCCATTAGAACCACAAGTGAATGATTCTCAATGATTCTCATTCTCTCTCTCTCTCCCTCCCTTCCTCACTGTCTCTCCTAGTTTGCCTTTCAAATCAATCTTTTTTGAATAAAGATTTATTTTATTTGTATCAGAAAGTCAGATATACAGAGAGAAGGAGAGGCAGAGCAATCTTCCGTCTGTTGATTCACTCCCTAAGTGGCCACAATGGCCGGAGCTGAGCTAATCCGAAGCCAGGAACCCGGAACCTCTTCTGGGTCTCCCATGCAGGTGCAGGGTCCCAAGGCTTTGGGTCATCCTTGACTGCTTTCCCAGCCCACAAGCAGGGAGCTGGCTGAGAAGCAGGGCCCCTGGTATTAAAATCGGCACCCATATGGGATTCCGGAGTGAGCAAGGCGAGGACTTTAGCCACAAGGTTACCACGCTGGGTCCTCAAATCAGTCTTTTAAAATCCAAAATCATGTAACTAAAAGCAGTCAAAGGAACTCAACAGATAACTTTTCTGAAGAAAACTTACAAATGACTAAAAATATATAGAAAGCATGCTAAACACTACTACTTTTCAGGGAAATACAAATCAAGACCATATTGAGGTGTCACCTGTTAGGATGGCTAAAATGATCATTGGCAAAACTGGAAAAAGTAAAACTCTTGGTTGCTGTTGGTTGCTGTGTACTTGAAATTTGATAAAACAAAATATCTTAAGTGTTCTTATCACAAAGGATAGCTGTGTGAAGTTATGGGTGTGTGAAGTATCTTAAACTTGGAAATTAACAAAATATGCCTATGTCAAATCACATGTAAACGTTCCCCCCCAAGCATACACAGTATTTTAGTTTTTAATTTTTTAATACCTCAAAGAACTTGGAAAAAATGCCACAAAATGGTGAACTCGTTATTATGACACATGCTTTATTTAATTAAATAAATTAACTATTTACTGGTATTGACTGAAAATGTGCTACATCCTAGATATTAGGCAAAGTACTTTCATGTATTAACTAACTACATAACCAAATTATATAAACTAAGTATATTTCAACCAAATGATAAGTTTAGACTGGTGATAAAATCAGGGTTCTGCCCTAGATCTGCCGTATATACTCTGCGTCCCCACCCCTTGTCTGTCACCTGTTGGAGGAGTTAGCAGTAAGTTATGTCACACATGACGCCACCTGGCCTGCAAACGCTCATGCTGTTCCATGTCTGTTGTATGGTAACTGCTCACTTCTAGGTTACTGTGTCATGCTGTGCCCAGCACAAGTAGGCAGACCAACCTGGGGAACTGCTGCTTTTGATGAAATCAGAAATGTGAAAGAAGTTGCTACAGGAAAAATCTGTCCACTTGCCTTTTGAAACTTCTAAGGGCTGTATGCTGTGTATAGCAAAAACCTTATAGCCAATGCATGCTCTCTCTCTCTCTCTCTCTCTCTCTCTCTCTGTCTCCATCCCCGTCAAGGTGAGACTGCTCTCTGAAGGACTTCTTTAATTGCAAGAGGAGCTGGGGATATGCATATGGTCTTTAGTGTGCAGAAAAATAAAACCGCCATTATGCCAAGGTTGCTTTGGATATGACCTAATTATTGGACTTGGATTTATGGCAGTCTCAAATAAAACTTGGTTCCTGTTAACAATCAAAATGGAACTGTTTCAAGGGGATGAGTGGTGATGAAGGTTTCATAGGGGACTGAGACAGCCACCGGAGCCCGAAGAGTCATGTCTCTTGACTTACTGCTCCGTCAGCCATACTTACGCAGAACTATCTGCCATCTTTGAATTGTGCTTCACTGAGAGTATGCGCAGCTGTGCGCCGTTCCTGGGAGAAAACAGACACCGTAGCCTGTGTTTGAAGGAGAAAATCAGATGAAGTTTTGTTTATTTTCTGCATTCAACAGCTTTAGAATACTCACACAACACCTTGAATAAAGTTGAACATGACCCCATTTCTATGGACAGATACAGTTCTCAGTGCCGAGTTGTAAGCAACCACTTCTGGGAACACAGGGGTCCCAGAGCATTTCCCAGATGTGTCACTGAATGGAGGTGTGGTTTAGAGGACAAACCCACAGTTAGATGCAACTCTTTCCAATGAATGAGTTTTTTCTTAGTTGAAATTAGCTTACGGTTTTAAAGTTTTCAAAGATATGCACTAAAAGTTCAAAGAAAAAATAAAGCACTGATTTCAATTTGAAACATTCAGTCTTTTGTTTTTTTCCCTAGATAGTACATTGCCAACTGAAATCAGGCATTAACTAAGTGATGACTCAGTAATGTGCAGGGTAGGATTCAAGTACCAAGTGTAAAAGCAGCAATTATTCTACATGGTGTAACCAATTTGTCAAAAGAGGCATAAACAATTTCAATTTTTCTTATGGACCATAAATATTTAGCATTTCTGAACACAACTCAGCTGCACTGGTGAGCAATAGCTATTTCACTTATTTATCAAAATAAACTTACCTCCTGTACTTTAAGCTGTTGGAATATTTGAAAAACGTAATTGCTTGCCAAGTGGCTCTGCAGCCTATAGGAGGTCCCTTCTTCCTGGGCATCAAGTAGGTGATATTGAAAGGTGGCAACAGCAGACAGTACTCAGTGTATACCCAGAGTTGAATCTATGTTCTAGTCCCCATTTTACAAATTTGAACTAAGGAAAGTGTTTTATTTCCTGAGGTTTGAGGATTTTTGCCTGTTAGGTAGTAATAATAATAGTCCAAGTAGTGGATTTCATAATAGAAACAAATACTCAACAATGATTTGTGAAGTGGAAGGCATCCAGTCTCTGCTCTGAATCCAAGCATAGGAGAGGGGTTTCAGAAAACCCTTGGACTGCTTGAGTATCAGTTTTCTCATTTTTATAAAGGAGTTTCCTGGGAATTTTAAATGGACTTTGATGGGATTTTATTGAGATTATCTCAGCTCAAGTGCAAGGATATCATTGACATCATGACAAAATCAGCTCTGTTATTACAGACCGTCGTCACCCTGGCCAACTGTCATTGTAGTGTACATTTCAAAATAACTTATGTCCGAGTTCTCGGTCATTGGCTTATATTTCCTGCCATGTTTGTGTGTACGGACTGGTAAGGGCAGAGTTCTCATTCCAAAGCCCAGCTCAGGATCTGCAGGCACACATTTGGAGTGATGTGCATCAAAATCTTCATATTCTTCACATTCTGGCTTCATGTCCAGTGCTTCACCAGCTTCTGTACCTCCAGTTCGTGAACTGAATGGAAAGGCAGCAGGGAATTCATTTTAAAGGTTGGCCTTAGTTATGTTTTTCAGTGTTAAAACAAGTGACTAGAAGTTAGAAATATGATGGTTGGGGCCAACACATTATCTCCTGGTTGCTCCACTTCTGATCCAGTTCCCTCTTTATGGCCTAGCAAAGTAGTCAGCAATGCTGAAGGCCTTGGAAGTCTACACTCACGTAGGAGACCCAAAATCGGCTCAGTTCCCACCACTGTGACCATCTGAAAGATAATTCAGCAGATGGAAGATCTTTCTGTCTCTCCTTCTGTATGTAACGCTGTCTTTCCAATAAAAATTAAATCCTTAAAAAAATGAGATTTGACTGTTGACCTTTTCTCATCCTGGTTGTTCTCCACCTATACCAAGGACAGAGGCCACTGGTTCCAGGATTGGAGGTGTTAAGGAAACCAGCTAGGCTACCCTCTTTTGTGCAGTGTTTCTGTCACCCTGACTTTTTGCCTGTAGAACAGAGTGTATGTAAGGGGCCTACCTGCTGCCTTGGTGGGTGTCAGAAATGAAATGATCAAGTCAGAAGGAATAGCATGTTCACGTAGCCCTTATCCCACCCTATTAATTAATCAAAGAAATCAGGTAGCCACTTTCCCTTTCCTGAACATATTTACCTCTATGAAGTCAGAGTTTAGTTAAGATGGTATCCGAGGGCTTTTGCAATAAATAAATAAATAAATAAATAAATAAATAAATAAGTAAATAAAATTACATGAACATCTTGGTAAGAAAAGCAAGAGCCAACTTAGAAAAATCTCAAGAAGTTACTGAATGAGATCTTCATTGTCTGCAATCTCCTCTAACGTAACAAATGATGCGTGCATTCTCTGACATGACTCTCAAGGTTACAATTCATTTGTAACCATAGCACATTGCTGAAGATGTGGTGAAAATCAATGCCTGTTCTACTGTTAATTAACAAGCAGTATTTGGGAGAAACATTTGGCCTAGCAGATAAGGAACTGCTTGGAATGAATGCATCCTGTATCGGAATGTCTGGGTTGGAGTGCTGGCTCTGCTTCTGGTGCTGCTTCCCAATGCAGGTCCTGGAAATTTCACCCTTGTGGGAGACTTGGGTTGAGCTATGGGACTCCCGGTTTGGCATGGTTGAGCCCCAGACGTTTTTGGACATTTCAGAAGCAAACCAGAAGATGGAAGATATCTTTGTCTCTGTCTCTGTTCTCTCTTTTCCCTTCAAATAAAAATAAGCATTTTAAATGAAATATTCAGTGGTATTTTAAAATTCAAGGTAACATAAAGGCTTTTGTATGCCAGAAGCAATTATGTTAAGCCCAACATGACCTCCCTTTCAAGGAAGGCCATCATATCTTAACAATTGCTCTATTTTTGGACATCAGGAAGACTTGAGCTCAGATCATTACCTGTAACACGATAGAAAGATTCTCATTTCAGGTTCCATAGAAAAATAATCATGCTGCAGAGATGATGGTGATGGTGATGATAAGCATGATCCGATGATTTGTGAATGTCAATGCTTAAAAACACAGATGGAAACTGAGAAATAGTTCCAACTTGTGCTAATTCCCCCCCAACCCTTTTCTAAAAGAAAGCCAAAAGCAAATTTTCCTGACAGTTGAAATTCACAGCATGTACATGTTTTATTTATATAGATTCATAACTTAAAATATATCTTTGTAACAGTCACCAAGACTCAAGCAGAGGAAATTTTTGATTTATTGAATTTGTCACTCCAGGTAGCATGAAACATTAATTGCCAAGGCAAAATAAAAGATGTTTCATTTCTTTCTGTGTCAGTTAGTGAGAAACTTAAGCACCACTCCTCAGCTCACAGTGGGAGAACCAACAAAGGTGTAAAGAAATAGCAGTACTCAGAACCAAAGGGGCTCTCTCTGATAGGAAGGCTTGCCACCGGACATAACAAAGAACTTATTGCTGGGCACAGGTAAGGTACCTCATTACGGGCCATGCTTATTCCTCTAGGATAGCAAACATAGGGTCCTATAGGAAGAACTTGATTCTATAGTGCCTCATAGTCAAACCAGAGTTATTGTACTGACATCTCACTTCCAGGTTTATCAGTCTGGGGAGCTATTGGTAGGTACTCTATGTGAGGAGGTTTAAGCAGCAGAAATTTGATTTCCTGCATTTCTGCAATGCAGAAGTCCAAGAGCAAAGTGCTGCCACAGTTGACTCTGTACATGGCCTCTGTCAGTGACTTGAAGATGATAATCTTTATGTGATCTCTGCTTGCCTGTGTCCAAATTTCCTCTTATTCTAAGGATACGTGTCACATTGGATTAATTCTCATGCTGATGACTTTGTTTTCACCTGATCTTCTCTCTAGTGGCTTTTTCTGCAAGATGGCCACGTTCTGAGGTACACGTGAATGGGGGAACAGAGGTGTTATTACACAGTCCAAAACACTTGATACCCTCACTCTGATGTTAGCAGAATGTGGCTGTGTGCTTTTCATGACATTTTTTTTTTACAATTCTTAAACTATTATTAGTTTATGATACAGTTCCATAGGCTTTGAGATTTACCTTATCCTCCTTTCCAAAACCCCTCCCCGACCCACTGATTTCCCCTATATTATTAGAATAATACAGTTCTTCATAACCAGTCATAAGTCCATCATTGCAGGCATGGACATTGGCAGAATCCAGCATCCTATTGTCAAGATATATTCAACAGTTTCATTGAGCATCCATCTTTGATCTAGAAGTACAGATAGTATCTTCACATCTGGATATGATAGTTTCCATTACACAGTTACTATACATACCCTTAAATGAAATGCCACTAAACAAAATCAACAACAGAACAACAGAAAGAAAAATAGAAATTTATAATGCCATGAAGTTAAATAACATGCTGCTGAGTAACTAATGTGTTGCTGAAGAAATGAAAAGAAAATCAAGAACCTTTTTGAAGGTATGACCTATGAGACAGTGAAGAATTTAATATGAGGAAAAAACTGTTTTGAAGAAATGAAAATGAAAACAAAAACATCTAACTCCATGAGATATAGTTTCCACTGATATTTGTTGATAATATGTGTCTCCTGTATGCAACAGCTAGATGCGTTTTATTTTTTGATTGAGTCCACTAATCCATGACATTTGATTGATGAGTTTAAGCCATTTACATTCAAGGTTAATATGAATAGGTGGTAATTTGGTCCTGTCATTTTAGCAATGGCTTGTTCATTGTTTGAGATAGTCTTCTGCTGCCATTTTACTTGGATGTTCTTCACACTTGCGTTTGGTTTTGACAGGTGCTATTCCTTTTCTCTGGCAAGCGAACATCTTTACGTATCATTTAAAAAGCAGGTGTGGAAGAGGTGTATTCTTTGAGCTTTTCTTTACTGTTGTAGAATTTTATTTCATTTTCAAAGACAAGGGAAAGCTTTGCTGGGCACATTATTCTGGGCCAACAATTTTTATTTCCTTTTACAATCCGGAATATGTTGCTGCATTCTTCTAGCTTGTAGAGATTCCTGTGAGAGGTCAGCTGTGATTCTGATTGTCATTCCTATACATGTCAATTGATTTTTTTTCAAGTGCATATTTAAGGATAATTTTCTTATGTTGAACTGAACAGAGTTTGATTATCATATGTGGCATTGAAGATGACTTTGGCCAACACTGTTGGGAGTTCTCTGCCCCTCCTGTAACTTGTTTCCCAATTCTTTCTCCACATTAGGAAAGTTCTCATGTGTTATTTCATTGAATACAGTTTTAAGCCCAGCTTCCCTTTCCGTGCCTTCTGGAACATCCATAGCTCTTTATTTGACCTTTGAATAGTGTCCCTTAATTCTTGAATATTTTTCTTACTTTGACTCAGTTCCTCTTCCAGCTTTTTGATTGTTTCTCCATTGTGACAAAAGTATCTTCCAATTGAGAGAATCTTTCTCTGCCTCCTCATTCTATTAATGAGACTTTCGCTAAATTTTTAATTTACTCCATTGTGTCCTTCATTTCTAATAACATTTCCTGTGTGACATACTTCTTAAATTCCTGTATGTGCTTCTCATTGTTGATAAGGAGCTTTATAACAAGTTTTTTTTTAAGTTCTTTATCCCTAATTTCCTCAATGTATTCCTCAGTTAACTCTGAAGTTGGCAAAGTCTATTGCTCCTTTGCAGGGGAGTCATCAATAATAATCATTATACCTCTGTCTCTTCTTTTGCTCTTGGCCATTGTACTTCTGGTTAGCAGATTTTTCCCCTCAGAGCAGGTTTAAGCTGTGCCACTTACAGGTCTACAATTTGATTTTTTTTTTAAGATTCTTTTTTTTTTTTTAAGATTTATTTATTTTATTACAAAGTCAGATATACAGAGAGGAGGAGAGACACAGAGGAAGATCTTCCGTCCGATGATTCACTCCCCAAGTGAGCTGCCATGGCCGGTGCTGCGCCGATCCGAAGCCGGGAACCGGGAACCAGGAAACTCTTCCGGGTCTCCAACATGGGTGCAGGGTCCCAAAGCTTTGGGCCGTCCTCGACTGCTTTCCCAGGCCACAAGCAGGGAGCTGGATGGGAAGTGGAGCCGCCAGGATTAGAACCGGTGCCCATATGGGATCCTGGGGTGTTCAAGGCGAGGACTTTAGCCACTAGGCCACTGCACTGGGCCCTACAATTTGATTTTACTTATTGCAGTTGGTATCTGCTCACTGCAACCCCACACTGTTGTCTCTGCTGCTTTCTCATGTCAGTCAGTCTCTGCTATCAGCTTGACCTCTCCTATTTCCTGGCATGTGCTCTTTCTGCTTCACCCTGGCTAATAATTCCCTGTTTAAATATGTCCTTACCCTATGCTGTCATCTTGATTCTCCTTTGATGCCATTTCTAAGTTTCCTTTTCGTTTAAACACACAGTGCTGTGTTGGTGTGTATTTGATTCATTTAAATAAGGTAAATACTTTTGAAATAATTGAACCTGGTGCTAACATATGAACATTACCTTCCAAAAGCATAAATAAAAGGCTCACGTTCATCTGATGCTGCCCATATTCAAGGCACTCTTTTGAACTGGATTCACGCAATTAAAAGGAAAGGACATTTCACCTTCTTGGAGCCCATGATACAAAGCAGAAGACAGCAAGAAAAAAGCAAACAATTATACTGATGAGGTTCAATGACACAAAAGAGGAGATATGGAGTGTTTTATCATTCTTAACTGTGGGTTTTGCTTCTTTAATGTAAGGGTTAGTGAGAGAAGGAATTGCTTTTTAGGCTAAAGACATCTTTGAAGAAGTGATTAACTGGTTCCTTTGGAGCATTTCACTGAACTATTGTGACATGGAAGCCTGTATTAGTCAAATTTTCATTATTACAAATAAAACACATACAAAAGAGCTAGCTTATTTTGTCTAAATTTATCTATAGCTAAACAAACATATATGTAACTTACATAATACAATATGTACAATATAAATACTTTTGTTTGTGATATTTGGAGTTTTACAGCCCAAGGTTGGGTGGCCCCAATGATTTTTGATGAATTGGTGGACGGTAGAATATGTGCAGAAGAAGGGTGACATTGACATCCAAAAAACAGAGAAGGCAACCCCGAGACGTAATAAGCTTATGAACTTAACCATCTCTTGAGAACTGCAGTCCAAACTCAAGGCCCAACGAACCATGAATCTCCCACCAGGTTCTCTGTCCAGAGCTCATAACTCAATCTAGTCTTTGACCTTGATTCATCAATCATTCACATCAATCCATTAACTGCTATCATAAGACTTCAGGATTTAAATGCCTGCGTGAGTTGGAGAGCCAACTCATGCTCTATCATGGCAAAGCCTATAGTACGAGCAGCAAACAGGGAAACAGAAAAGTCTGAAGTAAAGAACCTCAGACAGCTGTCAAGGCATGCGAACTTTTGTCTGTGAGCCCTGGAGGAGGGCTGGGGATGGGGCAGGGTGGCTTCCTAGAGAAAGGAAAACTCAAGACTATGATGTCAAAGATTCCAGTTTTCAAATTGGAAATTTAAACATTCCAAAGCTCAGCCCAGCCAATCTGCCAATGTTACCATCTTTGCTATTTTATGCTTGTGCTATTTTTACTCATAGCTGTTCTTTTTTCAACCCAGAGATGGGATTCAGTCCAGGATTCCTTTCTGAGCTCTGTTTACAATCGTCTAGTCTGTTTCTTTCTCTGAGAAGGACTAGAGGATATATCTGACCCTTTTCAAAACTTTGTGGTGGGCGTCCTTATTCTCAGAATCCTTCCAGAGCTCCATTTGTCCCTCCCAGTCCTTTGTACCTTCATACTGCTTGCCTGTTGTTTGTACACAGAACAGAAGGGCAGGATGGAAGAATAAATGAGCCCAGAATTTTGTTGGTAAAGATGACAACCCATTTGGCTTTACACTCCTGCTACCTGAAGCTGCCAGAGGCTCTGGGCAACCTGATCGGGATGGAAAGTGATGACTCTGATCATTTATTTACAAATTCTAGTTCTTTTTATTGAAGGATAAGTTTTTCCAGCACAATTCAAAAGTGCCAGTAATTCATTGTCTACGTAAACAATACCACAAAACTCTTGCCCATGATCATATTTGTCATATACTATAATGCAAAGGTAAAATATTAATACCTGGTAATAAAGGAATCTCGTTCTTCTCAGTGCAATTTAACTGGTAAATGTGTGATGGTTTTGAAAGGTTTCTATTGCACATTGTTACAGCATCTTTAAATTTTTGGGTGTTGATTGAATTTAAGCATCTCAAATTAGGGCTGTCAGGATTATGCTCATCTTGGGTTGCTTGTATACATACCTACCCAGGATGTTAAGTTTTCTTAGATTATCTGGCTACAATTTCCTTAGCATTGTTTCTTTCACTAGGGGTAAAACTAAATAGCTTCATAAATACTTCTAAAAAGTTTCACTTTTCCAAATTGTGATAAAATGGACAAAAAGAGTTGTACTATTTTAGTGTCGTTAATTGCCTTCACACAACTTTGTACCTGTTGCTGCTACCCAACTGCAGAACATTTTTAAGGATATATTTTATTTTCATTTGAAGGCACATATACAGAGAGAAAAGGAGACACAGACAGACACACACACACACACACACACACACACATCTTCCATCTGCTAGTTCATGCCCCAAATGGCTCCTGGGCTAATCCACAGACAGGAGCAAGGAACTTACCTTGGGTCTCTTACAGGGGTGGCAGAATCCCAACTACTTTAGTCCTCCTCCACTATTTTCTCAGAACATAATTAGGCAGATGGATTGAAAGTGGAGGAGCCGGGATACAAACGAGCTAATACAGATTGCCAGAGCCACAGGCAGAGATCTAGCCTATTACATGCCACAGCTTGAGGCCTTGCCAACTTTTTCATATGTTCTTTACACATACATGCTAATCTACATTCAGCTAACTCCTAGTAATGTCTTTTCTTTTCTTTTTTTAAAAGATTTATTTATTTTTATTACAAAGTCAGATACGGCCGGTGCTGCACCGATCTGAAGCTAGGAACCAGGAACCTATTCCGGGTCTTCCACGCGGGTGCTGGATCCAAAAGCGTTGGGCCATTCTCGACTGCTTTCCCATGCTACAAATAGGGAGCTGGATGGGAAGTGGAGCTGCCGGGATTAGAACCGGCATCCATATGGCATCCTGGCACGTTCAGGTGAGTACTTTAGCCGCTAGGCCACACCGCTGGGCCCAGTAATGTCTTTTCTACTGTGTGACTTGATTATTTGATTATTCTAGGTATCTCATTTAAGTAAAATTATATATATTTTTTCTTTAGTGATTTTCTTATTTAACCTAGCATATTGATTTCAAAATTCACCCATGATGTAGCATGTATCATAACTGCATTGTTTCTAAAGACTGATCAATATTTCTTTGCAAATGCGCGCTACATTTTGTTTATGCATCTAACTGTAGTGGCATTCATGCCGTTGCCACGTTTTGACTGCTATAAATAACATGGCAATGAGCATCAGTGTACAAATACCTATTATGGGAATATGCACAGAAGTAGAATTTGGGAATATTTGTTCTATGTTTTAATTTTGAAGAATCACCAACCTCTCTTTTGTAGTATGCCATTTAACATCATCACTTAACATTACCAACACTTATTTCTTTCCTTCTTTGATAACAGCCATTCTAGTGGCTTCACAAATAATTCTAAATTAACACTTGCCAATAAAGGTGAAAGCAAACATCATGTAATGGGGTCATAAATAATTGAGATTCAGTAGATAGGTTAGTGAAATAAGTATAACTATCAGAAAGAATATGATGATATGTTGAAAGCACAGGATTTGAGGGTCAATTTCTGGTTCTATTTACCAGCTAGGAAAACCGGGGTGAAATCAGCATTCTTCCATTTCTACATCTTTAAAACTGAATTTAATAGTATCAGAGTGTGATGCTATTTTGACAAGTAATATCAATGAAAGTGCTCTTGAAAGCAGACCTGTTTGTAGTGTGATTATTCCAATTTTAAGAAATCAATTGCCAGACAATTGTTCTTAAACAACTCTCATTCCTCACCGAGACATTCAGACAAGCATAGTAACAACACTGTGGTATCTTTCATTTTCTGCAAGCATGGCAGAGGCGCTGGCAGGCATGGCAGAGGCGCTGGCAGGGAGCCTGGAATCTGGGTTCTGCATCTTGAATCCTACCCTTACAGGCCAGTGAGTCTGTGTCAGGTATGCCATTGATGTGAGCTTTGATTTTCTTCACTGAAAAATGGAAAACAAGCTAACCACCTTCATGCACAGAGTGAGAAGTAAATGAGACTATCCGGACAATAGCTTTGGTGTCCTGTAATAAGCAAGAACCAAATTTCTCTCTAAATCTGCTTTTTGTATGGTGAAATGGATGTCAATTGCTCAATCATAGAAGCTAATCCTGGCTTTCATGCAAACCATCTACATGGTCTTCTCCCTAACTGCCACTAAGGATCAATGAGCTAATGCATGTGTCTAATTCCCTTGAAAGTGCCTTGGGAAATATAAAGGACTATAAAATGTAGGTTGCCGTTACAATTTTTATTAGGGGGGCTGATTCAAGGTTATTAAATCCAACAGCAGGCAGAGTAAGAAAGGCAGGCAGATTTCCAAACAGATAATAACTTTTTATCAGCATCAGACTGAATCCAAACCATGCGTGCCCCTCCAATCAGCAATGAAAATAACTGCAATTAATTTGACAGCCAAGCAAAGCCATGAATTAAAGGGCAGTCATTCTCTGAAGGGCATTTTTTTCCACTTGAATAAAAAAAGAGGTTTGAAATAATTAAGCAGTCATATTGGTGATACTGATTTGGAAAGGTGGCATCAGCATAAACTTCATTTGTGAATATCCCATGGTGAGTTCCTCATATGCATGCAACTGATGGTATTGGAGCATAACTGGACACCAAGACAAAGAACATCCTTGGGAGTTCCCTTAAGGACATGGTGCCAATCAGAGTGCTAGAGAAAATGAAGATCAGACATGAAATTATATGTCTTAAGTCCGCAGCTAGTAAGACATGTTAAACCTGAAACATACACCCCTCAATCACCCAAGATCACATCATAAAATAACAAGCTCCAATTCAGAAGACAGTATTTTGAAGCTGGACTCTTAAAGTATGATCTTTGGGAAAGGTCATTGTATTTAGATTTCATTCAAACCTCATTATGTTATAAGATTGATGTTTCTTTGAAAGCTTGAGTTACAACAAAAGCTACACATGGAGATATCTCCCATCTTTTGAATCACCTCCCCAAATAGCAACAAGTGCTAGTGGTGCAGGACAAAGCTAGTGGCGAGTAAATTCATTCATGTCTCATATGTGGGTGTCTGCGTCCTAAGTACTTGGGTTATTTTCCGTTGTCTTCTCTAGCATGTTAGCAGGTAACAGGATCAGAAACAGGACAGCCATGACTCAAACCAATGCTCCACGATGGGATGGTGGTTTTGCGGGTGGAGCTTAAGTCACTGTGCTGAAATGTCAGTCCCAAGTGTCATCAGTTTATAGCTGTGGACCAAGCACTCCAGTACCTCTTATGCTTTTGTACATTTCCTCTAAAATTTCATGGTCAATATATTACTTGCCATGTGGGTACAATTCTGGCCTTATTTGAAATCCAACTCTGACGTAAACTCATGTTTCTTATGCTGAGATGTGCAATCCAAAGCTGATTGAAATGTGCATCCTAATGCCAACCCTGGTATCATAGGTTCTTGAAGTTCTTCAATTTCACCAGCCTCTCCTATGGAGCTTGTGATGTCAGTGGATAGATCACTGTCTGAGAATCACAGGTGGAGAATACGGAGTCCATCTCCCACCAGCAGTTATGTTGATAATGTCTACTGGCTTCGTGGGAACACACTGAGCAGTGTGACAAGCTCTTATCAAGACAAAGGTTGAAATAGATTAAAATGCCTTTCTTTCCACCAGAAGCTTCTCCGTGCTCTGTCAGCATAATGGTGGGTATAGTACCATGCATGACAGAGTCATTATAAGGGAAAATCATTGGAACTGGCTTTGCCTCAACTTTGCTGCTGATTCAAATTAATTGTCTCAAGGGACTGAGCTCCATCAGTTAGGAGGCACATCTTCTCATTAAGAGCAGACAACTTCCTAGCTGTGTTTATTCTACGGGCAAAAAGAGCATGCAGACTCATCTCTGCACTCCCTTGGGCTCATTCCACTGAATTTTAGAATCTGACCCCTCCCAAAATGAAAAAATATATAAATAAAAAGAGAGAATGTCATTGAGTTTATAATACTGTTTTTCAAGCTGGTGCTACCACTAGTGACAATGATAACATCAATTATGAGTTAAGCTTTCAGAACACGCTAGACACTCTTTACAGCAGCACAGATTAGTATTATTATCAGCTGATGCCATGCACCAAGCTGCCCAACATTGCTCATCTCATACTGGAGATGTCAAGATGTAAATATGGCAGATCCGGGTCCAGAATCCACACACCTAACATCACATTGTGCTTTTTAAAGTAGGATTCCTGTGATGTTATCTCTCTGTCACACTCAAATACAGTGTCCTTGTTAATCTTGTCAAATGTGGCGATTTTCCTCAAATGTTCTAAGTTGCATTCTCTAGTACATAAGGCATGTTTCAGAAAATGATCAATTTGCATATTTATGGATCTATTGATCTTGGAAGGTAGGGATCTGACTTAGTGTCTCCCTATACTTCCAAGGGCTAGTGCTTATTGACTGCTCAGTAAACAGCCCGGGGGTGAACTACACTGCATTGCTCAGATGGGATGTTGAAGCCCTTAGCACCTTGCGAGATCACCCAGGGAGCAGAAGATTCAGAAATTAAACCTTGGCTGCCTGGTCCCTATTGTTCACTTATGCTCTGTGCAAAAATATAGATCCACAAAGCATTCACATACTTTCAAAAAATCTTACTAAAATAATAGGATAATACAAATTCAGCCTCTTATTAACGGGAAAGTTACTACCTAGAGAATCCATAGGGGTTATTCGGGAGAGATTACATTCTGACAACATTAAAAAAAAAAAAAAAAAGAAAAGAAAATACAAAGCCCTCCTGACCTTATTCAAGCAGAATGAATAGGAGGAACTTTACCACTGTCTCGGGAGAATAGACCCTCTGACTCTTCTTTCATTTCCATTCCCAGCCATTATTTGGGACCTAATTTTTAAAAGGTCAATTGTCTCCTTTTCTAGAAATTCTGAATCAGTGAATCCATTATCTGAGATATAAAGTATAGGACATAAAACTCACATTCCAAGTGTCGTTTGGGGCTCATGCATGCTGTAGAATCATCACAAAAAATAATAATTGGATTTAGTTAACCTTTTCTCTTTGGTTTAGAACCATATCTCTGAAAAGAAGTATGCTTCACACACTTATTCGTCCTTTAGTTGTTCTTCCTGTTCCAAAAATATGTGTATTATATTCACTCAACACCGCCATTCAAAATATGTGTTAAGTTTTCTTTGTTCAAGACCCCTATTGAAAATAGAATGGTGATTGAAATAGGTTTGGTACTTGTCCTCTCTGTGTTTCAAGGATAGGGGCTGGGAATGTAAGAGCATGCTCTTGCAGATGGAAATAGGAAATCTACTAAAAGGCTTATTTAGCGAAGGCTTTGAATGCTCTAGGCACAGAAGGTACAAGTTCAGTAATATTTAGTGAGTCCCTAAAAAGTGCTTCAAATTCCAGTGAGAATTCATATATTCCATGGGAGTGACCTGCCACTTATCATTTTTGCAGTGAACATGCATTTATTGAGCCCCCAAAAGATGGGCTTTTAGCTAATCACAAGGTGAGCTTCTGAAGATTACTGTTTTTAAAACTTGATTGACATTTTGGGAGATAGGATATGCTGAAAAGAAGGTTGCTGATTAACTTTAAGAAGGGCATTTCTGGGAACACAGGTGTGGAATGTATATAGAATAAATGATTGGAACTGGCACTGTGGCACAGTAGGATAGGCTTCAGCCTGCAGTGCTGGTGTCCCGTATGGGTACTGATTCAGACCCCAGCTGCTCCACGCCGATGCAGCTCCCTGCTAATAGACCTGGGAAAAGCAGCAGAGGACACACACTCACATGAGAGACTCAGATGAAGCACTTGGCTGCTATTTTCAGCTTGACCCAGCATTGGTTATTGTGGCCATTTGATGAGTAAACTGATGGATGGCGAATCTCCCTTTCTCTGTCTCCTTATTTCCGTAACTATGCCTCCAATAAATAAGAAATATTTTTTGAAAAATGAACAAAAGATAGTGCAAGATTGCTCCAGATGGTGAACATGACACAGACCCTACAAGTACGTCTCCCATGTCAAAATGACGTGGTGAATATTAATAGCTCTGTGTCCATTCTATTGCTCATATGGTCTCAGTGGCTGTTTCTCTTAAATGTTTTGCAAACTGTTTAGAAGGAGTTTGTTCTTATTCTCGAAGGAACCACAAAGCACTCATTCATTCTTTTATTAATCCCACAAGAGCATATCAAGCACCTACATATTTTTCACCTCCTGCATGCTTGAATGGCAGGCTGAAACAAGGAGAATATGAGCTGGATTGGCAAACATTCCTCTGTGTGTGTGGTACTCACCTCCTCTTCATTTTTTAACAATACGTAAGGAATTCCAGAAGCCTTAATTGTGTTCTGAGTATGATGCAACAATAAGGGAAGAACAATGAATTTGTCACCCTCAGTTAAGTCTTCTTTTCCATTTCATAATACAATTGGCACATGACATACTTACATGTATTATGTTCATTGTTAACATGATCATGATAGTCACTTCTTAATTTGGCAGCTGGTTACTAAGTATTTAATATTCACTCACCATTTTAAGATGCATATTAGGCCAGGCGCAGTGGCCTAGTGGCTAAAGTCTTTGCCTTCAATGCTCTCGGATCCCATATGGGCACCGGTTCTAATCCCGGCAGCCCTGTTTTCCATCCAGCTCCCTGCTTGTGGCCTGGGAAAGCAGTAGAGGACTGCCTAAAGCTTTGGGATCCTGCACCCATGTTGGAGACCCAGGAAAGTTCCTGGCTCCTGGCTTTGGATCAGTACAGCTCCGGCCATTGGGGTCACCTGGGAAGTGAATCATCAGATGGAAGATCTTCCTCTCTGTCTCTCCTCCTCTCTATATATGATTTTGCAATAAAAATAAATAAATCTTTTTAAATATATATATATTTATGTATATGTATATACTAAAAAGAACAAATGATTCTTCTTGTTAAGTTCTTTTAAACCAGCCAGGTATAAACTATGATAGGATTCATCTGTTTTTCTCACATATTTCTCCTTCTGGGATTATATGAAGGTGGAAAGGTCATTACATTGAGGAGGATTAGGTTGTGAACATGATCATTTAGTTTCAGTGAAGATTATTGTGATAAATGCTCAAGATTGCTCTTACCCTATGCTGAGCTTGCCAAAATACCAAAGCTAGGAAGGCAGAGTCCATGTAAGCTTCTGCAAAGCGATGTTGAGTTTCCACGCCATCCTCTCTTAAGTAATGCATGTGGTGAGCATGATTTGTGCTAACATTTATGTGTTATTGCTCTAAATGCCATTGTGTAGTAACAGTATACTGACTCACTCCGACTCCATCATACATGACTCCTGACTTGAGTTTTTTGTCCTTTGCTACACAAACACACACCAAAAATACCTCCAAATAGCACCTTCTGGGATTCTATGCCTCAAGACCACAGAGTAGGGCCTGAATTCTCTGAGTACTGCTCACCTGTCATGTATTGTGAGAGGGAGTTTAGAGATATGTTCTGCAGGAAGGGTCACTGTGGCCAGTCCAAAGAACCCCAGACATGAGTCAGAAGAATTGGCTGCCTGGCCCTTGCTTTTACACTCCTTCTGGTTCCCCATCCCAGTGCCCTGAGGCCACTAAGTGTAAGTCACATGCACTTGTCTCAGGTTCCATTTTTAGGAAAATCCCAGCTAAGACCACATGTAAAACGATGTTTTTGCAATCTTTAAAAATGGGTACATGCAGATGTTAATTTTATGTGTAAACTGGACTGCTCTAGGGTACCCAGGAGATTGATACAACGTTATTTGTTGTTTGGGATTTGAGCATGTTATTATAAGAGATTAATATTTCAATCAGTGGAATAAGTGAAGTTCACCTGTGAAGGCTGGCCTGAATAGAACCCAAAGGTTACCGAGAGGCAGAGTCTGTTTTGAAGCTGGAAAGCCTGTCTCCTGCCCTCAGGATTGGAAAACCTGTTCTCTGGCTTCGGGACTGTAGGACTTGCATGGAACACTGTGTCCTCCCCACTCCCAGGACATGGCCTTGGACAGGGCTGCTCCCTCAGTTTTATGGTACTCACTCAGGCCTTAGACCCAGGCTTCTCTCTTCTCTGGTGTGCAGTTAGTGTATCCTGGGCCACTAACAATCACATGATCCAATAAATTAATATATCTCTCTATGCCTCTGTCCCCAACTCTGTCATCTCCTCTCAATGCTGTTCCTCTGAATGGGCACGACAACACAACATGTAACATGGTAAAGGCAAAAGAAAGTATTCCTGGACTAAAACATGAAGGAAATCCATTCAGAGAAGTAAGTACTCAGATAGGTATCTTCCAAAAGGTTTGTTTTTTAAAATGATGCATGGAGACAAGTGCAATGCACTCAAACAGTTCAGTACAGTGCACTCGTTTGAGGTCTCCTGTGTGAAGTTAATCCAGAAAACACAACAAATTCAGAGAACACACTAAATTAAAATATAACATAAAAAATGAAATACATTTAATCATATTGATCCTAGCATTTTTGTGTGAAAATTAAAAACAGACTCTTTAGAAATACCCAAATGAAGATTTTAAAGATGTTCTAGGGGCCAGACGCAGTAGCCTAGTGGTTAAATCCTTGCCTTTTATAGTTGAGATCCCTTATGGGCGCCAGTTTGTGTCCCAGATACTCTGCTTCCCATCCAGCTCCCTGCTTATGGCCTGGGAAAGCAGTCAAGGATGGTCCAAATCCTTGGGATCCTGCTCCCACGTGGGAGACCTAGAAGAAGTTTCTGATTCCTGGCTACAGATTGGCGCAGCTTCAGCCATTGCAGCCACTTGGGGAGTGAACCAGTGGATGGAAGATCTTTCCCTCTGTCTATCTTTCTCTCTATAAATCTGACTTTCCAATAAAAAATAAATAAATGTTAAAGACAAACATGTCCTGGACTCACGGGGTCTGTGTCCTTCAAAATTGTGGATCATATCTAAATTCCTATGACTCTGATCTTTAACCCCTCTCACCTTTGCATGCTGAGTTTTACAAACATGGAAGTCAGATTAAATACCACACATTCTATGCATTTTACAAACTGCAGTATAGGTGCATGGTTGACTTTATAGGCTGTGACTGTCACAACAGTGAATGAAACTTAGAAACTTGTGACACTGAATACTCAATGGATTATTCTGCTTGTTCCTGCAAGATTTTTCTGACGCTTTATGGTGATGTGATTATGCTAGACCAACACTCCATAGACTGGAAAATGTGTTGAATGAATAAAAGCCATCCACTTGAATTACTATAGTAGATTTGTACTAGCTCCAATACAATCTATATTGATTTTCTTATAAAACCAGTGGCTAAGAAACAAAGATAATAACCACATCATTTCAAATACAGCTTGAAATATTTTAACCTGTTCTGCAATTCCAAGGAAAGGAATTCTTTACAAATATTCTCACAGAGAACTTCCTTTGCCTGAGTCATTTCGTTTCATCAACACATAGGGAACTGTGACTAAAATTTGAAGAAAGGAAAGCCCCATTTCTACAGAATGAATCCCTCTTGGCAACATATTCTACCCCTGTGTCTGTCTGCGAGGGCCCGTACTACTCCAGGTGTGAGTCACGGCGTGCTCTCCACCTGAGGTTCTGAGCTGCAAGAACACTCACGTTCGTGCCTGTCGTCTGTAAATTACTCACCATGGTCAACCACCTGATTTCAAGTTGCCCTCTAGAACACAGGCTGTTGCCCTTGGAAAACCAAACTGCTGTGACAACCTACCATACACCTAATACTGGCTCTTATAGCTTCAATTGTTAGAAAACACTTTTTTTTTTAATACCACGAATTTTATGCCACTTAACCATGTTTTATTTTTTACTATGGTTACCTTAACATGAATACTTTATCTGTGATTGAAAGACATGCTGAAATTTGGTGATTTAAATACAGTTTATGCGTGTGTGTTCTGTTGTTGGTGTTTTCTTAACATATCTTTTTTTATCTATTTAATTTTAGTTGCTTTGAACAATTGCTTGTAGGAACTAAGTAATGAAATAGCTCAAACATTTGTCCTTTAGTGCCAAGTCTCATTCTTACAATCGATTTTGAAAATTGTGAATACCTTTTCTTATACTTTATCATCTTATTTTGTATATTATTTAGATCCTACTTTTCTAATCCATTTCATCCCTTTCTGTTGTATTTTAAGTCATGAGATTTTAATGCTTTATCCTTGCATTTGCTGAAGATTGCAGGCTTCATGTATTTTCTTACATATTTAAAATATTGACATATACATTAAAGAGATTCTAGGATAAGCATATTTCACTTCTTGATAATTGTAAGGCTCTAGAATATTTAAACTCATAGCATTTTTGTCTTTTTTACATGTTATGACTATTTGTACTTTATCTCTCATCATCTCTGCCACAAAATTAATTTTTAATAATTTCATTATTGTCTTATATGAATAGTTCTTTAATAGACTCTTATGCATGTTCCTTCACACAGAATACTTTGCTGCCCTTTTCCCTCATGGTTAATTCCTTTCTATTTGGATTTTTGTGTTATTGATTATTCTGGATATTAATCCTTTGTCGCTTGCAAATATTTTCTCCCGTCCCGTCAGCTGTCTCTACTGTGCAGCATATCTGCATGTTTTCTGAAACCATTTGTCCAGTGTCGGTTTTGATCACCGTGATCTGGCTGTCTCAGCCAGAAAGTCATGACCTGCTTCAATGTCTTGAAGGATTTTACCAACAAACTTGAGAAGTTGTGAGCATCTTGGTAATAAGCTCAGCCAGTATAACATGCTGGTTAAAAATGCAATTATTAAAGAAAAACTGAATGTAAAAATTACCTTTTCTGCATGCTAATTTTGTTATCTCATCACCAGGTTTTCATTTTTTTAAAAAAATGAAGGCATTGTTGATAACTACCTTATAGAGTTTTGGGGAGAAGTATGCGTGTTATGCTTTCAAATACTTAAAATAGTTTCTGGTACCAAACATCCAGGATTAATTTAAAGGCTATGGGGAGCATGATTATTAATATGAGATCAATAAATAACACTGATTCTTAAAGAATAAAAAGATTATGCTTTAAAATAAAAAGAAATTTGACTAGTGATAATGAACAAGCAACAAAGATTGTCACCTGTTTTGTCGTGTTCCTATTAGTGCGCGAGCAGAGCCCATATCTTCCAAAGAGCCTGCACTGACTGTACTGGGTTGAATTTGTGTCTTTGGTCAAGCCCCTCTAGCATTTCTCACTATTCTTCAGTACTACTTATCACACAGCTCTGGAAAGATCTCTTACCTGACTTTGCTTCTTCTTTAAGTTCATTTTTCTATATCACGTAAGTGAGGGGATTGTAGAACCATGCAGTTGTATGGGTGGAAGTAGAAGGGATGGGGAGGGAGGAGGGGAAAGGGAAAGACCCCTCCCTCCTACTACCACCCAATGAGGGAAGGGGACAGCAGCCCCAAAACGGTGTACCGCTCTTTGATGCCAGATCACATCAGTACCAGGAAAAACACTGCTGAGTTTCCTGTTAGTTCTTTAGAGAAAACAAGAGGCAGATATCCTCAATTTTGTCTCTTCTCAAAAGACTATTTCTGTCTCTATTCACTGTGACAAGACCATAACCCATTGTTTTTCTTGATTTCTAAGAGAGGAAAAGTTGCCACTCTGAGCCCAGTACTTGTACAGAGTATGTTTTACCTGGGAGGACTCTTATTTCTTTATGACAGAGCCCTTTGTTTGTCACATTCCTCACTTTTTCCTGAATTCTAGGACTTGCTTGGTTTCATGATAATGTGTGGATGTGTTCTTGTGCCTTTGAAGTGGTAGCTAACCTCTAATTATTGCATAAAAATAAGAAACATGAGGTATATGTTGTAGAATATTTGTTTCGCAGCCCTTTACAAATCCTTACGTGTGGTTTTTGTGTTTAATCCATTCAGTTGTCCCTACCCAAGGACAGTCATCGTTCAAATGCATTGCCTTTCGTTGTTATTAACAACTGTCATCCTGTCACATCACAGTCAATCTGTCTATGCCTGCACCATCAGCAGCCTCCTTAGAGCTGCTAATCATGGGTCCACAATTGACATGTTTCTGTATCTTTCCTCATCAGATAACTGTGCTTCTCATAGGAATATCCCTCCTAACTGGTCCTACCAGCTGTTTGGATCATGCAAAGTGTAAAGTCAAAATAATATTGACTAAAAAATATTTGGCTAAAGGCTTGTCCTGTTACCCATATTAATCACTATTACTATATATATATATATATATATATATACATATATATATATATATAGTGTTAATTATAAGTAGCTGTTCTAATAACTTTGTATTCAGATAGATTAAAAGGATACGGAGAGTGAGAGAGGGGGACAAAAGAAAAAGACGGTGACAGAACCGTATCTTACCAAATAATCATGATGTATCTTAGAGAACTTGCATGCCATTTAATCTTCCAAAAATAAAAAAAAGTATACTCAACATGGAGTTAGCTTTCATTCTGATTCCAACTTCATTCATTCATTCACCAAATAGTAATTAGCTCCCATTTTAAATGGACTCTATGATAGATATTCACGACACCAATATAAACAAGATATTGTCCACCTGGCAAAGTGTCCATAACTTATAAAGTGTAAAAGAAAATGAAATGAAGAGAGACTATGAAAGAGACAGAATCCAGAGCATGATAAATCCTCAGTGATCAGACATTTTGGAGATGTATTCTGGGGGAAAAAATCACTTCTGTAGCCACGCTTTGAGTCACCTCTTCAGGTTCTGCATTGAACTTTACACTACATCTTGCAAAACAAACTCAATTAATCCAGCTTCGTTTAATGCATGGGCACCTCAGTCCCTCTGTCTCCTGGTCTGTCGATATCTGATCCTCACAAGAGCTGGTTTCCTTCCTGGCCTCTGTCTCTGCTCACTTGCACGACTCTTTTGGTTGCTCCACTACACCAGAATTCATTCAGTGGCTTCTGACTGGTCTTCTTGCTTGCTTGCTTTTCCCTCTGCACTCCATTATGCACCTTATATAACATGCACACCTTGCAGTTAGGGCACTAGCTTATACATCCTAGCAATATTGTATTCTGTCTTAAAGACTATAATAGGGACTTCGAGATGTTAGTCGAGTGGATGAATGGCTATATTCTTGCCTCTGACACTCCATCAGAAATGCATGTGCAGGGCCCGGCGCGATAGCTTTGAGGTTAAAGTCCTCACCTTGAACGCCCAGATCCCACATGGGCACCAGTTCTAATCCCAGCAGCCCTACTTCCCATCCAGCTCCCTGCCTGTGGCCTGGGAATGCAGTCGGGGACAGCCCAAAGCTTTGGGACCCTGCACACGCATGGGAGACCCGAAGAAGTTCCTGACTCCTGGCTTCAGATTGACTCAGCTCCAGCCATTGTGGCCACTTGGGGAGTGAAGCATTGGACAGAGGATCTTCCTCTCTCTCCTCCTCTCCGTATATCTGACTTTGCAATAAAAATAAAATAAATCTTAAAAAAAAAGAAATGCATGTACAGGCAGATGGGAGAGACAGACAGAAATTCCTTTTGGTGCAAATGTATTAAGTTATGATTATTTAATGACAAAAGTAATGACTCCTTCTGGGGCGATTTTGAGATTTTTCTCCAAGAATATATTCCAGGTTGATAAATCTAGAGGTATGTTCCTGTTTTGCCCAAGAATACTACTTCCACAGGAAGGCAATAAAAAAAATAAGATGTCTATAGGTTCATGGAAATATATATTATGAAAGGAAACTTGCATGGATTTGAAATTCTGTTCCTCATTATGGACTTTTTAAAATTCTATTTTACTGTGAGCATTTAGATATTGTAAATTCACTTTTAATGTAATCTCCAGGGATTACATTTAAAAATCAGAGGGCCAGGTTTCCAAGCCGTCTCTTTATCAGATAGAAGACTCCTAAGCTTGGGCTGCTCTGCTGTCGCATATGGCACTGCAGGTCATGTGCTGGTGTTGTTTAGCCCTCATGATGACACTTATTGGTCACCAAAACTCAGGAAGACAAAATGTTGCAATGTTCATTTGCATGTTGATTTCCCTAAAAGCAGGAAGCCAATTACTCTTTAATCCAGAGATTTTCGTTTTACAGCCAGCACGTCTGTCCTATGTAAGTTCCTTACTAATTGCTTAACTGTAGGTTAAATTCTCAAACACTTCATTTATTAAAGAAATCTCAAGATGCCACTTAGAATGTAGTTCAGAAATGCAAAGAAATATATAATATGTAAAAACATAAAAACATTAAAAAATAGCTTGAGAAGACAGAATACATCTATACAAAGTTCTAGATCACATAAATATGTGGAGAATACCATGGGGATGACAAATATTCAAAGAGAACTTCCTTGAGTAATTGCCACACCCATGAATGCTTGGGTTAAGAGTCCACCAAGTGTTGAAAAAGGTAAAGCAAAGCAAAACAAAACAAAACAAAAAATATGCATTCTCAATGAAACTTCTGTACTTTAAGGCAATGGTGCAAAAAGACTGCATGCGTTTCTAACACAAGTTCTGATACCTTTCAGCCAGAATTGAGAATTCAATGGGCCTGAGATGTCCTGATCGTTATTCAGATTCATTTTTGCCCTTGGCTCTTTCTACATATAGAACTCAAAGTGCAAGTGAGTCTCTCCAAGTGGAGGGTGTCCTATTGGGTTTGAGAAAGAAAGAAAACTTGAAGCATTTTGTATTTGTTTGTTTGTTTTTTCACTGGTGACAGTTTATTATAATCTGTTAGTAGAACACAGGCTAGTGTTAATGACACCAGAGTTAGTCTGCACAGGAGTGGCCAACGACCGCATTTTGTGTTTTTATACTGGTATATCACATGTGTGTATTAGTATTGTAACACATACTAATGCTCTTGGCACTTAACATTCATTGTTTCCAAACAATATCTTATCTCTAGGATACATACTAAACCCGCAACACAGGAGAGCAGAATCAGTGCCCAGTTATCACAAGAAAGAAAAGAAACTTGAGTGCTCACGCAGCTCAAAGGTTGAGATGTCATATGGGCTACCTGCACAACACATCACAGTGCCTGGCTTGAAGACCTGAGTTTGCTTCAAATTTAAATTTCTGCTAAGGTTCAGCCTGTGAGATAGCAGCTAATCTCTCAAGTTCTTGCTCCTTGCTACCCAGATGAGTGGCCTAAATGAGTTCCTGATTCCTGGCTTTAGGGTAAACGACCTCTGACTGTTCCAAGAATTTAGGAAATGAACTAGTGGAGGGCAAATCTCTTTATGTTTGTCTTTGTCTTTATTTCTTCTTGTTTGTCTTTCAATTAAATTCATAATTAAAAAGTCAAAGAAACATTATAGGATATCTCTACTCATAGACACATCATTTCACTATGCATCTAATGTAATCAGATTATCTTTAAACTGATACTATTTTGATCCAAAGTTTTACATTTTAAATAGAGATATAGATTTTGCTATAGGCCAAAATAAATTATCATAACGATGCAATTTTATACCAAGTGACCAATAAACAATGAAATTTTAAGAAATAATTGTAGATTTGATATTGTGTGTGCATAGGTCTGGAAACTCATTGTATAATACATATGAAGGCATAAGAGTTAAGAATCTGAAAACAATTTTGCCAATGAAGAATGAAAAAACCATTTAATCCAATATCAAATAATTTTAAAGAAGCTGAAATTAGGACCAAGCATGATGGCTCAATTAACTAATCCTCCACCTTCAAGCACCAGGATCCCATATGGGCACCAGTTCATGTCCTGACTGCTCCACTTCCTCCAACTCCCTGCTGATGGCATGGGAGAGCAGTGGAGGATGGCCCAAAGCCACTTGGGAGACCTGGAAGAAGCTCCTGGCTCCTGGCTTTGGGGTTTTGGGACAGCTCTGGCCATTGTGACCATTTGGGGGAATGAACCAGTAGATGGAAGATCTTTCTGTCTCTCCTCTCTATACATCTGCTTTTCCAATAAGTGTAAATGATTTTTTTAGATAAAGAAGCTGAAATTAAATGGACTGTATGTTAGGAAAAAGAGGAACGTGTCATTTGAACTATGAGAAAGAACCCAGAAGTCATGGAAATCACACAGACAAGCCTGGCATGGGAGAAGGTTGTCATTGTTAGTCAACAACGAATATGCGGGAAGTTGGTTAGTTGTATATGAAAACAAATGTCAATAGATTAATATATTACACAATACAGGAAAAATAAAATGCACACAAAACTATTTTCAAAGGTTTTAAAAATGAGAAAAATGGATTATTTTACTATATTTGCTATCTTAGAAGATATGAAACCTAAGAAAAAGGTTGAAGTAAAAATCATAAACTGAAAAAACCAATAAATGTAGCTACATTAAAATTAATTTGTGTGAAATGACATTCCAAATTATTTTTAAGCTAACTAACTCAATAGAGAACTAGAAAAATCATATAAACCTTCAATTTACATCAAAGAAAGCTTGAGAAGTGGTAAATGTTTTAACGTGTTGTGACTCTTGCCTGTATTTACAGTAAATGCAATTTAAAGCAAACTAAACACAATTTAAAGTCTTTCCAAACTAACACAAACTTTCTCTTTGAAAAAATAATAATTTTTAGGACTGTGTGGACTCAGTCATATTTCCACATTATTGGTAGAAATCGGAAATATTTTGAACATATTGGAAAACAATTTGAGATTATCTACAAAATCTGAATATGCACCAAACTGCACCACTCAGAAATCTCACTTCCAACTAAATAGACAGGATGCTTCCATAAGCACAGGGATGTACATTGCTGCTTATTTACAACTGTAAGAAAAGAAATAAGAAAACAGAATATAGAAAGATAAGGGAAGTACTAGATGCAGCCTAAATATTACATAGCACAAAGATCAATGAATATAATCAGAAATACTCAATGGAATGGTGTATAGCAAGTGCCAATTATAATTGTCCAGGCATCTGTCCAAATTATCATGATTGTTTTTTGAAAGCCTTTTGTGTGACAAAGATAAATTCTGAAAGTTGTATCAGTGTGATTCCTGTTAAGTCAAGGTTTAGAGCACCAGAGAATCAATGACCTGTTGTGGATGCACATACACAAGGATCACTGTGCTTGTCTGTGCTCAGCTGAAGGAGTGAACAGCAGACACAATAGTCCCCCATGTGCTTACCATACCTCCCTCTCCTGGTTCGGCTACCCTGGGGAGAAGGTGCCATGCTGACGTGCAGGTGCGGTTTTCATAAAGTCGTGCATTCTCTTTCCCAGATATATCCACTTTCGTGAGTGCCTTCTAAGTAATTTTTACTGTCAACATGACAGAGTCATTAGAATCTTACACATGCTCCATAGAGGCAGAGTCATCTTGATGCTACGTAAAATCTCATCCTCAGATTTTCTCCTTTTGTGGCCAAGCCATACCTCTTCTTAACACACTGCCGTATTGTTCTCAAGATCTTTTGTTGTCTGTTAATTTAATAAAATTCTGATATTATTTCCTTGGTCAGGTCACATCATTATATCCTTCCACTCCAAATATAAGTTCTTTGTGTGTTCCCTGGGGCTCATGGCATTGGAATGGACATGAGCAATGGATATGAGAGTATTGTTGAAGATACACTCTGCCTGGGGTCAGAGGAAAATGTTTTTGTGGTCCAGTTTCTCCCCTGTTTATATACATCATTGCTAGCAAACCCTCTAGAGGAATCTTCAAGGAAAAATTCTCACATTCCCTGTGCTTATCCACCTGGCACTGGAACATGACAGTGAAGGTCAGAGAGTGTTCCACGGCACTGGATGAAGTGGGTAGTGGCTAATCAGTTTCTGTCATTTCAGATGGATTGAAAAATAGTCATTCTTAATTAGAGCTGTAGAATATCATCCCAGTCAATATTGGGACTCTTAATTGACTGGGATGATATTCTACCAGCTCTAACTTCGGACCAGAAATGGTCTCCCCAAGAAACTGTTCAACCCATCTGGACAATAGGTAGCTGGACTCTATGCTTGGTATACGTTTGCAAGGAAAGAATCTTGATTGAATTTGAACTGTAATACTGCATCAAGGTGGAGGAATCCACCAGGGGGAGGGGCGTGGAGAGGGGAGGGGGGATTCCCAGAGCCTATGAAACTGTCACATAATGCAAAAAAATTAATAAAAAAAAAGAAAAAAAAAGAGTCAAGGGCTGCAAGAAAGTGGGTAAGACAATTGTTTCCACATTAAAAAAAAAAAAAGAAAAATAGTCACTCACATAGAAAATTTGACTCACTCAGAATTATCCCAGCTCATATATGAACAGAATTTGAGATCAACTTTTCCTCAGATTGAACAATGATCTTGCAAATCTGCCAGGCATTGGCATGATGAAGTAAAACGTAAATAAATTATGGTTAATGTCAATAATAAAGAAGTAAGTTTTAATTTACCATGCTGAAAAAATTAAGTTATATTTCAATTTTTTTCTGTAGGGAATTGTATTACAAATGCATAGTAGTTTGAAGCTGCAATCAAAGAATATACAGCCACAATTACATGGAATGAGTATTACGTAGGTCAATCAAAATATTTGCTTAGTAGAACACCACGTGGCAAGTAGCCAGGAAGAAGCAAAGAGGAGGCAATTCTAGGAAAGAGAAGAGGACAGGCCAAACCTGAGGGACACCTGGAAACAGGTGGACACATGGGAGTATGTTGGCATGTTTGGACATCCGTGAGCAGCACAGTGGTGTTATAGTGACCAGATATTCCAGCACCCATTGGGATTGGAGAACTACCAGCAGCTACGTAGGAAAGGGAGTTCACTGGGCACTCAGGACGTGAACCAGGTATAGGATTGCCCACCATGCTGATTGGCTTCATCTGATCACAAGTAGAAGCAGAATGTCAGAGCCAAGCAGGCAGGTGCAGGAACAGGGTGGATTTCATGGCCCAGACCTCCACCACTGCCACATCAGCTACCATTTTGTGTGGAGCTGGAAGGACAACAGTGAGCTGTGCCCATTTCAGGATAACACATTGCACTGGTCCCATAGGGAAACAGTTCCAATTTGGAAATTCTACAGACTTTACCCATACTAGGTCTCAGGCCTTACAGCCAACAGGTTTCAGCAAGGCCAGCACCACTTGCAACCCTGTGATTAGGACAGCTGGTGTCGCCCTAAAGCTAGGCACTGCTTGAACCAAGCTGAAACTCACTTGAGGGAGTGGTACAAGTGACTGCACACAAAGACTAGCTGCTGAAGTCAATCAGGAAAATAGACCTGTAGACCAGTGTAGACAGCTTAGAAACTGGCACTAAGCACAAGAGTCTGCTAATCAGAAGTGCAATGATCGGGCGCAGTGGGGTGACCTGGCAGCTAAAGTCCTTGCCTTGAACACACCAGGATCCCATATGGGTGCCGGTTCTAATCCTGGCAGCTCCACTTCCCATCCAGCTCCCTGCTTGTGGCCTGGGAAAGCAGTCGAGGACGGGCCAAAGCCTTGGGTTCCTGCACCAACGTGAGAGACCTGGAAGAAGTTCCTGGCTCCTGGCTTCGGATCAGCACAGCACCAGCCATTGAGGTCACTTGGGGAGTGAATCATCAGACGGAAGATCTTCTCTGTCTCTCCTGTCTGTATATCTGACTTTGCAATAAAAATAAATAAATCTAAAAAAAAAAAGTGCAATGATGAAGAGCAAAAAAAGAGACAGAGGCACACTGAGTATTACTAATGCTTCTCCTACAAAGAGCAAAAGCCTTTGTCTACATCAGAGTTAACTGAGAAAGACATCGAGGAAAAAGGGTATAAAAAACTTGTTATTAAGCTTCTCAATAACAGTAAGAAGCACATACAGGAGTTCAAGTAACTTAAAGAATTTGCCATAAAGGAAACAGAATCACTGGAACAAAATCAAGCCAGTTTATTAGAAATGAAGGCCACATCAGAGCAAATCATTTTAATTTCAGTGGAAAGTCACAATAATAGAATGAGTGAGGCAGAAGAAAAAACTCTCAGCATTAGAAGATAATACTTAGAACAACAAGGAAACAACTAGAAAGTCGAAAAAGGAACTGAATCAAGCTAACATTATTCAAAAATGAAGGGACATTATTAAAAGGCTGAGGGCCCGGCACTGTAGCCTAGTAGCTAAACTCCTCTCCTTGAACTCATCAGGATCCCAGATATATGCTGGTTCATGTCCCAGCAGCCCCTCTCTGTATATCTTACTTTCCCCTGAAACTAAGATTTATTTATTTATTGAAAAGGTGGATATACAGAGAGGAGGAGAGACAGAAAGGAAGATCTTCTGTCTGATGGTTCATTCCCCAAGCAGTCGCAACAGCTGGAGCTGAGCCAATCCGAAGCCAGGAGCCAGGAACTTCTTCCGAGTCCCCCATGTGGGTGCAGGGTCCCAAAGCTTTGGGCTGTCCTCGACTGCTTTTCCAGGCCACAAGCAGGGAGCTGGATGGGAAGCGGGGCTGCCGGGATTAGAACCAGCACCCATATGGGATCCTGGTGCATTCAAGGCAAGGGCTTTGGCCGCTAGACCATCATGCAGGGCCCGAAACTAAATAAATCTTTTAAATAAATTACATCTGTTTGCCGATGACGTTATTCTCTACATAGGATAACCAAAAGACTTGATTAAGTAACTGTTGGAATTCTTAAGAGAATTTGACAGAATAGCAGGATACAGAATTAATAAACATAAGTGGATGATACTAGTATCCACAACTAATTCCATGGCTGAGAAAGAACTTGAAAGTAGAGCCTCCTTTAAAATAGCAGAGAAGGGTCTTAAATACCTTGGAATTAACCTTAGCAGAAATGTGGAAGACTCCTATAATTGCAGCTATCATACGGAGATGTGAAGATAGATTGCAGTATGCATTTTACTTCCAAATCAACAACGGACTCCCAATGAAACAAACAAATATATCTTGATAATATTATGCTGGACTCTCCCACTTTCCATATGTACAGTGTCAGCATACACTTACATAGCAGAATGATGTTATGAAGGACTATACTATTGTAATAATACAGAGGAAATCAGTGGGGGGGAATACGAACTTTTCTCTGGCTCTGAGAAATGTAACTCCTAGCCTGCACCTCATCTTCTGAGTAGTGTGTAGTTATGCATCTGAGAAACATGTAGGGGCTAGTGACTGATGATGTGCTGGTAAAATCTAGGAGGATGCCCAAGTTCTGGATGTAAACAACTTGAGTACTGATGCCACAGGGAAGTGTGTGGGAAGTGGAAAAGTGATAGAAACAGAATGGATACCATTTGATACTCACCACGTTGCAGGTCATACACTGACCCAAGGGCTGCAGTGACTCACTACAAGGGGATGTCATTTGCTGTTTAATCACCCCTTTGGTTATGGACTTTAGAGCACGCTAAGATAAAATGTCTCTTTGTACACCATTTAAGTGTCCAGTTATATGGATCTCAGCTCCAAGAAGATACAAACCAGCAATATAGTCTGGTCCTATTTCTTAACTTCCCCAAGCACAGTTTCTCATCTCTAACATGAAGCTACAAGGCCTGTCTAAACAAATCATAAGGAATGTTACTCTTCAAGAAGTCAAGTAATTTCATACACCTTCAGGTTTCCCATCTATAACATCTCCCCATGCTCACAAGAAATTTGCTTTGAAAATAATTATTTTAAAAATCTTTTTGCTGAGGGTGTTACAAATGTGCATCTCCAACTGAACATAAAGGAATACCTTGAAAGATTCAGACACAGGTTACACACAGGAAGGAGAAGCAGCTAACAGAAGTCATAGCTATTAAAATGTATCTGATTCCTTCTGAGGGACCACACTATCGTAACAAAATGGGAAAAATCTGACGGGAGTGGGAGTTTGTGGGGGAATCTCAGCTTATTCAAAATTGTACCACATAATTCAAAATTCAAAATAAAAATATATTTTAAAAAGTATATGGAACATCAAAAATCTGAGAACTCTCAGCTCTTCACCAGCTATTGCTACCCACATATTTATCATTTCCAGTGTTCCAAACCTCTGTAGTAGGTTTGATTTTGCACAATAAGAATAGCAATTGTTTTTGACAGAAAAAATAATCAGCATCAATATTTATGGGATATAATATACTTTGATAAATATTTCCAATATAGGATGATTAAATCAAACTAACAAATCTACATTCACATATACTGATACTTTTGAGGCAGAAATATTTAAAATCTGTTCTTTAGTAATGTTAAAATATATAATGCATTATGATTTATTATAGATATAATTCTGTGCAATAGATCACTAAAGCCTAATTGAAAGTTAGTAATATTTTATCAACATCTCTATTTTCCTTATCTTCCCCGCCCTTCTGTTGATTATCAGTCAACTTTTTCTCCAGGGTTTGAAAACCTCCCATGAAGTAGATTTCTGGGCCATCCAGCACTGTCAGGGTTGGTGGGAATAACAGAAGAAGTCAAGCTAGTGCAACGTCTTGATCGCCAAAGGATTCACCACAAGCAGATAACTGCTTTTAGCAAACAAGGCTTTTGTTCTCCCAGGGACTCCATTCACCTTTGGGTCACAGTTGGAGAGAAGTTTAGAAACTGTCTAACAAAATTGCTAATATTCTGATGATAAAACTGAAGCATAGAATGACTAATAAGCCAAATTCTTAGCTAATGAGCAGTGCAGCTGATATTCAGTTCTAAATCCCAAATCCCTTATTGCAAAATTCCTCAATCTTGAATTATTGGACATAACCATTTCCATTTCTTATCACATCAGTGTACCACAGGGTAAAAATTAACGTTTTCTTTAATTTTAATTTTTTAAAATTTTCATTGGTTTCTTTCTTCATTCTCTCTCTCTCTCTCTGCCTGTCTGTCTCACTCTTTTTCTTTCTCTCTCTCTCTTTCAATTACAAACAGAAAAAGACAAAGAAAAATATCTTTCATCCACTGGTTCATTCCCTAAATGCCAGTTACTGCCATGGGTTAGGGCCCATGGTACCTAGGTACCTTAAACAGAACTCATACATTGCATGTCAGGGTCCAAGAACTTGAACCATCACCTACTGCTTCCCAGGATACACATCTCTATGAAGCTACATAAGAATTAGAAAAGCCAAGACTCAAGTGAGGCACACCCCAAGGTGGTCGGTGGGCCTCTTCAGAAGAATCTGCTGTGCAGGCAAAAGCTGCGGATGCCCACCTACTCACATGTAGATGGAGAGAAAATGGGGAAGCATCCCAGGCTTTCAACAGGTTGGGTCTGTTGTAGTTTTTCATCTTGGGGCATTTGGAATGGTGAGGATTTTGGTGAAATGGCGAAGTGGATGGAGCTTGCAGTAGCTTTTCACGGGCATTTCAATCTTGCTTCGAAGGTCTTAGATTTTGCTGGATAGCCGAAAGGAAATTCAGTGGGTGGAGTATAGCACAAAAGGCTAAGCCAGTCCAAAGTCCCTGAAGGGAAAGGCTCTACCCGCTGTTTGGGACAGGTTAGAATGCTAATCTGATGTCTTTGCTGCATTGCCCATGTTGGTGGGAAGTGTCTTATTGAAAAGGTAGTTAGTTTACAATCATACATTGCATAGCTTGAGCTTCAGTCCAATCGGTGGGTCCTAAATTGAAGTCAAATTGTAGTCCTTTGAATACACAACAACCTGGAATGGGAAATCGATGCCTAGAAGGGAAATGAGGAAGAAAAGTTATCCAAGGAGAATGAGGATTGAAGTTTTTAAGCTGACTAAAGGAATGTTCAGATGGATGCAGCTAAGAAGTGTTAGCATTTGTCTTGCTCTCCCACGACAGCTCCTGTCTGCACTGTAACAGCACAATGCATTTTTATTGTTATTTCCCATGATGCAGCTTTGTAGGCATAGCACTTACTCCCTTCTCTCTTCTTCCCTCCTCGTTTCCCCCCGTATTGTTGCAGTAGTGTAGTCCATTAGTAACAGTTGGAGTTTAATGAGTTTAAGTATATAATGACATTCTAGATATAGGCATGTTAGAAAATCTGGTATCATACTGCAAAGGTGTATTTAACTGTTCTTTGGGAGCCCTCCTTTGATTTAGGAGTAAGAAAAGTGGACTGCAACGTTTCTACCCAGTTTGCTACTCTCTATGATACAGTCCATCCATGAGAATATATGTATATACTTGGTCACCTGTATATCTACTTATTTTGTTTTGCATGAGGGTTGTCTTATATCAGAGATAACATATGATATTATATGTTTTGAAACTCCCTATTCAACTTCACAGGTATCCCAGATTTCAATGACAACGTGTAGGGTCAGCTAAAGAAGATAAATACAAAAAAACTAAAACAAGTTTGTGGAAAATGGTGTTAAATTATAATTTTGTTGCAAAAAGAATTTGAAACCCAGAGATTGTTTTTGCACAACACACATTTTTCCATGAGCATTCTGAAATCTCTTTTTTGCATAAAAATAAATGTGCCTTTCTTTCAGTTTCTCACAAACTTCCTGAAATACATCTTCTTTAAGGAAGATCAGGAATAGGGTTAGATAAGTTGAGAGAGGACATGTCATGTAATCTTAACATCAAAAACTGCAACAAAAGATAAACAGAAAGCAGCTGCAGGGAGCCATGGTTTATTCTTGAAGTAAAAATTACTCAAATTGCAAAATTTGTAAAGCTCCTAGTAATTTCTGTTCTAGTCTAGTCCTCTCCTTGCATTGTTGTTACTTGAGGTTTTATTTACATGACCTTTCCATTCATTCCAAAGCAGATATTCCTTGTTAGCAGCACACTTATCTCTCCTATGACTGTGAGCCAAAGGATGATGAATAACACAGACTGAGACAACTCCTGAGTATCGGACGGGTCACATCACATCAGCCATATCATAGCTGTCTGACTCCAAAGGATACACTGTCTAAAATATAGTAAGAATAAAACTGTAATTTTTCCCAATTTACATCCTGTATCTTTTCATGACCACCTACACAACAAATCCTATTGCATTTCAAATGCCATCAATTTTAAGTGACACCATTAATTTCAGTATGTATAATAAATAAGCATACTGTCAATTAAGTGATGTTGCAGTATTTTCTCACCCATTAAATTTTTATCTCATACATATTGAAAGATATCATTTATAGATACAAAAATAACTTGTGCACATAAAAAAGAAAATGAAATGCTTCGGTTAATTTTCTTTTAAAAATTATGACACTATCTGATTTTTCAAAATCACATTTGAACACACAAAAAAGGAAGTTTTTCTAATTTTTAATTTCATCACACATCCATCTTCTGTAACTATCGGGTTAGAATTGCAACATCTCTCCAAAATATCTTCTTCTTATTTCTTCAATTTGCTTCTAGGCTGCTGATATGCCTTCTGCAAGTTTTGATGAGAGGAAGCAAAAAGATCTAATTCATGAATATTACATGACAACTGGAAATTGTAAGGTTCATCCTAATTTGAGATGTTAACTATGTATATTTAGTTTTCGGAACTGATGGGAATGTAGAAAAGTCCAAACTTTCCTTTGGTAGAGGAACTGTGATACATCTGTTGGCTTCCAGGCTTGCACTTCCTCCAGCAGTTACGCTTTTTACCAGTATCAGCAAAGCTTTACTGAGTATTTAATATGTGTATACACAAAACTTACACATACCATTTCCTTTAACCTCCATGAACTCCCTATGAAATCACTGTTCATGCCCAGGTGTAGACATCTGCCTAGGTTGCCTTTTACCTGGGCAAGTGTTGCAATGCTGGAAGGAAAGCAGCCAAGAAAACCAGCTGGCATTCTGGGCCTGGTTAATGCCAACACTGTGTTAACTATACCAGTGTTCCAGCATAGTTATTTTATATATATATATATATATATATATATATATATATATATATATATATTAATTAGATCAGAGAAAAGAGGTGCCGAGCGTCTACTGTGCCACCACAGGTGCACATTGGCCAGGGCCATTGCCTCTAGCCTCTATCTGCATGTTGGCAGGAAGTGGGGCATACATTGCCAGGACCTAGGGGATGGGTCAAAATGGAGGCCACATAAAGCTTGTTTGACATATGTAAAATGATTTCTGGGGACTTCTATGGACCAGACTTATGCATCTGTAAATAATCAAGGCTGAGATGGGATCAGTCACCTCCCTGGTCAGTGCACCAGTGATGGGGCTAGGGCAGGGTCAGGCTAGGGCAGGTCACAGCACGCACTGGGTCTTATAAAAGCCCGGGCTGGGAGTAGGCCAGACTGGGATATGCCATAGCACCCACTGTCATGTTAAGAACTAGTGCGGTGTGGTGGGGGGCAGGGTAGGGGTTCATAGGGCTTTCCCTGACTAGCCTACAGCACCCACTGCTGTACATGAGAATTGGGGCTGGAGACCAGCCAGGTAAGGGTTGTTTGAAGTTGCCATGTCTAGGCTGCAGCACCTGCCAGTGTATGTGAGAACCAGGTCTGTGGGTACACTGGGCTGGGCTAGGCTGCAGCAGCTGCCCCTTCATGTGTGAGCCAGGCCGGTGGGGGACAGGACAGCTGCTGCAGCTTTACCCATTTGTATATGTGATGACTGGTACAATGAATAATCTGAACCTGCCCCTGCACCAGCTGGTACATATGAAAACCTCGCAGGTGAGGTCTCTGGGGGTTCACCAAGGAGATTGCTGTGGTCAATCAGTAACCTCAGGGATGTGGTCTGACCCCAAACACGTGTTCAGGACTGGGCCACCTCAGTTGCTTACCTTCATGCAAGAAAGAAGAGCATACCTGGAAGAACACGAGAGACAAGAAGGCCAACTCACCTAAGGCAACTGAAGACTCCGAGTACCTCATCGAAAGACTGAGAGAAAAACAGGTTGGACAACACTCCAGGTCAGGCTCTACAGCAAGCACCTAGCTCTGTGGGCACATTGAGGTAAACAAGGACAGCCAACAGGCCTGAGAAAAAGTTTCTTCCCGCTGGTGTTAGGAAGCTAGCCTCCCAAGTTAACACCCTCAGAATGTTCAGGGCTTCAAAGTCAATGACAAACAACTGTCTCATTCCCCAGGCACCAATGTAGTGTGATAGCAAGGAGCAGTGCATTTTCTCCCCCTGGCTTCCCTTGCCCCAACCGCACAAGCAGATGGAAAACTGAAACACTTGTTTCACTTACCTCTCCTCCTCAATCCCTCAACCCCGCCCTCTCCATCTTAATCAGAGGCCCACATGCAAGCAAACCCCTCATCTTTGTAATAAATATTAAAAAATAAAAATAAAAAACAATTGAAAAACCGAAATCATTATTAAAATTTGTATTTATTTCAGATGATGACACCAAAGTATATTGGAACCTGAACACTCAGTCAACAGGCTCCCTTGCCTCTTGTGGATGCTCACAGCTTGCAAACAGGTGGTGATGTTTCTGTCTCTGGCATACGGGAAGAAGCAGAGGCTCTCTATAGCAATAGGGTGGGACTGCATCCTGTGAGATCATCTAAGCTATTCAAGATAGAAAATCGGAGTAGGCAGGGAAATGTGTTCCTTACACCTCTTCCCCCAGTTGATTCCAATTTTACTTTACTGCTAAGAATCACCATGACTAATGGTTCTTAACATCCCTCTTATGTCTTCACGAGGTACTACTTATTCTTTCTTTCATTCATCAAGTATTTGTAGAGTATCTTTTGTGAGTCAAGCTCTGGGAAAAGAGCAGTGAATGAAACAAACTCCCTCTCTCCCAATACTCGACAACGTACTGGGTGAGTGTATTTATGATAGCAGTGTGGCCTGTTGTGATTAGTGCTATGGAGAAAAATAAATAAGAAAAGGCAGAAAAGAAACAGATTTGCTTGTTTAGACTGGATACTAAGCAAGTGGCTTTCTGATGTAGGAACTGTAGTGATGTAGTTAAATATCGAGATTTGAGGATTGAATTCATTATTTAAGGCAGAATGTAGGTTCCTGTTTATTTTCTCCAGGAGGTTACTGAGAAATGGACGTAGCTCAATGTGAGAGAACTGAAGAGCAGGTGATTAAGATACAAGTGGAAAACTCAGCACCACAGCGTAGTAAGCTATTACCCCACCTGCAGTGCTGGCACCCATATATACACAGGTTCAATTCCAGCTGCTCCACTTTTGAGCCACTCTCTGCTTATGGCCTGAGAAAGCAATGGAGGATGGCTTTAGCCCTTGGGGCCCTGCAATCACATGGGACACCCCGGAAGAGCTCCTGGATCCTAGCTTTGCTTCAGGTCAGCTCCAGCCATTGTGGCCATTTGGTGAGTGAAACAACAGACGGAAGATGTCTGTCTCTTCTCTCTGCTTTCATAGAAAGAAAGCAGGTAGGGCAAGAGAGGACTGATAGGTATCCTGGAGAGCAGCCTATTCCAGATCACCATTTGATTAATCTACAGTCTCTCCTCACTGCCTATTCCTTTTTTAAAAAGATTTATTTATCTTTACTTAAAAGACAGATTTACAGAGAGAAAAAGAGATAGAAAGAGACCTTTCATCTGCTGGGTCACTCCCCGGATGGCAGTAATGGCCGGAGCTGATTTCAGCCATCCTACTTGCCAGCTTGGAAGCAAGGAGCGGGAGCAGATGTGGGAGAGCCAGGACGTGGACCTACAGAGTATCAGCCTGTTATGTCACTTATGCTGACCCTGAAACCAATGCTATAACCAGTGTGCTTTACTCATCCCAAATAAATCTATTTTTAACAGGGAATCACCGAGGCAATAATCAATACATGAAAACTCAAACATCTAGATGAAGAAGCAGCATTAATGACAAGACTGTGCTGTTTTCAGTTCTGATCTTTCTCTTCCCAAATCCTTCTCTCTAACGCTCGCAGAACCGACATCTGCTTCCATCTGCTACTTGCTTCTCTCTGTTCTTTCTTTCCCAACCATTTTTTAATATACTTTTTGCAGCACCCAAAAAGATTTTGTTTTCTTTTTCACTTTCAAGCCCACTTTCACAACCCACTAAGCCAGTCCTCTCTTCTGTGTGTTCGTACCCAGATCGAGGATCTTAGCCATGTGCAAGATTTCACACAGAATGAAGACAGATGCTCCTGGCAGTCAGTGTCTGGCTGTGAGCACTGCTGTTAAGTTTGCAACCCTAACAGCCACTGTGTGTAGAACACTGAATTGCAAGAGAGGGGACACATGAAGGATAGGTTAATTTTCAAACTTCAGCCATAAAGTTCCTTAAAAAGCCACTGTCCCTCAAAGTATGCCAATGCCATTAATGTGGAGATTTTAAGCTAACTCCTAGGAATGAGAAGTCTGTAAGTAGATTACAGAGCCAATATTTTTGTCAGGTCAAGAACTTGGGTAGGCAAAGTGTTTGTGTCCACGAATGTGCTCTTGGGCCAGAAGGACAGAGTATCAGCCTGTTATAGGAAAAAAAGAACTGATCCCAGCATGATGGTTCAATTGGCTAAGCCTCCTCTCGCAAGTGCAAGGATCCCATATGGGTGCTGGTTTATATCCCCGGCTGCTCCACTTCCTATCCAGCTCCCTTCCTGTGCTCTGGGAAAGCCAAAAGCCTTAGAATACTGACTGAACTCCCGTGGGAGACCAGGACGAAATCCCTGGCCCCTGGCTTTGGATTGGCTCAGCTCCAGCTTTTGTAGCCATTTGGAGAGTGGACAAGTGGATGGAAGATCTCTTTGTTAATCTGCCTTTCTAATAAAATAAGTAAATAAAGCTTAAAAAATGAAAAGAACGGAGGCATGGGAAGCGAAGATGTCCTTGTTAATAAAACAAGCAATGAAACTGGACTAGCTTTTGAAGACATGTCATAAATGTATTCCTGCTTGTAAATGCCTGCAGGATTCCGTCACTTGACAATCTCTTGGATGGTGACTCTTTGAGCACGTAAGCCACTCTTCACAGACAGAAACATTTTTTTTCTGATGTTCCAGAAAATGGAGGCAGAAAAATCTAAGCAACTTTTCTGAGACTACTTAGCTCAGAGTTGGAACTTCAATAAATAGAAAAATGATGAAAAAGGCAGACAAGTTTGAAAGGCATGAAAGTTAGTGGGGTCTGAAGCTCCCCGTATTTCTGGAACAAGTTTGCCCAATGTGTTGTGGGCAATTGCTGCCTTCTACCTGGTGGGCATGGCTTAGAGCTTAGCTGCCTGTGGCCTGAGACACAGCTCCCAGGCCTGCAGTCGCAACATGACCTCCGACACGACTAGAAAATACATGTGTCATTTAGCCAATTATATTGTCTTTGGTTGGGGGGGTGGGAATGCTGGAAGATGCCCTCCTGCCCTCCCCTTCAGTGGCTTTTAAAAGCCTGGGATCTGTATTGAATAAACTGACATTCCTCACCAGCTTGTCTTTGGTGGTTCTTACCGCCAAAGGACACGTTTGCCTCACTTCTGTCACCTTGGGGCCTGCTGGTAGGACTAAACTCCGAGAAGGTGTAATTTCAGAGTCACCTTGTTTGCTGGGGAACTTGGCAGGGTTGCAGATACTGGAGATTTCGATCATAGGCAACAGAGGATGAAGGAGCAGAGGTGGTGTATACCCGCATGTTTAACATTCAGTTCAGAGTCCTGGGGGCAAGGGTAGTCCTCCATGAAGGAGGCTATGGAGAGAGGTGGCTGAAGACAGGCTGAACAGAGACTTGGAGAAGGCAGAAGCTTAAGGTACCAGTGTTGCTGCTTTTGTGCAGCTGGCCCTGAGGCAGGGGAGGGGACTGTTGGGGTAGGGCTCTCACACTCACCCTCACAATAGCCTGCAGCGTTGATTTCATAGCCTCCGTTGTTTGGAGAAAGCCATCTGGCCGACTCTGTGCTTGTTGATGGTGTTTCTATTCCTGCCTGGAAACGGAAGGCAAGGACTCTGCTGGCTTTGTTTGCCTGAGTCAAAACAGCCTGGCGTACAGGAAGTACTCAGTTAATCCATGATGGAGGTGTGTGCCAGAAAGAAAGCAGGCAGGTGACATTCAGGCTTCTCTTTTCCCAGGTCTGTTTATTTGAAAGACCTAGAGCTCCACTGGCTGTAATGCTCTCACCCTTCCACTTGCTTTTCCCCCCAAAAGGCAGAGAAATGTAACTTGTTAATCAATTTGAGAGTCATAAGCAATGCATGATCATCCCAGACCCTCCTTGCTTCTCATTGCAAATGAGCTTCCACCCCTCCTGCACAAGTGGAGTCCCAGTGTGCAGCTGTCTGCCCTCCCAAGCAGCCTGCAACTGGACGTATCAACAGCAGGCCAGCCCATGTGGCTCTCATTGCAGGCCACACATCTCATGTCCATTTCTATCAGCCACGAAGAAGAGACCTTGGTGCTCTTTCCCATCAATTAGTTCAGCATGTGGACATGGAAGAAAAGTCCTGTTTAACAGGGACATTCAGAAACACCCAGAATTGCAGGGCTCACAATGAATCCAACAACAAGTCTAAATGTTCTTTACAGAAGTCCCTGTGTTAGAAAAGTGGTTTTCTTGGAATAGTAAGTAAGAGATGGCCGAGTCTACAGAGTCACAATCCTGGGTCCCATTGCTAGGATTGCCGCTGATCTGCTCTGCCTGAAGACAGCATTTGACCTGGAAAAAACTCGGTTTAATTTCTGCCAAAGGCAGGATGTTAATCCTGCTCAAAGAAACTCACATGAATGAAAGCTCTTTGTTAAATGAAGAGCATTATGCATGTTCGAGGAAATTGTTATTGTTATTGAAACAGAATAATGCTACAGTTTCATTACCATTATTGACTTCAATGCAATGATTAAATTCCTTTTCCCTAAGCAGGCACCATAAATAATTGCAGATACTTCTTGGGTGTACTGCAAGTTCTGCATGCTTCCTACTTGATTCCTTGTAATAAGAAAATTAGTCCTATGTTTTGCAGACAGAATATTTTTGTTGAATTACCTAAAAGGGTGCTATTTTCCCACATGCGGGATGCGATTTGATGTTTTTCACATTCCCTCCATGTGTGAGTTTCTTCTCTCATCTATAAAAGCTGTTTGTTAATAAGTTGGTTCACATCTCATTTCAGAAAGCACAAAGGTGACATGGAGAACTCCTGGGAATTCGAAGCCATTAGTGCATTCTTCCCCATTTCACATTTAGACCAGAAAGCCCTTTGGTGCACAGCTATTTTTTTATTTGAAAAGAACATGGGTTTCAAGTCCCAGTTCCAAGTTAGTATTTTAAGAATTACTTTGTTACATTTGGCAATTCATTTCACATCTCAGAACCTTGGTTTCTTTATCTTCAAAGGAGGAATGTGAGAATTGAATGAGATCAGGTATTGCAAACTAGGAATAGCATGCCCATTATAAACTCCAAAAATGCTCTCTTAGGTCCCTACCCTTGGGCACTGGGTAAAAATCATCCTGTGACAATAGAATTATGACTAATATGGCACAGCACAGAGAGTACTCCAGTACTTTATGGAGATATAAAAGTACAATAATAATCTTAAAGGTTATAACTATTGACAAGGATCTCTAAATCAGTTGATAATCTAGAGGCACATTAATTGAGCACCTTTGGAGAAATAAATTTTTATTATACTATTATTCTTAGAAATTTAAAGGCATCATTAAGCTTAAAGTCTACACCATAAGTTTTAAGAAATAATTAATTACATGCCATTTTTGTCAGTGGAAACGTGTTCATGAAGCAATACTGAATTTTTACCCTAATTAACTATGTAAAGATTGTCAAAAACATAATAAAAAACAAGAAACAATACTGAATTTTGAACTTTGATATTCCCTCTACAGACACCTCACTAATTTTACAAAATTGTGCAATGGTCTCTTGGGATTCTTTCCAGATATGTGTGGTAGGGATGACTGAGGAATAGAAATTCCTGCAGATGGCGCCAGAGCTGTGGTATAGCACGCAAAGCCACCATCTGAGGAACTAGCATCCCAAATGGGCACTAGTTCGAGTCCTAACTAGTCCATTTCCAATCCAGCTCTGCTCCAATGCCCTGGAAACAGCAGCAGAGGAAGGCTCAAAAACTTGAGGGTTCTGAACCTCCTTGGGAAGAAACTTCTACCTCTGTGCTCCTACTCTTGGCTATTGTGACCATTTAGAGAATGAACTAACAGGTAGAAGATCTCTCTCTCTCTTGTTTCTCCTTTTACTCCGTATCTCTGCCTTTAAAATAAATAAGAAATAAGTAAACATTTTAAAAATGAAATAAAAAGAAATCCATAGTCAAGTAGCTCCATAAATTGCAACCTGTACTCTCAGGGTCATGGCCTCTGTCTAATCATGGGACCAGAACATGAGCAGCTTCAGAAATGACTGTGAGATATGGAGTCCCACACAAAGGAAAAAATACAGTGTTCATAAAGAATTGCTTCTCTGACTTGGATAACTTCCTCATTCTTCAAATAAATGGGAAGGATGAGTGTGATTGTAAAAGGAAAACTGGGAGATGGATGTTGTGGGGTTGTGGGTTAAGCTGCTGCCTGTGTTGCCAGCATTAGACTGGGTATAGGTTCTAGCCCCTGCTACTCCACTTGCAATCGAGCTCCCTGATATGCATCTGGGAAAGTATTGAAAGTTGACCCAATCCTTTATCCCCTGCACACACATGCAAGACCTGGACGAAGCTCCTGGTTCCTGGCTCCTGGCTCCTGGCTATAGCCTGGCCCAATCCTAGTTTGGTTAGGGCAGCCATTTAAAGCATGAAACAGTGGATGGAAGATCTGTCTCTCTCTCTCTCTCTCTTTTGTCTCTCTCTCCCTCTCTCTCACTTTCTCTCTATAACTCTACCCTTCAAATAAAAATTCTTTAAAAGAAAAGAAAAACTGCGCTCAGGTTTTGATGTTGGAAGAAGTTTGTGACACGTCTTCTCTTTTTCTCAGAGTTTTAAATTCAATGAGAAAAGTAAGACAAATGAGATAAAAATGACACTGTTAGGTGCAAGTTGCAGATTGCTCCTGAACACTTTATCTGAACTCAGAAACAACGGACTCCTTCTGCAGCAAAAGATGTGATCAGCTTGCTGCAGGGAAAAAGCAGACGAGTATGTGTGCTCCAAGAAAGCAGGTTTCACGTGCAAAGGAACAAACTGAACAACTTAGGGCAGGCCTGCACGGTTCTCGCGCTGCCGTCCAGCTCTTGGCTCCACGCCGTGCTGAAATGGTTTCCTCTCCTTTCTCCTACTATGCATCTTGACTCTCCCCAGCTCCTCTGTTATTGCAGACTCTTTACATAACTTACCTACAGTCAAAATGGATCATTTGCCAATGGTGAAACACCTATCTGCCACATAACTCCTTGTCTTTGTACTGCCTTTTTTCCCTCTGCCTGGAGTAAAACAACAACCTTGCCAAATTCACTCATTCTACTTCATTTTTCTAAATATCCATCCTATATGATGCTTCTTGGAACTCTGATTACTGTTCAATCCCTTCTTCCCCTGTGAATTTACCATGCTCTTACAATTTCATTTCATTGTACTTGCTATGCTGTATTCTAAATCTCTTTTTGCTTGTCTCCCTACTACCAAGTTTTTAGCTTGCTGGGAATAAGACTCACTTATTTGTCATGTTTATAATCCCACTATCTCACCCAGAGCTTCTTGATGCTGAAGGAATTGAATCAATTGAATGTGTTGTCTGAGAGGTATGAGGCATGACTTCATTAAGCAAGTGTAGGAAGGATTTCCATCAAGTCTGTATCATAAACGAGTTTTTTTTTTCTTGCTTCAAATTCACTAAGTCTATAACCCATGGAATTATGGCTGTGGTTGAAAGTATAAGCACCTGACTTTAAATTCCAATCCATGGATGTTGTCATATAATTCAAATGAATCTCATTTTGCACCATCTGTTAATAACTGTTCCATGTTCTTATTGCTGCAAACAAAAGCCAGTGCTATGCAGAATATCTCAAAGAAATGAATGCATATCTTATCCCTTGTCCTGGCAAGACTGAGTATTCAGAGACACATTCATCCATGCAGATTAAATTCTCTGCCTTTTTCAGCAGGAGTTATGAACCCTCTGAGGCAAGGGAGCGGAGCATTTGAGATCAAAGTGTTGACGATTTTTTCAGGTAACAGTCATCCTTAGTGTGAAGAGAAAAGGGTTTTTTCAGTCAGCTCAGAGATCTCATGAATTTCTCCAGAAAGAAAGATAATTGGAAATAATTTGAAAGTTTCCCCTTAGCTATCAGTTTCCCCAGTGGTTCTCAGCTGAATTTATAGTCTGGTAACAACGAATCAAGAGAACTCAAGGGAAATGCATCTGGGTGGTAAGGAAGAATATGGTCTATGGGACAGCTACCAATGCATCAGTAAACTGCACAGAGGAAACACCTTAAAAATCCTTTAACCACTGCAATTTTGCAGAGAGGAAAACTCATGCCCAGAGAGAAGTAAAACTAGCAGACATTGTCCAAGCACAAATACTGTGATTTCTACTGGCGTGGAGTAAGAAAAAAAAATGGCTTCCCAGTGTAGCTTGGTGGGGTGTTTTCTCAGCTCAGGTTACAAAAAAAGCCCAGCAAACAGTTGCCAGCAGAGGAGTTTTGTCTGAGAAGCAAAAGCAAGAGCAAAGGTGAAAGCACATTTGGGAACCTCAAGGTGGAGTGCTTTGAGTGAGGTGCTAGTTTTCTAGAAGACTCTCAGGTTTCTAAGGGTCCCTGACCCCTCGTGGCATCACTCAACAGGCCATAGGTCCCTCAGTTGGATCCTCACCTGAGTCAGGACTTACAAAGACCTTTCCCATTGGTGGTCTCCGATCAGTTGGGAAATGACTGGCAATTCCTATGCTGCTTGCTTGAAAGTTTTATCTTCCAGACTGTGTGGTGAGGAACATAAGCTTCTCTTCTCATCTAGGTATCTAAGCTTCCCAGGATTTAAGCAACTTCTTGTTTACCGATACACATGAAACCAGCAACCACTGGGCAGTGAAATGATGGCCCAAGGAGAGTGGCCTCAGAAAGCTCACCTCTGAATCTGACACAAGGGTGTAACATGCTTGAATGATACCATCCTGCATATGTGATTTTTCCTGCTTTTTCAACTTCAACTTTGGTTGTATAATTTATTGGCTGGAAACATCTGCTGAATATTTCTGCCATATGACTTAATCCAGGCATGGAGCAATAGCACCCATCCCACTTGATTCTGTCACATACATGCTGTTACATTTCAAACTCCACACAGCTGAAAAGGCTACTCCCTCCTATGTTTGAATCCAGTATAGAAATGACATCAGGTCAGGCCCCACGGCCTAGTGACTAAATCCTTGCCTTACATACACCAGGATCCCATACGGGCACTGGTTCATGTCCTGGCTACTCCACTTCCTATCCAGCTCCATGCATGTGGCCTGGAAAAGCAATAGAGGATGATACAAAGCCATGGAACACAAAACACACATGGGAAACCCGGAAGAGGCTCCTGCCTCTGGCTTCAGCTCAGCTCCAGATGTTGAGCCCATTTGGGGAGTGAGGCAGCAAAAGGAAGATCTTTCTGTCTCTTTTTCTCTGTAGGCCTGACTTTCCAATAAAAGTAAAATAAATCTTAAAAAAAAGATATGACAGGTGGGGGTTTTGCTTCTCACCTATGCAGGCTGCTATCAATTGTCCCAAAAACATTTGTTGAAGAGACTAGGCTTTTTAGTTCGTGAGACTCAGATTCCAGTAGCTTTATCCAGAGAAAGATCAACAGGTCAAAAGGAAGATCAATTATATTTTCACAATTGCTAGTCAGTTTCCTGACTCCAAACTCCATTTACTCCTCTAATTATAAAAAGCAATTGTTCTGAATGAAACCCCGGATGACATCTCTGGCATGCATATCTTGTTTGAAATCTTTCAAGGGCTGCTCATTGTTGAAGATGAAGCTCTCATTGGCAAACAAGTCAAGGTTCACATGACCTTGAACAGCCACCAACCTGTGCAATAAATGGTTTCAGCTTTTCTGAAGTTTTGCTTCCTGCCACGTGCTTCCTACCTCACCCAAATCGTATGGGATTTCCTGGAACCTACTAATGCACCAGGGTCTCCCAAGCACGCTCTTTATGCCCTTACACACTATTGGAAACCTACTTATATCTGTCAATTTTTTTCCATTCTGTTGTTCCTCAGGGCTAGGAATATGTTTTATTTATTTACAATCTATTGACCTGTAGAAGTATGTCAGTGCAGAAAAAGAGAAAAAGGAAAGGGAATAGAGAGAGAGAGAGACAGCTGACAGTTCTTACTGCGTGTTTTTTTAAAAGTTCCAGACAATGTTGTCAACAGTTTCAACACTGTAAGGGGTATTTTATTATGGTAAAACTGAAGATGGAGAAAGTAAAATTACTTGACAGCAGGATATGAGATCTAGTTCTACAACTTTTGCTTCCAAATCCAATACAAGTTCTGCATTTATTTAAGCAGCAAGTAATCATGATGGGAATTGGAACGAAGGAGAGGGAAGAAGCGAGACAATAGGGGGCAAGTTCTGCAATTCTATTAAAGAAACATGAACTAAATTTCCTCGATTAGAGTGGTTCTGATCATAGTTATAATAGTTTTTATCTTATCTGGTTTCATTCTAAAGGCAGAATGGAATAGCCTAAGATCCTCACACATGGATTTTCTGTCCATTTTCATAAAGTTCATGGAAACGAGAATAAATCTCACTAATCTGCTGTTTCTTCCACCACTTTGTTTTCCCTTAAAAATGAAACAAATAAAAAACTCAACAAGAACACATATGTGCTCACTAAACTATGACATGAGAACATCTCCAGTTTTAGAAGATTAAATTTTGCAAGACTACTGGAAACTCATAAAAATGGGGACTATTCTTACTACAGGTTGTATCTCCAGAGCTCCACACACTAATTAAACTAAAAGGTGAATCCAAAAGGATATGTTTCCCTAGATGAGTGAGAGAAAAGGAAGAGTAATACAAGCAGCTACAACATGTTCTTGGGTTTCACCTTGCCTTTTGAGTTCTCTTTTTCCTCCTCTGATTATTTAGTCATGTAGGTCTGCATAAGGCCACTTCGTCCACATCTGAAATATACACCCAGCAGCCAAGTATAAAGCGCCTTTTCTCTATCATCCAAGCAGCCAGAAGGTCAGCATTTTGTAAGAATATTGCACTAAGCACAAAAAGATTCTAGAGTGGTCCAGAGATGACACACAGGTTTTGAGAGTCGTGTTTTGCGTGTTCCTATCTCCGTTATCTCTAGGTAGGTAGAACAACTGCACTGCAACTTGGTCTAGCTATCTGCTTTCCCTAAAACTCAACTTGCTTCATTGTAACCGTATTGTATTTCACCTTTTCCCACCTTGTAAATGCCTGCTTTTTTTCATGTAACTTAAACTATTTTTAGTACAAATCCAAAATAAAGCATCAACTGCAATATCGCTTGCTGTTCTCTTCTACATCTATATTTTCTTAACTGTTCTGGCATGGCAATCCTAGGGGAGAGTAAGTGGCATCTGTAGGCCACTGAGGAGCAAAAGTATCACTCTCTTGTATGCACAATAGAAGACACGGTGTTAGCATCTTTTCTCAGAAATCTCAAACTCCACATATATATCATCCAAAATTCACATTTGCTATATCAGTACCAGGGGACAGTATTATTTCAGTGTCTTACGTAATGTGGGCATTTGTTTTCGTATTCCTAGGTAATGGAACAAAGTCAAAATAACCTGAGATCAAATTCTGTCTGTATCACTTACAAGTTGGGAGGCTAGAAGAAGCAGGATGAACTTATGGGCATGAAGCTATTTCCACACGTAGGGATGGGTGTAACAAGATTACTTTTGATTGTGGTGCTAAATCATCAGTCAGTTGAGGGGAAGACTCATGGCAGTATTGGGAAATATGAAAAAAATGTATAGCAAGTTTCTGGAGTGTGTTATATAACAAATTTCAATTCTCACCCAAGATTTATGTCCAAGTCCGAGTTTCTGTTGAGACCAACAGGGAAGGATGCGCAATGGGTACATCATGCCACTGGAGTTCGACTGCCCAAGTGCAATCTCCTGCTTTCTAGCTATGTGATCTCAGGCAAATCATTTAACTTTTCTGGGTCTCCATTTCTTAGCTGCCAAATGGGTTTATTATCAGTTGCTTAAAGGAGTCAGTACATTTACATAGGAAACCACTTAGACCTGTGTTTGACTCCTGGTAAGCAGACACTTTTACCCTTTTCACCCTTATTTCTTGCTTACTCGTTTTAGCATGTCCTCTCCCAAACCCCTCCCCCACTGAACATTGATAACCATGATTTTAGTTGGATGCCTGGATGCCAGCAGCACTTTCCTTGACATTCTCTCTCTCTCTCTCTCTTTCTCTCTCTCTCTCTCTGTGTCTGACTCCCTTTTTCCCCCATCTCTCTCTCTCTCCCCCTCTCCTCTCTCATACACACACACACACACATACACACACAGAGTCTAACACACCCACATCCACACTTTTTTCCCCAGCATTTTAATCTTGTGGATTATAAATAATAGTTCTCATTATCAAGGTCAGGAAGAAAGAAAAACTGATATGGATACATAATTTTACTAATATGACCTAAGACTGTTTCTTAGGTGTTAAAAATGTAAGTGGTAGATGTCAGCTGGCTGCTTTTGATTTTCTTCTTTCTCCGCAAATCACAAGCACACTGTAATGACAGTCGGGAAACCTGGTAAAAATAATTTTAGTGAATTGAGACTCTTAACATTATTATCATACATTTACTTTTAGATAAAACAGGCCTTTTTCTAACACTGATAAAGATATTGGTGGTACTATTAGTACACATTTGTTAAAATTCAGATTCTTCTTCGGCAGGTCTGGGGTGCAGCATTACTCCGTGTTACCAGCTTCTAGTGATATTGGGATTGCCAATCATAAAAAGGCCTCACCAGGCTAGCAATTATTATCTTTAACACTTTGTATTTCTCCCTTCAGTTATTAATTTTTGGTTCATAGGTCTTCACAGTTATCATTAGGTGTGTTCGTATTATCTTCTCTATGAATGTGCCTTTTATTTACATATTGGGCCTTTTGAGTTAATGTGTATTTTATGTGACAGTGGTGTCACCTGCAGTGTTTTGGGGTCACTATTTGCATGAAATATGTTTTCCTATCATTTTGCTTCCTATGTCTTTAGACCTAAAATGATTGTCTTATGGACGGTCTATAACTAGATTACGTATTCTTTTTTTAATATTATGTAGTCTTAATCCATTCTTTCATCATAAAATTTAATCCCTTTGCACTTAAAGCAATTAATCATGAAGAGGAACTTATTTTTCTCATTTATTTTTCACAAGTCTTGGAGCTTTTTGTTGCTTGCTTCTTGCATTAGTGTCTTTTATGTTTAGTTGATTTATCGTGTATTAAGTATTTCTCATTTCCTTTTGTGTAAAATTTTTAGTTATTTTCCTCTTAGTATGGATATCACATTTAAAATATTGCACTTATAATACTCTCACTTCAATTTATAACACTTAAGTCTCAACAATACACAAAAATTCAGCTCTGTGATGGTTCCAGCCACCTTTCCTTTTCAGTTATGTCACAAAGTTATGTCTTTGTTTGTTCTGTACTCAAAAGCATAGCCAATGATTCTTTTAATTACATTAATCTCTTAAATTATGTAGAAAAGAAAACATAGAATTACAAACCAAAGTTATATTAATGCTAGATCATAAGGTAATGTTTTGAAAAATGTATTAGTCTCATAAATCATGTACAACAGGAGTAAAGTTTCAAATCATTGTTGTAATAATATTAGCTTCTATAATTTTCCATATATTTATCTTTATTGAAATTCTGATTTATTCCTATGGTTGCATACTACAGCATAATGTTCTTTTATTCCAACCCACACCAACGCCCACTTTCCCTGCCTTCCTAAGAACATTTATAGAGAATTGTCTGAGCCCGGGTCTCCTGAATGGCAGTTCCTGAGACCCCAAATAAAATCCTTTTTATCTTTTCCAATTATTCAGTTAGAATTGATTTGACACAAATTCTGAGATATGGAACAGGCTAGGTTTTCTGAGATCCATTGCTAAAACAAGAACAAGAACAATAGTGATGATAGTGGCAGTAAGAGCTGTTTCAGTGTAGTACCTATTGTGAGATAGACTATGAGCTTCGCATTTATCACATTTTAATCTATGTTTTCCTGTAAATTAGGAAGCACAGCTCACTATATTCTCTCTGCAATTAAAATAACCTACAGGCTCTGATACTCTCAAATATAAACTTGCTGCTAGTTATTTTTCACCATTTTTCAAATTGCTTTTTACTACTTTGTGAGACACAAAGAAGAAAAGAGAGAACAAACAGAAAAGGAAATTGTCGGACAAAGGATGTTTCCATATCCTGGTTCACTTCTAAGTGCCAACAATGGCCACAGTTGAACTGGGGCTAAAGCAGGGAGCCTGCAGTCGTAAGTGCCGCCCAGATCTCCAGTGCTGGTGGCAGGAACCCAGCTGACCAATCCCCACTGCTGCCTCTCCAGGTCTGTCACTCCAGGAAGTTCAGGTCAGAATGCAGAGTCCAGAAAATCCAGAACTCTTTCAGAACATGCACTTTTTAATGCATGAACTAACGGTTCATTCCTTGCTGTTAATTCTTTCTGGCAGACAAAGCATATGAGATTATTTGTCATTTATCAATTTTTATTTGCTGTAAATAATGCTTTTTCTGCTAAACCACCATTTTTTTTTATTACAGTAGACTTTCAGGTAGAAGTAAACTTACTTATTTATTAATGTTATAAAGGCTATCACATGTGTATTGTACTGGAAGTTTCAAAGCACAGAAACACATTAAAATCTGAGAAGTGTGATTTGAATACTTTCAAGTAGAGGAAGTCAACACTTGGTATCACCATTTGGTGATGCAGGAAGCTGCAATCCAGAACGGCGGATCATTGTTCAGTCTTACTTGCTCATCTGAGTGGTTGTAGAGACCAAAACGCAGCAGTCTTGTCCCAAAGCTCAACGCTCAGCTCTCAGTTTTCAGTCATGTGATCCACTGAAGCTAAATGGAGAGGCCTGACTTGAAGTCCTTACGGGAGTCTTGGGGAAGGAGTTGTCTCTTCCTGGAGTATGCAGGGTGTAATTTTTAGTCTGATAATATCCAATTCAGTCAATGAAATCAGTCATATAGCCTTGTTGATGGGGAGCAAGGCATGCTCAGTGGTGAGTGGAGTGTCACCTGTTTTGGAGGTCATTTGTAGGATATAGTTTTATTTTCACTCTGCATCCTAGATTGTAGCTAATGACTCCTATGACAACTGTACTCTTCATTTGCAAAACTTCTTATTTTCACTTTTATGATAAGTCTGACAGATTAAATACCAATTTACCAATTCACATCTACCCTCAAATTGTCTATTGTTCATAGGAACTGAACATAAACTCACAATATCCAGAACCCTGGCAAAAATAAAGTTTTCTCATTTAGCTTGGACTTCATAGTTTCATAGTGAGTCTGGTTATGAAAACATTTTCAGCTCATTATTCTCGACAGGAAAGATGAATGAGAAGTCAGAGTTATCAGTAAAGCTGGAGGGGTCAGAGTCCAGCCGTTCACTAATGTCACATTGACACCAGTGTTCTTGGCCAAGAAAACAAGCAGGTTGAGTGTCAGAAGCCACTAAAAGCAGAAATACATGTTTAAAGACACAAGAAAATATTTAGAAATAAACAAACAAGTTGAAAGATGCCATAAGAATCACTCAGTTTTTTAATCTTACAAATGTGGAAATCAATATGCAAAGAAGAGACACCTAAGGTAGTGTAGATGATTTCTAGAAGTGTCCCTTCAGCAATTGCAAAAATTATGGACTCTGAAGTTATGTTTTAAAGGCATATTGCAAACTATTGCCACTGCCTTTTCCTCTGTGGTCTATTGAACAGCTCATCATTTCAACATGGAACAAAAGTACACAAATCTCATAATGATATAGACAGAGTTCTAGGAAGAACAAATTCTAGTTTTTTGAAAAACCAGAAATGGGGCCAATAACCAAGACTACATAAAGAATGAGCTTTTCTGTTGGAAGAGAAAGTATCACTGATGTATTTTAGCAGAATTGTGTCCTGATCTTACAATGTTAATTTGTCTTTATTTTATACACAAATTAAGGGTAGTCAATTATTTTAGTCTGTCAAGTATAGCTAGGATGACTGTAAAATAACCAAACTTCATTTATAGATTATCATTAGTTTCACTCAACACAACCACCACCCGCCATTATTAAGTACCCATCACAAGGCAATATAGCACAACAGTCTCTTGCACCTTGATATTTACAGTTGTGACAACAGATGTGTGGTTCAGTTTCTAGAAACAGAAATCATATTTTGTGAGTCACTCTTTGAATAGGTTGTACTTACCAACTTCTAGCAATGAAGTGAGTGCTGTAGAGTAAGACCAAGTTAGCTCTCTTTGAGTGTTCTCATGACATCTTCCAAAATATTTGCAAAATGGGTGAAACACCATGTCTTTGAACATTCTCAAAAGAGGTAAAAATAAATATGTCCACTTGTAGGTACTTCTGCAAATTTAAAAAAATAAGTTTTGATCAAGCATAGATGGTTAAAGTAGCATATATAGGCGATAAAGTGGTAAGGGGAAGCTGAAATTATGCTATTTAAACAAAGGTTGACAGTGGAAATAGTCTTAAAGAAGGCTTTACCTGTAAATTCTTAGGTATTTTCAAGTGGATGTTTCACTGATTTAACTACAGGATCAGGGAAACAGATGTATCTGTGGCACCTGTGCTTCTGCCTGCGCTCACCTCCATGGCCTCGCTGTCATCAGCCTGTAACTTACAGCAATCCTGACCCCTCAGTGTTCATGTTGTCCTTACAAACGTCCAACCAATACACACAGGATCTTTGCCAGTCTGAGTTAAAGTTTTAAGAGAGTGTTCTTTCTCACTAGATTCTTACTGTTTCCCCTTTCCTGGATCGTGGTACTATTCAAAGAGGGACTGTTGTTTCACCTGGTCCCCAAGATAAGAAGGTGCACGAAGCAGAGCCAGCCATAAAAACAACTCGGATCTATTGGCCCACAACCTGAGTGTAGAATAATGGTTGTTAGTTGTCTTAAGTCATTTGTGTTGCTCTTTAAAAAAATACCGGAGCCTAGGTAATTTATAAACAGTAGACATTTAGCTTTGGGGATCCTGGAGGCTGGAAAGTCTCCACAACTGAGGCAACAGCAGGGATGTAGTTGATGAAGGCTATTTTCTGATCCCAACACTTTGTTTTCTTCTGGCATCCTCACATGGTAAAAGCAGAAGTTGGAAAGCTTCATGGTAGAAGGGATGGGTTGGCCAAACCACACTCAGTCCATTCCTGAAAGTAGGGCTCTCCTGACTTCGTCACCTCCCTAAGGCTCTTCCTCTTGAAAGTGTTATTTGAGGGATTCAGTTTCCACACAAATTTTAGAGGAGAGATAATCCTCACTTGTTATAACCCAGGACAATTATGGAAAGCTGATTACAACAGCACAGATGACTAGCACATCAATGGAATTTAGGCTATTTTTTTTTCCATCAGTAGTGACTAATTTTTATTCAAATAAAATGTGCTATTTATGAATGATTATTTTCATTTATTCATAAGGTTTTATTTTATTAATTTATGGACCATAAATTATTGTTTAATATTTCATATATTTTCAATAGCTGATATTTGAATATTATTTTTTGCTTTATAAAAGGATGTAAGAAGGCCCAGTGCGGTGGCCTAGCAGCCAAAGTCCTCGTCTTGAATGTGCCTAGGATTCCATATGGATGCCGGTTCTAATCCTGGCAGCCCACGTCCAATCCAGCTTCTTGCTTGTGGCCTGGGAAAGCAGTTGAGGATGGCCCAAAGCCTTGGGAGCCTGCACCAGTTTGGAATACCCAGAAAGAGGCTCCTGGCTCTTGGCTTCGGATCGGCTCAGCTCCGGCTGTTGTGGTCACTTGGGAAGTTAATTATCACATGAAAGATCTTTCTCTCTGTCTCTCCTCCTCTCAGTGTATCTGACTTTGCAATAAAAATAAGTAAATCTTGTTTTTTAAAAAGGATATTATTGAGAGGGAATTATAGATTCATTGTGGGAAATACTTTCTTTACTCTGCATGTTAACTTAGGAAGATTTGTTATAAGCTCAATCATCAGTCTTCAGCATGGTGGTTTTTATGCGGGGTATACATCTATATTTTCTCCCTATTTCCTCGCATAGAAGTATTGAAAATCTTTGCTTAAATGTATGTTCAATTATTTATTAAATTGCTGTCATTTTTATGATAAAGTGGTTTTTTATTCAACAGATTTTTCGTTTGGCTTTAGCTGGAGTGTAGAAAGAACAACCAAACAGTTATTCTTACATAGCTTTGTCTTAAGCTGGCTGGTTGGCTCAGTTGGTTCGACTGTGGTGCTAATAACAAGGACGTGGGCTTGATCCCCATTTGGGCCAGTGGACTTCCTGCTATGACACTGTCTTAGATTTCTCATTGGTTCTAACGGTTTTCAAATGTCTTCAGTTTTCTTATCATGTCTGTAAATAAATAATAATAAAATATAAGTGCTTTCAAATAGATACAACTTCAGGTCAACATTATGTCTTTGATGGAAATCTCTAAAGAACTTATACCAACTGGTAGTAATATAGTTATTTTATCTCTATCTCTTTTTTATTTTTCCAGGAATATTAACATAAAAATACTCAAAATTTTGAAATATTCTATTCTGAAATGATTGTGTGCTTTTTGATTTTATTAGGATTAGTTGCTGAATTCTCCAAAGAGCTTTTTAAACTTCCATTAATATAACCATGTTTGTGTTTTGTGTAAGAAACACAAAATCGAACTGTTGGCATCAAACAACCCCCAATGCTCTTTCATTTTGAAGTATTCTAAAAACATTCCTCTGAATTCCCTTGGAATCAATAAACATTTTTTTAATATAAATACTCCCAGCAATCATAAATCACCATTTTCTCTCAGTAAATGGAAAAAAAATTCCTTTCCTGAGATAGGTAGTCAAAGAAAAAAGAAGGAGGGAAGGATGGGCAAAGTGTATTTTATATCCTGTCAGGTTGTTTTGCAGGCTGGATCTCATAGTGCGGATGTCAAATAGACTGTCTGTTGTAAGTTCAGCATTTAAAGCAGAGACCAGAGCCAAGTATATAAACTTTGGAGGCAGAAGAATACCAATGCTATTTGAAGTCTGGATGTGTGCAAAGAAGACCCAGAAGGAGTCAATGAACTGAGTCCTGTGGCAGCCAGAATCTGGAGGTCAGGAGGGGGAGAGAAGACAGCCAGCATGCCAGAGATGCTGGCAAACAGCCTGGGACCCAGAGGCAAGGGGAGGAAGAGCCTCAAGGAGGCCGTGGGGATGCACACTTCTACAGAACTACTTTTTAGAACTCAAATGTTTGAAATAGATTTCTCTCCTTGTTTTTCTTTTTGATGTGCTTAATGTGGTAAAGAAAGTTGACGGTCATTAATTAAAACAAGTCACATCTGTAAGAGTTCAAGTGGAGCATACCTGAAGAGATTTTTAAAGGCAAGCTGGAAAACCGGAGTAGAATCCCACGCATGCTTGGACTAACCAAGTGTCACCCTGTGCAGTGTTTCCCTTCTGGGTTCACGGCTTAGCTGGTTCTTCCCGCTAAGAAGGAAGCAGCAACTATTGAAGTGCCTAGAAAGCAGTCGAACAAAAGCTCTGTCCTTACAGCTCAATAGCAACTAAATAAAGGAATGAGTCAATGAACAAACAAACATTCTTTCAAGCACTAGGATTTTATTTTTGGTGTGCCAACGACCTTTCCCTTTAAGGAATATGGGCAAAACTGAGTTGAAATAGCATCAACATTTGGTGCCTTTCTTTTTATTTTTCTTGTAGTGCGTTGCCTGCAGAACTGTTTAATTATTTATACCACCACTAGGAAGTGCAACTGGGTCTTGCTGCTTCAGATGGCGTTTCTGTTGCTATTAGTCTCAAAGCTATTTCTTATTTCCCCCAGCACAGTGAAGATGGAAACAGGGAAGCGAGCTTCGTTTTCCAAAGCCCTTGAAGTGCTCAGCTCAGCAGTGCCAGCTTCTCAAGCGTTTAATGAGAACCATGGATGAGCTAATTTCTTTTCCTGTCTTTGGTCCCTCTACCTCAGAGAATCAGAGAACAGCATCAGAGCACCTGTGGGGTGTTCTGGGGGCTTTTCTCCATCAGTTTTCTGTTCATGTACAGTCTGAGAAGCTGTTTCTGCTTTGTCTGCTTTTTCTTAAGACTTGCTATGTTGTACCATTGTTCTCCCTTTCTGCAACAGCTAAGCAAATATCTAAAATGCTCCCTACTTCCTAGCTGAGCTGAGGCAGCAGTTGTCATTATGGAACTTATTTTTTCTATCTCCTTCATTTCTCTTTATTTTGTTTTCAGTCTTTGATCTTCTTTCCCTTTTCTGCTCCTTTTGATCAGAATGCTAATTTAAATTATAGAATGTTCTGAGTCCCATATCATGGAAAATAATAATAACAATAAAAATAAACAAAAAACTAAAAAAAATCAACAAAAAACTAAAGCACAAGTTATTAGTTTGTATCCTTTACTGAAAGATAAGTAGGATGTCACCATTTTGAAGCCTCACTATGCACTGTACACTACACCATGTTAATGAAATTAAAAGGACACAGCCCCTATCAGAGATGAATTCATTCTAAGTGGAGCTGTTACGGGGTAGTTACTGTGCTCAGCCGGTTAAGCTGCTGCCTGGGACACCTGCGTTCTTTATTGAAGTGCCTGGGAGTAAGTTTGATCTGTTGTTCTGATCCATTTTCCTGCTAATGCTTCTGAAAGTCAGAAGATGACTGATCAAATGCTTAAGTCCATGTCCAGCTGGAGACACAAATGAAGTTATGGGCTTCAGCCTGGATTAGCCCCAGGTTCTGTTAGCATTTGGAAGGGGTGTGTGTGTGTGTGTGTGTGTGTGTGTGCGTGTGCCTTTCAAGTAAACAATAAGAAAGCATATACAGAAGGGAAAGTCAGTATAACTGATATTCCATTGTAATGAGTGAGAAGACACAGTATATAAAATTATACATTGGTAGTGATAGCAAATGGTTGTCTGTATACGTTAATAATTTAGTAGGAGAGGTTTACATGGAAGTGCAATTCTGCTTGCAAAGCTGAAAGATACCATTGCAAATGGACAAACACCTGAAGATGTTGAAGATGAAAAGTATTTTGTTAGAATATGGTCATCACTTAGCATCTAAGGCAAGAATGTAGGCTCAAGAGTCCATATGAGCTTGTGAGTATTCAAGAGCAGAGAATGCTAACGTTGGCTGCACATTACATGCTGCTTAGCAGAACTGAACTTGAAATAAAAGTAAGGACTGGTATACAACCATGCATTTATGCATATGTTATCCCAATTATTAAAGGATAAAATTTATTATGTCCTGTTTTCTGCTATATACTAGACTCAACTGTCTGAAAATAGGAGAACGAAACTTTTGGAGATTTAAGCAATTTAGATCATTGGGATCTTAAGTGTAATGAGTGTTTTAAATACAGAGTTAACTTTCAGTACAGCCTTCAAATATCAAGAGGCATTAAGAGGGCTAGGGAGATGTAGAACATCCGGATGTAGCAGGCAGAATGATCCAAGGCAGAATCAAGTTGTAGGAGTTAAGATTTTCAGCAACTACTGAATATGTAAGTTTAATTTTTGTGTTACTGAAACTGGGGCCCCGTTGTTGGTACCAAATCAGTTGTGAGGTCAAAGTTTGAAGCAGAAGGAAAAGGAACATTGAATCTGTTGACAGAAAAGGAGGTGGCAAATCTCTGAATCCCAAGAACTGCTATTGTTCTGGATGAGTGTGTTTTACAACACTACAAGGAAGGCAGAAGGGAGTGTTGGGGAGCAGGCAGAGGAGGATTGGTCTGGTGAAATCACAAACTAGTTGCAATTCTGTGCTTTGGCACAATGCTAGACTCACAGCTATATTTCAATGTTGCTTTGAGACTCCTTTTAGCAAAGGAAGTGTGCATTTATTTCTCTGCTTGTCTGAATGACTTGCTCTGACCAACAGAATGCTCTGTGTGTAAGTAATTGTTCTGGCTCACAACTACAAGACTAATAGAGAACTTGCATTCTTGTTCCTCATAAATTCATGAGCAAGAGACCTTTGCTACCCTCTGAGGAAAGTCATCTAGGATTGAGTGAGAAACATGGGATCCAGCTTGATTGCCCAGCTGGCTTCTATTAAACACTCAGAAATTAAGTAGCCAAGCCAAACAAACTGATGACCGATGAGCAAGCAACCCCAGCAGAGAACAACCAACTGACTCACACTCATTGCTCTGTAATGGTCGTTTATGTGTTTGACTTACACTTAGTTTCCCTCTCTGTTATCAGAATAGGAATATCTTTTCTTATCACGCTACATATACATCATGTAAGATTTACTGCTTTAACCCTTTAAACAATACAGTTTAGTGGCAATAAGGACATTCAGAATACTGTGCAAGTTTCACAACGATTTCTGGAATTTCTCATCTTTCTAAACAGATCTCATGCCTATTAAGCAGTAACTTGTTCCTGACTTACACATAGTCACCCAGTAATCTCTGTTCTACTTTATACCTCTAGATATTTGAACATTCTGGGGTACTTTACAAACCTGAACTCATACAATAGTTGTTCTTTTGATTCTGGGTTATATCTCTCAGCAGGTTTTCAAAGGTCCTCCATGCTGTAGTGTGGGAGCAGAACATCATTTCTTCTTAAGGATGAATAATAGTATTCCAAGGTTTGTATGCCATGCATAATATTTTATTTATTCATTTATTTGCCAGTGGACCCTTGGGTCATTCAACATTTTGGCCATGTGAATAATTCTGCCATGAACATTAGTGTATCTGTGTGCTGTGTTTAATTGTTTTGGGGCATGTATATTGAAGTAGAATTGCTGGGTCAAACAGTAATTCTGTGTTTACCATTTTGACAAATTGTGAATTTTTTTTTACAGTGGCAATGCCAGTTTACAAAAGTATCAATATGTTGTGTTCTTGTCAACACTGAGAATTTTTTTTTTGGTGTCTTGTTAATATCTGTGGTAGTGAGTGTGAAGTGGTATTCGTATGTAGACAGTTTTGTGTTTTCCTAATGACTATAGGCGTTAAACTGATTAGAATGTACTTCACTTTGCCACAATATTCTTGAATCTGACAGTTAGAATGGAAATAATGAATTATTTCATATCTTGTGTTTTTGTGGTAATCAAATGTATAGTGTAATATTACATATTGCACACACATCTAAATATATAGAGAGATATTTTCTACCAATAAGTGGAATATCACTTTATTTGCAGGATGTGTTTATACTTACAGAATTTCTCTGCTTAGATGGCCACAGTGGCCAAGCTGGAGCCAGGCTGGAGCCATTTGCATTTCCTATGTAGGTGGCCCAAGTGCTTGGGACATCTTGTGCTGGTTCCCCGGGGTATTAGTGGGCAGCTGGATCAGGAACCAGTACCCATATGGGATGCTGCCATCACAGGCGTCATGTCACTCACTATGTCTCAATGTTGGCCCATGATCTGATTTTATTGAACATTTTATGTGATTGCACTTGTATCCTATTTTGTACTATATTAATATGCTAAGAAAAAACACTGCTTGCAATAGTTTCCAAATATATTTTGCCTGTTGTAAATATACCTTCCCACAACTCTTTCTATAGTGTCACATGTAATGCATGTGCTTTCTAAAAGTGTCCCAATCCCAGCCTCCTGTGCTTTGTGAGGCACCACAACATTGTGACCACAGTCTCCCTAAATGAAATTGTATGTTAAATCAATTGAAACTAAAAATCAAAATACTTTTATTCTGTTTCTGATGTTTTATGTTTTTATGGTAGTCCAGTTTTCCAATACGTAAGTTTTATTTGGGTCCAAAATCTACTTTTAATATATGCACGGTCGGTCTGCTAATCATAAATTCCCTTGCTCTTCATTTGTTAGAGGAAGTCCTGTTCAACCTTGTTTTTTGCTTGTATTTTTTAAGGATAATATCACTACATATAAAATTCTAAGTCAGTGTTTTATTTCAACACTTTCCATATCTCACGCCCTGCCCTCCTAGTCTCATGATTTCTGGTGAGAAATCTGACGTTCTTATCCTTATTCCTCTATGAGAGGCAGGGCATTTGGTTTTTCCGTCTTCCCTCACAGAGTTCTTTTATCTTTGATATTCTGTGGTTTGAATGTAATATACTAGAAATGTGTGTTTTGCTATTGTTACTGTTCATTTATCATCGGTATTTTTTTATGCCTGATGTTTTTTGAATATCATGGATCTGTGTTTTGTTCTCTGTCACCACTTTTAAGGAAGTCCTTAGCCATTATTGCCTCTGAAATGTCTTTGTACCTGGTTCTGTTTTCTCCCCGCGCTGTTCCCATCATGCACATGTGTTCTGTAACCAGCTCGCTGTTCTGTAACATCAGCAAAGCTTGGGCTTTCATTGGTGTCTGTTGGAGGGAAGGATCTTCCTAAGTGCTTCTTGAGTGATATAACATTGCCTTTTATCCTTTCTCGCTACACTGGTGAGACAGAAAACCTACAATGAGTTGAAGCATAAGGGGTGTGCTTTTCAACTGCAAAGGGCTCTACAAATCACCCTCTCTGCAGAATATGCGTTTGTCATGGAGAACACCCTGGATCTGTCTCCTGGTGTAAAGTCTTCTCCAATCTGCTGCCTGAGCCAGAAGATCGTCCTTGGAGCTCTACTTTGATAATCTAATAGGGTTCCAAGAGGTGAAGTTCATGAAAATATGTGACCTTGAGTGGTCCTCACCCTCATGTATAGAGCATACTCACTCTCAATCACAATGTCAAAGTTATGTCAGATTCCCTTCCAATGTTGCTGTATTCTCTGAAAGTACCTATCTCTCTGGATTTTGAGTTTCAGTTTGCGCTGGGTATTTGGCTCTTGGATTAGTATAAGAAAAGGGGATGTTCACAGGTTTTATCTTTTTTCTTTTACAAGAATGGGAGTTAGGAGTTCTAAACTCTGTAGATACTAGAGCTATGGAGAGTCCAGTGCAAGGGGGTTTATGACAAGTAGTAATCAAGCATCTACAGAGCCAATGTGACATAAGTCTGGTGAAGAGAAGTCTGTCTCGCAGGTTATGTCAGACCTTGCATGGCTCCTACCTCTCTCTTACCTTTGCAAGTTAGGGCAGGGGGTTCTCTGTTCCTACATCAATGAATACCAATTAAGAGGAAGAGCAAAGGAGCCTCATATTTATACTCTATTATATTCTATCTGGACTGTTAATCTGATTTTTACCTAATTTCCACATTTTTTAAAAACTGAAATTCTTTCTTCCAGCAGAGAATTTATAAACAAACAAGAGACCTGTGTTTATTTCCTAATCTAACTTCCTCACTCCCCATATGGCTACAATTGAATAAAAATATGTTCAACACCTATAGTCATTAGGAAAACACAAAACTATCTACATACGAATACCACTTCACACTCACTACCACAGATATTAACAAGACACCAAAAAAAAATTCTCAGTGTTGACAAGAACACAACATATTGATACTTTTGTAAACTGGCATTGCCACTGTAAAAAAAAATTCACAATTTGTCAAAATGGTAAACACAGAATTACTGTTTGACCCAGCAATTCTACTTCAATATACATGCCCCAAAACAATTAAACACAGCACACAGATACACTAATGTTCATGGCAGAATTATTCACATGGCCAAAATGTTGAATGACCCAAGGGTCCACTGGCAAATAAATGAATAAATAAAATATTATGCATGGCATACAAACCTTGGAATACTATTCCTCGAAGTATAAAGTAGAACAGAGACTACCGGGGGGCTGTGTGTAAGTTAGGAACAAGTTACTGCTTAATAGGCATGAGATCTGTTTAGAAAGATGAGAAATTCCAGAAATCGTTGTGAAACTTGCACAGTATTCTGAATGTCCTTATTGCCACTAAACTGTATTGTTTAAAGGGTTAAAGCAGTAAATCTTACATGATGTATATGTAGCGTGATAAGAAAAGATATTCCTATTCTGATAACAGAGAGGGAAACTAAGTGTAAGTCAAACACATAAACGACCATTACAGAGCAATGAGTGTGAGTCAGTTGGTTGTTCTCTGCTGGGGTTGCTTGCTCATCGGTCATCAGTTTGTTTGGCTTGGCTACTTAATTTCTGAGTGTTTAATAGAAGCCAGCTGGGCAATCAAGCTGGATCCCATGTTTCTCACTCAATCCTAGATGACTTTCCTCAGAGGGTAGCAAAGGTCTCTTGCTCATGAATTTATGAGGAACAAGAATGCAAGCTCTCTACTAGTCTTGTAGTTGTGAGCCAGAACAATTACTTACACACAGAGCATTCTGTTGGTCAGAGCAAGTCATTCAGACAAGCAGAGAAATAAACGCACACTTCCTTTGCTAAAAGGAGTCTCAAAGCAACATTGAAATATGGCTGTGAGCATTGTTGCACAAAATGTTACGATGCCACCTGCTCTGCCAGTATCTAACATAGGGGTTGGTTCATGCCCTATGGGCTCCACTTCCAATTTTCCTCCCTCCTACTGAGCCTGGAAAAGCAGCTGAACATGTCTCCAGTGTTTGGACATCTGCCAGCCACGTGTAGAATCCAAATGAAACTCCATGTTCTTGCCATTGTCCTGGACCAGCCTTGGTGGTTGTGGTCACTTAGGATTCCTCTGAATAGGAAGATCTCAGCGTATTTATGTGTATGTATCTATATCTTTCAAATAAAAGCATCAATTAAGTATAATGGAACAACGAAAAGGATAAAGACTTAGAGCCATCTTTAAAAGCTGGATATAAAGGCCATATAATAAGGGATTGAGGAAGAAAAAAAATGTTGGGGCCAGTGTCATGTTGAAGCAGATTAATCCTACACTTTTGATGTCCTGGCTGCCTCACTTGCATTTTAGCTCTCTGCTTATTTAATGGGAAAGCAGGAGAGGATGGCCCAAGATCCTGGGCCCCAGAGCTCATGTGGGAGATCTGGAAGAAGTTTCTGGCTGTTGGCTTCAGATCAGCTTCGATATGACTGTTCCAACCATTTGGGGAGTAAGTTAGGAGATGGAAGACGTTTCTCTATCCATCCTTCTCTCTGTAGAATCTCCTTTTCAAATATGAATAAATGAATCTTTTAAAAAGCTGTAGTGAACTAAAGCTTAGGTTTAAAACTAACCTCTAGATACTGCTGGACAATTTTTAACATTTTTGAAAAATGTTAAAAATGCTGTGTTTTTAATTGAAATGAAGGAGCTTGCATAGTGCTTAAATATATAAAATATTAAATAATGTCCATGCATATGCTCATATTTTGTGTTGTGGTATTTATTTATATATGTGAATATATATGTAGTCTCCATATTTTCAAAATTCTTAGGTCCGACATTCCTCTGCTAATTAAGGAGAAGGAAGCTTCCTTAGTGATAGCACTCTTTGTAAGCGCTTGGGTTTTAAATGCCCGTGTATTCTGGAACTAACATGATCTGTGGCAGTTAGTATAAGAATATAAAAATTTAATAGAGCCACTGTGTTATTGTTGTATAATCCACTGTAAAATATTAGTAATCAAGTATTAACTTAAGATTGTATTATAATAGCATGATTCAAATGACAGTAACAGCTATTTTTAGTATTCTACAATCCATCTTTATCACAATCTGTATCTTTTAATCTAGCTGTTGTCTGCCAGAAGCAATAAGCTTAAATATCTAGGGCAACAAATAAGAACCAATATATTTTCTTGAATTTGATGGATAATAACATAATAGAAGCATTACTTTCTGCCACAAAATCATTTTTAATGGTCCACTCAGAATTCTTGGTTCACTTACCAAGTTACACTTTATTTAGTTTACTTCATTTGTTCAAAAATTGTTCACTGAAATGGTTTGCACAATCCCTGTTTGAAAAGTTGAGAATCTGGTGGAAAGACATGCATATGAACGAATCTATTTTTTATATTACCTGCTTATCTGCTAGCTAGAAGTTGGTAGACAGTGTTACATGAAACTGATTCAGGTACATTTTCCGTATCTGTGAAGCAGGAACGTGTTGGAGGAAGTCCTGAAAGTGAACTTTCAAGATGTGGTTTTTATTGATATTTATAGTCTTATTTAGTGCTAGCAATGTATGTGCAAATTATCTTAGGTGCTTCAAGAACAGCAGTGCACAAAGGATAGCTTCATTTCTCATTTTTAGCACAGTGCAAGTAAGGAAATAGTTACAATTACAGTTCACTGGAGGTAGTAATATGCAATATGAAGAAATATAAGTCAGAGAAAGAGTGAAGAGCTCAGGACAGTGCCTGGGTGCGGCTGTACCGCTGTCCAGCTGCTACCTTCCTCCGATGCTCTGAAGGTGTGAGGGCTTGCTTCACTTATCTTCAGTGCTGTAAGATGTCTGGAACTGTGTTAGTCACAGTATCCTCCTCTTGGAATGAAGTTACATATATCCAGATAGGCTTGTTACTTGCAAACTCACTGCAAACCCATGCTGTATCCTAACCGTACACATTGACCAGGTAGATAACGGAAGCTACTGAGTTTGGGTGAAATAGAAGATATTATAGAGGTGGTGGGACCTGAAATGCAAAGTGTACTGTCTGTTTCAAGTGACACAATTCAAGTATGATTACTCAGTAATTACTGATGCGGAAGCAATGGGTTTTGAAGCCTTCTATAAGGAATTTTTCACCTCAAGCAAGGTGAGTGTTAAATTGCCAGACTTTTAAGAACAGAAGACACAAATTATATGAGCCAGAGTAAGTTGAATTATTCTTTGGTTGATGCAAAGATAGTTTTAAAAGATTAATTGCTTATGGACACAGAGAATTAATCTCCATTGAACTATCTGAAATGAACTCATTTACTTTCAGCTTTATTCTGATTTTTCACTGGGTAGAGAATCCTTCCCTATTTCAACTATATGAATGAGGACATCAATCAGACATCCTCTCTTTATCCACCAAAATATATCTGGAACCCCAATTTCCAGACAAGAGATTGACCTATTATCTAAGGATTGAATAATAATAGCTTTCTTTCTTTTGAAGCATTTTTCCTTATTTTTTGATTGGGGTAAAATAGACATATTATCTATCAACTTAACCATTGTAAATACAACATGTACTATAGTTAAATATACTCACAATATTGAAAAACCATCATCAATGTCTATAATCACAAACATTTACGACATCACAGATAGCAACTCCATGCTCAGTAAACAATAGTTCTTTATTCTTCATTCTTTCTTAGCTCTAGTAACAACTGTCCTACTTTTCATCTGTATGAATTGGTCTACTCTACGAAGTCAATGTGAATTCTTTCTTTTGAAATACACATTTTTTGTTCTAAATAATTGAATTCTACATGCACATTTGTATGTTTGTCTTCAATGTTTTTCCATCTGTGGTTTTAAAAAGTGAATTGGGAATGCTGGGCAGAATCCTGAATTCTAAAATAGCAATCCTCTAGTTCACCACTGAAATTTATTTTCTAAGTCTTGAATTCATTTTTTTTTTTGTCTCAGAGAGTACAGTTACGCATAACTTAGTGTGGAACTAAGTTTGTCTAGCTAATGACAGAAGGGTGCTGGGAGGTCCAAGTGCTGTCACTGCAAAAACTGTGTTGGGTTGCTTTCCAGTGACTAATCCCCCTTATTCCTGACCCGCATCCCCCATCTGTATCTCCACAGTGATTGGGATGTAAACTGAAAAGAAACATGTGCTACTGAAATAAGATGCATTATTTAAATTAAAAGCTTGATGCCTGATAAATTTCATGTAAGAGCCCACCCCCTGAATTATTAGCATTTTAAAGTCTGACTGGAGACTTAAGAATTATTGGTATCAGTTCGTGTTTCTAATGGGTTTCTTGATGGTTACACAGAAGTAAACCAACAGTAGTAAAGTACCTCAAATTCTCCAACTCCACTTTACAAAGTAATAGTTCTACAAGGCAGCAGAGTTTATTAAGATGAACATAGACTTGAGTTCAGATTTAATTTCATGGCCTAACTGTGTCTCTTTCTACCACAGCTAGCACAATGATTCTATTATTTTGTGTTGCTACTCACAGGTGGAAAACTACAATGATTTCACTCAATTGTATTTGATTCAACAAATATTTATTAAATGCACACAGTGGATATGCAAGGATGCTTGAGAGACTCCCACCCATCTTTGTTCAGCTTAAATTGGAACAGGGTGGGGCGGAAACAGCATTTGTGGCATAGTGCATTAAGCTTATGTCTTTATGTCCCATATAGACAGCTTCCAGCTAGGCCTGGGGAAGCAACAGAGGATTGCCCCAGTACTTGTGCACCACACCTATGTGGGAGGTCTTGACGAAGCTCCATACTCCTACTCCTGGTTTTGCCTATTTGGGGAGGAAATCAGCGAATGGAAGAGTTCTCTGTGTGTCTCTTCTCTTTCTATTGTAACTCTGCCTTTCAAACAGAGATAGCTAAGTCTTCAAAATAAATAAAATGGAACAGGGATGTGTCACAGATACACTAACAAGCTAGGCTAGTTTTCCTTGTGGCCTTTGACTCTTCTGAATGTTGGGATGACAGACAGCTTACTTCAGTTCTGAAATACGCATTGTAAGAAGATATTATACAATTCTGCAGGTACATTTATGTGTGTCTGTTTACTTATTTACTGTTTTTGTCATCAATTAAATGGCTTAATTTCATTAGCAAATTCTTCCCATGGAGAATGATTCTTATCTTGAGGTATATTGAATTACCTTTATGGTAAGAAGACAAAACCAAAATGGACTTGTGATCAGACTTGCAGTAAAATAAAAGGGCTGAACTAAAGTCATCAGGTTTACTGACAGATCATCTCTTTTCATGGAAGGGAGTGAACTTCAGAAATATGTGGAGAGTGGGCCTAGTATTATGGCACACCTGGTTAAGCTACAGCTTGCAAAGTAGACATGTGCTTTAGGTTCATGACTTACTCTTCATGGCCAGATTCCTATCAGCACATGTGGAAAGGCAACAGAAGATGGCTCAACTTGGCCCCTATAACCAATGTGTGGGAAGACACTGCTGTAACCACTGGGGGAGTAAAAGTAGAAATGCAACATTTCTTTTTTCTCTCTGCATGTGTGTATGAGAGAGAGAGAGAGGGAGAGAGAGAGAGAGAGACTCTGCCTTTCAAATAACTGGCACTTTGGAAAAAAAAAAACAAGGGGAGGTAAGATGTTTATCCATATTTAGAGCTCCTGTTTCTTGGTTCCCAATCCAGTGTCATAATGCAGTCTCTTCATAAATCTTCACTTGCGTGCAAAGCATGATTCTACTTGTAAATACAGAATAGATGAACAGCTTAATTGCTAGATAGAGCTGACTCTTTTATATATGCTATTTGATAAAGTTGCCCAGGAGAAGCACAAATGGAGGCATCGTACAGAGGTGCAAGGAGGTCTTTGAAACAGTAACAACCCCGAGTTTTCTCAATAAAGCTTACTTGGATAAATTCTGCCTAAATGCTGGTTGATACTGAAGGGATGGTATTTCAACCCATCTTAACAATTTACCTGAGATCTCTGGGGGCTCTCTTTTCCAAACTAATAAATTCCCTTCATGGCTCCATGTGTACTTAAGGCCCATATCACACAAAGGGACATCCCAGCTGTCAAAACAGATGAGTCTTAAAGAACAGAACATTAAGATAAGGAAGGTCTTCAGAAATGGAGTAATCACCCACAATCAGTTCTCATATTGTCAAGTCCTTTTCTTCTGTTTCACCCAGTGATTAAATGGCTAAATCCATAAAGACAGACTTGAGTAAATCCGGAGATTTTTTTTTTAGTTGCCTTAAGTAGATAGAAGAAGTACTTAGGGGCAGACAAGAATCAACAATTGTATTTAAAGAAGCCAGGGCTAGTAAGGAAGACCCACGTGTGAAGTAAGAGTGATCTGGTGTGCAAGCTGAGAGACTAGAGCTCGTCTGCCTGGATCTCCAATATCCATCATCCCAAAGCAAGGGCTTGAGCATGAATCAGGGCTTTGCCATCAATACTCTGTTACATACTTCAACTTTGAGAAGCACTCTGATGATGAACACAGTTTCCTAGTTTTCTCTGCACTTCAAATTACCAGCCATCACAGTTAAGAGAGTACAATAGAAATCAGCAAATTATCTCTGGGGGCCAAATCCCACCATACTCACTCGTAAGTGCAAAGTCTGTGACTGTTTTGGTCATAAAAGGAGTGTTGAATAACTCTGTCAGAGATGTGATGGTCCACAATTCATGTAAAAATTAATATATATTTACTATTGTCAGGTAATAAAGCCGCCATTTGCAAAGGCAGTATTTATCTTTTACAGAAAATGTCTATCAAGCTTTGAACTTGCACAATGAATGTTCAAATGTTCATATCTGATACATCAGTTGTCAAAAATCATTGGTAATTCATCATACCTATTTTGTCTATATTTACATATATAAACATGTATTTATATTTTTCCAATTAGTACCAAGGTAAAGTTTGATCTCTCCTTTTGCTGTTAAGTATCCAGGGCTACTGAGGGTACTGAAAGGGGTTGTCTTTTGGCATTATGATCCCTTGTCTTCCTAAATAGTTTTGTTTAATAGATTTTGATTCTTGTGACATTGTGATAATACTATTTTTATTTTATTCAAAAGTCCAAGGGATGGAGAAAAACAGATAGCTATCCCATCCGTTAGTTCACTCTCCAAATGCCCACAATATGCAGGGAAGATCCATGCCAAAGCTAGGAGGCAGGGGGAGCATCCAGGTCATCATGCTGATGGAAGGAACCAACTATATGCAGTGTTATCTGTTGCTTCCTAGAATGTATACAGCAGGCTACTGGAATTAGGAGTGAAGCATTGACTCAAAGCCACACCCCCTGATGTGGAATGCAGGCATCCCAAGTGGTATGTTAGCCACTGAGCCAAGCACCTTCTCCTGGAGCCCTGAGTTTTGGGAAAAGGTGGACTTGAGGCCCTTTGGGATATCTGTGGTGACAAACTTATCTTTCTGCATGTTAATGAGATGACTGGTAACTATGAATATCCAAGTCACTTTATGGTAGAGGCTGGCTGCCAGAAAGATGAAGACATGATTTAAATGTTGGAACTTGCAGACACCATTCCTAAACTCCAGGGAGAGTAGAGGAACTCAGTATAATCAACGGTTGGTGATTTGATCAATCACAAACAGACAATGGACCTTCCATTGAAAACCCTAAACTATGTATTCCATAAACTTAGGGGCTGGTGAAAACATTGAAGGATTGGGAGAATGGTGCAACAGACAGGGAACAGCATCTCTATGCCTTTCTTTCTGCATCTTTTCCACTCTGTTTTTCTTGTATTAGGTTCTTTATCATAAGCCAATAATTAAAACTGCTGTGACTTGCTGATATCTGTGAATTGTGGGACTCTTTGATTTATTTCTAACCACTGAGACTCTGAGAAGCTACAGGACTTTTGATCCCCATCTGTTGTTAGGGTAGTCTTGTGGGAATACGTCTTTCATCTATAGTGTCAACACCAACTCTAGGCAGTAAACTTTAGGATCAAATTGAATCATTGGACTCCAAGTTTTCATAGTGAGAGTTGGGAGAACTGGTTATTGATTTGTGAAAAAGCACACACACACACACACACACACAGTATCAGAAGTGTTGTGAGTATAAACAGGTATTACTTCCATTGGTTCTCTTAGTCTAAATCAATGGAAATAACTATTGGGGGGATATACAGTCTAGGGCTTAAGACTGCTGTTAACACTCTTGAACTGGGGAGTTCTGAGACGCATACGTTAAGCTGCCACTTTCATTCCGTGTCATAGTGCCAGTCCATAGTGCTCTGCTTTCAGTTCATCCTCCTGATCATGAGTCTGGGAAAGCAACAGAGGCACCTGGGTAGATTCCCTGGCTCTTGCTTTGGCTTCACGCTTCACCTGATACCACAGGGGTAAACCAATAGAGAGTAGGGAAATCATCACCCCTCAATCCGTAACAGTGTTTCAAACAACTAGATATTCCCACTCAGAATGCCTGGATTCCATATTTAGTCCCAGTTCCTGACTCCACCTACTTTATCATCTGGATTCTGGGAGGAAGCAAAGATGGCTGAAGTGATTGGGTTCTTACCACCCGAGTGGGAGACCTGAGGTAGACTTGTGGTTCTGCAATCTTATTGATCCAGCCTGTGGACAACTGGGGAGTGCACCATCAGCTAGTAACTCAATTTTTCTTTCTCTCCTTTTTCTTCTCAAACAAATAAAACATCAAAATAACTTTTTTTCCAATTTTATACTTACTTCCGTATATTGAACCTCACATTTTTCTTATGGAAGAGTTTTCTCCCCTTTGTTTCTTTCTTTCACCCTCGCCTTCTTTTTCCACACTGTTATATATTAATGAATTTTAAAATAAATGCAATCCAGTAAATGATAGTGACTCTTGTTTTTGATGCTAAAACTTCTACAAATTGACCATTGGAGCCCTTTGCCTCCTCTCTCATGTGCTCTGGATGTGGTCCACTGCTCCTTCTGTCTTCATTTCTGGCAATAGATAGTCCCAGTTTTATTTGTTATTTTCATCACCACAAACCTGGAAATCAGCGATCCTGGCTGTGTGCATCAGGTGATGGTATTTACAAATGTAGCTCTGAACAAGGTAGTAACAATGTTACTATGAAGATGCCATGCTTTCCTAGGCTTTTCAATGTAAAGATGGAATTTTGATTATATGCTATGAACTAGCACTCTTCTGAACTGCAAATGAAAAACAACTAACCCAAACAGGCTTAAGTCATCAAGGAAGAACACTTGTAAAACTAACTTCTTAGCACTAAGTTTTCTTTATATCAGGCACATTTTTAGGTTTTGCTCTTACCAACCCCCATAAAGTAATGCTAAAAATCTAAAACAGTAATTCCATTCTACATTTTTTAATATTTTATTTTACTTTCCATATTGTCTACTATTATTTTTCAGTGGTTTAATATTGTTTATTTTTAATATTGAGAGGGATGCATAGCTGTGGGGGCCTTCAATTATGATGGAGAAAGTCAAGTTGTGAAGAAAGGTATATGGGACAAAGGTTTCACTTTTTTTTTCATTTCTGTGTCCATGGGGTGGTAAGTGGAGGTGGGTGCTACTTGCAGTCTTTTTACACAGCATATAGGGATGGGAGATGGTCCTTCGAGGATATTTTAGAAACCCCGATATGGGGGAAATGTTCTGAGGGTATTACTTAAACGGTTTTGATAGTTCTGAGGCACTATCAGTTTCACTGTTCCGCAGCTGAGAAAATCCTTTCAAGGTTTATTAGTTGGCAAAGTCCATCTTAGTGCATCTTCAGACCAAGATATTTGCTGTAAACGTTGGCCCATTCCCAGCTCTCATGCTCACCACTGGAAGTAGCACCCTAGTTGTGGAGTCCCCAAAATTTCCTTTTCAGGCCAGCCCCCAATCTCAGAATTCCCTGGTGGGTATAGCTGCCTAGTTCAACCTGGCCTCTAGCCCCATTCTTCATGTGAAGTGGCAGGTGTTGCAGTACAACATGGCCTGGTCTGCACTGTCCTCAAGCCACGACACGCTGTGAACTGGCCCAGCTCAGTCCATTCCCAGTCCCCGTCTACATTTACACCAACAGCTGCTGCAGCCAGGCCTGGCTTGGCCTACCCCTTGCTCAGACTCATGAGCAGGAACTGTGGCCTAACAGTGTAGTTCCCCAAGTTTGTTGATTAGGCTTACTCCAAGTCCCCAGTCTAAGTGATTTTCGGTGGGTGAGGTAGCCTAGCCCAGCCCAGCATAGCCTATTTTTTCCATCCTGGCTCTCATAGCAGCCTCCCAGAAGTCAGTCTTCAACTCTCCAATTTGCCCTTCGAGGCCCCCACCTTAAAACATCCCCAGACCCCTTTCCCTAAGCATTCTGGAGCTGCCCTCACCATACAGCAAGCCTGGGGAGCTGGGGTGGCATGTCCTGGTCCAGTACTTCCTGCCTTCCACATGCGGCACCTCACAGGGGCACACAGAGTTCCTAGCATATTTTTTTTTAAGAAAAAGAATCCTCAACTATGGTGGGCCCACTGGCATAGTTAACAGATTTGGCATTAACCAGGCACAGAATGCCTGCCAGCTATTGGCTGCTATTTTCCCACAGTGTCACATTTGCCCTGGTACAGAACAACCTAGGCAACTAGAGTTGTACTCTATTGTAAGCTGGAAATTGAAACACTTGGATGACACTGAAATTCTGTTACTGTTACTGGAAAGGAGTTAAGCAGAGATCATTGGATTCTTCTGTGTATTTCACTTGTGCCTCTGAATTGATCAAATTTGATGAAAGAAATGTTCCCCTGACGTGAGCATTCTTTAGTATCACTTCATTGTATTGTTGAGGTCCTTATTGAGACTCTCCATGCCTGCTAAACTCTGTGTCAGATGCAGAGGAAAACCTTGTGGGGACTTCTCCTCGCCCATGTTTGCATATATGTGCAAGCAGAACATTGTTTAAATGACTAAGAACTTACCACCTCAGTGAGAAGGAAACTGCATTCTCTGGGAAACTCAGCATTTGTCAGTCACCCATTTTTCCCTCACCACGTGGCCAGGAAAATAATGCCTTTACATGGGCAGTACAGGAATCGCCCAGCCATTTCCTGATTGGTTAGAGACCACCATCGAGAACATCTTCCGCAGGTCTCTGTCCAGATGAGGAGGAAGAGTCAGGGAACCCTTAAGAAACCAGGACACCTCCTGAAACCTGGGTGTGTGTCGCTCCTTTCAGGTCTCCCAGATCCCTCCTGGAAGGTGCTTTCCCCTTCCTTCTTATCTTCACGTTCACTTGCTCATTTCACAAAATTCTCCTCTGTTCTTTACCAGTTCCTGCCTTTTTATTTCTATACTGGGTTGAGTAAAGTACTCATTGAGCTTTCCTGCTCACACTTATTCTGCATTTTATTACATATTGAATTCTCTGCATTGTTAGCTGATCCATGCCCTATGGTCTAGACCACTTCCCCTTACCTGTAAACTTCGGAGTTCTCAAAAAGATGTCAGATAATTCACCACTTTCACTTCCATCTCCTTTACAATAACCTTAATCTTCTTCTGATTTAATTACTCTGTCCCTGAGGAGTACTGTCTTGTACTATTCCATGCATAGCCTATTGGCTAATGCTAATCTTATTTCTTAATTCTCCCAAATTGCCTGCCATAAGACTCTTTCCCATTAAGAGCTATAGAGTATCACTCCTTTTCTGTAAACTCTATTTCTTCAGCTAAATTTAGAATGAGATTACCTCTGAAAGGAACCTGAAAGACCATCAAGTCTGTTCCCTAATGTACACCAATTTACCAGGAGGAAATGGGAATCCAGGGAGGGAAAGAGGAGACCAAAGACCAAGCAGCACATGACTAGAAACCACAGCTCCTAATGCAGGACTCTAAATTCCCAGGCATCTTAACTACAAGAAATGATATCAGCTAGATTGGCAATCCAGAACCTGTGGCAGACATCCTTCTGAAAGGAGAAAACAATGGACAGAACATGGGGTTTTGAGCAGAGGCAAGCAGCCAGACACTGGGGGCTCAGACTTCACGGAACTAGTGCAATGACCCTGAGTGTGTGCCTTGAATTGCTCTTCGTGGAAGGAAATTAAGGGCAACGTCATTTCTCCCATCACAAGGTCATTGATATGAAAAATGTTCCTGCTGCCCTAGTCAGCTCTGTTACCTTTGCACTGAAGCTGGGAAGTCTTGAATAAAATCTCTTCTCCACCGCTGGTAACGATGTAGCTTTGAACATGTACATTATCTCATTTTACTCCAGTTTTCAAAATTGATTTATCAAATATCAGTAACATTGTGTGGGGGCAAAAACTCAGTCCTGGATTTTTTTTTGTCTCTACTCTCTACTCTAAAATGGGGATAGTACTGACAGTCCACCATAGAAAATAATTGTATGACACAGTACAAGTAAGATGCCAGGTCATGGTAACAAATGAGTCACCATTTATTGTATGGTTTTGTTATTGTTAGTATTGCTGAAGTATAGTTTAAATGGATTATTCTGTTATGTGATTGACAGTTCAGGAGCCATCTGGACCCTTTCTCCTAGAGTCTAGCATATGGATCAGTACATAAAATGCTTGCTGAACAAATATTCTCTGTAGTGGTTATCTCCAGGTTGCCAAGAGCTTCAAGCTCCAGTGTTCAAGAAAAAGCTCAGCACAGGGTCCAGCACAGGTAGGACTGCCATCTGCACTGCCATTGTCACCTTCTCCATGGTTCTTAGAACAGTCAGCTCTGATGGAGCTACTCCTGCTCCCTCCTTGGTCCAGGGTCAGACAAAGGGTCGGAAGCAAGCAGCTGGGGTAGGTGTGTTACTGGCCAGGGAGACACTTCACTCAGGCAAGATGGAATTGGTCTCCTCCAGGAAGCCTGAGCAGTCCTACTCTGGCTGTGCTGAAAGACAGGATTAAAATCTTCTCTTTGCTTTATTTAAGTCACCAAGTAAGTCAAAATATGCACTTGGCTCCAAGACTGCCACCCCAATGCTCCTCATGTGTCAGTTTTCCACAAGGGGAAGGAACCAGGCCTATCATATTAACAGAGAAACAAAATACTGAATTCTTCAGCCCAAGAACTAAAGAACAAAACAAAACAACAACAACAAAAAACCAAACATGATTTGTAGAACTTACCAATTTTATGTTATAAATGTTCCTGTGTCAGAGCTGGACCTCCTCAGTGCCTTAGATGAAACAGTGGACAGCATAGCCAGTTACACATGGAGGATGTGACAGTACATTAGAACCTGCAGAGGACACATGGTACCATAACTGAGGACAGAGGACAGAACAAACTGATTAACTACCTTAGCCAAGTGTTGGCAGTGAATATCTGGACAGAGACTCTAAGTAAAGTGGACTATGTCAGCCAGTGGACTCTGGAGAGATTTCATCGTGCTTGGACTATTAAAACCACTTGACCTGTGCCCTCAGAGCCTGCCCCACATGGAGGACCCTGGCGTGGTTGGGAGGCTGGGTGTGGCTTCTTCCCTTTTCTCCCTGCTTTCCGAAGATATAAGAAGGAAAAAAGAGAATGTGAAAACAATGTTCTTTCCCACTTTCCTCAAGCCCTCGACCCTTTGAGCCCTAATCAAGTATGTAAAGATCATCAAAAATTAAAAAACTAAAAATAAAAAAATAAAATTTCCCAGAACAGTTCATTTCAAGTTAGTAATGTCAGGTAAATGGCTCAAAAATTCTCCACAATTTTAACAAATAAGCTCTTAGAATCTCACACAAGCATACTCCAGCACAGCAAAATAGAGATCAACAGTTCAATAATTTAGAGGTGATGTGAGCGATCCTAGCCCAAACATTGCCATGCTCTCCTCCTGGGTCACCAAGATCATATTGAAAGGACCTAGCTTTTTCTTTCTCTCTGTTCACAACAGTATTGCTTTTATAGGTCTCTGGGACACAAAACGTGCGTTCATTCCATAAATATATGTTGAAAAATGTTGCATACCAGAAACTGAACTAAACAGTATGGAACTGAAATGCTATCTTCCCTCAAGTAGATATATGTAAGAAAATGCTTTATTAAGGTTAGACCTATGTGCTATAATATCAAAATAGGGGCTGTCTAATTCCACCGGGGAGCTAGAGGAGCTAACACACATTGCAAAAGCAGAAACATGAGGCGTCACAGCATTTGTGGAGCCCTACTCAGTGCTTCTCAGTACTTCAAGTGTGACTCCTCTCACTTGCTTGACCTAAGTGTTGGAAGAAAGAAAGAAAGAAACAGGAAGAAGAAAGAAAGAAAGAAAGAAAGAAAACAAGGCGATGCCTGGCCTTCTTCTTTGACAGAGGTGCTTGAGTCATGAGAGAAGATCACAAGACAAACTTTTAAATTGCTGGAAACAGGTTATTGAGGCAGAGGCTCTCAGACTGCTTTGGGAATCATCCCTGGGGGTGGACATTTGGCACAATGATTAAGATACCTCTTGGAATGGCCACTTACCCAGCCTGGATTCAAATCTCCACCTCCAGTTCTGATTCCGGTCTCCTGATACTGCACTCCTTCAGAGGCAGCCATGTTATCTCAGGTAACTGAATCCCAGCCACCTGCATAGGAGCCCTGGACTGTGTCCTCAGGCTTAGGCCTGGCACAGTTCCTGCTCCTGTGGAGATCTGGGAAATAAGCCTGCAAATGAAAACTCTCCCTTTCTCTCTTTCTTTTCCCTCTCTAATACATAAATATAAATAAATTTTAAATACACCTAAGAGTTTTAAGGAAAACCACACCTGGGAATAGGCAGATGTGAACAATGATCTATCCGAGCCAGGGTGTTTGCTGCATTTTGAGCAGATTTTACCTTTGCTCTTTACACCCAGCTTTTCCTAGAGCACTGGAATCCTACAATAAGTCACTGTCCTATTTTATCTGTTTGTAAAATGGGAATTATAACAATCCTCCCACCATAAACAATTTAGAAAAGAAAAATAAGACATAGCAATAAGCTACATGTGATTTTGACATTCAAAGATAAATATCATTAACATTGTTATACATAACTTCCAGGAATTCAGACATACGTTTCCACAATTGTGTTATACAAAAGTACAGACATAACTTCATACACAGGGGAGTTTTGTGTGTCATCCATAGAGCTCACATCAGTACTGAGTGATTTTGAATGAGTTAGGTAAGTTCAATTGATCAAAAAGGAAGGTCTTAACATGTGCATGATTTAGCCAATAAAATTTCAAGAAACATGTCACTGTGAAAAATCTATATTCCCTTCAATTTTTGGTACCACAGGATCTAAACTCAGTGCCAGCCCCTAACTGGAGCTGAGGGGTTAGCCTTTGGTTGAGTTCACTTACACAGCAAGAACAGTTAGGAAGAAAATACTCATTCACAAGATGAAAGATATTGCCTTCCTCTCCATCAACGCTAAAAGAAAAGACTCCCAGGTGAGAAAATGTGTGCATTTCTAGCTATTTTTCAATAAGCACATAATCAACAAAAATTTTGTGATCTCAAAAAAGGACTAATAAGTTAAAATTGGAGTTGTTTCATTTTTATGCATTTAATCAAAAGGAAGACAGACATAATTCTCACATGCTGATTTACTCTCAAAAACAATTGGGACAGGGACAGAGAAAAAACCAAGAGCAAGGACACAAGCTGTGTCTCCCATGTGGATGTCAGGAATGCAGTTTTCCGAGTCATCACTGTGACCTCCAAGGGTCTGCTTTTGTGGGAATCTGGAGTCAGAGTTAAGGCCAGGAATTCAACTCAGAAGCCCGGAGTTGGAATATGGGCATAGCAATCCCTAAGCCAAGCTCTGCTCTCTGCTTGAGTTATTTTAAAGAGGTATCTCATTGGTTACTATAGGTAGCAGATCGGCTTACATCTCTATTTTACTAATACTCAAGAATTCTTGCACTGTGTGCATAGAGGAAAAACTTGCTACCATTTGAAGTTTGCAGAGACAATACGTGCTATGCCATGAATCTAATGAACCAGCCTAACTGGCTTTTCCCCATTGCTGTGCTGTGAAATCACTTTGCATGGGAGACTTAACCCTAATTTCCTCCTCCGGCAATGTAAGTAGATAATGAATTAAACCTTTCTTTTTGTTTAAGGTACTCTAACATCAAGCTAAATTCACTTTTAACCTTTTCATCCTTTCTGAATTATGTCTCCCTTTCCATTAAAACAAAAAACTGATAGATACACTTGATGGGTTGAATGCAAACATGCTAGGCACCATGCAGGCATTTCTCTAACAATTCCTGCAGTCAGCTTACCCCACTGTCTTGGTTGTGAAGCCACCTTCTCTGTCCCCACAAACCTTCACTTTTTTCAATCACTACACAGGCTAGAGTTGTCTGGGTATTGGTTTCACAACAAAGAACTGCAAGCCTGTTGCAAAGATGGATGTTTTCTTTGTCTTTAAACACCAGCAACCCCTGCTGTAAATCTTCTGCCAGAGGCAAGTTAATGGGTGCTTAACCATCTGAATACTAGAATACAGATACCACGCCAATAAAGCAGAATTGTGCTGTGGTCTTTGTATTACTAATCAGTGTCACATTAAGAGGAAACTCAAATTTGGCCTCCAGACAAACTAGAAAGCAAGTGAATATCTATGGTGGTTTCTCTCAAATGTGTGTGTGTGTGTATAGTCATATATATATATATAGTCATATATATACACATACATATATATATAGTCATATATATACACACACACACACATATACAGTCATAATGTGGGACTCTTGTTTCCTGCTGACATACACATAAATCCAGATTTTCCAAGGGCAATTTTTTGAAGACACAGTCCTTTTCTAGGGTTCAATTTTAGCACATTTATCAGAGATTAGTGGGTTTTATGTCTGTGGGTTAATTTATGGGGTTTCTATTCTATTCTATTGATCCACATGTCTATTGTTGTGTCAGTACCAGGGTGTTCTGACTATAACTGCCCTGAAGTATATCTTGAAGCTTATCATTGTGGCATCCCTGGCTTGGTTTTTGCTTTTTTAAGATTGCTTTACCTATTCAGGGTATCCTGTGTATCCAATTGAATTTCAGCATTATATTTTCCAGACCTGAGAAGAAAATGCTTTTGGGGGAGTATTGTTTTTTCATGATATATATTTACAGGCATAGCGATCCCCTACACACACACACACACACACACACGGCCCATTCCTCTTTCCCTATTCTCCCCCAAATTATTACAATAGTATAATCCTTCAGCAACAATCACAAATATGACATTCTGCTATACCAGTATATCATGAATTGTAGGTAGAAAGTCTAGTATTCTACTATCAAGCTATATTTAATAGTTTTATTGGGAGTCCTCCTTTTATTCAATAGTGTTATTTTAATTGGGATCACAGTGAATCTAAAAATTATCTTTGGTAATATGGACATTTTGATGATATTTTTTCTAATCCATCAGCATGGAAATTTTTTGAAGGATAAAGTACATTTTTATTTATAGTCTTATAATAAAGAGGGAAGCCTTAACTTGCAAGACAATTCTTGGGCAGTATGTACAACACACTTCTTATTTCCATGGAATGGAACCAAACATGGACTGAGACTACCGAGTACACACTAGAAATCAGCAAATGCTGGGAACAGAGTAGGAAAGAAACAAAGGAATGTGACCTAAGTGCACAAAGCCCTTCCCTTGGACCTGCTGACCGCAGCCAGAACCAGGGCTGGGTCACACAGGACTGGGTCCAGGACAGCAGGAAACAGAGTAGGCAAGGAGGGCAGGGAGGCCACACTCAAGTGCGGGTTTAGTACCAGATAAATCGCTCTTGGTATTTACATACAAAAATCAACAGGCTCTATATCTTAGAAATACAGAAAGAAAGGAAGATTTGATCATTATGAACCTGTCGCTTTGCATTACCGACATCACCAGAAGTAGGAACAATTCACTCAGATTCAAATTTTAGTAGCAGGAAATTAATATCATAACTTCATCACTGGCCCCCAATACAAAATCTCTACCCCATCCAATCTTCCCTCCCTGTCCCGTCCCCAAATAACCACCACCTCGCCACTGCTCACTGGTGGCAGTGGCTTGGCTATTGCCATCTCCCATGCATACCACTCAGTGCTGCGCAGCCATCCCAGGCTGGCCCTGCAGGCATAACCAGCTGCCTGAGAGGGGCAGGAGATAGGCCACAGACTCCGCGAATCTGTCCCCACTTGTGTATGCCACAAATTCCTTTAAGGGTCTTGGTCTTTTGATATGAGCGAGAAATAACTTTTTAGAAGAAAGAAAAAAATCCTTACACAGAGAGTGATTCTGATTGTTCCACATTGGTCATCTTCCCGACGCAGAGCAGTTCACAGATTCACAAGGTTTACCGCACACAGGTGAGGGAGCCCCAGAGGCCAGGCCCAGTGAGCCTGCAGGGCCGCAGGGCCCGCCAGCGGGCAGGACGCCATGTGCTGCGAGGTCTGGCTGGCCGTATGTCCTAAGCAGAAAAAGCTGCCAAGTTGGGGGGGTTGGTTTAAAAACTCCTAATGGGGACAGGGAATCCCTGAAGGAAACCAATTCTGTAAAAAATAATGGAAATGAGGAAGGAGAATGAGAGGTGTTGTCCAAGAGCTTCTATGTAAAAATTTAAAAGAGAGAGAGAGACAGAGAGAAATAGTCTCTTAAATGGTTGTGAAGGTTTCAACCTTGAATGGAAGGAGGCTGAGACGGGGGAGTGACAGTTTTTATTGTTGGCCTGCCCCACGCAGCTTAGCTGGCCTCCATTCGAAGCTTCTTCCTGCTTTGGGGCTCTTTGGGCTCCGACTCAGAACTGGAGTCCGAGCCTCCATCGAAGGCAGAGATGGGGCTGCCCTTGGCGTTGGTGTAAGGCTGCTGTCTGAGGAGGGGTAGTTGGTCTGCAGTTGGGCACCTCGTCTTCTCCAGTGCATGGACTCGGTGCTCCAGAACAGCATTCTGCCACTTGAGGTCGTCGATGTCCTGCTGGTGTGTGTGGTTTTTCATTCACATAGAATGGATACAGTCTGTGGCTTTGTCTGGGGTTTGGGCCCGGGATGCCTTCTCTCCCTGGAGGGACCGGACCGAGTCCCGCAAGCTGTGGAAGCTGTCCTTGATGTGGTTTCCGTTCCTGCGCAGTGTGATGAGCCCGTTTGTCAGCCTCAGATTGAAACCTCGGCTGCTCTTCGAGGCTCTCCACCTCAATGTCATCGTTATGGCTCATTTCCTACTGCCCAGGGAGCGGCCACTGCAGCGGCGGGAAGGGGGAGGGGTGGAGGGGACAACAATAAGCCGAGTGCCCCCCCCCACCCCCCACGCACTCGCTCTGACTCTGTCTCTCTCTCACACACACAAGAGCGAGAACCACCTCCCCACTCCAGCATGGAATGTTTAAAGTTTGTTTCCTATGTCTTCTATTTCTCTCTTCTATTTCTACTTTATTTATGTCTTCTATTTTCATTGCAGAGAACTTACACGTCCAAGATATGTATGTATGTATGTATGTAGGTATGTGTTTATGTATGTATATATGTATTATTACTGTGAATGGAAATAATCTCAGAAGTTCCTTTTCAGCCATGCAATTGTTTGTGTATACAAAAGCCATTGATTTTGTGTGTGTGTGTGTGTGTGTGTGTGTGTGTGTGTGTGTGTGTGTGTTGGCTTTATAACCTGCAACTTTACCAAACTCTCTTGAGTTCCAGCATCTCATAGTAGAAGTTTTTAGTTCCCCAAATATAGGATCGTGACATCTGAAAATGGTGTTAGCCTGACCTTCTCCTTTCCAATTTTTATCCCTTTGATTTTTTTTTTTTTATCTAGTTGCTCTGGGTGAAACTTCCAGAACTATATTGATACTAAAAGTGGGCATCATTGCCTGGTTCCCTTGTTAGTAGAAATGCCTTTTGTTTCTCATTCCATATGATACTAACTGTGGGGTTATTGTATACTGCCTTGAATGTTTTGAGAGATTTTCCTTCTGTGCTCAGGTTGGCTTGGCTTCAAGCACTGCAGACAGGGAGTGAGCTACCAAGTGGATAATTGTTCTCTCTGTCTTGTCTTTTCTCTGTAAATCTGACTTTGCAATAAAAATAAATATTTTTAAATAAGGAAAAGGTTTATTGCTACTTACAATTTGAAGGTTACAGTTCCAGATTGGTGATCCCATTAGTCTGGCATGTGGTGGAAGTTGGCAATGATGGAGGACGTTCACAGGGGAGACAGTGAGCAGACGGAGACAGAGGAAGCACACTTCACTTACACCAACTCTTTCCTACACACATCCAACCCTTCGTGGTTCTGAGGGCAAGTCCCCAGTGAACCAAAGCTTCATCCCAGGATCACTTCTCACAATTGGACGAAGATTCTGTTATTAGACCATCGGGGTTAAATACCCATGTGGATTTTGGAGGAAAATTCTGTTAAACCCATAAAAGTATGTTACATCCAGTTTGAGTACCACTTGATAGAGTAGCTAATGAGCACAGAAACAAATCAGTTTTCCTCATTTCTTCCAATACATGGTGTTGGAGCAGGGACATAAAAACTGGAATAAATACTTTGAGAAGGAGTAAGGTGGAAAGTACACATCCATAAATGAATTTGGACAACTGTGAAGCCTCACTGGGCAAATATTTCCTGGTTAACTTTTTGATTACTTATAGTGTGTAAGTATACCAGTTTCTCCACATGCCCAGCAGCACCTTTATTTTGCTCGTGTTCTTATGGTTATTTTTGTGGTTTGTTCATAAGAATTCTAACCAGTATGACAATGTCACTCTAGGTAAATATAGATTTGTCCCTAAATCTTTATTTTTTAGATATTAAGACCACCTAGTCACACTATTTTCATTGCAGAACCCAGCAATAAGAAAGGAGTCATTTACACAGTCACATTACCGGTCTTTCCATGTGTCATGCAAACCAATGTCTGAAGTCATACTGGGCAAAGCCATTGCCTTTAAGATAGGAAATGCATTAACCCATGAAGGTGAGAATGGTGAGAGTGAATGTTTTCTAAGGACTAAGGTAATATGCTACATTTATCAAAGAACACTAATATCTACTACTTCCTTTTCTGCGCTTCTTTAATGCTAAGATAATATTAAGAGTCAGGCACTGTGCTAAAATGCCAAGGCTGTGGAAATGAAGAGGTAATTCTAATGTTTTGCATTGAAAAAGTGACTTACATTAATTAGGATTCTGGAGGAAAGTTGAGTAATCCAGACATACAAAAGTTACATAAGCAGAAGTGGAAGACTTTTGTTGCTTGTGTTTTTGGTAATCCTTAGAGAAAATTGGATCAGAAAAGCTTTGCCAGAGGAAATAAATCATAATCTTCTAGCAGAATCCTGGGGGGGGGGGGGGCAGGAATAATGGGTAGAACAAGAGTATTCTGGGAGAAAAAAACTGCAACTGAGAAAATGAGTATTTGAAGAGTGGCAAAATGTGGACAAATGATAAGATGGAAATTCCAGAGATATTAACAAAATAGAGTCAGCTTGTACACCAAGCTAGAAAACAAAACTTAATTTTGAATGATTGGTGTATCACTGCATAATTTTGTTAATGTTTATCTATTCACTTAAAAAGAAAGAGCAGAGATATTCACTTCTAAAATCTCTACAACAGACAGGATTAGGCCAAGCTAAACCAGGAGGCAGGAATTCCATCTGGGTGTCCATACAGGAAGGATTCTCAAATGCTCAAGGAATTTTAGCAGATATATGCATCGTTTGAGGCATTGACATACTGTGTACTGCTGTATACTTACCATGTATACAATATAAATTTTTTCAATATTTCAACACATTTAAACCAGTATAGTCATGTTACTCTCTCCATTGTCCTTCTTATAACCACCATTTTACCCATGTAACAACTATACCAATTGAAAACCATTAGTAATCCCATTTTATAGATAATAATTTTGAGATTTAGAAAAGTTTGATGTATGTCTTAAGGAAAAATGGAGCTAAGAAAATACAGTTCACACACAGGTCTGTCTTACTTTAATGCTGCTCATAATAGGTAGAAGAAAGATAAAAACAGCTGACACTGATCAACTTTGGGGTCAACTGATACACTTAATAGGGTCATCGAAGAATTGCAAATGAAGACATCTGTCATGCACAAAGAGGGTCCGATCTTTGATGAAGCTCTGAGAAGACAGTGGAGCATTTCAAGTGGCACATGAACAGTAGGTGAACTCTCATCATGCAGACTGCTGGGAGAGTGTTCTAGGAAGAACAAGACAAAAGGTTTGTCACATGCCAGAGGCCTTTGGATGTTAGACTCTTTGGAAGTTAGACCCATTGAATATTGCAGTGAACAACACTGAGAGTTTCTGTCTTCTTCTATTACTTTTTCTAGTTTCTTAGGTGTAGGGACATTGTCAGACATAATAAAGATAGAGCTATATCTATATAGGGCAATGGAATACAAATATATCAATGATGACACAACCACAACCATGATATCATCATTCACAAAGCAAAATGACTCAAGAAAATAAGACTCATTGCTCTAGAGGGTATATTAGAGATCCTAAATTATGGATTACATTACTGCTTCATTACATATGTAATAAATTTTAAAATAAACTGGTTCTACCTAATGAACCTCTATTTTAATATTCTGCTTGATCCTTGAGAGCAATATGTTGCCATGGAAACTTGAGTCTGTCTCATCATTAGCACCCTTTTTTTCACACAGGAGTTTCAGTGTAATGTTATTCTCTCAGCAATGATTAAGTTAGCAATTATTCACCTGAAAGTAGCATCAGCAAGATCTAAGCAAACCCGCAGCACTAATGCTTCATTAAGTTCACTTAAATTAAGTTCACTTAAGTTCTGCTTCCTTAGCTAGACTTTGATTTTTGCCACTTGTAAATTCATCCTGTTTCATATATGTGTCCCCATATCAATCGTAATATCTGTCATATATCAGGAACCCTGGACATCTGCTGAATAGGAAACTGATAATTGAATAAATGAGATGACACTCTCATTAAGTTAGACAAAGTCTGCACAACGATGTCTGGTCCTTTTACTTGTCCCTGAGTTACTAATGAAAATCACGAGGTCTCTGAGACTCACAATGTTGTATTTCTACCCTTTAATCGGAACGTCGTCTCTTTACAGGCAACATTCATGTACAAGCAGTGCAAGTAATACTCAACATGTGATGCAGCCACAGTGTCACCTTAGAGCCTGAAAGAAACGCACACACTCAGGTCCTGCTCCAGCCAGAAGAATCAGAAAATGCAAATGGACGTCATCGCTGTGGCACAGGGATCAGGCCACCATGTCTGAGTACCAATTTAAGTCTCAGCTTCTATGCTTCTCTTCTTGCTACCCACCAATGCCACTGGCCCAAGCTCTCGGGATAGCTTTTACTGAGATGGCAACCTACAGAGTCCAGAGAAGAGGTGTATAGTTGGAATAAACCAATTCTTGCATGAAGGCTGTGAATGAACGGAAAAGAAGTAGCAGGATGAATTTTAAAGGGGGCAGACTTTGAATTGAATTATGCAAAAGTATGTGTTGCCAAATGATAAAAGGGGTGATAAATTGTCCAGAGAAAAGTGAAATGAGAAGAAGTACAGAAGCCCAGATTTACTACTTATATTTGGTGAGAAGAAAGTAAAAGTGTTTGTGAATCTATCAGCACAAGGTAAGAAGAGGATGAACTGAGGGCAGGATTTATGGAAGGGAAGGCTTTGGGTACCAGAAGTCATATTGTGGTAGGTAGAAAGTATAACAAAGATTCTAACACAAGATTGGGCAAAATTATTTTTAAGATTCCCCCAACCTCAAGTATCTGTGGATTTGTAGTTCTCAATGCTTGAATCAGGGATATAAATTAAATCAGTACTATAATTCTTAAATAATCAATGATGGTAGTGAACAGAAAAAATCTGATGGATCTGAGAGACACTGAATGTGATGAAGAAGATAGGATGTTACGTTGCGTGTTTGAGAATGAGACAAGAGTCAAATACAATGCTCATTTTATGGCTTGAAGATTGGTGTGGCTTGGAATCACTCAGTGGAACTGAAATTACAATAGCAGAAAGAAATTCTGTTGGGGATAAGTTCTACTTCTTTTTTAAATAAAAATCTATGGGCCCGGCGGCGTGGCCTAGCGGCTAAAGTCCTCGCCTTGAAAGCCCCGGGATCCCATATGGGCGCCGGTTCTGATCCCGGCAGCTCTACTTCCCATCCAGCTCCCTGCTTGTGGCCTGGGAGGGCAGTGGAGGACGGCCCAATGCATTGGGACACTGCACCCGCGTGGGGGACCCGGAGGAGGTTCCAGGTTCCCGGCTTCGGATCGGCGCGCATCGGCCCGTTGTGGCTCACTTGGGGAGTGAAACATCGGACGGAAGATCTTCCTCTCTGTCTCTCCTCCTCTGTGTATATCTGGCTGTAATAAAATGAATAAATCTTTAGAAAAAAACATAAAAAAAAAAATAAAAATCTAACTGAAGTTAGGGGGAAGGTAAGAAAAAATAGAAGGTTTATAATTTTTTTTTCTTGAAGTGTTGACATTTGGGAGCAAGGAAAGAATAAATGTCAAAACTAAAGCTCTGGGCCAAAGAATTCCAAAACCATGTAAGAATAAGTTTGGGGCCCAGCACTGATAGCCTGGTGGCTAAATCCTTGTCCTACTTTGCTTGTATTTACTGATTGGCAATTTGGGGGAGCACCAATCAAGCCTTTGTGGAGTCCCTCTTGAATGCAATATGCCTGATGATTTTCTGAACATTGGATTGAAGTTATTGGGTTTGACAAGGAAACAAACACTCCTCTAGAATCATTTTCATAACATACCATTATGAGTTTTCACTGATTTAACTGTTAATGTTAACTTTATTTGGATGACATAATATCTCTCAAATTTCTCCAAAAAATTTTTTTTATTTCTCTCCATTTTCAACTGTGTACTGTTGAAAAAATTCACCACGAGCTGCCTGTATGTTCAAGGAGCAGGGAGTAATGCAATTTTTCTCAGAATGTAGCATCTACAAAACTTACTGCTAAAAATATATATATATATATATATATATATATATATATATATATGTATACATATATTCTATAGGATTTGGTGTATGTTGATTATTCTAATAAAATATTACCTCTGCTTAAAATTTTTGTATGATTTTGATAATCACAATAATTATGCTTACCTATGGGGTACCATGTGATGTATGCATTGTGTAATGATCAAGAATCATTTTTATAATATATTATTTCAAGAGCTAAATGATGAATGTGATTTAACTGTTACAGTTGACTTTGTTTGGATGACATAATAATATTTCTGCACATAAAATTGTTTATTTCCCCCCATTTTCAATTGTGTCATTGAAGGAATTCAGCATGAGCTGCCCATATGCTCAATTTCCATCACCCTAAAACTTGTCCTTTCTTTCTGTAGAAAGTATTCTACTGTAACTATTTTGAAATAAACATTATTAATTGCAGTCATCTCATTGTGTAACAAAGTTCCAGAATTCATCTCTATCGTATAATTATAAGTTGACATGCATGGAGTAACTATTCCTCTTTCTTACCCAAGCACTTCCCCTTGATTTCACTTTTCTCCAACCTAATTTATATGGTTGCACAATTTAGATCTCAATCTTTAGAAGGCTATTGATAGCTGAAGTGGAAACTTAACCTACCTGGTGTTGACTTGTTGTAAACTTATCAATTCTGAATGCTCAGGCTGTCTTTGAGAAGAAGGAAATAAATCGGATTGAGATTCATGACAACATACTTATTTTGGGTCCCGTGAGCATCTGAATAGTTGGCAAACACCAAGTTTCAGCAGAGATACCAGCTTCTTTCAGCTCTTGAGACTGGCTGCTGCGTCTGAAGCGCTGAGGGATGAAGTTGTTTGCAGTTAAGCAAATACATTTCACAAAGACCACTCATAATGTTGAAAATAAAAGTAGGGCATAACTGGTCGGTTCAACCACTTTGTTCATCAAACATCACTATCAACCCTTTAAAACAAACCATTAGCTGACTATTAAAGCAGTTGAAAAACAATACAGGTTCAATCTTTCACAGTCTGAACTTATTTGCTCATCTGATGCTAAGCACCCTTTACAAGTCATGGCTTTTTTTTTAACAAAGCCAGAGATTGAAGCTTCAGGAGACTCATGATAGAGTTAAATGGACACAGGACCTACTGTATAAAAACTGCAAGTCCAAAGTATACTCCTGTCCTTACAAACTATGTGACCCTAGATAAATTATACCATATTTTTGAGTGTTGGTACCATTGTAAAGTGAGAATAAAAATCTCTGCTTATGAAATCATGTTATTTCAAAGTAGTTTTCAGTTAACAAAACTACTGTTGTTAGTTTTCGTATATATTTCACGCTACTTCTCCTATAAATATTTTATAATAATATCTTTGTCACAATTAGGGACCACATCCAACTTCATCTCTTTATCTCCAATATAGTTTATCCCTCTCAGCCTCTGGTAACTACATTCTACACTCATAGTGAGATGGTACTTTTTTGTGTACCTTTAACTCCACATACAAAGAAGAGCACACATCATTTGCTTTTCTGTGTGTGCTTTGTTTCATTCTGAATGATGCTTGTGTAATACCTGAGAACTTGGTATTCTTGTGGTTTTGATTTAAATGAATGCTTATTATTTTCAGAAATGTGCTCTACACATAAATGTTATTGATGGTAATGGTGAGGAGGGGGTAGAAAATTAGAGATAATGAACACATTCTAGTACAGTATTCGGATGAGAGTCAGAGTACAAGTGTGAAAAAACTATGATGTGAGAGATTGTGTGACTTCACTAAAACCACCTAGAAGCTGAGAACTAGAGTTCTTGGTCATTGGCAATGGCACCCCTTAAAAATAAGCAGGTGTACCGAAGAACAAAGAGCAACAGTGGCATGCATAGTAAGTATGGAATATATATGACTCATTCAAACTCAAAATGAATGATTGCATTATGTATTCTCCATTTTGCACTATGTACTCAACTGAGTGCAACTGAATTGTGCAACTGAATTCCTTGTCAAGGATATAGCATTGTAGATAATACACACGGAATCTCTCTCTCTCTCTCTCTCTCGGTGCTATGCTAAGTTTTTCAGATTTGAATTAACTCAACCTTGTAAGAGGGACAACATCATTGGTGTTTTTGTTCTTTGGTTTTGTTTCGCTTTGTTTTGTTTTAAAAGTTAGGACACTGAATTTGTAAATATGATGATGACGATGGTGGTGGTAGTGAAGGTGGGTCATGCTCGCTTTGGACCATGTCTGCCTGTAAAGATGTCGACATGGTGGTGCAGACACAATTGTCATGTGCTTCCTCATGTGCTTCCCTTCATTCCTACCTGCACTGAAGTTGGAGGCACGTTACTAATTCTGCTCACTGGACTGTGATTATTTTCATTTTTTTCTAAGGACAGGAGCAGTCATATGCCTCTTACCCTCTCCATTGGCTACCAAGCTTTCCTTGGGGGCTAAGTATAATACATGGTGGAGTTAAACAATGGCAAAGGGCCACCTGTCCCACATTAGCCTTGATATGAATGGCAAAAGATAGTTTATCGGTATGCCTCTGGAAGCTGGAGTTTTGTTCTCCTGTGTTAATAGCATGTTCTGCTTATACAAGGTAAAGAACTCTGCATCTGTTGATACATGGTTTCCCTGTCATGAAGAGAATCATAGCCAACGAAGCTATCTAAATAGAAACAGACACTGAAATCGTTTCTTTTTGCCTTAATACCTGGCCAATTCCTTGAATTGCCAGGAAAAGAAGGGATTTGTTGTCACCTGTCTTCAGTCACTGAGCTCCCACTTATGTCAGTTACAATATATCAAGCATGAAAGTCTTGGTGACACCTGTTAGAGCCTGCAGAGAAAGTTAGCATAAGGTAAATGTGGCAGGCATTGTCCTCCGTCATAGGCTTACTGCAGACTATGTGTCCTCCAGTTCAGCCTTCAGGCTTGAGATGCTGTTTGCTGTGCCTAAAGCCAATGTTCTATGTATGTCCACCTCCACTCTGCCATAGCCTACACAGACAGGTAAGCCCCTACTTTTAGGAGAGAAAGTCATGCCAGTATCCATGTCCAACAGAAAGGTGTCAAACAGCAATTCATTCACATAACATCAACTAGTGAAAAGGAAGTTATGTAACAAAAAAGTGTATAAAAATTTGATATTCTCAGAGGAATCTAACTAGATAAAAAGATAACCAGACAGATTAATAAGATATGGGGAGTCAGAGCCATGTTTTGAAAGCAAAACCTTCAGAAATAACAATGGTTAAACACAGAGATTGATTTCCTGATATGTATGGTTTGCTGTTATCTGTATTTGTAGCACAATGTGCAGATAACAATACAATTGTAGAGAACATTTCCTCTGACATTTCTCAACCCTACCTACCCAGTGCTGATTAGCCCCAGTTGAGGAATGCCGCAGCATCTGGCAATTTTGGAGTAGAATGCAATGCCAATCAGTAGCAGACAGCACCATCTGTTGGATCACCATTACCAGTGAAGAAGAGACTACGGGAACATGGGGTTATCAGGACAAAAACGGAAATGGAGTGTGGCCTTGTCCACCTTTCATTTGTTTCTTCAGTATTCACGCTCTTCATACTCTTAATATCATCTGCTAGAAAATTAAAATATTTATGCCATTGGTACATAGGGTTTCTATCCTGGAAACAACGGTCCGTAAGCTATAGACTACTGATATTTCTTAACAGTTTTGGTATTAGAAACAGTAAAAGTCAACAGCAAGGATTAAAGCAATCCCTTGAGATCTGTTCCCTTCGATCTCATCAATCTCATTCAGCTCTTTGCTCAAAATCAGGTAATCAGGTACCCAAATTTTTCAGTGCCAAGATCTAAACAGCTGTCCACAGTCACATTAACTGGAAGACTGAAACCATATCCAAAGCTCATACTCTTCTTTGTTTTTCTAACCCAGCCTCACTGATCATCTTAAGATGTACTCTGAGGGTTATTCTGGCTGAAGTGATGCTATGTAGGAATATAAGAACATCCCACCTCCTTGGCCACTAATCATTAGTAACACAGAAGACCGGACTTCAAGGCACAGGAATGTTCCTTCTGATACTTCAATGTTCTGTCTCATATCATCTTCTCCCCACTTCTGATTTCAGATGTGGCTGTGGTAAGATCTACTGCTTATGGCATCTGCCAGAATTGCAAGTGTGATGTTTTCCACTTTTTGTAAAGAAAGGATATTATAAATATTGTGATGTGGAATACCAGTGGAAGGCTTAGATTACCTGAGCCGGCAGATGTTTTGTTTATGAAGCTAGCCAGCATGGATTCAGATTTTATATGCTTTTTCTTGGGGATGAGAAGTGAAGATACATTGCAGCTTGCATCTCTGCTCCTGAATACAAATGGGCTTCTAATGAAACTGTTAAATATATTCTGACAATAAGTTGCTGGACTCTACCATTCTCTGTACCTACAATGATACTCTTAAATAGCAAACTGATGGACTTGGCCTGTTGCTGAAGGACAATGTTATTGTAATTATATACAGAAAAAACATTTGAGGAGAGGGGTTTGGGGAGGGTGGAAAGAGAATTTCTTAAGCCTATGGCATTACATAATGAAAACATAATTTTTAATCTGTTTCAGTCTCTCCTTTTCATCATCTAAAAAGATATAGGTCAGAATATTTAACTCCAACAAATGCTAGGGCAACTCTAAGTAAAATATTCAAAATAATACATAGTAAAAATTCCTTACCTGTTCCTATTCCTTGTAATCAACCCATTTCATCCATTTAGAACAAAATCCTAACACAAATTACGAAGCAAATCCATTTTACATAAATGCAAAATTCACCAACAGAAGAAAACCTTTCCCTTCCTCTTTGCCCTGGGATAGATTGTGTCTGAGTTTCAGTAAATGCCCTGCAGCCCTCACAGCTCTGCAAGGCTTTCAAAAATGGAGAGACTCTGATGAACTAACTTTTATTCTCTCCATGATCTACATTAATAAAAAAATCATTTTTTACATTTCTGATTGTTTTAAAATCAGTGGATGGTCTCCCAAGGAAACTGTTGAATTTATCTAGACAACAAGAGGCTGGACTCTATGCATGGTACATGATCACAATGAAGCAATCATGACTGGATATGAACTGTACTACTGTAATAATGTGGAGGAATCCAACATGGGGGAGGGAATGGGGGGTTGGGGGAATCCCAGAGCCTAGATAACTGTGTCATAAAATGAAATTAAAAAAATAATAAAAGAAATGCTTCATTACACAAATTCAGCACAGGTGAATCTCATTTAAAAATGATTAAAAGTCACTTTTGAGAAAATTTGGTGCTCAACAGCCCCCCCTACTGGAAGAGAATAAATCAAACTAACTTTTCTCCAGTGGAACCTGTTGGGAAAAAAAGGATTGGAGACAAACTTAGAAATGAGTGGATTATTGCTCTCCATAATTTTACAGAAGTTTCTTAATTCAACTCAGGAATACGCGTTCCACAAACAAGTACAGCCACGCAGAAAGGGATTTTCAGACACAGCTCTAAATCTTTTCTCTTTAACATGCAAATTCATTAGACTGTTTCTGACAAAATGTTAATTTATTTATCATGCTCTAGTTAACAAAGCATTTCCACAGACATTATTTTAGTTACACCATATAGTAACTCCATCCCTTCTGTGGTCACAGAGTTGGCAAGAATCAAAGTGAAAACTCAAACTCAAAACCCCACCTTGTGCCCTTCAGGGGAAGCTGCAGTCTTACGGTTTTCCTTCAGCCTCTTTCATTTTGGACCTGCACAAAATTATTTCTAAGCAACCATAGGAAGCTGCAATGTAATTTGGCCTACACTCTTTTTGATTCATGGTTCTGTCAAACATCTATTCTGGTTGCAAAACCATTTGACATCTCTCTGGGTGGTTATAAATGCAGCCAGCAGTTTTTTTTTTTTTTTTATTACATATAGAGTGAATAAATTAGGACAAAGAGAAAGGAAAGAAGGTAGCGTGCATAATGCCTCCAGGCCTTCAATCGGGCAATTTTCCAAGCACGGCATTTTTCATTGAAATCAGGGAACAGGTAAAGGAGATTGAATAACATTTGATTTTCTAATTGTAACATCTCTCCAACTCTTCCCACCCACTCCAGCTTAGTCTAAAGACTTTTGGGAGTTTCCCTAATTTGTATATATTCCAAAAGGAAAAAAAAAGCAGCTATTTCTGAAGCATTCAAAAACTCAATAAGCAATTTTATGTTCATTTTCTCATTTGGCTCCCAATGACAAATCATTAAGCAATACAAAGCCAATATAATTGGTATCCAGTTTTGCAGAAGGCTGAATGTGTAGCAACTAGATTAAGTAATATAAACACAGAAGGGCAGGGGATTCGCTAGGCAGTATAGTGGCAATGCTTTCATTAAAAAAATTAGAATCTTTTAAAAGTATTCTATATATACATATATAGAATATTTTAAAACTACACATAGAAGGTTGAAAACTATACATAGAAGTTTATGTTTAAATTATCATAGAGACAATGAAAAATTTGGAGGAAATTTCATAGTTATGCAATATATATTCATTGAACATCTACATGTACTGAACACTTAGTCTGCTTGGTGGAGTGTACCGATTGACATGTGGAGGGCACAGAGATGATCAAAACACATGAGTATACAGGTGCACCTGGTTTACGCGCTTGAGATGTGTAGAAAGACAATACACAAGAAACAACAACAATAACAAACATACAACTGTAGAAAGTGAGGTGAAAATAGGATGACAATAAAGCTGATTGGTGACAAATGTTATGGTAAAAAGGTGATAGATTACATGGAGTTTGGAAACACCTGCTTTAGGAGTACACTGTCTGTAAGGTCTGAATTAGCTCGGCCGGGGGCCTGGAGTCTGGAACCCAAAGTAACAGGATGTCAAGGAGAAAATCATTGGAGAATCTTAAATGAGAGTAATACATTGACAAAAAAAGTTTTTTTTAAGACAATCACATTGTTTGCTTGCAAAAAACTATGCCATAACGGAGACAGACAACCGTGGAAGCAGAGCCTGTTTCAGAGATGTGCTAGTGGTTCTGGAAGGAAATGCAAGTGGAGGTAGTTAGGGCTGTACTCTACAAAACCAAGACAAAGATGCTTTAACCTGGGACGAGCACAAACGAGTGTTGATGTTCTGGTTGGGATAACCAGAGTAGACAGTAAAAGTCCTAAAGCAATCAGAATGCCTACTGTGATATCTCCTTGTCCTTATTCCTGTGTGGACCAACTTACTGACGAAGCATAGCTTTTAGTTTTGATCAACCTTTACATAAATATGTAACTCCAATCGGCTCCATGTATTGCTTCCCTGCCTATTTGATTCTTGTGAGGATCAAATGAAACAAGTGGTGACATCATTCTGCAAACAGAAGTTTTCATACCTTGTGTGAAGAACTCACACCTTGTCTATCGCAGAAGTAGGGAGTAACAATATAATAGCTAATGGAGTATTTGGATTGGGGCAGTTGTGATACACACTAAATATGCATGTAAGATGGTAAATAGGCAGTTAGATACCTAAGTGTGGTGCTCAGTGAGAACACAGGATCAGAAAAGTAAAGATGATATCTAAGACTATCTTGTTGGATGAATTCATTTTAGCAGAAAGAGAAGAAAGAAAACACAAAAAAACTGTAGATAGCAGTGTCTGAAGTTTCAAGTCACAGCAAGGAAAATGAGCTAGCAAGAAACTCCAGACTGGTCAACAGGGCATCAAGAACTCAAACGAGTTCAGAAGGAGATAATGGCCCATTTAATCAAAAGCCTATAGAGAGTCAAGAAACAGGAAAAAAGAAAAAAAAGTTGAAGAACATAAGATGATATGAAAACTTACCCAAGAGCTCTGGAGATGATAATAGGAAGAGAAATGATCTCAGAAGAGCAGCCATCTGGACTAGTACCTGCTAAGCAAAGGAGGAAATACAGATACCATTTTCAGGTGGGAGTTTATACAACATCAATAAGAGTGATGGAAATAGAGCATGATTCCCCCCTCTTTCTATTTAAATAAGCAAAACAGGGACTGGAGTGATGACATAACAACTCAGTCCACATGGGCACGAGTTCATATCCTAGCTGCTTCACTTCCCATCCAGCGCCATGCCTGCGGCTTGTGAAAGCAGTAGAGGATAGCCCAAAGCCTGGGGAGCCTGCATCATCATGGGAAATGCGGAGGAGGCTCCTGGCTCCTGGCTTCAGTTGTGCTCACCCCCAGCAGTTGTGGCCATTGTGGGAAGTGAACCAGCAGATGGAAGATCCCTATTTCTGTTTCCCCTTCTCTCTCTGTAAAAATCTTTCAATTAAAAATAATGAAAAAAACCTGACAATGAACAAAAAGAATTTATGTATTTCAATATAAAATCATCAGCCTGTAGTAATGTTCCCTATCTCCTACTTACTGTCTGTTTTTTTCTTCCAGCTTTTACAGCAACATACTTTTTAATTTTTTCGAACTTCATAATTATCAAGATAAAATATTTCATATATTTCTTAGATCAAACACTAAGAACATAACCATGCCTTGCTACTTTTTTCTCATGCTCAATCCTTCCTTCTTTTTCATCCTCAGTATTTGCAGAAAGATCATTTTTACCTACCCCAAAATCACAAAAGCAGGGCACGGTGGCCTAGTGGCTAAAGTCCTTGCCTTGAACACTCCAGGATCCCATATGGTCGCCGGTTCCAATCCCGGGGGCCCCGCTTCCCATCCAGCTCCCTGCCTGTGGCCTGGGAAATCAGTCGAGGACAGCCCAAAGCCTTGGGACCCTCTACCCACATGGGAGACCTAAAGGAAGTTCCTGGCTATTGGCTTTGGATTGGCTCAGCACTGGCCATTGAGGTCACTTGGGGAGTGAATCAGTGGACAGAAGATCTTTCTCTGTCTCTCCTCTTCTCTCTTCATCCGACTTTGTGATAAAAACAAAGTAAATCTTTTTTAAAAAATCACAGAAACAATAATCAAATCACAAGATGGCTGTTTCATTCCTATATACCTTTCTTTTGGTAGTCTGTAGTATCTGCACATATCAGAAAGACCATGATATTTGTTATTTATGGACTGACATAATAAAAAAATCCTGTCTTTTTAAATAAAATGGAAGCAGCTAGAGAACATTATGTTTAATGAAATAATAATATTTCAATTTACTTTATCATCACAGGCATAATTCTCCACTAAATAAAAAATTTGTCAACTAAAGCAGAAAGATCACTGTTAGTGACTATAAACAGACATCAGATCACAAGATGTCCATTTCATTATACCTCATTTTAAAAATGTATCAAGAAGCAAATACTTTCTGGACTTCATCATGGCATTTAATGAGCATCTAATATCTATTGGACGAATTTGCCATAGTTGTCCTTTGAGAATTTGTAGTATTTTTTGTATCTTTGCTATAGAAAATAGCAACCATTGTAGCACAGTGGAGCTAACATTGTAGCACAGTGGAGCTAACATTGTAGCACAGTGGGCTCAACCTTCCATGAGACCAGGATCCCGTCTTAGAGCCTCAGTTCAAGTTCCAACTGCTTCACTTCAATCCAATTTCCTGCTCTTGTGCCTAGAAAAACAGCAGTAAACAAGACACCTACTTGGGTCACTGACACCCATGTCAAAGACCTGATGGTGCTTTAGGCTTTCCTGGCTTCAGCCTGGCCCAGTCACAGCTGTTAGAGCCACTTGGAGAATGAGCCAGCATATGGAAGTTGTCTTCCAATCACTCTGTTTACAAAACACAAAATACAATTACAAAACACAAAATACATTCGTGTCTACATAGTTTTAAGTGGATTTTTCCTGTCTTTTTTCTTATTTTGTTCTGTTTGTATAGATCACTATCCCAGAAGCGGCACCTGAGAAACACTGAAAAATGGTTTTCCCCCACACTTACAGGAATTTAAGACTACTCACAAAGTTGAAGGGCATTGCTCTTGCTGTCCTGTCACTAGCATCGAGTATACTTGTTTTGGAAGTTGTGGCAGCAATCAATGTCTGAAACAGTCCTGAAGTTTTGTATTTCACATTCCCCATGATTAATTGCAACAGGACACTTTCTTGTTTTCTTAGACAGACCTCATCTCTTTATGTCATTTGCCAAAGGATCTATTGAGCTCTTGGAATTTTGTTTTGCTTCTCTAAATTGTCAGTTCAAACAGCTCCAACTTTGTATTGAAGATAGTGTCCTGGGCCTGCCACTTACCATGATTGTTAAGTGTTTTTCTTTTTCGGTCACTTATATAGTTAAATAAATACGCTGATCTATGACTGAGAGACTATCTCACTGCTCTTTTGTTAATTTGACAGATTGTCTACGACAAACTCTTAACCCTGGGCTTCAGGATCGCTTCCCCTCTTCCATTTTCTGACATATGGTTGAGGAAGGCAAGTCATTTAGTAATCCTGTTAGTTTAAACTACAGTATATATTAGTCAAGGACCAACTGTTCTGCCAAAATAATCATCTAATAAAATTCTTCCTGAAAGGCAAATACAGTAAAGTCTCTTTTGTCTATACTCAAAACAGCGTCAGCAGTCACTTGGTTTATTGAGGACAAGAACTTGAGAATAGGAAGGATTGTATTTCAAGGGCAGACACACCAGGAAAGGGGGACAGATACACAACACATCTCTCCTGTGAGTACCATCCCACCAACCTCCTGGTACAGACGGTGAAGACAACGCAAGCCCCTGCAAACAGTGTATTAACCTTGTGTCTCACGCAATGCTTTCAAGAGCCCATCTCATTTTCATTCTACAAGTAGAAGTACTGACAGAAGTATGAGCGTGGTTGCTGGACTGTCCAACTCAGAGTAATATCAAGGCTGTCTGCTTCTTTTGTGTTTCCTAAGGCTCTGAATCTTGTCGCCAAGACTTCTCATTAGCAATGGTCACTAGCAGGCTCATCTCTGATGTCTCTTTTCCAGAACTGAAAACAACCTCCTTGGAGTTTTGACTCAGTTTGCACTCATGGCTCTGTTCCTCAAAGGGCACATGAGACAGACAGAAACTGTAAACCACCATACTTAGTAAAATAAACCAAACTCAAGAAATAAATATTCAATGTTTTCTCTGGGGTGTGATCGCAAATATCTAAGTACAAACAAAACAAAACAAAACAAAAACCTGAATGTGAAAGAGTGAGATTGGCATCTTATGATTTGATTATTATTTATAACCTTTGGCTATGTTCCAATGGAACAGTGGTCTTTCAACATTTTCAGTTGTTTAACACTATGTTTAGTTGCGAGTCCTGTGACTATAGTTAAACTGAAACAATTCAATTACAAAAATTAAAAGAAAGAAGGAAAAGCAAGGATGGAGATAGCAAGGGAGAAAATCAGCCTTACGTTCTTACAGTTGCATCTCTGAAATACATGAAATCTGTTTTCTGTGTATCAATATGAAAACAAATTGAAAAAAAAAACAAGCAGAAAACAAGGCACAGCATTGCTCTGCAGATGAAGACACCCAGACACAAGAAACTTTGCTCTGTTAATTGAAAATATTGTGTTGAGGGCTGCCATTTTCCTTTAAAATATTTATTATTTCACAAAGGAAGGAAAACAAAGAATGCATGCCCATCTGTTTGTTTAATCTGTAAATGCCACCAATAGCCACAGCTGACCCAGGATGAAGATGTAAGCTGGGAACTGAGTCCAGTTCTCCCAGTGTGTGGCAGGAACCCAATCGCTTATGCCATCATTGCTGCTCACCCAAATCTGTAGGAGTCAAAAATCAGACTCGTGCATTCGATCCAGGTACTGTAACGTGGGACATGAACATCACAACTACTAAGGTAAGTGTCCACTTTGGTTCATTGATGTACTCCTAAGTTGTTAAATTCATCTTGAGAACAGCAAGGAGGTAGTGATCCCACCATTCTGAGCTTCTAGTTTATTCTGCGAATAGAAAGCAATCACCAACTGTAATCTTCTGAAGGTTTTGTTGTTGTTATTTTTGTTGTTTTATCATGACCAAGCAGGACAGGACTACGATTTTTGCCTTTTGATGCATCTTTTCCCTACCCTCTAATTGATTACTAGTTACTGTTTTATTTTTTTTCTTCTCCTAAGAATGTACTCCAAACACTCCATCATCATCATTTCTTGTTTGGTTGATTAGTTGCCTAATTCCTCTCTCTTGGAATCCTGCTCCTGGTTGCTGCAGCAGGAGATGTCTGACTAAATAAATCTTGCTTTACTTTATATATATATTTATATATTTATATAAATATATTTATATATATAATATATATATGTATGTATATATATATGTGTAAATATATATATAAATATAACATAATATATATATTCCAAGATTGCCAAGCCGTACTCATAAGAAATTTAACAATGTTTTTAAAATTGACAAAAATGAATGCCACAGTAAACTAACTTTTCCCAGAGTACAGTAATTGTACTCAGGAGGGTTGGGACTAGAACCTTGAATTCCTTGCTCATTAATCTGACTGCTGTCAACTCTGGTTTCCTAAAAAGCCTGATCAGATAAGGAGACAAGGAAGGAAACTAAAGTTCTGTTGGACAATTCATCTCTACAGCACGGGTGAAGGAAATCAGAGAATTGAATCACTTACCCATGATCAAAAACGATATGACAAAGGTTTGAGTTATTTCTGTGAAATTTTATGTTGTGTCTGGCACACAATGTCAGTCCACTAATAGCTTATAGCACAACCGCACAGGAACTTTGGGCCATGCAGTTCATAATTCTTTATGCACTATGAACTCTTCTCCCTTCAACATTCCAGGAATGAACTGTGCTTGAAAAAGCAATGAAATGTATTACTTGGTGTTGGATTTCACCAGGCAAGTGGCCAAGGCAGAGCTCTGCATCACCAAGAGGAGAAGCTGGAGAACTCAGGAGGGCAGCGAGTAGAAATGCAGCTTAGAGGAAACCCTGAAACAACTGGAATTTTTAGTCTGGCAGCAAAGAAATAGATTTGATAGAAGTCTTCAGATCTAACAAGTGTTCTTGTACTAAAGATTAAGGCCAGCTATTCTCATTGCCTTGATGTGGAACATCTGGAGAACCTACCATGAAATACATGAATTGGAAAAAACAGCAGAGAATCCTGTTTTAAAGTACACAAGATGGTGAGAAAATGGGAACATCCTCACAAAACACATTCATCAACTGATTGAAAATAGCTAGCAGCAGTTGTGTCAGGCTGTATAAAGTCCTTGTTAAAACAAAATCACTGATCACCTATACCTTCTAAAACCTGGGTATGTGTAAACATTAGAACATTGTTCAGAAATGTGGCCATGATGATGATACAAAGAAGCTGATTACAGTAGGCAACTGCTGTTTATGGTAAGGGTGCCTTTCTCCAAGGGCATCCCTGCACCTGCTGGTTCTTCACTTCCCATGTATTCATATGATTGAAGCAAGAAGGTCCACTTTCTGGATACATTCCATTGGCTCACAGACTGGGTCCATGTTTCCCTTCTCTAGGATTTCTGGAATTGGAAAGGGGAGACACATGCCAGAAATACTAACTTGAGAAAATTTGGAAGCTGCCACTTGCTGTTTCCTGCATGTGTGAACCTGAGAATTGTGACAAGGTTCTGGCAGATGACACTTAACTTACAAAAGGAACTAGATGAGATCTAGGGAGAGAAACAGCGATGATCTAACAAGCATCCTACTATTAACCAAGTCTCAGATTCTGATTTCTCTTACCACTCAGGCTTATTTCTAGTCCATGTAGTCAAAAGAATATTTGCAATACACTTTATGTGTTTGTATGTGTTGTTATTTGCTTTCATTTTTTGTTTTCCTTATGCAATGTTTTTCAAGCAACTTAGGGTCCTAACTAATATCACAGCAACAGTCATGACGAAACTCGCATTAAGTATAAATGGAGCCACTCACAATGGTATAAGCACTTGCTGTAGTGACTCCACTTAATCCTCACAACATGAGTCAAGTACTTGGTGTAGAGATTAACAGATCCTGCTTGAATGGTCTGCAGACAAAGTCAGAGTGCCTGGGTTTGCAAGCCCCAGCTTAGCTCCTGGTTCCTGCTCTCTGCTAACGCACACCCTGGGAAGCATCAGGTGATGACTCTGGTGGTTGAGGTCCTCTACCCACATGGTGAGCCTGAATCGAGTTTCTGATGCTGAGCTTTGGCCTGCTCCAGTCCAATGGCTGTGAGCATTTTGGCAGTACACCAGCAGACAGGATGGCTTTGTTTCTCTCTCACTCCCTTTCAAATAAATGAAAAAATAAATTCTTACAACATAGTTTCAAAGTAAGCATATTATTCATGCTTTAAAGATGAAAAAGTAGACTAAGAGAGGTTGTCTAATGTGTTCAATATCACACACCTAGCAACCTAGCACAGGATAAAATTAAAAATAATGTCGACATTGGGCATTGATTCTGTGGGTCAGAAGATAAAGCTAACAGCATGTAACCAACATTTATTCAATTATCTCAGAATGAAAGCACTTTGTTTCTAGGTTTGAAATTTGAAAGAGAATAAAGTAAGAAAGGTTTAAGTATAGTGTATATTATTAATATTTACATTATGATTTATTAATTTCTGTCCCTGTATTTCTACAAACATTATCATATTCTTTGTAACATGTAGATATCAGATTAGTATCGAGAGAATTTAATTCAGTTAAAATATCACTATGAGACATGTTGACATAACTCGGAAAGAATAAAATCACTGATTTCACCTAAGTAAAATGTGATTATTCTTAAATAGGACTTCATATTGTTATTGATGTTTGCTTTTCTATGAAACCTTCCACAGTTTGCTCTCATACTTTACAATTCTTTCTCTCACTTACATCGCGGACTTCTCCAACTTCCAACTTACCCCAGAGCATTTGCACTGGCCATCACTTCTGTCTGCCACCCTCTCCTCCTAAGAGCCTATACTGATCATTTCTACATCTTCTCCTAATTTTTGATTAAAGGCTGATTTCTAATCTTCTGATGGTAACAATGTCTCATGAAAATAGTACCTCCAATTTCATCACTCAGTGTTTCTAGACTGTGGTGACTTACTTAAATTGGAGATGCTAAGATAGGTTGAAAGAATATAAATTCATTTTGGATTTCCAAAAGTTAAATTTCTGAGGCCTTCTCATCATCTAACTCTCATTCAAACAAATTCAGCAATCTACCTAGAGAAACTCAGTTTTATTTCCAAACAGTAGTACTCCAGGTGGAGCTGTGGTTAACAGGCTCCCAGGGAACTGCCTGCACTCCTGGGTGTGGGCCATACATTGTGGCCTTCGAACCTTCTGCATTACACAAGGTGGGGGAGCATTTCTCATCTCCAGGCATCCTTGGCTTTGAGGCTGCATGGCTGACCTGCGCCCTTTGAAAAATGAGCCCCTTAATTTCTATTTCTTTTCACTGTAAAAATCCTATCTTGTGTACTTAATTGAGGAAGCCTTCCCAATTTCCTAAGAAAGCAACACTTGCTCAGATGCATGCTTTCTCTGACTTCCAGGAGAAATGCTTCTGTAAGTTTGGTGGAAGACTGTAAGGACACACTCTTTGAATGGAGAAAAGTTCTGTCGTGGATCCTAGGTTTTTTTCCTAAAAGCATCTTCTTCTTTTCAGTCGTTGCCCTAAGCAAACGTGGTGCCTGAGAAGCTTCGCTGCTGAGCTGAGTGTTGACCCAGTGCCCAATGCTGGAGAAATTGAGAGGCCATCTTGTTTCCTGGTGCTTTATTCAAAAGGAAAGGGCATCTAAATAGGCATCACATATCTAGCTAGAGACTTCTAGAACCTGAATTCACATACTAATTCATCAGCACCATCACTCAGACACATAGATAGTACTAGTTGCTTATAAATAACACTGTTCTTTGTCAAGGATTCTCTGATAACTAGCTCAAGGCAATACAGCTAGTCAGTGACAGACTGAAACTGTCACTTTTTCTTCTTGAAAATAATCTCACTCCGCCATGCTACTGTTTACCCTTTTCTTTATCTCCCCATGTGTCACAAAACAGACGCCTGAACTGTCTAGCTAGCAGCCAACACAGTGCATACAAATTGTTTTAAGCACATAAGTCAGAAAACTGATGAACTGCGAATGAGAAAACTGATTTCTGCATAGGAGAAAAGACGTAACTACAGTCACTTGGCAAGCCAGAGCCCGAGATAGTCTGTCCTAACCTCCCAAGGACTATTTTGTTTTCCTACTGTTGCCAAGCAACACTCCAAATTAGTTGGAGGCATTGGATAGAACTTTCAGACAGTTCACTCACCTTATGTGCAGAAAGCCAGTCACTGACATCAACATCGGGGTGGCAGAAGAAATTAGGTATTTATTGCAAAGCACAGAGCAAGGAGCTGGGCAGTTATTGCTTAATCTCTAGGTTCCCCAAAGAGTTAGGGGTGAATGTTCTTACAGATTAAAATTGGACTGACAGGGGCTACTCAGCTTGTCTCCAACTTCCCAGTTGGGAAGTTCTTGTGAACTTCTCTTATTGGCCAGTGACACCATGCTATTTAGAGAAGTTATGATAGCATGATGGGCTCTGGTTGGCTTGGGAGTTATATGAAAGCAACAGATACTAGTCACTCCGAGACAAAACTGAATATCAAAGTTCTTTTTTTTTTTTTTTTTTTAAACAGATGATTCCGACTCCTTAACTTCTTTACAGATGTCGGGCATTGTGACAGACCTCATTGTTACAGGGGCAGCTAATTGGGATGAAAAGAACTGATGTGGGTTGGAGGATTTTTTTTTTTTAAAGATTTTATTATTGTTGGAAAGCCAGATATACAGAGAGGAGCAGAGACAGAGAGGAAGATCTTCCATCCGATGTTTCACTCCCCAAGTGAGCCGCAACGGGCCTGTACGTGCCAATCCGAAGCCGGGACCAGGAACCTCTTCCGGGTCTCCCACGCGGGTGCAGGGTCCCAAAGCTTTGGGCCGTCCTCGACTGCGTTCCCAGGCCACAAGCAGGGAGCTGGATGGGAAGTGGAGCTGCCGGGATTAGAACCGGCGCCAATATGGGATCCCAGGGCTTCCAAGGCGAGGACTTTAGCCGCTAGGCCACGCCGCCAGGCCCGATATCAAGGTTCTTAAAGCCAACCAGATCACTGCATTAAGTCAATGAATTCCTTTTGATAGATAACAGGCAACAAAATCTTGGACCAAGGAAAACAGACAAGAAGCTAGGCCTTGCATTTATTTCATAGGGTTTTATTTCACTGCATAATTATTATAGCTGGTAGACTGGGGACAGCACATACATGGAGTGTTGAATACATCTTAACAATCTCCGACTTCACATGCTGCAGGGAGCCCAGTGCAACAAATGTTGACTCCACAAGAATTATACATTCACTTATAATCTGCTAACTGCCTTGGGCAGCTTTTAGGGTTTGGAGAGGAGGATGTGTGGAGACCCAGATCAGCAAATATCTAGAAACACTATTGAGTAAGTGGCTTTGAAGTAAGCAAGTGTTTATTTGTTCTTGAAATGATCTTAATTGCACTTGTCAAGAGATTTCTGCTTGAACAAATTTAACAAGAAAAGTAGAGGGTGAGTGGACATGTAGAGCTCAAAAAAAAAAATCAATAATTATGTTTCTCTGGGGCTCCTTCCTCTGGGCTCTCAAGGGGCTTAAATGCTGTGTACAGCAGTGTGATCTGAGAGCAGCCCTACTGGAAAAGATGATTTCTTAAGCACCAATACATTTTCTTCCTTCCACCCCTTAATGTTAGCATGCCCCAGCTCGATCTCATTTGCACAAAATACTGCAGTAAGTGCTGCACACTGCATTTTGGACACTGGAAGCACTTTGAAGGTTGTTTAATGTAAATTCCAATTCCATACTGCTTAGTTTCCACATTATCTGTGACAGATTCTTCTGCGTAAACTTCTGAACTGACACTGGACTCACTCCTATTCCCATTAGGCTGTATTTGGCATATGGCTGAGGTCTGCACTCCAAGGAATCAGTACCTGCCCTCACATTTCGGATTCCTGACTGTTACTGTAGCTGTACCCATTGTCTTACCTTTCAGAACTCAGTTTCTGTATTTATGAAATGGGGATATTACCTTAATCGGGGATAGTGGGGTGGTTCAGCTATAGAATGCTTGAATCATGCCTGACACAGCACATGGCATTCCGTACATGTGCAATCAATGCTAATCTTTTTTATTCTGTTATTTCCAACATAGCCTGGCCACATCTTAAAACTACAACACATTTTGAATTCTTACAACACCTCTTTGGAGATTACCTGTTAGCATAGAAGGCTTATTTTAACTTCCTCCTAAGAGCCCAATGTGTTTAATGGGCTGAATGTTCCAGTGGACATTCAATGACATGTTAGCGATTAGATTTTGTAAGTGTCAGCACATCTACTGTGTTTCAGTTTTCAATCCCCACCCACAGTGTTTATCACCATTACTCAGCTCAAGTTGTAGACATGTTGATTGAACAGACAAATGGCCAATATATTCAGTACTAGAATTAGAGCTAATCTGGGCACCAGCTCCAAAACAGGGCTTGTATTAATCACCATGACATCAGTCTGATGAGATACAGAATTCACAACTTAAGAGGCAGAAAACATCACCACTGTTTAAAAAATTCTTCCAAGTGTCCAATTGTACACTGGATCACAGTGATTTTTGTTCATTACACCCTATTGCATAGCCCTCTTTCCTCAAGCAGTGAAATACTAGATTTCCTCACTTCTTGCAGCTCGATGAGACCATGCACTCTACCTTTCATGAGATATGAACAGAAGTGATCTATATTTCTTTCAGATGGATCCAAACTAAACCATCCCTCCCAAATTTTTCATCTTTCTCATTCTCAGTGAATTATCGAGTCAAATGTAGGGACAATACAGCCTCCATCAGTCTTGGTTTTTATCTAATCACTCATTTGAAACTGAAGTTTCAGAGTACAGTAAGGCATTTCATCTTGAAATAGGCACAGGAAAAGCAAATTCATTTACCAGGCTCCTGTACAAAACACATTACCTTCCTTTTACCCAGAGGACCATGTCACAGTTCACCTGATACTAATAAGGAAATTGAGGTTTACTGTGCTTAAATGACTAAACCAAAATAACAGGTGGTAAGTGGTTGAGACAATGTTTCCATCTGTAAGCGTCTGATACCAGATCCTGTGAGAGGGGTCATGAATTCCGTACTTATTCACAACTTTCAACCATCTTTCTTTAATAAGAGCGCACTCATGCATCCATGGAACAAACATTTACTAATTTACTTATATTTTAAAACTATTTATAGCCTTCATCAGAATTAGTTTAATACACAGACTACAGTTGCAGGGAGCATGTTGCCTGGCTCTGAAAATCACTGACTGTGAGGCTTAGGCACATCACAGGGTCCCTTTAAACTTTGGCTTTCACCTCTTTCTGTACACTGGGAGGACATTAATTGTATTGACACTGTAGGACTGGTATCAGAAATAAATGAAATCAACACAAAATTTGTCCATCTGGTGTCACCTGGAAAACAGCAAGAGTATAACGGACATCAACTTTGCTTTTAAAGTTGCCAATCCTGTTTTAGTGGGAAATATAGACTCAAGTGTAGGAAAGGATGGTGAAGGAGAAGAGATACAAGTCTGTCTTTTCATTTATTCGTGATGCCATTTCATTGGTTCTGGGATTTCCCTTCCCCCATCCCATGTTGCCTCCTCCCACTGATTTCCCCCTTATTGTTATACTAGTATAATCATTCATACATAGTCCTAAGGCCATAATTCTGCTCTTTAAGTATATTTTGACATAGTAGTATGGACCCTGGCAGAGAGTCCAGCATTCTATTGTCAAGCTATATTTAACAGTTTCACTGGGAGTCCATCTTTGATTTGGAAGTAGAGATGAATACTGCATTGTATCTTCACAACTGGAAATGATAGCTCCTATTAACTCTCACTATACATCCCCTTGACAGAAAATCACACAGCAGAATCAGCAACAGTAAGAAAAATAGGAAATTAATGACAACATGAAGCTAAATAACATGCTACTGAATGGCCAATGTTTTGCTGAAGAAATAAAGAATACAATAAAAAAAACTTTCTTGACGAACATGATTTATATGACCTATGAGTCAGTGAATAAATTAATAAAAAGAAAACTGTTTTGAACAAATGAAAACAATAGCAAAAATGTCACAACCCCAGAGATGTAGTACAAAAAGTACAGAAAGTTCTATTGATAATATATTTTTCATGAAAGCTGCCTTACATCAGAGAGAACTTATGATATGTGTCCTTTGTGGATTGACTTATTTCGCTGAGCATAATGGTCTCTAGTTGGGACCATTTGGTTGCATATGGTTGAATTTTATTGTTTTTAGTGGCTGAGTAGTACTACATGGCCTAGATGTAGCACAGTTTCTTTGAGAGACATCTGGGTTGTTTCCATGTCTTTGCTGTTGTAGATTGTGCTGCTGTAACATAGGTCTGTCTCATCACAACTGTATGCACTAAGATAACTCCATAAACCAGATTAGTGCCCTGTCACTGGATGAATATATGTCATAAGACAGAGCAACGATAAAAATCAGAGAGTGAAATCAGAAACAGCAGATTTGCACGATTGTTGGCAATTTTATTTAATTATAAGTTACTGTTACTTTAGAAAAAAAGCCAAAACACAAGCAATAAAATACAGTAGCTATCTGGTAGAGTCAGATGGACATTTGCATTCCAGCTGTGCCACTTTCATTCTGTGATTCGGGGCAAGTTACTGAAGCTCTCAAAAATAAACTTCTTTATTCCTAGAACAATTGTTTTATGAGAAACCAACATGCACTCCTATGCTCATAGCAGCACAATCAGTAATTGCAAAAACATGAAAGCAACCAAAATGCCCATCAACAGAGGATTGGATAAGAAAGCTATGGTTCATCTACTCCATGGAATACTACTCAGCTATTAAAAAAAACAAAATGCAGTTCTTTGTGGCCAAATGGGCCAAACTGGAAACCATCATGCTAAGGGAAATGAGCCAATCACAAAAGGTTAAATACCACATGTTTGCCTTAATTTAAGATGATATGATGTTATGTATAACATGTTATGTTATGAATGTTATATGTTGTGTATAAACTAAAATTGAAGTGTAGGTGAGGTGGTCACAGAAGGTGGCTGGGAACTCGCATTTACTTTTAACATATTGGTTACTCATTACTATGTCAGTTAATTCCATAATGATGTAAATTTTTGCTGATGGTATGTTGGAGCTTTCAATTGACTGGGATGATACTCTGCTGGCTCTGTCTTCAGACCAGAGAGGGTATACCTAAAAAGCCGTTGAACTTGACTGGACAATAAGATGCTGGACTCTATGTTTGGTATATGCTTGCAATGGGGGAATCTCAACTGAACTTGAGCTGTGGTTATGCAACAAGGTGGAGGAATCCACCATGGTGGGAGGGTTTGGGGAGGGGTGGGGAGAACCCAAGTACCTATGCAACTGTGTCACATAATACAATGTAATTAATGAAGTAAAATAATAAATAATTAAAAGAAAAAAAAAGAAAAGAAACTTCTTTATCTGGAAAGTAAGGATGATGATTGAATTTACCTCATAGGACATTATACGAGTAACTATGAGTGAACCTAAGCTTGTGGTATGGTTATTGAGGGAAAAAAATCTAACAAGGCTGGTAATTCTTTTTCTTGTTTTAATAATGTATGCAATGTTCAAAACCTGCCAACCTCATCTCCAGGTAAAAGGTGGTCATAACAGAGATGGGTTCAAGCCTTGGGACCCAATCTTGAATCCCCAAAGTAGACTCCATATCCCTGTGAGACTTCCTCTCCATCTTCCATTCATTGACTCACACTGAATAAATGCCTTCTACTTGCCATTGCCCTTTAAAACTCTGTTCACTAATTAGCATCCCATATTGTCACCTGTATTCTGATTCAAGCATCAATATTGATTTAGAAAAATAAGAAAATCTAGCAAAATTTCTGGGAAAAGCTCTTGATCTTTTTTTTAAATTTTATTTTTTAATTATATTTTTGACAATCTTTACATAGTTAATTAGGGTAAAAAGGTTCAAGGGCTATAGGAAAGTGGATAAGACTATTAGTTCCATATTGTTTCCTTCATGTATCTGAGGTAAAGGGGGATATTGAGGGAGAAGCCCCACCCAGTTTTCCACTCACCCTAGGTCCTGGATGTGGGGCATGCTCTGAGACACTTGCTCAAGTGGTTTTGATAGTTCACCAGTTATGAATTGCTGCTATTCTTGCCACTCCAAGCACAATGAGGTCGCTGAAGAATCCACTGATCGACATAGTCCATCACAGAGTCTCTATTTGCCCAGTATTTCGCTGCCAATATGATTGACTTGTTCTGTCTTCTGTCTTTCCTTGGTTAGGGTTCTGAGTCTGGCATTTTGATTGGGGAGATCCCCAAAGAAACTTTGTCTGAGGTGTTCCCAGACCAGATTCTTGTATGTTCTAGCAAGCACAGGGCCCGGCACAGTCCATTGCCCCGATCAGCTGGTGGTTGCAATGGCTGAGTTGGTTCTGTTTTCAGCCCCAACTTCCACTGGAACCAATGGGCATTGCAGTCCAGCCTGGTTCTGCCCAGCACATACTCAGCCCTCACATAAACCAGTGGGAGCTGCAGCCTACTCACAGCTACCCACAATAACCCCCATCAGGCCTGCCCCCTACCCTGGTTTGCCAGTCTGTGTAGCCGACTAGTCCAGTCTGTCCCACATCCCATTTGGCTCTCGTATATGTCGATGGGTATTGAAGTTTAGTTCCATCTAACCAGCTCAACTATCCAGCCCCCATGGATGTTGCTGAGTGCCTCTCTATCTAGCCACCCCAGCCTCTGTCCTAGTTTTCATGCTCTCCTGTGGGAGTGGTAACCCAAGAGGGAGGAGCCCACTATTTCCCTCCTGGGTCTCTCTCACTTTTTAATTATGCACTCTCCAGGTGGTTCTGTGGTTTGAGTTGACAGAATTAGCCCCCAGTGCCAGCCTCTGCCAGCTGATGCTACGGCCAAGCCCAAACAACCCTCACCCACTCTAATTTTATTTGCACCAGTAGGAATAATCAGCCCAGCCTGGCTTTTTCCTGATCTGGTCCACATGAGGCACACAGGTGTTGTAGCCCTGCTTAGTCTGATCTGTCCCATCCCAGCTCGCACTCTCCAGTGGGAGTAGCTGTCCAGCAAGGGAACCACCCTTTATTCCCCTGCCGGCTCCACCCCCTCCCTTCCTGATTCTCACGCGTGCTGGTTGGGTGCTGCGGTCATATCCGATACAGGCAACCTCACCTTGGCATTGCGTATTGTGCACTAGTTTTTGTCGCAACCAAACCTGGCTTGACCCACACTCTGTTCTGGTGCTCAGATTTGCCAGTGGATGACGTGAACTGATTCAGCCTGGTCTGCCCCCCAACTCATGCCAAATGTATGCCAGTGGGAAACTTTCCATGGCATGTTCTGGGTTGTTTCCTATCTTGCTTCTGGCGCTTACCTGCCTGGTCTGTGTCCTGCCAGAGGAGTTGCCCAGGCTCCTCCATCAGAACCCCTCCCAATGCCAGATTTTGCGCATACCAGGGGATCCATGGGCCAGCCCTATTCAGTTCACCTCCTGTCCTAGCAGGGACAGTGGCTTTTCCTGACTGGCCTTCAACCCAAACTGGTTCTTGTTGGATGTTTCAGCCCAGCCACGGCTCGTCCATACCCACATACGGTTCACATATGGCTCAGTAGGGGTTGAGATCTAGCTTAGTCCGTCCCACATCTACCCTGGTCCTCCAGAACACCAGACGGTGTTGGGGTCTGGCCCGGCTTGGTGCGTCCAGTCCCAGTCCACACTTGTGCCAAGGGAGACTGCAACCGTTTCCTGATCAGAATGCCATTCCAGCCTGTGCGCATGCTACAACTAATTAATGCAAAAAAGGAATCTTAGATAAAGTGCTAATATAGCTCAGAGGGAAGAAAATTGACACTTTCCATGTGCCTGGTAGAGGAAAGTTCTAATAGGCTTGTTAGAAGAGGTCATTTCAAAGCTGGATCTAGATCAATGGGATAGATACTTCAATGTGGGAAGGGTGATTCATATAAGGAGGAGTTTAATGTGTGTATTTGTGTATATATACATATTTGTACATATGTATATGTACTTATATGTATATGTATATATATACATATTTCTCCATGAACTCTTCATTTTAAATTCCATTTTCTTGAACATTTTTAACTCCCTTTACACATATATACACACACATATATTTAGTAAAATACATTATGTATATATATATTAACATTATGTATATGTATATTGAGTAATGAATGCATATATGTATGACATATATTATACTCTGTGCATGTGTGTATGTCATGTGTAATATATACATACACATATTGTATATAATATGCATGTAACACATTCACATATATTATACAATATGCAGTACATACATATGCATGTACAGGGATTTAAAAATGAGATATATTTATTTAAGCATAAAAAAAATGAATCCATGTCTCATGCTTTTTTTTTTTCTAATTGGAAAACAGGATACAGAGTGGAGAAGAAACAGAAGATCTTCTGTCCGCTAATTCACTCCTCAAGCGGCCACAACACCCGAAGCCGTGACAATCCAAAACCAGGAGCCAGCAATCAAGACATTGGGCTATCCTCAGCTGCTTTCCCAGGCCACAAGCAGGAAGCTAGATGTGAAGTGGGGCTGCCAGGATTAGAACTGGCTCCCATATGGGATCCCAGCGCATGCAAGGCGAGAACTTTAGCCACTAGGCCACCACGCTGGATCCACTTTACACATTCATAATATACATTTCCATGAATTTTTAAAGACTACTTGTGTGGCAGAACAGGATTGGCGGAAAAATAGGAACGAGTCGGAAATGGATGTTCGCTTGTGCTTGGATGTATGTGCCTAAGTGTCCGTGTGTGCTGTGCTTTTTGTGTGAATAAAGTTGGAAGGAGAAATTAGAGGCTGAACACAAGGGATTATTTGTGCCTGACAAGTTTTTGATTTATTTCTGTAGAGAGGTTAAATTTTCAAGATTGATGCTGAGAAAAGCTAGAAAAATAAGGCTATAAATCTGGGTGCTGAGCTGAGAAGACAGACAAGAGACTGGAAAACCAGGGTGGTAACTAAAATGAAAGTTGGCATACATTACATAAAATATTAATACTGTCAATCTGAAAGCTATAGCTGTCAGCAAGGCTTATATTTTGAGTATCCACTCTTTTAACTGATCCTTAGCACGTTAATAAGTCAAACAAAAAAATTAGGAACATGCAGCTTTCTTCCCAAAGAACTGATGTTTTAGGAACGAAGCAGAAAATAATGTGAGAACATGTTACTAAGGCATTAATGTATTCCAAATATTTTTAGGGATGTTGAAATTCAGATGACAGCGTAATCTTTCTCCTCACAGCAAAGAAAAACATGTTTCATTTTCTTAGTGAAAACTGAATCTAGATAATGGACAAAAATAGAAAACATTTTCATTGAACTCTTAATTGCCATTTAGACAGATTGTCTAGGAGTTAAATAAGGTAACTGAGGTAAACAACTTCCATGTGTGCATTAAGCGCCAGATAACCATTAGTTTTCATTAATTATGCTGAAATTGCCATCTCTAATCCTAGTGCTTCATTCGTTACATGTACACTCCCTGGGGATCATTGTCTCTAACTATGTGCAGATGGTCTCTACACAGCTACACTTGAGATTTTTCAGCTTCACTATAGTACTTAAGCAATAGGTATTTGGTAGAAAAGACATTTAAGTTTTGATTCTGCTCTCCCCCAAGGAAGCGATTCGCATTACTACAGACACTTGGCACTCTGTAGGGTAAGGTGTTGCTGACCTTGATGGCTTTGGGGTGAGATAGATCCAGGGCATTTTAGCTCACACTGTTTTCACCTGCAGTAAAGCTTACTGCGACAGGACCAACTACAAGTAAAAAATTAGCTTCTCTAGAAGACTCTATGGCTAGAGTTGCACTAGCACACAATATATGTTCTTTTTTTAAAATTTGAGGTGACATTTATTTTGCTAAAAATTACTGACATACATACATAAGGATTTCACTGTGTATCTGATAAGGACATTGAATGCCTCTTCTGTGTCAACACTGCACTTAATCATCTCTCAATGACTAGATTATGAATAATTTACCATTTTTCCCTATTTACTTTGGGTATGTCTGGAAATTTTATTTTCATAGCAACAGATTATGTTTGTGAGTGAACAGCAAAATGAATTTACTTTGTTCTTGGATCAATACACACTCAACGCACAAATACCCTATTGTATTTCATTGTGAGTATGTCATTTATATTTACTGCCAAATTGAAAATATTTAATCAGATGCTCACTTTGGCAGCACATATACTAAAGTTGGAACAATACACAGAAAATATTTCATTATGACTAGCTCTGGGACAGCAGGTTAAACTGTCATCTGAAACACAGACTTTCAATATGGTGCCAATTCAACTGTTGCTTGTTCCAATTCTGGATCCAACTCCCTGCTAACGTGCTTGAGAACGCAGCAAAAGATGACCCAAGTACCTAGCCCCTGCCAGCCATGCGGGAGAGCAGCACAGAGCTCCTTGCTCTTGACTAGTGCCTGGCTTACCCCCAGCTATTGCAGCCGAGTGGGTAGTAAGCCAGCAGATAGAAGACTTCTCTGTTCCTTTCCTTCCCCCGCTATAGAACTCTGCTTTTCAGAGAAATACATAAAATACATTTTAAAAAGTCATGACAAGCTGAATTACTCTAGTGACTGATGCCATTTTCTTTGGAAGTGAAAACCAAGATATTTACCTTTAAAACAAAAATTGATATTGTTAAAATGTATTTTTAGTTACTCTGGAGTGCACTTAATAGTTCTGTTTGATTTCTGATATGTTGAGATCTTGGAAATGGCCATTCTCGTTCTTAGAACATGTAAAACAATCTGAACATAGTGAAAATTATTTATATCAATATCATTTTTGCAATATTCAGAAATATATATATGTTACTCTTGCTGTCGTTTAGTGAAAATAGGAAAAACCAAATTTACAATTTTCTTTTTTGAAAAAAAATATTTATTCAGTTGAAAGCATTACACTGGGGATAAAAAGGAGCAGAGATCTATCTGTAGGTTATTTCCCAAATGGCCACAAAGTTAGGAGCCAGGAACTTCTTCTGAGTCTCCCACATAGGTACAGGGGCTCAAGGACTTGCCAATCCTTTGCTGCTTCCCCAGGCCATTATCTTGGAGCTGGATTGGAGTGAAACAGACAGGACTCCACCTGGTACCCACACGAGATGCCAGGCATGCAGGCGACAATTTAACTTGCTCCATCACAACACCAGACCCTATAATTTCCTATTTAAAGTTCAGTATTTTATACATTTTTCTGTATATTTCAATGAATGTTTTAGAACTTTTAATGAACTTTACAATTCTTTTGCATCCACAGTGCTTCTCGGATTGCTTCCTATAGAGTTGATGATATATCGGAACGAGCTCAACAATATTGCAGGTAAATTGCTATGTTAATGCTGGGCCAGGAGGAAATAGATTTACCACAGAGATGGATAAACACTGTATGTCTGAAAGTGAATTATTAGACATTAAGCTGCAATCCACTAGACGTCACTCAAGAATTCAATGGCAATGGACTGACATAACCAATTCCTGCCCTTTGAAAATAGCATCCAATTAAAACTAAAATATTAGTTGTAAGTGTTGAAAAATGCTACAGATTTCTGGGTCTTTAAGAAAGTGTGTATTGTTTTTAGGAAAAATGTGAGCTGTCAACTTTATATGAATGATGAAAAATATATTCTATCCCATTAATTAATATTAACCATCCATCTTAATAATTAACAGTATTTTGAAGGTGATTCTATGAATCTCATGTTTGCTTACCTAATATTTTTACACCAATTAGTTCAGATGTGTTCAGATATGGATGATTCTTACCTCATCATAAAAGAAACATGATAGTTTCATGATGAATTTTAGAGAACTCAGTTTCCCGCATGGGAATCCCTGCACTCAACATGTGCTTAATAAACATTCAGGAATTGTGCTGGTACTACTACTTTAAATAGTATCATCAAATATTGAAGTGATCGTTGATTCAGCATTTGTTACTTGGAGGAAAGTAGTTGACCTTGAGTTTGGAAGATAATTGCACAGGAGGCTGTGAAAACTCTTCCTGAAACAGAGTGCTACCTTCTCAAAGGATTTCTGCTGATTTGCTTCTCACAAACATTACAGCAGGTATTTCATAAATAATTACAAGGGAAGAAATCAGCATTGGTATTCCTCCATTATCTGGGCAGGTACATCTTATGTATCAGCGTTTAGTAGCCTTTGCTACAGCCATGTGAAATACTACTGCCATAATTTTACACACAGGGCAGCTAAAACCCAACAAAATGAACACAATGAAGTAAGTGAATAGTAAGTGCAAAAACCAAAGTTACAAGCAAAGAAAGGCAGAATATGGTGAGAACAATGATAGCGAGTTGGTGATAGGATGGGGACAACATACACTTTTGTGTGTGTGTCTTTACATAAGTGTGTGCTTATAAAACTCTGAGATTTACATTAGTTTTCTTTGTTTCCTATAACATTAACAGAATGCATCAGACATGTATTAGGAACCTGTACCTCGTGTTTTGTTTAAACCTAACAGTGGTGCCTGTTCTAAAACAAGACCACAGAGGTTCAGAAAGATCTTAACCACACAGCAAATGATAGAACACAACAACTATAGCAAGGTTTATCTGATCCTATGCTATTTAACATACATCCAAGAAGGGACCAATGCACTTCATTACACATACACACACACACACACACACACACACACACACACACACACATTTCATTTACATATGCATTGTCCCTTCTCCACTCTTCACTTCCACACTGTATGTAATGTATATTCTCTATTCATGTTACTGATTTTTACAATCCCATATTATAGCTTAGGTCACTGCACCTGCACTGTAAGTGTTTGAGTAAATGTATGAGCTACAAGAGTTCAGTCAAACTAGACCATACTCAGCAACACATCTCTCTGACGCACCTGGAATACAACAGTCGAGTGTAGTAGAGATTAGCATGTCCCATTCTCAGCCATGAAAGCTCATGCTTGTCTGTTGCAGCCACATTGGAAAAAAGATATGTGTCCATCAGAGTGCAGCTGATCTGAAACTTCATTGGTGGCGGTGAAACATTTGCTCTGGAACCCAGGGCTTCTACATAGAGTGAGGGATGTGACAACAGAATGAACTGGTGGCATGCCATGTTCCATTTATGTTCATGGAAATGGAAAAGAGGCTTCTGGAAGACTGGATTCTAGAAACTGGAGAACATGAGGGAATGAGGGAACTACTGTGTGTGTGTGTGTGTGTGTGTGTGTGTGTGTGTGTGTTTAGCTCTGTCGAATGTAATTTAAGGTGGACTCTTAAGACTGGCTCTGTTAAGAAGCACTTGGGGCCCTCACGGTGGGCTAGCTGCTAAAGTCCTTGCCTTGCATGTGCCAGGATCCCATATGGGCACTGGTTCTAATCCTGGCAGCCCCACTTCCCATCCAGCTCCCTACTTGTGGAAAGCTGTTGAGGACGGCCCAAAACCTTGGGACCCTGCACCTGCATGGGAGACCAGGAAGAGACTCCTGGCTCCTGGGTTCGGATTGGCTCATCTCCTGCCATTCTGGTCAATTGGGGAGTAAATCATTGGATGGAAGATCTTCCTGTCTCTCTTCCTCTCGGTATATCTGACTTTGCAATAAAAATAAAATACTTTTTTAAAAGCAGCACTTGGTTGTTTCTGAGAATTCTGTGGAAAGCAGTCGTTCAGCGTAAACTATCTGGATGTGCTTTCCTTGGGTCTTTAACAGGGAGCTCAACTGAAATCGGAGCAGCTGGCATTAGAACCAATGCTTATAAGGATGCCAGCATTGCAGGCAGTGAATTTTACTCCTGTACACAATGCTGGCACCAAAGTACCCCTATGTACCCAGATTCCACTTTCATCATTACATTTGTGCACACACACACACACACACAGTCCCTTACTCAGGAAGCAGGTGGGCTCTCAGGCTGACGAACTGTGACACGGAACCAGAGAATCTAGGTCAGGAGATCAGGTCTGCATCTGCATCTGGGTCTGGGAAGGAATTCTCAAACTCACAGGACAGTGAGTCACTGCTGATAACTCTGTCCTTCTATTGATGCTGTGCCCGTCTCTGCTTAAACCTTTGACATGTTCTAATGTGACAGTTTATCTGCAGAGCAGCTCTTAGGACACAAATTCTAGTAGTGTCTCCATTAAAAGGAGAAAAACTGAAGCCCATGTCCTTAGGGTAGTAAAGTTATCCTCTAGGTCATAGGATTGGCCAGGGGTCAAAAGGGCAGTCGGGGTGCTGAGCTCCTAGCTTGAGCATCATCACAGCATTAAGGGCTGAAGGGGAATGCGTCTCAGAGGCCACACAGGGAGTTTCAACTCTGGTGCTACCGTCTTACTCTTGGGCTAACCTGAAGTAGTTTATCAAGGTCTCTGTGTCCTTTTCACCAAAGTAGATGCAATTAGCCTATGTTTAGGAAGGTTAATAGTATTATATACTGATAATCATGGAACATTTTCAGCAAAACACATTTTTAATCAGTGTGGCACAGCCCTCTTACCTTCTGCCTCTGTTATGATTCATGTGGGCACCTGGTGTTTGAGCAGGGAGATCTCTATCCGCATGTAATTTTTAGACATTGACCAACTGAGAGGATGAGAGAAAAAGAGAGGGAGGAAAGTCAACACTCACCTAACTTTCTATTCCTGTACCTGTTTGCTTGCTGCTGAATGAAGATAATACGGCTCAGCTTACAGGGTGCTTATGAAGATCAAATGATATCACTTCTGTGCGAGTGCTCTACAACTATAACATACAGAGATGTCAGACATAGCTACTTCTTCCCTTCTGTCTCATTCAGCAGAATAAAGGCATGAAGAATCCTAAAGCCTAAGCATTGTTAGGAGACAGATTTGTGTTTTCAATTGTTCTTCCTTGAAATTCTGAAAATAGTTTCAGCCTGAGTGAGTATTGAAGCATTTCAATTTCCCTTTAAAGTCAGAGTTGCCAAAACCCTGTGATTTAGGCTCTCAGGAAATATCCCTGCCGCTGTTTGCCCGCTCTCAGTTTTAATCAAGCACTTAGTACTTAGCTGGAAGTGAGGAAATAACATTCTCAATCATAGTTAAGCTTTTTGGAGAGACAGGCAAATTCACCTAGTGAACAATCACTCTTGCTTGAAGATCCAAATACATTGGCATGGCCTCCAAAACCTTCAGTGTAAAACCTGTTACATCTGCCCTTTTCCTCAAGTTTCCAGTCCCTGAGTATCAAGAGCACTCTACTGCCTTGCTACTCAGTTCATAAATCCCTCAATCTTGTGTCTCTGTATTCCTACCCATGTGTCCCCATCTGGGATGCCTCTGACACCATCTGCCTCCCCCTACACATGAAAACTCCTCTGTACTGAAATACTACCCATTTGTTATTGCATTTCATTTTATGACATCATTTCATAGGCTCTGAGGTTCCCCCAATCCCTCCCCCCATAGTGGATTACTCCACCTTGTTGCAGTATTACAGTTCAAATCCAGTCATACTTCTTTCATTGCAAGCATGTACCATGCATAGAGTCCATTTCTTGGGCAAACCATCTCTGGTCTACAAGCAAAGCTGGCAGAATATCGTCCACACCAATTAAAAACCATAACATAACATCAATAACAGTTTACAACATTATGGGGTTAATTGACATGGTATTGAGTGACTGATACATTGGAAAATGCAAGTTCTTAACCACATCCTGTGACTACTTAATTGACGTTTCAATTTTAGTTTATATACTACCGGCTTCTATCCACCTTAAAATGGCTGTAGGGTACTATTCAGTTGTCTCGTGTCTATTTTCATTTTTGTATGTAGTTTATTATATTGAAGCATAATTTTTACTGAACTTGGCAGATTTGGGGATAGTCCAAACTGGTTTACAACTTTAACAAGGCATATGTCTACAGTTGAGGCACAGAATAGTTTTAGGTGGGTTGTGCAGAGAAATCTTCAATTCCCCAGTGAGAAGTAACTTATTTTCGTGTCCTACCTAGTAAGGTATATGTGAGTCCCTGCTGACTGTTTCCTGTCTGGTTCTAGGCTTTCTTTGTTGTTCTCTATCTATTCTAATTTTGTTGTTGTTGTTGTTGTTGTTGTTGTTTGTTTTGTTTTGTTTTTAGGGGGTGGGTCTCCGGGGCGACCCTGATGGTCATTGCAGGAGAGGGTGGGGATCCTAAGTTGTAACTAAGTAATTCACCTACATTCTGCACTTTGAAGTCTTTCTTCTTTTCTGCACTTCCCAACAGGTTACACCGTATATCTCTTGCTACAAACTGGAAGCATGTAGAGAACACTATATATTAGACCATTTCAATCTTGGTACCTGGTACGTAAGCTCTCTTCTTTGGCAGTTGTGTTTATAACATATGCCAAGTGATGCACTTTACATGCCACAGTGATAGCTATTATTTTTGAGATAAAACAACTAAAGTCCAAATACAAATTTGGATTTCAGACAAATAAGCCAAAAAATGTTCAGCCTAGCCCAACCATCCGTGATGTAAAATAAGAACATAACTACACTAATTTGAGTGTCATAATTAAGTGAGATTAGGTATATCCAAGTTGTGATAATAGCTTATTAAGTACTATTTGCTTATAAATAAAACTTGTGTATTACATGTAAATGTACATATATGTATTTTAAACTGCAAATGGTGCACATTATACATCCCATATTATACATCTTATTCATGTGATGTATATTATATGCATGATACATATGCATGATTATACATTTTCCCTTTCATTTTCATTTAGTCTTTGAGATGCTTCAGTACAATGTACTTACAAGCTGCAAGAAGTTTGCTTCAGCTTACAGTTTGGAGATTATAGATCAGAAACAGGTGGCCCCACAGTGCAGGAGATAAGGAAGTTGGTCATAGTGGGTGTGGAGGAACAATAAAGTGGTGAGGCAGAAAGGCAAGAATGGGTGGGCCGCATTCTATCACAGCATAATGAATCCTCCCACACAAGGACTATCCTGAAGGGCACAATCACATGATCTGAACACCTCACACCTGATCCATGTCTCAGCGGCCATTAAGATCAAGTCTTCACTTCTAATCCATCAGCAAATGATGTTACGAATCAGAGTTCAAACATATGAATGAACTAGGGAGACAAGTGCTAATCAACATGTAACACCAACTAAGTGTTTGACACTTGGCAAATGTTGTTATTTGGACTACTAAATTAAAATAAAGAGTTTTATTCCACAATATAAAGTGCTTCATAAATTCACCCAAATGATTAGAAATATTTTATGAAATAATTAATATTAATTGCCTTTTATGTGTTCTTCAGTCAACATTCTATAATTTTTGTTCTGCAGGTGTTAGCTGATGTTGACCATAGAATGTGACATTCTGTCATACTTTCCAACATTACCAAACCCTTTATTTTTCTCCAAAATCTGAATTGATACTTTAATGTCATGTAAATTGTGTTGTGAACAAATAAAGAGCTACACACTGAAATGAACATGGCTAGCAGAAATAAGAGCTCATTTTAAGCAGTTATAGTAGGCAGTTAACTTGTGAATATTTTCATGTTAGATGGCTTACACTTTTGTAGGCAAAGCAATAGCTGCAAATGTAAAACTAAAAAATAAAAATTATTTTAATGAAAACTTCAAAGGACTAGTGTAACAATGGAATGAAAAATAAGAGAATAGATTTCATTCATTCCAAAGATGTAATTCTGTTTTTAAGATTTATTTTTTTATTGGAAAGGAAGGTTTACAGGTAGGAGGAAAGACAGATGGAGGAAGATAGTCCATGTGTTGGTTCACTTCCAAAATGGCTGTAATTACAGCGATGAACTAATCCCAAGCCAAGAGCCAGGAGCCACTTTCAGGTCTCCTGCATGATGGCAGGATCCCAATGATTTGAACCATCCCTTACTGATTTCCCAGGCTATAAGCAGGGAACTTGATTGAAAGTAGAGCAGCTAGGACATGAACCAATACAGGCCTGAGATGTCAGCACTTGAAGGTGAAGGATTAGGCTAATGAGCCACAGCACCAGCCCCTCAAAATGCAATTCCAAAAGCCTAAGATATGTTTCTCCCCAGCTTCCTCCCTCCACACGTTTCTCCCTCCTTTACGCCTTTTTATAAGTATTCAAGGAATTATAGTGTTCAACAAGTAAAAAAGCACAAAGACCACTGTTATACAGGAATACATTCAAAGGCATTCTCACCACCAAGTTACAGTCACAAATTACTGAATATGAATGTGAGGTAAATTTATTTAACACGCATGATTTTCAGAAGAAGATCATAGTTCTGCAGGAATAAAAGGAGGGATATAAACAATAATCAAATGAAAAGGCCCTTTTCACTCACATGCGGTAAATCTAAAAATAATCACAAATCGTTAAAGCTATTTTGTTATATAATTGTATATGTTACTAGAAAAGCTTGTTGGGTTCTTTCCTCAACTTAGCATAGAAATGAAAAGCTGGGAATTGGTTGCAGACAGAGATGCTTTACATGCAAAGTGATCAGGTGAACACAGAGACAAGACGGAAGAGGAAAGCACCTTGTGGGAGAGAACCAGGAAACAAAGTACCTCTTCAAAGAAGAGAGGGAGAGGGCCCGGCTAAAGTCCTCGCCTTGAACACGCCAGGATCCCATATGGGTGCCGGTTCTAATCCCAGCAACTCCACTTCCCAGCCAGCTCCCTGCTGTGGCCTGGGAAAGCAGTCCAGGATGGCCCAGAGCATTGGGATCCTGCACCCATGTGGGAGACCTGGAGGAAGTTTCTGGCTCCTAGATTCGGATCAGCGCAGCACCAGCCATTGTGGTCACTTGGGGAGTGAATCATTGAATGAAAGATTTTCCTCTCTGTTTCTCCTCCTCTCTGTATACCTGACTTTGCGATAAAAATAAATAAATCTTTTTTAAAAAAGGAAGAAGAAGAGAGGGAGAGACACACGACATTTATTGAAAGGGTCTTGGGATTTTAAGTGTTCCCTCACTTTTCCTTGTCTGGGTGGGAACTTACAGGGAAGACATTCCCCATTGGTGATCTCTCAACTAGGTAATAAATGACTGGACAGTTCTTGCACCAAGCAGTTGAAGGTGTTGCCAAGAGTGTAGCAGGCTTGGGTAGTCTCAGTACATAGCAATACATCATTCTTAACCATTGGTTTAACAAGAATATAAAACAATAATTGGCAAAACTATTTTTGCAGAGATATTTATGCCACAGGCATTCATTTTCTTCTCTCTTTTCTTTGTTAATTTTAGCTACCATATATGAAGAAGAACATGCAGTGTTTCATATTTTATGTAACTTCAAGGTGGTTTTTTTCGTGGAAGATTTGTGTATTTAAAAGTCAAAGTTACAGAGTATGAGATAGAGGGATAGAGCAAAAGAGAGATCTTCCATTCGCTGATTCACTTTGCGAGGGGTCCCAGTGGTCAGTGGGCCTGGCTAAATCCAATAGTCAAGGGTTTCATCCAGCTCTTGCGTGTGGGTGCAGGAGCCCAAGCTCTTGAACCATCTTCCGCTTATTTGCCAGGTGCATGAGCAGGAAGCAATCTCATATCATATGTTCTCCCTGATGTAAGATAATCTTCATCCAAACTACAAGGTAACCAAATATATAGGCAAACATGTTTATACATATAATCACCTAGAGGAACTGTATAATGGAGACTAATATCTGGTAAATGAAGATGCATTGTAATATGCAGCTCTACTCCCAAATAAAAGAAGGACTCTCAATGATACTCTTAAAAAAAAAAAAATAATATATATATATATATATATATATATATAAAACAATAAGATGCTGGACTTTCTACCATTGTCTATAACTACAATGTTATGGAGCAGAACAATGGATTTATGACTGTTGCTGAAAAACTATACTATTATAATAATATGGAATAAAACAGTAGGGTGGTGAAATGAGTAGAGTAAAAGCGGGACCCTTGTACCTATGGACCTATGGAACTGTATCATGAAAAACAAATAAAATTCACCGAGAATAAAGTGAAGCAGCTAGGACTCACACTGATGCTGAAATGGAATGTCAACCCCATGGGTCGTGACTTCACCCATCGCACCACAAAGCTGTCCATGAGTGTTTTGCTTTTTAATTAAGGACCATTCTGCAGCACACATGAGCTGCTCATGTATTAATCTTGCATGTTGGCACTTAGAGATTCTGAACAACTTTCACAAACACAGTGCCTTATTTCCTTCCTAGATCATCACGTAGGCTCTGACTACTTGTGTACCATAATCTCTTCCAAGTTTTGATAATTCCACTGACATCCTCCTGGCAGCTACCCAGAGATTAGGGAGGACTGGAGGGCGAAGGCAGCATGTGCAGGAAGGAATGGAAATGAAGTGTTGGCAGGAATGATAAAGGTGACATACTAAAAGCAAACTAGAATTGCTGGTACATAGACTGTGAAAAAACTTTCCGTTATTTATCATTTATTTAAAGATTAATTTGTTTCTTGTAATAAGAAAAATTTACTTCCTTTTAAAATCTGTATATTTTACTGGATAGATCAGCAATGACTGGACAAGACAGAAACACATTGGTCAATCTTGAGGGGATCCCAAGAAGATGAGAGGTATGGGCCTTAGCAAGGTGCATTGTTGTATGAAGAGGAATTAAGAGAGACTAGGAGATATAAGAGTACTTCAGAAAGTTTGCTGGACCTGGCATTTTAGCCTAGCAGTTAAATCCTTGCCTGGTAACAGCCAGGATACCACGTGGGTGCGGGTTCATGTCCCAGCTACTCCACTGGCCATCCAGCTCCCTCCTTGTGGCCTGGGGAAGCCGTACCGAACAGCCCAAAGCCTTGCAACCTTGCACCTGTGTTGGAGACCTGGAGGCAGCTCTTGACTCGGGTTAGGATCATTTCGGCTCTGGCCATTGTGGCCCCTTAGGGAGTGAGTAAGTGGGTGAAGGATCTTCGTCTCCTCTCTGTAAATTTGCCTTTCCAATAAAATACATAAATCTTTTCTTTAAAAGTTTGTTGGCAATAGAATTAAAAGATATCCTGATTTTTTTCTGTAAAAAGTAATAAAACCCGATGTGCTATTTTGTTATTGCACATGCTTTCCATGAATTTATTGAAGATCCCTCTTATACATAAGGACACAAAACAAGACTCGTATTCTGTGATTACTAGTTAATACTTCACTGCAGAAATTATAAGTAAAATATGAATTTGTTTCAGATGGATTTTCACTGCCAGCCATTTGGGTAGCAGTACAGAGAATTGATTTCAGAGTTTGAGACTGGCTGAATGCAGTTCAGAAGAGAACTGTTGCAGTAATCCAGGATCAAGAAGAGATGATGGCCTGGAGTTAGTAGCAGTGAAGCAGCTGAGAGACAGACCATTGGACACACATTTGGATTCACTACAAGTTAATAATGCAGTGTCCTTGGGTGGTTAAAAAAAATCAGTGTTAACCTTCCGGATCCTTTTTTTATATGCTGGGGATGTTGCGATGAAGATGTAGTGTCCAAGGGACATGCATTTGGCAATATTCTGGAGTTACATACATGGGTCTGGAATTAATGGAGGTCTCATTTTAGGATATAGATTGGGCATAAGGAGTATTTTGATGCAATTAAAGTGATGTAGCTGACAGGGTCACTGAGAAAGGTAACAGAGTTTGCAGGGGACAGAAGGAATTTGTGTGAGTATATCTGATGACAAGATGTCAATGGAGCAGAAAGAACTGGGAATCTGTAACAACAGAGGAGTCCTATCATTGAGTCAAGGCCACCGTGTCAGGGATGAAATTTGTCAAATCACATTAACTTCATTTAGAGACAAACACATTGTTATGAGTAGAATGAGGAAAATGCAAGCATAGGCGTGAGTAGCATATGGAAGTTGTATTTCTCACCGTATTTCTCACTGAAGAAGGAGACAAGCTTGTACTAACGTTAAGAAGGAGAGCTTTGAAGAATCAGTATTCCAAGGCAATGGGCAGAATGTGGTGAGAGTAAGAGGAAAAAAGCACATTTTAATTTCAGAGTGACTTGGGTTGTGTAGCCAAGGACGGGAGAGATTTAAAGCCACTGAAGCAACTGCCCCTTGTGCAAATCCCGATTTGAACATCTGCTTCAGCCATTGTGCAGCGATTGGCCAAGAGTCCACTGCTCAAGCATGGACCAACTTCCGCAGCAGGCAGCATTTGTTTGTATTACTCTCTATTGGACCCCAACTCCCTTTGAAAGCAGCACTGGTAGAACATTTTAGATGCCTTGAAAAACAATAGAGCGGTTAAGTTGGGTTAATAGAGTTAGTTACCCTCGCAAGCAACAGGATGAGGATTAAAATGAGACCTTTGGGTGATACTAATTTACTTTGAGGTTAAAGTTAACACAACTCTACAGGTGCAGAGCAGCTTCCTAAGCATTAAATTGTTATGTATATAATCAGGCAAGTTTATGCCATTATGGTTTTTAACTCCATGCTAATTAATAGGGAAAAAGCAAAGAGTTTTCTGAAGGTTTTTTTTTTTTTAATTAGCCCTAAGTTGAATTCTTGCCACTGCCGCTAACCAGCTGTGAGACTTAGGGAAAATTAGATGCAAAGTGTGCTATAAAAATTTCCTTATCTTGGGCCTGGCGCAATAGCATAGCAGTTAAGGTCCTGCCTTGAACGCGCCAGGATCCCATATGGGTGCCGGTTCTAATCCCAGCAGCTCCACTTCCCAGTCAGCTCCCTGCTTGTGGCCTGGGAAAGCAGTCAGTCAAGGACAGCCCAGAGCACTGGGATCCTGCACCCATGTGGGAGACCAGGAAGGAAGTTCCTGGCTCCTGGCTTCGGATTGGCGCAGCACCAGCCATTGCAGTTACTTGGGGAGTGAATCTTTGGATGGAAGATCTTCCTCTCTGTTTCTCCTCCTCTATGTACATCTGCCTTTCCAATAAAAATAAATAAATAAATAAATAAATAAATAAATAAATAAATAAATAAATAAAAATAAAAATGTCCTTATCTGTAAAATAGGAGCCTTGAGGTATATCATGGGGTACTGTACAAAAGACTATTCATCAAATCTCTAGAATAGTGCTGGACAACAAATATATCACAAAGGATGCTTTATAAAAAAGGAAGTATTTTTGTATAAGAGGTTATAAATTTAGTGAAGAAGAGCAAGTCCAATCTTTAAACAAAAAGAAACACCATGTTTATCCTGGATAGAGAAGAAAACAGGCAATAAGTTGTCATGAAATAGGGGAGATTTCCACTCTGTTCTTCCAGAAACCATACCAAAAACCAGAGCAGTAACATTTTGAAAAGAAAAATGAGGCGTAATGTGGTACAAGTTGGAAGAAAGCAGACATCATCACGCTGAGGCTGGCAACATAAGCTGGCAGAGCTCAGTAACACATCTTTCATTTATTATGTTTGCTTTAGTCACTACTTCATTTTTATATTTACATTTCACTCAGTGAAATGTAAGTAAGTGATTCTTACTTTCAACACACTTGACACTTCTTTCAAAGTGGAAATTTTAGGGGCTGTCACAGCGATGTAGCGCAGTCACCATCTGTCTGCAGTGACAGTCTCCCTGGTCCCAGAAGCCCCACTTCTCACTCCAGCTCCCTACTTATGGCCTGGAAAGCAGGAGAGGATGCATGGTTCAAGTCCTGAATCCCTGCATGCAGGGATTATTACGAAGAAATAGTGGATATTTGAGAACCACCTGCCTCAACCAGGAGAAAATTGATTACACTTGGATATATTTCTGTGTTCATCTTTCCAAGATTTTTGCCTTCATAAGGAAACAGAAAAACTCAATGTTTAAATTTTTCCCCATTTCATTTGAAATGCTGAGAGACAGAGATAAAGAAGTATCTTCCATCTGCTGGTTCACCTCTCAGTTACTTGCAACAGCCAGGATTGGCTGCGGTGAAAGCCAAGAACTCAGAGCCACATTCTGGTCTCCCATGTGGGTGGTAGGTATTCAAGTACTTTGGGCTGTCATCTGCTGCCTCCTAAAATACATATTTACAGGAAGCAGAATCAGAAGTAGACTCTCTGGGACAAAAACCAGGCACTGTGATGTGGAATGCAGGCATCCCAGGCAGTAAGATGTTACTGCTACCTCACACACCTGCCCCAAAGGCATTATTTGAGAACTGGTTTCCTCTATACTGTTACAATAGTATAGTCCTTCAAATACAGCCATACGTCTATCATTCTGTTCTTTAAATGTATCCTGACATTGTAGGTATGGACAATCTCAGAGAGCCCAGCATCCTATTGTCAAGATATAACAATCTCATTGAAAATTCATCTTTGATTTGGAAGTAGAGAAGTATACCACATTGTAGCTTTCCATCTCAATATGATAGTCTCTATTATACAATTCCTCTAGATAACTATACATGGGCGTGCTTGCCTATATATCTATTGATCTTGTATTTTCCATGAAGGTTGCCTTATATCAGAGAGAATATATGATATTTGTCCATTGGGGATGGGCTTATTTCACTGAGCATATGGTTGGGACCATTTTGTTTATCTGATAGAATTTCATTATTTTAAATCTCTGAGTAGTATTCAATGGAGTAGATGTGCCACAATTTCTTTACCCACTCCTCTTTCAATGGGCATCTGGAATTTGAAAATACTTCTTAGAAAAGCCACCAAAACCACAGATAATCAAAGCCAAAATAAACAAATATGGCCACAGCAAAGAAGCTTCTGTACAGCAAAGGAAATGATCAACAAAGTGAGAAAACAAACACCAGAATGGGAGAAAATCTTTGCACACTACACAACTGAGAGGAATTATTATCCAGAATTTAAAGAGTTTCACTCAATGACAGAAAATCAAATAGCCCTGTGAAGAAACGAGAGAAGGAGATGAACAAATATTTTTCAAAAGAACAAATTCAAGTGGATAATAGACACATGGAAAAATGTTCAGGCTCCCTAGTTATCAGGAAAATACAAATGAAAACCACGTTGAGGTTCCAACTAATTCTAGTGAGACAGGTCTATATTCAGACCTCTGCAAACAACACGTGCTGGCATGGATGTGGGGAGAAAATTACCTTCCTTCACTGTTGGTGGGAGTCTAGGCTACTAAAACCACTATGGAAGTCAGGATGGAGAATGCTAGAAGAACTAAAAATTGATTTGTCTTATGGTCCAGCTATCCCATTGCTGAAATCTACATATGAGGAAGTGTGACTCTTAATAATGCAATTTAAAACTTATAGTACACGTTTTTTGGTTCCAAGACTTGCAAATAGTGGCTGACATTTGGTGTACAGCGATAGAAGTGCTAGTCTGCTATGACAGATGGTGTTTCCAAGACTTTTGTACAATTGTTTTCACAAATTTTCCTGTTACAGTCATTAGTAAATTCGTTGTGATTATTACTTGCACATTCACAAAAAGACGCCTTTCTGATGTTAATCAAGACAGACATTGAGAATGGTAGTTGAGCCCAGCGGCGTGGCCTAGCGGCTAAAGTCCTCGCCTTGAAAGCCCCAGGATCCCATATGGGCGCCGGTTCTAATCCCGACAGCTCCACTTCCCATCCAGCTCCCTGCTTGTGGCCTGGGAAAGCAGTGGAGGATGGCCCAATGCTTTGGGACCCTGCACCCGCGTGGGGGACCCGGAAGAAGTTCCAGGTTCCCGGCTTCGGATCGGCGCGCACCGGCCCGTTGTGGCTCACTTGGGGAGCGAATCATTGGACGGAAGATCTTCCTCTCTGTCTCTCCTCCTCTGTGTATATCTGGCTGTAATAAAATGAATAAACCTTAAAAAAAAAAAAGAGAGAATGGTAGTTAAGCTGCCAATTGGAATGACCACATTTCAGAGTGTCTGAGTTCAAGTGCCAGCTTTGCTACCATTTCCATCTTCCTCGGAGGAGAAAGTGATGGACCAAGCAGTTGGTCCTTGCCACCTATGCGAGAAACCTGGACTGTATTCCTGGGTTCTGGCCTTGTCCTGATGCAGGCACATGGGGAAAACAGCAAGTAGATGCACATGCTCATATTCTCTCGCTCTCTCAAATATTGGAAGGAAGTGAGGAAAGAAGGAAAAAACACACAGTCAAAAATCATATAATAATAATGAAAGTGAAATAATTGTCCAGGAATGTAACCACCATGGAAAGTGAGAGAACAATTTAATCTGTTATCTTTAAAAGAAAATTATCCCTTTTTTTTTTTTTTGCTTATTCATTTATTTATTTGAGAGGCAGAGAGACAGAACACCAGAAAGGGAACCCTTACTTGCTGGTTCATTTCCTACATGCTGAGATGGCTGGTCCTGGTGGGAGCCAGGAACAAGAGTCCCACTCCAGATCTCCCAGAGGCAAGAGAGACCCAGCCACTGGGGCCATCACCTGCTGCCTCCCAGTGTGCGTATCAGCAGTAAACTGGAATTGGTAGCAGAGCCAAGCTTCATCACCTGCACTCTGATAGCAGTGGGAATCAACCCAAGCACAGTCTGAGATGCTGGGCCAAATGCCCACCCCCTAATGTACCGTTTGTATAACACCACTAAAAACTGTTCTGCATTGAAAAATTTGTGAACAGAAAGAAGCTGAGAAATGTGGGTTGACAATGACATATACTCAGATCAGGTCACATTTCACATAACTTTTTTCACAGTTTACTTCACTTTTCCTAGTACTCATGTATGTCATATGCAAAGTAAAGCTATTGTTTTTTTAATATAATAATATGTATTATTTAAGTCTAAATTTTCTTTTATTATAATTTCATGTGTTTGCACCCTTCAGGACTTTCTGTCAGTTTTTTCTTGAGACCAAATGTAGTTAGATCATATTATCTACATCATTTTCTATACGTCACATTACAATTATATTCGCTGTTTTTCACTACAGTTAAGTACCCACAACAACTAACTGTAAAGAGCTGAGCACCTTGGAGGCCCACAGCCAGAGGCAGGCCCTATGGGGCAGAGTGCTGAAGCAGCACAAGACATTGCATGACAAGAGACATGGAGCCCTTCCTTATACAGTCATTAGGATGAAACTCCAGAGGATAGGCTAATCCAAACACCTGCCAGGATCCTACTTCCAAACACCACAAAGGATTGACCGTCCATCCTCGTGGTGCCATTATGATTAAACTTTGGGAACCAAGACATTAACACAAAGGCCTTTCAGGGATGTTTAGCCACAAAACTGGTATCCAAATCGTAGTAATATTTTTGAAAGGGGACTTTAGAAAGTGGAGATGTTAGGAAACATTGGGCACCATGATCGACGCTGAATATGCCAATGCTGGGTTCAAGTTCTGGCTTCCATGCTTTCTCCCTGTGTTGACTTGAGTAGTAATTAACTGCTCAAGTCTGGTCTGTGTTCACCCATGCTAGGAGGACAGTTTGTTGGTGCACTGAGGGTTATACCACACTTGCACTGCATTTAGCATGGCAGCTGTCATGTAGTAAACACTTAAAACACACTGGCCCTTCTCCTGGATTGGTGATTTGGAGATGGTCTCTTGTGCCACAAGCCTCTTTTGTGAGATGACATTGTTTCAGTGGACTGCTGGAAGAATTTGCTGAAGTATTGCTTACAGACTCAGCTACAGTGCTTCACATAAGATAGATCTGTGAAGGTTAGCTCTTTCCTTGTATGTTCATCTTAACTCTGCTATTGTTTATTTCTCATTTTTAAAGTCATAGTTTTCAACATGCTATTTTAAGATTTTAGGGGTCATTTACATTAATCATAGTGGAGAAACATGAAAACTAACAAATGTGCAAGCCATGCATCTGACATTCATAAGACAGCTATATTTCTAAAATCTTGAATGATTATTTCTATATGCAATTGTAGTGACAAATTACAAATACAAAAATTAGGTTGCAGAATTTTAGGTGTAAACTGTCTGTATTTTAAATCACATGAGCATTTGGATGGCAATACAGATAATAACCTAAAGATAAAATGGGCATGGTGCACATTCCCCGCTCTGCTCTTCAGGGCATCCACATTATTCAAACACTTCACTGGAGCTCTGGGCAGCCTGCAAATTGCAAACGTGTTTGTACTATGAAGAGTCTGAAATCTTCGGGAAGTAATAGAGCCATTCATATTGTGCTGTGACCTGGGTGGCAGTTCACCTGTCTTGCACCCAGACCTGCGATGTAGTGGTGTAGAACCTGCCTGAACTATTTCACTCCTGATAATGACCACTGGACTCTGGAAATGGTCAATGGAAATGGACTTTGGAAAGAGCTGCAGGTTATTTCCTCTTGACTTTCCTTCTTCTTCTACCTTCAAATCTCGCATATTCCTAACTATTTCAAGTAAACAACTTTAAAAATATAGATTCCAGGCTAAGATATCAGTTTGAATCCTGATTTGGTGACAGATTAGATATATGACATTATTCAAGCTCTAGGCACCTTAATTTCCTTATGTATAAAAATACAAATCTCATGCATTTATTATCATAAATGTAAACTGAATAAATGAAATAGTACACAAGGAGCGCAAAGATAATCACTTTTCCAAATGCTACCTTTTCCCTTCCAGTAGATTTCTCTGTAAGTTTTAATATACCTTTCAATTAAACCAGAGGCAAATATTTCCTCCTATATTCATAGCATTCCCTAATGCACATAACATTCCCTAAATGCTATCTGTGTTAAAATTGGACTCTAATATGATAATCATTTCTGCCCTCTCTCCTCCTATTTTCAACAGTAGAGAGAAACTCATTAAAAATAGGAAATTCTTGACTATCCCCAGCCCAATGAATTTCTGGTGTATAGCTGACAATAAGGAATTGATAGAATGTAAATATGTATTTGAAATATTAGGAAATATTCATCAGGAAAATCCAATATTAAAGAAAAATATGTTTTCCAGAAACATCAGGCATCTCATTTATTTTATGTATTCATTAATAATCTGCTCAAATCTTCATCACTTTCAGAGAAGAATTAGTTTCCAAATTCGATAGAAGTTGAGAAGAAATTCAGGCAGGACACCTGACAGACCTCATGTTATGAAGCTGTTAATATCTGCATCAATGAGAACTACTTGCTAGAACGGAAGACTTAATTCAAAGCAGGTAAGAAAGGCAATTGGTGCTCATGTAAGCTACATTACCAAGTAGCACATTTAGCTTCAGCTGAGCCATTATTCACAATCCAAGCAATGGCCATTCTCTTCTCTCCTTGGGATGGAACACCTTCCAGATTCCTCCAGACAGCTTCACCTGCTTAAGACCATCAGCTCCACCATATTCATTCTGGCAGAAGAGATGACTCACTTTCCTGAGCAAGTCAATACAAATTGTGGAACTGGAGTTTGATGACAGTGGATGGTCTGACTTAGATCACTTCTCTATCCTTGAACTTATCTCTGTGGTCAGAAGAATTGGATGCATGGGTAGCACAGCCTAGACTCTAGTCAAGACTCCATGTATGGAGACTAAGTGCCTTCAGTGCCTGTGGATGTGGAAGTTAAACCATCCTTTAACTGACACATGTAGACCAGGAAAGGAATGACTATTCTTGCTAAGCAAAAAAGAACACTGTTCTCAAAAGACTGAATAACCATGTTATGGACAAGAAGATGAAAGTTTATCAAAGTGAGAGAATCAAGAAAATTTTCAAATGCGCTGCAATTATCCTTTCCTCCAGCCATTCTAGGATCATACATACATTTGAGGGCTTTTCAAAAATTTCATGGAAAACAGAATTAAACATCCATGTTTTTGCAATGCATGGAAGTTGAATATTATGAAAGACCCTACAAGTATTCCCAAATTGTTTTGTACAATAAATTCATCCTTTAGAAACACTACTTTACTTTTATTTGAAAGGTAGAGTTACAAAGACAATGAAAGAAAGACAGAGAGATTGAGAGAGATCTTTTACAAACTCATTCAATCCTCAAATACCTGCAGTGACCAGCGCTGGGCCCTTCCCAAGCCAGGAGCCTGGAGCTTCTTCTGAATCTTCTGCATAGTACAAGGGCCCAAGGACTTGGCCATCATCTGCCAGTTTCCTAGGTTGTTAGCAGGGAACTGGATTAGAAGTGGAGCAGCTGGGACAAGAAGCCAGTGTCCTTGTGAGATGCTGGCACCACAAGAGGAGGAGTAACCTGGTATGTTATGGCGCAGGCCCCAATTCTTGCTTTTAATTCATTTTTTAGGAACTTTGGGTAGCACCCTCATGTATACAGTCACGTGTTTATATTCCTGGATCCATTCATGTTCATGAATTCTACCAACTGAAAATCAAGAATATAATTAGATCTACAATGGCTCCATGTTCAGAAAGTATGCTCTCACTTTATTTTCTTGTTATTATTTACTAAACAGCACTGTATTAGCAACTGTTTATGTAGCATTTACATTGTATTAGGTATGAAGAATAAAGAAGATATTATTTAAAGCATAGAGGAGGATGTGCATAGGTTACATGCAAGCAATTCATCATTCTATATAAGGACGTTGAACATTCATTGGGTTTGGTATCTTTGGAGATCCCCAGGACAATCCCCCATGGATAGAAAGGGACAAATTCTGCTGGTGTGTCTGTTTGTGTGTGTGCATGTTTGTGTGTTTTGGGAGTATTCATAATGCTTATTGAAGAAAATATCACGAGAAAAATTGAGCAAGTCTTTCAAACCTTTGCACCATTTTATTTTTTGTTCTTGTGGTTGTTCTGTGATTCCACAAACATTTAGATATAAAGCATGATAAAGTAGTTATCATGGGACTGTCACTGGGGTGCGACAATATCAAGACGTCTTTTATCATTTATTCTTTTGCGTTAAGGCCTCCAATGTCAGTGGCAAAAAATATAAACAAATGGTATATGGGCCCAGAAAAATATCTGTAAACTGCTTCTAATCCATAGTCTAAAATTGACAAAGATAAGTAAATGAGGAAAGAATACTGATGACTCTAAAGACAATGTACTGCGTCCTGGCTGCTCCATTCCTGATCCAACTCCCTGACAATGGCCTGGAAAAAGCAGCACAACACGGCACAAGCACTTGGGCCCCTGTCACCTGTGTTGGCAACCCAGATGAAACTTGCAGCTCCTGTTTTTTCCCAGTGCAGCCATGTCCATTATGGCCACCTGGGGAGTGCAACAATGGATGGAAGATTGGAAGGTCTCACGCTTGCTCTCTCCTGCTTCTCCTGCAGCTCTTCCTTCTCTGTGTACATATGTATCTGGCCTGTTTTATTTCCTGACCTCATCACCTCTACTTTTCCTTTTAGTCTGTTAGCTACCACACTCTCCTTGTTTCCTATTACGCCAAATAATCTTTTTTTCTGTTCAGTGGCTTTCTATTTTGTTTGCAGTATCTTTCCTAAAGTTTCTTCTTTTCAAGTCTGTCCAACGTGATCACTCAGTGATGTCTCACATTAAAATTGGAGCACTGCTCCACGCTTGCACTACATTTATATTTTACTTAGTTTTTAGCCTTAAAATTGATACCATCTATCATCTGATAAAATTTATTTCTTGGGCCCGGCACGATAGCGTAGTGGCTAAAGTCCTTGCCTTGCACGCACCGGGATCCTATATGGGTGCCAGTTCATATCCCGGCAGCCCTGCTTCCCAACCAGCTCCCTGCCTGTGGCCTGGGAAGCAGTCAGTCGAGGACGGCCCAAAACCTTGGGACCCTGCACCCATGTGGGAGACCCTGAAGAGCTCCTGGCTCCTGGCTTCGGATCAGCGCAGTACCGACCGTTGTGGCCGCTTCGGGAGTGAATCATCAGACAGAAGATCTTCCTCGCTGTCTCTCCTCCTCTCTGTACATCTGCTTTTCCAATAAAAAGTAAATAAATATTTAAAAACATTTATTTGCTTTCCCCAATTGTATTCTGTGTTACCCTACTGGAATGTCAAATACGGTATATTTTTGTTCTTTTATTCTCAGATTATACTCAGCAATCTACATAATTATTTCTTTAATGTGTGAAAGAATAAGCAAAACTCTTAATTTAAAATTCATTCCTAGCGGTTACTGTTCATGGCTATCATACATATATATGATATATATGATATATATATATATAATTTGTCATTATAAGGTCTAATTTCTTAAGCAATTCATTTTGAGAGCAATCTTTCAAAGCACACAATTTCTTGTTACATCTCTAAAAATTACATAACTAAAAAACTGAAGAGAGACGAATATGATGTAAATGAATGGATACAATACACATTCATTTATTTTTAAATTTTTCCCTTGGATCATTTAATTCTTTTTCATCAGGAAATGTTGCTATACAAAAGAAATCAAGAGATCTGAAGGAATTCACAGAGGCCACAAAATGAATGCACAAATATCAAATGCTGCTTTTTCTTTTATGTCAATTATTTTCACTGTTTATACCCCCCGTCACTCGTATGATATTTGATTTAATATGCTTTCTCCTTTCCTCAGGTTGCGTGATAGCCTTGTTCAGGCACTAATATTCTCTTTGTTCCTGATTCAAAACGTTTTATTTATTTTATTCTTTCCAAAACAATCCAACATAGGTCATGCTGGGTTTTTTTTTTTTTGTCACTTCTCATTTTTATAACAAGTTTAAACAGGCCATAATTTTAATTCATCCACTGAAAGTACTTTTGGTTTTTCATTTTTATTGTTAAATGTTGAGACTACCTTTAAAATGGCTGAGTATGGGGGCTAAGGAAGTTCTTATCCCCCAAAATCAACATTAAACTAGATAAATTTTACCAAAACAACTCTTTCAGAACTAGAAATTAAGCAAAGGGATACATGTTCAGAGCATTTATTCAAGAAAAATGCTGGTAATGAAATCTGATAAAGCTTGATTTAATTTTCCTGTTTTCTCCTTTTGATTCTTCTAGCTCATTTTTAGGTCACAAAATGTTCTTGGCTTCTTGGCTTCTGTATTCAGATAGTCTCTTGGTTAAGTGTTTTTATCTGATTTTTAACTACCATTTCAATGCCATTCATAGCAAGGATTTAGTATTTAGGCAGAGTCAGACATAGGCAAAAGTATGCTCAAAACCACACTGCAACGTCAGCCCGTTATGCAAGTGTTGACTCTCCTTCATAATTTACCCATTTGATACTCTTGGGAGTCATTGAGGATGTCAGCAACATCACGAAACAGGAGGTATCCCCCTTAGATTCCACAAGTAAGAGTAACAACCATCACTGATGAAATTCTTTCAAGGAGTCAATTCAAGCAGGAGGTTGCAAAGTCCAATAGATGCACAGACGAGTCATCTGGACCAAATGCTAAGGGTTTGGGCAGGAACTATGCTGAGTCATATCTCCAGTACCAAGCCCATGGACCTGACTTATAACTATGAACCCTGAAATACCTTACTAAATAATTCCAGCTTCTTTCAGGCTCAGTATAGGGCAAGACTCATCTGTTCAGGGACCTACAGAATAGAAGTCCATCGATGAATGACTACATCAATCCATAAATCTTCTACCTGGTTTACTGTGAATATCGAGACATATCATCCCAGTGTTAATCCTGTGCTCAAAGTCCTAAAGGCAATCCAGTCCTCCTAAAGACTAGACAAGATGTACACTGCTTGAACTGTTGCTAACAACCTTAGACACCTTGGATCTCACTGTGGACCCAGCAGCATTTGTGCAATCTTGCTCGAACCTGGTATAACTACAATTCCACAGCTTATTCTATCAACCCAAGAATCCATAGATCTTAACCTGCTGAAATCAGTCTGCAAAGATTAGGAGAGGTGTTTGCTTCTTTAAATTCACAGAAAACAATGCAAGGTTGTGTAGATATTTAAAGACCATGGAGACATGCCAGTACCACAGGACTGATAAAGTTCCAGCAACTGGTCCCAGAGAAGCCACAGTATGCAAATTGCCTGTCAGAGAAAATGCTGTTTTCACATTTCTTCTAAGTCTTCAATACATCAAATATGTTTATGAAAGGCATTTGAATGCCCTTACTTGCTAATTAAATCATTGACAAATTTTAAATTTGCTTCCATTAACTACTTCTCTTCCCTCGTGAAGATATTTTATACCTCTGATATGCCTGCATGCTTTTAACTGGATGACATCATAAATTATCTTGTTTAGCATGGGGCATTTTCTTGCACTGCATTAAATTATCTTGATACAACATAAATTGTTTCAGGCTTAATTTAAGATTTCTTTGCAAGAATCTTTTCTTTTTTTTTTTATTTTTATTTTTTTAAGATTTATTCATTTTATTACAGCCAGATATATACAGAGGAGAGACAGAGAGGAAGATCTTCCGTCCGATGATTCACTCCCCAAGTGAGCCGCAACGGGCCGATGCGCGCCGATCCGAAGCCGGGAACCTGGAACCTCTTCCGGGTCTCCCACGCGGGTGCAGTGTCCCAATGCATTGGGCCGTCCTCAACTGCTTTCCCAGGCCACAAGCAGGGAGCTGGATGGGAAGTGGAGCTGCCGGGATTAGAACCGGCGCCCATATGGGATCCCGGGGCTTTCAAGGCGAGGACTTTAGCCGCTAGGCCACGCCGCCGGGCCCTGCAAGAATCTTTTCATCTATGACAAATTTTGTGCCACTGTTGAGGAGTCTCATGAGTTACAGCCTTTTGAGCATCTATGTAATGTCCTACATACCACAGGATTCTCCACTCTGAATATTAGAAACATGAACTCTTATCCTCCCAGTGTGGGTGGGTTGAATGGTTGGGCTTAAATTTTCTAACTGTTCATTTAGTGATTCTAGTTTAGACCTCGCATAGTTTCCTTGCAAACATGAACTTCTGAGTTCTCAGCTAGAGCAGGAGAAGAAGAAGGTATTTCTGAGTGTCTAGAGCTTGTTCTTTCTGTGCAAGTAGTACCTGTTCTTTCAGGCCTCTGTTCTGTATGCTTTTAGAAAAATTTCAGCTTTGTTAGCCTCCCCAAACATTTTCACTGCTTGAGATATGCCCTTGGACTTTTAGCCAGGCAATAAGCCAGAAAAGACAAAATAATCTATGCTTTTATACTTCCTATTGCCCAATAGGGGATAATAATGTCATTTTGCAGTTTTTTAGTCACTTGATGTAACATGTACCTTTGATTAAATTATTCAGAATGGCAATAAGCAGAAGTTTATCAAAACATGAAGTTTTATTTTTTAAAAAAATAGCTAGTTAAAAAATCTTTTCATCAAGACTTGATTTCATGGAACTGATTGCAATTCAATCTAACTGAATGATATTTATTTTCTTTTTCATAAAATACTTCCATATTTTTCCTCAGTGTGTCCTGATAAATATTAATAAACATTGTACTATTGCTATAAGAAAAATTATTTATGAATTACATTTATGGGATCATTGAAAAATTAATTTCATGAAATCTAATAAATTTTTATCATTGATAATAAATTGTTGCATTTGTGTTCTTATAGTTGCATTATTAATTCAGTTGTTCACATGCCACTCTAAAAAATAAACTCACAGACACTGCATGGAGAGGCAATATTAGGATCAGATAGCTCAATTTCCAGGAATATTTTCTACTTAAAAAAAGAGAAAAATCAAGGCAGAAATTACTTTTTTAATTGAATGTCAGGCATGCACATGTATTGTTTCCTTTATTCAAGTATTCATGAAATATAAGCATACAAGTTGAAAGATATATGCTATTTGTCCATTAGAACAATATCAGTATGGATGTGACAGAAAAAAAAAATCTATCCTTGACTATATCAGAAACCATCAATGTTCATTATACTATACTTTCTAAGTTTTCCAACACATTTTTATCTTAAAAAGTCATCCACCACTTCTCAGTTGACCATCACAAACAAAAAACAAAACAATAAAAGGTCTTCGGGCAGAGACCTTAATCTTCAGTGAGTGCCCGACTTTGTGGACATGAAATAAAACATCATGAATTACTATTGATTTGTCTCTTTTCATCCAGAATACTTATTTTTTGCCGGAAAAATAAATATAATAAATCTGCACAGTCAAGTTCAAGCTTATTTAGACCAGCCCTTCCCACAGTTATTCAGTACCAACTCAATTCAATCTTTTTCATTCCACGAGTTCATGAGCCCTTAAAGATATAAATAGCTAATTTAAAAATTAAAAATAGGTGCTTCAGAATAAACATACTTTCCATGCCCAAGAACTTCAAATAATTTGTGTAGATTATTTACTTCCAGAAGGTAGTACTTTTCATTCCCATTATGGGCCAAGCAAAGTAAATTCTTTCCAGAGACTACAATTTGCAAAGAAGGAGAAAGAAACAATCTTATCAAGGCAAAAGCCAACAAAACCTCTCCCAGCCAGACGATAAAGCTCAACATCAGTAGTGATGGGTCCTGTTGAGATTACATTCCCTTGATAAGCTGTAATGAGAATGACACTGATCAATGTGGTTTTCTTCCAACAAGCATATCATATCAGTCCAACATAAACAAAATCAGAGAAGTCACATCAGAAAGATATTTTACAAAATCACTTTTTTAAATCACTGAGCAGTATCCCAAAGAATCAATATACCACAGTCTCTTTACCACTCATCTTTTGACAGGTATCTGATTGTTTTAATTATACATGGAAGTGTTTCCATTATTACTATTGTAGATTGTGCTGATGTAAATATAGGATTGAAGATTCCTTCCTCATATGCAGATTTCATTCCTTTGGATATATCCCCAGAAGTAGAATAACTGGGTCATACAGCAGATCAATTTTCAGGTCTCTTAGCACTCTGCTTATTGATTTCCATAATTATTGTACAAACCTACACTTCCACCAACAGTGAGGGAAGGTAACTTTCTCCCCACATCCATGCCAGCAGATGTTGTTAGTAGAGTTTGGACTGTAGGTCAATCTCACTAAAGATAGTGGAATATCAAAGTGATTTTCATTTATACTTCCCAGGATGTTTCACACTATATACAGGGTAGAACCTAATTGTCCTCTTAAAAATGACTACACACATTGTGAAACTGAAAGGGAGTACAGAGGGGAGGGGAGGAAACTTAGGGGAGGAGTAAGGGAGAGCCCAGCACCAACTAAATTGTATCAAAAACATTTTTTTTAAAAAAAGTAAAAAATTACAATAAAAAAATGACTATAAGCAGCACCTTGGCACTACTGTAATGGTAATAATTGCTCTGGCTGTATGCACAGGAAGGAAGACACACTTTCCCCACACTAGAATGCAACAACAAATGCTTTTTCTTAAGGCCAGAAAAAAATAATAAATAAGGTAATGAATTATGAAGAAGATGATCTTGATAAAAAGCATTTTGTGACATTCATAAAAGTTCCTTTCACTATTTTGTTATCTTGAGTGGAGTAGAGGAAATATCCCTACTTCCCTGTCGTAAAGCTTATGAACAATGCACCTTTAAACTTAGGGAACACAATTAAAATCAATCTAGGATTCTACCTTTAGCTAAGTCTGTTGTCTTTCTTGTGTTATTACAGCCATATTACTTTTTTTAAAATTTATTTTGGATCAAGCACTTACTAGTAAGTGTGGTGAAGTGAATAATGATGAGATTATCAATAAGAAAAAATAGAATAGTTGGATTCAGAGGAGAGCTAAAGCCACAGAAAGAACTCTGCACACAGAATTTTAACATGAGTGATAGAACTTGACTCTGGAGGACTCTCTATAGGCACAAACTACCCACATCATTTCTCTTAGCTGAGATGGACTCCTTGTTCAACTTGAATGATATTTGGACATTATTCCTACTTTTATGGGCACCCAGAAATTTTGACTTAATTAAAAAATTTCCTTGTATTTTATCCATTATTTAGTAATCTTAACATCTTTAAAGCTTTTATAGCATGTCAGACACCAGGCCAAGAAATATATTCTTTTATTTCATCCTCCCAATAACACTGAGATAGGTGCTCTGTGTTCCTTAAGTTGCTGACGAAGATTGAGACTCAGAATGGTAAGTCACAGCAATAAAGTTCCCAGAGTATGCACACACATGCAGTTAATCTAAGTGAATACAAGACAGCAAAATAGGAGAGCACCATAAACTGAATGGGGGAGCAGCATCAAGGAGCTGGACAATGATCTATGAACTGTGTCTTGATATTCACACATCCAAATCAATATTACTCAAGCCACACTCATTCCTCAGTCTATTTTGTGATGTTCTCCAGGTCCTCCATCTTCCTGGGCACCCCCGAAAGCCTCATCAACATCTTCAGGGAGCACATAACTGGTTCTAAGCACTAACATCAGTGGAATATAGAGTTACATAGTAGAGTAACATGAAAGAACATCAAACACATATCTGTTAAAAACGCTTCCTCAGTTTTCACTATAGCTGCCTTGAACATGAGCCCTTTGCTTTGAGGATCTGAAGATTTGCTGATAGGACTCATCCAATAAACATTTGCTAAATCAGAAATCAACCCAATTCCTTCTTCAGCATGAAAGAATTTGATCCCAAACAGAGAGCTTCTTGCAAGGCCACAAATTACGCCACCATTGCTCATACACTGCATAGGGAGAAAGTGGAAGATAGAAAGGGATGAAATGCAAAATAACAGCTGACTCCATCAAGAATTCTACTTAGAAAGTAAAATACTCCTTCTAAGGTAGTTTGCAATGCAGGAGATAAACATTGTCAGGAGCTACTGGAGGGACAAACTCAATTAAAGGTGAGCGCTGTCCACACTGCAGGCAAAGACAAAGGCTCAGGGGGTGCTGCTGATGAGGCATTCCTGAACCAACAGACAAGGTCAGAGAAAGAGTGAAGGACAAAGGGCTGAGTTAACTGCAACTAGAAAAAGGCAACTAACACATGCAAGGGTCCTTTGCTCAGGATTTCTGCCATTTCCTTCAGGAGGAACAATTCTAACTTTGTAGCAGATAGTTCTGCTGAACATCAGCAAATTTGCTGTGTGTATATTTGTTTGCCTGAGCCAAACAAGAAGCTATGTGCCATCTTCATGACAAAGTCTTACTTTGTCTTTATAAAATTTGAGAATTAAGAGCCCAGCGAGTAGCCTAGTGGCTAAAATCCTCGCCTTGTCCGCCCGGGATCCCATATGGGCACCGATTCTAATCCCGGCAGCCCCACTTTGCATCCAGCTCTCTACCTGTGGCCTGGGAAAGCAGTGGTGCATGGCCCAAAGCCTTGGGACCCTGCACCTATGTGGGGGACCCTGCACCTACGTGAGAGACCCAGAAGCAGCTCTGGGCTTCTGGCTTTGGATCAGCTCAGCTCCAGCTGTTGTGGTCACCTGGGGAGTGAATCATTGGATTGAAGATTTTTCTCTCTGTCTCTCCTCTCTTTATTTCTGACTTTACAACATAGATAAATAAATAAATAAATAAATAAATAAATAAATAAATAAATAAACAGAAATTTGAGATTTAAAACACCATTTAGGCAGTGGAGACAGTTATGTGAAATGGATTCAGTGGGACCTCGTTGTGGACTTGGCTTCCTCGCCCAGGATGACAAGCCTAAGAAGTTTTTTGATATCAAAGAATATGATTAATTTCTCCCCCAAACTGATACACACTATTCTGATACATTGCCACAACAGACAACAGATTTTAAAAATCAACAGCAAAAATGTAATAAATCCAGTTAAAACATGAGTGAAAGACATGAGTAGACATTTCTCAAATGAAGCAATGCAAATGGCCAACACACATATGAAAAATGCTCAGTCTCGCTAGCCATGCGGAAAATGCTCAGGAAAGCCAGAGGGAAGTGTTAACTCACTGCCATTACAGTGACTACTACCAGAGACCAAACTAAAATATACATATGAAGGTTGTTGGCAGGAATGTAATTTAGTGTAGGCAGCTGTGGAAAGCAGTGTACAATTGCCTGTAGAAACTACAAATAGAACCTCCATATGATCTGGCAATGCCACTAACGGATACATATGTGAAAAAATATGAAATCATTGAACAAAGATTATTGCACCACTGTGTAGTGCACCATTATTCATAACAGCCAATTACAGAATAATCTAAGCAGTCACTCAACAGATAAACAGATGAAGAAAATGTGAAAATTTTTATATGTATGTGTTACGTTTCATATTTATATACATGTAATGTATATAACATGCATAAATATGTATAAATATACAATGGGTTGTCAGTCATAAAAGAGAATGCAATCCTGTCATTTGAAGTAAAAACAACAGAATTGAAGGACATCATGTTAGCTGATATAAGCCAGGCACACAAACACAAACCATATAATTTCACTCATACGTGGGAGCTTAGAAAATGTAATCCAAACACAAAATATTGATGACTAGCAGCTAAAAACAGTAGTGGGACAGAGGAAGCATTCAGTTCTTAGTATTACACAACACAATGCTAACGAACTGTTACATATTACATGAACAAATAAAAGAAAAATGCTCCAAGGTTCCAATAATAAAATAATGTCAAAAGAAAAACGTTGATGGACCTGATCCTATCAGAATACCTATAACAAATTGTGGTGCTGTGAATCTTAAAAAAAAACAGAACAAAACAAAAACTGTTGCACTGTTGTCCATAGATATGAACATTCATTGTTAGTCCAATATTTTTAAATAACAGATATATGATAGCATTTCAAATGGGAAAAATAACATTTTAAGTGGGAAGATAGCTCCGAGTATGCTGGAAATAAAGGCAGGCTTTATATAAACCTATCTGGGTTTATATAAATCTATCTGGGTTTATTTCTGGCTCAACTTTGGATTTATTAGTGAATTCCTGCCCAGCTATCCATGTTTACAGAATCTCCGTTTCCTTGAAAAACTCTTACAGCAATGACAGCAAACCTCGTGCAGTTGCAGAGCACGCCAGGTGACGATGGTGAGTTCCCAGGAAAGGGTCCATGAAGTGGCAGGGAGTTTCTTACAGTTTGGTTCACATTCCTTCCCAGACTTAAAGAAGTTTATACAGTACAAATAACAGTGATGGTGAGCATGAGTAACTACCATAATTTAAAAAAAAAGTGTATTCCCACATACCTTTTTGAACATTTGAAAAAAAATCACATGAGAAATCAATAATAGCACAGATAATAAGAAAATTTCTTCAAAGTTGCTTATCACTTTCTATCTGTTTGCACTTCAAAAGAAGTCAATCCCTCTTATCCAGAGGAATTTCACATGAAATCAGAATTTTGAAACAGAGAGTCCTTCCATTTCATATATAGATTTAGCCAAAGTGTAAAAATCAAGGAATTGAAAGATAAAATGAGGGCCCGGTGGCATGGCCTAGTGGCTAAAGTCCTCGCCTTGAGCATGCCCCAGGATCCAATATGGGCGCCGGTTCTAATCCCAGCAGCTCCACTTCCCATCCAGCTCCCTGCTTGTGGCCTGGGAAAGCAGTCAAGGATGGCCCAAGGCTTTGGGACCCTGCACCCACGTGGGAGACCCGGAGGAGGTTCCTTGTTCCTGGCATCGGATCGGCGCGCACCGGCCTGTTGCGGCTCACTTGGGGAGTGAATCATCGGAGGGAAGATCTTCCTCTCTGTCTCTCCTCCTCTCTGTATATCCGGCTTCCCAACAATAATAAATCTTTAAAAAAAAAAGAAAGAAAGATAAAATGACTTACCAGGAAGCGCTGTGTGTGGAAAAGAACGAAAGAGGATATGAATAGCTCTTGTAAGCCCATAGATGAATCCTGAGTTCCATTTTATGCATGGCACAATAATTAATCTTGTGTGTGAATTTTATTGGCTAGAGGACACTCAAGAGAGCTGGTAAGACAGTCTTTCTGAGGAGATTCGTGCAGACATTTCTGAGGAGTATTAACGTATCAATCAGAAGACTGATCGAAGTAGGTAAGTCCTCACCAATGTGTTTGAGTATCATCCAGTCTACAGAGCACCAAATAGAACAGAAAGGCTGTCATTCCATATCCCCTAGAAACACCTCACATAGAAAGCATATTTTTACTGCTTTGCCTCACATTCTTGAAGGAAGATGGAATTGTGTACGCTATTGCATTGAAAAATGCCCACTGGATTTATGAGAACAGAATCACTAAATGTCAAATGTAGGGAAGGAATATCTATCATCCAATTAGGATGTGTGATATAATAGTGCTTCTTTCCCAATAAAAAAAAATAAGGAAATGGATACGTTAAATTTAAAGTGAACAAATAGAAGACACATATCATAATATCTGGAAACCCTAAAAGAGATTTGAAGAAGAACCTATCTTAGAATTTGAGATAGATCTGATTATGCCTGAGCTCTGCCATAAATAGCCATAAGGCTTTGGACAACTCAATTGCTGAATCTGCACCCTCGTTATCTCTAAGTGTCAAGTAGGGAGAGAAAGCCTTACAATCAGAGCTGTATTTTTCCAACCCATTTTCAAGGGAACAAATTACTTCATAAATATAAAGCTATTTAAAAATCAAAATACTAATAAGATGTAGTATTTTATCTTTTCATGAAAATAAGATAGTGAGAGGTTAATGATAGAGTAGAAGAATATAGAATTATTTAACTCCAAAATCTGTGTTCACTTCCATTGAACCTTACAAGCCATTTAACTCCTTTACAGCTTAAATCTCTGAAGTATTGTAATTATTTTAATTTTACATAGGATTATAATTATATTGTTATTATGATAAATTACATGCATATATATGTATAACATCAAGATTGTTCTGAAGCCTTGAGTGAATGCTTACTGTAGATTAAACTTTTCTACAGTGTGCTAAAATAGAACATCCACAGCAAGGAAAGCAGAACGGAAAATCACTACGATGACTTCACATGTGAGAACATTATCTTCCTACCTCAACTAAAGGGCCCTTTACAGTCCAACAGAACATGAATTCAGCATCTGAGGATATTATTTTCTAATATAATAAAATATTCTCCTGATTGTGTGAGATGGGAAGCATCCTTGCTTCAAAGCTAGCATCTTTGTGGTAAAAGACAAACCATGTGAACCCATACTTTGGGTTGATCTGCATGATCAACAAATGCATGATCACAAATGCTTCTCCTAAATACTTTCTTTTCTGTTAAACGGAAATTAAATCTGCCTCAAGAGCTAGTTGCACAGGCCAGTGACAATCTTGTGTTTATAAGATCCAAGCATAATGACTGTACCAACCACAACTCATATTATTGGGTTGCTGACAGATATTGTCCTAAAACTTCTGTGAAAAAAAAAGAAAAAGGAAAAGACACAGTTTATTTTTTTATAGCTATGCAAGGAACTAAAGCTGATATCTATAAATTATCACTCTAAGGAACCATGAATCCCGAAGTCATACAATAGCTACATCAGTAGAATGAAGAAAACTAAACAGAAGCCACAACCTATCAGGAAAATAAGTGAGTTAGACCATGGGCCTACTAAAAATCACACCCTCTCTGAAATGGAAAGATGATTGTAGTTAAAATTTATGTAAGTGGCCACCATCTTTTACTCTTCAAGGGCCTATATCTTTTGTGATGTTAGTAATCCCTTCACTGAAGACGCAGCGCCTGCCCACCACTTTTATCCTGGCTGGCCTGGTGACTTATTTTGATTGATGAGCTGTAATGAAGTACCAATTCCAACCACAAACTCCAAAAACCCATGAGTTGTTTTGTTCCCTTGGATGCTCAGCACAGGAATGAGTCCAGGCTAGTCTCTGGAGGATGAAGGATCTCATCGCAACCATTTTCATCACCAACCAAGGATTCAATCTCTATCGAGAAGGACATGTGCCCCCGGATCTGCTCACTGCAGACACAATGACAGTCCCAACGAGAACCATTCTCTTATCTATCCCACAGATAGTGTGAACTTAAATATGTTTGCAGCTTTAAGCCATTGAATGTGAAAGTTATTTTTTTTAACACAGCAATTGCTAACTGATACAGGAACTTAAAACATACCTGCTTTATGGGACAGGTGTTTGCTCTATAGGCTAAGAAACTTTCTTATAGCTGTGCTGCTACATCTGAGTGCCTCGGTTTGAGTTCTAGCTCTGTTCCCAATTTCCGTTTCTCATTAACGTTCACCCTGAGAGGCACCATGTAATGCTTTAAGTACTTGGTCCCCTGACCTCCCATAAGACACTGAGATTGAGACCCTGGCTCCTGACACTGGGCCTTGTCCAACTCCAACTACCCCAAGCATTTAGAGAGAGAAACAGTGGTGGGAAAGACAAGCAGAGAGATGGTGATATGTCTCTCCCACCAACCCTTAAAAACAGAAAACACAATTGAGAGAATCTAATTTAGACTGCACACAGTGCTGGAACCGTATCTCCCAACTTGACTATCTTTTTTTCCTTGCTTTCATTGTAGCTCATGCATGAATCTGTGCAGTCTTTTCTGATGTGATTTTCATTCCATGTCTGGATATTCAAAACAGGATAATTATTCCTTGTGTGTAGCAGTCGGTAATGCAGAAATGTCTGTCTCTTGGTCTTTGTCCTGCTCTTGGAGTCACACAGGATCAAAAGGAGGAATCAGCGAGGTACTCCACATTTCTGTAACTGAAAATTCTTAAGCTTACAAACTGGAGCTATTTCTAACATAGTCTTGTCTCCCACGAGGATGAGAAAAAAATGTTTTCTTGTGTTTCTTTTGTCTATATTCTGCTTGGACTTGTTTCTGGTTAGTCTGCTATGATGAAACGAAAAGTCAGACTTTCTAGAAAGTATTTTTCTACTGAAACCCAGGGATGTGAGAGTTTTCGGGACTAAATCTGTACTAGTAAAATTGAATGGCTTACTGTACAAGTTCTGAGTTAGAGTGCATAGTGGGGCAGTCTGCTGCTGTATGTAGGAGCTGACATTGGACTCTCAGCAGTGGAGCATGTCTTGTGGGCTGCTTGTATTCTTTTTTAGAGTGTCTTGATGGAGCAAACAGGTGTGTTAAGTGTTATGGGCTCTGCAGGACTAGCCAAGGACTTCTGCTGAGCCATCAATGGCAGAATTCTGACCACAGGTTTGGCCTTGTCAATGCTTGGGCACAACTCCAGTGCTCAAAAGCTGGATTGAGTCCTGGACATTCAGTCATTTGACATCTGGGCTAGAGACTTCCTCATTCATTCACGTTGGCTTCTTCCTCTGTCTCCTGTTGCTGTGCTACGCTTGAACCATATTATTTTCCTCTACAATGGGAGTGGGACTGCTGATCATCATAAATATGTCTAGAGCCTAGAGCACAAGGGAACACATTTTCCAACATGATGTTAATCATAAAATGATTAAAAAGAATAAAATTTTAAGAGAGAAATAGTGTAGTTTCTGCCATTTCTAAGTGATGGGCCCATAAGCAGGTCCTGATGTCAAGATTCTAGATTTTTTTGTGATGAACATATTCCTAATTCATGCAGGTGAAGAAAGATCAAATATGTTACTGTATGTAAGTCTCTTGGCATAATGCCTAGAATATGGATGACATGCAATAACTCATGGTGAACTGTGATATCTATAATAACATCATTCTTAGTATTAATATTACTAAGCTAATCCTCTCTCATAATCCTTAAAAATATTTATGATCAAATGACCTTCAGTCCTAATTGTCCCATTTTTATAAAAGCCAATTCAAGATTGACCTTAACACCAAGCTCATGTCAGTCCTCATGAAGTTAATCGTTGGAAGGTATACCTGGAGGATGGCAGACTCCCACATAGATCACATGACATGTAAGAAAAAGTTAAAAAAAAGAAAAACAGTTAAGTATTCCTTTTCAACAGTTACTCAAAATCCTCTCTGAGTCATAATATAATACTCATGAAATATCCGCTATTTCAGACCTTCCAAGAACCAGGAAGGTATAAAACCAGACTGGGTTAGTGCCATGGCCTGAGGGCCTAAGTCTCTGCTTACGATGCTCACATCCCGTATGGGCTGTGGTTTGTGTCTCAGCTGCTCCATTTCCAGTACAGTTCCCTGTTGATGGTCTGGGAAAGCAGCACAAGATGGTTCAAGTCCTTGGGCCTCTGCACCGGTGAGGGAGATCCAGAGGAAGCCCGTGGCTCTTGGCTCAGGGTCCACTCAGCTCCAACTGCTGCATATCAGCAATGAGTCAGCAGATTAAAGAGCTTTGTTTCTCTTCTTTGTAACTCCAGTGAATAAAAATAAAATAGATCTCCTGAAGAAGAAGAAGAGGTATTCTCATGATAAATCCCATCTGTCAATCAGTTAAAAGTTCAGTCATGTTTGTACCATGGTTTTACTTGGCAACCCAAAGTACATTAGCTCCAAAATTCAGACTGTTTGAAAGCAGCAAAATGACTGCAAGAAAAAACTTATAGGAAAGTTTTTTTCATGGAAAATGAAGAAACATCTCAGAATACAATTTGTTTAGAGGAAACAGAGAGTTGTTATCCTCACATCTATTCCAAAGCAATGAAGTAGTGATGGGGATGTATACTCTAAATACACAGGAAATGTTCAAAGACATCTAACAGCCTTGCTTTCAGGAACACATTCTTGCTTTCAAAAACAGCCAGTTCCAATTACCGGCAGGAAGAAATCAACTTGCTCCACTCACACCACTGGGGAAACAAGTAAGAGGTGCAGATCTCAGCAGGTGGGATGGGGAAAGGGAAGGTGGCAACTTCAGTGGAGCTGGGAGACCACGCAACGGCCTCTGCACCTTTGAGTTTTCTCCAAGAGTTGTGGTCAGTGAACAACACCACAGACAGATCTATAACAGAAGGTAAAGTAGCACATGGGTCCAATGGAAAACATGAGACTAATCCTCTGAATATTAGATACTCTGGAAATTCTACAAAAGAGTTAAGTGACTATCAGAGAAAGAGAGCAGTTTCTGTACTTCGCACAAGGACAGAAAGTAAGAAAGACGGTGCCACTCCTTGTGTGCCTTAAGTGTTACTAATGCATAGCCTGTAGAACAAGGTAGACTGCATACAGTATTATAATTTGGTACAGTATATGTTTTTTTAAGGTATAATAAGTACTTTCAAAGCAATAAATTTTTCATATATATATATATATATATATATATATATATATATATATATATGAGCAATGTTAATTACAAACAATCTGGGAAATCCATGATTGGAAAATTCAAACAAAAAAACATCACATCACCCAAACACAATAACAAAGATTCTTCACTATTATTCTGCCACTCATCATAAAACACAAATGTTAATTATTGAAATCATAATCCGTCAAAAGACTCTATGACAAAGCAACCCATAAATACAAGTGCAGACAAAATTCAAGAAATTTCTTCGTCAAGAACTGTGATTCAATCAAGTTAGGATGCCCCCAAAATGGCTAGATGGTCTGCCAGCAGTCAGCATGAGACTTCAGGCAAGCCAAGATCACAGAGGAGCTATCAGGATAATATTTCAGAAAGGACATTATAACGGACAGCCTAGGCTCTTTGGGATTTCCCTAGGGGTGACCTGACAGTGATGAAGGTCTTAAAATAAAGTCTTATATCTTCTGATTTGAATCACCTGACACACATGGCTTAGACTCATTGCCATTAAAAAATCATCTACTTTACAGGGTTCCTTTCCATCTCATGATGACCCTTCATTATTTAACTCATTCAATACTTAGTAAAGGCCCACCATATGATGGGTGCTGCAAAAGTTCTGAGTATCCAAGAATGATGAAAGCCAGCAAAATTTTCACCCTCCTGGAGTTGACATTGTAATGATTGATGTAAAAATATGAGTTGCACAGTTGAGTCTGATCTTTGTAAATCTAAGGTGGTCATTTGAGAATACACTCAATTTAAACTGGATCCAAGTTGAAACAACTCTATGTACTGGTGGACCTAAATTCAAACCCAACAGGAAAATGAGATTAACCCAGAAACGTCACGATCCCATGCTGAGATCCCACGTGGGTACCAGTCCATGTCGTGGGGTTGCTCAACTTCCCATACAGTTCCCTGCTTATAATCTGGGAAAGCAGTAGAGGACGGTCCAAAACCTTGGGACCCTGCACCAAAGGACCCAAGAAGATGTAGAAGAACCCCTGGCTACATATCAGCAACTGAGGCCATTTAGCAAGTGAACCAGCAGAAGGAAGCTCCTTCTCTCTGTCTCTTCTTCTCTCTGTAAACCTGAACTTCCTTTCCAATAAAAATAAATAAATCCTGAAAGAAACAAACAAGCAAACACTCCTTACTTCCATCTTGAAGACCATTACTGACTTCTGTTACACTTAGAATAAAGTCCAAATTTATTTCCTGACTTCCAAAACTCTCCGTAATCTGGTTTGTAACAATATCTGTGAACTTATATGGTACCCCTTGCTTCTGGGTCATCTCTATGCTAGTCTCTGATTTATTGTCTAATCCTCTGTGTTTCAAAATTATCCCTGTTACAAGGATTGTGAAAGAGCTGTTGCTTCTATTTGGAATGCCCTTGTTCTTGTCCTCCATGTTTCTCATTTTTTCTGACACCACGTTATAATCCATAATCAGATCTTGTAATTCTTCTTCCTACATTTACCATTAGCTGGCTATTTCTATCTTTTCTCCATCTGCCTGTTGGTCGCCTCACCTATCTTTGTCTATGTACCTCCTTCTCAACTTGTTTTTTCCACCTTTATTTGTTTTTTTTATCTGCCTTCTCCCATCAAAAGAAAAGTCTTTTGAAAACATGAAATTTTCCTCTTATTCAGTTACATAGTTCGCAAAAATGGTTTCAACAATTATTTGGAAAACCATTTGCTTTCGCATTATTTGTTGAAAAAGGAGGAGTTTTTGGACAGGTGGAGAAGTAGAAACAGTAAAGACATCAGCGACTTCAGATAGCTTCAAAGGAAAAGGCAAATTACCCGTCAGTGCAGGAGGGCATAAGCTTTCACATCTCATGCTTTTCTCCTATTTATGGATGCGGGGTATTCTCTCATTTTACAAGTCCCAGGTGTCTGCTGGTGAAATATATATGCATTACTTGTGCTTCTTCTTTAGGAAAGACTTCATCGTGAATGAAATGCACCTAAAAGAACAAGAGCTGCTCACGTCTGCTGCATAATTCCAGATTAAAAATGCAAGCATTCCTTTGTCTTGAAATAATAAATTTAAAAGAGACAGAAACAAAATCGTAAGGGATTTAAGTAAATGGAGTTTTTATTCAACAAAACCCAGAATCTTATTTTTTTGATTCTCCTAAAACTTGAAAGGAACACAAAAGGCACATTTAACTCACATAAAATTTTATTATCCCTTATTATTATGATACTTAATGCTTACAAAAACTTTTTCAAAAATCACTAAGACTTCTCCATAGTGAATAGCATTACTTCTTGAAATTGAGGCTGTTCAGGTTTTGAAAATCAGTTTGCCTGATAAGCATGTCTGGACCATTCTTCCAGTGTCATCAGTAACTTTTTCCTTTTTAAATAAGAGAGTGAACTCCGTACTGTGGTACAGTGGGTTAGGTTAGCACATGCAATGCAAGTATCTCATATGAGAGCCAGTTTGAGTTTCAGTTACTATACTTCAGATCCAGCACCCTGCTGAGGAAAATGAAAACAGCAGAGGATGACCCAGGCGTTTATGCCCATGCCACCAAGCCAGTTACCAAGAGAAACTCTTGGCTTCCGCTTTCGGCCTTGTCCATCCTACCATTGCGAACATTTGGGAAGTGCGACGGTGTATGGTTATGGTATCTCTCTTTCTCTCCCTTCTCTCTCTCTCTCTCTCTCTCTCTCTCTCTCTCTCGCTCTCTATAATTCTATCATCCCCCTAACTTCACCCTTCAAGTATATGAATATACAAATATTCTTATTAAAAAAGAACAAATGGAGAACCCAGTATGATGACTCAATTAGCTAAACTGTCACCTCAAGTATCAGGATTCCATACAGGCACCAGTTTGTGTCCTGGCTGTTCTACTTCCAATTGAACTCCCTGTTTGTGGCCTGGGAAACCAGTTGAAGATGGTCTGCAGCCTTGGGACCCTGCACCCACATGGGAGACCTGGAAGAAGTTCCTAGAATCAGGCTTCGGATAGGCTCATCTCCAGCCATTATGGCTGCTTGTGGAGTGAACCAGCAGATGGAAAAACTGTCTCTTCCCTATGAACCTCTTTCCAATAAAAATAAATAAATCTTTTAAAATGTGATATTTCTTTCAAAAGAGAAAGAAGAAAAGAGCAATGATAGATATTTACAAAACTGAATTGGATGACACCTGGATGAATCAAGAACAATATCCCAATGAGCACTTCATCACTGTTTCTTTTTCACAAAAATCAAAGGTAATTCATTTGCATTTCTCCAAAGTGCTAAAGGGCCCCACACTTGAGCTATACTGCGCAGGATAAGCTCAGAAATTTAACTCATAATTAAATATAATAACATTTCACTTGATCTTAGCCAAAAGGCCGAGAAGCAATTCAAATATAGTAACATTTCTATATCACTCCCAAAGTGAATTTGCTTCAGTGGCAAAAAAGTGAAAGCTTCTTGTGTCCATTGCTTGACAAAATAATGGAATAGCAAATTATCCTTTCCTCCAAATCAACTTTGTAGTCTCAGCCATGGTTAGATACACAACAAATCCAACAACAGCTATTTTGGATTTTTGTCAAAATTCAGTGACATGCTTCATCCTTTCACAACTCAAACCCCTTAATATAATGTGTGCTGAAGTCATCTGAGAAATACACAAATGAGTGTAACACATAAATTGGGGATGATTTTCTTGTCCTAACTCCAGCCTGGATTCAAACTTTTCTGTAGACAAAAGTAGTGTTGGCTTGCTGTCATTGGACAAAGATCTAAAATACCATATGTACCAGGACCTGTTCTTTTTACACAGCCATTTAACCTTCAAGGAGTAACACAAGAAAATCCTTGCCAAAGATCACAGAGAAATTATGTGGTACAGAAAAAAAAAAACAGAATTTCTACCTCCATGGAACAAATCTTAAATACAATTTTACACACTTTCTAGTCTACTTTATATTCACCTTCACTAACCACCAATAGAATACATAAATATAATTCAGTATCAAAGTTATGTGTGACTCTGATTTGTGATCTACTAGAGCTGTATATTTCTTAATGGAAGAGTATTCACCGACATACTTATATCCCATAATAGTTTTTATGTTTCTGACAAATACAGTGTCTTAATTATAGACAGTTAAAGTTTGATGAAAGAGTCATAAAACTATCCAACATTCCTTTAGCATTAACTACTTTCCTGATTTGGGGGAACTCACTTAGCGTCCAGGAGAATCAAGACCTTTTCATAAACCATGTCAAGTTCTAAACTCAAACTAGGGCATATTGTAAAGATTAATGAAGTCCTGTGTGTGAACATCTTTGTGAAAACACTAGATGTGGTAAAGTTGTAAGACAGATAACAGGAAATAAAACACAGCTGATAACGAGTATGGCAGCCAAGATGAGGTGGAGATTGGTTCAACTGTATCGTTAAAGAGGTTTTGTGGATCCAGAATACTGAACAAACTGAATGTGGGAGTGTTCAATGGAAAAGAGGACCAGGCCATAGCAAGAAAACCACATGCTTCCACAGCACACTTCCATTTATCCTTATCTTATCCTTATCTTCCACTGCTCCTTATCTCCTCTTCCTGTAGTTTGGTAGGGGCATGCTCTCAAAATGAGCACAACCACAGAGAATAGATAATAATTCCAACCAAACTGGAATGTCACATGAATGAAAAGAAACAGGCCAAAGAAGGAAATTTTAGGTGAGCTTTCTTTCTACAAAATATCACTTTATTTTTGTGAATTTTGACTGCTCATCATCTACAAATTGAATCAAGTTACTGTCAATGTAACTATTATCTGATGTTCCTGCTTCAGCAAAAGTTGGTGTTTTATGAATCTCAAACAAAGGATAACTGGAGAAATGTATCAAAAATATATTTAAGAAAAGAGGCGCCTAGTTTTTATTCCTGGGGCTGCTCATGCAATCTCTCTGGAACTGGAGCAAGGTTCTTCATCTTAACTTATATCTAGGTGCTCCAGATGGAGTTGTGATATTGTCTCAAGATGGTCAAGACTAGTTGTCATCAAAGCTGACAGCATGTTTATTAACAATTGAGGCAGTTCCAAGAATAGATTCATTTCTTCCTTGCAACTTGAAGATTTGAACAGAGAAGGGGATTTGAAATTTGCATGTGATTTTTTTCTTGCTTTATTTTATTCTTGTCATTCCCTCCAACTTGGAAGCTAGCAGAGAAGAAGGGGGAAAAATGTAATAGAACACCATCAGTCAATCTTTACTTTCAAACCTCTCTCTCTCTCTGAAGAACTAACTACTGTACCACACAGTTCAGGAAACAATGCAACCAGCCATTTCAAAGTGATTGATGCTTTTGTTTTAATACCAAGCCAAATGTAATATGCAACATTCTCTTTGATCCCATAAAAGAGAGGAAGAAAGACTCAGGAGATAAACAAATGAAATGAAAATTGCCTCCTTTTCATATTTTGGCTATGAAAGATGGCTCAAAGCATTCTGCTCACTCACTGAAATGATAATTACCTTCTGCTTTCATGGGGTAAACATGGGGACACTAGAATTGTAATAGTCTCATCAAAGTTGTGTAAACTGCATCAGAAGCAATAAAAGTTGTCTAAACATCTGGGCCTGCCTACTCTTTCCATTTTTTTTCTAAGAATCAAATAAAGCTAGTGCTAAGACATTTCTGTGTAAGGAAAATGTGATCCCTTTATGTAAGTGATGCGCCTCCGAATGCACAGAGATCACCTTTGCAATCCTCATCAGAATAGTGCATACAGAAAATCAAGGATAGAACTAACTTCAGGAAAAAACTGATTTTCTGACTGCATAATTCTCCCTTCCGGGGTTGACGTCGAAACAGTGAATATACTAAACACTAAAGATTGCTTACTCTGGACCGAGGAATACATTTGGAACTTTGCTAATTGTGTAAATTGGTTTCATGTACCCTATAGACCAGAGGAGTATGCTTGTTCCTATTTTACAAATGAGAAAAGTGAGACTCATACAGTTAGATGATATTCTCAATGCCAGACAGTAAATGGAAAGGCAATCATTGAAACTCAAGCTGTAACTCGGTCATCACCATGCTGCAAAGGTGGTTTTGTTTGTTTTGTTTTGTTTTTAGGTCCACATCCTCCAATCTGAGTTTATAATTTTTGTTTGTTTTTCTCATTGTAGCTGTTTCTAGCCAACAGAAGCTACAGCCTGGAACAAGTTGTTGTTTGGGATCAGCAAACCAAGTTTGAAAAGAAATCACATTTGATAATAAGGCTTTAGCATCAAACACAGTAACATACATGTTCTCAGCCATGCACGTGTTATCTATGCTTACCAGGAGCAATATTCTGGGGTTTTCATTTACAGTTTTAAGCTACAGTCATCTCATCTACAAAGTGCGAATAATAATGCTGTTTTCCATGTCACTGTACGATGTGAAAACGTGCATAATGGAGCATTCCTTCTTAGCACACAATTCTCCAATCCTAGCTCCTGAGCCTCTTCCGTAAGGCCATAGTGCTGCATAACAGTTATTCAAAAGGCAGTGACAACTGAATGAAAACACTGATGGCGTGGTTGTCGAAGGGGCCCAAGGGATAGTTCTGTTTTCCCCACCCAAGTTCAAACCTATATAAAACTGAAAAATACAGTGCAAGGAAATGTGTTTGGCACCAAATAAAACACAAATTCAGATGCCTACATCCTGTATTGGAATTGCTGGGTTAGATTCCTCACTCTGGCTCCTGACTGCACACCCCACCAGTGCAGATTCTCAAGCACAGCAGAAGATGGCTCGAGTAGGAGGGTGCTTGTGACTCATGAAGAATGAGATCCCTGTCTCATGGGCTGAGCCCTGGCTGAGCCCTGGCCGAGCCCTGGCCAAGCCCTGGCTGTCGCTGGCATGAAACAGACCAGCAGATGAGATCTCTTTCTAATACTCACTCCCTGCCCATACTTCTAAAATCAACAGTCTGTTTTTACAAAAATAAGACTTACAGAAGGCAACACATAATTTTTATTAGTATACTTGTGAAGGTGGTAAAGGATAATACAGTTTCTTTTTCAAGATTCATTTTATCTATTTGGAAGGCAAAGAGGAGAGAGATGACAGAGAGAGAGAAGAGAACTTCCATCTGGTGAGGTGGCTGCAATAGCCAAAATGCACAAACACAAAATTCCATATTGTCTCCCACTTAGATGGCTGGGGCCCAAACACCTGGACTCTTCTCTGTTTTCTTCTAAGTCCATTAGCAGGGAGTTGCATCAGAAACAGAGCACCTGAGACTCAAACAGCTATCAGGCTTTCTTAAACCATACAACTGTGTAAAAGCCTAAGGCATTCGAGCCTGGTGCAGTAGCCTAGTAGATAAAATCCTTACCTTGTGTGTGCCAGGATCCCATATGAGCACCTGTTCTAATCCTGGCTGCTCCACTTCCATATGTGGTCTGGGAAAGCAACAGTGGTTGGCCCAAAGCCTTGGGAACCTACTGATATGGGAAGCCCGGAAGAAGCTCCTGGCTCCTGGCTTTGACTCAGCTCAGCTCAGGCTGTTGCAGCTACCTGGAGAGTGCACCAGTGAACAGAGGGCCTTTCTTTCTGTATATCTGACTTTCAATAAACAAGCAAAGAAACAAAGAAATAATTATTTAAAAAAAAAAAAAAACTAAGGCATTCAGAGGAGACTGGGCACATTCAGGGTGGTATGGCCATAGACTAAGCCATTTAATACCTGGGCCCTACCACAAGCATTTCCACCAATCCTGTCCCTGGAAGAATTTCTGGTGTTAGTGAACAAACCAAAATGATTTTTGTCATATGCTGGCCTCATGATTCAGTTACTGAGCCCCACCTTTGTTCTCTCCTTTAGCTTTTTGATACATGAAAATTATACATATTACCAAATTACCATCACCAAGGATCCACTCTCTACCTGATTATGAGTGATTGTGTTCATATCTTATTTCCCAAAGCCAAGCCAAGTCAGGGCTACTTCCCCTGATATCTGAAGTCTTCCTGAGCTAGATGTTCTTCCAGAGTTGCAAACATGAAGACACCTGTTTCATGATGAAGGAATAAGGGCCCAAATAATGCAGTTACACATAGGCTAAGATAACTGGATGGCACGAAATTCTAGATTCCTCAAATCCAGCTCAACATTTTTTAAATGATCTAATGCTGTTAACAAGATGTGAAAGCAGAATTCTATAAAGTCCTGAGTCATGAGAGCAGATTTGGATACCGACCAAACCCACATTTGTTAATAGAGAAATCGCTGGGACTCGGGCCATTGAAGACACTGAAAGGCATTGCTCATGGAAGGAATGTGCTATTTTAAATTCACTCATTAAATCATTTTTCTTTCAGGTATCTTAGTAAATATTTACTGAATGTTATGTGTGTTTATTGTTGATAATGTTTACATAGTTGATCAGGGTAGAAAGGGTCAAGGGTCAGGGGAAACAGGCAAGACTGTTGTTTACACATTTTCTTTTTCTTATTCCTATATGTGTGGGAGGGGAGGACACAACGGATGAGACCATGCCCATCCTCCCCAGTACCTGCTGTTATGCCAAGGTCCCCAATATGGACCATGTTCTGAGGGTTTCCACTCAAGTGATTTTGACAGTTCTGAGATGCTATTGATATCACTGCTCCAAGGATGAGGAAATCCGTCTAAGGTCAATTGGCTCACATAGTCCACCTCAGCGGTTCCATTCGCCCAGAAGTTTGCTGTCAAGTTTCACTAGGGTAGTTGATCAATTTGTTCTGCCCTTCCTCTTCTACAAGTCAATGGGAGTTGTGGCCCAGCCCAACCCTGTCCATTACACGTTCAGCTGTCATGTACACCAGGGGGACCTGAAGCCCAGTCTGAGCGACCCCCAATAAGCTCTAATGGACCAGCCCCAGCTCTGGTTCCTATGCCTGCCAGCATGTGCAGTGGACTGGTCTAGTCTGTCCCACATCCCATTCAGCTCTTGTACACATCGTTGGATGTTGAAGCCTACCTTAACCCAATCAACTCCACCCTCTAGCCCACACTTGTGCCAGTGCGTGTCACCACCTGTCCAGTCAGGCCAACCCCCATCCCCAAGTCCTGGTTCTCATGTTCACCAGTGGGAGCTGCAGCCCATCAGAGAGGTGCCCACAGACTCCCCAGTGGACCAACTTTCTGCCCCACTCCAAGTGATTCTGCAGTCTAGCTGGACAAGACTTGCCCCCAGTTCTAGCACTTGCTAGCTGATGCTGTGGCAAAGCCCAACACAACTGCCCTTACTCTGACTCATGCCTATACCAGTGGATAGTCAGTGAGCTCAGCCTGGCTCTTCCCCAACCCAGTTCACATGTAGGCTATCATGTGTTGCAGCCCTGTCCAGCCTGGTCTGCCCCCAGCTCACACTTACCAGCAGGAGCAATGGCCCAGCAAGAAAGTCTCCACTACTCCCATATTGGGCTTGTACACCTCCCTCACATCTCATGTGTGCTGCTGAGGGCTGTAGCCCAGCTTAGCATGGCCCATCTCACCTCAGCATTTGCTGGTGGGTGCTGTAGCCTAGCCTGGCCTGGTCTGCCCCAGTTTTAGCTTGTGCTGGTAGGTACTGCCACCAAACCCAGCACAGTTAGCTCCCAGTCCCAGCCCTAACATGAACTGGCTGGTGATGTGGCAAGACCCAGCCTGTCCTGCACCCCATCCTGGTTCTCAGACCTGCCAGTAGTTATGAACTGGCCCAGTCTGGCTCACTCCCAGACCTGAGCCACATATATGCTGGAAGGTATTGTAATTGGGTCTGGTCTGGGCTGCTCCTTGCCTTGGGTCTTGTGCTCAGTCACAGGGTCTGCACCCTGACAAAGCAGTTCCCCATACTCCTTGTTGGGTCTCTTTCCAGTGGCACATCTTATGCACACTAGTGGATCATTGGCCCAGGCTGACATGGTCCAGCCCCTTCCTGGCAGGACCCTGGCTTGCCCAACTGGCCCTTATCCAATCTGGTTCTTACTGTTGGATGTTACAGGCCAACCATACCTAATCTATGCCCTAACACAGCTCTCACATGGCCTGGTGGGAGCCAAAACCTAGCTCAGTTCATTCTACACCCATTATGGCTCTCATGAGCACCAGTGGGTGCAAGAGTCTAGCCCAGTCTGGCACACCCCAGACTCAGTCCAAACCCATGCTGAGGGACACTGCAGCCATATCAAGCCTAGACCACCACCCCCATTCTGGCTCACACACTCAGCAGTGGGAACCATAACCCAGCCAGGACATCACCTTAGTTCCCCAAACAGGCCTGCTCCAAGTCACATATTTTGCATGTGCCAGTGGTTGCTCTGACCCAGCTAAGCATTGCCCATCCCCTGTCTTGACTTTTGCCATTGGACTCAGCCTGGACTGATCTGGCCCGCCCTCAGTCCCAACTCTCTAGTGAGTACTGAAGCCTGGCCTGCCCAATCTGCTCCCATCCCTGATTCATAGAAACTGGTAGGTGTAATAGTCCAGCCTGGCATGCCCCGCATTCCAGCCTGGCCATTGCAATTGCCAATGAGCTTAGGTTGGCCTGGACCTGCCTGGTCCATCTCCTTCCAAAACCAGCCTACACACTTGTCAGCGGGTGTAACTACTCTTCCTAGTCTGACCAACATCCAGACCTGAAACACATGTTCACCAGCGGCAACTACAGCCCACCTAGGGAGTTTCCCAAGCTCCCCTGCCAGGTGCACTCCCAGACCCGGATCTCACACATGCCAGCAGGTGCTACGCCCTTACCAGTCACAGACTACCCTTTCCTTTCTAGCCTATGTATGAGCAGTGGATGTTGTGGCCTGGCCTACCCCACACTGTATTCTTGGGTGTGACTAAGGGTGCTGCAACCTGTGCCAACCAAGCCTATACCCAACCCCAGTACCCATGAGTGTTGGAGGGTTCCCTGGTAATGCCTTAGCTCAGACTATCACCACCACCCCCCAACTCCCAGGAAAACCAGCTGAAATTGCAGGTCACAGGGATAGGCCCACACATTCCCCACAAAAATCTTCCCCCAGAGCCAGTTCTCTTACATGCTAGTTAGTGCTATGGCCAGCCTACATTTTCTGTGTCTGTTACAACTCTCACTAGTGGGCACTGATCTAACCCTGCCAGGTAGACCCCCAGCCCAGGCTTTTGTGTGCACCAGTGAGTGGTTTCAGCATCAGTAAATCCTAACTACACCGACTCTGATCTCCCACAAGGGCTGGTGTTTGTGTTTGACCTTTACTGATGGCCCAAGGGCTTCGCCCAGCACCATTGACACCGAAGCCACCAACTCAAGCTCCACTGCCCTGGAACCTGTCACCCCCAAGACAAACTGACCTACCTGGCTCTGAGCACATGGCCACCCAAGCCTCTGACCCTAGCCACGCTGCCTTGGAACCAGCCCTGGGGGAAGGCCAACTCCTCTGGCTCCAAGAATCTAGCAGGTTAATGGGCCCAACTCTTCAGGCTCAAGCCATGCCCCCAGGACAACTGACCCACCTGGCTGCCAGAGCCTCCAAACCAAGCCCCGCTGCCTGGGAGTATGGCACTTTTGTAGGCACTGCTAATATAACAGAGAATAGAACAGGGAAAGCCCCTGCTTAGACTTTAACATGCTAGTTAAGTTGCCTGCGTTCACTTCAGAGTAACTGAGATTGTTTTCCACTTCCAGCTCCTTGCTTCACAATCCTACTAATGCAGAGCCTGGAAGACACAGCGATGGTTCTTACCCCCAGGTGTGAGACCCAAATCGAGTTTCCAATTTCCAGCTTTGTCCCCAGCATCAGTCAAAAGAGCAACAAGGCATTGGAGGACTGAATCTTACATACAAGTGTGTGCTCCCTCTGTCTCCACCCAAATAATGCTGTAAGCACCAAAAAATAGAGTGTTATAAAAATCAGTAGAGAATTGAGAGTCGGAAGTGCTGTTTTGTCTCCCTAAAAATAAACAGAAGGAAACACTGCTATCTTCTGATTCAAGAAATTAAGACATAAAAAGGAGCAGTGGCTTGGTCAGGCGTGATCGGTGAAGTCGTCAACTGGCTGCAAATATTGTGGGAATTTCTGTGACCCGTGAAGGTGGGGCACTCACTGGTCCTAAGGTATAAGGATAACAGGTTTCACAACAAGCCAGAAAGCAGCATCATAAATGGATCACTGTCACTCCGTAAAAACATCTGAACAGTAATGAAGAAACTGAATCATTGGTGGCTCTAGGTGAAGAGCCTAAGTGTTTTCTGCTTTTGTGATTTCTGCCTTGCTTGCTTGGCTTGGGGTTGTATGAATGAACTCCAGGCCTTATAGTCTATGTGACACCCGGCAGGACACCAGGCAGGTCATGTAGGCAGAGCACTCCTCAAGGAAGCCCCCTGGTGTTAGATAAGACACATTGCCCTATAGCCCATCAGATTGTACTTTTTGAAAGCTGCTTGCTTCAAACCCACCAATAGAAGCCAGCCAACTTGCACTTTTTTTTTTTCACGTATTCTTTCTTTTTTTTTTTTAATTATTTATTATTTAACTTCATTAATTACATTGTATTATGTGACACAGTTACATAGATACTTGGGTTCTCCCCACCCCTCCCCAAACCCTCCCACCATGGTGGATTCCTCCACCTTGTTGCATAACCACAGCTCAAGTTCAGTTGAGATTTCCCCATTGCAAGCATACACCAAACATAGAGTCCAGCATCTTATTGTCCAGTCAAGTTCAACGGCTTTTTAGGTATACCCTCTCTGGTCTGAAGATAGAGCCAGCAGAGTATCATCCCAGTCAATTGAAAGCTCCAACATACCATCAGCAAAAATTTACATCATTATGGAATTAATTGACATAGTAATGAGTAACCAATATGTTAAAAGTAAATGCGAGTTCCCAGCCACCTTCTGTGACCACCTCACCTATACTTCAATTTAGTTTATACACAACATATAACATTCAAAACATAACATGTTATACATAACATCATATCATCTTAAATTAAGGCAAACATGTGGTATTTAACCTTTTGTGATTGGCTCATTTCCCTTAGCATTATGGTTTCCAGTTTGGCCCATTTGGCCAAAAGTTAACAGTTAAACTGACCAATCATGACTGTATAATTATATGGAATTGGCCTGAAATGTACAAAAACCCTGTTCGGGGCCCAGAGGCATGGCCTAGTGGCTAAGGCCCTCGCCTTGAACGCCCTGGATCCCATATGGGCACCAGTTCTAATCCCAGCAGCTCCATTTCCCTTCCAGCTCCCTGCTTGTGGCCTGGAAAGCAGTCGAGGACGGCCCAATGCTTTGGGACCCTTCACCCACGTGGGAGACCCGAGGAGGTTCCAGGTTCCCGGCTTCGGATTGGTGCAGCACCGGCTGTTGCGCTCACTTGGGGAGTGAATCATCGGGCAGAAGATCTTCCTCTCTGTCTCTCCTCCTCTCTGTATATCCGACTTTGTAATAAATATAAATAAATCTATAAAAAAAAACCCTGTTCAATTGAAACTCTGCCCTTTTTTTCTGGACCTTCTTCTGCCTCTTCTGCTTTAGTTTTTCCTGCTTCCCAGTCCTGCTGGGCTGGGGTGATGGCTGGGAGGCTAGCTCAATGTGAATAAACCACCTATGCTTAGCATGACTTCAGACTCCTGATGATTTTGTGAGGATTGCAAAATCTGGGCACAACATAGGTTTTTGTGGTTACATGATTCCGACAGACAGCTTTCCCTGTTTGAATCTCATTGTCATCTTCTTTAAAGTAAGTAATTACACAAAGGATCCCGAAATCCCACCCATGTCCTGAGGTCCTAGCAGGCTTCACATTTTTACCAGGTCAATTAGAGGAGGAAGAAAGCTACAGGAAAACCAAAAATTAAAACACACAGTGTTTTGTTGTTTCTTAAAAGGAAAAAAGTGTAAATCGAGCTTTGAAAAGAAATTAAAATATGTTTCTCCCTAGTTTCACTCACTGCCTTAGGGACTTCAGAAAATTAAAAAACATTGTGTTCCTAAATGCAAAAATCTGAAATAAGAGGTTTTAGGCAAGTATTAGTAAAATTGAAAAATGCTGGAGCAGCCTGTAAGTCAAAGTTTCTCTTCTTTTAGAGCCAGAAAGTTATATTCTGATAGCTGATGTGAAACAAAAGATCAGTGGGTAGTTTGACAATACACGTAGACTATGTTTGTGTGAGAGTGGCTCTGATTGCCTCTCACAGAAGTTTCTTCATATTTGTGCTGAACCCATTAGAGTATTTAACTTTGCAGTAAAAGGCATTAATATTACCTATAGTTATCTTCAGTATTACACAGAAAAGAGCCTAATATGTTGGGCATTACTACCCATGCTGATCAAATGCCTCTCAAGCACATGTTTCTCTTACAGTGAGACTTCCATATCTCACCAGATGAGGTCAAATGCAGCCCAAATGACTGTGCTAAGAATATAATAAAATTGTAGAATTAGAGAATTGTAGAAATACACTCCAATACAATAATAGTGGGGGACCTTAATAACCCATTAATATCGATGGACAGATCGATGAGACTGAAACTCAGCAAGGAAACAGAGCTCATCCAGACACTAGAGCAAATGGACTTAGTTGCTATTCACCAAACTTTTCATCCTACAGAGAATACACTTTGTTTTTATCAGTACATGGAACTTTCTGCAAGATTGACTAAGCTATCTACCACAATACAAAGCCTACAAATATCTGGAGAATGGGCACTATGCTACCAAATGAGCACAGAGTTAGAGAGAAAACCAAGGGGAAATTTTAAAAATTGCTTGAAAACAGAAAGCATCAACACAACATATCAAAACTTATTGGACATAATCAAGGCAGTGCTGAGAGGAAAATTCATCTCAATCAATGCTTATGTTAAGAAACTAGAACATCACCAAGCAAGTAGGCTAACCCTACATTTGAAGGAGCTAGAAAAACAACAGCAAAGCAATCCCAAGAACAGCAAGAAAAAGGAAAATAACCAAAATAAGGGAGAAAATAAACCAAATAGAGATCAAAAGAACAATATATAAGATCAATGAAACCCAGAACTGGTTTTTTGAAAGCATCAACAAAATAGATTCCCCAGTAGCCCAACCAACCACAACAAGGATGGAGAACATAAACATCAATAGGATCAGATAAGAAAAAAGAAAAGTAAACACAGGTACCCTGGATATACACAAAGTTGCTATGAATTATTTCAAGCAACTATATACCAACAAATCAGAAGATCTAAAAGACATAGATAGATTTTTGGACATATACAACCTGCCAAAACTCAATTGTGAGGCAAATAATAATCTAAATAGACCTATAACAATGACTAAGACTAAATCACTAATTAAATCCCTTCCAACCAAGAAAAGCACTGAACATCATGCTTTCCTGCAGAAGTCTACCATATGTTTCAACAGGAGCTTACCATAATTCTCCACAAGCTTTTCCAACTTATAGAAAGAGAAGCAATTCTCCCACTTTCTATGAAGCCAATACCATCATAATACCAAAGCCAGTATAGCCCAGCTGCAGTAGAAGATATATGGGTAACTATTGGGCCTGGTGCGGTGGCCTAGCAGCTAAAGTCCTCTCCTAGAATGTGCCAGCATTCCATACGGGCCCTGTTCTAATCCCGACAGACCTGCTTCCCATCCAGCTCCCTGCTTGTGGCCTGGGAAAACAGTCGAGGACAGCCCAAAGCCTTGGGACTCTGCGCCCACATGGAAGACCCAGAAGAGGTTCCTAGCTCCAGGCTTTGGAATGGCTCAGCTTCTGCCGTCGTAGTCACTTGGGGAGTGAATCAATAATTGGAAGGTCTACCTCTGTCTCTCCTCCTCTCTGAAGATCTGACTTTGTAATAAAGAAAAATAAAATCTTTAAAAACAGATATATGGTTAACTATAAAGAAAACCCCTGCTTACCCAGGTACTGCATTGTAGACAGCAGCGAACCAGCATTTCTTGAGAATGTAATTGACTCCAAGCTAATTTGGTCCATGCCATATTTAAACCTCAAAAGATTATAGTATTTTTGGAAAGAGACAGAGCATCTGATTATCATTAATCAAATACCAAAATCTACATCTGCAGAGACTAAATGAAAAATACTAGTGCAAGAGGCTGGCACACTGCTGGCACTTAATAAATATGAGCTCCCCTAAAGTAGCCATCCTCTTGTCTTCTCCTGTTTCACTAAGTATTAGGAAATCTTGTGTAAGTCCAAAGAAACACCAGCAGTTTCAAAGTCATACTAGACTACGCAGAACAATGACCTGCGACACAGGACATCAAGAGGCCTGACAGAATGAGGAAGGGGAAGCCTCCTTCAAGGCTGACTATGCTCACTTTGATGGTCCCTCTGGGATGTTTTCAAGGGCACCATTAAGACAGAACAGATTAACCAGACAAATGACTTTGAATAGAGGTAGTCTTTTCCTAGCATGGAAAAAGAAAGCCCAGTAGCAGTAGGAGGAAGGAATGGGAAAAGTTTTAAATATCCTCCTGTACGAGACATTTAAAGTAAGATATCAACCCTGTTAAACAGGAAACTTAGAGGCATGCAAAATACTGATTGGATGAGTGTGTCTAGAAACAGAGGGGCAACATGACCTTTTAAAAGCAAGGATTTGATCATTTGGAAAGCATAGTGACAGAGAAGCAGGAAACAGAGGGAGTTCCACAAGTGTCAGCAATAGCTGATGGCAGGTCAGGTGCCAGGAGCTCCATCAGAGTCTTCCATGTGGATATCAGGGAGGCAACTACTTCAGTTCTCATCTGCTGTTTCTCAAGTATGTTAGTGAGATGGAAAGTGAAGACAGGATAGAGGAGGGAGGCTTCCTAGTAGTGACTGAACCTGTTACATCATTCTACCTACCCTTTCAACATGACCTTGGCAAGAGGGAATGGATGAGTCTGGAGTCCCTGTATTAGGGAACTGCAAATTAAAACTACAATAAGGTTCCATCTAACTCCAGAGAGAATGACCCAGAGAGAGAAGGCAAGCTGTTGGTGATGATATCCTGATCCACACTGTTGGTGGGATGTAATCTAGAAAACCATTTTGAGACTCAGTATGAAGGGTGCTGAGAAAACTGAGAGTTGATCTACCATATGATACAGCTATCCCATAGAAAGGACATAAAATATGCTTTTTTGAGAACAGCCCCCAACCCTGTATTTATACCCCCACAATTCACAACAGCGAAGATATGGAATCAACCCAGATGGCCACCAACAGAAGAAAGGACAAAGAAATTGTGGTACATCTACCTGATAGAACACTGCTAAATCATAAAGAGGAATGAAATCTTACCATTTGCAACAAAATAGCCCTAGATGAAAATCATTATGCTAGATAAAGTAAGCCAGCTATAAAAGAACAATATCATATTCTATCTGATATAAGAAAACCAATACACAGAGTACTATAAATATATATGCACTTTGTTTTCATATGTACACACGGACTGTATAAGGGAGACTAGCATACCAGGAAGTAATGATGCAGTATGCATCTCTACTTCCAAATAAAAGTAAGACTCCCGGGCCCCACACAGTGGCCTAGTGGCTAAATCCTCACCTTGAACGCGCCAGGATCCCATATGGGCCCCAGTTCTAATTCCGGCGGCCTCGTGTCCCTTCCAGCTCCCTGCCTGTGCCCTATGAAAGCAGTCGAGGACGGCCCAAAGCCTTGGGACCCTGCACCCGCATGGGAGACCAGGAAGAGTTCCTGGCTCCTGGCTTTGGATCGGCACAGCACCGGCCCATTGTGGCTCACTTGGGGAGTGAATCATCGGACGGAAGATCTTCCTCTCTGTCTCTCCTCCTCTCTGTATATCTGACTTTGCAATAAAAATAATTTTTTTTTAAAAAAGGTAAGGCTCCCAAATGAAAGTTTTAATATACTTCAAAGACAATACTAGTTTTTCTATCTTTGCCTGTACTTATCAGTACATGGTACATTTGAATTCTGAAATTTAAACGTGGTACTGTACTATTATGATAACTTTGGGGGAATGGCAGGAGGAAACATGAGGAAAGAAGGAAGTGGAGGGGGAAGGATGAGTCCCTAAACCTACAAAAATGCATTGCAGTGAACAATAAAAAAAAATAAATAAACATGGCTGAATTTGGTAGAGAGAGCAGGAAGGAGAAAGCAGGGTTGGATAGCACAGAGATGATAAAGAATCAGTAGGAAACAGAAATTGATCAGGTATTAAGGTTAGAGAAATGAAGACACCTGGACTGGAAGAATGATGGAAGGAGTAGGAGCAATGCTAAAGTCAGAATTTATCTCTGTAGCCACCACCACACTAGGAAAGTGCTGTGAGGTTGACAGGTGAAGGAGACAAAGAATTTACACTCCTCTTTTGTCACAGAGTCTCCGGGGAGTGTGTCAATACAATGTTGCATGGGGCCATTCTGCTGTGAAGTTAAGCCCAATAGTTGCCCACTGCCCTCTGAAGAAGCAAAGGAATGAATGATGCACTCAAAGTGTTTCCTTGCCCCTAATTACTCAAACTGACCATTGCAAAGCAATAAACTGAGCCAGGGTGGTGAAGGCTCAGAATATGACTCAGGCAGAACAGGACGTGTTATTGTTTCATCCTAGAATCCTGACTATTTGTGTATGTTGAAGGCTTACAAAGGCGGCGTACAAGAGGAATCAGAAAAAGAACAGAAAACGAAGAAATGAAAAGTGACATTCACTGCTTCCACCCTGCAGCAATTGGTCTATTTTCACAACTGCCATATGGGGCACAGGGCTGATACTGTCATTTCAAACGCAGCCTTGTCTCAACCAAGGCAGGACTATCTACGACAGTACTGAAATCAAGCATCTCTTTAGGCAGCGAAACAACAGGACTTCTAATTGTTCTGGGTATCCAAAGCTACAACAACCAGGCCAGCTTGTCCCAGCTGCCTGGCAAAGGGAGATCATTAATTCCAAGAAAGAAAAATTGAGTTTTCAAAATATAAATAAAAAGCCCCATCAAGCAATGACTTCATTGTGATGTGTTCTGCTCAGGGTGTAAAGGGGCTCAATTTTGCCCTCATTGGCTCTTAAATAATCCATTTTCATTTTAAAAGACCATCAGCACAAACAGGGATCCAAGAAAGACAAGCAAAAATATGTAAGACCAATATTGTAGGGGCATAGGAAATGACTTCTAGACATAACACTTGTTTCTTTGTGTACATTTCATTTATTTCTGTATCCCTAGTGCCTATTACTATGTCTAGGTATTTAATAGCTGTTGGGACAAACAATGGATCAATAAAATCTTCCCCAAAATTTCCCCACCTTGACTGCCTTTCTCCTCTGACTCTGGAAAATTCTTTGTCGTACTTTGTGCCATGGCTCAAATCACAAATGAAATATCATTTCCTGGAAGAAATCATTTCTGTCAAACAAATCTGAAATGATGCCCTCATTGTTACCTTTAGCACAACATCAAACTGAACAAAAATACCAGTGAAAAAGTCATGTTTACTGCAGATACCATTTCTTATTCCCTCTCTTTGGATTTTCTAGTGTAGCTTAACCTGCAGTGTCTTTCATCATAAATACAAATGGGAACACTGTGTCTAGAGACAGTAAGCAAGGAGTATTAACGACCAATGGCTTACAGGGTAAAGGAGGGGAAGGCTGGCGACTGAGAATCCCGACAGCAGCTTCTTCTGCCTCGTTATAGTAATGTTTCTTTTCTTGCCACCCGTAAGTGATCCGATCATTCCTCACAAACTTGCTATAATCTGTCAGCTATGATTTCTTGCAAGGAAGGCTTTCTGCCATGAAGTTGCAGATAAGCGATAAAAATGAGAATGATGTTTTCTGTAGCTTAGTTGCCTTTGTATGTTATTTTTACCAACCGCTTCCCTAATTCCAGTGTGTGTGTGGTCTTTTGGCAGAGAGCAATGTTGCTGTCTGAATGGGCTACAGCACAGCTCCAAATGCTTCCCCAAAAGGGAATCACTCTACACAGCCAATTAGATCCTATTCCAAGCACCTCTGTTTCCTACTAAATCAGTACACATTTTTATTTGAGGTTTATGTGCTGTCTACTAGATGGATGGCCAGTCTTCTTCCACAAAGCGAATGTACGAGTCAACCAGCAAATTTTCTTGACACTCTTTTCCTTCCAGAAAAGTCAGCGACATAATACCCTGGCTTTGTCCATATGAGGGAATGACTTTCAATCTCTGTCTGTTCAACTCGCTTCCTCTCCCTCTCCTGGGATCTATGTGCTGCATGCACATTGTTTTCACCTTCTGGGAGAAAAAAACATTGCATGTGTATAAAACCTAACTCTCTCCTCTTTGTCCTGCAAAGTGCCACCCACATGGCACTCTTCCTGAGCTATGATACCAGTGCTCTCTCAGATGTCCAGGCTCAAAGGCTGGAAGCTTTCTAACGGATCTCCTTGTCACCAGTCCCCTATACCTTGTTTCCAGAGTTAAAATTTCTATTGTCTATAAATTCCAAACTGCTCAGTTTGGTTTTCCAAGACTTCTATAGACTAGCTCTTTATTACTCCTCCAAGAAACCTCTGAAAATATCCTCCAGTAACATTCTACAGAGTCACTCTATTTCTAGTGCACAGATTTCAACCCCAGTTCAATGTCACATCTAACATTTTTCAACAGATGGGCTTATCTCTGTTATCCTCCTCCCGATGCTTGGGGAGCACCAGGGCATGACTGGATACTGTGGTAGGCTTGTTGGTTTGAGGAGGTCACTTTGAAAGCTCGGATCATGCTTGGGAGTACTACTTTGCCTATCTGTTGGGTGTATCATAGGCCAATCCAATCCCACATCCAGTGTTCACCCTTATCTCCCTGTGCCCAAGGTCCCTATTTCTTTGAAAATAAATTAAGAAAGTATCCCAATGTGAAAAACCTAGCATCATTTTTAAACATGAAAGTGGGATCCTCAAAGGAAGTAGAGTCACAAATCATGAGATGAAAAAACATAGAAGATGCCTTGCAGATGTAGGTGAATCAATCAATGTTCTTCTAGTTACGACAGAGACCAAAGTCAAACCAACCTGAACTTTAATGGATACAAATACATTCTCTCATGTGATTTAAAAATCCATGGGTATTTCTGGCTTCATGTCTGTTAAAGTACTAGTTGACTAGACAATGTCTTCTGCCATCTTTCTTTCCCCATAACTTTGCCTTGCTTTACTGCTGTTTACTTTGGTGGTCTTTTTCCTCATGTAAACAAGTCATAAACTCCCCTCCTACCATTTGACCATTCCATAGAAAACAGAACCTCTTTGATGATAATTATACCAAATCTCAGATGTTGCTTCCCAGTTTAAGGACTTAACAGTTTGTCCTCATCCCTCAGTTAAACACGGTGACCAGGAGGAAGAAATTGCCAGAAAAATCTGATTATGGTTAGAAGTACAAAAATGTAGATACTGATTAGATGAAAAATAGTCAAAGAACAAGATACCACAGTATATCTTGGTAAGTAGGAGAGAAAAACAATCTCTGCGCCCATTCTAATATCCTACACCCTACTACGATCAGTTATTCATCAGACATGCTATGCATTGGACAGAAGTTTGAGTCGATCAGAAAAGTCATGTATAGTCCATCAGGTAAGTGATGGAGGAAACTGGATAAAGGTAGGAGAAGAAAAAAGCTTCAGAGAACTTTGAAAGACAAAACAATTCCTCAATTTTTTTCATATTTTCCATCAATTATCCACATGTATATTTAGCCATTTAACAATCAGAGCTTTTTTAGGGAAGATTTCTTACTCCAGCACACTTAATTTGGACATAATTCCTTAATGACCACATTCCAAGTTCTTTTTGTTCTGCAACAAGATTTGGACTCCATGGATCCCGGCAAGCACCCATACCCCTTCCCTTATCTGGGTCTTGAGTCAAATGGGTTCTTTCAATGGACAAAATTAAATTACTCCTTGTCTAAAAATTCTCCTAATATTCCTATTGTTCAGTTTGCCTCTCCCTCCTGAAACCCCACAGTGTTTTGTTTATTCCCCATGATAGCACTTACCACATACTTTTCTTCAGTTGGAGTTATTTATATGTGTGTCTGTCTTTCCTGATAGACTGTGAGCTCTCGACACGCCAGGAATAGCTGTTATCCATCTCCATATTCCCCACAGTGTCAAATGCAGCCCTTTGGTTGAGAAGATACTCAAAAAATGTTGCCACATTGCTAAATCTGATCATGCATGATGTGTTTTAAAGGTCACCCATTAGCAATGCTCTTTCTACCCTTTTAAAATCCCATTAATAAACAAACAAACAGAAAAACCTTGTGCTTTCTGCTGGGATCTGCAGTGTCTAACACTTCCTCTCCTCTCATGTTCTAAACTACTTAAAACATTACACAAGGAATAAGTCAGGTATCTGCTACTAATTAAAAGTTGAGCTGAGAGTGTAGCTGTAGCAGATGGCAAGAAAGTTTTTACTATTTCTGAACACTAACCAGGTTTCCCTCTGCTGGTCATACCTTTGAAACTCAGAGAAGTGGAGGAATAGCATATAATTCACGGGTGCTGTACACAGGTCAACCCGCAAGAATTGGGCTGAGCTATTTTCACAGTCTTTCTGTACCACAAATTTAGGAGACCACTCCTCCTCCATTAGTAGGAAAGACAGGAGAGCAATGAGATATTTTAAGCATAACTTTAAAAAATCCTTTCATATAGAAATATCAAGAGGAATGCATTGTTTAAGATTTATTTAATTTTTTATTGGAAAGTCAGAATTACAGAGAGGAGGAAAGACAGAGAAGATCTTCTGTGCACTGGTTCACTCCCCAAGCGGCCGAAAGGGCTAGAGCTGAGATCTCCAAAGCCAGGAGTCAGGAGCTTCCTCCAGGTCTCCCACTTGGGCGCAGGGTGCCAAGGCCTTGGGCTGTCTTCCACTGCTTTCCCAGGCCACAAGCAAGAAGTTTGAAGGAAAGTAGAGCAGCCAGGACATGAACCAGCACCAATATGGGATCCTGACACGTGCAAGGAAAAGACTTAAGCCACTAGGCTACTGTGCCAGGCCCAGGAATGCATTCTTAATAAGCCCATCCCCTCATGAACTCACTGAACTATCCAGTAAATAACCTCTAATCATTTCTCTTGTTTAGAGCATTGCTCTGAAACTGGGGATGCAGTGAGGAACACGGCAGATACAATTTCAGTCTCCACGTGCCTTGGAATGTAGAGTGGTGAGCAGAACCACAATATGTGATTTTGAGTGATTGGAACGCTTTTGGGAGTTAGGTAGGTAGTGAGGACTGGGAGTCCCAGGAATGCCTCCAACTGTAGTAATAGTTTGGCTAGAAATTATCTACTTATGTGCCCTGCTTCTGTCTAACAACGAATCCCAACTCAGTTCTGTTGGTCATGAGAACACCCAGCACCGTGGTCCCAGAACCCACAGACAACTTGATAGAAATTCAAAACACCAGATCAAGAGAGTCAGAAACTGTGGAGTCCAGACCAGAAACAGAGAAAGGTTGTAATGAATTTTAAAGCTTGACACCAATGATGTAATGTGAAATAAATAGGACCCCTTAAGCCCCAGAAGCCCATTCACTTCAAAGTCAGGTATGTAGCCACAAACTGCAGTCTGGGAGACAGGATAGTAGAGTGCGCATCTTTCCCTGTGATTAGCTCAGCTTCACAACTATCTCTGTTGAATTTAATTCACATTTCTACAAAATAAAAGGAATTGTATGCACCAGGCTTTTTTCAAATGAGCTTCTTTACATTACTGTGTGTTTCTCACATTATATGCCATCATTTCATAGATTCTGTGGTCCAGCAGCCAATATCTAAATGCGGATGTGAGCTTTTGGAAGCTTGCATTACATGTGCATAAGAGATACAATACTGAGTCCACAATCTCTTATATGTGGTCATTTATTTTCAAGTTTTCCATAATTAAATTCAGTCCAAGAAAAAGAAAAGCAATCTGGATCTGCAACAAAATGTTGATTTCACAGCTTGATTTCTTCACATATTAATATATGTCTACAAAACTTCATGCTCTACACAGATCCTAAAATTTGGACCACTTTGTGGTCAAGAAACACCTTCTTTGATTTTGTCACCTGCATTTCCTGTCACATTATTTCCCTGAGGCAATGAACCAAGAAATAAAGGGACAGCTAGATGTGGTTTTGCCCTAAGAGATGGAAGAAAGAATGTAATAATAGGCAAGTTAATAAATAATCAAGTAAATTTCATTTAGCACTTCAAAACTGTCTCTCCTAAACGCATCCGGGTCTCATAATGTATGTCCTTGTTAGCACCTTGTGTATTTTTTATTTCATGATAGATTTATCTTCTTAGAATTCTACCTATAATGATTACATTAATAAAAATACAGATTAAAACATTTAAAAGAATTACTTTCAATATATTTTTGCCAAGGAATCTTTAAAACTTTGGTATTTTGGTATTCTAAGCTGAATATGCAATTATTATATTCTATTAAAAACCAATACTCATTTCTTTAAGAGGAATTAAGTTAATACAATCAAATCAGATATCCTCATGAAAGAAAAAATTTACAATGTATTTCTAAGAGTTATAGAATGTGCTTATTTATTCCATAAAACTTTTTATTTTTATGTTTGAAAGGGAAAGAGCTAGACAGAGATTACCCAACAATTGATTGATTCCACAAGCCCTATAACAACTGTGTCTGGGACAGGTCAAATGCAAGAGTCAGGATCTCAATCCAGGTCTACCACAGGAGTGGTACAGACACACAACCAGGAACCATCACTACTTGCCTCCCAGATGTGTATAATCAGGAAACTGGTATTAGGAATGGAGTTGACACTTGAACCTCTGCACTCTGACACATGACGGCAACATCTCAATGCTTAAAACACCCAACTCATCTACCACATGACCCATCCATGCCAATCCTGGGAACTGACCCAAATGAGGTGAAATCAGCATGTGAGAGAGTGATTTGTACAATCATGCTTACTGCAGCTGAATTCACAGTAGCAAAGCTATGGAATCAACACAGGTATCTATCAACATATTACTGGAAAAGAATATATGATATATGATATGAAATACTGCTCAGCCATACAATGAATGAAATCATGTCTTTTGCAATAAAATGCATACAACTGAAAGCTATTATGCTTAGTGAAATAAGTCAGTCCAAGAATCCACGGCAACTAGTATAGAGTGTCAAAAATGTAATCTATATAATAGAGACTGATATTTTGAGATTTTATTATTACAACCTTTACTTTTGAGGAATAGTAGAGTGTTTTTCCCCACTTTCCACTTTTTTCCCCTAAAGTCAGGGGAAATTATCAAATGGAGAATTATTGTCATTCAAAGAAGGGAAATGTTATATCAGTCTTGGGGCAAACCCTATTTAAAGAGGAAATTCAAGACCTTCAAAAATGATGAAAAATTGATATGCTGGACAATAACGGAATATTGGGAAATTGTCTTCATGGTTGCATATAGTAGAGATTTGTCCCCATATATGACATTTTGCAACTCTATTTTGAAACTATAACATACACAAAATATTTTTATTTTGATTTGAAGTATGCTGTTTCTCATTAGATGCATAAGAGAGAGAAGAAAGGAATTAAATCATCTTTATTCAGTATTTCATTCTTTGAAAAAAACACAAAGAATCAATGCTCCACAAGCTATTCAAAACAATAGAAAGAGAAGCAATCCTTACAACTCTTTCTACAAAGCCAAGATAACCTTAAATATCAAACCCATATAGAGACACAACAACAACAAAAAACTGAACAAAAGAATGATGTCCCTGATGAACCTGGAGACAAAAATACTCAACAGAACACTAACCAACAAAATTCAGTATTACCTCGACTAAATCATTCACCTGGACCAGGTGTGATTCATCCCTTTTTAAAATTTGCATATTTAACATATACAAATCAAGAAATGTGATACACTACATCAACAAGTTGAAGAACAAAACCATATGGTAATCCCAATAGCTACAGAAAGGGCATTTGATAAAATCCAACACCACTGCATGCTAAAAATTCTAAGCAATATAGACAAAGACTGAATATTATACAACACAATCAAATCAATTTATGAAAAGCCCAATGCCAGCCTCATAATGAATGGGAAAGACTGGAAGTTTTTCCACTAAGATCTGGGACTAGACAAGGATGTCCACTCTCACCACTGCTATTCAAAATAGTATTGGAAGTCCTTAATTAACAGGCAAAAAATGAAGTTCAAATTGTAAATGAGGAATTAAAGTTATAGCTGATAGTAGATGACATGATTCTCTACATAGAAGATACAAGAGACTCAATCAAGAGAATTTGCCAGGGTACAGGACACAAAATTCATAAACACAAATTAATGGCCCTAGCAAACACTAATAACTCTATGGCTGAGCAAGAAGTCATGAGTACAGTCCCCTTTAGAATATTGGAGAAGAATCTTAAATGTCTTGGAATCAACCTAAATACAGATGTGGAAGGCCTCTGTCATGAAAATTACAAAATGTCAAGAAAAGAAATAGAAGACTTAAAAATGAAGAAATTTGCCTACCTGTTCCTTGATTGGCAGGATCAACATCAAAATGACCATGTTACCAAAAGTTATATACAGGTTCAGTGTGATCCCAATCAAACCCCAACCACATTCTCTAGAAAATACGATACAAAAATTCATGTGGAAACACAAGTGACCACGATTAGCCAAAGCTATCTTGAAGAATAAAACCAAAGTTGCAGGAATCCTCACTGTATTTTTAATGGAGGTTCATAGTAGGTTCTCATTCTTGGGAGGGGGGATGGGAATGAATTCATGAGTGAATACTTGACAGAGAAAAAAGACGCATCCAAAGGCAGAAACGATGGAGGGGAGGGAGAGAAGTGATTGGCACAGAAGCTATGTGTATGAATGCAATATTAAATGTCAGAATGACAAACAGCCTTGGACCCATATAATACCATAAATGAGTGTTAAGGCCTTTGTACTGTATTCTGAATAGCTTGGGAAAACGTTTGTTGCTTTTTTAAATGGGTAGAGGTGTTGAGTTGAGAACTGCACATGTCAGGAAGACCACTGTGACCTCAACAAGGGACCTTTGTGGAACAAAGTCAAACAATGGTAGAGACCTGAAACTAACATGAGGGTCTTTCGAATAAAGTCTGGATAAGTCTCATGTTCAATGGAAATCCATGATGCCTTAAACTAGATCTGTGTAATCTGTGCCCTACCCAGGGACAAGACTCTTTAATACTTCCATGAATAACCACCCATCTCCAAACATACCAATGCAAATATAATTCTCCCATCTAAAGAAAGTGCCTTTGTATCTAGAAAAGTCAGGATTTTCATCTTTGACATAGTTTTAGATTTACATAAAAGTTGTAAGATTACAAAGCCTCATATAATATTTGCTCAGATTCCCCAAATGTTACATTTTCCTTTCTTTTCTCTTCTCTTTCTTTCCCCTCCTCCCATCTATGTAATATGGGTTTTTTTTCTTTCCTGAAATGTTTGAGAATAAATCACAGACTTGATGTTCCTTATCCCTGCGTAATTCAATGTGTGCTACTTAAAAACAATGACAAATGATACTTATCAATATTGCTAGACTGTCTTTCCCCAGTTAGAGCTTTATTTTTCCTTATGTGTGCTGGTAATTCTGCTTCTGGAATAAAGGGAGGAGATAGCACTTCCCAGAACCAAGGACACAGAGCTGAAAGGGAGGTCTTTCTATCCACTCATTGGCTAAGCTTGACCATCAAGTGTCCTTTCACATCCTGTGAATACTTGTATTGTCTTTCTTCAAACGTGTAATTTTTGTTGAAAGGGAGATACTGCATATGTCACTGAGCCAAATGCATAGCATACAGCTTAACAAATAACATCCCTATTGAAAGATTGAAGCCAAATCCTCATGCTCTTAGCTTCTAAGACCCTAAGGGAATTGTATGTTTATTTAAAGCCAGACAGAGGAATACTAACTCTAGCAGAAACTTGCTAAATTCTGATGTAGAATTTTCCCTCCAACAAAGTAAGTTAATCAGGAGTTAGTGCTTGTGCGACTTAAAGAAGTAGACCTGGGGTGAGTGTTTGGTGCAGGTGTTAAGACACTGCTTGGGATAGTGCCATCCCATGTTGAAGAGCCTGAGATCAGGTGCTAGATCTTCCTTTCATTTCAGCTTCATGTTGATATACACCACAGACGACATTGATGATAGCCTAAATGGTTAGAGCTCCTCAATGCTTCTGAGAAATAAGGATCAGTTCTTACATCTTGGCATCCACCTGATCTAGTCACAACTGTAGGAGATAATGAAGGAATGAACCTTCAGATGAGAGATTTCTGTTTCTCTATGTTACAAATAAATATATAGTAATTTGAAAATAAAAAGGAAATAGACATAAACCTTCAAAACAATACAGGCATCCTGTAGCAACTGATTTTATCGCTCTTATTATACATGAAAAAAAATGAGTGGAATTCTTTATAAGAATGTACAGACCTTATTTTTTAGGTTTATTCTTGTTTGCATAGATTCTTTCTTATTTATAAAATTTTTAAAAGTATTTTATGATACAATTCCATAGGTTCTCAGATTTCCCTTCTTCCCTCCTCAAACTCCCTCCCCTCCATCAATTTCTCCCATATTATTATACTAGTATAATTCTTCCTAAACTGTCAAAAGCCCATTATTCTGATATTCAAGTGCATGACATTGTAGCATGGATAATGGTAGAGTCCAATATCCTATTGCCAAGATTTACTTAACAGTTTCGTTGGGAGTCTGTCTTTGATTTGTAAGTAGAGATGCATACAGCATTGTAACTTCATGACAGTTTCAATTATACAGTTACTATTCATCCCCATAAATAAAAAGCCATAAAACAAAATCAACAACAGGAAGAAAAATACTAAATTTACAATATGAAGTTAAGTAACATGCTACTGGATAACCAATGTATCACTGAAGAAATGAAAAAGAAATCAAACTTTTATTTGAACCCCATTTTCAATGATTCAGGAATTGATCTAAGGCTGTATCATCTCTATTTTTTTTTTCCTGTTGTTAACTCACTGTGATTGTTTAGTTTTGTTTCCCTAAGAATTCAAATGTACAGGCAGGATTAAGCTCCTCTACTCCAGTTCATCTCAGTCTCTTTTCTGAATAATTTCTTGATTTGGCCACAACTACCCTTGAGCATTGCCAAATTATTGTCATGACAACAAAAAAGCACCCCTCTAAGGCAGTGGCTTGGAGCAACATGGGTTTATTTCTCTCCAACAGCATCCATCAACGTGAGTGCAGTGTAGCGCTGCACATGTCCACTCCTCTTTAGGACTCATGTTGAACTGTTTGGACTCTATCAGTCTTCCTGTGGGACATTGATGGCATCAGAGAAGAAGTAGTACATGACTGAACTTCAAAAAGTTGGTGAGAAATATTTCTCATGAAAAAGATTATGCATGGGTCTCAAAAGTTCTTTGCAGCCAACCTATCTAATTCAATTTTTCTCATAAATTTTTTCAAGTACTTCAGAGATCCCATTAGGCAAAAATTTTTACAAACAGGGGGACATTGATGATAAACATATTTTTATTTCAATAGTTACTAAATGTTCAGTCAACTATTAAAATTAATATTTGCGAGAAGTATCATAATAGGGAAACCATGAGAGACCTCAAGGCAGGCTTTTCTCCCTACTGTGGCATAAGGAAGTGTATGCAAGAGAAAAATTACATATCTGGGGAAAAAATAGTCCTAAAGTCCTAGCTCTCTTTTTTAACTTCCAACACGGAATAACATTTCAAAGCCCCATATAGATACCTGTGGTTTCAGGTACTGTGCTTTCCTGGGTTTCCCCTCACTTCTCACAATAAAATCAAAGTCTGATTGCCAAGATGCATAGATTCTATGTTGAATGGAAATAAAAATCGGACTGAGAGAGTGAATGTAAATGAAAGAGAAATTCAGATATAAAAACATGAAATGATGAGGGGAAAAAAACAGGAGGATCTGCTCTGAAATAATTCTTAAAGGAAGAAGATCATTAAAACTTGCAGACATATTTCTTAAAATTCAACCAAATTCAAACAAGATGCATTTGGAGATTCTGTCACCATTTTCATCTTTTCTCTGAGGATAAAAAACAAACTCTAGATGATTAGACTCTTGATTATCAGAAGTGTCTTAACAGAAGAGGACACATCATCCAAAAATGTCATCTATCTTGTGTTTCTGTTCTTACCAATTACAGCCAGACTGACCCTAAAATCACTGCTTAGATAGCCCCATACATGGCACTGCTTTCTGGAAATATAATTCCTCAAATTCAGTCATAATTAGTAGATAAAAACTGTCATGTTCAAAGTCACTGAACCCTTGTGCGATTCACACTGCACACTTAGACTGTTCAGACTGTTTTCTCTCATAAATTCATTAGTCAAATTTAGAAGAAACAGGGGATCATCTTGCCCCAACCCTACACTGTGTATCTGAGAAACTCCAGCCACAGAGAACAAATGTGGTCTTTCCAGCAACCCATAGAATGTCAGTGGTTGACATTTAAATTTCAAGATCCATTTTAAAAATTAAAATCCAAACATGGGTGAACATTTAACCAAGGAGTTAAGACACTGTTTAAAATGCAATATTCCACCTGTGTTTAGGACCCAGTTCTAGCTTCTGACTTAATCTTCCTGTTAACATGAACCCTGGATGGTAGCCATGAAGGATCAAGTTAGCTAGGGACTCACCACTCACGTTGAAGACTCAAATTGATTTCTTGACTTTGGGTTTCACCCAACTCAACCTCAGAGGTGGTAGGCATTTGGGTTATAAACCAGAAGATTAAAGCACTCTCTCTAGCTTGCTCTCTCTCTCTCTCTAATAAAAATAAGTAAATTCAAATATGCTCCAATGTAATATTTGTCACAATCCCTCCTAGGATTTTTGATCACTGAGGAAACTAGAGACTCATAACTTACATAAATTCAATTTTACATATCTCACGAATTCCCATTTAAGAGAATGAAACTAAAAATACATTATTTTGCATAAATTTCACATACATATCTATATATCTATATCTATATATGTAGACATGTATCTATCTATCTATCTATCTATCTATCTATCTATATGCAAGCATAAAGTTTTGCCCTGGAAAAATTTTTAATTTTTAGACTCTAGGATTTCCCTTCTCCCCTCCCCAAATCACATCCCCCATCAATTTTTCCCATATTATTATAATAGTATAGTCCTTCATAAACAGTCATAAGTCTTCCATTCTGCTATTTCAGCATATCACAACATTTTAGGTATGGACAATGGCAGAGTCCAGCATTCTATTACCAAAATATATTTATGAGTGTTATTGTGATTCCGTTTTTGATTTGGAAGTAAAGATGCATGCTGCATTGTAGCTTCATATCTGAATATGATAGTCTCCATTACACGGTCACTATATACCCCTTAAATGAAAAGTCATAAAACAAAATCAATAACAAGGAGGAAATAGGAAATTTACAACACCATGAAGTAAAATAACACGCTATTGAATGATCGATGTTTTGCTGAAGAAATGAAAAAGAAAGCCAAAAACCTTCTTGAGGCAAACGATGCTACTGTCTGATCTATGATTCAGTGAGGAAATTAAGAAGAAAAAAAGTGTTTTTCAGAAATGAAAATAAAAACAAAAATATCAAAACCTACTTCATCACTGCACTGTGTGACAGACTCAGGAGTACCTAGACCACATGCTCCCAGACCATGATGTTGCAAGCATTCTGTTGATGCTGACTAGAATCTGTATATTGTAACAGAGTCCATTCCAACGCAGATGGTTTATATTCCACATCTTAGGGTAGAAAAAATCCAACAAACTATGTTACCTTCTATCTTAAAAACCTGCATTATTAAATCCATGCTTTTCACCGGAGTATACAAACACACAATGTAGAAGTCCCTCTAAATTGGCAAGCCTCTTAATCTCCTTGATGATATCCCTAGCACACAATCAACTGCTCTGCATAGCCTTCACAACCCTGTGAACAACAGCATCCAGTGCTGGTTTTCAGGCCTGGAATTTCCTGGGCCATATAGATTCCTGACTTCTATTCCAAGCACATGTTTCAGTTAAACAGTCACACTCAGTGTATTCCAAAACATCAGCAATGTGTATTCCAGGTCCCCGTTGTCCAAGGTACTGTCTTTTCTCCTTTTCGGTGACCCTGGATTTCGGAACTTCTCCCAGCTACGTCTTATTTTGAAGTAGCAAACTGTATCTCCAATGTTTCGTTTCCGTTTGTCATTCTTCTAACTCTCAAGAGGATACTCCATTTGGTGTCTAAATATTTATTCTGCCTCCTTCCTTGGCCTTTTTCCTTTTCGAACAAATGAAGGAGTTCTACAACTTGCTAAAAATGAATGTCTTTCTTTTTTCCTTTGAATTTCTCTTCCTGCTTTATGGTCAGGATATTGATCCACCCAGAATCATCTTCCAAATTTCAACTCTTAGGCTTCCTAATGAAAGATAAGAATAAGTAGTTTCTTCATGTGCCAAAATGCTGACCATTCCAACCAATCTTTTTACACTATCACTTCCAGAGTTGAATCATGCCACTTAGGAGATAATCTTCCTATCAGTATACATCCATCGGGTCTGGACTGAGTTTATCATTACACTATCTAGATCTTCTATGAAAAGGTGCTGTGGCAAGGTAGAATCCCACAATAATGCCCAAGATATTACACCTTAATCCTTAGTTCCAAAAACGATATCACACGTACACTTCACATGGTGAAAGGAATTCAGAAAATACAAAGCTTCTCATAAGCTGACAGACTTCATCAAAAGGAAGTTTATCAGTTTATCTGTATCATCATATAGTTAATATACTTATTTCAATGTTACCTCTGAACAATGATCTTAGAATTCTAAATCCATAGATGTATGGAACATGTTCTCCAGCAGCATAAATAATATCTGCTAGAACACTTGTATTATCCACATCATCTTGCAATCAACTCAGACGTTCTTTGGATTTTTTTCAATTGATTTCACAAGGTTCATCTGGATTTTCTGGCTCTTCCATAACTCTGCTGCCCTTCAATGAATGCTTTCTTGCATAGATCCCTCAGTCAGTCATCTCTCCCTAAATTCCAGCATCTCATTCCTTCTTCACATTCCTTCCTTCAGAAACCTTTCTTTTCCCTCTAATACATTTCTTTTGTGTCTGCTGCTTTTTCTGATTTAATAAGAAGTAAAATGCCTGCTCTGTATCAATGCACTCTTTTCTATTCATCACACCAACCCACAGCTACTCTTCTCTTTTGTAACTGCTTTTCATAGCCCTCAACAGCTCATTTCTTCTATCTGCCTTTTATTCCGTTTGCATGTCAATGTTTCTCCTAAGATTTCGTTCCAATTTCTGCTAAATATTTTTCCTGTAGTTTCTTTATTTTATTTCTTCCACCACTGCTGCCAAACATAAAGACAAGCCATAAAAGTTGAAATATTCTAGTCCTTAGTTTATTTTCTAATTAAACTATTTCCTATATGCTAAATATTTCAGGGTCAGTCTTTTTACTAACCTTCTTGAATTCTGTATTTTCAGTTATTTTTCAGTTAAAGAACAGCTTATTAGTTTTTGTAAACAGAAAAAACCCTTTATTTTACTTGTCTGATCAAATATTTCATGTTCTAAATGAAGCCTCAGTTTCAGCCTTGGTTAACAAATGAATTAAAACCCTCAGAATGAACAAACTCCATGCTAGTTGCAAACCACACAATGGGAGCAGCTCTCAAGAACTCATAAACAATCCGGTTTTATGAGACATTATAACCTCCAGGTGACTTTCTTTAGACTTTCATGCATCAAAGAGAATTTTGATCAACAAGTTCAGCACTGCATATCTAGTCCTGCCAATAACTGCTGAAAACAAGAGCTGTGCACATAAGCGCTCTGCAGTTAAACCGAGAAGGGCTCCCCTGATAGATTAAAGTTCCATTTATAGATTAGGGAAAAACCAAAGTTTAGTGCCACTTATCAAAGCCATGCTGTTATGATCTTGGCCAACAAATCCTCTATCCCAGAAACTTTTATCTGTAATTTATCTGTTTTCATCTAATGACAGGTGTTTTGGATCCATTAAATAAAGTCCCAATCATTCCTACTTAATGAGCCAAATGAAAAATGGATTTAGGGCTAGAGAGATTGAAATAGAAATTAGCTTATTACTATTCAAAGCTATATCTATTGACATGCTGCTTCCAGCCTTTGGCATGTGAAACTTGTACCAATATATTGGTTCATATTGGACAGGATGGAGTAGGTGCTTCCTCTCAATAAACAATAATATCCCCCCAAAGATGAGTCAGATGGCCTTGACGATTCACCAGTCCTCCAAACCACTCTTTCCTCCTTTTAGACAGAAATGGTGAAAGATACTAGATGTTGCTCTAGGAGAGCACTTATCACATGCAAACATGAAACCTTGGAGGAAGGAAATTCACATTTGAGCAACTTTAATTTGGCTCAATCGAGGATGTCAACAAAGCAATCAAACCAGGCATATGAAAACATCTGCACTAATCATTAAATATTCTATTTTTTAAAATTTTGCTTTCTTGTTTTTAGAGAAAGAGAGAGAGAACAAGCGAGTAGAGACAGAACAAGAGTGCACATTCTCCAAATGCCTTCAAGTGTAGGCATAAGGAAGGACAGGACAATCAGAAGCTAGAAGATAGTAATCTAATCCAACCTGAATGGCAGGATGCTGCGTCTGCTGTCACCAGGAGTAAGCATTTTCAGGGACCTGGAATTGAAAGCCCATCTGGGACTTGATGCAGCCCCTCTTCTATGGGATATGAGCACAGCAATTGGCAGCTTAATAACTAGGTCAAAACGTCACTCCTACATACCTGCTCTTGATATCTGCTCTTCAGTTTAGAAGTGTGAAGATCTAGGAAGCCAGCTTGCATATTCATTAATGTCTTCATTCACTATTTCAAGTGAGTCAGGAATGTGAAAGGCATTGTTGTTCCCTTTTTTAAAATGAAGAACCATTGCCCCCTTTTTTAAATGAAGAAACTAAGAACCTGGGGCAAGACATTTGGAACAATATCATTCAATATACGAGAGACAAAGCCTAAACTAAAGTTTATTTTTTCTAGGCACTACAGAATCTATAAATATGAAATATGTGGTCTTGGATAGGTAACATCAGAAATATTGAAATTAGTTCTAGCTATATTCAAGAAGTTATTGACAGCAACCAATTTTCCAGATGAAAGAAGCCAGAATCAGAAGGGAAAATGTGCAAAGCAAGTCAAGAGAATCAGGAGGAAGTAAGTTAACCACAAAGAGTTGCTACCGTGGTAAGTAACCCAGGTACAAGACACAGATTCTATCTCACGTAGCGGGGCTTAACCTCAGTCAGACCCTCTGTTCTTTCATTCCCTTCTCTGCCTGTTGGTGGTGGCAACAATAACACTGCTGCACTTGCAGAACTACAGTGAGACGTGTATGAGGTAATGAACCAGGATATTTACTTGACAATGACACATTGGCCACTTTTATCAACTTGTACTTAGTTATCTACTTACTAACTCATTTGGAAGGCAGAGAGACAAAGACAAACAGAGACAATCACCTCCCCAGAAGTCCACAACATCTGCGTGTGGGCCAAAGTGACACCAGTAACTGGAAATTCGCTACCAGCCTCCTACAAAGTTCAAAACAAGCCATCTTTTCATTCCTCGCACAGTCTACATTAGCATGAAGCTGGACTTGCGAGCAGAGCTGGGCACCCAGCAGAGACACTAACCGGTTGCAGGGATTTTAAGCAACACTAAATTGTTGTGCCAAATACCTATACTCTAATTATTACTACAAGATAACAGAGTTAGGAAGATTAACTTAAGATGAGGGTAAATTGAGCCACAGGTGGTTTGAAGAATTGTCTGTAATGGAAAGGGGAAAACATGAAGACTAAAACAGCTATTCATTAAACATTTTCCTCATTTATGATTGCGAAATCACAGCTGAATAATATTGTCGTTACCATGATCCTTACTATGAAGAGAGGGAAAAGGGTGCTTTGAAGCAGATAAGAAATTTGCCAGAGTCCTAGTGGAAAAATCAAGAGTGGAAAGCTGGAGTTTGTGAAAGCATAGTCCACCCATGGTATCTCAGTTCCCATCCGTATCTCCTAAGAGAGAAGCAAACTTAGAGAGAAGGCTAGAAATGCTGATCCTGAACCTGAACTGAGATTCAGTCTTCCTTCTGGATCTCTTCTGTTACCGGGGCAAAAGCAAAGCTTACAGTGGTCGGAACCCTGTGACAAATCTCCTCAGGTTTGCATCTGGGTTCTTCTACTTCCTTGTGGTGCAAATTTTTGCAGGATAATTCATCTTTCTGTTTCTCCCTTTCCTCATCTACACAATAATGTGTAGAGACACTTTTTCAATATAGTGTTGTGTGAAAATACATAGGATAATGCACATAGAGTGATTGAAGCTGCCAGCCACAACTGCAACTGTTCCTGCTGAACTCTTTGCCGGAGGGAACAGAGGCATTACCTTTTGTTCTCAGGTGCACGGTTGAGAATAATTGCAAAATAACATTTAGATTCCTTTCTGATCATCAGGTACTAACAATATTTTCTTTTCCCTCATGCTATATATTACCAGCCAAAGACCCCACAGAAGTATCCTGTCACTTACGCGAGTACATCATTCAACACTGGTTTTGATGATGGCAACCGGAATTTGGGAATCATTAAAGTATTAGGTATAAAAACTAATTTTTGAAAATTGAAACACTGAAGTCAGGTCTGAGAATTTACTGGCGCGGTTCTTATAATCAGGGATTCATCTCCTCTTCTCCAAACTGATCAAACATTTATCACTGGGTTTGGGTTTCAGGAAACTCATTCTGACACGAGTAAAAAAAGAAAAGGTGCTTCAAACATCACGCGATCACACTTTGAAGGAGCAGATCAGATTTTGAGTTTTACTTGGGGTGTGAGAAGACAAAGAATCTTAACAAGGCTTTTCCATTGTAGGTCCAATGTGGTTACCTCTCCATGTTTTGCGCAGATTGAGGTGACCCAAACTTTCTGTAGCCCCTGTACAGTTCAATATTAACATGGCTTAAACTTAGCTAAGTTAAAGAGAACTTCCTCTTAAAGAAAATAAAAGGGTTTATACATCTTTAAAAAGACGGTAATGACAACAATGTAGGAGTAGAGCATAGTACACACCAGACTCACCTAACTCTGATGGGAATGCAAGATGTATCCCTTTGGAAGGCAACAGTGCAGGACATATGAAAGACTCCACAATATGTTGTGACCCCAGCATCCCATTTTAGAGAAATCCTTAAGCATATGCAGAGATACCACATATGACATTCAATAAAAAACATGAAAAACATGTCCAAAATCACTCTAACACTGTAATAAATGTACCATGTGGACTAAATGGATGTTCAACTGATGACACAGGAAAATAATGATGTAGAAAATTACTCTGAGCAACTTTGATAGCTTAATTACATGTATTTATTTACACAGAGAAACCCTGACACAGTGTTTACTCGGTGTTAGTGGGAATGCAGTAATTTCATGTTCCTTTTCATTTCCATGTGCTATCCAAATCACATCAAATAGCTTCCCTAATGAAGGTCACTTCATGGCAAAGCATTTTTTACAGGATAATGTACTGCCATTTTTCTGTACAGACATGAATGACAGTGTTAATTTGCAGGAGAAGACGGGATAGGGATTGTTCCAAAGTCTGCAGGGAATTAAATAAGTCATCTGCATTCTCTAACTGTACCTGCATCCCTTCTGTGTTGGAGTCAAGGATTTCAAGTTTGAGATAATAAGAAAGAGAAGCCCCAAATCACCCCGGCCACTTATTGACCATGTGACATGAATCTAGCTCAGCTTTAATTTCCTCATTTATAAAATAAAGATCAATAGTTCAAAGCTTTGCTGTGAGAACTCATCGAAAAGATAAATTTGAAAGCAATTGGATAAGGCCTGTTCATATTTAGGCTTCAATAAATGGTAGATGCTTTAATATATCATTTATCCATTAAATAAGTGGACTGGTGGCATTAAATAAGATAAGGCCAGAAATGCAATTATATGGTGAGGGCCACAGAAAGTGTGCACTCATTGAAAATCGGTTCTCTTCTTCTCATGCTTGGCAACGCCTGAACTGTGTCCCTGCACAAGCCACTGGGTGCTGCTGTCCTTGGTGCACAAGAGACAACATGCCTCATAGTACTTCGGGACAGCAGCCATCTCTGCTAGAAGCAGCTAGAGCTTTGCTGGTCCAGTAAATGCCACCCTATCTGTGGTACAGGAATCGAGTCATCATAACATGCATGGGAGATCTGTAGTAGCCTAACCCAGAGGTCAACATTCTCCTGGAACCTAACTGAAACGCAGGGGCTCATCCATGAGCTTGCCAACTGCAACATCAACAGCAGTGGGAAGAGCTCTTGGTGCATATCTGCCTTTAAAAAGATCAAATGATGCAATTACTTGCGGACACTAAGTTTAACCAGAATGTGACATGCAAAAGAATCTGAGAAGTATACGTTTTAGATATTCAGCTTTCAAAGATAAATGTATGTCAGAGGAATTTGAAAGGGAGTTGGGGTGCTGATCATCCATAGCCACCCTTTAATTCTCTTGGGTCCTGGCCCAGGGTGTAATTTTTCCCAGAACACGATGCTTTAGGAAGCCCTGAATATCACAAACACTTAAGTAGAAAGTTCCTTTTTTATTCATTTTATTATTATTCTTATTATTTTATAGTACACTTTCATATTCCCTTATCCCCTCCCCAGTTCCCTCCCCCCCCAGTTCCTCTATATCATTACTAACATATAGTTCTTCATACTCAGTCATATGTCCATCATTGTGGGCCTGGACAATGGCAGAGAGTCCAGAATCCTATTGTCAAGAAATAGAGTGAACAGTTTCATTGTAAGTCCATCTTTGTCTGGAAGCAGAAATGCATACCACACTACATCCTCACATCTGAATGTTAGTCTCCATTTCACAGCTACTGTACATCCCCTTAAATGAAAAGTTATGTTTCAAAATCAACAATAGAAAGAAAAGAGGAAATTTACAATGTCAGGAAGTTAAATGACATGCTACTAGATATGATAGTCTCCATTACACAACTACTGTACATCCCCTTAAATGAAAAGTCATAATACAAAATCAACAAATAGAAATTTACAATGCCTGAAGTTAAATGACATGTTACTAGATATGACAGTATCCATTACACAGCTACTATATATCCCCTTAAATGAAGAGTCACAAAACAAAATCAACATCACAGAGAAAAAAGAAATTAACAACACCTTGAAGTTAAATAACATGCTATTAAATGACTAATGTGTAGCTGAAGCAATGAAAATCAAGAACCTTCTTGAAGAAAATGATGCTACTGTATGATCTATGAGTCATTGAATGATTTAATCAGAAGGAAGTGTTTTGAAGAGATGAAACTAACAGAGAATAACAAAACCCATGTGATACAGTTTCCGCTGATTTTTGTTGGTGAAGTGTGTCTCTGATAGACAATAAATAGATGGGTTTTGTTTTATAATCCAGTCTACTAATCTATGATGTTTGATTAAGCTTAAGCCATTTACATTCAGAGTTTAATATACATGGGTGTGACATTGGTCCTGTCATTTTAGGAATGGGTTGTTCATTGGTTTAGTCTTCTGTTGTCATTTTAGTGGGATATTCTTCCCATTTGCCTTTGGTTTTGTTTGGTGCTATTCCTCTTCTCTGCCAAGAGAACATCTTGAAGTATCATTTGTAGGGCAGGTTTGGAAGAGGCAAATTCTTTTAGCTTTTCTTTACTGTGGAAGAATTTTATTTCATTTTCAAAGACAAAAGAAAGCTTTGCTGGATATGTTATCCTGGGCTGAAAATTTTTTGCTTTTAGAATCTGGAATATATCACTCCATTCTCTTCTTGCCTGTAGAGTTTCCTGTGAGAGATCTCCTGTGAGCTTAATTGGCATTCCTTTATATGTCAATTGATTTTTTTCACGTGCACATTTAAGGATCTTTTCCTTATGTTCAATTGAAAAGAGCTTGATGATCATATGTCTTGGTGAAGATCGCTTTTGATCAAGCCTGTTGGGAGTTCTGTGTCCCTCCTGGATCTCGTTTCCCAATTCTTTCTCCAGATGTGGGAAATTTTCCTTTATTATTTCATTAAATACATTTGCAAACTCAGCTTCTCTTTCTGCACCTTCTGGGACTCCCATAACTCTTATATTTGGCCTCTTAATAGTGTCTTTCAATTCTTGAATACTTTTTTTGGCCTGATCCAGCTCTGCTTCCAGCTTTTTGTTTGCTTCCCCCTGGTGACAAGAAATACCTTCCAATTCTGAGATTCTTTCTTCTGCTTGCTTCATTCTATTTTGGAAACTCGCCACTGTACTCTTAATTTGCTCTACTGTGTTCTTAATTTCTTATATATCAGGCTTGATTTGCTTTATTGCTTCCTTAAATTCTTTGAACTCTTGCATGAGCTTCTTGTTGTTGATCAGAATCTTTAAAATGAGTCTTCTGAATTCTGTGTCCCCCATTTTCTCGATGTCTTCCTCAGTGAACTCTGAGATTGGCACAGGGTTTTGCTCCCTTGCAGGAGAGTTTTTGGCAATATTCATTATACCTTTGTCTCTTCTTTTGCTCTTGATCATTGTACTTCTGGTTAGCAGAGTCTTCTCCTTGGGGCAGGTTTCTAAGCTGTGTCACCCACAGGTCTACAGTTTGATTTTACTTATTTCTGTTGGTACACAAACCTTGGCTTGCACCCACTTGTGCCACAACCTCCAGCAAGTTCCAGGTCTGCGTTCTTATGTCAGATTTTCACTGTCGTCTCCACAGCCCCAGCTCTTGGTTCACCACTCACCACCTCCTGTGATACCGTGGTGAGGCTGCACCCTTGTCTCTGCAACCTTTCTCCCACTTCCAGTTGGAGCAGGTCCCAGGATTAGAGAGACACCAGTTGTCCTATATAATTAGGTTGTTGGTGGCGCTGATCTTGTCAGAACCTATTGGATGTTAGGTCTGGGTGCCACAAGGACCTATTTTGACCCAAACGATGTCACAGTCAGTATTATTTTCCTGCAGGACCAGTGCAATCTCGGACCTCAGCAAGTTCTCACGAGATCAGCACATGCGCAGTTCACTGTTGTCCCCTGCAGTCCCAAAGCTATTGCCACAGTGCCGAAAATGGCGCCTGCCATACAACCACTAAGGTTCTTGATTTGCTGGCCGTCAGATCCAAGGGCTATCCCAGACCTGCCCTGAGTGGAACCTGTAGAATACCATGTCGCTGCAGTTCACCCAGACAGAAATGAGCTCACTCCCAGCTCAACGCATGCTCAGTCCTCTCCCTCGCCCTTTCCTCCTTAGGCAAAATGGCGCCCAATTTGGCTCTAGGGGCTGACTGGGCTGTGAAATCCACTCTGCTCTCACACTGACCGTCTGAGGTCTGCTGCTCTGTCTCTGCTCCTGGTCAAATCAAACGGACCAGCAGGACGGACATTTCTTTGTCTGGGTTCACCACCCAAGCTCCCAGTGAAAGTCTCTTCCCACCTGGTTGCTGGTGGAGTTCCGGCTGCTGTGGAATTCAGATCGCCATGCTGGAATATTAGTCACTGCAACACCACACTGTTGTGTCCACTGCTTTCCTGTGTCTGTCGGTCTCCAGGTAACCCTCTGTTGTTGTTCTGTCCTTTCCTATTTCCTGAAATATGTCCTCTCTGCTTCATCCTGGTTAAATGTTTTTCTGTCTGTATAAACGTGTCCTTACCCTATTCCGCCATCTTGATTCTCCTTAAGTAGAAAATTCTTAAAGCACGTATGTACATCTCTGTCTCAGGATCGGGTATTCAACAACGGCATGCCACAACTCAGAAACTTAGATTTCCATTGGTTCTCCAACACACCACTGAGGCTTCCAGGCAGTGTCCTGATGCTTCTTACTATATAACACTATAATGGATTTGTAAATGGAATCATCACTGACTTTGGTGGTGGACACAAGTTTTCATGAAGGACCTGAGTGAGGAGAATACTGCAGGAAAGGAAAAGATAAAATACTTGGCCAATTTCTCCCTCCCCCAAATGCAGTAGTCTGATATAAAAAGGCATCAGGTTCAGAAAAAGCCAAATATTCATTCTTCTTAAATCTCTTGGTATTCTTATTGGCAGTTTCAGAAACCCTCAGAATATGCCCAATGTTTAGGACAATTGCAAATGGCAGGTGAGAAATACTGTGTGTTATTAAGTCACACACTTGCTCTTACACTTGTTCAATGTTGGGATCACTAATATTTAAGCTTAGGATTATAGAAAGGATATAGAGTGGACTAATAAGCTTTCTTGCAAAAAGAAGAGAAAGGGAACGAGGTAATGAAGGAGGGAAAAATAGAGCAGGAAGTTTGATTATCTTCTAAGAAATATGCCTGTGAAATGCATGATATGTATTCTGCTTATATTAATACAACTTTTTAAAAAGAGAAAAACTACACTTTTAGGTTTAGTTGTAAAATGTATAAAATGTTACCCTGATTTATTTCCTTTCTTAATCCTTTATTTAGTCTTAATGTCCTGAATGGCAGAGATCCCAGAGAGGGAGACAGCGACAGAGACTGTCCAAAGCCCTGGTTCATTCTCCAAAGTCCTGCAACAACGGAGGCTGGGCCAAGTCACAGTTAGAGGTCAGGACCCCAATCTTGGTCTGCCTTTGGGTGGCAGGCAATGGGATACTTGACTCTTACTTCCAGGGTACATTTACAAGCAGAACCAAGATTTGAACATAGGCACCCCAATACAGAAAGTGAGCATCCCTGGCAACATCCTAGATACTACACCAAACACCATTTCCCATCCCTCAGTTGCTTACATTGGCAACATGGTGGCCATTGAATACAAGAGGTATGAAGATCTGAGTTTTGTAAATACATTATCATGTTAATTAAATATTATAAATTAACTTAGCTATTTGAATAATTTCTACTAAAATAATTGTTAGTTCATAGTAATTATATTTCACATTTCAATTTAAAAGCAATGTTGAATATTTTTATATATATGACATTTTAGGAGACATATGCCAAATAATTTCAGTTTTTCAAATGTTTATATTTTAAGGAAACATAATTTTTATTTTAATTTTCATTTATTTTGCATTTTATGGAACTATATTCTTATTTTGTATACATCAAGTAAACTATTTTATATTTTAATCTGTTAGAATATTATTGTCAATAGAACAAAACTAACATGACCTTTTATCATAAAAGCATAATGATTATGTTGAAGTTAATTCAAGAAAAATCTGCTTTAGGAAATAAACATTTATTTATTTGTTAATTATGCAGCTCAGCTGAATATTAGTAGCCAGGCAACAGAATATCCAGGCATGTGCAATAATAATTAGATTTGCTTGCCGAATGATATTTGATTACTACTGCTTCGGCTCTGTTTGTATCCCTTGGGGTCATAGAAAAGACCCCTAATCATTATTGTACCTGAAAGGGCCTGAGATGATTTATGAACTTCTGCGTCTTCACGTCCCCAGGTCTAACTCAGAGAAGCAGGTGTTCCCCATCTACAGGCTACTCAGTGATGTGGCTGTTACGTAAAACAAGAGAACTTTGAAATATCCTTATATGTGCAAAAACTGTGTCATCCAGAAATGGAAACATGTGAACATATCAAAGTCTTGAGCAATTTTCTTTGATGTTTGATAGCTATTCCTTTTAGTTCCTGTGTTAGGAACTTAGCAGCATATCCTAACAATAAGAATATTCCTAGCTTTTTATTTTTGGTTCTTTTATTAACTGTATTTAACAATAATAACAGATTTGTTGGCTCATGGTATGTTAGAGACTAGAAATTCTAAAATGGACACAATACAACTCTTATTCTTGAGGAGTTCAAGATCAGATGCTGGGGAGATAAACACAAATACAAGTGGCAAGTTCTGTGATAAAGGCCAGTAGAGGTTCCCATGTGCTTTGGGCACTTTTCTCTCAACTCAATAATCATTCATTTTTACTCCATTCTACCTTCAAGCTATAATCTAAATGGCCAACTTGCTTAAATGCACAACTAACAAGGCCTTACTTCCCGGATATTCGTCTGTACACTGAAATCGAACATCGAGATGGCCCTCTGCTGACACTTCCCTCAGTAAACTCACCAGTGATCTTACCATAAAGGCAATGAATATTTGGTTCATTGACTTCAATTATATGAGTACTTGCCTCCTCATCCCTTGGCCTCCATGATACCACATTCTTCACCTCTTTCTCCAGCTTTCTAGCCAACTCATTGCAGCATCTTTCATTACTTCCTGCTCTTCTGCTCATGTATTAAACCTCGTTACTGTATGTTACACTTCCTGCAAACATCTCCTTCCTCTTCCTTTGCAACAACGACCATGAATTTATTGAATACTGACAAGTTTCTTTCCCATCATGTCTTCTTAAAAGTAGCATGATCATAGTCCTTTTAAACTCAAACTAAAAGAACAACTTTTTTTACACCAGATATATTTCCCTTCCAACATCTCCTATCCCAGTGAAGGAAAATGACAGTTAAACAAACTTTGATGATTACCAGTGATGTGGTAGTCTCCTGCATTCAGTTGCACCATCAGGGAGCTGGGCTGGCAGTGCAGCAGCAGGTACTTGGCATCTGTATTCATACGGGATGTCAGAGTCACAGGTAGTGACTTTCTTGCCATGCCATAATGCTGGCCCTTTCACCCTATTGATTAAAACCATCTCAGGTTGGAATACGGACTTGTTGTGGGAGTTAAGACAACAATTAAATGCTCGCACTCTGGATTGAAGCTTCTGGACGTGAGTTCCAGCTCCATTCCTGATTCAAACTCCCTGCTGCTCTGAACCCTGGTGGCAGCAGAGATGAGCAAGCAGCTGGACCCCTGACACCCTTAGGAAAGACCTGTTCGGAGATCCCATTTCTTAGCTTCTACTTGTTCCAGTCTCAGCTACTGTGGATATTTGAGGAATCAATCAGTTGATAGACATTTTGTCTGTTTATCTCTGTGGGGGGTGTGTGTGTGTGTGTGTCTGTGTGTGGTTTATATGTGCACGTGCCTGTAATTTCAGTCCTGTATTTGGCAGCCTTGGAGATGAATGCACCAGTGGCCATCTCTTGTTCAATGAGTTTGTTCTGTCAATAGGATTCTCTTGTACTTGTTCCTTGTACTATTCTTCGTATTTCTATAGTCCTAAACTCTGTGTTGGTTCTTCCTCATTTTTCTTTATTCTTTTATGTGTCAGAAAAATGTGAGTCGCTGAACAGTTTTTCCGAATTGGAACTTTTCTTTTGAGACATACAGGCACGTGTGCACATAAGCACACACACACACACACACACACACACACACACACGTCTCAAAAGAAAAGTTCCAATTTGGAAAAACTGCTCAACGAGTCACATTTTTCTGACACATAAAAGAATAAAGAACAATGAGGAAGAACCTAACAAAAAGTTTAGGACTATAGAAATACGAAGAATAGTACAAGGAACAAGTACAAGAGAATCCTAAGTACAAGAGAATCCTATTGACAGAACAAACTCATTGAACAAAAGATGGCCATTGGTGCATTCATCTCCAAGGCTATCAAATACAGGACTGAAATAAATCATAACAGACTCCAGGAAACTCAAGTTTTTGTCTCAACTTCAGAACTGGAGAAAAATCATATCAATGACACTTCCACCAATGAACAGATGTGCTAAAGTGGAAATAAAGGGGCACTTGTTCCTGGTGCTTTCTCCTTTACCTCCACTAGGAAATCCTGCTGAGCCACTAAAGGCAGCAGCTTCACTGAGGGACACTTGGAGGTAACTGATAAAATGGAAATTCTGAAAGCAAATAAGACACAGACTATTGCCCTTGTAATGCAATGCATTTATATGTAATGTCTGTCTCGAGAGGTAGTAGTGATCTATCTGTAATTTCAACTGATAGGCAAACAGTGAAATATCACATATCCCAGGTTTCTATTTATCAGCAAGTCTAATCTGGGGAAATCTGTAAAGACAGCACATTTCTTTGGGCTGGGGAAGAATGAAGGTATGGAAATGACAACCAAAAATATGAACCTCCACACAAGGTAATGAAAACAGTACAATGTGACCATGGTGACTGAGGGCAGCAAATGCCTGTGCAATTCACTAAAAACAGTTCAATTGGAGATGTCAAGTGGATGAAGTGTATAACATGTGAAGTTTGTATCAAAGCAGTGTTTTTTTTTTAAAAAAAAAAACTTGTAGTGTTACATATTTACAAATAGTGCACAGTATAAAACCTTTCAAAATAGTGGTTCTCAGATCCTTTGCTTTCAGATGTGAACAATCTTACTGTTTTTATTTTAGAAATTTGCTCTACCTTGCTTCTTTGTAATTTTAACTCAATTAAAGTTGCTAATTATGGTCCAAAATTTGTGAAATAAAATAACATTTCAAATACAATATAATTTCCTTTATGTTCATATGCAATAGAGCCCTTATTTAGAGCAAAAGCAAATGATAAATCATTTTAATGATGATTTTTTTTAGATTTATTTATTTTGGGACCTGGAGCAGTAGTCTAGTGGCCAAAGTCCTCACCTTGCACATGCCAAGTTCCCACATTGGCGCCAGTTCTAACCTTGACAGCCCCAGTTCCCGTACAGCTCCCTGCTTGTGGCCTGGGAAAGCAGTCGAGGATTGCCCAAAGTTTTGGGACCCTGCACCCACATGGGAAACCGAGAAACGGCTCCTGGCTCCTGGTTTCAGATTGGTGCAGCTCCTGCCATTACGGTCACTTGGAGAGTGAGTCAACCGATGTAAGATCTTCGTCTTAGTCTCTCTTCCTCTCTGTAAATCTACATTTCCAATTAAAAATAAATAAATCTTTTTTAAAAGCCAGATTTACAGTTGATCTTATGACAGTTTATCTCAGCCCGACATTTGGAACACTCTCCTGGTCATTCTATGTCATAGAAGTCAAAGCATCTATTTTTAATGGCTTTAAAGATGATTTGGAAAGTGCCATTTGCAAAAAGGTCAGCCCTCAGGCCACATAAATATATGTCAACCATTTATTCTGTACCTACACACACACACACATACATATACCTCATAGATGAACTGTATCCTTTGAAGTGAAAATAGATTTTTATATTTTAAAGAAAGAAGCAAGCAATGTTCATTGATAGTTTAGAGATAGCCTTAAGACCTTGGTTAGGAAGGCAAACCTTTTCCAGTGAAAGACACAGGGTTTCAAGTGGAGGCAATCTCTGGAGACAAACAGTGGCTGTAGTTGCTGTGTGATCCAGGGGTAAAAGCACGGGCTTGAATTTAGCAAACATGTGTCCAAAACAAGTCCCAGTTAGGTGAATCTGTGCAAAGCACTAAACCACTCTAAACTACTCCCTCACCTGTAAAAGGAGTACAGAAATGCCTGTTTCAGAGAGCTGAACAAGTGAATCAAGATAACAGCTAGAAGGACAGGCTGTTTGTGACCAGGCAGCTGGATACACCCTCCAAGTATTAATGTATTTTGATTTGGAGAAGTTCAAGCTTTTTAATTAACCTTCTAAAAACTTGGATGATGAAAGGCTCATGACCCATGCTTTTAGCATCTGATGGAGGTTTAGGGCTAAAATTTAATTCATCTCAAATAGCAAAATCAAATATACAAAGTGAAATTTAACTGTGCAAGGTGACACTGCTTTTTGAATCGTAGCAAACACTAAGGTTAGATTTCTCTGCCTTCTAGCTTGCTGTTTCCATATATACCACAACTTCTGCATCTTCGGTAAATAAAGCAACAAATAAGAAGTAAATCCTATATGAGTTAAGTAATGAAATATTTGATACATTGTGGCTTCTTTGAGTTGTATGAACGTGAACAGATATGGAAATGAAATGGAGACTGCAAGAATAGTGTTTGAATATTGCAACAGAAATATTCTAATTGTGTTTTGTACCCATCCAATATCTTCACAGGGAATGTTGTCTGATGGTTGATTGGTCCATTGTTGCCAAAAGTGTTGTGGGGAAAGCATCGATGGCCTGTCAGGAATGCTGCTCCTGTTGATTTGGATAATCTTTACTACTCATCATCCCTTATGAAAAGGGGAACAAGAGTAAAGGAATATCATACATTGGTAATATATGAGGCCTTCAAAGAATTTAAGTAAATTAAAGTTAACATAAATTTTCCATAAGTATTTCAAAGTTTATTCGTTTTTTACAAATTTACAAGGCATCAATAACGAAAAAAAAAAACCAGAAACACATGTGATCTTCTGGTTCACTCCCCAAATATTCACAACAGCCATGTTGGGCCTCACCAATACATGAACTCAATTCTGACCTGCTATGTGAGTAGCAGGAACTCAATGACCGTCGGCAGGAAACTGGAACCAGATACCAAGTCAGGTCTTGAACACAGACACTGTATGCTTCCCAAGCACAGCATTAATGGCCATCCCAAATGCCTGGCCTGCGTTTCGTATCATCCTTTTGAACATGGATGCTTTCACAAAGGGGCACCTTGGATCCCATCAACTACAGATGAATTAAGGGGAAAAGAGCCACAAAGATAAAATTTGCCCATATGGTTTGGAGAAAGATAAAAGAAGTATTTAAAAATAGAAACTTTGATTTTAAAATTCCAAAGAAGTAAGATTTAGTGGGGATTAAGGTAGTTTATCATATAGAAGCAGCACTGGAAACTGTGTATTGGCAATTTCCAAGAAGGCCAGTAATAGCCTGGAAGTAGACATGTCCCAAAGCTGTTGCGGGCCTACAGCTCCTGTGCGCCCAAGTTTGTTTTGCTGGTCTAATGCTATAAGCAACATTAGCACCAAGTGGGTATTCCTGGTACTTTCCTGATGCGATCTTGACTGCTTACGGCAACTCTGCCACTTTGGCTGCCACTGTCATCTTTACCTAGACCTGAGAAATAGCTGCCTTTTGTAAGCATGACAAAATCGTGCTTTAAAAAAAAAAAAAACAAAAACAAAAACAAAAAAAAAAACTTGCAGACAGCTCAGAACTCTGTGGGAAACAGTTAATATTACATCAAATAATAATGTTTGTACAAGCTAACTGTCATTTGTGAACACTTGGATGAGAAATACTACATTGTCTAATTGACATTATCATGCCTTTGTTGGCCCAAGACTGAGCCACTTCTCCATTTAAATTATCAACCTTTTTCTACTATTGCACTACTTCTTCCCCACTCTAGCAATGGATCATCTTAGAGCCAGACCAGCCTTTAAAGGCACAAACCATATTATACCCACAAGATTACTTGACCAATTCAATGGCTTTAGAATGTGCAGTAAAAGAAAATCTTGGGCCCGGTGTAGCAGCCTAGCGGCTAAAGTCCTTGCCTTGCACATGGTAGGATCCCATATGGGCACCAGTTCTAATCCCAACAGCCCCACTTTCCATCCAGCTCCCTGCTTGTGGTCTGGGAAAGTAGTCAAGAACAATCCAAGGCCTTGGGACCCTTCACTTGTGTGGGAGACCCAGAAGAGTCTCTGGGCTCCTGGCTTCAAATCACCACAGCTCTGGCCCATGCAGCCACTTGGGGAGTGAGTCAATGGATGGAAAATCTTCCTCTCTTTCTCTCTGTATATATGCTTTTCCAATAAAAATAAAATAAATCTTAAAAAAATAACAATAAATCTCATCACTCACTCACTCCCTAAATTTCAGGCATCTTTCTGTTTTGTGAAATGGCGAAACTCATCCCCAAGTCATGGCAACTGTCATTGCTGCCTGCAAAGAAGGCACTGTTACTGGATCTTGCAATGGGTCTGTTCACAGTCATTCAGGTTTCAGTTCAAATGTCACCTCCTCAGAGGGCCATCATCACTCATGTCCCCTGGACATCCCCAACTACCTGTACCTGAATTCTATCACTCCTTAGTGTTTCCTTCGGAATACTTACACCCACTTGCAATAAATGACTTCTTTCTCAATTTGTGTACACAATATTTATCATCCTACTAGGCCCTTCCCAACCTATAAGACTGAAGTTGTGTCACATTAAGACTCTGTCTGAAACCCCAGCACCTAGAACACTCCTTGAAATTCAAGTTGGAAGGTTACAGGGCAATTCTGGGAACAATGTTGACAGTGGTCTCAGCTTCACTGCCATTAGCTTCTCTCTGTCACTGCCTTCCCACAGGCTGTGGTCTGTGCATCGAAACCCTCGGAGCAATGGCTAGAAAAGTTGCTAGGAGGATTTTAAAATTAAGTTTTAAATTAACATATTAATATTTGAAAGGAAGATTTACAGAAAGAAGGAGAGATAGAAAAGGTTTTCCATTTGCTTTCTCAAATGACCACAATGGCCAGAGCTAAATGGGTCTGAAGCCAGGACCCAGGAGCCTTCTCTGAGTTTCCCATATGAGTGCACGACACAAGGACTTTGGCCATCCATGCTTTCCCTGGCCATAAACAGAGAGCTGGGTTGGAAGAGGACTACCCAAGACACCAACCTGTGCTCCTACGGGATGTCACCACTACAGGGAAGAGGATTAGCCTTTTGAGCTTCCATGCTCCCCCCCCCTCCCCCAGGGAGCATCATAAATAACAGGAGCCTCCATAGAATAGCCTAAGTGGACCAGTTATTTAAAAAGAAGATATGGGCCCAGTGCGGTGGCTCAGTAGCTAAACCCTCGCTTTGCATTCACTGGGATCCCCTATGGGCACCAGTTCACGTCCTAGCTGCTCTACTTCCCATTCAGCCCCCTACCTGTGGCCTGGGAAAACAGTAAAAGATGGCCTAAAGACTTGGAACCCTGCAGCCATGTAGGAGACATGGAAGAAGTTCCTGGCTCCTGGCTTCAGATCAGCTCAATCAGCTGAGCTCTGGCAATTGCAATCACTTGGGGAATGAACTAATGGATGGAAGTTCTTTCTCTCTGTCGTTTCTTCTCTCTGTAAATCTGCTTTTTGTATATGTGTGTGTGTATATATATATATATATATACATATATATATGTTTTTGTAAGGATACTAACCACCTGCTTTGTATCACGTAAGATCTCTACCCTGGAATGGCTCAGTTCTTACAGCTGAGTATCACAGAAGTTTGTAGGCAGGAAGAGTCACTGAAGTATAGCAAAGAGTCCTTATGTCCTGTTGGGGATGCTGGGGCAGGAAGCCTTGTGAATCTCAGGGCCAACCCTGAGATAGATGTTTCCTTTGCAAACATTTCCCTAAAATAAGAGGATATAAGACCCTTATCAGACAACATTTTAGGTTCCACTTCTCTTTGAGAGGTTGTTTGTATGAAAATGGTTCATGTCTTCTAAATATTTATTCCTGAACACTAAGCTCAGCTCTAAATACAATGCACATTCCTGAAATGTAGGTCAAGAACCCATAGCATGTACTCAGGTTCTCTAGGTAGGCCATCAACTGCTCTCTTAAAAGAGATCATTTCGTTATAATTTTAGAGTTGAAAAGAACCTGGGAACTTCTCCCAGCCTGTTATTAGATAGGAAAGAAAGAATGAATGAGGATGAAATAAGGACAAAGAATAACAAACTTTACAAAATTAATTAGCCTTCCCTGTCAAAATATTTTTCAGACTCTCTAAGATACACTGAGAACTTTTCAATCTGGGAATAGTGTAGATCTTCTTCCCATTTTGTTATTTATGAAATAATGGATTAATTCATGGGACATCAGTTTGGGATGTGCTTGTATTTAGCCTTATTTAACATGAAAAATCACATTGATTAGAGCCTAGTTATTTATGCTGGGCTTACTCAATTTTCCAAAGATCTCTTTAACTGAAATTGTGTGGAAAGTTAAATTATAAGAGATGAATATTTGAGGACATATTTTTTGAAGTAAGCATTGACCAAGAGGTGCAAATGTGAGTTTCGGGAAGTTATATCTTTGAAATAACTCAGGTCAGCTTGGTGCAAAATAATAGCAACGAATATTTCTCATTGTGAGGGATCAGTAATGTTGAGGTCATCCATCAAACAAGTGAAAGTAGCTGATAAGCTGATATGCTGACAGGTTCCTATGCATTTTCTGGATGTCTAGTTATTAAAAGTCCTGAGCTGTTTGGCTATTTTTAAGAAACCCTACACCTTCCTCTTCACATCAGATTAACTTAAACTGTGAGCATGGATTCACTCACTCAATCAACAACATTTACTAAGCTGCTAAGTGTCTGCAGGCATGCACGTACAAGGAGCTAGCAATGCAACCACAAACTAGCTACTTACGGTCATCAGTCAAGACCTCTCACTTTTTTCAGCTACCGTAGTATCTCTCACACTGGTTGCCCAGCACATTCTGGTATTTTCTACCTGACATCTTAGAAAAAAAGAGAAAGAATTGTTGTGCATTAAATTCATTCAGATCTTTGCTCAACACTAACATGATAATCTTTGCTCTATAATCAATATGTCCTTGCTGCCTGAATCATCACGCATTTTCAGCATCAGGCTTGCTAAATGACACGGTGAATGCATACATACCAGCATTGTCCTCAAATTCATTACTGATCTAATCAAATTTAGGATGTTTCATTCCTATACCAGCATGTTGGGTTGCATTCTGCACTCCAGAATCCCATTAATGCAGACGCTGGGAGTCAACAGTGACACCTCAGATAGTTTCCTGCCACCCTATGGGAGAGTTGGACTAAACGCCTGCTCCCAGCTTCAGCCTCCAAACTGCAGCTCAAAATGGAGTAAACCAGCAGAGGAAATTTCATTATCCCTTGGCTTCTCTGCCTCTAAACTGAATAAACATTAAAGAAAAAACTACCCAATTTCACACTAAAAATTATCTGGGTTTAGATGACACATTTAATGAATATTGTAATAAAGACTGATCCAAAAAAGGCTCAGAAAAGTCCTGAATGACACCCGAGATCATACAGCTAACCAGTAGACAAGCTAGGCAAGGTGTAGAATTGTCAGACTTACTGCCTTCACAAACAAAACCAACGATTTTGTGAGAATTAAAAAGTCCGTGAATAGGCAAGTGTTGCCTAAATGTGTATTACTGGGGCAATGCACTGTGATTATTGTCCTAACATCCATTGCACCCTCTGAAAGGCCTTTGTCAGGAAAAGGAGAGACAGCCCAAGCAGAATGAGTAGCCACAGTAGATGCAACCAAAAGGGCAAAAACTTTTCTCAACTGTGGGTAGAGAAAAGTTCTTTCAATAGAGAAAATCTGTAAAGCCTGCGGCCTGAATGACCCAGTGTCCACCACTGTGAAAGGGGAAGCAGGAGTATGTTCCTGGGGAGGAACACAGTGCCTGTGTTCATGAGGTGCAGGGAAACTTGGCATCTGGCGTTAGGAGGGGAGGGGCCTGGCATTTGTCCTTACAAGGAACTAATTCATGCCAAGAACAACCAATGTCTCCCCAGGTGGAAAGAGTCACCTCGGGTGCATTGACGATCTTCCAGACTGAATGGTAGCTTGTCTTAGCAAGGACAGGGAGACACGGTGGTTGGTGGCCATCTCCTTTTTTTTTTTTTCAGCTGTAACAAACACTGCAGAGCTTTTCCCTGGAAGCCAAGGCCAGAGAGAGAAAATGGATACTTTCTGAGACCTTGACTTGTCTTATTTGACAAGTATGAAGGAAGCTCTGCCTCTGCTTCTAGACACAGATTATGCATATTGGGATGCAAGTCACACAGAGGTCTCTGTTCGGGGTGAGAATGCAAGGCCATTAAGAGTAAATCAATATGTATGCTAGGTTAGATTTTGAGGAAAAGAAGAAAATAAAACAGAACAAGGGGCTGGAGGAAACCACAGCATTAAAATCAGTGATCATGTCAGGCTTTATTGAAATGATGATGATATCTGAGCAAAGATTAGAGGAAAGTGGGACAATAGCCAACAATTATTTGGAAAAGAGGATGTCTTTCAGAGAGTGGAGCTGTGCCATGTCCCTGCAGAGACAGTATTTTGAGACTAATCAAGGACCATGAAGGAGACCAGAATGGCAAGATGGGAAAAAAGCAAGGGACAGAGACATGGAATGAGGGCAGAGAGGAACAGAGGGATCATCCTACACAGGGTTCCACAAGTCATCCCCACATAAGTGGAATGCCTTTGTAGGAGTTAAGCAGTAGCATGAGCTGCCTTAGGAATTTGAAAGATCACACTGGTTTCTCCGCCAACAATAAACTGCATGGGTTACACACAGAGAAACAGGGTATGTACAAGGATGCTATTAGAGTAGCATGTGAGAGATTGGGATGGGTGACATTCATAAGAATGTTCAGTTTCTGATCATGCATTGAAGGTGAAAACAACAAGATTTTTCTCATGTATTCTGTATGCGATATGTGAAAGAAGGAGTCAAGAACAGTCCAAGGGTTTGGGCCTCAGCAACCAGATGGACATTGTGGCCTTCAACTAATGATAGACTAGCATGTGTGTGGAACACTTTGGGGAAGATCAGACATTCCAATTTAGATCTGCTATGATGTTAAACTTGTAAGCCCAAGTGGAATTGTCACATAAGGAACTGTTCATTTAACGAAATGGAATCATGGCATAAATTAGCTCTCCTAGGAAAGTAGAGTAAAATTGTGGCTGTGAAAGGTTCTGCCAAACCTTTCCCATGGGGACACCAACTTGAATATCTGTTCATGTGTCCAGTCACCGTAAGTGAGTTAAAGAAACCAAGTGAGAGACCCCAGTACCTGGTCTTAGTATGATCATAAGAAAAGGCACAGTGGCGAAGGTACAAAGGAGAGTTTCCATGTCACCTTTCAGCTCCAATTAGCACAAGGTGAAGACAGACATATAATCCAGAGGACAGAGATGGAAGTCCAGACCTTAGACTTGACACCCAGTACCAGGCCTGTCATGGTAAAACCTAGAGGCAGGCAGGACCATCTCCCATTCAGTCTCTGCACTGGTCAGTACTGAGTTTTTGGATAATCCTCAGAAAAGCAGCCAAGGGACTAAATCCCTTGTCTTAAAAAGGATTCAGAAAATGTTGAAAGAAATACAAGAGAATGCAGACAGATAGGTGAGTGAAATCAAGAGAACAAGGTATTATGTGAATGACAAACAGCAAAAACAGTATAGATCCTAAAAGGGACAAAGCACCTGCCTGGGTAACAGAGAACTCAGTAAATTCAATTAAACTAGAGAATTGAAAGTTTCCACAGACTAGATCAAGCAAACGACACTGTCTGAATTTGAAGACATGTCTTTTGAGAAATCCTAGTCAAATATAAAAGAAAGAAAGATTAAAAGGTAGGAATAGAGTTTCTGGGAATTTTTGAACAGATTTTGACTTGTGAGAGCTCTCAGGAATGAAGAATGGCATATATGCCTACCAAACTGACTCAATGTCAGAACATATCAAAACCTCCCCAGTATGGAGACAGCGATGTACATGTCGGACTGCAAATCGAGCAATCCAAAAGGACCCTCACCACAGCATATTATACTCAAACTCAACGGTGCCACACAGGAGAGAATTCTAAAACTTGTAGAAGAAAGGATCACATTGGAAGGAATCCCTGTTAGATTAACAGCAAATTTTTCAACAGAAAACCTCATATATCAGCAAGGAAAAGAATCATCCATGCCAAATTCACACACACACACAAAAAATTGCCAAAGAATACTTTATCAGTGAGATTATCTTTCACCAATGAAGGAGAAATACAGACTATCCAAGACAAGGAAAAACTAAAAACAACTCATAATCAGACAGACTTACAAAGCATGCTTATGTGAGCCTACACACAGAGTGACCAAGACAGCAGCTGCAATCAGAGCATGCAAAAATACAAAGTCATAACCAAAGGAGCTTAGGTTCAAAATGCACAAAATTATCTTTAAGTAGCAGAATTCACAACTATCCTTCAGCAATTACCTTGAATTCAAATGCACTGAATTCTTCCATTAAAATATACATTATGATTGCATGTACTGAAAAATAAGGCCTTAGCAACACAATGATGTTAAAATCACTTCTTGTATCAGTAAAGATATACCCATGTGCACATACACACATAAACTGTGATGGAAAAATCATACACCTGATTAACAGAATCAAAAGGGAAAGTAGAAAGTTGCTGAAATGATATGCAAACACAGATGACCAGATTTTGCAGAAAACAAGCAAAAACATTTCAACACTGGCAATAATTGCCCTCACCAGAAGAAAAATATCGAATTACACTCTAAAATGCATCTCAAAGATCTACATGCACAAGGACAACCAATCCAAAGTTAGAGAAAAGAAATACAAAAGAGAAGGAAAATAAATGAAATGAAAACTAAGAGAATATAAAAATCAATAAAATGAAGAATTTAGTTTTTTGAAAAGATAAAATAGATATAGCATCAGCTAGACAAAGCAGAAGATTTAAACAAATGAAATCAGTGATAAAGAAGGAGATACTACAGCCAATACCACAGATAAAATGCAAAGTTATCAGTAAGAATTATCATAAACAACTATCCTACAACAAATTGGAAAATCTACAAGAAACAGATAAATTATATCATATATTATATCTTATCATAATCTCTTAGTTTGTTCCAAGGTGGTTTTGACTTAACCATGATCACATAATAATAAAAGAACTAAATAAAATTTTATATTCAAGTATTCAACTGCACCTTCAGAAAGCCTATGCCAGTGGGAGAGAATTCTCCTTTTCTCCTCCCTTTGCTTCTTCAGTTTAATCCCTGTCAGTTTAATTCCTAAATGGTGAATTCAAGCCTGTCACACAAGTTGTACCAAGATTAATGTACAGTTTTAGAGGTATAAACCTAGAATGACTACACTTACCTGGGTATAGGTTGAAGACACCTTAAAGACAACTTGAAGATGTCGAACCCAATTCAGAAAACAGGGAGGAGAAAACAAGATGAGGGAACTCAACCAGAAGTGGGGGAGGTCGCGAAGGTCCAGCAGTCACTGGAAAATCACACTGGATGAGTTTGAGCACAGTAGCTCTGAGCCTTATCAGACCTGTCACTACATGTTTGTTACAAGTAAATTTAATAGTAATGTATACCCCAAGGGCACTTACACACACACAGCGCTCACATCACGGCTGCGCAGGGATCCGAGTGGTGCGCTAGCAGAAGCCGTGTGCATCTTCTGTCCCGACAGACACTCTGCTTTTGATGGCTGCTGACTGTTGGTTCCTTTTCTCCTGTGTAACTCCAGCACCCCAACAGTGGGCCAGACTATCTGTAAAAACAATGTGGGCATATACAGCGGAATTGCTATATAGGAAAAAATTTGATCCTATAATTTCCTGAGATGGACAAGCTGAGAAAAAGAAAAAACAGTTGAGTAAAAACTAAGCATCTTGTCTTCTAATTTAATATGAAGGGTTGATTTCAGTCAATGTCAGTTTGCATATTTTTTCTCAAATAAGCAGGCCAATTTAAATGCATTTGTATGTACCATTCAAAGGAACTAGATGTCCATATGTAAATTACTTAGTACAAGGAGTTCTCTTTACATTTTCTTCTCATTTTTCTGTTTCACACTTAAATATGCATATTTTATGCAGATTCCTTCTGTACTTTGACAGTGCCTTTCAATAAATGATTTCAAATGAAATTGTATAATTATATATGTATTATGCATATATGTGTATGATATACAGTCTGCAATTTTGCTAACTAGGGAAAGCACTCTTTGCATTTCAGAGGAAGCTTGGATCCCAACCATGAAGACTCCTAGACCTTCACCACAAACTATCAATACGAGCAACAAGGACTATATCCCAACTGTCAAGGAGGCCACAGGGAATGGGATGCCCTCGAAGGCCGAGTACTCTGAGGTCACCCACCCGCAACCGGAGCTTCCGCAGGGGATGGAAGAAGTCCAAACACTACCGTGCAGAAACCAACGTCATCGGAAAGACAACCAGAAGCCCTGAGCGGTCTGCAGAAACAGAAGAACAATAAATGTCCTTCGGGACCAGGGAGGAGAGCTTTCTCTGGTCCGAGCCTGGCTCCAACTCTGGACCCCCGCCCTCCCTCGCAATGACCATCGGGATCGCTTCGGAAACCCCTCACAGCAAACAATCATACAAACTAAAAAAACCTGGAATAAATAGACAAACAATAAAAAGTAGAGCTTGAAATCTGACAGGAAAGAGCTGGCGTGGATTTGCTCATGCCTCGCTGGGTGGGACACAAAGATTAGTCACTCCTCACCATGGTGTTGAGGATTTTCCTGCACAACCCCCCCCCCAAAAATGTTCTGCACCTTAAATGTCGACAAATGTCTTGTTAGAGTTACAAGCCAGTCTAGATTATCCTAAAATCTGCCAAGATCAGCAAAATTTTACTTCAACACAACAAATGGCTAAATACTAAAATGAAATAGACACAAGACAGCTGAATGGTACCTTACAGCCATTTTAAGGTATATAGCAGCCGGTCCTGTATATAAACTAAAATTGAAATGTCAATGAGCTAATCATAGGTTGTGGTTAGGACTTGCCTTTTTTTTTTTTAACATACTGGTTACTCAAAACCATGTCAATTCCATAATATTGCAAATTGCTGTTGATGTTATATTGGGACTCTTAATTGACTGGGATGATATTCTACCAGCTCTAACTTTGGACCAGAAATGGTCTCCCCAAGAAACTGTTCAACCCATCTGGACAATAAGTAGCTGGACTCTATGCTTGGTATATGTTTGCAAGGAAAGAATCTTGATTGAATTTGAACTGTAATACTGCACCAAGGTGGAGGAATCCACCAGGGGGGAGGTGAGGGAGAGGGGTGGGGGGATTCCCAGAGCCTATGAAACTGTCACATAATGCAAAATAATTAATAAAAAAACAGTATATCTTCAGCTTGAAGATATACTCAAAATTATGACTCATTAAAAAAATACTTTCTTTTGTGTAGTTCTCCTTATCAAGAATGAAATTTGACATACTGTGAACCAAGTGAAAGCTTTGTGATTCAGCTCTCTCTCTAACCATTCGTATACCCTGAGACAAGCCATCACGCCTGTGTGAATCCCCAAATGTCCTTCAGCAAAATAGAAAGGTTAAGGCTTTAAAATCTTGAGGTTTTCTTTATTTTATTTCTTTCCAGATTACCTGTAGGCACTCACTGCACATCTAGCAGGTAGTGTAGTCTCTGGGAGACAGATGGCCTCAGGGACATGGCTACAGGAAGCCAAGTCAAGCAGAAGCAGCACAGGAGCTGATTGGAGAGGACTGACAGAGCCACGGAAAACGAAACCATATCTAGGGCAGAAGAGAGGATGCAACTGAAAATACGCACAGGAAAGAATTCTAAGAATTGGGCAAATTGATTGTCCCTAGGAATAACATATTTCCAAAGAATACTGGGAACTTCTTACATGCTTTTATTCTGTGCTGCAATCCAACTGCAGTCCTTGTTTCACGACATCAGCATGGAGCAAACAAGAGATTGCTTTATCTCACCCAAAAAAAGTCACCGGCACAAAAAAACTCCCTTCAGTGTAGACTTTGCCTCGTTATTATGGAAAAGAATAATTTATAAATTGTTTCCAATCACAGTCTGTCAGTAGCACAGGCTTTTATATCTGTTTTAAAAGATGTCATTCAAACAACACATAGCAAGTGCCAACTGAGACCTTATTCTACTGTTGAAAGCATGTAATTTATCTGTTCATTCATGCAATCCCCAAACACTTTAGGAGTTTTGCTATATGCCAATGTTAGTCATAAAAAAGGCAAGGATTGTGAATCTCCTAGTAGAGTAATTCTCAGACCCATCAGACTGGATAGTCTCATCTTACTGCAAATAAATCTAATAACTGCTACTTTGAAAAGAAAGTACGTGTATGATGCAGCCTATTCTTGCAAAAAAAATCAGAAGTGGAATTGAAATTAATATAATTCTTCAAGTGTAGTAAAAAGGAGAATCACACAAAGAGATGGAAAGTTGTTGGGTGCTTACTCTTGCTTATAATGGAAATATAAGGAACTGAAAAGAAACAGGTAGTTTCTCACTGATTGTTGGTGACTCTTTCTGTTTAAACTTTTTAAAAATACTATGTGAACATGTCTGTGTGGCAGGTAATACTAATTTCCTAACCCTTAGAACCTGTGAGTACTTATGTGACATGCTCATGGGAAATTGAGATTTCAGACACAGCTAAGGGTACTAGTCACCTGATCTTGCAATTGGGAGAATGTTCTGGGTCGTCAAACTGGATCCAGTGTAATCACAAGAGTCCTTGTAAGAGAAAAAGGAACATGAGAGTATATGACCGACAAATCATTGCTGACTTTAAGAACGTAAGAGAAATCCAGTCCAAGGTTTCAGGGAGCCTCAATAATCTAGGAACAGCACAAGAATTCATCCCCCTCTAGAACTTGCAGGCAGAATACAGCCCTTCATCCTAGCCCAGCATGGCCTCTTCAGTCTTCTAACCTGCAGAAATGTAAGTCTGTAAGTATAGTATAGTATAGTATAGTATAGTATAGTATAGTATAGTATAGTATAAATATAGTATATGTTATAGTAAGTTGCCATGTATGCACCAGTTTTTGCAATACTCATGAAAAAGAAAAAATACATGTTGATGTTTATTTACATACATATGGAGAATTAGCTGGTGACTCAATACTACCTTGGTTGAACTTGGTGAGAGGAACTTATTACAAATGATATTGATATAAATAGTCCAGAAGCAGCCTGATGAAAGCCAGCATTCGAGATCAGTGCAGCTATGCAAAGTCTTTGGTTTGGTTGGTAAGATGCCAGTTGGAATACTTCCTCCCAAATCAGGGTGGCTGAGTTCCAGCCCTGGCTCCAGTTTCCTCATAGTATACACCCTAGGAGGCAGCAACCGATGGTTCAAGTACTTGCATTCCCTGCTATCCATGTAAGAGATCCTAATTGAACTCCAGACTTCCGGGCATTCAGAGATTGCGAATGAACTAGTGGATGGAAGGTTCTCTCTCTCTTTCCCTTTTTCTGTGTGTGTGTGTGTGTGTGTGTGTGTGTGTGTGTGTGTGTATTTGCAAGTTCTCCCTCTCTCCTTTTTGTCTCTTAAGTAAAATTTTAAAAATACTGTTCAAATTAAATTAGTAAGAACAAACCAGTGAACACCAGCTACATAACCTACCCTGTCACTAATTAAGGTTTTTTAAAATGGTAAGATTCCAAAGGAGAAAATAAAACAAGTGTGTGAAAAAAACAATTTGTGTTGTTTGTAAGACTGAGCTTGATACCAGGTCTTCATCAGCACAGAGGGATTCTTTTTTTCATCCACTTGAAGATGAGGATGCCACAAGCTTTGTCAGGATTGTACTAAGCCTGTTGAATGCATGGCATTCCAGCAGTGTCCACCAACAGTGAAGCTCCCAAAGGGATTGGGATCTGACACTAGCCTATGCTTTTCAGGAACTCACAGTCACACACATGTGAAGGGCTCAATAACAGGGCAGTGTGATGGGGTGGCATTGAAGAGCAGTGCAGGAGTGGTAGGAGAGTCAGTGGCTTATCATACTATTCAGATATTACAATTTCAAGTGAGGTTGTACCCAGCTCCTGAACACACAGACAATCCATCCACTTGGGATGAATAGAAAGGTTTTTTTAAAGATTATTTTACTCATTTGAGAGGCATAGTTACAGAGAGAGAGAGAGAGAGGTGGGGAGAGACAAAGAGAGACGTCTACTCACTAGTTCATTCCCCCACATGGTCACAATTTACCAGATCAACCAGGTCAAAGCCAAGAGCCAGGAGCTTCTCCTGGTTTTCCAAGTGGGCACGGGGACCCACATACTTACGTCAACCTCTCCTACTTTCGAGGAACAGTAACAGGATGTTGGACTGGAAATAGAGCAATCATGTCTTGAATCAGCAACCATATGGGCTGTAGACACTACAGGTGGATGTTTAACTTGCTATACCACAGTGCCAGCCCCAAGAGAGTTTTTGGTGAAAGATTTTATCTATTTATTTTGAAAGTCAAATTTACAGAGAAAGGGAAAAAAAGAGAAAGATCTTCCACCACCTGGCTCGCTTTCCAAATGTCTGCAATGGGCATCACTGGGCCAAGCTGAAACCAGGAGTCTCTTCCAGGTCTCCCACAGGAACCCAAGTAGCTGGACCATCATTTGCTGCTTTCCCAGACTGTTAGCAGGAAGCCGAATTGGAAGCTGAGTGGCCCAGACTCAAACCTGTGTTCATTCAGAATGTTGGCATTACATGCTACTTTACTCACCAAGCCACAAACTGGCCCCAGGAGAGCTTTATAATGGAAATGCTCTCAAGGCCGTGAGCAGGTTAAATGACCCCAGAAGGAGCAGTAAGACACAGAAGAAGGAACAAACTTTGGGAGTCATGATTTCTTTTCTTTCTGAGTCGCAAAGGCAGCACTGAGTTACCAGATTCCAGAGGCAGTGGGGGAGTCTCAAAGGAAATTTTTAGCACACTCCAATTTTCTTTCCTTCCCCTTCTCCTTTTTTACATTTAGGGAAATGATGATTTTGAAGGTTAAGAATATATTCAAGAATGCAATTTGTGAAGATGAAACTAGGACTTCAACCTTCAAGATTTCCCAAAGTTCCCTTGCAATCTTTTGCATTTATTTCAGGGGTTGGGACACTGTGAGGGTGTTAGATTGTTTTGAGTATATACAAACTTATAAAAATATACACAGTAACTCTTTCTCACTCTCTGTCTCTGGCCACAAGAGACCAAGACCTGGTCACAAGAGAAATAACCAGGCCATGTTTCATGCAACACGGGCAACTGACCAGAAACCAATCTGATCGTTATGATTCCTCCAGTGTCTGTGAACATCTGGACACTGGCAGGCAGCTCCAACAGGAAAACGAGCAGTAAATGAGCACTCCCACTGAGTACAGCCTTGAGAGCTGGGAGGGCATCACTAGAATTCACATCCCTACAAGCAAAGTGATTACCTGAATGGTGCTTGCTTGCCTTTTGCTTCCAGGATATCCAGCTAGAGAAATAAAAATAGCAAAATCCCATCCTGATGCTGATTCCTCAGTCTCTGAAACAAGAAAAATGTTGAATGAGTGCCCAGTAAGAGGTCAGCTCTGTGTTGAATGCTGCAAGGGCATGGTGACAAGCTATGGGACATGAGGAGGCAGCACAGGATAAAACAAAGAGCATGACCTGGGAAAATTCCTGGAATTCGGAAAATTCCTGGGAAAGCCATCTAACATTTTGGTCACTTCCTGAGCAATTTTTTGTTATTACAGGGGTGAGTCATTTCCCTGAATGATGCTGAGGAGTTCGATTAACCTCTCCAAGATTCATCCCCTTGCCTTTCAAACGAAATTATTAGGATTTCCCAAAGAACTAATTCTTAATTTGCAGCACTGGCTGTTTTAGCAGTGACATGCATAAGCTTCCTAACACCGGTACACAGCCATTAAATGTGCTCATTTTCCTCCAGATCCCCTTCCACATGTTCCTGGCAGAAAGGTAGCAAGGCACAGTTAGGGAGGGATATAGGATCACAAAACATGTAGGATGAATAAAAAATAAAATCGTAGTCCAAGCCCTATGTTTATAAATTCATACAATCTGACTGAGTTCTGAAACCCTGGAAGTCATCCAGTGCACATTCCAGCAGCCTTGGAAACCTGGAAAAAGAGCTTTCAGTTCTCGAGATCCCTAAGCCGTTGTCTTTTCATTTCCATACCTCTGCAAAGTCTGCTAATCCATGGATGATCAGCCTCTAATGTCTTCCACACTCTTGGCTCAGCCTCCTTCAAGCTTGTTTCAGACCCTCCTACCTAACATCATTGAAGTATAACACGGAATGCAAACACCCACTTTCTTCGGACTCTTCCCTCATATTTCGGTCATCTCCTCTACACCCATCAGGGTATGCTAATTCTTCTACATTTTTGTTCTGACTTATCCCCATACCATTCTCTTTAGTCTGAGCAAATCCTCTAGGACAAATGCTCACTAACCCGTGTTCTTCAGTTTGGTTTCAAGTTCTTTGTCATTGTTACTGGTATAATGCCTGCTACTACTGCTTCTACTGTGTGATACCAGCTTAAGAGTGTGAAAGATCACAGAATTCAGTCTCTGGAACCAGGATGCTGCTCCTGGCTTGGCTGCGTGGCCACGTGGGATGACGCTCCAACCCATCTGAAGGACTCCATTTTAAGCAGGAAGTATAAGGTTAATATGAACAAATTTGTATTAAATCCTTGAAAATAGTTTCTGGAACTTAAGTTTTTCATGCATGTGAAATAATGGTATCATCTGGAGTCATTGAGATGAGACTATTTTTTTTAACCTAAAGCAGATCACATAAGGTCTAGAAGCCTTGTTTTTAATTACTTATTGATAAAATAGAGATTTGACGCTTATGTTGAAGGTTGTGGTCTAATCAAGGTGAAGTACCTATGAACCATCGATTGACGCTTTGAAGATACCCACTAAATTGTCACTTTGCTTCATAGCTTAAAATTTTCACCTTTTGTAAATTTTCTATAATGGACCATTAAGTCACAGAAGCTCTCTGATATTATTTTTAACATATCATGTTCCTGGGCCCAGTGGTGTGGTCTAGTGGCTAAAGTCCTTGACTTGCACGCACCAGAACCCCTTTTGGGTGCCAGTTCTAATCCCAGCAGCTCCACTTCCCATCCAGCTCTCTGCTTTTGGACTGGGAAGGCAGTAGAGGACGGCCCAAGGCTTTGGGATCCTGCACCCGCGTGGGAGATCTGGAGGAAGTTCCTGGCTCCTGGCTTCGGATCGGCACAGCACCGGCCATTGCGCTCACTTGGGGAGTGAATCATCGGACTGAAGATCTTCCTCTCTGTCTCTCCTCCTCTCTGTGTATCTGACTTTGTAATAAAAATAAAATAAATCTTTAAAAAAAATCATTTTCCTGTTTGAATATATATAATTACCAACCTCAGATTCTGAACTGTCATTCTCTTCTTCATTTTTCTTTACGTTTCCTTTGTAACTTATTGAAGTAAGCAGAATAATAATGTTTTGCTGAGTTCCAACCATTTAACCTGTGCTGATCTCAGATGCAGCAAATTTTTATCAGGTGTTTTTAACTTTTCAATATAATGAAGAACAGAAATCACCAAGTGCAAAAGAAGGTTTGACTGTGACCAGTGAGACCTCCTGGGAAGGCCCCATGCGTCTGGGCTGACGTTTAAGTTGTGTGACAGAACAGCTCAGCTGGCCTTCATCAAAGGATTCCACTGCTTAAATGCTGAGTCTGCATTCTAATCTGTAAAATGGGGACAATAGTACCAATCTCATAAGGTTTAATGAGGATTAAATGAGTGAAGTCACTTTATGCGCTCAGCACACTGCCTGTCACAGCAACTTTTGAAATTATTTTGATAGTGATGATAACATATGATGATGATGGATTTTGCTTGAAGAATGCCACTACCCAAGGCAAAGCCTTCTTTCACCCTCTAGGAATCCTCATACACAATTCTGCCATTTTGGGAAGAAAAAATTCATGCAATTCATGCTGGAGTGTAAAGTCTGACTCCTACAGAAAAGTGAGAAAATCCCTCAATATAAGCTTAACAAGTTAGGGTTAAATATAACCTTGTCAGTCAGGCCCAGGAAAGGCTACACTCTCACCCAAAACAGAAGCTGCATCTGGGGCCTCAGATGACCCAGGAAGGCAGTCCAGTGGGAGTCCAGTGCTGATCTGACATCCTTATGGCTGCCCTCACAAAGTGCCGGAGTGGAGCAGCCTGAGAGAACAGATTTATTCTCTCCAGATCTGGAGGGCAGACATCTTCAGCCAGGACCGTGGCACGGCCATGCTTCCCTTGAGAGTCCGAGGGGAGAATCTTCCCTTTCCTCGTGCAGCTTCTGCTCACTCCAGCAATCCTGGAAGTTCCTTGGCCCTGCCTCACACTTGCCATGACCTGCTCCCAGGGTGTGTCTCTGCATACCCTCACCCTCTTCTTATGAGGACACCAGATGTACTGGATTTAGGACCCACTCTATCCAGTATGATCTCACCTCACCTATTTATAACTACGAATATTTCATTTCCAAATAAGGTTAAACTGGCAGTGCCCGTAATGGGGTGGGGGGAGTGTTTGCATACAGTTCAGTGCAACACAGTGCCTGAGCACACACTCCGCAGGCAGACAGGTACAGGATCCTACCCCAGCTCCATCACTTGCGAGCCTCATGAACTTTCTTTGATTTGCTGGGGAAGGAAGGTCAGAATAACAGCAGAATCCACTGAATAATCGTGCGGATTAGGTGATAAAAACAAAATACTGTGACTGAGGACTCACCATGTGTCAGACTATTCTAACTCTTTTACTTGTATTATACCTCATTCACACTCACAGCACATACATACATACATAATGAGCTTATCATCCCATCTTTGAGATAAGGTAGCTGAGGCCTAAGTTAAATGACTCTCACAAAGTCATGCTGCTTTGATTTAAATCCATATGTCTTAACGTTATTTTAAAACAAAAGTTCCTAGCAGAACATTCAAACATCTAGAAATTGCTCGGATGCTCTTGTATAGCAAGTCTTATAGCCAGAATGTCTTCTCCCATGCCACATCCCTCACAACTCACAATCAACCAAATGCTCCAGTGTGTCACCAGAGAGCAATGCTTGAGCGAACCATCCATCCCACCCCCTCTCACAGCCAATGATAGAGCTGGCACCACAGAGAAATAATTGAAATATGGGAGTGAGTGATTTCAAGGAACAATCTCAGAGCAGACGCATAAAAACCAGACTTCCTTGATTCACTTGAGAAACTCAGGTAATAGGCTATTTGCAGGCACATGAGATATGCCCTTGATTGCTAAGTAAAAGTTTCCCCTGAAGTTAGACCCAGAAGCAGTAAATGAGTTCAGCCATCTGTTCAACTCTTCTCTTAATTCCTGGAATACCACAAGCTCCCAGACTTCAAACCAGACTTGGACATCTGAGTGTGTTAGCTCAAGCTTTAGAAGCATCATCATCCTTCCTAAATATGGGCTTTAGAACAATTTGATATATGTGCTGTAGCCACTGCACCCTCATCCTTATGAGTCCATGGAATTCTTCCCTGTTATCCATTGCCACCAAGGATATCACAAGGAAATGGCAGCTGGTTCCCTGACAAATACATTTAATATTATTGAATGAATCACAAAAATGATTAAAAGTTCAGAGGTTGTCTCAGAGACCTTGCTATTCATACCTTTCAGGCTATGTTAGCAACGCTTGTTCACTTTCACTCTTGTTTGTGTGCAATAGCCTCATGCATCCGTTTATGTAATCAGAAATTCATTCAGTCTTTCATCAAGGAGGGCACCTGCTGAACACCCAGTTGTGTGTGCAGCTCTGTGTCCATAGTTATAGTGTAGTTACACACTCATTCTTGTGCTTGACCTCCTATGTGTCCAGCCCCAGACTGGTGCTGTGATTATAAGGAGAAATAACTCACCATCCTGACTCAAACATCAGAATAAAAATCTAGTGGATGTGTAAAAATATACACCATAGTTTGGTTTGTCCCATTCCATATCTGAAGCATATGGGAAAGGATATGGGATATGGGAACATCAGGAATAGAGTGAGTAACACTACCACCCTCTCTACATCTATAAAATATTCTCACATAGGTGATGAGCTTGCTGCGTTATCAAATCACCCATTGTGCAGTTTGAATATGCACACTTTCTATGTGTCAGTTATACTTCTGGAAAGCTAGAATAAAATGTGGAGCACATCATCTCACAATTAACTATGTTACTGAGAAAGGATAAGGTAAACTGCGCCACAGTAACAAAATAAACTTCAAAATTTATGACAGAAGTTTCTGTACTCACTTGAATTACCATCCAGGGTCCCTGACAAATAGAGTCCCTGTAGATCCACATTGAGAAAGGGTTTATTTCAGCAGCAATCTTAGTTGCTGTTCACGGCAGAGAAAGGAGGTAGATGGAAGATCTCGTACTGGTTTGTCAATGCTTCAGTGCAGGAGCAGTCTTGGCCAACAGACCAAGATGGCCCATCCTGCCCGCAAGAATATGTACAATTCTAAATGTAGAAGGAAGGAGCATCAATATCTTGTCTATAAGAAAATCTGAATATTTAATTTTTAGCTAATATTTTTCAATTTTCCAATTATCTCACTTTATTAATAGGTTAAAAAAGGTTCTCTGCCACCAAACTGTTTAGCTCTTGTGTAATACCTTCACGTTTAGTTCTTTCATAATCCAAAAGCACTCAGGGAGATGGAATCCTAAATACACTAATCATTCCATAAATATAAATTAACCAAACTCACTCCTTAAGGGATATAGAAGAGCAAATCAGAATTTAAAATAGATACATATTCTCACGTTCAGCCGTGGGGCTAGGGCAAAAGCAGCTCCCTGCAGTGTGGCAGTTGTGGGGGCTGCCCCAGTTAGGCGGGACCCAATGCCGGGGACTCAGGCCAAAGCCACTGCCGAAAGACAGTGACTGAGTCCTAGGCTCTGGGCTGCAGTGCTCCTATTTGGTGCAAGGCTCTTCCTACTGGCTGCCTGGCAGAGAGCTCTGGGGTTTTCAGGATGTATAATTGCTGCCTAGGGACATTCAGGGATAAGGCCAGTGTGAGTGTAGGTGAGGGATGAATTCTGGGTGATTCCCAGCAATGAAGTCACAGAACTTTGAGCAAGTGTGGGCCCTGAGACCAGGTGGTTTGAAGGGGAGAGTCCATAGATCTATTTGGACCAGACTGATTCACCAGCCCAAATGGGAATCCTGAGATGGGCTGTTAGCGTAGAGCATTACTGACTGCCATACATCGGTCCACATGAAAGCAATGGATGGGGACCTGTCTGGCAGGGCTAGGTACCAGTACCTGACTCAGTGGTGGAACAGCGGATGGGTCACACTTGGCAGGGTCAAGACACTAACCAGCACGCGAGAGAACTTGTTCCGGGGTAAATCCTGTGGGGGAAGTGTGGGCCAAACAATGTGGAAATACAAGTCCCACTTGTTAGCTCATGAGCTGGGGTGGTGACGGGCTGAGCTAGGTGTGACCATGGAACCTGCCATCACTTATGGGTAAAAGAACCGACAATAGTCTGGGCAGGTCAAGGCAGAGGCATCTGAAGGTACATCCTTAAATAGGATAGGGGCAGGGGTCAAGCTGGAACTGGAAGGGGGCAGACTGGGCAGGGCCAAGCAAACCTCAACTCACAGGTAAGAACAGAAATCAAGATAGTGCACAGGTCATGCCGAACTAGGCTGTTATACCAGTATGGTCTGCATGAGCCAGGGATGCTAGGTCACAGCATTGAAGTCAAAGGCTGAGACAGGTGAGGGGCTAAGCCAACTGGGTCAGAGCAACCACTGGCACGCGCATAATCTAGGGCTGGGAATAGGCTCAATTGGTTAGGGAGCTGTGAGAGTACACCCTTGCTGGGTTGGGGTTCCCGTGGGAGAGTGCAGGGGCTAGAGTGGGGGCTGCATTCTAGTCTGGATATGGCTGCAATCTTCCTTGGCAAAAGTTTGAACTGAGGCTGGGTACACCTAACTGGGCTAGAAACCAGCACCATCTGGTGCTCTGGAGAACCTGGATAGATGTAGGACAGACTAGGCTAGGTCTCTGCCCCTACTGAGCCATGTGTGAGCAGTGTCTGGGTATGGACGAGCATTGGTTGGGCTGAAGCATTCAACAGTAACAACCAGAATGGGTTGAAGGTGAACAAGGAAAGCCCACCGTTCCTGCCAGGACAGGAGGTGGACTGAGTAGGACTGGTCCATGGACCCACCAGTATGCGCAAGATCTGGCATAGAGAGAGGTTCTGATGGAGGAGTTTGGGAAACTCCTCTGTCAGGACACAGTCCCTACAGGTGAGCGCAAGCACCATGATAGGGAGCAACCCAGACCAGGCCAGAGAAAGCTACCCACCGGCATACATTTGGCATAAGTGGGGGGCAGACCAGGCTGAACCCGTTCACATCAACTGCTGGTGAATCCGAGCGCCAGCATAGAGTGTGGGTCAGGACAGGTTTAGTGGTGACACAAACCAGTGCACATTATGGAATACCAAGGTGAGGTGAGCCATACCAAACGTGGATGCAGCATCCAACCAGCACACGTGAGAACCAGGGAGGGAGGAGACAAAGCTGGTAGGGGGAATGTGGGCTCCCCTACTAGACAACCACTCCCACTGGAGAGTGTGGTTTGGGATTGGGGCAGACCAGACCAGGCAGGGCTATAACACCTGAGGGCCTCATGTGAGCTGGATCAGGGAGGAGCCAGGTTGGGCTGTCTGTTCTGACTAGTGCAAGCAAAAACTGTAGTGGGTGGGGGTTGGTTGAGCTTTGCCATGGCATCAGCTGGCAGAGGCTGGCACTAGGGGCTAAATCTGCCAATTAAACTCCAGAACTACCTGGAGAGTGCATAATCAGGAAGTGGGTGTGGCCTAGTAGGGAAATAGTGGGCATCTCCCTCTTCGGTTACTACATCCACTGGAGAGCAAAAGAACCAGGATAGGGCAGGGGTGGCTAGACAGAAAGGCACCCGCCAGTATGTGTGTGGGCTGCATAGTAGGGCTGGTTGGGTTGAACTAGGCTTCAATGTCCATTCACATGTACAAGAGCTAAATGGGATGTGGGAGAGACTGAACAAGTCTGTGGTGCATACTGGCAAGCATGGGAACAAGGCTGGGGGCATGCCTGGTGGAGGCTATGGGGAGTCACCCCAACTAGGCTGCAGCTCTCACTGCTTTGCATGAGGGCCGAGTACATGAAATGGGCAGGATCGAGCTGGACTGCAAAACCATTGGTTTGCGTGGAAGACAGAGCTGGAAACAGAATCCACCCAGCTATAGCAATGACCAGCATGTGCATAAGTTGATTAGGGTGACAGACTGTGCTGGGCACTGTACTGGCAAGCACACACAAGAATCAGATCTGGGATCACCTCAGACTAAGTTTCTCAGGAGATCCCTCCTATTGAACTGCTGATCTCAGAACCCTAAAGATGAAGAGACTGTGTCAGCCAGTAGATTCTGAATAGATTTCATCATAATTGGAATGGCAAGATTGGCAGCAATTCAAAACTGTTGAACTATCAAAACTGCTTGGGAGAATCAAGATGGCGGAATAGGGTTAGGACACGTTTAAATGGATGGAAAAAAAATTAATCACGACGAAGCAGAGAGGACACATTCCAGAAAATAGGAAAGGACAGAACAACAGCAGAGGGGTACTTGGAGACAGACACCACAGGAAAGCAGCGGACACAACGGTGTGGTGTTGCAGTGACTGATACCCCAGCATTCAGCTAATGGTGATCTGAACTCAACCAGCAGCCGGAACTCCACCAGCAACCAGGTGGGAAGAGACTTTCACTGGGAGCTTGGGAGGTGAACTCAGACAAAGAACTGTCCGTCCTGCGGATCTGTTTGATTTGACCAGGAGCAGAGACAGAGCAGCAGATCCCAGACAGGCAGTGCGAGAACAGGGTGGATTTCACAGCCAAGTCAGCCCCCTAGAGCCAAATTGGGCACCATTTTGCATAAGGAGGCAAAGGCGAGGGAAAGGACTGAGCATATGCTGAGCTGGGAGTGAACTCATTTCTGACTCAGTGAACTGCAGCAACGTGGCATTCTATAGGTTCCAGTCAAGACAGATCTGTGTAGCCCTTGGATCTGATGGCCAGCAGATCAAGAACTCTAGTAGTGGTACATCAGGTGCCATTTTGTACACTGTGGCAGAAGCTTTAGGACTGCAGGGGGCAACAGTGAACTGCGCATGTGCTGAGCTTGTGAGAATTCAGTTCTGTGGATTGCACTGGTACCACAGAAAATAATACCAACTGTGGCAAAGTACGGGTCAAAATAGGTCCTTGAGGCACCCAGACCTAAAGTCCAACAGGTTCTGGCAACATCAGCGCCACCAACAACCTAGCTATATAGGACACCTGGTGTCTCCCTAATCCTGGGACCTGCTCCAACCGGAAGTGGGAGAAAGGTTGCAGAGACAACTGTGCAGCATCAGCACGGTATCACAGGAGGTGGAGAGTGGTGAGCCAGGAGCTGGGGCTGTGGAGACCACGGTGGAAATCTGACATAAAAACCCAGACCTGGAACTAGCTGGAGGTTGTGGCACAAGTGGCTGCAAGCCAAGGTTTGTGTACCAACAGAAATAAGTAAAATCAAACTGTAGACCTGTGGGTGACACAGCTTAGAAACCTGCCCCAAGGAGAAGACTCTGCTAACCAGAAGTGCAATGACAAAGAGCAAAAGAAGAGACAAAGGTACGATGAATATTACTGAAAGCTCCCTTGCAAAGAAGCAAAACCCTATGCCAACCTCAGAGTTAACTGAGGAAGACATCAAGAAAATGGGGGACACAGAATTCAGAAAACTCATTTTAAAGCTTCTGATCAACAACAAGAAGCAAATACAAGAGTTCAAAGAATTTAAGGAACCAATAAAGCAAATCAAGCCTGATATATCAGAAATTAAGAACACAGTAGAGCAAATTAAGAGTACAGTGGAGAGTCTCCAAAGTAGAATGAAGCAAGCAGAAGAAAGAATCTCAGAACTGGAAGATATTTCCTGTCATCAGGGGGAAGCAAACAAAAAGCTGGAAGCAGAGCTGGATCAGGCCAAAAAAAGTATTCAAGAATTGAAAGACACTATTAAGAGGCCAAACATAAGAGTTATGGGAGTCCCAAAAGGTGCAGAAAGAGAAGCTAAGTTTGCAAATGTATTTAATGAAATAATAAAGGAAAATTTCCCTCATCTGGAGAAAGAATTGGGAAACAAGATCCAGGAGGGGCACAGAACTACCAACAGGCTTGATCAAAAGCGATCATCACCAAGACACGTGATCATCAAGCTCTCTTCAGTTGAACACAAGGAAAAGATCCTTAAATGTGCACGTGAAAAAAATCAATTGACATATAAAGGAATGCCAATTAAACTCAGAGGAGATCTCTCACAGGAAACTCTACAGGCCAAAAGAGAAAGGAGTGACATATTCCAGATTCTAACAGAAAAAAATTTTCAGCCCAGGATAACATATCCAGCAAAGTTTTCTTTTGTCTTTGAAAATGAAATGAAATTCTTCCACAGTCAAGAAAAGCTAAAAGAATTTGCCTCTTCCAAACTTGCCCTACAAATGATACTTCAAGATGTTCTCTTGGCAGAGAAGAGGAATAGCACCAAACAAAACCAAAGGCAAATGGGAAGAAGATCCCACTAAAATGACAACAGAAGACTAAACCAATGAACAACCCATTCCTAAAATGACAGGACCACCCGTACATATTAATCCTGAATGTAAATGGCTTAAGCTCAATCAAACGTCACAGATTAGTAGACTGGATTAAAAAACAAAACCCATCTATTTATTGTCTATCAGAGACACACTTCACCAACAAAAATCAGCGGAAACTATATCACATGGGTTTTGTTGTTTTCGTTAGTATCATCTCTTCAAAACTCTTCTGAGTAAACTCTTCAATGACTCATAGATCATACAGTTGCATCATTTTCTTCAAGAAAGTTCTTGATTTTATTTCTTCGGGTACACGTTAGTCATTTAATGGCATGTTAATTAACTTCAAGGTGTTGTTAATTTCTTTTTTCTCCGTGATGTTGATTTTGTTTTGTGGCTCTTCATTTAAGGGATGTATAGTAGCTGTGTGGTGGAGACTGTCATATATAGTAACATGTTATTTAACTTCATGGCATTGTAAATTTCTATTTTTCTTTCTACTGTTGATTTTGTATTATGACTTTTCATTTGAGGGGATGTACAATAGCTGTGAAACGGAGACTAACATCCAGATGTGAGGATACAATGTAGTATGCATTTCTACTTCCAGATAAAGATGGACTTACAATGAAACTGTTCACTCTATCTTGACAATAGGATGCTGGACTCTCTGCCATTGTCCATGCCCGCAATGATGGACATATGACTGTGTATAAAGAACTATACTTTAGTAATGATTTAGTAAATTTTTGCATTCTACACAAGTGACAGGGGACTAATATCTAGGATCTACAAAGAGCTTCAGAAACCCAAGGATAGTGAAAAAATAAACCCTGTAGCAAAATGGGCAAAGGAAATGAGCAGACGTTTCTCAAAAGAACAGATACAAATAGCTAATAAACATATGAAAAGATGCTCAGGCTCTCTAGCCATTAGAGATTTACAAATGAAAACCACCTTGAGGTACCACCTAACTCCTGTGAGACTGGCCTACATTCAGAATTCGAAAAACAACACATGCTGGCGTGGATGTGGGGAAAAAGGCACCCTCCTTCACTGCTGGTGGGAGTGTAGGTTAGTACAATCATTGTGGAAATCCATATGGAGAGTGCTTGGAAAATTGCAAATAAACCTGCCATATGACCCAGCAATCCCGCTCTTAGGAATATACCCAACAGAAGTGAAAACTGCATACGAGAAGGGGATCTGTAATCCTATATTCACAGCAGCACAATCCACAATAGCAATGTCATGGAAACAAACCAGATGTGCGTCTAAGGAAGAACGGTTAAAAAAACTGTGGTACATCTATTCAATGGAATATTATTCAGCTGTCAAGAAGAACGATATTATTCTATTCAAAACCAGGTGGTCCCAACTAGAAAATATTATGCTCAGCAAAATGAGTCAATCACAAAAGAATAAATACCATATATTCTCTCTCATATAAGGAAGCCAACATGGAAAGGTGGAGTTCATCAAGTGCCCATGGAGTTCTGATCTAAACATAGATTGCTGCAAGTCAGGTCCTACAGCAAGAGAAGGTGAAAATTCTCTGTTCTAGGCATGTAGGCATTCCATGGATGAAGTAACAGCAGAGTAAATTTAGCATGTTGTGAACATGAATATGGCAAATTGGCAGTTTCCGTCAGTTGCTGGCAATAGTTTAGGGTGATGACAAATATTATTTTGATTTTTTTGTGTGTCATTTAGTTATGAGGAAAGTGTATGGTAAGCAGTCCATTTGATGGTTTACTAATTTCCTCATTGTTGAGAAGTCCGAGTTGATTATGTATTTAATATGATAACCATTTGTGTGCTGTGAATTGCATTAAGAGTTATGTAGGGCAGAGATGATGCTTACTAAATGTACAAAATGGATTGATGAGATTAGCCAGTTAAATCTTTTCACCAGTAAGGCACTCAACAGCCCATGAGATATTTATTAAAAATGTCAAGTAAATCCTCTTATTTTTGTATCATACTGTCAAATAGCAGTAAAATAAACATGTTAAGATCCTTAATCTGCTGCTATGTTTCACTGTAAAATTTACCTTTGTTAAAATTTGCTTCTGTTCAAATTTGTTGAGATCGCACGTAAAAGTATCCTAATATTACTTTGGCTGGTATTTTCTAATTACCGTATAATATTTTGGGAATGCAAATTTTATTTGAATGTCAACTACAGTTAAGCATGTGCCATTTGTTTTTCTTGCTCAGGTTTTGTAATTTGATGGAATGTTTTTATTACAGTTTAATAAATGTTTGCTTTATTTAAAAAAAAATAAAATAAAGATATGCTAACTAGAAAAAAAAAAGAACTATACTTTAGTAATGATATAGAGGAACTAGGTGAGGGGGAGCGCAGAGATTGGGGCTGGGATAAGGAAAATACCAGGAGCCTATGGAACTGTATCATAAAATGATAATAATAATATGTAAAAAGGTGGAGCAAAAAAAAGGCTGCTTGAGCAGGACCCTCGGAGCATGCCCTACATTGGGGACCTGGGATGGGTGGGAGGCTGGGTGGGGCTTCTCCCTTTGTTTCTGCCCTGACCCCAGATACAAGGGGGAAAATTATAAATTATTGTGGAAACAATGATCTCACCCACTTTCCTGTAGCCCTTGACCCTTTGTACCCTAATCAACTATGTAAGGTTACTGAATAACAATCATAATAAATACATACATATTCTATGTTTTAAGTGCTTGGATATGCAAATTGATATCCTTCTGAAGTTAAACTTAGCAGTAAGAAAAATAGCAGTTTAATTTATCCAAAATTTCTCTATTTTGCCACAATTGACATTTGAAATTACCCCAATAGAAATAGGTAGTCCTTGCAGACTCTGAATGGAAGAGTGACATAATGTATTTAGCCCCATAGAGGATCACAAAACAGGTTTCCCAGACAGTGGACAAGAATGACAGTTGAGGGGTTTTTCAATCCTCCCAGTGAGAAATGGCATACTCTCTGCCCGATGTGTTATCAGGAGATGGTGAATGTAGTCAGGTTTTTTAATGTATTTGGAAGAACTTATGACATAATTTATTCATGCATGATAATGTGATGGTAGTAAATTGGGTTCAGTCTTTGTTCTGTTTTGTTCTGTTCTGTTTTGTTTGAGAAACCATTAGGTTGGAAATGGGGAAGACTAGATGGAACAGACCTGGAGATCTGAACTGTAAGAAGTTTAGCTGGGTAAATGAAATGCTGTTCTGATGAGGGTGGATGAACACCAGTATGTCAAGACTCATGACTGCTGGTTTAGTCACACCAGACATCAGTAAGAGTTTTCAATATGTTCTGCAGAAATAACTTGAAGGAAAATGCATCTTGACTTCTTTGAGGTCTTAGGAAATTGATGTTGTAGGTCAGCTATGGTCTCATTGATCATTCAATGGGGAATTTGTTCTGTAGATCACAGGAATCTTCCATAGACAGATGGGCAAGAGACAGTGCCCTTACAAAGGGAAGGTTCTGTTACTAGAAAAATGAGAAGGAACATTAGGGAGGAAAATTATCCAGTGTTAATTATTTTGCTTCCTTCTTTCTAATCCTCCTTTCTAAACAAAGCTTTAAATATTCTATGTTCTGAAATTTTCACAAGTGGATCTTTACTTACTGAATTATAAAAATCCTATGGGATAAGGATTATTCTTATCCTCATTTTACTAATGAAGAAATAAGAAATCAAAAGTAAGAGATTTTCTCATTCAGAATGCACAGTTGCTCTGCAACAGAACAGAATTTCTCTGGCTTAAATGTACACTTCCTAACAATCCACTACTTTAAACTATGGCAATGATTTACATGCATTGACGCAGAAGTAGGTCCAATAACGAGTTAATTCTGTTACTTTTGGTTTTTGCCATGCTGTTGCTTTCCTTTTTGATTTTTTAACTATTTGCTTTGCAGTACAGAAGCTCTCACCTTGCAGTCCATTTGTCTATTCTTGCTTTTATTGCCTATGCTTCTACGGTCTTTCCAAAAAGTCTTTACTTAGGCTAATCTGTTGCAGACATTCCCTGATGATTTCCTTTAGTAATTTGATGGTTTCAGGTCTTAAGTTATTTAAATTATACTGTTAATTTTTAAAATATTTATTCATTGTTATTGCAAGATCAGATATACAGAGAGGAGTGGAGACAGAGAGGAAGATATGGCATCTGATGATTCACTCCCCAAGTAACCACAATGGCTGGAGCTGAGCCAATCTGAAGCCAGGAGTCACTTCCTGGTCTCCCGTGCAGGTGCAGGGTCCCAAGGTTTTGGGCTGTCCTCATCTGCTCTCCCAGGCCACAAGCAAGGAGCTGGATGGGAAGCGGGTTTACCAGGATTAGAACCAGTATCCATATGGGATCCTGGCACATGCAAGGTGAGGACTTTAGCTGCTAGGCTACCACATCGAGCCCATTAGTTAATTTTTATAAGGTGTAAGTAAGGTTGGGGTCCTATTTCATTTTTTGAAGAGACTCTTTTTGCCAAAGATTGATTATAGATTATTTGTCAAAGTTGAATTGATTATAAATAAGTGCATTCATTTCTGGGGTTTTCATTCTGTTTCATGTCTATTTTTGTGCCAGTACAAGAGGTTCTTGAAGTATGGCATTGTTACGCTTCCAATATACTTTGGTTGCTTAAGATTGTTTTAGTTATTTGGATCTCTTGAGTTTCAATATGATGTTGTGTGTGGATTTGTCATATATTATCTTGATTGTGTTAAGGAACTTTCTTTCTGTATCCAGTTGCTTAAGTCTTTTTTATCATGAAATGATGAAACCTATGCAACTATAAGTGAGAAATGATCAATATCCAGAATCTATAAAGAGCTCAAGAAACTTAACAACAATTAAACAATCTAGTTTAAAATGGACAGAGGATACGAACAGGAATTTTTAGAAGAATGAAATCCAAGTGATTTATACATTAAAAAAAAAAGCAAGCTCAGCATCACTGACCATTGGGAAGACAGATAAAAACAACAGAATTCCTCTCACCCCAGTTACAAAAACTATCATCTAAAAATAAAAAATAATAGATTCCTGTGAAATAGATATACCATGTTTATCCAAATGAAATGAAATCAGCGTAGGAAGGAATTTTTATACCTCGGTATTTGTTACAGCCAAATTTATACTAGCTAAGAGGTGTAATCAAGTCAGATATTCATCAACTGAGGAAAGGATAATGAAATGTGATACATATACACTACTGAATACTCAGCCATAAAAAAAGGAAACCATGCCTCGTGTAAGCAATTGGATGCAAATGGAAACCAACCATTATCCTTTTGTCCTCAAAGGATGATAATCACATGTCTTCCCTTATATGTGGTAGTTAATGTAGTATAAAAATACACAGGAATAAAATGGACATCTTATTGTTTGTTGCTTTTGACCCCTTTTTAATACTTCTCTGAAACTATTGTCTTTCCACTTTTTACTTGTTAAATATTAGGCTTAGTGGTACATTAATTCTGTGACTATGGAGTGAATTTAATTCTTGTTTTTATAAAAATTGAAGGGCTACAAGAAGGGAAAGAAAGAGAGGCATTGAGCAAAAAAGAAAAGGAGGTAGGAACATAGTTGTCTTCTTAGAATTATACCTATGAAAAACACAAATCTGCACATTAATCTTTAATTAAAATGTTTAAAAGAACACAAAAAAGTTTCAAAATAGCATAGTTAACATACATATATTAGCATATAAACCTACACCTATAACACTTGAATGAAAGAATAGGGGCCAGTATAGCAACAAGAGCCAATGCTTATTACAAAAGCTTTATTGCACCAAATACTATTTTAAAGGCATTAGGTGCAGAATTTTGCCTAAGTCACCCCAAAGATACAATGAGGTGTTTCTCTTATTGATATCCAATTGCAAATGGAAACTTAGATGTTGAATCTTTGAAACTTTCCTGAGGACACATAACTAGTAAGGAACAAGACCAGGATTCATTTTCACAAGTGGGGTTCCAAACCCCAACAGTGTTTTACTTCTTTATGAGTTTTGCTAATTCATAAGTTACCACAGCAAAATTGTATTTTTATTATAGTCACAAATTGCAGTAAAGCAACTGTTCAAATAGCTTTTTAAAGTTTTAACTGTTACACAATAATTGGATATATTTAGGGTTAATGTGGTAGCATGGAAGGTGGAACCACCACTTGTGATTCTAGCATCATATATCATCGTGCTGGCTTCAGACCTGTTTCCAATCTGGCCCCCAACTAATGTGCCTGGGAAAACTATGAGATATGGCTGAAGTTCTTGGGCCCCGACTATCCACATGGGCCACCTGTGGACGGAGTTTCTGGCCCTGGCTTCATACAATCCCAGTCCTGGTTGTGGCAGCTGTTTGGGGAGTGAACTAGAAAATGGAAGTTCTTTCTTATCTTTTTCTAAATACATTTTTATTAATTTTTGTTGGAAAGACAGATTTACAGACAGAAGAAGAGACAGAGGGAAAGATCTTCCATCTGCTGGTTCAATTCCGAATAGCCGCAATGGCCAGAACTAAGCTGTTCCAAAGCAAGGAGCCTCCTCTGGGTCTCCCAAGTGGATGAAGGATCCCTAGAAGGATCCTCTACTGCCACAAGCAGGGAGCTGAATGGGTAAAAGAGCAGCAGGGATATGGAGCAGCACCCATATGGGATCCCAGTGAATGCAAGGTAAGGATTTAGCCACTGGGCCATAATGCCAGGCCCAGAAATGCAAGTTCTTACCATCTCGCTCTCTTCCGAACTTTGTCTCTCCCTTTCTTTGTCACTCTGCCTTTCAAGCAAATTAACACACACTTTATTTCGAAGAATGGCTAAGATGAGAAAAAAATTTAAATGGACAGAAAGGAACACTATTCAGACATAAAAAGTGTGAAACTTTGTTGTTTCCGTTTTCAGCTTGAAAAGGAAAGCTTGTTTGATGACCAGTCTGAGTGGAAGAGCTGCCTTGTGTGGCATTAGTGCCAAGAGGAATGCCCTTGGATTGTGGCAGGATCCATCCACGGTCCAGTCTATCAACAACTTTCACAACTTACATTGTTCTTGACCTCTGGTAAGTACACGCTGCCGCTAGCCCTTTCTGCAACAACACGTGTTGCATTCACTGATCAACATTTCCCTGGCATGGCTGTCAGACTTGAGGCAAACAAAAATGATTTTGATTTTGAACTTCTAATGGTGTATATCCCCAGGATGGTCCCAGGACAGGGCCTTTGCAGGCACAGAGGAAAATATGGCAAGTGAACCAAGAGGGCAGCAAGGCCTGTTTTGTACTGGGGAAGAAAGATTCAACTGGCGGACTGAAATGGATCTTTGTTGCCTTCTCAGGAACTTCCTTCCTGCATAATCGGCATCTGACACTCCTCCTTCACAAGAGCCTTTTCTTTTTCAAAGGATAATAAGAACAAAACACCTTTTCAGGCCTGCCTTTCTGCCCACATTGTTATGTGTTTCATTTCCTGCCATCCGTTTCTTCCAAGTCCCTCAGTGTACCTGTCTGATGTGGTTCCTTAGTCCTGTCTGCCTGCATAGAAGAAACAACACTGTCACAGTTCATCTTCAGAGAACAGGACAAAGCCAGGTCTGAACTGGAATTCCCAAAATGCTGTGCCTGGAATCCCACTTGACACTTTAGCTACCTCCCTTGAGATTCCCTTAAGCATTATGTAACTGCTTAAATATCTCTTCCCAGTTCATCTGACTCTGACACTAGTCAGTCCGTTTAATCTTTGAAAAATATGGTTGGTGTGTCCCAAATTGCCCTGTCTCTACTTGCATTCAGCAGATACTTGGCATCTGACTTCCCACTGCCTGGGCCTGTGTGATTTCTTTTTCTTCACTAGACAACAATGCTTTCCCTTGTCAGCAGCTGTCGAGGAGTGCGGAACTTCTTGCTCTTTTCTGTGCCTCCCGGCCTCACCTGTGCAGTGAGTGGTGAGTGGTACCAGATGGCCTCCACATCCCTGCAGACATTGCAACTAGATGTTTCAAATTCTTCTAGTGGAGACCCATGGCAGCAAGACTTTAATTTTATAATTTTCTGATTTCTGAAGGAAGATTCCACTTCCTTTGTGATTCCATTCTTCTTTCTGATATCTATAGAGTCTAAATAATAATAACTAATACTAATTAGACCCAGCTCTCAGTTTCTGTCTGCTCAAAGCACATTAATATACACACTTAGATCTTCATGACACTTGGAAATTGGCATGCTACTAACTCAGTCATGCACAAGAAGACATTTAGGGTTAGCAAAGTTAAGTGACACTCCCAAAGCTATATTCCTACAAATAATGTTGGTGTCAGAATTAAAATCAAGATTCACATTGAAGTAATTGCCTTTCAGCTCTAATGATGGCCTCTTTCTCAAAGGCAAGCTCTGCCTCTTGCTCCTGGTATGGCTCATGGAATAGGATACAAGTATTATAAGCATTTAATTAACTACTTACAATGTGCTTTACATTCCCAGAAATTACAGGAGAAAGTAAATGCTAATACAAATAGTAGCATCACAGGAATGTATTTGCTCACTCACAGAGACAGAGTTAAATGAGCACTGCATGCGCCGCCAATTTTAGGTCCCATACTGATTGTATTGCGGATGACTGATAGATGCCCAGACCACCCCACCATCTATGCTATGAACCCCCAGAAAGTAAGAACTTCTGGCTCGTCCTTGCATTATCACTTCTTAACACAGAGAGAGCATTGAAAGTGAAAGTTCAGAGGCAGAGAGGAAATCAGCTGTAATAAGAGACCTCTCCCAATAGCTGTGCATATGGATTTTTTCTGTTTTAATGTAGGTGGGCTACCACTAAACTTATCAGAAGAGTAAATAAATAGTAGCAGTGAAAAATTTAGAAGACAAGAAATACAATGGGAATCCTATTGGAAAAAGTGGTAACTAAGAAATTGCCAATAAAATGAGCAACTAATTTAACTAGAACTATTCACAAAAGGAATTCTAAGTTCCAAAAACAGTGTAAGAGGAGATTGTGTGGAAAATGGAACAGGTCAGCATTCATATTTAACAATGACAGATTAGAGGTGAAATGAATTAATTAATTAAAATCAGAATCTTGTCACTCCAGAAATTAAGAAGGAAACTAAGATTTAGTATTTACCACTGGGTGTATCTATTACTTGCTCCCCTGCTTCTTGGAGTCCAACCTGTGGCTTCCTGGATTTAGGCAAGGGACTCTGAAGCAGTCAGCAGGCCCTCTGTGTGTGTGTTAGCATATGAACATACATGACACACAGTGAGTCAACTTAGCATCTCGGGAAGAGTATTCCCAAAGCAGGAGCATGAGTCCAGTTCTTGTAAAAGTTTGATCCTTCCCTAAGCAACACATATTTGAATAATCCGTTACCCACTTGCAGACCTTTTTTGTCATTTGCAGTATCAAAGTCATATGCCCTGGTCCCCTTTAAAGTCTGCTGGGAAAATTAAACTAAATCAAGCACAGAATTTAACACAAGGTACCTGAACTATATATACCTTGCCTGTTGCCTCAGCAGTTCTATTAAAGCATCAAAAAATGAATTATGTTAATGTACGACTTGTCCTTCCCAAAAAACGCAGAAAGTCCTGCAAAATCAGGGAGCCTGGCATTTTCCTTCATCATCATCTATGTTCAGATATTCAATGTCTTTCATTTGGGTAACGAAAATAGCTGCTTGGCTGTATTTTTCCTTTCACTTGCTGTCCTGAACTTACTCTCGACATTCAACTGAATGAGTCTATATCTATTTTCTATAAAACCAATGAACAACAACCAACCATAAAACCTATCAACATCCTCAATCACATAAAGGACTAAAGACAAGCTCTTGCAATGCCGTTATGACCTTTGTAGCCTTATCTGCAGCCTGATTTCACATCACCAGACCTCATGGAGGTTTGTCTGTGTACCTTACATTTCATTTTGTTGATGCTCCTTTGAAAATGATATTCCTACCTAGCTTTCTAGGCCAATGCATTTTTCCATAGTTCACTGTACTGTCCCTGGCTTCTACCCTAAAGGCCAGGATTATCATTTGAACCCAAAGAAACCTAAATTATGTGTCACTCCCCAAACACAATAGAGCAATCGTCTCCCTCAGCTTCTGTACCATGAAAATGCCTCTAAAATATGCAGGAATCTGCTGACACATGATTTTCTCAGGAAGATATTCCCTTATTCTCCCAGTCAAAAAAGGAGAACACTGAGTGAAACAGCAGAATCTGGATCCCACTGTTAGTAGAGTGTTTGTCATAATGTCTGTGGATATCCGGCATACCCCTGTCTACCACGTTAGCTATGCCATGAACCCCTGACAAGCAGAACCATCTAGCTCATATTTGCCTAAGCAGATCCTAACACATGGAAAATATTAAAAACAACAATCAAGTTCGGAAGTAAAGAAGACCAAAAAGAATCAAAAAGCTCTCCCAAAACAACTGATTTATGAAATTATTTTATTTCAATATATTTGATATGTTCACTAAAAATTATCAGGAAAATAATGAACAGATTATACAAAGTCTTGGTTAAATAAGAGGAATACATGGTTTTGCAATTCTATTGCATAGTAAGTTGTGTAAGTAGCAGAGTGTGTACATTTCAATATTGCTAAAAGGGCACATTTCAAATGCTGTCATGACAAATAGGTTAAGTGATTTAAGTCATGGGTATGTTCGTGATTTTATTTCATAATTCCACGTTGTATTAATAGATTCCAGCATTACTTTTTAACTTTAAGAACGTACACAGTTATATATTGCCATTTTTTAAATGGAAATGAGAAAAGTGAAAAATAAAGGCTGGGATGCTACTGGAAACAACATCAAAATGGGGGAAGAAAAACAGTGGCATCCAGGCAATGGATCTGTCACTTAAATGGGTGATTTAAATTAATTTACATTATTGTATTAATTGAAGTTGGTTTAATTTAAAGGTTCATAAAAGGAATGGTGAAAATAATTTTATAAGCAGTTTAAGAGTAGCTTAATGCCAGCTCTTAGAGTAGGATATGTAAACCACAATTCTCCCACTTGGAAGGCAAGTGCAGCCTCACGCATATTACTCAGTCCCCATGGTCATTGACTGATAACTCATTTAAACAGTGACATGCAGGTTGCTTTTTTAGTTAATGATACTACACACAAATCAATTGCTTCATTTGCTAAAGTGTTGCAAATTTTCTTAGAATCACTGTTTTAGTTAGCTAAAGCTTCTCTAACAAATTGTCCCAGTCTAGGCGGCTTAAATAACATTTACTTCTCACAATTCTGGGCATTGAGACATCTAAGATCAAGTTACAGAAGATTACATGTTCAAGGGCCAACCTTTGGATCTGTAATCTGTGCTGTCTTGCAGTGAGGACCTGTGGTAGAAGAAATAACTGGGTCCCACATGCTACTTTTATTCAGGCGCTAGTCACTTTCCAAAGAGTTTCACTTTCACAACTAATCACCTCCATGAGCCATGCCTCCCAGTTCTATCCCATTGGGGCTTATATCTCAGCATATGAACTTGGAGAGGATGAAAACATTCAGTCCCTAAAGCAATGTGAAACTACTTGTTTCTTAAATACTTTAGAACAAAACATGTTTAAAATGTAAAACAATTCAACAGAATGTGAATTTGGCAAGTATACATTTTAATTGTCCACGAAATATATTCATTCCATTTCAATTTACAAGCAAAAAATATGTTTTTTTCTAAAGAAGGAGATTTGTCACTTAACTCTGAGTTTCTCAGGACACACATCATTTCTACATTTCCCAATCTAAAGTGACATATTTATAATCATATCACCTCTCATTGATTGTATTCCTGAACTTGGACAATTCAGAGAGCCTGAACTCCCTCTGCAAAATGAAGCAAGAAATAAATTCTTTTTCCATTACTAGATCCTTCGGCCAACTTCCACATTTTGTTCTAATGCTTGAATGGATCTTTTTGACTTGTTTCTCAGAAATGTGATTAGTAGACCACAATATAAAGTGTTTTTGTTTGTTTGTTTGTTTGTTTTTTCTTTTCCTTTTTTTTTTTTTTGTAGCTGCCTAACATTTGCCTAACATCTCTCACCTATCTTCATTCAAATAATCTCCTGAACTTCCTCACCTCTTCACCTGTGTGTTTATTCCTCCTCCTGACTGGGAAACCTTCCACTCTCCCTCTCTGACCCACCTGTTCTCCTGAAAATCCCACCTCATCCTTCAAGATTCATCACTGCACATGTGACCAGCCCCTGGGAAAACCTAGGGCAAAGTTAGGGCTTATTCCATTGCTTGAATTCTTACTACCATCTCTGCATTTCTTGTTTATGTATCTGTTTTCACTTATTCCACTTTGGCAAAGAATTGTGTCATTAAGAAATATCTTTATTTTTGTGCTTTTATTTCATTCCTTTTCATTAAAGAAGCCTAGGACAACATCTATCTCCATGTACAACTTAAAAAATACATAACTAATAAATACCTGAATGAGGGCCCATATTTTCTGATTGGTTAGGTTGACACCCTTAGGGGAGAATATAATTATATTTAAATCAATAAAGAAAAGTATATAAACCTTGCCATCCCAGAAAATAGCTAGAGGCAAATATTAATGAGTAGCTTCTTTCTGGGGTGCAATGCAAGAGTACAAAATGTAAGAGAAAAAGGAACAGGGGAAATGAATGTAAGGTGGGCACTACTTACCCAAGTCACAGAAAATTGTAAGGAGTTGACTGGCCATGAGGTATGTCCCCACAAAAGCAGGATGGCGCCATCTTGTTCCACTGTTTTGAGAAAGGAAATAAAGTTTATCTTCTAATTCTTTGCTCTCTTTTGTCTCTTACAACCAAGTTCACTGCCTGAGGATCAACATGGTGCTTGGCTGTACTACATGGTCCCTCCAGACTGCAGCCTGTGGGAATTTACCATCTCCTGGGTCCATTTGGGTCAGTCGTGAACTCTGCTCTTGTTGTAGTTCTCAATATTGTAGGCTCATTGAAGACCACTTGGAAAGCTGATTTCCCCAGAAGTGGCAGGCTCAGGACACAGTGGAGGAGGCAATAGCCAGATTTGCTACTGCAGGAACTATATAAGTCAAAACCAAAAGTAACAAGCAGTCCATCAGAGATGCACATATACAAAACATACTGATAAGAAATAACAGCTGAGGGCCCGGCTAAAGTCCTCGCCTTGAAAGCCCCGGGATCCCATATGGGAGCCGGTTCTAATCCCGGCAGCTCCTCTTCCCATCCAGCTCCCTGCTTGTGGCCTGGGAAAGCAGTTGAGGATGGCCCAATGCATTGGGACCCTGGACCCGCGTGGGAGACCTGGAAGAGGTTCCAGGTTCCTGGCTTCGGATTGGCATCGGCCCGTTGCGGCTCACTTGGGAGTGAATCATCGGACGAAGATCTTCTTCTCTGTCTCTCCTCCTCTGTGTATATCTGGCTGTAATAAAATGAATAAATCTTCAAAAAAAGAAAAAGAAATAACAGCTGAAATGAACTAAGCATTTACATTGAGTCAAACTCAAATTGGACCATGGACCACGTGACTATAGAAAAGAAAACATACAGGTTTTACTTATGTCATTTAAATGGTTTAATGAGGAATACAGATGTTAAGCAAAGTATCACTAAATGTATGGAAAATTTTAAATGTGAAAAGCACAATCAAGATAAAGCTGTCATATTTACAAAACCAAAGATTGGAGTTGTTCACAAATCAGAGACAGGGAGATGTTTCTGAAGAAATCATATTAAAACTGAAAAGGAGTGGTGAAGGACCCAAGGGAGCAGTGAAAGAGAGCAATGGTGGGTACCAGTCAAGGAAGTAAGGAACAGAGCCCAAGGGATGTGCTCAAAAATGAGATTGGGAAGCTGAGAAGTGTATACTGGGAATTCTGTCTTTTACTTCCAGAATAACTGTAGGAATCTAGCAGGTGGGTGTAGCAGGCTTGTCTTGCATCAAATTGTTGAGCAGATTATCATTGTAAGAAGACCATGCTGCTGGTGGAGAAGGAAATAAACCAAAGACAGAAAGGATTCAGGAAAACCGAAGAAATGTTATCAGGGTTTGGGATTAAGACAGAGATGGTGGAGCCAAAATTAAGAAGCAGAGAGTCTAAAAGTTTGAAAAGATTGATGGATGGCTGTTTCAGCAACCCGAGCTCTACCTGCAGCCTCATGTGGCTGAAAGGCCATTAGGTATGTGTAGGCTTGCATTTTTTTTTCTCCCGAGTGCATCATTTTATAATTTCCTGAACTGTACACATTCACATATCCCTGCCCTGACATCGAGGCCTTTTCCCCCCTCTCTCAGAAGCAGGTAGGCCACTGTCAAAAGCAGAGCATTCTCTGCACTGAGGATTCTTCTTCCCTTCCTTCTCTAATATTTAGTAATGTGAAGATGGCTGCCCATAGGAGTTTCTGGGATTATTCTTTTACACAGGACAGTAGTGAAGGTAAGGAATGATCATAATAACCACCGTTGTTTTGATGTTCTGGTTTGGATGGACACGGAGTCATCTCTCTCCTTAAGGACTTCATGTTGGTCTACAAAGTGTAGATAGAGAAGACAAGACCTGGTCCTCTTTCATTTTGCATGCAGACAGGCAGGAATCCACCTTCCTGGCTTTTCCTCATCGTCTTTCACAGACAGAAGATACTCTGCCTGACTCACCAAATGACTGTGTGTGCTGGTGAGAGTTGTGTGCCCAAGTAAACTATAAATCATACGCAGCACAAACCATTATGATTACCACAATAGGAAATTGTGAATGCTGATGATAATGCAGCTCTTATTTTTGCCACAATAGGAAATGTGATATTATTATTTGGTGCAATAATGTTCATAGTAGAGTTTTAAAAACCCTTAAATTTCCTTTATAGAATGCAATTATAAGATAAAATACAATAGTAAATATTAGCCTGTATGAAGCTTTGGAATACAATCCTGTCAAAATTCTAAAGGTAGCTTGAACTTGCCTCTCTGCTGATGACTTTTACAGTGGATTTTATGCTTGAATTGCTCATATACACTTTCTGATTGATGTTTTAATGAAAAATCATTCAGAATTTTAATAGTCACCCAACTAAAACCTGTCTTTATTTGAGTAGGTGATAATAACATGTAAAACCATTTTTACAACTATTCAAAATTACAACAGCTGAAATTAAATTTACAGAATCCTGTAGACCTTTCTCCTCTTTTATTGTCAAAAGTAATGAGGACGGTGCTTGTGATAATGTGAATGAATTCCAAGTACCATTAAATGATTTAATATGGATTATTTCTAAACAGTGAAGAAGTTCTTGCTGGAGACATCTGAATTGTTCAATTGAGTATCCTCTACTACTAGCCTGGACAAAAATCATAGAAGAGCTGTCACTAGAAGAACCTACCAACCATAAGTAAGACAGATGGATGCAGCATTGTTAAGACAGACTCTCCTGTAGTTCCTGCGGTTGAGGCCTCCAGATCTTACACAAGCTGACCGCAGTCTATCCTCTGCATCTGCCAGCCTCGGTGTAGTCGGCCTCTCAAGAGTGGCTGCGACATGAATGTCTGTGGCTTCTATAGGCGTCTGTCCACAAAGGGCAGCAGTGTTCTGTGACAGAGGCTCCCCCAGCCATGGTGCCCATTTTCATCATAGAACACAAATTAGATGTACCTGATTTTGGTCACTCACTGCAATCTCCACCCTTCAACCAAAGTCTAGATTGTGGGGCTCTGCTACCCAACAATATCATATGACAAAGGCATCCCTGTACACCATGTTCTTGAAAACTGTGGCCTAAAGGAATTTCAACTCTCAGCATCAAGAAAGCCAAAAGTGCAAAAGCACTTTTCCCTTTGCCCAGGGGGTTTACATTCCAGGTCCCTAATGGATAATACTGTAAATAATACCAAACTCTATATGTGCAGATTTTCTTTTTTTGCCTAAACATACATACATACCTACAATAAGGTTTGATTTGTTAATAGGGCACAGTAAAAGATTAACAATAAATAACAAAATAGAGTAAATATCACAATATACTGTAATAAAATTTAGAACATTAATTATTTCTGGAATTTTCCATTTCATATTTTCAGACTGTGGTTGACCTCAGGTAACTGAAACATAAAAAAGCAAAACTATGAATAAGAAGGGACTACTGATGTGTACATGAGAGACTTGCAAATTCAGCATTAGCACTTGAGCTCTGCTGATATTCCGGAAGAGCTGATAATAACTAAATTATCATTCACTATGAATCACTAAACAGGCCCTGGAGCCTGCACTAACAATTGTCCTCATTTGCCATGCCGTGGAGTGCACCTCTACCTTCTGAACCATTGTCTAAGTACTGTGAGCATTTTAATTGGGGGTAGGTGGGGGAGAAATAAGCTTTTAAACCTAAAGGTGAATATTCATCAAAAGAGAATTAGAGACACAGGTGGAAATGACTAAAGGTGCAATTGCATTCAGGTAACACCTTAAAAACAGATTCACAGAAGTAAAATTCTCTTGCATTCCATAACTCTTACCAGGTGATGAAATGTTCAGGATAACTCAACTGATGGTTTTTGCTTGGTTGAGCAATTATCAAGTGGAAATCATGACTTATTAAAACGTCATGAGTAATGTCCCTTAAAAGTGGTTAAATGTTTCTTTTAATGGAAGGAATTTTCTCTAATTTCTTTTTCTTTAGCCCTTAATTTTCTGCATAGCACAAATTCTAAAATAAGACTGAGAAAAACCAAATCCCTCAATTACCTTGCAGATGGCCTTTAGGCATACCACTTAAAATCTGTGATTCAGTGTTCCATCTATAAACCAGAGATATGAGCTGAAATTATGGATGAGGCCAAATAGCACTAAAATTCTGCAATGCTATCTTTGATTTACTTCCTCATATTGCTCAATTGACTTGGATTATTTTCTTCAGGAACTGTATTTTTTATTCCTCACTATAAAATGTTATTCAGATTATCACTGAATGTCAAGACAATAAAATGCTGGCATCAAATGATACGGGCTCTGAATTGCATTGGCAAGAATGTGATGCTGTGCATTTTACATACATACTCAGAAATGTTTTGTATATAGTCATCTTTCAGTGGGTATTTAATGAAACCAAAGAAAAAGTCTTTCTAAATGCACAGACTTCCTTAAATGTTTGGGGATTTTGTTTTTTTTATTTGTTTTATTTTGTTTCCAATAGGATATTGCTTGAAATTTTAGATTTCCATGTGAATGACATACAGAAATTCAAAGAGGTCTCAAAATGAAAAAAAAAAGTCGTCAAATGTTTTTATGACTCATAAACATTCCACCCTACCCTTCAATGGAGTTGTTTTCCTCGGTTGTACGCTTGAAGCAGTCACAGTTTGCACCATGAATTCCTTCCATAAACTGTTCTCAGCCATGTGCTGTAAGTCAAGGACCTGCTCTTGCTGCAAGGGGCATGGCAAGCAACAAAAGCAGCATCATGGAACTGCCTTTCATGGAGCTTGTATTCTCAAGCAGGATGATGGGAGAGAGGATATAAATACACGAAAAATAAAATTCTCAATAAGTAGTGAAATGGAGAAAGTATGTAGCTAGAAATATGAAAAGCTACGAAAGACAGGTCAGATAGCGTGGTCTCAAGAAATGACCTTTTAGAAGAAATCATATGGCACAATACAGGCTGTCTATGGAAGATTTGGAGACCCAGTAACCATCGCAGGCAGGGGCAAGTGCAAAATGCCTACCCCCTAAAAGATTCTGAATACCTGAAAGACACATACAGATCATTATGGCGAGAATGTGCTCAGCAAGGGAGATAGTGAGACACTATGTCATGAAGATCACAATTGTTCAAGCCTCAGTCAGTTGCTGAGTAGCCATGGGGAGTTCCAGCATTTCACCTGACCTCTTTGGAGCCTTATTTCCCTCATTACCCTCACTTGTAACACACGTCTCACTAGATTTCCATGAGAATTAGAACCGAAATCTTCCAGTAGCACCCCATGATGTACCAGATGGAATCCAAACCCAGCACACAGTGCACCCAGAAAGCCCAGGTATTCCAGCTTCACTTCAGCTACTTGACCCAAGTAAAGGAGTTCTTTGCAGTTTCTCAAATGAGTGAGCGTTTTTCTTTAATCTGAGCCTCACACTATACCTCCCCTTCTTGAAACATTCTACTGTTTCTTGCTTTAAGTCATTTTCACACGTAAGTCAAAAATAAGTTAGTCATTATGCCTCCATGGGAATTTCCATGACAATTCTGGAGTAATGTGTATTCCTGCTCCTGGTTTCCAATAAAGCATGAAACATACTGACATCTAGTTACGACTTCACCAGTCCCCAACTTTGCTCCATGTTCTCAATTAACAGAAAGGAACATACTTGCATGTCACATTCCAGCGTAACCTAGAACATGTATGTGTTCAGTGAAAGTTTACTGGATAATGCCTACCTCAAGTCCCTCTAATGCAGAAGATCTGTGCGTGACTGATTTTCAATATCAAGTTCTTACTTTCATTGTTATTCAGTATAGGGTGGGTTATTCTAGCATGACAAAGACTCCTAAATTTCAGCTGTTTGGAAGAGCATTTGGTGCCATGGTTACGATACCATTTGGGAGAACCACACCCATAGGACCAAATTTGAGCTCCACATCTGCCAATCATTTTAGCTCTCTGCTAATGCACACCCTGGGAGGTGGCAGGTGATGGTTCATTTACAGATCTCTGTTGTGTTCTGGTCTCTCACTGTTTACCTAAACTAACCCTGGCTGTTGAAGATATTTGGGGCCCAGCAGAAGAAAAATCTCTTTCTCCCTTTGTGCCCCTGCTTTTCAAATAATATAAAAACATATAAACCAATAAATAATATCAGCAGGTTAATACAGACAAGATTTATTTCTCATTCATGCTACATGTTAAATAGAGGTAGGCCGAGGAATCTGCTCACTGTAGTTCTCAAGAACTCAAACACACAGGAATGCTACCTAGCATCTGATTCCTTAAGTATTGCCACGGTGAGAAGGGACCATGGGATGTCACACAGTCTCTTGTAGCTTCTCCCAGAATAATATATGATGCTTCTATTTCATTATCCTTGCAAGTTACAGGTTCATGATTAATTCAAAGAAGGGGAGGAAGCTAAATCCTCTCCTTCCAGAAAGAAATTAAATAATATTGCTCAACGCACACAACATTTCGGAAACTCAGTCCTTGCAGTTCTAGTGATCAGTAGCATTGGATCCGTGTGAGTACTGGGAACACTAGCTTACACACACATGCCTGGGGCGCACCTGTGCAGTATCCTATGTAATTCTCAGTCTCTCTCTCTCTCTCTCTCTCTCTCTCTTTCCCCTTTCACATCCCTCTCTCTCTCTCACCAATTCAGATGATTCCTTGTCCACAATTCAATAATCATACAGGTCTTAAGAAGCCAAACCTATCACAGCTAGAATGATATTTTGGGGCAGAAGCCCATGATCTAGATTTCCAGTCAATCTGCTTCTGTATTCAGAGAATGGGAAATCTGAATTGAAGTTTCCAGACAGAGAGATTCCCAGTACTCTTTATAGAAACTTAATAAAACCTGTTACAAAAACCTTGAGAAATCCCTGATTTTTATCTTCCCTAGGTATTACTGTTGGTTTCTTTCACTCAGTCTCCTACCTCGAAATCCTACCCTTCCCATAATAATTAGCTCAAATTATTCAGAGTCATATTATTTATTTTACAAAAAAATTAGCTGATAAAGTTCATGGAAACCTACATGGGAAAGTGCTATGACTCAATGTCCACTCTTCAAATTGCTATGTTGAAGCTCCGACCCACAATCTCATGGTGTTTGGAGATGAGGTCATTTGGCAGAGGATTTTTTTAAAATATTTAATCTATTTTTTACTGGATATAGAGAGAGGAGAACAGACAGAAAGGAAGATCTTCCTTTCGTTGATTCACTCCCCAAGTGGCCATTGTGGCTGGAGCTGGCCAATCCAAAGCAGAAGCCCAGAGTCTCCCATGTGGGCGCAGGGTCCCTAGGCTTTGGGCCATCCTTGACTGCTTTCCTAGGCAACAAGCAGGGAGCTGGATGGGCAGCAGAGCCACCAGGACTAAAACCGGTGCCTGTAGGGAATCCCAGCACATGCAAAGTGGGGACTTCAGTCAGTAAGCTATCACATCAGACCCTTGGGAGAGGATTTTATCAGCTAATTTGGAACCCTTGTTAATGTCCTCATTGTCCTTATGATACAAGAAACTAGGAAGATAATGTCTGTCTCCACTGTATGAGATACAGCAAATCAGGCCATCAGCTGACCGGAAGAGGACTCTCACCAAGGACCTGACCATGTTGGCCCCGTTTGGATTTAGAAAGGTAACTGCCTGATGTTTAAACCCCTTCATCAGTGGCATTTTGTTATAGGAGAGCAAAATGACTAAGATAGAAAAGTGTATAAAGCTGTGAAAAGGTTAGTGAGTAGAGACACTTGAATAGAGCAGTGGGAAAGGAGAGAGGAAAAATTACAAACTCAGGCCAGCAGTCCTTAGCCCTCAGACTTTAAACTGTGTGCAAATCTTTTCAAGTCAGGATTAGCAAACTGTAGCCTGAACTGTTTTTGTAAACATTTTATTGAGACACATCCATGGGCATTCTTTGATATTCGTGCATTGTTAAAGTGCTTTATCTGTAGAATGACAAGATTACATGGATATGGCAAAAATTGCATGCTATAAAAGCCTGGAATATTTACTATGTCACCCTTTACAGAAACATTTTGCCAATCCCTGTTTTAAGAGTATCACCTTATTCATCTCAGGAGTGACTTTGCTCTGCACAAGTCCCCACCTGCATGTTGTAAGTAGTTTGTCCAGCTGTTATATTTACTTTAAACATGGGCTTGCCCACAGCCTGGCATAGAGAAGGAATTCATGACTTGTTGAAAATATAGTCCTAGTACTTCAACAATATAAGTTCCCTTCCTTTCATTCTTTTTTTAAAAATTTTGGATTTTACTTTTAATGATTTAAATTGAACAGATTGTATCTGTTTTGTATAGATTTAATAACATAATGAATAAATATCCCCCCACCTTCCCCTCCCACCCTGCTCCCATTGTTTGTCCTTCTGCCTTTCTTGTTTCATCTTTTAATTTTTACAATGACATACTTTCAGTTTATTTTATAATCACAAGCTTAACCCCCACTAAATAAAGAATTCAACAAGTAGGAAGTAGAAAAACCACTGTAAACAACATTCAAATCTCAAGATGTCTTTGTGCACCTCTGACCTTAATCAACACTCCTGGGCCAACCTTCCCTCCGTTCTGTTTTGCTGTCTTTTTCCGAAGCAAAAGGAGATCACTGAGATTAGCATATTCTCACAAAACTTCAGCTTTTTCTCCCATTGCGGAATATCTAGGAATGGGTTCTACTTTCACAAAAAACGAAAGTCCGATGAAGGAATTTTATTTCTGAGTAACTGAAAGAAAAGGGAGACAGAGGGAAAGATGCAAAGCAGGGAACGTAAAGGAAGAAGCCACAAACAGTCCCCAAATCTGTAGTCCCGAAGGAACGAAGTGCTGGGGCATCATGATAGCACCATGAGCCACTACAGAGTGAGTGCTCACCCGATCCAGACATCGCAGTGTATCTTAGATTCATTTGGTAATATTATCCCAAAATATACAGTTATGAAAACAACAATGATGACAAATAAATCTCCAAAAACATAACAATGATGTAGAAAGAAGGCAAGTTCTGTATAGCCACAGACCTGCCAAGAGGCAGTCATAATTTGAAGCCACACGTGAGTTCTGGACCATGGTCATCTCAGACAGATTTGCCTGTCCTATAATGAGGAGATTTAGTTATAATGCTGGTTTCCCAGTAACTGGTGCCTTGACTGTGAGAAACACTTTTAACTTTCTTGAGCCCCCATTATCTCATCTATAAAATGTAAGACTGAGTCTTTAGCATCCATTTCTACCATAGATCAATAACATAGTCACAGCATATTACATTTAAGCATACTACATTTATTAGAATGTGATACCATTGATTCTAACACAATGCATTTTTATGTATTACAAAAAAACAAAAATTACTGCTCATTGAACAATAAAGTAATGAGTTATCACTTTGAATTTTAATTTAATATTGACTGAAAAGTTAAATAATAAATACAACTAGATTTTTATGATATATATTATATGGATATACAAGAAGTAGAAGACATAAATAAGTTGGAAAATATATTTCAAAAACTTTCAAAGTGCATTTTTCTAGATAACTCTTCAATTCAAAGATATCCGTATCTACATTTTCCATAATGATATCATTTGTGCATCAATACCATCAAATCATTTAATTTCTTCAATGTTATCAGTTGTCTCTAGAAAGTTCTTCCAAACAACTCACTCTCCCACTTCAGAATTCCTAAAAATTCTCAGCTAATATCAACAGAATTTTGTTTAGAAAACCCTGTGCAGATTTAAAATCAAATGTTGGGTTTCTAATCCTTTGTCTAGCTTAGGACTCAGAACAAAGAGGCCTGGCATGTTAGGACCCCTGCAGAAGAGGTCATCTTATCCAGGCATAGCTCAGATAAATTTGGTTGGGATTTGGGATTCAGCGCACAAGGGGAGCTCATCACCAAATGTTGCCTCAGAGCCATCAGCCTCACCAGGAACTGAACCCAGGGAACTTTGCTCCTTTTACAATGCCCTCCTTCTGGCTTCCACAACCATAACATCTGAACACTGTTTCCAGGCAGCCCTCCTGGAGTCTACAAGGAGTACACTTGAATCTAATTAATCAATCTGACTAATAGTGTGCACAGTCGTTAAAGAGTAACCACAACTTGAATGAAGACAAAGCCACACCAGATGTCTGCTTTGATGGTAACCCCAGTTACTTTGTCTGAACCCTTCCTGCTGCTTCCTGGCCAGCTTCCTGGGAGGCCCATTCATTTTCTATTATACTTCCTGGTATCTCCTCTGAGATTATACAGCAAGTGTTGGGATTTTAAAGCTTCTGCTGTAACTAAGTCTGGTTCCTCAGTCATTTGAAGGCGGCTTGCTGAGAATTGGTTTACTCGTCTGTACTATGGGGCAATGCCATCCCTGTTTCAGTAAAGCAGTGTGGATGACAATCAACTATAGGTAGTGCCTGGTTTGCACACAGGGTACCTTCCTTTCCTCTCTCCCATTTTCCCTTCTCAGTCTTTTCTCTACTCCTCCTTCCTCTTACCTTTCAAATCTGTTCTGCTCCAAGCTTGTTCCTTTTGAGAGATCTCTGAACATGTAGGCAGACTGGCAAATATTTAAAAGATTGAAACATAGGAACAATATTTGAAGTGGTGTAAAGATAAAGGTCACTGTTATTATAAGACCTTCTTTCTCATTGCATTTGATAATGAAGAAATGAACCAATAGACTGAGGAGTACAGGTAAAGGAAAAGGACATTGAACTCTCATTCTATATCCCAATATCTATATTAATTCTCAATGCACAGTTATAAATATGGCCAATTGCAATATTTAGAAGGTTTGAAACATTTGGTCTCGGTCTCTTTATTTTTTTAAGCCTAGATGGATCATCTATCCATCTGTGGAAGGATTATAGAAGATAAATAGACAGATAAATAGGGCTCATCCAATGATCCAATGTCCAAAGGCCTACAGTGGATAGGGTCAGAACCAAGAGAAGGAGCTCAATCCAGTTCTCCCATGTCAGCAGCAGGAATGTAATTACTTTAGCCATCACTGCCACCTCCCAGGGTTTACATTAGCAGAAAGCTGGAGTCAGAAGCCCAGCCAGTTATGGTGCTCAGACTTTTCATTATGGGAAACAGGAATCTCTTATTGAAGACTATTATTATGTATATTAAACACAACTGCCTACATTTTATCTCAACTTTGTTGCAAATTTTTTTAGCCTTGGTCTTTTCCAATTTGGCAAGATAAACTGGATTTGGATCGTGGGATGTTATCTCTCTAGTGGTGGCAGATGTCATTGTATCTGTCATTGTAGATGACTCTGATGGCTTCCTCCACCTTAGCCAGAGTCCCTTTGTCTTCTGAATTCACCTGTGTGAAGGTGACAGTGGTAAAGGTCTTGCTATGGATCAGGTGCCACAGCCAGGCCTTTCCCTTAATAACGCAGTGAGGGACCCTCATTTTACAACTCAGGGCAGCCAAGAAGATACCTTGGGCACTCACCACAAACTGAGTCTTCTTACTCTGCACCAAGATAGTCAAGTATTGATAACTACTCAGAAGACAGGCTCTCCTGGTGGGTACATTGCTTTTGCCCACAGCTTTCTTCTTGGCTGGGCCAACAACCCCTGTTTCTTCTTTTTGCTTTATCTCTGACCTGTACTTGCATGCCAGCTTAATCAGTGAAGTAGCTATCTGGCAGTTCAGGTCCTGGATGATCTGGTTACTGGCAGGAGGTGTCTTCAGTCAATTATACAAGATGGCCCTCTGGCACTGCAGCCAGAAAGAGCAAGACCAATGGCAAAAGCAGATGAGGTGTCACATGGACTAGATGTCCTGTCAAGGCAGGAGTTCTTAGTGCTGTCCTTAGCCAGAAGGTTTACCATCTTCTTGGCTTCCTGCATCTTGAAAACAGCAGGGGTTGGGTTACCTTCTTCCTGTTGGCCTTCTTTCTTTTGGGCAACTTGAGTAGCTGGAGAATAGCAAGATATGACAGTTTAATGGCTGGGCTAGACACCTAGCCCTACTGGTTCACTTTAAATCTATTAACACTGAAAGATATAGTCTTTACTGATCTATAAGCAAATCTGGGGAAATTTTTGCTTTGATGTTTGTGTGTAGGTGTATGATTTGTTTTTATTGCACACTTTAGCTGAGAGCCACTTTCTTCTTTCTGCCTAAATTATAGCCCCAAGTAAATTTCCCTTAACATAGTGGTCAAATCAAGACAGGTGAGCTAGTCATATCAATCCTGTTTCTCACTTCCACGGCTTCATTTGCTGTTTTAATTGGCCATGTGGCCCAGTTATGGACAATAACATCTAAATAGAGTCTGCCAGGATGGTTTAGGAAAAAGTTTTTCTAGCAGAAATAGGACAGATGCCTTGATTCTTCCTATCTCAAATGAATATTATCAGTGAGCTTCAGCATGCCTAAGAAAGAGTGTGCATTATATTTTAATTGCATCTTTGCATTATCCTTTTCAAGCATCCTTGTATAATCAATAGGCATATAGTTCCGATCTTTTGACCACGAAGCCCAGGTGTATTTCATTTCAAGCACCTTTGTGTCTCTGGAACAATGTTTGCAAATATCTACTTTGAAAAAAAGTTAACTTACTCTTCAAGCATACTGTAACATGTAGCCAGAAGTATTACTAGCTAATACAATGCTATGAATACATCCATATCCCTTAAAAGTACTTTCTGAGACTCTCACAAGGATGAAAGAACACAATGTAAGTCAAGTACTAGTGCTCAGCCTAATACATAGTGCTTTTAAATGCTAACTCACTTGGTTCCTTTTCCTTGGGAGATCTCACTCATAAAGAGATGTTCCAATCAGAGCTCAATAAAATTCCAAGTGATATTGTTTCTCCTTGCATTATTTTGGGGGTTCCTCTTCTTTCATTTATTAAAAGTACAAATTTTCTCCTAGTCTGGCTAACTCTGCTTTCAAGGACTCCAAACATCAGAGTCACTGCCTAGTTAATGATTAATAGTGTATCATTTTACATCCATTAATTCCAAACAGTTTACCAAGTTTTTATCTTTCCAAGCACTGTGGAAAGAGAGTGGTGAATAAAATAAAGGTCTTTTTCTTCCAAGATCTTAGATTCTAATCAGAGGAGCTAAAACAAACAAACAAACAAACCAACAATAAGCAAAAGAAGAAATCAACATCCAAATTGCATCATTTCAGATGATATGAAGTATTAGGCAGAAAACAAATCAATCTTTTCATTTGGAAAATCCTGGGAGTAAGTAGCTTAAGTAGCATGGTCGATGATCACTTCTCTGATAAGGTGATTTTTTTTTGAATGAGATGAAAATGAAGGAGCCGAGCAGCCATTCAGAAAAGCACTATAGACAGAACACCAAGCAATGGCGAGGGGGCACTCTGCCCACGTCACTCTCTGTCTCGATTATGATGGAGCTTCATTGTATTCTGACCTCTCAAAGCCTGTACAAACGTCCTTTCCTATTATCCCCACAGCATACCTATACATCTGTCCAAAATTCAGGTTGGGCACACATTTGTTTATTAATCAAAATCACATTGTGAAATATCTACAAATACAACAGAAACCTAGTTAACATTGCTCTACTGTCGCTGTCCTGCAGCGATGGACTTGGTGCACGGAGCCGATAATAACACGCTTGACTACTGACTGATGATCAATAGCCAAAATTTATTAGGGGCAACAGACTTTATATGCTGAGGGTCATACAGGATTAGGGTAGAGCTACCTAGTTCATCAACAGAACCATCAACTGTTTTCTATGCCTTAGTTTGGAAGTCCTTTTGCCTTGTATATTACTTCCGGCTCAACTGTTCTTATACAAATGATATCTCATCAGGTATACAAAAGGTAGCCATACAGTTGTTCTCATGCAAAGGATATCCAGTCAGTCACACACAAGACATCCATTCAGTTGTTTATCATACAAATATTGTCCCATCAACTGTAATCCCGTGCTCGCTGACTACGTTCGCTGAGCTATAGTCACAATGTCTTCCTACAAATCCCCCTTCTATGTTTTATAAAAATTAGGCCTGAGTGATATACCTGGGAGAACATGCTCTTGGAAGAGCAGGAAAATGGGGAGATACAATATTATATATTATAAAAAGATGACTATACCAGGGACCACACACCCTAACTGCCTATCATCCCATCTAGCTCCTCAATATTCTTTTTCCCAGGAGAATGAACCTGGCAGCTGTCAGGGATAGGGGACGACGATCATTCTGGCTACTTCCTGCTGAAAAAGGGACGAAGAGAGGGGGCCACAGCAGCCAGGCATTCTCCAGGGAATGCATCTGGGGTCCCTGGTATAAGGTAGAAAAATAACAGCTAGAATTTCTCCCAAGGTAACATGTTTATGTGTTTAACCTAAATCAGAGTGGCACAGGAACAGTGACAGGCTCTATAGTAGCATTTATCATGTAACAACCTATTACAGACTTAACATCAAAGTTTCTATACATTTACATCTTGTTTGGCATCAACAGTTGATGGAAATTTTGGGGAGAATCCTAACTTACGATTCAAACTTTGCCATTTATATAATTCACTTGATTTTACAGATTTTCATGCATCTAGGATAATCAAAATAATTTTATGATTCTAGCAAATCATGTGTTAATAATTGTACAACAGAAAAGTCTTAGGCAGGAGAGCAGGGAAATTTCCAATGACCCAGTGAGTGAGGAAAAATTTAACTCTACAACCTATCTAATAAAGTCCAGGAAAAGCAAAGCGCCTGACCAGTAAGTACAGGCTGAGCAATTATAGGCTAATTAGCCTTTGTTTTGGTTGTTCCAAATGTCCTATCTGTCTATCTAAACAGCCAAATAGGAAGCCTGACCAGTAAGGTACAAGTTGAATGATTATCAGTTAACTGGCCTTTATTTGTCTCTATCTATCTGAACTAATTGTGGGATTCACAAGCAACCCTGATGGTCAGTGTAAGAGAGGGGTGGGACCCAAAGCTAGAGCTAGGTAAGAATTAGAGAGAACTCCTACTCTGAGTCCAGAAGGAAGGAAATTTACAATCCTTTTGTCTCTGAGTACCACCCGGGGCTCCTGGCTAAATTTCGATGTCACCAGACCCTCTGAGCAGGGTACTGAGCTGCTTCAATCCCATGTAGGAAATCCAATAGGAAAGGACTGACCTCAGAGTTCTCGGCCTCCAAGGGCACTCACCTTCCTTGTGATCTCCTTGGCAGTCGGGATACGGTTCTCGATGTCCTTGATGTCCTTGATGAGGCAGGTATCCACTGCTTCTGCAGTGGAAGCACATGGGAGGCCTCCAGGGGTCTCCAGGACTGGGGGACTAGGATAGAGAGCTCCTCTTATCCTCCTGCTCTGCCCTGAAATCCCCTCCTGCTCTGTACACACAACCTCCTTTAAGAGGGTGTCAGAGTCATGCTTGGATCCCACCGCAAATTCCTATATTTTTTCTAATGCTTAAGGCATTAAGAATTTGTTATCCATAACTAAAAGGTTACACTTAAAGTCTTCCTCAAACATTCTAGGAAGATGGAGAATTTCTCTGCACTCCTGACCTGTAGTGGAACAAGAGAGATATTAAACGATTTTAGCTTTTTAGTTCTTAGCGGCAGTTCCACTGGGGGTTCCATCTTCTCCAGGGGCAGCGTTGTGTTCAAGGGTGTTGTTGCATCTCCGAGACCGGATGAGCCGTAAGGGAACCCATAGTTTTTCAGAGGATCCATCAGGAGATTCTAAAGAAACAAGAGCATAACCTTTGCCACGGGTTATTATTGTTCCAGGATACCAATTATTCAGTTGTTTTACCCATACAGGAATTTGTAAAGTCTTATCTGATAATGTAGAAAAATGTTTGTCAGCAGGAGTATTAATGTCTCCTTGAGGTAAATTTAAAAAATTAAGTGTTAAAAGCGTTAGGGACAGAGTATCTCTGGGTGACATCCCCCCTTTTTTGTTTTTTAATAATTGACTTTTTAGGGTGCGGTGTGCACGTTCAATAATAGCTTGACCTTGAGGATTATAGGGAATACCTGTAACATGTTGGATGGACCACTCTAAACAAAATGCTTTGAAACTTTTACTAGTATATGCAGGTCCGTTGTCCGTTTTGATAGAAGAGGGAATTCCCATAATTGAGAAACATGTTAGCAAAAAGGATTTAACAGCTGAAGTAGTTTCAGAACTCATAGGTTGTGCCCAAAGAAACTTAGAAAAAGTATCTACAACTACATGTAAGAATGGTTGTTTTGGAAAGAACGGTATATGAGTAACATCCATTTGCCATAACTGATTGGAACTTAGCCCTCGAGGATTTGCACCTGCAGGATGAGGAGTACAATGTAAAGGGGCACAAATAGGGCAAGTTGCTAAAATGTTACGAGCAATTCGGAGAGGAATATGATATTTCACATGCAAACGATTGGCATTAGTATGTAGAACACGATGTTCATCTTGGGCACTAAGAAATATAGGTGCAGTCAGTCTGTCAGCGTGAGAATTGCCAAGGGTCATAGGTCCAGGGAGAGAAGAATGAGCCCGTATATGTGTAATAAAGAATGGTGAGTTGCGCTGACGTAGTAGTTGTTGCAATTGTAAAAGCAAATGAGAAATACAAGTATTATTAGAAGATATTAAAGCAGTTACAATAGCCGGAAATAGACCAACTACATAAGCCGAATCAGAAACAACATTAAGAGGTTGGTTACATACTCGTAAGAGATGCACTAAGGTTGCTAGTTCCACCTGTTGTGCTGAGGAAAATGGAGTTTGTATTGTAGTATGTAAATGAGGTCCATGAATTCCTCCCCGGCCGGAGGAGGAGCCATCAATATAGTATGTATCAGCACCAGGAATGGGTTCAGCACGAATAATAGAAGAAATTATGAAAGGAGTTCGCTGTAAAAAATTCCAAATCTTACCAGCTGGGTAGTGGTTTCCTATTTCTCCGTAATAATCAGCCAGGGCTACTTGTAATGAAGCAGATAAGGTTAAGGCCTGTTGAAGCTGTTTAGCTGTTAAAGGCAATACAATTGAGGCTGGATCGTATCCTATTAGAGAGAGGGCTCTCAGACATCCCTGGATAATGAGGGAGGCAATCATATCAACATAAGAAGAGAGAGTTTTAGTTTGTTTATGATGCAAATAACTCCACTCTAGGGGACCAGAACGTTGTGCTAAAGCTCCAGTAGGGGAATGGGGTGTAGGAAAAACCAAAAACAAAACAGATTCCTCAGGAACAAAACGAGTGAGAAAAGAACCTTGAAGTTTCTTTTCAAAGAACTGTATCTCCTGCTCCGCTTCTTTAGTCAGCATCCGGGGGCTATCTAGGGCCGGATCTCCTTCTAGTATTGAAAAAAGGTGAGACAGTTGGTGGGTTGGGATGCCTAGAGAAGGTCGTAACCAATTAATGTCACCTAGCAATTTTTGAAAATCATTAAGAGTTAAAAGATGGTTTTTACGAACAGAGAACATTTGCGGACGTACAGTAGTGCGATCTAGAATATGACCAAGATATTCATAAAGAGCTACACTCTGGACCTTTTCAGGAGCAATCACAAGCTGAGCAGAGTAAGAACTTTTTGTGCCTCTTCATATAACTGTTGTAACTGACCGTCACTGGAGGCAGCAAGAAGAATGTCATCCATGTAATGAATAATATAAGCATCTGGAAAAGCATCACGAAGCGGCTGTAACACTTTTCCTACAAAATATTGGCACATAGTAGCAGAATTGGTCATACCTTGTGGCAAAACTTTCCATTGATAACGCTTAACAGGAGCCTGTTGATTTAAGGAAGGAACCGAAAAAGCAAATCGGGGGCGGTCATCTGGATGGATAGCAATAGAATAAAAACAATCTTTTAAATCCAAAACAATCAATGGCCAATGCGAGGGAATCATAGAAGGATTAGGCAGTCCAGGTTGGAGGGCACCCATAGGAATCATAGTAGCATTTACATTTCGGAGGTCAATTAACAATCGCCATGCGCCTGACTTATTTTTAATCACAAAAACTGGAGAATTCCATGGGGAGAAAGACTCTTCTATATGGTTCTTTTGTAATTGTTCCTGAACTAAAGACTCTAACGCCTGTAATTTTTCTCGTTTAAGGGGCCATTGAGGCGTCCACACAGGCAGATCAGATTTCCATTGAATAGGTATCGGTGATGGTTTAATAAACTCAATGGCCCCTAAGAAAAACCCAGCCCATATTGGCCATGGTTTTGTTCTATAGGAACTGGCTCTATGTTTTCCTGAGAGTTTCTTCCTAAAATTTTACCACAACAGTGGTCTATGTTGTTCACTCTTGGCTGAGAGGGGGAGGGTAAGTAGACCTCCGCATTCCATTGTTGTAATAAATCTCTTCCCCACAAATTGATAGGAATTGGAGCAATATAAGGTCGCATGATACCCTGTAAATTTTCAGGACCAACACATCTTAACTTCTTTGTACTAACACGAAGCATAGAGGCATTCATTGCCCCTACACCCTGGAGCCCACAATCGGCAGGTTCTGTGGGCCAGTTACAAGGCCATTCCTTACTTGAAATAACTGAAACATCTGCTCCAGTGTCTAATAACCCAGAAAATTTTCTGCCATTGATGGCCAATTCGAGTGTAGGCCGTTTCCCTTCAGATATAAGAGTTGTCAAGTTGACATACTTGTTAGTGCTACCGAATCCCTCAATTCTTTTGTTATTAGAAAAACCAGGCATATAATATGGCAGAAGTAAAAGCTGTGCAATTTTTTCTCCTGCCTTAAAAGTCCAGGCACATGGAGTTGTAATCATCACAAAAATTTCTCCTTTATAATCAGAATCAATAACCCCCAAGTGTACCTTAATATTTTTCAAAGTGAGACTACCACGTCCGATTATCAAGCCAACCATTCCCTCAGGAATGGGTCCAAAAATTCCAGTGGGCACTCTACAAGGACACTGAGATGGTGTAATAGTGAAATCCTGGGAGATATCAATGTCCAAGGCAGCACTTCCAGCAGTTGCAGGTTTTAAATCTGTTATGGCTCTATGGGCGCGAATTGAACAGGATACTGGTGTGCTGCAAACCCCTGATTGTTCGGGGCCTGGGGCTGGCCCCGCCGGGAGTTTCCCGGCTGCAGGAGTTGGCCATCGCGATCTGTTCTAGATCTACAATCTTTCGCCCAGTGCCTTCCTCTGCGGCACCTGGGACATATGCCGGGGGAAGTACTGTTACCAGCATCAGCGCTGTCTCTCTGAGTTAAAGGAGGTGCTCGACATTGTTTGCGAAAATGACCTGGCTTGCCACAATTGAAACATTTATCCTTCATTTGCTTCTGAACAGCAAAGGTTTCCATTGCGGCTAAATGGGCACGATGTTTAAACGTCCCTATGTTACGGCAGGCTTTCAGGTAACCCATAAGATCCTCTCTTTCTTTTATAGGACGAATAACAGCCTGGCAGTCCTCATTTGCATTATCAAAGGCTAACTGCCGGAGTAACAGCTTTCTAGTACTGTCATCCCTAACTTGTTTTTCTATGCAATTCGTCAGTCGTCCTACAAAGTCAGCATAAGATTCCCCAGCTCCTTGGATGACTTTTATATAACTGCCTGCAAACTCAGACCCAGTGTCAACTTTCTCCCAGGCCCACAATGCTACATCCCGTATATGAGTGAGCGCACCTTGAGCCAGCTGAATTTGCTGCTCTGTAGTAGCCCACTGTCCATCTCCTACCAGCATATCATAAGTTAACCGCACACCCTCCAGGAGTTGTCGGCCCGTCCGTCCTAAAGTTTGTAACTTCTCCTTAGCTGCATCGCTCCTCCACATCTTCCATTGTAGATATTGCGAAGGAGAAAGCCCTATTTTTGCTATTACTTCGAAATCATAAGGAATCCAGTTTGCTTCTCGGCTCCAACTATTTAAATACTCCAATACATATGCAGAAGTGGGTCCGTAGGACACACAAGCCTTTTTAAAAGCTGTGACAGCATTGAAATCTAGGCTTTCATATGTAGGATGATTAGTCTCTTGACTAAGTATGATTGGAAAAAGCGATCGGAACTCATGAGGTCTGCGGGGAATATCAGGCCTTTGAGAACACCTTCGATCAGATTTAAGGGTGAGACTGTATAGGCTGGTATTTAACCTTTCTATCTCATCCTCATCTTCCTCATTGTAGAAATCCTGTGATTTAATGCTGGAAGTTTTCTGCTTTCTCTTAGTTCCAATTTCATTTTCTATTTTATCTGTGCTTCGAAAAGTTTCCTTTCTGGCCATATAACGATGGCTACCCTGGTGAGGGGGGTCTATCACGGATTCCCCTTCATCCTCCTTATCTGTACTGTGAGTTAGGGGGGAATGAAGAAATGAATCAGGAAGTGGGGGTGCAGAGGGAATGGCACTAGGAAATATTTTCTTATTTTTCTTTTTAGATTTTTGCTTCATTTCCCCATCTAACTCAGAGTCATCAAAGGAATCCGTGACAGCCTGTTGGAGGTTCTCCTCCCTGTCTTCTTCCCCTTCTATAATTGCAATAACCGCTTTAATTAAAGACCATGTACTCCAAAAATCAGCAGGAATATCTTCTCCTGTCATTCGGGCCTCTTCTACATGTTTCCGGGCACGATCCCAGACTTCTGTTTCTAGTGTCCCTTCATTCAGAAACCAAGGGTTATATTTAAAAATAACCTCGAAACAAGAACGCAATTGCTGCCTAGTTATATTTACTCCACTTTTCTTTATAATGCTATGTATAAGAGGTATAAAAGGCTGCGCTCTGCACTGATTCTGGCCCATTGTTCCCACTCACCTCTTTCTGTGGGGGTCTCCGTCGCACTTTCGTTTCTTTATGCAAGTCCCTGTTCACGGGCGCCACTTGTCGCTGTCCTGCAGCGATGGACTTGGTGCACGGAGCCGATAATAACACGCTTGGACTACTGACTGATGATCAATAGCCAAAATTTATTAGGGGCAACAGACTTTATATGCTGAGGGTCATACAGGATTAGGGTAGAGCTACCTAGTTCATCAACAGAACCATCAACTGTTTTCTATGCCTTAGTTTGGAAGTCCTTTTGCCTTGTATATTACTTCCGGCTCAACTGTTCTTATACAAATGATATCTCATCAGGTATACAAAAGGTAGCCATACAGTTGTTCTCATGCAAAGGATATCCAGTCAGTCACACACAAGACATCCATTCAGTTGTTTATCATACAAATATTGTCCCATCAACTGTAATCCCGTGCTCGCTGACTACGTTCGCTGAGCTATAGTCACAATGTCTTCCTACACTCTACTATAATTTATTGGGTCTGGCGCCATGGCTCAGTGTCTAAAGTCTAGCCTTGCAGCCACTGGGATCCCATATGCGTGCTAGTTCATGTCCCAAGTGCTCCACTTCCCATCCAGGTCCCAGCTTGTCGCCTGAGAAAACAGTAGAGGATGGCCCAAAGCCTGGGGACTCTGCATTTGCATGGGAGACCTGGAAGAAGCTCCTGGTTCCTGGCTTTGGATCGGTTTACCTCCAGCCATTACGAACACTTGGGAAGTGAACCAGCAGATGGAAGATCTTTCTCTCTCTCCTCCTCACTGTAAATACATCTTCACAATAAAAATAAATGAATCTTTTAAAAAGGAATTCAAGTTATCTCTGGCACCACACCATTCTTCTGCTTTCTATATGCAATGAATTAAAAATGAATAAATAGGCTCCTGCCAGTGTGACCAGGATTTGACCTGAGCTGATAGTTGTGATGGTACCCTTGTTTTGCTGTTTAAGAAGAGTAAAGTTTATTAGGGCAGACAGATATTGTTAGTTACATATTACATAAGACATAAATCCAAAACGTAGAGACCTGAGGGAAACAACATTTATCACCTTATGATGTATTTAGGCCAGAAATTTAAAAACAGCTTATTGAGTGTTTCCAGTTCAGACTCTCTCATGGTATTGCAGACAAACTTGCAGTTGGAGCTGCAGTTTTCTGCAGGCTTGGTTGGGCTGGAAAAATCACTTCCAAGGCAATTCACACACAACCACCAAAAGGAAGTATTAATCCCTGGATGAATGTGGGTTTGAGCTTTCAGCAACATGCCACATGGGTTTCTTTAAAACATGTTCTAAGTATCCAGTAAAGTGACTGACTTTGCCAAGAATGGATCCTTCATTCATTCTATTTATATGAAGCTCTAAAGTGTCTTGACATAGAGTCACTTTGCTGGACAAGAGAACTACAAAAAGCCTTCCAAAGAATTAAAGAGCTATTAACAGAAACTCTAGAACTAGGAATGCCTAACCTGAATAAGCCATTCCCTTTGTTTGTGGCAGATAAATGGGCAGTAGCCCTAGGAGCACTGTCTTAGAAGTTGGCCCCAATTCTACTACCTGCAGCCTATTTTTCTAACCAACTAGATTCAGTGGCTGCTGGTTGGCCTGCACACTTAAGAACAGTTGCTACTACATCACTTTTGGTGGAGGAAGCAACAGAGCTTACTTTAGGTCAGCCACTTAAGATTCACATGCAAAAGCAGGTACATGGAATTTCACAAATTAAGGGACACCATTTTCTAACAGGAGGGTGTCTCAAAATATCAGGCCCTGTAACTAGACTAACCCAAAATAATTCTTAAGGTGTACCAGTACTCAACCAAGTGACCCTTTTGCCACCTAAGAACATTGAAGAATTAATTCACTTTTGTATAGAAATTATAGATGGTAAGACTTTAGATCATAAAGTTATGTTATCAATGGTCTCTCAGTGGAGTATTAGGAAATACATGTTCTACCCATCTGGGAAGCGGAACTTTAATACTAACAGGCTCCGGGAAATTTGGAGGTAATGGATTGCACATTACCATAAAAGGAGTGACCTGCTCCTGTCATTCTTATTTACAGAATAACCCTAGTAGTCATGTGAACCCAGTTCCTTTACTGATTCCTGTGCAAAAGAGAGGAACACATCCAGGCGAAGACCGGTAGCATGCTTCCAGAAAATAATGACAAATGTATTCTAATGTTCATTGGTAATTTCACAGGATGGATGGAAGCATTTACAACTCAAGCAGAAAAGACACTGGAAGCTTCCAAAGCTCTACTAAGCGAGATTGTGCCTCATTTGGAGACTTCCACTGTAACTCCAGATTGACAAAGTGCCTCATTTGTGTCTAAAATAACTCAACAGATAGCCACAGCTCTACCATTTATCATCCACATGCCTCTTGGAGACCACAGTCATCAGTTAGACACACAAGATAAGTCAGTCTGCTGTGAACCAATGAAAAATACCATAAACTTCTTCAAAAAGCAAAAAGATAAGTAAAAATCATTTGCTTTCTCAGTACTAAATCTGCTGAACATGAAAGTAAACATGCTTCACCTACCACTTCTTGATGCCCTCTGGAAGTTCCTTTTGACAGGAAAAACCTTAGTGAGTTCTTCTATTATGATGTTAAAAGAACGTGAAGCTAATGTTAAAAATCTCGTCACCGCTCTAGGTAACTAGTTTTATAATTTAGGCCTGCTTTTACAGCTGTGAACTCAAGACTGTGGATACTCTAAAGTAGTTACATATTACTGACAGAGCCTAGAACATTTATCCACAAAATAAGGAGGAGCCTGTGCAGTGATTAATGGAATTTTCCACCTCTTCTCTAATTGTAGTATCTTCACAGGAAGAGATATTGAAGATATTTATGCTAAGGCTAGATGGTTCTACAGTTTGCACAGGGGCAATTCATCAACACCCAATGCTTGGGAAGTAATAACATACATTTCCTTCTTAAAAGGCACTCCACTTACAATTAATAATTTTGCTTGTACTGATTGATGAACTTGCCTGTTTCAAAATCCAACAACTACTCAGAGTAATAAAGACCATACAGGGAACATAGCCATTGGCAGTGACTGGAAATTCTCCAGCTCATGAGATGGATCCATTAGATGTACTGGGAAGAGATTTCCAAAGCTGGGATACACAGGGACTATGCCCCTAATCAGCAGGAAGCAGCTGCAGAAGAGATGACTTTGCATCATCAGCAACTCCTAACATTTAATGACCCTCAGGGTCAGAAATGTCTGAGAATGAATGATAAGGACTTAGGCAAGTAACTAGTTCAGGGTCATGACTTGGGAAGCCATACGTTCCTTGCCTTTGTAACCCTTTCTATCCGCCTGTGATTTAAATGATGCTTACCTATCATCACCTGGGACCTGACAGGGGTAGTGTTGCATAGTTGGTCTCGTTTCAAACCTTTAAAACCCCATGCTGAGGATGGGCTTGCTCTTACTCTAGGTCTGTCACATGCTCACTTGCCCTCTTGCTCCTCACACACAGATTCAAAGAATGGAAGGCAACAATTTCTATTTTTCCGTTTTCCATCTGGCCCTCTCCCCCCCACCATGGACCACCTGTGCCTGTATCCCTCATTGTCTGAATAAATCTTACCACTTTCTTAAGTTGTGATGGTGCCTGTGTTTAAAATGCTTTAAAAAAAAAAAGAACCTAGGAAATGAATATTAAGACCAAACCTATACCACTTTAGGCAAAGGAATTGACACATTTATAGATTTGTAAGAAAGATAGTAGAACATATTTGAGGAAGGGAATGAGGCAGAGTGCAAATGAAGCTGGAGGCTCAAACCATAGCCATTTCTGGAGATAGTTATTTAGTTTTTTTGGAATTTGAGGGCAAAACCAGGTAACTGTAATGCTTAATCAAGAAAAATAACATACTCATCCATGGGAAAAGGAGGCACATGTTGTGCTTTGATAGGTGTGAACTTCCAAAATCCGGGAAACAGTCATGGGGACTCACTGTACAATAATGTGCATGTAGTTGACAACATTGTACTATATACCTGGAAGTTACTGGGAAGGTGAATTGTATGCTATGGTGGGTTTTCCCCACATGTAATACAGTGGCAAGACAGAATTTTTAATTTAGAAAAAGTACAACCGCTGGAGAAAAGAAAGAGGTTACAGCAAAAGAGGTGTGGCCTGAATCTGCTGGACTCATCTAGAGAGACAGTAGACCAAATTAAGAACCCAGTGGTGGAGTTTGAAGAAATGGAATAACGTTATAAACTATTTTCAATACTTAGCTGGCCTTACTTACTGAGTGGATAGTGTGGGTCAGCCCTTGCAAGTCCCCTGCCTCATGCTTCATATAAACTATCTTAAACCATCACAAAACCTGGGCAAATTTTCATTCACATCTTGTTATAAGTGGTTATGAAACAATTTAAAACAGTTATATAACAGCATATCATAAATAGGAAATCAAGAACAAGTCTAAGAGATTGACTCATCTCGGTAAACCATAACTTCAGGTAAACATGATAGCAAATGATGCCAGTAAGGACTTCAGGGCTAGGCCAATACCTTCCCATTGACTTTCACCTCAATCCACATTGTAAACCAGTCTTTGTTGTTACAAAGACAAGTTATGAAATATGCCTCATGCTTTCCAAATTAGATAGAGTCAAAATCTCAAACTATATAGTAAGAAATATAACATTAAGCCTAATTTTGTTTTACATCATTTAGATAATAAAAAGAATTTAAAAGATATTTTTGTTTCAAGTTCATTACCTTTACTTAGCAGCTTTCAAAGAGGAGGTTATTTTAATTTTTGATGATGTTTACATAGTTGATCAGAGTGGTAAAGATCAAGGGTGAGAGAAAAGTAAGTGAGATCATTGTTTCCAAATTTTCTACTTCCTACAGAGGAGTAATTTTTAAAGGATGCTTTTGTGTAAAGTGACAAAATTACCTTCATGGTTCTATTTGACTATTCAAGTTGTTCACTGTTTTAAATGCTAACTTGATCAATTCATTTCATTTCATAACCCCATAAGTCAGCTGGAATGCAGAATTTGGGAGCAAAAATGACATGGATGAATTTCGTTCATTTGTAAGGGTAGCTTCCATTTTGAGACAGGGAGTGATGGGATTTACTCGTGTGTGTGTGTCTTCCCTTTCCGCTCTCGTCACTGAAGTTGTCAATCACTTCCAGGAAGGAGGAGTAGAACATGAAGGAAATAGTTCCATGCTACAAGCTTTCCTTTTCTTAACAGAGAATTTCAAAGTTTTAGAGGATACAAGACCTGATAAGGCACAGAGGAAAACTAAATGAGCTTGAAAAGAAAGCACAAACTGTCTCTACACCAGTCAGAGATATGTACTCCCAAACTGGTGACAGATCGAGATCTGGGGAAGTCTGTACATCCCAAATAATTGTCTCCTGAGAGTGCCCTGGAGAAGGCATAGCACCTTCAAGTGAAAGGGTAATGTGCTATTTCAGACAAATGAGGTCACAGGAAAATCTGCAGGAGAGTTTCCTCTCTACGGATTAAAAGAAAACCAGGCAGAATGTTGCTGGTCACATGGATGAGGACCAAATATTTAGCATTAAATATGGCCTCTGCAGTGACCTTTGTGAATACGTAGTGTATGTGTGGGCATGTGTTCTTGGTACACACATGCCTAAAGGATAGAACCTCCCTGGGATTAGAAGAGCACATGGTAAAATCCCCAGAAAAAATGTGAGTTAAATGTTTCACACATTGGGAGGAAACAAATATAAAAATTTGTTTAATGCAAGGAGATATTTGTTTCACAAAAACCTTAGTGAGATGTGCTTTGTACATGAGGCTATATCACTATATATAAGTATATTTGTACTGCAATGCGATATTTAAAAATATAGCTTAAATATTCTACCCAAACTCCAAAGTCCCTAAAGAGAAAACAGAAATATGGTAATTTTTTAAAAAAGTTATACTAATTAAAATAAGAATATGATGTTTGTAAGAATCTGCTTTTTCTTCACTGATTTGGCTCACTTTTCTCTAATACTTCCTATATGTGTCAATTTAAAAACCAAGCCTTAAACTAGCGCCAAAATGCTTGGTGACATGAGTGAACAAGCTGGAAATCTACTGTTTCCCTGTATTTATGGCTTAAGCTGAGTCAGAATTGACGTGCTCCCCATCCCAAGAAGACTGACTTCTGCCGCCTTCACCTGCCATTTGGAGTCACATTCACAAATGTCTCAAAGTCTGTCTCAGCTGATTCCTGTTTAACCTGCCTTACGAAAGGCATCTGGATACTAGATTTATACAAGTCTAATTTAATTACAAAAATTCTGCTGTCTACTAATTGTGAGATCCCAGACAATGTACTTAGCAACATGAAACCGCACTACACAATATCCTATAGAAGGACCTAATGCACAAAATTGTTTACATGATTAAATAAGATGCTTACTGAAGATCTTTAGGGAGTATCTGATATAAAATAGATGTTGGATAAACTGTTGCTAACCTTGTTATCGTGTCTATGTAAAGCACCATTGTCAAAAGCTGGGCATGTGAATATAAATGCAGCCACTCCTCCTCTCCTCCAGGGTCTCACTGGTTCGTGGGGAAAATGACAGTCCTGCAAACAAATGGGGTACAGCTAGTTCCTGTGGTGATGGTCAGAATAAAAGCATTCAGAACAGCCAACAGAGAAGGAAGGTGCTTGATGAACAGACGGCACTGTGGCGAGCAGGGGAGCATTGTATGAGCCAGCTCCTTGTGACTAAGATACAAGTCAGGAGGCCAGAGGGTTGTGTTTCAGCTTGGAGTTTGAAGGAGGATGGCACTCCTAAACCAGGTAGGTCCCTCGGTGCCCAGTCTGCTGAAGGCGGGTCACAGCAGGGGATGTCTACAAGGTCAACCGCCTGGCAGACCAAGGAGCAGAGGAACATGGGAACACACAATCTCACCACTTCTTGGTGGTCTCTCCTGATAAAGCCATTACGATGGATCACCGAGCTGAAGCAAAAGCACGTTTGCAGTGGGTAGAACAGATGTGGTGTTTTCTTCTCGGATACATCAGCGTCAGACCCTGAGTTCATGAAATTCTTGGAGTTTCTTTCTGTAGCATGCTGTGCTCATTCCTCAGCCTGAGTGGCTTTATCTGATTAGGCCCTGTGTCCCCTTCCTTGGCCGGCCTCCTTTTGCTGCTGAATAAATCATCCTGGACTACATTGAGGTTGGAGAAAGATTTTAATAGAAAAGTCCCATCTGCATTCAGGCTGGGTCCTCAGGCCCCCTAGCAGAAACAATTGAGAAAATAAAGAGGCGCCTTACTCTGCCAACTTTGCTAATATGGTCACCAGCCCAGACTTGGAGGAATGCCCACAGAAAGAGGACACAGCTCCCCACACATCCTAGCACAGTCGTTACCAAAAAAGAGGAAGGGCGCTGTTACTGTTTTTTTTTTTTTTCTGGTTCCCAAATTCTCTGCACAAGACCCACCACCACTTGTGGATTTAAATCAATAAACCAACGTCCACATACAAGGAAAGGAAAGACATATTAAGCCCCTTTTTGGAGCGGGGCAGGAGGTAGGGGACACAGGCTTCACAAATAACCCTGGAAGACATGCATGGGGGGGGGGGCCTGCAGGGGGCCAGGATCACCAAAAGCTGTTCACGAGGTGGACAAGCGGTTGCAAGGGGAGTTCTCCCCGGTGGAGCAAGGGCCATTTCTCCTTTAGGAGAGGCTGCGGGAGCGGCCAGGCAAGGAGGGAGTTTGGGCTTCCAAGGGACGCCACTGGGAGCCGCGAAAGCGCCCAGGACCTGACGTCATCGGCCATCAGCTGACTGCTCCGGGCCGGGCTCTACCCGCTGGAGCCTCCGACGCAACTCCCCTGCTCTGCCACCTGCAGCCCGGCTGGCGCTGTTGCGGCCTTTCTCCGCTTGATGACCGGGAGCCCCTGGACCCCTCCGTGCCTCGTGTTGGCACCAGCTCAAGGCACATTTACTTGGTCCACAGCCAGCGCCACTACTGGCTTTATCGGAATCTGTTCGGCGGGAAACCTGTCCTCCTCCTAGCTGGCCCCTGGAAATGCCTTTCCCATGTCCTGTTTGACCATTACTGTAAGCAGGAAGACAACGGATGCCGAGACGTGCGGAGGACGACCCTAATTCAACACCCCAGTCCTCCAGCCCTCCCAAGAGATAGAGACTGTCTCTAGGGCTACGTTTTGTTTCTTTTTTCTTGAGGGGGGAGGCGGATTTTGCTTTCAGGGGAAAAGTTGGATTCGCCAAAAGACACCCGGGTTAAGGAGGACGAAAGAACTTTCCCACAGCGCCGGGCTCCAGGAGTCCTTGAGTAAAGCGGCCCGAGAGTCCTGGCTCGGTACCTGCCGAGGACAGCAGCCAGTGCCTTCAAAAGAACAGCGGAGGAAGCGGCCGGCCCGGCCAGCTGGAGCGCTGGCCAGCAGCGCGGAGCGAGCGCGCCTGCCCGCCGGCGTTGGCTCCCACGCCGGGCGCTGCGAGTGGCGGGACCCGAGCTGGGGGCCGGCTCCCAGCGACTACCGCACCCCAGCCCTCCGCCGCCTCGCGGGTGTGGCCTGGCGCGGGGGGCGGATCCTAGTCGCCGCCGGTGTCTGACCGCTCTCACAGGTCGCCAAATTCCTCCCGACTGCCGGGTGCCCGCAGCGCGCTGCGGAGCGCCAGGGTGGCACGGGCCCTCGCCTGCATCCGGAGGCGTCCCTGGCGACCGCCACGCGACCTCGGGCCTTCTCTGTCACCCAAACCTTGTCCCCACCGCACCCGCCGCGCTTCCAGTCTCAGCCTTTGGGATTCGCAGCGGCCGCTTCTCAGAGCCCTTGGCTTGAGAGTCTGGCTCACTTTTCCCCCCTCCTGCCTCCAGGTCCTTTTAGCTGCAAGCCAAATGGACTGCAAAGAGCGAAGTGACGGGGATGGGAACGGAGCGCTGTGGCCTTTTCGAAGCACAGCTGGACGAGTTGACCGTGCCTTATAGCCTAGGCTGGGACCCTGGGGCTGATTCTCCCGCCCCCAACGGCACCCCATCTTCCTGGGGAAGGCTTCTAGACAGAGTCTACGCTGCGCTGTCAGTCTCCGTGGTGGAAGTGGCAACCGTGAGGAAAGAGCCAAGGAGGGAGCCCATTCCTCCAAATTAACTCTTCGGTGACCTGTTAGCGCTGGGGCTATCACCTCGCCAACCCTCTCGCGGGGCACCCCTGCCACCTCCTGGACCTTGATTCCTCTCCAGCCCTGCCCCCGTCCACAGCTCCGCCCCGGCTCCCCATCCCGGCGCTGTGGAGTTCTCTGAAAGGTGTCACAGCTGCTAACTTCGCAACCCCCGCCGGTCACCCCCGGCTATCCCCCAGCCCCCGCAGCCGCCCAGCCGTGGGCGTCCCGAGCCCAGTGCCGCAGCCAGGACCCGCCCGACGCGCAGCAAAAGCACGGCGCCCCGGCACCTGGGCGCTTCTTGGAGACCGAAGACTGCGCCAAGGCGCTGAGCCTAGAACCAGCCAAGGAGCCAGAGCCCAGGAAGGGGCTACGTGGCTCCGATCGCCGTGGCTTCTGCGGACGAATAGCCGCCGGCGCCACTGCGCACTGGAGCTCCGCGGACTGGCGGGAGGGCGGCGCGCAAGGACGCGGGAGTCCGCAGCGATCTTCGCAGGCGCCCGTTGCCACCCCCCTCCAACCACCGGCGCACTATGACTTGACCTGCCAGGCCCCCGCCCGGGACACCTGCAACGGGGAAACGTAAGAGAGAAGGACTTTCGCCAGGCTCTTCAAAGGAGGTCTGGAGGTCGTTGGCACCGCTTTCCCCAGCCGCGTCCCCTAGGTCCTGCGACGGCGGCCGGGCGCCATGGAGCTCTCCGATGTGCGCTGCCTTAGCGACAGCGAGGAACTCTATACCATCCACCCGACGCCCCCGGCCGGCGACGGCGGGAGCAGCTCCCGGCCGCAGCGGCTGCTCTGGCAGACGGCGGTGCGACACATCACCGAGCAGCGCTTCATTCACGGGCACCGGGGCGGCGGCGGCGGCGGGAGCGGAGCCTCCGGGAAAACCTCGAACCCTGCGGGATGTGGCCCCAACCACCATGCGCCGCAGCTGTCGGGCGAGTCGGCGCTGCCACTCTACTCGCTGGGCCCCGGGGAGCGGGCGCACAGCACCGGTGGCTCCAAAGTCTTCCCGGAACGCAGCGGGAGCGGCAGCGCCAGTGGGAGCGGAGGAGGAGGCGATCTGGGCTTCCTGCACTTGGACTGCGCCCCAAGCAACTCGGATTTCTTCCTCAATGGGGGCTACAGTTACCGGGGGGTCATTTTCCCCACCCTGCGCAACTCCTTTAAATCCCGGGACCTGGAACGCCTCTACCAGCGCTATTTCCTGGGCCAGAGGCGCAAATCGGAGGTGGTGATGAACGTGCTGGATGTGATGACCAAACTCACTCTCCTGGTCCTCCACTTGAGCCTGGCCTCAGCGCCTATGGACCCGCTCAAGGGCATCCTGTTGGGCTTTTTCACCGGCATCGAGGTGGTGATCTGTGCCCTTGTGGTGGTCAGGAAGGACACCACCTCGCATACCTACCTGCAGTACAGTGGCGTGGTCACCTGGGTGGCCATGACCACCCAGATCCTGGCAGCGGGCCTGGGCTACGGGCTCCTGGGCGACGGCATAGGTTACGTGCTCTTCACACTCTTCGCCACCTACAGCATGTTGCCCCTGCCGCTCACCTGGGCCATCCTGGCAGGCCTAGGCACCTCGCTGCTGCAGGTGGTCCTGCAAGTGCTCATCCCCCGCCTGCCAGTCATTTCTGTCAACCAGGTAAGGCTTGCCTGCCTTGCTCTCCCCCTGGACTCATCTTGGTTTGTTTATGAATTGTTTCAGGAGGGTGGTTCCTTTTCAGTAGGACCCCTCCCCTAGTCTGGCACTCACTGTGCCTGGCACCAGGGGAGGGAGCTTGGTTTTGAGTGAGCTGGTATCTGTCCTCAGAGGAACTGGAACTAAATGACCCCTGAAATTTTACCAACTCTCTACCTTTCTGTTCCGATGCTGTGAGTCGCTCTTCTCAACTGACAAAGTCTGTGTTCTTCATAACTCCAGTCCTCACTCCCGGACCTGCCAGAAGATGTCAGGGGAGGGGAAAAACCTGCTCTCTAGCAACTTTACTCCTAAGAGTAACTGTAGGATGTGGGAAGGACCCTGGAGCTCTAGTTAGCTGCCTGAGTATCTCCATATAGGAACTAGCATTTGCTCTGCATTGAGTTATTGCCAGTGCTGGGTACCATCCATGTGGTAATCTCACTGATCTTTAAAACAACCCAATGACACATGACTTTGGGTCACAATATTTCTTGTTTGGGGAATCTGAAATGTCACCTCTCATTACAGAATCTTTGAATAAAGTTATTTGAATAAGCGAATCTCAGAAATTGGAGGGGGCAAGGTTCTTGGCAAAGAATACATGTTTTGATTCATTGCAGGAAGTATTTTGATGTAGACGATTTGAAATAAGTAGGTGGAATCTCCCTCTTGGTTGTCATTCGCCCCCTCCATACTTCCTTATCAAATATGGATGTGTCCCTGTGGAACAGCATTCATGCTGTCTAAGGTAGACAATGATCGTATTGTTTGTACTCACTGAACCAATGCATTATGAATGGCCCAGCACTTCTTCACCAAAGGCCGGTAGGTACTCAGAGACTAAAAATGAGGGTTTTTCAGGAATGAGGGCAGTAGTGAGCAACAGTGTTTTCACCTGGCAGGTTGGGGCGAGGGGTATGGACAGGAGGATGCTTTGCCTGTCCCAAGTTTCCCCTAAGCCTTGGTGTTTCTTTTGCCATATTGAAAACATCTGCTCAGGTATGAACTACTGAATGCTGCTCTTGGTTTTTAGATCTGGCATCGTTGGGGTCTTTAGCCATCATTGGTTTCTGGTCCATTCAGGATCCTGCCTCCTTTCTGATGACTCTAAATCCATTTGTCCCAATGCTTATCTGGTTAGCTGCTTTCATAGTGCTTTATAAAGTCTCTCTGAGTGAAATGAAGAGTATGTAAAGTTCATGGCTGTGGACATCAGTCATGAAATGGGAAGATGAAATAATCACGAATGTTATCTCAAAATGATCATGAGCTTCTAATACTTAGAATAAAGCCTTGATCTTCAAAGAAGTCATATGCTTCGATTAGGCTAGTATACAATTATGTGGCATATTATCCGTGTTTTTCAATTCTGTATATGCCCAGATCTGAATTCTAGTACATATAAATGTACTTTCTTCTGAAGTTTCTCAGTCTGCTTTTCATGTTCTATGTCATATAATTCGACATCAGCATATCCCTTCTTCCCTCACTTGTTCCTCTTCCCCTTTCTCTCTCTTATCTATTTCCCATATACTCTGCTTGGCTTTCTTCATGTAACTCACCAAGTTGTTTTCATAATATATCAGGGCTATCGGATTATATGCATATGATTCCATTAGCTAAAACCCATTTCCTTCTCGGCACACATTACTAAAAGACTTCATCAAGCAAGTTTGGAACAGTATTTAGAACAACACATCCTAAGTGGCAAAGTATGAGTATTTCAAATTTCCAAGTATAGAAATAATTTCTTTGCCAAGTGAATTGAGAAAGTAAATTTTGGCTTCATCTTTGTTTTATACTCTGCTCAAACACTGCCAGATGGACAATGATTAAAAATAATCTTCCAAATGTCTTCCCACCCCACCCTATCAAAAACAGTCCTCTGCTGTGAAAACCAAAGTCCTGGTTCATGTAAGCTAAAACTGGTTCAATTTCTGCTTGGATGGGAATTAGAAATAACCTGTGAGTATAGAGGTTGAGTCCTCTATGCCACATTCTGAAGACCAAGGCGCTCTCCCCTCACTTCAGGTGCTGAAAGAGCCTTTAAGAACATTTTCCTTTGGCGCCCTCTAGGGTTTCAAGCTTCGTTCTTAGGTCTGCTCATGGATGAAATGGAGACTTAATTGTTTTTGCTTTGTTATGTTTTGTTTTGCTTTTAAAGATGTTGCCATTTGTTTGTTTCACGAGGTTCTGTATAGTTTCCCATAGTTGGTAATATTTTAAGGCATGCTCAAACCATTCGACTACCCCTTGTGGCAACAAGAGTAAAATTACTGCTTCTTTCCCCTTCTTTCCTTCTCAGCTCCTCCTCAGACTTTAAATACACCATCTGTTTTCCTATCTTTCAAAGTTCTCCAGCTCTTGCTTGCCTTTTGATCTTTGCACCTGCTGCCCAGGACAGTTTTTTCCAGGTCTTCACCTGACAGTCATAGTCTCAGTGCTGCGGACTCTCAGACGCCATCCTCTTCAGTGTGTGCATCCCCCCCACCCCCCCAGAGAAGCGCACTCTCAGGAATTGTCTTATATGCTTGTATTTTCCATGATTCTTCTCCCCACTCTCACAAGAATGTAAACTTCCTAAGTGCAGAAGGACAATGCCTACTATTTCCACCTCTTTAGCTTCAGAATCTAGGAATATGCCAGGCATCTAGTAAGCATCAGTCACTGAAAAAAAGAACTATTCACTGCATGTGTTGCTCAAACTGTCTCCCAAAGATGCCTGTACACATGCCCACGCACATGCAACTAAGGTAGTCATTTACACATAAACACCTCTTGGACAAGTTATGGCATCATCATAATCTGTATTTGTACAGTTTTCACACATAACTAAGCACCTTCATGTCCATTGTTGCATCAAAGGATGACAAGTATATGGTATCATCCTTCGTATCCTTCATCTTTATTTCTAAAAAATGACAGGATCATAGAAATTGTAGCGAGACAGCCCAAAGACTACAGACTAGCAAGGTTGAAGGAAATATTCAAACCTTGGCTCTGATGCTAACCAACCAGTAGTATTTTAGGGTTTATCCTTCCCAACGCACAAGTGTTTGATTGTTCAAGAGCCAGGAGTACCTGTTTTATCATTCAAGAAACACTCCTTATAACATGTGAATGAATACTTAACAATGAGAAAGCCACAGGGAAATTAGGTGGGGAAAATAATGGAATTGATGGGCATAGTCTATGCAGCCAGCTTTTCATCCTGCCTAGCTAGATACAAGCATGCCAACTTGTGAAGCCAATAAACACAGGAATATCACCTTCTTTGCGTTTGTCCTAATTCCTTTCAAGAGGATGGCTCTTGTTTAACTTACCATTTTCAAGAGCCAGGAAACTAAAATGACAGTACAGAGTCAATTCTCCTTGGCAGCCTTTTCACTTCACTGAAAATGCTATTTTCGGATGTCATAAATGAGCCAGGGATTGCTACGAGAATCTTTCTCCTTCTTCCCTCTTCAAGGAAATTACTTCTGTGTCTGCGCAGGACAATGGACATGCTATCAATCTCAGTAAATGCCAGAAATGAAGGACAAACCCCTCTGTTTGTTTGCCCACCCTTTGCACTCTCATGTGGGTGTGGGAAGCAACAGTGGAGACCATCTAGCAGGTCCCCAGCCATCCGCAAAATGAGGACGGGGGTAAGGGAGTGTTTACTCCACTCATTTAACAGTTAAAATGCTCAACTTCCCACCTAAATACAGATATTATGCATATATAATCCTTCATTTTCCTTGGCAGGCTGGACTGTTATAGGTTAGTTCAAGAATACTGAGATTAGTTCAAGAACTCTATTTTACTTTCACAATGTTCAGGAACAGGTAACTTAGGGCTACAGTTATTCATCGGAAAGCCTCACCTAATTCATGTTAAATCAGCTGTGTATTTGTAATTCAAACCAGGAAAGGAATGCCTTTTTCTTATTCAGATTTCTCTCTGACATCTGGATTACTTCCCACTGCTTAGACCACCTATTTATCCTAGCAGTTCAACTTATTTATCAGGAACTTCATTGTGAATGGCATTTTTGTGTAAATAAATTAATGATAAGGTTATATGTATTAGATTTCTTTCCCATGGTGGGCGAATTCACATTACAGTTACTGTAATGAGTATTTTATTCTCTTTTAATTGCTGGTGACTATAATATGAGTTACCTAACATTTGAAAGTCATCCTGTTCTCATTCTTTAGCTCATTAGCACTAAGATGGTGGAAATCATTGAGTTATCAGAAAGCTGGGAGGCAGTAGCATATAACCAGGAAGATGATGGCATTCTGCCTGCCTCTTGAGGATTCTAAAATGTCACAGCCAGTGGCTAATTAGTCTTTCGAAACCTCTGGCTGAAGGAGGTAAGTGAAACTGTCACAGTGCAGGGATTTCTTCAAGATGGCTCAACAAGCAAAGGCAGCCAGGTAAGCAAATCCAAGCTAGTTAGTGCACAAGGTCATGCTGCCAGGCTTTAATTTACCACGCAACATTTTCTTCCCTGGTTATAGACATTGCATAAGACAATACAGACTAGAGCCAGAACATGCTAATTAAATAATGATCCTTAAACTTGACTAATAACAAGAGGGAATTTAGCCTACCATTTGGCCTTTAAAAATTTCTGTGGGGAAAATGCATTTTTATAATGAGTGTGGTGACAATATATGATGTTTTAAGGTAGAGATTAAGTAGGGGACAGACTTTGTGCGTGACTTAACTATGCATTTCTGATTATTAAAGTGAAGTAGTCACTGCTTTGTAAAGATAAAATGAATAGATGGATTAGCAGCATCTCTCTGCCATTTATAAAATGTAAGCATCAGTATATGGTACTATTTGCCCTTTGTCTAAGTTTAAGGCCTTTTGTTGTTAACGCAAATAGAGCGAATTCTGTGACTACTCAATGCATAGCAAATGGCATGTGTCTTTAATCAGCCCAGTTTTGTAGTTGATATCAAGGTAACACATCAGAACATATAAATACATATTAAATGAATAGGACTGGGCTCTGATTTAACAAACCCTCACTGTATGTATCTGCATTTTTAAATACTCCAAATACCCCATTTCTGTGCATTTTTCGTTAGGAAATTCACATAGGCTGTAAAAAATAATTGCAACATTCCAGTGTGCCTGAGAAAAATGCCTTTGAAAAACAGATTTGAGTGACGGTCTCCCAGGAGATTCCTCTGAATGCCAGGAAATGGAAATATTATTATCACTTACTTGTGAAAAATACGTAAGACTCTCCCTTTAGGTCTTGTTCCTCCACCTTCCACCTCCACAATTTTCTTCCTTCCGTCCTTGCTTTCTTGTCCCCATCCTTTCATCCATCCGTCTTTCCTCCCTTCCTTCCTCTGTTCTTTTCTATTTGTATGTGTGTGCTGGTAGAGAATAACTTTGCAAAAGAAATTTTTAATGATTGCTGAAATGACCAATTAAAGCCCTTCAACCCTGGCCTGTAGATATTTTTGCCCTGGAGCTGCAAGTAGATTTGATGTCTGTGTGTTTAAAGAGAATTGTAAAATGATTGTGTGTCAAGTGTTTTTGCAAGACTAAATTATGAATTTTCTTTCCATTGTATGCTGTAATATCACCTAACTGGTATCAGTAGGTCAGGGCATAATGAAATTAAAACTACAGGGACAACGGAATCTTAGCTTCTGGAACAGCTGTGGCATTGTCAAGACTAAGTATGACAAATGTGCCAATCGTATTTACACTTTTGTGATCAATGGCATTTAAAAAGTTCCTCAAAAGTGAGTGAAAGCAAGCCCAGTAAGAAGGGATTTTAAAAACAGTTTATCCCAAATCCAGTATTGCTGCTAGCAATGCAGAGGACACTAACTACTACAATCATGCTGATGTGACATTTCACTGTTGTATAAATATTTCTTAGGTTGCTAATTTATTCGTTTCACAGTGTCTATTTGAGTTGATCCTGTGTGTGCTTATTTCCAGCACAGGCGACACTTGCAGAACTCATCACAAGCCTTTCCTCACAGCAACAATGGGTGCCATCTTGATTCTGTGCAAAGCCTAGACTTTGCAGTTGGGTAACATATCAGTTCACTTGACATATTGCATCTGAAGCTTATTCCTAGTTCTTTCTTTGAGCTGCAATTCAAGTAACTGAATCTTAAGGTTGACAGCAACATTGAAGGCTCGAAAATTTTCATGATACCTAAATTTGAACCTCAGTTAGTGAGACAGCAATTTATGTAAGATGATTTCTTCCCCTGAATTTTCCTAGTGCTTGAGTAGAGGAAAGCTGCCTTAACCAGCCAGAAGAGAGCAGGGAGCCATTCTACTCTGTGCTGTGCTTGCCCTGCAACTGTAATTGGATCTACATACACAAATTCTATCAGTGAGTTTTGTTTATGAAGGACTATTTTAAGAAGTCAGGTCACTTAAACAACACTTCAGAAGCCAGCTTTCTCACTGCAATATTTTTCACAGTCAGCCTTGTGGAGCAGAGGAAGAATGCAAGATGGATTAATTAACCTTGGAAATGCCAGACATTCCTGGGGAGATTCAGCCATTGCTGATGGCAATAAAAATGATTTTACCAGCAAACTCCACCATGAAACTTCCTTCTGCAAAGACAAACAGAGCTTAGGACACAATATGTTGTCACATAAGCACACATTTGCATCTTTCCTTGATCTCTGTTCATTGGGCACCAAATGGGTATTCATGTAAATTAACATTTGAGTTTTATTCAGCTGGAACATTCTTTTTCAGATTTAATACCTTGCAATACCTTCCACAATCAGTAGCTACCAGCATTTCTGTCCCATCTCCTCCCCTTCCTGTCTTATATGCTCAAGCTCAAGAGTCCCTAATAGCAAAAGGTGTTAGAAGCACAAATATCTCACAATTGGAAAATAATAGAGGAATACAATGTTAAGACTAGATGAACTTGATGAACTCATTGTGAAGATGTATCACATTAATGTTGCGGTTTTTTTATTAATGAGTGACTTTTAAAAACTGCTATTCTATATAAAGTGCATACAGTGAAATCTTCACGTGAAAATAGAAAGTATAACCACTTCATTTTATAAACAACACATCCTTGTCCTATGTCAGCTGGTTTTCCAGTTGACTGCAAGAAACCATTTCAGAAATCTTTTCTCAATTTACGTGTGCATGTGTATGTGTGTGTGAATGTGTGTGTGTGATTACATTGCTGAATGCACATGATTGCTTATAAAATAGAAACTACTGAGGATTGGAGAATGCATGATCAAAATGCATGCACTTCTGTAACTCATAATACAAGAAATGCAACATAAAAACTAAGATAACGAGGAAACATGCTAAAGCTGCTGAAAGACTTGAGGTTAGGGGAATACAGGAACGTGCTGACTGCCCTCTAATGCCTGATCATTTCATGATGTCTCCTGTAAGACCAGTGAATGACTTGGATTCATTGCAAGGTGAAGTTTTGCAGTAAATACAGATATTCTAAGTTGATGGGAGAGAGTGCTGCTTAAAAAGATGAGATTCCTGCCGTGGGGTTTCTGCATGAGAAAGCTGAGATTCTTGTCAAGTGAGTTGTTCCTCAAGGTCAATTGAAAGTCACTGGCCACATCTACAAGCCAACAAACTTCCTTACAGGCTGACAAGGAGAAGAACACAGGCCAAAAGACCAATATGATCAAAAGGCATTGGGCCAATGGACACTTCTTCTCTTGTTAGCTGGCCCTTAGATAGTGCTGCCCAATGACCTCTGCTTAGATTTTAAGGATCAGAAGTTTGGCACATGGCCACTGCAAGACAAAGAAAGGACAGCAAGTAGATTAGATTTTGCTGATCCTCAAAAAAAATACGATTTCATCAGAAAGCAAGAGAGAGTGGGCATAGAGTAGATCAGTTAGTCCACAAATATTTGTTGACTGTTTGCAGCTTTCTAGGCCCTGAAACAAGCTATGCAATGGACAGATAAGGTTATTATAATGGAGCTAGTACTTAGATGAATTTGGAGAAAGAGTTTGAAATTCAAATGAGAGATTGAGAGGTATGTCTCTGGTCTTAAAACGCACCTGTAACACAGGAATCAGCAAACACATCATTCAAATCTTAGGATTTTTAAAATTATAAATGTCTAAATATGAAACATCAAAGCTGCAATGAATTTATTTTAGCAGTTGCATAAAAGCAAAGTTTAGATTCTCAAAGAAATAGCAATGAATGCAGCTCTTCCTTCTTAGTGAATGGAGTAGAAGACTCCTGGAAAGAATTAAAAGGCCAGTGTGAAACCATCACCTTGTTGCAGTCTGAACACCCCCAAGTTTGATGACCTAAGGACATGGTTTGAAGAAAAGAATAGGCTGCGCATCAGCTCTGAGAACTTGAAGTTACTCTGTGTTCACAATCACCACAGCAAAAACCTGAAGAGCTTTTCTGGAGCCCGTGGAAATCCAACCAGAAAAAGGGACGACTGGCAAAAATCTCCCACAAGACTCACATCTCTGTGCTTGGTACATTCTGATATCCTATATGTTTGCATATGATAGCAGTGTTGTGACAGTTCCACATGACAACCAGACTGAGACCCTCAAAATGAAGGGCTGTATCATTGTTATCCTTGTGTCCTTAGCTCTTGCCGTGGCATCTGACATATGTGGCTCTGAATGCCATACTTTTAATGGAAAGGAATGAATGAGCTATCAATGGAATGAACATAAGCATCTCCTTTTGACTGCCATCTCTTCACTCCTCACACACAGTCTATTGGAGGCAACGGAAAATGATAAGACAAATTGGATCTCTGTTCATTATAAGCAAAAAATGCATCAGTAATTATCCTACCAAGTACCCTGCACAAAGAGAAGTACAAGTCTAGCTTTCACCACACACATGCTAAAGCGGTCACTAGATAATGTGAAGAAAAACGTAAATATCCAGGTCTTTTAAAATACACAAGTGGATCTGAATTACCTATGGGTATAATTCATTCCTGAATATTTTTAATGGATCAGGTCCACCTAAATAAAATAGAGTCCAAGTATAGTATTACCCTCTCCTCTTTCATTGTGCTTCAGTTTCACGGTTCTAAATCCCAGCCCCTAGCTCAAGAATTCTTTATTTTGCAACCCACTCAAAATCATGCCTTTAGCTTGGTTTTGTAGGATATGTAACCTTTCCCAAATGCTAGCATGTTCTTTGGCTTGTCCTCATATGATGAATGCTCATACTTCTGTACATCTGAGATGCTACAGTGGGCAGAAGGTGGAGGTTATGCTCAAGAGAAAATGGTCTGAATCATTCCTAAGGGAAGATGTTGAACAAAGCAGGTTGACATTGTTGAGCAGCAAATAAGATGATTAATTACCTCTATCATTTCCTGCAGCGTGACACCTATTGCCTGAAGATCACATCATTTCCTGACCAGGTCAGTTATCTACTGACCGACAAGAAGCAAGGGAAAGCCCAGTTTTAGGTTTGGGAACCTGCTGCAGTTAACTAAAGCATTCTTCATGAAGTTTGAATAAGTTTATGAGAAACTTGTATGCTTTTAGTTCTGTGGAGCATTATTTCACTTAGTTTTCTGCAATTAGTTCATAAAACAAAATCAAGAACAGATTATTTGCCTTCTTCTGAACTGAAAGTCAAATCCACTCCCCTCATTTGTGGTGAATCCTTCATTTAAAAATGTTTCAGAACCCCAGTCTGTCTTCAATAAGCACAAGGTCTCTCCTTTTCTTTTATGAGACAGAGAGATATTGTCCTGACTCTCACCAAGTGAAATGTTGATGTTTTATGCGGTTTTGGGGGTTCTGTCTCGCCATCTCATCCTGATTGGAACTGTGCCAATGGACAGTTAGAGATATTTCTGGAATCATGCAAGTACATTTCCTTAAAAATGTAGAACCACAAATTTTCATCCTTTTTTTTTTTTTACTATGGATTTTTCTGAGTGACTTTGATAAAATAAGTGGTTTGGCTTCTTAGGGCAAAACTTTTCTCAGACCTTGAAGTCCGGACAGTGGGAAGTAATGCAGAATTCTTGAACTAGATTTCCCTTCTCCTTCTAGTGCGTTCTTCTTTGCCTAGGCTTTGTTCCTGCTCCATGTTTCATAGATATGGGCTTCCAAGTCCTTTTCTTCAGTTGAACTGTGATCCTCTCAAAGTCAAGGCAGTGCCTGAGTCACTGTTGAGTCTTAACAACATGACCCATGACTGGTGGCCTGTTGTTTCTTCTGGAATACCTTCAGGACTGCTCCTCAACCAGCTCTGTAATGTTGCGCATTCATGGATTTCCACTCATTGTGTCTCCCCATTAGCTCATTGACCAACACTCACATCCCACCTCCCCTTCCGTTACCTTGAGCCATGTTCTGCTCACTTCTAACTCTATCTGCAACACAGTTTTCTCCACCAATCTAAGACCAGGAAACTTAGTCATCAGCTGGGTATCTCCGTCTCAGCGCCCAACAGGCTGCTCAAGTTTAAGAAAAGAAGCCAACTTCCTACCCCGCATCCATATGGAAATCTGATGATCTGGTCTACTGGTGTTGGAGTCCATTCACAGATCTCTCTCTTGATTTTTGTGTCTTAGTGTAGCTACCCCCTCCTGCATTATTTCTCAAATCTTATTTTCCCCCTGCTCGTCCACTCAGTGTGATCTTTTCTAAAGGCTAGTATATTTCACACACCAGGAATGTTCTACTGTAGAATCTTGTCACCAGACTCTGACATGTCCTATTGTCCTCTGCCTACTTGTAATTTCTAGGGAAAAAAAAGCCGCTTTTTCCCTGTCAGCATTCACTTAGGTATCACTCATTCCAGAAATTTGACAGAGTGGTAGAAATAAGGCAGTTCACAGAGTGTCCTTTATAAGGTGCTGTCCCATTCATGAGAGCTCCATCATCTCATGCTCTGATCACCTCCCAGGGAACTCCAGCCCTTCATTCCACCATCTATGGGTCAGTGCTTGCACAGATGAATTTAGAGGAGAGGATACAAACATTTCAGGGCTTAGCAATATCTGTCCACCATTTATTAATTCATTCCTTCATTTAGTACTTTGTATGGCAAACATTTATGAAGTGCCTTGGCATGCTCACTGCAAGTGATAAGGACACTAATAGGAAAATAAGCTGACACCTTGTTACCAAGGAGATGGCCATCAATCAAATAATGACCTAGATAATTAAAAGATTTCCAATTCAGTGAAGTTCATTTAAGGCAGATATGTTGCAGATTCATGACTGGAGCAAGGTAAGTGAGGTATAGGTACAAAACTCCATGAGGCGCTTCCCCTCAGACACCAACCCTCAACTCGTGGGAACCGTGAAAGGGAAGATCCCTCAGGTGCCCAATTCGCCTCATTCTGGGTCATGTGACTGGTTCTATTTAAAAGGAAACATCTGTCCAGAAGTGAGATGAGAAAATTATTTTTAATTATGTTCTAAAGAAGGAAAGCAAGATAGCAAGTAAGTCGGAATTGTACATTTCTTAGTTCTGTTACTAAGCTGTGTGCCTTTTGAGGTCAGGATCTGTCCTTTTGTGTGTCTTTGGAGTGGACACTAGTACATTCTGAGAGAAGCTTGCTAAGTAAATGCCTGACAATCATATTAGCATCAGTACTGCTGTTTCCCTTTTTATGCATGAAGATGTTGAGTTCAGAACAGTGACATCATTTCCCTTCAGTCATGTGGCTAATAAGAGTCCAATCTACAGCTGCTTGATTCTCAATTTGCCCCCTTGGTTGGATGGTTTGTTATGGCTACTTATTCTCAATTAACTATGCTAGTTCCAAGACAATAAGTTACGAATAATGAAAACAAAGAAAAATGAAATTTGTGTTCTGGGTAGTAGTGATGCTTGTAATTGAACTGTCATTTAACCATGAAGTTGGGGTAGGAGGGTCAATAGGGGAAGAGCATCAAAAGAATCCTCGGAAGGTGTGCCTCAGATTTTCCAGGCAACACATTGTGGCATTGCACAATCAATCAGCTTGTGACTGCCAAAAGAAGTTCTCATTTCTCTAAAATCCTATCACTGTGAAATGATTTCTGAGTTTCCTCAAGGCCATAACAATGTTTCCCATGGGTCATTAGGAATATGGACATTTATATACTTTCCTGAATTCTCTGATCCTGAAGATTGGATCATGGCAATCCTTACAGAGAATGTAATTTGTTGAGGATTTTGACCTCTGAGAACCTTGGGAAGATAATGATAAGTAATGACTTAACAATCACTGAATCACTTCCTAGATTGTGTTTAACATTATTTTATCTGATTCTTTTCTAGTGGCTTAATTAGATTGGAACCATCACTTGTAAAATCTTATGTTTCTGCAGTCATTCATTGTGTTTTGAAAGTACTGCTGCCAGTAATATTTAATTGCTAGGCAATTGTTTCTTTTCACTCTGTAATTAGTGACATCATGGCACTTTTCACAATTGTCTGTTTTTATATTAGTTTTTTTTCTTTCAAAATGGCATGTAAGCTGTGATCAACAAGCCATTGTGTGTCAATACTGCCCAGCTGGTATTGATATGTGAATTTACATTGCCTGGAAATACATAAAAGAGAGTTTGACTTTATATATTTCTTTTATTTGTCTGTGGACCTCAGGCTCCCTCCTCCCCCCAGGAAGCAGTCAGTGTAGTCTGCAGGAACTCACTTAATCCTGCTGTATTTTTTTAAAAAAAGATCTGTTTATTTGTATTCAAAAGGCATATTTTACAGAGAGGAGAGATATAGAAAGAAAGATATCTGCTGGTTCACTCTCCAAATGGCAGCAATGGCTGGAGCTCAGCCAATGTAGAACCAGGATCTCTTCCTGGTCTCCCATGTAGGTGTAATCATCCACTAATTTCCCAGGCAATATGCAGACATCCAGGACATAAACGGGGGCCTATATGGGATGCTAATGCTTGCAGGTGAAGGATTAGCCTGTTGAACCATGGTGCCAACCTCAATCCTGCTATACTTTTAGTCATTATCCATTACAAGATGAGAATTACGTACTTAAGTAAAGATATATTGAATGCTGCTGAGTACAAATGAGGGCTCCCAATGAAACTGTTAAATATACATTGAGAGTAGAATATTAGATTTCCTACCATTGCCAGTACCTACAATGCTATGATAAACTTAAATAACAGAATGTTGAACTTACCACAGTGGCTGAAGGACTTACACTATTGTAATAATTTGGGGAAAAACACTTGGGTAGGGAGAATGGGAAGGTGAAGGTTGAATCCCTGTGCTTATAAAATCAAATAATGGAAAATAAGATAAATAAAATAAAATAAAATGAACAGCTCTTACCATCACAGACTAGAGGGGAAAAAAAAGCAAAAGATACCCTCACTGTTTATAAGTAAAATAATAGATTAATGTGAATTACTTTGAACTAATAAATGCCTATTGCTTGTTTATAATGCCAATCACTGGTTTATTAGTATTTCAATAAAATCATAAGTATGCTTGATCTTTCAATGGCATGAAACTGCCAAACACAGGACAGCAGTCACCAGGTGAGTCAATCTGTTCACCGAGTGAGTGGCGGTGAAACCAACAGGAGGGCTGTTACAAGTGGACTGCTGTTGAGAAATCATTTGCTCTTTTTTTTAAAGATTTATTTATTTTTATTACAAAGTCAGATATACAGAGAGGAGGAGAGACAGACAGGAAGATCTTCCGTCCTATGATTCACTCCCCAAGTGACTGCAGCGGCCGGTGCTGTGCCGATCTGAAGCCGGGAACCAGGAACTTCTTTCCAGGTCTCCCACGCAGTTGCAGGGTCCCAAATCTTTGGGCCGTCCTCAACTGCTTTCCCAGGCCACAAGCAGGGAGCTGGATGGGAAGTAGAGCTGCCGGGATTAGAACCGGCGCCCATATGGGATCCCGGGGCGTTCAGTGAGGACTTTAGCCACTAGACCACGCTGCCAGGCCCAAGAAATCATTTGCTTTTAATGCTGCTACATCCTCCTAAAGCAAGTCATTCCTCCTGTTTAATTCTTCCCTAGCTTTATGATAGATACAAATTTCCATTCAACATTCTAAAAAGTTTTTAAAAGACCTGACTACCTTGGTTTAGGCTAATTTGAACAGATTAAAAGGTCAAAAAGATCCTTTAAAATCTGAACTGCCAAAATTTAACCCCCAGGCCTACTTCCTCCACTTGGCCTTGTCTCAAACTATGGATTTATCCTAATATCAAACAATTAAATCACAGAAAAACCCAAGACAGTCAACTCACTCAGTCTAGCAATTAGGATGCTAGTTAAAATGCCTCCATTGCATGTCAGATGCTTTAGTTAGATCCCTCACGCCAGCTCCTAATGCTAGCCTCCCATCAAGGCAGTCTATTAAGAGGCAGCCATGATGGTTGAAGTGATTGGATGCCTGCTACTCACTAGGGGGATCTGGACTGAGTTCCTTGCTCCTAACTTTAATACGGTATATCCCTATCCACTGTAGGTATTTGGGGAGTGAACTAAAAGACGAGAGTTTTCCATCTCTCTGCCTGTGAAACAAATTTTTTTAAAAAAGAAAAACCAATCCATTGTCAATAAAAGCAGTACAAAAACTCATGGTAAGGTACATATCAAGTTTCTTCTAACAAACAAAATGCAAAAAAGATTCTAGAGTGATAGCAGGTCCTTTTCCAGACTAGACTAAGCACTAACATATAAACCAAATAAAATCGGTCTTGCACTTTTGGCCAAGTTGAAGATACACTCCCTCCTCATTGTGTTGCCTCTTCTGATCTGTGACCCAAAAAGCAACACAAACCTTCTATCAAATGATTGAGGAACACTGCTTTAGAAAACCCCTCCTCCTAGGTGTTGGACCACTCAAGGCTTAACTTAGGTATTCCTAAAGGGAAGGGAAGGAACAGAACACACATTTGATGACTTGAGGATATTAGTGTTATAGGTGTTGGTATTGGCATTAGTTAATGAACATCAGAAAACGGCTTCTTTGTTTCAGAAAATCCTTGGTACAAGCCAATAGCTGTATTTGAATCTCATATGGTTTATACATTCTATCCATTCCTAAGTCAGGATTTCAACTTAAGTCTGTTTGACTTCAGATATACATGGACTCCTATTGCCCCTACCATTATCAAGCCATATGTGCTTGTGGCCATTTAGGTGAAAGTCATATTCACGCTTAGTGAACTATATTCAGTTACCAACTGTCTACTGGGTGTTATAATTGAGGGATGAAAAGCTGATAAAACACAATTCCTATTCTTGAATTTTATTGCCAGAGGAAGAAGAAAAGCTCTCTGTTGTTTTCTGGCTTGCCTCCGGTGATGGCTCTGCCTTGAGCTGCAGCAGATTTCAGAAGAATTCCATCCCTTGATGCTCTAAGGACTTGGGAAGTAACACCACCCTTTAGCTGAACTTCTGACATGCGGGAAGTAAAACTAAGATACAGAGAAGAAATCTAGACTTAGAAGAATGTGGAGTTCTGATGACTTTACAGAATTCCATATTTCTCTAAGACCAGATTGGTGTGCACACCAGATGGAAAATGAAAAGAACCATTACATAATATATCAAAATATGCAGAACAGGTCCTTATTTTCATCCCAGTTCCCACCATACTGAAACAAATCTCTGCCTTTTCTGCTTATATTCCTGAAAGTAATCCAGATATAATTGCCCACATAATTCTCATTCATCTTAAATTTTGATTTTATTCTACATTCTTTAAACTGATAAATCATTTGAGAATATATCTGGTGACCTGTGGCAAACAGCTCAGTATCAGCTATGCTTCAAACTCAACTGGACGATCACCAGTAGGAATTGTCTCTTTATCTTAAGCACTGAACCAGACTTTTCATCTCCAGCTGCATTCCTGAATGATTTTGTGAAGCATTTTAAGTTGCTCAGGATAAGCATTTGATGCAGGGATTAAAACACCATTTGGAATACCTACCTGTTTTAGCAGAGTGCCTGGATTTGAGTGCCAGTTCTAATTCCAATTCCAGGTTTCTCTTCAAGTGCAACCTATGAGACAACTGGTAATAGCCTAAGTAGTTATGCCTCTGCCACAGATGTAGGCATTGGGGAAGTTAACCAGTAGAAAGAAGATTCTGTCTCTCCTCCTGTTAAAATAAAATGAAAATAAATAAATAAATAAAATATTTTAGTTTTGCATTTTAAAAATCTATATAAAGTGAGTAGATTTCACATTTCTTATGGTGCAAATTTAGAAGCATAGGGGCACTCCTCTTTCCACATTATTTTTTTTCAAATTATTCCAATATCATACTTACTTGCTTCATAGTAACAAACTTCACTTCTCAACATGTAAAGGTACAATAGAAAGTAGAAAGAAAAGAAAAAAATAAAATAATAAATTAAAATAAGCTAAAATAAAAATGGAAAATGTTACTAAGGAATATAGATCCATGCTGTACACAACAGTTTATTAACAGTATGGTAAATCACTTGTAGAAATTATATTTTGTTGTTGTTATTCTTTGTGTCTTGTCTCAGATCAGAGAGAACATTTGATATTTGTCTTTTAGGGGCTGGTTTATTTCACCAAGTATAATGTTTTCCAACTGGATTAATCTTGTTACAAATAATAGCATTTCATTCTTTTTTGTGGTTGAATATTATTCTATAGTATATATACCACATTTTCTTTATCAAGTTGTCAATTGATTAGCATCTGGGCTGATTCTATATGTTAACTATTGCGCATTGCACTGCTATAAACATGGAGTTACTGCTAACTCTTTTATATGAAGATTTAATTTCATTTGGATAATTCCCAGAAGTAGGATGACTGAGACATATGGTAGATTTAATTTCAGATGTCTGAGGAATCTCCATACTGCTTTTTATAATATTTGCACTAATTCACATTCTAACCAATAGTGAATTTGAATATCTTTTCACTGACACTCATTGTTTTACTTTTTATGTTTTCTGTATGATAACTGTTCTCGCTAAGGTTAGGTGGAACCTCATTGTGGTTTTTACTTGTATTTTCCTCATAGCTAGAGAACTGTTTTTTTGTGTATCTATTATTTGAATTTCATACTTTGAAAAATGCCTGTTTGTGTCCTTCGCTCATTTCTCAACTGAAGTATTTGTTCTGCTGTTGTTGAGTTTCTGGAGTTCCTTGGAAATCCTGGATATTAATCCTCTATCTCTTGTATACTTTGAAAAGTTTCTCCCATTCTGTTGGTTGCCTTTTCACTTTATTGATGATCTCCTTTGCAGTGCAGAAGCTTCTGAACTTATTATGTAACCGCTTTGTTTAATTTTGCTTTAATTGTCATTACTTTTGGGGTTTTTAATGAAGTCTTTGCCTATGCCTGTATCTTACAGAGTGTTCTTAATGTTGTCCTCTATTAATTTGATAGTGTTGGATCATAAATTTAGATCACTGATCAATTTAGAGTTTAATTCTCTATAAAGTGAAGGGTAGAAGTCCTGTTTCTTACCTCTGAGTACTTAGTTCCAGTGTTCCCAGCACCACTTGTTGAAGGGATTGTCCCTTCTGCCTGGATTGATTTGGGCTTACTTCTCCAAACAAAACTGGCTATTGATATGTTGGTTCATTTCCTGACTTTCTGTTCCTTGGATGTTCACGTCTGCTTTTGTGCCAGTATCATGGTGCTTTGATTACATCCACCCTGTAGCACATCTTAAAGTCTGGTATTATGATATCTGCAACTAAAACCAATGATCTTTGAAAACACAAAAAAATTCCGCGACTGAGAAAAACTAGCAAAATCAGTCCCAGTCATGATAATGGCAAAAACCTTAAGTATCCTTGAATAAATTTAACCAAGGATGTGCGAGATCTATATGATGAAAGTTAAACTATATAAAGAAACGGAAGAGGACACCAAAACATGGAAAATATGCCATGCTCATGGATTGATAGAATCATTATCATTGTCCATATTATCAAAAGTAAACCACAGACTCAGTATGATTCCAGTCAAAATACCTGTGACATTCTCCTCAGATAAAGAAAAAAATGACCCCTAAATAACTAAAGCAATCTTGAACAATGAAAATAAATAAAATATTTTAAATTATGCCTGATGCACCTGGGAGACTCCTTTTTTACCCATATCAACCCATTTAATATAGGTGATGATTCCTCTGCACTCATCAAAGACTGTAAGAGAGATGGAAGCCACCAGAGGATGGTGGACCACAAGAGAGTAAGAGTATAGGTCATTGATAATATTATTAAGTTACCATAATAGCCCTGTACTGCATTTTTTTGATGTTTTAAGTGATAAAAAACATATAGTCTTTGTCTTTTTCCACTTTCCTTTTGGCTCCCCATTACCAATATCCAATGACATTTTTAATGAATACTAACCACAAAATATATTCATAGTATATTTCTCAAAAAATTAACATTGACTGCTCCTTAAATTAACATTGCAATTACAATTCTCCAGTTTTATACTTGGCTATATGATTGTCTAAACAAAAAGAAACATTTCCATTTTATGAGTGCTGATTTATTTTTTATTTTATTTGTTTTCCATGTTTGAGATATGGGGAGAAGAAAGACCCAGGTCAGATGTTATGACATCTGATGTATAATTTACAACCCTGGGATAAATGCCAGGCAGCAGCTACAGCTGCAGCAGACATGTGCAACCATTCCCCCAGGGAAGATGCTGAGGCTCTCCTATTTATAACTCTGTGAAAGTGCACCAGGCTTGTGAGATTAAAAATCTGCCCGTGGAGTTACCAAGCAGAAAGCAGGTGTCCATTGTTAGTGACTTGGGACAAAAGAAAAAGGAGTGAACTAAATGATTTCTAAGTTTAGGACTCAGCAGCTCTTGAAGTCAGATGGTTAAATATGGACAACTGAACTCTGAAAAGGAAACAAGTCTAGGAAGAGTCCTATCTTTGAAAGGAAGGCTGGATATTTACTCCAAGCTGTTTCTCTAATCACTCCTCCTGCTAGATCTTGATCGTGCTTCAAGGCTTGTCTGTTCCATCTTTTCACTTGCCAAGGCCAGGGAGCTCAGCAGGCAACCCTGTCATTTTTCCCTCTTCTGCTCCGCATGGTGAATCTCCTGCACATTGTTGAGTATCCTTGAGTCCATGCACTGCTGCCCACATTCTGAAACTGAAGACACTATCCCTTATCCCAATTATAGTAGCCTGCGTATACCCCCCCCCCATTTCTTCTTTACAGTATACTGCTCACAGTGTTCGCAGTGAATCCTATATTCTCATCAAGATAGCTTGAATTCCTTAAGCAAATGTCAGATTTCTTTTGCTCTTAACACAGAGGCCAAATTCTTTCCAGTTACTGACCTCTCAAATCTGATTTAATCCCTCTCAGACAATGATATTCCTCATCTTATTGTCAATTCTGAAGTCACATTGTCATTCATTCAGTTCCTCAAAGGGTACCCACCTTCTTCTTTGCACCCCCCTCCAATGGTCAGTGTGTGCCTCTCCTGCCCAATATCGTCCTCCCTTAGTCTCTTTCAGGAATCTGAATTAGTAAACCTTCCTTTGTCTCTTAAGTCACAACTTAAGCATATTTTTTAATTCACTTGATTTTTTCTTAGAACCCCCCACCCCCACTGCCCTCCTATATGGATAGAGCTGGGCAGAGAGAGGTGAGGATAATTGTTCCATGTCCTTTCCCCTAAGTGGCAATACAATCACGATAGGAAATGAATCATATTGCTTGCTCATCTGAATATGTTCAGCATTCCATATTTGATAATTACTAGGAACAAATTAATGATGCTATTGGGCTGGCATGTGTGGTGTTAGAAGTTCAATGTTCAAAATGGTAAGCTGAACCTGAGTTGAATCATAGTTAATATAAATTCTTTTGCTCGGTTTCTGGCCCATTTCCATTTGGTTCAAATCCTGGGTAAGATAAAAAATTGCAGATAAGTTATTTTTAGAACCATAGCTTAACAGGAATTGTACCAAGAGAAGATGACCTAATGAATCCGCCAAGCTGTAACGACAACGATCTTGCTCAAAATTTCTGTGCCAGATTAATGTTTTTCTTTTAATAGCTGATGTTCTGGTGAAAATGGTTGTGGTTTCCATAGCTGTCTCTAAAGAGACAGCAGCAATATTAATAAATACAATCACCACTTTCTTAGTGTTTATCATGCGATCTTTAAATTAGACTAAATTATCAGATCAAAATGGAATATGTGAACCTCATGACAAAATTGACACTAAGGTAGTATTAGATATGGAGTTAAGATATAGATAGATAGGCTGGTACTACTGAGGAAGATTTTTAAGTCATATTCACTTGTAACACCAAATTTCAGAATGGGACTGAGTAGATTAATAAACAGTATAGAAAAGTAGGATGTGAATCAATTCACTTTATAAACTTTCTCTCAGATTTTTATCTTAATTTTGCTTGATTACTCTAATCATGGGAACTCACACCATCCCAGACAGCTCCTTGCTATATGTGATGACACTAATAGAAAATAGTGTTTATGTTGATATGAGATTGACAGGTATCATGTTTGTCCACTGCAAAAATCAGAACTGCCTAACACACTACGGACCTCATTTTCATTGTTCTCCATATTGCAGTCATTTTTCTCCACCACCTTTGCTTTTTCTCCTCCTTTCTCATAGCATGTTGAGTGAGATAGAAAATGTTACTTCTGATGGGAACAACTCTGGAAGGTTGCAGATCAGCTGGAAATTCAAGGATGAAATTTAGAGATAGCAACAAATTTTTGTGATTCCATTGTTAGGTCTTCATTGCTAGAAAACAATCATTTGCTTACATTAATGCCATTCACTGTATTTTAATCTTTAGAAAACTTACCTGCTACGTATGTGTCTTCTCAGTTACAGAAAGGTGATTTGGCAAAATGAGTAAGACTACTTGGGTTTGTATATAATTACTGGTTGTATGCCCTGTCAAGTCATCCAGGCTCATAAGTTTCAGTTCCCTCATTTGTAAAATGGGAGTAATTACAGAATGTTTCTTATAAAGAAGTTTTAGCATAAACAGGTGACCCTGGTAGAAACTTGGAAGGTTGCCTCTCATGGTGCAGTGGAGAATCGATGAGGTCAGACACCTTGATTCTCTCATTATTGCCATTTCTCCAGTCTCCAGATCCGTGCCTAACACATAAAAGGCATTCCATGAATGTTTATTGAATGAACAAAAAGAACCACTGAGTAGCATAGGCAACCAGTGCTAACACTGGCAAGAGGCTTTGGGCAAAGCGCAAACCCAGAACCTGGTTAACAAAAATGTATACATTTATTAGGTTAACTGATATTTCCAAGCAACTAGACTGAAAGCTAAAATAATATATTGTATGCAAGCAGTATCCCTCTAAGATGGTATATTTTATGAAAAGGAAAATAAAAACCAACTCTGATTTTTTTGACCTTTAAAAGTAATAATAGGTAAAGGAGGCAGTTTTGGAACCACCTTGAGTCACTATTTTGATTAAATATTGAATGAGAACATGTATTTCAGAAATAATTTCTTATTTGAACTAACATTTGCTTCAAACGACCCACTCACCCAGAGCACTTAAACCAAGAAAGTACATTTGACATTTGTAATACAATTTGTATTTAAAGTTTAATGTGCAATATGGTGTCATGACTTAATTATAGAGGGTAAATCACTAGGTATACAGCTTATCTGATGAGGAAACAAGCCTGAAAGGTTTCTTAACACCCATGCATTTAGTAGGCTACCGCCCCGGCTGTTCAGACCCTGTGAGGCATGAGGCCCACATAGTGCCCCTGCTATTTATTCAGTGGAGGAAGGGGGATGACTCAAAGCTCCAGGCAGCAGCTTATCTGTTACTTTGTATTCTGTAAATTCTATTAATTTATGTATCTATTTTATTACAGTTCCATAGGGGAAATCCCTGGGGTTTCCATTCTGTCCCTCCCTAGGTCCCCCTCCCCCAATGATTTCCCTTCTGTTGTTACAATAGTATAGTCCTTCTAAAATAGTTATATCTCCATCATTCTGCTATTTAAACGTATCCTGGCATTGTAGGTATGGTGGATGGCAGAGTGTAACATTCTATCATGAATATGTATTTAACAGTTTCACTGGGAGTTCACTTTTGGTTTGAAGTAGAGATGTATGCAACATTATATCTTCACATCTTTATATGATAGTGTCTATTTTACAGTAACTCTAACTTACTATATGTACATGCGTATTTACTATATATTATTGATCGTGTGTTTTGCATGAAGGTTGGCTTCTGTCAGAGAGAACATATGATATTTGTCCTTTTGTAATTGGCTTACTTAATTAATTTAGCATGATAGGTAGCTGGTAGAATTTCATTCTTTTTTATTCACTGAGTGGTATTCCAAAGAATTGATATATCAATGTATTTATCCACTCCTCTTTTGATGAGCATCTGGATTGTTTCCAAGTCTTTGCTAGTGTGGATTGTGCTGCTATAACTATAGGATTACAGCTGCTCGGCCTGTTGCTAAGATCAAGTGTAATTTAGGATTACAGGTCACTTCCTCATATAAAGATTTCATTTGCTTTGGATATATTTCCAGAGGTAGTATACTGGGACATATGACAGATAAATTTTTGGTTCTCTTAACACTTTCTATACTGACTTCCATAGAGGTTGTACTAGCCTACATTTCCACTAACAGTGAAGAGGGTACCTTTCTCCCCACATTCACAGGAGCAGATGTTAGTTGAGTTCTGAATGTAGGCCAAGCTCACCGGAATTAGGTGGAACCTCAATGTACTTTTCATTTGTATTTCCCTGATAGCTAGGGAGCCTGAACATTTTTTCATATGTCTATTAGTTATTTAAATTTAGTCTTTTGTGAGTTTGCTAGTACAGAGTCCGACACTGTCCGTCACACCAATCAGCTTATGCTCATTCTGGTCGTTGGGATTGCTGGGTTCATTCTGTTTCCAGGCCTGTCTTCCTCGTGAACCAACGGGTATCGTAGTCCAGTTCGATCCTGCCCATACTCGGTCCTCACGCAAACCGGTTGGAGCTGCAGCCTAGGTGGGGCGACTCCCCATAACCCCCACCAGTTCTGCCCCCTACCCTGGTTCCCATGCTTGCCAGTACGCACCGCAGGCTTGTCAAGTCTGTCCCATATCCTGTTTAGCTCTCGCACATGTCAATGGGCATTGAAGCCCAGCTCAACCCAACCAACCTACTATCCAGCCCACACACCTACTGGCAGGTGCCCTTCTGTACAGCCACCCCTGCCACTGTCCTGGTGTTCCCTGGGATCATCTCAGATGAAGTTTCTTTGGAGATCCCTCCAACTGAACTGCTGATCTCAGAACCCCAACCATGAAGAGACTGTCAGCCAGTAGATTCTGAATAGGGTTCATTGCGATTGGAACTGAGAGACTGGCAGCAATCCAGAACTGATGAACTATCAAAACTGTATGAGCAGGACCCTCAGAGCGCGCCTCCCGTTGGGGATCTGGGATGGGTGGGAGGTTGGGTGGGGCTTTTCCCTTTGTTTTTTTCCCTGACCCCAGATACAGGGTAAAATGATATTGATGTGGAAACAATGATATTACCCACTTTCACCCTGTAGCCCTTGACACTTTGTTCTCTAATCAACTAAGTAAGATTATTAAAAAATAATTTAAAAAAATAAATTTAGTCTTTTGAAAAACATTTGTTCATTTTCTTCACCCATTTTTTTCACAGAACTGTTTATTTTGCTATTGTTGAGTTCTGAAGGTCTTTGTCAATCCTGGATATTATTCCCCTATCAGCTGCATAATGCGTGAAGTTTTTCTCTTATTGTTGTTTCTTTACTTTGCTGATAGTTTCCTTTGCTGTACAGAAGAGTCGAAGTTGATGTAGTCCCACTTATTTATTTTGGTCTTTGGTTGCCTATGCTTTTGTTGACTTTTTTTGAAGAGTTATTTATTTTTATGCAAAGTCAGATATATAGAGAGAGGAGGAAAGACACAGAGGAATAACTTCTGTCCGATGAGTAACTCCCCAAGTGACTGCAACAGCCGGTGCTGCACATATCTGAAGCCAGTAGCCAGGAGCTCCTCCGGGTCCCAAGGCTTTGGGCCGTTCTTGACTGCTTTCCCAGGCCACAAGCAGGGAGTTGAATGGGAAGCGGGGCTGTTGGCATTAGAATCAGTGCCCGTATGGGATCCTGGCATGTTCAAAGCCAGGAACTTTAGCCACTACACCACTGCACCAGGCCCTTTGGTGACTTTTCTATAAACTCTTTCCCAGGGCCTGTATCTTATGGAGCACTTCCTATGTTTTCCTTTAATAGTTTGCTGGTTTCTAGGTATAGATTTAGTTCACTTAGAGCTGATTTTTGTATAATTTGACATGCGAGGGTCTTCTTTCTTCTCGGGCTGCTATCCAATTGTTACAATAGCATTTGTTAAAGAGACCAGGCTTTTTCCCTCAATTATATTCTTTTCTCTTGTCAAAGATTAGTTGGCTGTACGTGTATGGACTCCCTTCTGGGGTTTCTCTTCTGCTCCATTGGTCTTCCCTGTTTCTGTACCAGTACCTGACTGCTTTGATTATCATCACCCTGTAGTATGTCTTGAGGTCTGGAACTGTGATTCCTTCAACTTGATTTTTATTGTCCAGGATGAACTTTTGTATCATTTTTTCTATTTCTGTGAAGAATGTTATTGAGATTTTGATTGTGATCACGTAGACTCTACATATTATTTTTGTTAATTTGGACATTTTGATAATGTGGGTGTTGCCAATCCAGAAACATGGTAGGTTTCTCCACTTTTTAATTTCTTTTTCTATTTGATTTTAAGTGTTTTATAGTTTTGATCATGGAAGTCTTCCACATCTTTGATTAGGTTAACCCTAAATTATTTGATATTCCTCTCTGTTATTTTAAAGGAAACTAGTTATAAGCTCTTTCTCAGCTATGGAGTTATTTGTGTGTACTGATGCCATTGATTTATGTACATTGACTTTATATCCTGCTCCCCTGCCAAATTCTCTTATGCATTCCAATAGTCTCTTGATTCAGTCTTTTCATTTTCTTATGTGGAGGATCATGTCATCTGCAAACAGCTATAAATCTGATTTGAATTCCTTAAATTTCTTTTTCAGAGGACTTACAATACTATATTGAATAGCAGTGGTAAGCGTGGACATCCTTGTCTACTTCCAGATCATAGCAGAAAAGCTTCTGTCAGTTCTAGCAGATGAGCCAATAGCTTCGGGGCTTAGGTGTGGGGAGGAGAGAGCAGGGTTTGGAGAGGAAGAACTTGAGCTACAGCCAAATTCCTCCTCTTCTAAAGCCCAGCAGTACTCTCCATTCCTCTGGGGTGACTCCAATGGCAAGAAGTATCCCTAAGTCTTAACTATATCCTGAATCTTCTTCTACCCCACTTCTCCCTGCTCTGTCTCTCATTCACTCTGCTCTGCCTCAATTGCTTCCCAGAAATAGCTTAAACATGTGCTCCTGGACTTAACATTGGCTTTTTCTTCTTTTAGGAATGTTCTTTTGCTGGGCATTGCAGGACTCACTCAAGCCTTGGTTTGAAAACTACCTTCTCAGTGAAAGCATCTAACCGAACCTTACAATTCAGTCGTGTGACCTCTCCCCATGCTGTATCTACAGCCCAATCTTTAAACTTGCTCTATTTCTTTATAATCAGTTTCTACTCTCGGTCCAAATAAATTGTGTTTCTCTGCCTCAAGGTAGGCACGAAGAGAAGAAATTGCTTCTATTTTCCACTGATCTGTCCCAGGTCTACATCTTTGTCTGACATGGACCTGACACACAAGGAATACTTATAGAATCATGAATAAATGAGTGGATTTATATCAATAATTGTATCTTCATTTTGGGGTACATAATGGCATCTTAATGTTAAAATAAAAGCAGAATATTCAGTTAAGAAGGTGGCATTTTGTATCAGCTGACTTGAGTACTTTAGGCTCAACCCCAACCAACTAGCCTTTGCCTTGACATTTCACCTCTCTGAACCTCACACTTCTCATCAAGAAGTGGGCCTAATGGACAGCATTGTGGTACAGTGTACGTAGTCACCATCTGCTATTCCAGCATCCCATGTGAGCACTGGTTTCAGTCCTGATGGCTGTGCTTCTGTTACAACTGCCTCGTAATGCACCTGGAAAACAGCAGACAGTGGCCCAGGTGCTTAGGCCTCTGCCTCCCACATGAGAGTCACAGACGGAGGTTCATGCTGCTCTCACCTGCCTGCAGTCTGTCTTACACCCAGCTATGGGGCCCACTTGAAAACCAGTACATAGAAAAGTGTCTCTCTTTCTTCCATTCTTTCTGTCTCTGTTTTCTTTCTACTCTCCCTCCATCTCTTTGTCTCTTTCTCTCTTCCTTCTCTTTTGCTTCTTCCCTCTCTTTTCTCCTCTTTCTCCCTCTGCAACTTTGCCTTTTATTTCTTTTTAAAGTGAGCATAATGATCACCACACTGACCTGGTAGTATAAGAAATAAGAGTATTCTAGGGCCCAGTGTGATAGCATAATGGTTAAGGTCCTCGCCTTGAACATGCCGGGATCCCATGTAGGCACTGGTTCTAATCTCAGCAGCTCCACTTCCCATCCAGCTCCCTGCCTGTGGCCTGGAAAAGCAGTCGAGGACGGCCCAGAGCATTGGAACCCTACACCCACGTGGGAGACCTGGAAAGAAGTTCCTGGCTGCTGACTTCGGATTGGCGCAGCGCCGGCCGTTGCGGCCATTTGGAAAGTGAATCATAGGACGGAAGATCTTCCTCTCTGTCTCTCCTCCTCTCTGTACATCCACCTTTCCAATAAAAATAAATAAAGCTTGAAAAAAGAGTATTCTAAAGCTTTGAGTACCCAGGAAAAACTTAGTAAATTTAGCTATTATTTTTAGAATGCTAACAGCTGGATAAAGTTATGAGTTGTTTGAAGATCAAATAGCCAAAATTGTAGGGAAGATAACATGCCTGTATGAACTGTTTCTGCCCTCTCTGTGCAAGGTAAACTTGTTGATACCTCTTCTATCACTTTGTAGGATTCACACTTGCCAAGGACATTGCTACAACTGTCTGCTACTAATGAAATGCGTTCTCTCCATTGTTCCTTTGGGCACTTTGCTGCCTATCTGGGTCTCTGCTCAGGTATAGCTATGTCAGAAATACTTTCCCTCACTCTCCTATATAAAGCAAGAATGCCTCTGTCCTGTCATTCCTTTCTTTTAATCAACTTTGTCTCCATAGCACTTCTTGCCAATGTGCATGAGAGTCTATCATGTTTTCTTTGTCTTATTTTCTGTCTTCTCATAAGCATGGGAAAGATTTAGTGTATTTTGTTGATTCGCATATTGCCTAAGCATACACCTGTGCTTACTGAACTGAAGAGCCTACTATTTAATAACCAATCATCCAAGTACAGTTTTCATCAGCCAATGCCTGGGCAGCAGTATGTGCTAGATGCCCCATGTCTTGGTATGCCTACACACTCCAGATTTATGTCCCCTTTGATCCTGAAAAGTACCATAGTTTGCACAATGATAATATTATAATAGCCATGGAGTCCAGAAGAATTAATTATGATGCATAGTTCTACAATATAGGAATCAGTGATATAGATGGGAAAGGGGAGGAAAATACCATCAATAATAACAGCTCACAGGTCTTGAAGGTTAATTACACATCAAACACTAAATGCAATGACTTCACTCAATCCCAAAAACCTTACCACAATTTTCCCCACTTAACATTTGAGGAGCCTGAGGCTTAGGGAAGTTAAATAATTCCCCTGTCTTTCCACATCTAGGAAAAGGCAGAGCTGAGATTCAAATCCTGGAAACAGGTCTATACCATTCTGAGCTATGCTTGCAGGCACCATGCTGAGGCTAGTCCTTCTGTGACCTCATTTTATCCTGCAGCAATCCTAGTAAGCAGTTATTAGTTATTCTACTTTTTAAAATTGGTGAAATAGGCTTACCTATTTTTCTGTGGCAGAATTAGAATTCATATCTAGAACAGACATTTATTTTAAAATATTGTGAAAAATGTGTGGTTATATCTGAGTAGCCATGGGCTGAAGACATTTAATGTCTCTGATTTTTATTTTATTTTTACTGCCTGGTATGCCATAAGATATATAACTCAGTGTTATAGACCAAAACATTTTTTACTTACTTGTAACCACCATGGACTAAAATTTTGGAAACCCATGTATTTCATTCAGGAATTAAATGTGCAACCTTGGAAAGGCAAAGATAAATGAAATTTTTATTGACAGGTTGGTTGAAGTTTATCTCCACTGTGGCTTTTAACAAATACTTTTCCTTGGCTAGGTTGTCACTTTAAAATATGGGATATATTAATTTTATATAATTGAAAGAGCAACAGAGAGAGATACAAAGAAAATCTTCCATCCTCTGGTCCACACTTCAAACATCTGCAATTGCCAGAGCTGGGCCTGACTGAATCCCTGAACACCATCTAGATCTCCCATGTGACAGGTAGAGTTCCAAGCAGTTAAGCCATCATCTGTTGCATTCCAAAATGCTTTTAACAGGAAACTAGATTATAACTGGAGTAGCGGGGACTCTATATAGTGCTTCAACATGGGATGTGTCTGCACCAAGTGCTGATTTAGACTTTCTGGTGCAGTACCTATCCCTTATATCACGATTTTTAAATCAGCCTACAATATCTACTCATCAGAGAAAAGAAGTGTGGGAACCCTATGAAATAATACATTTGAGGAACTTTATAGTTATTTTATGTGAGGTTATTTCTTTCATGGATTGAACCATTTGATTTGAGCCTACTAAACTGTGTTTTCATCGTTCTTAGGCCTGTGTGATTGTCCTTTGCAACATTATACACATTTTTTTATAAAGTAAAACAGAAAATGATATGATCTGCCTTGAAAAATCATGACACAAGTGACTTAGTAACTGCTCCAATTTGTGGGATACACTACACTTTTTCAAATGCACATCGCAAACGGATTTTAAGAGAAGCTCTTGTTATGTTGCTATTTTTATATCAATAACTAGTGATGAATCAAAATGTTGCTTCAAATCCAATTACCCAATAACAATTACCATAGTAACCATCCCGTTACACTACACATTCTTCACACTCACACCGAAAACTCCTTAGGAACTGCTGGTACCACCTCCATGACACCACCATCTGCTAGATGTAGCAAGAAGGAGATGATGAGGGAGCTTAGCAAGAAAACGTAGCAGTTTTGTGCTTATTTTCCATATAATAGAATTTCTTCTCTCATCCCAAATCGCTGTAGGATCACTCTTTCTACTTTTGCTCTGCCTGGTTTGATTTTGCCTGGTTCTTTTCTTGGAAAGTTTCTCTCCTTCAGGTTTCCTCTAAATACTTTATACTGGAAAAGGTTTTTCTCAATGTATTAGTATAAATCAAAAGCATATCCCTTAGGAAAGCAATCATACTTGATTTATTTACCACTAATATATAAGTTTTAGGTTCCTACTTAGAACTTAGTATTTTAAAAAGAATGAAGTAAGGAGAAAACTGCCTGTGAGACAGTCACATCCTAGTAGCCTGGATGGCACAAATGCATAAGTTCAGTCATCCTTTTGACAATCATTGGAAGTTAACTACATCACTGAGGATGATCAATACGTATTAGTGGTTACAGGTCACATTCCCTCAGAAACAGATTGCAAAAGGAAACTTGTACACTGTGGAGTTCGGTTCTCATTCAAAGAGACAAGCTGAGCAAAGATGCAGTTTCAACAGAGACTTCAGCCAAGTGGGTGCTTTTGAAGCTGGCATATTCTGAGTTGGAGTTAAGATACTTCAACCTTCTGTGTCTATCAGCTCTGGGGTATCTTCATGGTTGCATTAGAGGCAGTGACAGCTGAGGCCTCTGTGCCAGAAGCCATCCTTGGAGACTTTGTCCTTCATTCCTGATAGGAGATTTGGTGCTACATCTCGGCCTCTGCAGTCCAACACTTTGTGCCATTGGAATCCACTTTCACATGTTTTGAGCCATTACTCTGTAATCCTGGAAAGCTTAAGTGAGGATACCAATGGGACTTACTCCAACTTCCACTAGGCAGACTCCTTATGACCCGAAAGATCTGTTTATGCCATTCTTCTTACTGCCCTGGTGCATGGATTCTGGCTGGGTTGTGGTGGATTACCTGGTGGTGAGAGGCAGATTCTAATCTTGAAACGTCACATCATACCCCAGGTCAGGGCAGAAGGCTTTGCAGATTGTGACAGTTGCTTTTTACTGGTGACCTGGCACGAAGAATCCAGCATTCTCAAATGAAAGCAGTAGCTTGTAGTTATGTTGTCATCTGGCAAAGCACTTGTTTTTTTTTTTTTATTATTAATTATCTTGCATTATGTGACAGTTTCATAGGCTCTGGGAATCCCCCCACCCCTCCCCACGACCCTCCCCCCTGGCGGATTCCTCCACCTTGGTGCAGTATTACAGTTCAAATTCAATCAAGATTCTTTCCTTGCAAACATATACCAAGCATAGAGTCCAGCTACTTATTGTCCAGATGGGTTGAACAGTTTCTTGGGGAGACCATTTCTGGTCCAAAGTTAGAGCTGGTAGAATATCATCACAGTCAATTAAGAGTCCCAATATAACATTAACAGCAATTTGCAACATTATGGAATTGACATGGTTTTGAGTAACCAGTATGTTAAAAAAAAAAAAAAAAAGCAAGTTCTTAACCACAACCTATGATTAGCTCATTGACATTTCAATTTTAGTTTGTATACAGGACCGGCTGCTATATACCTTAAAATGGCTATAAGGTACCATTCAGCTGTCTTGTGTCTATTTCATTTTAGTATTTAGCCATTTGTTGTGTTGAAGTATAATTTTACTGATCTTGGCAGATTTTAGGATAATCTAGACTGGCTTGTAACTCTAACATTTGTCGACAATTAAGGTGCAGAACATTTTTTTTGGGGGGGTGTGCAGGAAAATCCTCAACACCATGGTGAGGAGTAACTAATCCTGTGTCCCACCCAGCGAGGCATGAGCCAATCCACGCCAGCTCTTTCCTGTCAGATTCCAAGCTCTACTTTTTGTTGTTTGTCTATTTATTTTAGGTTTTTTTGGTTTGTATGATTGTTTATTTGCCATGAGGGGTTTTCGGAGCGATCCTGATGGCCATTGCGAGGGAGGGTGGGGGTTCAGAGTTGGAGCCAGGCTCGGACCAGAGAAAGCTCTCCTCCCTGGTCCCAAAGGAGGGTTTATTGTTCTTCTGATTCTGCGGACCCAAAGCACTTGTTTTTAACAACCTGAGAATCCAGCACCACTGGACCTAGTGTTTCAAACAACCCAAGTTGGTCTCTGGGGGTGATAAGTAAGACAACCACTTCTTCCATCTTTGTTTCCTAGACTTGGTTTCCTAAGTAACACCACAATGAGGTCTTGGGTTCCAGGGGCTGATGTGTCCTGGAGTGTAACCCAGTTCTCAGGGACTGTTGACAAGAGCTAGACCTTCAGCAGGGTCTTCAGGAGTACCCCTGCCTTTTGTCAATGCATTGGGTAATGGCCGCTAGATTGAGTAACATAATCAATGACTTTCTGCTTGTCCTACCCACTCTTATTCTCCCTCTGCTCTGAAGGAGTTCCCTCGGGTGGGCTGACACAGCATGGCTAGGGCTACCTACAGGGTCCTTCCCTTATCAGACTCCTATACACATCAAAGCTATAACACAGCTAACCCAGGCACATATTGTCACCCCCTTTTTTACATGATTAACTCTCACTCATCTTGCAGTAACATTCTTCAAAATGGCCAACACAAATTGCCATGCACTGTGTATGAGGAATTGAGCATGTGGTAAGTACAGTGACACACCAGATGCCTGCCAGTGATCTTTCTGGGAGAATAATTCGCTTGAGTACTACAGGTTGTATCATGCATGCCCTTTGCTCCCTCTGGCCTCATTTAAATAGCATTTTGGGTGCAATGTGTGACAGTCCCTAGATAAAGCAGAAGAGAATTGAACCAGTGTCCACTTTGGTCTTCAGAATACCTCTGATTTGCCTGTGTGTGTATATATGTATGGGCTTCATTTCCAAAGCAGTGTTAAATATGACCTTTTGTTCACATGAAAAGCCTTTTCTTTAAACCAGCAACTTTCAGGTCACTCATTCTTTTTTGTTTGTTTCATTAAAAAAAATTTATTATGCACCTGCCATTGCTGGCTATACTGCCAGGAGCTACACGCTTGTCCTAGATTAGAGGGACAACAGACATTGAGTTTTCCAATGTCTGTTTTTCTCATTCTTGTATCTTCTGTTACATACAACTTGAAAGGACTTGGACACAATTCCTTTTTTCTACATGAATGAAAGCTACATTTCATTGAAACCACTAATGCCCTGGAGAGACATTTTAAGGCTAATGGCTAACTCAAAAATCATATTTCAGGAAACGATCTCCTACATATTCACAGAATTCAATGAAGGGATCTATTGTAGGTCAACATGTCCACCTTAGTCAAGTTTCCCTCCATTGGTGGGGCTCCAGATGAAGTGACCAGCTTTTGTTTAAAGACCGTGCATGTGAAAAGGATGGAACTTGACACCTAGTGACACACTAAGTGGAGTGAGCCTGCTATCAGGAGACACTGTCCTGAAACGCACTCTTGATCTTTCTCTCCAAAAGCTTATGAGCTCATTGAGCTTGGCTTAAGTGATTCACAGTGCTTTTCTTCCTGTCCTCCCTTCTACTTCCCTTACCCTCTTCCCTCCTCTTTTTACTTCCCTTTGTTCCCCTTCCCCTCCCATTTCTTCTCCTGCTGTCTCTGCACAAGTTTGTTTCTCTAGTTTCTGTCTCTGTTTTCTCTCTGTGTGTGTCACACACACACACACTTGTGAGGGAAGGCTTTGGGTATAGCACTGAACATACCACTTGGAACACCTGCATCGCATATACAAATGCCCACGTTTGAATCCCGGTTCCACTATTGATTCCAGCTTCCAGTTAATGCATTCTGGGAAAAGGAGAACAACAGAGACAAGTGATGGACCTAGGCATTAGGCCTCTTCCGGCTAGCTAGGGGACCCAGATGAAGTTCCTAGTTATTGGATCCTGATTTTGGCCTGGCATAGTGCTGGTCATTACAGAATTTTGGAAATTAATTAATAAGTGAGAAATTACTATCTATCATCTCTATCCTGTCTCTACTTTTAAAATGAATGAAATTTTGAATAAATGAAAAGTATATAAACTACATATTGGTGAAAAGTCCATGATATTATAATTTGTCACTTTATTCAGCTCACATTCCAATGGAGAAGCTTTTTACCATACACTGGAAATGTGATATGTGTATTCTCTGGGCCAGCTCTTTGTTTTTCTTGCAAGAAAACATCTATGCCCAACCTGACATCTGTGCCCAACCCCCTAGAAAGGGTATCACTTCCTAAAGTAAATTTATTGATACAGATAATAATGTGATTTCTATACTGGAATGTCCAAGGAAGTGGTAGATGATTCCTAAAATAAGGAGTTCCAAATATCTTGAAATTTTGGATTGGTTGTGCAAGGCTGGCATTATGGTATAATGAATAAAACTACTGTCAGAACCCCTTAGGAGTGCCAGTTCAAGTCTCTTGCTCTTCTTCCTATCCTACTCTATGATTACGTATCTGAGAGAGCAGCAGAAGATGGCCCCAGTGTTCAGGCCCAGGTTTCTCAGGTAGGTGACGTAAGTTAGCTCCTGACACTTGTCTTCAGCCTGGCCCATCACCGGCTATTGTGGTTATTCGAGGAGTAAAACAGTGGTTGGACAATCTAGCTCACTCCTATTCTCACTCTCTCTTGTTCTCTCTCTCCCCACTCCTCCTTTCTCAGTCACTTTACTTTTCAAAAAGTATAAATAAAATCTAAAAAAAAAAAAAAAACAAAACTGGAAACAGTGACATGAAATGGCATCTCCTTTGTGAAATATATAACTCATGGACAGATTAGCTTTCTAAGACTCATATCTTTTGTCATTCCAATTTGAGTATTTTTCATATAGAGTCCAATGTTCTTTGTTGGGAAGGAGTATTGGCTTGCATTAAATAGAATCTTTTGCAGCATTGTTGACCTCTAGCAGTAAAAGCCAGTTGTACACAAGTCGTATCCCATGTATAACAAACAAGAGACACTGCCACATGCCCTTGGTGAGTGACATAGCCCACATCTGAGACCCACACACTTAATGAGAAGACTTGCTTTCTTCATCTCAGAAACAATATTGAGAGACCAGGAGATCTAGTACTTGTGGGTTTGTGTGAAAAAGATGACAATTATGTAGGCCTCCTTTTTACTCTATGAATTATTAAAATTTATAAAATCTAATTTAGTACCATGCATTCCTTTTTAGCTAGAAGAATTTAACAGTTCAAGAAAGATAGGTGTTTTTCATAAACTGTTTTGCGTTTCCACTGTTTGTACATTCCTTCATTGTTGTGCACCTACTGTTTGCCAGATATAGGCTCCCTTAATTTTGCATCTTATCTCTAATGGAATGGATACCCTTCTATTCTCTGAATAGAGAATAATACACAATGAAACACACAATGAAAATACACAATGAATCTTATAAACTGATTATAATTAAGATCAGTATCTTCAGGAAGCTAAAATCATATATCTGAGCAAAAAAGACTTCATGGAAATGTTGTCTAGCCTGGAACTCATCTGTTTCATCCTGTTCCTGGCTATAAGTATTTTGAAAACCATCAGTTCTGATCATTTTCATGAAGGTTTAAATTGAATTTGCAAGGGAGCCAATTATTGTTGTCACTTGTACTTCTTGAAGTTCCTTCCTTTATCCTAATGTCTAAAAACAGTTTTGGTGATCCAGAAGTGATTTGTCTACTAAGTCATTATAGATTGTGACCATGTGAAAGTGTGAGCTTTCCAAAATTTAAAACTCATATGTAAATGGAGGACAAACTGGGGTCTAGAATTCTGCACAGTCACATGAATTTTTTATGCAAGAGGTTCTTTATTAATAAGAATAGATTGATGTAAGATAAATTAACTTGAAACAGCCCCCACTGACCAGGACGTCAGTGCATTGATAAGGGTGCATGAGTTTCTCCTGAGAAACGCTTTTCTTACAGCCATAAACACACAGAGGTCACTCTTGGCTGGTCAGTGAATCCCTCACCAAATCTCCAAGATTCTCTCACAAAACCCTGGGAGCATCCTGACAACAAACATTAACAAAATTACTGCTGTGTATCATGTACGGTGAGACAGCAAAACATGACAGTAGCCACTGCCCTAAGCAACACAAGGAAAAGATCTAAGAACTGACAAGACCTCCAAGGCAGTATGATAAGGGTTGGGTGGCAGAAAATGTCAAAGAGGAGTGACCAAAAAGCAATCTTTCTGAAAGCACTCTCAAAGCAAAGATGTTTCTGCTTCATTTTGAACAATGTCAGGCATGTGTGTATTTGTGTGTGTCTCTGTGTACAGTGGACGTGAGAACAGAAAGTTACCTTAGGCAATGGAAACCAAATATACAAAGGCATAAAAATGCATAAAGGTATAAAAAGGTGTGGATTATGTGTTAATCAGAGTTCCAGTAGGAATCAGACACTCAAAGGAGTACATGATGTGAGCTCAGGCAAAGGCTTGGGACAGATTGAAGGTGACACTTAATGAGTTTCCCATGGCACAAAGGGAACCCATCTCCATGCTAGGGTCTAAAAGGATGAGGGAAAAGGTGGTACTACTAGAATGAGGGCCAGTCAAAAACCTAGAAATGCTTTGTAGAGAAGCAGTGATTGCCCAGATTGGAATAATTGATTACACTGATCTCTATTTTTTTTCTTTCCTTTTCCTCTTCTCTCCCCCACTGCCCTTCTATCTTCTTCCTCCTCTCCTCCTCTCCTCCTCTTCTTATTCCTCTTCCTCCTCTTCAACCCCAACTTCCTTCCCTCCTGCTTCTTCTCCTTCTGCTCCTTCCTCTTCCTGCTTCCCTTTCCCCTTATTCTTTGTTCTTTTTGTCTTCGCTCTCTCTTTGAATACACACACGGACACAATACACATATGCACATATATACGCACAATACATGCATGCATACCCACAAGCACGTACATATGCATAGACCTGAACACAATCATGCATGTACACAAGCACACATGTTAGTGCATCCATACAAGCATCAAACACATGGCACATGCAGACACAAATGCTTACATGTGTACGCAATATATAAATACATGTGCATATATAGACACACTTATACATGTACCATTCACATGTGTATGTACGCACATTTATAGACACAGACACAAACATGGACACAAATACACACAGGCACACATGCATAAACAGACTCCAACACAGAGGCATGCACAATGTGCACACGTAGTTATAAATACACACAAATGTATGTGCACAGATACATGCATGCTGATCCTTCTAGACTCTGGACAGCTCCTTCTTAACCGTTACTTCAGATTGATGGGGGAGGCAAGAATCAACAATTTTTTTGTGCAAAGGAGAAAACAGCAAACAAGTGGTTGTTTCTGGTTCTGCTAACCATATAGTTGTTTTGCTTACTTCCCTTTCTTTGTGTCCCCCTGCTCATCCTCCACCTGCTCCTCCTGTGATTCCTTTCTCTTCCATAGTGATTTAAATATGTATAAGCCCAGCCCGGCATGGTAGCCTAGCAGCTCAAGTTCTTGCCTTGCATGCACTAGGATGGCATATGTGTGCCAGTATCCCATATTGGCGGCGGTTCTAATCCCAGTAGCTGTGCTTCCCAGACACCTCCGTGCTTGTGGCCTGGAAAAGCAGTCAAGGATGACCCAAGGCCTTGGGATCCTGTACCCTCACGGGAGACCTGGAAGATGCTTCTGGCTCCTGGCTCCTGGCTCAGCTCCAGCTCTTATGGCCACTTGGGGAGTGAATCAGCAGATGAAAGCTCTTTCTCTCTGTCTCTTCTCCTCTCTGTATATCTGTCTTTCCAATTAAAAAATCCTTTTAAAAAACATGTATAAGCCATTCTTAGTTTGCAAGGTCCACAGAAACAGGTCATGGGCAAGTACAGAAGCTCCGCATTATTTTCTCAACAGCATGTGGATTTTAAGCAAACTCCCATGTCCAAGGCACACCGGCAAAGCCAGGTGCCCTGGGATCTCTCAGCACTGTGTAGATTTTGACAAAGTCCTAATATATCTAACAGTTTCGTTTGGAGTCCATCATTGATTTGGAAGTAGAGATGCATACTGCTTTATATCTTCACATCTCGATATGATGGTCTCCATTACACTATCACTATACTTTCCCTCAAACGAGAAGTCATGAAACAAATTCAACAGCAGGAATGAAGTTAAAAGAAAAAAATTATAGCACCATGAAGTTAAACAACATGTTACTGAATAGCCAATGCACAGATGAAGAAATGAAAAGCAAAACACAAGTTTCTTGGGTAAGGTGATGCTACTGTGATCTGGCATTGTCTGTACCAGCATTGTTAGGACACACTTAAATAGCAAAGTTATGGACATATGACTGCTTATGAAGGACTATACTATTGTAATAATATGGGGAAAATCAGTTTATGGTTGGGAATTTGAGGAGGGGGCATGGAAATCCCAGACCCTAGGCAATTGTGCCATAAAATTAAAGTAATAATAATAATAATAATAATAATAGAACAAACAAAAGAAACTGGACTCAACACTATGTAGATTTTAAGGCAACGTTCTGTCTGCAAAGCACGGCAACACAGCTGGGCATCCTAGGATCACTCACAGACTTTTGACAGGAGATGAAATCAAGTCCTGTCTGAACCTCATTTTGCTCTGAGGACATGCTGCAAATAAGACCCAGTGGTGGCTATTGTTGAATTGTCCATAAAAGAGTGTTGGGAAAAGGTCAAAGCAGTATCCAGATCATGAGCAGGTTTGAGCAGAAGGTCTCCACCAGCCTTCTTATAGAGCAGCCTCTTGCAGTAACTACAGCTGCCCATTGCCATGTGTCTGTATACCATGAAATGGGTATGTTATGTGCAGTGTCTTTAACTGCTTGCATTAGCATAATTGGTCTTCCAGGTTTGCTACTGCCTGTTATGATTCTTCTACTTGTTTCTGTTAATCTCTTCATCTGTTAATCTCTTCATCTACTCTTTTTGAAGGGTTTAATCACTTATTTCCCAACTCGATTTTCCTATTTTCAGCATCTAGTATTTTTAACCACCTCCAACATCTTACTTTAATCCAGGCTTTTAAAAACTCTTGTCCCTGATCTTTTGGCTTTTTAAATTTATTTTAGAAATTCTCTCTTTTCTCCCATTATTTCTAACTTCCTAAGGATATCAGTCTTTGAATGCGCGTTGTTATTTTCATCATTTGGTGTTACTTTTTATTTTTTAGCTTACCTCATTATTTTACCTGTTTCATAGATTTCTTACAATTTTTTTATTCATTATATTGCATTACGTGACACTGTTTCACAGGCTCTGGGATTCCCCCAACCCCTCCCCATACCCTCCCCCCATGGTGGATTCCTCCACCTTGGTGCAGTATTACAATTCAAATTCAGTCAAGATTCTTTCCTTGCAAGCATAGAGTCCAGCATCTTATTGTCCAGATAAATTCAGTGGTTTCATTGGGAGACCATCTCTGGTCTGAAGGCAGAGCTGGCAGAATATCATCCTGATCAATTAAAATCCACAACATAACATCAACAACAATTTACAACATTATGGAATTAATTGACATGGTACTGAGTAACAAATAGGTTAAAAAATGCAAGTTCTTAACCACCTCCTGTGACTACTTCATTGACATTTCAATTTTAGTTTATACACAGAACCGGCTGCTATACACGTTAATATGGCTATAGGGTACTATTCAGCTGTGTCGTGTCTATTTCTATTTTTGTATTTAGCAGTTTATAGTGTTGAAGCATAATTTTGCTGACATTGGCAGATTTTAGGATCGTCTAAACTGGCTTATAACTCTAACAAGGCATATGTCAACAGTTGAAGTGTAGAAGAGATCCTGACAACCTCTTAACAGGAGGTCATATGCACAAAGTAGGGGGGACCCCAGAGTGGAGCAGGAGGACAGGAGGAGGCTTCTATCCCAACCCTGGAGACTCCCGGATCCTCACCAAGGACTATCAGTACGGGCACCAAGGACTACATCCCAGCAGCCAAGGAGACCACGGGGAATTGGAGTGTCTTCAAAGGCCAAGAACTCTGAGGTCACCCATCCCCGTTTGGATCTACCAAGCCCAAATTCTTCCTCACAGGATCCAAGGTCATCGGAACAACAGCCAGGAGCCCTGAGCAGTCCACAGAAACAAAAGAACAGTAAGCTTCCTTTGGGATTAGGCAGAGGAGCTTTCTCTAGTCCTTACTTAGCTAAACTTTGGATCCCCACTCTCTCTTGCAATGACCATCAGGGTCGCTCTGGAGCCCCCCACCCCAAAACATACACACACACACACACACACACACACACACATTGGAATAGATAGACAGAGAACAACAAGGAAAACTTAGAACCAGACAGGAAATGGTCAGCGTGGACTCACACATACCTTACTAGGTAGGACACAAAGATTAATTACTCCTCACTAAGGTATTGAAGATGTCTCTGTACACCCCTCCTAGAACTGTTCTGCACTTCGACTGTTGTCATAGATTTTTTTTTTACTGAAATCTGCTGCCTTATTGCTCTGTTTTCTAAACCTTACTATATGCTATATATAGCTCTTTTTCCAGTTCATCACGTACTATTTATAAAGCAAAGACAGAAAGTCTGGCTGTGGAGTTAACAGCTGCGGGAGAACCCACGACCTAGCAGGGAAAGTTGGCGGTCACCACATGCCCTTCCAGTTGGTCTCTGGCCACTGTCTTGGATACTGCATCACTTCCATCTCTGAATTCATTACGAATCTATCCTGGGCATTAACTGATTAGGGGCATTAGGAATCTATCCTGGGCATTCTGATACCTTTGTAAACCACAAACCTCACCATGTCACTTACATGCTCAAGCTTTTAGGTGGATATGTGCAGTGACATTAGACAACAGAACAATGACAAATACAGTAACTGCAATATGTGCTGCAGCTAACACATATTAAAAAATTATTGTGTTAACTATTAATACGAGCAACAAGGACTATATCCCAACTGCCAAGGAGGCCACAGGGAATTGGATGCCCTCGGAGGCCGAGTACTCTGAGGTCACCCACCCCCAACCGGAGCTTCCGCAGGGGATGGAAGAAGTCCAAACATTACCGTACAGAAACCAACGTCATCGGAAAGACAACCAGAAGCCCTGAGCGGTCCGCAGAAACAGAAGAACAGTAAACGTTCTTCGGGACCAGGGAGGAGAGCTTTCTCTGGTCCGAGCCTGGCTCCAACTCTGGACCCCCACCCTCCCTTGCAATGACCATTAGGATCGCTCCAAAAACCCCTCATGGCAAATAAACAATCATACAAACTAAAAAAACCTAAAATAAATAGACAAACAACAAAAAGTAGAGCTTGGAATCTGACAGGAAAGAGCTGGCATGGATTTGCTCATGCCTCGCTGGGTGGGACACAAAGATTAGTCACTCTTCACCGTGGTGTTGGGGACTTTCCTGCACACCCCGCCCAAAAAAAAAATGTTGTGCACCTTAATTGTTGACAAATTTCTTGTTAGAGTTACAAGCCAGTCTGGATTATCCTAAAATCTGCCAAGATCAGTAAAATTATACTTCAACACAACAAATGGCTAAATACTAAAATGAAATAGACACGAGACAGCTGAATGGTACCTTATAGCCATTTTAAGGTATATAGCAGCCGGTCCTGTATACAAACTAAAATTGAAATGTCAATGAGCTAATCATAGGTTGTGGTTAAGAACTTGTTTTTTGTTTTTTTTTAACATACTGGTTACTTAAAACCATGTCAATTCCATAATGTTACAAATTGCTGTTAATGTTATATTGGGACTCTTAATTGACTGTGATGATATTCTACCAGCTCTAACTTCGGACCAGAAATGGTCTCCCCAAGAAACTGTTCAACCCATCTGGACAATAAGTAGCTGGACTCTATGCTTGGTATATGTTTGCAAGGAAAGAATCTTGATTGAATTTGAACTGTAATACTGCACCAAGGTGGAGGAATCCACCAGGGGGGAGGGTCGTGGGGAGGGGTGGGGGGATTCCCAGAGCCTATGAAACTGTCACATAATGCATAATAATTTAAAAAAAAGTAAAAAAAATTATTGTGTTGCAAGCCTTCTTCCAATTGCTTTCACTGATGACCCAACAACATTCTGAGAAAGATAATGTTCCTATAGCACTTACTGTTGAGGACCAAAAGTTAGCTGACAAAGTAAATTACATTAAGGAGGGGTGGCTCACATTTTTTTTTAAGATTTATTTATTCTTATTACTAAGTCAGATATACAGAGAGAAGAAGAGACAGAGAGGAAGATCTTCCATTTGTTGATTCACTCCCCAAATGGCCGGTGCTGCGCCAATCCAAAACCAGGAGCCTGGAGCCCCATCCAGGTCTTCCATGTGGGTACAGGGTCCCAAGGTCTTGGATCATCCTTAGCTGCTTTCCCAGGGCACAAAGTGGGAGCTGGATGAGAAGTGGGGTCTCCAGAATTAGAACCGGCGCCCATATGAGATCCCAGTGTGTGCAAGGTGAGGACTTCAGCTGTTAGGCTACCACACTGGGCCTATGGGGCCTCATATTTTTAAACACCAGATTGTACTACTAAGTTTTGTGTTCAAAGTGCAGAAAATGAACTTTGTAATACCCACTTGTTTAGTGAGAGTGACTTGCCAGAGTGACTTGCCACAGTGTCCTGCAGGAAAACAACACACACATAGTTTAAAGCCCACTGTTTCCACATTGGCTCCCCAAACATGCTCTATCTCCATGCTGTAGTAAACAACAGAAATAAATGTACCTTGTAAAGTAGGTTACATACTCAAGACTTTAGTATCTATGATCCTCTGCAATGTTTCATATTCTGGAGGCAGACATCCATAATAGGTCATTTATTAGGAAATAAACTGCAAGAATGTGACAGCATGGACTAGACTAAAAAAAAAAGCTGGCCTGTTATTTGCAAGGCACAGTCTAATGCATGCACCTCCCCTTTTAAAATAATGATTTATATTTTTATTTGAAAGGCACATTTACATACAGAGAAAACACAGAGAGAATGATCTTGCATCTGCTGGTTCACTCCTCCAATGATCGCATCATCCTGAGCTGAACTGATCTGAAGCTGGAAGCAAGAAGCTTCTTCTAGGACTCCCACATGGGTACAGGATCCTAAGGACTCCAGCCACCCCCATCTGCTTTCCTAGACCATAGGTGAAGTACCAGATCAGAAATGGAACAGCCAGGACTCAAACTGGCAACCATATAGGACACCAGCACTTGCAGGTGGAGGAATAGCCCGTTGAGGCATGGTACCAGCCCACACACACTTAACTTTGATGAGGCAGCCTTTTACTCCCATTGTTAAGATGTTAACAAGAGCCGGGTGCAATAGCCTAGTAGCTAAATCCGCACTTTGCGTGTGTCAGGATCCCATATGGGCACCAGTTCGTGTCCTGGCTGATCTACTTTCCATCCAATTTCCTGTTTAAGGCCTGGGAAAGCAATTGAGGATGGCACAGAGCCTTGGGACCCTGCAGCCATGTGGGAGACCTGAAAGAAGTTCCTGGCTCCTGGCTTCAGATCAGCGCAGCTTGGGCCACTGCGGCCACTTGGAGAGTGAACCTACAAACAGAAGATCTCTGTCTCTCGCTCTCTCTCCCCCCTCCTCTCTGTAAATCTGCCTTTCCAATAAAAGCAAATACATCTTTAAAAAGGAAATAAAAGGTGATAACATTGAAGCTAAAAAAAAGACATCAAGTGACATGCCTAAGCCTATGTAGCCAGTAATTCGTGCAGCAGAGGGCAGTAATCCAGGTCTCAAAAAAGTTCTAGCGCCTGGCAGGTACAGAGTGTTTCCCCACCCTGACCCCCCCCCCCCCACACACACTTTGTCAGCATCCCCAACCTCACTCCACACCCTGGACCATGTAAAGAGTGTCACCACCTCCCTTTTGATATTACCATCATTCTGTCTTACCCCTAGATTTCTTTTCTCCTGCTACAGTCCTTACCTCCATCTGAATCTTTATTAGGTAGCAAATAAAGCTTAAGTGTGAGTCCCATAAAAACAGATTCAAGTCAAAGAGTAGAGAGGTTTAAACACAGGTACGCTTACCCAGGCATAAGAATAATTGTGAGATCTGGAGCAGTAGCCTAGCAGTTCAAGTCCTATCCTTGCATGTGCCTGGGATGCAATATGGACACCAGTTCTAATCCTAGCTGCCATGCTTCCCATCAAGCTCCCTGCTTGTGGCCTAGGAAAGTAGTGGAGGACAGCCCAAGGCCTTGGAACCCTGCACCAGTGTGGGAGACCTGGAAGAGACTCCTGGCTCCTGGCTCAGCTCTGGCCGTTGCGCCCACTTGGGGAATGAATCAGCAGACAGAAACTCCTCTCTGTCTCTTCTCCTCTCTGACTTTCCAATAAATATAATGATAAAACAAATAAAAAGAATAACATGAAAACACAAGATAGCTTGCACGTTGCACAGACTGAGGTTGGAGACTGCGGGTGGTATAGTCACCGATCTAGTATTCCGTAAGTCGTTTATCTTAGTTCTGCCATCTATAGATGGAGGATAGATGAGGTGAGGGGAGAGATAAGCATAGCGGCCCCTAAGCTTATGGACATAGCTCATGATGTAATGCTTCAGGTGTATCTGAATCCAATCAAGGCATGATAATTAGGGTATGCTGAAGACCATGTCCCTGCCTTAGGTGACCCCATTGTACTTTCTTGAACCACAGGTCAGCCCTTTATTCTAGACTGTGTTGCAAAGTTTTGCAATTCTTCCATAGTGAGAACTTTGCCAGGCTGAGAATTGAACCATCTTAAAGGTCTGTTCCTACATCTGGCTGTGCATGTCGCAAATATAAGTTTGTTAAAGGAGTAGACTTTCATTGCATTAACAGAGCTGGAAGCTAAGAGACAGGTTAGATAGCTTGTTACGGAAACGTTTGAAGTTCAGACTCTGGCTTCAATTGCCAGGGTTCAAAAATCAGCTCAGTCATTTGATCCATTCATTGCCTTGGGTAAATGATTAAACTTTGAGTTTCAGCAAACTGGTTATCTTGACGGTAGCTACCATATTGGGCTATAGTAAGGACAAGCTGAATGAAAACATGCATGGGACTGCAAACAGCTCCTGGCACACGCGAAGTGCTCAGTAAGTGCTCTCTGTAAGACAGTGACACCAGACCTTCTCCAGTCAGGCTCGTGCACCTGCAGGCAGGAGACCTTTATTTCCCCCTCTCACAAACACTCATGATGTGCTGGTGAAATAGTCATTGTGCCCCATGCACTGTCCAGCAGTAACCTACAAAATTGTACCTCTGTCCCCCAAAGGATACAGATTGCTAGAGAAGAAGATTGGCTCTGGGAGCCATTTTTATTCAGTAAGTCTGAGTAGGGCCACAGGAGTCTGCATTTTTTAACTCTGAGTAATTCTCATGTGCAGTCAAAGGTATTAACTTGCCAGCCACTTTTTTCCCTCATACTTCACAAAAACCATCTCCTGCCATCTTTTCCTCTGAGACATATTCAGGGTTCAATCCTAGATCATCATCTGCATGACTTGTACCCTGATCCAAGCCATGACCTCTCTGCAATGAGGCTATCAGAAGAGGTCTCTGCTCTTACCTCCCTACCTCCTTCCATGCTACACTGCATTCTGCACTTGTCATAGCAGTGAGTGCCATCCTGAAAACGTAGATGGCAGGTCAGGCCACCATTGAGTCCAGAACCCCTGGAGCATTCTCAATTAATGGAACGTGAAGGCAGTGTTCTTTTCACCACAGCAGACCCTACACAGTCCGGCCCTTTGCAAGCTTTCAAAGCCTTTCACCCCGGAAAGGCATCCCCTTTCTCTGCTCTACCCACAGTGGGTGTTGTGCTCAGCTTGTATGGACTTCTTGCAGTTCCTGCTTCAGAAAAAAAAATTAAAGATTTATTTGTTCTTTGAAAGGCAAAGTTACAGGAGAGGCAGAAAGAGAGTGACAGAGAAATCTTCCATCCTCTGGCTGACTCCCCAGATGGTTGCAACCAGCAGGGTTAGACCAAGCCAAAGCAGAAGCCAGGAGTTTCACCCAGGTTTCCATGTGAATGGCAGAGGTACAAACACGTAGGTCATCTGCTGCTGGTTTTTTCAGGTCATTAACAGAGGGCTGGATCAGAAATGGAGCAGCAGAGATACAAATCAGTGCCCATGCCTGAGGCTTTAACCATTACACCTGAATGCCAGTCTGCATCAATGCCTTTGACCTCTCTGTTTCCTAAAACGCTCTTCTCGAGTATCTTCAACAATTATCCCTTATTTTTCTTCAGATCTTTGTTCAAAATTCTTATCAGCAAAGTCTTCTCTGAGCTCCTCTGTCTCTGCACCCAACCCATTGTTTTCAACTTTCCTGAAGCTGCTGAGTTCTCCTTCCTGACATTTATCACCTTGGCCATTCACCAATCCCACCCCCACTTCCATCCCAGCAACACTGCCTTCCCCCACAGTCAAGTATGAAAACTCACGCAGTTTACTTGTTTTGAGTGCATCTCCCACACCTAGCATGGGAACAGGATGCTATACACATTGGCAGTTCATAGAATGCAGGAATACTCCATAATTTTTTTTATATTTTATGTTAGAGTTCCATAGGCCCTGGGACTAGTTCCCCCACCCCTCGAGACCCTTTATATAATCCTTTATAAACTGTCCTAAGTCTATCATTCTGCTCTTTTAAGTTTATCCTGACATTGTAGGTATGGACAATGGTAGAAAATTCATCCTCTTATTGTCAAGATACATTTAACAGTTTCATTGGGAGTCCATCTTTGATTTGGAAGTATTGATGCATACTGCATTAACCCAGCTATCCCACGTCTGGGAATACAGCCAAAGGAAATCTACAATAGCAAAGACATGAAAACAGCCCAAATGCCCATCAAAAGAGGAATGGATATGGAAACTGTGGTACATCTACTACATGGAATACTATTCAGCCATTTAAAAGGATGAAATTCTATCATTTGCAGCTAAATAGTCCGAACTAGAGACCATCATGCTCAGTGAAATAAGTCGATCCACAATGGACAAATATCATATGTTCTGTCAGATATAAGGCAATCTTCGTGCAAAATATAAGATCAATAACCTTTCTGTTTTTGCTATACTCAAGGGTATTGATATTTTTATTATTAATTTCCTCACTGATTCATGGGTCATACAATAGCGTTGTTTGCTTTAAGAAGGTTTCTTATGTTTTCGTTTCTTCAGTGACACATTTGCTGTTCAGCAGTATGTTATTTAATTTCATGTTGTGAATTTCCTGTTTTTCTTCCCGTTGTTAATTTTTTATGGCTTTTCATTTAACAGGATGTATAGTAACTTACAATGCAGATTATCATACTCAGATGTGAAGATACAATGAGTGAAGAATTTTGAATGGGTACACTAATAAATGCCAATGATGACTTAGGAAGTCTATTCAAATGTGGTTCATGCATATAACAAGAAACAAAAAAATACTGGACAACAAATACTTCTCCCAATTCTCACAATTGGCAATTCAGAGTCAGAGGTGGCTTGCAGATGGGTTTGGATCTAGGAAGAACTCTAGGTTGGTAGGATTACAAAATACAGCTCATCTGAGACAGCCACAGTATCTAGTGACTGGGTCACAGAAGCACAGGTCTACAGTTGCCACCTCCATCATGTTTAGTGAAAGAGTAATGAATAATTAAAAGAGAGCCGTTCAGGTATTTTTAGGTACTCGGGTGATGCTAAACGTAAAATCCGTTGCAGGGACCCAGGCTGCAGAGTCTGTGTCGTAGGGATATGTCTATGGATGCACCTGTTTTCCTTTGTCTGTGGATTTGTTTTGGTGTCCCAGCTCCAACATTTGAGCATCAATGACTCCTCAGTTACCTCCCCAGCAACGCCTTTAGGAAGGCAGCAGCCCAGATGGTAGGCTCACCCTGGTGAGTACCTCCAGAACTCAACATCTTATTTTGTTTTTATTGCCTTGTAAGATCTTCCCAAGTGAACTTGTAAATAAACAATTTTTTCTATTTCAAGAAAACACATATCTGCATATATGAATATGCATGCATATGCAAATATGTGGGTATATATATATTACCTTTTGTGTATATTTACACACAAATATAATTTTCTTTTTAAGCATTAACATCACATTAAATTTTTAGATTTATTTGTAAACAGAGCTCATAAAAACACCATTTACTATATGTATCAGAGATTCAGTAAATATTTTTAATGCAAGTTATGTTCTCTTGCAGACTGATTCAAACATTTACCCTACTGTTAAAAAATAATGTACCTTTTTTTCATAGCTACAGTTGAATGTAAAATCCTACAGCAGAAATTTCTGATCTTGCAGCTGATGATTTCCTTAAAACAGTTTTCTGGGATTTGGTCCACCTGTTCAAAACAGTTGAACAGAATTGTGCAACCTGTCTCCAATATGCGTTTCAGGCTCATTACAGTGAGGGACCGTCCCATCGTCAGAGTATGTATGTTTCCATGAATGAAGAGAAGTTCTCTTTAATAAAGACTGTTCACTTTTCCGCTTAGAAAATTGGAACACTATTCCCTTTTATTTTCTTTCCCTTTTCAGTAACCTTGTTTTCCATGTTTGATCCATTGGCATTTGTTTCAGCACAGAGGATAAAGTGACTGTTGACCTTTTCACCTGCAGTAGTTGACCAATTATTTCGTGAACAATTCTTTTTCCTTATGATTCATTGAGACGTGTATAACGTACATTCTTGTTCAGCTCTTGTTTGTTTCTGTACTATGAACTGTCGTTTAATTTATCATGTTTGTTTTCCAGTTAAGCTTTTCTCCTGTGATAGAGTTTTAATTCTTCAATCTAATGCTTTAATTAAAAGATTATTTGGTATTCTATGGATATATTCTTCCACACAGACTTTGAAATCCTCTGAAGCTTCATATAGAAATTGCAATGAGATTTTTATTATTGCTGCAAAGCTACTGAATGAGACTTACATAAACAACAAACGTTAGCATTTCTTGATCAGAAACAACTCCCTCCTCTGTCTTTGCTCTTCTCCATCTCTCATGCATTTATTTTGATTATTGTTAAGAATATTCTTTGGTGTTTTACCTTCATATTGCTGTAGTCAGTAGGGCTGGTTTTCTTTCGTATGTTTAAATGATGATCAGTGGTACACAGGAAAACTATGATTGCATCCTTGTGTTCCTTCAGGAACTATCTAGTGCTTATTAAATACTGAGCAATTAACAGATGCAATGCTAAATACTGTGTACTTTGCAAAATAGTTGATATCCATCTGTGGCTAAACCAAACACCATCTTTGTTTCAGTAGAACTAAAAATGCAGTGTAGTGAGCAAGCATCCACCAACCAACGAAGTAAATACATAAATTGTGGGCATCAAATATGACTATTTCTTTAAAATCTATGTATTTGAGTAATTATTGTATGCACATACACAAAACATGAAAAGTAGATATACATGAAGGATATGGCAGTACATTGGAACCTGCAGAGGACACCTGATACCACGACAGAGGACAGAAAAAAAACCAATCAACTACCCCAGCCATATGTTGGCAGTGAAAATCTGGGCAAACGGAGACTCTAAGGTGAACTATGTCAACCAGTGGATTCTGTAGCGATTTCATCGTGCTTGGAATAGCGAGATTGACAGCAATTCGTAACTGTTGAACTATCAAAACCACTTGAGCAGAACCCTCGGAGCATGCCCCACATCAGGGACCCTGGAATGGGTGGGAGGCTGGGTGGGGTTTCTTCCTTCATCTCCCCCCTCACCCCAGACACAGAAAAAAAAATGATAATGTGGAAACAGTAATCTTATCCACTTTCCTGTAGCCCTTGACCCTTTATTCCCTAATCAACTTTGAAGATTTTCAAAATAAAATAATTACAACAAAAAGAACAATAGATATTGTAAATCTAGCCTTCCTAGGTTTTGTCCCCTGGTTCATCCACTCCCTTGCTGAGTGAGCCCATGCATGCAAAGATGGCAGATGTTAGCCCTTTGCCTTTTCTCCCTCTTAACATATTATTCAATTGAATGGGTTATAATTAATCCAATCTTCTTTTCATAGTCATTTAGGCTATTTACAATAGCATGTTATCATGCAGTGCTGTGAAATTCTTTGACATTTCCACAGGGTGGCCGTAGTTTTACAAAAATCTGTAATAGTGGGTTAGTGAATATTATCATTTTTATAGCTACTGTCAAATTCATACATTCCTCAGCTACTTATGAGCCTTACTATTTTCCATACAACCTTAACAGTGTAATATATTACTGAATTTTTTGAACATTAACAATTAGTTAACACTTAAAATTTTGTCATTGGAATCACAAAATTTTGCTCAATTTTGTTTCTGTAGTTATGCATTTGGAGGCACATATGCATTTCTTTCTCTGCTCAGTAGTAGTTGTTTAATGCACACCCAAATATTTATCCTCTCTACTACTGGTGGACATTCAGATTATTTCCGGTTTCAAGCCCGTATGTGAGGTGCTTCTATGGACATCTTGAGCACACAGCTGAAGGTGCTGTTGCAAAGGTGCCTCTGAGATGTGAAGTGTGGAAGGCACAGTTGTAGAGATGCAGAAATTAATCGTTTGTGTAAGGGGCCAACATAGCTACAGGCGTTATTCCTTACCACCGTTCTAGCCTGTTGGACAGGGCTCCCTAACCTAGCAGGTGTGAACAGGTCTTGAGTGGTGGTGTTAATGTACAAGCTCCACTTCTCTAACAAGGCAGCGCTTGTTTTCACATCGTTTTCTCCGTTTTGACATAGATGTCTACTTTGCTATTGCTTTCAGTAGTTACCGTTTATATTTCTGATAGATTGATGCTAGTTCATCATTTGAAGTGAACATTAATTCTTCGTTGGCCATAGTGTCACAAAGGTATTTCCTCACTTTGTGGATGGCTTTTGTTTCCTAATTTTGTTTACATTGGCTTTTGATGGGATACAGATTCTTAATTGTAATTGACGAAATGTATTAGTCTGCTATTTTCAGCTTGTGCTCTTTAATTTCCATTTTTAGATTTTTTTAATGTAGGAAATAGTATTTCTACTATTCTACTCCAAAAACAGTGGTTTTAAAATGGTAACAGTACAACTCCTGATAGCTTAACAGTTTGGACTGGGCATAATTAACTCTGTCAAGGTGATAAGAATATTTTCCTAGATTGTCTCCTGATCTTAAGCAAATGTTTTATTTTGTTATTATTTTCCACAGTGTGGTTTTGTAGGTATAGGGATTTTCCCCTCCACGTCCCCAACCTCCCTCCCCACTCTCCGCTGCCCACCACCATTTTTCCCCACATTATTACAATAATACAGACATTCAGCAAGTCATAAGTCTAACATTCTGCTATTTAAGTACATCATGGCATTGTAGTATCGACAGTGGTGGAAAATCTAGTATCATATTGTCAAGGTATATTTAACAGCTTCATCAGGATCCCTCCTTATCTGGGAGGAGACATGCCTACCGCAAAGTAACTTAACTTTCCAATTTGCCAGTCTCATTATACAGCTCATTGATGAGAGATAATATATGTATGTACATTTTCCCCTGTATCTATTGTTTTGTATATTGTGTAAATGCTGCCTTATATTTCAACATTTTACTTTGAATTAGGACACTTACTGTTAGTATTGTTGTTTTCATTCTCTGGATAGCCTATACACCAGACAGAAAGTTTTTGTCTAAACGCCAGCGCTGTGGCATAGTAAGTTAAGCCACCAACTGCCTAGCAAGTCTCCCACATGGGAAAAGGTTCAAGGCCCGACTGCTCCACTTCCAAACCAGCTCCCTGATAATGTCCCTGGGAAAGCAGTGGAGGACAGCCCAAGTGTTTGGGCTTTGGCACCATGCAGGAGACTTAGAAGAAGTACTGAATTCCTGGCTTCGGCCTTATCCAGTGCTGTTGGCTGCAGTCATCTGGGGAGTGAAGTAGTTCATGGAAGATCGCTCCCTCTCCCTGTCTCTCCTCTCTATATAACTCTGCCTTTCATATAAAATAATAAAAAGAAAGTACTGCTTATGTCCTGCTTTTAAGTGAAAAAATTGAATTTTATAAATGGTTTGCTTCAACATGTGAAGAGGGTGACTACGTTTTTAGAAGCTGCAAATAGTATAGATTATATTAATGAGTTTAATTATGTAAAACTGCACTCAGATTTCATGGAAAACTTCAATGTGGTCAAGTTACACTATCTATTCCTTACTTGTTAGCTTAGAATTTTCTAATATTGTGTATGGGAACTTTTCCCTGCGTTCATGAGTGAGGTTCACCTGTTTTTGCTTTTTGGGGGTTGTTTTTGTTTTTGTCTGCCTCTTCATATCATCAACTGGGTTAGTTTTAGTATTAAGGCTATAATATCTTTAGGGATTGAGTTAGTGAAGGTTCTCTACTTTCTACTCTGAAAGAGAAATTGAAAACTTAAATTATTTGTTTGTTTCATAATTGCATTAAGATGCTATGATGAAGCCATCAGAGTTTATTGCTTTCCTTGTGGAAAGATTTTTAATTATGATTACATTGATTGAATTTTCCTCCGTTGCTCTTGAGTCAGCTTTGGTAGAGATATTTTTAGAAATATCTCAATTCCACAAAAGATTTCATTAGCATTAAGATTCATAGTTCATTTTAATTTCCTTTGCTTTCTTCACTGTCGAATCATCCAATTTCTTAATTCTAATATTGTGTATTTGTACCTTTTCTCTTTATTTATCTACTAAGAAATTTAGTCATTTCTGAGAGTATTTTTATTGATTTTTTTAACTACAACACTGATTGTTTTTGTTTCATTACTTGCTGATGCTATTTTTTGTTTGTTTGTTTGTCTATATAATTTGAGGATTTTTTTCCAGTTCTTGTTTATTTAGTTTGATTTTGATTTTGGTTTTTTGTTAAATCCTGAAGTTGAATAGTTAGATATGAATTCTCAACCTTTCTTCTTTTTGTAGTAAAGTCTTTATAACTGTTGATTCTTTGTCCTCTAATATTTTTGTTATTTTGGGATATATATATATATATTTTTCCCATTATATTCTTAAGTCCTTGAGCTATTTAAAAGTATTTAAGATTCTCAAACACTTGGGATTTTTCTGGTTTTCTTTTTATTTAGAACTTGATTGCATTGTAGTTACTAACTGTAGTTATGTAATACTCCTTTGAAAAAATTTTTTTGCTTGTTGTTGGTTTAAACCTTTACTGGGGGCTGACTTTTAGTAGTCTTAATAAATCACTTATCTTAGAAATGAGTACACCAGGCCTATTAACAAATGGGCAAGAAAATCAAAAGGAGACAAGAAAAATTAGGTGAAAACCTTGAACATTCTGAGAATATTCCTTTGTGAAAAGCTGAGCCCACTGAGCCAAAGCTCATTACGTGATCAGGCAAAACCAGAAGCGGGAGGAGTGCAGGCTTTAATGTGGAGCTAGCAACAATTCTCTTACGACTGTTAAGAATGCAGGTTTTTTGTGATTTTCACTGAAATGGTGTTATAGTACATTTAAAAAAATACGTTAAGAGTCAAATTTAGATCAAAAGGGCAGGATTGTGACGCAGCAGGTTAAGCCACCTCCTACAACACCAACCATTTGGACAACAGTTCAAGACATCAGCTGCTCCATTTCCAGCCCTGCTCCTTGCTGATATGCTTGGGAGCAGTGGAAGATGCCCCGAATGAACTAGTAGACAGAAGATCTCTTCTCTCTCTCTCTCTCTCTCTCTCTCTCTCTCTCTCTCTCTTTCTCTCTCTCTCTCTCTCTCTTTCTCTTTTTATCTCTCTCCTCTCTCTCTCTTCCAGACTCCTGACTGAACTAGCAGACAGAAAATCTTTCTCTGTGTATGTGTGTTTGTGTGTGTGTGTGTATGAGTGTGTGTGTGAGTGTGTGTCTGTGTGTCTGATTTCCCTCTGTATCAGTCACCCTGCCTTTCAAATAAGTAAAAACTAATTTTTTTTCAAAAAATTCACTCTTAAATTTACTGTAGACTCTTCTACAGTAAAAAAAAAAGGAAAAAATTGAAATTTACCTTTCAAGACAGCTCATAAAAGAATATTTTAATTACAAATATTTCCTACTGTCTGATAAGCCATCCCTAATAGGTAAAAGTTAATTTCACAACAATTCTGTCATTCAATAATGTTTTCTCAGTAGCTAATAACCCAAAGCAAAATTTCTGAACACCTTGTCCTTTACATTGTCATCTAGTAGCAATTGCAAAGAAACAGGTGTGGAAAATGAGGCTAGAGAAATTACCCATGTCATTCGCATAGAGATTTACAACTGCCCAAGCCTCACAAAGCATTTCGTGCTTTAATCTCATGTACAATTATGTGTTTAAATATCAAACTTCCTGTTCTTAAAAAAATGCACTAAAAATGTTTTAAATATTCGTGACTTATTCACTCTTTTGAATAATTTTAAAAATTGTTCTTCTAAGCAATAATTCTAAAATATTATACAGCTCTTACCAGTTTTCATCTTGTCATCATCAAAACCAATCTTCACCACCATCTTCATCATCCTGGAATCCAAGGTTTCTGTTTGCGTCTTTGGACTTCTCTTTTCCTGAGACTAGCTTTAGTCCTATGAGATCCTAAATTTTTATTGTATACCTGACATGAATTTTTCATTTTCTAATTGTGAAATGTTGTATTTCAAAATCATTAATTGTAGGACTTACCAAATTATTTTTATCTTTGACAAGTATTCACTTAATATATTTACAAAAAAACAATTTGTTTTGTTTTATTTTTTTTATAAAGATTTATTTATTTTTATTGGAAAGGTGGATATACAGAGAGAAGGAGAGGCAGAGAGGAAGATCCTCCGTCTGATGACTCACTCCCCAAGTGACCGCAACAGCCCGTGCTGCGCCAATCTGTAGCTGGGAACCAGGAACCTCCTCCAGGTCTCCTACGAGGGTGCAGGGTCCCAAGGCCCTGGGCCTTCCTCAACTGCTTTCCCAGGCCACAAGCAGGGAGCTGGATGGGAAGTGGAGCTGCCGGGACCAGAACCAGTGCCCATATGGGATCCTGACGCATTCAAGGCGAGGACTTCAGCTGCTAGGCCACAGCGCCAGGCCCAATTTGTTTTGTTTTGTCCTCTGAGCTTTTTATATCACTTTATTTAGCACCATATCTTTATTTTTTTTAAGATTTATTTATTTTATTACAAAGTCAGATATACACAGAGGAGAAGAGACAGAGAGGAAGATCTTCCGTCCGATGTTTCACTCCCCAAGCGGCTGCAACGGCTGGTGCTGTGCCAATCCGAAGCTGGGAACCAGGAACCTCTTCCGGGTCTCCCACGCGGTGCAGGGTCCCAAATCTTTGGGTGGTCCTCGACTGCTTTCCCAGGCCACAAGCAGGGAGCTGGATGGGAAGTGGGGCTTCCAGGATTAGAATCGGCGCCCATATGGATTCTGGGGCATTCAAGGCAAGGACCTTAGCCACTAGACCACGCCGCTGGGCCCAGCACCATATCTTTAAAAAGCTGAATTATTTTTCTCTGATTCAAATACACAGTCAGAATTGAAGAGTAGATCTCTTCAATGTGACAGTTCCTTTGACTGTTTCCAGTACTTTCTCCACATTTTAGCATGTCAACTAGATGGTACACGAGCATGTTTCTATTCAAATTTAAGCTGTGTTTTTGAGCTTGCTGACTCTATAAACATGTGACTTCATAAACTTACATTGGATATTCCTCAACTATTCCCCCCAACACTCTCTTGGGAAATTCCACCTCTATGTATCTAGAGCCCTGAAATATTGTCACTCGGGTTATTAGAACATTTTAAAATTATTTTTGTCTGTGATATAACCTCAGCTTGGTGCACTCTCTTGGAATCCACATTTTCAGGCCAACTTCATCCAGTGAAAGTTTTGTTTCAGATACTATGTTTTCCAGTTCTAGTTGTTTTTTTTTTCGTGGTGATTTCAATGCCTTTGAGTATTTCCAATCTTTTATTCCATTATTAGCACGTTTGCCTTTGTATCACCTAGGAAAGCTGTCAGAGCTGCTGTCATTCTTGTGCACTGATTCCATCATCTGGAACAGATGAAAACGGTTCAAACAGCAAGTCCATGTCACATATAATTTTCGATTATATTCAGGACATTACGAATGCAATTTAGTAAAGACTCTAGATTCTCTCATCTTCCTCAAGGAATGTTGATTTCTTTTTTAAGTTAATAATTAACTTTGTTGAACTCAAATCAAAACCTTTGCCTTTTCAACTGCAGTTCAAATTTCATTTCAGTTCTTTTATCCTTAGCACAATTGCTTGCCGTCTTCCCTGCACACACATTGTTCAGAAGATTTTTATCCCTACATTTATTCTATTGTTGTAAAGATTCTCTCCTCACTTTCCCAAAGCTATAATTGTTATTTGCTGCTTTAATTCACCAAATTCTCGACTGGACTCTCAGCTACCTCACACTGACCCACTATGATCTAACTTCAGACTAGAGCTATAAAAACAAGGAAATTGACACTATGATGTTATTTCCTTTCAAATATTTCTTCTTTCTCAGAATCTTCCTGATTTTCTTCACTGGAAGTAGTTTGAAAGTGAGAAAAAGTGAATTACCTTCCTCCCTTCTTTCTTCCTTCTTATCTTTCCTCGTTCTCTTTTTTAGTTATTGAGATAATAGATTTTCAATTCATATGATAAAGTCATAATACTCCACTAAATTAAAGTTCAAAATAAAAAATTTTAAAAACCCTGTTCATCAGGAATGCAGGCAAGAACTTACATTTCCCCGCCTTTGCCTCCAATCAGCTTTTAATTACCTAACCAACTGTGTTTGAAATTTTGTTTCAGGTTGTGGCCCAAGCAGTGTTATTCATGTGCATGAACACAGCTGGAATCTTCATCAGTTACCTGTCAGACCGGGCCCAGCGCCAAGCTTTCCTGGAGACACGGAGGTGTGTGGAGGCCAGACTCCGCCTAGAGACAGAGAATCAAAGACAGGTACCAGTTGCAAAGGCTGTGCCTCCCAGTTATCACCTAGCCCTTGTCTGAATTACAAGAAGCTTTCTTTTCTCCTCCCTTCTAGCCTTTCAGTTATTCTCTCAAAGTATGTGACTGTACCATTGGATTACAGAATCTAAAATAATAATATTAGAGTTATAGGTAACAGTGGGCTGGTCATGCTCTCCACATTCAATCACTTATTTCCCATAAAAATAGAATACTGCTTGTAACAATATGGGTTTCTGATACTTATGATGACCATTTATGTTGCTAAACAGGACCACTCTTTCCAAAAATAAACACTCTCTTTTTTGGACCCTTAATACACCATCTTGATTTTCAAAATACGTATTATACAGAGTTAATTCCATAGGCATGATACCCTTCTCGTGATAACGGATATAGGGGGGAAAATAATTTGGGTTCTGAATAGGCAATGAGTTTCAGTTTGGAAAGGTTGAAATCAAGTATTTCTTGAATATTCTGATTGGGTGGGTGTTTGGGGAACTAGGAAAATTGTTTTTGCATCAGATGCTATATTCACAAAATAAAATTAGCTTTCTAAAGCAAGCATTTGGTGTGTTGGCTAAAATGCCATCTGAGAAACCCGAATCTCATATTGGAGTGTTGGAGTTTGAGTTCTGGCTCTGCTTCTGACTCCAACTTTCTATGGATGTAGTCTGTATTTCTGTTTCTATTATAAATACTGCAAAACAGCAAGTGATGGCTCACTTGCTTGGGTCGCTGGGATCCATGTGGGAGCCTTAGATTGAGTTGCGGGACCCTCGCTTCTGCCTGGCCCAGGCCAGCTGCTGTGAGCATTTGGGAAGTGAGCAGTACATGGAAGATTTTTGTCAGTCTCTGCCTGTCTCTGGTTCTCTTTCAAGTAAATACAAATAAATAAACATTTTTAAAACTAATGAAATGAAATCACCTTTCAGAGACCAAAGATTCCCCTCACCGAAGTGAGTCATTTTTGCAAAAATGTGCGCCTAGCACTGCTGCTGAGAACAATGTCCAAAGAGGAATGTCCCAGATGTGTTGTAACAATAGTTTTAAAATTGATGTGGGAAATCCTAAATGAAATGCTCCACACATATACCAGGTTGTGCCATACTAACTTGCTTCTTAAAGTTTGCCTTGTTGTGTATATCACACCTGTTATTTAAGTTTTAGACAATAATGATTTGAGAAATGATAAGGATAATAGCTGTACAGAAAAACCTGTTACTGTTCTTCGTCATGTATGATTTGATAGAATTATATGGAAGTGTGGGTCTTTGAATGAGTGGAGCCATCTCTGTCTGACAGTGGATGACACAGAGGTCTGAGGAAATCTGCCAAGCAGTCATGGTTGCACCCGATGGTATTGTCATAGTCACAGAGAAAACTGGAGAGTTTGTGAAACCAGCCTTGAATGTGCAAGGTTAAAAACTGGTTTTTAAGTTAGTGTTTAAAAAATGTGTGGAGCCTCGATAATAATCTTACTGTAGTTTCCCTGAATGGCTTTTAGAATAATTTAGAGACAACTGTAAGAAAGAAGGGATCTTATACAATAAACATGAGCATGCCCCACGACTTTGTGTTACGTTGCTGTACAAAACAGAGTTGCTAGACTGGCGCGTCACTCTTTCCATTGGCGTTGTGCCAATTCAGAGAATGCTGCCATATCAATAATTAATTCAGCTGATTCCATGCTGTGTCACAAGATCCACCATGTGGGTGAGTTATTGAAAATACCTGCTATCGAGTGCTAATAAAATATTGGAAGCACTGGAAGCTATTGCTTTATCATACCTGTAAGATTTTATTTTCCCACTCTTGAAATTGGATGTCTTGGAACCAGTGCAATATAATAACCCAACAGGGGACGGGATGTCATGCCTTGTTCCCTAACCTTGTTTTTTAAGTTGGTAGCAGGAAGGATAAATAAAAACATACAATAGTAGAATACGAGAAAGCTATGGTATAGAGAGCAGGCCACTAGATTTTGCAGCTGCCTTGTTTCCTAATGGGCCATCTAAGCCAATTCACTCTCAGCTTTGGTTCCTCATCTGTACATGGCAAATTACCTTCCTCTTCAGCTCTGCATTTGTTTCAGATGAGATAATGTGTATAAATCCATGTCAAAGTATCCAAGGATGAACTATAAGTAACAGACCATCTTTTGGTAGATTAAGCAACATATGCTTAATTCAGCATTCACAATGATGACAAAGTGTGTCTTACAAACTCCCTTCCTCCCAGGACAATATGTAACATACCCAGCTCTTTGTCACTCAGTGCTGAAGTTACTTTCCATCGAAACTTGATCTCTGCTTCAGGTTTCCATAATGGCTGAGAACTTCCTCAGTGACAGGTGTGCAGTTTAGGTGAGCAGATAGTATGCAGGCTTTCTAATGAGACTGCCTTGAATTCAAAACCTTAGCTACTATTTTTAGTGAGCTGGAGCAAGCTCCAGAACTAGATTTCTCCCTCTAAAGAATGTAGATATTAATACTCTGTCTGAAAAGCTGCCTTCATGGTGAGAAATATTGTGCACAACTCAGTGAAGAGTTCCTATTAGCTTTATTAAGCATAATTATTTCTATGAGTCAGCCAACATAGTTCAGTCTCAGGAGGACTCTTTTGAGAATACATTAAGTATTGAAATAATTTAGGGTTATTTATATGGAGGCAAATCAGAAAATTAGTTCTCAAGTATACTCGTATACTCGGCAACCAGAGTTCATTGTAAGCTTCCATATAAAATTTTAAATTATCGTGTGCCATTGACAATTCATTCCCATTCACCTTTAAGCAGAGGTAATTATAATACCATACTTGTAGGAAACCCTGCACTTTAGGAATGAGACACTGTAAAGGCAAAAGAGACAGTATATACTTTACACTTTGCTAATTATCCCAAAGGAGACAACTTACATTTTCTCAAATGCAGAATCAAGCAGGTCAGATTACACATATAAGTTAAAATTTATAGAATTTTTCACGCTTTGACTTTATTTCTTGATAGAATTAAAAATAAATATGTCAATGACTTATTTGTTCAATCATGAATTAACTCACTTATTGAGAGTCTCTCTGAGAAGGAAGTCTGATGGACTTTGGGAAGATTGACTAGTAATGGATTCCTGGCCTGACAAAGTGCCAGATATGAAAGGAGAGCTACACAACCGGCCACACCTAGAGCAGTAGTGGATGGCTCAAATTTAAATGGGTTTACATTTGTGGAAGCCTACCTAGAGGAAGTATCGTCTGAGCTACCACTTGGAAAGTGTTCAGCTCAGTGAAGAAACGATGAAAAATGCTCACCCTCTCCCCCAGCCAATGGTCAAAAACATATGAAAACACTTTGAAATATGTGAGAAAATAGTTTGCTGGGGGGCATGGTGAACATACCTATAATCATTCACCCATTTAATCACCCCTCCAATCTGCTTATTTATGCTGTGGATACAATGAAACACAAGACTTGATATTTACTCAATATTGGGCTTAGAGGATAAGTGCAATTTTCATTATTGGAAGATACGAAAGCAGAAATTAGCAATAATGCTAATCACAAGAATTATGAAAATGTAGGGAAATAAAGATCCGCAGCAATACAAAACTGTTGAATTATCAAAACCACTTGAGCAAGACCCTCAGAGTATGACCCACATCAGGGACCCCGGCATGGTTGGGAGACTGAGTGTGGCTGCTTCCCTTAGCTCTCACTTTGCCCCAGATACAGTAAGGAAAAAGAGAATATGAAAACAGTGGTCTCACCCACTTTCCTCTAGCTCTTGACCCTTTGCACCCTAATTAAATATGTAAAAATTTTCAAAAATCAAAATAAATAAGTAAATAAACAAAACATATTTACCACCTAAAAATGTGTAATTCAATGAGGCACTTCAAATTTTCATCAATGAAAAAGTATATTTACTGGAATCAACTATGCTTTAGGTATTCTTCAAGGTGCTGTACACACCAAAATAAAGAAAGTCTACTTCAGATCTCTATTACTACCTGCTACAATTCAATCTCCATTGTTGCACCTGTTGGATCAACTAGGAACCCCTGAAAAATGGTCCTATAATTCATTCCTCTCTATATTCTGAAAACTACTACAGAAAATATACCTATGAGATAAATGGGATTATTAAGATATAATGGTGGGTGCTAATTATTGCTACAAGTAAAAATGGTCCAATTTTAGTCAGATTTAAAACGCCTTTGAATTATGCTTCCTTTTATTTCTAGCTCGCATCATATAATGAAGCATTTGATGTTTTGGGAAGCAGTTTTTCCTCCTTGGATATCATGAATTCCATGTGTGGTGCTTGAAGTTAAAGAACCAAGAACCATTAAAACACTTTATTCAGTGTTTCTTCAAGACTGGGCTTTTAATTAAGCTCTTTGAAGATGACTCTGAGTTTTATATCTAACCAGTATAATGCCAGGTAGGAACTACTGAAAGGATCCAAAGCTGACATGTCTAGTTTAAATGAGTTTCCGCAAGAGATAGAGATCCTATTAGCCCTTTACTCGGATAAGACCAGAACTTGGTCTTTTTAAAAAAAAAAAAAAAAAAAAAACACAAATACTAGCCAGCCAGCACAGAGCATAATAATCACCTGCTACATGTTCTTCTGGCCCTCAGCTTCTCTTCTTCATGCCCGTTCTACATCCTAAGACCTTAGCATGGCTCAGAAGCAGAATAGTGTATGTGCTGAGAAAACACCCATCAACTTTTGTAGGACCTGGGTCCCAATCCTCTTCCTTCTCTTCTGAATACTTTGATGTTATGGATATGAGATGAGCACACTGATTAAACATTCATCCAAGCTTTTGATAATGGTTAATGGATGGTTCTCAGCCAAAAGCAAAGTCTTATGATCTCACTCGTCTCAGAAGGAAACTCTTCTAGCTGCCATATTCCATCCCAGACAAAATCCAGTCTTGCATTGTGCGATAGGCCTTCTAGAACCTGACATATTCCCTTTCCCCCAAAGTTCTTCCTGGTCCCCTTCCATCTCATGCTGTATGAAATGACCACCGGCTCTCATGCTACTAATTTCCAACTGTGTACTATCAGACTTTTTCAGCAAGGAGATTTCACCTTCATCTTGCTGTGTCTCTTCTCTTCTGATGCAGTGTGCCTCCCTTCATTTGATCCCAGACAGTATGGAAAGGTCCTCTCATCCTCCAAAATGCAATGTACCATAATGTCACTAAAGAATGGGCCATGCCTAATGACCTTTACTAATCAGCATTTCTGTCTCCCTAAAACCACTGAAGACTAAAGCAACTACTGAGATGATTAAATAAAGAAAATGTGATATGTATGTGTGTGTGTGTGTGTGTGTGATGGAATACTATTCAGCCATTAAAAAGAATAACATTCTGATATTTGCAACAAATTGGATAACTCTGCAAGACAACACATTAAATGAAATAAAACAGATGCAAAAAGATAAATATCATATGTTCTCCATTCTGTGTAGAAGCTAGAAAATTTTCAGTCTGATCATGGAATAATAATTACTAGAGCTTGGAGACATGGGAAGAGACTAGAAAATGTTTGAATAACAGATATCAAATCAGAATTTAAAAGGAATAAGTTTCCAGTTTTGCATAGAATAGTGGGTGTGAAATAGCTCACAGTAACCTGCAATATTTTATAAACAAATGGGAAACAAAAGTGGAAGGCTTCAATAATAAAATAATTTCAAAAAGGGTGAATTTTTGATCACCCTGATTTGATTAGTACGTATTAAATTCATGTATTGAAATGTTATACTCCTAACTCATGAACATATAAAATATTGCTAGTGAAAACACTTTTTTTTTAATTATTTATTATTTAACTTCAGTAATTACATTGTATTATGTGACACAGTTACATAGATACTTGGGTTCTCCCCACCCCTCCCCAAACCCTCCCACCATGGTGGATTCCTCCACCTTGTTGCATAACCACAGCTCAAGTTCAGTTGAGATTTCCCCATTGCAAGCGTATACCAAACATAGAGTCCAGTATCTTATTGTCCCGTCAAGTTCAACGGCTTCTTAGGTATACCCTCTCTGGTCTGAAGACAGAGCCAGCAGAGTATCTTCCCAGTCAATTGAAAGCTCCAACATACCATCAGCAAAAATTTACATCATTATGGAATTAATTGACATAGTAATGAGTAACCAATATGTTAAAAGTAAATGCGAGTTCCCAGCCACCTTCTGTGACCACCTCACCTATACTTCAATTTTAGTTTATACACAACATATAACATTCAAAACATAACATGTTATACATAACATCATATCATCTTAAATCAAGGCAAACATGTGGTATTTAACCTTTTGGGATTGGCTCATTTCCCTTAGCATTATGGTTTCCAGTTTGGCCCATTTGGCCACAAAGAACTGCATTTTGTTTTTTTTAATAGCTGAGTAGTATTCCATGGAGTAGATGAACCATAGCTTTCTTATCCAATCCTCTGTTGATGGGCATTTTGGTTGTTTCCATGTTTTTGCAATTACTGATTGTGCTGCTATGAACATAGGAGTGCATGTTGGTTTCTCATAGAACAAGTGTTCTGGATATATTCCTAGGAGTGCTATTGCTGGATCATACGGTATGTTGAATTTGAGTTGTTTGAATATTCTCCATACTGATTTCCATAGAGGCTGTACCAGCCTGCAGCCCCACCAGCAGTGGAGTAGGGTTCCCTTTTCCCCGCAACCTCGCCAACAAGTGTCGTTGGTGATATTTTATTTATTTTTTACTTGAAACTCAGAGTTACATAAACAGAGAGGCAGAGACAGAGAGAGGTTTTCCATCACTTGTTCACTGCCCAAATGGCTGCAATGGCCGAAGTTAGGCTAGTCTGAGGCTGGAAACCAGGAGCTTCTCTCAGGTCCCCCCAGGTAGTTGCAGAGGCCCAAGATCTTGGCCATCCTTTGCTTTCTCCCAAGCCGTTGTGTGGGAGTGGGATCAAAAGTGGGTTAGCCGGGACTAGAACTAGAGCCCAAATGGGATACCAGTGCCACAGTCGGAGGATTAGTATGATACTCCACTGCACCGACTGGTAAAAACATTTTACTCATCCGATTCTCTGATATAAGACCTTGTGATTCGAGCTTATTTAACTTAATTATGCTGTATTCGATCTTTGGTTCCTGTCTCACTTGCACCTACATGAATATTGTGAAAATTCTGCTGTGTAAGAGAGTTGTGCTTCATAGGACCTTCATTAAAACTTGGTAGGGGAGCATTCTTATTCCATTCAAAAGACACTGGGCCAGGCTGTGTACGTGTACTCAGCAAAACTGCATGGGGATTTTCCATCTGGAAGCTACATCTTGGAACATCTCTCTTTAGAGAGTTAGATTTTAATTGTTATAGTTTCTGTAATCCCACTTCTCTCCCTCAAATGGTCCAAATGGCCCATATTTATTTTAAATATTAAAGTGAATTAATTGTTTCTCTTTCAGCTTTGAGAATTTTATAAACCCCCGTATGGTAATCGTGACATTTAAAGGTTTCTAAGAGGCTCTGGGGGCAGTGAAACAAAGTTCTTGGCTGCACCATATGTTGTAGCACCAGGAAGATTATTTTTAAATGCAGCAGATGTTTTGGCTGTGTTGAAGCAATTCCACTTAAATATCTCTGTTAGACAATACTGGTGTATGTTACTGTTCCAAACAATAGACTGAGGAAGTCTGCCTTGCAGCTACATTCTAAGACAGTTGCTTTTGATTATGCTGGTGTCTTGTACACCTACAGGATATTTCACCTTGAAAGCTATGGATTCTGTGGACCAGTGAGGAAGAATTTTGTCATTGATCCATTCAAGGAAAAGTCACAGTTGACCTTATGGTGGCGAAACAACAGAATATACATTTTTCCGACTCTAAAAAAAAAAAAAAGACATATTAAGCTTTGTTATTATTATGTTTCAGATTTGCTCTGGGATATTCAAGTTCTTACCACTCTCCACTTACCTCGACAGCATATGTTTTTCTGTCTACTTAATGTAGTTTTCTTTGAATGCCTCTCTCATTTTGCCCACCCTTCAAGCTCAGCTAAAATATCACCTCTTCTATAATGAACCTGTTTGGTTCCCATGGTCATGGTTTCTACGAAAATTTCATTTCTTTATGGAATTCCTGTCTTCCTACACTGTGTTATGCCTTTGTTTAATTTTTGCTTCCACAGTAGGACTCTTTTGCTACTGGATATGTTTAATTGGGTGTTTTTTGGTTTGGTTTGGTTTGATTTTTTTTTTTTTTTGCAATTGATGTGATCTCAAAGATAAAACTCAAGTAAGTTAGGAAAGAAAACAGAGAGAATAAACATACAATGGGTGGCACAAATTGTGTTTCTCAAATATTTTTCCATGAAAAAAATCATTGGTAAGTTAACAGCATTGCATTGGGACATAGTCTCCTATGGTAGTATGATGCCTGCCTGCAATGCTTGTCCTCCAAAACCAGGTGCTCTGTCAACACTTTCAACTTTATTTATTCATCCATTAATTTTGCCTTCCGTTATTCCTTTATATAAATTATCTGTAATACATTTTTAAAATTTATTCATTAATTACATTGTATTATGTGACACAGTTTCATAGGTACTGGGATTCTCCTCACCCCTCCTGTAATATAAATTTATAAATATAGATTTTAAGTATGGAGATTTTCTTGATCATCGTAATTATCCTAACTTCTCTTATTTGCCCAGGCTTCAATTCTTTCATTGTTTTATCATTTCATCTATTTTCATAATTTTGCTTTTATGAAAAATACATGGTACAATTGTAACAATCCTTTTCTCCAACATACAATATTCCACAGCTGCAGGTCCAGGAGAGCCTGCTGTAATGATGGAACTGTTTATGTCTGTAACCTCTAAAGACCTCTAACCCCCTTTGGCTGTTGAGCAGCAGGTGGAATGTGGACAGTATAACTAAGGAAGTAAATTTTTAATTTCAATTAATTTAACAATTAATAACCACACAGAGCCAATGCCTCCATATTGGATTACCCATCTCTGTATTCTAGACTGTACCACAATACTTAGATACAGCAAATGAAAGTAACTACTTCCTTCTCACTTAACAAAAATGATGAAGGGTATTTCATTCTAAGACGGTAAGGGTATGTTAAAAAGTTATTGAATGAAAAACAATTCAGGGCCCAAGAAGAGCCCAGAATCAGTAAACAAATAGTTACCCAAACTCTAGGAAGCTTCCTGTCTATCCTTCATTTTCTACTCTTTCATTTTCTTTATTTTTATTTGAAATGCTGAGAGAAGGAGAAATAGACAGGGCCTGTCTCCACTGGTTCACTTCCCAAACGACCTCAGCAGCCAGAATTGAGAGAGCTGATCTGAAACTTCAATCCAGGCACTTCTTCTAAGTCTCCCACATGGGTTCCTCTGCTTCTTTTCCAGGCTGTAAGCATAGATCTGAATGGGAAGTGGAGCAGCCAGGACACAAATCAGCACGCGTATGCGATGCCAGCAGTAGTGGGCAGAGGATTTGCCTGGAAAAGATGCTCTTTTGAAAGACACAAATTAAACACATATCCAAAGTCCTTAAAGAGTTCATGGTGTAGGCAAATTTCTAAAAGTACAGAAATTGAAATGGATAGGCTTTGGTTTGTTGTCTTCCCCAAGACTCATCATGAAAGGTACCCATTGTGCAGCAGAACCATGGGTGGGAGGGTCACTTCTGTGACAGGAATGGTAGGGTCTAATACACTTTTGCATTCTCTGGTTTTCTCCCAGGAGCCCTGTTCTTCAAATCATACATCAGTAGAATCCATTCATCCTGAGCTTTGTAGCTTTGAGTACTGTTGACTCCTCCATCCCCATCTTTGGTGCATTCTGCTCCCTTAGAGGCACTAGAGGACGCTTGGCTATTTCTTGTGTTTGTTTTTGTCTCTGTGTCCTCCACAAGTCCTTCTTTCTCCTCCTATCCCTAAACGCAGACATTCTTCAAAGGTCTCTTTCTGAGACCCTCTTCTGATTCATCCTCTCTTTGGTTATTCATGATTTCAAACACTGCTTGTCTGGATTGTTCTCATATCAGCATCACCAAGACCATTTTCTCTCTTGAGATTCATGTGCCTTTCACCAATGTCCTTTATTAGCATGTCCCATGTCACTGGTTAAGCCTGTTACGGAGCCTCACCAAAAAATACCCTGCTTTATTTGACACGTTTCCTTTTACCTGGTTCATTCACATTAACCGTAACACCATTTCCCATGATGCTACCTCATATATGTACTAATTGATCCTATGTTTCCTTTATGAAGACTGTATGGTTTAAGGCCTTCTACAAATTGACTTTCTATCTGGTGGTACCTACTAGTTTCTAACCAATGTGGTCTAGCAAGCTGAAGTCATGTCACCTTGATACTTTTTAGAAAGAAATTGTATTTTCCTTTCCCATACTTTCCTTTTGAGTTGTAAAATAGGAACTTATTGGATCTATTGGGTTTGGAGAAAATGTGTGGGACAAGAAGCCAAAGCCATTACTTTCTCTTACTATTCTCATCCCTCTCTATTTCATGTGAGGAAGGGATATCTGGCTCCTTACATCTCCAGAGGGTAGGATCCATGTGTTACTAGGAATTTTATTGCTAGGAATTTTCATGGGTTTAGAATGTGTCTCCTCTCTTTTCTGCAAGAGACATGCTGATGTCCTCTACATGGGGAGGTTGTAGATGCCATCAACTCCATAGGAACCCACCTGCCCTGCATACAGCTAATAAACTGGCTAGTGCCAAATGAAGGAATGGGAAACCTATATTAACCTCTTTGAAACATAACTCCAGTTCTATTGCCCGTAAAAAGTTTCTGCTTCCATATTTGTTTCTCAAGTGCTTCATTTCAGAGGTGGATGTTATGGCTAACCCAAACCTTGAAATCTCAGAGTTCTGTAAGGATCATTTTCTCAGTGCTTGATGTTGCCTATTGAAGATCTCACACTAACACCCCTGGTCTGCTTCTTCCCATAGAATACAAGCCAATTTCATTTGAAGCCTGACATTACTCAGCTCCATCCTATCTTTTCAATCATGTCACCTGCTACCTCCTCCCTTTTATTCTTTTTTTTAAAGATTGATTTATTTTTATTGGAAAGTCAGATATACGGAGAGGAGGAGAGACAGAGAGGAAGATCTTCCATCCGTTGATTCACTCCCCAAGTGATCCGCAACGGCTGGTGCTGTGCCGATCCGAAGCCAGGAGCCAAAAGCTCTTCCGGGTCTCCCACACGGGTACAGGGTCCCAAAGCCTTGGGCCGTCCTCAATTGCTTTCCCAGGCCTGAGGCAGGGAGCTGGAGGGGAAGTGGAGCTGCCGGGATTAGAACCGGCACCCATATGGGATTCCAGGGCGTTCAATGCGAGGACTTTAGCTGCTAGGCCACGCTGCTGGGCCCCTCCCTTTTATTCTTAACCTGCCACCTCAACCAGAAAGCATACCCTACACATTTATACCTTTTTTCCTGCTTTATTTTTATTTTCAATGTTGTTTACATATTTCAGCAAGATGCACACCCATGTGGCCCTCTGATTAGGATGGGGAGGATTGAGGCATGGAAGAAGGTAAGTGGTACAAATGCCTCCTTTTTTTTTTCTTCTGTGCCTGCAGTAGAGGAAAGGGAGGGGGCCATTCCTTGCTGTCAAACTACATCGGCACCCAGAGTTATGGGATGGTCCTTTGATGACACCTTAGAGAGCCCTGTATGAGGAAGAGTGCTTCGAGAGTATTACTTAAGTGGTTTTGATAGTTCTAAGACATCATCAGCTTCATTGAATGAGGGTTGAAAAAAATCTTTCCAAGGTCTATTGGCTGACCAGGTCCACCTTAGTACATCCAAACGCTAAGGAACATATTGTAAAGCTTGGCTAGGAGAGTGATCCAACCTGTTCTGTTTTTCAGCCTCTGATGTAGTACTCAATGTTCTCTGCTGGCCTAGATGAGCTGGTGTCATGTCCCCTGTGTGCATATGGGTACATACGGGCATGTTGTCCGCTGCACAAACATCAGCAACTGAGGGGCTCAGTCCAGACACAGGCACTCCAAGGTCAGACCACATGTCTTGTGATTTTCCACTGTATCTGGGATTTGAGATCAGCCTTGTAGTTACAGAGTCGCCCAAGAAACCTCACCTGGGGTGATCTCATGCAGGGGTGATCCTTGTGTGTACCAGTCAGTATGGGTTCAGATTCACTCCAACACCTAAACCAACCAGTACACATACTGATACATTCTACACGTAGGCCCATCTTCCACGAAAACTGATGGGTGCTGCTGCCCAGTCTAGCCCAGTCAGCCACAGATGCAGTGTTCACACACACCAAGCAAGTACCACGGCCCAGTCAGGGCAACCCCCAATAACTCCTCCAGGCCTGACCCCAGCCCTAGTTTTGCAAGTGCCAGCATGTACTACAGCCCAGCCTAGTCTTTCTCATTCCATCTGGCTTTCATTCACTCCCATGAGTGTTGCAGCTAAGCTAAGCCTGACTTGCCCCCAGACATCTGTGTCTTTGATTCTTTGTTGGTTGCTTCCTTGTGCGCTCTAGCTCCAGTTTCCATTCTTCTTTGCTCCAAGAGGTTAAAACATATTGTTTACATTAACAGACTGATTACCTTCTGGTGCATTAGGTCAGGCTAATGGAAGGCATTAGAAGGAGATGAGAGAGAGTAGGCCAGATAGATCCATGTGTTTATCTCCTGCCTCACCAAGTTGGTTACTGAAGTTTACAGCTCTTGTCAAGTAACATTTTCCTACACTGCAGAGTCCAGATCCCAGAATTTGTGGCTCTTGAAATAGTCTGGGACTGCCTTTTCCATGCATTATTGATCCCCCTAACTCTTCACTAAGTTCTTTAATACCCTTTGAGATAGGCCTTTGTTGTCACTGGACCCTAAATGGGCATGTTCTTGCAGCTGGTGCCCTATTCCCTTCTCTTTCTATATTTGCAAGGTAGTTTAATAGAACCAAAAATCAGAAAAAAAAATCTCTATGCCATATGGTAGCCATTAGCCTATGTGGGTATTAAGCATTTGTAATGTCATTGATCTAAAAATATGCTTTGAGTATAAATCTATTCCTGCACCAGAATTTGAAGGCAGTACCAAGGCAGAAAAAAAGAGAAAGATCTCATTGACAACTTTTTTACATACTGTTTACATGCTATTTACACACTGAAATAACATTTGGGACTTAAGTAGTTAATTAGAATATGCTGTAAAGCTGAATTTTAACAGTTCCTATTTTGTTAATGGGAGTACAGGAAAATTTAAAATTCCATATGTGGTTCCATTGTATTTTACTAGAGAGTACTGACTTGCATTCTGATCCCATTCCTGTTTCTCATTTGCTGAGGTGACTCTGGGCAAGTTGTCGAGCCATGCTGTGCACCACTCATTTAGAAGTGATCATTCCTGCTCTAACCCATGGGGGTGTTTCGAGAAACAAAGAACACGCTTTCTGAAAGAGTGTTACTTCAACTGTTAAGAACTCTATAAATGTTGAGGCTATTTCTGTGTATCCTCTCACCAACACCCCAATCAGATGCTCAGATATGCCTCCTTTCAAGAGCTGCCTCTAATGTTCCCAGGCAGAAGGTATTTCTTCCTTAGCTCGTAGAAAATTTTAGTGAGCATGGGTCTTCCACAAGCTGCTTCATACCAGATTTACCACGTTGTGCTCCCTAATTGCCATGAAGCTTTTGAGCAATGATAAAAGGTACCAATGTTAATAGACTTGGGTCTTCTCATGATAATTGACTTTACTCAGATGACAGTTTGCCCACGGAAGGCGGGTCAGCAACTCTTGCATTTCATCTTGCTGCTCAATTCTTCGTAATCTTCCCAGTTCATTATTTGCATTTTGTGGCATGATCAAAGTTACGAAGATGTTGCAGAATAAACCTGGATTGATTCCTACTCGTAACATTTTATTGGCCATCTTAGGAACAACATTTGAACTTTCTAAATATTACATCCTTCATTTGTCCAAGCTGAAAGTCCCCACATCTCAAAATTGCTATGAAAAAAAAACTAAATAATGCATAGGAAACAGTGGTTTACATTGGCAGGCATAATACAGTCTCAGTGCATGAGAACTGAGGGCCACAATTGACCCTTCACCTTCACTTGGGTGGCTCAGCTATTGAGCCACCAGGGCCACATACTGCAATTCATAGCCAAAGATACACTGATTCTACCAACTTCATTTTTTCCTTCTTGCTGTTTGTGTTCTTTTATTGGCATCTATGAACAAGGCTAATTTGAAAAACTCTCCCTGAACCAAAGAAAGGCTATCACCCTGTGCTCATTTGCATGCAATTAACATTTTCAGAGGCAGTCCAGGAATAGGAAATCAGTCACTATCACAGCACTCAGCACCTTTGATCCAGCCTGAAGAAGCTGCAGAGCAGCCCAGGAGCCACGTGGGAGACTCTTATCTCATAAAGAAATTGGAGCTGGATACCTAATGCAGCATGACTCTAAAATGCTGATGGGGAGACATGCTCTGTTGCCTTGATACATCTGAAGGCACACTGCAAAAACGGTGGTGGAATGAAGCAGGGGAAAATAAAATATGTATTTTTCTGAATGTGAATATATATTTTTTGAAAAATGATCCATGATGTAAATATCTTCTTTTAAGTGTATTTGAGTGCAAGTCTAATGACCAGAATTCTATCTTCTCTATTTTGCATAAACCTCACCCAAAATTGTTTGGCCATAAAATACGAGAGGTAATTTAAGGTACAGGCAAGTCTTGATGCAAAATTATTCTTGAATTTCTCTGTCTTTCCCTCTAGTCTTTTGAAAACGTCGTATTAACACCTCATTTGAAAAGAATGGTTTCAGAATGAAATTTTTATTATCTTCATAGCACTCATTTTATCTTTCATAGCAACAGAAGCTTGTTTTATTTTCCCCATCATATTGATTTCTACATTGTCCTTAGTTAGATTGTAATAGTAACTGATACAATCAGGAAACACAGATTTGAGAACAAGTATTACTACCTCTTGGTGAGTGATGGAACAGGTGGATTAGACAGCACTGGTTACCAGAAAGGGTTGGTGAAGAATCTTCCTCAGTAGCTGGTGAATCATTTAAATGGGTAGCTACTATAAATGCAATGCCATTCTGTAATTATTTATGCAAATGCAGAAATTCTCAATAGATTTCATAAATTATTTAAATTATTGTTAATTAAGCAGTTGAGGTCTGTAAAGTTAAGGCACAGACTATGAACTACAATTTCATAACAAACAAAAACTTGGTATGGGCACAATAGCCATTTTATCCTCCACTTGTTCAACAAGCATTGGCCTTCCCACCCCAAACACCTGCACCTTCAATATTTCCTGTCTTATTTATTAGAAGCACCAGTCATTCAGGTCTTCACACGTAAACTATCCATCCTCTTAGCTATGAGCAGCTGATTCCCTTTCTCTGCCATATTCATGTTTGTTTCTACCTTTCTCAACCTACTCTTCCATTTCTCCAGAGAGAATCCCAGTTCCTTAATTCACTGGAGTGCTTTTTTCTGCCACAGTGATTCTTCTAAAATGCAAGTGTACTTAGCTCATTTCTGTGACTTCTTTGGTAGGTGGAATTAGTGCCCACACCCCAAAAACCTATTACTTCCCAAATCTCAGGATAGGATCTCATATGGAAATGGATCCTTGCAAATGTATTCAGGAAAATATGAAATTATGTTGGACTGGGGGGGGGGGGCTAATTCACCGTGGCGATATCCTTGCCATGAGATCAGAAAACATAGAGAAGCCTGGTTGCAGGAAGGAAAACAGCCAGGGACTGCCATATGATGGCACAAGCTGACCAAAGCAGTGCACTGGCAGACTGCTGCTAGCCACCAGAGTTAAGAGTTCCATGAGGCAGTTCTCCCTCAGAACCCCAGAAACAACAAGCCCTGAAACATTTGACTGCAGACTTCTGACTCCTAGCACAGTGAGATGATGTTTTTCAGCCACTGATGTTTGATTGTTTGTTACAGCAGCTCCAGGAATACTAATTCTATTCCTCACCTCTTTCCCCACATTAAATACTACCTGGATAGAAAGAATTCACAGTGACTTGCCCTTACAAGGATTTTGTTCTGTGTTAGGTAGTAACATAGTACTTAATCCTTGCAGAAACCTTATGAGGTAAGATGCTTTTATCTGCATTTTATAAGTGAGGAAACTGAAAGACATAGAAATTAAATAACAGTTATTGAGTTGCAGACATAATATTCAATAATTGAAAATATTTCTCCAGAACCCCTATATCCAACAGTGATGCTGTAATGTCACTTTGACATCCGATGCCTTCACTATTTGTGCTTCATCATATGTCTTCCCTGCAAAGGAGCAAAAGTCTTTGCCAACCTCAGAGTTAACTGAGGAAGACATCGAGAAAATAGGGGACACAAAATTCAAAACACTTACTATAAAGCTTATTATCAACAACGAAAAGCACATAATACAGGAGTTTAACTAATTTAAGTAGTATAACACACAGGAAATGAAGCAAATGAAAGCTGATATACTAGAAATTAAGAATATAGTGGAGCAAATTAAAAATACAGTGAAGAGTCTCCAAAATAGAATGAAGGAAGAGGGAGAAAGAATCTCAGAATTCGAACGTATTTCCTGTCACCAGAGAGAAACAAAAATCTGGAAGCAGAGCTGAATCAAGTTAAAAAATAGATTCAAGAATTAAGACATTCTATGTTTGGTATATGCTTGCAATGAGGGAATCTCAACTGAACTTGAACTGTGGTTATGCAACAAGGTGGAGAAATCCACCACGGTGGGAGGGTTTGGGGAGGGGTGGGGAGAACCCAAATATCTATGAAACTGTGTCACATAATACAATGTAATTAATAAATAAAAAAAAGAAAAAAAACTTATTCAGAAACAGAAACTAAATTTGTTAATAAAATCAAACACCATCCCAGCAAAAAAAAAAAAAAAAAAGAAAAGAATTAAGACACTGTTAAAATGCCAAATATAAGAGTTATGGGAATCCCAGAAGGTGCAGAAAGAGAAGCTGGATTTAAAAATGTATTCAAGGAAATAATAAGAGAAAATTTCCCTTAACTAGAGAAAGAATTGGGGAACAACATCCAGGAGGGGCACAGAACTCCCAATAGGGTTGACCAAAAACCATCTTCACCAGGACACATGGTAATCAAGCTCTCTTCAGTGGAACAAAAGGAAAAGATCCTTAAATGTGCACTTGAAAAAAAATCAATTGACACATAAACTCACAGGACACCTCTCATGGGAAACTCTACAGACCAGAAGAGAATGGAGTGACATATTCCAGATTCTAAAAGAAAAAAAAAGTTGGAACACGATAACGTACCCAGCAAAGCTTTCCATTGTCTTTGAAAATGAAATAAAATTCTTCCACAGTAAAGAAAAGTTAAAACAATATGCCTCTTCCAAACCTGCCCTACAAATGATACTTCAAGATGCTCTCTTGACAGAGAAGAGGAATGGCACCCACCAAAACCAAAGGCAAATGGGAAGAACATCCCAGTGAAATGACAACAGAAGACTAAACCAATGAACAACCCATTCCTAAAATGACAAGACCAATTAACACCCATTCATATTAACCCTGAACGTAAATGGCTTAAACTTGTCAAACAAGCATCACAGATTAGTAGACTGGATCAAGAAAACAAAACCCAGCTGTCTGTTGCCTACAGGAGACATAGCTCACCAACAAGGATAAGCAGATACTATATCTCATGGGTTTTGATGGGTTTTGTTTTGTTTATCTCTTCAAAACACCTTCTCACTAAATTGTTCACTGACTCATAGATCATACAGTAGCATCATTTTCTTCAAGAAGGTTCTTCATTTTCATTTCTTCAGCAAAACATTAGTCATTCAGCAGCATGTTATTTAACTTCATGTTGTTTTTAATTTCTTTTCTTCCTGTTGTTAATTTTGTTTTGTGGCTTTTCATTTAAGGGGCTGTAAAGTAACTGTGTAATGGAGACTATCATATCTAGTAGCTTGGTATTTAACTTCATGGAGTCATAAATTTCTATTTTTCTTCCTGTTGTTTATTTTGTATTGTGGCTTTTCATTTAAGGGGATATATAGTAACTGTGTAATGGAAACTATCATATCCAGATGTGAGAATACAATGCAGTATGCATCTCTACTTCCAGGCAAAGATGGACTCCCAATGAAACTGTTTACTATATCTTGACAGTAGGATTCTGGACTCTGCCATTGTCCATGTCTGCAATAATGGACACATGACTGTTTATGAGTAACGATTCCATAAAAATAATATAGGGGAACTCAGTAGGGTGAGAGGGGAGGAGAATCAGAGAGGGGGTTAGAGAAATCCCATAGCCTATGAAACTGCATCATAAAATGAAAATAATAATAACAGAAATAAAACATAAATAAAAAGATAAAAAATTCTACATCAGTATGTGGAAGTTTATCTCATCCTTTGTAGTAGCTGTGCATGTATCTTTATGCATGCTGCTTTATTTAGTAATTTCTACTTGGTTAACATTTATTGTCTTTAGCCAATTCAAAAATGTGTCTTTATACACAACTCTCAATACAACTACAACAATAAATTTGTACCATTGTGTTACAAGTTTTTAATCATTTAAATTGTCCTTTACACAGGTTTTGCCTTTAAATATTTCTAGAAATTTCTCAAAGTACCTATACTTTTTTGTCAGTTCATGTATTTCAATTTTAAAATTATGAAAATGTTTCTTTCATATTTGCATTTATTAGCTTATAGTGAAGCTGAACATCTTGTCAAATCCTGGTAAATCATTTTATATCCTATGGTGGAAAAAAAGCCATATGACCAAACTCTAGTGAGTGGAGGCATGGCTGAGACACATCATTATGAAGTTTCTCTCAACTGAACATAAAGAAAGAATGATGAAACAATCAGGTAAAAATGATCAAATAACACACACAGCAAAACCGATTAGACTCACTACTGACTTCTCAATAGAGTTCCTTTGGCTGCAAATGCTAGATTTTCATATTTTAATAGATAAATGGTATTCCATGGAGCAGATGAAATGTAGTTCTTTTATCCTATATCTTGTAGGGTGTTTTCCTGTGTTGTCCTCTATTAGTTGAATGGTTGCTGGGTGCAGATTTAGGGTTTTGATCCATTTAAAGCTGTTTTTTTATAAGGTGATAGGTGGAGTGATGGGATTGATTTTTACCTCTGCAGGCTGCTATATAATTGTCACAATAGCATTTGTTGAAGATGCGGGGTCTCTCCCACAGATTCCTTTAGTACCCCGTTGCTGGAGGGGATGAGCCTGCTGCCCGCCACCCAGCCTCCCAGCCCACGAGAGACAAACAGACGCACAGGGGTTCTGTCTAAGCAGTTCTGATTTATTGGGGAAATTCAATTTCTTATATAGGGTAAGAGATAGCCTCAGGCCGGGAATTTCAGGAATTCCAGGAGGGGAGAAACTAGGAGCCAATTACTAGGAGAATGACTGTGGAAGCCACCTCCCATAGGCCAGGGGTAGGTGAGCGAGATGGCCCTGGTCAATCAGTATTTCCTTGGAGCTACGTGACTACTGCCCTGGTTCACGCCCAGGGCTCTGTCCTTGGCCGCCATCTTGCCCGCCAGTGACCTGGACTGACCTTAGTTGCCATCTTACTGACATAGTGACCTCTTTGCTCCTGAGCCCCACAGAAGAGACAAAGCTTTTCCCCTAGACTATATCCTTTTCTCTTCTCAAAAGTTAGTTGGCTGTACATGTATGGACTCGCTTCTGGGGTTTCTATTCTGTTGCATTGGTCTTCTTGTTCCTGTACCAGTACCTGACTGTTTTGATTACCATCGCTTTGTAGTATGCCTTGAGTCTGGAACTGTGATTAATCTGGCTTGATTTTTTATTCTTCCTGATGATTTTGGCTATTCATGGTCTCTTATAATTCCAGATGAACTTGGACTGGTCTGAATTCCATTCCCAAGCACATTTAAGACAAAAATTACTTCAAGAACCAGAAATAATGAAATATCTCATTATTTCGCTTCATTATTCTGTATTCTACAAAGACTTTAAACTCTAATCAAAATTATACAAAACTGTGTTATCATCCCATTAGATTAGTACATCATAGAATGTATATTATGGGGCCCGACGGCGTGGCCTAGCGGCTAAAGTCCTCACCTTGAAAGCCCCGGGATCCCATATGGGCGCCGGTTCTAATCCCGGAAGCTCCACTTCCCATCCAGCTCCCTGCTTGTGGCCTGGGAAAGCAGTTGAGGACGGCCCAATGCTTTGGGACCCTGCACCCGCGTGGGAAACCCGGAAGAGGTTCCTGGTTCCCGGCTTCGGATCGGCGCGCATCGGCCCGTTGCGGCTCACTTAGGGAGTGAATCATCGGACGGAAGATCTTCCTCTCTGTCTCTCCTCTGTATATATCTGGCTGTAATAAAATGAATAAATCTTTAAAAAAAAAAAAAGAATGTATATTATGGTACATTATCCTGGTTAGATGCTATAAATAACAATCATGTAATATTTTAAAGTAAAGATTTCCAGACTAAACTAGAGTCTAGTGAGCTTAGTATTTTGCAAACTAGAGTCACATGTGGTTCATATCTTCCGTTATAACCTGAAAATTTCTTTTTCCATAGAGGGTTTATGTCCCTTATAATAGCTACTCTGATATGTAAACATTCAGTAACGTTGTATCACACAAGTAAAATCAGAATGAAATTAGGGAGCTCGAAACAACCATTTCCTTTGTGCCCTTAAACAGTTCACTTGTAGATTTTGCAGAGGTTTTCATATCCCACAGAGGGCCTTCTTGTTGATGCCTGCAAGCAATTGCTTTTGCTAACCTGCAAACTCTGATGAGTGAGTGTAAATCATCACTTGTGTATTAATCATCAACAGATACACATTTCATCTCGCACTTCCTGAATCCCCAGTAGCTCAAATTATTTAATAGGAAATGACATCAGCCCACCATAGAGATACTAACAATTTCATGTTGACTGCAATATTATTCACAAAAACCAAGATATGGAAACAATATGTCTGTAATAAATGAATATGGCATATATATATATACTCACATGCCCTATGATATCATTCAATCATGAAAGAACAAAATCATGACATTTTCTGCCAAATTGATAGAGCTAGAAGTTTTTATGCTAAGTGAAATAAGCCAGGCCCAGAAGGACATGTCACATATTATATGTCTTAGGTGTAAGTTGAAAAGAGTTGTTCCAAACTTACAACAGTGGTTACTGTATAGAGGCTGGGAAGTATGGGGTGAAGAATATAAAGCAATATCAGATAGCAGGTTTAAAATCACAGAATGGATTTGACTGTTCTGTAGTTCTGGTGTGTTAACTATATAAAGAAACTGATAAGCTCCAAGCATCAAAATGATAAAATGGAAAAGCTAGTCACTTAGTCTATACAATATATACGTGTTGAAATGTTATGTGTGACTTACACATGAATCATGTGTTACACATGAATAGCACTTTGAACTCTGAAATTAGGAAAGAATGTTACAATGTATGTTACAATGTTGTATGTGTGGAAGATGCAAGAGTCTTGTAGTCCCCATGCTCAATTGTACCATAAAGTCGTTAATATTACACTGTGTCCTTTTAACCCTCCTCCCCCACCAATCAGACTGTGAGCTCAGAGAAGATGCAGGGAATCCTAGCCACTGCTAAGCGCATGTCTTTGCAAAGTGCAACACCTGCTGCTGATGTGCTCCTTACACATGCCTGCTAAATAACTCTTCGTGGAAGCATGAATAACTAGTAGATACTTCAGAATAGACTGAAGTCTCATGGAAAAGGTAGTGACAATCACAGGTGACCTACTACATGCAAAGCAGGGATGATTGTAAATCAGGCTCATGGCACAGAGAATGTGCTGATGGATGCAGACACCTAGGGTAGTGTACAGCGCTGCCGTTTGCAGCTTCCTGAAACAATTGCTGAATCTATGTCTCCACATTCATGAATCATATTGTTCTCAGCGATAATAAACATATCTGTCTCACTAGTTGTTGTGAGGAATAATGGAATAACACGTGTACAGCTTGACACATGTTAAATGTCCCCCAAAAAGATCTGTTGTTGGTAACCATGTTGTTAATATTTATTACAGTTTTTTAGACATTTTCTTAATCAAGAAATGAAGCATTCCATCAGAAAAAAATCCTCAGGCTTTCCTGAGATTGAACTAATTTTGAGTACGTGCAGGGAGAAGCAAATGGAGATGTTTGGAGTATGAGAAGATAGAAAAATCAAAGAAATTGATTTATGTTTTATGTTTCCAGGGATAGTCAGTGCTCATCAATTTGAATAATAAGAGACAATAATGAATGAGTGCTGCATGTATTATCTGGGTAAGCCCTATTGATCATGATATTTTGTGCTTCTTAAATATAAATGATTAAAGTTTGGTTGATACTTGCTCTTCTTGTAAGTAGAAAACCAACAAAAATACATGGTTAACCCTGGAGTAAAAAATGATGATTCAGCTCATTAGCCAGTTCTCTTTTGTATTCGTTTTTGTTACTCTAACTGAAATATACTAAGGAAGGAAGAAATAATAGATTCCAGTTCATGGATCAGATGTTCCCAGTCCAGCCTTGGGCAGCCCCATTAGTCTGGTGTCTGACAGAGGCTGACAGTGGCAGAATGTTTGAGCAGCAGTTACTACATGGTGAGCTGGGAAATGGGTCCACCAGAAACATCTCATGAGAACTACCATTCAAGGGCAAACCCCCAGCGGTTAAATACCTCCCAATAGAGCCACCAACTAGACCATACATTAGATCCAGTCTCCACGCTTAATCCATCAACATTTGTAAATGAAGACTTGAATGCACAGGCCTATAGGCCCCCCAATAGTCACTCAGTTCTTAAGGAAGAGAGGTTTATAGACAACATGCTCACATCAGACAGGGACAGTTTCTGCAGCAGAGTGTGTGGCTGTGACAGCAAAGGGGCCAAGTCACCCAGCATCTGATTGACTGCCTTAGGGAAGTGCTGGCATTGGCAGTCTGGCTTTTCTGCCAGTTGACATGCAGCACCAAGAGAATATTTGACTTAGCGTCCTGCATGACTTGGAGAATTGCTCCTGAACAGGTTACCTCTGTAAGCCTCAGAATCTTCACTTAGGAAATTATTGTGGTAATTTCTGCCTCACAAGGTTGTTTGAGTGATGAAATGGACTAGCTCACACAAAGGTAATTTTTTACTGAAGACATACTACAGATGTGGAAGATTTTTGAATTTATTTTAATTCTGTTTGAGAAGACTATAGTATCTTGATAATGCTACAACCAAATGGGTTCTTATTTGAAATTTAGCCAAACTTTCAGCTTCCAAATTAGCTATTCCAATCTCTAGTAAATCTAAAGTTCTTTCAGGGGTGAGTCTCTCTCTCGCTCTCTCTCTCTCTCTCTCTCTCTCTCTGTTTTTCTCTCTCTCTCAATACATAAAATATAATGAAAATGAAAAAGTTTTAAAATGTGATGCTCTTGATAAAATGTATAAAGCTCAGTTTCACATCAAATATACCATAAATTCAATATATTTTTAAGTTTCAATGGATGATTGTACGAAATATGTATAAATAAATAAAAATGACACCAGAATCACCACCATTGAACTCAAATAGTTGTGCCAGAGATGTTATCCCAATAGCTTTCTGAAATACCAGCCATCACTCGGCTACAATCAGATTTCTATAGGAACACCTGTATATTGATACCTACAAAGGGCAATAATTTGTTTTGTCTATTCACAGTCAGTTATAGGTTAGCTAGGTTTCTAAGGAGTTAGATCCTCCAGCATTTGCAGTGTTGAAATACAGTTGACTAGTCAGAAGTGGACTCATTAGGAAGCTTAAATGTCAAGGCCTTCCACTTGCAAGTCCCTCCTAAGGGGAGCTAGAAAGGTATTCATTGTGATTTTCACAATTTTATTGAAGAGAAATCCTTGACCAGCACCACTTGCAGCTTTTGTGTCCTCAGAAACTGGAATTCTGTCTCAGAGCATGCCATGTGACCAGGATGCTCCTATACCTGTGGATTACCTTCAGGGCCAGAGTTTCATTCAGCACCTAGGCACACACTCGGAGTCTGGCATAATTACAATTTATCCAAAGGAATAGTCAAATAGACTCAAATAAGCATTATGCTGTGCTATGCAGTGGAGTAGTAGAGAGACAAATAGCATGGTATTTGTAAATACGCCAGGGGACATCCAGAGCACCCATCATTTCTGAGTCTCTGATAATGGTAGAGAGGATTTTTGAGAGCTGATATGATTATAAAATGCTGTCCTTCTTACCTCTGTTGCCAGTAAACTGTAGGATGACCTGAAGATGAGTGAAATTCTGTTTCTGCAGGGCAAGGATGCCCTTCTAGACCTCGTGTTCCAGATTCCCACTTGTTGTGAAGGGCAAGGGTTAGCAAGCTACAACTGCCACAACTGTTCCCTCCAGGGTCTGTGGAGTTGCAGGCAAAATGTTGAAGTAACTAAAAAATGGCTTCTGTCCTTCACATTTGAACAGTTGCAGGAGTGCACCTCACTGATAAAACCCAAATCACATCCACAGTGGTCAGAATTTGGGGGAGTAGAGTCAGGAGTTCTCTAGGCTTTTCATTTCAGGAAAAACTAGGTGTTCATGTTTTTTTTTAAATTTCCCAACCACAGCACACAGTAAAAAAAATGAATTGTACTGGATAATCTAAGCCCACTCCAACACACATAATAGTGAAGTATTTATGATATAATACTTTTATAAACATCAGAGTCTGGTGGCTTCTTTTTTGCTAGATTTTATTTTTATTTCTTTGTCAACTTTTTAAAAACGTTGTAGTTAGAAAGAAATGGAGTGCTTGTCCACAATGTCCACCACACTCTTTTCATTATTTGTTGCAACTAGGTCCTAGCCATCTGTAGCCTTTAGACAGAGCCCATAGATGGTCAGTAACTGATTCTTCAAGACCCTGGGCCCTATAAGGGAGCATTTCAGGAACAGGGCACCTGTTCTTCATTCAAAAAAAGAAAGGGCACCACTCCTAATTATACAACAGAGTATATGGAAAATTGGAGAACAGATCAAAGAACAATAAGCCAAATGCTATAGGGTGGACAAGGTGCTAGCTTCATTCACATGGAGGCATACCTCTTTGGAAATACTTGGTATGCAGACACCATCAGCAGTATTCAGAAGATCACTGGTGCTTGTAACAGATTTGCTGAGTTTTGAAATCTACCACTTGCAGTTGTTTGACCTCCTGTGCATATTTCTATTCTATGACGGTATTCTCAGCTTAAAAAAAAAAAAAAAGTTAGCGCTCACCTTGTGATGTGTCCTAAAAACTCATAATGCCTCTCTGGATTGTTGTCTTAGCTGTAAACTCAATTTTTCGCTTCCCTGGCCATCTATGAGAATCAAACTGCTTAAGATGTGTGGGCACTGTCACACACAATGGTGCTCAGTAGACACTTGTCTCCTCTCTCAGTCGTTCCAACCACTCTGTCCTTTCATTTCTGTCAATGTTGTAGCTCAGGAAGTTTTAACTTGCAATAAATGATCTCAGATGCTCACAATTCTATAATATTACCACATTAAGCTCTATTCTGTTCTGATCAGTTCTAATCATCTCTGCTGAGTTCTTCCATGTAACCAACTGTAGGCGAGGCCCCTGACTGTCCAGGGAGCTAGGACAGCCTTGGCCACATGCTCAATGTTGGGGCAGACTATGCAAAGGGCATCCAGTTTTCAACCATGTGGTCTCTCACCCTTCATACATCACCTTCAGGAATATTCGCATGAAGATCTCAGGATTCCAAACTTTGAAACAATAACAATAATAAAAACCATAAACCCCAATGGGCAAGCACTTGCCAGGAAGCTGTATTTGCCACATTTGCTATTGTCTGCTTGGACCAAAGCAAATGACATTATCAAGCCAAGAATCAATGTAGGAAGCACTCCTCGGAAAGAATTATTATGCACGTATTTGCAAGCAACCTACCCACCCAGTAAGTTTTGGTTTCCTAAAGTTGCCTTCCTAAAACATCTACAAAATTTTGAGTGAAAACAAAAGAGAAAACCTTTTTTCAGCACAATTATAGGCCTACAGGAAAATAGAGAATGTTACTACAGAGCATTGTGATTCATCAGGAAACTGACAGGATGGAGGCAAATACTCTAATATTCGTATTTTTCTAGTGTTTCATTTGAACTAACTGCAGAGGGAAATGAGAGCCAGAAAAGTAGTTAGCATTCTTCCAGGTCTCACTTCTTCTCAGGCGATCTAGTCACCATTTTCACATGAAGTACTTCCTGAGAAGTTGCTTATTGCTGCAGAAAATGATGTAAAAGCAAGAGGAAAGGGTCAAAACCTAGTTTTTCCTATTTCAGAGCAAACTTGCTTCCTTTTCACAAATATCATGAAGAGTAGACTTCATTCCTATTGCTTCCTAAATACCAAAAAGTATTTTTTTAATTTGGAATGAGAAACTTTAATCTTCTGACTACAAAAAATAAGGTTATGCATATGAATTGTACTGAAAGAATGTCAAACATACTTCTACTCTGTTGATAATTTAAGAAATATATATTAAAAATACTTAAATGTTGATTTTATTTCTGCTACTAGTATAATCTTGCTAATTGTTTTGTCCTAAAAAGGCAAATGAATCGGAGTCTAAGTGTGGATCAGTCTCACTGTGTCCTTGTGCACACACATGTGTGTGGATGTGTTTGTATTACAGATTGAGCACAGCCTTGTTGATGGCCAGAGAAAGAACGGTTTAGCAAAGCACACAAAATGGACAATATCAGACTGTAGATATGTGCTTATCCGCATTGACCTTTATACACTGAAATCTCTGTTCTCCTGGCATTTTGAATGGAATCTCTACACACTTGTATGTGCCAATTAGTAGGCAGCTACTACCTAGCTCTGCCCTTGTCAAGTCTTTAGCTCTAGTGGCACTACACATTGTTAGAGATCTGTCTTGATTCTGCAAAGGTTTGACAGTCTCTCACCAAAGACTTAATCATTACAGATGTGCTAGCCTCATCCCTAAGGTTCCTGCTTAAAGAAGTGAAAAGTAGAATGTGTTGAGATTTGGGGGAGTTAGGTTTTCTACTAAACCGCAGTTTAGGGTTTTTCAGTGTTTTTCCCTCTTTCAGTGCGTCTCCACAGCCTGTTCTTTAAGGATACAGTGTAAGCCATCCATGCAGCTAGTCAGCTAATACTTATTAAGCATTTATTAGGTCTCAGCCATTGCTTAAAGTTCTTAGGACTTTAATATTTATACTTCATAAGGGGGAGATAAAGAATCCAGAGATGGAAAGATATTAACACGTTATTGTGATGAGCAGAGTGATATTTTACAAAGCTGGTGATGTGTCAAAGAAAGCCTGAAATGTTTCCCCAAAGTTGGGCATGGGTGATTGAAGCCCAAGAAAGAAAGAAAGAAAGAAAAACAGGCAAGGTATTACAGATAACATTCCAGGCATCAGAGGTTCCTAACGCAATAGGCACATGATGAGAACAACTTTGCTATATTCACAGCACAGAAAGATTCATGTGGCTTACTCAAACGGACCAGTGATGGGGTTAAAAAAAAAGCCAAAGCTGATGTTTTAGTTATGTTAACATTAGGTTACCAACGATTTTCCAAGTGAAATCATCCAATTGGCAACTGAATATATGGGCATTGAGTCCAGACTGGAAATCATAATACAAATATGAGTACAATGTCTGGATTGACACACAGATCTCTAAAGATGTTCATCCGGGTAAAGGTATAAAGGAAAACTACATGGACAAGACAGGAAGGAGTTGAGTTATTAAATTCAGATCTGCTCCCCCTAATTTAAAGGGGTGAACAGAGCAGAAAGCACCAGCAAAGATACTAAAATGTTATTAACAACAATAATAATAACTTTTTAAAAACCTAGCCCAGAAACTACAACAAACACAGAAAATCATATGCCCAAGAAGCTGAAACTAAAAGGAGGAGCCGCAAATACTGAAAAGCCAGGAAGGTGAGGACCCCCAAGTGACAACTCTTTATATAGAGAGAGTAAAAGAAGCCACACACCAAGAAGAATCTACCAAGTGCCTACATTGGAAGTCAAAAACAGAACAAAGAAGCCACAGAGCAAGTTGTGGTGTGGAGGTTAAGTGGTGTGGTGTGGATCAGTGATTCTGGATTCAAGTTCTGTATTTTTTCTGATACATCTTCCTGCGAGTATAAATCCTGGGTGGCAGCCTGTAATGGTTTTGGTATTCAGGTCTCTGAAACCCTTGTGGGTGGCCCAAATTGAGTTCTAGCCTCCTGGTTTCAACCTGGTCCTACACACTGGCTGTTGCAGATACTGGCAAAATGAATTATTGGATGAAAAATCTCTCATTCCTAAGTAGAAATAAATAACTCTTTAAGAACCATAGAAAGTACTGATTTGTGGACAAGAGGAAACCTAACTCCCAACAACTCAAAATATTTCAGGTTTCACTTGTATTATCCTGATGTCTCTGTAAAATGCACAAGAGGCACATGGACGCCCTGGGTTGACTTATGTCAGGATGTTCTTTAATTTCATTGCAGTCATTTTTGGTCTATCACCAACCAGACTGCAGTCTCGGTGAAAATGAAGTGAGGTTTGCCTGTTGTGTTCCACAGTGCAGAATACAATGTCTGACACTCTCTTGGTCCTTTCTGTGTGCCAGCTACGTAACATTTGAAGGGATGCCACGAGTAGGTAGCAGATGATTTCTCCCCAGCAGATTACAGAGCCATTGAATAGACTGTTTCACCAGGTGATCCACTACATGCAAGAAAAAGATGACCTCCAAGTCAGGCTGCATGTGCTCTTAGACAATGATCTAACATTTTCAGCGTTTCCATTTCTATGTCTGTGTAACAACAACAAGCAAACAAATCTACACCATCAGCTCAAGTTACCACCAAATGAAATTACTGACTGTATAGACTTTGACCTGTAAAGTGAGGTCAGTAAGAGGATTTTTGTCAATGGGTCCAGTTCTCTTGGACATTAGCCTGCCATGTGAAATCACACATTCCCTATTGTTATAAGAGTAGTGACTGGATAGGGATTCAAGGGGTATCTTGGATTCCATTATGTCTGCTTTTAGGTGTCATTTCTGTTGATGAGAGTGTTCTTGTTTGAAAAATATATGGAGGTAAGGGTCGGCATGGTATTCAATTTGCTTGTCCTCCCCATGTAAATGTTGAGATCCCATGTTGGTGCCAATTCATTCCCCAACTGTTCCACTTCTCATCCAACTCCCTGCTTGTGGCCAGGAAAAGCCTTGGGACGCTGCACCCACATGGGAGACCCAGAAGAAACTCAGAGCTCCTGGCTTTGGATTGGCTCATCTCTGGCCACTGCAGCCATTCGGATAATGAACCAGCAGATGGGAGATCTTTCTCTCCATCTCTCCTTCTTTTCTTGAATCTGATCTGCCTTTCCAGTAATATATGGAGTTGTGCACCCAGACCGTATGTTAACCTTTCTCCGTGTAAATTACACTTCAATGAAGTAATGAAAAAAAGATACTTCAGTGACTTTCCATAACTTTTAGCATAAAATAATGCTCCCCACTTTAGTGCATAAGCATATTTATGATCTGGCCATTTCTCAGCTCCAAGGATTTGAAGCCTTATGGGTACAGCATCATCCCTTCACATGTGCACTTGGCTCCACTTAAAAATGTTCTCTCTTGTCTATGAAATAAACTTGCTCTCCAAAATTCAACTCAAGAATTGCCTCTTCCAGGAAGCCTTCTCTGACCTTCTTCGGTCCAGAATTGTGCTTGTACACTCCCTGATCTCCCACTAATCAGCGCATTTGCCACCCTAAATCAGCCTGATGGCGCAGTGATAATTTTCTTCAAGTAAATCAATCATTTTGAGAAAAAAAATGATAAATGAATTTACATTCATATTTCAGCAAATGAATGAATAGTACTTTCCTAACCCTGATGTCAGAATTGTAGTCATAGATAGATAAGAGTGAGGAAAGATAGAGCCATGGATCATGGGGGGCGCTTTAGGTCTATCAATGTCACAACTAGCATCTGTTTCATCCACATACAACCCTATTGCAAGAGATTTGCTGTCAGCACCACATCTTAAGCTGGGAGCAATGCTATCATGTCTAATTAATTGAAGCACAAATACCCAAAACAAGGAGATGACAAATTCCATAGTTGGTAGTTTATTACTAACATCTAACAGTTGGTAGAACCCCACATTACTTGTTAGCAAAACATACCATGAATACTCAACAATCATGTATTTTAGAGGCTCCTGTTGCATACCAAATTTGGACTTAGCCTAAAGATATGTTAGTGAGTATACAGTTCCCTGTGCTCAACTTCAAAGAGCATATTAATAGTAACATCAATAGCCAAATATTATCAAATCCTTTCTATGTGTCAAGCGTTTGCATAAATTATCCAAAATGCCTTTCTTCCTTTCATCTCTTATATCCAATCTGTCACACCACATTCAGAATGGATTTAAAATCCATTCAGCTTTCTCCACTGACACCACAAAGTAAACCCCTGCCAATTCTCAGCAGACAATCAAAAAAACTGAACTTTTCTCCTATTTCCGTATTTGTCATGCTAATTTGAATTTTCCATAAACAACTCGCACCCAGTACAAACTTCACCCACTTTTCTCCAGCCTGGATTTGGAAGTAACTACTGCTGTTGGGCATTTCCCCAGGCCTTACAAAAATTTCACGGGGGCTACAGATTTTATTTTCCAGGTGTTGAAAGGGAGTATTAGAGAGGCAGAGTGACTCACATTAGGTCATACAGCTTAGTTAGCATCTGTGAATGGCTGGTCCCTGTCAGCCACAAGTGTCTGGGTTTCCTGAAACTCGGTGGGCATTTGGCAAAGATAGAATAAATCAACACAGCAGAAGAGCTCTTGGTGGCCATGTTTCCAATATGACAAAATTGAGAACAGCTAATGATTAGATGAGAGTAAAGATTCACTCCTTAAAATTAGATAACCAATAAATAAATAAATAAATAAAACTAGAATGTTGTAACTTCTCCTTTAAATAGCTCTCCTTATCATTTAATATAGATGGTAGAGTAATGCATGCCATGGACCATAAGTTGGCTCCTAGAACTGGCTCTTATATGATGAGTACTTACTTAGTAAGTACCTAGGACTTTGCACCAGGTCAGTGAGAACTAGGTCATTCCTTCTGAATAACAGTACCAAGAGGTGGAAGCTTTTATTGCAGATATGTAGATGAAGAAACCAATGCTCGAAGGAGGGTTCTGTACATTAGTGCAGTCACAAAGCAAGCCAGTTGCTATGCTCAGCCAGAATTCAGTTCAACCTTGCCTGGTGCCAAGACACTTCAGTGTTTGTGTGTCTCAATAGAACCAGCGTTCCCAAGGGCTTCACACACCAACAAGCGGGGATGGTGTTGTCCTGGCCCTCAGCCTCCTTGCTGAGTAAGTGTGAAGTACACCCCCAGAACATGCTTTCAAGAACCAATTAGACGAAAGCTTCTGCTCATTTAGTTTCCAAAATAGTCCTGGGTGCAAGCGCTCAGAAAGGCCTTTGAAGATTTGACCCAAATGTCAGAGTCAAGATTTTGACAACACTTTTTAAAGTATTAAAACCTTGCTGTTGTAGGTTTTTCATGATTGCCTTTTCACATATTAATACGCATTCTTTTGTCCCACACTTCTCATAAAATATCCTCTAGATGTTCAATAGCTTTAGCAACAATATACAATTTTAGAGTTCTAAAACAATGCTTAAAATAGCATGCTTGCCAGTGAATTCAGTAAACATTAGGCTGTGGCTAAAATGTGCTAGATGCTATTTAATATTGAATAAATGTTAACTCATTTGGCACACATCAGCTGTATAACATAAATGCTATTACCATCATCCTCAATGTCACAGAAAGGAATAGGTCTGTGACAAAGAGATGTGAGGTAAGCATTCTAGTTCTGAACTGGGAAGGGACAGAGGTATTACTCCAACCCATTGCCCAGCACCACAGATGTGCACATGACCATTATACTATGTGGCCCTTTGAAATCACTGCTTTCATTTTAGCTATCTGTGTCCTACTTCTCAGAGTAAATCATGTGTTTCTGGGTTGGGTATTTATTTTTCTTCATCTTTTCCTTCCACAAACATGCACTGACTATCACATTGTGCTCATTAATTTCCTGGAATCTCTCTGCTCTACTCTTCATCCAGCCCACCCACGCTCCTCTTGATGATCACCCCAGTAATGACCATACTGTCTATCCTGACCATGTGCCTTAGCCAAGAGTGGCTGCAAACGGTCGGTTGCTTCAGTCAAAGTCCTTGTACAGCTTGACACTTAAACTGAACAAGAATCTCCTCCAAATAACCAAGGAAGGATATGAGGTATAAGGGCTCAAAGGTCTTGATGATCAGGACATGAGAGTGACTTTAGCTTTCAGTAGAAGCAGAGACACAAATTTCAGGGAGAATCATGGTAGGTTATCCAAATCATTTTATTTCAAAGGTCCTGCTGTAGGTTTGCCCTTAGATTCCATGAAATAGCCCATGTGTTTATGATAACATCTGGTTTTGATTAAGCTGTGTTGGATAGAGTGTCTGTGTCTTTGATAGCAAAGGAGATCAAACCAACACAGCCCTCATCCTTTGTTGAGAGTGTGTTGGATTCTCATTGTGGAGCAGGCATCATTGTGGCTCTCGGCTATCTCACAGTCTAAGAAGGACAACAGCCACCCAAACAGTAATCACAAAGTCCCTTTTAGCTGATGTAGTCTTAATGGGAAATTACTTGCTTGATTGAAAAAGTATATTGAAAAGGGAAATTACGAAAAAACATTTTATTGATAATTTAAGTGTGTACTAAGCAACTTATTACCCAGTTGTTTAAAAATAAGGTCAAACCACTAAAAAAAAAAAACCTGATATAGTTTGCTTATTACAGAGACAATAGTTATAGTCCCTCAGGCCTCAGGTAAGATTTCTGGTTCCTTAAAGTGCAGTAGAAAAGTACCAGAGTGACATCTAGATTTCTGTGATTTTTTTTCATGTATTTTTATACTTTTCTTGTCCACATCTAATTTGATAACATTTTTAGCTCTTCTTCATTATGAAGTCTTCTCAAATTTTGATTTCATTATGGTACAAGCCTCATATTTCTTTTCTCCCTTATTTAATTTTAGTTAATAGGTTGTTAAATCAGTTGTGTTTAGGAAGAAGTCTAGTGATTGATGCTAAGTGTGTGTGGACTACAGACACAAGCAAAGCTTTTGGCATTTAGCTAGTTGCCTGAGAATCAGAAACCTTTACCATCCCATTGAGTCTTCAGAATGCTTTGATCCAACAAATCAATTAAGTCAAACAATTGGGTTGGTAGGGACCAGCCTGCAGTAATTTTACCACAGTAAGGTGTGCGTTTTAGTAGAACAAAGGAGGCAAGTGCATGCAGCCTAGTAAGATTCAGACACAGCTTCATGGGGGCGGTGTCTCTTTGGCAAACCAGCTAGAGAAAACATTCCAGCTGTAGCTCCAATAGTGATTAAAGGAATGAGGGACTCTTCTAAGAAACTTCATGCTTTGAGAGCGTAGGCACCAACATTGTGGAGCAGCAGATCAAGTCGCCACCTGTGATGCTGGCATCCCGTATGAGCACTGGTTCAAGCCCCAGCTGTTCTACTTCCAATCCAGCTCCCTGAACATGGACCTCAACAGAGGATTCCCTAAGCATCTGAGCTAATGCCACCAAAAGAGGAGTCCCAAATGGAGCTCTAGGTGCCTGAATTCAGCCTGATCCTCCCAGCCCTGGACATGCTAGCCATCTGGGAGTGAACTATCAAATAGACTCTCTCTCCTCTCTCCTTCCCTCTTTCTCACTCTCTCCCATCAAGAATTCTGCTTTTCAAATAAATAAACCCTTTTTACCAAAAAAATGACATCAGAGTATGAAATTTCTGTTCTTGTGATGATCATACTCCTGTCCCTAAGACTACATACTCAAAGTTTAGTCTCAGTAGCTCTTTCTAGTAGACTTCTGTTGACCCTAGGTCTGAATTATAAACTAAATAGAAGCCCAGCTTCTCCTGCTTTCTGTTGTGTCAACTCTGATGCCTCTTTCCTCCTCCAGATCCCAGCACCATGGCCTCACCGTCTATGGATAAAATGCTGCCTAAACCACAAGACTGCCTACCCATATTTCTTGTGTAGGCTGCTACAAGTTTACTGCCATGGTACTTGGCACCCTTTGCCAGTCCACTTTACTGGGCCTTTCTGATAACGTGACTCTCCCCCTCTTCCTCTGGCACCTCCAGGACCGGAGAGTTGGCCAGCCTTCATGTCCACGCTGATGTCTTCCTTCTGCACTCAACATTTACAGTGTCTATTATCCCTTCTTTCTAGAACCTCAATAAAAGTTGTTGAGTGAGGGAAGGGATGGCAATGCAGAATGGCCTCCGTGTTTGCTGATCCCCTGTGCCTAAAGCACCTGCCCCGACTTCCCATAGAATTATGCATTTTGTCCTTCAGCTTCCAGGTTAGAAGACATTATTGAGGAATACCACATTGCCCATTGAGCTAATATGGCCACTTACTGCTCTCAGTGTTTACCATGTATTATATAACCTTCAGCATGTGACTTCTGCAAAGCCAAGCACCATGTCTGTTTCTATTTTCTGCCATCTCTCCACACTCAACATGGTGCCACTTATTACTTAGGATTCCATTTTCAGAATAAACAAGAATGCAGGCTCTTGTCTTCATTGCACACTCACAAAAATGTGTGCTTTTGGCCTTGCCCAGCTTACTTAACCGCTGATTCTCAGTTTTTTCATATGTAAAACAGAATGAAAATAGCAGTTTACTTCCTCCTATAATTAATGCGAGCTTTTGGTTAGACAATGGATATGAACACTTGGGCCCCTTTATACTGTGTGGCAATGGAAAAAAGTTGCTTCTCCATAACTCCAGATTAAGCCTCTCCCCAGTGCCTGGACCTTGACTGGAGTTAATACTGTTTAACTGCAGTAGAGAAAAGGGAAGGTAACGGAGAGCTTCTCACAATTTGGAAGATCCTGAGAACAGATCCTGACTCCATTCAGATAATTCTACTGTGTTTGAGCCCAGTGGGGCTGCCTGCATTACAGGGCTGCCCTGCTCCTTTTCTTGTGGTAGACATTTGCATACCACGACTATCATTAATCTGTTTTCACCTGGACTTCCCTTCAGAGTTTCCTGTAGCAGATAATTCCCATGAAATCCTTTTTTTTTTCAAAGATTTATTCAGTTTATTACAAAGTCAGATATACAGAGAGGAGGAGAGACAGAGAGGAAGATCCTCCATCCGATGATTCACTCCCCAAGTGAGCCGCAACGGCCAGTGCGCGCCGATCCGAAGCTGGGAACCTGGAACCTCCTCCAGGTCTCCCACATGGGTGCAGGGTCCCAAGGCATCGGGCCGTCCCTGACTGCCTTCCCAGACCACAAACAGGGAGCTGGATGGGAAGTGGGGCTGCGGGGATTAGAACCAGCGCCCATATGGGATCCCGGGGCTTTCAAGGCGAGGACCTTAGCCGCTAGGCCACAGCGCCGGGCCCAATGAAATCCTTTTGATTAACGATGAGAATATGTCTGATCATATGAGAAAGGAAACCAGACAGGTGCCACTGAAGCAGTTTGAATCAGCCTGAGTCTCTTTCAAGCAAATGGAAAAGCCCAAGGAGACAAAGATGTGCAGGCTCTGCATGCTGAAGCCACCCAGGGGCAAAAACTGGCTCTAGCAGAGGATTCTGTACTGCACCCCAGTGCAAGTAGGATCTGGGAATATTACCCAAGGGCAAACTCCCCTGTTTTCAGGATATTTTAATGATGTTTCTTAAACAGTGGACAAATCCAAGGGAAACCAAAAAAAGGTGATAATAGGTTTATATAAGTACTATCTTACAGAGGACACCTTAGAAAGTCAGACAGGAGCTGGAACAGATGCCAGTGACACAGCTGGCTGGAGACTAGCACATCTGGGTGCCAGAGAATTCTGATATGAAAAATTTTATTGTTGGACTCTTTCAGGGCCAGCAATGTGGAACACCAAGTTAAGCTATCACCTATGACACAGGTGTAGCACACTGAACCATAGTTTCAAGTGCCGGATGTTCTGCTTCCTAAACAGCTCCCTGTTAATGTGCTTGGGAAAGCAGCAGGAGATGGTCTGAGTCCCTATCCACTTCCACCCACCAGAAGTCCTGGCTAGAGCTCCTAGTTCCTGGTGGTGGCTGCTCTAACCCACTCACTACAGCCATTTGGGATGTGAATCAGTGGATGGAAGATGTCTCTATCTCTCCCTCTCTTTCCCACTCACCCTTTGTTTTTTGAAAAATTAAGTAAAGCTTTGAGAAAAGGAAAACATAATAACATTGATTGCATGATGCTTGATATTGGAACAATGCTGCTTCTACACATTTCTATTTAACAAATAATTCTAGGACATTCTCTGCTAATATACAGGATGTAATTTTGAGCTGAACAGCACATGCCTGCTATATGCTCATGAGCTGGTGTTTTTGCACTGTGGAAGTTGCTAAGGTTCACAAGGCAACAAGAGACATAACCACTGTCTTCAAAGCAATTGTATACTTATTAGAAGAAGTAAGCACTAGCAATATGTTATGAGCATTGCAAGAGGGAAAGTCTGGAGAGAAGATGTACTGCACTGCAAGGCAACCATGCTTAGACATCCCAAAAGAGGGGACACTGAATGGCTTTAGAGGAAAGCCCTAAAAGATTAAGAGGGAATTTGGCGGACAAATGGTTAGAGCTTGTGAAGACTGGGGATCAAAAAAGCCTTTGAGAATTTTCAAGAATGAAAGATCTTCACTGTGCTTCTCATAAAGATTCATCCATTCTTTCTTTCATTCACAGAAATGAGGAGAGAAATAGATCTCCTGTCCACTGGTTCAGTTTTCAAAATGGCCACAATAGCCAGAGCTAGGCTAGGTTGAAGCCAGGGGCCAGGAACTCCAACCAGTTATCCCAAGTGTACAGCAGAAACCCAAGTACTTGAACCGTCATCCGTTGCCTGGATCATTGGATCAAGGCAAATGAATATTGGGTTTTTCCCCCTGCAAAGCCATTGGCACTCAAATCAGCATTCCAATGGGGATTCTAACATCACAAACACTGGCTTAACTCATTGCACCACAACACTAGACCTGGTCCTCCTTACTTCAGGCCAGTGTTTCCTATGGTGACCTTTCTATGGGATCTGTTGGCTCCTTTGTTACTTACACATTTATTGCAGTCTCTTGACTCTGTGTTATGCTAAGCCTGAGACATAGAAAACATTAACTCGAAGAGCTCAGGGTTTATCATTTAACACAGAGACAAGTATCAAGTGATATAATAAACATCACAAAAAAGACCTCTATGTTTGGTATATGCTTGCAATGGGGGAATCTCAACTGAACTTGAACTGTGGTTATGCAACAAGGTGGAGGAATCCACCATGGTGGGAGGGTTTGGGGAGGGGTGGGGAGAATCCAAGTACCTATGAAACTGTGTCACATAATACAATGCAATTAATGAATTAAAAATAATAAATAAATTTTAAAAATCCTAAAACAAACAAACAAACAAAAGACCTGTGTAAAGTAACAGGATGACAGAGAATGAATAAGTGCCTCCCTGAAAAGAGGAGAGCCACCCTAGACCTTGAAGATGAGCAGGCGTCCATGGATAGCTAACTGGGGGGAAAGAAAAGGAGGAAAGGATTTTCAAGGTCGGAAGAACAGCAGCAACACCACCAGGACGTGTGATTAGTCCAACACTGAAGATACACCATGATTAACCCCAAGTTCACAACGATGGACAAGACTGTCCGTCCACGTAGATTCTAAAATGTGTGCAAGCCAACAAGGGTTTGCCCAGCAAAGCCACACTGTTTCATCCAAAGACACAACTGCGCAGTTCCATAAAAATTTCACTTCTGATCAACTGCACTAATAACTTGCTTCTGCGGCGTTTCCTCACATTGTGAGGGCCATGCAAGAACCACTCGTCCAGAGGCAGCTGAGCTCATTTAAAGAGATCCATCACACAGTATCCCTTCTAGTAATAAAATCCCTAATGCCTCCTTTAAAATGTCTTTAGTCTTCAGAATATATGGTAGCAAAGATCCCAGGTTCATTTTTGTATATATTCATGAATTTTCTTTAGCTGTATGATTCTGTACAATTTTGATTTGTTTGTAATATAATCAATTGGGTAATCTGTAAGCACCACACAATCCTTTGATTTCAATGCTTATTGGATGTTGCACTGCTGAGAATTAGGCCTTGAGGGTTGTTTTTAGGAGAAGTCTCTGAGAAGGTCAGAGGAAGTATTCCAACAGCCCTAGAGCCTGAAAAAACCAGACACCATCCTTTGCTGCATGAGCTTGGAAAGTTACTTTACCTCTCTAAACCTTAATTTTCTTACTTGTGAACTCATAATTAGGTACCCCCATTGTAATGTTATTGTGCATACCAGATGAGATTGTGTGTGAAACTCCCTAACTCAGCACCTGGCCTCTGATGACTTCTCTGATAACCCCATAAGCAACAGCTAGTATAGATGCACATGCTTTCATGCAATCCGGCAACCTTCTAAAGCTCTGCCTGTAAAGTTCCCTCAAGAGTCCTGCCTGGGGGGCCCGACGGCGTAGCCTAGTGGCTAAAGTTCTCGCCTTGAACACACTTGGATACCATATGGGCACCGGTTCTAATCCCGGCAGCTCCACTTCCCATCCAGCTCCCTGCTTGTGACCTGGGAAAGCAGTCGAGGATGGCCCAAAGATTTGGGACCCTGCACCCGTGTGGGAGACCCAGAAGAGTTTCTTGGTTCCCGGCTTCGGATTGGCACAGCACCAGCCGTTGCGGTCATTTGGGGAGTGAATCATCGGGTGGAACATCTTCCTCTCTGTCTCTCCTCCTCTCTGTATATCTGACTTTGTAATGAAAATAAAGAAATCTTAAAAAAAAAAAAAAAAAGAGTCCTGCCTGGGGCCAGTGCTGTGGAATAGCAAGCTAGTGTTCTACCGGCTGCACCATCTTCCCATATGGGTGGCAGTTCGGGTCCTCACTGCTCCACTTCTCTATTTATGACTTGGGAAAGCAGCAGAGGTTGGCTCAGAGAATTCTTGGAACCTTGCACCCACCTGGAGGCCCAGAGGAAGCTCCAGGTTACCACCTTCCAATCAGCTCGTCTCTGACTATGACAGCCATCTGGGAGATGAAACAGTTGATGTAAGACCTCTATGTCTCTCCTCTCTAAAATCTCTTTCACATAAAAATAAATAAGTATTTTTTAAAGGTGGGGAGTCAGGTTTGTCTTATTTACTCTGTATCCCCTCTACCTGGAAACTTATGGTATTTGGGATAGTATCAATAAGTATTTGTTCATTGAATGAGTAAAATAAACATTATAATTTGTGAAAAAACATGTTTGAACCTACTGAGTATTCAGGGATCCTTTTTAAGAACTTCCACCTTCCATAGTGAATTTGCACTTGCATATTTTTCATTCATATCACAAGAATATCCCAGCAGCTGTCTTACTTTGTACTTCCATTCTAAATAAATCTTTGAATCAAATAAGAGATGATTAAAATATGTTTTAAGGAAGTAGCATTGGGAGAACTGTTTTTGGAGTCAGGAGACTGTGAGTAACTACTTTACTGCCTATGGTCTAGGTGATCATGTTGTTAGGTAACGCATTTTCTAAAACCATGGTGTGATTCTTTTATTATTATTCTTCAAATACATTCCTGTTAACATATAGTGAAGGCCAAGTGTATTAATGTGCCTTAGGACATTACAGAGTTTATCAAGTAATTCTCATTCTATGTCTCACTATCTCAGACATATTGGGTGATTTTAAGAACTCCACCAGCCACACCACTGCCCCCAATAGAGCCTAATTTGTAATTCTAGGAAGGGAAAGGGCAACTGAACTTTAATGAAGCACCAGGCCTCGTAGAATGGACTGTCAGAGTCCAGGGGGTTGCTTGATAAATATACCTCTGAACTTAAACTTCAGGGAGAGACATCTAATAGCGCATGAGAAAGAATGCTTTTTCACATTGTTCCCCTCCCTGGATCATTTTATGTTCTTTATCACCACTTTTTTTAGTCTCTGTATCTTTGTATTCCTAATGGAAATTCTTCTCTCTGTGTCGTTTTTTCCCTTAGATGTCACTCCAGTACACCACTTACAAAAACACAATTCACAATTAAACATTTTCAAACACGCATGGGGACCTAGGAAGTGGGTGAGCCAGCTCTTCTCTCTTCTGCTAGCAGACCGAACTGCCGCAGATGGCATCTTATTCAAATAACCCCCACCAGTGGCAGAGCACTGGTACCCACAGTGCCGTGAATGGCACCTTCCTCCATCCACAGGCCATTGTGTGAATAAGAGCAGAAGTACACGGGAAGTTAACAACTGGCACTTATGAACAAGAGGACACAGTGTAGGATTGTTTGTCAAAAGTGCACCACTCTGCCCAATGACGAGACAGCTTTCAAGAGATGCTTAGCAGCCACTTCATTTAATAAAGCTGTTGGCATGAGAGCTAGGATTAAGTAGAGGCATGGGAGGGAGGAGGGAGTTAATGCCAACTCCCTATTTTATCTCATTGAATTCTCTCAGCAACCCTGGGAAGCAGACAATAGTATTGCTATTTACCAAATCAGGGAGTCAAGGCACAGAGAGGTGACAGTGTACACTTCTAGTAAGGTAAGTGATAGCAGTGGATTCCAGCTCCCCAACCAGGAACCCCAGCGAGGAATAGCAAAGGTCAAGAGTGTATTCAGTATTGTCACTTGGTTATAGTTCATTTCTTCAGAACTCAGTCTGTCAATTAAATTTTAAAAAGTGTTTCTATGTGGCTATTTTCCAGGTAAGAAACACGTGAGAGATTGGCTGATGACAATATTTAAGATCCATAAATAGGTGCAAAGAGCTGAGAAGTCATGGTTGGAATTCACCTGTCCTAAGCTCACCTTAACATTACATCAACCCCCCAAAAAAGTCAGGAGCCAGATTCTTACCCTTGTTTCTGCGACCTAGGGACATTGTAGGATTAAATTGATGTTGCTAACTAGCCAATCATTTTGCTTTAATCACCAGCAAATAAAGCCATTCTGTAAGTTATAATGTATCCTCCCACAAGTTCCTTCATCTTTAATACAGAGTTAGGGTCTCATACACCCAATTTCTCCCCTATGTCACCTCTTCCTGTAAATGTAGCGTATTCTTATCAACCACAAGCAAAACCTGGCCATCGCAGTGGCCACACTCTGTTTCTGTCCTACCTTCTCAATTGGTTGCCAGTCGGTTCTCCAATACCACCCTGTACCCTGGAGCTCTGCAGGGATTTCTCCAGATGCCTTCTCTTCTGCTTCTACCCTTGGCCCCTTCCCATGATTCTTTCGCACAAAGTGATGCTTAACAATGAAAATCAGCCCATGGCACTCTTCTGTTAAGTATCGTTCAGTGACTTCCAGTTGCAGTGGAAGTTAAGTGCAAGACATTGTATGCTAACCTCAGTTCTCTTTCTTCTATCCTTACCTCTAGCTTCTAGCCTCTGTCCTCACCTCCAACTTGTCACTTGTCACTGTGCCCCTCCATTTCTTCACCCACACCATTGCTCTTGTCTGCTTGAGACCATATGCACTTGCTGTCTCTTGAACTCCTTCCTCATCCTCTTGTCCTAAAAAGCCCTGGGTCATTAAAAATTCTCAGGTCTCAGTGTAAATGGCAATGGCAAACTATAATTATTCTTAATCCTTGGTTTCAATCTGGTTATCAAGTAATTTGTCTTGAGTTACTCTTTATGGCACTTCTCATATTTATCAATATATATCGACACATATGTATTCTTCAATAGTGAGATCCAGCTGGCATTGTAACACAACTAGTTACACTGGTACCTGTGATTCTGGCATCAAACATGAGCATTGGTTTCAGTACCAACTGTTCCATGACGTTCCCTGTTTATGCGCCTAGGAAAGTAGCAGATGATGGTTGAAGCTCTTATGCCCCTGCCACTCATATGGGGGACCCAAATGGAGTTCAAGTTCCTGGCTTGCTCCTGGCCATTACAGTTAGTTGAGAAGTCAGTCTGCCAGCAAATAAATGGAGGATCAGTGTGTGTGTGTGTGTGTGTGTGTGTGTGTGTGAGAGAGAGAGAGAAAGAGAGAGAGGGAGAGAGAGAGAGAGATTGAGTATATGTGTGTGTGTGAGAAAGATTCTGTAATTCTCCCTTTCAAATAATGAGTAGTTAAACAAAAAGTAAGAACTACTTCTACCTAATTCACCATTGTTTAGCTAGTACCTAGCACAGAGCCTGGAAAATAAGTATTTAATGAATTCTTGTCATATTTATAGAGTGATATGAAATTAGCAATTACTCAAGAGGTTCAACCAAGGGTCCCGTAACTTCTAGAACCCTTACCCACCCATCTGAGACTGCTGCTCCTCCTTATGAGACTGACCCTGTTCATTGTTTCATTCCAGGAGCGTCTCGTGCTGTCTGTTCTTCCCAGGTTTGTCGTCCTGGAAATGATCAATGACATGACCAATGTGGAAGATGAGCACCTGCAGCACCAGTTCCATAGGATCTACATCCATCGCTATGAGAACGTCAGGTGATGCTCCACCTTGTGTTTCTGAGTGGTCTATGTGTGCTTGGCTGCTTTTATTACAGTGCTGTGACTTCTGTCTGCCTGAATGTCAGTGCCTTCCTTCCTTCTGCTGATTAATTCATTACCTAGTGATTGTTCCTCAGGGAATTCTACATTTTCAAATTGAGGCTGGAAAAAAAAAGAACTCAATTATATTTTTCTAGTTTCCTTACTGCCTGGCTCCCCCTACACTAGGCTTGCTTGCCTTTCATCTTTGAATGGAAAAGACAAAATCCAGTTAAACTATGATCAGAAAAAATATCTTAAAATGCAATCTGGGGGCCGAAGGTGTGATTATATAGATTCCCTCCTTATAGTTCCCTTAAGTATCTTCAAAACAGTACACAAAAGGTTTGCATCATTTTTCTGTTTGTAAACATATTATTGGCCAATCATTCAACCATCCAACCACTCATTCACCATCCCTCCACTCATCTGGCTCTGCACATATTCAGCCATCTGTTTATCAGATTGTCTATCCATCCATGCCCTCATTGTACCTAGTGCTATGCTGGACAACATGGTGTATACTGAAAATGAAAAGGTGGCCTTTAGAGTGAGGAAAACTAGCTTTTGGAATCCTTTCTGTATGGGATCTTTTGCAGTTTACTAACCTGAATATCAAGATTCATTTTTTTTTGTAAAATAAGTATTGTAACAATCATGATATGTAAACTTTGAAAGTGAAAATAAATACAAGCACAGAGCATGTGTGGCTAAGCATCTAGGATAGACCATTTCAGACATGCTTTCTGTCTTACAAGAGAAAGATCCAATGCTAGATATTTAAAAGAAATACATTTAAAGGCCATGTGGTAGTCCATAGAATAAGCAATCGAGTACAGAGAAGCAGGCTGGGTCATGGGCCTTAATGAAAGCAAGGTCATACAACCAGATGCGTAGTCCAGCTTTCAGTAGAGCACTAGGCCAGCTGCAAAGCCACTGCCCTTATCCTCTGAACAGGCCTCTGCTTGGTTACCAACCCTTGGTTCCTGGCACCACTTGCACCATTGTAATTTGTCACACAGCCTCCAGAAACTGGATGCAGACGCCTTTGCTCTGCCGTACATTCTACTTCCCCTACTCTATTTTCATCCCAAGTTAAAGTGTGATGTAGACAGACAACTTCAGTTGGTTGACATGTCACTTTCTGTAACCATAGAGAAAGAGAGAATTAAAAAATAACAACCTTTAGAAGGAAAACAAAGGGGGAGAAATGAACCAGTCTGCACACCCACACTGACCTACTGGGAGCCTGAGCAAGGGTCAGTGCTCCACTGAATGGAGAACAGCTAGAGCTATTCTGCCTCCTGCAGCCTCACCTGTCCTTTTTTCAATCATCCACCTGGGTTCTTTAACTGGCGACCCTTTCTCAGTCATTCACAACACACTAAATCAGAGCATAACTTCTTGGCCTAGATGCTTCGGTGTTGTTCGCCATGAGCCCAGTTTCTTGGGGGAGAAAAATCAACACAAAGACTGGCTGGCACGCTCTGATTGTTCTGAGAGCAGCTGTGGCAAGATGCCCAGGTTCTTGGGAGCCCTGGAAAAATGAACTCAACCAGGGGTTGTGGGGCCATTTCTGCCCACTGCAAGGCTGCAGCATGCTAAAATAAGACCAAAGAGATGGAGGCAGAGGAGGATGCTGCATAGCCTATGTCTGAAGACAAAGCCAGACCAGCTGCTACGCCCCCTTCCGCAGCCCCCATAGCAAACCCCATGCAGTGTGAGAGTATTTGAAAAGTCATTTCTAATTGTGTTCTCTGTTGCTTTTGATGTTTGCTGTTTACCTTCCTTCCCTAAAAGCTGTCTGCTGGCCATTTCCAAGTTATAATGCATCCACTGGGCTACCAGAAAGGGGTGTGGGAAGAGGCACCATTCTTTGCAGGATTTGTATGTCGAGAGGTTACTTGGGGCCACAGGGCCAAGTTTTCACTGCAGAACTCTCTATTTGAGCACACTCCCAGCAAGCCTTTGGGCATATCATTTAATCTGTATGCACTTCAATTTCCCAGCTCAAAACCAGTGCTGTTCGAAATGGACAAAACATTTAAACTCTCCAGTTGATTTCAGCTCAAAGTCCCTGAGATCTTCTGCTCATTCAGCTTTTTATTGCAAATGAGGACTATGCTATGAGGACTATGCTATGGTTTACAAAATCATCTTATGATAGTAGCCTCATGTTATAGATTTAACAACCCTAGCTTTATTGTAATAGAAATGGAAGAACAAAGAGGTTAATTAAATTTCCCAAGATATATGGCAACGAATTGGATTCCACATGATACCAGTATTCCTAATTATTTTACTAAATTGTACTAGAGATTTTTAATGACTATGCTTGCAGAACATTAATTATATAAAATGACATATTTAACCAAATAAAAACTTCATAGAACACAATTAGAGTTGAACACTACCATGTTCATTCAGTATATTCATCTTGGAAGGCAACAAGTTTATGCCAAGAATGAAAATACCAGATGATCGCGAGGTTAGCACATAGGGGTAGCAGAATGAAAATTGGGGCTCCTTTCCCAAGCACATTAACAGAGAGCTGTCTGGGGCTCCCCTCCGTCTTTTACTCACCACATCCTTTTGGTACAAGCATGACTTAGACCGGTGTCTTTGCCTTGTGAACCACCTGGGACTCTTATCAAAGTGAACTCGGATGCAGAGTATCTGGTGAGGGTGCTTGAAATCCTACAGTTCTAAAGACTTCCTAGGAGACACCAGTGGTGACTGCAGCCACACTCTGGGGAAGGGGGACAATCCTGACTATTTCTGCTGATTGAATACATTACAAAACACTTGTGATGACAGTTAATCGGTCAGTGTACTAAAGAGGAGGAACATAATAATAGCTTTCTTTCTGTTCTTTATCTGAGTAGATGGAATGCAGCCAGGTCGGACTATATTCTTGAGTGTTAAGTACCATGACAGAGATGTAGCACAGCAGACAGGTGACTGGTAGGGGTGAACTGGCTGGTTTGGAGAATTCTACATAAAAGAAAAATCTTCTCGTATGAGCAAGATGTTGAAGCACAAGTAGGATTCTAATACATAATGAAAGGTAAGAAAGCCATGTGAAGAAATAAGTATATCATATACAAAGTAATGAGTGCATAAAGTATGGTCAGAAGACTAAGGAATTTGATTATCTGGCAACACAGAGCACATCTGAAAATTGTGTAACCTTACTTTTCAGAACATCTATTTCCCTTGAAACTCCATAAAGGTTATTATGGTACAGTCTACACTGCACAGTGTCTCCAGTAACTGGAACATAATAAGCATTCCAATAACAAAGAGTTGAATTAATGGATGAATATATGAACAAACCATTCTCCCCTTAAACAGGTAGATACTAAGAGTTTAAGTATATGGGTCTATAAAGCAAGTGGGTTGAATTCCAGATCTAAGGTCTTTCACTTCTTTTTACTGCACATGCAATGTAGTTTAGCAATAATGACTTCAGATTCCAGAGCCAGTTTTCTGGCTCAAATCCTATCTCTTCATGACTTCCAGGAAAGTTACTCAGGCTTTAGTTACCTTATCTGTAAAATGAAAAAAAAAAAAAACAAAATCTACCAAATAGGCTGGTGTAAGGAGTGAATGAATGAATTCAGGGAGAACTCTCAGAACAATACCAGGTCCAAGAGCCAGAGGAAGTTCGAAGTGTTATCTGAAGTCATAGAATTCATAAGTGACAAGCTGGGATTAGAACTCAGATCAGTCTATACCCAAATCCTATGCATGTGCCAATACGTTCAGCCACACAAAATCGTAGAGACAGTGGCAGCGTGGTGATTCTGCCAGAGACAACTTCATAAATAGGAAACCTGAGTGCATTGTTCCCATGTATAAGAACCTCCACAGCTTTTATCATCTTCAGAACAAAACCCTACCACGTGAACCATTTCAACTACTTCACATACTCTCAGTGCAATATTGGGCAAGTATTCACACTTCTCAGAGCTTCAGTTTGTTTATCTCCATAATGGAAAGAAGTATGCTTGTCCCACAGGGCAATTATTGGATAAACTCAGGCAGTGTCTGGCTTTCATAAGGTTTTTGAAGACCAGCCTCTTCACTTGTACCAAGCCATGTACATAGAATACAGTTTCACCTAACTTAAACCTTCTGTAAATGTGAGAGTTTGAGGGACTTAAATATTTTACTTGAGGCCTTCTAGCTTTGTCATTTTTGAGAAACAATTTCTTCAATTTGTCTGCCATCTAGGATAGAATATATGTATGGGACTCAAGATGGCGAAATTTTGTTGTCCCTCCACCCCTGCTTCCCATGTCTGTTCCATGAGCATAGCACGTGCATTGCCTCCTATTCTGAAAGTAAAGAGCTAATTTATTAATGTTCTTCTTGCTTTTTACAAGAAATCTACCTTTCCACAATGACACATTAACTTTGGTGCTGTGTGCACCACCTACACTTCACACCCTTCATTGGAAGAAAGGCTTTCTGTTGTCCCCTTGTCCTAGATGAATGCTCTCTGCTGAGATACTTGCTAGGTATGAGGCATTCCTTTGTCTCTCATGGAATGGAGAGTGAAACCTCAAACCAAAGACATAGTTTATTTATCTGGATGGTATTGTTACGTCTCCCAGGATGGATTGAAATATTAATGTGCTTTCTCCTACCTCTTCCCTTGTGGTTTAGTATTCTTTTTGCAGATGTTAAAGGATTTACCAACCTCTCCACGACCTTGTCCGCTCAGGAGCTCGTCAGGATGCTCAACGAGCTGTTTGCCAGATTTGATCGACTGGCCCATGTGAGTTGATTTTAAGTCCCTCTTAGTCTTCTGCAGGAGTGAGGGAGTGCATGTGGAATTAGGGAAGAAAAGGATTTAAACTACATCACCAATGCTATTACCATGCTGCATCCCATCCATGGGCACAGAACCCTGACCCTCTCACACGCTGGAGACATATTAGTTATTTACAAGTCTTGGGTGTGAATTTTTTAGATTCATTTTCTCAGCTGAGAGTCAACCGGTTGAGCAGCAATCTTTTTTTAATCTTCTTTCCACTTGCCCATCATTACTACCTCTTCACGTGGCCAGGTGCCATCCAGCTGCAGCACTTGGTACCCGTACATGCAGTGATGGCTACCGCAATTTCATAGCCACCGCCGGCCATCTGGAATGAATTAGCCTGTTCTTAGAACCAGTAATCTTCTGGGCCATCCTACTAACATTGTGACTGACCTAACTTAAGAGCTTTGTTTTTAGCCAACTGACCGAAGGAGATGAACATTCGCTATCAAAATAGATCTGTAATCCTAAGCCACTGAAATTACAAAGGAATAACCTTGTCACACTGTATTTTCCAGTGGGCTTTGAGTTAAAATAGGCATGACTAACTGCCTGTTTGTAAGGTGCATATGTTACTGACAACTTCACAGGGCTGTAGTGGGAATTCAGTAAGATATCACAACAAATGGGAGTCATTTTTTACAATATCCAAATTTCCTGTTTTATGTTAGCCTTGCTTGAAGGAAAATCCATTCAGATATTGCATCTGAGCACCTACTAGATGTTGTACATGGTGGTGCATGTTGAGAATATGAGAGTAATTTTTAAAGAGCCACCCCTAATAATTTACTAGAGTCAAGTCTGGTCAGACGTCACAAATAGATGATGAAAGCATGATACATTTGTCACATGCTATTGCAAGGTTAGCCCAAGAATGTCTTAAGTTCTGTGTCTAAAGACCACAAACAACACATAATCATTGGAGAGAAGACTTTCTGAAGAACGTGGCTGTTATATTGACTTTGTCTATATAATGGTGATTACATGACTGTACACATTTGTCAAGCTTGTGAATTTTATTGTAGAATATTTAAATCTTAATCATCCAGAAATCTGGAATGGATACTTTATATAGAGAGGAGAACAAAATTACAGATGTTTTCTTTACATGAAGAAAGCAAAAGTGGATGCTGCAACCAAATACGAATGATAGGAAACGACCATGAATCTAGAAACATAGATACCTGCAAAATGCCTGGATAACAAACTGTGTGTACTGGGCAACTATGAACAAGGACATTGGCATGGACAGAGAAAAAGGTAGAAATGAAGGTCTCCTCCTAATGAGCGGGTTGGACTTATCTAGAGGATTAGAAATCTGGGGAAAAATAGTTATACTGGTTCTTTCTGTTTTTGGTGGTTGCTGTCATGTACACATAGCTCTGTCATTTCCTATTATTGTAAATATTTTTGTTCAAAAATATTAAGATGAACAAAACCTTCCCTCCAATAAGAACTGACAGATGTGATTAAGGTCAACTTCAGTCCAAGTAGTCCTCACCTGTCCCAAGGAATAGACAACCAAGTGAAAGCTGTTCAGCCATTGAGTCCTGACCGTGTGCCAGTCACCACAAAAGGCTAAACAGGTGCTTACATCATGAAGTTCATAGCCTGGCAAGGCAAAAAGAAAATTCCATGCTCATTGCAGCAGAGTGGTGTAGGTGGTGATGAACACACACTGACACACTGATGGTTAAAGAAGGAGCCATCAATGCTTGGGTGTGGGGGTGATCTGGCAGCACCCCGAGGAGAGGCCACGTGCAGTCTGGGTTTGAGGGAGAGCAGGAGGCTTCCTGGCATCAGATTAGAAAAAGACATGCCTTTTAGGCTGAGTCATGACGCAGAGGCAGGAGAGGGTGAGAGCACACTGCTTGTTTGGGGAGCTGCAAGAAGTTCAAAATTGCTGGAGCATAAAGGGCATGAGAGACTCCAGTGAGAAATTAGCCTGAAGGGGAAAGAAAAAAAAGAAATCCTGGAGGGCATGGTGCAGAATTTTAAGAAACATGGACTTTGTTCTGCAGCCTTAGCTTTCCACCCTGTCATGGTGTACACAGGGAGGGAGGTGAGGGTGATGGAAGTGGAGGTATGCAGTCAGGTATCAGTGGTTGCAAGCATCATTATTATCGCTTGAGGTATGAATTTTAAAGATTTTAAAGAAAAAGTCAAATTAAGCAGGGATGTGTGATAAACTAACTTAGTGTGTATTAATTTTGATAAGAATATTAAACATTCATAATCTACCAGATGGCTGTGATGCATGGCGCCAAATGCTTTCCCCACAAATTAATCCATTTAGGTCTCATAAAAAAGCACTGAGAAAAGTTCTTTATTGTCCCCATTTTACAGAATGAATGACTGAAGATAAAAAAAAATCACCCACACAGAACCATCAACAAAGATTGGGTGCTTCCTCTTAATCCTTATGCCATGGTTTAGACATTTGTAAGATCAAGGGTGAGACATCAGAGAGGTGTTACTGCTCGTGTAGAACATGTTGAGGGGTGATGTTAAAGGATGAGCTTGATTTGAATGCGGCTTGAGCAAATCATCTTTCTGAGTCTCTATTTCCTGAAAGAATTGAAATAAAGGCTAAATCAGACAATGCATTTAAAGTGTCATGGTATAGGAGAAGGGCCAAAATGGGTAGTCAGCATGCATTCACCCTTAGTAATTGCCAGTCTACCCCTTCCACAGGCCCTCCGGTACCTTCTACTGTACTGGAACACCCTTGGAAAAGTTTGAAAACTCTGTTGGTGAAATCAATGGTTGTAATGAGAAAGCCTACCCAGCTGATTCTGCCCCAACTTTAAGTCACTCAACCAGCTAGGAGACAGGTATAAAATGGTGTTTAGGTATGAAATGGATCGAATATTCACTTATTGTGGTGGCTTTTAGCACTAAAAGCCCGTGATTCCAGAATCCTCTCTAGTTGCCTTGCCCTGATACTTGGTTGTATATTTTTATTATACTGAAGATCAGAAAGACTCCAGCTCACATGTAAATGGTGAACACTGCACTCCTTTATTCACTGCATTATTTAAATATGGAGATAACTTCTAAGTCTTCTATTAAATGCCTCTTAGCTTAAGTGAACCTTTCAGTGCCGTTGTGACCCTTAACAACACTAGGACTTCCAGTGCCATTGTGACCCTTAATAACACTAGGACTTCCAGTGCCCTTGTGACCCTTAACAACGCTAGGACTTCCAGTCTTTGATCTTTCAAATAGTTCTTGTGTATTCCAGCCCCATTCGAATTCAGCCTTACCAAAAAAAGAGCATATTTGTTGTTACACGCTTCCTCACTGAATCTTAGAACTTTTTTTTTCTTACATGGAGGTTTTAACATAAGCAAACTAAATGTCCAGCAAGGTTATTAACACAGGAATGAGACCATATTTTTGTAAGCACGTAGAATGGATTGTATGATATGTTTTTGTAGGAATAAGCCTGTTTCATGACTGAATCCCATGATAGATTGGTGGCTAAGAGCATGCCAAGTGTCCGTCTGTATAATTGTGCATCATGCTGAGTGCACAGCAGCACGCAGGGAGGGTTAAGGAGACCAGGCTCCCAGACTTGCCAACCTTCATCTTATCCGCTCTCTTTTTCATCAGGACATACTTATTACTTAGATGGTTCTGGTTGGATAAAATACTCTGAAATCTGACCTTTTAACATGAACTCTCCTTAAATTTGTTAATGACATGGGTGTTTTCAGCAATCTTGTCTTTTCACTGTTTACAGATTTATCTGCTTAATAAAGTAACGTTTGTTGATTATATAAAGTTGAAACAGCAGAAATGTGCATGGAGCGGGTGCTCGGCCAAGTGGTTAAGAAGTCTGTTACTACTCAAAGCCAATGTCAGTGTACCTGGATTAGAACCCCCGGGGACAACTCCTGACCCCAGCCTCTTCTTGGCACTCACCCTCAGAGGCAGCAACGAAGGCTTAATCACATGGCTCCTGCTACCCACGCAGCTTCGTGCTTTATGCACCCTGCTGGCTTTTGGGGACATCTGAGAAATGAGCCAGCTTTGCTGCCTGCTCACTCACTCGCTCTCTTTCTTTCTCATCACTTCTCAAATAAATAATTTTTAAAGGTACACACAGAAAGTGTACATTCCTGTAACTCCAACAAATCACAACAATATTGCCATCTTTGATAATTGCATGCATATACTGGTTTAATAATTTTTATTTGCTGTTGATATCTTTTTCCAAAGCAGTTAGTTATCCTTAGAACTTAAAAAAAGCAAATTTTAAAAAGAGGAGACAGAGAGAACTTTCATCTGCCGGTTCATTCCCCAAATGGCTACAATGGCAAGAGCTATGCTGATGCAAAGCTAACAGCCAGGAGCTGCGTCCATGTCTCCCACATGGATGCAGTGCCCAAGAACTTGAGCCATCCTCCACTGCTCTCCCAACCACATTAGTAGAGAGCTGGAGAGAAAGTGGAGCAGCCAAAACTTGAACCATTGACCAGGTGGGATGCTGGCATCCACAGTCTCCTGATGCTTTTGTGAGAGTTCCCTAGGCTCCAAAAATCTGGGCTCAGCCAGCACCAGTGGACAGAATTGTTCACTAAGTTCCATTTTGACCATATTTTGGAAAATATCCTAAAGCTGGGAACTTGTTCAATTCTCATTATCAGTTCTCTTGCAAAAGTATCTGCATCCCAAACTTCTAAAAAATTATCCTAACATGCCTACGTGCACTGTTGGAGCCTTAAAGAGTGTGGCCATTTTTGGAGGTGGGCAAGGCTCTGGAAATCTGATTCAGTGAGGAAGCCCTTGAAGCAGTTCTAATTTTCTTTTTCTTGCTTAACGGCTGTTTTCTATTAGGAGGATAATTTTAGGTGTTTGTTTTCCAAACATAATCCCCCAATTCTCAATGAGATTTGTAAGATGACAGTGTTTGACAGCATGGCATTGTAAGGGTGCTGTTCTCGTGCAGAGATCCTTTCTACGAAATTTCCCATTTCCTCACCTGGGACTATGTCTTCCCCAGGAGAGACCTACCCGTCCTGTCCCAACCAACAGGCCCTGAGTCCCTAGGCTTTCATACCTAGAAGGCATCTCAGAAGTCACTGAGATAAAATCACCTACCCAGAATTAGTGATAGATGTGTAATGGAGCAAGGATCCCAAATCATCATCAGTGAGGGAGGCAACACGAACTTAGTACCCTACCTGCCAGATCTGCACTTAGGCATCTCAAGCATCTCTCGTTCAGTCATCAGAGTCGCACAATGAGGCAAGTGCTGCTATTATCCCTATTTCACAGATGAAGCAATTGACACTCAAAGGTTAAGTCATTTGTTGTGAGGTACAGAGCCAAGATGGAGTGGGGGAAGGAAGCAGGTGACAGACGGTCTCTGGAACTTCTTTCTTTACAGTTTAATCCTAAGCCAGGATGTTATCCTATGCCATACAACTAGAAATTATTTTTCCTCTAAAACCTTCAACATCTAGCCATTTCCCATGCATCATCAGAGTATATATCATGGCCTTGATGGTGGTTGTTCATTGAGATTTTTAAGAATCATGTGACAGGGTCTTCAAACTGTTCTTGAAAAATGCATCTTAACAAAAGACTATGCGTGAATTTCAAAACCTTTTGCTACAAAATGAACATCTTTTACTTCCATTTTTCTATAAACTGTTTGAAGTGTCATTATATGCTTAAGGTTGGGAATCTGTGACCCCTACTACTGCGTCCTGCTTCTTACCTGCTTGTTACCTCACACTGTTTTGAAAAGTAGTTCTGTTTAATATGTGACACAAAAGGAGGTGATATTATTTGTCACCTTTTTCCAAAGATTTATTTATTTGAAAGCCAGATTCACAGAGAGAGAATTTCCTTAGACTGATTCACTTGCTGAAAAGCCTTAAGTCCCAGGACTGGGACACATCAAAGCCAGGAGCCAAGAGCACGATCCCTGTCACCCATATAGATGGTGGGAGCCTAGGCACTTGGGACCATATGCACTGCTTTTTTCCATGTCATTGTCAGGGTGTTCAGTTGCAGGTAGAGTAGCCAGATCATAAACCGGCATTCATATGAGATGTTGACAACACGGGCAATGGCTTAACATGCTATGCCACAACGTGGTCTCTATTATTAATCACCTCTGTCAAGGACCATACTTACTTTATTATTGTATGCTCAATTTATGTTTTTTTAATAAATAAGCAAATTAATTTTTATTTTTTGTAAAAGATTTATTCATTTTATTACAAAGTCAGGTATACAGAGAAGAGGAGAGACAGAGAGGAAGATCTTCCGTCCGATGATTCACTCCCCAAGTGAGCCGCAACGGGCCGGTGAGCGCCGATCCGACTCTTCCGGGTCTCCCACACAGGTGCAGGGTCCCAAATCTTTGGGCCGTCCTCGACTGCTTTCTCAGGCCACAAGCAGGGAGCTGGATGGGAAGTGCAGCTGCGGGGATTAGAACCGGCGCCCATATGGGATCCCGGGGGCTTCCAAGGCGAGGACTTCAGCCGCTGGGCCAGGCCGCTGGGCCCGCAAATTAATTTTTAAAATGTATAAGGTATAGTCAGCATCTCTTAAGGCACAAATACTCTACTTTGGAAAGAACCTAAAACAAATTCAACGTAATAGAAATGTCCAAGTTGTTTACAAATTCAGCCAGTTTTTTCTGAGCTAAAGAATGCTAAGAGCTGTTCATTCACAAATGAGTTCTGAGAAAGACAACGTTGGGGATTAGACACGTAGGGGAAACTTTGAATGCTCTTTCTAGAATTATTCAAGTGGTGGGTGTACAAGACATGTAGCCAATTGGTGGAAGAGTTTGGATATGGCTATGTGTCTGTTGAGCTGAAATTTGTAGGGCTTTTTCTGTAGTTTCCTATCTTTGGTTCCTTCAAACCCCACTTTGGAGTACTCCCTCACTCTGGATCCCTAGCAAGATAATACAAGTGCATTTCACAGGAGATGCTTCTGACCCCAAGTTACAGAGATCCTGACCCTGCTTGCCTCTTTCCCAAGCCTTTCTGAAGCATTAGTTCTGTTGACACAGGCCTTTACCTTCCCACTCTGTTCATTCTAGGAGCATCACTGCCTTCGTATTAAAATCCTGGGGGATTGCTACTACTGCGTTTCTGGACTACCTGAGCCCCGCCAGGACCATGCCCACTGCTGTGTTGAAATGGGTCTCAGCATGATCAAAACCATCAGGTAATTTACAGTTTGTTCCATGCCATCTGGGCACTCAATATGCAGAATGAGTAACACCCACTTGTCCCATCTATCCTTTTCAGTACATCAAATGCATGATGAAAGACAGATCCTGTCAGCCTATTTCATGAGCACTATGTACTCATAAAATAGAAATCTATTATAGAAATCTATTAAGCTATTAGATTCATTTCTAAGTATAACTCCGTTTGTGCCACAAGTTTGTTTCATAGATGTCCTCATGAGGCTATGGCAAGTGACAAGACGAAGACCACCCTCGCCTTTAGGGGGTTACAGTGCAGAGACTGAGATAAATATAAGCCTTTCGGGAGCAGAGATGTATATGCTGCTTTTAGAAAAGGGGAGGAACAGTATCCAACAGGCAAGGTGGACAGCTTTGGAAACAAAATGCAGAAATGCAGATATCAGGATGGGCTGCAATGGTAGCTTGTGAGGTCTGGGGCTGGAAAAGCTGATGCAGATGAACTCTGGGTTGGAACACCTGGGATTTACAGGGCCTTAGCACGTTAAAGTGTCACTCTTTACACTAAAGCAAATAAGAAATCACTGAAGGAGTTCCACTGGGGTTAGTTGCATTGATATATGGCAAGTGTTTTTGGCTTTATTAGTTTATATGACAAGCAGCAGCTTAATCAAAATGAGGAAATTTGCTGAGGACAAGTACTCTGGACCTAGACGATGCATGATTATTCTCAGACAGAAACTTGGTACTATCTTATGTATTTTTGAGATTTTAAAGTGGTGACAGAATTCTAAATGTCATCTTCACACAACCTCTGCAAAGGTGTTAATAGAAGTTACAGGGACAGAACCATATTGAAATACACATGAGCACTTTGAAAAGTTTATGGAAACTTTGGATAAATGTCTTGAAATAAAATAGTTTTTAAGTGCATGTACAGTTTTCTCATCATACACATTTCTCATGAACTTTTTAAACAACTGTCAGTGTGTGTGTGTGTGTGTGTGTGTGTGTGTGCGCGTGCGTCTAAAAAGAAAAAATATCTTCCACATGTTGTTTTGTTCCCCAGATTCCTGCAAGAACTAAGACTGAGCCAGGCTAAATCCAGGAGACCTGGACTCTAACTGGGTCTCCAGCGTGAGTGTAGGGATTCAAGTACCCAGGCCATCACAAGCTGCTTTCCAGTGGGTACGTTAACAGAAAACTGGTTTGAGAGCATAGTCAAGACTTGAAGCAGGTATACCACCATGAGCTGCAGAAATCTCAATGGCAACTCATCTGTTATTCCACACTCAGCCCTGGAAGAGGGGTATGACCTCCAAGTAACAAAAGAGAAGCACACAGAAAAGCCTTTTCAAATTGAATTATCTTAGTGGAATTCAGGGCCTTTTATTGAACTCTCCACCCAAATGCTTCGGGTATTCAATTAATCAAAAACAGTGTCTTACAATAAAGAAGCAATAGGAGTTTACCACATCAAACTTAGGTACATAGACAAATGGTGAATTGGGAGGAACCAGAGACCATGGTTATCATTGCTTTAATATCAAAACTTGGGATTCCTTCATTCTCTTGACAGGATCATACTTTTATACTTTCATTCAATTGAGAAGGAATTAGAAGATCAAAAGATAAAAATATTCCAAATGACACAACTGATATATTTTTAAGTATGACATATTTAAGTTTTTCAGCCCCACGCTGTGCCACTTCGCCAGTCCTGAGTTGCCCAGTTAGTGATGATTGGGTCCGGAATAATCCATCTGCATCCATGCACCTGTACAAACTGGTAGATTATTGATCTACTGTGAGGCAGAGACTACAATGAGCTACCTTCCTTCAACAGAAATCATGTGCCTTCAGAGAAAGCAGTTTTAGTAAAGGATAAATATTTTAGAAAAATATACAATTTTCAATCTGTGCATCCTATCTTTGCTCATGGGAAGCGAAGTTATTGAATAAAATTCATAGTTCCCATGTCTCAAGGGAAAATTCTGAAAGTCTCACGCAAAATTAAGAAGAGAATTCCAGGGATGAGCAGGGGAGATGAATTTACATTATTTTTCTCTAAGGCACATGGTGAAAACTCAGCCCTCACCACCTCTACAACTAAGTAGAAATCTGAACAAAATGATTAAAAATGACCATCTATTAGTTTTCTATCTTCTGTAATGATGAAGAAATTCTCTTCTTTAAGGAATGTAGAAAGAGGAGAAAGAATATATGAACGAAAAGATAGATTAGGTTAAGATGTAATGTCAGAGGAGAAAAGGAAAATCAAGGAAGCTTCCAGGATTTATGGGAAAAATTTAAATACATATATTAGGAAAACATCCAGGTATAGAAATGTCAAAGATCCCCAATAAGATTCAATACAAATGACTTAAGACATATTACAATCAAGTAAAAAACTAAGAAAGACAGAAGATACAGAACATAGCAAAAAAAAAAAAAAAGCAGTATTTGGATAGTCAGACAACTCTAGAAATAGATTTTTGAGCAGACACCTTACAGGATAGAGTGGGATGATACACTCAAAAGGCTAAATTTTAAACACCAATCAGAAGCCTGCCTGGTGACTCAATAGGCTAATTCTTCTCCTGTAAGTGACCAATATCCCTGATGGGCACTCATGCTACTCCTGGCTGCTCCACTTCCTGTCTAGCTCAGGGCTTGTGACCTGGGAACACGGTGGAGGATGGCTTGGTTTCTTGAGCCTCTCTGCCCAGCTGGGAGCCCTGGAGGAAGCTCCTGGTTCCAGACTTCTGTTCAGCTTAGCTCCAGTTATTGCAGTCATTTGGCGAGTGACTCAGTGAATTAGTAGTCTCTCTTTCTCTCTCTCTCTCTCTCTCTCTCTCTCTCTCTCTCTCTCTCCATTTGTCTCTCCTTCTCTCTGTAAATCTGCCTTCCAAATAAAAAAAGAAAGGAAGGAAACCCTATCAATCAAGAAAGTATTCATTACTAAATCTGTCCTTCAGAAATGAAGAGACACTGTCACAGATCTACAAAACCGAGAGAATCCGTCAGCACTGGTGTTACAAGAAATGCTAAAAAAGAGTTGTGTCACCTGAGGTTGTTAATGAGTAACACAAAAACATTTGAGGTATCAAACTCACTGGTAAGAATAAGTGCATATTCAAAATTGGAATATTCTAATTAATGCTGTAGTGGGAGTGTTTAAACTGCCTAAATGTATGGAAGTTAAATGACTAAACTATTTCACTGTTAAAAAAAACTACAGCAATTATTAAGAGATAAAATATGCAAAGATGGAAATAGTGACATGAAAAATTAAAAATGTGTGGCATGACAATGTAAAAGTATAGAGCTTGTGTACAGTGAGGGAAAAATAATAAAGGTTGTAAAAGCCACATGGGAGCCAAAAGATATCTCTTTATAGTATACAAACAAAAAGCAAAAAGTAGCAAATGAAGACATACCATTTAGTCACAGATGAAGACCTTAGGAAAGGAAGAAATGAGGCAAAAATCTACTCCTCCAAAAAATCATTTGTAAGTTCTTACCAATCCAGTCAGTAATTCTCTTGCATGTAAATAGATTAAATCTTGCAGTCAAAATATATAAAACAAGCAAATAAATATTTTATTTTCATTTTTTAAAATATTTTGACTTAGTATTATGAAGTGAGCAAATTTACTGCCTTTCACAGTACAGATTTAACAGCATAATAGTACTTCGCACCCTATCCTCTCATTCTTTCCTTATTTATTTTTGACTTTTAAATTACTTACTTGCAATTCACTTAACCATCACAGGCTTCACACTCCATTAGACAAAGATTCTAACCACTAGTCAGCTGAAAAAATATGTACTGTTTCTTCGTAGTGTAGACTAAGTCTGTAAACAATAATCAAATCTCAAAATATCGATCTCACTCATAAAGGTTATGTTCTTGTCGTCTGAATGTTAGTTACCACAGATGAGAGAAAACCTGTGATATTAGTTTTTGGGGGGCTGATGTAAGCCAGACACTAAACATAATGGCTTCAGTGATGGGTATCTACAAGTGCGTATATGGAGATGTGTGGGTATATGTGTGGGTGTTTATATGGAAGTGTGTGTGTTGAGTATACGCATTGAAGCAGGCCTTGATGACTAACACAGATCTAAATTTAGACAATTGGGTTACTGTACAGAATGTTGGGATTCTATAGGCAAAAGAATATACAGTAGGGAAGTGACAAGTTCTGATCTAGATGTCAGAAAAATCTAACTGTGGAGAAGGATGGCTCTTTGTGTGGCTAACACTGGGAAAGAAACTGTCTAGATCTTTCTGTAACAATCTAAGAGAAGTTGGAACAGAATAGCAACTGTGAAACAGAAAGGAAAGGATGATAATACTTCAAAACTGAGACCCTGGGGGACACCCTAGATGATTTACAACATAGAAACCTTAACCAATTTAAACATTTGTCATGACAATACGTTGACCATTGAACTAACAACACTCTGAGTTTCAGACAGGATTCTATCTCATGAAAGATACGGTTTGCTGCTGGCCAGTGTTCTCAAAGGAGTGTTCTTGTTCTGAAGGTCTCTTTATGGGTAACTTGCTGAGTGCAGAACAGGCGCTGGAGATGTGAAGCAACAAAGCCAGTGTGTTTGCTGCTTCTTCCTCTTATTGGGTGTGTAACTTTGTATGCATGACATAACCTAGAGCTCTTATCACCTCTTCATAAGACAGGGACAATAAAATTACATCTTCACAATACCCCTTTGTAAACTCAAATGGGAAATATTCATATTATTAAAGTAGAAATGGTTTAGTAGCACCTTGGAAGACAAGCTGGGTTTGCATACTGGAAAATTTGACTCAGTAGAGTCACAGGTATCTTTGTTTAGCTTCTTCTATATGCTAGTAAAAAATAATAGCAATGTAACTTTATTAATCACTTATTGTATGCCGGACACTGAGATAATGAACATTATCTCATTAACTCTTCATGACAGAGTTGCAAAGTTAAAAATTCAAATAAGGCAGAGCAGATGATGTAAAGCATGTCAACCTGTACCATTGTAGTGATGCTGCTTGATTTTTGAAACTCTCGAATTGGATTACCACTTTATTGGCAGGAGACTTGCAATTACACAGGTTCTATAACTGCCTGATAGCACACAGATCTTCCATCATGGCACGGGGATATTAGTCTGGAACCAAATGCCTGCAAAGCCATGAGTCTTAACCTTTGCAGTATCTAGCTTCACAACTTCAGTTTTGTGTATTTTCTGCTGATGCCTGAATTCCACCACCGATACCAAGGAGCAACATATGGCTTGAGAGCTCTTACACACATCTCTAGTAAATAAGTATAATTGATAATTAGAAGTGGAAAAAGTTCATAAATAACCAGAAATACCAAGAAAATAATCCTTAACCAATAGGATCTCCTAATATACTGATTTCATCAAAAATATTTTATTTGAGAAACATGGTAACAGCCAGATAAATAGCTAAGAAGACACTGAATGTAAGTTTGCCTCTAATGTGTCTCACACATGTCTATTTACACAATTGAATAAACTCAAATAAAATTAGATGACAATTTCTGTTACATAGATTGAAGAGGGGAACCAAGTGCCACTTCATGATACGTTGGAGTCTGTCTGGGGGAGTCTGGATTACTGAGAAGATGCCAAAGTCAGCACCGGGCTCTGTTTCTGCAACAGCGTTATTCATGATTTACGGAAGTTGTCCCCGTGGCATCCTAATGAGAACTGCAGAGCCAGATCTTTGCAATGCAGTTGTTGAAAAGTCATAGGAATGACATGAGAATACAAAGTAGGAGCTGGCCTTTCTCCAGCAGTTAATTAGAGCAAAATTTTTCATCCTGTGGCAGAGCTTCCCTGCTAAGCAGTAGGTTAGACTAGGAAAGAACAGCCGGAATTACCTTGCTTTCTACCGACTGGAGGCAAGAACACCCACACCTTCCCTCAACATCTCTTGTATTTTTCTTTTTTGTCTTTATCTCACCCTAGTCTCTCCCCCTCTTTCTTTCCCTCTCTTTCTTTCTCAGTCTCTTTACCTCCCTTCCTCACTGTTTCTCTCCATTTTCTCTCAGTTTCTTCTCATTCTGTTCTAAAATGGTGTTTCTAAATGTGTGGCATTTAGAAATCTGTACTCTTTCTAAAGATGCGAGGACTATGATGGTTTTATCACACAAACACGTTTCTGGCTTCTTTTTCACAAAATAATTTATAATGGTCAAAATAAAATAGATCTGGTAATAATAGTTAATGAAGCCAATGTGAGCTAACTATTCACTATATATCTAGCACTAAATTAAATAATCCTGCTCACTTGATTGACATAATACCAGCAATGATACGAGAGAAGCACTTCTACCTTTCCTAATTTTTATATTTAAAAAACTGAGACTTTGATAGGACACACAAACTTTCACATACACTGTGTGACAGAACAAAGACTAAACTACATCTGCATCAACCCAGACATGTCTAAATGATAGCAAGTACTCAGACGCTTGACATGTATATGAGATGGATAGACGACCAGTCACTGGATATCACAGCTTACGTGAATAGCCAATGGCATATGACAATACTTGTGAGTTTAAAAAGTACAAATAGTAGAATTCATGCACACTTATTTATAAAAAGGTAACTTTTAGGAAAAAAAGCCTAGTTTTACAAAAAGAGAAGTCATAAAACACTGTAACAGAAGATAGGTGGTTTTGATTCTCATCCGTGTTTTTTTTAGCATTTTCCCTTTTCAGAAATACAAGGGCATTCCAAAATGTCTCAGAGAAACAAAATTAAATATCATATGCATTTTCCATGACCCTCATCATCATGTATCACTGATACAGCTAAAAAGGAAAAGAAGCTTTGACAAATCAAATTGGGGTGAAGAGAAAGGCATTTGTATTAACATTCTCAAAAAAAAAAAAAAACAGCCAACAGGATGTTTGTATACACACAGAGAAATGTGTTGCAAGAGACTGTGAGAGCCTGGAAAAGGCTGGCTGGCTGGAGATTCAGGGGATGTTGGCACTACAGTTCAAGCGCATAGACAGTGCAGTGAGAAACCCATCATATCCAGGGGACACCACTGTTTCTTCTCCTAGGATTTTAAATGACCAGGAAGATACATTCACATGATGCAGGAAAATCTGATTAATTCAAAATGTATAGATATACTTGTTCATCTCATTCTAAACAAATACCTTTATAGCCTTAGTTAGGCTAGCATTTGACCAAATATATGGATACTATAGGCTAATCAAGTTGGCACATAAAATCAACCATCACAATGTTCTTCTGCCTCATAGGCAATGGCATCTGTGAGAGCACCAAGTTAGAATGCAGAGTCTTAGACGCGTGTAGACAGCTGTGAACAAGAAGCAACATGTTCCTCCCGCTTATAAAGGGGATAGGACCATTGGAAGTTGGTAAACAGAGCAGTCCACTGCAACCATCACTGTCTTTTCCTCTTAAAGACCTGAAATATCCCATTGGATGGAACTGTGTTCCAACAGTATCCCTGACTCAGTTTGTGTTCGTTCTCTAAATGTAGGGCTCCTCCCAGAGGCCCTGATTCCCTGACGATCCACCCATCACTCCACTCCTGAGGCACAATTCTCACACTAATCCAGTGATGCAGCTAGGATGAAACCATGTGATGTAATGAAGCATGCTTTCCCTTGAACACTCAAGAGATTGTGGTTGACATTCTGCTTCCAGGAGTGTTTCACATGTTAGACTTATTTCCTTCTTTGAAAAGTTAGAATAATCATATGGGAGGGCAGATACACATGGTGAGATCTGAATATTGGAGACAATGGAGGTGACTTCATCTCACCACCGCGTTAGAAACCAAGCACTGTACAGTGTACAAAGACCTAAGGCAACAGACATGGCCTGTGCCTGTGACGTCCATCTCTATTCCATGCAAAGTCCCAAGTGAATTGCCAAAAACTCAGCTATCCACACAGAGGAAGAATTCCATCAAGCCAAAACTATAATAAGAAATGTGGTGAAATTGGATTCTGCCTATTTTCAAGGACCATGTTAGAAGCTTGAAATAAGCCATGAAAGGAATATCTACACCCCAAACATTGACAAGCATTAGGAATGAAGGTGTTTTGTCCCAAAAGAGACAGTTGTGAAACATTTACCAGCACAAAACTGGCTAAATTCTTAAATGCTACACTCAGGCTTTTATAGGATGGAGCAGAGAATATATCAGCACCAAAGATAAACTCTGTTAAGAATGAAGGTGTTCTTGTTGACACCGCTAGAGTCATATTCTACCTTCCTCTGTGTACCAGTAACTGGCCTGGCCACAGTCCATTTGCAACATATACCCTGTGTTCATGTATATGAATTCATGTTGGAGTACCCATGAATTAAGTTAAAGAACATTTGACCAAGAATTCACAGAGCCTGTGTCTGGAGCATTTTAGAACCAAAAGGAGTGGGCCCAGTGAGATAGCCTAGTGGCCAAAGTCCTTGCCTTCCATGCACCAGGATCCCATATGGGCACTGGTTCGTGTCCCAGCTGTCCCTATTCCCATTCAGCTCCCTTCTTGTGGCCTGGGAAAGCAGTCAAGGACAGCCCAAAGCCTTGGGACCCTGCACCTGTGTGGAGACCCGAAGAAACTCCTGCCTCCTCTCTTCACATTAGCTTAGCTTTAGACATTGTAGCCACTTGGCGAGTGAACCAACAGATGGAGGATGTTTCTCTCCATCTCTCATTGTCTCCGTAAATCTTTCTAATAAAAATAAATAAATCTTTAAAAAGGGGAGGAAGTAAGAAAAGAAAGAAAGAAAAGAAAAGAAAGAGAGAGAGAAAGGAAGAAAGGAAGGGAGGGAGGGAGGGAGGCAGAAAGAAACTCGCAAGAAAGGCAGGAGAAGAAGGAGGGAGCCAAATCACCCTAGCTTTTAAATTTCCTATAAGAAGCTGCCTGTCAAACAGTATGGTTTAGACAAGGAGTTCTTTTTGTGAAGAAGAGGATTTCAGTTTTGTGGAATGCACATTGTAATCCATATTCTTTGTAAGTTTGATTTGGAAATGGTCCCACGGAAGACTTTGATTCTGATTCTTCACAATGGTGGTTTGCAAACTTCTTGCTCTTTACACCCTCAAATAATAAGTTACAACCCTCACCCAATTCTAAGTTGACATGTAACTATCAATCATAAAAGCATGCTTATTTTGTTTATAGGAAGTACAAAACATTAAATGATTAAGTAATTAAAATGGGAAAGATCTATAATAAAAGTATGTTTAATGATAAAATTCTTAGAAAATAGGTTTTAATATCTCATTTCACTAAGTATACTTCTATGGAGCAGACTTTGACTCCTCTCAAATTTCATATTTTAAAACTTTAGTCCTGGTGATGATTTGTGGAAATGGAGTTAAGTCAGTTTAGATAAGTTCACGAGAATGGGGTTCTTTTGGTCCACATGGTGCCCTGAGAGAAAGAGACACCAGAGAGCTTACCATTGATTGTCTCTCTTCACCATGGGAGGACATACCAAGCAATTCAGCTTCAGCATGGAAAAGGACATAGGGCCCACTGTGTTCCACCAAGATTATAGAATATATGATTTTGATCAGCAAGAAGACATAAGAAATTTGAGGAAGAAACTGAATAGGGTGAACCATAGTTTTAAGTGGTGACTGACGGACAGCCTTGGTCTAGGGCTGTAGAATTATGAATGTGGTCCATAATCAGCAGCAGCAACATCAACTGGAAATTGACTGGACGTGTAGAATCTTGGGCTCCACCCGAGATCTGTCAAATCAGATTCTCCCTCACATAATTCAAGCATTATGCATACCTTATCACAAAAAATGGCGCTGGCATGAGAGACTGGGATTCTTTGCCCTTGTGGCTAGGTCTGGCCTAGAGACTGCCAGGAGATGTACTTTAACAGCTGTGGGGGATAACAAAACTCCATGGCAGGAAGGACAGATGGTATTGAGGGGTAGGAAGGGAAATGCATTAAACACTAATGGGAATTAAGAGGTAAAATGAAGGAGACTAAAAGTAATCAAAGAATGAGTGCCCCACCACTCTACAAAAACTCCAAACTGTCTATGCCTCCACTATCCCTCTGTAAGTGTTAATTTAGGAGAAAGATCATTTTATAGCAGCCAAAATTTCGCTGAGCTGGCTCAACAAGGAAATTCTGACCCAGGTGCAAAGCCACCTTGACTCAGTGTGTCATTATTCTCAGATTCAGAGACATGAAGGGAAGTCAGATCAACACTGCTCACTTCCTCAAGATTGCCAGCCAGGACCAAGAGGACCATTGTTCTCCCTGTGCTCCTACTAGGCAGTTCTTAGCAGGGAGGTCTCTTGCTAGCACATCAGGTTTCCACTCCCAGCAATTGGAGACAAATACAGCCAAGTGTCCAAACCACATTCATTCAGATGTCTGGCATGGTGAGTGTCAGTCAAGCCCCATACCTTAATACCTGGGTGATCTTGGGAGAATAACTTACCCTCTCTCCACTCTGGCTTCCTTAACTATCAAGCAAGAATTAGTCATCTCAAAACAAGCTCCATAAGTATGCAAATCGGTTTATCTATTTGGCTCACTTCTTGTGTCTATCAAGATCTTCAACATGCTTCTTGAGTGGATGGCTGGCTGGCTGGATGGATGGATGAATGGATGGATGGGTGGGTAGATGAATGGATGGATGGGTGGGTAGGTGAATGGATGAGCTGGCCATTTTGCATAGAATGATGTGGGGTTGACTTGGATTGTGAAGATGGAATATCTGACACAGAAGAGGTAATGGGCATCTCTTAACGTTCTTAGAGTCTCAGTTTCCTCATCTGCAAGAGGGAAGGTTTTGACACACTCACAGCCCTCTCAAAATTACTGTGCATGTTCGAGTGAGATCTTGAAGAGGGAAGTGCTTTGTTAAATTGCAGCTTCTATGTTGGGATGAGTTTCACTCAAGTGCAGCACAGGCCAAAAAATGAACCAGAGTTAAAGACCCACCACACCAGCATCCCCAAATCCACACTGACTCTTGAAGCATCCTTATTATAAATTCACTGATTTTTAAGATAAATTTGTCAAGTTCAACATCCATAGGCCAAGCCCAGCCTACTACTTTTTCTGCTATTTTTTTAAAGAAGCTATACATGGTAACAGAAAGCAACCTTTGTGTTTAGACTCACATACCTGTTATAAAAGCTTTCCACATAAAACTACGTAACCCAAAAGCAATGCACTTTTTATAACTCACTTGTATCATCAAAATTCCACATCTACACAATACTCTTCAAGCACAACTGAGCTCCATAACTGCCTCACCTTTGTTTTGTTCTGGAAAGTCACAAGGTACTGTTTCTTCCTGGTAACTGTATTAAACAGGCTAGGGGAAGATAATTGCTGTAAATAATTATTGCTGTCATGGTTTTAGCAGAAAATGAAAATGAGTAATCAATTTCCAAATTTTTAATCCTCTGATTCAACCTATGTAGTTGAAAGTCATCATAGCTGACAACAATTGAAAGTTGTGAGTGTCCTGTATGTATCAGATTAACTGTTTTACATGTTTAATTTTATGAACACTCTTCAGGGAACCAGCCCCCCTCCTTATATTTGAAGAAACCAAGATTCTGAGACTAATACTAATAAAACTAGCCTTTAGTAAATAGGAAGCCCAATAGCACAACCAGCATGGCTTTGATACCTGTGTCTGGAGCCCAACTCAGCAATGGTAAAATCTGCATTGGGATTCTGGTCTCTGACCCTAAAACAAAGAAGTTGAGTGTTTATCCCACAGTGCCAAACTGCTACTCTGCAAAAATTATTCTCATTTTCTGCTTATTCATTGAGAATATAGAGTCCAGTTTAAATATCAGTGACTGTTACTGGCTCGTGCCTCCTGAAACTCCTCCAGCAACTTCTATGGATGGATGAATTGACCAGAAAATGAACTACTTGCAGCATTTAAGTTAAATGAATAATTCTAATATCCTTTATCTTATCCTTATAACTGTAACATTGCTCCCTCGATTAAAAAAGATACCTTCAGTTTTCTGCTGCTAATCATTGTACTATTTGTCCCTACCTATACAGAACTACAAAATATCAAATGGTTTTTAAATTTTCATCTGTTTTTTAAAAAAGAGACTCACTGTATTTTATAGGTACACTTCAAGGAATATATCTTAAAAATAGGCCCACCACAGAGCGAAGCTGCTGTTTGGAAAGGAAATGGTTTGAAGGGTCACCACCCTCCACCAACTAGCAGGTCCTAAAGCACTGGGTGTGGTTTAATCTTCAGACACAGGGATGTTCAGCAAAAACGCCAGAGAACCTTGCCTGCTAGGTTAGTAAACTCCTCTGAGCAATGCCCACATGTACGAACTATGCTTCACAGATGGGAACGATGAGATTCCAGCCCTCAGGAAACTCAGGATTGGTGGAGGACACAAGAGAAGCTGTAGGTGTTAAGTGAACCACAGTCACTTTCTCCTAATTTGTAGCTGATAAATCCCAGCAGACAGTCCCTGGGTGTAAACTTGAATTAAGCAAACTTGAAGATTTAAACAGAGAAACTTCCATTTTGGCTGCGTAGGAATCCAAAGGTCTTCCCCTCAAGAGCTGAACTTGAATGACTGTGTGTTGGAGGTTTTTTTTTATAATCACAGAATAGCCTTTCCAAAGAGGATCAATACCTATGAATTATGAATGACTTTTACATGGTTCCATTCTTATATTTTATTTAAGTCAAATTTCAGATGTAACCAAAAAGGGGTGAAGGAGACAATGCAATAAAGAAACTTTCAGTATTCTCACTATGATTTTTGTTTAGTAGAAAAAACTAAGAAATGTAAATGTCTTTTCATTAAGATGCTCCAGTGCATTCTCTGAATAATGTTAATTATCTAATAACATCAGCACAGCACACTGTTTAATAGTCTCTCACAACTTGTTGGTAAAGCACTTTAACATCCATCATCTCCTTTGGGACTTTAGCAGCTCCGTGAGAAAGCATCAGGTAGAACCCTATTTTACAACCCCTGATGATCAGGGTCAATGTTAAGCTATTTGTTTATGATCAAATTGCAAATCCCATACTTGTGGTGCAGAGAGTATGGGGTTTAAAAGCAAAACAGTGCCAATTTAGTCCTAAAATCCTGCTTACTATGTGATCACAGACAAAAAAAAAGTCTTTTACTGTCCCAGGCTTAAGTTTCTTTATAAAAAATAAACAATCCAGTAATCCTAAGTATATATTAAACAATATTCTGAACTCTCTACATACATTTTCCTCTTAACCATGAAGAGGCTATTGTTATTAACATTATTATCTTTGCTATTTAAATTATAGAGAAGTAAAATAGCTTATGTAGCCAGCAGGCAACACATCAAAATGTAAACTCAGTATTCCAGCAACTGCAATCTGTTGTTTTGAACTCTTTGGCTATAACTATGTGATGATGAGGAAAATGTGAATTGTGACTAATGATTGTACCAATTATAAAATTGCTGGTTATGATGAAGCTTTATTTTTCATTCACATTTTATCCCTGTTATGCAAGGAGTATATGAGGATATACCATTATCCACCCTACTCATTCAAAGGCACTGGGCAAGGGCTGAACTTTGTAACTGATGGCGGATACAGAAACGAGAACAAGAGTTGTTGGGACTGATCAAGCCCTTAGAGCTTCTGCCTAAAGTGGCACATAACATGTTAGTAACAGCATCAAAGATACAGGAGAGTGCAGTCTTAGCATAGTCTTGGACTCTAAGTCTACACTTAGTGGATGGGCAGAACAAATGGACACTCTTTTTTTAGGTTTATTTTAATTTTATTGCAAAATCATACATTCAGAGAAGAGGTGAGACAGAGAGGAAGATCTTCCATCCGTTGATTCACTCCCTAAGCGGCCCCAATGGCTGGAGCTGGGCTGATCCGAACCAGGAGTCTGGAGTTTCCTCCAGGTCTCCATCGCGGGTGCAGGGACCCAAGACTTTGGGCCGTCCTCAACTGCAGGGATCTGGATGGGAAGCAGGGCTGCTGGGATTAGAACCAGTACCCATATGGGATCCTGGCACATGCAAGGCGAGGACTTTAGCCACTAGGCTGTGGCGCTGACCCCAAATGGCCAATCTTAATAAACAACCTCATGGAAACCAATCTGCAAGTACATCAGAAGGTGACATGCTCCTCCCAAGTTCTGGCAGCAGTTTCTTGCATTGCCAAAATGTTTTCAGCTGCTCCCTATGATGTTCATTGTCAATTTGTACAATTTTTAACCAAGAATTTGAGATAAAATAAAGGCCCAGAAAGTAGAATCGTCATTGGAGTCAAGAATGACCTCATTCAGGGCCAACATTATGACACAGAAGACAAAGCCACAATCTGCATTGTCAGCGTCACATGTGATCAATGCTTTGTGTCCTGGCTGCTCCACTTCTGATCCAGATGCCTGCTAATGGCCTGAGAACAGAAGCAGAAGGCCAGAATGTTTGGACCCCTGCCATGCATATTGAAGACCTAAATAAATCTCCTACCTCCTGGCTTGAACTTGGCCAGACTCTGGCCATTGCAGTCATCTCATGAGTGAAGCCATTGATAGATAGATGATAGATAGATAGATCGATAGATAGATAGATAGATAGATAATGTGTATATACACACATATATACGTATATATGTATCTCTCTCCTTATCTCACTCCAACTCTGAGTTCAAAAATTAAGCAAATCTTTAACCAAAAAAAGGAGCTAAAGGAGGTATTTTAATTATTGCTCAGATCAAGGAAGTTTTAGACAGGATAGGGTGAAAGGATGACATAAAATTACTATTTCGAAGGAGCCTCGTTGACCAAGCCTTGGGCAGGATGAGGCGAGGACCTCAGACAGAGTTATAATGATGGCCTGAATGAGGGTCTTCAGAACAAATTTGCAAGAAGAAAACAATAGTAGTTTGGGGCTATAGATGGAAAGAACAATGAAGTATGAAGCAATCACAGCTTTATGGACTCTGAGTAGAAAAGATTCTAACACCATAACCTGAGACAGATGTATGTAGCAGGTGTGAGGCGAAGGTTTATAATAACATGTGAGAGTACATATAAAAGGCCAGGAGTTTCTAAGAATCTGATAACTCCTTGTAGGAAAGTTGTGGAGGATGCAAGAGTGGGACTGCCTCCTGTGTTGAAAAATACTCTCTGTAGTCTTATACATGTGTCTCTCCAATCACCTACGTTAACAGGTACGTCCGGTCAAGGACAAAGCATGATGTGGATATGCGGATTGGAATCCACTCGGGTTCTGTGTTATGTGGTGTTCTGGGCCTAAGGAAGTGGCAGTTTGACGTCTGGTCTTGGGATGTGGACATTGCAAACAAACTAGAATCTGGAGGAATCCCTGGGTAAGCCAAAACAAAGTCCTTTCATTGCTCTGTACCGACTATGAAAACAGGTTTGCTGTGTGCAGAATTCAGAGGCATGGGTCTAAGAAGCAAATACTTAAGGAGACTGCACATTGAAACATCACACAAATATTGACCCCTTGTGTCTAATAAAGTGCACCAGAGGTCATAGAGATGCTGGCATGACACTGAGGTGTGCTGGTCCCTTCCCCACATAATAATGGTTCTTATATTTGGCTACAAATCAGAAGTGGCAACAACACATTTTAGGAGCCCTGGTATCCAAATCTTATGCTGATTCAGTTAAAGCATAGCCTATGAAGAATCTATTTTAGTTCTTGTGTCAATACTGTGAAAAGCCAAAGTTAAGACCTACAGAAAATTCAGAGCTTTCCTTGAAAATTGAACACAGCAAATTTGTGTGGGAAGGTTGGTCTAGACCCCATACGGTGTTGGTGTCCTGAAAAGGACAGTTGATGCTTGGAGACTAGTGTTATGATTCTATTTACAGAAACTGGATTTAGTTAGATCTCAAATATATACAATCCTTTGAACTAGTTTTCTACAGCTACTCTTTCTGAGAAATTATAGAAACAGAGCCTGGGAGGGGAGACATGATAGGGGCAAGTGTTTAGTACATGGTTTAGATGTTGCCAGGTATAACCATAACCCTAGGTTTGAGAACCAATTCCATTTCCACTACTGCTTCATGCTAAGGCACACCCTAGCATTTAACAAAGAATGGATCCGGTACTTTGATCCCTGCCATCTAGGAGACCTTAATGAAGTTCTGGGCTCCTGACTTCAATTTGGCCCTGCCTTAACAGTGGTTGGCTTCTGGAGAGTGATCCAGTGAATGAAAAAAATCTCTTCATATATTCTGCCTTCTGGGTCTTCCCCTGCCTTTTAATTAAAAGTGAAAATAAATGCACAAGCAAATGCAAAAATAATAAAACACAGATGACAACAAACAGATTATAGGTAATTGATTAGTTGATAGAGATAAAAGAGATAGATAGATAGATAGATAGATAGATAGAAAGAAAGATAGATAGATAGATAGAGACAAACATATATTCCTCTCTCAATACAACCTTCCTGTCTTTGGAGATGCAGTGTTCTCTAGTCTCTTCCATTATTTTTGAAAATTATATTTAATATTAGGTAATAAATTATCATGGAAGAAAATTCTCAGGTTACCCATCTCGCTGTACGAAGCTCTAGTATCTTTATCAAGTTGTATAAACTGGGTAAGGCACCCAGCAGGAGATTTTTGAGCAAACTTGGCCTTCATCATTCTCTCCGTGTGATCTCAGGCCTGTGCTTTGCTTCTTCTGTCTCATTTTCCTCACCGTAAAATAAAGATGACAATGCTTATTGTATTTCTCCCAGTGAGGATGTGTTTTCCCATTGGCTACATGGGCATAATCCATCTTACAGATCTCTCCTGAACACGTTGCAAGCTGTACATGGACATCTCCATGTCAGTTACCATTTTTATAGGATTTGCCACACTGGAATAGAACTGAGGAAATCCTGGCCTGCCACTGCTGGGTTCTCTAAGTCCTTAAATTCTGTGAGATTTTTAGTAACTGAATCCTGAATTTAAACAAAGCAGGCTGTTGATCCATCTGTTTCTAGGCCTGTTTTTTCAAAAACATATGTGTATGGGGAACTACCCATATACTGAATACATTCCCTTGGCAAACTTCAGAACAAAGCTTTGAAGGTTTGCAAGATTCTACTCTGACATCTGGAAACCAGTTTAACTAAAGTCCTCAGTCACAATCAGAAACAGAAAAATCCCTGAGTTTATATCACATGTGGTGAACGTTGAGCAATGGGTTCACTATCTGCTGGCTGTGAAAGTTGAGACAAGTTCCTTCATCTTCCTGTCTAGTTTCATCCCAAAAAAATTGGGTTGAAAACACATCCTTCTCAATTTCAAGTATTTCATCTATTTAAAGACTGACAGTCTGCGCAACATCCAGCTTGGCCTAAGCTCAGGAATCACCAACATGCACCAACATCAGAAATTTCAAAACACATCTGCAAATTCTGTTGTTTGGAATTTCATTGATTCATGTTTTTGCTACTTTTAGATATCTCACCCTTTGACTTCCGATTCTTGACCTCCTAGAGTGATGGTTTTTAAACTTTAGTAGGCATTTGAATGCATTTCTCAAAGGGCTAATAAGTCCTTGAGTATGGAATTTCTGGTTCAGCATATTTGAAATGGATTCAATACTTTCTAACATGTAACCAAGTGAGAGGAACTACTGAACTTGGTATCACACTTGGAGGATAGCTATTCTTGAGCTTTTATTAAACAAGATAATGCCCAATGCAATCCCTTAGCACCAAAATCAATAAATAGTGCTCATGGTTATGGTTATACATACAGTTTGTTGCCTATTACAGCTGATTCAGGACTTTAGTGTGACAGTCGAAGTCCTTGTCTGAGTCCAGCACTGCCACTAATCACTGACACTTCGGAGCCAGATGTTAAGTCACTGTCTCTTGTCAGTTTACCATCTGCCAAACAAGAACAAGAAAAGTAACCACCAAGACTTGTTAGAAGAATGAACACTGTGAAATTGTCCATGGAGTCAAGCATACATCAGTACTTACAGCAACAAATCAACTCATCTGCAAAATGAATGTTGCACAATTGTTAGATCTTATTTATTCTCATGATGATTATATCCTGGTAAGATTTATCTGTCATTCAATATATGAGTATATTGCCTGACAATTAACTCATTTCCTTAGGGAGAAGTGCAGTAATCAGAATCTCATCTGGAAGAGCTAATCCCAAAGCTCAAATGAGTAGCAAGGATGAAACTAAACATGTGTAACTCAGCTTCTTGAAAACATTGAAGTGTGTATTGATCAGTGCTGCACAGAAGAAGCAACGAAAACTGAATATGAAGATTCCGTTCATGACCCAAGCATGTTATTGCTGCAATATGCAAATATTAGACCGATGCCTATTGAATAGTGAAATGTGAAACCCAGTTGAAATGCCAAGCAAGGTCCATGTTTAACTGAGTTCTGAAAAGAAAATTAGCCATTGAACTTTCACAAAATTCTCCTAGAAGGTGTGTTTTGCCTAGGAAAAAAAGAGTCTGGTTCCTAACACCTGACTCTAATCTTGATCTGAGAAAGCAGTTTGGTCATCCATTTTATGATCTGATATTCTCCAAGGTCAATATTGTCAAGTTCTTACTTACTAACAGAATGCATCATGAGAATATTTTGTACTTACTTAGCACCCTCCTGAAAAAGAGTCAAACACATCTTTCACACATGCCTTTCACACGCTTGCTTTTACTGTCATTAGCTTTAAATCAGTGACTGTGGAAACGGAATTTGTACAGAATATGGGGCTAATGTGCCTTGAATTATCAAAGATGCTGTCTGACTTCTTCACTTGCCCTTTGCAATGAAATAACCACTCCGGAAGCAATGGTTCAGCAGAATGAGTTAGTAGAGTGACAGACAGAATAGAGCACAGAAATCTAGTACATTAGTAAACACTACTCTAAATTAAAAACTTGTTGTTTCAACAGAAACAACTGACCAGCTTCTAGAATTACAAAGTCCAAGTGGATTGTGAGCACTTACTCCATTGATTCATTCGACAGTGCAGTAAAGTTTGATTAGAAAAATGACTGAAGCTGATCAGGGGCAAGGAAGCACTAGCAGACACATACAAAAAAAACATTTATTTGAAGAAATGTCAGTTAATTGAATAGCTAAAGAGAATGTAGGAGGCTACCATGAAAGATTGTTATGAAATGAGATTTGGATAACAGGGCGGAAAATGCAAGTTTCAAAGGCCTCGTTGAAAGTTAGACCATCTCATGTAAGCCTTCGTAGGGGATGGAGCACACAACAGTAATATGAAAACAATGAATTTGACAGTATCCTCAATAATTGAAATATTTCTTTCATAGTGTTTGCTGTATACCATGAACTGATGTAAATACTTTTACAATAGAATCAATTCTTATAAAACAATAATCTTATGAGATATTGATTCTTCCATTTTTCTGGGTGAGAAAATGGACTCACGACAAGATTTAGTAATTGTCCAAGATCACTCAGCTAACAAATAGTAGAACCCAGGCAATCTGACAATAGAGTCCCTGTTCATAACCTCTTTTGTGGTCTACACTGACCACGGGGCTGCCCAATAAGCAATCTGACTGGGTTGAACAGGAGTGAGGACAGATGGGTTTGCCATGTACAGGGCCCATGAATCAGCCTCTGCCCCTTAGGCCCTTGTTGTCTAATGTTCTTTTGATAAAAGAGAGCTGCAGCGGCTGACGATTACATAATAATGAGCCACTTACCTTGTGAATGAAGCTAGTCAGTAATATGCCTGCAGGTGTCCATAGCTTTGCTCTCTACTCCCCACAGCCAGTGCTACAGAAGAAAATGTATGTCACTGTATTGTTCCCAAAGGATCTCCATTGTAACCCCATGGACTCAAAGATGTGCCTTGAGTAAAGATTATGCAAAGGTTGCAGAAACAAGGTGCAAATGATAGGAAAAGGACCAGGATGATTATAGAGCTGTTGTTACCTAATGATTTGGACAGTAACTGTCATGGGATCAACAAATATTATGATACTTATTTTTCCAATACGATCAATACACTTAAGCAAATCACTGATTCTTAGCTTGTTGGGATCAGGCTGCCAATCACAAAAAAAAAAAAAAAAAAAAAAAAAAGGCTGGAAGAAGCTCAACAGGACAGTATGCTAAAAAAGACTGTAGTATCCTTTGGTGAGAAGTCAGTGATTGCCTGTTAATGAAATTATGCTTAAACTTCAATTCTTTTCTATGCTTTCCACTATTTTGGTGGACAAAGTATTGTGTTTGATGATGTGTCCTAACAGTATCACATGTAAAGCTCTGATGTAGGCTTTCCTCAGGCTAGAAGAAAGCAATATCTTTTGCCAGACAGATCAGCCATTTATGGACTGATGCTTTCTACACACAGGAGAATCCACATTTCCAAAGCCACCCTGGACTGCCTCAATGGTGACTATAATGTGGAAGAAGGCCATGGAAAGGAACGGAATGAATTCTTGAGGAAGCATAACATAGAGACCTATTTAATTAAGCAGCCTGAGGACAGTCTGCTGTCTTTGCCAGAAGACGTTGTCAAGGAGTCGGTGAGCCCCTCAGACAGAAGAAATAGTGGGGCCACATTCACTGAAGGATCCTGGAGCCCTGAGCTGCCCTTTGATAACATCGTGGGGAAACAGAACGTAAGTCTTGGCTTCTTCATTTAGGTTAGCCACCAATGCATGCTTGAGTGCATCTCCAACCCAGACACTGCAGAGAAAACTGACTCATCTTCAACCTTTTCTTCACTGAGCACCATAATCACGAGTGATCAAGCAGCTTTCTATCCTCAGGACAGAAGTAACCTATGTGTGCAATTTTAGGAAATGGCAGAAATACCAGAGGGCTCCCAGCACTGCTTTTTCTTTTTTTTTTTTTTTTAATGGCACGTAACGTTTACAATTTTACCGCACAAAATCACTCATGTTGGTAAAGATAGATTTGATGCTAATGAGCTAAAGAGGAGGGTCAAGTGCAAGAGAATGTCCCTTTTGAGGTAGTGGACACTAGGCAATTTTGAGTTGGCTTCTGAATTTCAAAGTCAACAGGGCACCATGGATTTGGAATATAAAAGCAGCACCAAGTGCTGCCAAAGAAGCTGTAAGGAAGTGCAAGCCTGGCGTGCACTTTCCAAGTCATTTACATAATTACATTTTTAAATGATAACATAGACTTCCATCTCCGATGTCAAGAAGGGCTACCACATCCGTATTAAAGGAGTTCAGTAGACAAAATTATTTTTAAAATTTATTTCCTCAAATATTGGAACCACATTCTACCCGATGAGATGCTCAGACTCTGAGCTGCTCTAGCAAATTGAGACTGAGCAAGTCAAGAACTATAGTATATACAGAAACTTTCTTCTCCCCTAGGATACTTGTGCAAAACCATCTGCTCTGATGTAGATCTTCCCTTTATCCATTTAGACAGCGATCATATCCTGAAGTTAACGTAAGTTAAATGTTATGGCTCCACCATGATTTACTACATTTTTATTCATTAGAGAGATAAAAGTCTTTCATTTGCTATTTTACTGCGCCTACCCCCCTAAATGCCCATAATAGCCCAGGCTGGGTAAGACAAAAGCCAGGAGCCTAGAACTCCATCCAGGTCTCCCACACTGATGGCAGGGACTCAAGTACTTGAGTCATCGTTTGTTGCCTCCCAGGGGAGAGAACATTGTTAGGAAACTGGATCAGAAGCAGAGGTGGAATTCAATCCCAGGCACTCAGATATGGAATGTGGGCAGGCATCCCAAGCAGCGGCATTGTGCCTCACTCCCATACTACTTTAAGTAAACAAATGTGAAAATGCCACTCTCTCTTACCTGACAATGACTGGCTGTTCCAGAGCTGAGTACGATGCAACAAATAAAGCAAAATGATAGTAACTGAAGGCTAGAGAGGGTAAATTATTCAATACAAAGACTTGAGCACTTCTCATTAAGTCTGATTAAAGACACTTACAAAGGAAATGATTTGAATGCTGCACGTTTTCCTTCTCATCTGCCTTTGATTGTTGGGACACTCAGAAGCCAAGTTAGCAGGGGGCTCCTTCTAGTCCTATGGGAAGAAATTATTAGACCAGGCATGAGCCAGATTCCACTGGAAAAACTCATAAGCTGCAGGCTGACCCTGGCCTGCATGCCCAAGCAGCGTTACCCCTACTTTTTCCCTATGTTTTAGCGAGTGTTTTATCCCCCAAACATTCTGATGCCCACACAGATTGTAACTGATTCCAATGCCTATTTCCTTCCTTCCCTGAATGATGTGCATGATACAAGTAGCTAGTTTATAAAACAGGGGTCTTACAAACATTCTGGATTGGGTGCTTGGCCAACTGATGGTGCCCTCTCAGCTTCTGCCTATTTGTTGAGCATGAAGTCTGGTTATTTAAAAAGAACATAAATTCTGCATAAAATTCTCTCTCCGTGTTGTTTTGATTTTTTTTAATTTTGGAAATATATCTTCATTTAAGCTGATTATGGAAACTGGAGTAAATATTTTTTTATTACATTTTGTGACACAGTTTCATAGGCTCTGGGATTCCCCCAACCCCTCCCCGTACCCTCCCCTCCTGGTGGATTCCTCCACCTTGTTGCAATATTACAGTTCAAATCCAGTCAAGATTCTTTCATTGCAGGCATATTCCAAGCATAGAGTTCGGCATCTTGTTGTCCAGATACATTCAACGGTTTCTTGGGGAGACCATCTCTGGTCTGAAGGCTGACCTAGCAGAATATCATCACAGCCAATTAAAAGCCCCAACATAACATCAACAACAGTTTACAACATTGTGGAGTTAATTGACATGGTATTGAGTAACCAATATGTTAAAAAATGCAGGTTCTTAACCACATCCTGTGACTACTTCATTGACATTTCAAATTCAATTTATAAACAACCGGCTTCTACACACCTAAAAATGACTATAGGGAACTATTCAGCTGTCTTGTGTCTATGTTCATTTTAGTATTTAGCAGTTTATAGTTTTGAAGCATAACTTTTACTGAACTTGGCGAATTTTTGGGTAGTCCAAACTGGCTTATAACTCTAACAAGACACAAAGATAAGTTGCTCCCCACTAAGGCAATGGAGATTTCTCTGCACACCCCTCCTAAAACTGTTCTGCACCTCAACTGTTGACATATGCCTTGTTAGAGTTATAAGCCAGTTTGGAATAAATATTCTTATTGTAGTCTCAGCCAAGTAAGACCCTACCATCGATCATTGAGAACCAAGAACAGAGTGGCATGGACACTTGTCTTTATTCCATAATTGACTGACCTAGTAAAATTTACAGGAACACTTGAAATATTTCTTTGCTGATTTTACAAATTCATCTGCTTATATGATTGAAAAGTTATTATAAAATGTGTTATTGTTGGTCAATGCTTATTACTCTTGATGTTGAACTATACTGTATTTTTCCTGCAATGCTTGAGCTTTGCCATTATATAATCATCTGCGTCATCTTTGTACTTAGGCTCAATTCTAATAGTCATGGGATCGTATGTGTAATTTAGAGACATATGTGCCCCTGGAGGAAATCAAGTCTTGCCTAGCTATGACTACAAGGTACCAAAACACTGTCAATTCCACAGAAGCCTGGACCATCTAAGGATTTCCAAGATCGTTAGGTTCCTTGACAGACAAAAACAGTCAGAGGGATCAGAAGAGAACTAGGGGATATGGTATCATGGAAACCTAGAGAGTGCAGCATTTTGAAGAGAACAAGCCCATCAACAAAACCAGTCATAGCGCCCGAGAGGCTCATAGCATAAAGGTGGGGAGCACTCTACTAGAACTGATTTAAAGCACACCTTGGCAAGAGGCAGGCTTGGTAAGATGGTGAAATCAGAACCCTACATATTACAGTGTTAAGTATTACAGTTTTAAGAGAGAAATTTGGATTTCCAAAAAAGAATCCCAACTTCATCCCAGTCCCCTCCCATCTGCCCATCTCAGTAAACTGGAAAAGTAAATAAAGTTGCTAACAATGCTTTCGCCATAGGTGAATCTTCTAATACCTGCCTATGGTCAACCACACTCCTTTAGTATTGATGTGGTCATATTTTCTATCCCTGTATCTATAATAATCTGGTTGACATCACGCTTTCACTCAGACTAGGTTCTTGAATCCAGATTGCCAGTGAACATCCCAAACACTCCTGGTTTGCTTCCTTGACTTCTGGCAAGTGCACATGTTCAGACTGCGGGTTTGATGGTTTGGCTCCTTAACTCTGAATCATTTACCAGTGAAGCTACCCATACTCTGAGCTTCCAAGAGTAATGAAAGAAAGACATCTAGAAGGCAAGAAATTTATGATTACTTTACTTCAGACCACAGAAACAGAAGTAGGTAAAGCAAACCAAGAGTGAAGACTTTCACATTTGGCGAAAGATATCCAGACATTTCAAGATTAGAGTGTTGAATGAGTCGTAAATATGGTCCTTCAGTCACTCATAATGAAAACAAATTGCATATAAAAAGAGGACTTTTAAAGAAGGATCTTTATTTCAAAAAATGGATTTTTCTGTGGAAGTACCTGTTCTAATTAAAAGCTTTAATTGGTGTTTAATCTCTTTGCTCATTCAGTGATTTCACTGGTACTCCATATTCTAGAGGGAGACTCAGTTCTAAAAATACACACTTGGTCCTTATCTCAAGGAAGTTGGGAATGCAGACAATTAACCAAAACATAATATGTGAAGGAATTGCAGATTAACATCCAGGGAGCAGACACTTTTCAATAAAGCGCTCTATGAAGAATTCAAGTGATGAAAGGTCTGTGCATGGGAATAGCAGAGAGAAAGGTATTCTCAAAAGAACAACAGCCAATACAGATGGGGGGGGGGTGAACAGAGCCGATGGAGCTGGAAGAGCCGAGAGAGCCAAGTAGCTAAACCTTAGTGGGTAAGGGAGCTAAACAGGCAGGAGCATGATTCTTTGATTTTGTCTTTTGCCCCAAGGAGACAAAAGTTGCCCCAAGGAGCAAGGGTTGAGGCAGAGCAGTGATATGATCAGATTTAGAATTTTAGGAGAGCACTTTAGGGGTAAAGTGGGCTTCTCAGACAAAATACATCATGGGCTTATAACCTACAAGAGGATATCAAAGGATGAGACTTTTGCATTGCTGTAAAATGTATTGTGTGAAGGATATGGATCGTCTTCATTGGGTTTTTGTGATGAGTGATTTACCAAGAGACGTGGAGCTATTCTTCCAGAAGCAAGGGCCTTTTTCAGGGCCCAGGATCTGCCCTGAATACACTGTGGATACCTGTGTGTTTAGGTGTGCCCTGAACACACTCATGGCCTTCATCCCATCCCTGTCATGTTTCTGATGGCTTCCGATTCCAGGAACTTTAGTCATACTTATTCCAGCCTTTTTAGGGAGTTACAAAGAGAAATGTAAACCTTGGCACATTTTTTTAAGTCATTTCTGCACAAGTCTGTATGTAATCATTGCTGTTATCTTGAAGTCAATATAACTATCATAAGAATTATAAGCATAAATGAAATTTCTTTATCCCATCCAATAAATGGGAAGGAAGTAGATTCCATTGCCTGGCATTCTTTCACATTAAAAAAAAATAGAGGCAAAGGTAAAGAACACTAGGCCAGGTATCATGTTGGGGGCTTCAGGCAAATTGTTTCCATTCAGTTTCTACACCAACTTAGAGCATGTGAGCTGTTTGCCAAATGAGAAAACTGTAATTCAGAGAGATCCCTTTACTCCCTGAAGGCCATGTGTACAGTAAATAACAATGAGAACCTTGTTACAGATTTAGACCACTCTGCCTCACCCCTGTGAACTGCTACCACTTGCAGTAGAGAATGCTGAGACCAATAGAAGAGAATATATGTAGACAGTGAGGCTATATATAACATATGTGGGTTACTCTTTATCTTCATCAATCCCAGATTGGACTTTTCTTAGGTCCTGTTCTTTGCATGGACTGGGAGAACTGAAGGAATTCTCATCAGATCTCAAACGAAGCCAATGTGGATCCCAGGATTTCTTAGGAAGCTTGTTAACCCTGTACTCTGTGTATCCTGAGAGCTTGGTGTTATTTCTGCAGGACCCAAAGTTTATTTATTACTTGATAATAGGAAGTGATTGCATGGGAACGTAAAGAAATGAGTTACAGTGCAGACTTCTCCATCTACTTGAGTAACCACCTCTGCTTCCCAGGCAGGATGGCATTAGTACAATGGCTACTTTGAACTTAATAGTCCAGTAATTCCTCCCAGCTCTGCTATTATTCCCTCCAATTTCTCCACACAATTGTGGGTTTCATAAATTTCACAATCCTACCATCCAATTAAAGATTATCCAGGGAGTGGTGATCATACTTACCGATTATTTCTCTAAGTGTACAATGAAGTTGTGCTTGCACTGCTATACCAGTGAATAGTCATAGATATGAATATCAAATTTATCAAAATGAATTAAAGCAAAAGAAAATATTTGAGATAAAATCTAAGTAGGAAATGAGATCCCTTTTCTCTTGGCATTCAGAATAATGTAATTTTGATTTTATGTGCATGGACACCCTAACATCATTACGTTCAACCTTCTTTCCATGGCCCTGTTTTCACTGCGACTGTTCTGTCTCTTGCCAAATAATATCAATCCCTGAGATTTAATGTCTTTCTTTCTTGTTTCTGTCCCTTAAAGATGAGCTCTAAACTAAGTGCGGGCCTCTCTTTTGTGCATTTCAATACTCACAAGAAGAAGATTCCTCTATATTCAAACCTATTTTGATTCCACATTTACTGAAACAAGTCAGTCCTGCTGAGATGACGGTTCACTTGCTCAGTCATTTCTTTGTCATATATTACTGAGTAATTACACTTTTACAGGTCAACCTTAAAGTACCAGGGATGGAGAGATGGAGAGGGTAGTCTGGGTGCTATGGAACACACATAACGCTCGCATTACCATCAGGTCACCAGGCTCCATATGAGTATCTGCCTGCAACAGAACAGGGGAGAGAAGGAGGGAAAACTGATTGGCAGTACTCGGGGAGGACCTTTCCAAGGAGGTGACACTCAAGCTGAAACCCACACGCAGGACACCAGAACTAGGGAAAGACCCAAGGAAGAGCAGAAAGCAAGTCTACCACCTCAGCCTCACTTTCTATTCCTCAAGATCAAAGACCAGGGTTCTCCTTCCCACACAGGGCTCTCCCCGAAAAACACCTGAAATGCTGGATACCATTCTCAGAAAAAGAAAAGTACATTTTCAGAGTTACTTGCTTCTGGGATAAGCTATCAAATTTTTGTTATTCATATCTAATTTCAAATTTCAGAAAATCAGATGCAAATTTTGCTTTATTGCTGCTAATTTGTTTTTAATGATTATAACATCAGATTAGGTTTTGACATTTATTGAGCGGGACATCTGCCGACTCGGGATCCAGAACACAGGAGGCTTCGGGAATTTCCCTGAAGTCAGTCTGCACTCTTCCAGTAATGTGACTTTTTCTGATCAGGAAACTCCCCAGGCTGTCTGTCCCGAGTCCTGACTCTGAAGAAAGCTGCTGAGTTCTGCCAGGGAAAATCATTAGAGGGGTCTGGTTGTTCATTCTGTTCCGAAAGGCAAGTAGATTTGAAGCCTTCCAGGGAGTGTTGAGTGGATTAGGCGCGCAATTTGATCCATTAACCTTGGCTAATTATCCTTCCTTTCTTTCAAGTTTCTGGGATAGAGTAGGTGGAAGATGGAAAGGCGGGGGAGTTGAGTAGAATCACAGATTTGGAAATAGACATTTAAGTTGGCAAACCTGTAAGCTGCCACCAGTGGTTACGCCACAACCAATAGCTGACTGAAACTTCTCTGAGAAAATGTAGTTGGATGTTTATTTTACCAGGGAGTGACTAATTGTTTGAGGAGTCATAAAACTATGACCTGACCAACATGAATATCTTAATCATGTAGAAATAAGTTATAATATATCAAAAAGGTGAAGATATATAGCAAGAGAAAGAAAAAGTCTAAGTTTTCCCCATCCCCATTTTTCCAAGTTGCAAATTAATAATTGTGCCTTATTCTGTGGCATCCTTACTTTGTGATTGGAGCTAACGTCGGGCATGAGAACTTCTTTATTGAGCTTCATGAAACCCTTGCCCAGTTTTGACAGCAAAATAACTTCTATTACTTTAATTCAATGTGACTTGTATCCAGGAGGATTTTCTTTTCAGATAATGATGTGTTTTCTATGGATGAGTCTGTATCTACGCTTTTAGAGCAATTCTGCAAACATGCCATGACCTCTGTGGTTACTGCTCTGCACATGGACATGACTACTGCTGCTCTAAATGACTTAATCCCAACAAGAGACACAATACTTTTCCTTAAAAATACGGTTATTTTTTCCCTAAACCTATTAAAAATACTGGCTATCTGTACATGTACTTATTTTTAATTTGCCTAATAGCGGAAGGCATTATGAGTCCTCAGGTTTGCTGTACTTGTTCCCATTTGTGGCTTTTATAGCATCTTCATTTCCTGAAGGATGCTTCATCATGAGGTACCAGGGTTGTGGAAGCTTCAAATGTGGTATCAGCCACTCAGTATTCTGTGCCTCAGAAATGTGCAAACACAGTTGCTTAGGTGACAAACTTGGAAGCAAACATCAGGAGTATTCACAGCCCAGGAAATGAGGTCCAATAGCATAGTGGTTAAATCCTCACTTTGCAAGTGCCAGGATCCCATATGGGCCCCAGTCCATGTGCCAGCTGCTTCACTTGCAATCCATCTCCATGCTTGTGGCCTGGGAAAGCAGTAGAGGATGGCTCTAAACCTTGGGATCCTATCCCCTTGTGTGGGAGACCTTAAAGAACCTCCTGGCTTCAGATTTGCTTAGTTTCAGCCATTGACACCACTTGGGGAGTGAACCAGCAAGCAGAAGATCTTTTTCTCTTTATCTCCTTCTTTCTGTATATCTGCCTTTTCAATAAAAATGAACACATCTTTTTTAAAAAAGTTAATTAGACACCTCTCATAGAAAACTGTGTGATAGAAAGTTTAGAGTAACAGCCAGTAAAGGTATAAGTTAAAGTAGAAAATTTAAATAGCAGAATGTTAAACTTGTAGTCATTACTAAAGAACTATGCTACTGAGACAATAAAGGGAAAAACAGTGGGAGGTGAAAATGGGGAGAGAAGAAGGGGATGAGGAGGGAGGAATCACTATAACTGCAAAACTGTATCAGAGAAAATCACAATAACAAATTAAAATGTAATAGCCAAAGAAAGAGCAAGTAGAAGGCATAAAGTTCCAAGAACGTAACAGTCTGATGCTCAGCAGGGTGATGCCTTCTTTGCTTGATTTTTCCTTGTCGTCAACTGGTGAAAAGGAAGATGGACTGCTTGATTGAGGATCAGTAGATTATACATTAGAGTCACGGTGAAATCATCAAATACGCCAATTAATTTACCGTAGAAATCTGGCAAGGCTTATATTGATCAATTTAAGACACCAAACTTACAAACAACCCAAGGTTTAATACTTTGATTTGTCTAAATGTAGAGTGTGCCGAATCCTGACAAAGCTGAAAGTTTGGAGAATTCTCATGTTGCAATTTTCAGCAAATTTCTGTGAAGAAAACAATCACACAGGCATTCACACACACTTGGGAATCATGTTTCTTGTGATCTTCACAAGAAAAAACTAAAGATCTTGGGTCCTGATTTGTGGTCATTTACTTGTTTTCTGAGCTGAAATTCTCCACATTGCTGACCCAAGGTCACTCCATTAACAAGTGGCCACTTCTCCAGCACAGCATATGACGGTGCCAGCCAAGACACTACCATCATCTACTTCTTTTATTTTCACCTATCCTGCATCCCTCAGGGGTGGAGAACATTGTTTTTCAAGAATCATTTGGATATTCAGAACATCATTCAAGGCTGAATTAAAATTATTCACCTAAACTTTTCCTTGGCAGGGACAGAAAAAATGGTTGGACATTCCTTATCCCTACAACTAATGTAAGAGCCTTTCTGTCCCCAGCTCTCAAGTCACACACCAAGCAGGAAGCCTGTGCTCTCCATAGATCATCTCCTATCCCTGTATTCATGCAACCTGTTAGCCTGTGCTGACGTCAGTGTTGGAGTTTGCTCACTTGTTGCACACATATTCAAAGGTGCAAAACTGTAATCGCTGAAATTTCTATTTGCCTTAAACCAAACATGTGGTGACAAAAATGGATTTGCTAAATTCTATTTCAGCCATCTACGTAGAAGAGCAGCAAACCTTTTTAAATAAAGTTGGCCCACATGTGCCGGGATTCAGATATAATAGCATTTCCCCATCTGAAAGGAGAGTTTTCTGCCTGAAGAACTTGAGCAATAATATCAGATTAGGAATCCAGATTTAGCTGATAAGCAGATCAGGTAGGCAGAAGCAAGCATGTTTGCCGGGCTAGACACAAACAGGGTCAGATGCAACTAGTTGAGTGTTCCACTGGCCAGAGCACTTGGATCAGGATTAGGAACAAAATCCAGGATGAACGAGATTTCCCTCTGGGCTCCAAGGCTCCCTGTCCAAAGAACTCTGCCCAGCCTCTAGAACTGTGGCTGGGTAGGAAGGTCAGCCACAGCTGACTCTCTTCCCACCTCAAGTTCAAAGAGAACCAGCACCAGTGAGTCTATGTCCAAAGACCACAAACAAGAGCTAAAGCAGCAAGTACAGTAAAACCTTTACCATCAGACGAAGCACATCAGGCAAAGAATATCCTTTCAAAATATTGGTGGTGAGGGGAATCTCAAAATGATGTCTTGATGGTCCAGCTTACCAAAGTCAGTTAAAATTTCAAGAGTGAAGTACAGAGTTCAAATGAACGCATCAGTGACTAAATGCCTGCTGTCCCTTGAGCCTTCTTGTTGTTGCTTTGTCTCCTCGCCAATAAGGGATTGTTTCAGGTCACAAAGGCCAATGTTTTCCACAAATCCTTTCATCTGCCACAAATGTTACATTCTGACAGTATTTTGAAGCCTACACTTCTTCCTAAGGGTGGAAAGAAATAATTATCCAAATGTCCTGGACCCCTGAGTGGTCCTTGTAATTGAGGACTGGTAGCCAGGTTGGAAAAGTTGCTGGAATCCTGCTGCAGGGCAGTTAACAGTGCCTGGACTCTTAATCCAGCAGACGAGACATTCTGACTTTTTTTGCTTCCTAGGCTCACAGCTGTGAAACTGTTACAAAGTTTACTTGTACCTCTCCCCTTGGGGGAGTCCCATAGTCTCCTTCCACAGTAACAATTCACCAACCATTCGTTTTGTTTAGAAAACAGTTTAAAACAAAAATGTAATCAAACACCCTTGCTCTAGATGCATCATGCAGACCATTGGGATGTGACATTCCTTTTTCTCTTAGTAAAGACAGGAAAAGTGTCAGCAGTCTTACTACCCCATCTTGCTTCCGGGGAATGGCCATTCATCAGCACCTCCAATCTCCTAAGAAGGTTCTAGAGGCCCTGTGTGCACATCATCCCAAAGGTTCCCAAAATTACAAGCGCAACTGACTGCTTTCTTACCAGAGAATTAATCTCTGTCCCGCCAATGAAACCTCTGCACCTTACCACCAGATCTGTGTGGGGGAATTGCCTGTTTCAAACATACCAATCATGCTCCCTGAATGCAAACCACTGTAGATCAGATTACCCCAGAGCGTCCCAAAAAATTAATTTTTTTTCAAAAAGATTAAATGATAAATTATACATTAATGACAATATTAATGTGCTTGATAAGTTATTCCATGCCATACACATATATAACATTACGATATATCCCATCATTAGATACAATTATGACTTGTCAAAAGTAAAAATAACACAAAAATATGTTTTAGGTAGGAATCTGTTTCCTGTGACTTGTAGGGCATAATAATGGAAAGTAAAATCTGATTTTCTCAAGCCACATCTTATGAGTGGCAAGTCTGAAATTCAATGCAAAAGCATCCTCCAAGTTAGCTAGGGAAAATGCTACCACTGGGGTGATAGAAGGGTAATCCGGGAACTGATGGACTAACCCAGTGACTCTCCTATGCTTGAGTGCAGACTCCAACCTTAAAGAGTAATTGAGACAAATAAACATCCTATGCACAAGAGATGGCAGCCCTGCAGCTGGGCCCTGATCATGCTGGATTTGGCCTTCTCACTCATCCTTCCCAAATCAGCAGTGAGCCATGCCAAACTGTGGGACTTGAGTCACAAATACCTACAGGTACTTCCCCTCATAGGAAACTTAAAAACAATGAAGCCCTTGCACAAATGCCTTTAACCTTCCATTGCAAGTTGGCTCATGAAAAACACCGAAGCTGAAATCAGGGCAGGTGCTGGCCCAAGAAAAGGCTGCAGAGTACTCCACTGCAATTAGTGGTCCCAAGTGCCCTAGCAGCCTGCACTGGGAGGCAGTAATGGGACTCATTCTCTGGATGCCAGAAACATTAATAAAACCTCACATTTATAAGCATCAGAAGCATATCTTCAAGGCCTTTCCTCTTGCCTGGAGTTTCAACAGATAGTGTTTGCTTATGCTGATCCAAAGCTAGGTTTGATTATATAATAGGAAACTGACCTATTTTTTAATTAATATAGTTTGTTAAACAGAATTTTTCTAAATTTCGAGTCCAAAAGAGGAATAAGACTCTTTTTTTTCAAAGACTTTATGTATTTTCACTGGAGAGACAGAGTTATAGTGAGAAGGAAAGACAGTAAGATTTTCCATCCACTGGCCCTCTCCCCAAATGGCCACAATGGCCGGAGCTAAGCTGATCCAAAACCAGGATCTGGGACCTCTACCAGGTCTCCCACATGGGTACAGGATCCCAAGGCTTTGAATAATTTTCTACTGTTTTCCCAGGCTGCGAGCAGGGAGCAGGAAGGGAAATGGAGCAGCTAGGACTTGAATAAGCACTCAAATGGGATCCTGGCACTTGCAGGTGGAGCATTAACCAACTGAATCATCATGCTGTGTCCCAAAAGAAGTTTTTGAAAAAGAAGGTAAAGAAATTTCTGACAACAAAAGAGCCGAAACACTGCCCTAGCGATAATTTTGTTACAGAAACTTTCAGCCTTTTATCATATATTCCACACATACCTGTTAAGACAACTAGCAAAAACACCAGCTGCTAGACTGTTATACATAAAATATTGCATATGATCTTCAAGTGATCATAATTTAAAAAAACAAACATACAATTAGGCTGTTGCAATAAATCATAGAAATTTTGTGTTGAGGACAAGTGGAGACTCCAAGCAGATTTCCTAGAGAAGCTGCTATCTGATCTGGTTGTTTAAGTAGCAGTGGGACATATCCCTAGGAGTTATATGTTCCATTCCAAAAACACACTGGTCTGAGCAGTTGTTTGAGAGGTCACATTGTGTCAGGTGTCTGAGTTTCCACTTCCACCCACAAGGTCAGATGTCATTTGCATCAGTGCATAGGGTACACACAAACTAAGAGGCATTCTGAAATACAGAGAAACTCTGGCCACCTGTAAAGCAATTGGGAAATCCTTACGCATTAACCTGGAGTAAAGAGAAGACAGTCACAGGGAGGGAGATTAAAATCTCTCAGGGATTAGAAATAGGGCTGGTGGATGAGCGCTGTGAATGAAGCAACAAAGAGCTTTAGAGTATTGTTTTCCAAATATCATGCTATAGAATTTATGAAGGCAATCCAAGAAAAAGAGAGCTTGCTTTTAACAGAAGTTTGAGAACCTTAGTTTAACTATCTTATCACTACAGAGCTTGTCAGTATTTTTATCTCAATAATGCAGGCTATAAGGTTTCAATCGGAGTTTAATATAAACTTGTTCATTTAGTGACAGTGTACCAAGTGATTACAATATATCAAGCACTGGCTCAGGCACTGGGAACAAAAAACAAAAAACCCCAAGTTCTCTCAAGGACAATATGAGGGGAAATAGCCATAAACAAATAATGGATCCACATGGCCTAAACCACAGAACCACTTTCAGAGAAAGCATTTGGTCATTCTTCTTTCCTGGAACACGTTTTTAAGAAAGTGAATTAGGAAGACCTGGAAATGAAGCAGAACCCTCCAACTCTGACCCTGAGTAAGCAACTTCAGTTCTAAAATTATGTTCAAGATGCCCAGGATTTGGGGATTATAGTTTATGTTCCACAGAGCCAAACTGTTTCTCACTCAAGAAAACAGGTTATTCCCCAAGACTCTGAAATCCTATTGGGATGAATTTACCCACTTTGACAAACTCATTTATTGATACTGAAATCTGTGGTCACCCATGAAATAATATAACCTGCAGGAAAAGCAGGTTTCCGCAGATAAACAGAAAAGACACAAATCCAAAGTCCTCTATGCATAAACCAAATGATGGGCTGAAGAGAAAGCATGGGCACCCCTGCCCTATTTCAATGCAGCTTTCAGAGAGCTCCACAGACCTCTAAGCGCAATTCTCACCAGGAATCTGGGTTCAAAGGGCATTTTGTTCACATTTGGGCTTTGATCTGTCTTAAGCACCTGGAAAAGAGGAAATAATTTCTGAGGCACGCAAGAACAGCACAGATTCCAGTTAGCATGAATCTAAGAGACATGACACTTTCTTCTTGAACACAGCCACAAACTGTGACAATTCTCTGTTTTATGAAGATTTATTTATGTATTCATTCATTCATTCACTCATTTGAAAGATAGTGACAGGAAGGGAGAAGACAGGATGACAGGAATCATTATCCACTAGTCCAACGCCAAGAGCCAAGAATTTCATGCAGGTCTCCCACATAGGCGGATGGTCTCCAAGAACGTGGGTCATCTGCTGCTGACTTCCTAGGTGTAATATGAGGCAGATCAGAAGTGCGGCAGCCAAGACTGAAGGCAGTGCTCTGGTTAGGGGTGCCAGAGCACAAGCAGCAGTTTAACTTGTTGTGCTACAATGTTGGCCCCAAGCTTTCACATTTCTACTGCAAATCTAACCACCCAAACATCTAAAACAGCAGCTAAAGTAAATAAATAGCATTATAAAATATGTGTAACAACATTTATAGCACTAATTACAACTTATTTATAACATTGCAAGTTCAATCTGACCTCCTTAATATCTAAAAGATTTCAGCCAAAGTAAATAAATATGTGTTATATGTATTATTATGTAGAACAGTAGTGAATATATTTCAATATGCATTAAAACATACTTGGGCATCAGTGTCCAATTATGTATTATATTTAACTTCATTGTATTTGCTATTTATTCCCATTCCATCCTATTTTTTTCACCATCTCTATCTAATTCCTGAAATTGTTCATGTGAAAGATCATTCTAATAGCTGGAGGTCATTGTAAGATTAAAATAATATTTGAAAATTTATGCTATTTTTAACAATCTCCAACTAACACACACTGGTGAGTTAGTTTCATAAAGAAAAGGAAAATATTCTGTTTTAAAAATGACTCATTCCAGCATGATCTTAAATAGGTAAATTAGGCATGTAACACATTTCCTCAATATCATTGACAAATGAAACATCAGTATTGGGATTTTTGGCATTATCGCACTGAAGTTGAAACCATAGTTCAAATCTTTGAAGTCTTTAGTTGTAGTTTATTACAGATAAATTAAGGCTGTGGTTTTACATACAATGTATCCTAATTTCTATTTTCTTGCCTTTCTGAACTTAGGCTGTTTTATCTTGAGTATGCAAGTGTATACTCTTAAGGGAGGAGATAGAGATGTATAATTGTCACATGCAATTGACAGAGCACGCAATCAGAGAAAACAGTCGGTGTTAATGGAGTATCTACATAAAGTACTACTTATGTCATTGTAAGAAATATGAATGACTGATTAAACAATGAAACAATGTTCCAGGCCTAACGTGGTGGCATGGCAGCTAAAGTCCTCGCCTTGAACACACCAGGATACCAATATGGGAGCTGGTTCTAATCCCAGTGGCCCCACTTCCCATCCAGCTCCATGCTTGTGGCCTGGGAAGGCAGTCAACAATGCCCTGGGATCCTGTACCCATGTGGGAGACCCAGAGGAATCTCCTGACTCCCGGCTTTGGATTGGCTCAGCTCCGACCGTTGCAGTCACTGGGGGAGTGAATCATCGGATGGAAGATCTTCCTCTCTGTTGCTCCTCCTCTCTGTATATCTGACTTTGCAATTTAAAAAAAAAATGTTCCACGACATTATTGGCATTTTTTTTAAGATTTGTTAATTTTTTTTTATTACAAAGTCAGATATACAGAGAGGGAGACAGAGAGGAAGCTCTTCAATCCGATGTTTCAATCCCCAAGCGGCTGCAACAGCCAGTGCTACGCCAGTCCGAAGCCAGGAGCCAGGAACCTCTTCCAGGTCTCCCACACGGGTGCATGGTCCCAAAGCTTTGGGCCGTCCTCGACTGTTTTCCCAGGCCACAAGCAGGAAGCTGGATCGGAAGTGGAGCTGCCGGGATTAGAACCGGCGCCCATATGGGATCCCGGTGCGTTCAAGACGAGGACTTCAGCCATAGGCCATGCCACCGGGCCCTCACATTATTGGCATTTTGATAAAAAGGGTTCCTGTCAGCTGGTTCCCCTACCTAGTAGCAGTAGTGGAAGGAAGAAGAGGTGTTTCCAAATTTCTCTTTTGTTTGAATCAACCACAGCAGTAGTGAAAAGGAAGAAATCATGTGTTCAGAATTTCCCGAAGAAAATTTCACATCTCCGCCATCCAAAGTAGCCAGTGGCAGCTGACTCCTCCTCTGAGTAGACAAGTGTTATAAAGCACAGGCCTTAGGAGGCAATGTGTACTTATGGTTCCAAACATTCTACAGAGACCAGAACTGCTCCATGATGTTTCTTTCAGTAGTCTGTATCCATGAGAGAAAAAAAAAGAGTAAGTGAGGAGTTAATTCACTAAATGAAGTGAATGGGACTGTCACTGTGAGATTGTTTCATTATTATTGAGGGGAGAAAGCCTTTTCTTGTGTGAAAAGAGGTTGTATAGAGATATGCAGTTATAATTCTTATTGCAGCAGTAGCTCTTACTATACTTTACGGAAATCTGTCCCAGCCATATTTCCTGAAACTCCCCAACTCTGTGTAACACAAAGAGATCTGAGAGCCACTGGAGCCATGAGGACATCACGGCACACAGGAGTTCAATTTTGTTGAAAGGAATAAAATTTAAAAAAACTTAAATGATCAAAATGTTAGACATGCCTATCTGTGAACATGCAGAAATTTCAGTGAACTTCATGTCCTTCTCTGAAAAGCCAGCCCCAAGTACTGTTCAGGAGCATCTAGGCAGAAGGTATCCCAGCCAAGGGAAATGTGACTCTCCTTTCCATATCCCTCATGACATTCAAAAGATAACAATAAAAACTTGAATTTTATCAACTCCTGTCTCTGTGGAAATAATCTCCTCTGGTGAAACAAATACAAAGGGTTAGCTTCTTTGCTTTTTAGGATGCTGCTCTAGCAGCATTTTAGTTCCAGGCAAGGCTCAAGCCCTTTAGCCGCGTGTGAGTCCTACTGTGGAATTTTCTGGAACATTGGTCCCTGCTTCCATTTCTCAACCCCATCCCTTATCCTTGCCTCTCATCCTGCCATTCCTGCTGCCTGCAAACATCTGTCATTTTTCTCTGCAGTGGTCTCCTTAATATCCAGAGCTGAAATTAACTGCTCCAGTACCCTACAGCATACACCTGCTTTCTCTTTTTTAGTACAAGGAGCTTCATCCTTTGTCCCACTGCTGGAGATGAGCTTTCAGTAACTCCTTCCAGTGATGAGGCCCTGCAAGAGAATTCTTTAAGACCTCCAATTCAGGTTACACTGATTATCTCCAATGATGGTTAATCTGAAGTATCCAATAACACTTTATGTGGAATCTAGGTGGATTGGGCTGATGACTTCATAGTGCTCAGAGACCTTGCCTGATAACTGTGGCCCTAGACTAACATGGATCTGACTCTGATCTGCAAATGAACTAAAGGTTCTTAACCATGTCTCTCAAAGGCTTACAGACTTATGAAGGGCAGTATGGGAGCATCTCCCAGGTAGTTTGTCTCCTCCAACAGTCTACTGTTCGCTGGCTGGATAATCTTACTGTAGCCTAGCTGTGTTTTAAACATATCCAGAAGGGGCTAGCAGAGAAGAGCAGACACTGAGTACGTACCAGGCAGTTTTCACTTGCCAGCTCTACAGATGCGTCCCACCCACCCCTCCTCTCAAGGAAATCTCTTGGAGTGATGGACTGGGCTTTCCTCATCTATTCGTTCAGGTCCAAATCATAGTGTCTTTAAAAAAAAAAAAAAAACAAGAGTGTGAAATCGGAGCTGTGAGTGACTGTTGCATTTGGCTAGATCCAGCCAATGGATCCTAGCACTGGTGGTCAAGTCACCAGGAGATAAGGTTCCTTGGCTGAAACTGGCGGCCTTCGCTGAGCCAATGCAATGTCTGCATCTGTGTACCCATGTCCAATTGCTAACTTTGGTGGCTGTGCGTCATGCCACCTCATGTCATTGAACCCTGGCAAATTCTGAAAGGCTAGAGCTGCTTGCATTTTTTTTTGGCCAGAGAAAATCAAGCACATATATATCTATAATCATATAGATATATAATGGTCTACTTGGAGAGAGAGGCATACTTGTGGAGTGTAAAAATTTAACAACCCTTGCCAAGTTGAAGGAGCACATCCTGGCACATCTGGCTGACTGTTAGAAATGCTAAAAGGATGAAAGACTTGGAACCCCAGGCCTCTCCACCACCAATGAAAATCCACAGGAAAATGTGGCATTCTGCTTGGTTGGAGATGATCATTTTGTGGGGTCTTCACATTTTTGTGCTGTTCTGGGGCATTCTTTCTCTCAACACTCTAATAATCCTAGTTGGAGAAAGGCCTTTGATTTACATTTCTTAAGCCAGCAATTCTCCAAATATCTGAACCCTGGGAATTCAGTGCACCTACATAAAGGAAATGAATGTTCCCTGTTGATGTGGTATTTTGCCAGGCTGTGTTTCTGAGAATCAAATATTAACTAATGGACCTCTGTAGGTTTCACTGAATACTACTGCATGAAATGCTGTTACTGTTTGCAATGCAACATGATCTAAAAACATTTCATTTCTTTTTAATCCAAAGGGGACTAGCAGGTTTATTGTGTTTGCATGTGCTTTCCCCTAGACTCTGGCTGCCCTAACAAGAAATTCAATAAATCTGCTTCCAAATCATCTTGCACAAGCTTTGCATGTCCAGTCTGGGCCTGAGGAAATTAACAAGAGAATAGAACATACCATCGACTTGCGGAGTGGCGATAAATTGAGAAGAGAGCATATCAAGCCATTCTCACTGATGTTTAAAGACTCCAGCCTGGAGCACAAGGTAGAGCTGAGTGGCTCTTTTTCTAAGTAAATTGTTGTTGTAAATGTGTGTGGGACTACAACGAGAACCCAGGCTCTGTGGTGTTTGGTGTCTGTTTGTTTGCTGTTTGTTTGGTTTAGTTTGGTGCTGTCCGTTTTTTGACTCTCTGAAATTCATAAGAAGATGGAAGACCAGCCAAGAAAGGAGATACTAATTAGAAAAAGAACAAGAGTTTGGCAACTTAAGACAAAGGTGACTGAGAGATCAGTCCTCCAACTCAATGAGCATCAAGAATTCTTTCCACTTCCAAGTGGTATTAACAACTCACCCTTGGCTTTGCTTTAGGATGAATTCACAGCAGTTGCAAGACTCGTAGTTTCCTATGTGAGGGCACACAGTAACTTGCTGTAAGCACTAGGCTGAACACTGTTTTCCTTAGATGTTAGACGTCTGTTACCCTGTTCTCCCGATGTTCTGCTCTCTGAAGGCCCATCCTTTCGTTCCTCTCACCTCCATGTCAGGGTAGTAGAAAGAGGATGGGGTTATGAATCCAGTGAGGTTTGAATTCCACCTCTGCCACTTCCTTGCAAGGTGACATTTGATAAGTGGGGCAAACTAACTGAGCATGAGTTCCTCCCTATGTAAAGGGCATAACGAAACTGCCTTCTTCACTGGATAATGTGGGAGCCTCCAAGGTAATGACTTCATCTGGAGAAGTGTTCAAAACTGGCAGTCATCACTTGCCCCACCCCTGCCTCGCAAAGGGAAGAGGGTAACCAGGGTGCTGGCCTTACTAACTGGGCTGCTCCCCTTCACAGCTGGGAGTGCGCAGTCCTTCCTTGACAGAACACAGGAGGGGCCTGGCATCTGTGGAGCCTTGGGCAAGAACAGCAGGGGATTTGCAAGCAAATTTTAAGAGTTTGATCCAATACTCTGTAAAGCTCCAGTGAGCAATTTTGGTGTGTGATTTTGCTCAGCTGCCTAGGAGATTCTGCTTGTTTGGTTTGGGAAATTCACACGTCTGTGCACATGCCCCATTCCCAATGAGTTTGTGAGAGCTACCTACAGATTGCAAACTGCAAAATTAATACCTTCACTGGCAATTCCCAATTGAAATGTATTGTGTCTATGTGCTAACTAAACAAAAGGAAAAGAAACATTTGCCTTTCTCAAGCCCCCAGACACAGTAGGTGTACTTTGCTTATTCATAATATGATTAAGGGCTTAAGGTCGAAATTAAATGCAGAAGAGCAGGATGATGAGCACGGAGGCTTTGCAAAGAATCTTCACAATTAGCTTCAGTAGAAACCTGTGTCCAGAGCTATACCAAACCCTTTTATTCATTGCTGCTGAAAGATGTAGTACTTCTCTAATGACCTAAAACCTGCAGAACATAGCTCATTTCTTCTGGGTTTTATGAATATCCACTTCTTATCTCTATCCTCCTGGGGCTGTAAAAGGAATAAATCTAGGAAAGGGATGCACAGTGTGTCCAAGGCTTGTTTTTTTTTTAAATATTTATTTTTATTACAAAGTCAGATACACAGAGAGGAGGAGAGACAGAGAGGAAGATCCTCCGTCCGATGATTCACTCCCCAAGTGAGCCGCAACTGGCCGGTGCGCACCGATCCGAAGCCAGGAACCAGGAACCTCCTCCAGGTTTCCCACGTGGGTGCAGTGTCCCAGTGCATTGGGCCGTCCCCAACCGCTTTCCCAGGCCACAAGCAGGGAGCTGGATGGGAAGTGGAGCTGCCGGGATTAGAACCAGCACCCATATGGGATCCCGGGGTGCTCAAGGCGAGGACTCCAGCCGCCAGGCCACGCCGCCAGGCCCCAAGGCTTGTTTTTATGAGTAAGAAATCAGAAGATGTTATCCAAAAGACATGGACATGAGATTTGCCAATGGACAGTCCTGCCGGGCACCACCATGCCAACATTTTACATCCCTGGTGTTACCAGAAATGCCCGGTGAGTTCTTTCCTTAGCTTAGTACAGAAATAAAAGCCAGGAATCTCTTGCAGACAGAAAAGCTTATTTGCGAAGGGCCCAGATGAGCAGAGAGGGAGAGTGAAGGGGAAGTACCTCCCAAGAGAATGCCAGAAGGTGAAGTGCCTCTGGAAATGGGGAGGAGAGAGACATCAAAGGTTTAAGGAAAGGTCTTGGGACTTTAAGTCTTCCCTGACCCCTGCTTGTTGGGTGGGAACCTACAGGTAAGATGTTCCCCATCGGCGGTCTCTTAATCATTTAGAAAATGGGTGGGCAATGCCGGTGCCGCCCACCTGATGGTGTGGCCAAGACCTCAGCAGGCCTGGATGGTCTCACCTGCTTGGTGAGTCAATGGAACACAACTGCTGTCAGAGACATACTCCACTGACCCTTGCTCTAAGATTCTGTCTAGGAACCATGCTACTGCAAGCAGAGAAGATGTGACAAGTTACACACATCTGGTATTTGCCAAACACCAAGTGCTATTTCTACACTTTCTACAATAATCAAATGTTAACAGCAGTGCAAAGTAGATGTAATTATGAATCTTGCTTTACATTTGATAAAATAAGACATGGAGAAATAATTAGAAAGGTACTCAAATACAGGCTGTAAGTAGAGAGACTAGGGCCTGAACCTGCTGTGATACCAAAGCCAGTATTCTTCAGCAATTCCAAAACTTGCTCTTCCAGCCTCTTGGAGAAAAATAATCCCATGCTATAGTCACACATTACTTTTTGAACTTTGTACGAGACAAGAGGAACAAAGAAAGGCTTTAGAGGAGGGACTGCATGGGAAATGTTTCTTGAGAGTTACAGAAACAAAAACCCATGGGATTCCAAAGTCAGTGCATAACATTTGTGTGCAAATCATTCTGTATATCAGAGTTTGATCACATCCTCTTTCAGTATAAAAATTACATTTACAGTAGAAAAAACTGAGCCTCTGAGATACAAAGTTGAGATCTTAGAGCTCAAAATCGACTACTATCTTCCACTGACTATAAGATGCTGTAAATTGCAGATGCTGTACCTGCTATGCAGCACTCAGAAAGAAACAGCTCCCTCACACACACAATAAGCTGCCCCTGCATCTTTGAAGTAAAAAAAGATAAACAGAAAAATAAAATCAATAGACAAGGGCAGTGAGGAAACCAACACATTTACGCTACTACTCTTGTATTGATTAGATGAAAGGAAAGAGTTCCCTAAACATTAAACTCCACAATAAAATCTCAAAACTGGGCCCGGCGGCGTGGCCTAGCGGCTAAAGTCCTCACCCTGAATGCACCAGGATCCCATATGGGCGCCAGTTCTAATCCCGGCAGCTCCACTTCCCATCCAGCTTCCTGCTTGTGGCCTGGGAAAGCAGTCGAGGATGGCCCAACACCTTGGGACCCTGCACCCATGTGGGAGACCTGGAGGAACTTCCTGGCTCCTGGCTCCGATCGGTGCAGCACCAGCCTTTGCACTCACTTGGGGAGTGAAACATCGGATTGAAGATCTTCCTCTCTGTCTCTCCTCCTCTCTATATATCTGACTTTGTAATAAAAATAAACAAATCTTAAAAAAATAAATCTCAAAACTGGATCATGAAAAATAACAATGGAAAAGAAAAAGAAAAAAATAAACCTACATAAGTTTGCTTCCTGAATTAACCCTCTAAATGGAGTCTAAGCCTAGGATAGACAGTTACACTTGAAGTAATATTCGGTGGGTATCGCCACCTGGTGAACAGTGGAAGCAACCTCAAAGGACCCTGGAAACAACTCAAGGTTTTAACAGTGCATGGAAAATAAAACGCAGTCTATGTTTAGAATCCATGTGTGCATTTGAAGGAAAAAAAATGTGTTTAAATTTAAAATACACATCTTAAAATTTCTAAAACACGTACAGTATTTATGACTCCAAATCCTGCTGTTTGGGAAGAAGTTTGACCCACAAAACTTTGACTTAAAGAGAAAATAGAAATGCAAACAATGCTCATACCTTGCAAATTTTATAGAAAATAAGAGGTTTCGTTCTGTTGGTACAATAAAAAGATAAATGAATGGGAAAACTCACTTGCTTCTCCACTTTTATGAGTGAATTACAAAGTTTAAAAAGAAACTCGATTGGGATGTATAGAGATATTCAGACATTTCCTTCTTAAGCCTTAGAAGAATTAGCTTTTTGTCAGTAGGGTTACATAATTATTTGGTGCATGAATGAGATTGAATAAAGACTCCGGTTTTGAAGATAATTGGGGATACTGCCTTCCAGCCTGGGCTCAGGGTATTTTCTGCAAAGTTTAACTCAAAAAAACCTGGATCTGTTTGGATCTGACCCTTTTTTATTGGAATTTTAGGCAAAAAGACTATAAACTGCACTTGGTTTCGTGCCATCAAATTGCAACGTGATTTACCATCCTACCTCCTGCAGGAATGTTTTCAGTTAAGCTCCAAAAGGAGGACTCTTGTGATTTACTCTTGTGTTTGAGTAAAACATTTTCTTTCCTCTTGTCTTTGATTTCTATGGAATGAGGGGTTGGACAGTACCTCACCTCTGTCAGCAATCAAATCTGTTTGGAATCCCCTACAACCAGCAGTGCTCACCTGCTTTGCATGGGGCCGTCCTGGCTTACCTGTGTTTCCACAATGTCTTTGTTAGCAGTATTTCCTGTATTCTTAAGAGTCACCCAGTGCAGACGTCTCAGGACCCTTAGCCAGCAAGTCTTTAGGTATAGGAAGGAAACCTAATCGAATCATGGAATCCAGCCTTCATCAAATCTTACAAAATAATCTCCTCCCATCTTTAGTTGGGCTATTCCCCAAGGAAATCTACAGATCTCATAAGCAAGCAAAAATTACAGCTATGATAGACAGAGAAAGGAACATTTTAAATAGTGTCAACTATATGGATTATTTTCTTATTAAAATAAGACTGCATTTCCACTAAAGAAAGTTTATGGCAGACAGCAACAGTAAAATTACATTATTTCAATCTTTCATTCCCTGGAAAGCACTGTGAGCAATTTGGGATCTCCCTTGCTGTATTTACATAAGAGGGTCTCTATATACTTATCTATGCATTTTTTAAATAAAAATGAATCATGTTTTGAAATAGTGTTGTATCATATATAGTTGTTACCCTTTCTTAAGTTTTTCCCATATCATAAATTGCTCAATTACAAAATTATTCTAGAAATTGCACACTACTCCACTGCACATCTTAATTAACTTGGGATTTTTTTTTTTTGTAGCTTTTCACTATTACAAACCACCAACTCTTGTGCAACAATCATTGTCATAGTTAAATTATCCATTAAGGCTCATTTATCTCCTGAAGGTAAAATCTTAAAAACAGATCAAGATGATGCACATTTTAAAATATTTGATATGTTTTCTGAAACTATCTTCAGGTGATACTTTTAAAATTCTCCCTCTGATAGGAAGCACACAGCATCTCTGTACCTGTGCTTCTCTGTTCTGGAAGAGGTTTAAGGTCATGTGTATGCATTTCGGTCATCATATTTCCCCTTTTGTGGTTTGCTTATTTATATTACTATGGTGTGCACTTACGTGCTCCTGAGTTGTGAGCTTCTTTATACAATGAGGAATTTGTAATCATTTTTTTTAACTTTCCCATTTTTCAGCAATTACGAGAAGACAGTGTTTCTCAGCCTCTAGTTCTCATTTCTTTTCTGGGACAAGACCCTGAGTGAAGCATAGGATGACAAAGAACATTAATTACAATTACTTATACGTATTGCCAGGCCAGAGAAGCCAGTTCCAAACTTTAGCTGCCTTATTGGAAGATTCATCTGGAATGAGCTCTTTCAGCATACGGTTCCAAAAAATGTCACCACCAAAAAATGCAGTTGGTTCCTCAAGATTAGGATGTTTGGTATATATTTCAAAATGTATTAGGTACTTATGTTTTGTATGGAGATATTTTAGTGAATTAGGTGTTAAAATCAGATGACTTCAATGAAGATTAAATTCCCTTCCTTCTTTCATTGCTAATATCCTTCTACTTAATTCTGAAAATTTTCTTGAGGCAGAAGTCACCTTTTATCCTTGTGACAAATTTATGACATATAGCCATCTTTGTCCTTTATTAATAGTTTTCAAGTTGAAAATCACATGGGGATCTTGTTTTAAACTCAAGTACCTGACCATCACTATTCCCGCCCCCGCCCCAAGATTCTGATTTTCCAGGATGACATGCATTTTCAAAAAATGCTCCTTTGCAATACTCTCACTATGATTTGTCAATCATGTTTCTCTGTTCTTGGGTGAGCTTAATTGAGCCTATCGCCTGCCTCACATGATCAGAGATCAGTTCACATCACAGAATCAAGATCAATATGGCCTTTGATAATCTAAAGGACATGTCCCTACAAGGCTCACAATGGTCCCATGAGCACAGGCTCTGAGATCAAACAGACCTTTGTTCAAATCTGTTTGGAAGCAGAAGTGGGCACAAGGGATAACTGATCAGTTTGCTGAGCATCATACATACTAACAAATTAATATACTTCTATCACTCAAATGAACATTGCCACGCACAAGCAAAGTCATCATTTAACTTGAAAATGTTTATTGAAAAGAAAGAAGAAACAACAAAGACTTGACTGCTAGGTAGATGAGACTTAAACTTAATTCCTGTCTCTGCCGACTCATCACATAAAATGGGATCCTTGATCTCACTGGAGTGGTGATAATCATCTTTCCCCAGGGGTTGATGTGAAATTTCGTGACACAATACTCATGTAATAAAAGTTAGGGTAAATACAGTAGACTTTCTTTCCTCTGGTCCTTCTGATTAATTCTTTGCTAATGCAGATCTTGATGAGGCTAAATGTTCACTTAAAGTCAATCTTACACTTCTCCTAGAACTGGTTAGATCAATCTTAATGAGATTAGAGTCCTGAACTTCATGAATCTAACCAAAAACAAAATGACAGCTGATTTGGAAGAGTGTTCTCAAGCAGGTATCCGCACCATTGGTGCACAAGTAGTGATCACCTTGGACCTTAGGTGTGTTCCAATAAATAAACAGCACTTGCTTATCTTTTGTTCAAATTATTTGGTATTTAAATGCTCTATTAATGCCATCTTCCAAATAAGATGCGAAAGGCGGCTTTTCTCTTCAAGGACATTTAGTGCTTAATCATGCTTGAAGACTGTATCCATCACTTCGTGTGGAGGTTTCATTTAAGGTCCTGCAAAATGTGTCCTTCTTTCCACACTTGTTGTGACTCCTAGGAAGTCCATCTGACACTCTTCAGAGCATTCACGATACATGATTTGTTCTCGGTTTGTGTCACTCCACCAGGTGTCAGATGCTGAGTGCTACAGAGAGAAAAAAATCTATGTCCTCCATGCCCTGGTCATTTACTCCTCAGTTTGACTTTGGGCTAATCATTAAACTTCCAATCCTAAAAACAGGCATAACCATGGCTACCTCACAAGTTTGTTACGCAGATAAAAAACAGTTATTAGGAGACTGCAAGGTTTATAGAAAGTGGAATTAAAAAGACAAGTTAAGGGCAGACATTTAATTGGGCTAACATGCCGTATCCATTATGGAGCAGCTGGGAATGATACCTTTCTTCAGATTCCTGGTACAGCTTTCTGCCATTGAAGCTCTGGGAGGTAACGGTAATAGTTCCGTGGTTGAGTCCCTGCCACCCACAAGAGAGGTCTGGATCCAGTTCCTGGTTTCCAGCTTTAGCCTGCTCCAAACATTTGGGAAGTAAGCTAGCACGAGGCTACTCTCTCTGAACCTCATTCTCTTTCTCTTCCTGCCTCAAATAAATACATTTTTTAAAGGCAATTTTCAAAAATTTGATATATGTGCATAGTTTTTTCATAAGGTTTGTCTTCTATGAATTGTTTCAAGACCCATCATATACACCAACAGAAACTAATCTTTTCATTGGATTTTCCATGTATTTTTATCGAGTCCTTATTGAGTGTCTCAGAGGCTGACGCAGAGGTGTCATGAGGAAGTTGGTATTTGTTAATCATTCAATACCTCACAGCTCCTATCATGAATATTATGATCTCCTTTGAACTCACTATTACCTGTAAGTATTCGTTTCACTGTTTCACACATGAGAGAAACTCAGAGTATGAGAAGCTTTCCAAGACTCACATATGTAGAAAGCCAACAGAGCTGGAATTCAAGCCTAATTCACTACATCATCCGCCCAGACTATCACTAGCACAGTGAAGGATTCTACCACATTTTCAGGACTCCCTTCTGTACATTTTGGAATGCATTCAAAACGTAGTCAGAGGAATGCTTTGGATAGGGTAATGAAGCAATGCATGAGGCAAATACCTTGGAGGCAAAAAAAGTTGGCAAAACTGAAAATATAAATATTTCTTTCATCCTGTTTTTACTCCACACATACAAATACATACACATGTGTCTGAACAGTACATCCAAGCTAGCAACTGCTCTTTGAAGCACTCCAAATTTGATTTTAAAAAAAGGACTAAAACAAAGGCAAATTGCTCTAGCTCTCCATGCACCTATGAGAGTCAGGTCGGCGAGTGGACAGGCACATGAACCACCGTTTCTCTTAGGACAAAAAGATGAGGAGTATTGTCCTTGAAAGTCTGAGCTGTGTATTCACTAGAAAGCAGGTGAGTTCCAGCAGTCTGGAGTAAGTGTGTGAATGGATGGATTGAAAAGGCAGACAAAACCAGCTTAACCCTAAAAACACCAAAGTAAAGATGAACTTCAGGATCCACTTCTAATCAGCTATCAGATTTTGCCCATTTTAACATGAAAACAGCTATCACAATGCTTTCACTAAACCAAGTTCTCTGCTAAGTATTTTCAAAACATTTGTTTCACTGTTACCTTTTTTTTTAACCTCACCAGAAGCCCCTTAGAAACAAGAATTTGCCACTCACACAGGGTATTTCACTAATCCCTCAGTGGAGCACAACTGGCTCTTATCAATTTTAGACTTTCTCACTTTTCCCTGTCCTTTATGAAGAAAATAGGAGTTAAAGGGAAACTTTGAAAGATTTTAAGAGAAATTCACCATAAACTTCCAAATGTGTTATTTCTGTTCCTGTTAACTTCTATTCAATGTTACAATGACTAAAATAAACATAATCAAGACAACCAGACACAGGGATAAAATTGCTTGTAAATTAGCATGATAGAGTCTGGAATTTGACAATGAAAATAAAAGTAGGTTTTTATCCTAGAGGCGTCTAGAAGCTTTTGAATCATTTCTCTCTTTTAGATGAACAAATTGGGAACTTGGAACTTGAACCAAATGGTCATGCATGTTCTTTTATGTTTTCCTATAGAAGACATTGTCCTTAATCTAAAGACAGTAAGAGTATTTAGCTCCCTCCCTCAGATACGAAGGTCATGTCGCAAAGAGACTTGGAGCAAAAATCCATGATTTGTTCCAATAGCAGATCAGTGAGACTCCTTTCTATTTTTCGTGTTACCTCGTAAAATCACTGTGATTTTTGCTATCCTCGTGGAAGTTGATTTCAAAGGTTATTTCACTTGTATCTTTTATTTGACCAATTAACTAGTGCCATTCTCACAGAGCCCACGTTTTTAGGCAGAAACACCAATGTCACCCGTAATGGCACAGTATAGAATGACAGAATTATAACATTTAAACGAAAGGTTACAGAGATCAGTCATTGGAACAGTTCTGACACTTCATTGATCATTGTCACCAGCATCAACAACTTTGAGTTTGGAGACAACAAATACAGGCATAGTCACACTGTAGTGACCTCGCAGTGGTGGGTGGTAGTACACCAATCAGGAAGGATGGAAGATTTGGGCAGGATGGTCTGGAAGTCTTGCAAAAATTCTTGTAGTTTTACCCAGTGATACAAGGGGACAGATGAGAATGGGGTTTTTTCCAAGTCCAAAGACCACAGAGGAGGTCGTAATTCCTTTGCAAAAGCTGTTTATAAAGCAGCATTCCAAGCATCAACATTTTCAAGATACTTGATAAATTCAAGAAAAAAATACTTTCCCCTTTTTAAGGCTTCGTTTTATTAATGTCTGTATTTGTTTACTTTGTATTAATATAAAGAGAACAGATTCTCATGCTTCATAAATACAATTCTAATAGCATCTATGGAGAATAACGTTCCAGGATACAACACTTAATGTTTAGGCTTCGTAAAGGTGAAGGCTTAAAAATAAAATAAAGTGTAATTAATTGAATAGTAGTCAGAAACTCTTGTAGGGTTATTATGTGCAAGATATTACTAGAAGCACTTGACATATATTATATATTAGTTTCATCCTCTCGGCAACCTTTATGAAATAGTTATTGTAACCATTGTCTAGGTAAGGAGCCTGAGATGCAGAAAGATTAATAAATCTATCCAAAATTGCATAGCTAGTAAGCGTTGAAACTGAGATTCAAATCCCAGTAGACTAGCTATAGCTTAAACCATGCTGAGTGAGGCCAGAACAAACACAAGACAAGCAGGATATACCTTTGGCAGACAGGAGTATGCACGCAACTAATTAGATATAACTCTGAACCAGAGTTTTCAGACTTTCAAAATCCAAGAAGAAGTTAAACGAATCGCTCAATCTCAGTAATCTCTCAACCTGACTCAGTTAGGAATGTTCTTTTCATGCACTGTTCTCCTTACATATTCAAGGTAACAAGACATTTCATTCTGAAGCCTTGTATTTTATATTTGATTGGCATCAAACAGAAATAATAAGATGTTTTAGTATTGCAAAGTGATGGCTTGCATTCACAGCCATTTGGACACTAGAAAAAGAGGTGAGATTTCAAAATTTAGAGTTGTTTGGGTTCGGGCCTTGGGATTGGGGGTAAGTGCAGCTCCCTGCAGTGGGGCGGCTGTGGGGGGTGCCCCTGCCAGGTCGGACCCAATGCTAGGAACTCACGCCAAAGACACTGCCATAAGGCAGTGAACGAGTCCTTGACCTCCTCAAGGACCCAAGAGAGCTCTTTCCTCAGGGTAAGTCCACCATGAGAGAACTTGGGAACTGGGTTAAAATTCCTAGCTCTGCTCTGCCGCTAAGATCTTGCGACTGGGCGAGTTTGGGAGAGGTTCGGGCCTTGGGGTTGGGTGCAAGTGCAGCTCCCTGCAGTGTGGCAGCTGTGGGTGGTGCCCCTACCGGGTCGGACCCAAAGTTGGGGACTCACACCAAAGACACTGCCGAAAGGCAGCCAAAGAGTCCTTGGCTTTGGGCCAGTGCACCAAGTGGTGCCAGGCTTTGCCTGCTGGCCGCCCAGCGGCGAACACTGGGGTTTTTAAGATATGTAGCTGCTTCCTGGGGACACCCATAACTAAGGCCAGTTTTAGGGTAGGTGAGAAGTGAATTATGGGTGATTCCCAGTGACAGGGTTATAAAGTTTCAGGCATGCTTGGGGACTGAGACCTAGTGGTTTGGAGGGAAGTATCCAGAAGATAATTTGGGTTAGACAGATTCACCACCCCAGTTAGGAATCCAGAGATGGGCTGGTACCATAGAGCATCACTGATCACTACACACCAGTCCACACCAAAGCTATGGATGGGGGCCTCTTTGGCAGTGTTGGGTACCATTACCCGACTGTGTGGTGGAATGGTGGAGTGGTCACATTTGGCAGGGTCAAGACACTATCCAGCACGCAAGAGAACTTGGTCTGGGAGTAGACTCTATGGGGTTGTATGGGCCCAACCCTGTGGAAATACAAGTCCCCCTGGTTAGCGCACAAGCTGGGGTTATGACGGACTAAGCTAGGTTGACCATTCCACCTGCCATCACTCACAGGTATAGGAACCCACAACAGTCAGGGCAGGTCAAGGCAGCAGCACCTGAATATGCATCCCAAAACAGGATGTGGGGTGGACCAGGCTGCCACTGGACAGGGGCAGAATGGGCAGGGCTGAACAAACCTTAACTCATAAGAAACAACAGAAATCAGGTTGGAGCACAGATCATGCCAAATAGGTCCTTGCACCTACTGATCTGCGTGAGATAGGGATGCTAAGCCACAGCATCTAAGGGGCTCTGCCAAGCTGAGTCAGAGCAGCCACTGGCCTGCACATGACTAAGGTGAGACATACCAGATGTGGTTGTAGTGCCCAAACAGCACATGTGATAATCAGGAGAAGGAGGCAAAGCTGTCAGGGGAATGTGGGCTCCTCTACTGGACAACTACTTCCATTGGAAAGCGTGAGTCAGGATGGGGGCAGATCAGACTAGGCAGGGGAATAACACCTGTGGGCCTCGTGTGAGCTAGATAAGGGAAGGGCCATGGTGGGCTGACTGTTCTGATTGGTGCAAGCAAAAGTTAGAGTGGGTGAGGGTTTGTTGGGCTTTGCCACAGCATTAGCCAGCAGAGGCTGGCACTGGGAGCTAATTCTGTCAAGTCAAATGCCAGAACTACCTGGAGAGTGCATAATCTGGAAGTCGGTGTGGCCTAGAAGGGAAATAGTGGACACCTCCCTCTTGGGTTACCACTCCCACTGGACAGCACAAAAACCAGGACAGGGGCAAGGGTGACTAGACAGAAAGGCACTTGCCAGTAGGTGTATGGGCTGGATAGTAGGTTGGTTGGGTTGAACTAGGTTTCAATGCCCATTGACATGTGCGAGAGCTAAATGGAATGTGGGACAGACTGGACAAGCCTGTGGTACATACTGGCAAGCATGGGAACCAGGGTAGGGGGCAGAACTGGTGGGGGTTGTGGGCAGTCGCCCCAACTAGGCTGCAACTCCCACTTGTTTGCGTGAGGACCGAGTATGAAGTGGGTAGGATCGAGCTGGACTACAACACCCGTTGGTTCACGAGGAAGACAGGGCCGGAAACAGAACGGACTCAGCAATTGCAACGACTAGCACGTGCATAAGCTGATTGGTGTGACGGACGGTGTTGGACTCTGTACTAGCAAACTCATGCAAGAATCAGGTCTGGGATCATCCCAGATGAAGTTTCTTTGGAGATCCCTCCAACTGAACTGCTGATCTTAGAACCCCAACCATGAAGAAACTATGTCAGCCAGTGGACTCTGAATTGGTTTCACTGTGATTGGAACTGAGAGATAGGCAGCAATCCAGAACTGATGAACTATCAAAACTATTTGAGCAGGACCCTCAGAGTGCGCCTCCCATTGGGGATCTGGGATGGGTGGGAGGTTGGGTGGGACTTTTCCTTTTGTTACTCCCCTAACCCCAGATACAGGGGAAAATGATAATACTAGTGTGGAAAACATGGTATTACCCACTTTCACCCTGTAGCCCCTGACCCTTTATACCCTAATCAACTAAGTAAGATTATTAAAAAAATAATAATAAAAAGAGCAGATAGTAAAGCCATGTACATTATAATTCTGTAAAAAAAATTTAGAGTTGTTCGTAGTGAAAGAGTAGCAGACCTGGAGGCTAAGCTTCCGTTCTCTACACCTAGCTTGGCATCTGGAGAAAAGGAAAAACATCGGCCCATATGCAATTTAAATCTGGTGAAATAAGAATTATATTTGTTTTAAACCATCAGCAAGAAATACTCAGGAAAGGAGTTCCAGAGGATCAGTATCTGCAGGGGCCATAGAGCTTTAGGGTCTGTGGAAAGGAAGCCTCTTCAGGATGAGGACTTGCTAGGGATGGAAAGGGCCTGTGCAGAAGTGACATCTCTGACTCAGGCACTGGGAGCAGCCATGAGTATTTAGCACCCTAGGATGCTCTGGCCAGGCCTACAGAGGAGAAACTCACTCCTCCAGACAAAACAGAGAAAAATAATCAACAAACACTTGAGATGATAACAGATATATTACAGAAAGGGTCCCAGAGTTGGGAGGTGATACTCTCTTACAGCTCTAAGAGGATGTGAAAATGACAGTGGCAGTGACATATGGTGCCAACAACGTAATGAGAAAAATGAAATACAACTAAAAATTGTTGCTATTGGTTAACATATTTTTTAACTTACATCACCAAATCCAAATAATCAAGCAGATTGAAATTGATGACTCAGTCAGAAAAGAATAATTAAATTTTGTTCAATTGATTGTTAGAAGGCATTCAGGCATGTATTACTACTTTTTTAATATTTATTTACTTTTATTGAAAAGGCATCTTTACAGAGAGACAGAGAGAAAGATCTTCCAGCTCTGGTTCACACCCCCAAATGGCCACAACAGCCAAAACTGAGACAATTTGAAGCCAAGACCAGCAGCCAAGAGATTGCTTCTGGGACTCCCACATGGGTGCAGGGTCCCAAGACTTTGAGCTGTCCTCCACTGCTTTCCTAGGCTGCAATCAGGGAGCTGGATGAGAAGTGAAATATCTGGGACTTGAACAAGCACCCATATGGGATACCAGCACTTGCAAGGGGAGGTTTAGCCAATTGAATCATCACGCCGGTCCCTTAGGCATATACTTCTTTGAACGTACTGCTTTGTGACTATTTTCTGTTGGACACTTGTGGTTCTCTGTGATTGTGTAGTGTCCTTATGCAGCACTATTGCTAACTTAATAACATAAATTTTCTGTGGCTTTATCAAAGTAGGGATGGCCTAGTCATTCTTCAGGGTACATTCCTCGTTCTCCTCCAGATTGCAACCATATTGTGAGCCTCAATATCAGGGAGTAGAAAACACACCCCGAAAAGACAGTGAGTATGCAGTATCTGAGCAGCACTGCAGTTCATTTGCCCATGAAATCCATTGGCTCCAAGAGGACTCTGCAGACCTTAGCTATGGTGCCAAGCAGTAAATCACAGTCTCAAATGAGATCCCACCAAAAAATCAGCAACAAAATAAAGAATATGTGAATATTGATTCCAATCACCGTGTCCAACAAATGTGACTATTTTTTCTATTTCTTTGACCTAACTGAAACCTTGTCCAATATTGTGAACATAAAGCTTAAAATGTGAGAATGGACCAGCATCCTATATATTTAGTGAAAATCAAATCCAGGATTGGAAAGTTCCAAAGCCAGTTGTTGCCTCCCTACTTACTCCACCCCTTCCTCTGACAAATTATCTGTACCCTTTATGATCTACATCAAGTTACTAGAGTTCTCTGGCATTAAGGTAAAATGAAAGGTTTGGATGGGGCTAATTCTAAGGTCATTTACTGTTTTAAAATATCCTTCCTTCCTTCTGAAAGAAGTAGATTAATCCTCAGCTTAATGACTCCAAGATGGTTCAGGAGACGAGGCAGGAGTAAGGCAAATTCACATTCGTTGCTAACCTTCCAGAAGCTTTTAGGCTGGACAATGAAATTACTAAGTACTCCAAGTAATCAGAATGAAATCACTACCATTCCTCAGGGCTGACAGAATGGCATTGAGCATATTGGTCTATCAGTCTTGGTTTCTCTTCTGTGAAATGAAAGGGCTACACTAAGTTGGTATGTCTTAGGCTATTTTCTATTTTAAGATTCTGTGAATTCATTTTTGATTGTTATTACTAAAAAAAAAATGAAAGAGGCAGAAGGATTCCTGGTCAAATAGTTCCTCAGACCTCTAATTTAAACAAAATCCTTAAGATACATGAGTTCATGCAGAGCCACGTGGGTGCGCTTTGCTAACCGTGTGCTCTTCTGCTCTTTAAAAAATGACATTAATTCAAAGTGTGGTGAAGAACTTGTAAGCTCGTGCAAAGCTTCCCTCCCAAACCCTTCACTTTGAACAAAGTTGTGTTTGCCTCTGGGTTCTCACTGAAAGGTTAGTGGAGAGGTGGACATAATATTCTGTGAAGGCTTGATAGGATGTGAATCCCTGTTTGTTTCTCTGTCTCTTTTAAGATTTAATTGCTGTGTTTTTCCTTACTGTTTTACCTAACCCCAAACACTTCTCAACTCTAACTCCTCTAAAAGCTCAATTCTGCTGCAAAGTAATTCATTCTCTCTCTTTTTAATTGCAGTATTCTCAAATGAGGGATGAAGTATTCAAGTCAAACTTGGTCTGTGCATTTATTGTTCTTCTATTTATCACGGCAATACAAAGTTTACTTCCTTCTTCAAGGTAAATATGAAAGGACTAAGTTATCAGGGGCAATGTCTATGAGATTGTATTGTGCTCCTGTAGCCAGCAACGCAAACTTTTAAGAGCAAAGAATTACAATTTACAATGAAAAGATCCAGGATTCGTACCAAAATGTTTGACAGTATCAATGTTTATTCTGATTGTCTTTTTCTGCATAATAATCTCACTAGTCTGCCAAAACAAGAGTCTTCTTCCCAGTCATAACAAAAAAAAATGACTGCAAAAATCAGAATCATCCTCACTTTCATTGGACATGGCATGCACAAACATAGAAAGAGTTAAAGCTGCAATCACTATTTACTTGCTAATATGAGTTATTCATAGATAGAACATTATAGCTTCTCGAGTCAGCAAAAGTGGCATTTTAATACTAGTGCAAACATCTGTAGGTGGACCAGTGTTTCAAATATTTTGCATACAGTAACTCACGAATCCTCATGCTAACACTAGATACAGTGATTATCTGCAATTAAAGAGGGAAGGGTGCTCAGAATAATAAAATAACTTGCCTGAGTTCTCACAATAGAAAGATGTTGCAGCCTGGATGACAGGTGACAGGTCAAGAAACCTAACTACACAGCCTCATTTTGGATTAGTCGAGTAACCATCCTTTTTCCTCTCTCCTATGCTGCAAGCTTGATTCTGGTACTCTTCTCATTTAAACTAACTTCTTCCTAAACTTATCTATGTGGTTAAAACTAAATAATTTTTAAAGTATTTTTAAGAGACAGAAGTGTTTGTTGTAGACAAATATCTATCATATGATAACCCCTGAGGATGGTGCAATTTTGCAAAAGGAGATCTATAACCACTAATGCATAATTTACAAGGAAAAGGAGACATTAACGGTAACTCTATTACTGAGGATTTACTACATGCCAGAAAAATGCTAAATCCTTCTCCTGCATTTTCTCAGCAAAACCTCAAAGATAACCAATACGTGTGGCAGCATTTCTAATTCCTATTTTGGAAAATGAGAATTAATCCCAGGTACGCATCTGTAAAACATTGGAGCTGGGATTTGAACTCAGGGACAAGGTCTTTGCTTTTAACTACTTAACCATTTTTTATTGCTTGTTTTTGTTTGTTTGTTTGTTTGTTTGTTTTGAATCACAATCAGTGTTTCATTCTGATTGAGTGGCTCAAGAAAATATTTGCAGGAAAGACTTCATATTGAGTGACGCGGAACAAAGGCATTAGAATAGAAGTTTCGTTTAGAAAACAACTCTAACAAAGGGGTTTTGAAATCAATGCAAAGTTTTTGTAATATATTTGTCCATGAACTTTTAGAAGATCCTTTGTACATATAGCAAAAGCAGGTGATGAGGTAAATATCATGTATTCTAAATCAACCTGGGTAATGACAGTTCCCAAATTCACCAAGATTTAGGTACCAGTATCAATGTGGGAGGATGAAGAAAGAAGTACTGGGCATCGACCACTTTGCTCCAAAAGGATTAACAGGCATTCACTGAAATACTCTGTGTAACCAAATTGAGAAAACAACTCAAAATGGCAAGTGATTTGTCCAATACAATAGGAGTTGAATACAAATTCTGTGTAAGAGCTGAAGCACTGGAACCATCAAGAAACTATGAACTACCTAGACGGATCACCCAAATAGCCTTCCTAGGAACCACCCTTGCAAGGAATGAAATTTAAGGAAATATAAATGGTATATTAAGATGGAAAACTAAGTCTTGTAAAAATGTTCAATTGGAATCACAGAACATGCAAAATGGAATGAAACAAATGATATATTAATTATATTTAATAAAAGTAATTACAAAAATGACCATACAAGCCTAACTATAAAAATAATCACCCCCTTGTAATAATGGTCTATGTACATCACTTAAAACATAGAGGTTGCCAGAGTAGATTAAGAAGACCCAATCACCCTATCTTGTCTACCAAAAGGTTACTGTAAAAAGAAAAACCCAGAGATTGAAAGTGAATAGACCAAGAAAGACTACGTAGCACTAGAACTAGAAGAACATGCTGAAAACACACACACACACTCTCACTCACGCACACTCAGGCACACACACCACAGTCATGGAAATACGAAAGGGGACACAGGAGCCAACTGACAGAGCTCTGAAGGTCAAAATAGGCTCAGAATGAATAATGCAGGATTAGGCTGGAGTCCAAAATACAAAATGAATATCCTCAGGCTCAAACTGACATAAATATGTATTGATAAATCACTTATCAGTCATGATACGTTATTGTTAAATCCCCCATGCAAAACAAGCACGAATAATTTATGTAGGTAATACATTCTGCAAAAGGAGTTTTCTAAAAAAACTCCCACTCCATAATTGTGTGTTGGATTTAAAATTGTTGGTTTACAATGAGTACAGTACAGGCAGAGGGTACAACGTGGGGAAATCTGACAAACACTACCCAGCAAGGTGATGAAGCTTCACACAGAGATGGCTGTATTGCTGGAGGTACTGAGAGTGGTATACAGGCTTGGCAGTCTTGCTCCTCAAACCCACAAACGAGAGTCATGTGGAAAACTTCAGATAAATCCCCAGTAAGAGGCAGAGTATAAAGACCTGGACAGTATTCCCCAGAACTGCCAAGCTCATCTAAAACAAGGCAAGTCTGAGTAATGGCCACTGTCAGGGGAGCCTAACGAGGCATACCAAGCCAACAGAAGGTGGAATCCTGGATCGGAGGTATTAGGTGTGGAGGGACCTGGAAAGAATGCCCAACCAGTATCTATGAGCATACTAAGATGTCAGATGGTGATTGTTTAAACAGTTATTTACTAATTTGAAACTCAGAGTTGGAGAGATAGAGGAAGCCATGTTTAGAACTGTTCAAAGATGGATATTCTTCAATGTCCAAAGATGGAGGATTTGACCATCAGTGTAGATAATTATTAACACATTCAATCAATACCTAGTAAATGTCATGAGCTTACAGTGATTTTTTTAATCAGAAAATTTGGGGTATGTGATAATGAATTGTTTATATTTTCTTGGTGATCAGTGAAAAAATGAAACAATTTTTATGCTTCCCATATGACCTATATCTTGAGAAGAAACATCTTAAAAGTATTCAGATCACTAGTGATTAATGATATTATAAAATTAAAATATCACTATTTTGCAACTTCCCACCCTACCCTATAATTATGGACGTGGGAGTTGAACATAAAAGTAACTTCAGCACAAAAACTCAGACACCCACAGCTCTTAATGGAAGAACAGGGGAGGGATTAAGTCTAAATCTGACAAAGGATTTGAACCCAGATTCCATTTGGCAGGAACTGCACAAGATAGAGAGTGCTGAGCCAGGGCACATCAGTGAAACACAGTGACAAATGCTGTAAGACAAAGGCTCATATTCTTCAATAAATAAGGTGCAAAGAAAATAGTGAGATAGGGAGTTTATAGAACTTTTAAAACTTAAAGAAATTAAATTCAAAATTTTTAAAACTAGGCAATAAACTATAAGGTCCAAGAACAGATGGTAAAACTGTCAAGAAATGGGAAGTGATTAATAGGAGTTGGAAGAAAGGACTGGAATTACAACATAGCTCAAGGTGAGCTTTGGATGTGTCCTGCAAAGGTCTGCTTCAGGAACTCAAGGGTGTTGACTAGAAGCTGCACTTTTGTGTGATTTTCTTGGTGTTTTGTTTTACAATTTGGAAAAAAAAGTTCTTAGGAGTAGACATTTACATATGCAGGTCCATATGTAACACATATATGCTATCTGTGTGGAGATGTATCGCTAATGCAGTGAAAACATCAGAGAAGGGCACAGGGGAACACCAGCTGAGAATGCGTTTTCTGACCATCCAAGAGACTATGATGTTCTAGGAAAGCTATCTCGGAGGATGAACTGTGAGGCTGGTCAGACTCACTGAACCTTTCTGGATCTCCTCTGCAATTCTCTCTGTGAGAATGTGATAACCAAACAGTTGGGAACTTCCGGTGTTGCCCTTCTCAGCAAACTTCTTTAAGCATCTGCTATGTGCCTGTCTATGCTGGTCCAGCAAGGGTCCTCCAGGAAGTTTACAGGATAAAAGGCAAGCACCTGACAGCTGAGACATAGTACAATGGATTGTGATAAAGAGCAAGATGGGGTAGGATATGTGCACGGAGGAAGGATAAAGTGATCAGTGTGGGCTTCCAAGAGGAGGTGATAGAGGCAGTAAAATTCACTCAGTGTTTAGAAGGAGCACACTGGATCATGGGTAGGAGAGAGTGAGGTCTGGAGTGGAGAGCAGTAAGAACAGTTGCAGAACACCAATGGAGAGTGCCACTAGAGGAGATAGGAGAAGAATTTGCTAGGTGTTTAGGGCAGAAGCTGACAATTCTGAGACCAATTGGTTGTGGGCAGTGAGGCAGTGGGAGGATCCCAAAATGACCCTGTGGGCCCGGACTTGGCACTGGACTGAAGTAGTCATTGCCCTCTGTGGGCTGTGGGCCTCATTTGCCCTGCTTGCCTTGGCAGCTTCCTTTTCCAGATGGCACAAATGGCAGAGGTGGGGGCTCGGGGGCAGCCAACACCTGGATTCTTGGGTTGAGAGAGAGACCTGGAATTTTACCCAGCAACCAGCCAGAAGAGTTCCCTGATTCCTGGGTTCAAGCTGAAGCCTGGAACCGAAACACATCCAGGGCCCCTGCCTTGCCTCCTTACTGAGGAGGAACCTGGCAAGCAATGAAATTTCAAAGCTGGACTTGGACTAACAAATCCACTTGTGGGAGTTGGGAGGCTCATTCAGCTGAGATATGTATGTGCTGGTTCCCTCGCCAATTCGTTTTGTTTCTAGTTGACAAGAGACAGGTGGTGGATGCCTCTCCTTCATGTTTCTTAAGCAGATGAGGCCATCTCTATTCAGGACCACAGATAACCCTCAATCCCCACAGCAAGTTGGTGAACCCTACAGAGAAAGCATACAGTGCTCTTCCATGTGTGGGCACACTTTCCTCTCTCAGGAGGGTAAACTGAGGAAAAAAATACCCTTAAAAAAAAGCTTTTGTGATTACAGGGTAATATATCTACAATGTAACAGAGAGACAGACAGAAGTGAGTGGAGAGGAGTGAGATGGGTGAGCAGTGAGCAAGAAAGGAAGGTAGAAGGATAAAAAGAGTTCCTGGGTCTTACCATTTTCTGCTCATCTGACCAGACATATGTGACTATTTAATCACTCGGACACCTCAGTTTCCTCATCTGTAAAGCAAGAACAATGCACACTTACACTATTGCAGGAAGAAAGTCATGTTAATTTTAGTAAATTCTGGTCCCCTTTCCCTTTTTGTGCCATAGCTTTTGATCTATGAGAAGAGCTAAGAATGTGTGTCTCCAAGAGTTGCAGCAATGATCGAAAGCTCTTTGCATATTCTAACATGTCTTAAACATGTCATGGTTCACTGTGATAGGAGTTTCTGTGTTTCAGTGCACCACAAACCACTAGAGGTGGCTGCTCACTATTCCCTGCCTCCCCAGTAAATGTCAAAACATGACGCCATCCCAAACTCTGCTCTAAAGGCTGACGGCAGGGAGTGATTAGAATTCAATGTCTAGAAAAGGTTCTGCAAAGCTGCTTACCAATCTCTTGTCATTCTTTCTGAGACTCCATTTCAGAAATGAAAGGTTTCCTTGCCTCTATGTGCAGTAACAATGCAAATGCACACCCAGAACCACTGGATGCCTGAGGAGCTCTATAATTAGATGAAATCTGCAATGCATGGTTATAGTGCTTATGGGCACAGAAATAAGCGAGCATGCAGGAGCTGCTGTAGGGATTCCCCGGGACTTAGTACTTTTCTCTTTTTTAAGATTGATTGATTGATTGATTGACTGACTGATTGATTGATTGATTTGAAAGTCAGATATACAGAGAGGAGGAGAGACAGAGAGGAAGATCTTCTGCCAGTTGATTCACTCCTCAAGTGGCCACAGTGGCTGGAGCTGCGCCTATCCAAAGTCGGGAGCCAGGCTTGGGTGGCTGCATGCTGAATCACTTGAAACTGTCTACCCCATGCAAACCATGATCTGAATTCTACACATGGATAAGCAGATCTGGGCTTGCTTGCTTAAAGGAAAACATAGCCGGGCCTCCTCCTTAGCACAGATGAAGGCCCTGGCTTTGGCATCAGCCCAGTACATCTAGAAGCAGGGAAGACAAGTATCTGGTGTGCGCACACGCAGAGACCTTTCACAGTGACCCTGTCCTGCACACAGAATGAGATCCACTTAGCATCCTACACTGGTCTGGCTTAGTGCTCACTCCTGCCTGCAGGAAAGCTGAGTCAGCAGGGAGACAGAACACCGGCAATGTGGAGAAGAGTCCGTAGAGTCGTCTCACCCGTCACAAAGTATATATGGGTATTCAGTGAGCAGCTTCTGTTCACCAGCATTAAGGTGTCATGGAAATGTCCAAAGGAAATGAGGTAGTGTTTTCTTTGGGGCAGACTATGTCTAATTTAATATTCCCTGTGCGTGGAATACAGAGACAAAAAGAAAGGTAGGAGAGAGAACCAAAAGCAGTTTTCCAAGATCCTTGCACAAGTGGACTTTCTTGTATTTTATTATTATTATTTTCTATGATACTATTTGGTAAATATAGGAATTCCCCCCTCTACCTTCTCTTCTTCCCCACCACCATGTTATTACAGCAGCAGCAGCAACAAGTCCAACATTCTGCTATTTAAGAACATCATGGCATTATAGGTATTGACAATGGTGGAAACTTAACATCATATTGTCAAGGTGTATTTAACAGTTGTACTGGGAGTCCTCCTTTTATTTGAGAGTAGCATACCAGAAAATAGACATGTTGAAGTGTACATCTCTACAAGGGGACTTTCAAAAGCTCATGGAGATTTTGAACTAACAAGATAGTTTGGGTGTAGAAGATTTTGAAATTCATACAAGTCTTTTCATAATATGCATTTCCCAGAAATGTTCTAGAGGCCCCTAGTATACCAGGCTGACATCCACAGAATTTATCTGGCTGATGGTGATCACCACTTAAGCTTTTGTGACACCTGCTGAGCAGCTTTCAAAATTGCCTTCCTCAAGTTTGCTTCCACTTCACACCTGAAATAAGGCATTCTTATTCTTCATAGGTGCTTCGTGTTATTGAGACACACTGGCCTTGGAATTGGCTCCTCCTCTCGTGAGGCTGCCTGACAAAGTGATGCCCTGCCTTCTCCTTGTCTTACCTCCCCAGGGTGCCCAGGAATAATGAAGTGTTGCCACACAGTGCTTGTACAGCCTGTGCTTGGAGGGGTGGTTTCCCATCTGCCTGGAGCCCTCGGGGGACAGGATGCTACACAAACCTTCTGTTTGTATCTAAAACTCCCACAGAGAGTTCTTCTCAAGGTGATCTATAAAATCAAAACTGTGCAAGTGAACAAGAGCAAACCCCCCAAAACAATACCTGAGGCTGCGGAAGGAGTCACTTCCCTGGCTCTATGTCACTTGACCAAGGACAGGAAATGAACACTCTTGGTTACTCTTCCTTGTAAATGTCTTATTCCTAGCTGCCTTGTTCACATTTCTCAAGTTCCCTTCTATGACTTCTCCCTTTTACGTTGTCCGCTCCCACAGCCTATACATGCCATTCCCTGAACAAGTTCTTCCACTCACAGACCTCCAACCACATCTGTCCAACCCAGCTGTCCTACTCACTGCCTCAATCAATGTCTTCATATTTCCCAGGGGCTAATCTCACATTCCCCTGAATCAAATTTGTCAGCCCCTGTGTAGACTAGCTGCTCTCCACGTACTGACCAAGGTGGGATGCCAAAAGCACTAGTGTCACCTTTAATACATGCTAATACATGCATAGGGAGATTATCCCTATGCCTTTTCCTGCCCTTCCCAGTATCAATGCTGTTGCCCTGTGCTCATTCCTGCTTACCTCATGCCTCAGCTAACTGAATCTTCTGAACACTTTCTACCTCACTGTACACTCTACCTCCCACCATAATTGTCTTTCAAATTCACCTATCCAATCTGGCCAGGCTCTGATTATACATCTGAAACATGTGCATATCACCCACCGGGTGGTGACATAGTATGCATTGTTCCTTGTCAACGCCTTTCCCATGGCACCTGAGTTTTTAGAAACTCCTAAAACACTGGTCCTTCTTGTTCATTCGATGTTTCAGTCACACTCCCCACTCTTTAGCACTTTGACCACTTCTCATCTTTCTAACCTTTAAGGCCTAACCAAAAAAGCTAGTTCTTTTGTGGACCTCCTCCCCTCTTACTTCCCTTCCCCATTTTCTGGAATTCCCTATAGATTGTCACACATTATATAATGGTCATCAGTTGTACTTCCACATACTACTCAGGACCATGATCTCTCAAACCACACAGACCATACATCTTTGGTCCTGGTATCCTGATGCCACCTCTGTATCTGGGAGGAGTACCTGGTCAATGAATAAATATTATGATAAAACCACAGAAGCAATAACAAATAACTGCAAGCATGGGGGACTCACCAAATAATGTTATTCACAAACATTATTATTATGACTAAGACGCACTGTAACACCAACTGAATGAAACCTGGAAGGGTCCTCCTCTTAAGCTTTAAATCTTCCTCTAAAACTAATGAAGAATGAGAATGAGAGAAATCAAAAGATGACCTAGGTTTGCTCTGAGAAGTTCCTATAGCACCTAGTCAGAGATCAATACATTAGTTGTACTAGTTTTATCATAATAGATTAGGACATTCAGACAGGAAGATTACTAAGAAACACCAAGAGACAAGATGAGTCCAATTTCATTCACTAAACATATCAGACAATGAGAGATATGAAAGCCAGAAAAATAAGCTTCAATTTATGAAACAAACAGCAGATATAAAATTCCCCAGCGTATCTCTCAAGGTACCTTTTAATAACTGTTGCAGATTATTGGCTGAAACTAGGTAAAATAAAAATAGAGACACAAATGGCCGTTCACTGGTTAAAGAAAAAGAGATGCATTTCCAAAGATAAATAGCATAATGGCAATGAATGCTCCACCAAGAAAGGAAACTGTTAAATATATCTCTGGAGGGAAGTGGGGTAGAAGTCCCTGAGTTGCTAGGAATATTCTGACACTCAGAGGAGATGCCCCAGAAACACAGGTTACTATAGAACAGAGCCTTGGAGAGGGCATGGTGCTTGAAGAGCTAAGTCTGGGGTGATATTGGAGGCTTGAATGAATGAGGAAGCGTTCTCCTCACCGATATCTCAACTAGAATATATTCTGTGCCATCACTAACCAAACTGGACCACTTGGAACCAATGTCAAGCCTGGTTCTCGGCATCAATGCTCCTGTTTTGAAGGAGAAAAGCCATGTGTTCCTCCCATAATAATGAGATAAAATTCTCCTGATATGTTGCATTTGCAGCAGTTGCCTAGTGAGAAAGTGAGTGGTAAAAGTAAAGGAGAAGGTGGGAGAATCCGTAATTCAAGCCAAATAGTTGATGTTCATTGCAAAGTTTCTCAAAAGACAGTACACTAGTGAACAAGAGATAAAACAAACAAACAAAAAACTCTTAAGCATGTAGTGCTTATCTTGAACAAATGGAACTTTGGAAGAAGGGTTGGCTACAAGGAGTGGGGAAGGGAGATTTGTACATAACAGAAAGTACTGCTGTGTAAGTGGAGATCAAATGCTAGGTGCTGCATAACCCTGTGTTCTGTGCTTCTCCACAGAGTGGTGCCCATGACCATCCAGTTCTCCATTCTCATCATGCTGCACTCAGCTCTGGTCCTCATCACCACAGCAGAGGATTATAAGTGTTTGCCCCTTGTCCTGCGGAAAACGTGCTGTTGGATTAATGAGACATATTTGGCCCGGAATGTCATCATCTTTGCCTCCATCTTGATTAATTTCCTGGGTGCCATCCTAAATATTGTAAGCATCTCAAGTCCTTCCAAGCCTGTGTGTCTTGTGTACAGTCAGAAATTAGCAGCTTGTGGAGCCTCCAGTTTCTGGCATTGCCCTTCGTAATAATACCACTTACCCTTATGCTGCTCTCTGGTCCTAAGCTCACAATGAGCAAAGATGTGCTTCCTGTCCAAAAGGTGCATCTCGAAGTGGGGTAATTGTCTTTTTCCCAACATGGGAGTTATCTACTACAAAGAAACTCCAAAGCCCTCTAAGTTTTCTGCTCTCAGGCCAATCAATTGTAATTTGGTAAGAGTTGCCATTCATTTGTCACCAATATTCACCTACTGTGTGCCATGCACTGAAGGAGGGAGCTTGAAAGTTTTCGTACCTAATCCTCACAGAAACCCCGTGAGGTAAGTCTCATTATCCCCACTTTATGGCTGAGGAAACTGAGGCTCGGAGACATGAAATAACTTGCTAGTAAGGTCTGTCTGACTCCATGACCCACACGCATTCTCTCATACTGAGTTATTTCTCAGAGTGGGAGTGGGGTGGGTGAAGTGGAAATGATAGAACTGCCATTATTGAGTACCTACTATGTGCTACAGGTGGGTATCACAGCCTCCATTTAATGGATGAGGAAACCATGTTCCATGAAAATTGAGTATCATGATTTCAAGTGAAATCCAACTGACGTGATATGTCCCTCTTGTTAATCTACCTTGTAATGACTTCACTGTCTCTAGAATGGTGTCATGGTGGCTACAGGTGTTTTCTATATATGCACAAATAGTCTGTGTTTATGACTAAGGCAGCTAAGTCTGAGGAGTGATTTCTCTGATTCCAGGTCTTAAAATTGGCACATGGCTAGTTGGGAGAAGCTAAGGGAGGAATCCTTTTGTGGCTGAGACCATCACTGTGCCCTTGGGGCTGAGAGAAGATCTCCAAGTTTTCAGAATCCAAAATGCAGACACCCACAATTCACAGCCTGTGACTCAATTGAAATGCAGTGTCCAAACTGACTCTGTAATGACTCTACCCATGCTTTGTAGTTGTCCTTGTACTGAAGGACTCCATGGAATAAAGAAACAGGAAAATCACCATCAAATGATAACCTATAGATTCTGACAGGTGAAATGGAACTGCTGTGAAGTGGTAGTCTTGATGGTGTGTCGGATATTCCTGGGGTACAGGACTTGGAAACCAGCCCAATTGCTCTAGGTAGGGTAACCACTGGGACCATCCACGCTGCACTCATGTGTTAGGAAGATCAGAGGTGCTGGAGTCAGATAGACCTGCCCACAAATCTCAGCTCCTCCCATTACCATCTCAGTGGCCCTGGACAAGTTACTTTACTTCTCAGAGTTTCATTTTTCCAGTTGTAAAATGGGGATTACAATGGTAGCTCCATGCCAAGGTGGCTGTGAGGCTTTGTACTAAGTGTCTGGCACAGAGGAGGCATTGGGCCAGTGATAGTTATGCTTTTATGAGAGACACAAGATCTCCAGTAGTAAATTCTGTCCTTAGAAAGCCCATCACCCCCGCCACATTAACTGTCATTCTGGAATACGTGTCCCTTGAGACCTCAGATCCCCTGCCCACCTGCTGTTGAAAGGAGACAGGCTGTTAGCTTACCCCAGCCCTCTTCTCCTGCCACCCTCCTCTCTCTTCTGAGCCCCTCATGCACACTCCCGTGACCTCATGTGATTAGGCCAACTGAGAAACGTTGAGTTCTCAATCAGCTCACAAAAGCTATTTCTGAGCCTGTACTTGTTTCCTAAATAAAAAAGATCAAAGTTGCTCCTTCCCTTCTGAAACGAAGCCCTGTCTAGGACCCAGTGCACCCCAGCCTGAGCTGAGTCCCCTCGACTGATAGCACTCTGCTCCATTTCCGACACTCACACTGACTTTGTTGTTCCTGTGTTTTTTGTTTTTTGTTTTTGTTTGTTGTTGTTGTTCTTTTATTTTTTTTTAATCCGCAGCTGTGGTGTGATTTTGACAAGTCGATACCCTTGAAGAACCTGACTTTCAATTCCTCAGCTGTGTTTACAGATATCTGCTCCTACCCAGAGGTATTTATTGATAAGCATCCCCTGATGAGAGTCGGAGAGATAGCCCCACCTCCTCCAAGCCCACAGAAATGGCTGAAAGGCCTGAAAAAGAATCCAAGAGGCCCATTTCCTTGTTCAGCTTCTGCCTCCTCTCATTTCTTCTTCCCTTTCTCTTTCCTTCCTTCTCCCTGACATCTTCTGCTTCTGTCATCTTTCCTGTCCCCTCCTCTTCCTGTTCTGGACCTCCACCCTTCCCTGGCTCATGCCCTTCCTCTCTCCCATTATTCTTTCTATCCCTTTTCATAATTTCCTTCAGTGCTGCCTTCTCCTAACTTGTCTGAAAAATCCTGTAATAGACAGTGCCATAGTCTAAATCACGCTGCTTAGTGTTTGCAGGAGGAAAGAAGAAAGGGAGGAAGGAAGGAAGGAAAGAAGGAAGGAAGGAAGGAAGGAAGAAGTTAGTTAGTTAGTTAGTTAGTTAGTTAGTTAGTTAGTTAGCAGTTGAGTGGTTCCCTCATACCCCCCAACCAGCCCCATCCCTGGAGACCTGTGGGTGGACACGTCCTGAGGTCACACTCAGAGACCTCCAGCATATGGGTGAAGGAGCATCTCCTCAGCAAAGAATCACTCTGGCAAGCATTGTGAGAGGAAAGCAAGTCCCTCTTCCCTCCACCCGCACATGCCAGGTACCTGATAACCATAACATCAGGAAATCCTGCAAAGAGATGGGGGGCAGGGTCTGTTGCTTCTTCATGTTGTACCAAAGGAAATGAGACCCAAGAAGGTAACTTACTTAGTACACTCAGCCCTGCACCTGCCTGTCTTCCTTTCCCCTTCCCTGTTTCCCTTCCTGCATTTTTTCTGCACTTCCTTTCTTTTTTTTCCATACAGCTACCAAGAACTGGTATTGTAATTTAAGCCGTATCTGCCTTATCCCTATGCCACACTTCAGAATCCAGGCCCAGTCCCTAGAGGAATAACTAGCTCTTCTTCTCAGGACCAGCTCTCTTCAGGATTACCTGAACAGACATGAGCCCTTTCTTCCAGCAAGAAATGGACCAAAATTAGCATTCTCTGTGGAATGCCAGATCACTGAGAAACTCTTGCCTTGGAGAGTACGGGTTCATGTTCCAAGTTTGGAGGACAATGAGTATGTCAAGAATTGAATGGCCAGAGCAAGACAAAAGCTGGGTTTCCCCTCCAATCAGGCCCTGTAACTTGCTAACAGTGAAATGTAAGATTGAGTCTTACTTTCTCTGAACCTCAGTTTCCTCATCAGTAAAATGGGAAAATTAATACCTCCTTAAGGTAGATACTAGAAAGTTACCTGTTTTCACGGTGCTTAGATGAGCTGATGAATATTTAGTTGCTAACATACCACCTAAGATGGAGGAGATGTTCATCAACTATTAATCTGTGCCTCCACCTCACTCTAAATCAACTTTGTCGACCCTAGACCTCACACCAGATCCTCCAAACTTAGGGCTACAGATATCATAGATATGCCAGTCCTATGAAAGTGGTAGCTAAGCTTCTTGATCACACAGCTTCATTTCTATGTCTCAGTTTCTTGTTCTATAAAAATCAGTAATATAGTACCTTTCTCATTGGGTGGTTTTGAAAATTAAGCAAATTAATAGATGTAAAACAGTTAGGGCCATGCCTGGCACAAAATATCTACTAATTAAATGCCAGCTCTCATATACTTATTATTTCCAATAGAAAGACTGCACCGTCCATTTACATTATTAAACATGGAGTTACACATATCTGTACTGTGGTGCTAATGTACATGTCTGTCATGAAAGATAGTCAAAAGTGAAAAAATGTTTTTAAACGCCAGAAAAAATAAATATGAACCAATGTCTTACTATTTCCCTCCACAACCGAAGAGTTCAATTGTGGCCGCAGGACAGATAGGCAGCTACTATACGCATCAGCTTGAGGCGCCCTTTGCCTTCCTCTCCTCTGTGGCTGTGCTACTCTGTCTATGCATTTGTCTGCCAACCCAGCAGAAATTAGAAGTCCATGCCTTGAAAGACTTGCTGTGTCCCCCAGCAAACCACCTCTTCTCTGCGAGCTTTGGTTTCCTCATCCAATGCCACACTACGCCACCTCATGAGGAACAACCCCCAGTCCAAAGTCATGTTATAAACTGCATTGATATGCACATGAGACTGTGATAGCTTATGGTATAAAGCATAGTTGAATTCTGAATTGAGATCATGCAAGCTACTGAAAAAAAAATAAGAAAACAGAAAATGAGAAAGAACAATGACATGTTCCAGCTGTAATCTGAGAAATTACAGAGGGCAGAAACATGCGTTGTTAACATGAATGCAAGTCACACGTACAAGCAAGAACGCCTATCTCTCCAATGGAGGGCCCTCAGGAGCTCCCATGCAAACTCCTCCGTTTTCACATCAAGCCCCTTGACGGTATGCTGTGGCGTGTCTGAGTAAACAGCTCACCATACTGTAGGAGCATTCAGAGCTTGCTCTGAACGGATCCCTGAAAGTCAGTGTTACCATGGGTTGATATTATCCATGTTTTGGCATCCTGACATTTTCTCTCCTTTTTCACACTTTCACTAGGCATCATCCAGTCTTTACTTTTTCTAAAAGATGCTTTCCAATATAGAGCTTGGAGAGTCAGCTCAGCTGTTTCCACTCAGCACCTTGAGTGACCCTGCAGACTTACACACTCTCATTCCTAGACTATGGAAAATTGGGCTACGGGCTCAGGGAGTCACAGAGCAGTCTCTGTCTTTGCCTGTTGACCCTTCAGTGTGCTGTCTGCACCACCAGTTACAATGGCAAAGAATCAGGTTCTACATGAGTTAGTAAGTTTGGATTATCCCTTTGGATCACAGTGACTTTTGAAACTTTTTCTGATATTTTCCGTTCTTGTCATGTTGGTTTAAAAAGTCCCAGCTACTCTGCTTCTTATCCATCTTCCCTCTGTCATTCCAGGAAAACAACAAATCATGGGCTAAGTACCTGGATCCCTGCCACCAAAGTAGGAGACTAGCATGGGTCCAGGCTTGTGACTGGGCCAGCCCCAAAATTCTGTTAGTAGCATTTGGGATGTGATCCAGTAGGTAGAATATCTCTATCCCATCCGTGTAAATTTAATTTTCAAATAAGTAAATAAATACTTAAGATATAGGAAAAAACAGAGCACCCCATTACTTTATAAGAGTACAAAGACTCACTTCCAAATGGTACATTTAATTTACTCCTTCGTTTAATATTGCAAGTTAAAATTAACGGGCAACACAAATAGAAATAAATTCACTCAAAATCCATTTGAATGAGCCTCTCAAAATTGTTGTCTGATTAATCTTTGGGATATCCTATGTGCATTTTTCACTACTGTGTTCTAGTTCTCCCCCTTAAATCCCCAACAATTCCTAATCAGCTTTTCTGCATTTCTTCTTCCATCAGCATACAGACACAGTAGTCCCTGAATTTTAGTCTCTGTAACTTCCATTTTATTTCTTAATCTTCTGCTTTGATGATCATACATGTAGGTAGGGTTGAGCAATACAATCTACATCTCTCAACTTGATCTGTCTTCCTGAGTAACACAGCAGATCACAAACACTGTTGCCTGACAGGCACAGTCACTGTATTGAGCCCAGTGTCTTCCCAAGTTGGAGAAAACAAGTCAGGGATCAAGACCCCAAGAGACAGAGACAGGTTTACACCAGGCTTTCACAAAGCTGCACTTCTCCCTGCTTTCTCTTCTCCTAGTGCCTGGCCCCATCCCGAACATACAATCAAAGTAACAAAAAAAAAATAGACAGCGATGTGCTAGATGTTGACTAGCCATCTCATTCTGATTGATGACACATGGCTTACTGCACCCAGGAGGGTTCAGCATTATACTCTGAAGAAGAAAGTTCTAAACCAATGGATTTCTTTCCATGAAACTGGATGGTAGGCAGAGATGACAAGAAGGTACTAATACAGCTGATTGATCCATTGTGCAAATGCATGATTATACTTGCTTTGTAGACCTTCAGGAGCCCTTTAGAAAACATCTGAAATTGTTCTGGCCACCTGTGGCATTAACTCATGATCCTCTAGCATAGCCCAAGGAGCTAATTCTGCTGCTTTATTATTTTGCACTCATGCTATTGTTTTCCCAGTTTCTATCATGTGAGATCCTCCCCATCCTTCATGCTTCAGTTCAAACTCATGTCTCCCACACAGGCTTCCACACAGGCACCTTCTCCCCACAGAGTACACTTGCTATACTTCCATTCTCTCATTGTGTTTTAGCACACTGCTGGCAAAGTATTCTGTAGAGTTATTCACATTTTCGTGCTTGCTTTCCATTTTAGACCTGAGCTATCCCTTATTAGCCCTCTCCACATCCAGTGTAGAACCATACCTTAATTTCAGTTAGCTTCAATAAGTGATTATTACGTTCAAAAACCTCGGCTCTTGGAGCCCCATAAGTTCCTATCCCAAAGGTTCAAGCTTTTGATTCAACATACAGTTCATAACTTGCATTGCACAACCCTTGCATGCACAGTGCAGGCAGCAGTGGAACTAAAGCTTTCATTTCTCCTCCTCTTTCCTTTGTTCCTGGATAAAACAATGGGTTTGTGAAATTTCTCTGGAGAAAATAAACTCTGAATAATGAGCACAGTTCACACATAGCATCCTTGCGCACAGAAACATCTAGAATAATTATCTACCAATGTGGCTGAAAGAAACATTCTTAAAGGATTCTATTCCATTTGATCCAATGACATAATTGGGTCTATTAGAAAAAAAATGACAAAAGTCAAGGATGCAGAGTGGATGCTTACTTACCCCTTAGCCTATCTCACACATCACAGAAGCGAGGCCAATGCCTTCACTGGGAACATCCAGATTTGTTGCTATCAGTAGTTGAAGAAAGGATACATGAATAAATCAGTTTCTCTTAATAAGTCAGAAGATGCATCTTCAAATGTTCTTCGTGAATTTTGGCCGTTTTTACCTGTCTCCAGAAAAAGAAGACCAAAAAATGTTACCAAAATCCATGTATGCCAAGACTGGAAGGGATTTCAGAAATGATCAAGCCCAGTGTTCCCACTAGAGTTACATGTACACAAACCGGCTGTGTCTGGATCACCTGCATCACACTTTTTTAGCTACAAATCTCAGTTTGCTTAAGTCTTATGAACCTCAGTTTCTTCATCTGCAAAATGGAAATATGAGTCTAACTTGAGCAGTTCATTTGCATACTAAAAAGAGAAAATGTGAGTAGAGATCACAATATTACTATTAAATGGGCTTTTGACAACCCAAGCTTTGTTCTTGTTTCCAATTGGATAGTCAGAATCCGAATGCACCATCCAGAATGATGCTTTGAGATGACTTTATAGGCTGAAGACCTCACCACCAAAGGTTGAAATCTAGCTGAGCTGTGACACGTGGGGACTACTCCATCATTCCAGTTCTTTAATGATTATAAATGTTTATAACTAATAGCATATTCAGAGGAATAAGCTGGATCTCAAGCACCTGTAGACATCCAGGAAAGCTTAGAGAAAAGGATATCTGAGCTGACATTTATTGGCAGAATAAGGTCAGTCACAGGGTAATGGCGGATGGACAGGAGCTTGAGGATGCAGAGCCCTGAGACACAGGAACTCTGGTGGACAACAAGGCTTCTGGCTCGGGGAAGATGTGAATCATGACGTCATTCTCAGAAAAAGGCAGTGTGGGTTTGAGACTAGGGAAATGAAGAGTTCTGTTGGGACCTGTTGAATTTCCAGAGGCTCTGGGACCTCCAAGATGAAATACTCCACCCACAGTGTCGAGCACTGGGAGAGGGAGCCTCTTGCCCTCCTATCCCCTCTGATCCCTGCCTTCTCTGTTGACAGTACTTTGTCTTCACTGGAGTGTTGGCCATGGTGACCTGTGCAGTTTTCCTCCGACTTAACTCTGTGCTGAAGCTGGCTGTGCTGCTGATCATGATCGCCATCTATGCCCTGCTGACTGAGACCATCTATGCTGGTCTCTTCCTGCGTTACGACAACCTGAATCACAGTGGAGAGTAAGTGTCCACCATTTTGTGTTCAAAATGTGCTCAACTTTCTCCCGCCAGCAAAAGCACTGAGAAAAAATGATCAAAAGACAGTTATTGAAACTTATGGGCTGACTAGATACTGATTTGTGTCTCAACTCATGAATCCACTAATTTATAGACCTAGGCAAAATGCCTGCTCTTCAGTTACATCAGTCACATGGATAGCTGATAATTTAGATTTGGAGTAAATATTAACAAAATAGGAGCTCCACTCCTCTGCAAACCTGATAATTTGTCATTTCTTTCGTATGAACAACTGTAAAACTTACAGGGTCAGATCATAACTTGCATATTGCCATATTAATTATAGTAACTGTACTGAGCACACATCCACTTGGTGCTGGATTATTTTTTTCTTTTTAAGATTTGTTTGTTTTTATTGGAAAGGCAGACCTAAAGAGAGAAGGTGAGAGAGTAATTCACTCCCCTAGTGACTCCAACAGTCAGAGCTGAGCCAATCCAAAGAAAAGAGCTTCTTCCAGGTCTCCCAGATGAGTGTAAGGTCCCAAGCATTTGGGGTATCCTCTACTGCTTTCCCAGGCCACAGGTAGAGAGCTGGATGGAAAGTGGAGCTACTGGGACACGAACTGGTGCCCATATGGGATCCTGATGCATGCGAGGCAAGGACTTTAGCGACTAGGCTACTTTGCCAAACCATGGATCATTTTTAAAGTATAGATACATAAAGAAAAAAGTCTTAGCCTAGATTTCTTAGTAAAACGAGCCTGAGGCAAAGTTTAAATGCTAATGCAAACTCAGTGCTTGGGAGTAGGGGTAATGGGAAGTGAGGAAGAAAAGTCTGGGAGGCAAATGCAAGTGTCTACCTTGGCAACTGAACTGTGAAGGGAGTGGGTGGATGCCTGGGTATGTCTCCTTTCTTAGATGATTGAAACATTTCTGGGCAAGCTTCTTGGTGGAGGAAACATGTCTCAGAGGAGAAGAAAGCCAGAAATGTGTTCTCCGGTTCCTTCTTTCTCCCTTCCCTATTGGTCACAGTTCTCCAGTGCTGAGCACACATTCTAATGTCATCATTTGCCTCTTCTATACCTCTGGGGAAACAGACCCCACACAGGCAGGAACAGAAGAGTCAAACATGGAGCACTACGCTGGTTGGCTGGAGGTGAAGAAAGCACACAAATATAGCTGAGGCCAGAATAAGTGCCAAACAGACAAAGAGAAAGACAAAGCAACCCAAGGAGCCTCAGAAAATGCACTGGAAACAAATTGTCTGAACACCTTTGAACAAACTTTTGGAAGCAATGCAAGCAATTAGCCATGCTTACTTTGGTACTTTCATAAATAGAAAGTTGTACAGTGATTGTTGAAATTTCATCCCCTAGTGCCGTTCTTCCCCCTTCCTGCCAAGAGCAACCTCTAGCACACTGCATGTGCTCGCATACATAGGGTTGCATTCGTATTTAAAACACATATTTAGCTATGTCTTTGTAAATCATTTATGTTGTTACTTGGTTGTTACGCAATATTGTCTTCTTCCAATCCATACAGATTGATATCTATAGATCTCTTTTTAGCTGTTATTTGTAGTATGATGCAATATGAACATAGCCAAAATATTTGTATTCTCTGATCTACTAATAGATATATAGATGATCAGTCTTTCCTATTATACAAAATGTTTCAATGACCATCCTGAATATACCTCCTAGATGTACTATATAAAAGTGTTTTTGCTGGATTGTAGGTTATTTGAAATTTCTACTTTTTAAAGGGCTGCATTGCCAAATGCCTCCTAAAATAACCCCCTTCTTATAAGCAGAAGCTCTCATCTCCTCATTCTCATCCAGACCACTATTAGTGGTTTTCAGTCCCTGCTGAATCAAAGATTATGGCTCATGTGTGCATCATTTTGTGTACTCACTGATTATTTGATTTTGCTTGTAAATGAATTGGTAGTTTATTCCCTTTTTCCAGTTCTCTATTGGATTGTTCAACTTTTTCTCACTGAATTTGTAAGAATCACTTCTGTGTTTAACTGACAAAATCTGTCTATATTTATAGCATACTATATAATTTTTTGCTCCATGTATACATTTAAAAAATGACTAATCAAGTTATTTGATACACATATTAGCTCACATGGGTGTCTAAAATTTTACATAATTAGATCAACATCTTCCCAGTTCTACCTCCAACCCACCTTTCCAATCTCTGATTTCCAGAATTCAATTCTTTCAGATTTCATGTGAGTGACAACTTATTGTATGCTTATTTCACTTAAAACAGTACCTTCTTGGTTCATCCATGTTGTGGCCAGTCACACCATTTTATCTTCTTTTAGGCCTGAAAGTGTGCGTGTGTGTGTACACTTCCATATATATTCTCTATCCACATTTTCTTTATTGTGGATCAGGGTGATCAGTTGATCACCCTTAGCTTGTTTTCCCACATTCGTTGTAGTTTTAATCACAAGTGCTGAGGAATGAGAGTTTTCCATAAATGGTTGATATCAATGTGTGTCTTCTATAACCGTAGACCACGTATTTTCTCAGCTTTATCCTATTGAGTCCTCACAGTAACTTTCCAAAGAACTCAGGCGAAGACAAGTCAACAGTCACTCATGTGCATATGCCTAGTAAATAACAGAACTGGATTCAAGTTTGGTTCCAAAGTCCACCTTTATGAATTCTTACATGTTTTAAATCATGCTCAAGAATTTACCATTGTATTTCCAGGTTTGAAAGAAAGAACAGTTCCAAAAAAAAAAAAGATGGTTGTTGGCAACAGATTCCCATAACCATGGAGAAATAAGCATCAAAATAGAAACTGAGATATGAACAAAGCTGACTGCCTTTTAGGGAAAGTAGAGTCATAGGAAATTGAAGTAACAGACCCGATCTGAGGGACTGTATATTGAGCTAGGTTCCATCTCAGGTGAAATACCCCCGCCCCCTTACCCATGAAACTATAACCCAGGTGAGAAAACCATCCACCTCCTGCTTGGCAGCAACACTCAAACCACTGGTTAAGCTGCTCAAGTATGACTAGAGGGAAAAAATGAGTTTCACTTGGTTCAGCAATGAAGTGTGCAGCAACAAAGGCTTGGCAGCACTGCAGATCAACAGGACAGTAGTCACAGTGAAGCTGGCTGGCATTCACCAAATGTTCAGGCTATTGGGAATAATCCACATTTGGGGAGCTTAAATTAATTCAGGGAAATTCCTGCTGTGTGTTCCTGAGCATCAGGTCTGATAAAGGCAGATGCAAAGATAAACTCCAATGTTTATTTCAGTGCTCTTCTTGACAGCCAAGATTTTGAATCAAGTGCTGCCACTTGTTATTACACATGTCCCTGCCATAGCACAAACTCAGCTGTTAAAGTTCCTCATCCTCATCTGTTCCTAATTGTTCTCCCAACGTCTACTCTCACTTCACACTCACCAAAGCCATCTGGCCAAATTATGCTTTTTTATAAATATTTGTTTCTTTTTTCTTTTTATTGGAAAGGCAGATTAGACTTACAGAGAGGAGAGACAGAAAGAGCTCCCATCCACTGGTTCACTCCCCAAGTAGCTACAGCAGCTGGAGCCAGAAGCAAAGCCAGGAGCCAGAAGCTTCTTCCGGGTTTTCCATGTGAGTGCAGGATCTCATGGCTTTGGGCCATCCTCCACTGCTTTCTCAGACTACAAGCAGAGAGCTGGACGTAAAGTGGAGCAGCCAGAACACTAACCAGTCTCCATATGAGATCCCAGACCTAGTAAGGCGAGAATTTAGCCACTGAGTCACCATGCTAAGCCCCAAATCACATATTTTAAAGACGCCAGGGGTTCCATACCTCCCAGAAGCCAAACGTTTAACCAGCTTGATAAAGATTTCAAAGTTCTGTTTTCCTGGCCTGCTTTTATTTCTTCCATCTTACCTCCTACAAATCACCATTTTGTAGCCATGAAAAATCATATACTCTTTCCCAAAAGAGCTTCTACATAAGTGTTCCCTTGCCTGATAACTCCTTAAGTCCAGCCCATCTTTCTCAAAACCCAATCCAAGCACACTCTTCCTTGGTGACTCTATCACTGGCCATTCATCATTTTCTAGTCTACGTACATAACTTGGTGTCATTGCAGTTAAGTCCCTGTTGCCATCGTAGATTTCCATTTGAATAGGAAGTTTTGAGGAGAAGGGCCATTACTCATGTTCATATTGTCAGCACTTAGAGAATCCGGCAGTAGGTGTCTCAGTATTTGTGGAATGAAGTAGTAAATGAATGGATGACTAAAAAGCACATCAGCTCATTTAGAATTGTATCACACTATTGATCCACAGGAAGCCAATTGTCATCTACAATCCCTTTTATCTTTTTCTCACTGATTCTCTTAAATTGGGTGCTCTCTATGATGTAAACACCATTTGCTTTGGAATTGATATTTTGAATTTCACACTTATAGTAATTACATCTGACTAAGCCTTCTAACTTACTCTGGGAGCTTTATCTTATTGGCTTTTTAAGTTGTAAATAACTGATAATCAGGAAGATTCTATTTTCCTACCACTTATGCCTTGCTGTCTTCTTAAAATAAAGGTAAGATGTGAAAGTACTCCAAAGGGTTCACAGAAATTTGAATTAAAAGATAAATTTGAGTGCAACTTTTTTTCTGAATACCACGCATGATTTGATTTCATTAAATGCATTTTCCATGAATCTGTTGAAGTTCTGTTGTACTAGAATGCATTAATGCAATATAGTTGAGGTTAGAAAATCTAAAATCAGATTCTCTTTTTTCTAACCGTTAGTGACCACATTCTTCATTTAGGAAGCCAATGAAATATGTTTACTAAGAGCCTAAACAATGCTGATACCAGTATTTACCAATCCAACTTGTCAGTGATAGTGCTGGGAGATTGTCTTTTTATCTCCATTCTGTATTTTGGAAGTGGCAATGATAGTTTTCATGCTATTCCTTTCTTCTCAGTGGAACTTAAAGGACATTTATTCTAATTCAACAATGAAAACCTTTCAAGATCTAACTTGCACCTTGCTACAAAATAGGTGCTTACAAAAGCGACTAGTATCTCCTTTGCCTTTCATTTTATATTAGCTATTCTTGCCTCTCCAATCCCCCAAACCACCTTCACATCCACCCCCACCACACACACATACACATACACGTCAGTATGCCTTATTTTCTGACATTGCTGTTTCTTCATTTTGGTACCTGTAAGCAAAATAGTATAAATAGCCTCTCAGAGATTTCCAAGCTACATATAACCCATAGTTACCAAAAGTATCCTTGTAAGATTCATCAAAAATGTTTGGTATTGAAAACAAACCTTTAAGATAGAAGATGTGTTACAAGACAAGACTTTCATATACCATAATGAATTGAGTGAATAATTTCAAGAAAAATCAGACACCTAAAGCTATCTGGATGGAACCAAAGAAAATTGATGTTGACAGATTCTAGAAGCCCCATGGAAAGGGAAACTAACTTATTGATAAGTTTGAGTCCCTTTTATTCATTCTCTTAGAAATATCCATCCTTAGAAATGCTCCATCCTGGAAAATAACTGGAATTGTCAAGATTCATAATCTTTATAACAATTCTTCCTCACTTATGCACAAGGTTTAAGAGTTCACATATCTCTTTAGAACTAATCATTTCATTTAGTACCATGATAACTTTCTATTATTTTTTTAGATTAGATTGAACTGTAAAATTACATAGAGAGGGAGAAACAGAGATATATTCCATATGCTAGTTCACTCCCCAGATTACTGCAGTGGCCATGACTTGGGCCAGGCTGAAATCCAGGTCTCCCACATGAGTGCAGGGACCCGAGCATGTGGGCCATGGTCTACTGTGTTAGCAGGTCAGCAGGCAGCTGAGTCAGAAGTATAACAGCATGATATGCTGACATCATAGGCAGTGGCTTCATCAGCTGTGCCTCAATGCTGGCCCTGATCATTTTTGATGTAGATTTCATCACCCAATTTTCAAAGAGAGAGGCTTTCATTCCCACTTTTCAAAGACAGATAGTCTCGGTTTCTGGGTTTTTTTTTTTTTTTAATTATTTTTTTTCTCTCTTTTTCAATTGACTTGTAAAAATAGCCAGCATTGATGGGGTACCATGTAAATGGGTAAAGCTCAACTCAGGGTAAGCATTTATTATTTCTTTGTGATGAAGACATTCAAAGTCTTTTGCTGTAGATTTTTTGAAATACATAGTATGCATTGTTACCTATAGTCACCATACTGCATTAACAATTTTTTTCTTCTGTATAATTACATATTAGTCTATACCCACCAGCCTTTCCCTATCTTTGATTTCCTTTTACAGCAGGGAAATTATTGACTACTACTTATAAGTGAAAAAGCTAGCTATGGATTGCAGGTCTTAATGTCATTTGTGGTCAGAGTACTTTTCATTGAATTACTTCCAATTCCCTTGTATTTATTTATATACGGCTATTAATCACAGCAAAAATAACCTTAGGAACTCTCCAAGTTTGTTGCTGTGTTTAGAACCGGGGATGGGCAATCCTGGATGTGTAGTATTTCAGATGGTGTCCATCCACACAGTGGGTTTACTAGGGTTTCAAAGAAAAACACCTGTATAATCATGTGCTGAACAATATGTTGAACAATATATGCTGACCAATACCAATAGCTAGTCATATAGGCAGGAACACCAGATGTGAGCGTCAACAAAGAAAACCAGTCAAGATCTGCTCAGCTAAGACCATAAAACAAAATCAGTAGAGGCAAGGCACAGAGCAACAGTATTAGCAACATTTTCCAAAGATGGTTAGAGCATTGCCATCCTGAAATGCCTCAGCAGTTTATAAGGGTCATCAGAGATGAATTTATGCCTCATATCCTGATCTTTAACAAGGAGCTTCCCCAGGTCAGTGCTTCTCCTGGCCCAGGGGCACCTCATCAGTCTTGGTTACTCAAGGAAAAATATGATAACAACACACAGGGTACAGTTTTACTCAAGCTTGAGCAAAGTTCCCGCCCACCATCTTCAGCAATGGTGCATTTTTTACTTCAGTGCTGCAAATGCAGAATTAGGGTCTGTTACTCAGCTCTTGCTATCCAGTCCTGCAAACCTGCTCATGCTGTCTGCGATTTAGCACATCAGTCCTTCCCAGAAATTTCAGATCATGCTCAATCTCATGATCTTTCCCCATTATGCACTGCTTTGCCTGTTCTCCAACATTCCAAGAGGGGCTACTTTATAGGATCCATTATAAGGGTTGGAAGACTATGGTATGTGGATCAAATCCAGCTCATGATCTATTTTAATATGTGGTATAAAGAGTGGAAGAATAGCAAGACAGGCATAGCTATGAGAGCATGAAGACCTCGCTAAGCATCATGGAAACTCTGATATTACCAGAAGGGCCTTAACCAAACAAGAGTAGGGATATTTTGAAACAAAGTTATTTGATTAAGAAAAAAGAAGAATCAAAATGGAACAAGATAAAGAAAGACCAGATGGAATGCACACATAACTTGCCCATTGGATTAAAGCTCTTTAATTATGTTGAATGTAATAATAGTGTTCCCCAGGGATCTGGTGTCTTTTCATTTTTTTCACTGACCCTCATGAATCATGGAGCAGGTTCTGGCTATTGCATTCATTCACAAGAGAGATCATACTGTATAGAAGGAATGAAAACCTGGGAATAACCCAAACATTACCATAAAATATCATAGGTGTCAACCATCAATCCATCTCTATTTAATAAACACAGCTATTGCTAGGCTCTGAAGAGTCATATATTAGTAAAACATTATAATCTTGTGCTATGTAATAATGCCAACATTAGACTACATATATATTAGAGGTCCCTTAAGATTATATCACATTGTAATGAAAAAAAAACTGTCTTAAGTAAGCTCTGTAATGTTTTCACAGTCCGAAGTCACCTAACAATATAGTTCTCAGAGCAAACTACTGCCATTAAGCAGTACATGACTGTATATACCCTTAGGGAGTTTAAGGGCAAGCAATTATAAATATGTGCATGTAAGAGGACATTATAGGAATGGAAAAAACATTAATGAGTTCTGAATTGATAACTGGTTCTGTGCACTGGAAGAATTAATTCACATCTAAACCTCCATTTCTCCTTTTCTAAAACAGAGTTAACAGCATCTTGATTGTTGATGCAAAGAAGTAAGCATTATATGTAAAGTGATTATTACAAATATGGTATCAATTAATAAACACAGTCTTCAGTAGATTACAGAATGAAAGATAAATTAAAATTTGAATTTGATATTTTAGTAGCTTAAATGGGAACGGACAATTACATTACATTTTTGGAGGAGAACTCACAATAGTGAAATTTCTGAGTAAGGTACCTACGATGTGAGTTCTCAAGTTCCTCTGTCAAAATTGCCAATTTGACCTTGAGAAGTCTTCTCCAGGGACCTCAGACTACTACCCATAAAATAAAAGTCTTGCAAAGAATGCATTATGTATGGTATGCATAATGCAGAATGGGCTATATTTACCAAGTACATACTATGAAATATTTAATTATATGAGATTGTTTTTCTAATCTGTCCTAAATGGAAAGATAGCTACCAAAATGCTGTGAACCATGTGCTTCTAAACTTGTAAATACATTTTTGCACAGGGAAAAAGAAAATTAAGTTTGGTTGACTTCAAGATATTATCTATTGTTTTCTTTTTTATTTTATTTTTTTTATTCATTGATTACATTGTTTTATGTGATACAGTTTCGTTGGAACTGGGAATCACCCCACCCCTCCCCCTGCCTTCCCCCCATGTGGAATATTCCACCTTCTTGCATATCCACTGATCAAGTACAGTTGAGATTCCCTCTTTGCAAGCATAAACTAAACATAGAGTCCAACATCTTATAATCCAATCTAGTTCTTCAGCTTCCTGGGGAGACCCTGACCGGTTTGAGGGCAGAACCATCAGATTATCAACCCGATCAATTAAAGGCTCTAATGTACCCTCAGCAACAATTAACTATTGTTAAGAATTATTTTTATTTACTTGTGAATTTTCATTAGATTCCAAATTCATGACAAATTAGCATAAGAATTTCTGTATTCAGTAACAATCAAGCATTATCTTTTATTATACAATAAATAAGGTTTTCCCTAATCTTATTTAGAGAATTGCATTTTATACATGAATTTTCATTTAAGAATGCCCTTGTCTATTAGCATAGGATAATGGTAGTATTAATTTAGCACTTTATCAGACCAAATAGATCAATTCAGAAGGCTCTGTTTTCAAATACACCCAAAAATCAAGCGATGTATTATAATTCGGTACATATTTCAGCCACTTAACTCTTTTCATAAATTCTTTAAAACAATCATACAAGTTGCAAAAAGGAAAAAAACCTCTCTATTTTCAAATCACAATTTCTTTTAAATGCTTATTAGAGTGGCTGACTATGTTGATTTTGTAATCTCTACTCAAGCTATTTTTTCCATCGAAATACAAGTAACAATTCAAAGATCATTCACAATTTTCCTTTGCTTTTCCTTCTGAGTTTGGTCTAGTCATCGTGATTCTAGTCAAAGTGATTCAAGAGGCATTATGTTTGCTCTTGAGAAACGTGTTTCAAGTGATAAATTGTTGGGCTTCAAGAAAATCTCCTGCATCACAAAGAAAAAGGACATTGTAAGTGCCAAGAAGAGCAAGGGTCTGGGGCATATCCAAAAATAGCTAAACATAGAATTTCTCCAACTCAAGCTAACAATGTGAATGCATGATCATTGAGAACAACAGTACCATCTGTAAGAGGAGGTGTAGGTGCATCACAGGTCAGGTACATGACCGTGATTTACCCACTTAATCCTCACATTTCCACAGATGGTGATATTCGCCTCTCACGGGTAGGCAAACAGATTTAAAGATGTTACATGTCTTTTCCACGGTCAGATAACTGGTCAGCAATGAAGCTGAGCCTGAAGCTTTGGCCCACACAAAATCCAGCAATCGTATCTTTGCTGCTTTTTTCATGGCTCCACAAACTTCAGAGGCTAGAAAATTAAATCACACTAAGGAAACAAATGGTGGTATTATTACATGCCTATAATACAATAGTGACCATGAATGAGTAATTGGATGTAAGGAATTTCATCCCCACGGAACCCCAAAATGTAGTCATAACAACATGTGGCTCACCATTTCTTCACTTCAACACTCATGTTGGACAACTTCAGGAAAACCAAGCAGTATTTTCTTCTGAGTCTGCATGTGATCCAAACATAAAATTTGACATGTATTTTTTAGCCCTGCCTGCACCAGACACTTCAGCCTGGCTAGCTACCAAACCAAGATAGGCCCCTCCACCTGAAAGTCCCATCCCACTGTTTCTTGCTGAAGTTTTATCATCTTTTAAGTTTTCTTTGAACATTTAGCCATGCTTGCTTTAACTCCTCATGCATTTCTATAGCAACAGAATAGATCCTTTTTGTGTGGTATATCACATTATAAAATTATGTGCATGTTAGATTCTTTTTCTCACTGGACTATGAAAACAAAGCTATTTGCCTTCTTCACCTCTGTATCCTAGAGTACTTCTGACACACAGTAGATGCTCAATAATGATGTTCTCCTCTCATGCAATTCAGAAGAAACATAATAATGAGTACCATCTATTCATAGCATCTCATCTCCAAGATAAAATCACATGGAACTTAGAATTCACAAATTTGGATCTTGCTTCAGCCTACAAAGTTCTTTAGACTTCTTGGGCCTCATATATACAACGTTTTTGGTCCCTAAACATATACAACACATTCATATTTCCATTTCTAACTCCTGGCTCTATCATAGTGAACTTGACTAAGTTTGTCCATAAGGTTCTTTATTGCATAAAGCCACCGAAAAGCTGGCCTCATGACCCCGTTTCCCTGATCACTATGCCAGTTCTATTACTATACAGCAAAACACAAGTGGAAAAGCTTGATGTTGGTGTGACCAGCTTGTTGCTCAGTCTATTACTCCCTATGGTAATTGCAACTCATTCATAATGACCATGTAAAAGTTACTTCTAGTGAGTTGTGAAGATATAAGTGCTTACATTTGGGGAGAAGATGAAGCAAGAATATAGACTCACCTGCTTTTAACAATAAGAAAATTCTGAAGTAGTTTACAGTGGACAACATTAGGAGTCTATTGATTATAATATCCGTATTGAGGTGGCGGTGGTAAATATGGAGAGAAGTGAATGGACTGAGAGTATATTTGGTGGCAGAGAGGACAGCATTTGGTTAAAAGTTGAGTAGGGAGTGAGGATGAGAACTGACCAGGTCTTGGTTTTGCTTTGTACTGGAGCACCTGGGTGAATGGGTTGGGGTCATTGCATGAGACAGAGTAGCCTGGGCAGATGGGACACAGATGAGGTGAGGTGAAGTATGTCATGACATCTTCAGGTGATTTGTTCTTGAGAGTCGTATAATGAGTTTTCTTCCTTATGTCTGTATACTTACTCATTTCAACCACATCTATATATTTGAAGTCCAAGATTTCTTCTTTCAACTTTTTGTGTTTCCTAATAAATGTGTTCTGAGAAAGGCTTCATTTTGTGATAAAATGAAAAAAAAAAACATTCAAAATCCAGCCACAGATGCTACCATCTTTCTCTGATTATTGTGGCAACTGGAAGTCCTACTGGTGTGTAAATTTTCCCCTTGCCACCAGGATCTTCCAGAGATCCAAGGCAGCCCTTGTCAATGATTCTTCAACATGTGCTCCCTCTGCTGCTATGGACTGAGCGTGGGAGATTTTCTCTAGGAAGAGATGACACAAAGGAAAAAAGACATTAAAATACCCAAGAATAGGGATAACATAAGTCCCCCAAATCATAGAACTGATATAAAGATTAAAAGAACTACTATAACAAGTAAAACAGGGTCCAATTCACAGAATAAATTAAGTAACGTGAGGATGAAATCAATTAGAACACATACAGCCAACAGACATTGCATATTGGTCTCTTAAACAGAGTAACGCATTTAGCAAGACAGAGAAGAGGTCACATGTTTAGCCTACCAGTTAAGATACTGCTTAAAATGCCTGAGTTCAGCTCCTAGCTCCAGCCCCTGATTCCAGCCTGCTGTCAATGCAGACCTTGGGATTTATTAACTGATGGCTGATGGCTCAAGTAAATGGGTTTCTGTTACTCATAAAGGAATCATGAATTAATTCCCTGAACCTTGCTTTGACCTAGCCCAAATGCAAGCATTTGGGGAATGAAACAGTAAATGAGAACACTAGTGTTTTCTCTCTCTCTCTCCCCCTACCTTTTCCTCTCTCTCTCTCACTCATTCATGTTCATGTAAATTTTGGTAATGAGAACATGTTAAAGTTTGTTGAAGCTTAGCAAAAGTGGTGTGAAAATATAAGGCATTATTTTTAAGGTGAGCATATCGTTTAGAAAGACATTAAACTTCAAAATCTCTTTCACCAGGTTCGCCCCAGTAATATACTCTTGGAGATCAACTAATTCCTGAAATAGCCAAGGTGCAAACCCTCTAGCAGCTCCTGTCACAAAGTAGATGCTCAAAAAGCATTTTTTTTTCTTTTTCTTTTTGCTCCACACCTTTCTATACTTCTGCTGTGTAATGTTCGTCCTTGAAGTACTTTTGTGATTATTACAACTGTGCGCCATCCTGCATTTTTTCTTTCTGCAGAGATTTCCTGGGAACCAAAGAGGCTTCACTGCTGCTAATGGCCATGTTCCTCCTTGCTGTGTTCTACCATGGACAGCAGGTAATGTGACACTTTGTTCTGTACACCCTTGGCTAACTATTGCCATGAAACTGTCCAGCAAAAGTTCACACTGTTCTTTGTCTCAAATGACTGGTAACTATTTGATCAATTTATATTTAAAAAAGACCACCTAATAAAAAAGGAACTGGAAACAATTTATTAAACAACACAGTTTCAATTTTCTTTAGGCACATCTCTTCCCAAAAGGCTTTTACCCTAACAAAAGAGCTCTTGGTTTCTGGCTGAGACAAACAAAGTTGTCTCAGTTCTACTGCCTGGACAGAACAGTGACTGTACAAGGTGTGGGCTATGGCAGGCCATCATCCAGATAATCATCAGATCCTCGTTTCAGTGTGTGGACTTGAGAAAGGTGCTTATCTCCCTGAACCTTACTTTGAAGTAAAATAGGATTAAGTAGGGCTGTGTTAGGGGCTCATTTGAGGTTATCAAGCACACATTTTATGTGCCACCCTACATTTGTCTAAGGTAGGCTTCACTACTGATTTTCCTAATTAGATAAAGGGCCTGAAGGAGGTTGTATCCTAATAAAGCTGCCATGTGTAGACCACACGTTCCCTAGACTTCATTATTCTGATGGGAGCATCATGGAATACTTCATCCAAGGGGTGTCACAAGCTCTCACAGACCAGGAGGACTACCTCAGGTGGACTCTGACCCACAAACATCTATCACTTGAGATTTTCATTTCTAAAGAGGAAGTAGGTCCGGCCAGCTGCCCTGCTGCACTCTTGCTCCCAATCTATCTGTTTCCTGTCTTCATGCATTGCGAAAAGAAGAACCAGAAGAGGAGAAAAACAAAATAAGATTGTCATCCATAGCAGAAATGGAAGTTTATCCCTGGGAAATCACCATGGGAATAGCGAAGCAACAAATCCGGGAAAACTAAGAATACAACAGCCAAAAATCCCTGGAAACTGGAGAGATACATATATGAAGTTGTTTGTAATAGGGGATTGGCAAAATGTAGTCAAGAAAATGTGAGTAGCACAGAAACTTGACAAAGAGGGGAAGTGAAGAGTTAATACTGAGTGATTGCTCCTGGTGTTTCCCTTCAGCTAGCTCATTCAACCTTATCAACAACCTGAAGCGGGAATGCCAACAGTCCACTGCTCAGGTGAAGATAGGCTGCTAAGCTAACGAATTTGAGAACTAGAATCGAAGTCCATCTCCAGAGCCCAGCATTTCCCACTTCACTAGTCCGAAGCAGAATAAAGACCGAGTTTCAACACCCTGGCCCAACACAGTCAGTCCTGTAATATGACTTTGACTTCTTCTCACAGTTGGCTGAATTTACAACCTATGAGCCAGCCAATTGTCAAACTCTAGCCATTCCTGAAAGTCCTGTGGTTTATCTTTGAGCATATGCTCTGTCTTGATGGTTTCCTCAGTCTGAGAAGTGGATGACAGCCCTCGAGGAGGCTATGACAACAGCAGCAGACAAGCCAGTCCTGCAGAAAGTCATATGCTCACTTCATCACACAGGGTTAAGTCTGACAAGCGAGAAATGTCTGAAAATATCTGAGAAGACAAGTTCAGGGTGAGGGTCTTCTTTCTGTTATAAGTAGGATATTTTTGTCTCCCCTGTCACCTTGAAGAATTGCCTTGAGCCAATAGTGCCTCTTCTCTAAAAGGGAATGCTTCTAATACTCTGATTCAGTTTAGGCTCATCCCCGTTTGTCCTGAGAAAGCAGATAGCCCAATTATGTTAGATTATATACAAGTGGGAGCATGTACATGCTTACTGATAGTGTGAGCTACTGGGATTAAGTGACATCTGATATTGTTGCCTTCCTTTTCTAACTTCAAATGGCTTGGAAATTCATAGTCGTGTTGCATAACAGTAGCAGTTATAGGTTCAGGCTTTGTTATTGAGCAGATAATATTCAGACTTCAACTCTGCCTCTTAGTCAAATATGTAACCATCCTCAATTTACTCATCTTTCTGTCTCAGTTTCCCCTCCTATAAGATCAGCATATGGTTAACAAGTTCTTCACAGAATCTGTGCTATCATATGAAAATATGTTCTTCGTTATGCCAGTAGTTCACATATATAATATGTACTCAAAGATGGTTTAGCTGTTAATATTTTACTTTGAAGTTAAGTCCATGACAGCAATAGGAAAATAAGTATTATTCATTGTCCCAAGGCAAGAGCAGAGAGTCAAGTTCCCTGAGGTCATAATGTGAGCAGGAAAAGCCAGACTGCCACAGGCTGACTCCTGGTTTCCTCCTATCTGTGGCACACCGCCACCGCCATTCTGTGTGAGAGGCAGCCTTCTGCTGGACCGTGTCACTTCAGGTGTCTTCTATCTATAGCATCCTCCAGGGTCTTGATCATTCCAAACTTGCCCACTCCTGAGCTTGCTACCTGCTTCACTGTGACTCAGAGGTCCTCTATTTTTAATAAAAATTGAATAATGCCCACTGGTGGCTGCTAAAGCATCCAATGGGAGGATGTGCAATTATATATCTCCAGATTGATGGAGGTGGTTATGTAACAAAATAATTGGGAGATTTTATTTTGCACATATGTGGAAGTTATATGCCAAACACTTCCTCCTCCTTTGAGGCAGGTGAATGCTCTGAAGGTTGGACAAGGAGAGCCTCCCACCTCGTGCCTGATTCATTCACAGCCCAGGAACTTGGGGCTGTGCCTAGCCATCTCCATTTTTAGCAGAGGAAGCCACACCAGCATGTGAGGACAGAAATCAGTGAGACTGCATCTCCAGTTACCTTCTTACAGGTCTGATAAAGACACACTAGGAACAAGGGGCCTTGGAAGCAAATGGCCATACTTGAGTACCAACAGTGCCACTTCGAGAATGGGAGAGACAGCCTCTCTGGTCTGCCATTTCCTTATCTGTAACATGAAACAACAATCAGTAGAGGGTTGGAAAACAACTGAATAAGATCATTCACTTGTTCAGGGGAAAAGAGTCACTACTTGGAGTCAAAATGCCCTCAATTGAAAACAAGCTCTTTTTGTGAGATCCTAGGAGATTGGTGGTTCACCTACTGTGCCTTTGTTTCCCTGCCTTTGAAAGGCGGACATTAAAGTGCCCACCTTATTGAGCTGAGACAAAAGCTCAGTCAATACTGGCTCACATCAAATGAAAAGACTGGCACAAAAACATAGAAGAAAGGGCCCGCAGAGATTTGCGAGGAAATGAAATATGAAAGTAAATTGATTTTGGTGGAAAAGGTTTTGAAACTCATGCATGTGAGGGTCTTTGAAAAGACTGCAGAAAATTATCAAAATATACTTTTTAAAATTTGCATGGATTTTAGAGATTTATACCAGAATAACCATTTTTAATTCAATTTTTGGTGAGCTTTTTAAAGCACCTGCATATGTATTAGTTTCCTTTGTAGCAGCTTTTTTCAAATAGACAGTCCCTCAGTATTTTGGAAGAAAAAATGAGAAAGAAGATACATTCCAGTTCATGATTTCTGAGCAAATGCTGGAAAAAAAATGTTTTTAAAAATACCAGTGTTGGGGTGGGTTTCTGGCCTGGAAGATAAGCCAACAGTAAGGAAACCCACATTCCACATGGAAGCACCTGGGATGGTAGGGCATTTTGATGCAGCAGATGAGGCTACCCCTTGCAATATTGGCATCCCATATGGGCACTGGCTCATTTCCCTGCTGCTCCACTTTCAATTCAGCTCCCTCTTAATGTCCTGGGGAAAACAATAGAGGATGTTCCAAGTATGTGGACCCCTATCATCATGTGGGAGACACTGGAAAGAAGCTCCTGGCTCCTGGCTCTAGCCATTTCGGCCATCTGGAGAATGAACCAATAGATGGAAGATATCTGTATCTATCTATCTACTTATCTACCAATCTCCCTCTCTCTGTGTAACTCAAATTTGCAAATAAATCTTTAAAAAAATAAAAGAACAAAAAAGCACCTGGATTGAATTCCAGGTTCTGGCGCTTGTCTGAAACTTTCTGATAATATGGACCACTAGGGGAAGCAGTCTTGTCTCAAATGGTGGGGATCCTGCCACTCACATGGAAAGTTTGGTTTTCAGCTCCTGGCTTCAGTCTCACTCAATCCCAGCCGTTGCAGACATTTGGAGGTAGAATCCGTGGAAGGAAGCTCTGGTTGTCTCTGTGTCTTGAGTAAAACAAAAGGCTCGTTGTGAAAGTTGCACCTAACCTTTAGCCATTTGGAAAGAGTAGGGGTTGTTTTTAAAGGTCACCACTGACTTTTGACTCAGTCCCTTTAATAGGATACCTACAGTTTCTTCTACTATTCCCAGAAATTCTAACTTTTCATGACACCCAGTAAAATGACTCACTCACCTTAATGTACAGTTTAGAACTGTCTGTGAATAATAAATGCAAGTATAACTGCCTACAATATGATTAGTGTAGGCTGTTTTAACATGATGCTTGAGCTTTTTTATCCTGAGGATGTTTCTCTTCAGCAATGTGCCACCAAATAATGTTAAGAACAAGCCTTTGGCACAGTGATTAGGGTGCCACTTGGAACACCTATCTTTCATACTGGAGACCTGGTGCAGGTCATGGCTCCTCCACTTCTAATCAAACTTCTTGCCTACATGCACTTTGGCACACAAAAGGTTATGGTTCAAGTACTTGATTCTAATACCAACAGAGACATTATGAGAGACATGGATGGAGTTCCAGGCTCTAATTTCCAGCCTGGCCAAGCCCTAGCTATTGTGGACATATGGATCTCTGTGTCTCTGTCTTTCATGTAAGTGTCTTCTGGATACTGAAACCAGGCACCATGTCCAGGTGGCTTAAACAACAGAAACTTATTTTCTTACAGTTCTGGAAACTGAATGTACAGAGCAAGGTCCAACAGCACTTTGTTCCTTTTTTTTTTTTAAGATTCTTTTCTTTATTGGACATAACCACCTTTGTCCCCCTCTAAATTATACATTTTGTATTAGGGTTTTTTCCATAATTTATTTATTTTTTTTGAATGATCTTAGTTGATTAGGGTACAAAGGGTCAAGGGCTACAGGGTGAAAGTGGGTAATACCATTGTTTCCACACTAATATCATTTTTTCCCTGTATCTGGGGTCATGGGAGAAACAAAGGGAAAAACCTCACCCAGCCTCCCACCCATCCCAGATCCCCAATGGGAGGCGCGCTCTGAGGGTCCTGCTCAAGCAGTTTTGATAGTTCAACAGTTCTGGATTGCTGCCAATCTCTCAGTTCCAATCACAGTGAAACCTATTCAGAGTCCACTGGCTGACATAGTTTCTTCATGGTTGGGGTTCTAAGATCAGCAGTTCAGTTGGAGGGATCTCCAAAGAAACTTCATCTGAGATGAACCCAAATCTGATTCTTGCATGAGTTTGCTGCCCATAACCCCCACTAGACCTGCTCCCTTTCCTGGTTCCCATGCCTGCCAGTATGTACCACAGACTTGTTCAGTCTGTCTCACATCCCATTTAGCTCTCGTACTTGTCAATTGGCATTGAAGCCTAGTTCAACCCAACCAACCTACTATCCAGCCCACGCACCTACTGGCAGGTGCCTTTCTGTCTAGCCACCCCTGCCCCTGTCCTGGTTTTTGTGCTCTCCAGTGGGAGTGGTCACCCAAGAGGGAGGTGCCCACTACCTCCCTTCTAGGTCACTCCAACTTCTGGATTGTGCACTCTCCAGGTGGTTCTGGCATTTAACTTAACAGAATTTGCCCCCAGTGCCAGCCTCTGCCATCTGATGATGTGGCTAAGCCCAACCAACCCTCACCCACTACAGTTTTTGCTTGCACCGTCGGAACAGTCAACCCAATCTGGCCCTTCCCCAGTCTAGCTCACATGAGACCCACAGGTGTTGTAGCCCTGCCTGTTTTGATCTGCCCCCATCCCAACTCATGCTCTCTAGTGGGAGTGGTTTCCAGCAAGGGAGCCCACATTCCCTTACCAGCTTTGTCTCCTCCCCCTCCCCCGGTTCACACTTGTGCTTTCTGGGCACTACAACAGCATCTGGCACGTCTCACCTCACCTTGGCATTCCTTAATATGCACTGGTATGTGTTGCGACCGAAACTGGCCTGACCCACACTCTATGCTGGTGCTCAGATCCACCAGCGGTTGATGTGAACTGGTTCAACCTGGTCTGACCCCCACCTATGCCATATGTATGATGGTGGGTATCTTCCTCTGGGCTGGCCTGGGTTGCTTCATATCGTGGTTCTTGCGCTCACCTGTAAAGACTGTGCTGCAACAGGAGTTTCCCAAGTTCCTCCTTCAGAACCTCTCCCTATGCCAGGTCTTGCACATACTGCTGGTTCCATGGGCCAGCCATCATTGCTGGCCTTCAATCCATTCCAGTTCTTGGTGTTGGCTGTTTCACCCCAGCCAAGGCTTGTCCATGCCCAGACACTGCTTACACATGGCACACTAGGGGCAGAGAACCAGCCTAGTGCGTCCTATATCTACCCATGTTCTCCAGAGTGCCAGATGGTGAAGGTGTCTAGCCCAGCTTGGTGTGCCCAGCCCCAGTCCACATTTGTGCCTAGGGAGACAACAGCCATATCCAGACCAGAACGCAGCCCCCAATCAGCCCCCACTCAGCCCCCACACCTTCCCGTGGGAATCCCTACCCAGCAAGGGTATACTCTCACAGCTCCCCAACTGAGTCTATTCCCAGTCCTAGATTGCGTGCTTGCCAGTGGATGCTCTGACCCATTTGGCTTGGCCCCTCACCTGTCTCAGCCTTTGACTTCGATGCTGTGACCTAGTATCTCTGCCTATCATGCAGACCAGTTGGTGTAAGAGCCTAGGCTGGAATGACATGTGCTCCATCCTGATTTCTATTATTTTTTGTGAGTTGAAGTTTGCTCGGCCCTGCCTAGTCCACCCCCTTCCAGTTGCAGCTCAGCCCACCCCACATCCTATTTTAGGATGCACCTTCGGGTGGTGCAGCCTTGACCTGCCCGGATTGCCATTGGTTCCTTTACCCGTTAGTGATGGCAGGTGCCATGGTCACTCCTAGCTTAGCCCATCGCCACCCCAGCTTACAAGCTAACCTGTGGGACTTGTATTTCCATAAGGCTGGGCCCACACTTCCCCCACAGAGTTTGCCCCCAGACCAAATTCTCTCGCGTGCTAGTTAGTGTTTTAACCCTGCCAAATGTGACCAGTGAACTATTCCACCACCCAGTCAAGTAATGATACCTAGCCCTGCCAGACAGGCCCCCATCCATAGCTTTGGTGTGGTCTGGTGTGTGGCAGTCAGTGATGCTCTATGCTAACAGCCCATCTCAGGATTCCTAATTTGGCTGGTGATTCAGTCTGGCCAAAATAGATCTTATCGACACTCCCCTCGAAACCATCAGGTCTCAGTCCACACACTTGCCTAAAACTTCCATGACCCTGGTCCTGGGAATCACCCAGAATTCATCTCTTACCTACACTAAAACTGGCCTTATTCATGGGTGTCCCTAGGGAGCAATTACATATCCTAAAACCCCAGAGTTTGCCGCTGGGCGGCCAGCAGGCAAAGCCTGGCACCACTTAATGCACTGGCTCAAAGCCAAGGGCTCATTGACTGCCTTTTGGCAGTGGCTTTGGTTGAGTCCCCAGCCTTGGATCCGGCCCTGCAGGGGCACCCCCACAGCCACCACACTGCGGGGAGCCGCAAGCTGCCCCCAACCCCAAGGCCCGGATCCCTCCCAGACTCGTGAGGACTTTGTTTCTAAAGAGGACTCTCTTATTAGCAGATAGTCACTGCCTTACTGTGTCTTTACATTGTCTTGAGTGGTATACACACATGAAGAGAAAATAAAACAAAATCTCATCTTTCAGGACATGTGTTTATGATCTCATTCAATCTTTATTACTTCCTAGAGATCCTATCTCAAACCACATTGGGGATTAGGGTTTCAATATAGAAATTTGAAGAAGACACAAACAGTCAACCCATAACAGAAAGAGTGCAATGTGGCTGCACACCACCTAACATTTAGTAGAGAAAACAGGTGGTGTCAGATAATCACACAGCGCAGCAACCTCGGGTGGGCTGGGGCACGTCCCTCTGAGTATGGTCATGCTCCGACTGTGGGCTGCAAGCATACTGCCGGCCACAGTGCTTTCATCAGGCTGCAGCTCAGGTGTGAAGAGTTCCAGAGAAACCTTCCCACCCCTCAGACTTTGCTGCTACAGACTGCATCCTCCAGGAGCTTATGGGCTTTTTTTCTCTTCCTCTTCATTGCAGCTGGAGTACACGGCCCGCTTAGACTTCCTCTGGCGAGTACAAGCCAAGGAGGAGATCAATGAGATGAAAGAGCTGAGGGAACACAATGAAAACATGCTCCGGAACATCTTACCCAGCCACGTGGCCCGACATTTCCTGGAGAAAGACAGAGACAATGAGGTGAGCTGGGCTTCTCTAACAATGAGAAGGGCGGGTGGTGGGTGTTGCCCTGTAGTAACATTGATTTCATGTTCTGGGGCACTCCACCATCTTCAGTTGTGTACAAGAGAATGGAGATGAGCCTACCCCATTAGTACCAGGCAGCCCAAACTGGCTAACCGTATGAAATTTGTGTATGGCTTCCACCAGGCTTATCATCTATAAAATGGGTAATATCTCCACTGTAATTTTAAAGTTTTGTTTAGAACTGGATATATACTCAAAAGAATTGAAAGAAAAACCCTCATGAGTGTATTTTACACGTACTAACATTAGTCACAGTCGCCAAAAAGTAGAAACAACCCAAGAATTCACCAATGGATGAGTATGTTTTTATAAATGGTATGTATACATTAAATGTCAAAGTCTTGCTCCTTTGAAAGGAATAGAATTCAGATAGTAATGGTTGAAAAACATGAATGTACTTAATACCACTGAGCTATACAAGTATTGGTGAAGATGGCAGATGGTATGTTATATGCATTCATAAGACATAAAAGTAGGCATATACCCATGTAAATATAGGTGTGTATATATCTACTGATGCATAACTGTCTATGGATATACCTTCTTATACTACCAAGTATGTAATAAATACCCAGAGATGCTCTTTTTCACATATATTTTTGCTGATATGATGCTTGAAGAACCTCTCAGTGAGGCTGATGTAGAAATCTGGATCAAGGTGTGGGGTGGCTCATGCTCCCTGTAGTTGGTCTGAGGAAGAATATTTCCTCAGGAGTTTGTAGACTTACGTCCATGTTACTCCAATGTCTGCCTTCATCTAATTACAGTCCTCCCTCATGAGGATATTAATTTCTAGATTTAGAGCACACCACAATGCAGTAATGGCTTCATTTTATCTAATTGTATCTTTTATTTAATTGTATCTGTCACAAGGGTGACCTTGTGACAGATCCTTCAGTCTTGGTTGATTTACTTGTTTCAATTTGTGTGTGACATATTTAGATATACCTCGGCCTCTGCACAGCTATATTTTGCCTATTTTGTCATGTATTCAGACACCTAAGGAGTCTGAGTTGGTGACCCTTGAATTTGAATCCTAAAAGTTAGAATTAGGAGAGATCTATGAAATCCATTCCCTCTCCAAGCCACTGGAGAAGGACCCAGGAAAGAGAAAACAGAATGAGTCACTAGCCATTTGAATAATGCATCTATTAATGTACTCAGGCCCTTGAGGATTTCTCAGCTACAAATCAAAGCACTACCCACCCTGTCTAGCAGATGGAATTCAGGCCAAATGTTCCCAAGGCTCCCTAGGGTCAGAGGCATTGTTTGAAGAGCTTCTAGACAGAGAGAAGGTTGGTGTGCATAAGCCATGACCACCAGATGGAAAAGACGGAGTGCCAGAAACTCAGAAGGAAAGCCCAAGGAGAAATTAAAGGAAATATATCTTTAATAAAAATACGCAGACTATGAGGGCTGAAGACCACTGAGGACTCATTTAATCCTGAAGGGAAATAAGTCAGCCAGGAAGCACGCCAGGACTCGGGTCATCAGCTTTCATCCAGGCCAACAAAAGTGACAGCTTCTACCCTCATCACATACCTAAGACATTTCTAAGAAAACCCCTGTCCAGACTATTTGAGAGTGATATTTAACCAGTTCTCATTTGACTAAGATTAGACACTGAATGTGTTTATGTTAAGTATTGAATTTCCACATTATTATGTAATACCACTTACTGTGCACCTACTACACACAGTTACTGAGATAGGCAATTGTTGAAAATCATCTCTTTCTCCACAGTGTTTGGAAGAGGATTATTGTGACCCACGTGGTTGAGGAAAAACTGGCCTCTTGAAGTTTTTGTAAAGTGCCTCGCTTTGAATAGGCAGTTATGACTTGAATCTAGACCTTTGAATTTCTTGCTTCTGAGTTACCCCTCTCCACCTTACCATACTGCTAGCCAGGGATTCCCTATAGTCAGGTGAGACTAGGGGTATATGTGTATGTAAACGAGAAAGACAGCAGTGTATCTTGAGGAAGGATGGCATGTCTGGAACTGCTGAAATCCACAAGAACTCTCAATGTCACACCCTTGATCTATAAAAGACGGTCACTTTTCATGTCTCTGCTACAAACCAGAATGAAGATATAGCCCTCTGAAAATCCAAGGCTGTCTCAGAGTTTCACAAGGCCACAGCTGTGCCCCAGGCACCACCTTTCCCCACCCCGATATGGTCATGGCTGACTGTCAGCTAGCCTGGGGCAATCACTTGGCACCTGCAGACTCCAACTGACTTGTTTATGTCAAATGGTTCTCCTTAGACAACAATAATGACTGACAAATCAAATGACTTCCCACATATAACACGTGTGTTGGGATCGGGGTGGGAGTATGGATTGTCCCAGGTCACAGAATCACTTTCTAAGCTACCATAGCCATCATTGCTGCAAGCTCAGTGACCCTCCTCACCTCTTCCAAATTCTAACACCTTTTACAGTTCTCCAGGGGAGGCCAAGTAACCTGATGGGAGTGGATAAAGCAATTAAGCCACTGAAACCTGTGTTCAAATCCCAGCTCTGCAGTTAGGGTAATCAGTTCATCTGCCCGGGCTTCAGTTTTCTCACATGTAAAGCAGCTATAGTTGTACTTACCCTCCAAAGACCCACATGTTAATAAGACTGATAGATTCAAATGATCAAAGACCTTGGGGTGTGACCTTGCTGAAAAGATTAATGGCTATGAACAAGTAGGAAGACCACAACGCCTTAGTATTTAAAGGATAGAGCACAGGAGTCTTGGGTAGAGTGGTTAGGCTTCGAGGGCATTGAGGAAGCTTGGATTTCACTCTCTGGGTGCTCAATAGGAAAGAATATGAGCTTCATTTTGTAGATGATGGGACTAAGGCACAGAGAATGAATGAATTGGTGGAGGTTTATGAATGTGTTAGCTCAAACTCAAACCCAAGTACAGGTACCACCAAAGTCAGTGTGTGTGTGTGTGTGTGTGTGTGTGTGTGTGTGTGTGTGTTTTCCTTCTCTAGCTCAATACAGGCAGACCATCCAGACACAGACAGTACATGGAAACTAGATGCAAACAGCTCAAGATTCTTCCAGCTGTGTCAGCCACTCAAAGGTTCAGGCAGTTCTGGCTATTCTGCTGAACTTTGTTTAGAATAGTGGCTATCTCCACTGAGCTAGAGTTTCTTGCAAATAAAACCAGCAGGAAGTCCATGCCAGGCAGTGTCAAGCAGGTTATGCTTAAGCCCCAGGAAACCTAATGGCTCATTGTAGCTTCATAAGAGCTAACAAAAGGATCCTGACGAAGACAGGGGGGTATTTTATGGGACATCATGGTGTGAGAAACACAAAACTGAACTCAGATGGTGTTAAGTAGGTCAGGACCAGACAGAGGACAAAAAGGGACATTGGTCCCTGGGCAAAGAGGACATTGGAGTGTTTACATTGGCATATGGTGGGCAGAGGTGGGTACATGCTTGTGCTCGGGATGCTGTACTGAGTGCTAACCAATAGCTCCTGCCAACCAGAGGAAGATGGCAATAAAATATGACAGTGTTTCTATATTCAGCAGTCCCTTCCCAGTTTGCAAAGTGTTTTTGTCTTCTCTAAGGCCAAAATAGCAAGAAACAGATGGCACATTCAAAACAGTTGATTAGAGTGAGTTGAATGAAGGGACTATCTGCAAAGGTGTGGGTTGATGGGCAGGATTCCTGCTGTGTGCCTCTTCATATCTCTCTATCATCTTCTCCTTGTTACTCTTGCGATGGCCGTGGGGTGGGAGATGGCTTGCCTGCATCAACCACTTTCCATGGGCTCTTTTCCCCAGTTGAGGATCATCAGCAATGAGTGCTGGGCAGAAGGTCAGAGAAACAGGGGAGGAGAGCGAGACCAAGACTGGAGGCTGGCTATCACCCCCCACAGAAATTGACAACTCATCTGAAGGCCACCAAGGAACTGCCTCCAATGTCAGCTTCACTCACTGCTTAGACCTGGTCTCATCCTGTTCAGCCTGGGTGACAGCTCCACTACCACTAGTCCTAGGTTCCTAAAAGAATTCTTAGAGTTTCTCTGTGTTCTTCCTTCATGTGTAAATTAACTTTCCCTGAGTGTTCTTGATTTTTAACTGCCCTTGATTGTCTGTTGGGTCCTTAACTGAAGCAATGGATAACAAAGTGATGATAAATACTCCTGGGACCAGTAGTCCTAGGAAGCTCTCACCACCCGCAGAACCAAAGGGTCAAGGGATGAGAGCACTTAGTGGAACTAATGAAAACAGATGGACAAGCAAATAGACAAGCAGGACACCTTAGTGCAAGCAGGAGCAAAACCAGCAAACTTTTCTCCCTTCCTACAGCTGAGGCCAATAAATTCATTGTACTTGCTGCATTGTGTGTTCATTACACAACAAAATATCTGAGCCAAATAATGTATAAAGAGCAGATTTCTATTTTTCTTCCTGCTGTTTATTTTGTTTTGTGACTTTTCATTTAATGGGATAAATATTGGAGACTATCATATTCAGATGTGAGGATACAATGCAGTATGCATCCCTACTTCCAGATGAACTCCCAATGAAACTGTTAAATATATCAGACAATAGGATTCTGGACTCTCTGCCATTGTCCATGCCTGCAATGATGGACTTACAACTGTTTATGAAGAACTATACTATTATAATAATATAGAGGAAATCAGTGATGAGAGAGGGGATTTGGTGTGGGGCAAGGGAAATCCCAGAGCATATGGAACTGTATCATAAAATACTACCTCTAGGGCCCGGCGGTGTGGCCTAGCGGCTAAAGTCCTTGCCTTGAAAGCACCGGGATCCCATATGGGCACCAGTTCTAATCCCGGCAGCTCCACTTCCCATCCAGCTCCCTGCTTGTGGCCTGGGAAGGCAGTCGAGAATGGCCCAACACCTTGGGACCCTGCACCCATGTGGGAGACCTGGAGGAAGTTCCTGGCTCCTGGCTCCAAATCGGCACAGCACCGGCCATTGCAGTCACTTGGGGAGTGAATCATCGGACAGAAGATCTTCTCTCCATCTTTCCTCCTCTCTGTGTATCTCTTTGTAATAAAAATAAATGTTTAAAAAAACACTACCTCTAATAATAATAAGAGTAAAGTAAAACTTGGCTCACAATTTTGGGGGTCCAGGTCAAGATCGGCCAGCCTCTTTGGTTTGGTGCCTAGTAAAGGCAGCACACAACAGTGACGGTAACATATGTCGGAGGGTGTTCCCGTTACAGAGAGAGTAGGTCTGAACTCAGGCTTTTATACCACTCACATCAGCTCCAGATACATTTGGTCTTGGGGTCCACACTTAATGGGAACAAATGAGCATTGGAACAGCAGTGATGGTGGCAAAGAGCCTACTATAAGGCAGCTCGGAGAACTACAATAGCATGCAGCTCAGCTTCTCCACTCAGTGTGAGTCTGGTAAACATTATGGAAGATCAGGGCTCAAGTGTTTAGAAAAGGGAAAAACAAAACAAAAAGTGAGGCCAGTTAAAAAAGATAACTTAATGACATAAAAAAGAGTGTTCCATCAAAAAATAGATAATAGAAATTAAAACATGTACTGTGAAACAAAACATTTCAGTATTTAGATGTTTGTGTCTTTAAGCAAACCTTGAGATAAGAATTTGTGTGCGATTAATTTACTTGGAAATAATCTCAGGAAGCAAGCGTGTGTAGAAGAACAGAAAAGAAAGCAACAGATAAATGATATATATTATTAATTCCATTACTTCTGTGGGCAGCTAGGATAAGAATTAATAATTAACTATAATTCCATAGCATATATAATTGTTTTCATTGTGTTTTACTAGTATATACATAATTGTGACATGAAATTTATCATACTACTGTGAAGTTTGAGGAAATGATACTCAAGCACATCTCAAAATCATGTGGGCTGAGGTGAAGGAGCTGGTATCATCTATGAATTCATATCAGTACTAGAATATCTACCCACAAGTTTGATTTCCTACATATTCAGTCTACTGTTCACAAGGGCAGAGTGCCCTCTAGTGTCATAAGACAAACTCTAGCAAGGAAACACAAGCACCTCCATTGACCTCCATCCCCCAGAGGGAAAATCGACAGGACTCCTCCAGTGTCTGCTGCAGCAAGGACACAACACAAATGCCTCAGTGAGAGCACAAGATCCAACTTGAGGAACTGCAGGCTATCAGGAGGCGGAGAAAGTGGGTCACAGCGCAGTAGCCTAGCGGCTAAAGTTCTCACCTTGCACACGCTGGGATCCCATATCAGGACCAGTTCTAATCCTGGAAGCCCCGCTTCCCAAACAGCTCCCTGTTTGTGACCAGGGAAAGCAGTAGAGAATGGACCAAAGTCTTGCGACCCAGCACCCATGTGGGAGACCAAGAAAAAGCTCCTGGATCCTGGCTTCGAATTGGCTCAACTCCAGCCATTGCGGCCACTTGGGGAGTGAATCATTGGACAGAAGATCTCCCTCTCTGTCTTTCTTTCTCTCTCTCTGTATCTGACTTTCCAATAAAAGTAAAATAGATCTTTCTTTAAAAAAAATTATGGGTGTGAATACAACATCTGCTACGTTGTTTGACTGTTATCTTGGCCAGGGTGAGACACTAAAGGAACTCAGGAAGGGGAGAGGCACAGGTACTGCATGTGTGAAATATCTCTGGCTTCCCTGAGGAGGCAGTCTGGGGTCGGGGAACCCAGGAGGAAATTCTCTTAGTCGTGATCTAGGAGGAGACTGGGAAGAGTTCAATGAAAGTGGAAAGGTTGGGGGAGGGGAGAGTGTCTAGGAGAAAAACCCAGACACACTTGGTGATTTACTGAATATGAATGTAACAGAGGTAAGGAAGTCACAATGACTCTACAGATCTCTCAAGTGGCTGATTTGGCAACTCTGGCGCCACCCACTGAGGTAGAGAAAGAAGGCACATGTGTGGGTGCAGTTGGAGAGAGGGTAAGTTGCTAGCTGGGTTGCTAGCTTCTGTAAGCTTAGCAGGGTCAAGACAGCTAACAGTGAGATGGGTAAGTTGGAAGCCCAAGAAGAATTGACCTGAAGATAGAAATACCAATAGCATATGTGTGTTAGAAAGTCTGACACTGAATGAGATGGACCAGGTAAGTATCTGATACATTTGCTGGGTCAAGGACAGAACCATAGCAATGGGCAAGACTGAAGATGGAAGATAAGCCAAAGCAAGAGGCAACCTTGAAGAGGCCAAACATAAAGAAAACAGCAGATGTCTCTAAAGCACAGAAATGCAAGAGAACAGAACTCTTGAGAGTGATCAGTAGAGAAATCTGAGAAGACATCCAGTAGGAGGTAGACAGGCCTGTGTGCATTGACTGTTCCACGTTGACTGTCAGGCTGGCACATTCTTGATCCATTTAATTTCATTCTGAGATGTGATGGAAATTGAGAGTGTGGGGAAAGGAAGTGGAAAAACTAACTTAAGTTTCTATAAGACCCCAGGGACAATTGTTCTTCGAGAAGAAAAGGTTAAGAGAAGGAAGAGGAGAAAGGAAAAAGAACAAGAAAACAAAATATATGAGAGAAGGATCATTGGGGCAATAGAAGAGATTACAAGGGGATCAAGAGCTCAGGTACAAATAGGAGAAAGAAAAACCCAGAGTAACAAGAAGAGACATCAAAATGAAAACCATCATGAGTAGGCATCTGTGGATTGAGGTTGAGATGAGCCATGGCCAAGGGTCACTTTTTAATAGTGTGGGCAATAAGGTAATCTATTAAGAGGAAGAATGGGAAGGGTTAAATTAAGAAGAGTGGTAGGATTTTGTACTAGCTATTGAGGAGAACAGAAAAGGAAGCTAATCAAGAATGAATGAATGGGCTGTGAAAACTCAGGTCCAATAAAGGCTGGTAGCCAAGAATGTTTGATTGTCTCAGTACATAGGCTGGCAATGTTGTGATTATGGTACAGTGAACTGAATATTTCTGTCCTTCCAAAATCCATATGCTGACATGCTAATCTCCTAAAACACTGGCATTTGAAATCAAGGCCGTTGGGGAGGTAATTAGATCATGAGGGTGAATCCCTCATCCAAGGGATTAGCACCTTTATAAAAGCAGCCTCAGGGAACCATCTCACCCCTTACACCACTTGAAGACAGCACTAAAAAAGAATCAGAGACTGAGCCCTCATCAAAAACCAAGTCTACCAACACCTTGATCTCGGGCTGCTCTAGAACTGGAAGAAGGGCACGTCTGTTGCTATAAGCCACTCAGTGGAAGTCACTTAGTTATAGCAATTGGAACATCTTGAGGTTTGTGGCGTTAACACGGTGTGGAAGTACTGCCTCCCACTTTCTGTTCTTTGACAGGCACCTGTGCATGTGAACATGCATTTACAGAGTCTGACCCTGATCCCGGTCTCTGGGGTTCTCTGTGTGTCTCCCTTTCCAGGAACTCTACTCTCAATCCTATGATGCTGTCGGAGTGATGTTTGCCTCTATCCCAGGATTTGCAGACTTTTACTCGCAGACAGAAATGAATAACCAGGGAGTGGAGTGCCTGCGCTTGCTGAATGAGATCATTGCTGACTTCGATGAGGTAAAGATAATCCTCAGAAAATTTCATGGATGAGTGCAAATCCTTTTGGTCATGATATTGTATTATTCGTTGGGGGATTGGTCATGTTTGTGTGCTTATAGAATTTCAAACCACATTATAAACACATATGTGTATCATGCAATCTAGTTATCACAGTTATCACCTGAAAGATATGCTATTGTTCCTCTATTTCACGTTAAAAGAGTGTCTAAGACAGACCGAGTAACTCAATGTCACACAATTAGCAAATGGCAAAACCAGGGTCTGATTGGAAGACTATGTGGCTTCACAGAGTCATTGGACACTAATGAGGACATTTTTCCTTCTACTCAAAGTGCCAAATAAATCCAGCAGTTAGCTCTGAGTCCGAGAGCTAAACACTCCAGATGCCAGTTTCTCCCTGCAGGTTCCACGGGGATTATGAATCCATACTGTGACAGGAAATGCTCATGCTGCTCTTGTTACGTGGGCAACCCTGACAGGAGTGGCCCTGCCCATTCCGTGCCCTCTGGAAGAAGGCCACCAGTGTCTGCCCAATTGGCAGAGCCTGAAGTGGAAATCAGGCGATTCACTGAGAAAGACTAGGGAGAAGCCAAGCAAAAAGTGGACTCACCTTCAGTTCAGCCTCGGTCTGATCCTGCAGGAGCTCAACTGCCTCACACTGGGGCAATTGGTGCAAGAGGGACAGGCTTTGGGACACCTGGAAGTTGTGGACTGCCCTGTGGAAGTATACACCAGCCTGGGCATTTTTAGTGGAGAGATTCCCACAGATCCAGCTCAATTCTCTAAAAACAGTGTGGCAGTACAAAGGAGGATCCTGTAAGAGGGTTTGCATGAGGCATGGATAGCATCCGCTTCTATTCTCCTAGCATTCTCTCTTCTCTCTCCAGGCAAATGTTACCACTTACTTTCTTAGTAAAAAAAATTTCCCTATCATAGCACTTGAAGCCATCCATTGTAGTTCTGCTGGCCAGATCTGATTCCTCCACATTCCTACCAAGTTCTAGAACAGAAATCTACCTTATTAACGAAATTCCATAGTAATTTACAATGTGTTGCCATAAATGCATTTTCAATACATTTAATTGTTACTCATCTCTCACACAAAATCTGTAAGATAGAAATTATTAATCAGCACTTTTATAAATAAGCAAAACTGAGATTCAGACATGCCAGGAATGCCCAGGGTCACACACCATTAAGTGGCAAAGCCAATATTTAAACCATGGCTGCCATGCTGTTATAGTTTTTAATCATTGTATTACGTTGTTTCTCACTTACCTGGCATCTCACAATGGTTGCTTTGAAATCATAATTTGAACAATGGCTAGTTTGACCATCCCAGGAAGGAGTGTGGAAATCAATATAAAAGAGATCAGCCTCTGCTTGTCTACTGTGGCTTCACCATCCAATGGGAAGCAGGTTGTCTTTAAATTGCTGTTCTATGAGAAGTCACTGCTCTATGTGCTGGTACAGAAGGCCTTGCAAGGTGGAGAGGTGAGACAAAGAGATTGTAGTGAGACCACCTGTAACTTCTATGCTCTGTGCTTGGCCAAATGTTAATAAAGATAGAAGCCACACATATTTGTATCTTGTCAAGTCCTCAGGACCTAGAACTGCATATAGCACAGAAGAGAGGCAAGATGTATGAAGCCTGTGTTTGCTAGTATTTGCCAAATGAATGATTTAATCAATAACCAAGAAAGGGAGCTAGAACCCTGTTTGCAGGAGGAGGATAAGCTAATGTAATCCAAAACTTAGACTTTTATGTTTAAAAATAACTATTAAAACTATCTGACTAATGCTTGACACATCAGGCTCTGTTGTATTTTAAACTCCCTAGAAACTCTCAACAGTGCTCACTAGTGTCTTCTTAAATTGTAATAGAGTTGGATCTATACTTGTATCTCAATGGATCAGACTGTGGAAACTGCAGTTTTCCCCAAGCTGAGCAGATTAGTGCCTCCAGTTATGTAGCTAAGTGTTTGCAGAGGGCAGTTGGAAATAAAGGAATTGATCCAACAGATTGTCTTACAAAAAAGAGGGAGAGGAGAGGCAGAGCTGAGAAGGAGAAAGAAAGGAGGACGGAAGGGAGGGAAAGTCGAAGAAGGCAGGTGAGGAAGAAGGGTGGAAGGGAATGTAGCCAGGGGGAAAAGCAGTAAGGTACCTTGACTTGCCAGTTCCAAGCACTTAGCTTTCCCTGGTGGATGCTGAAGTCATCCAGACAGGCCTTCTTTCTTGGGATCAAGATAGGTCTTCTGGATTATTCCTGGCTGAGCTCCAGCTAGACACTTGGTGCTTGCTTCAGTAAGGCTGCTGTTCTTGCTGTTGTTATTTTCACGGGAGCCTGAACTCCTGCAAAATCCTTTCTCAGTCCAGGGGAAAGCGGCACATTCACAGAGCATGCTCTCCAGGTCTGTGTGCACCAAGCCAACACGAAGCTGCCCACCCCAGTGCCCTAGTCTGAAAAAAGGCTGTCTAAGGGCCTGCTACCATCTCAGGTTCCCCACCCCCACTCATGAATTAATCAACAGGTTGACTCAGGACCTTGATATGCCCCCTGTAAGGGATAGTGCAGGTGAAGTTGCTGCAAGGACAATAAATAAAATAATGAAATCTTTTGTGCAGGCAGAGGTGGGGGCTATCCAAAGATCTTCCAGCTAAAACAATAATAGCCCAGGGCTTTGCTGAAAGACCAAATGTGATGTGGTGTCTGAGGACAAATGCCAGACACCCAAGGCTAGGAATGGGATACCATAGTCACAATTTGCAGGATCTCAGTAAGAACAGAAGAGGAGCTTCATTTTACTTAGAAAAATAAAATAATGGGTAAAGACTAGCTCTCTTGCCAGCCAAGATACATATACACACAGCTAGTCACAAAAGCACCTGCCTGTGCTCTGCACATTTCTAGAAGAGTTCCTCCAAAGCAAAAATTTTCCACATTTTGTTGGCTAAAGCAAGATAGTCCAAAAACAGCCCATCTATCCCCTCACACATCCATTTGTCTATCACTGGTTGACATGACCTCCCTCAGTTATCACAGCACTGATGGAAGATAAAGAGATTGCATATATATCCCCATGAACAAAGGGTGACGAGACGCCAGAATTTAGATTTTTCTAATGGAGGTCATCTGCTCCAGGCCAGTGTCATGAGTGTGTGACTTGTGCAGCCATATCAGGGACTTCTACTTGGCTTGCTAGTCTGCCATCATCACTGAGTACTTTTCAAAGGTTTCCACATCTCATTTTGCACCAGCCTGTTTTCTGTAGCTGGTCCTGCCTCCCCCATCACACCCTGGGGCCTCAGGACATATTATTCTGTCATGTTGAATCCTTATTGGCTCATCTACGAAATTCAAACAAGAACACTAGGCTCAAAGAAGCATTCTGAAGAACAAGCAAGAAGGGAGAGCCCTTATTTCAGGCCCCAAAGGACAAGTTCAACACCTCTTCTGGCCTACATTTTAACCTCTTTAAATATTTCATTTAGATCTTGAAAATATAAGCTACATTGAGATTTTTTTTAATTGAACATTATCTGGAGGAGGAGCTTTGAAATAATCTAACTCAATAATTTCTCACTCCATGCCCTTAAGCAAATTCTTCAATCATCTGTGTGGCTCAGTTTACTCATCTGAAAAATGAAACAAATCCTGGTCATTACATCATAAATACAAAGATCATAAAATACTTCAGGAGCCTTATCCTCAGCCTGGAGACTGGCATTCCAAATGAGCACTGGTTCTTGTCCCAGCTGCTCCACTTGCCATCCAGCTCCCTGCTACTGGCCTGGGAAAGCAGTAGAGGATCACTCAACTTTTTGGAACCCTGTAGCCAGGTGGCAGACCCAAAAGTTCCTGGTTGTTGACTTTGGAACAGCCCAACCCTGGCCAATACGGCCATTTGGAGAGTGAAACAACAGATGTAAGATTTTTTCTCTCTTCATTTCCCTTCGCTTAGATCATGATGACTTTCAAGTTAAATAAATTAAATAAAATAAAACAATACTTCAGACTGACCTTTGGGCCATGAACTGAATGATATACCCTCCCAAAATTCATATTGAAGCTCTAATCCTGGCAGGACTGTGTTTGAAAACAGGGCTCATGCAGAGTTCATCATAGTCAAATGAGACCATACACATGGGACCCTGATCTATCTGCACTGTCTCTCTCGGCTCTGTCTGGGTGCTGAGCACTGCATACAGCAGACAGGAGTGCCTGCCCTAGAAATCATACAGCCCACTGGGTTTGGTGACAGTGAAAAAACAAAGTCAGGAAAAGATGCTAGGAAACGAAGAGAGGAACTGATAAGCATGTTTGTGAGGATGAGATACTATGTTCCATTTAGAGGCAGTGACCAAAAAGACCACCAGAGCAGGTGGAATTCAGAGAAGACCTGGAGTGATGGAGGAAAGTGGGCAGTTGTCTCAGGGAAGAGTAGTCCAGCTTAGGGAACAACACATGCAGAGGTCCTGAGACAGCAGAACTCGCTGCTTCCTGTGGGGCCATAGCAAAGTAGGTAAATGGACAATACAAGAAGTAGGTCATGGCAAGCCATAGGTGATCCAAGAGGGAAAGGTCACAGTAAAGACTGACCTTGGCCTAAATGGAACAGGAAGCCCTGGGAGGGGTTAGCACAGAGTGGAGCTACTGGCTGACCTCCATGGGAATGGGCTGTGCTGGGCACCATCTGGGAGACAGGAGGTGAGAGCAAGAGGAGCAGAAGGCTAACAGAGCGGCAGGGAAGTGAGAGCAGCAGGATCCAGAGTGCTTGATGAAGGCAAAGCCACAGTGAGGCACGGATGCATTTGGAAATATCTGTGATTACAAAGCTAGTCAAATAGCTTTGCTTATTTCAAAGATTCATGGATACAAATCTCCTTAAAGGCTATGGCTTCTGACATTGAGCAGGTACTCAATAAACATACATGGTGACTGAATGCACCTTCCTCAGCCAGAAAAGCTGCCACCTCGAGGGTGCTAGACCACTGGAGTTAGATCTTCGTGGTGAGCCAGAGGCCTGTGACAGAAGGCATCAGCCTCCTCAAGGAGGCAACCCAAGCACTAACACCACTGCCTGCATCTGTTTCAGTTGCTTGGCGAAGACCGGTTCCAGGACATTGAAAAGATCAAGACCATTGGCAGCACCTACATGGCTGTGTCAGGCCTGTCTCCAGAAAAACAGGTAAAAGACCCCTAAAAGTTGGACACAGCTTTTACCAGGGACTTGCTGTCTTGTCGCTGGAGATGATGATGTCTCCATCACCAGGAGGCTTGAGGAATGTGAGGAGAATCTGCAAGAGTGGATCCCAATAGCTGTGTGATGTATGTTTGCTCTGAGGCAGATAGAGACTGCTGGACAAAAACATGCCACTTGCTTGACAAATGTTTAGGTTTGGTTCTGAGCTTTATTCTTGCGTCACTGGACCAAAATCAGGGCCAAGCAATACCCTAGTAATGAATCAGCTATGAATGCTTCTGATGCCATATGCTAGCCTCTTTTCTCATTTTTGTTTTTGCCTTTAACAGTTGTATGCAGCAATAGCAATCCACCCTGCCCTTGGGAGTGTTGACTGTCCCAGGCATTGTGTTACACAGGGACAGCTAATGCATGAATTGCCTGGGATAATGCCATGCTCCCACACAAAGCTTATCATCTCATACATCCTGAATGCGAAGTGTGAGTCTGAGTTCATTAGGGAGATGATATCTTCATTTATTTTATCTCCTTTTTCCTGTACTTTCTTTCTAACCAAAATTCTAGAAGTACCCATGAAGTGAATATCTGGGAAGAAAGTCACATTGGTAATATGGTACATGCACGGGCACATAATTATGGGGTCATTGAAGTATGCCCCTCAACTGGCTTTGTAAACAAATCTGTATTGGATCATAGCCATGCCCATTTATTTGTATTGTGCTCCTTTCAAACTAAATGGGCAGAGTTGAATATTCTAAATAAAGATGACACTATCTGCTAAGTGGTCTTTCACTGAAACAGGAGGGTTTCCTTGGCACATGTAATCTCACTGAGTCACAGGGCAAGTACCTTGATCTCCATTTTGTAGATTTGGAAACTCGGGTTCCGGGAGGCACAGAAGCTTACCCTGCACTTCAGGAATCTGAGACCAGAGGTTCATGGGAAACATCCCTTAGACAGATGCTCTGAGTGTGTCACAGGGTATAGGCATGGTTCCTAGCTTGGCAAAGTTGCACATAAAGGCATAAACACATTGACACAGATGCATGCAAATCAAGAAGTGCAGTGAGGAGAAGGAAGATGGTGGCCCACACTTACAAATCCTGAAAGAAAATCTTATGCAATCCCATGTTTCTGGGATGCCCATGAGTTCAGTGTACAGAAGCAAACATACAAGGTCATTTGCTGTTGAGAGATGTGCAGGTGAGGCTGGAACACAAAACTCTTGCCATCAACATGTACTGATGACCACATTTAGTGAATCCTCTCTCCTATTTGTTCCAGCAATGTGAAGACAAGTGGGGACATTTATGTGCCCTGGCCGACTTCTCTCTTGCCCTGACTGAAAGCATACAGGAGATCAACAAGCATTCATTCAATAATTTTGAACTCCGGATTGGTGAGTAGCAGCTGGTCAACTGGTAAGGGGCAGCTTGTGGGGTCTGCTGGCCTGGCTGCCTCAGCCCTTTCCATGTCCAGGGCATTAATGCAGGGAGTATTTTCCTACAAAATGTAATAGGAGTGGTATGGGCCTGCTAAGAAAACGGACAGAGTCAGCTCAAGCCTTCCTCAAGCCAGATGCTGGAGAGAAGAGAAGGACACTAAGGAGTGTACAGAAAAACAAAGCTGTCGGTCTTTAGGAAACACTAGACACTGGGTACCTACCTGTCTTCCAGCTGACCTGTCCAGCAGCCTTCCCATCACACAAGGTCCTGACCAACCAATCTTTCCCATCTGACTTCTGTATCACTTTCTTTCGATGGCTCAGGGATTGCTCTGAAGATTGTGCAATTGAGGTTGGCAGATGCTATATCCCGCCCAGGAAAGTCAGCACCTAGCTCAGCCATACAGCTCTCCCTCTTTTGGGCTTACAGAAATTTTTGTGTAAGGAGGCAATACACCGGCCATTGCACATGAATCATCTTTTCTGAGCCATGTGGTTCACCAACTCCTCCTGCCTCCGTGCAGTCAGAAAGCCCCTGGTCAGCACACTCACTGTGTAGATGACCACACACAGGCCTAGAAATAGGGAGTAATTATCCTGAGGCCACAGCACAGCGGGCAGGGCAGCAGCACCTCTGCAATCCTCTGACTGTGGGACAAGGACAGTTTGGCTGCCTGGAGCAGGTTAAAACAGCATGTGCTGCTATCCTCCTATGTGGACATCCTCTGGCTCTTGTGGCATGTTACTCTATTTGATTCTCCCATAGAAGCCTTCAAGGAAAACAGGGTCAGGAAGCACCCATGTCTGCCTTGTCAGACCTAGGAATGCTGCGGGCCTTTGTTGTCTGGCATAAAAGAAGTTATTCTTTTAATGCTTTTTGATCTTTGGATGGGATATTCAGGGCTTGTTCCCATGACTCCCATCGACCCTGCATGTCCCTTCTGAAATCACTAACTGCACAACTGAACCAGGAATAAAACGCTATCCTTAACCCCGAACAGAGCGCTCTATTCTGAGCAAATTCTGAAACGATGCTGACATCAGGGCCAACTGTTGGCATGATCTGTAATAAGGCTGCTGTAGTTTCATCGATCTCTGAGGTGAGAAAATCAATTTCTCAACTGGATTGAGCATCTCTGTTTATGTTCTGGGCCTGTAGTAAACAGCTCTGTATCTCTGGTCCTTTAAGCTTCATAATTCTGTTGGCTCCTGTGTGAGCTGGCTTTTACATTTTACCTTCCTTCTTCCATTTTACCTTCCTTCTTCCAAGAAATAACGTGATAATCAAAAAAAAAAATCACAGGGAGGCATTTGGCACAGTGATTAAGACACCACGAAGGGATCTCGCCTCCTGCATTAGAAGCGAGATCCCTGAGTCCAGCCTGAATCCTAAATCCAGCCTCCTACCGTGCACACCCTGGGAGGCAGTGGTGGTTGTTAAAGTCATTGAGTCCTTGACACCCATGCATGAGACCATAACTGAGGTTCTAGCTCCTGGCTTCAGCCTGGCCAGATCCAACTATGGATGTTGTGGCCATTTGGGGAGGGAGTCAACAGATGGATTCTCTCTTTCTTTCCCTCCATTCCTTCCCTTTTGTCTTAAAATTAAATAAATTTCTAAACATTTAAAGAACTGTTCAGAAAATGAGACAATGGTTCAAAAGGTTCTCTGGAATTTTGAAGTTAAGTGTCATTGTGATTCCCACAGATTCCATAGTCTGTTTTGCAAGCTTTTGTGTCTTGTGTGTGTGTGCACACACACAGATAAATGAGTTCTCCCCTGCGATACTCCTGGCTCTAACTAGAATGACCTTACCCAGACCTCTGTGTGCCCAAGTCCATTACTTTCTTCCAATCTTTCAGAAATCACTGTACTCCAAAATGCACCTTCCTCCTCTTTGCCTACGCATTTAACCCGATTGATTTTTTTTCTTTATTACTGTCCTTGTCTTCCCATTAGGACGTAAAATCCTCAAGGGTAGGACTTTATCTCCATTCTGTTCCCAATGCCAAGTCCAATGACAGTAGAATGAAGAAACTTAAGAAGAAGACACACATGCCTTTCACGTGTTTAGTGAGACGTTGTTACTTCTAGAGAAGTCTGTGCTTATTTTCAAATATCTTCAGAAGCATTTATCAAACTTTGAGTTCGGGAGGAAATGAGTGTCTGAGCTAGAAGAAGCAAAGGGAAGAGAGGGAAGTGACTGGCCAGCATGAGGACTTGGGTACCTCCTTTTGTCTTTGGTAATGCAGGTGTTCAGCACCGTTTTCCCAATCCATGGGTTGTAACTGGATCCAGTGTGCACACAGAAGCCTTTCTGGGGCTGATCTTCCAGTGTCCTCCTGGTCCTCTGACTGCTGTGGGAGGAGAAGACTTTAGGATGTGCCCATTGGATCCAGTTATAATACACTTAAACATCTACCGGAGTGCCTTTATCTATAAGATCAAACCACTGCTCCTTGAGATCACATACCAGGGCATCTCCTATCTGCTTGGTGTCTAATTTCTCAACCTCATTCATCACCCTCTCACCCAACCTTTATTACATGGATGCCTCACTGACAGGCCCTGTCTGTTCCTCTTCTGTCTCTTATTTCTTGCTCCTCTGGTTCACCCATAGGCATCAGCCATGGCTCCGTGGTAGCTGGTGTGATTGGCGCTAAGAAACCGCAGTATGACATTTGGGGCAAAACTGTGAATCTGGCCAGCCGAATGGACAGCACAGGGGTTAGCGGGCGGATCCAAGTGCCAGAAGAGACCTATCTCATCCTGAAGGACCAAGGCTTTGCTTTTGATTACCGAGGGGAGATCTACGTGAAAGGCATCAGTGAACAGGAAGGGAAAATCAAAACGTACTTTCTCCTGGGAAGAGTCCAACCCAACCCATTCATCTTGCCCCCAAGAAGACTACCTGGGCAGTACTCGTTGGCCGCAGTCGTCCTAGGCCTTGTCCAGTCACTCAACCGGCAAAGGCAGAAGCAGCTACTCAATGAGAACAACAATACGGGGATCATCAAAGGCCATTACAACCGGCGGACTTTGCTGACACCCACTGGATCAGAGCCTGGTGCCCAAGCCGAAGGCAGTGAAAAACCGGATTTGCCATAAATGCATTTTCTTTGTGTTTCTTTTTTTTTATTTCTTTTATATATAAAATAAATATACTAATAAAAAGGTTTAATTTTTTTTACAACACAGATGTTTTCATTGGTCTTTGAATGCACCAGATCAAGTCATCTTCAGCCACACTGATGGACCACCTCTCATGTACAAGACCCTTTGAGAAGCAAGATACATAAGAGCAACTTCAGACTTGAAGAGGTCGTTAGTTAAGTGGGAACAAGGAATATGCAGAGCCTCAGTCCAGTGGGATATTCAGTGACAAACTCCGCTTGTTTAAAGACTTATTTGTTTATTTGAATGTAGAAGGACAGATGGAGAAAGAGAGAGACTATTCATTGATCCACTCCCCAATGGCCACAATATCCAGGGCTGAGCCAGGCCAAAACCAGGATCTAGAAACTCCATTCTAGTTATTCACAGTGGTGACACGAGCCCGAATACATGGCCCATCATTCATTACTTTGTCAGGTGTATTACTGAAAAGCTAGATCAGAAACAATAGCCAGGAGTCTAAATGGAATCCTAACATAGGATGCATACATCCCAAGTGGAGACCCAGCCAGCTACATTGCAACATCTGCCAAATCTCCATGTTTTAAACATTTGTCATGCTACACCAAGTGCCAGAGTCTTTACCTAATGACCTGATGTAATCCTCCCAATACCTGCCTATGCAAGCAGAACACGTACCATTGGCAAGGGCTACCCCCCTGCATGTTCCGGAGAAAGCCCAGCAGAAGTGCTTCCCATACAGGACACTCTAGTTGAGAGACAACAGACATTTTACTTACAAACCAACATATAAATCTACTTGCAGATAGCAGTAGATGCAGTAAAGGAAGCTAAGTAGGACTTCTGGGATAAAAAAACATGAGGGCAGGGATGCTGTCTTAACTGGAGCAGCACATAGAATTAAAGAGAAAAATAACCCAAACAGAAAAAGTAGCAAATGCAAAATCCCTACTATGAGTTCAGTACAGGTACCTTGAAAGAACAATTAGAAAGTCAGCAGGTTAATTAAGTTCTGTAAGCAAGCTGACTGTCTCCTGGGAAGATTTCATCCTAAGCTGTCCTCTCACAACCCTAAGGCTGCAAAGGAAATTTTATATAGATGATAAAATTCATAAAAATTAATGGAATTGCCCAAAATCACATAACACTAGTGTCAGAACTGTATTGCTGAATAAAAGCCAACTGCTATAATAAGCAACTCTCAAGCTTAGTGTCCAGGCACAGTAGAAGGCAAACTTCTTCACATCCTATTGGATATAGGACAGTGCTCCTCCATACAAGATTCCAGGGCCTCTAATGGCCTGAGACACCTGCACAGAAAGCTGTTTATGTGATTTCTGAGATGCAGCTTGAGAAATGGGTTCCTCCTGGGCTTTGTCTTTATGACTAGAATTAAGATCCAGCATCTATCTAGGCCCAAAGTCTGAGTTTAGCAACACTTAGTTATTCTGGTAAGTTAAGACATGGAGCACAGAGGGTGGAATCCCAATCATTCTCTACATTCTTGACTGTAACCATCAGACCATTAAAAAAGAGAGAAGGAGTAGAAGTGAGTCCAAGTAATAAATCTATAATAGATAAGCTGGCAACCTATCTGAGATCCCTGTGCTAGAAGTGAAATCATATTCTACAGATGCACGAAGAAGGAATTAGGATTCAGGATGACCTTGAATTCTGAGCCATTCTTGGAATGCCTTTCATTCTCAGAACCCATTTTTGCATCCAAAAACAACCAGAGTGTAGATAAGATGTCAAGTGAAAAGTCCTCCACCAGTGTTGGACTTAATATAACCTGCCCAGATTCAGAGGGGGAGCTGAGTCCAAGTCAGTCACAAGTTTTACAGATAACACCACAAAGAGGCTGACTCAATTAAGACAGTCCATTCATGAAAGCACAGTGTCTGAGAGGCAGACTAAGCTTGCTGCAGGTTACCAAGCTGTGGTCCTCTCCAGCATACAGGACAATGTTCAGCAGAGACACCAGTGAGCAGACAACTGAATACAGCTCCAGGAGGGAGTCTACAGGGAGAGATGTTGGTCTAGCTCCAAAACTAAGATTCAGGACAAAATCCCTGGACCAGAATCAGAAGGTGGTGCTAGGCAAGATAACTGGGCAGCAGCTAAGGTAGGAGGCCTCAGGACTATGACTGCTGCCATTTGGGGGTGACAACGGGATAGTTCTCAAATCAATACAGCTGAGCCTTGAGATAAAACAGGTGGAGGAGGTGGACACCCTATCCAGTACCTGGGAAGTATCAATGAGAGGAGAATGGGGGCAGGATGGTGCCGAGACTCTCCAAGAAAACACCAAGAATCCCCACCAAGTGGGTATATGGCCTGGTACTAAGTCACCTCAGTCCAAAGCACTGGTTATCTGCCTTCCAGGCCCATCCCTCCATCAGCACCAGCAGGTGTGCACTCTCCCCATTCCTTGGGCAAGAGAACAAAGAGAGATCCAGCACACTGGCTATTCAAGGGCCTTGTACAATCTGCAGGGTGAGCAAAAGCAAATGATCTTTCTGAAATTCAGAGTGTGCTTCTATTTGCCTACTTTTGGGGGTCACTTCTGTTCATCTATCAAAAGGACTTGAAATGTCAAGCTGTTTTTAGAAAGTTGCATAAGTCATAAACCTGATGTAGGATCCCAGAAAGAGATATCAAAGTCATTCACATCCTATCTCTACCACTTAGAAGTTGATGAGCAAATGGTACATACTCAGTGCACCTGGGCTGCTTCACCTGTTTCACAGGGGTCATAAAGGAAGTCATCACGACTTGGGTTGCTGATATTCTCAAATTTCAGGACTACCAACTTCACTTCCCCAGGAAGTCTGAAGCAGTGCAACATAACTAATTTAAGTAATAAGGTCATCAGATTAACTATCCAAGCTTACAATCTCTAAATAAGACTGTTTTGCCAGTCAGGCTTCACCCCCAACACAGTTTTAAGACACATTTACAGCCCTTGCTTACAAGGCTTCCTCCACCAGTGAGGGCTGTTATGAAGATAACAAAGACACACTTAAACACTTAACTTGGTCTTGGGCTGCACTCAAATGTTTCTGGCTGTGTTGTTACTAAAAACACAGTGATTTTATCAAAATAGTGATCATTTGTACTTTCTTTTGTCTTTAATTTTTTTTTAAGATTTATTATTATTGGAAAGTCTTTAATTTTTTTTTAAGATTTATTATTATTGGAAAGAGGAGGAGAGACAGAGAGGAAGATCTTCCATCCAATGTTTCACTCCCAAAGTGAGCCGCAACAGGCCGGTGCCGATCCGAAGCCGGGAACGTGGAACCTCTTCCAGGTCTCCCACGCGGGTGCAGTGTCCCAAAGCTTTGGGCCATCCTTGACTGCTTTCCCAGGCCACAAGCAGGGAGCTGGATGGGAAGTGGAGCTGCCGGGATTAGAACCGGCGCCCATATGGGATCCTGGGGCTTTCAAGGCGAGGACTTAAGACGCTAGGCCGCGCCGCCGGGCACTTGTCTTTAATTTTTTTTTTTTACTTGTCTATATTTGTACATTTTTCCCCAGATGGCTTTGGCAACCTTGCTCAGGGACTTCCACCTGTGAGACCCCACCCATGGAGCTATTCAAGTTGGAGAGTAGCAAAGATTTCTTCAGGGTCACAGCAAAACTGTTGACCTGTTTTTCAAGACCACCCCCTGCCCTCTGGACACCCTAAGAAAAGGGCATTGAAATACATTGCCTTCCTTGATTTTTATTCCAAGCCATTGGCTTTTCTGACTCTCTAGTGCCTGTGCCAAGCATCATTTCCAAATGAGAACATGGCTTTCAGATTAGCTGTGGGCTCCAAACAAGTGAATCCCATATTTATTTGATGAGTTACCAGGGACAGGGTGCCCTGCAAAATAGCACCATGTGCTTATGTGAATTATTAATGGCACATCATCTGCCCACTCCCAGCCAGCCGCCTCCCCTCTCCCACTCTGGGAAGATAAGATCTCCATTCCTGAATGAGTACACCAAGTAGACTCCAGGCACTGCCTTTCAGATGGCAGCGGTACTCCAGTGCCAACCGTCTCTGTCTGGAAAACAGTGATATCAGACCTAATCTTTTTATATTATACTGACCCCTCGCATAATACCCCTCACATAATATTACCATAACAATGAGAATGAAAATTTGTAAGAGTGCTTCACTGTTTGCAAAGTGCATTTCTAAATATGGTCTCAACTGATCTTCGTAACAGCTCTCAGAGAAAGAGATTATTATCCTAATTTTCCAGAGAACTGGAGATCATAATATTAATAGGAATTGGCATTTGGTGTAGCAAATTAACTGTCCTCCTGCAGTCCATACCCGAGTGCCTCGGTTCAAGTCCCAGACACCACGCCCAATGTATGCCTCTTGCTAACGCAGTCTCTGGAAGGCAGCAGGTGATCGTGCAATGACTTCAGTCCCTGCCATGCAGTGGGAGACACTGATAGGGTGCTGGGCCCTAGTTTTGGCCTTGCTCAGTCCTACCGGGTGTGGACATTAGGGAAATAAGCCATCACTGTGTGGAAAAGCTTGCTCACTTGCTTGCCCTCTCTCCAATCTGTCTACCTTTCAAATAAATTAAAATTTTAAAATTACTAAAACTGTACCTAAAAACAAAGTGTTAATGCTGAAAAGAAGTTAAGAAATCACACTAAATCCCAAGTCTTCATTTTACGTATACAGAACCTAAAACCCAAAAGAAGAGAACATATATAATCAACACATCACTCAAAAGTGGAATTAAGCCAGAAGGTGAACAATTTAATTCCTTTTGGTTCCACTCTGGCCTGAGTATGTTGATTTCTTGTCATCTGCTCTGATTTCTTGTCAACCAGGGAGCCCTGTCACCAGGAGGTCACTTAGAGCTCCCTGGCCCATCACCTAAATGAGAGCAAACAAGTAAACAAAGATCTATCTATCTATCTTTTTCTTTTTTCTTTTTTCTTTTTTCTTTTTTTGAGAAAGACATGGAGCAAGACACATAGATGGGTGAAGAGAAAAGGAACTCTCATCTGTTAGTTCACTTCCCAAATGCCTGCAGCAGTCAGGGAGCCAGAGTCAGAAATTAGATTTTCCATTGGGTACCAACAGTGGAGCCATGACCGCTGCCTGCCAGAACTGCTTAGCAGAACCCTGCACTGACAGTCAGAGCCATGCGTTCATCACAATTACTACAATATGGGATCAAAAACTTAACCAGCAAGCCAAACCCGAACCAAGTAACTCCACCTTCCTTCCTTCCTTCCTTCCTTCCTTCCTTTCTTCCTTCCTTCCTTCCTTTCTTCCTTCCTTCCTTCCTTTCTTCCTTCCTTTCTTGTTTTGATCTTATTTTAATGATGTTTACATAATTGATCAGGTTGGTGGAAAGATCAAGGGATAGGAAAAGTAATCATTGTTTCCAAATTTTCTATTTCTTCTTCCTGTTTCTGAGGGAAGGGAGGAGATAAGGGGAGGAGTCATACCCAGCCTCCCAAATGCCCAAATGTCCCAGATTGGAAACTGCCACCCAATATCAAACCAGAGCCCTAATGTATGCATGTTCCAAAGGTTCTGTTCAAGTTGTTTGGGTAGTTCTGAAATGCTGTCGATTTTGCTGGTGCAAGGATAAAGCAGCCCTTCCCATGTCCATTAGCTGACACACTTCACCTGAAGTCTCCATTCATCCATGTTTTTGCTATCATCATTTGACTTGAATACTTGTCCAATGTGTTCTCTTCACATTTCTCTGCTAAGGTGCCAGATGTCCTCTGCAGGTCCCAGTGAGCTGCCATATCCCCCATGTGCATCAGTGCCTCCTGTCCACTGCTCAGTCTTTTGACTGAGGAGGATCAGTTTTTGCAAGCAGGCTCAAGGACCCCAGCCAGGAGGTCCGGGCCCCACTGGAACCCCAGCCCCTGGGGCTCACAGACCCAGTATCCATCAAGCCCAGACTGGCATGGCTCACCTCATCTCAGCTTCCACCAGCAGGTGTTGCAGCCTGACTCAGTCCAGCTTGCTCCCAGTTTCAGCTCCTGCTAGTGGGTGATGCAGCCTAATCCAGCCCAGCCAGTACCCAATCCCAGCCCTAATGTGGACTGGCTGCGATTACAGTCCAACCTGGCTCATCCTACACTCACCCCATCCTGGTTCTCAGATCTACCACTGGGTGTTATGAACTGGCCCAGCCTGGCCCAGCACCAGACCTGACTCTCACATGTAAGCTGGTGGGTACAGTAACCTGGCATAGTCTGGGCTGCTCTTTGCCTTGGTTCTTGTGCTCACCTACAGGAGCTGCATCCTGACAAGGGAGTTCCCCAAGCTCCTATATGAATTCTTCTCCCCACAGCAGATCTTGCATACACTGATAGGTCCTTGGCCTGGGTTTATTTAGTCTACCTCCTGACCTGGCAGGTATAGTGTCATTGCTCAGCCAGCCTACACCCATTCCAGTTATTACTCTTGGGAGTCACAACCCAGCCATACCTGGTCTACTCTCAGCCACAGTACTCACATGGTTCAGTGAAAGCTAAGACCCAGTCCAGCCTATTCTACATCTACCCTGTCTCTCACGAGTACCAGTAGGTGCTGGAATCTGGCCCAGTCTGGCACTTCCCAGACCCAGTCCACACCAATGCCAAGGGAGACTGCAGCCATGTCCAGTCCAGACTACCAGCCCCATTCTGGCCCCCACGCTCACCAGTGGGAAACCCAACCCAGCAAGGGCATCCCCTTAGCTCCCCAACCATGGCTGTTCCCAGCCTCAGATCTTGTGTATGCCAGCAAAGATTGCAGTTCCATTGGAGTGAGCCAACATACCCCTCAAAAGATTCTGCCCCCAGACCTGAGTTTCTCACGTGCTAGTTAGTGCCATGGGACAACCTAACATTACCCATCCTATGTTCCGAATCTCACTGGTAGGTGCTGTGATCTAACCCCACCAGATAGGCCCTCAGCCCTAGCTTTAGCATGCACCACTGAGTAGTATTCAGTGGTAGGCAATACTAAACTAACTCAGGTCTCCCTAACATACTGGTGCTTCTGTCTGACCATCAAAGGTTCTCCCATTCCTCCCTTCAAACCACCGGATCTCAGCCCCCTCGCTTATCTGCAAATACACTAGCCTTGTCTACAGAAGTCCCTCTGCAATCATTCCTCACCTGGACATAGGTTACAATAAGCATCTCTACTCCGAAATAAAAGGAGAACTCCCATTGAAACTGTTAAATATACCTTGACAATATAATACAAGATTTTCCACTATTGCCCATACCGACAATGCCATGAAATGCCTAAATAAAAAACACATTATTGTAATAATATAGGGAGAAATGGTTGTGGGAGTGGGGAGAATGGAGAGGGAGGAAGCACAGGTAAAGGGAGAAATCCACATACCCACAAAACCATATCAGGGAAATAATAATAACAATTAAAAGTACTAAAAACCTCTTAAAAGACAGGCATGAAGGTCAGGAGCTGTTCTGCGCATGCTCAATGTCTTCTCCCACTTACTTCCATATGTAGAAGATGCAGTACGACCTGGAACACCACACCAAGCCCATCACAGGAAAGCTGGCCAAGGTGCCAGCCCTCCCATCACAGTGTCTCTGCTGTTGACCCTCACCTCCTACTCCTCCTCATTGTCCTCCCTGTCTTCACAACCCATCCACTTCCCTCTTCCAACTGCAATGTCTTATCTTTTCCCTAGGAGACTTGCTTGCCATGCTTTCCCCAGTCTCACTGACCAAACCCTTTACACTGCCTCTTTCTGTAGGGTCTATCATGCAGATATCAAGAACAGTTGTCACAAATCTAGATCTATGTTAAGCTCCATCACAGGCACAAACATGCCCAGCCCAGAGTAGTGTGTAGAAATCTACCTCAAGTCTTCTCCAGGGAGCAGGCTCATCACTACCTCTGCCACCACTTTCTGTAGGGAGATGGTACTTCTTTGCTTGAAAGGGACAAGTTCTTAGGCGCTCCAATTCCTCCATTAAGCAATGATCAAGAAGTTCTTACTCTTCATCAACAAGGAAATCTTAATTTTATTTATTTGAAAGGCAGAAAGACAGAGATCTCCCATCCACAGGTCCATCACCTAATTGCCTACAACAGCTGGGACTGGACCAGTGAAACTGGAAGCCTGGCACTCCCTCGGGTCTCCCACATGGTTGGTGGAAACCCAAACCACTTGAGTCATCACCTGCTGGATTCACAAGTGACTGGGACGGAGAGCAGAACTGAGCTTCAGACCTAAGCACTTCACAAGCAAACGCGCAAGTGCCAAGCACCAAACACCTGTCCCAACAACGCACTCTTTCAAGGCAGAACAAACAGCACTATAAAGGCATGGTGAAGGCTTTCTGGTGTTCCCTGGCCCCTCCTTCCCACCTTTACTCGTGAGAAGGCCACCAAAAACGGAGCTGCGCTGCCAGTCTCTGCTGACACTACAGAATTCTGGGACCAAATTGTACTCAAAGGAAATTAAGGAACTATGTCAAGTGCCACCTACTGAAGACAAGCCTTCCTTCTCTGCCTTCAGCCTGAATATTGAAGTGTATGTTGCCACCTCAGGAACACTGTGTTAACTCTCCAGTGCTGTGGCAGACAGCCTTAACACATAGCAGCTTCCAAGAGAGAGCGTCTAGTTTCTCAGTTTGCACAAACCGTAAGTTCCGAAGAGGCTGAGCTGTGTGACTCTGGTCAGGCTCAGAGTCTCAGCCAGCACCCCCACAGGCTTGACGCGGCTAAGCAACCCACTTTTAGGCTGGTGTAGCCACAAGACAGACCTCCGTGGCTTGCTGGCTTCCCTGGCTCATGAGTGTCTCCATGGGGTTGCTGGAGCATTCTCGCTACATGACAGCTCATTTCCCATGCAGCCAGTAATCCCAGAAGGAAACCATGGCACCTTTCCATGACTTATTAGGACTTCTCTGTCAATTGCCACAAGCTTTAATTCAACTTAATACACAGGATTTAGTCAATGCAACAAAAAGCAATTTTCTGAACCAGTAAACCTTCCATTCCACTTTCTTCTTCAACCCCAGGTCTCCAGTCTCTGCTCCTCTTACTCCTCAGGGTTCCCGCCTGACACTTCGCCACAGGACTCCCCAGCTCTCCCCACAGTCTCCACACTGCACTCTTTCCTGCCCGCCACACTCTGCAGCAGTCATCACACAGTGCTCAGTGCACCCCAAGCATCTGTCAAGCCATGGTCCTCCCCCACTTACAACCTACCAATTCTTTTCCAAAGCAATTGGGCTTAGGAGTTTGAGTCAAAGGATACGAGCAGATTGACAGGTCTCTAAAACCCATGAATAATAACTTCAAGAATACTCCACTTCTCAAAAATACAACTGAGAATACTCTGAATGTGACACCTGTGCTGGGTGTTGTGGCACAGTAGGTCAAGTCTCTGCTTAGAATGACAGCATCCCATATCAGACAGCCTAAGCTCAAGTGCCACATCTGCCATTGAACTTCCTGCTAATGTGCACCCTGGGAAGCAGTAAATAATGGCCCAATGAGACACTTGTATTGAGTTTCTGGCATCCATCTGGCTTCAGATTAGCCCAGCTCTAGATGTTGCAGTGATTTAAGGAGTAAATAAGTGGATGGAGATTTTTATCTATCTATCTACTTAGCTATCTATCCATGCCTCCTCCATTGGCAACCATGCTGAGCAAGCAACCCAGCTTGGGCCATTGTCAAAGGAAGAAGGCACAGACACCTAGTGGACAATGCTTTTTTTTACTTCTGTCATTCTTTCCCTCAGCCCCAGACATTTATTTCTGCAGCTCAGAAGTGGAGAAGAGAGGCTTCATGCTTGTCACGTGTCTCCTAGTTGTCAAACACCGCAAAGGAGCGTTTGTGCAAACATCTCACAGACAGCACGTGAGAGGACACTAATTCCATTTCACAGCACAGGACGTGGAGACTCAGAGACAATCTCAGCGGTTAGGAGTCCCACATAACACCAGCACTTTGATCAGAAAGCTGACCCTGAGAGAGGACAGGCCAGCGGGCATCAGGGAGACAGGAAGCAGGCATGCAGGTCTTAGCCAGAAGACTTGTGAGTGAGGTCTTGAAGCTTGCTTGGGAGCTGTCATGGCTACACATCTTTCCTGACTGCACTTTTCTGTCTGACATAAACGAGCAAACCACAACCTCTATATCTTGGTCTCAAGGATGTTTATTTCATCACTGAAGGCTGCACCCATTACATCAGAAACACATTTTCCTGCATTCCTTTATTTTAAAAGTGTCCCAAACAGGCAGATTTTTAGCCATTGAACTCTGCCTGCTTTGTATGTCCCCACAAAACTACACCCAGCAACTGCTGCCTCCTGAGAAGTCAGAGCCTGGAGGCAATCCAATCCCTTTGGAGCCTCCTGTACCACTCAGGGACATCGCCTGAACCCGGTAAGTAGTCCCTAGGACCTTCCTGCTCACCACAGAGCTCATGTATGTTACTGCCACCTGCTGGACAGTCTTCCTCCTCAGACTCCAAATTCTTGCAATTTCTTAACCTAGAAACATTGCAACTAAGGGCTAACTGAGGGACATCTATTGGGAAATGTAATTCCTAGCTTCTCCATGACATAGTGAAGATCCAAGAAAAGGGTGACAGTGGGGCCAAGTTGACAAAGAAACAGGCAGCACACCAAGTGTCTAACCCCTGCTCCATCACTACATACTTGTGTGTGTAACCTCTCTGTCCCGGGAACGCAGGTTCACACTTCCACCAGCACTTTGCGGCAAAGCACCCATTGCCTAGGATGTCGCTGCTGCTAACTGCAAAGGGGTTCACAGCTCACATTCATCATTCAAACACAGTGCTCTTACTTACATGGAAGGGTTCTGCTTTTGTCCACAGAGCCCACCCACTAGAAACAGTTGTAGCCCCTGTGGTCATGTTGACATGTGTCCACCCACCCCTGCTGCTTGTAGCTTGCTGTCACTGCTAGTTGGTGAGGCAGGACCTCCTACAGGTCACCCAGATTCTATTCTAGAATCACTATACTATAGGACCATGGAGGCCTGACACGCTTTGGTGGTGGAGCCAGGAGTCTGCCTGTACCACTGCCAGTGATGAGGTCTCTCTGAGACCACAGCATTCTCTGTGCTGTCACAGCCACCATCACCCTGAACCCAGCACCATGAAACAGTAGAGTCACTCAGACTCAGGATTCCTTTGTTCTGAGCACGGCAGGTCCCCTTGCTTATCCGGAGCCTTGACTGCCCCTCTCACCTTTGTCCAGGTGTGCTTAGGGCATTCGTACAGCCAGCCCTGAGTGATGAACCATGGTGGGGGGGTGCCTAAGTCAAGCCCTGGCCCACTACACACAATCCACATGCCATTTCTACCATGCTTTTCTGAATCACTTGCCATCAACGGAAGTAATTCTCTTTCTTTTTGTGTTTTTGGTGTTCTTGTCACTAGTATGTTTGGGGTTGTGTCAGTCAAGTTTATTGATGTATTTGAAGGTGTGGGATGAGGACTGGCATGTAGGAAGCACTTTGATAAGAGTGGATGAATGCTGCCCAAACGTCCCCACCTGCTAGTTACCCTACTCACACGTGATAGCCTAAACTCTATGCTGCATGGGTGTGGTGCCATATTTATTTGAGAGTTCATTTATCAATTGTCCTGTTCCGCCGGGCTCTGTAAACTCAATAAGTACACAGACCACACCTGTCCTAGTCTGACCCTGGTCTTCTGTAAATAGTTGGCCCCTGGGGCAAGCAAAGGACTGAGGATGAATAGGGCTCTGAGATGGGGGAATGCATGCGGGAAAGAGGTGGGATTGGACAAGGTCCACCTCTCTGTTTCTGCCCCTGGCAGGGTAATAGGAGCTGGACGTGCTGCTGGCACCCAGTCTCAGGGGAACCTTGTTCCTGAATGTGCCTTCAGTTGCTTGGCCTTGGGTGTCACATGGGGCTGGGTGGAGTCAGTGGCTTTCTGTGCAGGAGCACATTGGATTGTTGTAATGACTCGTAAGGGCGAGGTCTCCCTGGTCCCTTTCCACAATTGCGGGAAACTGCAGCTCAGAGAAGGTGAAAGCAGTTTCCCAACATGGGCCTTTGCTCTGCTTGGAAGATGGGATGCTTGACGAAGCAGAAAAGAGTGGTGACTTTGCCGAATCGCTCTTGTTTCTGAAGCTTCTTCACTTCTCAATCCTATTTTCTGCAGTCTTGTCTTATAAGAGGATTCAAATCTTCTTCTCCGGCAGGTGTTTCCCTCAGGGCCCCTGCCCTCCCTGTAATTGGTACTTATGAACACACTTGAAATAGCCTCGCTTTCCTTGCATTTCCTCCTTTATGGGTCAGACCAATAAACCAGCCCACGTGGAAGACCTGAGCTGGCCTAGTTAGCATGGTCCATAGTTGACAACCACACAGTACACACTAAAGCTAGGACTGGGGACCTACTTGACAGGGCTAGATCAGAGTATCCGCCTATGCATGTCAGCACAGAGAACGCATCACGTTAGGTGGACCATGACGCTAACAAGCATACGAAAGAACCAAGTCTGGGGACAGATTCTATGGTAGATATGTGGGCTCACCCCTGGGGAGCTGTAATTCCAGCTGGTTAGTTTAGGAGCTGGGGCTGGTGACAGGCTGAGCTAGGTATGACCATGGAATCCTTCCACACTTCTGGGTGCTGAGGTTGGGAACAGGCTGAGTAGGTCAGGTCAGGACAAGGTTACAGCATGTGATGGCAAAGGCCAAGATAGGGGATGGGCTATGCCAAGCTGGGTCAGAACAACCACTGGCATGCTCAAGATCTGTGGCTGGGAACAGGCATTGTTGGGGAGCTAAGGAGGCGCCCCTGCTGAGTTATAGTTTCCACCAGTGAGCACAAGGGCTGGAATGGGGCAGCAATCTGGATTGACATGGCTGTAGTGTCTCTTGGCATGGGTATGGACCAGGTCTAGGGCATGCCAGACTGGGCTAGACTTCAGCACCCGCTGGTGCTCGTGAGAGCTAGGGTAGGTATAGAACAGGCTGGACTCCTGCTGAACGGTGCAAGAGCTGTGACAGGGCATGGACTAGGTGTGGGTGGGCTGTAACATACAACATTAAGCACTGGAGTGGGTGTGGGCCAGTTGGGTAGGGCCACTGTTCCTGCCAGGATGGAAGAGGTGGACTAAGTCAGCCTGAGCCAATGACCCACCCATGTGTACAAAATCTGCCATTGGGAGAAGACCGATAGAAGAGCTTGGGGAATGCCTTTGTCAGGACACAGTGCCTGCAGGTGAATGCTAGAAATAAGGTAAGAAGCAGCCCAAACCAGGCCAGGTTACAATACCCACTGACATACGTGTGAATTAGGTCTGGGGGCAGGCTAGGCTGGGCCAATTCATAACACTCTGGTAAAGCTGAAAACCAGGAAGGGGTGAAGGATGGGCTGGGTAGGGCAGCAGCACTAGCCAGTTCACACTGGGGCCAAGGCTGAGTACTGGCTGGGCCAGGTTGGGTGGCAAGACCCACCAGTACAAGCCAGAACTGGGGGCAGAATGTGCCAGGCCAGACTACAGCACCCACTGGCATATGCCAGGTGTGATAGGCCATGCCAGACTGGGATACAGCACCCATCAGCAAATGCAAGACCCAGGGAGTGGGGTGGTGCTAGCCCAGAAGGGGAGTTGTGGGGCTCACTGCTGCCCACTGGTGAGCATAAGAGCTGGGACTGGAGGTAGACCTGGCCAGGCAGGGTTACAATTCCTGTGGGCCTGCATGTGAACTGGGTTAGGGGGAGAGACAGGCAGGGCTAACCAACTCTATCCACTGGTGCAAGCAGAAGCCACAATAAGGGCAGGCTGGTCAGGCTTTTGCTGTAGCATCTCTGTCAAGAACTGGGACTGGGGACTAGTCCTGTTAAGCTTGACTGCAGAACCACCTAGAGAATGCAACATGTGGGGTAGGGAATGAGTCCAGTAGAGAAACTGTGGGCATTTCTCTGATGGGCTGCAGCTCCTACTGGTGAGTGTGAGAACCAGGACTGGCAGCAGGCCTAGCTAGACAGGGAGTGGCACCCACCAGCATGAATGTGGGCTGGACAGTGGGGTTGCTTGGGTTGATCTAGGTAGGCTTCAGTGCCCATTGACATTTACAAGAACTGAATGTGATGTGGAACAGAATGTTGTACAAATTGACAAGCACAGGAAACAGGGCTGGGAGCAGGCCTAGAGGGAGTTCATATGGGTTGCTCCAGCTAAGCTGCAGCTCCAGCTGGTATACATGAGGGCTAGGTGTATGGTGGGTAGGGTTGGGCTGGGCCACAGCATCCATTGGTTTATGTAAGAGACAATGTTGAAGACAGACCTAACCCAGCAACTGCACCTACTAGTGTATGCATAGGCTGGTACGAGGGACGGACAGAGCCGGCCGCATACTGGTAAGCACACACGATTCAGGTCTGAGATCACTTCAGGCAATGTTTCTTTGGAGATCCCCAAAAATGAACCACTGGACTCAGAATCCCAACCATGGGGAGAATCACAGGCTCTGTGATCTGTGATCTGTGATCTGTGAGCTGACCATGGAATGCATGTGTCAGAGTTGGGCCTCCTCAGTGGCTTGCGTGAAGCAGTGGACAGCATAACCAGATGCACACAGATGATATGGCAGTGCACTTGAGCCTGCAGGGGACATCTTACACCATCACAGAAGGAATAGGGCAGGACAAGTCGTTGGCAGCAAATGTATGGGCAATGGGGAATGTAATGTGGACTAAATCAGCCTGTGGATTTGGAAGGATTTCCTCATCCTTGGATCTGCAAAATAAACAGCATTTTGGAACTACTGAACTTGAGCAGAACCCTCGGAGCATGCTCCACACCAAGGACCCTAGGGTGACGTCAGGTGGCCGTTCCCATCCTCCAGTACTGAGGCAGTGGGGAGGCTGAGTGTGGCTTCTCCCCTTATCTTCTCCCTTCCCTCAGATACAGGAAGAAGAAAAAAAGAAAATATAGAAACAATTGTCTCACCCACATTCCTGTAACCCTCGACCTTTCCCACCTTAATCAGCTATGTAAACATCATCAAAAGTAAATTTTTAAAAAATCTTTAAGAGAACTACAATATTCCTGACACTAGGACTTGCTTTCCTTTGCTGCCATCTTGTGGCCAAACTTGCACAATAGCCAAAAGTGTGGCCAGCTTTCCATCATCAACACACCTTGACTAACATCAGCTGATTTCCAGCTAGTGATGCTGTGGAAAGTCGCTCCCACTGGGTAGAGGAGATGATGCAGGCAGCTTCCAAGCAGTAAACTGGAATTTGAACTCAGCACATCCTTTGCATGAGCCGTTCTGCCTTCCCATGAGTCCATTCAGAATACAGGATGTTGACCATGATCTGCGGGACAGATGAAAAGTTCTAAAAGAATGTGACGTGTGCCGAAAGGAAAGAGACCTGATGCAGGACCCTGGAGATCTAAGTTCAAAACTATGTCCTTCCACTTTCTGGCTATGTGATCTTTGAAAATCAGTACCTGGTCATTCACAGAATGGACAAAGAGAGACCTAGGAGGACCATGGTCTCTTCAGCCCGACATCAACATAGATGTAACCCATAACATGTGTGGTCATTCTCTTCCTGTCTCCCTTGCCATGGCAACAGACTGAAGCCCATCAGATCTCTAAAGCCCAGTCTCCCTTCTGTTCCTTTGGGTGCCTGCCTGTTTTGGTCTATCCAGCGTTCCCTGTCGATTGCCTCTTTCTGGTGGTGCACACGAACTGGTGCCCAAGTGGAATTGCCTCTTTTTCCTCATATTCCCTGTCCTTCAAGTGATCTTCATGATCTCAAGGTAACTGAAGCTCTTCGGTCAGCAACCGTGATAGAGTGACAGCAGTGAAACCATGCCTGTCGGACCTCTTTATCCCTGAACTCCCCACACTTCCCTATTGCCTGTATGTCAGAAGTGAGGCCTCCTTCATCTACCCCTGTTGTCTCTGTCCATTGCTTCTGCTTGTAGCAGAGTGTCTGTGGATCTTTCAATGACATCTAGAGCACTCTCTTTCATAGAAATTATAACAAATTTTTGAAAAAAATTCATTTGCTAATTTGAAAGTAAGAGCTAGAGAAAGAGAGAAATGAGAGAGAGAAAGAGAGAGAGAGATCTTTGCACCTGCTCATTCCCCAGATGACTGGCCCACACTAGAACCAGCAGTCAGGAGCTTCTTCTGGGTCCCCCCCACACATGGGTATCGGGATCCAAGTATTTGATTATCTTCTACTGGTTTTCCCAGAGCATTAACAGGGAACCAAATGGAAGTGGAGCAGCTAGGACACAACCTGATGCCCCCATGGAATGTCTGCACCTCAGGCAGCAGCTTTACTTACTATGCCACAACTTCAGCTCCTAATTATAAAAGCTAAATAATAAATTCATTGTATTATCATTTTCATGTTTTCTTTTTCCAAATTCATCCAAATGTCAATTTATACTTAGGAAAAGAAGGCTTTGGGGAGGGAAGGAACGGAATGAGGCGTTAACAGAAGCACCAGATGAACAGTGAAAGTCATGAGGCCGTGCAGGTGCAGAGGGGATGATGAAGCCCCTGCAGGAAGGGAGTGGTCAGTGTCCTGCCAGTAGACATGGTCAAAGCCATGAGCTAGGATGTGGCCAAGATTGAGATACCACCTCTAAAAGCTTGGCTATGGCACTGCCTGTTCAGTGTCTGCAAGGCCATCCAATTCATGTCTTGGAAAATAAACAAAAGGAATAAGATAGTAGAAAGCGAAGTTTAGGTACATCATTCTTTAACGAATCACAAATTCCTTCTCCGTCTGTATGTATCTTCAATATTTAGGTAGTTCTTAAACCTGAGTGTTCTCTTGGTACCTTCCCCTCCTTCTTGCTTCCCTCTACACTAGCAGCTCTCAGGGCTGACCAGGAGTAGGGGATACAGGACATTTGACAGTATCTTCACATAGTTTTGTTTGCTAGAGTCTAGGAAGAAAATGCTTGGTAGAATTTGGGTAGAGTTTGATACTAAACACCCTGCAATGCTCAAGAGGACTCCTGACATCACGGGTTATCATGACCTCACACCCTCCTGGACCATCACAGCATTGCCCAGTGTGCCAGATACCCTGCAGGTTCACATACCTAAATTTATATCCACACTCAGGGCTCTTTCCTCAGCTTCAAACTTCTTACTTGACGTCTCCATCTCTGTTCCACACATAAGTCAAAGCCGGCCTTCTCGCCTTGTGTATTCTTGACCACAAACTCATCGGACTATTCAAACCACCATTCTAAAACTCACATTTAGCCTAATGTTCGGGATGCTTTGTACAATCAATGCCAAGTTTGCTTAGCTGTGCTTTCTTTCTTTCTTTCTTTCTTTCTTTCTTTTATTTCTTTCTTTTTCTGTTTTTCATACAAAGCAAGTCTGCTTCACCTGTGGCTTTTTGTTGGACTAATTCACGTTTTCAGTCCCAGCTCTGAGCTGCATGGGCTCAAAGCTTTCAGAAAAACTGTGGACATTTGGGGCTAGCTGCCCCTCTTCCACACATTTGGAGAATACAGAGGGTAGCTCCAGGCAACAACTCAAACTCCCACTCTCCTAAACAAGTGTACAGGGTTAAATAATCAGGGCAGGTGTAAAAGGGCTAGTGTTTGGCAGTACAGAGGGAGGACTATAATCTGCAATGATGTATTACATGCTGTATAAAGAACTGAAATAGAGGACCTAGGTAGTATGCTCCAAACAAAACAAAGGCAACAGAATAGAAAAGTTGATTGGTGTGTTTGGTTTAAATTACGTTTGTTTACTGAACAGTTGCATTGCACCATTAAAAATGTGCAAGTATTATCAATTAATCCAGTTTTTAAAAGAATATTTCATCACTAAATAAATGGGCACTTGTGCAATGCCATGGACACACCCCAAAACATCACTGCATCTTCCACTTTCAAGAGGTTAACTTCATGGTATGTAAATTGCATCTCAACAAAGTTGTTTTTAAAAATAAGTGCTTCTCAATTTCTGTTCTGGTGTGGGTGGTTTTCAGAGAGTAGAAATGGCTTTTTGGTGATTTTTTTTCCCCCAGTTGCATACTTGTGTTTGAACAAGAAGTTCCACTCACCTCTTCAGACCAGCATACTTTGAAAGGCCATAACCCAAGAGGTAGATGGGAAGTGGAGCAGCCAGACATGAACCAGTGCCCTTATAGGATCCCAGAGCATGCAAAACGGAGATTTAACCACTAGGCTGCCACGCCAAGTGCCCCTCCCCCTCCTTTTTTTAAGATTTTTTTTAAGAGTTATTTATTTTTATTGCAAAGTCAGATACATAAAGAGAGAAAGAGATAGAGAGAGGAAGATCTTCCGTCCAATGATTCACTCCCCGAATGACAGCAATGGCCAGAGCTGAGCTGATCTGAAACCAGGAGCCAGGAGCTCTTTCAGGTCTCCAGTGTGGGTGCAGGGACCCAAGGCATTGGGCCGTCCTCAACTGCTTTCTCAGGCCACAAGCAGGGAGCTGGATGGGCTGCAGGGATTTCAGCCAGCGTCTATATGGGATCCTGGTGCGTTCAAGGTGAGGACTTTAGCTGCTAGGCTACTGTTCCAGGCTCTAGATTCATTTGTTTTTATTAGGAAGGCAGATCACATTTACAGAGATAAGGAGGGACAGAGAGAACAATCTTCTATCCACTGGTTCACTCTCCAAGTGGCTGCAGTGGTTGGAGCTGACCCAATGCAAGGCCAGGGGCCAGGAGCTTCTTCTGGGTCTCCCATGGAGGGTTAGGGTCTGGCTTTGGCCCATCCTCTACAGCCTTCCTAGGCCATAAACATTTGATTTTTCAATAGCCTACACATTCAATGGAGGTTTGGAAAGTGGAAATTCACACAACGCAACAGCAACCACTATACTCACAGTTACTGAAACTCGGGACTCTTGGGTTCTTAGAGCAGGATTAACACCTCCATCCTCTGCTTTGTTTGCCCTTTGCTTAGATGTCTGCATCAGCATCAGCCTAAATTATCAGCTGTTTTCTTCTCAGGTAAGTGATCAGCATCTCCAGGACAAAGAGTGGTTTTATTCAATAGCTGCATAATATCTATCCCATAAGTGAGAGTCCGAATTTGCATGAGTCGCAAGAGTACTGTTCAACTGTGCTTGGAAACAGATGATTTCCCTGTTAGGCCTGCAGGCCAGTGATGCAACTCACCACTGGCACAAGTCTTCCTCCTAGATTTCTCCACATTAATCTCTAGGAGTTTGGAACAGTTTTGAAACATAAAGAGCTTTCTTATTGAAAGCCACTCATCCCTTACCTACATTTAAACTACTTGACAGTAACTACTATCCCATTTATTTTCTTATTTAAAATATATATATTCAAAAAATAAAAATAAATAAATAAAATATATATATTCAATTTACTTGAAAGGCAGAGCTACAGAGCTAGAGTGGGGGATATATCTTCCATCTGCTGGTATACTTCCAAGTGCTCACAGTGGTCACAGTGATCAGGGTGATGCCAGGCTGAGACCAGGAGCCAGGAAATTTAGCTGCATCTTGTACATGAGTGCATGGGACCACGTACTTGGGTCATCCTCTGCAGCTTTCCCAAGCACCTTCACAGGCAGCTGGATAGGAAGTGGAACAGCCAGGACTCAAACTGATCCCCATACGGGATACCAGACTTGCAGGCGGTGGTTTAACTCATTACTCCACAACACTAGCCTGCCTTCTTTTTAATGCTTTTTCACAAATATTAACTGAAGCATGATTTTGTTATTTACCACATTACAGAAAAAGAAATTAGAGTACAAGAGGATTGTGTAACTGATTCCAAGGTTGGGACAGAGCTAGTCACCAACATCACTGTAATTTGAAGTGAAATTTGACTCTACAGACCCTGTTCTATGTAATAACAAGATATATATGCTTCCTTCCAACTTGGAGCATACAGTCTAGTGAGATAGAAAAGCATCACACAATTTGGCAAACTCTGCAAGTGTCTATCAAGCCTGTTACTCTCTCTTTAAGAGGAGTAACACAGAATAGTGAGACCCAGAGGAAGCTCCTGGCTTCAGATAGGCTTAGCTCGGCCACTGTGGACACTTGTGGAGGATCTTTCTGTATCTCCTTCTCTTTGTAGATATGGTTTTCCAATAAAAAACAGATAAATATTCAAAAAAAAGTAATGAGATGTCCTACTTTTTAAATGGTGACCAAGGAAAACCTCTTTAGAGAGATAGTTGAATCTCAATTCTAAAGGATAAGAAACTAACTGTGAGAGGGAATATTACAGGTGCAAGCAATAGAGTCACTTAGTTCAGGAGGAAAAAACAGACCAGAGTGCGTGGAGCTTGGTAAACAGAGACAGGCAAGAGATAATGCATTTAATGACATGAGTGCAAGCAGCCAGGGCTCTGCAGTCCTGAGTAAAGAGCGTCATTCAACCAATGCAACAGGAATTTGCACCTGCTAAGTTCACACTACTTCCATGCGAAGAATGGAGTGGATGCCAGTTAGGCTCCTGGTTGTGAAAGTCATGTTCAGGGCTGATCTCCACTCCCCCTAGCATGCCAAAGATACCTACAAAGCTGGCACAAATGCAATTAACTTTAATAGAGACCTAGTATATTCAAGAGAAAAAGTGCAAAGTCCTGCTAAGGTATTCCCTGAACATCAAAACTTCATGCCCGGTCCAATGCCTCGTGTAGTGAGTACCAAAATGAGCACACCCCTCCCGAAAATAGCCTAAATTAAGAATTTAAAATTCCATTTACAGTGTCCTTTACCTGGAATGAAGTACACCAGATGCAGAATAATGACAGGGATTAGTAATTTTCTCCAAGGAGAGCCATTTTTAGGAAAGATACAGATGGTGTCACCCCCTCCCAGCTGTTTTCTCAAAGTGGGTGCCCACTCACCTGCCTGACAGTTCTTGGGGAATGGAGCAGCTTTGTGAGGAGAGGAGGAAAAAAAAACATGAAGAGTGCAACTAGAGCTCAAGTAAAAATAGTAATAACATAACAACTATCATTCAGTCAGGTACTGTGTTAAGAATCTAACACATTTTTCCAAAGAAATGATAGGTCTTAGCAGTTCTTGGCTGTTATTATACACCATCACACTGGGACCTTAGCAGGTATCCCAAGACCAGCAAAATGCTGCATACACTTACAGGGAAACTTAACATTCTGGTGGCTTGATGTTTGCAAAACTACCCCTCAATCTGTTCACATGTCATGTTAAATAATCATTCATTTTACACCCCTGAGTTTTCATTTTTGGGACTTTTCTCCTGCCCTTCCATCTGAATTTGATGACTACTTGCAAGTTTCTTAGCCCATATCAGCCTTCACTAGTTCTCAGACTGCAATGTGCATTTCCTAATGATGAATCCCCCCCAACCCACCCACTCACCATTAACAGGCTTCCTTTTGTAAAGATGAGGAACCCAGCTCCTGGCTGAAACCTGCCACTGTCTCACTGCTCTCTCCTGGAGGCTCCCAGGGTTCCAGAGAGTCTACAGGAGAAAGATGAAACAATTTCAGCAAATCACCATCAATTTAATACAGTGTTATACACCTTCATTTTTTCCAAGTATCTCAATTTCTTCCTGCTCCAAGTTTCTATGTTAACAGGAAAAGATCTAAAGAAATTAGATTTAACATAGTTTAATTGAACAAATAACAGTTCACCAACTGGGCAGCCCTTAGGACTGGAGGAGGTTCAGAGCACTCAGCCGTACAATGTGGACAGGCAGAATCTATGCACGAGACAGTTCGCCTGGTGGCAGCTCAGTGTCTGCCTTGTTCGAACCTAGTTTGATCCTCTAGCTGCCTGTGACAGGCAAAAGCTTGCCTGCTGGGACTGGCTTGACTGAGCCATGTGTTATGAACATGTACTCCTAGGTTAGACTTTCAGTTCATTCACGTGCTAGCTGGGTTGATTTATGACTAAGTCAGTTTGAGTTCATTACGTAGGGATTCCAAGAATGACAAAGGACCCAAAAGTCCTGTGCCAGGACTTTTGATTCACAGATGCTGGGAGATAACAAATGTGTGTTGTCTTAAGCTATTAAATGTGATTATTTGTTACTTTACCTTCAGAAACAAAAAGTTTCTCTGTTGTTCCTACCCTAAGTCTGTTCTCCCTATGTTCAGAGTCAAACCTAGGAAATGTCACGAATTTGTGTTTGAATCATCTCATCATTCCCACTGTTTGCCTCTCAACTCATTTCAACCTGCCTTCTGTATCCAACTTTCCAACACTATAGTTTATGCCACGATCTCTAATAATCTCCTGGCTCAAAACATTTTCTTTGATGGGTTCATCTTACTGCAAATTTTGTGCACGTATTTTTTTTACTATTTTTTATTAATTATTATGCATTATGTGACAGTTTCATAGGCTCTGGGAATCCCTCCACCCCTCCCCACGCCCCTCCCCCCTGGTGGATTCCTCCACCTTGGTGCAGTATTACAGTTCAAATTCAATCAAGATTCTTTCCTTGCAAACGTATACCAAACATAGAGTCCAGCTACTTATTGTCCAGATGGGTTGAACAGTTTCTTGGGGAGACCATTTCTGGTCCAAAGTTAGAGCTGGTAGAATATCATCCCAGTCAATTAAGAGTCCCAATATAACATTAACAGCAATTTGTAACATTATGGAATTGACATGGTTTTAAGTAACCAGTATGTTAAAAAAAAAAAAAAAAAAAAAAAAACAAGTTCTTAACCACAACTTATGATTTGCTCATTGACATTTCAATTTTAGTTTGTATACAGGACCGGCTGCTATATACCTTAAAATGGCTATAAGGTACCATTCAGCTGTCTCGTGTCTATTTCATTTTAGTATTTAGCCATTTGTTGTGTTGAAGTATAATTTTACTGATCTTGGCAGATTTTAGGATAATCTAGACTGGCTTGTAACTCTAACAAGACATTTGTCAACAATTAAGGTGCAGAACATTTTTTTGGGGGAGGGTGTGCAGGAAAGTCCCCAACACCACGGTGAAGAGTGACTAATCTTCATGTCCCACCCAGCGAGGCATGAGCAAATCCATGCCAGCTCTTTCCTGTCTGATTCCAAGCTCTACTTTTTGTTGTTTGTCTATTTATTTTAGGTTTTTTTAGTTTGTATGATTGTTTGCTATGAGGGGTTTTCGGAGCGATCCTGATGGTCATTGCAAGGAAGGGTGGGGGTCCAGAGGTGGAGCCAGGCTCGGACCAGAGAAAGCTCTCCTCCCTGGTCCCAAAGGATGTTTATTGTTCTTCTGTTTCTGCGGACCGCTCAGGGGTGTGCACGTATTTTCTTCCTGACCATATTTCCAGTCTTGGTATTAGAAATACAACTTCTCCCTGGTCTCCTTCCCCTCCCTCCCCCTGCAATCTCTTCTGTGGCTTCATCACATTGTCAGAAGTTCTGCTTATAGCCTTCTTTTCTTCTCATTTTCCCAGATAATCTCATTGATCATGAAAGCTTTAGAGGTCCCGTTGGCATCCAGCTCCGTCCATTTCTATTGGAGTATCCCATACATACATTAAATCCAACAGCATCAAATCTAAATCATGATCTCACTCTTCTCTGCTCTGAGATATTTTCCACTTCCCTGTCCTGTCATAAATGTTCTCTCTCCAACTGATGAACCAGGAAAACCCACTATTTAGACCCACATGCACAATTGTCCTTGCCAGTTTATTAGTCACCAGATCCCACCCTGGGTTTCTCTATGCCACATTCCAAATATAATCCATCTTCATTCTCTCTGCCTAGATTGTTACAGCTGCCCATTCACTATTTCTGCACTTTGAACAGGCATGCTATAGACTCCTTTGCTGTGAACACACCAGGCCCACATCTGCCTCAGGAATTTTGACTGGACTATTATTTTTGACTGGAAAGTCTTTCCTTCAGAACAATTCTTGGCTCATTTCTTTATTTTCTTCAAATCTTTGCTCCAAGTCTACCTTTTCCAGAAGACCAACTCTGAAGTCCCTGCTAACATTGCATCCTCATTGCCACTAGCTGCCAACTAAGCGCTGAGACAATCAAAACAACCCAGCTTCTCTTTCTACTGAGTCGTTATCATGGGAAGAATGAGACTATGCTTGGAAACTCCAAGACAACACTTAGACAGCTATTCCAACAAGGTAGTGTTTGCTGGGCTCCAGGCCCGGGCCCTACAGAGCAACTGCAATCCCTTGGTGACTCGACTGAGAGAAACTGGGAAAAGAACTCAGTATAGCAAAAAGTATATGGCCTAGGGAGGTCACAGAAGAAGCACTTCTTGGGTCATAAACCTGCGTCCTAGAGTGAGCTGAAGCCCACCACTGTCTCATTGCTCTGTGTTTCTTCTACTTCCTCCAAACACTGGAGCTGGTGTCCAAGCAGGAAAAGTCCCCTGATGCTCTGTCCAGCAGCTCGCTCATGTGACACTTCCAGGTGTGCTCTGGCTTACACCCGACATCAAACCAGACACCAGGAAGCCACCACCGTGCAGGGCAAGCATTTGCTGCATTTAGCAGTCAGCGTCCAGGGAGTACATACTCTACTTCACAGCACGGCTCGGCTTTCAGACCAACCTCTCAGAAGCACAAAGGACAAGCTCACAGCCTCAGACAGTTGAGGCTGCAATAACAAGATACACCCTTGACTGTATAATTTAGGAACAACAGAGCTTTAGATTCCTCGCACTGCTGAAGCCTGCCAAGTCCAAGAACAAAGCACCAGCAGACGCAGCATGTGGTGAGGGCCCATGAGCATACATGGTTTATTTTTGTGTGTCCTCACATGGAGGAAAGGATGAACAAGCTTCCATTCTTTTTTTTTCAAGATTTATTTATTTTTATTGGAAAGGCAGATATACAGAGAGGAGGAGAGAAAGAGAGGAAGATCCTCCATCAGCTGGTTCACTCCCCAAGTGGCTGCAATGGCTGGAGCTGAGCCAGTCCAAAGCCAGGATCCATGAACCTCCTCCAAGTCTACCTTAGGATGCTGCACCCACATGGCACACTTAGAAGAGGCTCCAGGCTCTTGGCTTCAGATTGGAGCAGCTCCAGCTATTGTGGCCACTTGCGAGCAAATCATTGGATGGAAGATCTTCCTCTCTGTCTCTCCTCCTCTCAGTATGTCTGACTTTGCAATAAAAATAAATAAATCTTTAAAAAAAATCAGTGATCCAGTAAGATATACTCCAATAATTCTTAGTACAATACTGTGCTCATTTACCCTTCTTTCTCCTACCCCTGCCAGTAACTACTGCCATTGGCTTCCTGAGAATTCTTACAATAACTGTAAGACATGTAAAAGACGCAATACCAGCTTCTTCAGTGAGGAGAGGGGGCAAAAGAAATCGCAGTACTCTCCCCAGATCACACTCTACAGGGAGCCTGGAATCAAATTCAAATCTGTGCCGAAGAATTCATCTGTCTCAGTTCCTGTTGCTATTAAAACGTGGCCGTGTGACGGCACAGCTTGTGAACAATAGGAATTCTTTCTCCCAGTAACGGAGGCTGTAACTCGGAGATCCGGATACCAGCATGGTCAAGTTCCAGGGAGGGTCCAGTTCTCAGGGAGGATTGCTGAGCATGCTTAGTCTCCTTACATGGCAGAGAGTTGTCCAGCTCTCTGACCTTTTCTTAAAAGGGCACTATTCCTTTTTCCAAGGGTAAGACCACAAGATCCAATTACCTCCTAACCGACCCATCTCATCCTAACACCATCACATTGCTTTAGGATTTCTAAAATATGAACTGGGGTGAGGGAGGCTGAACACAGAGTCCACGTGCCACCCCTTCACACAGCCTGTCTCATTGCCTGCGGCAGGTGCTCACAGGTATGTGTTGAATATAGTGAAGAAAATATGTATCCCACAAAAACAACCTACAATGTTGATATATTTTGAAAATGTAAAGAAGATATTGACATGCGAAGGGTTTCTTCAAAGCTCCCTTAATTAAAGTACACAAAGTACAAAGGTCGGTCCTTCCCAGGGACTGCCTGGATCAACACACCCTGTCTCAGGCTCTGACACACCAAATCTGAATTCCGCGTGGATGGCAGAAACCTTTATCTTTACTAGAAAAGAAAAAAGGAAACCTTCCAAGAGGACAGAACTGGAGAAAAGGCCAGGAATTCGAGCAGTTAGCCAGTGTGTATAAGCCCCAACAGCATCCGGAGCCAGGCAATCTGGACACTGGTGGGCAGGCCATATTTCAGAGGTAGTGACACTGCACACCAGTTTAGGGAAAGCTGAATCCTCTGGGTTTTATAACTGACAGGTGGTTTGTCCTTACAGATCTAGCCTTTTAAGTCAGTCTAGGATAGCAAAATGCTATAATAGTAGAAATAATGGTAAAAGCAATAATAGAATCAACAGTAACTTATTTCTCAGAGATCTGGAGGCTGGAGATCCAGGTCAACCACCACCTAGACCTTTAATTATGTCACTTTAATGATGGATTTCAACATAGGGAGTCAGAGGGGACACATTCAGACTACAGTGGGTGGCAAAGCTGGAATGCCTAGAGTAACACAGAAATGATGCTAAGAATGACCTTCCAAGTATGTTCCAGAATATAACTCCAAAGTATGCTATATGCAGGAAAAGATTTTAGGAGATATCCAAGTGAATCTTTCAATATGCATTTTTTCAATATGTTCTCTCTCTAAAGCAAAGCTCACTAGCACATCGAACCAGTGACATCATGAATATTATTGCCTAGAAGACTAGGTAATTGGTTTATATCAAAGTGAATCTATTTAAAGAGAACTGTGCTTCCACCTTTAATGGCATATCTCCTATCCTACTAATATTCTCAAAATAAAAATAGCTACAAAATCCGGATGAATATAAAATAAATATCTGGTGCAAGTACTAGAGCAATCAAAGTAATTGAGAGAGAAACCAGGACTCCCCAAGAAGGGGAAGACCTGGAGGTGAGCCCTGCATCTCATATTGCTTTCTTCTTCGAGGGCTTTTGCTGTTGACAGCACAAGTAGGAGGGGTCTGAAGAAAGTATTCTAGGGTGTGTGGAAGTCTCCCTAGGATGGATGGATGGATGGATGGATGGATGGATGGATGGATGGACGGACGGATGGATGGATGGACGGATGGATGGATGGATGGATGGACGGATGGATGGATGGATGGATGGATGGATGAAAGGAAAGGAAGAAACAAATGTGAGGTTCAGGCTAGCACAGCAGTCAGGACTTTCAGAGAAAGTCTCCTAGAACAATGGAGCCCTAGGGAAATCCTGCACAAAATCTTCCTTCCAGAAAGTCTCTGATATTCCAAGCTGTATATATAAAGGTGCTTCAGTTCGTTTATAGGAAAATAAAACTAAAAGATAGATTACTTTGGTGCAAAAAAGCAATTTTAAAATCCATACAGATTTTTATAATGTGTATTTGTATGAAGTTTTAAATATACCGTCCTATGCATGGATTTCGATTTTTGGCATCAATATAAACTTACCTTTCCATGATTTTTTTAAAGTAACTCCATCTATACAAAGCAGAAGACAAGCAATAAAAAGGAGTAATCAGCAGCAGAGTGCTAGGGACGCAAAAGGCAGAGACCAAACCTCTTGAAGGAAGCAGGCTTTCCACTGAGACACACACTGCCATGAAGAGCAAACCTGAGCAAGCCCAGCCCGGAAGCCTGAAGCCCAGCCTCACCTGCGACAAGGTGAAATGCTGCCAGTGGAACACAGAATTCTACCTGGAGAAAAATCACTCCGCAAACAACGTGCACGTTTCTTTTATTTGCAATGTCTAGCATCCAGTCAAAAGCTTACAGGCATGACAGAGCTGAAAACAAATGAACAAAAACAGAAGCAGGGTAGGGTGTGACACAGGCACTTTAAAAATAAAGGGAAGAGTAATGCCCACCGATCACTAGGAAACAGAAATTAAAGTACATAAAATCTCCTAAGGTGGAAAAGTAAAAAGAGAGAGCATGGACATAAGGGACATATTGAGTACATGCATCTGTAATGAAAATCTCCAAATCAGGAAAGACCAGGCAAACAAGTGTTTGCAAACACTGTGAAGTTTCCAAAACTTGCCACAGATTAAAGAAGCTCTTTAACCCACATGTGTCACAAACAGAAAGAAAACTACTTCTAAGCACTTCATAGTAAAGCTGCTAAAAACCGACGATAAAATAAATGTTTTAAAAGCATCCAGATAAAAAATGAAACTTTACCTTCAAAGGAACAGCCATAGCCAGCTTTTCAACAGAAATTACACAAGCAAATCAGTGCCAAGCTATCTCTAAAATAGGAAAATAAAAGAGCTGCCAAACAAAACTTCCAAAAAAATCCTTCAACATAAAACAAATGGCTAAGTAAAGGTTGATTTCATAGTAGGATTCATATTAATATAGTCCATTAAGAGGCCAACGGAAAAATATGATTATTTCCAGAGATGCTTGAAAAGCATCTTTATTTGACATGTGTTCCCAGTGTAATCATTCAGAAAAAAAAAGTCAGTTGCTCAACACCTTCAAATGTATATAAAAATTCATATATATGCTAACTACTTTCATGTACGTATGGACACACATTTTCATCTTACATTTCTGGCCATTAGTGCTGTCGCTTTTTTTTCTTTTAAATTTTTATTTTTATTTTGGTATTTTATTTTAAAGGTAGAAAGACAAAGAACAAAGGAGAATTTCCATCCTGCGGTTCTGTTACCAAATACCTAGGCTGATGTCAGCAGCTGAAGCCTTACAGAGTCCCCTGGGGGCGACAGGAGCCTGCTGCTCCAGCCGATTGCTGCTGCTTCCCAAGGTGTGGATCCAAAGCCACAAAGCCAAGACCCAAAGCAGGCACCCTGGCATGGAATGCAGGTGTCCCGAGGGGTGGCTACACCACTGCAACAAATACCCAGTCCCAAATAGTTTCTTAGCAGCGATTTCTTTGGTCAGGAAACACTACAACCTTGTCCGCTTGTGTCTCCTCTATGAAACGACATGATGCTGGAAGTGGTATTAGCTCATGTAATTAGAGAAAACAAACAGCTATAGGATAGAGAATTTAAAATGAATGAGTAAAGAAAAGCTGTGAGCATTTTCAGGGATATAAATCAACAAAAGAACTAATCCAAATAAGATAATATGATACTGTGCAGACTGTAAAAGCAGTAAATACAGAAACCAATGCCTTCAGGTGCACAAAAATGATGAGTTACCATGTAAAAAGGTAAAGAATATCCAGTACTTTATTCCAATAGAAATAAAGACCATTGGGCCCAGCTCGGTAGCCTAGCAGTTAAAGTCCTTGCCTGGAACGTGCCAGGATTCCATATGGGCACCAGTTCTAATCCCAGCAGCTCCACTTTCCATCCAGCTCCCTGCTTGTGGCCTGGGAAAACAGTCGATAACAGCCCAAGCCTTGGGACCCTGCATCTGCATGGGAGACCTGGAGGAAGTTCCTGGCTCCTGGCTAAGGAGCACCAGCCGTTATACTCACCTGGGGAGTAAATCATCCGATGGAAGATCGTCCTCTCTGTTTCTCCTCCTCTCTGCATATCTGACTTTGCAATAAAAAACAGAATAAATCTAAAAAATTTAAAAGAAACAGAAATAAAGACCATCTTCTTGGAAATAACCATAATGTGAAATGTGCGGTACTCATGTGAAGAAAACAGTAAGACATTCCCAATATAAACACTTCCCTAAAAATGCTAACATTTATGTCTCACATGATCATCTAGGTATTTTCCCAAAATAATTTAAGCATAGTCTATATAAAGATAAGTACACGAACGCTCACATCAGTGTTCTTTGTAACAACCTAAAGGCCCAACCAGTGGATGGATGCTCCATGACACTGGGCTTAAAGAGCGTTTCTTAGATATAGCAAAAGCACAAACAGTGAAAGAAAATTAGACAAATGGGATTACATCAAACTAAGATGCTTCCACACTGGAAAAGAACCCAGCTACAAAATAAAAAGATGCTCTGAGAGTAGCAGACCGAAGCTTGTACTGTGTTCCAAGCTCATGGGTGCACAGGCTTCCCTCTGCAAACTTTGAAGAGGAGAGAAAATGGACACCTGCCTTTAAGATCAGCTGCCTGTAAGTTAGCTCGGTGCTGTCTGCTCATCAGTACCTCCACATCCCACGTTCAGGTACCCTACCCTTCCACTGTCTAAACAGGTCACCTTCACTGTGCTGAGTGAGTAGACCACATGCTGAGTACCAGTGCTCTATTTCATTGTCTCCAGTTGCTGTGGGAGTTGAAACCCAGCTGTGTTTTGTCATTCAAGCAGTTTGGAAAGGGAAAGCCTGAATTTGAAAGCAAGTAGGCTGACCCTCAGCTTGGTGCTCCATAGAGCACCAAGTCCTTGCATGGAGTCAGCCCTGGAAACCACCTGATGCCTGTATGATATTGAAGATATTACTAACCCCTTCAAGCATCATTGTCCTTCTCTATTAAAATGAGGATAATAACACCTAAAACTGAAGTTTATTCCAAGGATTTGAAGAACCAATTCATCTTCAGGCATTTTCTGAACCATCTAATAAAGCAAATGAGATCAGGTATCAATATGCATTAGCAGCCCATTCTAATGCATAAGAAGATACGTAGATACTTAGTTAGCTAAGCTAGGATTAGCAAAGTCACTAGAGCGTACCTGTACCATATGACTCCCAAAGTGAAAGGTCATTTTTTTTCTTCAACTCCAGTTATTTGGAGCTTCCCCTTTAGTAGGATCCCATATTTTCTTTCATCACACCACATGCTGCATTTAGAACCCCCACTAATCAAAGTGGGACATTATCACATTACCTTTTCTTCTCAAATACCCTGCAACCACCTGCCTTGTTTGATTAACGTGTGTTTCACTCAAGGACTGGAAATAGCCATCCTTAAATAACAGCCGGAGCCAAAAATATCCCATTCCTTCAGTGGAATCATTTAGCCACTTTAGACCAGACCCTTCTCTTCCTGTCCTTATTTTCAAAACCAGTGATGAATGTCCATTGTTTTACTCTTGGTGTGCTGATAAGTCATGCATTTGTACAGAAAGGAAACATAGCTCCTCATGTGCTTTTTCCTACTCATTTGTCCAAAGAATGTTTGTTCATCAGTGCCTTTCCGAGTCAGGCATACTCTAGGCGCCAGAGTCAGTCATCGGGGGCTCATTTTGCCTCCATGGACTTCAGCTTTAGCAGAGAGAGAGATACTGAGTCCAAAGTCTTTTAAATAATTTCATAATTAAGTTGTGATAAGAACTGAAGAGGGAAAGATCAAAGAACTCTGATTGTGGAAGAGGTTAACTATACAGTTGCTGAAATACAATGCTGCTTTCCACATCTTCTTTCCCTGAGCTATAAAGCTTGGCGAAGGGGCTGCCCAAGCAGAGCTATGGAGCAGGAAGGGAAGGTCACAGAGATCAGGTAAATCCAGCTGCTTCAGGACGAGGAGGCTGCATAAAGTTCTTGGAAATGGAGTTAGATGGTAAGCATTTGATGCAGCAGTTAGGACGCTGGCTGGGGGACCTATACCCCAAATTAGAGAACCTGAGCCTAGATCTTGCTTCCGGCTCCTGATCCAGCTCCAGCAAACATGTACCTTGGAAAGCAGCAGTGACTTTTAAGACATGAGAAAACCATGGTTTGCTGTGGTTTTAGGGTCCTGCTTCACAGGCGGGAGACCTGCACTGAACCCCTCATTCCCTACTTTGTCCCTTAGTTGAGGTCTTTCCGGGAATGAGATAGCATTCGAGAGCTCTATCTTTTGTCCATCTACCTCTCAAACAGATTTTGAAAGAAATGTTAATTCCCTTATTGGGAAAGATAAATTTCTTTCCATTGTTCTATTATCAAGTAAGTTCTATGGTGTTTTTTGGGGTGTCCTCCCTGGAAACCCAGTCTAGACTTCTCAAATACCACCAAAATTTCTTGAAGCAGTAATTCCTGCACCACAACCTTTTCTAATCAAAAAATCACTAAAGTAGCTCAACAGAAGCACTGGAACCCTGACTTACAATTGCATGTTTCCCTTATCTTCACTGAAAGCATCTAGTCTGGGTTGAAGTTCATGCCAGTGAGTTTCAATTCCCGAGTAGAGGGAGAAAATTTCATCACATGATTTGTTCTCCTTCAGCACTACCATATATTCTAAATTAGAACTCACTTTGACCAGGCATCCACTAACGCTTTAAAATATTCCTTAATGCCCTACTTTTTTTTTTTTCTTTTTTTGGTCAGAGTAAGCCCTTTGGCTGATACTTACCAACCAAAAGACTTTTAAGACATGGGACAGCTCCTTGCTGTCAAACTACATCAGCACCCATTCTAGCTCTCTCCATGCCAGCAGATGCAGCAGCCTAGCCCAGCCTAACTTGCCCCCAGACCAAGCCCAAATACTGGCTGATGAGTGTAACAGTCTTGCCCAAACCTGGATCCAGCCATCATGTTCACCAACAGAAGCAAAGGCCCAGCAGAGGAGTCCCCAAGGTTCCTCTACCAGACCTACTCACAACCCCAGATCTTGTGTGTGCCAGTGGGTGCTACAGCCAAGGCTGAGACAGCCCATCCCCTGTCTGGCCATTCACCAGCAAATGTTACTGCCTAGCTTAGCCCAGCTTGTCCTCAGTCCCACTCTTGCTGGAGGGTACAGCAGCCTAGCCCAGCCTGGCCAGCCTTAGCTCTCATGTGAACTGGCAGGTATTGCGGTCTAACCTAGACCAACCTGTACCACTCCTGGCTCTTACTTATGCCAATATGTGCTATGGACTAATCCTGTCCAACCAGCCCCCATACCCTCATCCATATGCCAACAGGTGCTACAACCCAGCCCGGTCTGGCCCACTCAACAACCCTGGCTCCTGTGCTCACCAGCTAGAGCTACAGCCTAGCAGGGGAGTTCCCAAGTTCCCCTAGCAGTCCCACTCTCAGCAACAGATTTTGCAAATGCTGGTGGGTGTTGTGGCCCTGCCTGATATGGTTGGCCCCAGTCCTGGCAATCAGCAGGTAATGCAGCCTAGCCCAACTGGTCCACACCCATTCCAGCTCTCAGGAGCAATGAAGACTAGCCCAGCCTGGCCCAGCCCCAGCCCCAGACTCAGCTCTCATGTGAACTGGTAGATGCCGCAGACTAGCCCAGCCTGGCAAAGCCCAGATCCATTCTGGCTCTCTTGAGCACTGAAGTGCTGAAACTTAGCCCAGTCTGGCCAGCCGTTAAGTCCAACCCACATGCATGCCTGTGAGTGCTACAGCCTTGCCAAGCCTAGTCTGCCCACCGACCCAGCTCTCACACTCACCTTTGGAGCTGTAACCTAAGCAAGTCAGTCTCCAAAGTCCCCCTACCCCATTCCCAGACCCAAATCTTGTGCATTCTGGTAGGTACTTGGACCCAAACTAGCATAGCCCACTCCCAGTTGCAGCCAAGCGCACCCAGACAGGGTATGAGCCTTTCATGGTGTGCCACGTTGAATGACTGTGGACAGTGATGGCTGATGCAAGGTCATCACAGTCTCCTTGTCACTCACTGGTCCACATACAATTCACATAGTAATTCTGGGGCTCCAGAATCACATGATCCGTCTGAATCGTATGTTCAAAACTGATGCAGTGTCATTTCTAGAGCCTTCTCTTGGCCAAGAAAAGCCATAGCAAGGTAAGATTCAAGGGGTAAAGAATAAACTTCAGAAAGGAGGGCCTGCAAAGAAAAGAGAGAAACAAAGTTTTGAGCATATTTCTTAAATCAATCTGTCACATGCAATGTCCATTCTTACCTCTAATAATGTTAGATGCTTAAAAATACATTGACTATTTCTATTCAATCTCCAAATGGAATGAAGAAATTCCAATTTCATTTCACCATTTTATTCAAATTCAAAAGACACCCCTGTGTGTGTCCTAGTCTCCATTCTCCATTTGGTGCTTGAACCCCTAGAACTAGAATGCTGCAGGGACTATTGCAAGTAAAGTCAGAATTTCAAATGCATTAATCTCAGAGACAGGTTGGGTTTAACTGTGAGTTGGCTTTAGAAAAAGCAATCAGTAATAATTAGCACAAAATCTATGAATATAAAAGCAAACAAATATGTCAATGTTACCGGGAAATGAAGTATGAAGACGCCTTTTAGAGCCATCTCGAGTCCCCTCCTCAGGATCCTCAAGAGGCACCTGCTGCCACCAGGCATGCATAGGTGGTTGAGATCTAAATAACAAAGCTGAAAAAAAGCAAAAGCATAGAATTCCTCTTTCTGCAGTCTCTCCCAGAAGCATCTGACACTTTGCAAAGGTGTTACCTTCCTTTGCACCTGAGAGAAATGTTAAGCACAGGATGCAACTGAAAAGAAGAAATCGGAAATAGTTGTGTTTTCTGCAACATGAGGAATATTTGAGATGTCCTCCAAATCCCTAAGAGAAGTGTCACCGTTTGCAGCAGTGATACAGGCTCTCGTGCATCCATCCTGATTTTCAGAACTCCATTCCTCTCCCCGCCATCTGCCTCCCAGGGAACCAACTGCTTACAGATGCTGCACACCAGTTCCTCTCATGATGCTCTTAAGTGAATCAGCCAGTGTGAATTCAATACCACATCTCCCCTGACACAGCATTACACTAAACTTGATACCCAAATGGAAGCACCTCCTGTCACACGTCCATATGCTGCCATTACCAGACTGCACTTTTTCAGAGGAGCTCGGAAAATTGCATCAAGTCAGCGTTGGTGAGGAACTGATTGCAGAGGGAGATGGTGGTCCAGTGGCCCCCGGGTTTGTCTTCCATGTGTACAGCCAGGAGGGGAAAGCTGTCTTCTAGTTCCTGGACCTCAGGGCTCCTGAAGAATGATGACTTCCCTTTCAGCCCTCATCAGCAAATCACAGGGTCCTGGAGCGCATGCCTAGAAACAAGCACATCCATTGTTCACACAGAGGAAAATGCTCCTTGCTAAACAAAGTGTAAATTGCATTTTTAGAAAAGTTTGATCACTATTTTCTTACAAAATGAAGACACTGTATTATTTTGCAAGAGCTCAGTGTAGAAGGACACAATGATACAACAGTATGTAATTACTGAACAGTTATTTTGGCAGCGTACAGCTCTAACATTCAACCACAGGGAATTTAGCTGAATTGTGATGACAGGACAGCTATGCTATGAAGTATTACACTACTATTAATATTTAAAAATGTGTATCTGTTGAACTGGAGGAATAGCCAGTTCAAAATGAAAAATATGCAGAAGAAGAAAGCAAGTTACAATATGTAAAATATCATCCCACTTATAAAAGAAAAATTACATATATATGTACATATGTAGGACCATATATACATAAAAGAAGAAATACATGAATATATGTAAAAATCTGTAAGAACATCTTCACATACTAACATTGGTTAGCATAAAGGAGAGGAGGAGAGAAAAATCATTAACATTTCTAACATCTTTCTTGCTTGACTTGTTACAGTGATCATGTGTTTTTTAACACTGCATAAATATAAAAATATATCATATGTAACTATATTATATTTATCTATATGGTATCAATCAAAGCCATCATCTTTAAATTGAGATAAATCATTAAGTCACTCATTCCTGTAGTCACCTAATAGCACTGCCTCTAGTCAGTCTATATCTAGGGATGCCAGACTTAAATAGGCTCTGTGCTACCTGCTAGGATGCAGCACAGAACAAAACATAGACATGGCCTTCCAGGAACGTAGCATGTGTGACTGGTAAGAGTCACTTAACAACAAAAATGCACTGAGGAAATGTGACTAGGGCTGTGAAAGAACAGTATAGGATGCTGTGAAAGAATAACCAGGTGAGAATAAAGAAATCTTAGAACAGACAGGAAACAGTCAGCTTGGACTCACATATACTTTACTAGGTAGGACACAAAGATTAGCTACCCCTCACTAAGGTATTGAAGATTTCTCTGCACACCCCTCCTAAAACTGTTCTGCTCCTCAATTGTTAACATATGGCATGTTTGAGTTATAAGCCAGTTTGGACTATCCTAAAATTCGCCAAGTTCAGTAAAAATCACGCTTGAATACTATAAGCTGCTAAATATAAAAATGACAATAGACACAAGACAGCTGAATAGTACCCTATAACTATTTTAAGGTGTATAGCAGCCAGTTGTGTATAAACTAAAATTAAAATGTCAATGAAGTAGTCACAGGATGCGGTTAAGAACTTGCATTTTCTAACATATTGGTCACTCAATACCATGTCAATTAACTCCATGATGTTGTAAACTGTTGTTGAAGTTGTGTGGTGGCTTTCCATTGGAGGGGATGATATTCTGCCTGCTCTACTTTCAGACCAGGGATGGTTTCCCAATGAAACTGTTGAATTTATCAGGACAATAAGATTCCGGACTTTCTACATGGTCCATGCCTGCAATGAAGGAATCAGGACTGGATATGAACTGTACCACTGCAACAAGGTGGAGGAATCCACCATGGGGGGAGGGCACGGGGAGGGGTTAGGGGAATCCCAGAGCCTATGAAACTGTGTCATAAAATGAAAAAAAAAAAAAAGAATAACCAGGTGAGTATGAGGATTGCTTGTGTTGCTTGATTCCAAGGAGAAGCCAGGCAAGGGACAATGGAAAGGTTGGAAAGCTGTAAAGAACGATCTTTCTCAACTCCCTAAGGGGTGCTGGAATGAAGAAGTGTCTGCAGCAGGAGGAATTTGATGCAGACAAGAAGCTAGAAGGAGCCGTGGTGGTGGGAATCCCATGAGCCAGAGGAGGCGGTTGCAGATGGGATGAGAGAGGGGTCAGATACTGTATAGCTCCTGTACTTGCCATGGGAAAGAGTTTGGATTTTGTTGTGAAGTACACAGAAAAAAAAAAAGAATGGGGGGCTGCTATAATGGAATTTATGTTGTAGGATGAACGCGGGATGAACATCAGCAATGGAGACATTTAAATGGATAAAGCATGTAGTGCTGCAGTTGAGGTCTACAAAAACACAGAAGAGAGGGTAGTTGCCTTTGTATGGGAGAATCTAGAAATGTGACAGAGACACCCTGTTTAACAATACAGATTTAAAGAATAAGTAATACCTCACCAAGCCAAAGCCAAGAAGGATCGAGAGGAGATTCAAGTGGGAAAATTGCAGGATGCTAGAATAATGTACAATGATCTGGATGCTTACGCAGAAGGAATTTTGAATAGAAGTTACCTAATTTTCAAACAGCTCAAAAACAAAATGCATGGCAAGAGAGAGAAAGGGATAGGAAGGTAGACAGTGACGGACTCTGAGGGCTTGTGTATACCACCATACTCTGTAACTGATTCTTATAGGACACAAGATTTCTAAAACCAGAAATATATAATAAGCAATTTCAATAACCACAAACTACGTTTCAACCCATCACTGTTTGAATTTTCAATGGAGCCATAAAAAAGGAAGTTGTGATCATGACTTTTGAATTGGATTTTGTATCATACAGAAAATGCATTTTTTACATTATGCAAAACTGCCAAGTGGCTTGGTAAATTTAGAAGGACCCTGAAAAAGTTGATGGGGAAATAGAATTAAATGATCATGCAAATTTTCCATGACTCTTTGAAACCCATTTATAGTTGCACTGTTTCCCATTTGACCAGTAAAGTACAAGGGTTGCATTGCCTCCACTCCATTTTTCACCCCACATTTTTAACAAATGGCCTTTCTGTTGATACAGAAAGGCATCTTATTGTTACTAACATTAGCACCTGGGCGTATGTTTCTTTGCCCATTCAGATGTTTTCTTTAATAAAATGCTTATTCGAGATTTTTCCCATTTTTAATTGGAATGATCATCTTTATATAAGCGATATGTCCCAGTTCATAATAGATTCCAAGTTATTTTACTTCCCCTCAAGTCTAAATCTAAGCACAGAAATGGAAAGAAAAATAAGCCTGAGTGGAAAATAAGGAAGCAGATGAGAATGAATATGTATAGACCATCCAGTATATGTCAGCCAAGTCTCTGGGTAGACTTCATTTGTTACTCAATTTTGTCCTTCCAGCAACCTTTGTACATTAGGTGTCATTGATCCCATTGAATGAATTGGAAAACTAGATTTGAAGCAGTTGTGAAATTGATTCAATACCATCAGCCAGGATGCAACAAAGGCCAAGCCCTGACCCCTCCAGAACATACTGGCTGCCTGTCCAGATGGACCTCTGCTCCCTCAAGATCCCAGGGTTGTTGAGGTTAATGTGACTCCCTAGAGCCCCTCTCGAAAGAAACTATTTATGCCCCAGGCTTGCTTTCACTGCAGGGTATTAATCTACTAATGGCCCTTTCAACTGGAGCACTTGTCCAGCATCTTTCACTCAGGGACCACATCTCTTTAAGCCCTAGCTTTCAAAGGAATGCAGATCAATGCCTTGCAATCCATCTGCAAATCCTCTTCCCTGAGAAGACTGTGCTCAGCAGATAAACCCGCCCCTGACTTGCCATTAACAGTAATAGGTATCTGCCAGCCATGTCCACGGATGGATTCTGCAGACTTTGTCAGACATGAACCTTATGAGTGCTCTCAGGGAGCTGCAAGAGGTTCACTCAGTCTTGGGTGTTCAAGGAACACTCTGGAAAGTCAGTCTCATTCCCATTAGAGGACCCCACTTAAAAACAGGCAGAGAAATAGAACAATGTAGTGAGAAACGATGTCACTGATGTCAGCCCCAAAGGACATTCCAGAAGAGGTACTGAAGTCCTCTGGGGATTACATAAATGTCAGGGTTTGCAATACCCTCAAGAGACTCAACTACTGTTGTGCCCAGATTTTGTGATCCCCAGAATTCACCAGGAGTCTGAAGTTGATCCAAATGCACAAGGATGGTTTATTGAAGCTCAGCACATCCAAGCCTGACTTCTTGGTTGAGAGAAGGCAGCTGGCTGACCAACGAGCCAGCCAGCCAACCAGGACTAACACCCCTTACTGGTAGTGTGGCCCCTAATAGCACATTCGTAGGGTTTTTATAGAGGCAGTCTGCAATAGCTTGAAAAGGGGCAATTCACAATAGTCTGCAAGGTGAGGGGAAATACCACACATTTCCTACCTATCTCGGCTGGACAGCCCATGCCTCCAGCAACTAAGGGAAGCACCCACTTAATTACTTGGAGCCACCTGTGTGATAACCAGACTTAGGTGGGTCTTGATTCATAAGAATTGGGGCCCATCAGTGCTAAAGGTCACATAGGCAGCTAGAGATCGCAAAGGCCATTTAGCCTGCAAGCTCATACAGTTTCTCAGAGGCAATGAGCCGTGAACAAATGGTTGGGATTTTGATGCTGAAGCTCTTCACTGCCAGTTCTGCAAGGGAGGAAATCGAGGCCCAACAGAGACAGTTCCTGGCCTAGGACCTTCAGCCATCATGGCAGAGCAAGCACCAAAACAGAAGCGCTCAGGTCCCCTGCTTCTTGCATCCATCAGCCAAGGGGGCTGGTTGCTTATCTATTTCACATCCAGAAGGAGACATTGCCTGGCAGCAGGTGGGTGCCTCAAAGTAGACTAGGAATTATAAACAGACCACTTGCCTCTTGGAAGACTTTTTTTTCTTGGGCCAGGACTTGCCTTGCTGCATTTAGGAGCTTGATAAATTAATCTGTCCAAGTTAAAAATGACTCTGAGAGGTGCACAGAAGGAAAATGTCAGTGGACTCCCTGAGGACAGCTTCATCAGCTAATCATAAAAACCTCTGACAGCAGTCGGCCATCCTTGTCACAAAGGGCAGATGATCAATCGGGCCAAAAAGTGAGAGATCTAGGTTGGAGCCAGCAACAGCTGCATATCCAGCTGACAGGCAGCTCTGGGTTCACCTTATAAGCATGAAGAGCCATGCAAGCATTTAGATTTCCAATCAACTCCCAACAAGCGGAAAGAATTCTGAACCCAAAAGAAAACATTGGATGCTGAAGAGTAGTACGCATGAGGGAGACTTAAAACAAAAGTGTGACTGAGCCTCTGTTTTATGCTGAATAATTTACGTGTATTATTTGATCCTTGGAAGAGTTTCCTTGTTATTGGGCCCACATCATAAATGAGGAAGCTGAGGCCAGAAATGGTAAATTGTCTTGCCCAAGATTTCGGGCCAGGTCAGCAATGTATCGCCCAGTGACAGATCAAGCAAACAGAAAATGGCGTAGGTGTTCCAAGCTGGAAGAACGAAGCATATGCATTCTCATTAGGTGATACTGAGCAGAATTACAAGGATCGCCGTTCAGAGATGGGGATAATTCAGGAGGACACTGTTAGTACTATGTTTCTTCCAAAGTCCCAAAAAAGTATCCACCTTTAGTGACAAACAAAAGCCAGTGCAAAGAATCTCATATCCACGGAGCCACATATCTGCAGCTGCTGCCAGAACAGGAAGAAATAGCGCCTACTTCTCCTCTTTATGTTTTGCTGAAGTGGATCTCTCTGGAAGATACTGTACTACACCTAGAAGCGGGCTGGCAGGTGAAAGAGGCAGAGTGCCCAGTCCAACCCCTCAAGTCAGGGAAGAGCACGGACTTCAGGGACTATGGATGACATCCAGCACCACAGGCAGCTGGCAACCAAACCCAGGTCTCTCTGATTCCAAAACTTTATTTTGACCACTTACTAGCCTTCTGCTGGTGGAAGGTGTGTAGGAAAAACAAATAAAAGCAGTGCAAGGTTACGGGAAGGTAAGAAAATGCATCTGTACATTGTTAAACAAAAGAATTGAAGGAAGCAAATGGTTGATGTACTTCAACTTTTACATTTAATGTAGTTGGACTAGTTACTCGCAGGAAAGCTTTTCTAAATTCAGGTAAATAGGAGTTTTTTGAATCAGGATGATTTATTGATAAATGTTTATGTATCTGTTCGGAAATGTCTTATTTCTGAATTTATATACATAGGAAAAACACTAAAAATATTACAATCTAACAACAACAACAAGCTTGAATAACCTTAGAGTTCACAGAGTGATCTTACACATATTATCACTTAGAGCACAAAGATAAGACTATATATTACGCCTTATCCATGTCATAGGAGCGCTCAGGCTCCAAGAACCGAGCTAGTGCCACTCGGCTCTGTTCTAGCAACAGATCCTTGGCACGCTCAGCCCAAGTCATCCCTGCTGCATCCATGCTCCTGCTGTGTCACCTTCATGGAATGTGAACACTGCCATGTCCACTTGCCTGATGGAGTTGTTGCAAGGACGAAGTGAGTGCAAAGCGTTGTGAAGGAAGAAGTACAGAACTGATTGGCAAGTCAAGGAAGTGGCTGTTACCAGCTAATTGGCTGCTTATTACTGAAGGCACAAAAATGACTTAAGCCACTTAAAGAAAGAAAAATATAAGAACCTGAGAGAACTCAGTGAACAGAAATTGACAGACTGAAACAAACACCAGGAAATTAAAAAAAAAAAAACCACAATCTAGATGTGGGAGACCTCATGAAAGGGCGCCTGGTCATGACGAGAGCCATGAAAAAGTCCCACACAGCACTATTCCAAGGATCACCATTTGCCCTTTCACAAGAAGAGACTTTGGTCATGACCTGACAACCAGTTAGTAGCACAACCTTATTCTTATCTCCTAGACCCAGTCCCTGGCCCTCCACCATCTTGAGTCAGGGCCAGAATTTCCCTCTGTTGCAAATGATCATGGATGGCAATCTGTCTCTTCCTCTGTCCTGGTATTTCTCCTAAGTCCTCAATATCAGACTTTTACAGACTTCATGATAAGATCTTTCTCTGTCTTCCCTTTTGTATCATAGCCAACCACTTCTCCAATCCCTTGAAGTCTAGCAGTCATTGCGGCTGGAGACCAAAGATTCAGAACAAACAATTGTTCACCTGTTGGGAGGGATAATAATGTGTTAGTGAAAGTGAGGCCTTTTGAGTCAGCTACATATTGGCTTAGCAAAACTATTGTTATACAATTCAAAAATTGCAGTTGAAACATGTATGGAAATTCAAACACAGTATCATTTACTCCAGAGACTATAGATTATTCACAGATACGGCTTTAGACCAGGTAAATGGCCATCTTCCTCAACAGTAAATGTGGACCATGTACAGGGGTTGATCAGCTCTCTGGGTTTGCCAGTGAGACAGTGAGAAAGTCAGGAGCATCCCTAAGGTGAGGCTCACCTATCACCACCTGGAACCCGAGAGAGGGTGGTACTGAATTGTTGTGTGCCATTCCCCTCATAAGCCCCTATAAAGGCTCATGATAAGGAGGGGCTGGCTGTCTTGGTCACATGCTTCCGTTGCTCTAGCACTCCGATTCTTGGCCTCCCCAGGACCTGCTTGCTTTCTGGCTTCCCACGGAAAGACTCTGAGGACAGGTATCCCCTGAGCATGGCCCCTGTGTGTCTGTATTCCTCACTCTCTATTCAGTTCTTGGGTGGGACAGTGAAGACAGCAATGCTAAGATGCTTTGTATTTCTAATGTGTGTACTATCGGAATTCAAGGAGAGATGAAACCTAGCAGTAGTGGAATGTGGGCAAAGAACAGGGAAAGATGAATGTCTGCAGCTTTTAAGTGCATCCAGGATATTCATTGCATGTCTCCTAGGATAACTTATATTACTGGAGAGTCTGGGACATAGGTCTTCAGTTTAACGGATGAACCTCAGGGTATTAACTATCTGTTCCTCTTGGGGTTATGACTGACTGGATTGCCATATGGACTTGTGAGTGCTATTTCTAATGGGCCCTGTTATCACAAAGCTTGGTTAATAAAGACTCCTTAATAAGCCTTAGACATGTCTGGCGTGATCTCACGCCCAGCAACACCTCCGCATGGGGAGGCGCCGGGAAAATCGCCAGTGGCTTCATGCATGCTACGACTCCATCCTGTTTATTCAAGTAAGGCAACACCCCTCACCCCGTAATAAAGGCTGAGAAGAGGGGACAGGCTTCTTTCAACGGTTGGAGGTCCTATCCCTCTCTCCCCTACCTCTTTCCCCATCCCACTCACCACCCTCCCCCTCACACAAACACTCATACGCAGCCCATTCTTGACAGGCATTGCTCTGCGTGAGGCATCACATGCTCATACATGAATGTGTGCTTCCTCTCTCATCTTCCAAATGAATACTCTTCTCATTTGTGTACTTTATGCATGCCTTTGCTTAAAATTGATATCCCTGGGGTAGGGGTGGGGGAGAGCAGGCAGGGAGAGGGCAAGATTTTGGATTAAAACAGAAGGAAGCAGGCCTATAGCAGCAATATGACCATTGTCCTCAAGGACATGCTGATCACAGCAGGGGTCATTTTGCTACAAATGGCCCTTTCTCTATGCCTGAATAGTTTTCTCTCTGTCATCAGCCTAAGGCGTCATCGCCTTCTGCCTTAGCAAGAAAGCCCCAGGATGTGTGTGATCAGGGCTCTTAGAGCGGAAAACAGAAAGAGAAGGAACATTTGGCATTCATCATTTGAAAACTAAAATAGAATATTCAGGACAGTATTTTAAAAGTCATGTCTTACCCAGATATAGAGCATGCATCTATTAAAAGCCAATTTACATAGCCAAGAACCAGGCCTGGATGACTGCTGCAAAGGGTTCATAAAAATGCATCTGTCATTGAAAACATGAGCTCTTTGAAAAAGAAATCATTTCCCTTTCATTTTTATGGTCTTTACTTTTCGTTATTTGAAATGCAGGGAGAGACAGAGAGAGCTTTTATTCCACTGGTTCACTCCCCAACCCAGTACCCAACCTAGGTCTCCCACATGGAAACCAAGGACCCAATTACTTGTTGCCTCCCAGAAAGCTGGAAATGAGCATGGAGCCAGAACTTGACCCCAGACACTCCAATATAGGATGCAGACATTCTGAAAAGTGCTTCACTGCTGTACGGTAAGTCCTCTCCCATTGAAACACTGATCATCTCACTGCAGTTGTCCACAGACACAGGAGTTGGTTTGCTTTCAATGTAGCTGTGCTACCAGCCTCAAGAAGAAGGTCCTTCAAGAAAGGCTTTAGTTGCTTGTAACAGGTGAAGAAGAGGAGACGGTGGGTAAGTGTAGTTCCCTGCAGAAACTGGCTCCCTTAAGAAGCAGTCCACCAGGGCTCTTACAGCAAGGGTTGTGTCAAGATGTAGACCAGGGGCCTGCTCACGCCACACATCTTCACACAGGGTGTGTTCAAAACTATGCTGAAACTTGTCTCCTGCAGCTTTACCTGTCAGTGGTGGCCTGGCCTCCTGAAAAAGCAAACTCGAAGGGGCAGCTGTTTCAGATCCTCCACCTGTGTCCCTGTAGTCCAGTATGGCCTAAGTGCTACACTCTTGGCTACATAATCAAGTTCCTGTCTGCTCCACATGTCTGTCACTCCAGGGCTCACTGCCCACTGGGGTTTGCTCATCTAGAAAGTATATGATAGAGGAACTGCGTAGCCTTTGCTTGTATCATGTCCACAAATACACTACCTGCCCAAACCAGTCACTAAACCAAGCCCATCAAAGGAACCACCCAGGAGAATCTCTTCACAAGAGGAGAGAGCAAAGCAAAGCTTACAGATAAAGAACGGCATCTTCCATGAGGATTAGCATGGAAGAGGCATCCACATGTTCTTTTTTGCCAACATTGCTATCCCATGACGTACAAAGGCAAAACCAAAATGTCTTCCTAACTTAGTGGTTCAGACAGCTGCCCCTGTCTTCCCAGTTGCTCCAAGGCCAAGGGTAATTTCAAGAAAATCGTGTATATGGCCCATGCCAGGGTCAGTGTGAAAAGGGCGGGAGTACATCAATGTATGAAGCACTACCTTCTCAGACCTAGAAAGTCCTGGATCTGCGTGTCCTTTCCACGTCATGACATGGTTGAGGCTGCTCATACCTAGTGTTTTGTTCCCAAGAAACAGTTCCATTCCTGTGTTTTCCTTGCTGTCCCTCAGGCTCAGACATCAACAACTCAGCTCCCTAGGAAGTTACACAGCTGCCTAGTCGGGAGCTCCACCTTGGAACCCTTTCCCACTCCCACAAAAGGCAGAGGGCCAATTACAGCGCCCCTGTTGGATGATCCTCCAACCTTAGAGCGCCTCCTGCAGGCAACGATACTCACCTCTTCAAGGAAGAATTTATAGACAGCTATCTGATACCAGACATTTTGTTTTATTCCCAACTCAAGAGCCTCTGACCCAGACCCTTGGATGTGAAGAAGGCTGAGCATGGCTTCTCCCTCAATGAGGAACCACTGGCATGTGAAACACTGTGCGCTCCAGAGATTGCTGCACCTAGAGAAAATACTGCAGGAGTCCAGGAAGCAGCCCAAGGACAGCCATGGTCCTAGGGATGGGAAGCTCTTCTCTGTGTTGGCCTGACGGTTTTCCTTTATGCTACATCTACGTGCCCCGCATCCCTTTAGAACATCAATCTAATCACTTTGCCAGAGAGCACCCTTCCAGATATCTGAGTGCACTTGCCATCTGTCCCTTCATACCCAGAGGGCAAAGGCTTTGGGGTGTCTGGACCTTGCAGATAGATGGCTCTACCTACAGGCTTTCATCACGGCTGGTAGGAAGAGCCCGGGCTTTAGGGTCAGATGCTTCTGGATGATATCCCCTAGCCCTGTTCCTCATTTGTGAAATGAGACTGTGGTCTCTCCCCTGAAGAACCAAGGCTAGTGTAGTGTCACCTTCCATGTGTCTTGCCAAAAGTGGTTTCAATTCTCCGCTTCTTTACCTCTGCCATTCCCCAGCCCCTGGATCTGGCCTTCAGGGATTCTAGGCTTTGATTAAGGAGACGGTTGTCATCTCACTTCACCACCAGGTGGCAGCATCTGAGACCGCGGGGATTTCCTTGCTTAGACAACTAAAGCAGTAACAGAAAAACAGCATAGTATTAACACACAGCTAGTAAGTGATAACCAGCTTCCATGCCAGAGCTCAAACATAATACATATTTTCTCATAAAGCAGAACCTTCTAGGAGATTTTATTTGCTCTACTGCCAGGTATTACATGATAAAATGTCTGCACATCCTGCTAATCCCAGAGCAAAGCACTCACTGAAGAGGAAGAAATAATTTATGTAGAAAAAAATGAAAGCAACAGCAGGAGTAAATGATGAATGGTAAGGACATTTTAAAATGAAATACAAAATTATAGACTCGTTAAAGAGCTAATTTTAGAATCACACATCCAATGTCACATGTTAGGGATAACTAGGATAGAGTGCGTTGTGTCTTTAGTATACAAGGTCACGTGTGCTAAGCAGACACAAGTCAGCGAGTGTCTGCCGCGCACCAAGGCCAAAGTTAAAACCAATGTGCAAGAACTCTAACAGAGGCTTGTCCAGGGCCTTGAAGGAGCACTCTGAGGATACCATGCCAGCTTCTCCCAGCAGAGGACAGAGGCAGCTACTGTGTCCTGGTGAGTGGACCAGTGGAGGTAGGGGAAGGATATAGAAAAGTAGCCTAGGAGAGCTACTGGGAGAGGCAGAAAAAAGAAAAAAAAACAGTCAGAGCAGACCAGAAGTGTGAATAATCGTATTTAAGCAATGACACTGATTCAGAAGACAAGAGGAAGTGTTAGAAAAATGGGTCAGAATAATTAGCAAAGCCCCCAACCTGCCAAGAGAGCATGACTATCAGGGTAACAGGAATCATCCAAAACTTTCAAGACAGGGGTAAGCTGTTAAGAGAGAGAACTCCAGGAGCAGAATGCAGGGCTAGGTATGGTAGGGAAAGTCATAAGGTAAAGGAGCCCATCAGGAGATATTCGTTCTGGTCCCAGTGGCACATCAAGTCACCTAAACAGTACGCAGGGCGATGGGGAGGAGGCAAAAACACAAGGGTTGCTCAGGAGGCCTTGGATCTCACCTGCCAGGACATGCAAATGCAAATAGAGAGTCCGGAGGGAGTTGACCTTCTAGCAATGGAAGGAAAGTTGGAATAAAGAAAAACAATAATAATAATAATAAAAAGGCAAAAGGGAAGACAAACCAAGATTATTATTCTTAGCTAGCACAGCAGTTAAAACACTGCTTGGAATGCACACATCCCGTATCAGGGATATGCATCTTGTAGGTGCACACCCTGGGAAGCAGCAGATTTGGGTATAAATAACTCGGATTCCTGCACACATGGGAAATCCAGGTGGATTTCTGAAATCCTGGATTTGACTTGGCCCAGTCTCAGCTCCTGGGGAGTGAAGAAGAGGATGGAAAAACCCAAGATACTCTGTGTGTGTGTGTGTCTCTCTTCCTTTCAAATGAATATAAATAAATCAGTAAAAATTACTAAGAACATAGAATACCTACACTATGCCGAACTGGCATAACATTTCAAATTAGACCAGGATAAATATAGAGGTTGTTCAGTAAGGGATTAGCTTTGCCTAAGGCAAGATTTGCCCCTTGCTCTCAACTCCTGGAAAGGAAACTTTAAGTTCTGGGAATGCCCTGCTTTGGTAAAAGTCTTTATCTATCCAAGGGCCATGGTCCGTGGCAGACAGTGTGTGCTAGCAATGTGATTTCTGATGGGAGATCTGGCCACGTGGTATTGATCAGTCTGGACAAATTGCAGATCAAGATCAGCCACATGAACAGTTAGCTGGGATTACCGAACAATAACAACCCTGAGACTAAAGCTCGGGTGAGCTTCCCTGATTTGCAATGCTCCATGCGGGTTGCCATGGATGGTCATAGGAAAAAGCAAGTGCAGGCTAGACAAGCCCGCTGGGAGGAGACAGCCAGACACTCCAGTCTAGAACCCTCCCAACTAGCGTGCCTCTTCCCTTTATGCTTCCTGATCTGCATCCTTTCACTGGGTGGTCTACTCCACTCAGGCCGCAGCAAACCACCATGGACTGAGAGACTTACGAGTCACAGAATTTTCTAGCTGGTAGTTATTGGAGTCTGGCCAGTCCATGGCCCCAGCACAGGCAGATGTGGTGTCTGGAGAGGGCCTACTTCCTGGTTCATACAAAGCTGTGTTTCGGCTGCCTCTGGCATGGTGAAGGAGCTCTTTGCAGTCTCCTCTAAGGGCACTGATCCTGTTCTTGAGGGCTCTTCCTCCATGACCTGAGAACCTGCCGATGTCGTTACACTGGAGGGTGATGTCATAGCTTGGGCGTCTGGAGGGACATAAACATTTGGCCTACTGAATGGCTAACGTGAGCGCAGCAGCATTCCTGAACTTGATGAGTCTTTAGGAGAGCAGGCCACACTATGTAAACAGGGTCAGTCAGAGGGCAGTAGCAATGACAGACCCTGGTTTTATAAGACAAAAGAACAAATTATATAGGAATATTTGCTTCCTGTCTATAGATGAGAGATCGGTTGTTTGTATGTGTTTAGGAATTGCAAAATCAACCACCTTAGAGTTAGTACTCAAACCAGGTTGCCTGATTTCAAAGCAGACATTGTCAACATCAGGCACACACAGCAGTGTGCAACTATTAACAAAATTCTGTTTCCTTTTGTGGTTTTCACTGTTCTTTCTACCTTGTGATCCTGTTCCTGCACTGAAGCATCAAGCAGAACACTCAGGGGAGAGGTGGCCCAGCAGGAAGGAGTGCCAAGAATGCCACTGGGGCTTTCAGCTTTTCAAGCCAAATCCTTCCAGCACAAGACAGAAGAGTGAGAAGAGTATGTGATGAGGACGGACCACGAGAGACTCACCTGGACTAGGGTATAGGTGGTGAAGAGGTGCCCCGGTTGAGTCAAGTGAGAGGTATGAGGCAGGGAAAGCATTTGATAGCTTCAGAAAAATCTAGGGGTCAGCAAGGCTGTGCCCCAAGCCCAGACTCAAAATGGCATAGCAGTAGGAGAAGCAATGTGTGGTCAGCTAGACACCTGTAAGAGGCAGCATCAGGGAGTCCCAAGCCTGTTGCACAGCGACAGCAGAAGAAAGAGACAGACGTGGCATGTCCTTGAGCCCTGGGTGGGGCAGGACTCAGTAAGAGGTTGTCTGCAAAAAAAATTAAAAAATTTAAAAAAAAAAAAAAGAGGTTGTCTGCTACCAGACCGGTCAGGGACCGGAGAGAATCACACTGCAGAAACTCACAGTGGAGCATCCGTCTGGGGCGGTGGCACCACGGAGCATCTGGCTCTTGCTCAGTCCGACACCCTTGAGGCCAACAAAGCTCTGGAGCTTAGCACGGCGTGCAGCAGAGCAGTCCTGCTGGACGGAAGTCACGTTTTACTATGCTCAGCCAGCAGTGACTTGAAACCAAAACAAGGTGGCCTCGTGTAGAGCAAGGACAGTCCCCTTCCTAGAACACCAATGTCACACAGCTGGATTCATCCTTGCCAAGCAGGGCTCCACGCATGTGAGGAGTGCGATGGATCTCCCCTGGGTTTCAGCACACTTGCACCATGCACTGTGCAGCAGCTCAGCAGCGTCCCTCTGGGACGCTCTCTGAAACACATGGTTCCCCAGTGGACCCTGGCCCACCGGTGCCAGCTCCTTGAGGGAGTGCATTTCTGCTTCCTTGGAGGTGCTCTGCAGAGATTCTCTGCAGAATGCCCAGGGAGACATGTGTAGAGGACTGTCCACAGACAGGCTCGGGGTTCGAGGGGGCACAGGGCCAGGTGCGGGGAAGGCCTGGGGCCCTGTCCAAGTTCTGGCATGATCCGTGCAGGGCCCTCAGCCAAGTGAGTCAGCCCCTACTTTAACTTCCGTCTGCTGTCTTAAAATAGACGGTCATTTCTTCACTGCTTAGTCACAGAGTGAAGTTAGGGAGAAATGAGGTCAGGAACTGAGAAGCCGGTACAGGGGCCGGTAGCAGCTTCACACCGTCCCAGCGCTCTTGCCTTCTTGCTTCTCTGCTTCTCTCATCGTAGCTGTCAGGCCTGCGCCTTACCTTCCGGACTCCATGTCCCTGCCCCCAAAGAGCCCTCCAGCTTACAGCTGCCAGCCAGAAGCCCTCCCAAAGCTGGGTGGCTCCTGGGCTCCTCTCCGCAGCCTCAGCGCTGCAGCTGCCTCCTGGCTCATTTGCCTGCCCCGCACGTTTTCCACCCACCCTGGAGGCTCCAGCTCTGTCGCTGGCTCCAAGCCCTGGTGCTGGCCCTTCTGCCTAGAAGACGGCGCCCTCAGGCTTCTCACTCCCACTCCAACGCTACCCTCGGCAGCTGAGCAAGATTACCTCCTCTGAGAGAGATTCCCTGACCGAAAACTATAGCTTGCCCCGCTTTCATGATCTTTCATTCCATGTAAGCAAAAATCACATACGCGAGCGCTATAGTGCTATCGTCTTGTCTCTTGAAAAGGCAGAGAGGGACTGGCATTGTGGTTTGACAGTTAAGCCACTGCATGCAAGGTTGGCATCCCATTTGAGAGTCGTGGCTGCTCTGCTCTGATCCAGCTCCTTGCTAATGTGCCTGGGGAAGAAGCAGATGGTGCTTAAGGAATTGGGCCCCTGACACCTATGTGGCAGACCCAGATAAAGTTCCTGTTTCCTGGCTTCAGCTTGATCCACAGCTGGCTCTTGTGACAATTGGGGTGCTAACCAGAAGATGCAAGATCTCTCTCTGCCTTTTAAATAAGCAAATACATACATACATACATACATACATATGCTTTTAAAAAGCAAACTCCGTAAGGGCAAGCATTATCTGTTCCACTTACCTGTGTATCTCTAGCACCTGGCACCACACTGAACATAATAGGAGATAGTCAGCCAGTGTTAACTGAATGGCAGAAAGGTGTGTTGGAGCATGCAGCTTACAGAACACAACATAACCCACAGGCATGTCCCTCCATTGGGAGTTGTTCTGAGTCAAGTGAGACAATGTTTATGGGACAGATGTTTAGCCTGGGTTTATGTATCGGTTTCCTGGGGAAACTGTAACAAATTACCACATACCAGCAGAAATGGGTTCTTTCCATTCCAGAACCAGAGGTCTGAACCGGGTGTCGTTGTGGCTGTCTGCATAGGCTGTCTGCATAGGTGAGACTCTGTCCTCACCTGTCCCAGATCCTGGTGGTTCTGATCCTCCAGGGCAGCATCTGCAAGACATGACTCATGACCACTGTGCCTTGTGCTCTGGGCACGTAGCGTCTCTTCTGTCTCCCTCTTACAAGGACGTAAGTGATTGTGCTAGCTCCCACCAGAACAATCTGAGATAACGTCCCCATCTCCTCTTCCAAGAACCTCTTTTTACCTATATAAGGCAACACTCACAGGTTCTAGGAATTGGGATATGAACATTGGGGGCAATTTTTTTAGCTTCACATTTGAATACACTGCAAGTGTTCAAAAACGTCACATGATGCTAGAAGCCTTCCTCACTAAGCCACCCAGTTTCTCAGGGACTGAGCTGAGGCTTAGAATTTAAATGTGTATAACATAGAGTTGTGTGTGTGGATGAAATGATGGCATGCTCTAGAACCAGCCTTGCAGGACAGGCACCGGATGAAGCATTTCAGATATCACTTGGAATGCCCACTTTTCAAGTGGGCATATCTAGGTTCAAGTCCTCGCTCTGATCCTGACTCCAGGATCTAGGTTCAAGTCCTCGCTCTGATCCTGACTCCAGGATCTAGGTTCAAGTCCTCGCTCTGATCCGGATCCCGTTTGCTACTAATGAGCACTCTAAGAGGCAGAAGACGGTGGCTGAAGTTCCCGAGTTCCTCCCATCCATGTGGAAGAGTCAGACTGAGTTCTGGGTTCCTGGCTTCAGCCTAGCCTAGTCCTGGCTGCTGTGAACTTTGTGGGGAGTAACTACCAAATGAAAAATCTTTCTCGAGGCCAACCTTCCTGTGTAGTAGATAAAGCTGTCTCAGGCAAAGCCTGCATCCCATATGGCCACAAGTTCGAGTCTCAGTTGCTTCATATCTTTTCTAGTTCCCTGCTAATATGCCTGGAAAAACAGCCAAAGACGGCCCAAGTGCTTGGGGCCCTGCCAATCACACGTGAGATCTGGATGAAGCTCCTGGTTTCAGCCTGCCTCAGTCCTGGCCACTGCAGCAGCCACTTGCAGAATAAGTCAGTGGGTACAGATCTCTCTCTCTCTTTCTCTCTCTCTCTCTCTCTCTCTCTCTCTCTCTCTCTTTTCCTCTCCCCCCCCCTTTTCTCTAACTCTGACTTTCAAATAAATCAACCTTTAAAAAAATCTTTGCCTCCTTGTCTCTTTACCTTTCAAGTGAAATGGAAATAACTCTAGGTCTTAGAAAAGAAAACCTTCAATATTACTAAGGAATTAGACCTATGATATGTATAGGGAGTAGATGACCAATAGTCATTCTTCCACTCTACACATTCCCCTGCCGTACTCACATGCCCACAGGCACTGAGCTACCTGTCAAGGAAGGGAAGCATACCTGAGAGTTATGCTCATACCCACAGTGTAGAGTCAGCAGGTCATCCAGGGGGAAGAGAAAGCTACCAGACCATCACTAATCAAAAAAAAAATGAGAGAGCAGATTAATGATGCAACTGAGAAAGCAGAAGTCTCTAAGAAAACTCTTATTGGCACCCAGCTCTACATAGGGCACATGGGCTCTGTATCCAGGGGGGGCTCTGAATCCAGGGTACCCCATTTCCAGCTGGGATTTCGTATGTTACAGAACAGAGAGGACTTTGTTGGTCTCATCATGCCCTGAGTGAAATGTGAGCTATCTACCCAGCATCATTCATATATCAGGGGTTCAAGAGCCAGCACCAGCCTACACGCCTGTTTTGCTTGACCTACATGTGTGTTATCCATACCTTCATCATTAGGACAAAACATCCACATTAAAACCAGGGTTATGTCATCATTCTGTCAGAGAGACTGCACATTCATGTTTGAGGCAGCCTCCGTTTCATTGGCCAAGCTTGGCTGATGAGTGGAGGAAGCAGTCCACCACTGGTTGCTTTTTAAGCAGCTGGCACCATCTTTACTCTGTGAGCAGCCAGTGTGCCCATCGGGTGCCAGGCTTTGCCTGCTGGCCACCCACCGATGAGCTCTGGGGACCTGGCAGTGACAAATTGGTGTCTATGGACATATATGGATATAAACACTATACGTATAAGTGAGAAATGAATCCTGGGGAACACCTAACAACAGGGCCGCTATACTTGCTGGCAAGTGAGGGGACTGAGACCTGATGGTATGGAGGGGATAGATTGGAAGTTCTGTATGGGTCAGACTGATTCAACAGCCCACATAGGAATCCTGAGATGGGCTTGTTAGCATCTCTGACCTCCACATGCCAGACCACATGAAAGCTGTGGCTGAGGACCTGTCTAGCAGAGCTAGACAGATCCCAGTACCTGATTGAGTATTGGAATGAGGAGAGTCACATTAGGCAGGGCCATGACACTAACCAGCGCAAGAGAACCAGGCCCGGGGGTAGATTCCATGGGGGATAAGTGGGCCTAACTCTATGGAAACACAAGTTCCACTGGTTAGCTCAAGAGTTGGGGTGCTGACTGGCTGAACTAGGTATGAACATGAAACCTGCCAACACCCACAGGTACTGGGGTTGAAAATAAGTTGGGCAGGTCCAAGCTGCAAGACCTGCATGTGCATCTTAAAACAGGGTGTAGGGCGGGCCAGGCCACAACATCCATCAGCTAATACAACGGCCAAGATGGCAGGGCAAGCTATGCCAGGCAAGGACATAGTTCCTGCTGGATCATGTGAAATCTGGATCTGGGAGTGGGCTGAGTAGGGGAGCCTAGGAAACTCCCATACTGGGCCATAGCTCCCACTAGTGAGCACATGTTCCAGACCTAGGGGTCAGGCAAGCTGAGCAAGGTAGCCCCACCCATTGGCAAGCGTGTGGGCTGGTTTTGTAAGGGGTCAGACCAAGCAGGGCTGAGCAGAGCTTAACCCTCTGACAAGTGCAGAAACCAGACTGGAGTGTAGGTCATGCCCGATTAGGGTATCACACCTACTGACTCACATGAGCCAGGGATGGGAGCAGACTGAACAAGGACAGGTTGCAGCACCTGCCAGCGAGAGTTGGGACTAGGAGCTGGCTAGGTCAGGCCAGTTTGCAACATCCAAAGGCAAAGGCTAAGAAAAATGAGTGGCTATGCCAAGCTGAGTCAGAGCAACCATTGGCATGTGTGAGATCTGTGGAGGGGAGCAGGCTTGACTAGGGAGCAAAGAGAACGCCCTGGCCAGGTTGTGATCCCCACTGGAGAGCACGAGGGCCAGGGTGGGGGCTGTGGTCTGGTCTGAATATAGCTGCAGTATCCCTTGGCATGTGTGTGGGCTGGGTATGAGATGTGCCAGACTGGGCCAGAATCCAGCACCCACTGGTGCTTGTGAGAATCAGGGTAGGTATAGGACAGGCTAAGCCGGGTCTCTGCCCCGATGAGCCATATGTCAGCTGTGTCTGGGTGCAGACCAGGCTTGGCTGGGCTGTAGCACCCAACGAAAAGAACCAGAATGGATGAGGACCAGTGAGGAAAGGCTACTGTTCCTGCTATGACAGGAGGTGGACTAAGTAGGGTTGGCCCATGGATCCACTGGTGTGCACGAGATTTGGCACTGGGAGAGATCCTGATGGAGGAGCTTGGGGAACTCCTCTGTTGGAACATGCTCCCTGCAGGTGAGTGCAAGAACAAAAATGGGGAGCAACCCAGACCAGGCCAAAATATGGTACCCACCAGCAAACATTTGATGTAGGTCTGGGGTAGGCCAGGCTGGATCAGTCCATATCACCAACTGGCGAATCCGAGTGTCAGAACGGAGAGTGTGTCAGGCCGAGTCAGGGTGCAATACCAGCCAGTCCACATGAGGGCTGGGACTGGGGGCTGGCAGGACTGGGCTAGGTTGTAGCCCTCACCAGCATGTGTTGGAATTGGGGGTGGGCCTAGCCTGGCCTGGCTACAGCACCCATTGGCAAATGCCAAGAGGGGCAGGCTGTGCCAGATTGGGCCACAACACCTAACTAGCACATGTGAAACCTGGGGGATGGGAGGGAGATGGCCCCAGTGAGGAGGCTGTGAGGGTCCCCCTGCTGGGCCACCACTTCTACTGGTGAGCATGAGAGCTGGGATGGGGTCATACCAGGCTGGGCAGGATCAGGTTGGGCTCCAACGTCCATCGGGGTTGTGTAAAACACGGGACTGGAGACAGAACTGACCTAGCTAATACAACTACCAGTGTGTGTAGGCTGATTTGGGTGACAGACTGTGCCAGACCCAGTAATGGCAAATACACACAAGAATCAGGTCTGGGATGGCCTCAGATGAGGTTTCTTTGGCGATTCCCTACCAACTGAATCGCTGGACTCAGAACCCTAACCATGGAGAGAAGTGCAGGTTCCATAGTCTTACCATGGAGTGCATGTGTCAGAACTTGGCCTTCTCAGTTGCTCAGATGGAGCAATACACAGCATATCCAAATGTACATGGAGGTTATGGTAGTACATTGGAGCCTTCAGAGGACACCTGGTACCATGACAGAGGATGGAGGACAGAACAAATTGATCAACTAATGCAGCCAATCATTGGCAGTGAAGATCTGGACAAACAGAGACACTAAGATGGACTATAGCAGTCAATGGATTCAGGAGAGATTTCATTGCAATTGGAATGCTGAGGTCACGAGCAATTCAGGACTGTTGAACCATCAAAATCTCTTGAGAAATGCATGGCTTTGTAAATTTCTATTTTTCTTCCTGTTGTTTATTTTGTTTTGCAGATTTTCATTTGAGAGGGATGTGTGGTGGCTGTGTAATGGAAATTAGCATGTCCAGATGCGAGGATGCAGTGCAGTGAGCATCTCTACTTCCAGATCAGTGATGGACTCCTACTGAAACTATTAGCTGCATCTTGACAATAGCTTGCTGGACTCTCTGCCATTGTCCATGTCCACAATGATGAACATGTGACTGTTTATGAAGAGCTATGTTATAGTGATAATACAGGGGAACTTGGGAGGGGACAGAGGAAATCCCAGGGCCTATAAACCTGTATCACAGAATGATGATAATAATTTTTTTAAAGTTAAAATAAAAATATATTTAAAAACTGGCAGCCTGCGGGCTGCTGGTGGGTCCCAGGCTGGGACGTCCCCATGCTCGGATCCCTGACTCCAGCCACCACGTGCACATGGTGAGCTGTCCCCAGGCCTTCCAGAGCTCCAGGGGCTGCTCCCGTTGGGGTGCGCACACCGAGGGAGGAGGTCTCGGGGGCCCGGGCAGACCCGGTGCCCACCCGTTGCCACCATTGATCGGGGGATGGAATTGGGGAGGAGTCCGACCTTGGACCTGGGGGCTGAAACTTCCAGCAATATGCTGGCTGCTGGTGGGTCCCAGGCCAGGGTGTCTCCATGCTCGGATCCCTGACTCCAGCCACCGTGTGCACATGGTGAGCTGTCCCCGGGCGGCCAGTGCACCATTTGGCTTCAGGCTCTGCCTGCTGGCCACCTGACCACAAGCTCTGGGGTTTGGGTTCTTTGAATCACCGCTTATATAGCTCCACGTTGAACCCACTATGCTTCTGGGATGTGAATCAATCCTAAAGATTCCCAACGACAGAGTAACTTTTCCTTTCAAGGACTTGTAATCACTGAACAATGCTGACCACTGAACACCAGTCCATGCAAAACCTAAGACTTAGGGTTTGTCTAGTAGGATCATATCCTATTACCTGACATGATGGTGGATCAGGAGACAGGTCACATTAGGCAGGGCCACAACATTAACCAGCATGCCAGAGAACCATACCTGGGGGTAGATTCTGTGGGAGTGTATGGGCCAAACCCTGTGGATTAGTTCAAGAGATGGACTAGGCTAGATGTGACCAAGGAGCCTGCAATCAATCACAGGTTAAGGAACCGACAGCAGTCTGAACTGGTCAAGGCAGCAGCACCTGAATGTGCATCTTGAATAGGGTGGGGGTGGACCAGGCTGCAACGTTCACCAGCTCATGCAAGGCTAAATAAAAGGCCAGACTTCGCCGGGCACTGACCTAAAACCCAACGGCATGTATGAGAACTGGGTCTAGGAGAGGATCAAGCGGAGGAACTTGGGAAACTCCCCTGGCGAGTCATAGCTCCCGCTGGTGAACATGTGGTCCAGACCTGGGGGTTGGACAAGCTGGGCAAAGTAGCTCCAACAGCTGGCCAATGTGTGAATTGGTAATGGAACATGGTATACCAGGCAGGACTGAGCAAACCTTAGCCCATAAGTAAAATTAGAAACCAGGATGGAGCACAGGTCATGTCGAGCTAGGCTCTTGCACCTACTGGTCTGCATGAGCCAGGGATGCTAAGCCACAGTGTCTAAGGCAGGGGTAGGGACAGATGAGGGGCTGTGCCAAGCTGAGTCAGAGCAACCACTGGCATGTGCGTGATCTATGGCTGGCAACAGGCCCGGTTGGGGAGCTAAGGGGACATGCTAGCTGGGTTGAGTTTCCCACCAAGGGACGTGTGGGCTGGAATGAGAGCTGTATTCTGATCAGGACATGGTTGCAGTCTCCCTTGGCACAAGTGTGGACTGGGACTGGACACACCAAGCCGGGCCAGACTCCAACACCGTCTGGCGTCCTGGAGGACCAGGGTAGATATGGGACGGACTAGGCTAGGTCTTAACCGCTACTAAGCCATGTGTGAGTTGTTTGTGGGTACAGACAAGCCGTGGTTGGGCTGAAACATCCAACAGCATAAACCAGATTGGGTTGAAGGCCAGCCAGGAAAAGCCACTGTTCCTACTAGGACAGGAGTTGAACTGAGTAAGGCTGGTTCATGGACCCCCTAGTATGCGCGAAATTTGGCTTTGGGAGAGGTTCTGATGGAGGAGCCTGGGCAACTCCTCTGACAGGACACAGACTTGGCAGGTAAGCACAAGAAGTATGATAGGAAACAGCCCAGAACATGCCATGGAAAGTTTCCCACTGGCATACATTTGCAATAGGTTGGGGGCAGACCAGGCTGAATCAGTTCACGTCACCCACTGACAAATCCGAGCACCGGAACAGAATGTGGGTCGAGCCAGGTTTGGTTGCGACAAAAACCAGTGCACAATAAGGAATGCCAAGGTGAGATTATCTGTACCAGATGTGACCACAGTGCCCAACCAGCACATGTGAGAACCAGGAATGGAGGGGGCAGAGCCGGCAGCGGGAATAAAGGGTGGTTCCCTTGCTGGACAGCTACTCCCACTGGAGAGCATGAGCTGGGATGGGGGCAGACCAGACTAAGTAGGGCTACAATACCTGTGGGCCACATGTGGACTAGATCAGGAAAAAGCCAGGCTGGGCTGACTGTTCCTACTTGTGCAAACTATAATTAGAGTGGGTGAGGGTTGTTTGGGCTTAGCCGCAGCAGAAGCTGGCACAGGGAGCTAGTTCTGCACCTGGAGAGTGCATTATCCAGGAGTGGGAGTGACCTGGGAGGGAAATAGTGGGCTCCTCCCTCTTGGGTTACCGCTCCTATGGGAGGGCACGAAAACTAGAACAGGGGCTGGGGTGGCTAGACAAAGAGGCACTTAACAACATCCGTGAGGGCTGGATAGTTGAACTGGTTAGATGGAACTAGGTTTTAATACCAATTGACATGTATGATAGCTGAATGAGATGTGGGACAGACTGGACTAGTCTGCTACACATACTGGCAAACCAGGGTGGGGGGCAGGCCTGGTGGGGGTTATTGTGGGTCGCTCCGACTAGACTGCAGCTCCCACTGGTTTATGTGAGGGCCAAGTGTGTGCTGGGCAGAACCAGGCTGGACTGAAACACCCATTGGTTCCAGTGGAAGACAGGGATGGAAGCAGAACCAACCCAGCAACTGCAACCACCAGCTGATCGGGGTGATGGACTGTGCCGGGCCCTGTACTTGCTAGTACATACAAGAATCTGGTCTGGGAACACCTCAGACAAAGTTTCTTTGGGGAACTCTAACCAAGAAAGACAGAGGACAGAAGTAGTCAATCAACCACCTCAGCAATATGTTGGCAGTGAAAAACTGGGAAACAGAGACTCTATGATGGACTATGTCAATCAGTGGATTCTTAAACGACCTCATCGTGCTTGGAGTGGCAAGATTGGCATCAGTTCATAACTGTTAAACTATCAAAACCACTTGAGCAAGACCCTCGGAGCATGTTCCACATCAGGGACCTGGGATGGGTGGAAGACTGGATGGGGCTTCTCCCTTAAAATCTCCCTTTACCTCAGATATATGAAGGAAACAATATGGAACTGATAGTCTTACCCATTTTCCTGCAGCCCTTGACCCTTTTTACCCTAATTGACTATGCAAAGATTGTAAAAAAAAAAATAATAAAAAATGGAAAAAAATTTAAAAAAAGAAAAAGAAGCAACTTCAGGGTCCACTAGTGGGTGAATGGATAAAGAAAAAATGATGCATATACACAGTGAATAGCAATCAAGCAGGAAAAGAATGAAATCTTGCCATCTGTAGCCGCATGGAATCACTACAACATGTGAAATAAACCAGACACGGAAAGACACATATTTCATCATCTCACTCACATGTGGAATCCAAAAAACATTGACCTTGTGGGTATTGAGAGTACAGTGGAGGTTACCAGAGGCCAGGAAGAACGAAGGAGCAGCGGGGCTGGGGAAGGCTGATCAATGTGTGCCAAGTTGCAGTTATTTTGGAGTAAATACTGTCATTCTACTCCCCAGGATGGGGGGTGCATAGACAATTCTAATGTACTGCATAGTTTTCTTTAAATAAAAAGAGGATTCCCAGTGAAACAGTTAAATGTACCTTGACAATATAATACTGGCTTTTCTACCTTTGCTTATATTTACAATTACATGATGCACTTAAATAGCAGAATGTCAGACTTGTGGCTCTTGCTGAAGAACTGTGTTATTGTGGTAATATGGGAGGAAATGATGGGAGTGGAAGATGTGGAGCAAAAAAGGGGAGGGAAGGTGAGGAAATCCCTATACTTTTAGGACTGTACCATGGCAAATAATAGTAAAATTTTTTTAAAGCTTGAAGAAAGGATCTTGAGTGTTTTCACCATAGAGAAATGACAAATATTTCAAGAGATAGATATGTCAACCCAAGATTATCATATACTTAATATCTGATGGCCAACTTACGTTTTCATGTTTTAAAACCAGAATGCAAATATCCTGAACAGGAAGTTTAAGCACTTCAGTCCCTGGATTGGGCTATCCCTGCACAAATACATCATTGACACATCAGTGTTGTGTGTTTCATCTGGGGAATCTAAGCTGGAGACCTAGCTCATGTTGGGATGTGCTGATGAAGTTCAATCCCACACTCTTGTAACTGGAAAGTTGATGTTTCTTAAGGACTGATTCCCTTCCCCTCACTTTGACTCCACGACTTTCAAACTTGACTGCACCATGTACTCCACATCTCCATGTTATTTCCTTTTTTAAACACCATTTCTTCCTCCCCACGAATACCTTTCAAGATAGAAATATCTTTACTTTACATATGGGCAAATAAATTGCACAAGATCCCAGAACAAATAAAAAAATGACAGAACTTCAAAAAGGGCCAAATCTAAAGAGCTTCCAATGTTTGCATTGGTCAGCAAATCTGCTAACCAGACCTGAGGAAACATGGATTCTAATTCACTACTTTGAAAATGGAGATTTAGAGTACTGCAAAGGAAGCAGCAATGAATACGTATCTCCTATAGGAGGATGTGACAAGAATGGAACACGGGCCAGCATAAATCAGCAGGGATAGAGATGAGAATGGGATGCTATGGCATTGCCATGGCAACTAAAGGAAGGACTTTGGAACACTGTCAGATAAGATAGCTCCTTAGCTTCCTCAAGGAAAGATGAAAGTGAGACACGTGCATCCAAATCATGGCCCAACCACTCATGTCCCTCTCTGTCCATGGTACCCCTCACATCTTGCATATGAAAATCGCCTTTGATAGACAGTGACCACACACTTAACAATGTGCCTGACATTTCCACTCCCCTGCTTGACCAATGGCAGTGTCTCTTCCAATTCTCAGCATACACATTCATCATAACCACATCCACATATCCAATCATCCTGTTTATGTTGCATTCATCTCACACACACACACACACACACACACACACACACACACACACACACTCTTTCTCTTTCTTCTTCACAAACCTCATGTGTTAGGAATCTGTACTTTACAATTCAACTATTTCCAGATTGCAGAATTATTTTTATTATTAAAATTACTTTAGTAAGAAAATCATAATGTATATTTGTGAAATATAATGTGAATTTTAATGTATTAGAAACAATGATTATCCCTTATCCAAAATATTTGGCACTAGAGTTCCACAGTCTTTGGCATTATGGCACAGCACATTAAGCTACCACCTGCAGTGAGGGCATCCCATATAAACACCAGTTCAGGTCCCAACTGCTTCACTTCTGTTCAAGCTCCCTGCCGATGTACCTGAGAAAGCAGCAGAAGAAAATGACTCAAGTACTTGGGCCCCTGCCATCCATGAGGATGATCCAGTTGAAGCTCCTGGCTCGTGTGTGTGTGTGTGTGTGTGTGTGTGTGTGTGTGTGTGTGTGTAAATCACTTTTCCATATTTGGAATATTGGGGTGGGACCCAAGCCTAAACAGTTTCATATGCACATTATACATATAGCCTAAAGTTAATTTCATGCAATATTTTCAAGTAATTTTGTGCATAAAACCAAGTTTCATAGCATGTAATTTTCCATTTTTAGGGTCACATTGGACTCAACTGTTTCAGATTTTGGAATAATTCTTATTTCTGATTTTCCGATTAGGGATGTTCAGCCAGTATAATGTGGTATGAGTAAGTCTAAGAAAATGCATTTCAAAAGCACCATTACAAAGTATATTAAGTAAGTAAAGTGATGGATATACAGAATGGCTTGGAATTCCAGAAAGCATCATGCAAATCTTTTTGCCCCATTGAGTTTCTCTTTCTTTCTTTTGGCCCTCCTTTTTTCCCTCCAGATTCATGAAAATAAAACTAGAAAATGAAATTGTATAGGCTTAAAGTACACAACCAAAGATTTGATGTTCTGTAAAGATTTACCATAGTCAAATTAATTAGCGTATCTATTACCTATTACTTCATTACATTTTTGTTCTGTTTTGTGATAAGAACTTTTAAGATCTGCTCACAGCTTTCTTTTGATATTCAAATACTTTAACTGGCCGGCCAGATTCCATCTGAGCTCCGCGACTAGCTTGGTGAATCACATTTATGCACTTGGTTTACAACTTCTCAGCTATAGAAATAGGTTTTAGCTATAGGATCCCTAAAAACTATTCTCACCCTAATAAGCACTTTATAATCTGAGCACAACAAACTTTTATCTCCTTATTCCTCCATGCCACTTAGGAATCATCACAGCAAGTTTGTATGCTATACAATAAAGACCAAATGGAAGACAGTATATGATGGGGGAAAAACTGCCCTGGATACTCAGTCATCTCTGCCTGATATGCTTTTTCAAAGTGCACGCCATGTGCTTGCTTCGACAGAACATAGACTCAAAGTGCATGACAGAAGCCGATCCAGTGATTTTCTTTGCCTCCAGGTTCAGTGAAACAGAAGAACTTTCTTAGGCTAACAAAGTGATGGAAGGATTTGGATTCTAGACAGGTTTTTTTTGCACACACACATGGCTCCATTTGAAAGACTTTCTTATTGTTTTTGGAAACTCGAAGAAAATTAAGCATATGTTCAATGTTTTTTAATAGTCTCGTGAAAAATGAGTCAGTTTATAGTGTGTTTTGAACTGAGTTTTACATTCCTACAGACTTGTAGCATTTTTAAATTGGATCAAAACCACCTCCCGAGAAGTTGAGTATCTCTGATTCTGATTTCTCAGCACCAGAAGCCCAAGCTTTCTGAGGCTGTTCCAGTCCTAAACTACTGAGATTACTTCAGGTAAACCTGGAAGACTAAGCACTTTAAACGTCTGAGTTGGTTACTGCTCCCTCTGTGTCAGGTACCATGACTACATAATCATCCACTCAAAACTCAGTGGCTTTAAGCAAAAACAATTCACTACAGAACTTACAGTACCAAGCAGAGTTCAGCTGAAATACCCATCTCTGTCCATTTCCACCTAAGGGCTGGAATCATCTGAGGACTCCTTTGAACATGTTTACCTGCATAGACTCAGACTGCTAGAAATGAAACAACCATAGCTACTCACGCATTTCTGGATCACTTATGGATGGATGGATGGATGGATGGATGGATGGATGGATGGATTTGGAAGGCAGACTTGCAGAGAAAGAGAGGGAGGGATAGAGAGAGAGAGATCTTTCATTTGCTAATTCATTCACCTAATGACTGCAATTTCCAGGGCTGAGTAAGGCTGAAGGCAGAAGCCAGGAGTTTCTTCCAAATCTCCCATGCGAGTGTGAAAGTCCAAGCACTTGGACCATCCTCTGCTGCGTTCCCAAGAACATTAGAAGGGAGCTGGATTGGACGTGAAGCAACTGGGAAATGAACTAATGCCCATTTGGATGCCAGGGATGCACCTAAATGCATCCTACCACACCACAATGCCAACTCCCATACCATTTCATCATTCCATGTGGTCTTTCCACATAGTCCCTTTTTTTTTTTTTATTATTTAACTTCATTAATTACATTGTATTATGTGACACAGTTACATAGATACTTGGGTTCTCCCACCCCTGCCCAAACCCTCCCACCATGGTGGATTCCTCCACCTTGTTGCATAACCACAGCTCAAGTTCAGTTGAGATTCCCCCATTGCAAGCATACACCAAACATAGAGTCCAGCATCTTATTGTCCAGTCAAGTTCAACGTCTTCTTAGGTATACCCTCTCTGGTCTGAAGACAGAGCTAGCAGAGTATTATCCCAGTCAATTGAAAGCTCCATCATACCATCAGCAAAAATTTACATCATTATGGAATTAATTGACATAGTAATGAGTAACCAACATGTTGAAAGTAAATACAAGTTCCCAGCCACCTTCTGTGACCACCTCACCTATACTTCAATTTAGTTTATACACAACATATAACATTCAAAACATAACATGTTATACATAACATCATATCATCTTAAATTAAGGCAACGCAATCCCAATCAAATTGCCCAAAACATTCTTCATGGAACTGGAAACAATGATCCAAAAGTTCATCTGGAAGCACAAAAAACCACGCATAGCTAGAACCATCCTGAAGAACAGGAAGTTAGCAGGGGGAATCACAGTTCCGGACCTCTGGACATACTATAGGGCAGTGGTTATCAAAACAGCGTGGTACTGGCACAAAGATAGAGAGGAAGATCAATGGAGCAGAATAGAAACACCAGAAGGAAACCCACACAGATACAGCCAAATAATCTTTGACAAAAAGACAAACGACAATCCAGGCAAATGGGAAGGTCTGTTCAATAAATGCTGTTGGGATAACTGGTTAATAGCCTGCAGAAACAAAAAAATAGATCCACATCTCTCACCATACACTAAGATCAGATCTAAATGGATAACAGATCTAAACCTACATCCAGAAACCTTCAAACTTTTGGAAGAAAATGTTGGAAACACACTGGAACACTTAGGGGTAGGCCCTCACTTCCTAAAAAAGACTCCAAATGCAGTAGAAATCGAGACCAAAATAAACAATTGGGACCTCATCAAACTAAGAAGCTTCTGTACAGCTAGAGAAACAATCAACAAAGTAAAAAGGCAACCCACAGAATGGGAGAAGATCTTTGCACACGACATAGGTGATAGAGGGCTGATCTCCAGAATATACAAAGAGCTACAAAACAACCAAAATGTAAAAACAAACAAGCCACTCAAGAAATGGGCACGGGAAATGGGCAAACACTTCACAAAGGAACAAACCCAAATGGCAAATAAACATATGAAAAAATGCTCAAGCTCCCTGGCAATAAGGGAAATCCAAATGAAAACATCAATGAGGTACCACCTAACGCCAGTAAGACTGGCCCACATGAATAAAAGCACCAACAACACTTGTTGGCGAGGTTGCGGGGAAAAGGGATCCCTACTCCACTGCTGGTGGGGCTGCAGGCTGGTACAGCCTCTATGGAAATCAGTATGGAGAATATTCAAACAACTCAAATTCAACATACCGTATGATCCAGCAATAGCACTCCTAGGAATATATCCAGAACAATTGTTTTATGAGAAACCAACATGCACTCCTATGCTCATAGCAGCACAATCAGTAATTGCAAAAACATGGAAGCAACCAAAATGCCCATCAGCAGAGGATTGGATAAGAAAGCTATGGTTCATCTACTCCATGGAATACTACTCAGCTATTAAAAAAAACAAAATGCAGTTCTTTGTGGCCAAATGGGCCAAACTGGAAACCATAATGCTAAGGGAAATGAGCCAATCACAAAAGGTTAAATTCCACATAGTCCCTTTGACACATGAATTCAGGTCTTCCTCCAGGTCGGCCAGGATTCCCAATGTGCATGCCTTATGAGAAAGGACAAAGGGGGAACTGTATTTCCCTTGAACCTGGTCTTGGAAGCCATGCAGAGTCAGTTTTGCCATAGTCTGTTGATGAATGCTGTCCCATATATCTGTCGAAACTCAGAAGAAATGAGCACAGAGCCTACCTGTGAGTGGAGTAGTGTCTAGTTTGGAATTTGCATTGGGCTGCCTTCCTTGAAAAATACAGCATGGGTCACCACTCACAAACTTTTCAGGCAAAAATCAATGTCCCCAGTTACAGATGATGATAATGAGCCTGGTAAAAGTTAACTGATTTGTCTCATAACCACATGATGAATAAGTTGCAGGATTGATGGAACAAGTGGTTGGAAGATGGAAAGTTTGGAGAATAGAGGAAATAAAATCTACAACTATCCTTGAGTCACTGTGAGGGAATAGAAAATAGAGCAGAAGAGCTAGAACAAGGAATCAGGGGTCTTGGCTATTGTTCAAACATAACAATAAGACCATGGGGACAAAAACTATCTTGCTTGTCTTTTTACCCTTGCATAGTTTATCCTGACCAGGAGGAAAAGGTGGTGAAGTGGGAAAGCATGAAATGGAGTTGCTCTAGCGTAAAGCTATGAGATCCAGGTCAGGACTCAGCCTTTCTGAGTTTCAATTCCCTCATCCGCTATACAGTAAGACTTTCACCCTCCCAACCAGAATCCAAGCATCATTCAAAATGTGTGTGTGTGTGTGTGTGTGTGTGTGTGTGTGTGTGTGTGTGAAAGAGAGAGAGAGAGAGAAATGCTTGCTCTGTAGTAGGAAATCAGGTAATGATCATTCGCCTTATACAGATACTTACGAAACTGAAATAAATCACTGGATTCTCTGAGTCCATTTTTTTTAAGATTTGGGTAAGTTATCATGTAAGATAGCTGTGACATCAGAGGACAGAAATAACAGAATGGAGTTTGCTTGCAAGTTCAAAATAGTTGAAGTGTGTGTCCATTACATAGGTATAGATGTTGAAATCAGCTAATTTTATTTGCACTTTTTCCAATTACTTAATGTACCAAATCATCAGTATTCTTAGTTATAAAATGAGAAGATATTCCTGATCAAGTGATGTTGGTATGTATATAAGCAAAATAACCAATAAAGATATCTAACAAACTGCCAGGTAAAATTTGAAAAAATTTTTATTATTTCTTCCCTCCCCACCTTTAATATCTGAAGAATAGCAGTGTCTTCCAGGTTCACATTCAAAAAGTTATTAAATCTGATCTATAGTACTCATTTTGATTATTTAATTTGGTCATGAAAAATATACTGTACTCCAGATGCAGTGCTGGTTGCCCAATATGCAACTTAGAAACCAAAATACATCCATTACCCTTGAGGAGAATACATTATGAAAGCAAAGAGTCAACAAAGACTGCTTGGGAAGACTTTCCAATTTACAGGATAGAAGCAAGCCTGCACTGATTCTTTATCATGGCTGTTTATGCCTGGCTGTTACGTGTTAACTTCATAGTCACCGTGGTGTTGTGTGTCATGCTTGTGACAGCTGCAGGGTTGCAAGTCCTTGGAGTTGTGGGTGGAAGAACTGCCCTCCCCACTAACTTCCCTATAAATTCTTGGCCTTTTCAGAAGAGCTGGAGGCTGAACCAGCTGAAAGAAAGATGAAAGGGATTGAGACATGCTGCTAACATTCTGCCTTGGAATTTCCTCCCTCTGATTCCCCTACCTACTCTGTGGCATCCTTCTCTCTCCCACCTTCTACTCTATGAGAATATACTCTTGTGTTCTCACTAGTACTCCATATCCAAGAGCTGCTATATCTGAAAGGAACGAATTCATCTTATCCTGATATAGCTCCAACATAGCAAATCTGTGACTTCATTTCATTATCTCAGTTTTACACTAAGCTTGGAGAGATCGGGTGTCTCAAGAGATTAAACCAATCAGTGTTGGAACTGGATTTGAAGGCAGAACTGCCTGACTCCAAGCTCACATTGGTATCCACTCTGTTATGTTCAGTGAATATCTAACGCATGAGCCTGTGTCAAACACTGGAGAAAACAGCGATGAACAACCTTTGCAGCTACTCCCTGTGGACTCACAGACTAGCAGGGAAGAAGGTGCACCAGGAGGAAGTTTGCATTTCAGTAAATGAGGTAATGTATGCCAAATGCTTGTCTTGGTCCTTGGCTCATGGAGAGCTGTCAGTTAATATCCATATTGCTATGAATAGATGCACCAAAGTAAGGGATGAGAAGGACACCGTGGACCTGGAGGACACTCATCTCATCAGTGCATGCACTGCATGTTTCGTACCTCATAGGCTGTTTGCTGTCTGAGTCACATTGCATTCAGTTTAGAGCGTTTTGGAGAAACCCAAGGTAAGATGAACAGTAGCAGGGAGACCATCTCGGGAGTGAGAAGATTTCAACCTCATCACTAAAGGACTCCTGAGAGAAAGACAGACCTTGTGCCCAAGACAGAGATTAAGTATCAATTGGAAATTTAATTTGCCTGCTTATAAAAATGAACAGAAATATACATTTTGCAGAGTTTTATTTCCAGCTTTCATTAATCACACAATATGGCTGCTTTATGCAATAAAAAATAATTCCCATCTGTTGCTGTGCTCAATAATGTAAGTATAGCAATCAGAAGGACCTGGGACTTCAAAGAGCCTCTAGCTCCCATACAAGAAACCTCACACTGAACTTGTGGGTCTGAGTCATGTGAACAATTCTACTTTTAAATATGTTTGAAGTGCAAAAGTACACAGTTTGTTGAAGAAGAATCAGAAAATTCTGATAAGGAAGAAACAAGAAAAATTAAAATTGTCCTTAGTCTCTCTAGTAAGAAATCTGACCCTTCAAATGAAAATGGAACAGACTTTAGGGTCAAACATTCCAAACTTCAAACCCAATTTCCACCATCCGCTCACTATGTAAGTGTTGGAAAAGTTATCCAGCTACTCTGAGTCTCATCTTACTTATCTGTAAAATGAAAACAATAACAAGGAACATAAAAATCATTTATTTAAAAATTTTTTATTTATCCAAACTACTATAAACATTAAGAATATTCTACTCCAGCTTGTTACAAAGAGTTAACACTATTGTAGTATACTTCTGCATTCTGCTGAGCATTCTGCATTCTGCTTACACGTTTTGCTGAGCACATACCATAATCATTTTGCTATAATGCACTCTCTGTGAACGATTTTCATGACTGTGTAATGCTCCAGCGAGTGTATCTATCATATCTAAGTTGATCTTGGACATTAATCTATCTCTTCTATACTTATATTTAGAGAAGAACATTCTGTGAAAAATATCATTTTTTTTGCATTTGGATCATTCCCCTATGATGTATATTCAGAAGAGAAATCATTGTACCAAGGAATAAAAATAATTTAAAGCCCGTGGTACATGTTGCCAAGTTCCTTTCCAATATTTCATTTTATGTATGAGCTGCTTTCATGATTAACTTTTTTTGTCAGTTATTTCCTATAAATTTCAGACTGTGTGAGGACATAAGCTATGTGCTTTCATCTTAAAATTGCATCCCATATCACCACTCCTAGGCATGGGTACTATTTTTAATAAATATGCATAATGAACTATGTTCCTATTCACATTCCCATCAGTATAAGAATGTCCATTTCACTGTATCCTGAATATAATGGAATATACTCAGATGGCACATCCAGAAGGCAACTTCTCAGAGTAATGGCTCTCATAACCTTTCCAGCAACTTTGAATTTTGGGGGGAAAAAATGCTTATGTCTCTTTTGTAATAAATCTCCTTAAAACTCACCTATCTTTAAAAGCCTGGTTTTATTAATGATTCTATAAGTAGAAGATGTTGAGCATAGAATGACTGGGACAGTTCACTTGGTGTAGTACAGACAGCCACCATATTGTTCCCTGGCACTGTGGGAGACTGCTGATTGAGCAAGGCTTGTCTTGCTGTCTAGCAGTGACCCAAGCTCACTTACATGGTGTCTGAAAGAGTCCAGCAGGTAGAGAGGAATCTCCAGTATGAGGCCCAGCCTTGGAACTTTCTCAAGTCACCTTTGTTGCACTCTAGAACCAAACCACGGACTAAGACCAGCCCAGGGTCAGGAATGAAGGCATGACTCCATCTTACAAACAGTGGAGCTGAGAAGCCACATTGCACAGGGTGTGGGCAGCAGAAGAGGAATGAGGAATTGAGACATTTTGCAATTGACCACAGTTTCCCCAAGTAGCAAGGTCATCTTGCCTTCCGGGTGGAGTTACATAATCTTGTCCATTTGGAACTTGAGGATTATTTCTTATCAGTATTGAAGATTTTCAAGGGCATTTCCTTGGCTAACCTTTAATGTATGCACCTTGGGCAGTGGGTCAGCACTCCTATTCTCTACCTTTAGGGGAAGATGAGTCTGGAAGAAGCTACTCTATTGGGAGCAGTGAATTCCTCCCCCGTGCCCCATTCCACACCCAGCACCATGCCCTCCGCCTCTCATGCTTTGTGCCCTAATCACAAAGGAAGCTGCTTCACTTCTCATTTCAGGAACGGAAGTCACCACTCCGTTTCTAAACTCTACCATTTTCTTCTGAAATAACTTTAAGGGATTGAGTGGAGTTAAGCTGCAAGATACAGCATTGTGCCCCCAAGTGCAGCCACTCTAGTCCCAGCAGGGGTGTTCTGAGTCAGGCCTTGGCGGTTCAAGGATGGCCTGCATTTGTGTCTTTGGCCTGTGTTTGTATCAAGGGCCTCCAATCAGCTGAGCCTCGCTCTCTACAACTCTCGCTCTGTGAGACGGGCTCTCAGGAGGCAACGAGGAGGCAGTCCCACACCTGACCTCCAAGCTCTACCTGCTTGAAATCCCATTAATGAAAAGCCAAGCCACATCTTTCGTAGTGACAATCTGTTTAAAACTATTAACTCTCAGAACACGAATCATTATTGAATCATGTATTTATACATACTGATATGTATGTTTTTCATAGAAATCCATTCCCCTTCACAATGGGAAATTTATTTGAACATGTTAATTATTATAATAATTATATAACACATTACAGGATTAGATAATTGTACATACAACATACACTTAAGTACCTAACATGTATATATCATATAACGATTATATGACTTTTTTCTACATAACACAATTGCAAGACATAACACTTCACTAATCAACTTTTAAATAACAAAATCTATAAAACCCTTGTCATCAGGCAAGGAGAGGCGACAATAGGAGATAGAAAACAAATTAAGTGAGCCTACGGTGGCTGTAGCAACTTCCTTGAAAGACTTTGCAGCCCACAGAGACATTTTGTAATTGACCAAATTTTCCCCAAGAAACAGTTGGGGAAAATTCTGTCTTTGACTATTCATGTCTGCCCTGAGTGTTGATGGGAAGGCTAATGCCAGACCACAACCACACAGTTACCATTCATACATGATTGTTAAAAATCCTTGACCTGGGCCCAGCATGGTGGCCTACTGGCTAAAGTCCTCGCCTTGCATACTCCAAGATCCCATATGGATGCTGGTTCTAATCCCAGTGGCCCCACTTCCCATCCAGCTCCCTGGTTGTGGCCTGGGAAAGCAGTCGAGGACGGCCCAAAGCCTTAGGACCCTGCACCCACATAGAAGACCCGGGAGAGGTTTCAGATCGGCACAGCTGTGGCCGTTGCGGTCACTTAGGGAGTGAATCAACGGACAGAATATCTTCTTCTCTGTCTCTCCTCTCTGTATATCTGAGTTTTCAATAAAAAAGTAAATAGATAAATATTTTTTAAAAAAAATCCTTGGCCTTTCCATTCTCTATTCTCCATTCTCTCTCTTCTGATCTAAAGTGTCACCATTCTGTGCCACTAAATAAATTATCACAACAAATATACGACAATGCTGACCTGAAGAGCCCTCACGTTAGACAGCACTCAACACATTCTGTATGCGCTGGCTCAGTTACTTGTCATAATTGCTCAACACATCAGTAGACATTCAAGTTCAAGTAACAGAAACCCATACTCAAAATGGTTTAAACAATTAAAGGGCTCTTTCTCTCAGATACTAACATGTCTGAACTGAAGACAGCTTCACAATTTGTTCATACAAACCCTCAGTAACATCAGCTCCCTTCTTTCTCTGCCAGACCACCTTATGCCCATGATTCAAGGTGGCAGCAATGTGTATAGACACTGCATGCGGACACAACAAGCTTCCCCAGGGTAGACTCTTTTCCTTTGGCTTTTTTGTAACCCCTGGGATAGGAAAATACCAGTGCATCCCCCTCAACCCCACATCTCCTAACTCTAAAGCCAGTGCTGTTTCTGCTGTTCCAAGCAGACTTTCAGAAGATCCTGCCTTGGTTATGGTTAATGACCGAGGTGATTTGTTGACTCATTTTCAGCAGGGAATTTAAAACAGTAATTACCAGGTTTGACTTCTCCCAAAGAAGAAGTTTTAATTTAGCTTCTACCTGCAGTTCTCCTCTGTGACTTTGGAATAAATCTCTCCTACATCACACAGAAAACACTAATTGTGTGCATAGTTTGGGTGAAAACTAATTATCTGTTATTGCTGCTGCAAATGCTGGAACCTACCTAATTACAGGGCTTGAGGAATACATATTTTCTTTAAGACTGGGACAGAGAACCCAGAGTGTCTGGGCAGGTCTTCAATCTCACTGCCCCTGGCAAAGGAGATACAGTCATCCTTGTTGAAGGTGGTAATTTATTCTGATGACAAAGTTGTTTTCACATGCCCTGTTATAATGTAAATTCAAACAAAAAAATTTTAATGCCTACCAGGGCTCAACTGCAAGAATCTGCCCTTGAGAGATAAATTGGCATAGCACTCAAGGACACAGATGTCAATCCCAACCCAGCTAGGTTTGACTCCTGCCTCTGTCCTTTACTGGTTGTGTGATCCTTGTCAATTCCTTTAGCATCTCTAGGCCTCACTGTCTTGAGAGACTATGGAAAGTAATTAGAATTGTCTGGATGAAGAGTGTACTTGGCCAAGTGTTTTAAGACACCCACATCCTACACAGAATGACTATTTCGCACCTAGCTCTGGCTCCTGCCTCTAGCTTCCTGTCAGTGCAGTTCCTGGGAGGCAAAAGCAGTGGCTGAAGTAATTAGATTCCTGACAACCCATGTGGACTGAGTTCCCAGTACCTGGCTTTACCTTGGCCCAGCCAAGCTGGTGCAAACATTGGGAGCATTAGTCAATGGATGGCAGCTGTCTTTTTCTCTTGTGCTCTATTGGTCTAAAAAAAAATCAAAAGAAAACAACAACAACAACAAAGAGAATTGATGACGGTACATACCGAGCATGAGGAATTATTCTTATCTCCTTAATTTAAATGTTCCAACTAGCCATGTAGGGTGGGTAAACCGGGGTACTAGAGCCATCAAAAGAAAAAGAGACGATTGTGAAGTACAACAACCCTCTAAAACGGTGAGTCTGCATCAACCAACTATAGATTGGAAAAAAAAAGAAGTTGTAGAAAAATTGTATCTGTCCTAAATAAGCACAAGATATCGTTTTATCACCTAAATGATAGTAGTATAACACTCACATGCACACACACACACACACATATATATATATGTAGTGTTTACATTGCATTAGGTATTATGGGTACTCTAGAGATGTTCTGACATATTCAGGAGAATTGTTCAGTTAACTTGCAAATGCCAAGCCATTTTATAGAAGAGACGAGCAAACTAGATTTGGGGGTAGGGGAGGAGAAGGGTTTCTAGAACCAATAACCCATTGGTTAAGTGACGATTGTATTCAATTGTTCCCAAAAGCCACTTCCCGTGAGAAATCAGAGGCAAAGTGGGGGAGTGACTTGGCAGGTCACCCAACCTAAAGCTGTCCCTCCAGCTCCACAGGAAGCACTGTTTCTTCTCCTTCCTGCTGGTCTGGGCTCATCATTCCTCTACTCAATGTCCATCTTCCTACTCTGAGCATCAAGTTCAGGCTCTGGGCAATTTAGGAAGGACCCAGCTAGCCTCATCTCCTGCTGTCCACTTCCTTTGCTTACTCTGATCCGGAGTCTCAGCCTCGTCTGCTGTCTGCCTGGGATCACCACCTTCTCCCTCATTCATGGATGGCTCCAGTTTATCAATCAGAACTCACGTTAGACTGAATTCGCAATGATTTATTACACAATCACACACAATCTAAAGTATCAAAGGTCCTTTGTCATCAGAAAACTCTTTATTTAAATTTCCTGCATTACTTATCTCAGCATTCCCTTGTAATATTCCCTCATGTTTATGTAAGACTCATAAGAATGGGAACTGTGTTTCGCACTGTGTGTCCCTCTCCCCTGAAATAGCCTTTGTCATGTGGTAGGAATTCAATGGATATTAATCAAATGAAGGGACATTGTTCCAACTTATACTTTGAACTATATTGTTCTTCCTCTTACAAATGTTTTGTTGGGTTGAGTCTAGTGCAGATGGCTCCTTTGTGAGAATTTGAAAAAAGTACCGGTCTAAGAAGATTAATTGCAGAGTAATTAAGTAAACCAATTAGGAAATGACCCTGCACTGTGTGAGTTATGTAAAAAGGATGAGGGCTTTCTCTTGCACTAACAAATTCTTGTCCAAATTTACATGCTCTGTTAATATGCAATCAGCATGAGGTGGGCAGAGTATTCCAGCATGTACCTGTAAGTATGCTATGTGTGTGTGTGTGTGTGTGTGGTTGTGTGTGTGTGGTTGTGTATTTTCTTTTTTAAAGATGCAATTTATCTAATTAATCTTTTTTAAATGTTTACTTATTTGAAAGTCAGAATAGCAGAGAGAGAGCTCTTCCATCCACTGATTTCCTCCCAAAATGGCTGCAGTGCCTGGGGCGGTGCCGAGCTGCAGGCAGGGACTAGAAGCTGATTCTGGATCTTTCACATAGATGTAGGCGTGCAAGCTTGAATCATCTCCTCTACTTTCCCAGGCACATTAGCAGGGAGTTGGATTGGAAATGCACATTAGCAGAGTTGGACTGGAAATGCACATTAGCAGGGACTTGGACTAGAAACGCACCTAGCCAATCTAGGTAGGGGAGGGCATACTGGGGATTCCCACAGGGGATGCTGGCACAGCAAGTGGTGTCTTAACCCACTATCCCACAGTGCTGTCCCCTCTCTCTTTCTTATACATAAAATCCAGAGAATAAAGAATTGATAATAATGTCAGCTTATCCTATTCAATGATTCAAACCCTATCTGATAAGTCGTGTGTCGCTTAGTGCCTCCCTTAAATGGTAACAACTGAAGCACTTCTGAGTGGGAACTCCCTGGAAGCAGAGGACACCCAAAACCATGTAGGACCAGAAATTGTTGAAGTCTGGGAACACTTCCATTTACAAAGATCCCATATTGCACTGATAACCTTCTACAAAGTCTTAACAGCTGTCACACAAAAAAAGAGCAAATCCATTCATTCATTCATTCATTCACTCACTCACTCACCAAATAGTTAACAAGTACTATGAAGTGCTCTCCATGTTGGAGTTACAGTAGCAACGAAAACAAAAGAAGATAAGAGAAGCAAGATGGCAGAATAGGGTAAGGACATGTTTAAACAGATGGAGAAATATTAGCCAGTGTGAAGCAGAGAGGTCACAGTCCAGGAAATAGGAGAGGACAGAACAACAGCAGAGGGGTATCCAGAGACTGACGGACAGAGTGAAGCAGCAAACACAAGGGTGTGGTGTTGCAGTGACTGATACACCAACAGCAGTCAGCAAACAGTGATCTGAACTCCACCAGCAGTCGCAACTACACCATCAACCAGGCAGGAAGGGACATCTAGCAGGAGGGAGCTCAGGCAGTGAACCCAAAGAACCGCCCATCCTGCTGGTGTGTTTGATTTGACCAGGAGCAGAGAGAGAGCAGCAGGTCCCAGATGGGAGGTGTGGGAACAGGGTGAATGTCACAGCCCAGACTACCCCTTAGAGCCGAATCGGGCTCCATTTTCTTAATGGAGGCAAGGGCTATGGGGCAGGACTGCGCATGCAAGGAGCTGGGAGTGAATTTCCCGAATTAGAGAAAGTATTGGGGAACAACATCCAGGAGGGGCACAGAACTCCCAACAGGGTTGACCAAAAACCATCTTCACCAAGACACATGATCATCAAGCTCTCTTCAGTTGAACATAAGGAAATGATCTTTAAATGTGCACATGAAAAAAAAAATCAATTGACTGTCAATTAAACTCACAGGAGACCTCTTACAGGAAATTTTATAGGCAAGAAGAGAATGGAGCATCATATTCCAGATTCTAAAAGCAAAAAAATTGTTGGCCCAGGATAACGTACCCAGCAAAACTTTCCTTTGTCTTTGAAAATGAAATAAAATTCTTCCACAGTAAAGAAAAATTAAAAGAATATGCCTCTTCCAAACCTGCCCTACAAATGATACTTAAAGATGTTCTCTTGACAGAGAAAAGGAATAGCACCCACCAAAACCAAAGGCAAACGGGAGAACATCCCAGTAAAATGACAACAGAAGACTAAATCAATGAACAACCCATTCCTAAAATGACAGGACCAAATTACCACCCTTCATATTAACCCTGAATGTAAATGGCTTAAACTCATCAATCAAATGTCATGGATTAGTAGACTGGATTAAAACACAAAAACCATCTATTTGTTGTCTACAGGAGACACATTTCACCAACAAAGATCAGTGGAAACTATATCTCATGGATTTTGATTCTTTTGTTAGTTTCATCTCTTCAGCAACACTTTCTTCTGATTAAATTCTTCAGTGACTCATAGATAATACAGTAGCATCATTTTCTTCAAGAAGGTTCTTTGTTTTCTTTTTCATTTCTTCAGCTACACATTAGTCATTCAGTAGCATGTTATTTAACTTCATGGTGTTGTTAATTTCTCTTTTTTTCCCTTCCTGTTGTTGATTTTGTTTTGTGGCTTTTCATTTAAGGGGAAGTATAGCAACTGTGTAATGGAGACTATCATATCTAGCAGCATGTTATTTAACTTCATGGCATTGTAAATTTCTATTTTTCTTCCTGTTGTTAATTTTGTATTGTGGCTTTTCATTTAAGCGGATGTATAGTAACTGTGTAATGGAGACTTTTATATCTAGATGTGAGGATAAAATACAATATGCATCTCTACTTCTAGACAAAGATGGACTCCCAATGAAACTGTTTACTATATCTTGACAATAGGATGCTGGACTCTCTGCATTGTCCATGCCCGCAATGATGGACGTATGACTATGTATGAAGAACTATACTATAGTAAGGGTATAGGGAAACTCAAACAGGAGGGAGGGAATTGGGGAAGGGATAAGGGAAATGCCAGGGCCTATGGAACTGTATCATATAATGATAATAATAAAAAGAATTAAAATTTAAAAAGAAAGAAAGAAAACAAAAGAAATAAAAGCCCCATCATTGTGCCATTATATGCTAATTGTGGGAAACAACAACAAATATAAGATAACATTGAGAAATGACCAGTATTATAAAGAAAACTTTAGCTGTGGACAGAGACCATAGGAGGCAGTTACCATACTTCGGTAGTCATCCAAGAATCTCAAAAGGGATGACATTTGAACTGAGACCTATGTGGGCAGAAAGAGCTGAGATTCATTCTGCAAAAGGGGGCATTTCAGGCAAATGAAACAGCAAGTACAAAGACCCTAAGGCCAGCATGAGCCTGAGCCTAGCAGGTTCATGAAGCAAAAACAAACTCTGTGGTGGGATAAGTCGCTGTTCCAATGCCCCCATTCCATGTCAGAGGGCTTAGGTTTGTATCCTGATTACTTTTCTTCCAAGCCGGCTTTCTGCTGGTGTTAATCAGTGATAGTTCAAGGGCTTATGTCCCTGCCGCACCTAGGAGACTCACGTTCCAGGTTCCTGACCTTGCACCAACTCTGCCATAACAGTTGCAGCATTTGGAGTGTAACCAGCAGATGGAAAATAAATTTCCCACTCTCTCTCCTCTTTCTATCTCTCCTTCTTAGTCTTTCTTTCAAATGAAACACATAAATAATTTCTACAACAATAAGCAGCGGGTAATTGGTACTTTCTAAAGGTAGAAAGAAGGGAGGAAGTGGGGTCACTTACATAGTTAGGGACCAGACCCCAAGGGATTCAAAAGATATCCTAAAGGAGTTGGATTTCTTATAATTCTTTTAGACATAAGAAGGATACAATTCAATTTATGCTGGGCTTAGTCAATTACTTCTAAATCACAAACAAAGGCAAAAGTTGATGAGGTGTCCTTTCTGTGATTAGGTTACCAAACTGACTTCTAGCTTTCTCATATCCCCTTTCCTCCCTTCTCCTCTGCTTGCACTGGTGAAGCCAGCTGCTAAGTTTTTAGTTCCCGCATGGAACATGATGAGAAACTGCAGCTTTCCATCCCAATGCCTAGGAGGAGCTGAGTCCTGCCAGCAACTATGAGAGAGAGCTTGAAAGAAGCTCCACCATCATTGAGAAGGCAACTTGTGAGACGCTCTGCTGTGGGTTGAAGTTGTCCTTTTCAAAGTTCATGTGTTGAGAAGATAATCTCAAAATTTATGTAGGATGGTATTTGGAAGTAGAGCCTTCAGAAGCCATCTGGGATTAAACAAGATTTTGAAGGTGGAGAAAGAGGAAAAGACTGGAGCTGATGTACTTGGGATACCCCCCACCAGGATATGCTGTATCAAGAGAACCTTCCAAATTCTACCAGCATGCATGTCACATCTTTGAATCAACAGTCTCTAGAACTGTGACATACTTAACTACTTATCTGTTATCATCCTCAAGTATTCTTAAGAAAAATGAATCAAGCAGACTCAATCCAAGAACCCAGCTAAGCCAAAATCAGATTGCTGATCGCAGAGGCTCTGAGACAATGGATGTTGGTTGCTATAACTCACCTTAGTTTGAGGAAAATTTTTTGCACAGTTAGTGACTAAGTTAGTCAACTGTTTTTAACTTTAAAAAAAAAAATAACTGGAGGCAGAGCATCCTAACTCAGATCAGAAGTGCCATTCCTGTTCATCCAGTGTTTACAGGGTCCTAATCACTACCTGCTTGTCATACCCTTAGGTGGAAAGGATAAGGGACAAGGATTCAAAGAACTAAGGGACTGCCAGCTTTTGTCCCATGATACAAGACTCGAGAGTGCCCTGCCCAGGTGACCTAAAGCTGAGTCCTAGTGCCTGGCCCAGTTTCCTTTCTAGAATCATTCCACTGTGTGTACACCCTGACGAGCGGGGTCTCTCACAGGGAGAGCTCCTGTGATGGAGATTGGAAATAACTTAGACAAAGGGCTGTGTGTTCCTATTTTAGCCCAATTTTCAACTTCACATGCTTAAATATGGTCTGATGCCTCCTTCAGTACTGTCATTCCCAACCCAAAAAATCTTGAAATAGAGATAATAATACATGAAGACTCTGTGGAATTGTATGTTTGCAAGGCCCCTTCATAGAATGTAACATGCAGGGAGCGATCCGTGAATCACAGCTCTCTTCCTACTCCCAGTGTTCCTGTGGGCAGTGTAGAAAAACTGGCACTCAGGAATGAGTTTGCTTTTGAAAGGTTCTCTGGCTGATAGCTATGGACTTCACGCTAAAAGATATTTCCAGCCTAGAATAAACGGGAAGTCCCTATCAGTGATCCTGGAAGACACTTCTTATAGTCCAGAATTGGTGTGACTGTGCCTTCAGGTACTCTTTGGAATTTCATTCATGGTTTCAGAATTTCTTCCTTACCAAGTAGTGAGAAGAGGAAAACTGCTGAGATCCTTAGGAGATTTAGATGTGTTGACTTGTCCTCATTCTGCAGATTCTTTTGAGAAAATACTAGAAAGAATAAGAGCTATCTCTTTTTAACTAGTTAGCATATGAAACATCTGCATTTAAATAGTGGATTTTACTTTTATGTCTCCCTCTAAGTCTCAGTGCCTCCATTTGTTAGTGGGGATTAAGTTTCTATCACAAAGAACTGTGTGAGCAACAAAAAAGTTAATCACGGTTGGTGTCTACGACAGCTCTGGCTCCTCACCTGAAGAAGGGACTGAAACCAGGAAACACTCAGAAATGTGGTACAGATGGAGCTGGGCCAAGTGTTCATTAAGGCTTTGTAATGGATTAATGGTGGTGACCTTTCAAGAGACAGTTTCACATATGAATATGTCATTATTCGGAAAAGGGTTCTTTGTAGACCAAATCAAACTAAGGATCTCAAGATGCTCCTGGATTAGGGAAGGGCCCTAAATCCACTGTTAAGTGTCAGAACAAGAGAGGGATTCAAGGGAAGAGGGCTAAGGCCACGTGAAGCCAAGAGCAAAGCTGTGCATTGCAGAACTTCACGCCAACATACTCCCTGGAGACATCAGAAGCTAGAGATGCGACTTAGACGGGTCGGCTCCTTGCAAATGCTGCAATTTCAGAATTGTAGTCAGCAGTGTGGGGTCATTTATTACAGTAAACCCAGCAAACTTAACAGGACTCAATACATGTGCATTCATTCTATTATCTGTGGCTTCTTTATGCTGTGCCAAGACCAGAGAGTCTCCTGCCTTCCACAGAGAGGAAATTTCTGTGGGGTGTCTGGCCTGGCACACAAGAGAAAGAATGCCCGTCAGGTTTAATATAGACAAGTGCCTGCCCCACTCTGCATCTGACACTGGGTTGCCTTTGCACCAAGGTTTCTGAGGCCAACAGTGTTTCCTGAGCCAGGAGATTCCAAGCTGTAGCATAAAGGGGATAATTGTCAGCGAGATCCCAGATTGTTATGTCACATCCACTTTGCAACATGACAAGTAGGCGTCACAAATATGCTCCAGGAGGGGGAGCAAGAAATTTTCTAAAAGCGTCCTTGGCAACCCTAGTCCACTGATTCAAGTTGAATTCTGGTTCCCCTCCTTCTGTCATGTGATGCTGTGTCCCTCCACAAGGTGAGTGCCAGCTGAGCACCAGCAGGAAAAGAAGAGCCTGCTCTCAATGCTGCTGGGAGCCTCAGCATGGCTCCCTTGACTGCCCTAAGAATATTCTAGCTGAACCAGAATAGCATCGAGATTGCTGTGGCTGTAAAGCCCCTCGCCAACAATAGCCATTGGTACTTCCTCTGTGTGACGCACTGTACCAAGGCATTGTGTGCTCTCATTTTTTTCATCTTCACAATATCTATGGCGAGGAAATTAATTTTTATTGTCTCCGCCACAGGCAAACCAATGGGGAAAGAAGGAGATTAAACAGTTTGCTCAAGACTTCATTTCTGAGAAGCGGTAGATATAAGATACAACTTGTATCCACCTATCCATGAAGCTGGAGACGCAAGTCTGTACAACATAGCAACTTTGCAAGGTATTTCAAAGTTAATGCAAATAAGAACCAAGCTGCCCGCTCTCACACTGGGAGGTAAGGGCTAAACGTACTAGAAAGCGACTGCTTATACGAGCAGCAGACTCCCACACATTGGTTAGTACAGGTAGGAGGTTAGGCTAGTATGTAGGACTGTTAAAATGTGGGGAAAATTTATAGCATAAGTAGAGTTATTAAAGTACAACAAAACGAACTTTCTCACTCTCTTACTTCTTTTCCTGGCATCTGGCCACAGACATGCTAAAGAAAGAGAAATTCATTTGTCATATGACTCAGGGCTAGGCAACAGACTGATGTTCTGTTACTATAATATAGCATCAAAAACAAAATGTTAGCAATAGACTAATATTTGTGATTGACAGATTTAACTGAGGCCAGCTTATTCCAAGGGCCTGTTCCCTTTCCTTTACTTAACATCTCACTATGAGAGGCTGGCACAGTAGCCCAGTAGCTAAACCTTCTCCTTGCATACCTGGAAACCCATATGGGCACCAGTTTATGTCCCAGATGCTCCACTTCCCTTCCATCACCCTGCTTGTGGCCTGGGAAACAGTTGAGGATGGGTCAGCGCTTTGGGACCCTGCACCCACATGGGAGACCTGGAAGAAGCTCCTGGTTCCTGGCTTTGGATCAGCTCAGCTTTGGCTGTTGTGGCCACCTGGGGAGTGAACTAGTGAATGGAAGCTCTTTCTCTCTGTACATTTGAATTTCCAATAAAGATAAATAAATATTTTTTAAAAAGAGAAAAGATCTCACTATGATTATTTACACAGCGTTCATCTCTCTCCCTTGCTCCACTTTAACACAACAAGGTTTTCTCTCTCTCTCCCTCTCTCTCTCTCTCTGTCACTCTATTTATCATCTATCTATCTATCTATCTATCTATCTATCTATCTATCTATCTTCATGTCAGCGCTTGTTGGCCTCACCCCTAGCATCAGGGATTGGGTTGACCACTCTAAGAACAGGCCATTCCCTCTGCCAGTAATAATAGATTGAGAAACGGTTGTCCTTCAATTCTGCCCATGAAAACATAAGTAGAAGTCTTCTTCCAGAGTGGTGGTGGTTTAGAATTTTTAGGAGAAATTTCTTAGGCTCTAAGAAAGAATCACAGAAAGAAATGGAGCCCCTCTTGCTTTGATCTTGTCATGATGGATACGATACACAAAACTTTTGCCCTCCTGTTACTAGCCTAAGAAGCCATGGCATGATTGGCAGAGTAGAGACTGAAAGAAACTGGTCCTGCCTGTCATTGTTGAATGGCTGATTCACCAAGCCTTGGAACCACCCTGCCCCTGGAATTCCTGATATGTGAGATAATAGATTCCCTATTGTTCAAGCCAGCTTGAGTCAAGGTTTTGTTTCTGCCACCAAAAACATCCTGACTAATACAGAATTCAAAGCAGACTCTCCTTCCCAACCCAGCAGCTGATCTGAACATACGGAAAATAACTAACAGCCCATTGCAATGGTTGCACAAACAAAAACAGGTACTAGAGGAGGAAGGTGGGATACAACAAAATTAAAGGACTGGAGAGTGGTAAAGAATGGAGGCAGAGAACAAGGCATAAGGAAAGGGTGGAAGACCCTCTGTGCCACCAGAGGCAGGTGGGAATATGGAGTGCGCGCATGCCCACAGGAAAGTTGAACACAGCTTCCACTACAAAATTCTCACTACCTTCTTTATTCTGAATGCATTGGATCATCGTGCTTGGGCCCTAATCTCTATAATAACATTCAGTGCTTCCCTAGGCAAAAGTTAACCATCCTTTTACTGGCCATATCACCATTCCTCTCACGAAATACAGTATAATGCGAGAATTACAGACTTTTGACCCTGGAAGAGTCTTTAACAGACAACTAATCCAACCATTTCATTTTTAAATAGGATCCAAAACCTGGAAAGGGAAATAATTATTCTGAAGACAGCACAGAGTAAGTTTGTAGACAGTCAAGACTGACACGTAAGTTTCCCATCTTGCACATCCACATCAGCTCTCTCCCCCTGCACCACCAGCACCCTGTCCACCCAAGTGTACACTGAGAAATTATCACAGATGATAGCTGGACAGTTGGAGTAGTCAGGCAAACTTGGAAAGGGCTATACTTCATAAACCATATTAAATATTTCTCTACTAGCAAAACTTCTCATTGATTTTTACTTTGCACTATTTTGTTTGCTTAGCTCAAATGCTCTGTGAAGCTCTAAACTTAAAACATAAGATATGCTTTTCCTGTAAGTCTATTAGACCACAGAGACATTCTCGCACCATCTTATCTGAACAGTGTTTAGCAAGTGCATACCTGAATGAATAAGGGATTGAGGTCAAATCAAACAGAAATAGACTCTTGGAAGGAGGAAAAAGTAGATAGATCGTAGTCAGGTGGGTGGATGGTCAGATGGACGAATAGGTAGACTGTTGGAGAAAAACAATGTAATTTGCGTCCCTGATATAAAAACAAACTTGCTCCATATGCCAATACCTTTTCCCCTTAAGCAACCTTGATTTGCGTATTCATCAGGCTTTTATGTTCCAGTGACAACACTGCCTAATAAGTGGTTCCCAATTTCAGTGACTGACTGAAAATGCTGATATTACTCTCAGTTTAGATGGCAGACTGTAACCAATGCTTCTGGTTATGTTTAGATTTTTGTTTCTGTTTACTCCAGGACCCAAACTAAAGGAACAAACACCACTTGGTGTAACCTTCCCACGGTGGTAAGTTGTTTCTTGGGGCCAGAGTTGAGGCTCAGCAGGTTACCTCACCTCTTACAATGCTGTCAGCTCATACAAGCAAGGAATTAAGTCCCAGCTGATCCACTTTTGATCCAGCTCCCTACTAATGCAATATGCCTGGAAAAGCAGCAGATGAGGACTAACGAGCTTGAGTTCCTGCAGTGTGGAGCACCCAGAGGGAGTTCCAGGCTCATGTCAGTCTGGCCCAGACAAGGCCCTTGGAGGAATAAATCAGCAGGAAGAAGATTGCTCTTGCTCTTCTAGCTCTGTCTTTGAAATAAATAAATGCTGGGGGGCCGGGAAGAAGAAGAAAAATGTTTGGTTTTTTTAAAAAATATATTTATTAAAAAATATATTTATTTACTTTTAATGCAAAGTCAGGTATGTATATAGAGAGGAGAGACATAGAGGAAGATCTTCCATCCAATGATTCACTCCTCAAGTGAATGCAACGGCCAGAACTGAGCTGCTTCGAAGTCAGGAGCCAGGAACTTCCTCCAGATTTCCCAGTGGGTGCAGGGGCCCAAGACTGGGTTGTCCTTGACCGCTTTCCCAGGCCACAAGCAGGGAGCTGGATGGGAAGTAGGGCCACCTGGATTAGAACCGGCATCCATATGGGATCCCAGCACATTCAAGGCAAGGACTTTAGCTTCTAGGCCACCATGCTGGGCCCAAAATTTGCTTTTTGAGGTTCATTCTGAAACTGGCTTATAGTCACATACACTTTCATTGTCAAAAACTTAACTCCATGGTGAAAGAAAACTATACTTGCAGTCACAAGGAAACTAAGACCAGAACAGGGAGGAAAGAAAAAAGATTATGGGGTAATTTTCTAAATAACACTAGAAATTGGATCTACCATGACTTACAACCTGAATGCTTGTCAAAAAATCAGTTAGATAATTTGGGATTCCTATTTAGTCAAGTACCTTTACCTAAAGAATGCCTCACAGCTAGACCAAGAAGGATGTTTTACTCATCCCAACTGCTCCAACTTCCCAAACTGTCTTCACTCATTTTTTGTTTCTCCCTTCTCTTTAGATGTAACATAGACTATCATTTCTTTATCATGTCCTTAACAGACTTTTATAACCATGTTATAGATGAGCAGCTCAGGTCAGCTGTCATATGGCCTGAGAGCCAATGGTTCAGCATTAATGAATATGCTGTATTTGCACTGTAGTGGTTGTTCAATTATTTAACTGTGTCATCACATTCAATATTTTCTAGAAATTAATTCTATTGAAAAAATGAAAACACTAACTGTAGTAATGAGAAACAGAGTTCATAAATAAACCTAAGCTATTTGTGACAGAGATGGAAGTCATTGAACCTCAAGGGGATCCAGTGTACATTCAGTTATGAAAGAGATAAACAGAATCAAGGAGTGTGAACATGATTCTAGAACTATATTGTTCAGAACTGTGTTGTAAAGAAAACTACAATGGAGGATTCAATTATGTTCTGTAGTCCTCCGGGAATGGAGTAAAAATATGTGATCTGGCTTTTTTTCTGAGTGTTTTTCTCTTGTAACTTTTTTAAAGCTTACATAAAGGGAACATATTTCTTGCATTTTATATACACAGGTTGAAGAGCATAATGACACCCTCTCCTCACTTGTTCCCACCTATGCCTTCCTTTCTGCAATGACATACTTTAAATTTGTTTCATAACCACAAGCTTAGCTCTCCACCAAATACAGAATCCAGCAAGTAGTAAACAGAACCACTGTTCTTTGGGAGCATAAACGGAGGCTTTTAGACAACAACCAAATCTCAGATGTCAATTTCACCCATACACATTACTTTTTTTGTACTTTGTGTATTAGTTGCCAATAAATTGTGGAAAACTAATTATTTGTTTCTGGATCATATTTCATTGACATATTTCACTGGGCATAGCTACTAACTCCAATTGCATCCATTTTGTCGCAAAAGACAAGATTTCATTCTTTTTATGGTGGAGTGGTATTCCGTTAAAAATTGCATTGACATTCGATAATTTCCTTATCCAGTCAGCAGTTGACGGACATCTAGGTTGATTCCATACTCAGCTATTGTAAGTTGAGGGGCTATAAACATAAGGGCACAAAGAACCCTAATCCTCCGCCTGCAAGACAGGCATCCCATAAGGGCTCCAGTTCATGTCATTGCTGCGCCACTTCCCATCCAACTTCCTGCTTTCGGCCTGGGAAAGCAGTAGAGGACGGCCCAGAGTCTTGGGATCCTGCACCTGTGAGCGAGACCCAGAAGAATCTTCTGGCTCCTGGCTTCAGATCAACTGGACTCCAGGCCATTTCAGCCTTTTGGGGAGTGAACCAGCAGGTGGAAGATCATTATCTCTGTCTCTCCCTTTCTCTATAAATCTTCTTTTCCAGTGAAAATAAATAAATCTTTCAAAAATAATCCTTTCTCATCTGTTGGTTTATTTCCCTTTAAAATGTGAATGTCTAGGCACGTTTTCAGGAGAACATACATGAAGGAAATAAAAGAAAAGCTTTGTTGTTTCCTGCATCTACAAAATAATGAACGTGAACCTGGTCACCTGCCAATTGGTGAATTCAGTTTAAAAAAGAACTTTAATCCAGAAAGTATAGCACAAGCTGTTATTGCAGACAGAGACGTAGTTCCAAGTCTTGATTCTAGCATTTAGAGCAAATCAACTTCAGTTTCCCCTGCTACAATGTGGGGGAAAATACTACAGCCATCTGACAGTGGTTATAAAATTGAAGTGAAACAATTAATTCATTCTTTTAACAGACCAAACATTGCTTAATTTTTACGTATCTCAACACATTACTTATAAGACGTTGTATTCTTCTGTCTTTTACAAAGGAGGAAACTATGTCACCAAGAAGGTACATGACATGTCCAAGCTCCCAGGACAAGTTATCAGTAGAGCTGGGTGCACATTCAGGTATTTGTCTCGCTGTATGTTCCTATTGACTCTAGCACCATGCTTCTTGGAAAGAGTAAGTATAAAGTGGCACGGCAGATTGGCAGGAAGCGCACTTGTGCCCCCACATTTCACTTCCTTGAAGACTGGACTAGGAGAGGGCCTGAAGCAGTAGCTGGGGCTCTCATGTCTGAGCCTGTGTCTCATCTATCTTCTGGATGACACTGGGTGGAGCACACACGGGTGGCTCTGCCCGCTTTAGCTATGCGGTCTTCGGCACAGTCATCAAGTTCCCTGATGCTCCACATCCTGATCTGGTAATAGTTGTTCCTACTATTTTACATTGTTATGATGAGCTCTAAATAAATTAGCAACTCAGAAATACCTCTGAAAACGCTTGATTTGTTTTAAAGTGCAATGAGGTTGATGTTTTAAAGAAACATTTTAGGCACCCTCTCACAAATTAGAGCCCATCTTTCAAAGCATTTTCCTCTCCACCTGAGCCACAGACTTCTTCTAATGTTGCTACTTTGCACAAACATGTTTGGAATGTTCCTTTGGAAATCACCTTTATACTGATTTACAAGCCAAACAAGAATATCTGTTTTATTCCCTCACAGGCTTATATTTCCCCCTGTAGGTTCATGTGCCTGCTGTAGGAAGCCAAAACTGCTGCTTCTAATCTTCTTCTCCCATCTTACACATAAGAAGTAGTTGGGAAAGAATTATGTCTGTTTTTTAAAAATCAAACCCACCTTCAAAGGGATGATGATTTGCCTGACAGAGACTTGAGAGGAAATTCCCCTGAAAAATCTAAACGCAATATCAGAATTTCAAGCATATTTTACATTCACCTTAAAAAGGCCATGCCCTATTGTACCAGCCACGTCTATGGGTGAAACCTTAGCCTTCCAGGATGGTGGGAAGTTCAATCCCAGGATCATCTCTAGACTTCAGGTTCCAACCTTATAGCCCCTGCAGTGGGCAGTGGCAGTGGGAAAGGTTGAGGGCTGTGGCAGTGGGCAAGGCAGTGGGCAAGACAGTGGGCAGTGGCAGTAAGCAGGGAAGGGAGCAGTGGTGGTAGGCATGTGAGCAGTGGGCAGGGTGTTTAGCAAGGTACTGAGCAGGGTATTAACGGTGGTTAACAGTAGCTGCAGGCAGGGAAGTGAGAAGGGTGGTGGGCAGTGGTGGTGGGCAGTGGACAGAGCAGTGAGCAGGGCAATGGGCAGGGTGGTGGACAGAACAGAGCGCAAAGGCAGTGGAAGCGAACAGGCAATGAGCACGGCAATGCGCAAGAAAGTGTTGAAGCTTTGGAGTCATATGGCTTGATACCCAGAGAATAAAGTGGCTCCAACCAGGTAGTTCTGAAACCTAATGAGGATCTTACCAACTCTGCTAGCCCAAATCAAGATAGCAAAAAGACGACTCTGCAGTCAAATATAATCCATGGAGGGGGAAAGAACACCGATTTTTGTGAACATTTTAGTTGATTGGTGTGGTTGAGAGATAGTCTAGATTCCCATAATTGCCAATTGTATTGCACACACTCTGGAGTGCCCACAAAGTGCCAGGCACAGTGAGAGGATTGGTAACAGGGAAGGACTCCAGAGTGGCCCAGAGGAGGTACCTTGGCATTTCACGAAGGCTAGTCCATCATTGTACAGGGAACCCCAAGCGCTATAGGGGTATAACGTCCCTGGTCACTGGCATTGAAAACCTTTGCTCACGGACATCATCATGGAGACAATGCTCCCTCCCATTTTCATCAGCCCCTTCCTCCCTGGGAGATGCTTAGGCCACAGACAAAAATGAGAGTGAGAGGCTCATCTCCAGGAGTCATCCCCAAATCCACAGCAGTTCTATTACTTGCTTTCTAACATTCCCCTCCCTGAACTTCCTCCCTTTCCTTCCCTTTTGCGTTATTCATGATGCTTCTGCCTCCGCTTACACCCTCCTCCTGAGCTCATTTGCCTTAGCTGGCTGTAACCAACCTGGTGGCCAGGACCCTGTGGCCTACAACAACCGTCACTTGTACCTGCCCTGCAAAGCTGACTCCACTTCCCTGGGGAAATAAGCCACATTTTCCACACCCTTCCTGCACTCTGTTCACCTACGTGAACACAATGACCAGCTGCGGGGTGATCATGTATTCCCAAATAGAGTATATACTTGTAGCAAACTCTCAAAGGAATGTGTTGAATGAGTGAATAAATAATATTTTAATTTGCTACATGATGTATACTCTTAGGCCACAAGAAGGGTTGTCAGATAATAATACAATGTTGCTAAAAAAAGTTATAAGCCCTCAAGACACATGAAAATCTGCCTTTTATTGATGGCTGACCACGTGTTTGGCAGTATGCTGTCATTTTAAATGCATTGCCTAATAGTAGCTCCAAAAGATTAGGTGTGCTCCAAAGGTCAGGCCAGAATCCCAGCATAGGAATCACTGTGATGCACTCAGAGTCTTCGGCTGTCAATCAGTGTGGCTTTCCGGAGTGCAACAGTAAATGGGAGAGTAAGGGGCAGGAGCTCTCTTCACAAAACGTTTTTAGGATGACACCTTTAAAGGCATAAGGTGTCTTCATCAGTTAAAAAGTTTCTGACATGTAAGGAATCAGTAGAAAGGCCCTGGTTCCAAGAAGTGCAAGACATACATCGGTGAGTACCAGAAAGGCAGTGTGTGTCCCCAGGCGGGGAAACTGCTATGTGGTTCCCCACTGACTTGTGCAGCCTCTCTCCACACCGGGCATGGCTGCTCTTCATTCTGCTGCGGGGCTCACCTAAGAAGGAACCTTGCACCGAGAGACCACAGGCTGTGCTTGGCGCCAAGAAACACTCACTTTGAGCTGATGTCAGGGGCTGCATTGTGCATTTGCCTGAACATCTGGGTGGTCTTTAGGGCCAGTGCCAAGGAGCACATATGGCAGCAATTTGGCTGGGCCACCACAGAAGCGGGTGAGAACAGCAAAGCCCGAAGTGAGTTTGGTGATCGCCTCCATGCCCCCATCCTGCCAATATCCTTTTGCCACCCACAGGATGCAGAGGTGCTTCCCAACTGGGCACAGGTCTTCTTCCAGGGGCTGCTCTCTGTGCTGAACTATAGCCCCTCCCCTCAAGGAAACTCAGGTTACTCTGGTCAGATTGACTGGAATTACAGCCACTTGGGTGCCTTATTGATATGATCTTAGCAATAATGTCAGTGGCAGAGAGAAGGAGACACCTTTCTTATCTGTGAAACTAAAAGGACGAACAGTCAGGGCTGGCACAATGGCTCAAGTGGTTAATCCCCCACCTCCAAGCTCATCACATATGAGTGCTGGTTCATGTCCAGCAGCTCCAGTTCCTATCCAGCTGCTGCTATTGGCCTGGGGAAACAGTAGAGGGTGGCCTAAGTCTTTGGGACCCTGCATATTCATGGAATACCCAGAAGAATTTCCTGGCCCCTGGCTTTGGATCAGCTAAGCTCCAGCCATTGCGGCCACTTGGGGAATGAACCAGCAGATGGAAGATCTTTCTGTATCTCTCCTTCTCTCTGTAACTTTGCCTTTCTGATGAAAATAAATAAATCTTTAAAAAGGGGGTGAACAATCAGACCAGTTCAACAAATATTTTCTAGATATTTCATTTTTGTATTTTTTATGTATCTGCCTTCCATGAAGCCCGTTTATTTTCTTTTGAGTAGGAGAAGGCAAGCGGAGGCAGAAGGAGGGGAATGGCCTTGAGGTGGAGCTGGGAAGAGGCTTCCACACCCAGAGGTTTGAGATCCCTTTTCATGAAAACACCACATTTCAGGCTGCTGATAAACACAACGAATACATCTTCAGATTATCCTCAAAGTAATCTCTGGGTGAATGGAAATGACCTTCGTTATACCCATCTAGGAGACAAACAGAAGGTACTGTGTGCAGGCCAATGGGATGAGCATTGAGTGAAGTTTCTTTTCTACAAAATGAAAATGCTGTACAGCTCCTACTAGGTCTGCTAAGAAGGCTAAACTGATTAGAACAACACCTGAAAACCAACTGTGGTTATGATGAAATGATAATATGCTTCAAGATAATATATATATGGAGTATAAAACTGTAGTTAATAACAAGCCTTACTGTTTGGTTGCAAGCTCTCCCCCACCCCAAGGAACCTTTGGGCTCTGTGTCCCCAGTACTCAGCACAAAGTACTTCAATGCTCAGCACATTAAATGAGGAAGCCGAGGCCATTTCTCATAGATCTGTGATATTATTAGCATTTTGTGCTATAGCGTCCTTTCGAGAACACAGCATTCCCTTCCCTCCCCCAATACGTGTTATTGTGTTAACATCTCAATGACCTGTGGGTTCCAAGAACCAGAGATCCCTTTTGAGATGCACTCAGCCCCATACCTTGGCCGTGTGCCATTGCTCGTCAGGACCATCCTTAGAGACAGGCGAGCTAACAGCTGAAGCTAACACTCTGCAGGCCAGCCTCGAGAGCCCCCAGCTCCAAGGCCTTCACCTGATGGTGACCCAGTGATTTGGAACCTTCGCTCTTTCTGGCCAGACTTTCCTGATGTCCCAGCCAGACCAGGAATACCCTAGGAGCTGAAGGACAACAGGAAGACCTCTAACCTGCACAAGGAATGTTAATGAACTTCTGCTTTCATATGGCAGCCTCACAAAGGCACAGACATAGTTACCACAGACCGTTTCGCTCTGAAGCTCCCTGCTCCAAGGAGATGCTTATCTTCACTGATGTGTACTTGTTTCCAAGTTGTTGACTGTTGGCTCAGAGGCACACAAGGCAGGAAGTGGATTCCAGGGGTGCAGGGCCAGGGTGCATCAATTGCCAGCAGCTGTCAGGGCAATTATCTGGGAGTATGGTGACAGCTCAGAGCCATCCTCTATCCACACACATGGACTCCACATGGGAGCAAACATCCCCCTTCTGGAAGGAGAATTGTTGCTTATATTCCTTGTGGTTTTGTTTGCTTGCTTGCTTAATGTTTCCCTTCCAGAGGTGGATTAGCTATCCCATGACTCTGGAACTAAGAGTCCAACACTGCGACCAGGGTGGTTCTTCTCACTGGGTGAAATTAGGACTTTATGGCAATGCAGCATATGTAGCTTCATCCCGTTGTGTTCAACAGCTCGCGCGGAAGGCCAGCTGCAGGTCAGCCAGCCCAGCTAGGTGCAAGGGAAGCAGGATGCAGCGTCGCTTAAGTTGTATTCTTCCTTTTTAAATTATTTTTATGATACAGTTTTGTAGTTATAGGGATTCCCTCTTTCCTTGACCTCTCTCACTTGCTCCTTTCCTGTCCCAGCATTTCCTCCCATGTGATTACAGTGCAGACCTTTAGTAATAGTTGCAAGTTTAATATTCTGCTGTTTATGTGCATCATGGCATTGTATGTATAAAGATAGAAAATCTAATATCATATGATTGAGATATATGTAACTGTTTCATTGGGAGTCTTTTTTTATTCAGGAATAGATTCATACTTAGCTTTCTTCACAAGTGTGCTTCACCCACTAGTTTTGCCCTGGGGAGGAGACTGTCAGTAACTCATGATCTTCTGAAAATCCTCAAGTAGCTCTGATTTCACTACAGGCGCCATTTACCCAGTTAGCGTCTCTGGAATCCGAGTAACCACTGTGATTTAGCAATGGGTTCAGTCAATCCTTACAGTGGTGTTCTTGTTGCTACAATCTGCTCAGCTTTTATGAGTCCTGTCCAGACTCGCTCTAGAAACTGCCTTGGACTACTAGACCTGGAGTTCCTCTTTCAGATTCTCTTTGCTCTGCATCCAAACCATCTTTCTCTACCAGTCCACAACCCGACCCAAGCTAAGCACATTTAACACATACCTGTTTCCTCTTTATTTTGCAAAGTACACAAAAGCTATCTTAGCCCCTGCGCCATTGACAAACTACCCCAGATTGTGTGGCTAACCAGCATTTCTCACAGATCTAGAGCCCAGAAAATCTACGATCAAGAGTGTGGTCAAGTTGGTTCCTGGCAAAGGATCATCTTCCTCTCCCGTTGCAGGGCACCTTCTTGCTGTGTCCCTACATGGCCTGTACTCAGCACTTGTGCAGGGAGAGTTGTAATGATCTCTCTCTCTCTCTCTCTCTCTCTCTCTCTCTCTTCTCACAATGCCACCAATCTATTGGATTAAGACCCCCATCCTCATGTTCTTTTACTTTAATTATCTGTGGAAATCCTCGCCTCTATACATAATCATGCTGGGAACTGGGGCTAGACCAGAGGCACCCAGAGAGGGTAAATTCTACCAATAGCAAGCATCTTTGCACACTGACTCCAACTTCACCCTGCTCATCACTCTCACTTCACATTCCTGCTGAGCCACCAGCATGTGCCTGACGGTGTTCCAACACAGCACCTGACTCATGCCGCATCGTATCTGCTGCCAGGTAACTGGGAAAGGCGGACTCCATTGGCCTGCTCCCACACAAACAGCTGCATGGCTGTTCTTTGATCATGGGACCCTCATGTCAGCATCTTCAAGAACACCATTTATTTCTTGCTTGGCGTGGGAGGCGGGTGGGGATGGAGTGGAGGCATATCTAAGTCCTAGGATGTCAGAGGGGGATCTGTGGGTTGGAGGTTGAGTTGTTGGACAACAAAATCAGGTGTGGCTCCTCCTACCCAGCCCCCAACAACTCCTTACAGTGGAGCTCAACACTGCTGGTTCTGGTAGAGACTGTGATTCCTCATGTCTGAATCCATCCTCCCCCTTCTGGAGCAGAGATTGCAGAGTGGCCTCCAGCAGATGTCTCCCTTCTCCTCAGAGGCACATAACTCTCAGAGGCACATTGCTGCTCAAAGGAATTATCATTTCCCATCCTTCCTTGTGCCTAACTGAAACCTATACCTAGTTTCTGACTCCGGAAATGTGATTTGACCCAGGAAGTGGTGTGGCCTTTAAAAGAGTCTTGTGGGGGATGATGCAATGGGATTGCAAGCTAATCTTTTGCCTGTGGCACCAACATCCTATATGGGTGCTGGTTTGAGTCCTGACAGCTCACAGCTCCACTTCCAATCCAGCTTCCTACTAATGTGCCTAGGAGTGCAGCAAAAGATGGCTCAAGTCCTTTGGCCCCTGCACCCACATGGGAGGCCTGGATGAAACTCCTGACTTCTGGTTTCTAGCTTTGCATCAGCACAGTTCCAAACATTGTAACTTTCTGGGGATTGAGCCTGAGTATGGAAGATCTCTTTCTGTCTCCTTCTCTCTCTGTGAATCTGCCTTTTGAATAAAAATAAATAAATCTTGAAAAATAAGAACATGCAATGGAGCAGCACTCCTCTCCAAGGAGTCATGGACTTATAGTGTGAACAAGAAAGAAACCTTGGTTATTATAAATCCCCAATATTTGGAAACTGTTTATGCCGCATACTTTCGTGCCTTTTTTACCAGTCTCCTTCTATCAGTGTACCTGTGGTGGCTGCCTTCAGTGCCCACGCCCGCCACCACCAAATGGAACAGGCTGACTCAAAGACATGTCAAAGCAGTAGGGTGGCAGGGGATCATCAGACCCTGCTAGCAGTGATGAGCAAAGAGGAAGGGAGGCAGTTTATCTCTGACACTTACCACAGCAAGCCCATGTGATTTAAGCATTCTAAATTTTATTCTTTCTCAATTACCTGAACACTACTCACCCCTACTTATTTGCAATCGGCTTTCGTCCTTCTTCCCTACATTAGTAACTTGTTGGAGAACCCCACACCAGTTAGCCCTGCAGTACCCCCTGCTGCCTGAATGCTCTTTATTCTGCAATAATGACTCAGTTGCTTTCTCTAACCTGTGAGGATTGTCATGGTTCAAGGCCAAGTTTGTACGTTATCTGTGTAAATCTTTGCATGATCACATCCAGGGAGATTAGATCACTGTCTCAGCTAGGGTCCCGAGATGCTGTTATTCACACTGCTTTTAGAAAACGGCCACTGTTGGTTTGCACATGTTTATATTCCTCCAGACCATGAACTCCTCAGAGCCAAACACAACTCTTCCTTATGATTTTGTGAGCACAGGCCTTTGCACAAAGCAGGTGTTCCATGCAGATTTGTGTGGGTACCACATACCAGCCACTGGACAAGGCCCAATGGATACAAGGACAAAGAGGCCCCCAGGTGTGGGAAGTACTTTGTGACCAACCTCTATTTTCAATTCATGGAACTCTGCTATTTCTCTCCTTTCTAGCAAGGAGGAAATCCATCCTCTCATTTGGAAGCCACATTATGCATAAGCATGTGGTCTGCTTCTTGGCCTAAATTATCTGTTTTCTTCAAGGTTTTGAGGGACTCACTAGAGAATGTTTACTAGAAAGACATCTGCTTCGAGTGAAGAGGGGAAGAAGATCAACTGATTGTGTGCAGCCTGACCTCCCATGCTCCATCGACATCTGCCTTTGTTCCGACTGTGACTGTCACACAAAGTAATCCAGAACTCTCCGGGGGCTGGAGAGTTTATTTCTGTTGTCATCCTGTTGCAATACTTGGGGATCAAGGGGAGGAGTCACTATATTGTATGGTTTTAATGTGATAACAACTAATATTAACTACCTACATGTATCAGACAAGCCTGTGCACAGTTTGTCTGAGTACTATGCACAGCAGCATCATACCATGAACTATTACTATTACTGTCCCCACTTTACAGACAGGAAACTGCGATACATGAAGAACAAGCAATGTTCCTAGCTAGCAGGTGTTAGAGTCTGAACTGTGTCCAACTTATGTATGTTCAACGTCTAGATCCACAACTCAGATCAGTCAGAGAGTTTATAAAACACACCCATGTCTCAACTCTACACTCAGTGACATGTGCTGACTGCTTGAAGTTACCATGGTGAGAATATTTACATCACAAAAATCAATCAGTGTTACAAATCTGTAATTGTTTTTTTCTAGAGAACTCAACTAGATAGGTGTGGCTTTCTGGCTGGTAAAAAGAGGGAAAATTAAGCAGAAGGAGGAGCAGGTCCTGTTTTTCTTGAGGCTTTTGTTTTTGCCTTTGTTTTTAATTTTTACTTGCATGATAGATTTACAGAGAGAGAAGAGAGATCTTCCATTCACTGGTTCACTTTCTAAATGACCACAATGGCCAAAACTGGGCAGGTCTGAAGCCAGGCGTCAGAAGCTTCCTCTGAGTCTCTCACATGGGCTCAAAAGGCCAAGGACTAGGAGCTAGGAGGATCCAGACAGGGCACGAGTGGCTCAACCCCCGGGCCGCCATGCGCCCCCTAGGGCTCGGGTCTTCCGCCACGATTCCAGCCTAGCACAGCCAAGCTTTCCACCACGTACGTACGTACATGGGGTGAGCAGCTCTCGGGCGGCCAGTGTACCATTTGGCACCAGGCTGTGCCTGCTGGCCGCCCAGCCAGGAAATTCTGGAATTTGGTTTCTTTGATATTCTGCATGAGTCGCTCCATGCGGAACCCACAGTACTCTGAGAATGTGTATTAGTCCTTAAGATTCTCAATGGCAGTTAATCTTCCTCTGAAGAACCTGTAGTCACTTTATAGTGCAGATTGCCAACACCAGTTCATTCAAAAAGCAAAATTCTGGGCTTGTCCAGCAGGATATCCCATTACCTGATAGGATGAGGGATCAGCAGAGGGGTCACAGAAGGCAGGACTATGACATTGACTGGTATTCGAGAATCACACTCAGCTAGAATGTTTCAGGTATGTGTGGACCAATCCCCTGGAAATTCTGACCCCATTGGACGGTTTAGAAGGGCCGGTGGAGTCTATGCAGCAGGCATGACAGTCTATGGGGCATGCTGGGATAACCCAGAGCAAGCTCTGGCATACTTAACACTGGCTGGGAACAGGCCTGGTTCGGGAGCTTGGGGGAGGCCCTGGCTGGGTGGAGCTTACCACTAAGGGGCTCAGGAAGGGGGCTGAGTCCTGGTTGGGTCACAGTTGTAATCCCTTGGCACAAATATGGATTCTGACTTGATGCACCATGCCAGGTTAGACCGCAGCACAGTTTGGTGCTCCAGAGGACCAGGATAGATGTGGGACGGGCTCGGCTAGGTTTCAACCCCAACTGAGCCATATATGAGATATATGTAGGTATGGATGAGCCGTGGCTGGGCTGAAACTCTCAACATCAGGAACCAGAATGGATTGAAGAGCGGTGCTGGCCAAAGGACCTGCTGGTATGCGTGAAGCCTGACACCAGGAAGGGGTCAGATGGAGGAATCTGAACAAAGTGACCCACTGGCATACACTTGGCTCGAGTTGGGGCAGACCAGGCTGAATCAGTTCACGTTATCCACTGGCAAGCCCGAGCGCTGGAACTGTGTGGGGCCTGGCCAGGTTTGGTTGCGATAAAAAAAAAAAAGTACAAAACACAAAATGCCAAGGCGAAATGGCCTGTGCCAATAGGGAATGCAGCACCCAACCAGCACACCTCCCCCTGGTTTAGGTGAGGGATGAGTGTGTGATGGGTAGAGCCAGGGAGAGCTGCAATACTCATTGGTTCCAATGGAGGTCGGGGCTCAGAATAGATCCAACCCAGGGGTTACAACCACCAGCTGATCGGAGTGATGGACTGTGGCGGGCACTGTGCTTACTAGTAGTGCATGTAGGAGCCTGGACTGGGAATGCCTCAGAGTTTCTTTGGGGATTCCCCTGAACAAAATGGAGGAATCAAAACATTACTCAAGAAAAGATGGAAGATGGAGTAGATCAATCAACCACCTCAGCTATATGCTTCCAGTGGAAAACTGGACAAGGGGAAACTCTAAGATAGAATATGTCAATCAGTGGACTCTGTACCAGCCTCATCATACCTGGACTGTTGTGGATGATATGTTGGAGCTTCTAATTGATAGAGGTGACGCTCTGCTGGCTCTACCTTCAAACCTGAGAGGGCCTCCCTAAGAGGCCGTTGAACTTGACTGGACAGTGGGATGCTGGACTCTGTATGGAGTGAGCCTGTAATTAGGGAATCCCAACGGAACCTGAGCTGTGGTTATGCATCATGGTGAGGGAATTCACCATGGGGGAAGGGTTTGGGGTGAAGGGGGGAGAATCCCAGTACCTATGAAATTGTGTCATGTAATGCAATGTAGTTAATGAATAATAAAAAAAAAAGGCCAAGGACTTAGAGATTCTGCAGCTTTCTCAAGTCTCTAATAGGAAACTAGATTATAAGTAGAGCAGCCAGGACTCGAACCAGGACCTATATAGGATGTCAGTGCCACAGACAGAGCCTTAAGCTACTTTAATTTCATTGATCCACTTGGCAGAGAGACAAGCCCAGGACATAGTCAGCTCAAAGACAAAAGATAGCTGAAAAGGGAGTTAGGAAAGCATCTCGGAGAATCAAGATGGTGGAATAGGGTAAGGACATGTTTAAATGGACAGAAAAAATTTAATCAGGATGAAGCACAGAGGACATATTTCAGGAAATAGGAAAGGACAGAACAACAGCAGAGGGGTACCTGGAGACTGACAGACACAGGAAAGCAGCAAACACTACAGTGTGGTGTTACAGTGACTGATACTCCAGCAGCATTCAGCTAATGGGCAATCAACTCCACCAGCAGCCAAAACTTCACCAGCAACCAGGTGGGAAGGGACTTTCACTGGGAGCTTGGGAGGTGAACCCAGACAAAGAACCGCCCATCCTGCTGGTGTGTTTGATTTGACCAGGAGCAGAGACAGAGCAGCAAATCCCAGACGGGCAGTGCGAGAACAGGGTGGATTTCACAGCCAAGTCAGCCCCCTAGAGCTGAATTGGGCGCCATTTTGTGAAAGGAGGCAAAGGCAAGGGAAAGGACTGAGCATACGCTGAGCTGGAAGTGAACTCATTTCTGACTCAGTGAACTGCAGCAACGTGGCATTCTACAAGTTCCACCCAAGACAGGTCTGGATAGCCCTCAGATCTGACGGCCAGCAGATCAAGAACTCTAGTAGTGGCACATCAGGCGCCATATTGCACACTGTGGCAATAGCTTTAGGACTGCAGGGGGCAACAGTGAACTACGCATATGCTGAGCTCGTGAAAACTCACTGAATTCCATGGATTGCACTGGTCCCACAGGAAAATAATGCCAACTGTGGCATCGTACCAGTCACAATAGGTCCGTGTGGCACCCAGATCTAACGTCCAACAGGTTCTGACAAGATCAGCGCCACCAACAACCTAATCATATAGGACACCTAGTGTCTCTCTAATCCTGGGACCTGCTCCAACCAGAAGTGGGAGAAAGGTTGTACAAACAATGGTGCAGCCTCAGCATGGTATCACAGGAGGTGGAGAGTGGTGAACCAGGAGCTGGGGCTCTGGAGACCATGGTGGAAATCTGACATAAGAACCCAGACCTGGAACTCGCTGGAGGTTGTGGCACAAGTGCCTGCAAGGAATAAGCTGTGTACCAACCGCAATAAGTAAAATCACATTGTAGACCTGTGGGTGACACAGCTTAGAAATCTGCCCCAAGGAGAAGAATCTGCTAACCAGAAGTGCAATGATCAAAAGCAAAAGAAGAGACAAAGGCACAATGAATATCACTGAAAATTCCCCTGCAAAGGAGCAAAACCCTATGCCAAGTCAGAGTTAACTGAGGAAGACATCGAGAAAATGGGGACACAGACTCCATAAGACTCATTTTAAAGATTCTGACCAACAATGAGAAGCTCATGCAAGAGTTCAAAGAATTTAAAGAAGCAATAAAGCAAATCAAGGCTGATATATCAGAAATTAAAAGTACAATGGAAAGTCTCCAAAATAGAATGAAGCAAGCAGAAGAAAGAATCTCAGAATTGGAAGATATTTCCTGTCATCAGGGGGAAGCAAACAAAAACTGAAAGCAGAGCCGGATCAGGCCAGAAAAAGTATTCAAGAATTGAAAGACACTATTAAGAGGCCAAATATAAGAGTCATGGGAGTCCCAGAAGGTGCAGAAAGAGAAGCTGAGTTTGCAAATGTATTTAATGAAATAATAAGGGAAAATTTCCCTAATCTAGAGAAAGAATTGGGAAACAAGATCGGGGGGGGGGGGGCACAGAACTCCCAACAGGCTTGATCAAAAGTGATCTTCACCAAGATGTGTGATCATCAAGCTCTCTTCAGTTGAACATAAGGAAAAGATCCTTAAATGTGCATGTGAAAAAAAAAATCAATTGACATATAAAGGAATGCCAATTAAACTCACAGGAGATCTCTCACAGGAAACTCTACAGACAAGAAGAGAATGGAGTGACATATTTCAGATTCTAAAAGAAAAAAATTGTCGGCCTAGGATAACATACCCAGCAAAGCTTTCTTTTGTCTTTGAAAACGAAATAAAATTCTTCCACAGTAAAGAAAAATTAAAAGAATTTGCCTCTTTCAAACCTGCCCTACAAGTGATACTTCAAGATGGTCTCTTGACGGAGAAGAGGAATAGTACCTACCAAAACCAAAGGCAAACGGGAGAACATCCCAGTAAAATGACAACAGAAGACTAAACCAATGAACAACCCATTCCTAAAATGTCAGGACCAAAGTACCACCCATATATTTTAAACTCTGAATGTAAATGGCTTAAGCTCAAACATCATAGATTAGTAGACTGGATTGAAAAACAAAACCCATCTATTTAGTGTCTGGAGGAGACACACTTCACCAACAAAGATCAGTGGAAACTATATCGCATGGGTTTTGTTGTTTTCTGTTGGTTTTGTCTCTTCAAAACACTTTCTTCTGATTAAATCATTCAATGACTCATAGATCATGCAGTGGCATCATTTTCTTCAAGAAGGTTCTTGATTTTCATTTCTTCAGCTACACATTAGTCATTTAGTAGCATGTTATTTAACTTCTTGGTGTTGTTAATTTCTCTTTTTTTTCTTCCTGTTGTTTATTTTGTTTTGTGGCTTTTCATTTAAGGGGATGTATAGCAACTGTGTAATGGAGACCGTCATAACTAGTAACATGTCATTTAACTTCATGGCATTGTAAATTTCTATTTTTCTTTCTATTGTTGATTTTGTATCATGACTTTTCATTTAAGGGGATGTACAGTAGTTGTGAAATGGAGACTAACATCCAGATGTGAGGATGCAGTGTAGTATGCATTTTTGCTTCCGGACAGAGATGGACTTACAATGAAACTGTTTTCTATATGTTGACAATAGGATGCTGGACTCTCTGCCATTGTCCAGGCCTGCAATGATGGACATATGACTGTGTACGAAAAACTATATGTTAGTAATGATATAGAGGAACTAGATGGGGGGAGGGAATTGGGGCTGGGATAAGGCAATATGAAACTGTATCATCAAATGATAATAATAACAATAGAATGTAAAAAGAAAAAAAAGAAAGCATCTCTCCAAATGTCATCAATGAGGTTGAATTGAAGGTCTCTTAGATGGACCTTTCTTGTTTTTTCTCTCAGCAATGCATCCTTCTAGGAATCCTGCATCCGTTTTCTCTAGGGAAACATCTCCAATGCACTCCAAATGCTTTGCGAGGAGATAGGTTCAATACTCAAATGCAGGAGTGGGCCCTGAGATGAAGTGTGGCCCCTCAGAACATCAAAATCATCTGACTCCAATGACTGGCCCTGTGGCATCTCCATGGATGGACAGACTTTTGGGCCTTGTTTTGTTTTACATCACATCTCATGCAAAAACAGATTTCCCTCCCATTCTTTGTGTCCTGCAAGTTTATATTTTGGCTATTGCAGTTTCCATCATGATGTTAGAACCCAAGTGTTTCTCTCCCTCCAAAATTCATATATTAAAATCATATATTAAAATCTTAATTTCCAGGTTGGCTACATTTAGAGATTAGAAGTTCCTAGAAATCATCAGGGTGAAGCAAGGTCATGAGGCTGGGACTTTCATCCTGCAGAGTTAAAGATGAGAGCCTTAAGATGAGAGCCCAAAGATCTGTCTCTCCTGTACACATGTACAGAGGAAATGCGCAGTGAGGACATGGCAACAAGGTCCATCTGCACACCAAGGGAAGAGCCCTCACCAGAAAGCCAATCAGCCAGACCCAAAGATAGACATTGTGTCCATTTTCCAAGGCTCAAGTCAATCTGTCTTTTATTCTAGAAGATGCTATATCTTCCAAGGCTGTTTCCTATACAAACATCCTTGAAAAGATGACCCAGGGTAAAACCAGTGTGTGTCTGTGCTTGGAAGGTATCTGGAAACAAGAGAGACCCATGCAGAATTATTTTCCAATAAACAGTTGGGTCATACATCCTCATTAGAACAAGATGGAGTCACACGTAACAATTCAAAGAAATGGTGGAATGTATCGCTTTCGTCTTTCTTTAGGAAACTGGCCTGCCCTATATGAAAATGCTTATTCTAGACATTGATTTCAGGTATCACCTGATTTCTCCAAGAATTGCCAGTTTTTAAATGAATCAGAAATGCTTTATTTCAGCTTTCCGACTTGTGTTTCTTTTGAGATACTTGCTTAAACATCTATTTCCTAATACTTTATAGTAATTAATTCCAATAAGGACAGTGATGGTTCAATAGTTTTACAATCAGAAAACTGCTCCAAGTTTGAAAATTGAGTAACCCTGCATGTGTTTGGAAATAAAACTCAAGCCATAAAAATATGATCCTTCAAATTAGTAAAACATGTAGTTGTGTTACTGTCTACAAAAAATAAAATTATCTTTTAAGGCAAATAATGTGTTGTTCTGGCAAGAAACTAAAAAGTTCCTACTATACTCATGAGAGAAGATAAGACTATAAGAAAAGGTGGTAACATTTTTCAAACATTTCAAAAGTTTAAAATAACATACACTAAATTGAAATTGAATTGAAAGTGTACATTTTTTACTCATTTAGAAATTAATCACTGACAAGAGTGAGGTCTTTTTAGAACTTCAGAATTTGAAGTTTGAGCTATCAGTGAGGTTGTTATCGCAGGTCAGCTGCAACATACAATTGAGTTCTGTTTTGTTTGAGCTACTCAATTCAGAGAATATCTTAACGTACATGGAAAAAAAGGTTAAAAACAGCAATTTTAAAAACTAGATCTTCCATGTCTTGTCCCTTTCACCCCTCTGAAGCTCCAAGCATTCTGTTTTCATTTCTTCTGTTTTTACTTCCTTTCTATTCTGAGAGCGTCCTTCAGCCATTTTTCAAAGAGGATGAACAGGCAGCCAATTCACTTGTTTTTTCTCTACCTGAGAATATCTTTACTTCCCTTTTAACCCCCGAATAAATCTGCAGCAGACAGTTCTTTCCTTTTCGCTGTTCTGCGTCCTTCTAGCCTACACGGTTTGGGGCAAGAAATCTTCTGTTACTACATCTCCAATGTAAATAATTCATCACTTCATGTCCAGATGTTTTCAAGATGTTGTTTGTTTGGGGACAGCGTACAATATTTTTTGGTCTTAGAATTTATTCTGCTTGAGTTTTTTTCAATTCTTTGAACCTGTAGGTTGCGTACTTTAACCTAGTTAGGAAGATGCTACTGTTATTTTGTGGAATATTTTTTCACCTCCACTCTCTCCTCTCCCTCTAAGACCCTGATTATACAAATATTAGCTCTTTCATTATTTTTTCACAAGCTCTGTTGATCTTCAACAATCTGATTTTTTCCTGTGATCGAGTAAATGTTATTACTCTGTCGTCAAGTTCCAATTCTATGCTCTGTCATACCCACTCTACCCCTGAAACCACCCAGCGAGCCTCCTACTGTAGTGATTTTATGTCTCAGTTCTACAATTTCCATTTGGTTCATTTTTATAACATATTTCCTTGTTTTAATTTGATATTTATCATTTATTTTGATAAAATTTATAATTGTTTATATAGCATTTTGATGGCTGCCCTTAGAATTCTTGTTAAATAATTCCAGTGTCTGATTCGCCTCTATGTTGGCATGTACTAGATGTCTCTCCCATTCGAGCTGTAATTTTCCTGATTCACAGTACAAGTGACAAATGACTTTGCTACTACCTACTACACATTTGATATAATGCCATTTTAATATTTGTCTATCATGAGCTGTGGATCCTATGAGGCATCCTCAAAAAAAGGCATAAGGAAGTGTATTACAAACCCTGCTTGACTTTTAGATTTTTGCACCAAGATAAAATTATCTCTTAATTCTGTTACTTTTTTACGTTTCCTAATATTTAATTATCTACTTCTCAATTGGAAGTCCCCGTGCAGGCATAGATCAAGAACCTGATTGGCTAAGTACACATTCAGCTTCACACTGAGCCCGCCCAGCAGACTCACTTTGCAAATCAGTAGGGTGGAAGTTCAGCTCCCACTTTGGTCCCACTGTCAACTCCCAGGTGAAAGTGGGACCCTCTTGGACCATGTGATTGCCTCCAAGTTGGGCTGTAAATTCGGCTTTTCTTCACCAGGCAGAGAGGAAGGGAAAGGCTTGGTTCACGCCTTCGCAGAATCAGACAGAAGCTCAACTCCTTGCTGGTCCTTGTTTACCTAAGAAGTAAGAAGGAGGGAGGAGAGCACCAACTGGCTCCACCTCCTACCACCTCCTCCCTCCTGGAGTCCAGGTAGAGATGAAAACTCAGCTTCCCACTAGCTCTCACTTGCACAGCAAGGGGACCCAGGAGGGCACACAGAGTCCTGACTCAACCCTCCTTCAACAGCCTCATTTGTGCATTGGAATAAGGATAGCTCTCTGATTGAGAGTACTCAATAGGTAATATTTTAAAAGTACATATTTTAGGGCAAGTTGAAGTGGTAGTTGAAATGATAGCAGTTGGACTGGAAAAATAGAGCCAGGAACTAGAATATCATATGATTAACACAGTTTATTTCCCTCTGAGAAGATAGCCAGCATCATTATAATGTGTTTTTAAAAATGAAAATCACAATGAAACAACACGCTAAGAAAGCACAGACAAGAATATATATAGAGGCCATCTTGTTGAAGTTTCATTTTGGAGAATCAGTGCTTTTCCAGGTGGCAAAGTGGAGGAGGAAATGAAGGAACACTAAAGGGAGAAGATATTTTAAAAGCTGGGATTCACAGAGTTTCTACAGCCATTTTACAACACAGCTTCAAAATTCTTTGTCACTCCTTAAATCAAGAGGTGGAGTTAGTGTCGCTGTGCCCTGGAAACTAAGTCATGTGTGATCGCTCAAGCAGTGCAATTCAGTGGAAGTAAAACTGAACTGTTTCCAAGCCCAGTCCACTTCCTGTCTCTTTGAATGTTGCTCTTGGAATCCATTTGACATGTCATGAGGAAGGCAAGGAGCCAGTGGAAAAGGGTAAGTGTAGCTGTTCCAAGTGCCAGCCGCAGTAGAGTTCTCCGCAAACACCTCTTTCTGATCCCCATCATGGAATGCGTCACCTTTGAACTGTATCCTCCAGTCCCAGTGGATGCTAATGAAACTGCAGCAAGCCTTTTTCTCTGAGCCCTACCCAGAACTATACATTTGTAAGCTACATAAGCAATAGATGCCATTTTGGCCATTTTGAATTTTGTGCTGAATAACACTTATAAAGCAACAGTTGAGAAATTTGGTAAGTTTATGTACTGGTAGGTATTCTGGAAGCAGCCTAAGAGGCCAGAGTAGAGGAGGCCGTGGCTGTACTCCCTGTGGAACAAGGAAGGCCTCACCCATAAAGACCGTAGAAAGCAGTCATTTCCAAGTGTCTCTGTCTGAAACTCTTACCATACCATAACCACAAAAAAATGTTTCATGGTCACATGCATTCCACAGTTACAAACAAAAGCTGCTAGCATGTTAAAGATTCTTTCCACATATATTTCGTCATTCCCAGATGCTTTGCTTTTGTAGAAGCTGCGTCACATGGGACCCACCTGGAAAAAAAGTTTTGTTCTGATCCCTCTCTGCCTATTTCAGAACTCACTTAGCTTCTCATCCTCATTGTTTTGGAGAATTTCCCAAAAGTGTGCGCGTGAAATTCACAGAAATCTTTGTTCCTTGGCCTAGCTGTTGCTGAGAGAATGTGAGTCTAAAGACACCAGGCAGTATCATGCAGAAGAGCTCAGAGGATAAACAGAGTTTATGTTTCCCACAAATTAAATCAACATAAGCAACATTTTGACGTCAAAATGCCCGTACTCTTTTTGAAGGCCCACAAGCTTCCGCCTGCTCATTGGTTAGTACATCCCAGGCTGAACTATCTGTCCAAACCCATGTGCTTCATTTTTTCATTTGCATGTCAGACTGCTACTAATTTCTTATAGGTTTTACCAAATTGTATCTGCTCTCTCAGCAAAGTCCCATCTTGGTGGGCATAATGTAGAATGAAGAGGGGCAGTCACCTGTAGTGAAGTGGAAAGTCAGGGAAGGGAAGGGAAATCTGAGAAGGTCAAAGTTAAAGATTACGAGGAGAATTCCCTGTGGCTTTAGCAGCACCTGTACCTGTGTTGGGACATACACAAACCTTAAGACACCCCACCACTTGTGTTAGTACTTGTGGTAGGGAATTGATAAGCAATTTTGGAGGATCATGTTTCCAGTCCCTTTGTAAAACTATGTTCTTGGGTTGGATTCCTTCAGAAATAGACCCTGACTCTAAATTGCTCATGAAAATGATTTATTGGAAATAAGTTCCAGGGAGGCGGGAAACAGGGGGCTTTGGAGACATATGAAGGGGAGAGAAGGAAGTGGAACAAGGTTCAGGAACAAGTGAAGTGTCAGAGAAATGAACCTGGACTCTGCGTGGCAGGGGAGCTTTGGAGAAAGCAGGGGTCACCCTCAGCTGTCCTGCTCAGGGCACAGGGGCGACACAAGGGCATCCTCCTGCTCTCTTAAGCTTTATCCTACGCTGCCCCTGGAGTGACACAAATTCTCAGGCAGCTGGGATTTTTGTAGGACGAAGGACAAGAGCTCTCCAACAGCCTGCAGGCACTCAGCTGACAGAGACACAGCAGCTGGCGGGTGGCAGGGAGCTCACCGCCTCCTTCAGTCTAGCCAAGGACCTCTGCTAGCAGGGCATTTGTCTGTTGGTTCCAGCTGAGATGTCAAGTGCTCACTGCAGTCATTTCTGCCTGTTAGGAGGCAATCAATACTCAGTTGAACCCCCAAATATCATGGTCCTAACCTCAGTCAACACTGCCCATACATCCAAGTCCTTACGGAAGCACCAAGCATTCTCAGTAGAAACTAAGCAATGACATTCCTCAGCAGGGTTGTAAACAGGCCTGAAGCAATTTAATTTCCATGCAGCACAAGAGTGCTTGTTTGAGAGTCCATATTTAAGGAGAATAAAAATGAAACAAAGTCTACATAAAATTTTTAAAACATCCATCCTAAAAAGTGTGCTTCTAGATAATTAAAAAACCAATTTGCTAGAGCTCATAACACTGGGCTGTATATAGTGGGTCCACACCCAGCAACTGTTGTGCATGGGGTGGCAGTGGGGGTTGGGGAGGAAGGGGCGAGAGCAGCTGGGGAGGCTGGGAAAATGCACTGGCCCCCCTCTCAGGCGAGAGTTCTCAGTCATTTCTCTATTTTGCTGAATGCAAAATAATAAATAAATATTTTTGGAAGCTAAGACACCTAGATTCCAGAACTGTTAGATATCTAGAAATAGAGTGGATAAGTTAACTTCTACCTCTGTATATATGATGGCAAATCTCACGTGTAGTTTTCATTCCAAACAAATATGGAATAACCCATTTATCTGACAACAAGCTCTGGGATTCCCAGCATGCAGTGCCTTCTTTAGAGGTGCAGGGAAAGGGTTTGGAAACACACATACACAGCAAGACCACCTACTATGCCCAGGGTTGGTCAGGCAATGCCAGACAAAGAAGACAACGTCTAGTAATAATCCTACCCCGCAGAGCTTAGCCTGTTAGGAAAAGACTAATCATAATACATAGAGTAATAAAATAAACAGTAGCAACAACAACAATTGATGACAATAAAATACAGCTGATTTTTCCTGAAACGAAGGATTCTGGGTCGTCTTTTTGTCTTTCATTGGATGCGTCCAAGGGTTAAATCTAAAGGAGTTGGTCAAGGAGAGAGCTGGACCAGTGTTTTAGAGGCAGGGTAGCGGCAAGATGAAGGCTAAATGTTAAGAGGTCAAGATCGAGAACAGTAGGGCATGTGGAGGAGGAAGTGAATGCTTGTGGTGACAGTAAGGGGTGGGAGGAATGGGTTTCCAGTGGTACCATTTGAACTGAGCCCTGAGGGTGAACTTGGCCATTAAAGAGTTCATTTTCAGTAAATATTTTGTGAGGAAGCCTCCTTATCATTTTATTTGAACAAGCAGATGTAATTGAGACTAAGAAAAGTTTGCTTACTTGGTTTTTTTAGTATGAAAACAGATAGAAAATTTGCGACTGAATATGGCCTGTGACAACCTCAGGCCCTGGGGTGCTGTTGCAGGGAAAGTCTCCAAGGTACCACCTGGAAGTCCTCCTCCCGCTGCCAAGGAACCATAACTTCCTTACGGACAGTGGGATCCCTCAAACACAAGGGTGGCCTTCCAGCCTCCCAGTGTGGTGTCAGGCCCTGGGAACTGGCCCCTGTTAAAGTGTACAATCCACCGCACTGCTCATCGCTGATCTCTGCTGATGCTGCGTTACGAGTGATCAAGTCAATATGTTTGACACAGAAATCTGACTGCTTTGCACTGAGTGCCAACCACATGAGAGGCCCGGACTGAACTCCGGCCTCCTGGCCTACGCCTGCTCCAGCCCTAGCTGTCTCTGGTAATTGTGTTTCAGACTGTTTAGGGCGCAGGGTGGGAGGATACCAAAACGAACCTTATTTTTCATTCCCTCTTCCGGCAATCACTTTGAGGTATCTTCATATCATCGAGGTCCTATTAGGTGCCTCACTCGACTCTACACACATGGAATACATCCGTGAGAAATGATAATCGCTCCCCTGTGTTGAGGTTAGACTTTTTAATCTTTTTAATGATTTGTTTTATTTCTTTGAAAGGCAGAGCTACAAAAAAAAAAAAAAAAAAAAGCAGGGGAGAGGGGGAGGCAGAAACAGAGGTCCTCCACCTGCTGGTTCACTCCCGAATGGCCAGAAGAAGGAGCATCTTTCACCACTCCCGCATGGGTGAAGGGTACAAAGACTTGGGCCATCCTCTGCTGCTTTCTCAGGCACGGTAGCATGGAGCTGAATGAAATGGAGCAGCTGGGACTAGAACGGGCACCCATGTGGGATGCCAGCTCCGAAGGTTGTGGCACAACCCACTATACCACAACACTGGCCCCTACGTTCTTATTTTCAAGTATTTATTTTTTTTTATCTACATATGTATTTATTTGAAAGGCAAACTTACAGAGAAGTAGAGACAGAGAGGTCCTCCATCCATTGATTCACTACCCAAATGGCCACAAAGATCAGGGTTTAGCCAGTCCAAATCTAGGAACCTGAACCCCATTCAGGTCTCACACATGGGTACACGGGATCGAAGACTTGGGGCCATTTTCTGCTGCTTTCCCAGGTGAATTAGCAGGGAGCTGTATTGGAAGTGGAGCAGCCAGGACTCACATTGTTACCCATATGTGATGCTAGCACTGCAGGCAGCAGCTTAACCCACTTTGCCTCAACACCAGTCCCTAGGTTATATTCTTGAAGTTGATATTTTTTTTTCTCCCTGATGTGGAAACATGAGCCAGAAAGGATGACACAGATCTATACCCACCCTTTTATATTTTTATCTTTTGGATATTATTATCTTGGATAAGATGAGTTTTAGAGCCTGTTAAACTATGCAGGATCTCTAAAAATATGAACAAAGTAGATTTTATTCTCTGCATCATTTTTAGCCTTTTAATTGGTTTCTAAACTTGCACTTCAGATTTTTCAGACTGTGAATAAATCTACTCACAGCATTTGCAGTGCAATTAATAATATACTAACACAGTCTAACAGGGATGTGTTAATGCAGACCTCAGAAACCTTCCCCACTCGCCAGCCCACAAAAGTCCTCCGCCCTCAAACTGCTTGGAGGAGGCCACCAGTGGAAAAATGACCTTCTCAGCTGGACTTCAAGTGCCTTTGGAGAAGGTGCCTTTCCAAATGCTCACCTTATCCCTTCCAAATAGCTAAGCAGAGGCCCAGCATCTGTCCCCTCTGAATTGAAAACACAGGATCTGCAGGAAGAGCTGAAATTGTCGGCAGTGATGATGATAGAGCCAATGATATTAAAGCTCTCTGCTTCCCTTCAGCACCTCATGGGCTCCAGGACCCAGGATTCCACTCAGGCTCATGTCAACCCTGTGTGGGACTCGTGGTAGGAATCGTTAGTAATCATTTCTCAGTGGTGGATGGTAGGGCAGTAACAGTGTGTTTATGTGACCAATGCCCATTTTTCAGATAAAATATCGAGTCTGAAGTCTCAGGATTGCTTTGTCTTTTTTAAAACTATAAAAATATGTCCACTATTGAGTTTGTAGTAATCAAAAAGTTGAAATAGGGCCAGTGCAAATGGCTCAACTAGCTAATTCACCTGCAAGTGCCAGCATCCCAAACGGGCACTTATTCCTGTCTCAGCTGCTCCATTGCCTATCCAGCTTGACCTAACAAAGCAGTAGAGGATGGCACAATGTCTTCGGACCCTACACCCTCATAGGAGATATGGAAGAAGCTCCTGGATCCTGGCTTCACATCAGCTCAGCTCTGGCCATTGTGAGCAGGTGACAAGTGACCAAAGGATGTAAGATCTCCCTCTCTGTTTCTACTGCTCTAAAAATCTGTCTTTCCAATGGAAACAAGTAATTATAGCACTCCTAGGAATATATCCAGAACACTTGTTCTGTGAGAAACCAACATGCACTCCTATGTTCATAGCAGCACAATCAGTAATTGCAAAAACATGGAAGCAGCCAAAATGCCTATCAACAGAGGATTGGATAAGAAAGCTATGGTTCATCTACTCCATGGAATACTACTCAGCTATTAAAAAAAACAAAATGCAGTTCTTTGTGGCCAAATGGGCCAAACTGGAAACCATAATGCTAAGGGAAATGAGCCAATCCCAAAAGGTTAAATACCACATGTTTGCCTTAATTTAAGATGATATGATCTTATGTATAACATGTTATGTTTTGAATGTTATAGGTTGTGTATAAACTAAAATTGAAATGTCAATGAGGTGGTCACAGAAGGTGGCTGGGAACTCGCATTTACTTTTAACATATTGGTTACTCATTACTATGTCAATTAATTCCATGGTGATGTAAATTTTTGCTGATGGTATGTTGGAGCTTTTAATTGATCGGGATGATAGTCTGCTGGCTCTGTCTTCAGACCAGAGAGTGTATACCTAAGAAGCCGTTGAACTTGACTGGACAATAAGATGCTGGACTCTATGTTTGGTATATGCTTGCAATGGGGGAATCTCAACTGAACTTGAACTGTGGTTATGCAACAAGGTGGAGGAATCCACCATGGTGGGAGGGTTTGGGGAGGGGTGGGGAGAATCCCAGTACCTATGAAACTGTGTCACATAATACAATGTAATTAATGAATTTAAAATAAAATTAAAAAAAAAAAAGAAATAAAAAATAATAATAATAAAAAAAAACTCTATACTCTAGTGCTCTAAGTAAAGAAACATACAAAGAACAATAAAAGTATGTATACTTACCCTAATAAAAAAAAAAAAAGATAAAATAACAACCTAAAATTTCACATGTGATCAATAGCCTGAGACACCTCTCCATAAACAGTTATAAATGTGCATTTGCATTTAAAGGATGTGCTCAACATAGACTCGTCCATATTCTTCTTTTACTCTTTTTATTTCACAATTATTTGCCAACATTTTCTGATTAAAGTATAAATCTACACAATATTCATTTGATACATTACATTGATGAACCATAATTTGTTCTACATTTACAGCTACAGTTTTTTTTACTCTTATGTATAATGCTGAAAGAAATATACTGATGTGCTTATATTATTACACATGTATGGTTAGCTACTGATTGGGAATAATTTCTTGGAAGCAGAATTTCTAGATGAAGTGCATGATTTTTTATGTGTATGTGTATTCGGCTATATTTATCTAGTGATTGGGAATAATTTCTTGGAAGCAGAATTTTTTAGGTAAAGTGCATGGTTTTTTACATGTTTGTGTGTGTACTCAGATAAATTGGATAAATGGGAATAGAGCATCATACTTAGCAGAGAAATGTTGAAAAATTCTGTTCTTTACTGAATATTGATGAACATGCCTGCCTCTTCATTCTCAACCTGAAACTGGATATTAATAAAATGTATATTTATATTTCTTTGGCTTCCTTTCTTGCTTCCTTCCTTCCTAAATAATTCACTCGAAAATCCATTCGGCAATCCTGAATAAGGTAGGCAGCCAATGAGAATCAGGACCTGAATGAAGAAAAGCAGCCAAGTGAGCTGTCAGCTCAGCAAGTTCAGGAGAATAGACACTGGGGAGGGGTTGGGGGGGTAAAGGAATATCTGAGGGATAGTGGGAGTGAAGCCTGTCACTGTCACAGGAAATGGGACTGCTAGAATGAGCCACATGTTACCAAGGTGCAGACTGAGAGTCACTGAAAGCGATATCACCCAAGTAACAATGGGCAAAACTAGCACTCAGATCTTGGTTTCTAAATAACACTTTCCTTAAATGGAGCCAAGTCTCCTTAGACAAATGGCTAATTCTAGAACTGGGTCAGGGAAAATGTAAGATGAATCTAGAATATCACACTGTGCTTCAAAGTGCTCCAAGAACATTGTGACACATCGAAACATTCGGGATCCAACTTGAAAGGACTCCCACTTGAAGACTGAGTGTCAAAAGAAATGAGAATAACAATGGATGACACAGCATTAAATAAAAGTCTAAAGCTCAACACTGATCAAAATACACAAGTGAATAAATAACTGGGAAAAACAAAAGGCTCTTCCTTTCAGTAGAAAACAAACTAATATGAAGAACTATGGATGTGGAAGGTTACCATTTGGCAAATGTCTTAGGAAAAATAACCAGGCAAGCAGCAGTAACAGATGCTGTTAGCATTGGTGTAGAGAAGGCCAAATCGAATGACGAAACGAATATTTACACAGTCCTAAAGTGTCTCCCCACAGAAATACTCACTAATGAAAAGAGCTGAAGAGTGATGTCACCCTGGGGAAGACTGGAACCTGGGCTCAAGCATCCAGGCTAACATACGCAATGGCACAAAGGAGATGCAGTGAGAAAAGCTAAGGGGCATGGCTGCAGACTCGGGCTGACAAATTCCAACTTCAATCTCATCACCAGACACATGAGATAAATGCAAATCAAAGGGCATTCTATAAACCAAATGGTGCCTAGTATTGCAAAATATTTTTGAATACAAGTGATCATCCAACAAGAGTCAATGAATGCTACGAAAACTTTACAATGGGTGTTGAACTCGGTTGGCTAGCAACTGCATCCATGACTAGTAAGCTTTATTATTTACTGTCATAATCACTGCTGTAAATTGAAACAAAAAGTGTCACACTGAAGGAAAAGCACATGTTAATGCTACGAATGCCAAGACAGGACTAAAGAAGAGTGCCACCTTGAAGGGGACTAGCAGAGATGTGACAGCTAATGGCGATTCTGAACTGACAAAGTTGTCTGTATCTTCAGGAGTGGATAACAAATTCCTTACCTCTCCTGCTGGCTCTAAGTCATTAGTCTGTAATTTTGAAAGTATTTCAAATAAAAAAATGAATAACAAACCATTCCTTTGAAAAGCATGAAGATCATACTTTGAGGGGAACATGACTTTCTGGGATGACTTAGCCTCTTCCACAACACTAATTTTGAACAAAGACTATATTCTTGCTATTTTCTGGAAGTTTTATTTCAATACATTCTCTTTTTGGTGTTTCCTCTGCCTTCGATGGTCCTTTGCTCTTCACCTTGGTCTTGGCCTATCTTGTGATGGCTAATGCCACCCCAGGCCAGTATGGGCCACACCAACTCCCATCATGAAAGTTTGCCTGACTTACCATCTTAACCTGAAATGGAGACTTGTCATTCCAGCAGTAGTACTGCTCTCCAGAGAAATGAGACTGAAACAAAAGCCACTCCCAGGAAACATGAGCAGAGTTGAATGACTGCTTGTGGAAGCAATCCCGCCCAGCACTGGTGACGCAACTGTCTTATCTGATCCTCGTTAATGAATAAGAGATAAACATCGTCTATCGTGCCTGCTGTATAGCTGGAAGAATGTTGTCTTAAATTCACTTTCAGCTTGAGAATCAGGTGAGGCAGAGATCAGACATACCTAGTAAAATAGGCATGTCTATTTTCTCAATATGGTCAATTAGATTAGCTTATGTTTGAAATCCAACTCAGGAAATGTCAGAAACAGAACTTCAGTCTTTGAAAAAATAGAATTCAGCTGGCCCAGAGCAACCGCCATCCTGCAACTGGCAATGGGCGGCATTGCTTGAGGAATACTCTGTGTCAACTGGCAATGGGCGGCATTGCTTGAGGAATACTCTGTGTCAACTGGCAATGGGCGGCATTGCTTGAGGAATACTCTGTGTCAACTGGCAATGGGCGGCATTGCTTGAGGAATACTCTGTGTCAAGCCTGTTGCTGGAAAGGTTGAGGCTGTCTCCCTGTGTAGGATTCTGCTGTAAGCATCTACTGAGCTGACAAATTTCTTTTCATTCTCACTTTTTGATTTAATGGCTTATTTTCTCTTTCTTAATAATAAGCCACTCTTCTTTCCACCATAAATGCTGCTTGGTCATATGCTGGGTTCTGTTCCCTAGTACTGATTTTTTTTATTCTTGCCTCTACATACATAGTTGAGATTTCTTCCTTTGTATAATAGTCTATTAATGTAGCTTGGCATTTATATTAGTCAATCTAATCCTCACACTCCCCCATCACAAACAAACAAGCTGAGATTGGAGAATTGAAATACTCTGTCTAGGGCCACACAGCTACTGGTGGAGACTTGAGCTCAGGTATGTCTCTTTGCACTTTGGGTGGGTTCAATATATTCTTTCCAGAAACAGAAAAAACCCCACATCCTAAGACAGTGCTGTGCACTGTTTCTCTGCCTCTCAAGTCAGAGAACTGGGCAGGGAACCTTAGTCTCCTCCTCCATAAGTTGTTAGTGCCAGTCTGGTCAGTCACTCTGAATCTATGTAGCTCTGTGTTGCCTTTTTTCCGGATGGGAATTGTTAGTGACTATCCGCCCTAGCTAGTCTTCCTAAATCCCCGCTGTAGGAATAGAAGCATAGCACGCATTAACTTCATGCATATTTGTGTATGAAAATGGAGGGAGGGGAAGGGAGACGGAAGCAGCGGGGGAAAGGGAAGAGGGAGAAGAGAGGAGAGCTTTATAAAGAAAGACCATTCTTTTCCAAAGGGCTTAATTTCTTTTTACAAAAATCTGCCATGTGTCCATTCTATTCTCAGCCTTTTCTATGCATTCAGCTCGCCCCTGCAACATATTTCCAAGCACATGCAGAAGCCAAGTCCCAGGAAGAAGTTTCTGTTGATGACAATAATGGAGCTACTGCCTTCTGCTTGTTGGTGCCCGCTGGTACTACCCAGTGACCTAAACTTGCCAAGCTATCCTGCACCACAAGGTGCCTAGGTCAGTCTTCTGCGACCTTTTACAACATGCCACCATCTTTGCCCAGACGATTTGCTCTGAGACCTGACCTAGTATCTGTTCTTGGCTTCCAAATACCTACTAAAGAAAAGTGAGTCTCTTGCCTTTTGGCCTAAACCAATGGCAAGCCTCAGCACCTAGAGGAGGTAATTAGATATTATTATTCCCTCTGAGTCTTCAACTATTGGAATTGGATCCTTTAAATGTCTTCATGCTATGATACTGAAGTTGAACAACTAACCATTACTGACTTAATGTGCTTCTTCCTCAAAATCTTAAAAGCAAAAGCCACTTAAATAGGGCTTCCTAATCAGGAATTGTTAGTGGGTGACAGGAGGTGAAGATGGTCCTCTTGTCCCTCTGGCAACAGGGAAGAACTAGGAGCTGTAGGAATCCCGAGACTGCTCCCTGCCTTCTGGGCCAGCTTTGTCAGTCTACCACAGGACTCTGTTCCAGAAGCCTGAGAAATTGCTAGGAAACCGGACTTAAAGAACTGGCTTCACAGAAGTCACTGAATTGACCGTGTCGACATTTCTATACCTCAGTGGGTCTGATTCATTTGTAAAGCAAACATACAATATTCTTTAAAATTTTGGTTTCTATCTCCTCAGTATCTGCCTGGCTTTCTGGTCAAACCATCAATTTCTTCTTTGGAAAGAACTCTCCCCTGCCCCTGTTCTGAACAGGTTGTCAACCAGAGTGTTGCCTCTTTCAGGCCACTGGGATGGGCTTCTGTTTGGCTATGGCCAGTCATGGTAGTTAACACTTCTGGCAGCAGTGACCGGTCTCCGAGATGATGCCAAGACCCAGGTAGGTCGTGAGTGGCTCCATGGGAACTTCACTGAACCTTCAGAGTAGCATGGCCCTTTCTCTTTCAGTTAAGCTGCCTGGATTGAAACAGTCAGACTGGAACTCTGGCAGCCATCTGCTCCTTGCATGGAGGAGCCATCACGTCCCTGCGGAAAGAGGAACAGAGCTGAGAGCGGTCGGTCAGCACAGGCAGAAGGCAGGAAGTCCCCTAGCTTCGGTTGGTGTGTAAAATGCTCCCTTGTCAGCCTTTCCATGAAAACCCAGAAGTCCTATCCCTTTTACCTTTGTAATCCCAGCACTTTCACATGGTGCTTATTTATGTTGGTGTCTAATGCAAGATGGAATGCCATGCATGGCTTGCATCCAGGTGCTGTCCAACACTGCTTATACTCTCAGCACAGGTATTTTTGTGGCAAATGTGCTCATACAGTTCCCTTTCATGAACTCATTCGTCTCAGACGTAGTTTGCTACATTTGGAAAAAAAAATCAAGGACCAAGATGTGACAATTCACAGCAACACAGAATTTTACCCAGAGTCTTCACTTCATGTACCAATCAAGCATTTATATACATTTTCTTTAATGGATACTAATCTGGACATACTCTCCGCTCAGGGCCGATATGGTAGTACAGCAGGGGAATGTTCCCATCTGTAGCACCAGCATCCCATAAGATTGTCAGTTCATGTCCTTTCTGCCGAGGAAAGCAGCAGAGGAAAACTCAAGTTCTTGGAACCCTGAACCCATGTGGGAGCCCAGAAGAAACTCTTGGCTGCAAGCTTCAGATAAGCTGAGCTATGGCCTTTGCAGCCATTTGGGGAATGAACCAGCGGATGAAAGACCTTCTCTCTCTCTCCTCTCTGTAAAAATTTGCCTTTCAAACAGTAAATAAATAAATCTTTAAAAGAGATATAGAGAAAGAAATACCCTGGGCTCAGTAGCATCTAGGCTAACTTAACATGTTTTCCCATAAGGTGAATATCACCTTGGAAAGGGTTGACTTATTTTGATTAGCTAAGGCCCTCTGAGTCTGTCAGCCCTTGCTGTGATGCATGTGTCGAAGCTGCGTTCTACCAGTATAATGAATTCATAGTGCATTAGGAGCCGTTGGCTTGTTCGTGCTTGGTCAAACTTCTGTCTATTCTGTAATTCTGCACTACATTTTCAATAAACTCCTGATTTATTGTTATTTTGAAAACAGCAAATATTCAGTCTCCTTGATCAGCATTTCTGGAAGTCTTCTCAGCACTCTATCTTGTCTTTGGATGGATATAAACAATCTCCCATGCCTGCGTGGGAGAGAATGTTTGCAAAGCAGAACGAGGGAGCAAAGGCTCAGCATCTCAGAGTAATGGAACAGGAGCATGCAATCCTAGCCATTGAACAGTAACATACGGGTGAAGGATTCAGAGAGCCGTTTCTGCCGTCTGCGAGATAGAGGAAACTCCAGAAAAGCAGGGGAAATGTCTGCATTTAGTGGAAATGTCGCCTCCAGCCACGTTAGCATCCAAAACCAATTACTCTACCAAGCAGTAAAGCAAGAATTGCTGTGCAGTGTGATGGAGAGATCAGGAGTCTTGTAACTGGAATCTGTAAACGTTGATCACACAGAAGTTCGGAGTATAATGGCGGGTGCCCTTATTGTGGCACAGTGAGCCAAGTTGCTGTCTGCAATGCAAGCATCCCGTGTCGGAGCACTGATTTCAGTTCCAGCTGCTCCTCTTCCAATCCGTCTCTCCGCTACTATGCCTGGGGAAACAGCAGAGGATGGCCCTAGAACTTGGGACCCTGCCATGATGTGGGAGACCCAGCAGGAGCTCTGAGTTCCCTGGTTTTGGCTGGCCCAACCCTGGCCACTGTGGTCATTTTGGGAATGAACCAGTAGAGAGAAGGTTGGTATTTCTGTCTCTCCCTCTCTCCATCACACCACTGTCAAATAAATAAATAAGTCTTTTGAAAAAAAGAGTATAATGGTGGTTATCAAAGACTAGCAAGTGTGGCAGGGAGGCAGAGGGGGCAGCTTGACTGACAGGAAATGAATTATGGTTACATAGGAATGAGAGCCAATGATGTAGTTCCAAACCAAACCCGAAGTCCTGCAAACCAGAATAGATAGCATGGCTCCAGGCTCAAGGCTGGTGGTCTTGACACCAATGAAGAGTCAGTATTTCAGGCTGAGACAAAGGGCAGCAGAAAAATAATAATAATAAAAGGGAGTCAGGAAGGAAGAATTTTCCCTTACTCAGGGAAAGGTGAACTTTCTGTCCTATTCAGGCTATCAATGGGCCAGATGAGATCCATTCTTGTTAGCAAACAAGCCAGTACTCTAATCTAGGATGCTGGCATTGTCAAACATGTTGGTCCCCTCTTGTCCATTTACTTTCCCAAAATCTAAACACAACGAATATTTTTACTCTAATGACTTTCACAGCACCAGATCCATAGAAGACTTTTAAAAAAAGATTCATTTATTTTTATTGAAAGTCATAAAAGTTCTGATGAGTACTTCTTTTGTCCACAATCATTCAAAAATCCTTGGACATGATCTTATTGTGTCAATCAGCTCATTTCAACTTAATCATAGTTAACACTGGTTCTTAGAGTCAGGTTATGTGCACAGTGCTCTTCCTTTGTCAATTAATTTAACTTGGGTAGCAATACTGGGACCAGGTATTGTTGTTATCCCTAATTGCAACTATGGAAACTGAAGAGAAAGCTTAAGTGAATTACCCAAAGTGACTCAGCTTAGTGATGGAGCTCTGCTTCGCAAAACTCCTGTCTTACCCAGAAGTCCATCCTAATCCTCAAAGGGCTAATTTGGGAATGTTCCCCCTCTCACGTCATCTTTAACACTCCTTGGGAAATAAGGTTAGATTTCACAAGAGATCCATGCAGCTGAGCAATCTTCAAGAAGTTCATGAAAACGCATATTGTGACTCCTCTGTCAGGATGCTCAGGAGCCTAGCTCAAGGACCTAGGCTGGAAGCAGCCAGGACCTGTGTGGGTCAGGTCTGGGGGCTGGTCAGGCAGGGCTAGTTCATAGCACCCACTGGCAGATATGAAAACCAGGATAGGTGAAATACAGGCTAAGTTGAGCCTCAACTCCACCTTGTTCACATTGGGGCCAGCACTAGGAGGGCAGCTGTGCCGGACTAGGCTGCAGCACCGGCAGCAAGAAGCAGCAGGAACTGAGGCAGGCCGGGCTGAGCCAGGCTGCATCATTACTCACGTACAAATGCCAAGGTGAGACAGGCATGCCAAGTAGGACCACAGCACATACCGGCACACATAAGACCCAGCTGGGGGTGAGTCCAGTAAGGGGGCAGCCAGGACACCCCTGTTAGGCCATTGATCCCGCTTGTGAGCATGAATGCTGGGACTTGGGGCAGACCATGCTGGGCAGGAATACAAAACCTTGTGGCCTGCATGTGAGCTGGGTTAGGGGGAAGAGTCAGGCTGGGTTAAGTGACTGTATCCATGGTGCATACATGAGCCGGAGTAAGTACAGGCTGGTTGGGCTCTGCCACAGCATCAGCTGGCAAGTGCTAGGACTGGGGACAAATCCTGTCAGGCTACACCACAGTACCACCTGGAAAGTGCAAGATTCAGGGCTGGGAGTGAGCATAGTAGACAAACTATGGACACCCCTCTGATGGGCTACAGCTCCCACCTTTGAGCATGAGAGCCAAGGCTGGACAAGTGGTAGCACCCACTGGCAGAAGTGTGGGCTGGATAGTGGGATCAGCCGAGCTGAGCTAGACAGACTAGACCAGTATGCTGCATATATGCTCAGGAACCAGTATTGGGCGCAGGCCTGGTGAGAACTTTTGGTGATCACTCCAAGTAGGCTGCAGTTCTTGCTGGTGTGCCTGAGGGCCAGGTGATAGCTGGTGGGCAGGGTTAGGTCAGGCTGCAACATCTGTTGCTTTATGTATGGGAACAGAACAGACTGGGCAATTGCAACCACCAATCTGTGTATGTAGACTGATGTAGATGACAGACCAAGCTGGACCCCACAGTGGCTGGCACACACAGAAGTGATATATGGGGTCATCTTTGGTGAAATGTTTTGGGGGGACCCCCAACTATGACCCCCAATCTTGACCCAACTCAAAACTCCAACCATGGGGAAAACTACAATCTGTGGTCAGACTGTGGAGTCCATGCGTCAGAACTGGGCTTCCTCAGTTGCTGAAGCTGATGAAATGGATGGCATATCCAGATGTACTTGGGGACATGACAGCTCATTGCAGCCTGCAGAGGATGTCTAGTACCATAGAAGAGGATGGAGGGCAGAACAAATCGGACAACTCTCTGGCCAAGCTTTGACAGCAAGTATCTGGGCAAGTGGAGACTCTAAGGTGAACTATGTCAGCAGATGAACATGGGAACGACTTCCTCAATCTTGGAGTAACAAAATCAGCAGCATTTCAGAACTATCGAAACCACTTAAGCAGTACCCTCGGGTCATGCTCCACATCAGGAACCTAGGATGACACTGAGTGGCGGGACCCCATCCCCAGGTACTGACGCGGTTAGGCTGATGGGAGCTGCCCTTTCCCCTTCTTCCCAAAATACAGGAAGAAAAAAAAATTGGAAGCAATTGTCTGATCCACTTTCCTCATTCCTTGACCCTTTCCACCCTAATCAGTGGTCCACATGGGTATACATACATCTCAGCTATGTTGATATCAAAAAGAAAATAAACTTATTAAATTAAAAAATAAATACAAAAAATACCTGTCTTGAGGAAAAAAAAATACATATTGTGAAAAACTAAGCATGGATTTCAACTTTTTGCACCAAAGAAAACTTAAAACCTTTTTCCATGAACTTTTTGAACTATGTTGTAGAATTTGTTCTTTAAATCACACAAAAATTATGCTGTGATTTATGGGAGCATTGCCAAATACCTCAGTGGCCACAATGGCATGATCCCTTTACTCCTTTACTGAAAAAAAGAGGATGGATATGACTGGCTCCTTTACAGGCTGGACAGGTCAGTATTTTAGATACTCTGTGTGACACACACACACACACACACACACACCTCCCTTTGTCTCTCCTGCTCCACCTCTCTCCCTTTGATACCTGCTAATATTCTCTTTCAGCTTGCTCTGCCTGAAGGTAAGCACCCAAGGCAGTCTGTATGCTAGTTCTAGGATGGGAAGAGGCCTGTCTTTGCTCACCTGCTCAGTGTACAGCCTGGAAGGCAAGTCGGTTCAAGGGGAAGGAGCTGCAAACCATGTGAAGCTTGGGTCCACACACCTTCTCTAATAGAGCTTTATCAGAGGTAAAGGTAGTCATTTTTATTCCTACTTTGATATCAACAACTCAGATGCATAGAAAATTAGAGTAGATGGGGTGTGACTGATATGCCTGTTGGAGACCATCAGCGTTCAGGCAGAATACACGGTAACTATTTCGTAGTTCATGCTTAAAAGCCAAATACCATCTATTATGAATTCTTAACATTTTCCAACACAAAGAAACCTTTTTAATATCCAAAAACTATCACAAACACCCATGTGAGAGTAACCATGCTCTTGAATCTACTGATAATTCAGTTAGATAGGGGCTCTGAATTCAGAACTGATTTTCAGACACATTTGCATCTCATTAAATACAATATCTATGTTTATTTGAAACATTATTGTATGAACTCAGTGCCTACATAGTAAACACTCCATAAAATACTTGGTTATTCAACAAAAATAAAAGAACATAATGGGGTTTATGGCTGACTTACAACTATCTGGCAATAAATAACACAGCAATCACCCCTCCCACAACTCCCAGCCAGTATTGTATGCAAAGCATAGGGCGTGCATGGTCTTAGACCTGGAACATTGGGATCCACATGAGCCTATGTGCCTGCTACGGTTCTCAATGAACCTGACTGCCTGCTACTCAGGGTCATTGTATCAGCAGTCAGAGAAACAGTGTGTATGAGTGTGTGTGTGTGTGTGTGAGAGAGAGAGAGAGAGAGAGAGAGAGAGAGAGAGAGAGTAGCAGGCAAGCCCAGGCTCTGCAGGGCAGGCTGCCAGGCTGCGGGCTGAGGCAGGAATCATGCTGCAGGCTCCAGGCAGCATCCTCCTGCCTGGGAAGCCTCAACCTTTCCTCAGAAGGCCGTCAACTGGCAAGCTGAAGCTGATCTCCAGTTATCAGGGGGCTCAGCTTCTGCTTGGCTGCCAGTTTCCTGAACACAGATATTCACACCTGCAATACAGCTGCACAGATTAAAGCAAGGCAACAGCAAGCATAAGACCTTCGCCAACCTTCACAGGCTTCTTCCTCCATGACATGAGCTACATATACTTACTACATAATGCACATGTCCACCTGTACCAACAAAGACATAAAGCTTATCTCATCCTTTAGCCTGTTTTTCTTCCTTTATGCTATTAGTGTTTCCTATATTAAGGACCATAAAGGAAGTAATAAGCTACTTAAGCTACTTGTGATGTTTCAATAGAATTGGCAAGGGTAGCCTATGTTTTCTGATTAAAATGGCCTTTTCCACTTGAAATTGTATATGCTCCACTTAGCAAGCTAGTTATTTTGTACAAAAAACATGAAAACAAAGTGTAATTTAATAACTGCACTGTACTGGAAGATGTATTAAAACATTCAGTTTACTGTGGGAAAATATTTATAGGTGTCTTGGTGGGAAAATATTGGCATTAAACTAACACATAATGAATTTGAAAGCTTCCTGCTTTTAGTAGTACCATATCAAAGCCTTGGGTGGAACTCAAAATTTAAACTCACTCAGCAGTTCCATCTGTCAATTTTGCATGCATGAGGGAAGCCATGGATTTCTCAAACAGTGTGTGAGCTGGGTTATTCCTATCAAGCAAGGGTCCATGGAGAGTAGGGCTTTCTGCCTCTTTATGTCCACCTGTTCTGCCCCTACAGTCTCCAAGACCACGGACTCCCCATTTCTCAGACTCAGTTACCCCTCTCATTTCCCCCAATCCCTCCACCCCCACATCCACACTGCAAGGACTAACTACCGAATCACTCAGTGCCTTATGTTATCTTTAGGGTTATCCCTTCTTCTCCATAAGGCTTTCCCATTCCCATCCCTCAACTCAGGGAAGAACAAGCACAAGGTAGACAAAGTGCTGAGAAGGAGCAGGGAATGGAGTAGACAGAGGCCAGCGGCCACCCATGAGGAGTCAACAGGAGACAGTACAGGGTGGAGGACACAGACCCTATTCTCACACCTGACATCTGACTATCAGCCCTGGCTTCCTCACTCTGAATAACACATGTTTCAGACATCATGCAATGTCCTTTTTTATTCTGCTCTCCCAGTTATAAAATGGGGGCATAATGTCACCAATCTTCATTATGAATATTAAATAATAATTAGATGAGTAGCTGATTGACCACACAACAGTTACTGTTGAGTTAGATTTTATTAGTATCCTATTGCTGCTGTGACAAAGTGCCATAAGCAGTGATTAAAAGCCAGACAAATTCATTCTGTTATGGTTCTGGAGGCCAGAAGACTGAAGTGAACTTGAAGTGGAGATACTGGCAGGGCTGGATATTGTCCCTATTTTTGAAAACTTTAACCTCGTCATACCTGCCAAGTGCCTTCATCACCTGTGTAATATTTCCACGTTCTGGGGTTAAAACAGGTGGGGGCAGTATTCAGCCAATCATAAGAATTTATGATTCCATTGATCTATGTGTCCATTTTTATGTCAGTGCCATGCTATTTTAATGACTATGGCTTTGTAATATGCTTTAAAGTCAGGTATTGTGGGGTCTCCAGCTTTATTTTATTTTATTTATTTTTCTCAGGATCACTTTGGCTTTTCTGAGTCTTGTGATTCCACATAAATTTTGAGATTTTTTTTTCTAATTCTGTGAAGAACAGCATTGCTATTTAAGGGGAATTCAATGGAATATATGGATTGCATTTGGTAATATAGGCATTTTAATAAAATTAATTCTTCCAATCTGTGGACATGGGATATCTTTCCATTTGTTTTCTGTACTTGGTGATTTCTTTCATCAGAAATCTTGTCACTTGCAGTATAATTGCTGGAACTAGAGGATATCACATGAAGCAAAATGAGTTGAGCACAGAAAGACAAATACTGTATGTTCTCCACTGCATGTGGATGGTAAAAATATCCAATCTGAACACAGAACAATGATTACTAGAGGCTGGGAATGTAGAAGAGACAGAGGGGTCTACGGCCATACCACCCTGAACGCGCCCAATGTTGTCTGATCTCGGAAGCTAAGCAGGGTCAGACCTGGTTAGTACTTGGATGGGAGAAGAGACAGAAGGAATTTAGATGATGGGTACAAAATCAGAGTTATTTAGAAGGAATAAGTTTCAAGTATTACACAGCACCTACATGTGCTAGGTATTCACCTAGGTGAATATATTCATGATAATCCATTACACTTTTTATAAACAAATATGAGAGAGTAGCTCCAAGGCTGTAATCACAGAGTAATGCCAAAGAAGGGGAAATGCTGATTACACCGATTTGATCAGTATACATTATATTCATGTATTGGATAGCACACTGTATCCCATTATTAATTTAAAGTTAACAATAGTGTTAGAACAGATGGGTGGATGAGATCAGTGGGTTTCTGCAGTACACAACGGTGAGAGACAAGAGTGAGTGTGTTGAGAGTGTATTCTCTAGTGCTGTTGCATTCATGGTGCTGGGTCATCATAAGAAGAGACAACCCAGTTCAATCCATAATGATGTTAATTGTTGCAGATGGTATATTAGTGCTTTTATTTGACCGGGAAGATGCTCTGCTGACTCTGCCCTCAGACCAGAGAGGGTCTTCCCAATAAGTAGATGGACTTGTCTGGACTATGGGATGTTGGACTCTATGCTTGGCAAATTCTTGCAGGGAGGGAATTTCAACTAAACTTGAACTATGGTTATGCAGCGGGGTGGAGGAACCCACCATGGGGGGAGGGTGGGGAGGAGAATCCCAGATTCTATGTAACTACAACACAATGTAATTAATGAATAAATTTAATAAAAAAAAATAAAAAATAAAAAATCAGCTCTCATAAAACTGCTGTCGGTACTACCAGGCTAGCTCCTCAGAGCTCCGAATCCCACTCTGAGTCACGTTCTGGCCGTCTTGCCCACGTTCTTGGATCTCTCAGCTCTATCACTGCATCATACATGGCTTGATTAGCACTAATCTCAGATTCAAGGTGAACAGAAAATGGGAGGGTAAGGATTGCTAGCTAGAATGTTTTAATTCAAGCTAACATCTCTTAGTTATGAGAAAGCTGCTAAAGACAGATACCTTGATAAATAAGAAAAACCATCTCAAGATGAAGCCAACACTCTGGGTAGGGTGACACTGAGATTTTACTCATGATGGAAGCCATATCCCTGGCCAAACTGTGTCTGAAACTCTACCTCTGGACTTTCAGGATATCTAGCTCAAGACACTATTTATGAGTAAGCTGTTTGGAATTGTATCTTCCTTTCCTTGTCATTTAAATTGTCTTAGACATAAGTGGATGTTATCCATTTCAGTTTGTAGGTGAGGAAACCAAGGCCCACAGAGGTAGGTGACTTGTCAGGTTCAACAAGATTGTGCAGGACATCCTGGAGGATTCAACCAAAACCTCGTGAGTCCGTAGCCAGTGCTTCCCCCACTATTCGTGTGTGGACAAAGCAGTTTCATTTCTTCTTCCTCTGTCCTGATGGGACATGGAGCTGCTTCAGCCACTCAGATGGTTCTACCATTAGAGAGAGCTGCACAGAGGCTAAAATCCTTATCGCATCTCCAGCTTCGTCTGCAACCCCTTGATTCAGAACCGTGGATGCCACATGTAAATGACTCATACACTGTCACCTGCTATGTATTTTACATCCTCCTTCCCAACTTGACTCTCCATTTCTGACAACACCTTGAGAAATATTGTCCATTAGCACCGAACAAAAGCAATCCCAGCTGTATTTTAATTCTCTCTAAACCAGATTGTAAAATAAAAGCTCAAGTAAGTTGGAAATAGACTATTTGGGGGATCTCTGTTAAGCACCAGGACTCGCAAGCAACTTCTTGCATATTTGATCTAATTATTCTAACACTGTGGTTGATGTGATTATGTTCACTAGGCTCACAGGGAAACTGGGGCACGTGTAGATTTAGGTTATTTGCCCAGATGGTAAGTGAATAAGCACAGATCTGAATTGCAGGTGTGGATGGCTGAGTATGTCATGCTGCTTTCATGACATCATATGGCTTCCTCTGAAAATATTACGATGGTCACTGTTCCTGGGATGCTGCCTAAGGCACGGAGCTCAGCACCCTGAAGCAGGGTCACTTAACCCAGGAGATCACAAAGAGGAAATATCAAAGACACAAGAGAAGGCAATGAATCTGGGCATCCATGGGATGCTCAGGAGAATTCACAAGGCCATCACTAAGGCCTCCTGGGCACAGAGATAACTTGGGAACAGGATGGGGACCAGATGGCTTGAATGAACCCACAAGGACAGCCATGATCTCAGACTAAGTAATTGCAATGCTCTCTAACGAGATCCAGAGGACAGTCACAGAAGGTTGACTTGTGGCTGAGAAGGCATGGCTAATGTTTTGTCTGACCCCACACAGACCACCAGGCTTTGGTCCTGGGGCTGGAGCTATTGCTGAGAGGACAGAGAGGGCACTTGGACAGAGTCACTCATTCATCTTGGCTCTGAGTCTGTGCTTGAAGATGGTTCTGTAACCCAGTCATGGAGCTGCCTCCCATCCACTGCCCCCACAGTTTATAATTCAGAAACCAACAAGAATGCTTGGCTATCTCATTTTGTATCTGCCCCCTGAGATGCATCCTGCGTTGACATAATTCTCATTGAATTTTCAAAGGTACTATCAATTTTAAAAATTCAGCCATGGAGGGCTGTCACTGGGAAGAAATAATATCAACACCAACTCTGCAGGGGCCCTGAGGAGGGTCTTAGGACCTTGACTGCTGGGAAATACCCAAGCTTCTTTTCAGGACTAAAAGAAAAAAGCTCTGCCTGAGGCTGCAGAGAGGAAAGGGAAGTAGAAGGAAGAGACAACGCTGGGGCTAGAAAATTACTGAGGTTTATATTTAAACACAAAAACAGCTGTTGGAATTTTAAGAATGGGTTTTCTTTCCTTTGGTTGAATGCAGTGATTTTCCAGAGACACATGATAATGGTCAGATGCTGGCTTCTTTATCATGTTGTCCCATCTCTTGCTTTGGCATTTTTGCTCATGGATGATGCTTGGGTAATCACAGAAACTGGAAACAGTGGGAGAAACCCTCAAGTGGACACTCCCTTTGCTAAAATTCTGCTTGTGGGGAACTGATGTAGGGGAAGCAGTTGGGGCATGTAACCTGCCCTGGTTTATAACAACATTGAGTTCCTGAGTTAAACACCACATGTCCCAAACCATCCATTTTACTCTGGCTCCCTGTGACAAATAAAGAAATTGACTTGGGGCAGTCAGCAAGAACTGTGATTTGGGTGGGACTCTTGATATGTAAACATTTCTCATGGGTCACCCCAGAAGCACAGACTGGTTTGCTCCTGGGGGTCCCTTTGGGGTGCTAGCAGTTCCTCACAAAAGAGGATGCTTTTTCGCTGAGGCAGAAAAGGACAACCCATCTCCCAGGAAACTCTTAAAGTGACCTTGATGTCCCAAATGTTTCATCAACAGTCCCAATGGGGAAGACTCTTGGGTAACAAATGGCTGTGGTCAAGCAGTGTGGGACTGGGTCAGTATGTGCCCTTTCCTCCTCTCTGAGTTTCAGATTCATCATCCACAGGATGGCAGGAAAGTGCCCACCACTCAGGGTGAATGTAGAAGGTGGGGTAGGTATTCAGCTCCATATTGGAGTTCTTGGGGGTGAGTCCCAACTCCTGAGTCCAGTTTCCTTTTAATGTGCACCTTTAAATGTACAGCAAGTATATGGGTCTTTGTCACCTAAGCAAGGTATCCAGATTGAGTTCTTGACTCCTGGCTTTGGCCTAGCTTGATGGAGTCCATGCAGTAGGTGTGAATAACACGAAGGTGTGAAGAGAACAGCTCCCTGACTGGCAGGGCCCGGGGAGCTACCACCTGCTTAGCAGGGCTAAGTGGATTCATCTCTGACCACCTTGACGCAGTTTTCACCCCCCTTCGCATGGGCACTCAACCACCCCACTATGTAATCTATTGAGGCATTGTCTGCCCCTGTGAGATGGCTTTTACAACCAACATGAGCTTAAGAGTTAATGTTACTGAGGATGTCCTGGTGAGTGGGCCTTTAACTACACACAGGAGTATAATTAAGTCTGTGCTGTTTACCCATTGCCATAAAATCTGGCCCAGATATTTATCATGCTTTCTAGGAAATGGCTTGATAAGAGGAACTCTAAAAGTTATCCTGTTACTGTGACCCTAAAGGTCATTCTGCTATGACGAAGAATATAGCTACTGTAACCCTGAAGCCTATCCTGCTAAGGCAAAAAATATAGTTACTGTGGTCTTAAAGGTTAGCCTGTCCTTGCAATTCTTTAGAATATAGAAAATGTAGTTGCTTTAGTTGTTTTCATAAATTTTTAGCTAGAGGAAATACAGGGTGATTTCACTAATATGATAAAGATATATTTTTGATTATTGTTTGATCACTTATGAAGTTGTAGAGCCTGCAGTTGTAGAGGAATGTAATGTTTATAACCTTTTGTCTTAGATCTTCATGTTTTTTCTCTCTTGATGTATTTCTCCCATTTAGTGATAGATAAGTTGAATAAGAATTATATTAGGAGTGTATTAATGTATAAGATGTGTTGTCTACTGAGAAACTCTTGGTTGCAACGTTGGAATGGATAATGCCTTGTCTAATACTGAAACAATTTGTAGAATTGTCTTTGGAAACACTCACTCATCCATTGTAGAGTTGAAACTTAAATAGAGTAACTTAGCTCATTGCTAACTGCAATTCTTTCCACCGTTATTACCCTTGCTTTAACAAACTGTGTGAGCTTACAGACCTAATGGCCAACTAATGTCAATAACCCCGATCCCCATAGACCAAGGCCCCAGACCTTTTAACTCATACAAGATAGGGGTCTGGTTGACACAGGAGGCGCCTAGGTTATAGTCCAGACCTGAGGAGGGCAGATGAAGACTGACAAGCCAAGATAAGCAAGGAATATGGAATCCTTCCTCAATCATTTCTCAAGAAGTTGTAAATTGTGCCCCCCTGAAGCTATGTCAATATGCCCCTAAGAAAAAACTTTGTACTGCTTCTGCATAAATAAAGCGGACAGCTTTCTAGCTTGGTCCACTACGATCAAGGAATCTGGTGGTCCGTCTCCTTTCTTTCTCTTCACGCCTCATCCACGCACCCTTCCCGAGCTCCGAACCTCGGCCGGAGTTGGACTCCGGCACTAGCTCAGCCACAGCAAGAATGTGGAGAATGAACTAGCAGACAGGGGGTCTCCATCCATCTCCATCTCTGTCTTTTAACAAATCAAAAGTAAATACAGGGAAATGTTTTAATATAACAGTAAATTAAGGCAATGACTTGCAAAAGCAGTACTTAATAAGTAATTCCATTTTTAATAAAAGATTTATTTATTTTATTAAAGTCAGATTTACAGAGAGAAAGAGAGACAGAGAGAAAGACCTTCCATCTCCTGGTTCACTTCCCAAGTGGCCACAACGGCCAGATCTGAGCCGATCCGAAGCCAGGAGCCAGCAGCTTCTTCCCGGTGTCCCACGCAGGTGCAGAGTCTCAAAGGCTTTGAGCCATCCTCTACTGCTTTCCCAAGCCACAAGCAGGGAGCTGGATGGGAAGTAGAGCAGCCAGGACATAAACCGGCACCCATGTGGGATCCCAGTGCATGAAAGGTGAGGACTTGAGCCACTAGGCTACCGTGTCAGGCCCCAATAATTAATTTCCATTGCATTATTCAAGGATACAGGATGAAAGCCAGCCTGGTAATTGTTTTGTTGGTTATGCTTAGATTTCCCTCTTAGCTATTATTCCATTGGTTCTCTGGGTATTGGATAGTGTAAAAATACAAATAATAGATACCAAAATTATTCCAGCTCAATAAAATGGATTATTTGCTAACTCTATGCCCCATAGTGCCTCTAGGAATTAGGGAACTTCTTTTTAGATCATAGTAGACGTGAAATTTCTCTAAGGCATCACAGATTCCAAGGTCACGTCACCTGAAATTCAGGTCCAGGACGTCTGAGGTCATCTTCAAAGCCTGTATCACTTTGAAATGATGGAGCTACTGATTCAACATGAAGCCTGCCCTCGTCACCAATGTTCGAGTTAACACATAACATGACATTGACCTTCTTGGCAAATGTTTGTCGGCTGTTGGTAAATAAATACAATGTGTTATATATTACAAATAAAATACTATTCCTCATTTAGGAAAAATTCTAGGAATTTAGGAAATTCTACAATATTCAGCCACCTGGATGAACTGTGAAGACATTAGGCTCAATGCGATATGCCAGTTACAAAGAACAAAAGCTATTTCCACTTCAGTGGGGACCCCAAAACAGTCACATTCATAGATGGGTGCCATGAGCTGGGAGGGTAGGAGATAGAGTGAGAACTGCAAGTTATTCATCAACAGGCATAAAACTTCAGTCAAGCAAGAAAACATGCTTTTAACAACTACCTTTGGCTCAGTTTTTATTATTATTATTATTATTATTATTATTATTATTATTACTATTACTATTTACCTTTATTGGAAAGTCAGATACACAGAAAGGAGAAACGACAGAGAGAAAGATCTTCCATCTGCTGGTTCATCCCCCAAGGGGCCACAAAGGCCAGAGCTGCACTGATCTGAAGCCAGGAGCCAGGAGTCTCCTTCAGGTCTCCCACAAGGGTGCAGGGTCCCAAGGCTTTGGGCCATACTCAACTGCTTTCCCAGGCCACAAGCAGAGAGTTGGGTGGAAAGCAGGGCCACCAGGACACGAACCAGGGTCAGTCAAGGTATATTTAACTGTTGGGGAGTTCTCCTTGTATTCACGGGTAGAGATGTGTGCTGCAAGATTTTCACTTCCCAGTATGCTAGTAAGAAAAAGTAAAACTAGCTTAAGGTTATGTATCTAGGTTGCCAGAAAGTCGTGCCCAGAACAACCATGAGACGATATATTGTGCATCCCTCCCTTAAGCTGCAGGCGCTCTGAGGCAAAGAGCAAAAACAACGTGCTCAAAGCCACGGCTAAGGAACTCAGAGGAAGCTACATTGCTCGTCTCAAGTTCGCTGCTTTTTAAATTTTTTCTCCCGTGATAGTCCAACAGCACCTTGTACCTTGCAGGACAGCACAGGTTCCGTCTGCGTTGGATACTGTCTGCCACCAACTGTCCAACGGAGGCTTCCCCTTGTGCCCAGGGAGAAGTTGTCAGTTTTGAGTAACTAGACAATAGCTAATGCTGCACTTCCTCAGTATGAACAAGTTGGCGAGATGAATGCGTCCTAGCCTTGAACCTTGGGCAGTCCAGCAGGTTCAAACATCAGGTAGCAGAGGAGGAGGGATGGTACAGGACTTCAGGATAGACCCAAGGCTAGAGATGGGTTCTCGCAGTGGCCTTGAGGTAGAGAAGCTATAAGGAAGTTGGAGAAGCACTAGTGTGGGTGGCTGATCCACGTTTGGATTTGAACAAGGCAATGTCAACATGAGAATCTAATGAGGAAGACCCTATCTGGGCCTGAAACTGAAGGTCACGGTCAGTAGCTATGGCAACCGCGGACTGAGGGGGAGGAGTGGTAGGGAGTTGGGTGCCAAGCACTCGGCCTTCCTGCACTTTAGTTGTTCAACTACCAGAATAGAACTGGCGCAGCTACTCCATCTTCCACCTGGCAGTTTTGGGGACCTACTGCGCAGAAGCGGCAAGGCAGGGCGTATGCTTCCTTTACCTGGCGACAGGTATGAAATCAGCTGGGAGAAACAGGAAGACCTCGAGAGTGGAAGGGCTGGAGGCGGACAACAGCGGACAGCTGACCCTCAGGGAGCGTCATTAACTCCACTCAGCTGTTAAGTTGCTGTGCTTAGTTGGAATGATGAGGCTTGACAGGCCCACTGCCACTTTGCAGGGGAAAATAAAATGGTGAAAGCAGCCATTTCACGCACAAAAATCAGAAGCTGGATTTTTTTTTCCACTTAATTGCTCCCTAAGCTCCTGACTTTCACCACTGCTCCCTGAACCGCTGGCCTTAAACACAGTCCCACCGACGCCCCCTCCCTGCTCCTCCTCGCCCCATTCCCTAGCCCCTGAAACATCACATGGTCGTTATTCATGGACTTGGTGTGACTCACACACGTGTGTACATGCAGACACACATACTGAGTCACCTGCTTGGATTCTCTCCTTTGTCATCAGTTGATCAAACGCCATACATGATCACAGGAAAGCAAGGATAAACTTCTCCGAGTCCTTGGAAGCCCCAGCCCAGTGCCGCTGGTAGACCCCTCCTCCTCCTCATTTCCTGGGGGCTCTGATAGCCCAGGAGTCCTCAGAATGGCCTTCCAACCTCAGACACATGACCTTAAGCAAATCCTTCTCATTTTCTTGGAACTGTCCATTGGAAGCTCATTTGAGCTGATCTCATAAACCCCTTCTATTTCTGACAGTGAACTCTAAATCCTAGAGCGTTCTCCCGCGGCCTCTGCAGAGGGGAAGCACAGACTGCTGAAAGCCAATGGGTGATGGCGGTGTCCTTCCCATTTCCACCCTGCTGCGACCCACGGCACCAGCAGAGACATCAAGTCCACGCAGACTCTGGGAGAACATTGCGCCAGGAGCCCTGCTGGGCTTGGCTGAGTCACAGCCTCAGCCAACGCTTGCTGTGATGAACCATGCTAACTGCTCGGGAGCCAAAAACAGCGGGGCAAAGAACGCGGGCGGTAAGCAGAGGGTTGTCACCATCCTGAGCTGGCAGCCCTCAGAGCTGCAAATGTGGCCTTGCTGCCTGTCCCCAAGGCTTCCTAAGGCGCCCGCCACCAGCCTAAATCCACATCCTCAGGGCATGGGGCCAGGTACAATGGCTGAGAGCTGGCAGAAAAGGTACTGTGTGCAGCCAGGGAGAGATTTTGCCCACCAGCGCAGCCAAAGGTTGTTTAGCTGTTGTTACCTCTGAACTTTCCAGGAGTGAAAAGGCTCTGGTAGGCTCTGGGACTTTTGTTTTCTCAAGGGCATTACAGTAGGTTCAAAATGACTCTAGGATCAAAAGTGAAATGCCAAACAGAAATGGATTTTCACAAATGTGATGCAGATGTTTTTGAGCCGTTTATTTGGGCCTGGCGTGGTAGCCTAGTGGCTTAAGTCCTCATCTTACACACACTGGGATCCCATATGGGTGCCAGTCCTAATCCCAGCAGCCCCACTTCCTATCCAGCTCCCTGCTTGTGCCTTGGGAGAGCAGTCAAGGATGACCCAAAGCCCTGGGACCCTGCATCCATGTGGGAAACCTGGAAGAGGCTCCTGACACCTGGCTTCGGATCGGCTCAGCTCCGGCCATTGCAGCCACTTAGGGAGTGAATCAACAGACGGAAGATCTTCCTCTCTGTCTCTCCTCCTCTCTGTGTATCTAACTTTCCAATAAAAAATAAATAAATCTTTTTTTAAAATGGCTGAGCTAATAACCCCAGAAATGGTCCCTCAGGGGAATGGAGTCTGCCTTGCCTGGTGCTTGCATATTCTTCTGGTGTTCTTTTAGGGAAAAAACAAAAGCGAGGAATTAGATATAGGACAACTTGGTCCAATATGAGAACTGATACCCAAATCGCGAACCTCAAGTTGTGTTTTGTCTTGTTTACTGAATTCTACCTGTTCTTAGCATTCATCAAGGACCAGACTCACTGCTCACAAGAGAGTGACATTAGGGCTGCAGTCACGGCACAGCATGTAAAGCCACCACCTGCGAGGCTGGCATCCAACAGGGCACTAGTTTGTGTTCCAGCTATTCCACTTCTAGCCGAGATCTCTACTAAGGCCTAGAAAAAGCAGTGGAGGATGGTCTGAGTGTATATGCCCTGTTACCCTCGTGGGAGACCTGGATAAAGGTGTTGGTTCCTGGCTTCTGCCTGGCCTGCCACCTGCCATGGCGGCCAGCTGGGGACAGAACCAGCAGATGGAAGAGCTTGCTCTATTCCTATCTCTGACTCTCCCTCTCTGTAACTCTGGCTTCCAAAATAAATATTAAAAACAAAAGAGCCAAGAGAGGTGACTCTGGGCAATACCTCAGAATTATAATCATATAATTCATATATATATATATATGCTTATATATCTCCCAGGTTTGAGCGTGAGGTTTGCTGTTTGCAACCCAAGACAGTCAAATCAGCAATCATTCCATTTAACCATTCACGCTTTCCCGCCAGGACAGAGTAAATGCTTGCAGTTTGCAACTATTCCTCTAGTTCCAACACTCTGCCTGGAACATACTATGCGCTGTGAAATGGATGGTGCATGGCTGCCTGCATTCTCTGAGAACCTACTGTGTTTCTATACTGTGCTAGGGCTGCCTTACCAAAGTTTAATCTAGTCACTCAGATTTGCTCATTCGGCCATCCCATCAAAAAGCACTTAAAGGTCACTAAATGCCTACTTTGTTTCTAAAACAGCATATTACAAGGAGGTTTGTTTTTCTTTATTTTACTTTCTTTATTTTATTTTCTTTATTTTTCTTCTTTTTTTTTTTTAATTCAAGCAGATAATGGCAAATAAGGGGAGACGCATAGGGCGCCAGTTGCAGTGTGAGAAGTATCTAACTGAAAGATTATGTCACCCATGGAAAACAAAGGCAGGAAATTAAACCAGCACTTCTAAAAGCATTTTAGCAGCAGCAGATACTGACTTTGACAAGAGGATGGAGAGTGTGTGGTCCTACTTGAATGATGAGATCCCAAACCTTATGTGCATTTTCAACAAATCCATCTCGCTTCAAAGGTTTAAGTCCAACAAATGAAAAAAAAAAAAAAACCGAAGTTGGCCTGTGAACCAGACCTCGAGTTGCGTTGTGAGCCTCAGGCTCCGCAGTTGCTCACAGATGCGGCCAGCACAGGTTCATTGCGCTGGCTCTCTCCTCGGGCTGCTGTAAAATTAGAACAAGACCAAGTATTTCACAGCCAGACTCATGCATGCGTCAAGAATGACATCTCAGTGAGCATTCCTCAGACCCCTACATCTACATTTGTTCTTTGTTGCTGTTTTTGAAACCAGGGGTTTTTATTTTTAAAAAGTATTTGTTTATTTGACAGACAGAAAGAGACAGAGAGCACTTCAAATTGCTTCACTCCCCAAATGACTAAGTGTCAGGGCTTGGCCAGAGCAGAGCCAGGAGCCTGGAACACCGTCTGGGTTTCCTGCGTGGTTGCCAGAAGCCCAGCTTCCTGAGCCATCACTCGCTGCCTCCAAGAGTGTACAGGAGCAGGGAGATGGAACCAAAGTGTGTCTGGGACTCAAACCCACGCCCTCCCATTGAAAATGCACAAGTTCAAGTAGCCTCTCACCTACTGGGCTAGGAAGATGAGGAAGAGCATCCTAGGATGGTCTCCAAGGATGGGAATTCCAAGGGTCACAAACGTAAGAAGAGACGGGAAGAAGGTGATGCCAAGTACAAGTGAGACGCAGAGCCCTTCCAGATTGACAGGAGCAGGCGCGTCAGTAGCTGACTGGTGCACAGGAGGGGGCGGCCCCCCAAAGACTAAGAATGTTTGGAGCATAGGCTCTGTGGCTAGAGGTTCAGGCTCAGGCCCTGACTCTACTTTGGCCATGGTTTTGGTCGGTTAGTTGGGTTTTTTCTGTTTGTTTGTTTGCTTGCTTTTTTGTCTTTTCCAGATCTCAATTTCTTTTGTCTATGAGAAAGAGATACTACCTGCTGCCCTAGAAGGAGACATTAAATACAAAATGCTTCTAGCCCTACAGCCATGTAGGCAGTGTTTAAGCATCAACTGCTGCTCCGTGTTCCTCCCCAGCAGCACTTCCTGTTAACTGTGACTTATGACAAGAGCGGCTTCCCAAAGCCCTACAACTGCAAGTAATAACTGTTCAATGCAAGAAGTTCAGAGAACAGGAAAAAGAACAAAAAAACCCACAATTATTCATATTCACAACACCAAAAGAAAAGAAAACCATCATTTATACTGTGTAGTTCTGTCAGTTTTCTTTTTAAGGCATCTGATGTGCTTTTACACACACATCTATCCTGAGAAACTACTGCAGGTTGGCGCCACGGAAGCAGAGGCTGAGGCTGTTTTAGACGTGGGCGAGATGTTTGCTAGAAGGTGACACCTGGGCAAGGGGTGCTGCAAGCAACACTGGGTAGCAGGAGAAGGCTAATTTCATTACAGGTAAAAAATGTACTCACATGGGTACATACACACAGGCATTTATTATACAGAGAGGAGAGTTTGATCATAGCAGGAAACATGAAAGCTCTGGTTCAGAGAACAAACTGTTTTTCCACTCAAAGTGCATATTAGCTCCAGTTTCCCATACCCCAATCCGCCTCCTCCTGACAACGCAAGACACTTTAGATATGACTCGGTAACCAGCATGGTTGCACCGTGGATGGCAACCCCGAGATCATGAGCCAGAGTTTTTATAGGAAGGTTTGCAGGAGAGATCTTTCGACTGGTATGTAAGTATACGCTTCTGTAGGAAAGAAAAGACAACTCAGACTTATTTATTACCTTAGACATAAATAAACTCCTGTCTCCAGGGGAGTTAAGTCTCCCAATCTCTTTTGGAGTAATGCAATATAATCTCTAATTTGCAAGACAGGATAATGATTCAGTCATGTTAACTATGTTTACTGGCATTCTGCTGAAAAATCCTGGACTCCATAGAATGTACAAAAAAAAAAAAACTCATGAAGAATTGTCTTCTAGCAGCAGTTTGAATTCAAAGTGTAATGAGTAGGCTGGAACTTGATGCAGTGGACAGAAATGACTGGGCTTTCTCGCAGCTTCCTCAGACCACTGCTGGACGTGGCAGGTCAAGCGGCTGCTCTGGCTAAGGGTGTTCTCTGCCGCAGCGTCCACCGCAACAATGCACTCCGAGCGTTTCCTCAGTTCTGCAGTATCTAACTGTTTAGGCTATTTTGTTCTTCCTCATCATCATTAATTGATCTCCAACCACTGAGCATTAGTTCGTTACTTTCTGCTGTTCTGAAGAATGATGCAATAAATAGTCTTATTACATCTTTGTCTCCTCTATTTATTCCCCTCTGGGCAAATCTATAAAAGCGAGATTCTAGGTCAAGGTGTTTGGATATTTTTTTAATCTTTTTCATGATTTATTTGAGAAAGACAAAGTTCACCTCAGCTGATTCTCTCCCTAAATGTCTGCACTAGCCAGGGGTGGGTTAAGCACAGAACCAGGAACCAGGAATGCAATCCAAAACTCCCAAGTGGGAGGCAGGAAGCCAACGACCTGAGCCATCGCCTGGCTGCCTCCTGAGTCTGAATCCAGGAAAAGCTGGAGTCGGGATCCAGAAGTGCGACTCAAACACAAGTATTTAACCTCTAGAATTAACAACTGCTCATGGATATTCTTGCAGACTCCCTATACACTTGAGCAAACTGGGTTCCATTCAGATTGTGCTAGTTTTTATCTCCTGAAGTGAGTGCACCTGTCTACTTCTCCTGAATCAATAAATGTCATTACAGCAGTTCCCAGCCCAACTTCTGACTCTATGTCATCACTGCGGTTCCCAGCCCCTAACTTCTGTCCTGTTTTCTGCCATTTCAGTTACAGTCAGCTGCGTTTCAAAAATAGCAAATGGAAAACTCCAGAAACAAATAATTCTTGGGTTTTAAATAACTTTTATTGCAGCATATTGTTATAACTCTTCTAGTATTATTGTTTTTAATCTCTTATGGTGCCTGATATATAAATTAAGCTTTTCATAAGTCTGTATGGAAGAAATGATGTCGTAAGCACCCAGTGCTATCTATAGGGTCAGGCATACACTAAGGATCTATATTCCCCACTGCTAAGGGGGAAACGACATATTCTTTTAATTCACTGTTAATCTGATAGAGAAAATACTAGTCTTTTGGTTTTATTTGCATTTTTAAATACTGCCAATGGGAGCAAGCCTTTGGTGTAGCAGTTCAGCTACTCACTCTTCATAATGAAGTATATTATTCAAGTCCCAGCTACTCTACTTCCAACCCAGCTTCCCATTAATGTGCACCCTCAGAGGCAGTAGATGATAGCTCAGTCTTGGGTTCCTGCTGCCTCATAGAAAACCTGAATTGAGATGGGATACTGGTTTTGGCCTGACTTTGGCCTGGCTCTGCCCTGGCTAATGTGGTCATTTGGGCAGTGAACCAGCAGATGAAAGATCTCTCTCTCTCTCTCTTTCTCTCTCTCTCTCTCTGCCTTTCAAATAAAATTAAGGTGAATAAATAAAAATATTTTAATGCACCGAATTATATCTACTAACACTTTCCAATAAAGCATTAAAATTACAGCACAGAACTTTAAAGCTATACACATGCATATATGCATGCTGTGTGAACACTTTTCTTTGATTTCTTGTCATCTAAATTTTTTACATCACCCTTAACTTTTCTAAGGAAGCTTTTTGCTTTTTTCATTGATTCGAAAGTTCTGTTAAACTGTCAGCTCACTCTTCCAAACATACATGTTGTCATTATTTCTACAAGTTTAAAGTTCGTCTTTTTGGATTGTTTATAATGTTTTCAGCATGTACATTTATGATTTGCTAAAGCCAAGTTAATAAATCAATTGCATTTAAAATTTAGTTCCTGCAATTATGTTTGCAAAACTTGGTTCATCTCATAATCTTAATGCAGGATGTCAACTTTTTCTCTAGATTCAATTGAGGCTACTTCATTACAGCTCATGGCTGCCACCTGCTTAGGTCATTTTAGCAACTGAGTTCCACTTCTAGGCCTCGGGTCAAATGCAAATGGACCTACACTCCCCTCATGCCTTCACCCAAGTCCTGTACTACTCTTTCACAGTCCTCTGACAACACTCATTCAACTTACCTTAATTGGAATCAAATAGAACCTTGTCTGTCACCAACACTCCAGTCAGCTGGCACCAGCAAGAGACATAGGAGAGAGGAGAGAGAGACTGTGCCACCGGGATGCCTGACCTGGTGCAACAGATCAACTCAGATAGATGTGTTCATTGGAGTTTTTCACCTTGAGGACCTTCATTTCTTGGTCAAAATTGTTTATTTCCATATTCTCTTTTAGGCATATCTTTTTGCTTTTTTAGCCAAGCAATGCTCATTTCCATTGACTATAGAAATGGAAAGTTTAAAGTTATAGTCAAAGAATACCCACCAAATACCGAAAATTAAAAATATTGGCATCACCAATTATATTAGTGAGAATGTGAAAGTCTAGAGAAATTCTCATATCTTTGTTAGCAGAAACTGGCAACCCCTTTAGAAAAACATTTGGCTGTGTCCGATGAAGCATACACCTTTCAGTAATAACTTTGACCCAGCCATTCTACTCCAACATAAACAAGAACATACACGAGTGTGTGTGCATGTGGACACACAAAAATATTTGTATGAGATTGTTCGTAGCCCTTCTATTCATAATTTGCCCCAAACTGGAAACAATGCAAAGATTCAGCAATAGAAGGATCAACGATCAATTTATAAAATATACAAAAATATCCATAAAACATAGTTGTGATTTGTTTTAAAGATTTATTTTTTTTACTAGAAAGGCAAAATCGCAGAGGGAAGGAGAAAGACAAAGAGATTTTCTATCCACTGGTTCATTCCCAAAATGGCCACAATGGCCAGAGATGAGCTGAACTGGAGCCTGGAGACAGGAGCTTACTCCAGGTCTCACACATGGGTACAGAGGCCCAAGGATCGGAGCCATCCTCTGCCATTCCCCCAGCCCAGGGAGCTGGATCAGAAGCATAGCAGCTGGGACATGAACCAGCACTCATATAAGACGTTGGTGCCTCAGGTAGAGGCTTAGCCTACTATGCCACAGTGACAGCCCCTTAACTATCTTTAAGTAGTGAACTCTTGATACTTTTGATAACCAGGTAAATCTCAGCAACATTAGTTGAATAAAAGAAAGCAGATGCAGGGGAGTAGATACAACATGAAAACAGGCAAGTGAAGTAGAAGAATAAGCAAAACTGATCAAGAATGATAAAGTCAAAATAGAGTTGAAGCGGGGTCAGGAGCGGAGAGTGGATTCTCAGGAAGGAATGTTCTAGAATGACATACATGTTCTTTATCTTGACATTGGTTGTGGTTACCAGTATATGCGTCTATCACAAGCCATCGGGCTATAATCCCAAAGGCTTAGATAGGTGCATTTTATCACATGAAAATCAAAACAAAGTGCTGAAGAAATCGTGCCATGGATAATGGCTTGGAGAACTGCTTATGACAAATCACTAAGTGAAACAAAGGCAGCTATGTAATATTTTATAATGTGATTCCCATTTGTTAAACACACAAAGAAAAATAGACTTCTCTATTAACTCCATGTATGTCAGGATGAAGGCTTTCTTTCTTTCCTCCTTCAAATCTTTCTCATACTTTTTCATCACCTGAACATGCTTGGGTGACTCAGTGAGGAAACCAGACACATCACCAGCATAGCAGGAGAGTGCTGTTGTGGCAGGGAGTTACCTTTAAGAGCATGGAGGTCATATTCATGTCGTTTGCTTCTCTTCCATCCTAAAGAGATCTGAACAATCATAAAGCTTCAAAGAAGGGATAAGAGAGAATGAAAATGCACAGTGGGAGAAGAGAAGGGTGGACTCCTGATCCACCTGCCAAGCCAACTCCATGGGGACCACAGAAGAACTCACATGGAGAGAGTAATGAAGATCTCATTTATTGGATTCATGTTTGTTTCTGACTGGTTACTGGTTAAACTATACTAGTGAGCTGTACTTGCAGGTCTTTCCAGCAGATTTAAGTAAAGCTGAAGAGAAATTAATGTCTGGAAATCCATACACTAACACGTTCCTTAATGCCATGGACTCCTACACTCCTGGTGAGCAGTGTCAGTACCCTCTAAGGAAGCAACTAGGCCCCAGGGACCCCATCAGTGGTCCAGGCACGCTCATGCTCACCTGTCACTGACTTCCCCATCATTGTCCTCCCTTTGCAAGAAAGCCACTAAGAGTTCTGGCACTCTTGACCCCATCTCTAAATGGTGTCACTTCCTGCAAATTCCACATGGTTCTCCCAATGATACAGACTATCCCAAACCGATTCTAACAAAAGTTGAGGTCCCAGCCTTATGCATCCAGATTCAAACCAATAAGCCAGTTCATCCTTAGTAGAAGAGACAACATAAGTTTGCAAAAAGTCTTTCCCTTTACCCAAGCCACACTCTGCTCTCTTCACACCTTCAAGTTCAAATCTTTATAAGTTCCCTTTGATTCCTACTTCAAACCCCATTGCTGCCAAGTTACCTGTCTCCACTCCTGGCTAGTATTGACTTCACCCTCTCTAGCAGCCTATAGCAATTAGAATGAATGAATCAGAATATTTGATCTGGAAAGGCCCACAGTGCTCTTCCACCTGCTCCCTCGCCACCTTGGGCAGCAGCTGCAGCAGCACCCTCTCATATCGCATGCTTCATTAACTCACTAGCCTTAAAAAGAAGCCTGAATACAAAGGCAATACTCCTTTGGCTTGCGTGTGAGGAAACTAAGGCTCAGACATTTCCGCACCCAAGGCTACACCACTCTGAAGACAGCCTCTAAGGCCAGCATTCTCCCATGCTCTGTCCATCACTATGCTTAGCTGCTCTGCCATGAACATGTGGGATTCTGTGACTGTGTCCCACTGGGATCCACCGGTCTCAAAGGCTGCCTCCTAAGATAGTGTGGGGAATATACACGCACTAAACAAAGCTGCTCAGAGTGCAGTAATTGCCCAGATGAAGTATTGCTCATTTGTTCCTGACCATCATCCAGAGAGTTTGTCAAGCACATTGCTTCTTATACTCTTTGGCATCCCGGCTCCTGGTTCTCAAAGTCCCTTCAGTGTTTGCTGCCTTAACAACACCGCAGGAGACCAGCACCATAAGCAATTAGACTGCTAGTGGGATGCCCTTGGGAAAACCCTGCAGCTCCTGTAGAAGTGAATATTCTGATTAAGCAGAGATAGGGTAAAGTACAAGATTCTGGCTTTTAAAAATTATTATTAATAGTAAGCTCTCTTTTAAAATGTGGTTATTCAGTCATTCCTTAATTTGAACGAGTGAGACCGCCCATCTGTCGGTCCATTCCCCAAATGCCTGCAACAAAAGGGAGAGATAGGCTAAGCTGGGAGCCAGAAGCTCAGTCTGGGTCTCCCACATGGACGGCAGAGAGTCAGGTACCTGGGTCATCACGTGCTGTTTCCCAGATTGTAACTCAGCAAGAAGTTGAAATCAGGAACAGAGCCAGAACTCAAACTCAGGCCCTGCCATATGGGATGCAAATGCCCATCGCAGCATCTCCACTGCTGTGTGAGCTGCAGATCCTGCGCTCCTCATAGGCTCCCAGAGAATAACAATACAATGTTTTCCAGACCACATGGGCGGCAGCAAAGCTAGACCAACTCTGAGGTCTGTCCTGGCTTCTGAGATCTCTGGGATGCTTTTTTAACACTCTAATATCAAAGACTCTTACATAGGTGAGTAATGATGAAAAACAAATATGCACATTCATGTTTCTGTTAGGAAACTTGGATCCATAATACACAATGAATTCCCCCAACTTGGTTTACAAAGATAAACGCATGGATTTCATTTTTTTAGCTTTTTAAAAAATTTTTATGTATTGATTTTCACTTTATTTTAAAGGTAGAGAGAGCAAGAGGGTGAAAGAGAGATCTATCCACTTGTCACTTCCCAGATATCTACCAGAGCCAGGGTTGAGCCAAGCCAAAGCTGAAGCCAGGCCTCCTTTGTTGGTGGCATCACCGTTGCTTCACAGGCCAGGTGTTAGCAGCAAGCTAGAACTGGGAGCTGACCCAGGACTCAACTCCAGGCACTCTGATGTGGGATTCTCAAGTTGAATTTTTTTAAGCTGCTTATTTACTTTTTATTGGAAAGTCAAAATATACAGTGAGGAGAAAAGACAGAGAAGAAGATCTTCCATCCAATGATTCACTCCCCAAGTGGCTACAATGGACGGAGCTGAGCCATTATGAAGCCAGGAGCCAGGATCCTCTTCCAGGTCGCCAATATGAGTGCAGGGTCTCAAGGCTTTGGGCCATCCTCAACTGCTCTCCCAGGCCACAAACAGGGAGCTAGGTGGGAAATGGGACTGCCGGGATTAGAACCGACTCCCATATGGGATCCCAGTATGTGCAAGGTGAGGACTTTAGCCACTAGGCTATCGCGCCAGTTTCTCAAGTTGAATCTTAATTGCTGCAGCAAACGCCATCCCCAAACACTGGTTAGGGAAAGCTCACTTGCTGATCTGACATAATGACCTTGAAACAACAGTCCAAGGCCTGAAGAGATCCAGCTGTGTGAAGATAAATGGAAGAACTTTCTAGACAGGGAAACAACCAGAACAAAGATCCTGAGAAGAGAACAAGCTTAGTACACCAGCAGATGATGAGGGGCAGTGGTAAAAGACGCAGTTGGAAAACACAGCAGGGATTGGCAACCAGGAGTTAAGGGATGCGAAGAAAGTCTGATAGGCATTTTCAAGAAGACACATTGAGAAAGAGTAGAGTAAGAGAAGTTGGGAGTGTAGAAGAGAAAAAGATACGATTTAAAACCTATTGGAACAGAATAAATGAAAAAGAAATATGGCTTAACTTATAACGCATTGGAAAAAGATGATGAATTTCTAGGCCTGGGCTGAACACTGAGTGAGCAGTCATTGGCCACTGTCTCATTCAAACATTTTGTTCTAACTAATCTTATTAAGTTCCTTTGTTGCAGGTGCAGGGGGAGAGTCTGCTCCTGCAGGGGTACAGAAGACAGCCACAGTCTCCATTCTCCTTGAGTTTCCACTGGGAATCATATTTAAAGCAGGAGCCTGAAACTCATTCCAGATCCCCGTGGCCTCTCCAAAGTCTAGAGAAGCTGATATTATAAACCACTTCTTCCTGAAGTAGTCCCAATCCTATTCTCAGGGAATACACCTCAAGATCCCCAGTGGATATTCAATCCTATACATATACTATGCTGCCTTTCCTTATACATAAGAAGTATTTACTTATGAGAGACAGAGAAAGAGATCTCCCTGCCGGTGCCCCTCACATATAGACCCAACATCTGGGGCTGGTGCAGGTCAAAGCCAGGAACCCAGAGCTCCATCCAGATCTCCCACATGGGTTCAGAGTCCCACACCACACCTGGGGCATCAGCTGCTGGCTTTTTCAGGTACATTAGCAGGGAATTGGACCAGAAGCAGAGCAGCTGAGACTTAAACAGGCATTTCAATGTGAGATTGCCACCATTGTAAGAGGCAGCTGTTAGCTTAGTACATGGCTTACAGGCCCTTACTATGCTATTTTCAATACATACACACGTATCATAAGATTTCATTTCATTTAAGCACAGTGGAAGAGTAACAGTAGCAAATAATAAAACAATTAGTAAGCTGAATAAACTGGCATCAGAGTGGTGGTAAGTCTGGCCATTAGGATATTCACATCCCACATCAGATTGCCTAAACTCAATGCCAGCTCCCACATCTAATTCCAACTTCCTTCCAGCACAGATTCTAGGAGACAGTGGTGATGGCTCAATAACTGCTCCTGCCACCCATGTGGAATATAAGAATGAAGCAAGGTCACCTACCCTGGAATATCGGGGAAGAGTTCTCAGGCACATGACCTTTGAACTCAACTGTTAGGAATTTACAGGTGGAAAAGATGGTGCAAGGCTGGCCAACCAGAGGCTCCAGTATGGATGAAGTTATTGAAATGGATGCAGCATGTCTTGTTTGAGCATCTAACAGAAGGACAGATATGGAGGGGCACTGTAGAGGTGGTCGATAACACCTTGAGCATTGGTGGCATTTTCCAAGAAAACGGAAGTATCAATTTTCCAGTGAAAATTGTCAATTGACAAAAGTAGGAAAGTTTAGGCAGAGTTAAGAGAATTCAGATGCTTCAGGGTTGCCATGAACTTACCACCCAAACCACAAATAACAGCCAATGCCAGAACAATCAGGAAATCTGAGAAATGAAATTCAGAATCACTATAAAAAGCCAATGTGTCCTAAGGTTTTAGCTTTGTAAACTGAAAGGTTCAAGTTTATCAAAATGTCATTGTGAAACTTAGGTGTAAATTGAGTAATTTGGGAATAAATTAGTGCAATTAAACACTTCAAGACATAGAAGACAACTTATTGCTCCTCAAACCATTTTTTCCCTCACAGCTATGTTGCACGCCCCATAAAAATGTTCTTTATGGTGTGTTTAAATCACAACTTTCATGCTGCATAAAATCAGTTCATGATGGGCCATCCGAGAATCATGGCTGTATGCTCACAGCAGGGGCGTCTGCTGATGGAGGCTCCCAGACGAACTGGAGCACTAAATCCATTGGATTTAGGAGACTACAGATGTCATTAAACTTCGCAACCCATTCACGTTCTCCCAGCTGACATTCAACAAGCTTAAAATCTGCTTGTTCACTCTGCGCAGGAGAACAGGCACTCCGGGAGGTGCAAGGACTGAGCACGTTCCCACCCTGGTCATTTGAACTTATCCTTGCTGAACAGGAGGTTGTAGGTGGTAGTTTTGGGCATCTCAGAGGAAGAACCCACACATCCCTGGAGCAGGGGTTCCCAAAGTATGATCTAAAGACCTCCAGCTGTCAACAGCCTTTCCATGGTCTTCACACTGTTATTTGCCTTTTTAACTATGTTCATTTTTGCCCTGGAGGTGCAAAATTTGCTTAAACTTCAGCAAGAGTCAAGGCAGGGACACCAAATTAGAGGTGATAATTCTATTCCCCATTGCCAGAAACTCAAAATAGGGATAATAATGATGAGGTTGATAATTTTTTTTCAATGCTTAAATTTCCTGGAGAATCAGAAACATAGAGAGAGCTCTCACTTCCTGGTTCACTTACTGAAGTTTGTTGGGTCCTTTACACAGCCTGGGGTGGGTTACACTGAAGGTAAGAGCCAGGAATTCAATCCGCACTTCTTACACGGATGGCAGGAGCCCTGGTACGTTAGCCATCACTGTTGCCTCCCAAGGTGTGTGTCAGCAGGAAATTGGCATAAGCAGCTAGGGGTGGGCATTGAATTCAGGAAGTCTGATAGGTGATGTGGCTGTCTTAATATGCATCCTAACCACAAGACCAAACATCTGCCCCACTATCAATTTTTGAACATCTTTTAAAAGCAAAGCTCATTTTAGAAAGTTTTTGATGTGGCTGCAAAAAAAAAAGATTTTGATTAATCTTGACTTTTGAGTATACAACTTCTGTAGTCTATGATACAATAGTATGCATAAATTATTTCTGCTGTTTGGCAGTGTATGATGGCTGCCTTAAGGAAAGATGCTTGTGCGGGCATTGGAGTTGCAGATCGAAATAGCATTTTTCACAGAACACTGGTCTTGCTTGTGCAATCACCCAAAGACAAATTATAACAATTCATACTTGGATATTTGGCAGACATCTTATTGAAAATGAATGAAGTGTGCCAGTCACTTCAAACAAACAACTGATAGTGTGTGTTGCCAAGGAAAATTTAATTTTTGAAATCTAGATTAGAATTTCAAACAGCTTCCCAATGTTTAACGACTCATGTGGCAGTTGTGGTAATAAATGTGATGAATCAGACTGCATGACGAAAAGTGTCAACAATTGGGGAGCTGTGTAACTCAGTAATCCAATATCTTCCAAAAGACCAAGGTGCATTGTTCAAAACTACACAAGGGTTAAAGGAAATCCATCCAAAGTGCACACTAGGCCAAGATTTCAATAAAACAGAGTACAAACTCACTTCCTGTAAGAGAGTTCAGTTTTCTTTCCTCTTTTGAACACTGGTGAGAATGCTGCTCTGAAGTGTTAACTCCAGGCTATGCAAAACTGTAGAAAATTTTATTCTGCATTTGGGGCCAAAATGGCAATTTTGTAGAGGCTAAATTTGGATCCACATGTCTTGTTCACAAACTCAAGAGTCACGCTCTATGATGTGGTTCCAAATTGGATTCGGACTGTTTAATTACGGATGAAGGATAAATCCTCCCTGAGAGATAGTTTCTTTAGCCAAAGCAGCTCTGAAACAAGATCCCACTAGCACTCACTTAGCACTCACCAGCGTGGTGATCATTTGCAGCCAGTATCTGTGCTGGTGGTGAGACCCTCAGTCACGTAAGTTTGATTCATTCCACAGCCATTTACTGAGCTCGTAGCTGCTGTGAAGCAAACGGAGTGCAGTCTTCAAGGCTCCTCATTCCAGTCACTCGGTCATGTGTTTATAAGCTCCACCAAAGAAAGAATTTTATCCTCCCTGTGTTAGACCCAGCATCCCGTTCAACTCTAGTCCTCTCTCTCTCATTGCAGCTATCATTGTTGACTGATGAGAAGTTGCAATGTGGACTCACTTCATATGGGTTTAGAGTGAAAGACCGATAAGGTTTCAATCCCTTCACATATGGCTACATTATGGTTAGCTGTGCCAGAGAAGACTTCCAGAAATCTTGCTACCACCCACTGTGGCAGCTCTCCTAGAGCCAGCATGCAAGTAACGTCCAGGGCAAGAACTGTCTTAAGACATCTGTTTTTTCTATGGTGACTGGCATAAAAAAATATGATGGAAAAGCTGATGTAAACCCACCCCCCTCATTTTGTAGCTCATTCATGAGATAAATTTGATGAAAATACCCACAACTTTGAAAATGCCAATGACAGATTGTGAAGCTGAAATTGCCTTGAAATATCACCAACAGAAAGGCAGATTTTAATCAACCATAACAGCGAAAAGCATGAATGGTCTTTATATTTTCTCTATGAAAAACACTGAAAAATTGTTTCTCATCTACTGAGGCATGTGCTAAAATTTTTCACTGAGGTAGAGATTTCATGTATTTTTTTCTTATAGTTCTATCAAATGTAACTTCATATAACTGAAGATTGTGTTATTAAATATACACAAATTTAAAACTTACACATCTTCCTGGAATATTGAACCAGTTTTAATTACAAACTGTCCCTTTTTTAATAGATGGGACTTTTTAAAAACCTAATTTACAAATCTGGAGTCTTGCTTTAAAATCCATCTTGACACTGTTTTTATGTTTTATCACTAATTTTTATCTTATTGGAACGGCAAAAAGACAAACAGGCAGAGACACACAGAATGGTCCACCTGCTGGTCCACTTGCCAGCTGAGCACAGCAGGCAGGGTTGGTGCGGTCTCCCTGTGGCTGGCAGGGACTCGAGCTCCTGCTGTGTCTCAGGGGTCACTGACAGCAGGAAGCTGGAATCAGAGGTGGAGCTGGGGTCTGAGCCCAGAGACTTTGAACAGGGATTTGGGCATCTCAAACACTGACACAATCACTATGTCAAGTAGCTACTTCATTTTGACAAGCTTTATTTTCAAAGCAATATTTATTCTACAAACAAATAATATGGGCACTGATAACATTGGTTTTAACTACCTTGTTATCCAAATTCTATCTTTCGTGTTTCTTGCTAAGAATTGTCTTTTCTTCATCCATATTGACCACATTTTTGATTTTTACTCCATACACATCTTTAGTTATTTCAATAATTATTCTAGAAAATCCAATATGCAACTTTCATTTATCTGAATCTCATATTATTCACTTCCAGGACAATGTAAAATTGTTACAACATTGTAACAACTGCCCAACTTACATACCACTTCTATTGAATATTTTATTTCATTGTGGTAAGAACACTTCACATGAGAGCTACTATTTTAAAATTTTGGGGAGTGGACAATACAACGGGATTGACCCTAAATGCAATGTTGTACAGCAAATTCCTAAAGCATATACATCTTGCTTGATTTAAACCGTATGCCCATTGATTAGTCCCTTCCCATTGCTTCCTCCCCTCCCCGTCGTGTGTTCTAAATGTGCGTGTACGGATGCACATAATTTTAATTGCAAATCAAAGGGATCATTTTTTTCTGTCTGAAGAATACACTTGCATGTTCAAGTGTATGTGCAAACTCTTCACATTTGGAGAAAGTCTTAATTTTCCCTCGTTATACAAAATATTTTCAATACATATAATATTCTTGGTTGACAGACCAATTCCGTTTTTTTTTTTTTTCACTTCTTTGAAACTATCACTCCCTTGTCTCCAGCTTCCATTGTTTCTGTTTCTGATAATGGTCGGCTGTCACTCTAATTTTTGTTCCTTCAAATGAAATGGGATCTTTTTGTCTGGTTACTTTGAAAATTTCCTCTTTGATTTCAATTCCAGCAGGACTGGTATAAAATATCAAGGTGTACTTTTCTAACTGTTCTCCTTAGATTTTTAGGGCTTCTTCAGACATGTTTTGGTGTGTTTCATGAGCACTGAAATTTTGAAGTTATTATTTATTTAAATACCACATTTCATTCTCTATTTCAACATGGAATTTGGCTTATGTAAATTAGCCCTTCCCACAGTATCCTTTATGGCTGTTCCTTCTGATTTGTTCACTCTGTGCAATCTTTTATTTTTTTCATTCTGAATACTTAATTCTGAACTACCTTCAAGTTTACAATTTTTTGTTTTCATTGCCTAATGTGCTATGTATTCATTGAACTCTTAATTTGATTTGTTGAATTTTTCAGTTTTAGAATTTCCTTTTGGTTTCCACATAGTTTTCAGCTTTTTGCTGATGCATTGTGTATTATCAATTTATGCTAATATATTAACATATATAATTAATATGTAATATATGGGATATATTATATATGTCATATGTGGGATGCTGGCTTTGCAAGTAGAGTACTGCAACACTCACCTTTTTATTGCATTTTTTATTATATTATTTTTGATTGATTACATTGCATCATGTGACACTGTCTCATAGGCTCTGGGATCCCCCCAACCCCTCCTCAGACCCTCCCCCCCATGGTGGATTCCTCCACCTTGTTGCAGTATTACAGTTCAAATTCAGTCAAGATTCTTTTATTGCAAGCATAGAGTCCAGCATCTTATTGTCCAGATAAATTCAACAGTTTGTTTGGGAGACCATCTCTGGTCTGAAAGCAGAGCTGGCAAATATCATCCCGATCCATTAAAAGCCACAACATAACATCAACATCAATTTGCAATATTATGGAATTAATTGACATGGTATTGAGTAACAAATATGTTAAAAAATGCAAGTTCTTAACCACATCCTGTGACTACTTCATTGACATTTCAATTTTAGTTTATACACAGAACCGGCTGCTATACACCTTAAAATGGCTATAGGGTACTATTCAGCTGTCTCGTGACTATTTTCATCTTAGCATTCAGCAGTTTATAGTGTTGAAACTTAATTTCGCTGAACTTGGCAGATTTTGGGATAGTCTAAACTGGCTTGTAACTCTAACAAGGCATATGTCAACAGTTGAAGTGCAGAACAGGTTTAGGAGGGGTGTGCAGAGAAATCTTCAATACCTTCATGAGGAGTAACTAATCTTTGTGTCCCACCTAGTAAGGCATGTATGAGTCCACGCTGACTGTTTCCTGTCTGGTTCCAAGCTTTCCTTGTTGTTCTCTGTCTATCTATTCCAATGTGTGTGTGTGTGTGTGTGTGTATGTGTGTGTGTGTGTGTGTGTGTTTGGGGTGGGGGGGCTCCAGAGCGACCCTGATGGTCATTGCAAGAGAGGGTGGGGATCCAGAGTTGGAACTAAGTAAGGACCAGAGAAAGCTCCTCTCCCTAGTCCTGAAGGGAGTTTATTGTTCTTCTGTTTCTGTAGAACCTCAGGGCTCCTGGCTGTGCAACACTCATCTTGACACAATGTTCTTAAAATATTTTCAAGCTGAGTTTGGTTGAATCCAACACTGTAGACATCATGAATATAGAAAGATAAGCTATAACTGTTTTAATTCAATATTATTTATCTCATACAGCAAAAACTGTGCTTATAATATATTAATTATATATATATATATGTATGTATGTATGTACATAGCAGAGTTACAGAGGGAGAGACAGAGACAGTTCTGGCATCTATTGGTTCACTCCCCACGTGGCCACAAAGGCCAAGGCTGGGCCAGGCCAGAGCCAGGAGCCAGGAACTTCTTTCAGGTTTGCTACATGGGTTAGGGATCCAAGCACTCTTGGTCATGCTCTGCTGATTTCCCAGTCACATTGGCAGGTAGCTGGATCAAAAATGGAGCAAGGGGGACTCAAACCATAGCCCATATAGGATGCTGGCTTTTTCTGCTAAACCACAATAGCCGTCCGTGTCTTATAGCCTCTATACCATAAGTGTAGCTTTTTTAAAGCCAACTGTGCATCACTTCTTGGCCTTTTGGCTAAGATCAAGTGCAGAAATGAGCTATGGAGATGCTGCTTTTATTATTATTCATTCATCTTGTCTTATTTCTTTGTGTGCTTTTAACTGTGTCCTAAATAAACCTTTTGTAAACCTGTGTGTACAATAAATTCGAGTTCCTAGATGATTCTGGTCTTCTCCAGAAAGGATTCCTGTTTGCTGTGCCACGGACCTCAAAGCACTTGTACTCCAGACTCATATTAGCCCTGTTTCAGGGGTTGAAACGCTTCAAGACAATGAGTTCTAATCCCTGAGAAGGCCTGATTCTGACTCATCCTTTCCTTGGGTATAACCATTTAGGGTCCCACTCAGATTTAAAAACATTCACCAGGATTATTAAGTCAAGTTCATTTTTTTCTGAAAAGTATGTTTTCTGGCATTCAAGAAATTTCTTTTTTTTTTTTTAAAGATTTATTCATTTTATTACAGCCAGATATACACAGAGGAGAGACAGAGAGGAAGATCTTCCGTACGATGATTCACTCCCCAAGTGAGCCGCAACGGGCCGATGCGCGCCGATCCGAAACCGGGAACCTGGAACCTCTTCCAGGTCTCCCACGCGGGTGCAGTGTCCCAATGCATTGGGCCATCCTCAACTGCTTTCCCAGGCCACAAGCAGGGAGCTGGATGGGAAGTGGAGCTGCCGGGATTAGAACCGGCGCCCATATGGGATCCCGGGGCTTTCAAGGCGAGGACTTTAGCCGCTAGGCCACGCCGCCGGGCCCTGGCATTCAAGAAATTTCAAGGAGAATGCAAATAGAGGCACTTGCTCCATGTACCCTCTTGGGGCTTGTGATATATAATCATCTTTGTATCATCAGTACTTAGGACTATAGCTAGTACACATGGGGACCAATGAATGCGTACCGCAAAACCCACCTGAGCAATTGATGACTTCAAAACCTTACAGTTTTCTATGCCTTAATTGCTTACTTAGCAGCCATAATCTCCCTGCATTAAATATGTCCCTGCTGCATGCAAGAAGACATTTGCTGAACTAGCAAATGTCCATGTCCCCAGGTTGCTTGGAAGTGTTCAATGATTAGAGAGGGGGTTTTTTTGCCTCTTCCCTCCATTGTAGGACAATAGAAAAGACTAGGCATTACCAGACTTGAGCTTATGAGAGCTATAATTATAGTTTTGGAAGGAAAAAAAATCTCTCACCAAAAACATTGAAGTGATTAAAGAAGAAACTACAAAATACTCCTTAGGCAGGAAAGTTACTATGAGAAGAAATGGAGAGAACCTACTAAATCAGAATCCCTAATGCTTGGCAAAGCTATGTTTTATATTTCTAATAGACATAACTCAGACTGAAGACAACTGAGCAATACTATGATTGTGTGATACACAAACTCTAATAAAAGTTTAGAAGTCACAAAAAAGATAAACTAGTTTAATTCATTGTAATTTCTGAAAGATTCGGTTGCTTCTCAGTATCATGAGGGAACTGGCACCAGGAAAGGCTACTGCATGATATGCAGGGTTTGTATATAACCTATGCGCTTTCTCCTGAAGACTTCATATCCTCTTCAAATTACTTATAGTAAATGATAAGATGCAAATGCTATGTAAATGGTTGTTGTATTGTATTGCTTAGAAAATAGTGAAAAATCTGTACGTATTTGGTACAGGCATAATTTTAAGACTTGTTTCCTTGTTTTGAAGGATAGAGTGACAGAGACAGACAGACAGACAGACAGACAGACCTAGGGAGATCTTCCATCCACTAGCTCACTCCAAATGTCCTCAATAGCCAGGATGAAGCCAGGAGCCAAGATCTCCATCTGGGTCTCCTACATAGATAGCAGGAAGGAGATCAGGAACTTTGGCTATCTTCCACTACCCTCCAAATCACATTAGTAGGGAGCTGGATTGGAAGTTGAACAGCCAGTACTCAAACCAGCACTACAATGTGGGATGCTGGTTTTGCAAGTAGAGCACTACAACACTTATCTTCACACAATATTTTTAAAATATTTTCAAGCCAAGCTTGAGTGAATCCACCACTGTAGACATAATGGATACAGAGGGATAAACTATAACTATTTGTTTTTTATTTAATATTATTTATCTCAAACAGCAATAACTGTGCTTCTAAATATGATTTATTCATATAAGCACATGGAGTAAGAAACTCTTTCTACATTAAAGAAGATCAGTTCCCTCACTTAAGGCTGAACACAATGTTAGCATGCCATTATAAATGAGGAAATGTATTATTAATTCATTGCCTCTATTTAAGGAGATGGGCCCTAATGAATACTAAATTGTTTTGCCACAAGTGGCAGCAGAAGAGCTGAAGGTTGTTGCTTTGCTCTGGTTCTTATTATCAGGACTGTTGTCACCAAGATCTGACTGCATCATTATAGAGAAAGCAGGAGATCACAACCATGCTATTAGGGCACTAACCATAAACTGTGGATCATAAGCCCAGCTCCTGATGGCCTCGAATGAAGATGGCACAAGGATGAGCAAGTCATAGAGGTTATAAGAACCTTGGGATAAAAGGATTTTATAAAGAAAACAACTTTTCAGTAACCTCCAATATGGAATCCAATCATCCCAAACTCTAACAATTGCTCATGAAAAGCCTACATTACAGAACGAGACTATTCTATGACTTGCACTTTGAGTTTTGAATGTACAACCCAACACTACTGCTCATTCCTGGTGATATAGACAGTACCATCACCCACTTTCACATTGCTACTAAATTTACACTCATATGCTGCAGAGGCTCCAAATACCTGTTTATTTTGGTTTAATTTGATGACCAATTTCTGGTGAAAAGCAGAAGAAATTAGAAAGTCAAGCCCCAGCATCTGCCATAATGTGACACAGCCAGGGAAACCCTCACCAGAAGTTGAACCAAGATGTTTGCACATTCAGGCACCAAAAGTGTGAGCTCAATAAACCTCTTTTCTCATTTATTACTCAGGGTCAGGTATATTGTTATAGCCACAGAAAATGGACTAATATCATATACACGGGCTGAATCTGAGAAGCTCTCTTCAGCTGAGAGCAGTTCTTGGGGAGGAACCCAGCTGTGAACCAGCATAGACAAGACTTGCAGTAACTTCAGGAATGAGTGCATTGGTTCTCAGAACACCCACCACACACAGCACCACCAATGCAAGTTGTTATGTAGACAAATGCACTCTCCTGAGAGAGGAACGTGATAGTTATGTCCACACATGGTAAGAAGAAATCCTGAATATGCTGAGTCAAGACAGTACAGCTGGTGTGTTGTTTTGGCAACAACTGGATGCCACCCTGGAGACTTTGTAGTTCATTATCCTTCATTTTACAAGAGAAGGAATTAAGTGTATCTATTTTCCTGATGTCACAGAGTTGGGTCCAGAAGTTGGTTTTCTTTTTAACTCATAATTCCTTACATGACTCCAGCTCTGCATTTATTAGGCAGACATATCTGGCTAGCAGGATGTCATGCAAAATCTGTATAATCTATATTTATGATGTTTAAATCATTCTGGAAAAGTACTGTCAGACTCTCACATAGTTATCAAGCTTTCTGCATATGCATTTTCTAGTGGCATAATAAATGCCTCTATAAACTAAATACAGTTCTTTGTTATTCGAGTACATTTGAAGCCCCTGATGACAGGTAGATCAAAAATTTATGCAATCCAACTTTTTTTTTCATTTTCAAAAAAGATAGCTAGTTCTAACAAGGCTTTATCTGGATAAACGAGGCCTGTACGGAACATTATCATTCCATAATTTTTTATGTTCTAACTTAGGGATATCTCATTTAACCTTCCCAAAAATTGTGCTGTGGACAGGAAACAAGTTACTAGCTCCAATACTGAGATGAAACTACTCAGACCTAGAGAAATAATATGGTTTACTGGAAGACAGTTAACAATGGAGTTTAGAAAAAATGTAAGTTATCTATCTTATAACCCATGATGGCAAATAAACCCTAAACTAACCCCCAATGAGTCACATTCTGGTTTTTTTTATTTCTTTTTATTATTATCATTATATGATACAGTTCCATAGGCCCTGGCATTTCCCTTATCCCTTCCCCAATTCCCTCCCTCCTGTTTGAGTTTCCCTATACCCTTACTATAGTATAGTTCTTCATACACAGTCATACATCCATCATCGCGGGCATAGACAATGACAGAGAGTCCAGCATCCTATTGTCAAGACACAGTAAACAGTTTCAGTGTTGAGTCCATCTTTGTCTAGAAGTAGAGATGTATATTGTATTGTATCCTCACATCTAGATATAAAAGTCTCCATTACATAGTTGCTATACATCCCCTTAAATGAAAAGCCACAATACAAAATTAACAACAGGAAGAAAAATAGAAATTTACAATGCCATGAAGTTAAATAACATGCTGCTAGATATGACAGTCTCCATTACACAGTTGCTATACATCCCCTTAAATGAAAAGCCACAAAACAAAATCAACAACAGGAAGAAAAAAAGAGAAATTAACAACACCATGAAGTTAAATAACATGCTACTGAATGACTAATGTGTAGCTGAAGAAATGAAAAAGAAAAGAACCTTCTTGAAGAAAATGATGCTTCTCTGTGATCTATGAGTCACTGAAGAATTTAATCAGAAGAAAGTGTTTTGAAGAGATGAAACTAACAAAAGAATCAAAATCCATGAGATATAGTTTCCACTGATCTTTGTTGGTGAAATGTGTCTCCTGTAGACAACAAATGGATGTTTTTTGTGTTTTAATCCAGTCTACTAATCTATGACATTTGATTGATGAGTTTAAGCCATTTACATTCAGGGTTAATATGAAGGGTGGTAATTTGGTTCTGTCATTTTAGGAATGGGTTGTTCATTGATTTAGTCTTCTGCTGTTATTTTACTGGGATGTTCATTGCATTTGCCTTTGGTTTTGGTGTGCACTATTGCTTTTCTCTGCCAAGAGAAAATCTGTAGGGCAGGTTTGGAAGAGACATGTTTTAACTTTTCTTTACTGTGGAAGAATTTTATTTCATTTTCAAAGACAAAGGAAAGTTTTGCTGGGTATGTTATCCTAGGCCGACAATTTTTTGCTTTTAGAATCTGGACTATGTCACTCCATTCTCTTCTTGCCTGTAGAGTTTCCTGTGAGTTTAATTGGCTTTCTTTTATATGTCAGTTGATTTTTTTTTCATGTGCACATTTAAAGATTGTTTCCTTATGTTCAATTGAAGAGAACTTGATGATCATGTGTCTTGGTGAAGATGGCTTTTGGTCAACCCTGTTGAGAGTTCTGTGCCCCTCCTGGATGTTGTTTCCCAATTCTTTCTCTAGATTAGGGAAATTTTCCCTTATTATTTCATTAAATACATTTGCAAACTCAGCTTCTCTTTCTGCACCTTCTGGGACTCCCATGACTCTTATATTTGGCCTTTTAATAGTGTCTTTCAATTCTTGAATTCTTTTTTCTGGCCTGATCCAGCTCTGTTTCCAGCTTTTTGTTTGTTTTCGCGTGATTACAGGAAATAGCTTCTAATTTTGAGATTCTTTCTTCTGCTTGCTTCATTCTATTTTGGATACTCTCCACTGTACTTTTAATTTGCTTCACTGTTCTTCATTTCTAATATATCAGCTTTCATTTGATTGATTTCCAGTGTGACATATTCCTTGAATTCCTTGGATGCCTGCTTTACATGTCTCTCATTGTTAATAAGAAGTTTTATAACAATTGTTTTGAATTCTGTGTCCCCCATTTTGTCGATGTCTTCCTCAGTGAACTCTGAGGTTGGCAAAGGGTTTTGCTCCTTTGCAGGGGAGTCTTCAGTAGTAGTCATTGTGCATGTGTCTCTTCTTTTGCTCTTGGTCATTGTACTTCTCATTAGCAGAGTCTTCTCCTTGGGGCAGGTTTCTAAGCTTTGTTACCAACAGGTCTACGGTTCAATTTTATTGCAGTTGGTACATGGCTCTTTGCTTGCAGCCACTTGTGCCACTCCCTCCAGTAAGTTCCAGGTCTGGGTTCTTATGTCAGATTTCCACCATGGTCTCTGTAGCCCCAGCTCCTGGCTCACCAGTCTCCACCTCCTGTGATACCATGCTGAGGCTGCACCGTTGTCTGTACAACCTTTCTCCCATTTCTGGTTGGAGTAGATCCCAGGATTAAGCAGACACCAGGTGTCCTATATAGCTAGGTTGCTGGTGGTGGTATGCTTGCAGGAACCTGTTGGTTGTTAGGTCTGAGGGCCACCCAAACCTATTTTGACTGTTTGATGCCATAGCCGGCATTATTTTTATGTGGGACCAGTGCAATGCACTGAGCTCGGTGAGTTCTCACCAAGCTCAGCGCATGCACAGCTCACTGTTGTCCCCTGCTGTCTTCAAGTCTTTGCCACTCTGTAAGAAATGGTGCCTGATGTGCCACTACTAGAGTTCTTGACCTGCTGGCCATTAGGTCTGAGAGATACCTGGGCCTGTCATGGGTGGAACTGTAGGATGCCACGTAGTAATGATATAAGGGAACTGGGGTGGGGGGAGATGGGGAGGGTATAAAGGAAATCCCAGGAGCCTCTTTAACTGTATCATAAAATGATAATAATAATAATAAATTTTTTTAAATTAAAAAGAAAATACACATATAAACAGTAATGATAATAATAATGGCAAAATACAAATGTGGGAGATGGAGATAGGCATTTGAAAAAAGTCATGATATCCCTTCAGAAAAGCCAAATGAAGCATCATATTGAGAGTACAAGATGCTTACAGCATTGCTGGTTGAAATTTTCACCTTTATAATATGTGTCACAAACTTTTTCCATTGTTGATCCTTTTTTGTTCCCTCACTCACCATATATCCTCACTATGAATGTGTAAATCCACAACTATGTGAAAACTGTTGGGAATTGCATGATTGACGTTAGCTCAATGGAGTTCAAGTGTATACTAGTGGTCCTGAAAAGTCACTGATGCTGTGGCTTGAGCCAGTTCAACATGTTGTTCAAAAACTCACTGTCAGTGGTAGATCCACAGTATCAACACCTGCAACGTCTGCCATGGGGTAATAAAAGCTTAGGCTTAAGGGCTATGAAGTTGGTGCTGTGCTGAAGAGCCAGATCCATCTTGTTCTCATGTTGGTTTTAGTTAGTGGCTTGTTGTTTTCAAAGCACACCGAACCTGCAAGACTGTCAGGCATAACTTGACAGGACACAGTGCCCCACAGCTGAGAAAGGGCTTTACCAGAGTTGCTTCTTGTAGACTGAGCCTTCAGGCTACAAGATCAGGTTGGCATGGAATGCAACATTGCCCAGGCAGCCACACAAGGGAAGCACAGGAACTGGAATAGAGGTGTCTCAGACAAAGATAGTGACATGCCTTCCAAGGAACTGGAGTCGCCACAGACTGTCCCTCGATGCCGTCATCTGAACTACATCCCCACAGCCCTTTGAATTACAGCCACATAGTCATCATGATAATTACCACAGGCCTCAGGACACCTGAGGTTCTTAGGACCACTTGTTTCATCCACTAACAGAGAGGTATGGTCTAGATTTGTGTTTGTGATCCCATTAATCAATGTCCTTATCCTTTCTTCCATACCCTCAAAAAGAGAGCAGCTAATGAACATACTTAGGATTGATACTTAATAATTTTCCCAGGACAAAAGTCTGAAGCTCCTACCTTAGTTGATAAGCTCCCCCATTTATCAATACCTTTTTCTCCCAATCCTAGATTTTAAAATTAACAATATCCCAAAATCTATCATCCTAAAAACTTTTGGACCCAAAAGAATTCGGAATTATTTCATGTTGCATATTCATAGGATTCTTAGATGATACATAACATTTCCACCCAGTTGAATTTTGGATATTTTATGTAGCTTAGTCTAACTTACAACATATAGAGTCCCGCTTATATTCCTTCTATGTGGAGAAATGCTTTTTAACATATGGACTACTTCCATGTCCAGAAGCTTCATAATCAAGCCGTTAAAACAAAGGAACACAACAATATTAAAAATTGCCAGGAGCTGGCATAGTGACTCACAAGCTAATGCTCCACTTTGTGGTGCTAGCATCACTTATGGGTGCCGGTTCATGTCCTGGCTGTTCCACTTCCAATCCAGCTCCTCACTTATGGCCTAGGAAAGCAGAGGGTATGGTCCAGGTCCTTGGGCTGCTGCACCAATGTGAGATACCCAGAGGAAGCTTCTGGCTCCCAGCTTCGGACTGGCCCAACCCTGGCCACTGCAGCCACTTGGTGCCTGAACCAATAGATAAAAGAACCAACAGAGAAAAGCTACTTATCTCTGTAAGTATTACTTTCCAATAAACAAATATATAAATCTTAAAAGAGAGAGAAAAGGCAGAGAAAAGGGTAATTATTTACATAACTGCTTTTGCCCTCTAAAGTCCTCTAAAATGTATATAGTCATCAAAAACAAGAATAACTTACACTGACAGGTGCAATTTTCAATGTATGTGCATGAAATTTACAACAGAAAGTGGGGAAAGGTACACAGATTTAGAAGATGACTAACTTTCCATACTGTGCTAGCAGTGCTCAAATATTGATTCTAAAGAGACTGAAAAGCTAAGGATGCCTGAGGTCTACACACACAGACACACTGTCTAATCTGCTCAGACTTCCCTAACAAAACATTATGGACAGGGTGGCTAAAACAGCAGAATGCTATTCCTAGCAGCTCTAGAGCCTGAAAATTCAAGGTCAAGTGACCAGTGTCTGCTGGGAGCTCTCTCTTGGGATTTTGGATGGCTGCCTTCTCACTGTGTCCTCACTTGGCCTTTCCTTGGCGTGCGAGCAGGGAGAGAAGGGATGCAATCATTGTGCTGTGTTTTCTCTTAGGGCACTACTCCCATGATGAGAACTCCAAGCTCATGGCATTGCCTAACCCTAACTTCCCCCCAAAGGCTCCATGCCCTAATACCGTTACACTGGGGGTTAGGGAGCCAACTGAATTTGGAGGAGACACTATTCAGTGCATAGTAGATATAGTGAAAAATTGCATAAATGAATCAAAATTGAACTCTAAAAAATTAGTCCAATAATTCAAAAGAAGTCAGCAAATAGAAAAAAGAGAAGAATGAAAATGAAGGAAACCAATTTTTAACATGGTAGTACTAACTCCAAACATTCCAAACATGGCACGAAGTAGAACTATAACCACCACTTCAAAGCAGTAGTGTGATGACCTCAGGCACGTAAACATTAGGGGTAGAGCCCAAGCCCAGCTCGGCTCTGTGCAGACCTCAAACCCAGCCTCCTCCCATACTCTGGCTCCAAGTAGTCAGCAGTCCCAATGTCAGATATGGAAAGTGCTAGGGGTCTCTGTCAGTCAGAAACCAGATTGCCAACAGCTTTGCCTGCTCTGATTACCAAACTCCCTGGGATTCTGAACCCCGGATCACTTCCTGGAGAAGTCTCAGGCCAGAGCCAAAATGCCTTCAGACTAGCAGTCCGACCTACAAGTCTAGGACTGAGTACAAATGTGAGTACGAGATTCCAACAGAGATTCACAAATACTGTCTTTTCCCAAAGACAAAGTTCTCTTTCAAACACCCTCTCCCTACTTCTCCATGCAATTCTAAGTGATCCCTGGGCTGGTTTTGTAGCCCTTCAGTCTGGCAGGAGAAAAATCCCTGAGCTCCTCCACAGGAGCCCTCCCCAGTGCCATACTATGCCATAACACACTGTGCCATGCCGTGCCATTCTATGGTGTGATGTGCCATGCTGTGCCATGCCACATTATGCTGTGCTGTGCTGTGCCATGCTGTGTTGTGCCCCAAATGCCAGTTGCCAGTAGAAAGAGCTGCCCTTCAGATGACTCTCCTTCAGCACTCCTTTGGCCCAGCCCAGCCAGAACAGGCTAGCGCTGGTCAGCGTCCAGGAAATCAGAGGAAGAGCCTTCCAAACACTGGCTCCCACTTCCCTCCCCCTGAAGAGCAGCTTCCTGCCATCCCATCTCAGAGTCACTACAATAAAACCACAGCATTCCTTTGTAATCGCAGTAATAATGCAGCTACCATCTGTCAAGCAGTAATTGGCAGGCAGTGTAGCTTTGATTGTCCTTATTGTGATACTAATAATGACTAACATTTCTAAAGTGCCTATTTGGTGCCAGGCCCTGTACTACATGCCTTTTTATCTGCTGTGTCATACAGTTCTCACATCAAACCTATGAGGCAAATCATTTTAGTATCATATTCCTACTGAATGAGTTGAGGCTCAAAGAGCTAAACCAGTACTACCAGGAAAGAGAGAAGGCAGCACCAGAAACTAGCTCTGTCTCACTCCCAAGATCATGCTTACTTTGGGAGTAACATCATAACAGCAATTAAATGTTGTCACTCTTAATATTAGTGAATAATATTATCAATGGACAACCAAAAAGGTCAGATCACAGTGTGGAAATTCCATCTTCTCATATTGATATCCTAGTTGAATTACATCATCTGCCAACATGGGACACTGTGCTAAACACAACTCTCATTCATCCATCACAGGATTCAAGCAGCATATGTCGGATTAAGAATCAGCGGAACAGTGGATAGCACAGTACGTAAAACAGACAAGGGCTTCAGAGATACTGAGGTGAGGAAATCAAAGATATCATATCGGAAATTGAAAGAGGTGCTCCTGATGAAGCAGCAGAAAGCAGCAACACTCACTCGCAGCTACAGAGAAAGGGGGAAATACACCTAATGGTCCAGGTACTCCAGGCAAGAATATTTCCATGGTAACCTTTGAAGATGCTGTCAGGTTTCTTCTTATTACCCACAATCAAAGGTGAGAGGGGAGAGAAATTAAGGGAAGGGCTATGGACAAGAAAAGAGCCAGGACAAGATGGATTTGAAATCGCTCATCCTCTATAAATGGCAAATCAAGTTAAGACTTAACAAAGGTTTCTGAGCAGATATCTAATTCAGAGAAATAGTCTACGGAAAACATGGTCTAAAGCCAAAGTCTGAGTAAACCTTGGGCTGCCTGGGGCTTTATAATATAGCTGGATCCAGAGGCTCCTGCCTGCTGAGCCAGAGACCAAAAATGATCACAGACGGCCAAAGTGCTGGGTTCAAGACTCAGTGCTAACTGGTTCCTTGGAAACAAATCAGACATTGACCATCAGAGTATGGTGTCGTTTGGCGGGGGGTAGGGGGGAGATGTTTTATGACCAAATAAAGCTAAAAAGCATCTTTAGGGCCTAGTACGGTAGCCTGGTGACTGAAGTCCTCACCTTCTGGGCACCAGGATCCCGTGTGATGCCAGTTTGTGTCCCAGCTGGCTCCATTTTCTGTCCAGCAACCTGCTTGTAGCCTGGCCCAAAGCCCTGGGACCCTGCACCCATATGGGAGACCTAGAGAAGTCTATGGCTCATGGTGTCTGGCTTCAGATCGACTCATTTGGGGAGTAAGCCAGCAGATGGAGGGTCTTTTTCTCCGTCTCTCCTTCTCTCTGTGGATTTGCCTTTCCAATAAAATTAAATAAATCCTTTTTTAAAGCATCGTTAGGAAAAGCTTGGACCCATAAGAAGCAAAAACCTTCCACCCACGTTTGTTTTCAGGTCTCTCTGTCTCCCTCTCTCCCTCCCTCTCTTTTTCCTGCTTCTCTGATTCCTTCTCCATCACAACAAAACTAAGTAGTATGCCTAGTACAAAGCTGGGCCCAGTTCTTTCACTGTGGTTTTATCAAGTTGCAAAATTCAAGAAAAGTTCCTGTCATTGATCTTCTCTTCACACCACCCTAGAGACCAGATTGTGGGCACATTGATCTGTATCTGTGTCCAAAGAACCTCACAATGATGCATGGAAGGATAGTAAGGGTGGGTTAAGAGTCCTGAGAGTTCCAACTTGGAGAAGCCTGAGGAATAATCTCATCTGACTCATGCTACCACCCTCCCTCAGCTACTCACCAGCCCCCTCCATGCTGAGCTGGACCGCTTCTGACCACTACACCTGGCACTCTCCCTACCTCCATGAATGGCCCATCCCGGCCATGTACCCCCAGAGCCAGGAAGCCTGTAGTTTCTAAGGAAAGCATCCAAATAGTAACCCCACATTCCAAACCTTGCTGCGATGCCCTAGCTCACTCAGAAGAAGCTGAAGACAGTAACAATGTCATGGGGTGTCTCCACACCCTAGGGGTACCCCTGTGCTGCTGCTGGCTTCAGGGGGCCCTGCAGCAGCTGAATGTGTCCAACAGTAGGGAAAGACTGGCAAGCAGCAAGCAGGATTGATGGGGTCCTTGAGGAAGGAGCTAGAAGACCTGTTCCCAGTTCGTCTATCCCTTGTTTCTGAAGGTAGAGTTTGGTATTGTGCTAAATATGTCTTCATGTATAATCCTCTGCTGGTTCTTACAAGGACTAAATTACTTAAATCGTGTCTGACATAGAGGCACACACTGCCTATCAAAACACAGTCGCTCTTGTTGGCTATTCCACCTGTTCTCTGTGTGTGTGCACCACTGGCGAAAATTACAATAATCATGCCGACTGGGATAGTATTTTGTAATTTTCAGCCTGTGGCACAAGCATTTGCACCCTTCATTTTCCACCAGCCCTCAGAGGGAGATTTTGTTACTGTTATTGTTATAAATTTGAAAGGAGAGAACTGAGACAAGCATGGGGAGGCTGTGGTGAAGGGCAAAACGGGAAACAAATTTTTAATGGGCTTCTACCTGCTCAGAAACTACACCTCAAAGAATCTAGACTGTGTCTACCAATGCCTTCTCCCAGTCCCAGGAAAACAAGGGGGAAAAACCCAGCCAGAGAGGTCAGGCTATAGCACAGAATGAAGAAAAACAGGAATCAAAAGCTCCAGACACAGGTCAGTTACGCATCTCGAATGCCACCCTCCCTAGACCTCAGATTCTTCATAGGGTAAATAGGTACAGTATTAGTGTCTGCCAGATGATAGTGCTCTAAAGGCCACAAAAGGTACTGGAAGTGAAAAGGCTTTCCAAACTCAGAAGAGGATGTACTTTTATTATTACTGGGGGACCATCTTGGGAACTTTTCCCCAGCGTCTCTTCACAACTTACAAACGCTCAAATCACCAATTTCTCATATCCTTTTTGTTTTAGCATATTCTGTACCCCTACCATAAAATTATTATTATCTGTTTACATATGAACCTTATTATCAATCATTTTGTTTTTTAACACTTATTGTTTTATTTGAAACTCAGAACCTGGCCCGGCGACGTGGCCTAGTGGCTAAAGTCCTCGCCTTGAACACGCCACAGGATCCCATATGGGCGCCGGTTCTAATTCCAGCAGCTCCACTTCCCATCCAGCTCCCTGCTTGTGGCCTGGGAAAGCAGTCGAGGACAGCCCAAAGCTTTGGGACCCTGCACCCACGTGGGAGACCTGGAGGAAGTTCCTGGTTCCCGGCTTTGGATCGGTGCAGCACCAGCCGTTGCGGCTCACGTGGGGAGTGAATCATCAGACGGAAGATCTTCCTCTCTGTCTCTCCTCCTCTCTGTATATCTGACTTTGTAATAAAAAATAGATAAATCTTTTAAAAAAATTAAACTCAGAACTATAGAGTAGGGAGAGAGAGAGGGAATATCTCCCATCCTTTGGTTTACCCCACAAATGGCTGCAATGGCCACCGATGGACCAGGCTGATGGCAGGAGCTTCAACCAGGTCCCCCACATAGGGCTACAAGGGCCCAAACACTTGGCCAGCTTCTCCTGCTTTTCCCAGATCACAGGCAGGGAGCTATCAGTTGCTTTCTGAACCCTACTCCCTCCATGAGAGCATCCAGTAGGCCATCGTTCAGGGCTAGTCCAACAGCTAGTTTAGAGCAGGAATTCCGTAAATGCTCACTACATAAAGAAAGAAGCATCTCTCAGAGTTCTCCAGTCTAACATCCGATCAGATAAGTGAGAGGAATTCCATGAGAAATTTAGAAGAAATGTCTTCTCCTTGATTCCTTTATCTCTTCTCCATTTCACTGAGTCACCCGAATGTAGAATAAGAACCATGTTGGCTGCTCAATACTATGTCAGTTAATTCCATAATGATGTCAATTGTTGCTGATGGTATGTTAGTGCTTTTATTTGATCGGGATGATACTCTGCTGGCTCTGCCATCAGACCAGAGAGGGTCTCCCCAATAAGTAGTTGGACTTGACTGGACTATAAGATGATAGACTCTATGCTCAGCATATACTTGCAAAGAGGGAATGTCAAATGAACTTGAACTATGATTAAGCAACAAGGTGGAGGAACCCACCATGTGGGGAGGGTGTGGGGAGGTGTGGGGAGAATCCCAGTTCCTACGAAATTACAACACAATGTAATTAATGAATAAACTTAATAAAAAAAAAGCAACAAAAAAAAAAAAGAAGAAGAAGAACCATGCAAAAAAAGGTTCAAAATCAGTGTTTAAAAGGTTGGCCTGCAATTTTAGAGATCATGGAAGAAAGCACACCATGGTACTTTAGGGCAAAGAATGGCTACAGACACTCTAACACGCGGATATAACCCCAGGCTCAGGCTGCGGAGCTCTTCTCGTGGGATCCAAGCCAGAAGGCAGAGTTCTAAGGCGGAAACGGGTCACAGGGCCTTGCCCTGCTGCAGCCCTGATACCACAGAGCCAGCCTGGCATGCCTGCCGGGTGCTTAGCCAGCCAGCCAGAGGTCAGACTCTCTGCAACTAGGATGGAAAGAAAGCCAGGAGCAGATTTCAGCCAGAAATTTCAGTCAAGAATTTCATGAAGCCAAACTAATAGCTCTGCGTGTTTAAAAAAAGACACTCCCAGAGGCAAAAAATTGACTTTTTAATAAATGCTACTGGGACAAAAGGGTAGCCATTTGGAAAAAGATAAAATTAGATCCATACTTCGCACCAGCCACTAAGAAAAATAACCCCAAATGGATCAGAGATCTAATAAATACATAGCAAAAAAGAGAAAGAAGCAAACAAAACAACCAACCAACCACAAGGCAAAGCATTTCACTCCACTTTGGACGCATGCTTGAATCTCGTCCAACATGCAGATATTCTCGGATCAATTCGGGCCTAGATGACCAAGAAAGCAGAGAAATAGTAGACCATCTTTTTCTCTCTCCGGCAGCCAAGACACCGTCTAAGCCCTCCAGAGCTCCAGGCCGTTACAGCCAGCCTCCCTGGTTCTCCAGCTTCGAGGCCTTGCCTGGGAAGGCCCCTCCTCCACAGTGCCCTGAGTCAGTTTCCCTAAGTTCGCTCTTCTATCTGCATATGTGTGTATCTGTCAATTGCTTCGGTTTCTTTGGAGAATACTGGCTAATACAATAGAAAAGGCTTTGTTTTGTTTTTTTTTTCCAAGAATATTCCAACTTGAGCAAAGAAACCACTGGAAGAATGTACCAGAAGCAACTGAAATTAGTTAGATTCATGGGCAGGTAGGAATGAATGAGACAACTAGGTGGAAAAGACAGGAGATGAGGGGGGATGAGCATGTCTCTGGATGCGTCTTTTTTATATAGTTCTGACTTTTACAAGTGTATCATGTTTCACATACTTAAAAGAAATCAGCATGGTCTAAAGAGAAAAAGCAAAATTGAATTCAAATAGAAATACATGAACCTAAGTGAATTACCACAATCAAATTAAAAAGAGGCATAAAAATGTACATCTCCATCTCCAACACTGTATCTTGTCTGAATGCCTTCAGGGTAAAGACAAAAAGAACAGTAAACAAATACTAAACCTCAAGTGTGAGTCCGTTTTTCACAGTGGTATTGATAAGCAATTCCAAAAGTTTAGAGTATGTGTCCCAGTTTTAAACAAAGGAAGCATAGTTTTCATGCTGTCACAGAAGAAAGTTCCAAATATAGAAAGCAGAAGGTTGTAAGGAACTGTGCTGAATTGGGATTGTAGTGAGGGAAAGAAAGAGAATGAGAGAGAGAGAGAGAGAATGAGTGTCTCTGTATAAATAATCTTCAAATTCTCCTACCAGGTCACTCCCAGCCCCAGGTTGCATGCGTGCTGGAAGGTGCCATGGCCCTGCCTGACATAGTCTGCCCTCAGTCCCAGGCTTTGCATGTGCCAGCAGGTGCTGCAGCTTGGCCCAGCCTGGCCCAGCCTGGCCTCCTCCCAGTCCCAGCTCCCATGAATGTAGATGAGTTTCTATTAGGGGACTTGCTCTGTCCAGTCTAGCTCATCCTCTCACACTACCAGCTGTTGCACAAACTGGCAGCTGCTGTAGTCCCACAGAGGGGAATCCACAAATCCCCTACAAAATCTGCCCCTAGATCCAACTCTCTTGCCTGCAAGGGGGTGCTTTGGTGTAGCCTGACATGGCTGACTCCCTGCCCCAACACTCTTGTGGAAGGGTACTGGCGCCTAGCCCAACCGGACAAGCCCTTCAGCCTCAGCCTTCACATGCCCAGTGAGTAGCTGGCTCAGTCCATGAGTGGGCTCCCTGGCCTGACTCAGACATGCCCTCCAGCTTCCCCCTCTGAACCACCCTGAATCAGCTCCCTTGCCTACCTGTGAGTGCAGTGGCCTGGTCCATGGAAGTCAGAAGCCATTCCTTCCCTGTCAAACGTGCCTACTGTTGCTCCCACTACAACAATCCACACACCTCCTTTCCCAGGCAGTCTTCAGGTCCCTACCTAACCTAGGGCTGGGTCTAGCATTTCCTGCCTTCCACATATATCTTTTAAAAAATGGATTAGGCTGTGTCCGGCGGCGTGGCCTAGCGGCTAAAGTCCTCGCCTTGAACACGCCACAGGATCCTATATGGGCCCCGGTTCTAATCTCGGCAGCCCCACTTCCCATCCAGCTCCCTGCTTGTGGCCTGGGAAAGCAGTCGAGGACAGCCCAATGCTTTGGGACCCTGCACCCATGTGGGAGACCTGGAAGAGGTAACTGGTTCCCAGCTTCGGATCGGCGCAGCACCAGCCATTGCACTCACGTGGGGAGTGAATCATCAGACGGAAGATCTTCCTCTCTGCCTCTCCTCCTCTCTGTATATCTGACTTTGTAATAAAAATAAATATTAAAAAAATGGATTAGGCAACTATGCTGGCACACTGGTAAAGCTAACACAGATTTGCATTAACCAAGCCCTGAATGCCTGCCAGCTATTGGCTGCTTTCCATCCAGCAGTGTAACACTTGCCTAGGTACAAGGCAAGCTAGCCAGTTGTCCACACCTGAGAAGTAAAACATTCTTTCAAAAGAAAAAAAAGGGATTTGCTTTCTAGTATAAGGACAAACTCTATTGCTAAGCAAACCATCACCTGCCTATGAGTGAATAACTCTAACAGAACAAGATGATCAGTAAGCAATTTCAGAGCCAGAGTTTTCCAAGTAAATATAACTTCTTTCCCTTGATACCTGGAAATAGCATGTGGTTATGGGAAGGAAAGATGAACTGAAGCTCAAAAGCACGAAGCGACGTTCACATCCAGAATCTCTTCCACACAGAAGAAAATGCCAGAACCCAGACGGAAGCGTGTCCCCCTTAAAGGGACCCTCCCCAGCTTCCTCTCACCTCTCCTGAGAACAATTCCTTCGTGAGAACAGCCATGTTGCTTGCTCCCAGTTCACTCACTTTGGAGAAGTGGGCACTGCTGCAGCTCCAACAAAGCATCTATTTCTTTGTCTTAGCTGCTGGCTCAGAGACCGGCATTGCTGTGGTTTCAATGTAGTTGTTTCCCCGAGTCTATGTGTGTAGGTGTGGGGACATTCCAGAAATGGTTGGTGGAAATTTCTTGAGCCATTGAGGCCATGCCCTCAGGGACTACAGATATGGACTGAGTTCTCTGGGAAGCATGCTGCTGTAAAAACCCAAGCTTAAGGTAGACATTGGCACAGTAATTAAGATGTTGCTTGGGAAGCCCAATCCTACACTGAAATGTGTGGGTTCAAGTCCCAGGTCCAGGCTCATTCCCCGCTTCCTGCTAATGCTCACCCTGGGAAGCAGTTGATGTCTTAAGTACTTGGGTCTCTTCCATTCACCTGAGAGACTTGGTTTGAGTCCCTGAGTGCTGGCTTTGCCCTGAACCAACCCTGGCTGTCATGGGCATTGAACAGATGAATCAGCAATATCATATTCTCCTTCTCTCTCTCTCTCTCTCTCTCCCTCTCTCTCATACTAACATTTTGAAAAATTTAAGATATAGGACTGGATAAATACTGAAACACTTCCACAAGAGTTTCACAGTCCCAGAAGAATAAATGAGACACTTTCTGTGAATTTTTTTAGAAAGAATTTATGTTGTTAAACTGAAAAACTCTTGGGAAAGGAAAAATTCATAATAGCATGTAAACATATTAGCTTTTACCAAAATGGAAGAAAATGTTATATATTCATATCATGTGTTGAGATGAACCCTAGGAGAAAGCCAGCAAAATAATGCTGCCTGATTGGAGGTGGGGGAACTGGGTGGTTTAGGACATGGAGTAGGTGTGAAATGTTTCTCTCTTGGATTGTATGTTATTTGCACATGTGTGCAAAAAGGGAAAACTGGGTTGGAGTCTGACAGACCTGTGTTTAAGTTCTCACTGTATGTCAGTGTTTCTGCCTGAATAATATTGACAATATCATTGCCCCACTCCCGCCCCAACAGTTGCGTTGGATATTACAACTGCACCGTACAGGAAGAAGTAATGGAACCAAGGCAGAAACACCAGAACTTTTCCACATTCTTTTCCTGTACCCTTTGGCCAGGGAGGTGGAATAAACGGCCTGTGGTAAACTGAAAATGTAGGCTTTGCACAAATGTCGAAAATATTACAGAGGAAGAACAAACTGTTGGGAGGCAAAGAACATCCAGCAAACCTACAGGGATGTTGTGCCAGGCTCTACCCTCGCCACTTTGTATATACCAACTTAGGTTTTTCCCTGGAAAATGATGACATAGTTATGTCCACACATGCACGGAAAATTGTTCCAGGGCCTCTTTCAGACACTGAAATTCACAGATCTCAACCCATGCACACCATCTCAGATCACTTGTAACACCCAATGCAACATAAATACTATGAGATTGACTGCTAGACTGTATCATTAGGGGAATGACAAGAAAAATGTCTGTGTAGGTTCAAGCCAGTTTTGTTCCAAATCTTCTCAATACTTCATTAGTTAAAGCTGTGGATGTGCAACACATAGGTATGGAGAATTAACTGTATGATGAAAATAATAAGAAATCGGCTCATGATTACATGATAAATGACTGTATATGTAATAAAATAACAAATCAGATGTTTTTGGAGCTTTTCTTTTTATGGAACAGTCACTGCAATTACATTATTTCCTACACATTCGTCTTAGACAGTGGAAACTGCACTCAACAGAGTAACTTTTGCCTTCTTGGCAGCTCTTTGGGAAACCATTGCTGCCCAGCCCTCAGTCTGTGTATTTTGCAAACATCTGACCCAAGCCTGTCCAAGCAGAGAGTTTCAATTCTCTGTGCAGAGGGATCACTCCGAGTGGGCATGGGACCCCAACATGGATGGTTCTGGGACTTGAGCCAATGCTCTCAGAAAGGAAGCAATCTCTTTCTAATGAGTCTAGCTGGTGAGGAAATGAGAAGTTTGGAGAGACTGTTGGTCTTCTTACTGATTACAGAGAAAGTTGTGTGATGTGATGTGATTTCTGAAACTTTACTAGACAACTTCTGACCCAACCTGTGTGGCCCAGGGCCTCTTTAATGCCAATAGACCCCCAGGATCCTGCTCATTAAGTCTACTTGTCAGCCCAGCAATACCAAGCAATCAACACCCCTGTGTGCCACACTCAGCAATGGAGAACAGAAGCCTAGGCATGTATTTCAAAGCGTCTAGGGGTCAATTCTCTGGCAGACAAGCCTGTGAGACCTTCCGGACAGTACTCGTTAAATCCGGGTCAGGGGCCCGGCAGCGTGGCCTAGCGGCTAAAGTCCTTGCCTTGAACGCGCCGGGATCCCATATGGGTGCCGGTTCTAATCCCAGCAGCTCCACTTCCCATCCAGCTCCCTGCTTGTGGCCTGGGAAAGCAGTCTAGGACAACCCAAAGCTTTGGGACACTGCACCTGTTGTCTTTGCAACTCCCAGTCTCTCTTCTGTCTGTATGAATCGGTATACTCTAGTAGCTCAGCTAGGCACATTCACCTAGTATTTGTCTTTTTGTGACTGATTTATTCCATTGTGAATTATGTCTGCATGGTTCATCCATACCACAGCATGCTGTGTGCCCAGTTTCCTTCTAACAAGACTGGACAGCATTTCATTGTATGGATAAGCCACATTTTATTTATCCATTCATCATTGATGGACATGCATTGTTTCCACTTTTTAGTTATTAAGATTGGTGTTGCCATGAACATGAGTATGATATAATATCTCCTGCTTTCAACTTTTTTAGAAGCATGTTCAGAGTTGAGATTGCTAGGTCATCCAGTAGTTCTACTGTTATTTCTTTTGCAAGAATTATACAGGGCCTGGTGTGATGGCATAGTGGCTAAATCCTCACCTTGCACCTGCCAGGATCCCATATGGGTGATGGTTCATGTCCTAGCTGCTCCACTTCCCATCCAGCTCCTAGTCTGTGGCCTGGGAAAGCAGTAAGGGATGGCCTAACTTGTGGAATCAGTGTGGAAAACCTACACCAGTGTGGAAAGAAGCTCCTGGCTCTTGGCTTTGGATCAGCTCAGTCTACTGAGGCCACTTGGGGAGTAAACCAGTGGATGGAAGATCTTTCTCTGTGTGTCACCTTCTGTAAATCTGTCTTTCCAATAAAAATAAGTAAATCTTTCTAAAAAAGAAGAATTACAGTACAGCAGCTACATCACTTTATGTTCTTACTACTTAATAGTCAAAGGATTCATTCCCCCAAGTCCACAAAATATTGGGCTTGGCCCTTCTGAATTTCATAGGAAAACAGGATATCTGAGTGGAACTGTCCAGGAGACCGTGGCAGCTACAAACTCGTGATCAAGTAACAGCAGCCTACCACACAAACAGAAACAAGTGCTGGTGAGAGTCAGGGAGGAGAGCAGAGAGCTAAGCCTTGGGGAATGACCCAGTTGGGTGGCACATTAATTCACAAATGGCACTGCTCATTATGTTTTCAAAAAGCTCATTCTCTGAGTTAAACATTCCCCTGCAGCCCTCAGATTTGCTTAGCGAGCACTTCTGCATGCTGCAATAAACACTAACTTACCTCTGACAGAGCAACCCCAAACCAAAATTAGAGACTCCAATGATAGTTAACATCTGTAGAGCTAGAGTTCTTTTTCATGTATTTTAATCTGGATGGCAATCCTGTGGGGTAGACATTATTATGCCTACTCCGCTAGAGTGGAGATAAAGCAATAAGTGCCTCTGGATGAGACAGCTCTTCTAACTTTATGGCTTACTCTCGCCTGGGGAGATGGGAAGGCAATGGTTAGATTTCTAACACTCAACATGGTTTGCTTCTTATTTGGCAGGGACACCACATCACAAGTGTATGCACATCAATTAGTTATTATTAGGGGTTTGGGGAGAAGAATAAATAGGCAGATGCCATGGATTTTGTGGTAAAAATGGGTACATGTAATTACTATGCACTTGTCAAAACTCAATGAATATATACCATCAACAGTGAACCATGTTATTATCTATGGACTTAATAATAATACATCAATATTTGACCATCAGTTTTAACAGATGTACCACATCAATGAGACAGGGAGGCAGAGGGAGAAGTTACCTCAATCCTATAGGACACAGATTTGCTCTGAAGATAAACAGATGTCCTGCCTGGACCATGTTCATACCAGCTTAGGGGACAAGGCTGACCAGGACTGACCATGTTCACACCAGCTTAGGGGCCAAGACTGATCAGGACTGACCATTTTCACACCAGTTTAGGGGCCAAGACTGATCAGGACTGACCATGTTCACACCAGTTTAGGGGCCAAGGCTGACCAGGACTGACCATGTTCACACCAGCTTAGGGGCCAACGTTGACCCAGATTGACCACATTCACACCAGCTTAGGGGCTACGGCTGACCTAGACTGATCTATAGCTCCTTTGCTCACTGAAATATGGCATCGTGTTACCTGACACACCTACAAATTTCCATGACAAGGAACAACGGATGTTAAAAAGAGCAAAAGGGATGATAGTTGAAGTCCAAGAAATCTCCACCTTCTTACTTTCTTACTTATTCTTCCTTTTTATTAAAATGCACATCCCTTTCCATTAAACAACCTATAGAATGTTAAACATAGCTCAGAGACAGGACCACTGCTCTCTCACCTGGCTCCTCTCCACGGGGTGTGAGTCTGTTGTTAACTATTTGCAGTATTTTCTGACTCGCTTCTGCATGTTTTCCTTGAGATGAAGTCAAGGACCTGGGTACTGGGCAGCCCTCATACCCAGTGTCACTAATATAATATGCTAATGATTGGGCAAGCTTGAGGAGAGGAGGAAAGGATGTATGGGAACATGGATTGTCTGCTCCATTTTTCCATAAACCTAAAACTGACAGAAATCAGCAGAGTACACACACACACACACACACACATCTGTTCACACACATATAATAACTTTTGAGTCTCTGTCACCCAGACCCTATGGGTTTCCAGCTGCACAAATCACAAGGTGAACCCAGGACAGTCTGCCCAGAGTGCCCTACACAAGACACACACCAAGAAATCCAAGGCTAGCATAAGAGAAGGCTATCAAGTGAAATACAGATGCTCAAAGCTTTAGATCTTTACAGAGAATGACTTGTTAATTTGTGGAGGAAAAGCAAGATGTATGCAGTCATGTAACAGCCATTGTGAGGGCCTTGGGACATTGTAGATGAGCAAGCACTCGTAATTTCTGCAATCAAATGCCCTCACAGCATCAAGGGCAGGGTAGAAGAATAATTACACACAGAGTAAGAGTCAAAGGATTTCATAAGTGGAAGATCATGGAAGCCAACTGACCCAAGGGTTGCACACCAATTCAGAGTGCATCAGAGTCAGAAATAAGTCATCAAGACATATCCATGTGGTTCAGTCTGCTCAGGCTATTACAATACACCAGAGACAACAGAATTGGATTTTCTCACCAGTCTGGAAGTTGAAAAGTCTAAAGTCAAGGTTGCAGTAAGTTGGGCTCCTGAGAAGGATCCTCTTCCCAAGTTCCAGTTGGGCCACCTTGTTGTGTCTTTTGATACGGTAGAGTTCTGGTATCTCCTCATCTGGAATACACACCAGTCATACTGGATTAGGGATCCATCCTCATTACTCCATTCTACCTTAATTATCTCCTAAAAATCACGTCTCTAAAAACAGATCACCTTGGGGGATAGGGCTTCAACCCAAGCACTGGGTAAGACATAATTCCATCTTGATGGCCACATGATGGGATTACAACTGTTCCAAAGGAACCAATACTAGCACTCTTGGAAGGAACATTTACCTAGTAACAGAATCTTGGAAGAGGGGACATTTCAGATGGCTTTTGTACACAAATTTCTTTCCAACAGAGAACAGTTCTTGACACATAATAGTAAATCATTTCCATTCACTTTAAATGAAAACTACTGTTATTTTTGCCTAAAGCAACCGACTGTCACTTAAGAAGTGAACAAGTGAGCAAGATAGAAAAGTGGCAAGATTGTAAGAACACCAATATGGAAGGATCCAGGGAGGGAGAAGTGGGAAGAACTACCAAGGAAGAAATGGAGCAAGGCCGCTTTCATAAGCAGGGAGTGTGCCAAAGATATTTGCATGCCACATGAAAATCAGCATTCACAAGAGCCAGAGGGTGACAGTTTCAGTGTTGCTCATCCAACAGACGAGTAGGTAAACCAGATATGCCATAGCATGCACTGGGATTGTATCCAGCCTTGTATAGGATGGACAGCAGGCGTGCACTCCATGGCAACCCAGGGGCTCAGAAAGCAGGCTGATCTGGATCCTGGTGTGAGTGAGGGATGAGGCAGAGAGCCAAGGAAAGAAAAACAGTCATACGCATAGCTAAGAGAGGAGAGAGTTGTGGAGAAGGTGCGTCATCCTTTCTTTATCAAAGTCCTTTCAAAACTACCCAAAACAAGGTGCTCTCACCACAGAGAAAACATGAATAATCTTTCCTTCCCCCTTCCACGCCAACCCTGGTTTCTGGGTCCACAGCTGAAGGCATGCTCTGGCACCTTCTCCATGCTGATACCAAGTGCTCTTACATCCAGTAACAAAGACAGACTGCACTCAAGGGCAAGCTCCTGTTGCTGAGGAGAATGAGCGAGGGAGACAGAGGCACCCAGGGAGGTAGGCAGGGACAAGCTAGGATCCTAGGAATATGTGTTTTAGAAGAAGTTACTAGGAGATCTGGACCCAGTGCGGTAGCCTAGCGGCTGAAGTCCTCGCCTTGCATGCACTGGAATCCCATTAAGGCGCTGGTTCTAGTCCCAGTGGCCACACTTCCCATCCAGCTCCCTGCTTGTGGCCTGGGAAAGCAGTCAAGGATGGCCTAAAATCTTGGGACCCTGCACCTGCGTGGAAGACCTGGAAGAGGTTCCTTCCCCCTAACTTCGGACTGGCGCAGCTCCGGCCATTGTGGCCTCTCTGTCTCTATTCTCTGTATATCTGGTTTTCCAATAAAAATCAAACAAATCCTTTTTAAAAAGAAGTTACTAAGAGATTTGAGTATTTAGGGGATATGAGCTTTATTAAATTTTTTAGAGATATTTTGACTGCTGGTTAAAAACCAGCTTCAATAAGACTTGAAGTGGGGACACTGGCTACTTGGTAGGAAGCTATAGTAAAATACCTGGGGAGGAACTATGGCTTGGCCTAAAATGGTAGTGCTTGGTGGACACAGTGAGAAATGGGTTCAGACATATTTTGAAGAGAAACATAGTGGACTTTGACCCTTGACTGAGCCAGTTCCTCAGAGCAGTTCAGAAGCAGGGGCAGGCACTTGGTCTAAGAGCTAAGATGACTGTTTGAACACCCACTTACCAACCACATCAGAGTGTCTTCATCCAGGCTCTGGCTCCTGACTTCAGCTTCCTGCTAACACAGAGCCATAGCAGTCATGGCTCAGGTCACTGAATTCCTGCCCCACTAAGGGAGCGATCCCTCCTCCTCCCCGCAATTGCAGGCATTTGAGAAGTGAATCAGCAACAGCATCACTCTCTCTCTCTCTCTCTCTCTCTCTCTCTCTCTCTCTCTCTCCCTCCCTCTCTCCCCCCTCTCTTTCTCCCTCTCTCTTTCTCTCCTCTCATCTCTCTCTCCCTTTGTGCCCCACTCCCTCCCTCCTTCTCAAATAAATAAACATGTTTTAAGTCCTCAAGCTAGCACAGCTCTAAGAGACAGAGCAAGGCCTCCAGCTCAATTATTCTATAAATATTTACTGAGCATCTGTGCTAGACACACGGAAAGAGGGGGAGAATGCCATCCAGAAGTCATCCAGAAACTCCTGCCATGGGAAAGCAGGAAATGACAGCACTTGAGGGCACAAGCTGAAGCCAGGCGGCCGGTGCCAGCCCAGCTCTGCTACTTAGCAACCCAGGGACCCTGGGTAGATTACTTGATCTCGTTAGACCCCATGCCTCCATCTGGTCAAAACGCTAAGTGAAGAAAGTCAAGCACAGAAAGATAAGTACTATATGCTCTCACTTTAGGTGGAACCTGAATAAAGGCAATCTCATATAAGTAAAAGCACAATGGTCATCACTGGAAGCTGGGAGAAAAGAGGGGAGGCGGGATGGGAAAGGTAGATTAATGCGTAGTGAGTTAGAGAGCAGTAGGAAGCTCTAGGGCTCTATTGCAGTTAGGTGACCATAACTAATGAGAGAAGAAAAATCATTGCCTGTAAAGCTATGTGCATGCTGTATCTCTCAATTTAAAAAAAAAAAATCTCTAGACTATAACATTTTGAATGTGTTCACCATAAAAAAAATGCTAAATGCTGGAGAAGATAGATATGTTTACCCAGATCTGACATTGCAAATCACCGCATGGTACTGCACACATGTGTCCAATTTATATGCCTGCTCATTTTTTAATAAAAGTCCACAAACATTTGATGCGCTGGTTGAGACACCACTTGGCATGCCCATATCTCAAGCGGAGTGTCTGTATTTGCATTTTATCTCCACTGCTAATTGCAGCTTCCTTCTCGTGCCCACCCAAGGAGGGGACAGGAGGAGGCTCAAAAACCAGGGTCCATGCCATGCAAATGAGAAAGCCAAGATGACTTCCTGTCTCCTGGCTTCAACCTGGCCCAGCCCTGGCTAATATAGGCATTGTTACGGTGACTCAGCAGATGTGAGATCACACACTCTCTCTGTCTCTTCCTGCCCTTCAACTAAATAAAATAAAATAAATAAGTCAAAATGTAGCTTGAGAAAGGTGGGACTACCCATCACCACTCCTAACTCATTGCTTGCCAAGCAGATTAAATGAACAACACATGCAAAAATTACTTGACAGAGAGAAAACACTTCATCCATGTTAGCAACTTGTGCTGTATGGCAGAGGTGTTATTGCAGAGGTCAAGCTCTTAAGCATGGAGCCATGGGCCTCTGTTTCCATTTCACAGCAACACAAGTGCAACGTGAATTTCTTCCTTCTGCAAAACTGAGTATGCAATGTTGATTTTCACCATGGCAACTGACTCAAAGGATCCCAGAAGTTAGAAAAGTTGCCACATACTTGCATTCACCTGGGTACGAACATGTCGTGGACTAAAATAGTCCATGTGCTTTGTAAGAGGTGACATAGCAGGGCAGGATCAAGGGTGATACCTGACTTCTTTATTTATTTTTTTATTTTTTTAAGTTCTCTACAGCAAGGCTATTCATTTCCTAGTCATAAAAGCATGTATGGAGTTATTTTTGCAGCGTTAGCTGGTAAAGGATCTGTAAGCCCAAGGGAAACACAAAGGCACTCGTGTCCTTTCCCTGGCTTTCATCTCAGGACGAGCCCCAAGGAAGGACAAAAGCACCCGCCTCTGCCATTGTCCAGTGTAAGATCACTGGGATGATGACTCCGAAGTGGCTCTTGTCATCAAGCACTGGCTGCCACGCAAAGTGCGCGGTGGCCTCAGCAGTCGGCCCTGCTCCACAGAGAATTGTCCCCTCTACACAGGGGACAGCACAGCCAGGCCTGCAGAGGTGACATCATGTTCTGACGCTGACCCACACTGGGCTGAGCTCATCTCCATTCTATTAGCTGCCCAGCGGGAGCTCGAAGCAAACAGGCAGACCCAACACACTGTGCAATGAGAGGACATTCAAGCTAAGAGTGCAGCCCCCTCACTGTTCCACCTGCACTACGTCAGAACTCCTCAGCACCACAGTTGCCTTGGCCTCAGCTCACCCAGAGTGCTGCACTGAGCCAGGGGCACAGGAAATGAAGTAACTCCTGCCCAACCTCTGTTGCTCCTTCAGGTAAAGCAAAGGACACCTATATAAACTAAAATTGAAATGTCAATGAGCTAATCATAGGATGTGGTTAAGAACTTGCTTTTTTTTTTTTTAACATACTGGTTACTCAAAATCATGTCAATTCCATAATGTTGCAAATTGCTGTTGGTGTTATATTGGGACTCTTAATTGACTGGGATGATATTCTACCAGCTCTAACTTCGGACCAGAAATGGTCTCCCCAAGAAACTGTTCAACCCATCTGGACAATAAGTAGCTGGACTCTATGCTTGGTATACGTTTGCAAGGAAAGAATCTTGATTGAATTTGAACTGTAATACTGCATCAAGGTGGAGGAATCCACCAGGGGGGAGGGGCGTGGGGAGGGGTGGGGGGATTCCCAGAGCCTATGAAACTGTCACATAATGCAAAATAATTAATTAAAAAAAAAGCAAAGGACACCTGCTTTGGTTAACCAGGAGCTGGCCACCGAGCTGCAGTCAAGCTCCTAGAGGCTCTCGCCCTTGAGTTGGGGGTGGAGTGGATTTCCCCAAGCCAAGCTGGTGCAGAAAGGAAGCCCGTCCCCTTGGAGGTCCTGTTCTGCATCTTCTCTCCACTTCCAAGGGCTCGCCAATGGGTTTCAGTATGAAGGAAGCTGGAGTCCTGTTTCGCTACACGTATCCAAAGAACCCAGACTTGCCCCTTATCTTTGGATACAAACTTAAATAAAATCAGCAATGACAATTAATATGCAATTGGATGTTGCTATGAGTCAATCATTCCACGCATGCCATCTCTTTTGTTCCTGGAGTGAATCAGCAACTAATTTGCCCAGGGCCACACAAAACGATCAGTATCCAGACTAGGGCTTTGAACTAGATCTCTGGTACTCTGGACTCAAGCTCCATTGCCTGGAGGGGACCCTTGGTGGCATCAGTTCCACTGCCCCAATCCACCAGACTCCTGATGACTTTCCACTTGTCTCTACTTGTGGTTGTGAGTAACTATTCTGTGCTTTCCGTGAGGGTAGAATAAATTGTTTCAGTCTCATCTTTTCTGAACCACGCCCCCATTAGGAATGTAAGAGTCAGGTGTCATGTAAGTTCTCAATACCAGAACTCTCTAATCCAATACTAAAATTGGATTAAGGAGTAAATGGGCACATCGCAAGAGCAAAGCACAGACTCCACAAATACCCACTGTGAACATCTGTCTGTCCATTCATCAACCTCCACCTCTACTTCTTTATCTCTCTGCCCTTCAAATAAATATACATATTCAAATAAATATACATAATTTATTAATTTTCATCTCATTGGAAAGACAAAGAGATAAGTAATATCTACCTCCTGGCTCACTCCCTAAATGCAGTGCCCAGAACCCAGTAGATGTTCAATAAATAATAGTTCAAGAAATCAATGAAAACATCTACATCTAAAAAGTAGCATGGAGTTGTAGCTACATATTCAGTACACGCAGGCTGTATCAGTATGAGTTGTTCTCATGATTTTCTATTGGAGTCCCACCTCAGAATTCCCAGCACCCAATTCACAAGGTTTTGCAACCAGAAATTACCTTTCTCACCTCTCAACAACATCCAATCAACACCTTACCCTTCTGGGTATCATGGCAACAAGTCTTTTCTTTTTAAAGATTTATTTATTTTTACTAGAAAGGCAGATTTAGAGACAGGAAGATCTTCCATCCATGATTCACTCCCCAAGCAGCCCAACAGCAGGAACAGAGCTGATCCAAAGCCAGGAGCCAGGAGCTTCCTCCAGATCTTCCACGCGGGGCAGGGTCCCAAGGCTTTGGGCCGTCCTCCACTGCTTTCCCAGGCCATAAGCAGGGAGGTGGATGGGAACAGGGCAGCCGGGATATGAACCGATGCCCATGTGGGATCCCTGCGTGTACCAGGCGAGGACTTAAGCCACTAGGCTACCGCACCAGGTCCATGGCAAAAAGTTTTATCTGCACCTTTCTCCAGAAAACCGAAGTCAGCAGATATGGCCAGGGAACTCAGAACATGAGTACCCAATAAGTACCAGTCTGGTTCTACAGTGGACAGTATTCTGCAGGGGCTGGGTGTTTATTCACAGCTCATAAAAAAGTGCTCCATGTGCCTGTTCGTGCATACAGCAAGCACTAATCAATGTTTCATGAACACATGGCTGGCTGCCATTATGAAGTGTATTCCAGTGTTGTTGGCACCATGAGGGAAGTTTGTACTGGCTCCAGTGAGTTGTTTTATCAGGAGATGGGGATGTGGGAATCAGAGAAAGATTAGAGACCATGATGCTTGGACAGAGCCTTGGGAAATGAACAAATGTCTCCCGAGATAGGAACGGAGGGCCAAAGAATGCATTCATGGAGCAGCTGGAAGATCCAAGTGATATTGCCACTGGCACTGGATGGGCAGGGTGGGGTTGGGACAGTGGCAGCGGCGACAGGAGGCAGCAGGAGCCAGGCCGTGACAGGTTGGGACAGTGGCAGCGGCGACAGGAGGCAGCTGGAGCCAGGCCATGACAGAAGTCTGAGTGCAGAGATGCCCCGGTGCAGTTCCCAGGAGTGCAGGCTTGCTTTAGGAAATCCCTTTAGAGTATAGAGTATAGGAATAGGGCTGGTGGGTTCTCTTTTTAGAGATGGGATACAGGGAATAGGCTGAAGAGGAACAAATCTGGAAGCCAGGACGTGGCCTGGTGCAAAGGTGTCCCTCCAACCCTGAGAGAGACAAGGAGCGGCAGCCCCCAGGTAGCAGCTGCAGGAAGCAAAGCATTGATACAGCTGTCCTTGCACAGCACCCACAGGGCCTGGGGAACCAGCATCAATGCCATGTGCACTTTGTTAGCACTTGAAGGAGATTGCTGTCCTTGCTCCTCTTCCCAGTAACCATCTAGTTTCTTCTTTTCCTTCCCTCCCATCTCCCACTCAAGTCTCCACTCACTGCCCCGTCTTTCTTCCTTCTGCTCCATCCTCTCATCTCTTTCTGGTTGCTCCAGACTTGCCACATCTCAAGAGTCTTGGAATCCCTCGGGCACTGAAGAAGAATTGAGAAAAACAGTGCTGGGACAAGAATCTTGGTGTTGCTTTAAGGGAATCATAAGGTCACTGGTCCCAGGTCACATAGAACATAGCAAAATTCAGGGTCAAAGCAGCCAAGCTTAGCCCATGTGCCGTTGGACTGATCATAATAAATGAATTGTCGGGAGGAACAGTGAATGGAGAAAGCATTGCAAGGAGGAGATTCTCAAGCAGGCTGCGTTCAAGAGCTTTCCAAAGGCCATGTGGGCTGGAAGGCACCTGTGTGGCTGAAGGACCAGCCATGGCAACTGTGGCCAGATGATCACAGTGGTGACAAAATCTTGTCTTCCTCCTCCACCTGCTCTCAGCGGCTCTGGTCCAGTCTCCTGTGAACAGCACAGGCGATGCTTACGTCTGCATCTGATTTCTTCCACAGACGGAGCTCCAGAGCTGTTGTGTTGGCTGTTACACAGATATTACAGAGTTCCCCTCCCAAGCAATCCTTCCTGCTTGGCAACCCACTGGAACAAGATTCTGGTACATTTGGGTGACGTGGCAGGGGCTCCAGCTTGTGAGAGTCCAGGACACTCCATGGCCGCAGTGCCAAGCTCCTCGGTCAGGCAGCAGCCAGGACTCTTGCCTGAGGGGCTGAGCCTGTCACCATCCCCAGTGTCAGTGATGGTCCCTTCCTCTTCCTGTTTCTGCTTCTGATCTCTTCTGTTAAGTGGAGGGAGAGATTGGAAACAGCCATATTTGGGGGTCTGGGTTTGTGTTTTATTTTTTAAATTTATTTTCATCTATTTGGAAGGCAGCGAAGCAGAGGGAGACCCTTCATCCAATGGTACGCTCCCAGTATCTGCAGCAGCCGGGGTCAGGCCAGATTGAAGCCAAGAGCCCAGAGTTCAGTCTAGAGCTGCCATGTGGGTGGCAGGAACCCAACACCTGAATCGTCTTCTGCTGCCTCCCAGGGTGCGCTTTAGCAGGAAGCTGGATCTGAAGCGCAGGAACACCAGACCCTCAGCAGGATCAGGCATCACAAGCAGTGACTTCACCGCTGCACCAAACACCTGCCCCCTGTGTTTGTATTGTCACTCTTCCTGGCATGATTTGTTCTCACTTGGCACACACTCCACTGTATATCTTCAGGTCATACAAAAGTTATGGGCTTTGGAATTCAAGCCCAGTTAGATTCCAGCCTCAGGTATCCCAGCCTGACTTACGATATGACCCTGGAGAGGAAGGCATTACAGCCTCCTCTAGCTTCCAGTTTGCTCACATGCACAATGGAACAGAGTAATATGTAGGGCTCATGTGAGGTTTAACCATAACCCCGGGTAGCACCTTACACACAGTAGGTGCTTCATAAGTACAGGTCATGGTCCGTATCTTTTCCTTGGTGGCAAAATCCATTCTAAATCTTCCTCTTCCCCAAAAAAGCCAAGCAGAGAGCTTTATGGAAATTGGATGGCCCACACGTACTAGCAGGTGAAGGAAATAAGTAAGTGAGTCAAAGAGTGAATAAATGAAAAGTGGTGATGCTGTCTTCAACACTCATACATGGAAGCCACTGGTTTAAGCATCAACCTCTATTCTCCCAGATTCTCTGAGCACATAAACATGGGTCCATGAGGTCAGTCGGCACCCACAAGCCCCTCCTGGCTCTCTGGAACTCTGTAGAGACATCCTTGCCCTGGCCTCAGTCACAAGGCCCAAGGTCACTCAAGCTACAGAGAGGGTCTCACACTCCAAGACTGAATGAAGACAGTCCATCCCAGACCTGCAGAGGGATCCCCAACCTGAGATCTGAACACAGGCGTCTCCCTGGAAGGTTCCAGTAGGAATGGCTCCCCACCCCCCCAAAAAAAAGAGCTTGGTATATTCGCTCATTTTAGTTCTGAAAAGATCCCCAAGTTTTCCAGCCCCACCCCTCAATCTTGCTAGTCAGAATTGTTAGCACACAGTCATCGGCCAGATGTCCTATTTTTAAATTATTTTTGCATCCAGGTTCCCAGATATCATCTCCTTACCCTTTCCCTGTCACCTCCCCTTCCCCCAGTTTTCACAAAATACTATTTGTGGAAGCCAGTCTCCCAGCCCTGGCACCAAGCCACCAAGTAATTGCGCAATTAGAACTTAATTGCTGGATTTGATTCTGATTATTTTTTCTTTACATCTCAGTTGTTCACAATGTGCCATTCTTGCCTTAGAATGTCTGATGAGTTCCTTGTGTCTGCCCCGGGAAGGGGTGGGCTTGGCACTGGGGGAGACAGCCCATGGGCGGGGTTCTTCATCTCCAGTGGGGTTTACAAAGCTAGCGTGCCCTGAAGCAGCTGCGAGCCAGCTCAGGAGAGAGACTGCACCTCCAGTTTTGGTGGCACAGGATTTTTCCCTGGAATTCTGCACGTTCAGTAACTCCAACCTTGGTAGATTCATGTCCTACTGTGGCATCTGCTGGCATTTCCTGCAGACATAGTATGTGCCAGTCAGGCATGTGACAGCTGAACCAACCCACCACTAGGGGGCAGCTCTCCATCTTTTCACACATGAGAAAATCAAGATTTAAAGAGGTTCAGCAGCTAAGCCAAGGTCACACAGCTGCCCCTTGTCAGAGCTGGAACAATGGCAGTCGATAGCTTTGTTTCTCTCTGTTTCCCCTCTCTCGTTTTAGCTGCCTCACCCAGGTATCACAGATGAACCTAAAACTCGCCCATTGTAGGGATACAATGCTGTGACTTTGAGGAAATGTGTAGGTTTCCCAGGTATAATTTCCCTCTTCCATTCTCAGATCCAGGCACTGGCTGGTCTGTTGTCTGACCGTGAATTTGCCACTTCTGACCAGCCTTCGTGGAAGGAATTACACAGCAGTGCTTGTGTTTTTGCCTCCAACACCCTTCCCTTGGCGTTGTATTTTTTATAATTATCTATGTCATAACACCTTTTGATAATTCATTTATTTCTCAATCTGAATATTATCCCATTGAAAGGGTGGATGACATTTGCTTACCCATTTTCCAGCTAATGGGCATCTGGGTTGTTTCAGTGTGTGAACAGAGGCCTCATTCCCACCTTCCTCTCCCTAGCAGGCCAAGAGCACTGTGGCACTCCAGGAAAGGTGATGATGGGAGTCCATCTGGAAATGAAAGGGTGGGCTTCCTCCTCACCTCTCCAGCTTATGAGCAGTGAGGCTCCTGTCAGTCCCCGCACCCGCACTCAGCTCCTGTTCCAAGCCTCACTCAGAATCTCTGTAGCAGCTGCTGCCGACTCCTCCCACCAGGCCCTAGGAGAGCAGGACTGCTTTCTAGTGGCACAGCTGCCCACCTTTCTAGGCTCTTCTGAGCAGTGACAGTGGACAGAGGGTGCCACACTCCTGGCTCAGAGACCCGGCCAGGTCCTACTTTCAACACACACCATTGATGGACCCCTCTCCAAGCAGTAAGAATGTGTGTGAACAGAGACTAATGCACCTTGGAAAGCAGCAGCAGATGGCCCAACTCCCTGGATCCTTGAGCCACATGGAAGGCCTAGATGGAATTGCAGTCTTACCTGTTCTCTCTCTCTCCTTTTCCCTTTCCCTCTCCATAACTCTGCCTTTCTTGAAAGAAAGAAGGAAGCGAGAGAAAAGAAATAGTTTTGGAGAATGTAATAAAGTTCAAATGAGGTCATCCTCCACAGAGCGGAGTCCCCGCCCACTGATTCATGCCCTGATAGAAGCGGGCTTTGAACACAGACATGGACGAAAGAGCATCCTACGACAAGAGGCAGGACTCAGAACTCAGACAGCTGGGAGCCAAGGAGCCCCAAGACTCTCTGGAATCTCAGAGGCTTTCCTGATGCCTTCCGAGAGCGTGGCCCTACCTGTACTTCCCTCAGACATCCACCCTCCAAACCTGGCAGACAATGAGTGTCTGTTGTTTTAAACACCCAGTTCGTGGGTTAGAGCAGTCCTGGGGCCTGGTAATCGTGCTGTTGACCTTGACAAATACGCTTGCTTGACCCCTGCCACAGGCCCCTGCCCCGATCACACTGCCACCAGCATAGCCCACTCACGCTTTTTTTTTTTCCTGCTGAGAAACCACGGATGACATGACAAGGTAAGGCATCCCGGGGTTCCTCCTGGCAGATGCTGAGCAGCAAGGTGGCTGGCACCAGGGGGCACAGTGCTAGGGGTGTGCATTCGAGCTGGGCCCTCCCTTGTTGGCGACTGTTGTTTAGTTGCAAAGCAGAGAAAAAAGCAAGCTGCAATGATTCAGCACGGGTTCCTGCATGGTGCTGAGGACTCAAGTCCTGATGAAAACGCAAATAAAGAATCACCTCTGAGGTCCCCAGAGCCAGGCTTCATCTGTCATGAATGACACCCACCCCAAATGAGAGATTGGAGGACTAAGGCTTGGGCTGCTCCCCCTGGGCCTCGCTGCTCCTGCTCGTCGCCTCGCTGCACATGCCTGTCCCCTCCCGTGCTTGCCATTTCATCCTTGTTTCTTTCCATGCCCAGATCCAGCCTTGACCCAAAGGCCTCCTCCACCACGCAGCTTTCCAGGATTAGCTTCCAGGGTGACGCACAGGCCTGTGACCTGTGCTGTCACACAGACACTGTACTCAGAAGGAACCCCTGTTTGGTTTCAAGTACCACTGTGACCATCTTGAAATTCTTAATATATTTGTTTTGTTTTGTTTTAAAAAGATATATTTATTTGAAAGGCATACTTAAAGAGAGAGAGCTTCCTTCTACAGATTCACTCCCCACAGGGCTGCAAAGCCAGGTCAAAGTCAAGAGCTTCTTTCAGATCTTCCAGGCCTGGAATTGGTGGCATCCTCTTTCCCTGATCGCCCAAGCCATTGGCAGCTCGATCAGAAGCACAGTAGCTGGGACACAAATCAATGACTATGTAAGACGCCAGGGTCACAGGTGTCGGCTTTACCTGATGTGCCATGGCACTGGTCCCTAATTAGTCCTGAGTGAGTGGCCTCAAATTTTCAGCTTGCACTCTGAACTTTGTGTAACTGGTCCTGACTCCAAACTTCTCCAGCCAATCAGAGGCAGCGATCTGTCCTCCCTCCAGCCTCCTGGAAGATGCTTTCATTGTCGGTGAATCTTTTCATTATCCACTTAAAAAATTCTTATCCAGCACCATAGTGCTAGACATTGTGCAAGGCAACAGGGATTCAGCTACGACAGGGCAGTTCTGGTCCTCGTGCCTATAGAACTAAAAACCCAGTATGATAGAGATGCAATAAAACAATTACACATGACAGAGGTGGATGGCAAACCCTCTGACTCCCCGGGCACTTGTCAGTTACCACCTGCTGGTTGATTTCCACACATTTGCCCCTCCCCCATCAATACTAATCTGATGGGTTCTAAAGTACAGACCAAAATTCCCAAGCTGGCCTGTAGGTCACTGATGTGGTCTGCCCTGTGCCCTGCCCTGTGCCCTTCATCTCACTGCAGTTAGTCCTGTACTTTCTTGTCACAAGCCTTGGCTCCAGATGCCCTTCCCCGAGTAACACCTGTGCGGATTCTCAGGTCTCAGTGCCAACACCACGACCTTCAAGAACAGTCCTGCACTGCCCTGAACCCTCCCACCCTACCCAACCCTAGCACCATCCCCGCCCTGTCAGTGGTGCCCTCCTTGGCAGGTTGGTACTGACTTCCGCCATCAGACTGTGGGCCCTGTTAGCGCTGGGAACTGATGTATGTTCAACTCCCAGCCCTGTGCCTGGAACAAAGAAAAGACCCTGGTTAACAGATGAACTTGAGAACAGTATGGATCCCTGATGAGACCAGCATCAGCCCCCCAGGGCACTTGACCATCACTGGAAATCAATGACCACTCACAAGGGACGATGTCTTACCTGAGCCCTGTCTACCCAGATGCCTCTGATGGACTCTTTCTCCCTCGGTGAGGTTTGTCTCTGTATTACTGCTTGGAGCCTCTCTCTACACTCTGTGGCACGTGCAGCAGCTGCAGCGCACCCCCAAGCCTGCCCACGAGCTTCAGCAGAGACAGGAGACTCCCGGGGACTTGGAAGTTGACGTCCTCAGACACGGATCAGTACCCCCCACAGCCCCAGGAGTCCCTGCTCACAAACACGCGTGTCCACTCCCACAAAGCCCTTCTTCAGAATCTGCTTCACCTACTTCATGCCATGCAGTTGAGTTCCCAGTGGGGCTTCCTCTCTACAGGTCTGCCCGGGCATTCTCCCTCACTCAGTAAAGCAGTAAAAGAGACAACTCAAAAAGCATTTTCAGATGCAACCAGATGTACAGGATGTGTGGGAGCGAATCTACTATGCTGGACACCAACAGAGGCAAGGAGCACTAGACTCTCCTCCACAGGTGCACAGAGCAAACAAACTCACATGGGAGTGTGGATAACTGGCTTTCTCCATAGGCCTTCATATCTATGCCTCCCACCATGTCCACGGTTCCTGATTCAGTGGACATGAGCCCCAGCCATGAGGAGGTAAGGGATCACAACAGGGATTACTGAACACAGTGTGAATCTGCTGAAGAGCCAAGAACAGTAGAGGATGGCTTTAGGCTTATTATGACCCCTACTCAGAGCCCCAACAAGTACAATCAGAAGCAGTGTGGAGAGGTTCCAACTCAATGCAAGGGTTGAATGAAAGGGCCGACCTCCTGGATTATGAATTTGACACTGCAAGTGGTAGCCCTGCCCAGGCCAGGCAAACACTCGAATTGAATAGAGAGAATTCAATAGAGGTATTGGTTCCACTGGAATTCTATGATTTTAATAAATAGAACACAAGCATGCCAATTTCCTAGAATTTCTGCTAATTCTGCTTATATCCTAGTATATTGTTAAATATTAAGTCACCATTCATAAGAATTTCTTTATATCAGGAGTCAACATATATGCTTTATAACAGCCATCTCATTTAAATTTGATCATACCTTCACAAGGCTTATTAACTCCCAACAAGGGAAACTAAGCTTTAAAGAGAATGTTAATGAGACTATCTACCTCAAACTAGCTTAGCAGCTGGCTCAAAGGCGCACCTAGCTAATCTGCTACCTGCCAGCGCAAGCATCCCATATGGGCACTGGTTCATGTCCCAGCTGCTCCACTTCCCATCCAGCTCCCTGTTTGTGGCCTGGGGTAGCAGCAAAGGATGGCCCAAGTCCTTGGGATCCTACACATACTTAGGAGACTCAAAGAGACTCCTGGCTGCTGGCTTTGGCTTGGCTCAGCTCTGGCTTTTACAGCCATTTGGGGAATGACGTGGCAGGTGGAAGATCTTTTTCTATCTCTCCTCTCTGTAAAATCTGCCTTTCTGATAAAAATAAGTTAAGTCTTTTTAGGGGAAAAAAATAGCTTAAAAGAAAAAAAAAAAGATTTATTGGATTATATTACTGAGAAGACAAGAGAACGGGGCTTCTGTCTGCATGAGGCTCGCCACACCTTAAGCAATACTTAAGCTACCTGCTAATGCAGACCCTGGCTTTCTCTGTGTGTTGGCAGAATCTTCAACGCCCCCATGCACTGAGCCAAAAATGGCCGAAGAAGCTCTTCGTCACAAATTTTCACTGTTTCCTGTTTTCCTAAAAAAAAAAAACAAAAAAAAAAACACAGTTTTTGCCAGAAGCCCCAGCCGTGGTCTCTTTGTGTCTCCTTGGACCGTGCTGTGGGTATGCTAAGGATCCTGACATGCAGCAATTTATCTGGGTCTGGCCTGAATGCCATGACAAATGTTGTTAAACAGGAAAGGCAGAGAGAGATTAGACAAAGCCAGAGGAGGAGGAGGCAGTGTGAGCATGGGAGACGGAGGCTGGAGTGACGCAATTGCAAATCGAAGAGTGTTGTCGCCCAGCAGAAACTGGGAGAGATGAGAGATATTTTCTCCCAGACAACATGGAATTTTGGCAGCACCCAGATTTTGACCAGGTGATATTGTGACCTGCAGAACTGTGAGAGAATGTATTTCTGCTGCTGTTGGTCATACCTTTATTGGAGAGACAATCTTCCATCCATTGGTTCACTTCCTTAGATGCCTGAAACAGGTTGAAACCAGAAGCTCCAAACCCTGTAGTGGACAACAACCCAAGTGTTTACATCATCACCTGCTGGCTCCCAGAGTGCACGGTAGCAGGAAGTTCAATTAAACAGAGCAGGGACTCCAACCAAGGCATCCTATGCAGGCACCCTAAGCACTACCTTAACCACAGCACCAAACATCCTCCCTATATTTCTCCATATTGTCCTCATCTGTTACCATACATATTTAGTATACACAGGCTTGGGCACCAAGGCACTGCAGGGTTTTCTCGTGTTACCTTACAAGTTCAATATGGGCCCATGGGTGGGATGAGTCTTCCTTGAAGCCATTTATACACTGGGGAGTAAATAATAAATTTATTCAGAAGTACAAACCCAGTTCAGCTTGCCCCTGCTTAGATTCTCAGAATTCTCCAACCACTCCAATTCTGCTTCTCGAGGGAGGACAGTCAGAGTGGGAAGAGACAGCTGTCTCAGCAGACCACAGTATGAGTTTTTTTTTTTTTTTTTTTGCAGATTTTACAAAAATGTATAATCACTTGAAGATGATGCTAGGACTCCTCCCAGAACTCTGCAAGCAGCCTCTGCAAGGCACCTCCACCAGTGGACCTCCACCAGGGTCCCTCGCTATGGCCAGGAAACCAGAGAACAAAAGGAAAGGATTAGAAACAGAGAACCAGAAAGGAGACTTGTTACCCCAGGTGACACTTGAAACAGGCTGAACCCAACCAGAGCAGAGCAGCCAAGAAATATGTTCTGGCCAGGTGTCCTTCGAAGATTGAACTAACAAGACATCTTGGTGAGTTGACTGTGGGCTGCTGTGAGGCAGGGAGAGGAGTCAAGGTGACACACACTTTGGGTGTAAACAGTTGGCAGGATGGGGTTGCTCTAAAGTGAGGTGAACAGTCCCTTCAGGAAGCACTCCCCCAGTCTGAGGCCCTGAGAGTCCGAGGCACAGGAAGAGATTGAACCGTCTTCGTATTTCCTTCTCTTGCTTCTTTGCTGGCCATTGCTCCTCTTGTTGGCATGTCTTCTCCCTGCTTCTGCTTCTCAAAGGAAACACTTGCTTTTCCCCACTCCCCCATGGCTTCTCTCACCTCATCTCAGTTCCTTGTCCATTCCTGCCTTGGCTTTGTGCAGCCTTTCAGTGCCCAGGTTTGGGATGCAAGGTCCCCAGTCTACCTGGGATGGTATAGAGGAAGTCCCACACTGAGCCCAGGAAGCTAATGAAGTGCCTGAGCCCCACCCCACAGCCCTCCACTCCCCTACTCCCTTGCCTCTGACACTCAGCTCCTCCCAAGGACTGCAGGAGAGAAAAGCGAGGGAAGACTTGGCAGATTCAAATGGCAAAATCTGCACTCCATCACCCCAGCACGGCCTGGGAGCGGGATTCAATAATCACAATCTTGACAGTGATGGCTGCCACGTATGCAGGTGGGTAACCCAAGGCGAAGGCTGTCCAAAGCCACCAGGAGAATCTCTGAATCCTGCTCCTTTCCACTCAGCTGCTCTTCTGCCAGAAACACCCCTCCTGCAGCTCTCCTGCAGCCAAGTCCTTTCCCACCCCCTCATCTTGCACGGCTCAGCTTAAATGTCACCTCCTCCGAGAAGCTTCTCTGACCATCTTTTGTGGTAGCTCCCCCACCATTGCTTTCAAACTCACTCTGTTTTCTTCTCGAAAGTTCACATGTTCTGTATTGTTGCTTTTCTCCTTGCTTAGAGGATGTGTGTCCCCACTGGGACATAAGCTCTCAGGGTCTCCTCTGATTACTCACTCTCACTTCTGGAATCCAGCCTAGCAAATGGACAAAGCCCTGACTAGCTCCTCAATTAATTCCTTGGTCCAGGCATCATGTAACTTCTACTGCATCCTTGCCCACTGCCTTGGTGCCATTCTTATGCACACTGTTGGCCATGCTGGGAAGATCAGAAACCCCATGATGAGGCAGACACCAGCTGTCCCTGAAGACCAGGTGACCTGAGCAGCTACAGTGAATAGCATAATCTCTATAGAATTGGTGTGAATCGGGCCCGACGGCGTGGCTTAGCGGCTACAGTCCTCACCTTGAAAGCACCGGGATCCCATATGGGCGCCGGTTCTAATCCTGGCGGCTCCACTTCCCATCCAGCTCCCTGCTTGTGGCCTGGGAAAGCAGTCGAGGACGGCCCAATGCATTGGGACACTGCACCCGCGTGGGAGACCCGGAAGAGTTTCCAGGTTCCCGGCTTCGGATCGGCGCGCATCAGCCCGTTGCGGCTCACTTGGGCAGAAGATCTTCCTCTCTGTTTCTCCTCCTCTGTGTATATCTGGCTGTAATAAAATGAATAAATCTTTAAAAAAAAAAAAGAATTGGTGTGAATCACATTTCCCTGAAAACAAATCACAGACAGTGTGTGTCTGCAAAGAAAACTGCTATTTGGAATTTAATTACTGTTCCCTCAAAATTACAAAGTACAAAGAAGAAATACTCAACAGAGCAAACCTCAACAAATACTGCCACTGATTCAATCTTGAACTCAATTCTCATCTTAGTCCTTCAACACTATAGATTGATGTGTACCCGAAAGGCACCACTAGTGAGCATAGCCAGGAACACAGGTTCTCATCAGAAACGAAGCCAGAGGACAGCCAAGGAGGCTGATGAGCACTGGGAAAGTCTCCGAGGAAATGAACCTGGAACTGAGGGATGAGCAGGAGTTGGAGAAAACGTACCTTTGACTGGCAGGGCAATGGAAAGCCGCAGCGGACGGGAGAGAGCCGGGACAACCGATCAAAGGGTGAACACAAGTTTCAAATAAAAATTCACCAAATTCACTGTCAGAACTGGACCAGTGAAACAGGAAAATGATTTTGTACCACATGGCACATTCAGCCACTGTCTGTACCCTGAATATTCCCCCAGTGATCAGGCTCCGCCCCCAAAGCTCCCAGCACTGAGGACTCAACCTCACCCGCCCAACAAATGCTTGATCCCGTCCGTGGAGGCGTGAACACACCAAAAGGGGTTGGGCAGCACTTTGGAGGCCAAGGTGGGCAGGAGATCTTTTTGAGGAGCAGAGGAAATACAGGGGGGCAGGATGCCCTTGAAGAAGCAGTGCTGGGGCAGCATGAGGAATGATCTAGAGAAGCCCGCACCTTCAGTTGCTCAGAGAGAAGGGGACTTGAAACAGGAGTTTGCACCAGAAACAGGGATAAGGGGCCTAACTACAGAGGAACTCAGGGGGCAGCATCCAGGGGACAAGCAGTAAGGACACAGGAATGCCAAGGATGCCACTGGCAGTATGATTCCCAGGATTCCCAGGGAGGGAGGGGGAAGGAAGGAACACTGGGGACCAACTCTGGGGACATCAACATGGAAGCTGTATTTTTCTCCTGGTGAGCAAATCGGTAGTTCAAACCTAGAGAGACCGCGGGGTTGCGTGGCTCCACTGGATGCTCTCAGTATAGTTCTGAGGCTTTACTAACTGTAGATTGGATGAAACTTCTAGAGGTGTACTTGTCAAGTAGAAGCTTTTGCATTCATGGTATATTCTAGAAGCTGTTCTTGTCCTATAGGGTAGCAACAGACATAGGTGTAATGTTATTTAATCTAGTTAACTTAAATGTAAATACCTTCATATGGCTACTGACTATTAGACAATATGGTTCTGTGCTGTACTGGCAATTTACAAGAAATCTGGAGGAAATAAACTATTCCAGTGTTCTACAACCTCCCCTAATCCAGGCTGGAGGAACTCTGAAGGACCAATACAGCAAACAGCTTCTTCAACAAATAAATTCCAAGGATTAAAACAGATAAATGGGCCTGGCACAGTAGCCTAGTGGCTAAATCCTTGCCTTGCAACTGCTGGGATCCCATATGGACACCAGTTTTTTTATCTCAGTTGCTCCAAATCCCATCCAGCTCCCTACTTGTGGCCTGGGAAAGCAGTGAAAAATGGCCCAAGGATTTGGGACCCTGCTCCCGCGTGGGAGACTCAGAAGAAGCTCCTGGCTCCTGGCTTCAGATTGGCTCAGCTCCAGCAGTCGCAGACACTTGGGGAGTGAACCAGCGGATGAAGATCTTTCTCTGTCTCTCCTTCTCTCTGTAAATCTGTCTTTCCAATAAGAATTGATAAATCTTGGGCCCGACGGCGTGGCCTAGTGGCCAAAGTCCTCGCCTTGAACGCCCCGGGATCCCACATGGGCACCGGTTCTAATCCCGGCAGCTCCACTTCCCATCCAGCTCCCTGCTTGTGGCCTGGGAAAGCAGTTTAGGACGGCCCAAGGATTTGGGACCCTGCACCCGCGTGGGAGACCTGGAAGAGGTTCCTGGTTCCCGGCATCGGATTGGCACTCATCGGCCCGTTGCGGCTCACTTGGGGAGTGAATCATCGGACGGAGGATCTTCCTCTCTGTGTCTCCTTCTCTCTCTGTATATCTGACTTTGTAATAAAAATAATCTTTAAAAAAAAAAGAATTGATAAATCTTAAAAAAGAGAGAGAGACACATAGTGGAGAAACTATAAATTAATCGATAACTAAAAGACATATTTCAGTCAATCACAATGTGTGGATCTCCTATATATCCTTATGCAAACAGCAGGAACCCAAAAAGAAACTATTACAAAGTGATACTTACTACACAAGTAAAAACGTGAGTACCACCTGTGTCACTGATGGTATTAAAATATAATGCAATTTGATTGTTTCTTGAAAGCTCTTATTTTTCATAGATAAATATTAGCAAACGATGTTATTACAATGCCTGTTGTTTTCTTCAGAATGTTAAAGGAGGCAGAAGCAAAAGGCATACGGTACAGCAAGATTATCTATGGGTTCAAGACCAGAATTGGATTAACTTAGGTTCCAAGATCACACTGACTCCTACTGATGTCAGAACCTTCCCTGGATGAGAAGTTTAAAGTTAAATTCAACAAAATTAAGTGACCTTAGAGGTAACTGCAGCCTTGCCAGACCACTGGAGCCGCGAGGGTGTTCCAACGTGAGTTCCCTCGCCCTGCCTCCAGCAGGTGCACAGCAAGAACAGCTCTGCTATCCAATCAGACTGAGGGAAGCAACATACAACAGAAGGAGGGATGCTCTTTCATTTGTACCTGCAAGATGTCAGTCTCTGGAGAAGAGTTGTTCTTCGCTGTTTCCAAACTTGCTGTGTTGGTGCCTGGAGTTGCTCTAACTTGGCTAGAAGACTTCTTTGATGTCCAGCTTCAGCTCTCCATCTTCCCCATCCTCGGCTGTGGACTTGGTGGACCGAGACATTTGCATTTTCTCAGGCAGTGCGGTGCTGGCCCTGGACTCTTGCATGAACGTTCTGTGTCTTCATCAGCCAATGAAAGGGGGCAGGTGCAAAGGGAGAGGGGCAGAAGGAAGATGCAAACATGAAATGAAACAAAGTCAATCAAATGAGCTACAAAACTGACATCCCATCCCATGCAATGAATGAAAGACAACCGTGAGAGGCGGACACCGCATCTCTGCAGTGACCCTGGACTACATGTCTGCAGGTCTTAGGAAGGATACAGACAACTGCCCTTCTTTCTCCCTTGGCAGGCGGTTCTCAAGGAAGGTAAGTGTTCTCACCCACTTCCCATCGCTAATAGCACTAACAGCTCTGCCACCAACTGGGGAAGTTCTAGAGGAAAGAGGTTGGTTTTGGCTCATAGTTCCAGCCCTTGGGCAAGGGTCTGTGTCTGTGATGGCTTTGCCAGCAGAGTTCTGAGGAAGCACAAGGAATCACATGGCAAGAGACAGCAAACATGCAAGAAACCTAGCCAAACTGTCATTTGAGATAACCCATTCATCTGATCATGAGAGCCACTTGAAGTTCCCATTTTGGGCCGGTGCTATTACATAGCAAGTAAGACCATCACCTATGGCATTGGCATCCCATATGGGCACTGGTTCAAGTCCCAGCTGCCCCATTTCATACCCAGCTCCCTGCTAATGTGCTTGGAAAAGCACTATAGGATAGCCTCTGTCCTTGTACCCACAAGGTTGACTCAAGAAACTCTTGGTTCCCTGCCCCTGGCTTCAGATAGGCCCAGCTCCGGCCACTGCAGCCTCTGGGGAGTTTCACTTAATCCTTCATTTCAAACAAATATATAAATCTTTAAAACTAAAGAAAGTTTCTACCTCTTATTGTCTTACAATGGGCATCAAACTTCAACACTAGTTTCAGAAGGGACAAATCATCAGTCTATCGCCATGGTGCTGCCTGGTCTGTGCATGATTCAGTGCAGATAGATCAATTACTGGGTCACTGGGTCAGGAAAGCTACCCTAAGGTGCTGAGTTCAGGGCAGACACCTGCCTGGGAACCACCTGTTCTGCTCGCCTCACCACCAATGCGTCCTGGTCTTGAGCAGATTGCAATGCAGCTGGTCAAATCCAGTTCCTGGAACACAAAGCGGTTTTTGCACGATTGGAAGATTCGATAAATATTAATTTAATTGATTTAAAGATATGCATGCCTACAAATATCTATGTATGTACATATGTAAATATGTTTATGCCAAAATCGCTGCCAAAACAGCATATGGAAAGCTGTATAATATGCAGAAGAACATAAAACAAGAGATGCTCCATTGTTAAAATCATTCATCCAATTAATCTTGGAAAATAACCCACCCACATCTCAAGAGGATGTTGTCTATACTTTGATCTGTAGTCATCAGGGACTATGTGCTACGTCATCTCCCATTTGCTTCCTGTATCTCTGATTATACTTTTGAATCTCTTCTTTTAATTGTATGATACAGTTCCTATGGGCTCTGGAATATCCCCCACCACTCTGCCCAAGTCCCCTTCTTCCATTGATTTCCCCCATATTATTGCAGTAGTATAGTCCTTCATAAACAGTCATATGTCCATCATTCTGCTATTTAACTGTATCCTGACATTGTAGGTATGGACAATGGCAGAGAGTCCAACATTCTATTGTCAAGATGTTTAACAGTTCCATTGGGAGTCCATCTGTGATTTGGAAGTAAAGATGCATACCACATTGTATCTTCACAACTCTGTATGTTAGTCTCTATTACACCACTCCTCTAGATGACTGCATGTACGTGCATGGTTACCTCGGTATCTACTGAACTTGTATTTTGCATAAAGGTTGCATTATGTCAAAGAGAACATATATTATTTGTTGTTTGGGGATTGGCATATTTCACTGAGCATAATGGTCTCCTGTTGGCATCATCTAGTTGCAAATGGTATAATTTCACTCTTTTTAGTGGCTGAGTAGTATTCCATGGAATAGACATGCCACAGTTTGTTTATTCACTCCTCTTTTGGATTGTTTCCATGTCTTTGCTATTGTAGATTGTCTGCTGTAATATAGGAGCTTAGGTCACTTTCTCCTAAGCAGATTTTACTTCCTTTGTATATATTCTCAGCAGTGGGAGAGCTAGGTCATACAGCAGAGATTATCTGCCCACTGCTCCAGTGACTTCTCCAATGTTCGTCAGACCCCTAGTGCCCTAATCTTCTTACCTCTCAGCATGTTCAGCCACTTGTGTCTGCTTGCAGCCTACCTGTGCATCTGTTCATCTCCAGTACACATTACAGATCCTAATCCTTCCTGACCGTGCAGCTGCTCACAGTCACCTCCTGTCCAAGCCGCCTGCGTTCTGCATACTTTCTTCTCCGGGGAGACCTGCTTCCATGGAGCTCCTGACTCCTTGTGGTTTTTCCATAACTTTTTGTTTCTGGGATTCCCTGGTACTTTTAAGACAGCTCAAGTTCTGCTACTTCCCGGGTGTCCAACTGGCTCACAGGAAACTCATGCATTCTTGATCCCCTGAAGGCTGCTCTACTCCTCTACTCACATAAGTGGAAGGATCAGATGGGTTAGTCTGTTCCATTAGCAGGTTTGCCGCCTGGTCACCCTGTCAGCTCTGTGAACAGGGAGCAGTGAGCAAGGCTCAGCCGTCGGCATGGGGCAGGGATGTCTACCCTTCCCAGTGTGCACTAATTTAAGGTCCACATATCAGTTCCCTGACAATAAGAAAGTTCTCAGTTCCCTATCCAACAGGTAGGTTGTCACGTCCTAGGAAAAGTCAATAATCCACTGGCAAGTCTCATTCCAGTGTCCCCAGTATTCATGTATCCATCCCAAAGCTCTTGCCTTCCGCACTCCGTGTGCTGTACTTAGAGCCTTCTGGGGAGCCCATTCTCCACTCTTCACAGGAGTTCCTGTCCCCCCCACTCATCACCTTCATTCTGTTTAACCATGGAAGTGAGATGTGATTGCCACCCAAAGCAGAAAACAGAAAACTCAAAGCCCTCAGCTTCAATTGTATCTACTCAGCATTAGCATTAATGAACGTTAGACATTCATTATGCAGCAATACAGAATTTGGAAGGGAAACGCCAAACAGCAGGAAAGAGTGAGAACTGCAGAGTGAAGGCCTCCTTCTCTCCCCCCACCACCTCTTTCTGATCCCACTTCTTCAACATCACTTCAGGCAAAGGTCTCTTACCTTCCTTCCTCAGCCTCCGGGCACACACACACACCAGTGTTATGACTAAATATACACATGTGTGCTTCCCCCACAGATGAAATCCTACCTGTGTTGCTTTTTTTACTTAATAAATTTTGGTGCCTTCCATGTGAGCACAAACGGATCCTGCCTCATTTGCAGAGGCTACGTCATCCACGAGGTGTCGACACACCCCACAGTGTTTAACCTGTCCCCTGTGATGGCTGTCTAGGCAGTAAAACCCCATGTTGACCATTTCAGTTGTGATCGTTGCTTTCTGATGCCAAGGTGCTACCAGGATAGTCTGTACGTTTGGTGTACATCGATGGTCAATCAACTTGAACTAAAATAGATTTTCCCTTGGTGAGTGGGATGACCCCATTCAATCCGTGGAAGGACTACAGAGCAAAAACTGACTTCTCCCAGGGAAGAAGCGCTGTCTAAAGGCTGTGCTCGCAACTGCTGCCTCAGCTTACAGCCTGCTGGTCTGCAGAGTTTGTCATGTATTATGTGAGAGAACTTCAAAAAGTTCTAGAAAAAAAAGCTTTGGAAAATGAAATACAAAGATAAACATATTTTGGTGAAAAAAATATTTTAAATCTATGCATAGTGCTTTCATTATATGTATTTTTCATCAAGTTTCTGAAGGTCCCTTGTGTGTAGATATATTTATATACAGGATACATTATATATGCATTTGTATGGAAGGGTCAGGTACATTTTATGCAGCAGGATATAGACATATAAATATATGGTATGAATTTATTTGATGTTTGTTTTCCTGTAATGAAGAGTGGAATGAAATGGATGAGAAAACACTTCATACACAAAACTCAAATACTGTTTTATGAAACTTCTGTTTCAGTATGTCAGATTGTGTGCAATAATCTCTCTTTCATTAAAGGTTAAAATTTCATAAGTTTTAAGACATGTGTTCAGATGTGTAAATACCATCCTGGTTGCAATATAAAGCTTTCCATGACACCAGAAAGTACCCTGATGGCCCGGGCAGTCAACTCCTGCACCTCATCCTCATTCCTGACAAACACTCGCTTGTCTTCTGTTACTTCTAGAGTCTTGTTTATCTCAGTGTTTAGTATATACATGAGCATATATATTTGCAGTAGCAACAAACAGGTAACATACATGATAAGTTATGTGTTTGGTGTATGATGCACGATGTACATGTGCAGGAATTTAAAATCTGTTTTATACGTGTTCATATCTTTAATACATAATTCATATCTAACAGCGTTGTAGTTGCCTAGCTTTTTCTGGAAGAAAAGGAGTGAATGCACCACTGTCACATGTGGCTCTTCTCGGGCCCAGCATGGTGGCCCAGCAGCTGAGTCCTCGTCTAGAACACACCGGGATCCCATACGGACGCCGGTTCAAATCCCGGCAGCCCCGCTTCCTATTCAGCTCCCTGCTTGTGGCCTGGGAAAGCAGTCAAAGATGACCCAAAGCCTTGAGACCCTGCACCTGCATGGGAGACCCAGAAGAATTTCCTGGCTCCTGGCTTTGGTTCGGTGCAGCTCCAGCCATTGTGGTCACTTGGGGAGTGAATCATCAGACGGACGATCTTCTGTTTCTCCTCCTCGCTGTATATCTGAGTTTGCAATTAAAATAAATAAATCCTTTTGAAAAAAAGAATTAATGAGAAAGAAAGTATTTTAAAAATGTGGCTCTTCTTGTAGGCTGTGCTTGAAAGGTTCCAAAAGCTTCAGCTGTGAATGCCACTGCAGAGCCAACATGTTGGGGAGCTTGTCCCATGTGACGAAAAGGCTGCACACTGCTTCTCAAGCTGCATGCCATTGCACTGGCAGGGTGAACCAGACTTCAATGTCCCTCTCTTGATCTGTATAAAAATTACTAGCAATCTTTCTCTACTAATAATGGTCATATGCATATGTCATTAGTAAGTGTGTGCATATACATGTAGGATATACTCTTACAAGTTAAAGACGCCCTAGGTTAGGGGAAAAGTACACGTTTGATTCTGAAAGGCACCATTCAATGTGCCTATTAAGAGGTCAGGCAACAGTAGTACTATGCTCCTGATTTCCCTGCCTTTAAAAACAACTCATTAGCAAACGTCTTCATTTCTCTCTGCCAACAATTGTGTACACAGTGTTTCACAAAACGTTTAGTGGGCATGTTTTTTAGCAGTGAGTGTGAGCACCATTCCTGTGTTTGAAAGCCACTGGTACTCATTTTTCTATGAACTTCAACCACCTGTTCATGTCCTCCACTTTGCCCTTGAGTTGTTCACGTGTCTCCGTACTCTGTAGGAGTCTGTATTCCTCTCTTCGTAGGTCTCATATGTCAGCAGCATTTTTTCAATCAAGCTTGTTGTCTATCTTGTGACTTCACGGTAGTTTTCCCAATGCAGCAAAATTATGATGATACTATATTTGAATACCTCTTTTGTTTAAAAAAAAAGAAGTGTTTTATACTTCATTAAAAAGCAGAGCAACAGAGAAAGGGGTGAGACTGAGAGATCTTCTGTTACTCCCCAGACACAACAGCTAGGACTGGGCCAGATCAAAGTCAGGAGCCAAATCCCATCCGATCACCCACATGGGTCATCTTCTGTTCCCTTCCCAAGCGCATCAATGGCAAGCTATTTTGGGAGCAGAAAGCAGAACAGCCTAGACTCAAACTTCACCTGCTATGCAGCAGTTTTGGTCCCCAACTTTGCTTTTATAAAACAGATTCTATTGAATTTTGTGTCATGTTAAAGAAGACAAGATTCTTTCCTTTGGGGTATTGTTTAAATAAAATCTCCCTTGTTTTCTTTTCATACTTTCATGGGATTTTTTTTTTCCTAATTTAAATCTTTGCTCCATCTGGAAGTTCTTTGGTGGAAAGAACTAAGCGGAGCTCCAAACTTTGTTTTAGATGACTCCCATGTGTCCAAACATTACACACTCATAAAATAATCTCCTCTCCCCTCTCTCATTTGAAATGTCCTCTCCAACACAAACTAAATTTTTATGTATATTTGAGTCTATTTCTGGACTCCCACATTGCTCTGTGGGTCTGTCTGTCTATGCATGCAGCATTACCAACTGCTTAGTTCCTTTTAGCTCTATGTCTTTCAGGCCTACATTACCTTTTGCTTTTCAGGATTTACATGATCAACCTCATCTGTTTTGTCATATCAACTTCAGCATGCCTAATTTCAGGGGGAAAATCCACTTTTGAATCAGCCTATTGTTACTTTAAACACTAGTTTAGGAAGTTGAGTAGGTTGAAGCTGACATGCCGACAAATGTATCACGTATTCTTCCTTGTGTTCTTCTGTAGTCCTCAGTGGCAAGTTCAGGTACATTATACACATGTACTTCATGGACCTCATATACATAACTTACCACGGTATGTTACCTGTTTGTTGATACTGCAAGTGGATTTTACTAGATTGAAACACACTGATTTTGCCACTCAGATGCTTCCCTGGGCTCCGTTGTTGGTAATGCTGTTTTTAATTTGAGTGTCTTAAACCTTGTGGCTATAGAGTCACGTCCACACTTAACAATGGTGTCTCCTCCTCATTATAGTTTCTATCTCCTACTTGTTTCTTCTTTCTCATCATCAGCTGTGCCCTCTGACATGATCCAGTTGGGACAGAGCGCCACGGACATGCCATGTTCATGAGGGAGATGATGTGAGGACACAGAAGGAAAGAACTGACTGGGACAAGTGGGCAAGCAGATCCCCACAGAAATGCCAGTCTCTCTCCACCCTCCTCGTTTCCCAAGCTGTAAAATAGTCCTTCCCTCACAATCTCCTAGGCCCAAGATCCTCTTTTCACATCAGGAAAGCTCACCATTGCTCCGTTTCTAACCACAGCCCTGCCACAGCACCTGAAGTTCCTCATCTACCAAGTAAATTCATCATGACTTCTCTGCTACCTCCTGGGCATGGGGGCATGGAAACCACCGTGCACAAACACCAAAACAGTCAGGAGGAGCTGCTGTCCCCAAGGGGGTTGGTGCCACTGATGGGCCCAGTAACAAGGCTCTGAAACTCCACGCAAATGAAAACTGAACAGATTTAGGTAGTGGAAAAAGCCATGCTGCAGGCTCTGTCATTTTAACTTCATCTAGGGCTGATACAACAGCCTGCGGAAACCTGGATGGAACTCCTGCCGCAAAACCCTGCTGACAAGGAAAGGAAAAAGACTGGTAACAGCCTAGGGCTTTCAAGGACAGGACTGTTTTTTTTCAGCTGGTGCTGGGTGAGAAGTACCTTGACAGCCTAGGGCAAACACTTGCTGCAGCCTGTGTCAAGGCCTGACACGGCTCCTGCCAATCAGGCATTCTAAATATTGAGATGAGATCTCAGCAGGGCAAGGAACTAGACCACGAAAATTGAGGCAGCCACTCCCAACAGGCACAGCCACTTTATAAAGTACAATAACAAACAGCATGCCAGAAATGGACAAAACATATCTGCCATAATTAGGAGTGTAGAGGACACTATCCTTCAGCAAGCTGGTAAGGAAATGAACAATACAAATGGGCAAAGACCAAAAAGTCAAGCAAGCGCTTTTTTTTTTTAACTTGTAATTTCTCTGCGTGCTGCAAGGATAATGGCTATTACCTGAGTAATCAGAAGAGAACAAGTTTATTCATCTCGACAGCTGTTTCTACACAGGCCTGAGGCCTCTTTCTCGCTGTTAAATTCTCCAACAGAACAGCCCCATTGCATATTTCAACAGGAGAAGCTAAAACTACTTGACACATGAGTTGGAAACCACCGTGGGAATTGCAAGTGGGCCCCATGAGGATGAAGAAGACAGAACAACCAGGACAAGCATGATGGTGACAAGATGGGCTTCTATTGTCAGTGCTCCCCAATCATCCAGCAGCTCAGCTGCTTCATGACTTTGACCATCTATCTACCCAGGTTCCCTAAGGTTCTTGCCTTGGCTATGAACTGGGGTAACAGTGTTTGCATTTCAAGACGATTGCACAAAGGAACCAAGGTCATGTGGGGGAAAGAATCAACACCGTGCTGAGCACACGGAAAATACTCAACGAACATACCATTCAATCAGCTGCGTTGTGGACATTAGCAGACAGTCTGCAGGACTTCCCGTGTGACTTGGGCAAGTCAGGTCACTCCCGGTTCCGAAGGATCTCAGAAGCCTTTCCCTGCCCGGACAAAGCCTGTGTCTTGCCGTGGGTTGCCCAGGGCTCAGCAAGGTCACAGCTAACCCTCCCTTGTGGGGTTTCGGCGACACATGTGCAGATGCCATAGCGTGTGGCTCCCTGGTTGGGCGCTGCTGTCTAGAGCTGTCTTGCTCCTTCCTTGTTTGGGTCGCTGGGCCATTTCCATGGAGACCAGCGCAGAGCACAAGGACACTGCAAGTCCTTCCTCCAGGAAAGGCTACTCCCTTCCCCAGGGGAGCCCACACTCCAGTGACGCCATTTCCTGCATCCCTGTAAACCAAAGGGATTTCCCTTCCCAGCTGCCTGTGAGCTGTTTTAGGGACATGGAGCCAGGCAGGCCCTGCAGGTGAGACCCTGGGGAGCCAGCCCTCCCTCAGTGTGCCTCTGCCAACACCCAGGCAGCTTTTATCTAGTTGCCTGCAGTTTCCTTCTGTCTAGCAGGTAACTGCTTATTCTCTGGATACAGGAGGAGATTTCTACCATCCTTGCCTTGGGGACTGAGACCTCCAGAGTCTCTTCAGCAGGAGGCCTGCAATGGACCATTTCCACCCTGGGCAGAGCTCAGGGCTGTGTGGGACACGCCTCTGGAAATCCACCCACCTCATCAACCCCATGTCCTGCTCTGGCTTCTCAGCAACCAAGTCACACACATCACTACACTCACCCCTGCTTCAGGACCTTAGGACGTGTAGTTACCTCTGTTCCAAGCTCTGTCAATCAAAACCCCTGCAAGGGTGACCTTTAAGATCTGCCCTCCTGGTCAATTTATAAGTAGTTCCATCTGGCCCAGACACAATCTACTGATCAAATTGCTTTGGCTTTTTTGTTTTGTTTTGTTTTGTTTTTAGTGCTTATTTTATCTACTTGAAAGGTAGAGCAACAGACAGAAAGAGAAAGAGAGGATTTTCCATCCAGTGGTTCACCGCTCAAAAGCCTACAAATCAGGGTAGGCCAGGCAGAACTTAGGAATCCAGAATTCGATGGCCATCTTCCACATGGGTGTAAAGGGCCCAAGTACTTGGGTCATTTTCTGCTGCCTTCTCAGATGCATTAACAGAGAACTAGATAACATGTGAAGTAGCCGGGATTTAAACTGGCACTCCCATCTCGGACAATGGACATTGCGAGCCACAGATGCTTAACTTACAGCAACACAACACCTGCCCCAGTGTTGTTTGATTTTCTTCATAGCACTTCTCCCGAACGTGCCTGTCCATGACTGGTCACTCACATGTTTGTGTGTCTCCCATTGCTAGAACACAGACCTGGAGGAGAGCAGGTATGTTTTCTGCCTGCTCGTTCCCCGAGTGTTTGTAGCACTTACCACAATTCTTATCACCATGGCAAAAACGTTTTTGCTGAGTAAGTGACTGACACCCCAATTAGCAGGGAACCACCCAAAAGCCACTGGTGGTTTTCTAAGCCAGAAATACTATCCTCCGTTGAATGTCAAAGCTGCACGCTTCAGCCCTTCAGGCCATGCTACAGCTGCTTGGAGTTTTTCTTTCCCTTCGACATCGCCTGCCAAATCCAGCCCCTCACCTCACTCAGCTCTGTATTTTCTGCCCCTTCTCAGCCCTTGCTACAGTGTCTCGTGTGCTGTTGGCGCTCCAACACTCAGCAGTGCTGGCTACTGTTACAGACCCTCAGAAGACTCTGGAATGGCATGTCTGTGCATACTAAGCAGCATGCTTGTCACTCTGTTCAAAATGACTACAAATTTATGCAAAACTCATTTCCACAGATGAATATGGCAGGGATGGGAAAGTTGAGTAAACACTGAGCTTCGTTGGCAGGTTGAGCTAATGATGATTTTCTGCTCTGCTCAGCGTCATCACGTGACTGCTTCAGGGCTGCCTTATACCAGCCCCCTCAAAGGAGAATGACTAAATACAGAGAAGGTGAGAATTAAATGCAACAATCTTGTTAAGCGAATGGAAAGCTGACAAATGACAAATGTCAGGGAGTCTCTATAAGGACTGACTCAGAACTGTCTTTATCCAGTGCTGATAGGAGTCGGGTGTGAGGGGCATCAAGGGCCCCAAACTTGCCTCGCTTAAATACGAGATTCAACCGGCACTCATACATTATGTTGGTACTATAGCCTGTGGCTTTACCTGCTGTGCCATAGCACTGGCCCCAAAGATTACTCATCATTCTGCCAATTCTTCAACCTCTTTCAAAAAGTATGTGTTCCATACTGGCAACAGGGTAGGGGCGGGCCTGTGGGTCGCTCTGACTGGGCTGCAGCTCCCACTGGTTTATGTGAGGGCCGAGTATGTGCTGGGCAGAGCCAGAATGGACTGCAACACTCATTGGTTCCAGTGGAGGTCGGGGCTGAGAACAGCACCAACCCAGCAGTTGCAACCACCAGCTGGTCAGGTGATGGACTGAGGCGGGCCCTGTACTTGCTAGTACATATAGGAATCTGGTCTGGGAACACCTCCAAGTCTCTTTGCGAACCCCCTCAATTGAAATGGCAGACTCAGAACATTAACCAAGAAAAGACAGAAGATGGAGCAGGTCAGTCAACCACCTCAGCTTTATGTTGGCAGCGAAATACTGGACAAGTTCGGGCCTTGGGTTTGGGGGCAAATGCCGTTCCTCACAGTGTGGCGGCTGTGGGGGGTGCCCCTGCCGGGTCGGACCCAATGCTGGGGGCTCACGCCAAAGACACTGCCTCAAGGCAGTGAAAGAGTCCTCAGCCTCTCCCAGGGTGGCCAGTGCACCGTGTGGTGTCAGGCTTTGCCTGCTGGCCGCCCAGCGGCAAACTCTGGGGTTTTTTAAGATATGTTTGCTGCCTGGGAACACCCATGACTAAGTCCAATTTTAGTGTAGGTGAGTAGTGAATCTTGGGTGATTCCCAGTGACAGGGTCATGGAAGTTTTAGGCATGCATGGGGACTGAGACCTGGTGGTTTGGAGGGAAGTACCCAGGAGACAATTACGGTTAGTTAGATACACCAACCCAATTTAGAATACAGAAATGGCCTGTTTGCCTAGAACATCACTGATCATCACACACCAGCCCAAACCAATGCTATGGATGGGGGCCTCTTTGGCAGTGATGGGTACCATTACCCAACTGTTTGGTGGAGTGTTGGAGTCATCACATTCGGCAGAGTCAAGACTCTATCCAGCACGCGAGAGAACTTGGTCTGGGTGTAGACTCTATGGGGTTGTGTGGGCCCAACCCTGTGGAAATACAAGTTCCCCTGGTTAGCTCGCAAGCTGGGGTTGGGATGGACTAAGCTAGATGTGACCATGCCACCTGCCATCACACACGGGTGCAGGAACCCAAAACAGTCAGCACAGGTCAAGGCAGCAGCATCTGAAAGTGCATCCTTTAACAGGATGTGGGGTGGGCCATGCTGCCACTGGAAGGGGACAGAATGGGCAGGGCTGAACAAACCTTAACTCACAAGCAACAACAGAAATCAGGTTGGAGCACAAGTCATGCCAAGTAGGTCCTTGCACCTACTGATCTGCGTAAGACAGGGATGCTAAGCCACAGCATCTAAGGGGACAGGACAAGAGAGGGGCTCTACCAAGTTGAATCAGAGCAACCACTGGCCTTCACAAGATCTAAGGCTGGGAATAGGCCCAGTTGGGCAGCTAAGGGGATACTCTAGCTGGGTTGAGTTTCCCACCAATGAGTGCATGGGCTGTAAATGGGGCTGCATTCCGGTCAGGATATGAGTGTAATCCCACTTGGCACAAGTGTGGACTGGGAATGGAAGCACCAAGCTGGGCCAGACTCCAACACCATCTGGTGCTCTGCAGGACCAGGAAAAATGTATGACAGACTAGGCTAGGTCTCAGCTCTTACTGAACCATGTGTAAGCTGTATGGGGGTATGGAAGAGCCATGGTTGGGTTGAAACATCCAACAATAAGAACCAGATTGGGTTGAAGAACAGTCAGGAAACACCACTGTTCCTGCTAGGACAGGAGGTAAACTGAACAGGGCTGGCTCATGGACCCACTGGTATGCGCGAAACCTGACACTGAGAGAGTTTCTGATGGAGGAGCCTGGGCAGCTCCTCTGGCAGGACACAGTCCCTGCAGGTAAGCGCAAGAAGCACAATAGGAAACAGCCCAGAACAGGCTATGGAAATTATCCCACTGGCATACACATGGCATGGATTGGGGGCAGACCAGGCTGAACCTGTTCACATCACCCGCTGGTGAGTCCGAGCACCAGAACAGAGTGTGGGTCGAGCCAGGTTCAGTTGCGACACATACTAGTACACAATAAGGAATGCCAAGGTGAGATGAGCCGTACCAGATGTGGTTGCAGCGCCCAAACAGCACATGTGATAATCAGGGGGAGGAGGCAAAGCTGACAGGGGAATGTGGGCTCCCCTACTGGACAACTACTTCCATTGGAAAGCGTGAGTCGGGATGGGGGCAGATCAGAATAGGCAGGGCTGTTACACCTGTGGGCCTCATGTGGGCTAGATAAGGGAAGGGCCACGGTGGGCTGACTGTTCCGACTGGTGCAAGCAAAAACTAGAGTGGGTGAGGGTTGGTTGGGCTAGCCGCAGTACTAGCTGGCAGAGGCTGGCACTTGGAGCTAATTCTGTCAAGTCAAATTCCAGAACTACCTGGAGAGTGCATAATCTGGGAGTGAGTGTGGCCTAGAAGGGAAATAGTGGGCACCTCCTACGGGGCTACCACTCTCATTGGACAGCACGAACACCAGGACAGGGGCAGGGGTGGCTGTACAGAAGGGCACCTGCCAGTAGGTGTGTGGGCTGGATAGTAGGTTGGTTGGGTTGAGCTGGGCTTCAATGCCCATCGACACGTGTAAGAGCTAAACAGGATGTGGGACAGACTTGACAAGCCTGCAGTGCGTACTGGCAAGCATGGGAACCAGGGTAGGGGGCAGAACTGGTGGGGGTTATGGGGAGTTGCCCCAACCAGGCTGCAGCTCCAACCGGTTTGCATGAGGACCAATTATGAAGTGGGCAGGATCGAACTGGACTACAACACCCGTTGATTCACGAGGAAGACAGGGCTGGAAACAGAACGAACCCAGCAATCCCAACGACCAGCATGAGCATAAGCTGATTGGTGTGACGGACGGTGTCGGACTCTGTACTAGCAAACTCGCGCAAGAATCAGGCCTGGGATCATCTCAGATGAAGTTTCTTTGGAGATCCCTCCAACTGAACTGCTGATCTTAGAACCCCAACCATGAAGAGACTGTCAGCCAGTGGGTTCTGAATAGGATTCATTGTGATTGGAACTGAGAGATTGGCAGCAATCCAGAACTGATGAACTATCAAAACTGTATGAGCAGGACCCTCAGAGCGAGCCTCCTGTTGGGGATCTGGGATGGGTGGGAGGTTGGGTGGGGCTTTTCCTTTTGTTTTTTCCCTGACTCCAGATACAGGGTAAAATGACACTGATGTGGAAACAATGGTATTACCCACTTTCACCCTGTAGCCCTTGACACTTTGCTCCCTAATCAACTAAGTAAGATTATTAAAAAATAATTTAAAAGAAAAATTAAATTAAAAAAAAGTCTCTGAGATGCAGAGACAGCTCCCAAAAAAAAAAAGAAAGAAAAAGAAATACTGGACAAGGGGAGACTCTATGATGGACTATGTCAATCAGTGGATTCTTCAACAGCTTCATCGTACCTGGAGTGGCGAGATTGGCAGTGATTTATGACTGGTGAACTATCAGAACCACTTGAGCAAGGATCTCGGAGTGTGCCCTACATCTGGGACCTGGGTGGGTGGGAGACTGGGTGGGGCTTCTCCCTAAATATTCCCTTTACCTCAGATATATGAAGGAAACAATAGGGAAATAATAGTCTTACCCATTTTCCTATAGCCCTTGAATCTTTTTACCCTGATTAACTATGTAAAGATTGTCAAAAAATATAATTTAAAAAATGAAAAAAGAAGTATGTGTTCTTCCCCTGCATTAAGGCTACATTAATGGCTGCACTTGACTAGGGGCGTCCCATGATGCTGTCTCAGTGTGTGGGATCTTCCCCGATGTTACCTAGTGGCAGATGGAATTGATGGATACTCCTATCTTACCAAGTGTTTCAAACCCAACTCCCTGGGGTACCACGTTCCTCTGAGGTTCTCTCTCCTCCCTTTGCCTCCTGACTTCCATCACATCATACCACATTTTCCCAGAAAAGTCATCTCACTTTATCATTACCCACACCAGCGACATGCTCCACCTGAAGACCTTCTCCTTATGCCACCTCTGGCTGCCTCCATCCATCAGGTACACGACCTCATAGGTACCCGTGAAGACCGGCTCTCGCCATGCCTCCCCAGCAAGCCTTTCCCTGTGCTGTGACTCGACCTAGCTCTTGCGCTCCTTCTGGCAATTGTACTACTGTTGTTGTTGTTGTTGCTGTTGTTGTGGTGGTGGTGGTGGTGGTGTGTATGTGTGCTTCCATTCATTAGATTCTCAAACCCCAGAGAGAAGAAACTAAACCTAATTTATCTCTGGAGCTCCTGTGTCTAACACGGTGCCTAGCACTCAGCACTAGCTCAATCCATATTTGCTGAAGGTAGGCTACTGAATATCAAAGTCCTGACCATCACCCAGGAGCTGTTAAGCTATTTGTTAAACTTGCTAACAAGAGCAAAGTTTTGGGCCTAGTGCGATAGCGTAATGGTTAAGGTCCTCACCTTGAATGCGCCGGGATCCCTTTGGGCGCCAGTTCTAATCTCGGCAGCTCCACTTCCCATCCAGCTCCCTGCTTGTGGCCTGGGAAAAGCAGTCGAGGACGGCCCAAAGCCTTGGGACCCTGCGCCCGCGTGGAAGACCCGGAAAGAAGTTCCTGGATCCTGGCTTCAGATTGGCTCAGTTCCAGCCGTTACGGTCACTTAGGGAGTGAATCATTGGACGGAAGATCTTCCTCTCTGTCTCTCCTCCTCTGTATATCCGCCTTTCCAATAAAAAATAAATAAATCTTTTAAAAAAATCAAAAGCAAAGTTTTTAAGTGCACAGACTGTTCCCAAACTACCGGAATTCAAAGAAAATGTCAACTTTCTTGGTGTGTGATGTTGACCAGGTTCAATGAAGTCTATTTTCTTGTCCCTAATTAAAGATGAAGACTATGGTAGTAGTGCCTGGCTTCTCCTAGGCGGGCTGCTGGAATGATCTGCATGCACATGCCTGCTGAGTACATGGTACAGTGTGTGGCCACTGCCAGTGGTGTGATCATGAGCGAATCATTGACCCACACCCGCCTTTTTCACTCACTGCCTCGGTAACAAGCTCACGGAGATGCTCATGACATCGCTTGTAAGAAAGGTATTATGACACAAACAAGTGAATCCCTGTTCCAGGATGAAATGTGGATAAGCGCTCCATCTCCCATTTTTCCGCATCCCTCATGCCTCTTTATTTGGCCACTCATGTGAAAACATTATTCTTTGAAATAAGTCAGAGTCCATGAACACGTTAAGTCTATTTGAATGAAATGATTACTTATAATTATGCCAAGTGCCCAAGGAATAGTTGTGCATTTAATCCAGGAGATTGGAGATAGGACGATCTACCTTGACAGCTACTAGTGAGATCACTAACTTTTAAAATGAGATTTATGTATTTGTTTGAAAGGAAGAGTTACAGAAAGGGGGAAGGGGAAACAGAGAGAGAGAGAGAAAGAGAGAGGAGAGAGAGGTCTTTCATCTACTGGCTTATTCTCCCAAAATGAATACAATAGTTAGAGTTGAATAAGTTACTAGTTCAAAGCCAGGAACTTTTGAGTCTCTCACAAGGGTGCACGGGTCCAAGCACTTGGGCCATTCTCTGCTGTTTTCCCATGAGTATTAGCAGGGACCGAATCAGAAGGGAAGCATACAGGACTCAAACCAGCACTCATACAGAATGTTGATGCTATAGCCTCTGGTTTTACATGCTGTGCCATAATACTGACCCAAAGATTACTCATCATTCTGCCAGTTCTTCAACCTCCTTCAATTGCCACTATCAGTCACTCTATCATAATGAGGAAGAGAAGGGACACAGGGACATGTGTGTCCCTCTCGATCATTCCGTTAATAACACAATGGTCTTATCTACTTTGTGTGTGTGTGTGTGTGTGTGTGGTGTTTCCTTAGAGAAACTCCCTTTCAACCTTGAAATAAAAGTTTCTATGAAAGGAACTTGACATAGAAAATGGAAAGTGCTTTCTAAACACAAAGGGCAATAAAAAAAAGTTTACAATTAAAATAAGACGTGATTTTGAATTCCAGCCAAATTCCACAGCCTCTTTAGGATTCTTGCCTTTGTTCAAAATAAACACTAGAAAGAGCAAGTAAGATGTTCATGTTAGCTCAGGAATGATACTTCCTTCCTATTGTTACAAGAAGCACTAAGGAAGGAGAAAAATCTTTTCCACCTTATATTTTAAAGTAAATCCTTATTAGGGTATCACTTAGAGTCAACCACTGTGTGTCCTGAAGACATGAGCAGGACCTGGAAGGCCCCAAGGAAACACCGGTCCACCTACAGAGAAACCACTACAATGAACTCAGTGGGCAGGCATCAAGCACGAAAAATCCAGCCCAGAGGCCTTCATCCCCCTCGCACCACAGAGATATGCCATCAGATTCTTGGATTCTGTCCACTCTATATTCCTCAAATCCTTTCCTCTTCTCTCCCGTGAGTTGAAGGAAGAGAACTCCTGGGTTCACTTCCTTAGGATCCCATGGATTAGTGAAAAATTCTCCCCTAGCATCTTCCTTTTCCTTAGGACCTTCTCAAAACTTGGTCTATTTGCCACCCAACTTAAGGGCCAGTGAAACCCTGTGGGATGAATGAGTGCAGGTCTTTAAAGAGCCAAATAACAAATCTCATTTGAAAAAGTGGTTGGCATTTCATCAAGACAAATAGGAGTGAGGATGAGGTCTAAAGGTCTCAGAAGAAAATGAAATGTTCTGAACAGTAAGCTGACTGATGGATTTCTCTGCATCTCCAGAAGACAGTGAAGTAGGGGAGAACACTCCACCTTCTTGACCTCCATGCCCACATGGTGATCCCAGTATCAACGTCCCTGATGTATTCTGTTCTTGGGGATATGAGCTGCACTTCTGTGTTCCCAACACACACTAAACTGAGCAACTGAGGGCAGGGACTACATGTTGTCATCCTGCGTATCCCCATTGCATAGCACAGTGAAGAGACAGCAAATGAATGCTGGCTGGATCAGATTGCTGGTACCAAGTGCCTTCAATCACCACGTTATCTATCCCTAGTCATGACCCTCTCTGCCAAAGCCAACAGGTCCCTTGCCAGTTAACCAAGGCCTGAGCATATCTGTGTGTGATTTACAAGTGAAATAATTTGTTTCTTGTTGGGAGATCTTGTCAACTCTTTTCCAGGAAGCAGATTTTTTCAAAATCTTGGCAGAAAACAAATCCAACTGGACAGCAACTTGGAGTAAGGTAAAGAATGAGGTATGAAGATTTGTCTTCCAGCATGTTCTATATGATGTCCTCCAAAGTTCAGTGTAAAAAAAAGTTCAGTTCTAGCTGCAGGCCACCAGCATTTCTCCCTGCTGGTCATGTCACATTGACTGTAAATTTGGCGTTCTTCGCCAATGACTATAGCCCTCAAGGACATGGCTGCGTATACAGCCATTCATCCAAAGGAAGCCAGCACAAAAGTACCTTCTTTGTTGTCTCCACTCATGTGCTTTGTTCACGGCCATGTAGGGGCTACTCTTTACCAAGGCTATAGATAGATGCTTTACTAAGCCACATTTTTTGTAGTTGCAGTACCAAAACCCAGAGAAATTCAAGGACACAGCTAAGGTCAAATAACACTCAGTGTGTCCATAGTTTACAACATTTTTCGCTTTTTTCCCCCAACCATTACATACACTACTGTCTGCTTTTAAACCAAGACTTCGCAATTTCCTACCCCTTTATTCCTAGTAGGATGTCAACAGAGTGATTCTCAGGCCACGATATTTGGAGGAGGTGTGTTCCACTAAACAGACGGGTGGGGAAAAATCCCCCAAAATTCATGAACATGTTCAGGAAGAGAAAACACAGTGAACGTGAGAATTCCTAATCAGTCATTCTCTTGTCACCTCCAAGGAGTAATAACAGGAAGCGTTCTGTCAGACATTATGCAGATATTTATTCTCCATAATCCTGTGAGGCGGAAACTATTATCATCATTATGTAGATAAGGAAACAGAGGCACAGAGAGGTGGCATAGTTTGCCTGAAGTCACAAACGTGGTACATGGAGGATCTAGGGTTTCGTGCCTTGAACAGATCTTTATTAAGTGCCTGCTGTATGCAGGTGCTGTTCCAGCTGTGCTGTACGCAGGTGCTGCAGCTGTGGGGAAATATCAGTGTACCTGTATGTCACTGTTTCATCTGTCCACATGCCTGGGATGAAAATGACAACTACACTGCTGTTTATTGAGTGTATATTATGAGCCAGGTCTCAGTCTGTTCAACTGTAAAATGGGGAGGGAGCATTCCTGCCTCCCCACATAGAATAGGAGCATATTGTCTCACTTAATTCTTTGACAAACTCCACCAGATAGTATAATGATGAGCATTGAATAGTTGACCAACATTAAGTCACCTACCAATGGGCCCAACCTCCTGAAACCCAGGTATCAAATGCTTCCCAACCTCCAGGGCTCCGCTCATATCACGTACCACGCAAGAGGCTTTTCACAGCCTGCCCAGCCTGGTCACCTCCAGCTCCTCCACATCCTGAAGTGTCAACTGTCTGAGCAATCAGGAGATAACATTTGGAAGCAGATAAACCCAGATGCATGGGCAATGCATGTAAGGCACTGGCACAAGGTCTAAGTTGTGACTGTGGCTCCTCTTCACAGTCCCCCTCCAACCCAAGCCCACCAACCAGAAAAGGCTTTTGGTTTTTCAAGCTGCTGTTCCTGCAACCCTCAGTAGCCTCCTTCTGCAAAGATGGTTGAGCCTTCCTCTGGATGGATGTGTGGAACTAAATCCAGGTGGCATCACTTTCCTGGAAAGATACCGGTCCCGTGTGACGCTGTCACCAGAACAGAATTAGGTGTTGCCATCAGTAAGATCTCTGCTGCATGTGACACACCCTGGGTGGTCCTTCTCCACCCTGCAAACACCAAAGGATCAACTTGTTGGATGTGGCCAAAACAATGGCCCTTGTTCTAGACTCAGATTCCATTCCTGGCAATCAACTAGCCCTAGGTGAGGAGCTCTCCCCTGTGAATTCAGCTTCCCCTTCCTGTGTGTTCCCAGTGCACTGTGCTTACCACATAGAGCCCTGGTACATATCAATATTAGTATGTACACTCACATGTTACATACACGTATGCCTATTTGCATTTCCTTAGATTGTGACTCCACAATGACTTGGGTACCTCCCCCTTCAAGGCCCAGTTTAAATACACCTCCTCTATTGAAGCCTTCCTTGCTCCCACCAATAGCATTTTGTCTAATTCTGTGCCATAGCACTGAGGTTTAGTGCCTGGACAAGTGTGTATGTGTGTGTGTGTGTGTGTGTGTGTGTGTGTGTGTGTGAAAGGGAGAGAGAGAGCCAGTGCTCCTTCTAGGCATGCCTTTAGTGTGACTTGTTTCTAGATCCTGATTCCCCATCTAATTCCTGAAATGATTGGAATGCCCATTATTTATATACAGTTTTTAAGTCCTGAGACTCACATGGTTGTCTCTGGGTACAGTTAAACTGAGAGAATTGCAGTCCAGCAGCCAACATTAGGGAAAGGAAACCAGCTCTTACTCCTGTATGTCCAAGGAGAGGGAAGTAGCCGAGAGACATAATTCACAATGACACTTTTCCAAAATGCCTTTGGCCTTTTGTGAGAGCCCTTTCCCCCAGGGCTCTCACACTCCAGAATTGCTCTGGAGCCCCTGGTTGCTAGTTCCAAATTTCTTCCCCCCGGACACACGCACACACACACATACACTTACCCTAACACTATACAAAGTGGCTTGTTCTTCCTCTTTATTTTTCATCTTTTTTCATATACAATAAATGGTGTCTGAGCCACTTGTGTCTGAAAGGATAGTTGAATAAATATAGACCTGAGTGAATCTGTTCATTTGTCTATTCAACACACCTCTACATAGCACTGACTGTAAGTCAGCCATAAGCATTAGGAAGCAGGCTTTTATGAGATGAGCAAGGTGGAAAGCCTAACTGATAAGAGGCTCTTATCTGCAGACGAACAATACCAGTTCTAAGAGTCTCCACGTCCATTTGTTAGGCAGAAAATTTCATCTAGAGAAATCACGGGAGATTCCTTGAGGTCTTTCAGCAAGAAGATAGAAGCACCTTTATTTTTTTTGTAAAGATTTATTTATTTTTATTGGAAAGGTGGATATACAGAGAGGAGAGACAGAGAGGAAGATCTTCTGTGTGATGGTTCACTCCCCACGGGGCCGCAACAGTTTGAGCTGAGCCAATCTGAAGCCAGGAGCCTCCTCAGGGTCTCCTCCGGGTCTTCCTTGCGGGCACAGGGTCCCAAAGCTTTGGGCCGTCCTCATCTGCATTCCCAGGCCACAAGCAGGAAGCTGGATGGGAAGTAGGGCTGCTGGGTTTAGAACCGGCGCCCATATAAGATCCCGGCACGTTCAAGGCAAAGATCTTAACCTCTACCCTATCATGCTGGGCCCAGCACCTTTATATTTGACTGTGACTTTCAATGTCACTTGGAATTCCATCATAGAGTCTTGTAGCCCACTGACTGTCCAAGGAACTTACTTAGAATTTTACTTGAGGGTATGTCATGATGACTCAACTGGTTAAAACCTGCCTGCCAGTGCTGGCATCACATATGGGTGCTGGTTTGTGTCCCAGATACTCCACTCCCCATCCAGCTCTCTACTTAGGGCCTGGGAAAGCAGTAGAGACTGGGAGATCTGGAGGAAGCTCCTAGTTCCTAGCTAGCTCCTGGCACCTGCTCCCAATCAGGTCCTGACTTCCGATCAGCTCAGCTCTGTCCCTTGCAGCAATTTGAAAAGTGAACCAGCGTATAGAAGATCTTTCTCTCTGCCTCTCCTTTTCTCTAGAAATCTGCCAAAAAAATATGAATACATATTTTTTTAAAAGAATTTTGTTTGAGCCAAATGACCAAAACGAGTCTTAGTATGAATATCTTAATACATTTTTCTTCAGTAAGCATTTACTACGTGCCATTTACACATTATATGTCATCCATAATATATGATCTCAATTCTGTCAGTAATTCAGCAAAATAAATATTACAGCCTGGGCCCAGTGGGGATCGGATACATGAGTCCCAGGGAAGGAGGATCTGATAGGGCTCAGGTAGCTTGGCACAGGTCATAGGGCCCACCTGTGTGGTGGGGGATGGGTTTCTGAGCCCTGGGGAAAGGAGAACTGGTGAGGTGTAGGCCACTTGGCCCAAATCCTGGGGCCCACCTTCTAGGTGGGTGTTGGTTTCATGAACATCGCGGGTGGAGGATCTGGCAAGGCATGGGTCTCCTGGCCCAGGTTCGTGAGTGGGGGATTCGGTGGGGCTCAGGTCACCCGGCTTGGATCCTACAGCCTACCCCAAGATAGGTGCTGGGTTTATGAGCCCCAGGCGTGGGGGATCCTGCAGGGCTTGGATCTCCTGTTCCAGACCCTGGGGCCGCCTACTAGATGGATGTTGAGCTCATGAGCCCCAGGGGTGGGGAATCTGGCCGGGCTCCCGTCTCCTGGCCTGGGTCCTTGGACTCGCCTGCAGGAACATGTCCTACTTAATGAAGAAGGTGAAGCAGTGAACACAGGCCCTGTTGTAAATGGGGAATATGGCAGCACATTTGGTGCTGTAAAAGAAGCACAGAACTAACTGAACAACTACCCCAAACAAATAATGACAGCAAAAAATCTCGGTGAATGGAACCAACGGACATTGGGAGAGTGAGATCATCCTCAGATCAGTGAAATCGGCAGCATTTCAGAACGATCCAAACCACTTGGACAGAGCCCTCGGAATATGTACACATGGAGACTCCGGGTTGGTATGAGGTGGCGGTTCCTCATCCCTGGGGACTGGGATGTCTGGAAAGTCGTGAGTGGTTCCCCCTTTGCTTCTCCCCTTCCACCAGAAACAAGAAAAAGTAGCAAATTTGGAAGCAATGAATTCACACAATTTTCCCTAAACCTCGAACCTTCCCACCTTGATCAATCATGCAATCATTTTAATGATATTTTAATAAAATTTATTTAAAAATAAATATTACAGATAAGGAGACTGAAACTGGAGAGAGTAATTGGCTTGCCCAAAGTCTCCTGGCCAGCACCAGGGGGATTCAGAGCACGCAGAGTCCACGCTACTGAGCCGTCAATCATTGCAATCAACTTCTCCACTCACCTGAGGCCCCAAGCCCACTCAAGGTGGTCTCCAGAATGTTACCTAGGTGATCTTTTGGGTCCATGTTTTCTCCCTTCTGCACTCCTTGCCCAGATTCTCGTTCTTATACTACACACACACACAATTTAAGCAATTGACTGAAATTTGTACACGTTTGTGTGCGTGTGTGTAATTCCCTAGGTGCTTACCAAGGGCGTAAAACTAGACAGTGTCTCTGGTCTAAACAGCCCCAGCACTCCATGCTCCTTCCCATGCTGGGAGATCACCTGTGCCCTGGGATGCCCCTGCAGCTCCAGGCCAGCTTCAACACACATCCTCTGAGCCCACTTCCTCTGTTCAGGTGACCCCAGTTTTCACCTCCAGGCCACAAGGCTGCTGATTGATCCTTCATCCTCGCTGCTTGCTTTCACCATTGCCAATAAGCCAGCACTGCCTAGAAAGAATGCCAATAATCTCAGGCCCCTTAAATGTGAAGTCTTTAAGTTCCATTTAATCTTTATTTAAAGAAAAGGGGCAAGATTGGGAGGGGAGCCTGCTGGGACCTAGTTCTCAATTATCACAGCAAATTAACTACATACTTACATATCCAGCTTTGCTGGAGTCCCACAATTCACTCAATGGCTGCCTACCCGGAAAGGAGGCAGCAGCCTGAGCAGAATTTTAGCAGTACTCGCTTCTAGCAGCCCTAGCAGAGTATCAGGAACAATCCCTCACAGTCATGTCCTGTGTTCTCCTAGGAAGGAGTTCTGGAGTCGTCATTTCCCCCATCTCTGACCGCCGGCATTACTCATTTATTATGCTGGCTACCTAGTGGATCTTGCACGTTTTCAGTTTTCTCTGCTCTCCCATGGGCTACTATGCTAGTCCTGCCCACTCCAATGCTGAGATCAGGCTTCTGCAGAGACCCCATCTGGTGTAGGCGATTCTGGGCTCAGCAGAAAGGGAGCTCAACTAGCACACTTTCACAATGCTAAAATTTCCATAATTGGCATGCATGTCGTAATTGAAGTGACCATTTAATGCTACTCCTTGTTGTTTACCCAGTGGCAGTACCCTTTATTGCTTACCCAGAAGCTGTTATTAAATTGGAGAATAGCTTACAATCAGCAACATCTTCCAAACGTTGGCAGCTTTCATTAATTCACCAACACTCGGCAACAACACACTCAGAGGCATGATTACCATGTCTTAGCTGTTTCCCCACGGCATTCTTTGTCTGCATCTTTCATAGCCCTTGTCAGGGTGCATCATCGTCGTTTGCTTGTGTAGTCTCACCCAAGAGACAGCACCTCTCCAGGGCAATGGCTGTCTCACTCATTTCGAGACCTCAAGGGCAAGCTCTGTGCCTAGCCCCTTGGAGGCAGAGTACGTGATGTAGCCGTACTGCAAGCACACTGATGACAGATGACTTCTCCAGGGGTGAAGCATCAGTCCTGGCAGCCAAAGTATTTAGTTGTTTTCTTCCCTCATTCGCCAGTGTGAATAACCCAATTTTATCCAAGGGAATTCACTAAATTGTTTTGGAATAAAATAGCCTGAAAAGACGGTGGAGTTTTATTTTTTTTATTTTGCAACCTTTTTGGGATTTCTTATCAATGCTTTACAACTCCCTTTCCATCACAAGCTTTGAGCGAAAAGTAACCAAATCTGGATGTTGCCTTACACCATCACTTGGAAGGCCCAAGCTTTTGCATCGTGGAGCCACTATTGTCATTTGTGTCACTGATTATTTAGCATCAGGTTTGCCTTAAGAGCTCTGGAGACTTCACTCTAGTCAATGATCTTATACTGAATGATCTGACGGCCCCTGTAGAATTCAGGCCATGGGAGAACACAGGGAAGAGACACAAGTATGTGAAATTGAATTATCTCCCATGATCCCTGGTGAATCGGGGCAAGGTTGTGACAGTTGCCATCTTGAAGAAAAAATAACAAACTCATTTATCAATCTGGCTCTCTTTAATATTCACTAACATACAGTTAGTGGCACACAGCAGGCACTCAATAAACTTCTGGGGCACAGAGTAAATGCATGAATGCTCTCCCTACTCATACAACACCTCTGAGGTGGGCACTATTATAATACAAATACTGAAGCTAAGGTAAATGACTTGCAAAACTTTTCTCCTTTGCTAGAACAGAAGTACATCACCATTCAGAGATTAATGCCACCTCAGTACCCCAGAGCTCCCAGTGCCCTCGGAGGCCCTACACAGCCTGGCCCTTGTCCAGATGCCACTTTTCCACCGAGTGTTTCCCTATTTTATATCTCAATACTCTCAGGATGCCTTATCCCCACTTGCCTGACTTATTTTTTCTGTATAGCATTTACTCAACAACCAGGGTAATATATATATTTCAGGTGTTTGTTCATTTGTTTATGATCTGCTTCTCCCCAGGAAATCATGTCTCACAGAGCAAGAATTGTTTGCTGCTCTCACTGTAGCGTACCTCAACATCTAGAAAAATGCTTGGCTGTTGGATAACTGCAGGAAGAATGAACGGATGATGGAATGAACCAAGCTGGGCTCCTTGGGTCGACTGCCACCTCCTAGTGTAAGGCTTGCTTGTGCACCCGCATGCTTTCAAAGCGCTCTCAACTGGCTTGATCCATTTATCAGTGCTTCCCTCCCCTGCATTAGAATGGCCAAGTCATTTTGAACTCAGTTGTGACTGGAAATCTAAGGGGTCTGGCTTTTACTTGGGCAGCGGAGATATCTTGCTGGTTTTTAGGAAGGACCAAGTTGATTTTTCAGGGCTGTAATAGGTGGGAAGAGAGAAGGAATTTAGGATGGAGGCGGCAGAAAGGGAAAGAGAACGGAAGGATCTAGCACAGGGAGAAAGTAGCTCCTACTCAGGAACTACAGTCCTCTCCAGGCACCCAGGTGGATCTCCTCCACGCTCCCTCGCAGGGCTACATCCTCTCCAGGCACCCAGGTGGATGTGCCTCCACGCTCCCTCTCCAGGCACCCAGGTGGATGTGCCTCCACGCTCCCTCTCCAGGTACCCAGGTGGATTTCCTCCACACTCCCACTCCCTCGCAAGGCTAAGTCCTCTCCAGGCACCCAGGTGGATCTCCTCCACACTCCCACTCCCTCGCAAGGTTAAGTCCTCTCCAGGCACCCAGGTGGATCTGCCTCCGTGCTCCCTCACAGGGTTCTCAACATGACTGAGTTCCTAGGAGGCTGCAGGCACAAGAACCTTAGATCCTTGCTCTGTAGACTTCCCCATAGAACAGCTCACATTATAGCAGCCTGGCTTCCTTAGGAGAGTGAGAGACAGCAGAGAGGGGGAGGGAGAGAGAGAGAGAGCAGAGGGGGAGAGAGTGGGGAGAGAGTGGGGAGAGAAGGGGAGAGAGAGCATGTTCTGGAACCTAACCGTGGGAGTACATAACTGTTCTGTACATTCATTCAGAGCCAAACACTGAATCCAGAGCAGTCTCAAAGCAGGGGGGGTTAAACAAGATTGAGTATGGATCTTGTGCACCATTTGGCAAAGTCTTTCTCAAACAGGAGGAATTCTCAACAGGATGCTCCCCACTGAGAGGATGGAGGACACCTCTGCTGAGTGCACCTGGGGAAGGGGCTGGAGTAGCTGGCTTAGCTTCTCTTTCTCTCTCCTTTGAGATCTGCCCGTCCTGGAGAAGCAGCTCTGCTTTGCTCATGGTCACACCAGAAGGTGAGCAGAAAAAGTTCTGTCCATCCTAGAAGAAGCTTTTCCTGGGGGTGGGGGACATCTTCTATTCCAGGTTCAGAGTTAGGCAGCCTGCCTGCCACGGCCACATGCCTATGCAAACTACAATCTCCAGCCAAGCTTTTATCCTAAGTGAAGCTTTGTCAATTGTCTCAGTTGGCTTAGAATTCAGGAAAGGAGAAAAGCTGCCCCCTGAAACACCAAGTCCAAGCTCTATGGAGTTGGTGTTTGGAAGGCAATCAATCAGCTGGCTGAACATGGAGTACCAGGCTGGATTGATGCACTGCTATCCCCAGCTCTTACTATTTTTAAATGGGAGGATTCCACATTTTCATTCTGAATCAGAATCAAATTAACTAGCCAATCCAGAATGTGTTTGATCCTGCTTTTGCCACAAGAGGTTAGGCTGTAAGCAATTAAAACATCCCTCTGTGGTTTTCCCATCTGTGGAGCAAGGGTCTGAAATGATACTAAAAATGGTATCCAGTCCCAGGGGGAATGAGTCTCTAAAGACGCACTACGCGGTAGACGAGCTCTGCCATTTGCAAAAGTGTACCCTAATGTCCAATTTTCAACTAATGAGCCAGTCACCTGCTCTGTGACCCGAGTGCCTTTGCCCAAGGCAGATCCTGACTGGAGCAGCTAAGCGAAAACAGCAGGGTGGTGGTGGCAGGCATCAGTCAGGACGTTACTTGGGAGTCTTACGTGTTGTATCATGGTGTCAGTCCTTTCTCAGTCTTTGATTCCAGCTTCCTGCTAATGCACACCCTGGGAGCAGCCAATTCTTGGGTCCTTGCTGCGCACACAGGAGAACTAGGCTGGGTGCTCAGCACGCAGCTGCAGCCTGGCCTAGCCCTTGATTCAGGCATGTGGGGAGTAAACCATCGGACGTGCGTGCTCTGTCTCTCATACAGAGAAAATTCTTTGAAGAACTTTTGAAAAGCAGCAAGAGTAGAAGGATGGGAAGTCGGTCCAAGCCCAGAGGCAAAGCATCAGTCTGATTCTGACCTTGAAGCTGGTGGCAACCAAAGGTCTGAAGGCAGGAAAGTGCGACTTGTCGGCAAAGTGCCCTCAGGGAAAACCCCACATCCTGTACTGTCTTCACAGCGCCCTGCTGAGCGCTCACTCCGGGGACTCCTAGGCTGTGCAGCTCCGTTAGCCCTCCAGGAATCCCAAACACCCGGGAATGGGGAGGGGATCCAGCAAAAGGACCACGCAGCTCCCGGGCTTCGTCCTAAGCAGGGCTGTTTGCTGACAGCACCACCAGCTGATCACAACTTGTTGTCTGGAGAAAATAGGCAATGTCAATGTCTCATTAATATGATTTCATTGAAAACTACCAGGGAGAGATACTCTGCTTGCTACTTGTATAATTTACTGCATTTCATGTTTAAATTCAAGCATGTAATTATACAATTATGAATCATCCTGATTCAAATGAACTTCACCAAAATAATCTCTTTATGTAACATTATCTTCCAATATACCTACTATCTTAATTTCACTGTGTGCTTTTATTCAGCTAGCCTCTAAAGATCTAATTATATTTTTGAGTGTCCTGTTAAGTGAAACTAACAATCCTACTACAATAACCATCATCACATAGTTGATCCTGACTTGTTTCACATTTTTTGAAATGTCATGCTTTCTTTTTTTTTTTTCCCAAGACAATTGATAGCTTTTGCAATTAGGCAGCCTTGTACGGCACAATTTTAAAAGATTTTACTATTTCAAGCCAGCCAAGCATTTCACATATCAATTGCCTTTACCTTCTTTGAACTAATAATAATGCACTTCAGGTATTTGGGAGGTTTTACAATTTACAAAATCCAGTCACATGTACACGTCAGGGTCAAGGTTACCAATAAAGGGAGAGGCAGGGGTGACAGGAAAAAGATACAGACCAAAACAAGAACAATTTCATAATTGAAGCTTAATTTTTCATTAAATAATTTAATGCTTCATTTCAATTTAGTAACTCAGTAAAGCATCAGAGAGGCCTCCTGGATTCCTATCAGAGCTGGCCAGGGCTCCTCATAATTATGTCATGGCTGGCAGCCACGAAGGCAGCTATGTCCTCCAATCTGAAAGTTCCTGTCATTCCCCACCCCACCAAGCACTCTGTAGTACCTGGTGAACTCCTCATTGGACAACACAATCACAGGCCTGAATCAATAGCCATCTTGTCACACGTGAATCACAGCATGTCCATGCCCATTGAGAGATTTGACTGCAAACAGCAGAGCCTGACAGGCTAACAGGAGCATAAGAAGGCGTCATTGGCAAGATAGCAAGCTCACTGCTCAGTGAGCATGAGGCCAACCCGGGAGCTGGCTCCGGCTGCAGGCAAGGATCAAGGGAAGCTGGGCAACTGAGAACACAGCCAAAAGCATGTCACAGCAATAGTCTAATTAGAGTGCAGCACCATGACTGCCAACCGGGGACACCACTCGGGCTACTGGGCTCATTTTCAGCTGAGCTGCAGTGTGCATAGCCTTAAGCGCTCCAACCTTATAGGCGTATCTCAAAAGCATCTGCAGTTGTGCAACTACCAAAAATACAGAAAGTTTGCATTTCTCTGACCTTTCAAGGCTTTTTTATGCTGCCAGTGTACCACCACTATCCTCACTTGATGCCCTTTTTTTTAAAAAAAAAGATTTATTATTATTGGAAAGCCGGATATACAGAGAGGAGGAGAAACAGAGAAGAAGATCTTCCATCCAATGTTTCACTCCCCAAGTGAGCCGCAACGGGCCGGTGTGCGCCGATCCGAAGCCCGGAACCTGGAACCTCTTCCGGGTCTCCCACGCGGATGCAGGGTCCCAAGTCCTTGGGCCGTCCTCAACTGCTTTCCCAGGCCACAAGCAGGGAGCTGGATGGGAAGTGGAGCTGCCAGGATTAGAACCGGTGTCCATATGGGATCCTGGCGCGTTCAAGGTGAGGACTTTAGCCGCTAGACCACGCCGCTGGGCCCAGTTGATGCCCTTTTATGACTTCCATTATCATAGGTTAGTTTTATCTGTTTTCAAACTTCACATAAGTAGAACAATACCATATATTACTCCATGTAGATTTTTCCCCCTTCTCATTATATCTGTGAGATATTTTTCTTGGTTGCTATGATCAAACTTCATAGTTCACTTTTTAAAATTTTATTGCACTGCTTTGTGGTATGATTATCCATTCTATTTTACGTGATCACATAGATTATACCTAGTTTGGGATTTTGATATATAATGCTATCATGAATTTCAGTAGCAAAAATACAATAATGCTATGATGAGAATTAGTGTAAGTGTCTTGTGTTAGATGTAGGCACTGGTTTTTCTTAAGTATAGTGAGACCTGTGGAATTGCTGGGGCATAGGTAGGCTTATGCCTCTCTGTAGCTGACATTTGTTGATGGGCTTTGGAATATTGCACAGCTTGTGTGAAGAAAGATCTCTTACACCTACATCTTTGTATCACTCTCTACACATAAAATTCTGGGAGCACTCGGCCCAGCCCAGCTTTCTTATTCCCACCTATTAGCCATGGGGCAGCATCCAGAGGGTAAGAGGGACGCTGCCTGTCAGCAAGACAAACTCACACTCAGCCAGGACCTCTCAGCCAGGGCAGGTCACGCGTTCAGCAATCAAACACTTGGCAAATGCAACTGCATTAAACCCTCTTGAAGCTTTTTGTTCTGATCACATATGACATGCATTAACACTGACCACTTTCCTTAGACACATTTTCTAAATTAAGTTGACTTGCTTTCAAAGGAAGTTCTACATGGACATAATGAACAACATCATTTGCTATAAGTAAAATATGATTACAAAAAATGAAAAAAGAGACAGTACTATTAAATTCTCATTATTTGGGACAAAGCTATGAATCTCAAGCCTGTCCTTATGAAACATGAAATATTTGAAAAAAGAATGTTTACGTTACCCCAACAAACTAACAAAACATTAAGACTTTCTCTTTGAGATTAGCAACTAATGAGAGACTTGGAAAGAGCTAACTTTCTCACCATGTGATTCTTCTTGTTAATGTCATCTTAGTTGCACACAAAAGAATTACGTCAGACATTCTGGAACCAGTCCAAAATGAGCTGAAGTCCAAAAACGGGGAACCGACTAACGAAGTTCATACAGCAACATGGTGACAGAGAAAGGAAGGTTGATAAGCTGTGTATTCTGTGCTGTTCATTTATTCATTCAACAAATACATGCTGAGAATGTGATCAGTATACTGGACATCAGGGAACAGGGAGTTGGCAAAGAGGCCGCAGTCTCTAAATGTAAACGGAGTTTAGCATGTTACTTTCTCTGCTTTAAAACAAAATCCCTCTCTCACCAGCAGGAAACTAAAAAAAAAAAAAAATCATATGCTAAGCCACAGAGAAGCATTAGTGAAACCTTATTTTCATGTCGACCTTTTCTGGCCATACTGCTGTCCTCATCAGGGCAGGGCCTGAGGATCTGGTCCTGGAAGGAGGAGGTGCTTGCCCGGGTGCTGCTGACATCCCTGCCGTTTGTCATTTCTTCACGCTATTGCATCACAGCAGCTGTGCACGCAGGAGTGATCTCTGGGGGCTATGCATTTATATTTCTCCAAATCGATACAGTCTTGGTGTATCAACTGTATTGTCTAGCAGTGAAATGCACTGGGGCAAGATTAGGGTTTCAAAACCATCACAAGGGTTCAGTCCTCACATCTAAACAGGTAAACATACATCCACACATCCCCTAAATACAGCAATAATCACATCTAAATCTAACTGGATCAAATATTCAAATTAAGAGACAAAAATGGTTACATTGGGATTTTTAAATGTAATTATATGCTCCATGCAAGAGGCATACCTTAAAGATACAGAAAAGTTGAAAAAAAAAAAAACAAGATAAGCATACAAATTCTAACAAAAGAAAGTTGGCACTGTTATACTTGATCCAGACAACATAAGCTATCGGTAAAGAAGTATTAACAGAGATAAAAAAGAGATATTATGCAATGAATAATACATCAGTATACACACATATATCTACATTAAAAGTGCTATGTATAAAACAAAAACTCACAGAATTAGGAAAAGACATAGACAATACCACAGAAACGTGGGAGACCTTAATGCATCCAATGACATACCCATCTCTTTTCCTATTCCGTGTTCTACTCTAGTTTTCAAAAGATTTCATGACTGTTCATACCTTGAAGAGTAACCCCAAGTTTAAAAAAAGAACTAGAAGTGTGAGCTATTAGAGACAATATTTATCACATGGGATTTTAAAAAGTAAACAAAAATGAATGCAAATTATAATTTACTATAACTAAATGGACAATGGAGGTTGTTTTTGTCTTTTGAAATGAGATTTGGGGTGAGTTCGACCTTGTGGCTTGGGTGTACAGACTTCCCAAGAGCATGGCAGCTGCTGGGGCGACCTGACCCAGGTTGGGCTCAATGCTTGGGGCCCTAGACCCAACCACAACTACCAAGCAGTGGGCAAATCTGACTTCCTTGCAGCGAACCCTGGGGTCTTGGGGGAGTGGAATTACTGCCTAGAGACATCCATGGATAAGGCCACTGTATGTGTAGGTGAGGAATGAATCCTCAGGGACTCCCAATGACAGAGCCACTGTACTTGCAGGTAAACGAGGGGACCGAGACCTGGTGGTTTGGAGGGGAGAAACCAGAAGATCTGTATGGGTCAGACTGATGCACCAGCCCACATGGGAGTCCTGATTTGGGCTTGTTAGCATGGAACATTGCTGATCACTACACGCCAATCCATGAGAAAGCTAGGGCTGGGGATCTAACAGGCTAGATCCCAGTACCTGATTGAATGTTGGGACAGGGGGCAGGTCACACTAGGCAGGGCCATGACACTAACTAGCATACAAGAAAATCAAGTCTGAGGGTAGATTCTGTGGGGGGATGTGTGGGCCAAACCCTCTGGAAATACAAGCCCTGCTGGTTAGCTCAAGAGTTGGGATGGGCTGAGTTAGGTGTGACCATGAGCCTGCCAACACTCACAGGGACAGGGACTGAGAATAGTCTGGGCAGATCCAGAGTGCAGCACCCTAAAATATGGTGTGGGGCGGATTGGGCCACAACATTCACTGGCTCATACAAGGCCAAGATGAAGGGGCAGACTATGACAGGTAAGGGCCTAGCATCTGCTGGCATGTGTGAGATCTGGGTCTGGGAGTGGGCCGAGTGGAGGAACTTAGGAAATTCCCTAGTGGGCTATAGTTCCTGCTGGTGATAATGTGGTTCAAACCTGGGGATTTGGCAGGCTTAGCAAGGTAGCTCCAATTGTTGGTAAACATGTGGGTTGGTTTTGGAAGGGAGCAGACAGGGCAGGGTCGAGCAAACCTTAGCTCACCAGCAAGTGCAGAAACCAGGCTGGAGCACAGGTTATGCCTGACCAGGCTGTCACACCTACCAGTTTGCATGAGCCGGGGATAGGAGCAGACTGAGAAGGGCCAGATTCCAGCACCTGCCAGTAAGAGTTGGGACTGGGAGCAGGCTGGGTCAAGCCAGGCTACAGCATCCAAAAGCAAAGGCCAAGACAGGTGAGAGACTATGCCAGCCTGGGTCAGAACAACCACTGGCATGCACAAGATCTATGACTGGGAACAGGGCTGGTTTGGGAGCAAAGGGGATGCCCTACTGGGTTGTGGTTCCCACTGGTGATTGCAAGGGCCTGAGTAGGGGGTTGCTATCTGGTCTGCACATGGCTGCAGTATCCTTTAGCACAAGTGTGACCTGGGTCTGGGGTGTGACAGACTGGGCTAGATCCCAGCACTCAGTGGAGCTCAGGAGTACCAGGATACGTGTTGGGCTGGCTGGGCTAGGTGTCTGCCCTTGCTGAGCCATGTGTGAGCTGTGTCTGGGAGTGGACCAGGATTGGCTGGGCTATAATAGCCAACAGTAGAAACCAGAATGGGTAAAGGCCAGCCAGGAAAGGCCACTGTTCCTGCTAGGACAGGAGGTGAACTAAGTAAGGCTGGCCCATGGACCCACCGATGGGTGCAAGATCTATGTTGAGAGAAATTCTGATGGAGGAGCTTGGGGAATGTCTCTGTTGGGACACAGGCCCTGCAGGTGAATGCAAGAACCACAATAGGGAGCAGCCCAGACCAGGCTAGGTAATGGCACCCACTAGCATACATTTGGTGCAGTTAGGGAATGGACCAGACTAGGCCAATTCATATCACCTGCTGGCAAATCTGAGCACCAGAATGGAGTGTGGGTCAAGCCGGGTAGGGTTGCAACTCAAGCCAGTTCACATGAAGGGCATGACTGGGGGCCGGCTGGGCTGGAGTAGGCTATAGCCCATACCAGCATGAGCTGGAAATGGGGGGTAGGGTGAGGCCAGCTGGGCTGTAGCACCCACTGGCAAATGCCGAGGTGAGATGGCCATGCCAGACTGGGCTGCAGCACCAAACCAACAAACGTGAGACCCAGCGGGGGAGGGGGCAAAGCCAGTAGTGGGGGCTGTGGAAGGCTCCCCTGCTGTACCACCACTGCCATTGGTGAGCATGGGAGCAGTGTGCAGAGAGAGTCTCCCTTAGCTACAGGAGGTCCCCAGAGAAACCACATTTACAGGAGTAGAGCATGGAGGGTGCGAAGTTGGGAGAAGGGGAATGGGGAATTGATGGGGACCACTGAATGCAGCATGACAAAGAAGAGCTGGAGATAAATGGTGGTCAGAGTTCACACAATGTGAGTATGTAGTGCCACAGAACAGTACATAGCAAAACGGCTAAAATGGTCAATGATATGGTGTATCTATACCACAACTTAAAAATTACAGCTTTTACTCTGCTCCTCTATCTTTCCCTAGCCTTCTTACGAGATCTCTCATTGCCCTGCTCTACCATATTGTATATTTTGTATATCTGTATGTACTGTGTCACTTGCTGATTTGTTGTGCTTGTTGTTGCTTTCCCACTAGAGTGTAAGCTTCATCAGGGCAGGGATTTTTGTTTAGTTCATTTCTGTGCACATGTGTGTGTGAGAGAGGGGGGAGTCCCTGGAGGCATTCTCACACCAAGAATAGGGCCTGTTGAATAGTTGGTGCTCAGTAGCTATTGGATGAACAAACATCAGAGATACTTAATACATCCTTGTTGAGCACATGAATGGATAGAACGATCCTGTCACCGGGCTTGCTAGGTACCATTTTCCACTTAGACTTCATTAAAAGCTTGGTAGAAGCCAATTCTTAGCATGAGTGAAGTGAGGCTTGACTAAGAGTCATGAGTTTTCCACAGTTCAAGGAGAAGTGTGAGTCGGATACCACAATCAAGAACAGCAAATTGAATAGGAAAGGAACATCACCAGCCAAATTGAGAAAAATAGAAAATCCCCCTGCTTCTCTTTCTTTAAACGCTTTCCCTCAAGGAGAACCTTTTTCAACTTGCAGCTTTAAAATGTCATGTAATCTTGCTATCTCCCTCAAGGATTTTTGTCAGTCTTCCTAGCAGAGCCATCATTCACATCTAATGGCAAGGCATAGAAAAATATGGAAGCAACTGGTGTGGAAAACAAATCACAATTTCTCAGTATGTTTTTAAAAATTACCTACTTTTTGAGAGACAGAGAGGAAATAGGGGGAGATCCAATTTGCCGTTTCACTGCCCAAAATGCCTCCAACAGCTAGAGCTAGGCCATGCCCAAGCTGAAGTGGAAGGTCTCCGTGTATGGCAGGAACCCAAACATTTAATCTACCATCTGCTGCCTTCATGGGTGCACACTAGCAGGAAGCTGGAATTGAGCAGAGTTGGAACTAGAATCCATGCATTTCAATATTGGATGCAGAAATTTCAAACAGTTCCTTAACTAACAGGCCAAGACCTGCCTTGGTTTCTCAAACTTCCTGAAAAGCACCTTGTAATTTCCAGATAAATGTCATAAAATGTTTAACTTTGCTGATAATATTTTTTGTTCTTTTTCTGAGGGTGTAATGGTTCCAGGGGCCTTGGGGCACTGGGAGTTATCTCTGGCTTTAACACCGCATCCCTGTGGAGTCTTGGCTTCATTGTGGAAGAGAATGGGGTAGGAGAAGGGCACAAGAACACGTTCTGACACTTCCAGAACTTCAGTGCTAGGTGTGCATGGCAATCAACATTGTTTTCTCTCTCTGTGTGTGTGTGTGTGTGTGTGTGTGTGTGTGTGAGAGAGAGAGAGAGAGAGAGAGAGAGAGAGAGAGAGAGAGAGAGAGATCAAAGATGGCAACAGATTCCAACGATACATCTAGTTGTACTTTATATACTGTGCTCTGCTTTGGCTGAGTGATGGAGACTCTGGGCCTCTTTGAGCCTCACTGCAGAAAGGAGGCTGCAGGCAGTGGAGATTTGGGACATCAGGGACAGGACAGAACAGAACCTTTCAGAACCACCTATGGACAGGAGCAGGGGAGAGACAAGTAGACTTGGACTGGAGATCCCAGAAGATACTAGAAGGGGCAGGGACTCAATTTTCCAGGGTTTTCTTGTCTGGTGGGAGGGCTTCAAGGGCAGCTGACTGCCATAGAATCCTGTGACAACCCACATGAGACCAACTAGGGGATCCCTGAAACAACTGGGCCAGATTGCAAATGGCAGGAGCTGAGACCTTGTTGAGGCAAGTGAGGACAATGAGCCTGTGAATCCTGAGTCCTGATTGTAACCCTTGGCAGGACCATTGAAATGCCAGCTTCCTTTACAAGTTAGTTAACTTTTCAATTAAGTTCATCAAAGGACACTGAGAACATGAAAATGGCTGCATGGATGCTCAAAGGGTAGTGCAGCCAGTGAGCTCAGATGTACAGTGGTCCTGTTTTACTTAGAGGAGACGCTGAGGCATGTGGTTAAACAAGCAGGCTTTGGGCTTAAGCTGAAACATGTATTGAGCATTTGGATGCATTTCAGGGTTCAGGAGATTGGATGGAAACAGTAAATCTACTCTTCCCTGAATTGGTCCAGTGCCAGCTGGAGAATTTATTTTCTACTTTCTAAATTTTTAAAAATGTACTTGAGAAGCAGAGAGAGAGAGAAGCTCTAATCTGCTGATTCACTCCCTAATTGCCCATAGTAGCCAGGAGACCAGAACCGGCATCTAGGAACTAAACCCAAGTCTTCCATGTGGATGACAAGCAGCCAACTACTTGAGTCATCTCTGCTGCCTCCTGGGTCTGTGGGAGAAGCAAGCTGAAATGAGGAACTGGTGACAGGGATCAGACCCAGGCACTCAAGGTGGGACCTAGGCTCAGGGCCTGCTTCTTTATTTCCTCCTGAGAACCTTGTTTCAAGAGCACAGGAGCCCACTGCCTTGGGTCCCTTAAGTGCAAGTTGGGTGAAGGCTCCGGACAAGCCTTCTCTGAGAAACTGAAGATCTGGGGGACACATGGGGATCATAAGAGTTGTATATGAGCATCTGAAGAGCTCTGTGTGGAACAGTGCTTACTCTTGCCCTGTGCTTTTCCACCCAGTAGACCCTGACCCATAGGAAATTGCAAGAATAGGGGTCTTGGATTTTATCTCTGTTTAAAAAAAGATTTTTCTGATTTGTTCTCCCAAGAAACCTGGTCTGATCTGGGGACTGAGTTTAATGAATATGCCTGGGGCAAGGTCCTTTAGTTTTGTGAGTCTATGGGCAGAGACAGCCATTGAGGCAGAGCCATGCCAAGTCTGCAAGTGAAAACAGTGCCGAGACCACAGGGGGAATGCAGCAGAGAACGGGGTTGGGGCCAAGCCTCAGGAGCCAGCAGAGACAGATGGAAAGCTAGCAGACTTGGCCCAACTGCAGCTGGCTGTCACCCATCAATACAGAAGACGTGTAGAGCCATTATCTTCAAGAATCCAAGTTATAATCGAGGCCATGAGCTGTCCCTGGCAAAGCCACTGTGACAGGAAATGTCCTGAGATTGGAGGTATTCAATAAATGCCTGGTAACCACCCATACTCCCATTGGTTCAAGTTATTTTTAAACTATTTAGTTATCAAAACACATACATACACATGCACGTGCGTGCACACACACACATCTGTTTTTAAAGTGAAATACATTCACACTGTTCAGTAGCCATCAGCAGCACTCATCCCCAAAACTTTCTCCTGTAAAACTGAAGCTCTGCGCCCATTAAATAAGTAAAGTCTCTTATTGCCCTCTCTTCCCAGGCCATAGCAATCACGATTCAACTTTCCATCTCCATGAACTTCACCACTCTTCACAAAAGTGGAATCATAAAGTATTTGTCTTTTTGACATTTCCTTTTTAAATTATTACTTTTTAAATATTTATTTGTTTACTTGAAAGGCAGAGTTACAAATAGTCTTCTGTCTGCTGATTCATTCCACTAATGGCTGCAACAGCCAAAGCTGGGCTAGGCAGAAGCCAGGAGTCTGGCTGTCCATCCAGGTCTCCCATTCTGGTGGCAGAGACACCATCTGGTGTCTCAGGCGCGTTCCAGGCTGCTGAATCAGAGGCAGAGTAGCCAGGATTCAAAATGCCACTCACGCGGGTTGCCAGCATTGTAGGCAACAACTCGACCCACTTGCCACAATGCCATCTCCCCTCTGCCCCCATGATTGGCATTCCATTTAGTATAAAGTCCTCAATGTAGGTCCTTGTTGAGACACACATCAGAGTCTCCTGCCCTGCCCTTAGAACGCCGAATGGTATCCCATCACCTGGACGACATGTCTTCCTGTTAAACCATCAGTAGACATTTGGGCACCTGGCACAGCAACTAAGTTGTTGCTTGAGATTCCCACATGGTGTATCGGTATGCTTCAGTTCGAGTCCTGCCTCTGATGTTGATCCAGCTTCCTGCTAATGTGCATTCTTGGAGGCAGTAGATGAGAAATAATGTAAGTGACACACCTACATTGAATTCAGAACTCCTGCTTTCAGTCTAACCCAGCCCTGGATGTTGTGGGTGTTTGGGAAATGAGCCAGTGCATGGAAGATCTCTCTGCCTGTCTCCTTGACTTCCTTTTTTTTTTAAAGATTTTTTTATTATTATTGGAAAGCCAGATATACAGAGGAGGAGAGACAGAGAGGAAGATCCTCCATCCGATGTCTCACTCCCCAAGTGAGCCGCAACGGGCCGGTACGCGCCGATCTGAAGCCAGGAACCAGGAACCTCTTCCAGGTCTCCCACACGGGTGCAGGGTCCCAAAGCATTGGGCCGTCCTTGACTGCTTTCCCAGGCCACAAGCAGGGAGCTGGATGGGAAGTGGAGCTGCCGGGATTAGAACCGGCGCCCATATGGGACCCCGGGGCTCTCAAGGCGAGGACTTTAGCCGCTAGGCCGGGCCCCAACTTTCAAATATATAAATAAACTTGAGAATTTTTAAATGGGCATTTGGGCTTATTGATCACCTTTGTGTCATGCCTTACACTAGGTGCTGCAATTAACATGAGAAACACCACCCTTAAGTAGCCACAGTTTACTTGGAGTGGATGAAAGGGCTCAGGAGGAATAAAAATAGGGCAGATATAGAAATGAAATCAACTTTAACAATAAAAATTGTGAATAATACTATAAAAAGTCTTCACAGGATACAGAGAAGGGAGACATCAGTTCTGTGGGTGGTGCAAGAGGGAGAGGTGGGAAGCACTTAAGAAGGCAGGTCTCTAACTGATAATGCCAGATGCAGACTTTTGCATTGCTGTAGTACTTCACTCTGGAGTACCTGGTAGCCAGTAGCTTCATCAAGTTGGGTCAGGTGCATCATGTGACAAATATCAGTCCCAGTTCCACAGCCTAGAAGCTCTCAGCATCCAGGGTGGTTGGCAAGAATCTGCATTGTGACATACCAATAGGCTTGACAGAATGGGGAACAGTGGAAACTCTAAGGTCAGTTTTGCATTTTCAATAAATCTCTCTGACCTCACTGTGGAGGCAAGGATATGAAGGTAAAAAGAACCCAAGATAAGTGCAGGCATTTGGTGAAGGACTTAAAAGATGCTTCTTGGGGCCTGGCATTATAGCCTAGTGGCTGAAGGACCCACATGCCTGAGATCCTATATGGGTGCTGGTTTGTATCCTGGCTGCTCCATTTCCCTTCCAACTCCCTGCTTGTGGCCTGGGAAAGCAGTAGAGGATGGCTCACAGCCTTGAGACCCTACATCTGCGTGGGCCATCCGGAAGAAGCTCCTGGCTCCTGGCTTTGGATCGGTTCAGCTCTGGCCATTGTGGCCACTTGGGAAATAAACCAGGAGATGGAAGGTATTTCTCTCTGTGTCTCCTTCTCTCTGTAAACCTAACTTTCAAATAAATAAAATCTTAAAAAATAAAGATGCTGTTTGGTGGGCTGCGGCAAAGCATATGAATCTGCAGCTTGCAATGCTGGCATCTCATATGAACTCTGATGTGAATCCTGCCACTTCACTTCTGATCCTGCTTCCTGCTAATATGCCTGAAAAATCGGTGGAAAATGGCCCATGTGTTTAGATCCCTGCTACCTATGTGGGAGACTCAGATGAAGATTCTGGCACTTTACTTCAGCCTGGCATGGCACAGACAAGGGCAGCCATTCGGGGAATGAATCAGAAGACTAAAGAGATCATTCTATGTGTCTGTGTCTCTCTGTCTCTCCCACCCTTCTTCTTCTCTGTAACTTTGTCTTTCAAATAAATAAATAAATCTTAAGAAAGGAAGGAAGGAAGGAAGGAAGGAAGGAAGGAAGGAAGGAAGGAAGGAAGGAAGAAAGAAAGGAAGAAAGAAAGAAAGAAAGAAAGAAAGAGCGAGCAAGGCACTGCTTGGCCTCTAGCATCCCACATTGTGTTAGAGTGCCTGGTTTGAGTCTTGGCTACGTTTTCAATTCCATCTTGCTGTTAATGTGTACCCTTGCAGTCAAGAGGAAATGGTTCACGTGTGTAAGCACCTGCTACTCACAGGGCAAACACACATAAAGTTCTGAGTTCCTGGATTTGTGCTGGTCCAGTCCTGAATGTTATAGGCATTTTGGGAAGTGAACCAAAACTCAAGATCTTTCTGGCTCTCTCTTTCTGTCTCTTGCTCCACACCCCACCCTGTGTGTGTGTATGTGTACACCTATTACATAAAATGAGAATAAATATTTTTAAAAATAATTCACAGCAGAGGAACAAGTTCCTATCCATTAATACGATATTCCATGGCTTATAGATGCAGAAGATGAGCATATGGCACAGGCACCTTTCTATCCATTGAGGCCCTCAGGTACACAACTGCTACTTACCGCCTGAACTAACATACCATGAAATCGTCATGTCTAAGATTCTGTATCCTGATAATCCTCTTTAAAAAAAAAGATGTATTTATTCTTATTGGAAAGGCAAATTTACAGAGAGAAGGAGAGATAGAAAGATCTTCCATCTGCTGGTTCAATTCCCAAGTGATCACAATGACGAGCTGAGCTGATCCAAAGCCAGGAGCCAGGAGCTTCTTCCGGGACTCCAACATGGGTGTGTCGTGCCGGATTTTGAAATCCCCAGAAAATCATCGAGTCTGAAGTCGGTGCTAAGGCATAAAGGTGGTTTATTCAGGTTAACCTAGGTCTCCCAGCCACCTCCCCCAGCCCAGCCATGCTGAGGCAGCCTCAGCCGAGGCGAAAGAGAAGCAGAGAGAGCGAGCAAGAGCCTCCTGGTTGAACAACCCAGCGTTCTTATACATTTTAGACTATTAATTATACAGGCATGATTTAGCAGGCTTCTATTGGTGGGTTTGAAGCAAGCAACTTTCAAAAAGCACAAATCGATGAGCTATAGGGCGGTGGATCTTATCCAACACCAGGGACCTCCTTCCTGAGGAGTGGTCGGCCTAGTGACCTGCCGGGTGTCAGGTAGACTATCAGGCCTGAAGTTCACACAGCCCCCAGCCAAGCCATTAAGGCAGGAATTACAAAAGGCAGAAAACATCTAGGTTCTTCAGGTGCAGGGTCCTAAGACTCTGGACCATCCATCCTCTCCTTGCTTTTCTAGGCCATAAGCCGGGAGCTGGATAGGAATTGGAGCAGTTGGGACACGAACTGGTGGCCACATGGGATCCTGGTGCTTTCAAGGTGAGAATTTAGCCAATTGAGCTATTGCACTCTTGAACTATGCCTTCACTTGCAGAATATGGCAGCCTAAAGATTGTGTGAGATTTGAGCTGAGGCTGTAGAAGGCCTGACAGCTTCCTCTCTTGCTTCTGAGTGCTGCTGCTAGGTAAACAAAGCTGGACTAACTCTGCATGGCATGATCAGTCGCTTAAAACAGACAGTTTCTGCTGATGACCCCAATTAGATCAGATCAGAGGAAAGCCATGGAGCAATTTCATCCAAATTGCTGATCTATAAACTTAAGGGCTGAATGGTTGTGTTAACTGCTGAGTTTGGGGATGGTGTATTACACAGGAAAACATAACCCATCTTCTCCCTTTGGCTCTTAGCCTGTACCCAGGCTTTTCATTCTGCAGGAAAGGCTCTTCTTTGCCTGGTCAGCTTCTACACAGCTCAGAAAACTTTCTTTGCTCTTGATTAGATGAAAACTCATGCATCACACTTGGATCTGCCTGGTAGTGGGACTGTAGTGACGATTCCACTTTTCTTGGTCTACGTGATTTGAATATGGTCTTCTTCCCTGGACTGTGAGCTGTGCGTAAGAAGACGGGCCAGTGTCTCTTTCACTGAGTGCTGTGTCCCAGCATCCACTGTAATTCCCAGCTCCTTGCAGAAGCTCACTGAGTGTTTCCTGGAGGAAACAGGCCTCTGGGGGCTCTCCTTTCAAAACAATAACCTCCTTTGAGTTCTTTCCTTCCCACCATCATGGAAAATAAATAAGAGGCAAACCACTGCTATGAGGATGCATTGGTAGTTTTAAAAAGGAGTGTACAATTGTTAGTTTTTTTCATCATAATTGCTGGTATTCTGGCATGGCAACAGCTTGTTTGGGGGAAATCCTCTGCATTTGTCATTCCCCTGAAATGGCCCTAAGCAATTTCCCAGCAGCTATGATTACAGCTAGATAAGCAATTTACAGGCTGAAAGTCCTGCCTACAGTTAAAACATGGATATGCATCCATGTCTCACAAGGTGGTGCATGCTGTGTGCCTGGCATTCTGGTGGGTGCTAGGGGGCGTAAGTGGTTAAGGCTGCTTCTTCAGAGGCTCATGGGAGAGGCACAGTGCACTGTGCCATCTCTGATCCCTGGAAGCTGAGGGAACACAGATGAAGAGCTGACCCCTCCCTGAAACGTCAGGGAAGACTTGCTCAGGACTGTCTGAGGTTCTTAAGTAGATGCCGCTATTAATTTCACACGAAACAGAATAGGATTTCACTTCCTTAAGGGACTGTGGCAATGACCCATTTGCCTGACCCTTTGCATAAAGGTCCATTAGTGCTGGAAATGCAGCTTTTACAATTCATCAGCTCCGGAAGGAAGGCATGTTCCCTGATGCTTAGCTCCGCAGGAAATGCCATCGGTGTCCCTCCTTACAGGGTCCTTGCAAGGTTAGCTTGCTTTGTTTAAGTTATTTATTTATCTGAGAGACAGAATGACAGAGAGGGACAGAGATCAAGTGAGAGACCTCTTTAAATGCCCACAATAGTTGCAGCTGGGCACCAAGTGCCCACAATAATTGGAGAAGGGCCAGACCAGATCCAGAAACTTCATCTGGGTCTCCCATGTAGGTGGCAGGGACCCAAACACCTGAGCCATCATCTGCTATCCAAGGCACATTAATAGAGAGTCACATTGGGAGTGGAATAGCTGGGTCTCCACTAAGGTACTTTGACCTGGGAGTAAGTGACTCAAGCTGTCTTGCCCATCTACACCAACACCTGCTAGAGAGGGAGATTTTGAAGAGGGGAGAGTGATAGAACGACATCCTCGTGTCTCGCATGCTTAGGTCAGTGACTTAGCATATGGCACAGAGCCCAGGCTTTCACAGAGAGCCGTTCCCTGAGCACAAGAACTCCTAGGTTCAGCTCAGGCTCTGTTGGCCAGCCTTGTGTGTCCCCCACCCCAGTCATGGACTTCTACTTGAATTGCTGAGCTCAATACCAGCACCCAAAACATTATCTCCAACTCGGATGAGGATGCAATGCTTATCTCATGTTCTCTTGTTTTTTGTTTGTTTATTACCCACAGAGTGACAGAGAGCAAGAGCGAGCAAGTAAGAGTAAATGAGAGAGGGCCCGGTGGCGTGGACTAGCGGCCAAAGTCCTCGCCTTGAACGCACCAGGATCCTATATGGGCGACAGTTCTAATCCCGGCAGCTCCACTTCCCATCCAGCTCCCTGCTTGTGGCCTGGGAAAGCAGTCAAGTACAGCCCAAAGCCTTGGGACCCTGCACCCGCGTGGGAGACCTGGAAGAGGTTCCAGGTTCCCAGCATCGGATTGGCACAGCACCGTGAATCATCGGATGGAAGATCTTCCTCTCTGTCTCTCCTCCTCTCTGTATATCTGACTTTGTAATAAAAATAAATATATTTTTTAAAAAGAGTAAATGAGAGAGCAAGAGCAAAAGATCTTCCACCTGCTGGCTCACTCCCCAGATGCCCACAGCAGCCAGGGCTGGGCCAGGCTGAAGGTTGGCACCTCTAACTCCATCCAGGTCTCCCACATGAGTGGCAAGGAGCCAAGGACTGGCCTTCTTTGGCCACTTGCTAGGCATTTTAGTAGGGAGCTGGATTGGAAGTAGAGTTGTGCTGACCCATATTGACACTTTGACAAACGATGCTGGTGTTTCAAGTGGCAACTTGACCAACTGTGTCACAAAACTGGTTCCTCATCACATGTTGTCTCTCCCCTACAGGTGGGAAGAACAAGAAAAGAATTCCAAAATAAACCCTTGCTGGAATACCTCTAAGCTATATCCTTTATTCATCTCTCTCTGTCTCTCCCCTTCCTCTACTCTTTACTCAGTTGGATTCATTACTCAGTAGCTTGAAAAACAATACTAATGTTTAAGATGCTGATACCCGGGACCAGTGCAATAACCTAGCAGCTAAAGTCCTTGCCTTGCATGCCAGAGTCCAGTTCCAGCTGAGCTCGGAACTCGTGAAGGGTGCGTGGATGAGGTGCAAAGAGAGAGAGACGGACCACTAGGATTTCATGATCATAATGGACAATGCAGGAAAGCTGTCTGCTTTATTTATGCAGAAACAGTCAAACTCTGGCTCAGACTTTTTACGTCATGGTCAAGTGGGTGTTTCTAAGGATAATTCTGCCGTTTTTTTCACCTAAAAACAATAGAAGTTCCTGCTACAATCTTTATTCTACAACTTAACCTTATATCACAAAGAAAAGGAGAACCTAAAAATCAAGGAAAGAATGAAACCCTAAATATAGGTCCCCTGGTTAGCATAATGTCAATGGGGACAGCCAAGACAGTATGAATAATGAAAGGCCCTTTTGCAAGATGTTATTATTGACATTAACCTCCAAGCTCACATTGAGTAAAAAGCCAACTCCACAGTAGCAAACAATGCCTGAATGGATTAGAATTCTTCTGCAGGGTGGTCCAGGGTCCATGCAAAGGAAGGTGGAGCTGCGTTCTGGTGGTTGTAGAGACATCCCGCCGCACCCTGCCATACAGCGGGAAGTTCCTTGTGGCCCTGCCTGCAATGGAACAATACTCTTCACACCTCCGTGTCCCCCCACATCCACTGCATGTGCTGGGATACCATATGGGTGCCAGTTCATATCCTGGCAGCCCTGTTTCCCATCCAGCTGCTTGCTTGTCGCCTGGGAAAGCAGTCGAGGACGGCCCAAGACCTTGGGACCCTGCACCCACGTAGTAGACCTGAAAGAGGCTCCTGGCTCATGGCTTTGGATCGGCTCAGTTCTGGCCATTGTGGAGTGAACTAGCAGAAGGAAGATCTTTTCTTTGTCTCTTCTTTTCTCTGTATATCTGCCTTTCCAATAAAATAAATCTCTAAAAAAAAATTTAAGATGCTGCTACCCTTATCTTTGCTTGTTTAGTGCTGCTATCACAGAGTGCCTGACACAGAGATTTGTTCCTCACTGTTCCGGGGGGCTGGGAAGCCTAAGACGGAGGGTTTTCTCATTGGGTGTAACATGGCCAGGAGGCGTTTGCATGGTGAGAGGGAGTACAAGGGTTCAGAGCTCCATGGCCCAGCACCCCAATGCCAGCATAACTGACCCATTCCCACAACAACGGCTTTAACCTACCAGGGCAAAGCCCTCACTGCCTCACCACCTCTGTAGTGTCCCATCTCTCAACACTGGCACATTCAGGATTGGGTTTTCAATGCATGAACAAAAGAAAAAATGCTGGCTATGTATTATATTCAAGTGCTCTCTAATGGATGCATTCATTTAATCCTTGTGCCAGTCTCCTGGGATGCATGCCTGCATGATCTCATTTTACAGCCAGGAACCTGAAGTTTAACACTTGCAGCTACTAGGTAAAAATCACACACTGCTGGTAGGTGCTTGAGGTGGAACTTTTCATTTATTCATGTATGAGTATCTGTGTGTATGCCTGTATGTATTTAGTGATACAGTTCCAAAGGCTCTGGCACTTGCCCTCTTTGATTTTAGACCCAGGCTTTCTCACTGCAGTGCGGGATGTTGTTCACTTCCCATTCTTCCCTTTTCTCCTTTGCTCCACTTCCTGGACTCTTGTCTTCCCCGCACCAGGCTGGCCACAGGAACCTAAGCAGAACGGCTCGCAGGTTTGTTAAGTTTTGGGCATCCAGCATCTAATTCCTGTTTCCCAAAGCTCTTGGTTTCCAGGGACATCACCTTTAGGCGTTGTGCCTTTTCCTGGAAGAAGGACAAGAAAGTGATCCAGGCTGGACTTCTCATTCTAAGTAGCCCGATAAAGGAGGCTGAAGAGTCCTGGTATTGTGTTGTACTTACCCATGGCAACATCAAGAACCTAAGCCTTTAAGATAATACATAATTTGGGCCCGGCGACGCGGCCTAGTGGCTAAAGTCCTCGCCTTGAACGCACCAGGATCCCATATGGGCGACAGTTCTAATCCCGGCAGCTCCACTTCCCATCCAGCTCCCTGCTTGTGGCCTGGGAAAGCAGTTGAGGACGGCCCAAGGCTTTGGGACCCTGCACCCGTGTGGGAGACCTGGAAGAGGTTCCAGGTTCCTGGCTTCGGATCGGCGCAGCACCAGCCGTTGGGGCTCACTTGGGGAGTGAATCATCGGATGGAGGATCTTCCTCTCTGTCTCTCCTCCTCCTCTCTGTATATCTTTGTAATAAAAATAAATAAATATTTTTTAAAAAAGATAATATATAATTTGATGTCATTAAAAAACCAGTAACATTTTAAACGCAACCATTGTCAGTATGACTGACTTTTCTTTTTGCTTGGGGGCTCAGGTGTGGTGGTACCTGACACTGCTGGACATGCCCCTGCGGGCAGCCTACTGTGTCTAGTCTTCAGGCACTCTGTGCTTTGCTCACATGCTTTGTCCTGAACGTTTTTGCCGTCTCTGTCTTTCCTATGTTGTCCTCTTTTCCTGCAAGGAACTCTTTCTCCCGTCATCCTACCTAGCTGAGAATCCACCATAATTCACCATTGTCATTCGTTATGAGTCACTTTCTCCATCTATTAGATGGTGACAACAAACAGTGCCTTAGTCATAGCCTTGTCTCAAGAGCTAAATGATCATGAATAGCACTGGAGGGGCTCAGGGCTCAGGATGAACATCCAGCAACTGCTGGCTCTAGCACCTGCACCCCCTTTGTTCCACAATAATGGACAATGAGTTCACCACAAGCTTCCCACTGGCCAAAGCTTGGGGTTGCTGCTTCATTTTGGCTACATGAAACCCATGCCTAAGTCCCCATCTACGTGGCTCAAGTCTTGGCTAGAGATTTTTCTTCTCCCGTCTGCTTGGTAAATATAGGTATTCTCTGGAGTTTGTGCTTAAATATCTCTTCTATCTATTGTCTCGAGGCCATGGGGCAATATGCATAACCTCAAATGTCCTCTGTTTGTGACACATGTATGAAGTCTGGATCTCTAGGTCCAAGTTTTCAGATGTTTCCTAGGTCTCACTGGTGCCCACATACCATTACAAATATCACTGACAGCAGCCAGAGGGATCTGCATGCTAACTAAATGTTCTATGTCAGCCCAGTGCGTTACACGATTCATTCATTTTATCCTCCTAATTTATTTTTGTTTATTTGGGAGGCATAATGACACATACTCAGAGAGAAAGAGATCTTTCATTAGCTGGTTCATTTCCCAGATTCCTGCCATAGCCAGAAGCCAGGAATTCCATGCAGTTCTCCCACAGCAGTGTAGGGGCTCAAGTACTTGAGCAATCACTGCTGACTCCTACGGAGTTAATTATTAGCAGGAATCTAGAGCAGAAGTGAAGGCAGGACTCACTTCCAGACACTCTGATATGGGATATGGGCATCCCAATCAGCTGCTTTACCTGCTGCACCAGTGTCTGCCCTTGCAGAAGCTTCACTTCAAAGAGAAAAACAAAACAAGACAGAGCAAGATAAGTGAAGAAATTCTCTCAAGGTCATGAACAAGGGAAGTGTTACAGTCAGTGTCAGCAACGCCTGTGTTTCCGAGTACCCCAAGCCGAGCGGAGGGACTAGGGTTACAAAAAAGACAACAAGCAGTGGGTCATTCTTGTAAAGAGAATGCCATTTATTCGAAGTTGGTCTGCCTCTTTTATAGTTTGCCTAGTTCCTCCCAGTATTTTCCCAATACTCAAGCAGCTCCTAAGCTCCCCTGGGGGCATCTTAAAAAAGGGGAAGCAGGGAAGAGGGAACTTGCTGTCAAGCCAGGGGCTAAATGTATCAGGCCAAGATTGCCCATCCTGTTACCCCTTAGAAACAAGCTAAGCTGTGGAGTTGGCCCTAGGGAGACCGGGCCCTGCAAGTCAGGATTTGAAATTGGATGGAGTTGTTTCTGCTAACAACTCTTGTGCTTTAAAATTTTACCTGTTTGAGAGACAGAGAGTGAGATCTCTCATCTGCTAGCTCACTCATCCATCACCTGTAATAAAGCGGGGTGGGCCAGGTTGAAGCCAGGATCTGGGAACTCAAGGTGTTCTGCATGAGTGTTCAGGGACACAAACGCTCAGCAAGCCACTTGCTGCCTCCCAGCTGGAAGCTGGAATGGTCATTTGGGGCTTCCCCAGTTAGTTGGAAGCTGGAATTGAAAGTGGAATGCACACTTGAATGCAGGCATCTTAATCATTAGGCCAAATGCCCATCCCAAAGGCTCACCTTTTGGTCAACAACTTCCAAGCATTGTGAGGAAAAGGTGCTACATCAGTGGTTCCCAACTGCAGTCACTCACATCATCTAGACATGGCTGGCTGCCCCAAGAGGAGGGCTGCTACTGGCAACCAGCAGGGAGAGGCCCAGGATACTGCTGGAAGTCTTATATGCACCAGGAGCTTTGGCCAGCAAAGAATCCTCTGGCCCAACACATTAACAGTACCCAGAGTGATGAACCCTGCACCATAGAGAACATCGCACAGCAAGCCTGGGGTGCCTATAAGAAGCCTTCTCAGACGCCACCTTTCCCTCACTCCCAGTTTCACAAGTCCTCAGCCTTCTCCTCGCCTCACCCTCCAGACTGTTCCCCACCACCCACACTGACGTCTGCGCACAAAGCACAAACAGGAACTTATTGTCTTCCTCTTCAAAACCTTCCCCTCCCATGCTTGTCTTGATTAAAAATACCATCCTCCTCCTCCTCCTCATAGGTGAGCACCATTGTCCCTCTTGCATATGCCCCGCTCTCTGATCACCAGCCAACAAGATGCACCTGTTCCATTCCCTTCTCCCGCGCATCCCTGCTCCCCTACGGCACTAGCCTACGTTAAGCCGAAATAGCTTCTTGTGCTGTGTCTTTTCCGGTAGCGAGGCTGAAGTCACTTTTTACTCAGTCCACTTTTGATCACTGGAACATGAATTTCATGAAGAATTAAACTAGCCTTTAAGAACCCTTCTAAATCCTGCTCTACGCACCCAGGAAAAATTCAGGATGGAAACTTACAGAGTTCTGCTCCATTCCCCTTGGCAACCTGCTTCAGGGCTTGTGCCCTATTCTGGGCTAGACTTGTCCCCTCCATCATCCTCAGGATCCCTCAGTGAGCCCAGCCCTTTCTCCGTGACTGCTCCTGCTCTTCTGGGACCTTCCCATCCTGCACTTGCTTGCCTGTTCCTATCGGAGAAGACTCCACCCTTCCCTCCCACTTGCTAGACAGTCACATTTCTGAAAAGAGTTGTCTACACTTGCTGTCTCCCACTCGCTCCTCAGCCTACTGCAATCTGGCTCCCACTCCATCTACTCCTTATTGACAGCTCTGGCAAAAGTTACCAGTCTTCTAATCATCACATAAAGTGGTCGCTTACTCATCCATCATTACTGCATGGACTTTCTGGGCCATTTGAGGACGCAGGCTATTCCTTCTTATAATTAGCAATTTCTGGGGCTGGTGCTGTGGCATTGTAGCTCAAGCTTCCACATGCACTGCCTGTATCCTATTAGGCTCCCAAGTGCATCCTGGCTGCTCCACTTCCAATCCAGCCCTTTGCTAATGGTCTTGGGTCCTTGCACCCATGTGGGAGACCTGGAAAAAGTTCCTGGGTTCTAGCTTTGGACTGGCCCATTTCTGGCTATTGCAGCCATTTAAGGAGTAAACCAGCAGATGGAAGATTCTCTCTCTGTGTTTTGCCTTCCAAGTAAAAATAAATAAATCTTTTTTAAAAAAGCAATTTCTTCCTTTAACCTCTAGTTTTCCTTCTGCTTCTCTTCCTACTCCTCACATTCCCATTTAGCAAAATCAGTTGCACCCTGCACCAATCACTCTAACTTCCAGAACATCAGCACAAAACTCTGAGACTCCAACACTCCTCTCTTCACTAGGTCCTTGGACTTGGGCAAGGTGCTCAATGTCTGGTGCTTCGGTTTACTCAACTGTAATGCTTTGCTCTCGTGTCTACAAGGATGCTGTTGACCCTCAGAGAGCTACCCAAGTGCATCATGGCATGGAGGGATCCCAGGCCAATAGCTGTGAATTAGGGAGTGAATGCTGTTTTACGTAGCTTTCCGTAGACACAAACCTGGCAACCCAAGCTATGTGCAGTTAACTTATTTGGGAGGCAACACCAGGAGAAACAAATGAGAGCATGAGAAGCTGAGGTGGGGAGAGGAGAAGGGTCAAAGATTGAGTTAGTGAGGGCTGCTGCCGGGGCCAGCTGGACTCTGTCCCATGGGAAGCGACTGTGCTGGGATCACTTTGGAAGTTTTATCCTTTACTCAAGAGGAGAGTGAGGCATTTCTTCACTGATCGGCTGTTACTGGGTGACGTTAGGCTCCTGTGAACCTCTAGGCCTCGCAAGATCTAACAGATCTCACCTCTTTCTTATAACGCGGTTCAAGATGGCCTATTTCTTGGAAGTTTTCCACCATCACCCCAGTGCTGTGTGGATCCTGTAACATTTATCTGCATCCTAAATGGAGCATTTTATTTCTTATTTGAGAGGGAGAAAGAGAGCAAGCGAGCTGGGTTCACACTCCAAATGTCCACAGCAGCTGGAGCTGGGCCAAAGCAGAAGCTGGAAGAGGGAAACTCAACCCTGGTTTCGCCTAAGGGCAGTAAGAATTAGTTACCTGAGCTATCACCACTGCCTCCCATGGTCTGCACTGGTAGGAAGCTGGAATGAGAAATCAGAGCTGGAAATCAAGGCCAGGCACACAGATGGCTTTGCCTATGAACTGAACACTGGCACCTTTCATGTTCTTTTTCATGTTTGCAGAAACATGTCCCAGGCACAGGGCCAGCACGTTCAGATGCCTCAAAGGCCATGTGCCTGAGAGTGTGTCATGGGTGAAGGTGGGCTGTCTTTCCTCCTTTCCCTCCAACCCAGAGTTCACCATCTGCTGGTGGAGAGCACTGATCTTCTGGTAGATAATGTGATAAGTGAGGTCTATCAGGGAACAGACATACTGGGGAGGCACCAGGGAGGCAGTAATTAACTGGGACTGTTCCAATGAGACCACAGTTCCTTGTCTTAATTACTTACAGGTCTAACTTTCTGGAACCATTAATAGAGGCATCTGGTGCTTCTTCCATTTCACTGGACAATCCCACTGTGTCTCCACTGAAGGGAGAGACCATGGGGTCGAGGGGCGGAATGCATACCCCTGCTGTGGGTGGGGCGCCAAACCTACAACTTAGCCTTGGTTGGTTCAGCCATATGGAGGGTCTCCGATGGGCCAGCACTGCCCTTGATACTGGGATACAGGAGTGAATGAGACTGGGATACAGGAGTGAATGGAGCCTGCTGGAATGCAGCTTATCCAGGGGGTGGGGTGGGGCAGGGCTGGGTTGGGGTGATGAGTAAGCAACCAACTAAATGGGCTAAGTTAAATAATAGCAAAGGCTGTGAAGCAATAGGTGACATGCGGGGAGAGGTGCAGCTTCCAGAACCATGCCTCTCCAGTGGGTGGGAAAACCCCCTGCCAGGAGCCTGCTTCCTCCCAGGGGTACCTGGAGGTACCCAGGAGGTGTCCAGAAGGCACCTGTCTGCAATGGTCACTGAGGGATGCAGGCACAGTAGCTGGAATGGGCCTGGGGCAAAGCCCTGGACCCCCAAGTGTCCAGCTCGAAGCTGGTCCTAGCTGTGTAGAAAAGATACAGATCTCGGTCTCCGACTGAGATCTGTTCGTACCTGCGGAGAGAGGGGCTGGGCCCCAACTCTCAGTTCCTGCAGGCTCATTTCTGGCTTCTGTTTTCACTCACAGGCTTGTTCCCTCTTCCAAGTCCTCACTGGGTTGCAAAGGAATCTGAAACACTTCACAGCAAAACCACCCATCTGCACCCCCTAGGTAGGGCACCTCTGTGGGCCACACTGCCCTCAGAAGCCACACTGAATCACTCCCACTAGCCAGCCACTCTGTCTGCCCAGAGGCCAACTTGGGTTGGTCCAAAACTTCTGAAGAGGGTCCCGACTTTCCAACACTTTCTTCCCCAGCTCCATGTCACAATTCCCCAGGTTCAGAGCAAAGACCTGGTGTGCGAGGTTTGCGGAGTTCCTGACTTCCCCAGAAAGGGAGTTCATCACGCCTATTGAGCTTTTCCTCTGCAGACAGCAGTTGTTGACATCCTGCAAAGACAAAGAATCGATGATTAGGAGGGAAAAGAAGTTGTAAGTAAGCTGGCACAAATCAGCCAAATACACATCCAGCTAAAACCCTCCTTTCTCTGGAAAGAAATCGTAAGGGTAGCAGGCTACATGCTTGCTTTCCAAATCAACCCGTTTTCATGTGAGGCCACTGCAGCTCAGAGAAGTGATCAAGGTGACAGAAGGTATGTGGGGGGGGGGGGGCGGGGGGAGGCAGAGGCCAGCTGTATCCCCAGCCATATAACCCATCGATGCCATCCACCCTCTTACCAGCGTATCCTGACCCGGTCCTGCCCTTCTGCACTGGGCAAAATGAAGACATGAGCAGAGACGTAGCAGTGAATCGTGACGGCGAGGTTAACTCATTTCTTGAATCAAAACCGGAATGGGCCAGGATGATGCCGGTCCCAAATCCCCGCAGCACCACAGCAAGACCGAGGTCGGCTCCCCTTTCCCAGTCTCGCAAAGGAACCTCCCAAGGCCAAGGTTTTCCGAGGGAAAAAACTGCACCCCTTGCACTGCCAGGCGAGGACTAGGCAGGACGCGTGGGGCGGTGGGGTGGAGCGAAGGACCCGGGCGCTGGACTCCCGACGCCGTGGAGCCGGTGAGCCTGTGGTCCCCGCTCGTCGCGCCCCCTCTGCCTGCGTGCTGGCGGGCCAAGGGTTAAGTGAGGCGGGAGCCCCCGGCGGCGGAGCGGCTGGGGCCGGGAATGCTTAGTCAGGATTCCGATTTCCTGTCGAAGTGTTTGGATTTCCTGAAACCCGCGCCCTCGGCAGCCGCGCGGGATCGTGCGAGCCGCTCGCGCCGCCGCCTCCTCCCCCTCGCACATGGTCGCCCGCCCCTTCCTGCGCCGCGCTCGGCTCCCGCGCCTCTCCTCGCCGCCGCCGCCGCGGGCGGCCTCTCTGCGCTCGGGCAGCCCGGCCCGCGCCTCCCGCCCCGCCGGCCGAGCGCCGCTTCCGACCCCAGAGCCGCGAGCGCCCGGCCGACGGCTGCCGGGGCGCGGGCGTGTGCGTCGCCGCCGGGGAGCGGGCGCCGAGCCCGCGATGGAATAATGCCCAGCCACCCGCCCGGTCCCGGTGAGTGGCGGGCGCCCGGGCGGGCTTGGCGGGGCCGGGCGGGTGGTGGCCCGTGGTCGCTGGAGCCCGCGCGCAGCGGAGCCGGGCCGAGGCGCCGGGTGGGCTCGGGGCTCCTCTTCCCGGGCGCCGGCCGGGGGTCTGGGGAAGTGTGCGGGGTTCGCGGCTGCGCTCTGCAGGGCCGCCGAGGCCGCCCCGGGAGCTCCGCGTCCCCGGCTCCGGAGAGGGGGAGTCCCGTCCCCGCAGAGGCGCCGCGGTGGGGGTCGGGGGCGGCTCCGGGGGGCTGGGCGCTCCCCTCCCGGTGCGAGGCCGGGGCTGCGCGCCCGGAGTCCCCGACCCCTCCATGGGGGCCCCCTCCGGCTCGGAGGCGGGGGAGCTGCCGCCCCCCGGCATTGTCTCTCCCGCGCGGTCGGGAAAGTTCCCCGCCGTCCCCGGCTCCCGCCTGGACACGAAGCTGCCTGGCAGGCCTCAGACCACTTGTTCCAAGCCAGGCAAACGAAAGGAAAGGAGTTGGAAATGTCCCCCTCGGGGCTTGGAGTTTCCTCGCGGGAAGTGGCTTGCGTTTTCCGCTTGCACCATTTGGGGACCTGCTGCGTTTTAAGAGCAGCAAGAAGTTTAAAAGAAAAAATGAAACTCGCGGCGTCTGGGTTTCTGCGATTTAATCCGTCCCTAATGCTTTTATGGAGCACGCCCAAAGCAGTTTACCTGGATAATTTATTTTTTCCACTAGCTCAGGGAGACGGATGGTCACCCCTAACTTGACCTCAGCCTTGCCTCCTCAGACAAGGAACGCTGGCTTCTCTTACTGGCTCACCATCCCTGCAACCAGGTTGTTTTGGCACAGTTGATCCTGGAGTGATCCGGATTGCTGAGTAATGTTTTGGAGTTCTAACCGCGTTTTTAGAACGGTTCTATTTCTGTTGCCACCTTCACCTCCCAGCCCATCACATTTGGCTATTTGAGAGCTGCTGCATGGCAGAACCTCAGGAAGGCTCCAGTTAGCACTCTGTGATCATCCAAAAAACAGTTTGGAAAGAAAAGCAACTTGGAGACCAACTCCCCTTGTTCAGCAGATGAGAGCCAGGGAGCGAAGCTAACTTGCCCAAGGTCATGGTCACGTGCCAGTAGGTGGCAAGGCCCAGAGTAGTTTCTCAGTGTTCCAACCCAACAACCTGCCCTCCCAGCCGTGCCTCTGTCAGGTTAAGGTCTGAGGCAGAGGGCAGGTGTGAAAAGAGGCGTGTCCCTGGCGCCCTCACCCCTGTGGTGCCTGGTTTGTTCCCTCTTACCGGTTTCTGCTATTTTGTGAGACACCCCTTATCTCAAACCCCTTATCTTGTGGTACAGAATTACCCCGCAGAATGTGCCTGATGCACAATGACTTCTCCAGCGCGTTCTTCTGTGAAGAAGGGAGGCATCTTGGCGTGTAATGAATCCTACGATGTTCTCCAGGCTCCCTGTTCAGCCCTTCTTTCTCGGGAGCTCAGTGGCCCATCTATTTCAATTTTCCTGAGAGATCTGAATGGCTGGCTTTTCATTTTTTTGGGGAGGTGAGCATGTTGGAGAGGAAGGAATTTCTTTTTTTTGCAAGCTTGCCATTTGGTAAAAGGAATTGAAATTCACTACATCTCTCCAGTGCTTACAGTCACCCTGAGCCAGATATTCACACTGTAAGTTTTGCAGGAGCCCGGATGAATGTGTGTATTCAGATGAAGCCGTGCTGTGGCAGGCGGCACCTCCCGGCTGGCTCCTCCCCCTGGGCCCAGGTGGAAGGAAGGGAACTGGGAGGGCTGGGACTGTCTCCAGCATCCTCCCGATCAAGTGTAACACTGTTTGAATGTGTCTTCCCACTGTCTTTTGCTCCTCCTCGTTCTGGCCCCTGCGCCGGGTCTGGCATGGCCCTGAGAGTGAATGACCCTCATCTAGATGTAGTGACAGCCACAGCTGGAATTTATTGTGTTTGCTCTATGGAGAGGGAGCCCCTCGGGGAGGCTTGTCCAGGAAGGACAGTCCTTCTCAGATCTAGTCACTCTTCCTTGTGTCCAGTAAACATTTGCTAAGTGGCTCCCTAGAGGAAGTGCCAGGCAAGATGGATCTGGAGCTTGCAGTCCACCGCAGGAGGCAGTCCACACGCAGTGGGTGGTATTTACTGTCAGGGAAGACAGGCCAGGCACTGAAGCAGCAGCTCTGCTCTTTTCCCCAGGAGAAGCCCATTTTGAGATTGCAGAGTGAAAAAGAGAGTGTCAGGCGGGAAGGATGGGGAGGAGGGGAGTGCAGGCCAAGGGACTGCAACGTGCAAAGTCACTGATGCACTGTAGAGCTGGATGTGTTCCAGGGAGTGAGGGACATCAGGGACTTAGAAGGTGAGGAGGCCGTGGCGAGGCTCAGAGCCCCAGGGCCTGGCCAGTTGCAGCGCGTGGTGGGCAGATTCTCATACCATTTGCAAGGAGAGTAGTGCTGAGTGAAGGCAGCAGTGGGAGTTCAGTGGAATTTTGAGAGATCGTTTTGTCTTATGAAGGCTGAATTAAAAGGGTGGGACTAAGAGTGGCAGCATGGCCACCTGGCTCGGAGACCATTGCACTAGTGGTGTAAAGGTGATGGCGGCCTGACTCGGGTGGTAGTGAGGAGAGCAAGAGAAGTGAGTGAGTCCTAGCTGGATCTTGGAGCTGGACCAATGGCGTTGCATGATGAACTGCATGAGTGTGAGGCAGGGGTAAGGAAGGAGGAAGACTGTAGGAGGAATATGTTCATGGAGAAAATCAAGTTCAGCATGGGCCACGCTAGGTTTGCGTGTCTAGGAGGTAGCGGGATGGAGGCTCAGGCGGGCAGGAGGGTGTGGGATGCTGGCTCAGTATGTTGTTTCAGCTAGAGGCTGAGATGCCCCCATCCCAGTGCTCACTGGCACATGCCCTGCCGAGTTTTTCCTCTGAGTGTGTGCACATGTTCTCCTACTTGGAATGCTCTTGCTTTCTTGCTCCCCACCTGTTGCTCATGTTTTAAATGCACCTGTATCTCTATCTCTTCGAACATGCGTCTTGCTGCTTTCCCTCCTGAGAGGTCCCTGTGTTCACCGCCATCAGTATTCAGCTGAATAGGCCCTTTAAAAACCATCTAACACATCTGTGTGCATGGATTTCCAGATGCTTTGCAGCAAAATAAATATTTTAGTTCCATTTCCCAAGAACCTTTGGAGGGACCCTCATAAAAAATTTGGTGTGGGCACTACACATAGTAAAGACCCTAAGTGAGTGTATATAAAGGTTAGCTATAGGGGCTGGTGTGGTGGCATAGCAGGCTAAGCCTCTGTCCATGGCACTGGCATGCCATGTGGTGCTGGTTTGTGTCCTGGATGCTCCAGTTCCGAACCGGCTCTCTGCTCATGTTCTGGGAAAGCAGTCGAGGCTGGCTCAAGTACCTCGACCTCTACTATTTATGTGGAAGCTCCTGGCTGCAGGCTTGGACTGGTCCTGCTCCCACTGTTATTGCCATTTGAGGAGTGAACCAGTGTTTAGAAGATCTCTCTATGTTTCTCTTCGTAATTCTGCCTTTCAATTAAAAAAAAATCTTTTAAGAATAAGTTAGTTGTTGGTTGGAGGGGTGGGTATATAAGGTAAAAAACCACACCATATTAGGGTAAGTATAGTAAAAGTGTTATTAGTTTCCTATTACTACAGTAGCAAATAGCCTGAACAATACAATTTTGATGTCTTACATCCCTGGGGCTCCGAAATGGATCCCTGACCTAAACCCCAGGTGAGGGCAGGGCTGCATTCCTTCTGGAAGGTCTAGAGCTTGTTTGCATCTGTTCCAGCTGCTGGAAACCACCTGCATTCCTTGGTTTGTGCTCTCCTTCATCCCCCTGCTTCTTCAAAGCAAGAGGTGTTGGTCTCTGCCTTGCTGTGCACCCATCTCTGTTTCTCCCTTCTGGCTTTTCTTTCAAAGGACCCTTCAAGTGATTGGATTGGGCCACCTTTGTAATAAAGACTTCTTCTGCTATTTGCTTTCCACGTGGCTATAATAGCCATGAATGGGCCAGGTCCAAGCCAGGAGACCATTTGGGTCTCTCCACGGGTGGAAGGGGCCCACGTCCTGGAACCATCTGCTGCTGCTTTCCCAGCTGCATTAGCAGGAAGCTGGATTGAATGTGGAGCAACTGCTACTACTGCTTCGTTATGAGATGCTGTGTCTCAAGCTGTGGCTTAGCCTGTTGTACTGCAACACGGGTCCCCTGTGTCCCTGTTTAAGATGCCATCTGCAATCTGAATTGTCCACTGCTCTGTAACCTAGAATATTCTTAGATCCAGAGGATTAAGATGGAGGCATCTTTAGGGGGCTTGTTGGGGAGGGTGGTGACAGGGGAACTCTGGGAGGAGGCCCCTTCCCCAGCAGGAGAGGAGAGACAAGGGCATCTCTCCTCCTCAGGCAGTAGTAAGGGTGGGTGAGGGCTCAAACTCCTCCCAAATAGATATTTGTTCTTTTCAGGGTACTCATGTCTTGCTGAGAGGTCTGTATTGGGCCTGGATTTCTGTGAGAAGTTGGCGTTGAAGGTGAATTTCACTGTGAGTTCACACTGTGGCTCCAGTGTTCACCTTCAACCCAGGGGCCCTGGGTCCCCTTCCTCTGCCTCGGGAATGCATTGCATTCTCTAGCTCCTGTGCGAGACCTGGGCCCCCTTCCACTCTCTGGGAGGGACAGGCATTGGAGGAGGCTGGTTCTCTTCTGATGGGAAGTTTGTTCCTGGATCATTTCTTCACACCACTTGGATTCCGGACTTGTGCCTTTTGTGCAGGTTAAATCTTGCGGTGTCGAGCCACACTGCTGTCCTGACCCACCGGCCCTGGTCTCAAAGCAGGCTGTTGGGATAGAAGAGGACAGGGAAGAGCTGTGGTGTTCCAGACAGCAGATCCCTCTGATTGATTGGGGAATTAGAACTGGAGGATTTGGCCTGCTGGTGGCTCATGGGAGGGTAGTCCCATCCCACTTTTGGAACGCCAGGGAAATGCATCACGGTAAGTACTGTAGCCACGTAGCTCTCTGGGTGTGTAAGGGGGGAGGTTAATTAAGACCACATTGCTAAAGTTCCTCAGTTATTTAGAGAAAATGGGCTCCTGGCCCAGATACTCCTGGGAAACAGACCATTTCCAAGACCTCAGGCAGTTTGGAGAGCCACGTTTGTGCTCCCGGCCACCCGGTGGGCTGCTGTGCAGAGTGGAGGGCCTGTTTGCTGTCTGCGACTGCCTTGCCAGCCAATTCTGTTCGAGTCCTTGGGAAATGCCACGAAGTAAGCTCATCTTATAGTATTTTTGGCGTTTCCTCTTCCTCCGCCGCCCTTAGTCAGGAAGTACAAAGGTGCACAGAGTTAGAAAAACAGAACAGCAAGCACGCATGCCCTCCCTGGACGTGGAGGGATCCCAGCTGTGAGGCTAGGTGGGGACGGAAGTGCTGTCAGTACTTCCCTCTGAGGCTGCAGTTGCAGACACGCAAGGGGCATGGAGCATCTGTGGACAGGACAGGAAGAAGCGCGTCGGCACCACGCCTGCTTGGGCTTCGGGGAATGCTTGCATTTCCTTCTCCAAAGCTCACCATGAATTTTGCTGGTCAAGGCTCCGCCTTTGTAAAACTCTTCCTGGAATACTACTGTGTGCTTATCATGCGGTTTTAATTCTCTTTTTGGGTAGAATTGTGAAAAAGTTCTCAACCCTTCCTTTTCTGCCATTCATGATCTTGGTGGATGCAGATATCCCAAAGAACAGGTAGTGGCTGGAGGAACCCGAATTCAGCCTTTTTATTCTATGAGAGGAGTCTTCAGAAAGTTCATAGAAAATATTTCATAGGAAAAACTATGCATAGATTTCATTTTTTTTTTTGGTCCCGAAATAAATTTATCTTTAAAAAAATTATTTTCGAGGCAGAGAACGAGACACAGAGATAGTTCTCCTATGTACAATAACCAGGGCGGAGTCAAGCTAAAGCCAGGAACCCAGAACGCAACCTAGGGCTCCCACATGGGTGGTAGCAACCCAAGTACTTGAGCCATCGTCTACTACATCCTGTAGTGTGCGTTAGCAGGAAGCTGGACTCAAACTAGAGCTGTAAATCAAACCTAGGTGCTCCTGTATGGGACGTGGGCATTTTAACTGCTAGGTCAGTGTCCATCCCTGAGCTTAAAATTTGATTTCAATTGCTACAGACTGGCCGTACTGAATTAACCAAGAGACCATAGAAGAAGTACTCAGCACAAGGATGCGCTAAATGGTAATCATTACAGTAGCTGTTTCCAGGGAAGTGTGTTTGCCATGTGCCTGCCCTGCCTGTGAAATGGAGCATCTGGAAGAGGGTGGGGATGGAGCTGTTTGTGACTCCTCTCATCCCCTTAGGCTTGACTCACTATCCAGCGAAAGATGGGGACTGAGCTGGGAAGCTGAGTCAGGTGCATTGCCTTAAGTTGTTTAGCTGTGTGAACGTTTTTTTGAATTTCCTCAATGCCTTTACATTTTTTCTTCTTTTGCTTCTTTTTCAGGCCAGCCTGATTTTTAAATTGTTGGCACCTGTTCTTTCATTAGGGTTTCTTCTCCATATTTTATATCATTGTTCATGAGTTTTTATTTCTTTATCACTTGAGAGAGAAGTGGAGAGCTCTTCTCTCCCAGTTGTCTCTGCAAAGGCTGACAGCATCGTCTGGCTGGGACCCCAGACTGGGAGCCTGGAGTCCAATCTTGGTTTTCCATATGGGTGGGGGGAGCCTAACTTTGATTGTTTGAGCCATCATGGGCGTCTCCCGGGGTCTGTGTCAGCAGGAAACTGGAATCAGGCGTGCAGCTAGAACTTGAACTCGGGTACTCTCAGAAGGAGTTGGGCATCCCAACAGGCTCCTTGAGCTGTAGGCCAAAGGCACGACCCAGTATCTGTTTCAAGTGTATCTATGTTCTCTTTCAAAGATTCCTACTGTGTTCATTCAGAAAGAGTCCGTTCTCACAGTGGGGGTGGCTTCTGGTTCGGGGGAGGGGCATCTCTATAGAGCAGTTTCATACTTCAGGAATGGGGAAATCTCTGGGGTTCCTGGGTCCTGGATAAGTTCTACGGAAGCTTCTGGAGCTTCTTTATGTTGGAGCCCCAGACCAGTCGTGTGTGTTGGGCTCTCTGATCACATCTGGAAGTGTGAGAGTTTGCCCAGGAGGCTTTGCCTGATGGCTGACACATGTCTGTTTCTGCTGGGAGGAATAGGTGAGGTCATCTTTCCAGAGGAGACTTTTATCCGTGTGTGGGTCTTGCTTTGTAAAAGAACCCTAGTTCCCTTTTGGTTCTGGTAGTGGGAACTAGCCACCTTGGAAAATGTAGCCTTTTTCAGACCAGGAAAAGAAAGAACATGTATAAACATGTAAAAATTGCCGTTTTGGAAGAGGACTAGGAATGTGTATCGGGAGATTAGCAACAAAGAGATTGGGCTCAGACCAGCAGGTCCTGACTGAGCACGCCCTGTGTCCACCTGCTGCAGGTGCAGGAGGGGTGGCTGGCCAGAGCCTTCTTCTTTCTTGTAACTTCGGTGTTTAGTACTGATAAGACAGTGTATGTTAGGAAGGAAGGAAGACAGAAAGGAGGGAGGGGGAAGCAAATTTCTGTGACCGAGGAAGAGAAGTTACCATGCAAAAGATGCTTGACAGTGCAAAATTGCACAGAATTGAGACTCAAGAGTCCTGAGTTCTAGTGCCAAACTGACAGACCAGTTGGTTTTGTGGCCCTGCCTGGCAGCGCTTAGCCGTAGTTCTGACCTGAATAAAAGGAGTGGCAGCTCCTATTCTGACTCTGTCCTACAGGGTACAGTGAGATCATGAGTGTGGGTAAGTGGCAGTCTGGGAGAGGTTGGGCCTTTCTTGTCTCCCAGGCAGGCGGAGTGTCTCTTCTAGGAGAGCCTTGCATTGGAGACACCCTGTACCTTGCTTGCTATGCACTGTGGGCCCCAGGCTTTCAGTGGCAGGACTACGAGCATTTCAGAGCCTCCACGCTTGTTCACGTTATAGGCCTTGCCTTGATGTGTGGTCAGTAGTTGGCCATTGGGAAGTGGAGCTGGCTGCTCTCTCGTGTGATGTTCTTTGCCCTGGAGATTCCCCCGGGGCCCCCGCAGGAAGGGCCAAGTACTCCCTGAGCCACTGAGGTCCCCTGTGGGATGTGGAATGAATGTGGTTCGCTGTCTTTGTGGTCTTTGACCTGCTGTTCTCTGGGTTGCTGCTCGGCACTGTGGTTCTCACGGTCTCCCTGGTGGCAGTGCTTAGGCTAGGTCATGGTCGTTGCTGAAGGTCTTTAGGCCAGGTCGTTTGTTCTTGCTGAAGGTGACTTGGTGGGTAGAGGACGTGATACAGTGGGAGAATCATTGCACTTGGATTCATTAACTAGTGTTTATTGCACATTAATTCATATTAACCCTGGCCCATCTACTTTCCTTCCATGAGCACATTTAATTCTCTGATTAACCCTAAGAAGTAGGTGCTAGGTTTAGCCGCATTTGCTACGTGGGGAGACTGAGAAACACAGAGCTTACCTAATTTCCTTGGGATCATATAGCTAATAGTGGCAAGGTTTTCAGCAAGGAGATCTGTGCCCACTCCTACCCTGGCAATATGGCCTCTAAAGACTTGACTTTGCATTCTCTGCCTTGATTCCCTGATGTGGTCCTGGTGGGGAAACCTGCCTTTAGTGGGTCAGTTTCCCCTTCTAATTGTGAAAAATCTCCATCTTTAAAAAGACCTGTCAGATAAATCAAGACACCAGCAAAGTGGCTGAGCAAGTGTTTGGCCACTAATTGAACTAAGCACAAGACGGCTGGTCCCAGAATCTCTGAGTTCTCCTGTGTATGGTCAATAGGGAGAGCCAATGGGAAAAAACATGGTTAATTTCAAGCATTTCCCTTGCGTAGATATCCTGGACAGTTCCAGCTATCTACCACATACTCCGGATCCTGTGAGTAAGAAGTCCAGACCCTGTGCTGGGGTAGTTTATCTTTGAGCAGAAGAGAAAGGTGCGTAAGGGAGTAAAACCCATGCTGGGTTTGCAAGACCCCACTCAGTGTTCAGGGAGGGAGCCATCCCCTGCCCTGTGGGATCAGAGCCAGCTCTGTCAGGAGGCTGCCGTCTGAGCTGCTGTCCCAGGATGGGCAGGGTTTTCCTAAGCTGGGAAAGTGGACATGAGCACTCAAGCCTGGAAAGACCTGGCTCTCAGTTCCTTCAGCAAGAATGGGCTAGCAGCTTTGTAGGAGGTGGGGTGAGACTCTCGGTTAAAAACACACCGAGGACTTGCAGGGTCTCTGGAATTCTGGCTGTCCCTGCTACCCTCCTGTCCCCAGGGCAGTCCAGCTCCCGAAGTGGAAGGCAAACGGAGTGTTGTTTCTAGGCCTTCCCGAAATTGCCTCTCGCGGGTTTCCCCTCCTTGGACAGTTACTTCCTCAGATCTAAAATAGCCCGGCAGCCGGCTGGAGGTGTGGGATATTTGCAGACTGCTCTTGGCTTAACAGGGACTCACGGGTGGTGTGGGAGTGACAGGGTGGAGGCGACACTGCCGTTGTTTCCCGGCATGCTTTGCCTCCTTCCTTGCTGACCTAAGTCGGCTGTGTGGGGGTTCTGGGGGAAGCCACTCTTGGTCCTGGGGTAAGTCACTGTCCTGTGTCTTTGACAGGAGATTGATTCGGGGCCAGGCATGTAGCACAGCGCTGGCTGGTGTGATATGAAGGGAAATGGGTGGGAGGGGAGACGGATTTCTCTGTATCCCAAAAAGGAGACGGTTACAGAGAAAATAGTCCCTCTCCTGCTGTGGAATGCAAAGGGGCTGGCATGCGATGCCTGCACCTGTGGCAGCCAACCTGGGACCATGAAGAGCCTGGTATAGGCAGCGCTTGGTAACGGCGTCGGAGGAAAGATGGAAGGACCGAGTCTCTGAACATCCTGCCTTTGGACTTCTGAGTTGGATTTCTTCTGGGAACAGAAAAAGGAGAATCTTGAATGCTGCTCAGTGGACTGTCCACCTCACATGCACCTAGAATGGTTCTGGGTCTACTATATTCTCCCCCACCCAGACTGTGCCTTTACCCACCACCCTGTCTGAAATTATTCCACAAGTGTGTAAATCTGCACCTTCATGGTCAGGCTATTTCTTGCTCTTAAGTTACCCCTTCCATGCCTTGACTTATAAAAAAAATCCATTTTAATCTTTATTTTTAAGGTTTATTGGAAAGGCAGACAAAGCCAGATCTTCCGCCCACGGATTCCCTCCCCAAATGTCCACAACAGCTGGGTAAGGCTGGGCCAGGCCAAGCCTGTAGTGTAAAACTCAGTCTGTGTTTCCCATGTGGATGGCAAAGACCCAAGAGCCATCATCACATTAGCTATCACCTATTGCCTTCTTGAGTGTGCATTAGTAAGAAGCTGGATTGGAAACAGGACCAGGACTCAAACCCAGGGATTCCTATGGGATGTGGACGTCCCAGACAGTGTCTCACTGCTGTATTAATCTCTGTCCCAACTCTGTCTTGAAAGTATGGCTGAGATGTACCTTGACTGTGAAGCCTTTCCTGATCATTCCAACCACATTTAATTATCTTTTTGCTAGAGGACCTACATCCTGATTCTGTGTCATTGCTTGCTGGTGCCTGCCGTGTGCCAGCTATTGTGTTGCACACTGGCATCATCTTTGGTGTTGTGGAGTCCCTGTTTTGAATGCAGACAGACACGGCCCAATTATGATGAGCCAATGTGCTTTCGGTTGTCACACAAGAATGTATAGTATTCTAGGGTACTTATGAAGGGGGCTTGCCCCGCCTTACAGAGGTGGTTGGAGTGGACTTCGCTGTGGATATGTTGCTTGGACTGAATATTAATTAATGAATAGGAATCAGCTGGGAAGGAGCAAGAAGGAAGGAAGGAAGGGGAATTATTGGTGTGGGGACCTACTACCCACGCGAAAGTGTGGATGAGGCCAGCAACACAGAGTGTGTGGGGAAGCCGAGTGACTCAGTGTGGTTGTGACCTGGTGGCTGCGGTGGAACGTGATGAGGCTGAAGCTAGCTCCCAAAGTGTGGACTTTGGAAGTCACCGAGGAACCATCAGAGTTGAGGATACATAGGGGAGAGATGTGCCATTTGGAAGATGATCCTGGTGACTGCTTTGGGCTGAGTGGGTTGGGTGGCTGAGGGCACAGCCTGGAAGCAGGAAAACCAGTTGGGATGAGCTGGTAGGAGGCTGTGAGGAAAGGTGAGCGGGCAGCAAGGTTGCCGACTTAGGGAGTGCTTGCTCACCGGAGGGTGGGGAGCCACTGCACTGAGCTTGCCTGCTCATTGGCAAATCTGTGTCGCATCTGAGCCTTGGATGATTGTTGGCCACTGGCTTCTACCAGTCCCTGTGGAATGCTTTCAGTTCCTGGCTTTGGCAGAAACAGTGGGGAAGAAACAAGCCTGTGTTTTCTGTGGTCTCCTCCCACGGCTGCAAGTCTTGGGTTCCTGTTTAAGTGGAACAGAAAGTAGAGCTATGACATGGCTTTCCCGGGGTCCTTGCTTCCTAGTGCAAGCCTCCAGAAGAGATGACTTTCTTAATACTCACTGCTCACTCCTTTCCTGTTTGCTCTGCTCCAAACTAAGCCAGCCTGACTCAGCTTTTTCCTAACATCTCCTCTCTGAGCCCCTGCCCCCTGCCTGATCCAGCTTCCTGCTAATGCAGCTGGGAAAACAGCAGGTAATGGTCCAAGTCCCTGAGCCCTGCCACCCACAAGGGGGACCTGGATGGAATTTCAGGTTCCTGGTTTCGACCTGGACCAGCCCTGGCTGTTGGCAGACATTTGGAGAGTGAACTGATGGATTTCAGATTTCATTTTGCTCCAACATAAACACAGAATTGAAATTCCATCTTCCACTACCTTTGTGAAGTTGCCTTGTACACACTCATGCAAACTTAGACACACACAAGCACGCCCACATAATTATATCCACTTCTTATGTACATGAACATACAGTATGGACTGCTCTGCATCTTGGTGGCGCCTTAGTTCTCACCAGGCAAAATACTCATCCTTCAGTAGACCAGATGCTTAATTCATGCCTGCTGAATAATTTCTTTCATTCCTTTCTAACTTAGAACTTGACAGTCTCACTTTGTTAACTTGAGAAGCACTGATTCTGTCTGTAAGGACCAGGAGCAGGGCCAAGGGGTGAGGGTAGGGAGCGCTGGTGTTTGCCGGGAGTTGATATAGATGTGGAAATGAAAGCCAGGCATCCTGCCTCTAAAGCCGGGGCACTTTTCTGTTTTATTTGAGAGACAAGGTGAGAGATGGGCTACAGAGAGAGCGCTTATGTGCTGATTGGTTCCCTGACTGCCTGCAGTGGTCCCAGCCCTGCTGCAGCCAGAAGTCAGGGCCTAGTCTTGAACTCCTACCTGGGTGGCAAGAACTTAAATCACGTGTGCCATCACTGTGCTCTCCAGGTTCCTCATCATCAGGAAGCCGGATTGGGAGGCAGAACTGGGAATCATTGCCAAGTACTCTGCTATGGGATGTGGCTGTTTTACCTGCTACTCAAGATGCTCACCACCAACACCCTTTTTTGTAGTTTTTTTCCGCTTCTTGTACACTTGTCCTTGACTACCCTGTAACTTCTGATGTAGTCAGGAGTCTTATTGGAGCCTGTTGCCTGGATCTGTCATCCTGAAAAGGAGTAGGGGAACACTTCAAGCAACTGTGATGGAGAAAAACAAGTTCAGAAGCTTTCCTGGGCAGGGCTGCCTGAATTTGAAGAATGTTATACTTCAGTGTTTCTGAAAGAATCTTAATGGACATAACACGTGTGTGTCCCTTTGTGGAACATGTTGGGAGTCAGTTGGGGTAAGTTGAGTTCAGCGATGATATTTTAAACTTCCCATTTGAGGAGAGTAAGGGTGTTAAGCGTTTGCAGATGGTAATCCTGCTGGCCTGCAGAGGTTAGTCACATCATCAGAAACAGCTTTGCTGGCGAACACAGTTGGACATGAGTTTGGATCCAGGACTTAGGTGTGAGTCGTAACTCCGCCCTTTCCTGGATGCTTGCTCACCTTGGGCCTGTTCCAAACCTCCAAGCTGTGGCTGAATTAGCATGGAAAATCTGTAACTTGTACCTCTCAGGGGTGTGCTGAGACCTGTGTGAGCGGGTGGGTGCAGAGGAGTGAGAAAGTGTCTGGTGTGCAGGATCCCAGAGAAGTAGAAATGTGGGCTGCCTGAGGATGTGCTCATTGTTATGCAAAGGCTTGTGTCTCTCCCTCATTCTGCCACCAAAGGCATCCTGCAGGCTCAAGCCCAGAACTTCAGATGGTGACCTTATTTAGAAATAAGCTATTTACAGAGGTAATCACATTCAAATGAGGATGGGCCCAATTCAGAGGAGTGTGTGATGTACTTAGCAGAGGGGCAGTGTGGACCTAGAGACAAACTGCCCTAGAATGAAAGCAAGGTGAAGAAAGCAAGGTGAGAGAAGAAGGCTTGGAATAATTGCAGGATTGCCAGCAACCACTGCCAGCTGGGAGAAGGTGAGGAAGGGTCAGAGAGCTGCTCTGTGTCTTCATTTCAGAATTCTGTCTCTAGAACAGGGAGGAAATACATTTTTTGTTGCGTGAAGCTATCCAGTGTTGGGTACATTATTATGGCAGATCTAGTGGACTAATGTGATGGTGATAATGGTGATGACGATGATGATAGTCCTGGGGGACTAATGCAATGATGATGATGATGATAGATTAGTAAATGGTGATTATGAGGAGCAGGAGAAAGAAGAAGATAGAGATGGTGGTGATGAGGCACAGGCAGTATTCATTCAGCCAGCAGAGTTCCTTCCAGACACACCTCTCTGGTGGTACTTACTGAGAGCTTCTCTAGTTTTGTCCTAGGAGTAGGAGATTGGATGTTAACCTGCCCACTTGCCAGGGTCAGGTGATGACTGAAGGAAGGGTCCTTTGGGAGGTGAAGGGGCAGACACCTGCTGGGTGATTCTTCTAAAGGGAGATCTCCAAAGTGCTCTGAGTCAGCGTGTGGACAGATGTCTGCACCATGGCTCAGGTTTACAGGAGTCCTTAGTGTGATGCTCAGGAGCATATCACAACGCCTAGGTTCAGACCCTGCATATGACGCTGATGTGTCAGTGAGCAGCCGGTGATTCCTGTGCCAGGAGCACATTTGGAGCTCTCCTGAGTCTCCCAGGGTCCCTTGTTTATTTGTATCTCACATGGAGGACCACTGTCTCTTTGGTTGATGCCTCAGTCCCAACACTGGGATGTAGGGTGCTAGGATGCCATTCTGGTCTCGGCCACCTGCCAGGTGCTCAGGAAGCATTCCTGTCAAGGAAGGAAGGGAGGGATGCACCCTGGCCCTTCCCTCACCTGCTGAGAGGACTTCATTCCAGCCAGTGTCAGTTCCCATCCCAGCAGGTCACGGAAGATGACCTGCTGTAATGGCCGGCGCCTGCATGGGTGGCACTGGGCGCTCTGAAGGGAAGAATGAGCAGGGAGACGCCTGCTGCTTGACTCCGCTGACTGAAGGGCCCTTGGAAAGTGGAGGGCTCTTGCAGGCTTGTCTACATGGCTGAGGCGTGTGGGTAACTGCGTCACAGGGTGGGGGACTTGTCTGCCAGAGTCTGGAATGGCCGGAGTCCGGAGCTGAGGCAGTGTGTTCTGCACTTCTGGCTGGCTTGATGCTGCTGTATGGGTGGGGGCACAGGACTGTGCCCCACCCTCATCTCCCTGCCACCTTAGCTTGTAAATATTGATTTTTTTTTTTAACCTCAAGGCTTTTTACAATTTCTTTGTTATTAGCTTTAACTTATACCTTTGATAATATCTATTAAGATACAATTCACATCCCATGCAGTTCCCCATTTAAATTGGAATGCGTTGAGGGGGCTGTGTTTGGTCATATCCCAGTACCTGGGTTCTAGCCTGGCTCTGGCTGCAGCTTCCTGCTGGGGCAGAGTCTGGGAAACAGCCATGGGGTCAGGAGCCCAGGTCAGGCCTCAAGTCCAGGCACACTAATGTGGGACAAAGGAGTCTTTTCTTCTTCTTTTTTAAAGATGTTCATATTTTTTCTATTAATTAAAGTTTGTTTTAAATTTTAATTCACTTTAAACAGATTCTGTATGCTTTGTAGATGCACATCTTTTAAAACAATTATTTATTTATTTATTTTTATTTGAAAGGCAGAGTTACAGAGAGAGAAGATGAGAGACAGATCTTTCATCTGGTGTTTCGGCCCAAATGCCTGACACGGCTGGAACTAGGCTGATCTGAAGCCAGCAGCCAGGAGCTTCCTCTGGGTTTCCTATATGGAGCAGGGCTCAAGGACTTGGGCCATTCCCTGCTGCTTTCTCAGGCCATTAGCAGGGAGCTGAGTGGAAGTGGAGTGGCCTGGGTGCAAACTGGAGCCCATGTGGAATGCTGGTGCCACAGGTGGAGCTTAGGGTAGGCCCCAGCACAGGTGTCTTAACCACAGTCTTAACTTACTACACTAACTTCTGCCCCGACTTACTTTGTAATTCTGTTTTTCTGCAAATTTTCTGAAATCCCCATTGTTTTACCAAATTACCCTCCAAAGGGTTTACCACCTTCTATTTCAAAAAGCAATCTTTTGAGTGTACACATTTCTTCCAACCCATGCTAGGCCCAAGCATTGTGAAACATGTTAATCCTTGTGTAGCTAGAGAAAAATGTGGTTTTTATTTGGTAAAATGACTGGGGAATGAACTAATGCACCCATGGATAATTCAGTGCACAGGTGTCCCATGCTGTGTTGAATGAGAAGGTGTATCAGGAATGTAACAGCAATAGCTGCAGTAACATCCTGGCCAGGTTAAATGGCTCCGAGACAGTGATGGGAAAGTTCGGAGGATTTCTGGCTCAGCAGGTGACTGCCCTGCTTGTGGTGGTACACACACTCAGGTCTCTGCTGCGTTCTGTGGCTGGGCCTGTTATTCCCTGTATCTTTGTCCTAGTCTGGCTGAGAGGAGAAAGAAGAGGCTCGCCCACTTCTTACAGCCTTGACCTGAAGACAAACCACTTGCCCTGGTCTACCTTCTGTTACTTTAGCTAAATACCACAGAGTGGATAACTTATAAGGAAGAAGAATTTATTTCCTGCAACTGTGGAGGCTGGGAAGTTCAAGGGTGGACTACATCTGGTGAGCACCTTCTTAGGGTTAGTGACCCTGAGCACAGTCCCAAGGCAGTGCTGGGCATCCCACGGTGAGATGGCAAGCTGCCAAGAGCTGCTGTCAGATCCAAACCACTTCCTTCACAATCCATTAACTCATTAATCCGTGAATGGATTGATACATTCCTGAGAGCAGAAACCTCCTGACCCAGTCCCTTCCCAGGTCCCATCTCTCATACATGATGTTGGGATTGAGACCCGAACACAAGGTGTTTGGGGGACACAGTCATACTGTGGCAGCATGCAGCAGTCCTGCCCTCCATCCTGCCTGGAATTCTGACACACCAGCACAATGAGCTGCAAGGGAGCCTGAGAAGGGACAGTCTGGCTGTGTGTCCGGCACAGTTTTAGTAAGCAGCATATTGGTGAGTGAATTTCCACACTCTGTCCTGTGATGTGGCTCAGTGATTAAGTGTTTGACTTGCAGAAGCAAAACTGATAATGTGGTATTTGTGACTGAGGTCATAATTTGCCCACCCCTGATCTAGAGTTTGAAATTGCCTCCCAACTAGAGACACTGTGATTCTGTTTATTGTTTATCATTCTCCATTGTCTAAGTGCTGTTGCTGGAGGAAGTGGGATAGAAAGCAGAGGACAAAGCAGACTTGAACTCTGTGCTATGCTAATTACTGAGCCCTGTGTTTATGCTTTATAATGATGATAATGGTAGCCAAAACACTTGATGGGTGCCAAGGGCTTTATGTTGAATCCTCACTTATAATTATCTCTATTTTATAGATGAGTAAACTGAGTCTCAGAGATATAATTTGCCTGAGGTCACACAGCGAGGGGCAGAACAGAGATTTGAGCCTGCTTACATAAGTGCCATAGTGTGCGTTCCTCATTTGAACCAATCCCACCAGGTAGGTTGTTTTGGATGTTAACCTTGAAAGTGCCACCTCACTCCATTCTTTTGATAGGCCATCCCAGGCCTCCTTAGGCAACCTGAGCTGGTCAGTTGTTACTGGCCCTGCTTTATGAATAAGCAGACTGACTTGGAGACACCCAGAAACTTGCTGGAGGTCACCAAGCTGGCAAGTGCTTGGGTGGACTTGTTGATTAGGAAGCTTCTGGCTACAAGGAAACCCAGGGAATTTGCACTGAGTGCAGAACTGCAGCTGCTCCTCCCTGCCCCTATATCCAGTTTGTTGTCCCTGCAGGAAACACACAGCACTCTTGAAATAGGATAACACCAAGGGAATTTCACAACAGGATTTTTAACATTGAGGTAAAAGTGATATAAAATGAACCATTCTCAATCCCAGGAGTACAAGTCCATAACACCTAACACATTCACGATATTTTGCAACTGTCTGCAAGACTTGTTCATCACCCCAAAAGGTGACCAGGAAATGATCACTCTCCAGTGCGTGGTACCCATCTATTTCCCCTCTCTCTCTGGTTCTGTCTATTCTGAGATAGGAGCATATAATAGGCATTATTTGTATCTGCCTTGCACTTGGCACATGGCTCAGCATGGAAGTTTAGGGGCTTAGCCATGTTGGAGCAAAGCTAAGGGATTCCTCTCTGAATACAGTGTGATTTGTGGATCCATTGATCAGTTGGTGGGCAATCTGGCTATGGTGATTCAGTGACTCGGCTGCTTCGAGCATTTATTTACACAGTTCCTATTCATTGGAATGTGTTTTTGGTTCTTCTGGGGTATATACCTTGGGCGTAACAGACCTTCAGGTAACTCTGTATAACTTTTGGAGGAGCAACCAAGCTTTTCCGAAGCAGGCAGCACATTGGATATTCCCAGCAGCCACGTGCAAGGGTTTCCGTTTCACAACATGCCTGCCAGGACTTGTTCTTTGCCATCCTCTTTGACTGGCTGAGCTGGTGGGTGTGCAGTCTCTGGGGTTTTCATTTGGCTTCCCCCATGAGTAATGCTCTAGAGCATCTTCTCCTGTGCCTGTGAACCACATTAAGAGATCTTTGAGAAGGCGTGGGCAGGTGGAGGGAAGCCCCAGGCTAGTGCAGCACTCAGGGCCACAGCCAGGCTCCTGGGTCATGCCCAGCCACTGAGCAGGTGGGGAGGAACAGCTTTTGGAAGCTGGAGACAGCCCCTGCTTCATGAGGGGCCTGATCAGACCTGAGGTTGGGTTGAGGCCAGCGGCCATTCCAAGAGTAGAGATTGGATCCGCAGTCTTTCTCTCCTTTCATGTCTTGGCAGGTGACTCCCTGTTGCTTGAAACCGTCCTGTAGCCCATGGGGAAGGGAGCCCCTGCATTAGTCCCTGAGGCTGGTGTGGGGTGCGGCTCAGGGTGAAGAGTAGGACCAGTAGTATGTGCCTGGCACAATGGGATTCTGACTTCACATCTGGGAGCGCTGGGCTTCACTTTCTTGTGATTATTTGGGCCTGTCCTTTAGATGTTGGTCTCTTTCCGAGACTGGTAATGACCCCAGCTACAGACCTGGGGAGCTTCACATCCTAATTCTCACATCATTGTTGCACACCTTTCCCATAGACTACAGAGAAAGCTTTCCTTGATACCTTAACCATCTGTCACCTAGCTGCATTCTGGGTCATGTGCCTCTCCTATGCTCAGATACGGCAGGTGTGTGGGATGCTTCTGAGCCAGTCTGATCTATATCTGGGAACCTCAGAAACTTGTTCTTCATGGGAGGGATGAGGAAAGAGGGGTGCTTGGCAGAAAATTCACAGGATTGCTTCCCTGGCGATTTCTCTCTCTCTCTCTCTCTCTCTCTCTCTCTCTCTCTCTCTCTCTGTGTGTGTGTGTGTGTGTGTGTGTGTGTGTCTGTTTGGCCAAAGACCTGGCACATTAGCAGGGAGCTGGATCAACAGTGGAGCAGCTGGAACTTGAACTGATACTCCAATATGGGATGGTGGCAACTTAGCTCTCTGTGCCATTAATGTTGGCTGCAAGGCCAGGAGTTTTCCACCCTGCCACCCACTGTGCAGGATGTTAGTGTGCCCTAGAAGCCTTTCTGTCCTGTTACAGGGCATCATGTTGGTTGCAGCCGGCTGGGCAGCTCGTTGTCCCTGGTTCTACCAGCTTCTCAGATCTCTTCCAAGGGCCTCCTGGCCTCTGCCCCCTTCCTCTGGTCTCCATCGTGAAAGGAATGACTGGGGGCTTCTTTCATATCAAGAATTTTGGGGAGTAAGACCCACCATCAGAGCCACAGAGGACTGAGTTCAACCATGAGTTCAGAAAAGGAGCCTTTTGTAGGTTTTGCCACAAAAAGAAAGCATGAAAAAAAAAAAGCCCACTTCTTGTCTAATCCTGTTTACTGAAATGCCTAGTGTAGGCACCCCTCTGGGAAGTCTTGTGTTTTGGTGGTGATGGGAGGACAGAGGAGGTAGAATGGGAGTGACTTGGTGGGTGCAGAGTTTCATTTGGGAGTGATGAAAATGTCCTAAAGCCGTGGTGATACACACAAAACTCTGAATTGTGCCAATACCCAAGGAATTGTGAGCCTGAACTTGCTGAATGTTGTGTTATGGCAATTGTATCCTGATGCCATTGCAGACAAAAAGAAAAAAAAATACAGCAAATCCTGGTTTTATGCACTTGCCTCTGTCTCCTTCCCTAGTTTCCTGGGCATGGCTACCCCTCCCCCTCTTGTCTGTGTGGATACTGCATTGCCGACTCAACCTTCAGCCCGACTCAGCACATGGACTGTACCCATGCAGTCAGCTGAGAGTTCCTGCCTAGCACAGAGAACGCTCAAAGCTGGACATGAAGAGGTGTCTTGAGACTTTCCAGTGTCAGTGGCAGAGAGGTCTTCCTTCAGTGGGTTTTGACAAAAGGGTTTGTATGGCAGCCTGCAAGCCAGTGCCTGCCCCAGGAAAGCAGCACCAGCACCTCCTCCAGGCTCCAGCAGTCCTGGAGTTCCATCCCTTTCTAGACTGGTCAGTTTGGTCAGCCCATGCCTCTCCCACTGTTTTGTTTCTTAGGCTGATACTTTTTTTGCTGGCTGTCTCTGAGATGGGTTCAGGTGTGGCTTCTGCAAATTGAGCCCTCTGGCTGGCACCATGAAGATGATTCCCTTCCCTGTCACAGTCCCTGTTCTCTGTGGGGCTCGCTCTTTCCTTCTGCACCACTTGGTTGTGTCAGTGCAAGCCAAGAAAACGGTTTCCACAGAGGAAACAGCCCGGCGCTAGAATGTCGCAACCCAGCACATGAAGTCCTGTGTCAGGGCCCTCGGAAGGGCATCTGGGAACCGCCCCGCATCTCCTCCGTGGGCTCATGGGGAATGGGCCCTGTTTCTGCTGTATGTGTGTTGCACTTCTGTGCGTGTGTGTCTGTGTGTGTTGTACTTGGACATGTCTGTGTGCATGGATATGTGTGTCTGGGGAGTTGTGTGCCTGTGTCTGTGTGCAGAGTGTGTGCTCCCACAGCTGTGACTTGTTTCTGATACTGCATTCCCCTCCCTTATTGTTTCTCTGATTTGAACTGTATTTTGGCTCATTCGGGTCATGGTCTCTTGAGATTCTTGTTTAACAGAGAAAGGGAAGGGGCCCCATCAGCTCAGGCCAGCCTGACACCAACATGGGAGGGCTCAGTTGCTACTTGTGCTTTATCTCTGGGCTCCCAGAAAAATTCTGGTGGCTGAGGCACGTGGCATTAGGATTCTCCCTTTACCACTGTGGTGCCCCAGGCTGCCAGCAGCCAGTGGACTTTCTGCCAGTGGCAGCCGAAGCCCGGACCTGGGGCTCCAACTGTGGCAGCTTTGGGACCCTTGGATCACCCCAGACTACTTTCTTCAAGTCCTTTATTGTCCAGGGCAGATCAAGTGGGGAAGTTGGGGAGCTGGGACTAATGTCTTGGGGAACTTTGGTTCCCAGCCATCCCATTGAGTGATGCGTGGTCACTGGAGTTGCCACGCTAGGGCCTGTCAGGGAAGTTCTGGGCACATGTGGTGGTCACTTGGTGCCTGAGCATTGGGCTCTGATGGGAAATGAAAGCAAGCCTGGAAAATCTTGACATGAGGGTGTTTGGGAGGTGCTCATTCCATCACCAGCATGTCCTTGGCTGGCGCTGTGCCCACTGCAGGGTCTTTGCAGAGCCAGATGGACTGGAGCATGGGTTGGCTGCTCTGCCTGCCTGGGTGACTTTTCTCGAGTCTTTCATTCAGGTGGCACTGTGGCACTGGTGACCTGTCTTCCCACAGAGGCGATGATGAGGGATGTAGGATCCAGCCACTGGTGGGGCAACTGTCTCCAACCTTAGCATCCTGCCCAAGGGTCGCCAACTTGCTGCCCTGAGAGACAAGCAGCTGCTCAGAAACTGTTTAGGCGTCTGACTCTGGGCAAACTTAATTTTGTGCAAATTGATCCTCCCCTGTGGACAGACAGTGACATTCCTAAGAAACAAAGATGAACTTCAGGAAAGAAAGCTGAAGATGAAAGTCATCTCGCATTGACATGGCATCCTCATTTTGACAACTCATGTAGAAGTTTTTTGTTTTTGTTTTTAAAAATATGTATTTATTTGGAAGGCAGGTGACAAGGAAAGACAAGACATCTTTCATCCACTTGCTCACTCCTCAGATGACTGTAACATCCAGGTTTGGCCCTGGCTGAAGCCAGGAGCCAGAAATTCCATGTGAGTCTCACCTGTGGTTGGCAGGGACCCAAATACGTGGACCGTCTCTTACTGCCTTTCCAGGCGCATTAGCTGGAAACACAATCAGAAGCTGTGCTGTGGATTGGTGCTCTGGTAAGGGATGCTGGCATACCAAGTGCTGTGCCACGACACTGGCCCCTCATGGAGAAGTTTTCCCAATATCCTTGCTTTTCAATCTAATTCTGAAAATATGTTCTATCTATAGGTATTTATGTAAACAAGTTTTTTTAAGAAGTTATGCATTTATTTTATTTGAAAGGCAGGCAGAGAGTTACTTACTGGTTCTCTCACCACCCACAATAGCCAGGCTAGCTTGGCCAAAATCAAGAGCTGGGAACTTACTGTGTGTCTTTTAAATGGGAGTCAGGGACCCAACCTCTTGGGCTGTCACCTGGTGCTTCCTAGGAGCACCCATCAATACAGAGCAGGGATCAGGAGTGTAGCCAGAATGCAAACTCGGGAGCTCTGATGATCTGGGAAGCTGGTATCCTAAAGCGGTATCTTAACCGCCGTACGAAATGCCCACCCTGGTCACAAGGTTTTAGATGGAAGCCTAGTCAGTGGCAGGAAGAAACATGGGTTTCTCACCTGTCAGTTTGGGAGATACCATCATTGTGTCCCAGAGGTGGCAGAAGCTCAGCAGAAGATTATCCATAGAAGAGGCTTCTTTGGCTGTGACTTTGAACTTACCGCGGTGTCCACTTGGAGTTCCTCCTGCTGCCTTAACTGTCTGAAATCCTGCTTTTCATCCTGCACACGGGGTGCTGCTGACACCTACCCCGTTCAGCTGTGCTTCATTCAAGTCTCTGCCTTTTTCTCTGCTGTATAGCAACTTGTGTTTGTGCAGGTACCTGGCTTTTGCCTTTGAACACAGGTCAGTGTCCAAGTTGGATTGACATCCAGTAGGCATCTCTTCTCTTACAGGAATGAATGAAGGAGCAAAGAATCTGAGTGTCATCAAATACGTGCTGCTTATTTTGATACTGTCATGGGCACTCTCTGGATGCTGTCATCTGTGGGACTCACAAGTGAGATCCTGATATATCTTTGCTGACCAGAAGTGCGTGTGTGCAGGGCTCCCCAGCCTCAGTTTTCTGAGCTGTACACAGGGGGTGCAGTTAGGCACTGAGACCCCGTGCAGGTGCAGGTGGGCTCTGTGGGTTCCTTGGGAGAGCTGTAGGAGCTGTAGGAGGTGAGTTAGCCTCACTTATCTAAGGACTGCTCTGGGCTTTCGCTGATTTGTGAGCATTTTGTGGATATTCAAGTACTTGCTGGCTTTTATATCTGAAATGCCTTGGATTTTAAGATGTGTTCTTGATACCGTAACTGCACTGGAGGAGACCACAAGAGCTCTCTTCCTCATTCAATGTCATTGATAGAAGATGAAAGCATTCTGTTTCAAAAGTGCTGGGCTGTGAAAATGTGGCTGTCACAGAGGGAGGAAGAAAGGTAATTACTAGGAATGTTGTCAAGTTGAGTTGCTGGGTGGTTGGTGCTTGTTGGAAACACTTCTGAGAGTTGGGAATGAGAGTGAGTGAGGCTGCTCCTGTTAACTTGCTCAAGGTTCTTTTTTTTCTCAGTATTAACACGGGGGACTTGGGTACTTGTGGCAGAGAACCCCCACCTCCCAAGGCTGCCTTTGCTTTGAAAAGCTGGTGGGACTTCAAGGACAGAGACGTCTTTGTGATCATACAGATGTAGAGTCCACTTTTGAGCTGTGTGACGGCTCTTAATAAGATGTTCGCCTTGTATGGGCCTCAATTCCATTGCCTGTAAAGTGGAACAATAACTGTCTGTCTCCTAGAATTGCTCTGAGGACTAATGTAGTGGTTGAATACGTGGCATCTGGTGGGCATTCAGCCCATTATGATCACTTATGTCCGATAGAGCTGTTGTCTCTTTTGTCGTGGGGAGCAGTTAGAGCTGTGTGTGTTGCTATCCTGGGCCAGCTGAGATGGCGCTACAGCTGATATCCGCGCCTGGCTGTGTGGTGCCCAGAAACTACTGAGTCCCACATCGGGGCTTCCTGCAGGGAGAGACACCCTGTCTCCTTCTGCTTCCCTTTTTCTGGGATGCAGTGACGACTGGGACACTGTTCCTGGAAGGTCACTTCCAGGGTTCCTGGGTATCCTCACTGGCGGTCACTGGGGGCAGTGGTCAGGAGGACATGCCCCAGGAAACACATGTAGGGTGCTGGGGTTGTGGCCTGCTTGGCTGCACAAATCCTTTCTGGTTTGGGGATGTCACGTTAATGGCCTTTCTGTGTGCTTTTGTATTGTATTATCTCTTCTCATTCTTACAGGACCTACCTTTCCCCTCCCTCCGACACTGCGACACTGCGTTAGCACTCTTTTCATTCCTGTTGCCCCAGACCCTAGCACTAGGAAGAAATTTGCGCATGAACAACTTATTTGGCAGGTGATTCAGGGAGCCCTAGGTGGAGGAGAGAAGCTGGGGCTTCATTCCTCACCACCAAACAGCCAGGAGTACCGTTCCCCAGTTCTCCCATCTGTCCTTTTCTGAGGGCCACACCTGGGGCCCTTATGCCCTGGCACTCCCAGCCTAGGTTGCCAGCAACAGACTTGCGGGCAGAGAGAGGCAGGTCTTGCTAACTGCAAGGCGCACCCAGCCTTTATTGTTTGTGTGAGGTCAGGCAGTGTGTACAGACACTATTCCCAGTCAGGTGCCATCCCCACCTGCTGTGCAGAAGACGGACTTCCAGGAGGGACCTCTCATTGCTAAAGATCGCACAGCAGAGAGGTGACCAAGCCAGGGTTGGGACCCCTGTGCCCAGAGAAGCAGCCTTGAGGTATGGCTGTCCCCAGCAAGAATGTGCAGTTATGTGAAAGGACCCCGATCTTGCTGTTAAAACAGTGGACAGCACAACCAGCCCCAGGCTCCCACGGATTTCACCCTCTGCCTGCAGATCCTCAGGGCTAATCTGGCAGCACAGCCTGAGCAGAGCCTGGTCCCTGGGTACGTGGAGCCTGTTTCCCGCCTTGCCTCTCGCAGGGCTACTTGGTTGCCACCTCCTTGAGTTTCCAAGGACTGGCTGAACTTTTTTGAGTGCTGTGTTTACTAATCACCTGCAGGTTGAAGTTCCCGGTTATTTAACTGAGGCCTGATTTCTTAAGCAGAGACCATTCTATCTTTGACATTTAGCTTAATCAGTATTTTTTTTTCAGTGAATGAATGAATGAGTGTACTTCTTTAGCAAATGATTCTCACAGGAAACTCTTACCAGTGGAAAGCAGCAAGCAGTAGGTGTTTAGTAATTGTGAGGCAGATTCTAGGGCATTGTGTTCTTACCCAGATTATGTTACTGGAGTGGTTCATCCTGTCTGTGTTTCTGGGCCTGTCTCTGAACCCACTGTAACCTGAGGTCTCTGGGGCAAATGACCTTGGTTTACTTGGACTTGCCTCCTCACTGCCTGGCCCAGTAGTGAACACAGGGAGGTGGACATAGGATAGGCTGTGACAGTCATCAGAAATTGATATTCCATAGGACGGGGGCTGGGCTGTATGACGGCTTCTTCCCAGTAACTTCCATCTTTCTTGTCTAGTTAGTGTAGAAGACAGGAGGATATGGCCCAGGCGAGGCTCCAGCAGTTTTGGCTTCCTTAGGGCAGCCCCTTAACCTGTGCTGGCTTCCTGCTTGCAGTGAGCTTCTGCAGAGCCTTGTTTGCATGTTTTGGCAGTTTCTGGGGTCACCCTGGGTGGCTGGGATCAGGAGAGGAGTGGTGGGTAGGAAAGAAGGATTAGGAGAAACAGTTCCCTCTGCCCTGGCCAGAGGTTGCAGGTGCCTAACTCAGGGCGTGCAGGAGGTGGGACTTGCTAATGGATTTCGGAATATATTTGGATTTTAAGATTCATTTACTTATTTGAAAGAGTTACAGAGAGAGAAGGAGAGGCAGATCTTTCATCTGCTGGTTTACTCTCCAGATGTTTGCCAGGGTTAGGGCTGGGCCAGAATAAAGCTGAAAGCCAGGAACTTTGTACCACATGGGTACAGGGGCTCACACATGTGGGCCATCTTCCACTGCTTTTCCTAGGGCTGTTTGCAGAGAGTTGAATTGAAAGTGAAGTAGCTGGGACATAAACTGGCACCTACATAATATGTCAGTGTTGATGGTGGCAGCTTTCCCCGCTGTGCCAAAGTGCTGGCTCCCCTGAGTGGCTGTTGGTTAATAATAAATCTCCATGACCATCTTAGATGCTTTCAAGTTTTGCTATTCAAGCGTGGTCACTGGAGAGGAGGTTTGATGTATCTCCACGCAGCCATCAGAAAAGAATGTAGCAATGTGATGTGTTTAGACAGACTGCATGCTGCCTTCTGGGTGGACCAGATCAGGGCCTGAGTGCTGAAACCAAGCAGCTCCAGCTTTGAGTCCTGAATCTGTTATCCTGGCCATTGCGTGACTTGGGAGATGTTTCCTAACATGTACGAGCCTCCATTTCCTTACTTGTGGCTTTCACTCACAGTTCCTTGCCATGTTCTGAGGTCTGAACGAGATAATACATCTGCCTATGGGAGGGCTTTCCAGAGAAATGGAATCAACAAGATGCTGCTGATGGAACCAGCCCATTCCTGTAGCAACTGGACTTGACTGTGGAGGTGGGGTGGTTCATTCCAGACCCTAAGGCCTGGGAACCAGGACATCTGATGGCCAACGGCAGAAGATGGATGGCTCAATCCCAACAGACAGCAAATTCACTCCCACTAATTTTGAAAATGTATTTATTTGAAGGACAGATTAGCAGAGAGAGTAAGAGAGATTGATCTTCTGTCTTCTGGTCTACTCCCCAAACGGCCACACTGCTGGGGCTTGGCCAGGATGGAGTCAGGAGCCTGGAACTCCATCTGGGTCTCCCATATGGATGAGGGTCCAAATGCTTGGGACATCTTTCATTGCTTTCCCAAGTGCATTAGGAAGTGGAACACTTGGAATTTGAAACGATATTCACATGGGATGCTGGCATTGCAATCGCAACACTACAGCCATCAGAACTGGCCCCAACCTTTTTTGAGTTTTTGGGGGCCTTCCATGATTGCCTGATGTGCATTCACATTGGAAAGGGGTATCTATGCAGTCCACAGATTCAAAAGCACGCTTATAGGTGCTCCCAAAATCACATCACCATCTCACTGGGTATCCATTAGCCCAGTCCATTTGATGCATGAAATTAATCATCACAGAGCTTAAAGAGATTGTTTTTATTTTTTTCCCTTTTGCTGCCAGAATTCAGAAGTCGATAGGTTATTGAAATGTGGAAGTTGAAGAAATCTAGCTGGAAGAGGTGAAAATGGGCTGCTAACAGATGAAAAGTGGCATACCAATATGTGGTCGCTGATTTTGTAAGTGTGGCTTCCACACAGCAGCAAAAGAATTGCCTCAGTAGTGAGGAAAAGGCTTTGTTCGGATGTTTTGGGAGTAGACTAATTGTAGCCAGCTGTACATGAATCAAGAGCTCATCACTTGCTGAAACTGTACGGTGGGGAGTGGCAGTAAAGAGGAGTTCAGTGCAAATGATTTGTGCCTCATAGTTCTGCATGGCATCAAGAATTGCTGGCCTGACGTCCTGTAACTCACAGGGTAGAATGTCAGTGGAAAAGCAGAAATGTACGTGGGTGGTAGCAGTGGGATGCTTGATGGTAATGAATTCTGGCTGACTTGCAGGTAGTTGCTTTAAATCTTTGAGCACGGGTGGCAGTGGGAAATGAGAGGCTGTGAGACAGAGTACTATGGCTCAGTCACTCCCTCACCAGACGCTTGCCTCCTGAGCACCTGCTCACAGGTGCTGTGTTTCCCCTGCCCTGCTCTTTAAGAGCCAAGAGTGCCTGTTCATCAGAGGACCTGCCCTTCTCTGTCAGAGGCCAGCTCCTGGCCGTGCTTAGTCAGCCAAGGGTACAGGTTGGTGGAAAAGTGGACACTCGGGCTTCCTGGCTGCTTAGTGTGTCAGGACACTCCCCACCATCCCTGGGTGAATTGAGCCTCAGGTGCTGCGCTGGTACCCTGTGTAAGCTCCTTAACCTCTGAGTTTCAGCTTCTTGTCGCATGGTTCTGAGGGCTAAGTGAGGTGATGTTATCACTGCCAGTACTACTAGTTGCCTTGCACTCATTGGTGACAAGGAGCCTCACATTTGCTTAGTACTTTAACTGTGTTTCCTTGTTAGTTCTAATAGGGACTTTTTGAGGAAGGTATTTTATCCCAGTTCTAAAGGTAGAGAACTGAAGTATATACAGATGGATAACTTACCTAAGAGTCATTCCTAATGTGGGTTTTTTGGGTAGGGACTGTTAAGGTGCAGGATCTAGTAAGGTGGTTTTGCATCATCGTCGTCAACAACATCATGAACCTCATCTTTCTCATCCAGTGAGTAGCCAGTATTCCATACTCATTAAATTAAAGAAATAACGAATGAAAATGTTAGTTCCTCTAGATCAAGATTTTTTTTTTTTTGTTCTTGGCTTGGCCTTCATGAGGCAAGAAGAGCCCCACCAGCACAAGAATTCTTTGAAATGAATGATTGCAAAATGGATTTTTTTCCCCCACCTGCTGGCAGCTCTCTGGTTCTAAGAAAATCACCTTAAGTAAAATGTATTATTTGCTTTCTGCTTATCAAAGCCAGTCACAGAAAGGAAAAGGCCTTAAATGTTGAATAGTGTTTATCTTCAGCTGTGGGAATAATAAATTATTTTAGTTTTATGCCTTAATATTTTTTCATGGATAACTTTTATATTTGGGAGGAAATAATCTCATTTTGAAAGACAGTCAGTGCTGGGTATTGGGTGCAGCTGTTAAGATTCTATGGTACGTACCTGCATCCCAGAATGTCTGGATCTGAGTCCTGCCTCCACTTCCGAGTGCACTTCCTGCTACTGTGCACCCTGGGAGATGGGTCCCTGCTGTCCAGGTGGGAAAATGGGACTGAGTTCTAGGCTCCAGACTTTGCCTAGTCCAGATCTGTGAATCAGTGGATGGAACATTTCCCTTTCTCTCTCTCTTTCAGGTGAAAGGGAGGTCGGAAGGGAGTTAGGAAAGGCAGTCTCAAAGCATAAATGAATGTTCAGTCTACAACCCTGGGGAAGAGATACAGATATGTACGAAGATACTGACCTAATTCAAGTGGTGCTGATGCTAGGCAGCGGATGTGAATGGACTTGGTGGTCACACCTCGCACAGTTGTCTCACACCCCATCCTCTCGGGGCTCGTGACACTCTAGAGATGGAGGTCAGGCTGGGCTTGGTGGCCTCATTTCCTAGACAAAGGACCTGAGAGCCAAGAAAGTCTAATTAGAAAGTGAGGCACAGAGGGGACTCGAGCTCAGTGACCCACCCACTCTGTTCCAGCAGCCTCCCATAAAAATGTGGTTAAGGAAGGGGACACTGATGGGGGGGGTGGTCCTGGACTGTGGTGTCATCCGATAGCCTCTGTGAGACCCTATGTAATGCAGAGGAAGCCTGGTCTGGGTGTTTTTGAGTCCAGCAATCTGGGTCAAGATGGCGATCTGCCACAGATGACTATCTTAGACTCATTCATTCTATATTGATTGAACTTTGCTTTTCTCATCAGGAAGGCTGGCACTGCGTCTTCCTTGAAGAATCATTGTGAGTGTCATGTTGGGACCAGGTTGGTGGCTGTGCTGCAAGAGAGGCTGTGCTGAGACCATCCTCCTTTAAAAAAAACATTTAGTTTTAAAATATTTACTTATTTATTTGATTGGAAAGGCAGATATACAGTAAAGAAGGAGATACAGAGAGAAAGGTCTTCCGTCCACTGATTCACTTCCCAAGTAGCTACAGTGGCCGGAGCTGAGCTGATCCGAAGCCAAGAACCAGAACCTTCTTTTGGGTCTCCTATGCAGGTGCAGGGTCCCAATGCTTTGGACCATTCTCAACAGCTCTCCCAGCCACAACCAGGGAGCTGGATGGGAAGTGAAGGAGCTGGGATTAGAACCAGCCCTCTTACGGAATCCTGGCGCATGCAAGGTGAGGATTTTAGCTACTAGACTACCTTGCTGGGCCCCTCTGTATTTGTTGAGAAAGATCTTCTGTGCACTGCTTGCCTCCCCAAGTGACTGCAACAGCTGGAACTGAGCCGATCCAAAGCCAGGAACTAGGAGCCTGGAGCTTCTTCCAGGTCTCCCAGGCCACAGGCAAGGAGCTGGATGGGAAGTGGAGCATCCAGCACATGAACTGGCACCCGTATAGCATCCTTGCACATGCAAGGTGAGGACTTTAGCCACTAGACTACTGTGTTGGGCTTGAGCTCATTCCCCTTGTATGCTACCTTGTGTACGTGGCTTTCTGCATTTTCCACCCCAACTTTCATTGCTCCTCTTTGGTGTTCATAAATCAGTATGCAATGTGTACTAGTCTGCTTTTTCTCAGTAGCAAAAGCTCAGTGTTGTGGCATTTTGCTTGATAGCGAGTGTCTGTCCTCTGGGATCTGTGGGTTGGTTGTGGTTTGCTGACCTGGGTTGGACTTTGCTGGTTCACACTGGTCTTAGCCTTGGGTTCAGATCTGCCACGTATATCATCTATTGGGAGGTTCATGTTAAAAGACAGCAGCTGATAGGAGCCGGGGAGACAAGTGCCTCTTAGGCACATCCCAGGAGTGCAAGAGGGCTGGACGCAGGCTCAGTGCGTGATCATTTCCATCCACATTCCATTGCCTAAAGCCAGTGAGAATCTAGTGAGACTGGAATCTGTGCCGCCTGCTGCCGTGGCAAGTGTTACAAAGCCATGTAGAAGGGAAGAGATGTTCGTGGTCATGTAGAAAGTGAAGAATTGGGAATGGTGACAAGCCAAATGTCTGGATAAAGCGAGGAAACAAATCGAGGGCTGGACGGGCAGAAGCATTAGCTGTTTATGTAAGTCACAGGCCCTTATGGTTGTTAGGTGTGTTGGGATCCCTGATGCCCTATAAAGAGTGTGGTCTGTGATTGACACGTGTTGTCTTGTTGCTGCCAGCACTACCCTGTCCTTTTTTTTTTTAATAATTGTGTATTTATTTGAAAGAATTATAGAGAGGGAGATACAGAGAGGGAGATCTTCCATCTGCTGGTTTATTCCCGATAATGGCTGCAGCGGCCAGGACTGGGCCAGGGGCCAGGGGCCTGCGTGGTTTTGAGGTCAGTACATTGTGGTCATTGTTCTGTTCTTTCAAGACCTTTGTGGTTATTATGAGTGTGTTAAATTTTCATAGGAGTTTTAGGGTCAGTTGGTCAGTTCCCTATCTGATTCAGTCACTATTGGCATCTGTGCTTTTTTAAAAAAGTGGTTTAATCAGTTAATTATCAGTTATTGTGTGGTAGGCATTTCATGATGCGTGCTGGGGCTATAGAGTGAGCAAATCCAAACCTAATTCTTGTGCTTACATAGCTTACGGTCCTGTCTGCTCAGCAGATCCAGTCAGTGTTCATGCTAGCACATTTATAAACATTCTGTAACTTAGGATAGTGAACAATCTTAAACATTTATGGTGGTATGGAAGTGCACCCATGCAGCCATTCTGTTTTTCACTTTCAGTATTCGATGACACACATGACATAATCAGCACCTTTGTTATAAATAGGCTGTGTTAGATGTTTTTGCACAGAAAAGGTGGCATGCTAAATGATTTGGATTTTGGGGTCATGTAAAGGTTCTGAGATCAGCAAGGCTAAGCTAGGATGTTGATTAGGTTAGGTATATTTAAGTGCTTATTTGGGGACCAGTGTGGTAGCCCAGTGGCTAAAGTCCTCGCTGTGCATGTGCCAGGAACTGGGCACTAGTTCATATCCCAGCTGCTCCACTTCCCTTCCAGCTCCCTGCTCATGACCTGGGAAAGTGGTTGAGGATGGCTCAGAGCGTTGGTACTCTGTACCCTCTTGGGAAACCCGGAAGAAGCTCCTGGCTCCTGGCTTCAGATCTGCTCAACTCTGGCAATTGGCAGCCACTTGGGGAGTGATTCGGCAGATGGAAAATCTTTTTCTCTGTTTCTCTGTTTTTCCTCGTCTCTGTAAATCTGCCTTTCCAGTAAAAATAAATAAATCTTTTTAAAAAATGCATTTTTGGCTTCATGATATTTCCAGCTTACGATGAGCAATTTGAAATGTGACTCCCTGGTAAGCAGAGGATTATTTGTATGGTTAAAAACCCAAGATAAGTTCCATTGAGCAAGACATTCCCCTGACTATTTAACATTTAAGAAAGTACAGGTGTTGAGTAGGCGAAGAGGGGACAGTGTGTACCAATGACCTGTGTTAGAAGAATAGCAATGTACTCCAGGTTCTAAACAGTGACTGGGAGCTGGGCAGGAGTCAGGACATGTGAAGGGGTGTAGGTTCTTGTAATGCATAGAAAAGCCATGGAAGGATGCTAAGCTAGTGGTGGAGATGAAAGGAAGGACACAACCAGGTTTACCTTGGGCCAAATGAAAGGTTTGAATCTCGTTTGGTTTCATTTCTAGAACAATGGCTTAAAATACCATTTCTATCTTTTATGAGGCTATTTATATATGAAGAAGTATCAATAGTTTGGTTAGGGGTAGCTATATATTTTCACATGTAAAATATAGATTATGCTTCTATGTTTTTTGTATTTATATCTTTTAAATTTTATTTATTTTTATTAGAAAGGCATATTAGATGGGCCCGGCGGCGTGGCCTAGCGGCTAAAGTCCTCGCCTTGAAAGCCCTGGGATCCCATATGGGCGCCGGTTCACATCCCGGCAGCTCCACTTCCCATCCAGCTCCCTGCTTGTGGCCTGGGAAAGCAGTCGAGGACAGCCCAATGCATTGGGACCCTGCACCCGCGTGGGAGACCTGGAAGAGGTTCCACGTTCCCGGCATCGGATCGGCGCACATTGGCCCGTTGCGGCTCACTTGGGGAGTGAATCATCGTACGGAAGATCTTCCTCTCTGTCTCTCCTCCTCTCTCTGTATATCTGACTTTGTAATAAAAATAAATCTTTAAAAAAAAAAGAAAGGCATATTAGATTTATGGAGAGAAGAAGATATGAAGAGAAAGATCCTCCGTTTGCTGGCTCACTGCCCAAATGGTTATAATAATAGCAAGAGCTAAGCTGATCCAAAGCCAGGAGCCAGGAGCTTCATCCAGGTCTCCCACACGCGTTCAGGGTCTCAGTGACTTAGGGCATCCTCTGCTGCGTTTCCAGGCCACAAGCTGGGGACTGGGTATTGGAACAGCTGGACCACAAACTGGCACAATATGGGATCCTGCTGCTTGCAAGACAAGAAGTTAGCCATTGAGCCATTGTGCCCAGTCCCTGTAGTTATTTAATGAAAGAGTTTACCTAACAGATATGTGCTGTAATATCTATGACTGAAATTTAAGATATTGGGAGTTTTCTTCCAAGTCATAAAACAGGGAGGAGGAAGGATTGCTATGGGTTGATGGTGGGCTGGGTGGTGGTAGGTCCATGGAGTTCGTAATATTCCTCTCTGTGTATGCACAGACTTCTTTATAATGAGAGGGAGAGGGTGGAGGGGAGAGATACAGGGCTGACTTCTTGGGATGGAGAGAGGTGGAGTGAGTGCTGTCTGGGGAGTGAGGTAGAGATGAATTGGGGTGCACTGGATATGGAAGGGAGGAAGATGTTAGCGTCAGGAATGCATCTCAGCTTTTGGCCCAGACGGGAGTGTTGCCCTGACTCTGGATCCCCGGGAAGACCAGGCGGGTTCCTGGGCTCATCCTGTTTGCATACCCTCACCTCACTTTCCCCACTGTACAGAAAATCCTGAAGCCATTCTCTTATGTAACATTTTCTTCCCAGACTTCCTGTGCTCCATGTACCCGACAGTTAATTAAGCCTTGGTATGCATGAATTAATTAAGCTCCTCTCCTAGGTTCAGAGGGGCTATCCTGAAATAGGTACACTCGTCTCTGTCCTCCCTCCTCCCATGTTGAGGGAATACGTCCCTCCTTCAGTGAACATGCAGCTGCAGGTGTGTCTGTCATGCCGCCGGCGCTTAAATTCATGTGTGGAAGCCTAGGTCTAGAGTAGCTAATGACTTTTAAATTGCTCTCCAACCAAACACTCAAAATAGATGCAGGAAGGATTCCTGAGAACCTCCTTGCACAGAGATGCAGCCACGGTGGGGAGCTGACGCGAGGGTTTCCTGGTGGCATTTCCTTCCTACTCCTGGCCAGCCATGCTGTTGTGCAGGAATGCTGCCAACAAAGGGACTGGACTCCAAGTGAGGTCGTGAGTGGCTCGCGCCTCCTGCCCGGTTGACATGTCCTGGCTGACCTTTGTCTCCTTTTCTCCCTGCCTCCCATCCAGGTCATTTCTGATGTGACGGCTGAGACATGAGATCTTCAGCCTCCAGGCTCTCCAGTTTTTCGTCGAGAGATTCACTATGGAATCGGTGAGTGTGCTCTGGCCAGTCGTGTCCAGGAAGCCTAGGCTGGGAGTCTGTGGGGATTGAAAGACAGAAGGTGATGGAATGCAGGCACAGCAGTCAACCCCCTGGGTGTGAATGTCGGAGGGTGTGAAGTCACTGGCATTTGCAGGGCTGCAGGCTCTCCTAGATGCTTTCTGTCATGCTTGCCAGCACCTTTATTCAGAGCAAAGGTGCAGGGGTGGGACCAGGAGGAAGTGAGAAATAACAATGGTGACAGCATCGCCAATGACAGGTGCTGTGGAAGTCCTTGCATATTAGGCTCTTTAGACATATTTCATCCAATCCACCCAGCTCTCCTGCCAGCTGGAAATCACTGCTTTGATGTTGCAGATAATGACCTTGCCCACCTTGAAATCAGTTTTTCCCGACTCTGAGACCCTTATCTATTTCTTCTATACTGTGTAGCCTTTTTACAGGTGGGCGTATGGAGGCCTGAGATGGGGCATCTGATGGACAGTCTAAGGTACCTGATCTTAGTGCAAAGAGATTTGTGTTGCAGGAGATTAAAAATTAGAGTGGACAAGGGAGTGCCATGTAAAACTAGGCAGAAAAACCTGCAGAGCCTAAAATCTTAATGCTGTTAGGGTGGTCTGGCACAGGGCTCAATGTTGTGGCCTGCATTTCCAAGAAGTCTGATTGGTGTGGTATTACAAGAATGGGGGTACTGGGAGGGTGGCTGGTTCTGCCCTGACACTGGCATGCTATGTGTTATTAGACCAGGCAAGCCACTGACCCTCTCTGTTTGTCTTATTTTCCAGTATATAAAAAGGGAATGATAAATATTTATGTTTCAGATATCTTTATACAGTTTAGTGCACAAAGTGCACAGTTAGTGACTTGCACAAAGTAGCTATCTAGAGAATTGCAGTTATTTCCATTTTGGGGTACAAACAATTTAGAAGGATGGTTGGACAAGCAAAAGTGTGCACGTTGGCTGGGTAGGGAGGGCCAAGGGACTGGAGGTAGGGGGTCCAATATCAGAGGTTCTTGCTGTGACCCAGAACAGGAACTGTATTGCTGCCTTCCAGGGTAAATGAGGTTTTCTCTACTTATTTTCGTAATGTGTTGATTGCAGGATTACTTAAAGCTGTGCTTTGTTTTGTTTTAAGTCAAGAGTTCAACCCAAAGTGGCATTAGTTTAGGAAGTGTCTTGACATGATACTAACTAGGTTTGCAAGTATATCATTAGAATTAGATTTCACTCCGGCATTACATCTAAGAAATACTGTCTTTAAAAATATAGTGAATATATTTCTCTGTTATCTAAAAGTTCAGGTATAAGTGGTACTAAACTCCTGCCACCAAGACCCAGACTGTCTTTTCTGTCTTTGCCATGTGGGCCTCTATTCCTGAGATCACCTCATGGCCTGATTGTTGCTGCTGCTGCTCCAGCCATTGTTTCTACCAGCAGGAAGAAGGAATGAGAAGAAAAGCCTCATCCCATGAAGGATGTTTTCTGGAAGTTGCATCTGTTTCTGCTTAAATTCTTTTAGGCAGAACATAATCTTCTGGATACTCTTAGCTGTAATAAAGTAGGCTGTGAAATATAATGTTCTTCAAGACTACATGGTTAGTATATCAAGAATTGTTGTACAACAGCTAGAGGACAGAGCTTTATTGTGCTTTAGTGAGCAGGCCGGTAGCCAGACAGTCCTGGATCCACAGTTCCATACTTTGGTGACCTTGGAGAAGCTTTATATCTCTCTGTGCTTCATTCTCTTCATTTGCCAATTCCTGTTTTATTCACCTGTGTATGAATTGTGTTGCGTATACGATGTGTTAAGGCCAAGTACAGCGTGTGGTACCTGGGAAGTATTACCCAAGTGTTAGCACCATCACTATTTCCTGTTCCTGCTGCTGCTTCTATTATGGCTAATGTGACCCCTCTTGCTCCTTCTGTTATCAGCACTGATGCTTCTACAAATGGTACCATTGTGGCTTCTGCTGTGACTGTTAGAACTCTTACTCTGCTGTTTCTACTATTATTACTATTTCTATTACTGCTGCTACTTCTATTCTTGCTACTAAATCCCTCCTTCCTTCATAGCAATGATATTTTCCCCAGCTTAAAGTTAACAGAGAGGAGTCTGGAGTGGAGAGGGAGATAGTGACTGGAAGGGGCGCTGGAAGTGGGCATCTGCCCTGCTTATGGCTTTCTTGAGCTGAGCGCTGGTGTCGGGTGTGACAGATGCTTAAGAGGTACACTTAGGACACAGGCAGTTCTGTGGATTTGTCTTATGCTTCATAGAAGCATATTGTGTAGTTGGCAAGTGGTGGAGCGGGAGTGCAACCTGCAGGGGCCAGATTCCAGAGCTGCCTTTTAAACTGTGACATGAGGCCAGGACCTATGCTCTCTGCCCATCAATGGCCTCCTTCATCCATTTGTCTAACATCTTGGTCAGTTGCTAACTATGTAGGTGTCCGGAACTGGGCCAGGCTGTTGGGACACAACAGCTCATGCAGTAGATGTGGCTCTGCCTTCATTGAGCTTCCTCTCTAGAGGGGAAGAAGAGAGAGAAAGCCCAGCAGATGCATGGCCTGCAGGTTCCAGATGAGATGTCCAGGACCAAAGGGCAAAGCCAACCCAGCTGTGTAGGTTGCAAGTTCTGTATTCACATAGAACCGTCTCGGTGGATGCTTTGGTAGGCAGAGAAGTTGCACACCAGTAGCTATGCCTGCCCCATGAGGACCTACATCCTCTGCTGATCCACAGTAAGAAGGGTTTCCAGGTGTCTTTCTTTGTCATTGTTTTTGTGAACTCAAGTGGTGTACTGCAGGCGGGTGCTGGGCCTTGTGGGTTCAGCAAAGGGAAGAGGAACTGCAGGTACAGGAACTTTGTAAACTGATGTGAAAAACATGGGGACAGGGGCCTCTCCATTAGAACACATGGATGAGCGAGTGCACACGTGCAAGGGTTGGTCACATCACAACCCACAGCAATACAGTTGTCGTTCCCAGCGGAGCTCGAGTCCAGGGGGACAAAGAAAGGACACGATCTGCTTCCTTGCTTCGGCAGGGACGTGGCCGAATTGAGTGCCTACTCAGCCAGTGGTGGAAATCGGTTGGCTGGATTTCCAAGCTTCCAAGCTTTTTTTTTCTTTTCCATCTGTGCAAGCTGCCTGACCCAAACCTTGGTGCCTCTTGAACCAAACCCATGGGAAAGCTTGTGGCTCTCACTTCCCGCTTTGCCATTTTCAAATGTCAAGGCACATGCCCTGTCATCTTCCTGCCGCCAGCCATCAGCCCAAATTGGATTTCCCGAGTCCAGCTGATGTCTGTCTTTGGCTGCAGGGCAGGGGTAAGGAATGTGTGCTGCATATGGCCAGGAAATGTGTCCTTGGGGCTGTGTACACTCGGCTGACCTCTCCCCTCTGCATGGCTGGCATTGTTGAAAGGGATAGGAAGCCTTGTAATTTCTGAATGTAAAAGATAAAAAATGTATTTTAGAAAAACAGTGCCCTGGTTCCCTTGTGAAAGCCTTTTTCATGTGACTGAGGTTATTCAGCTGCCTTTTTTTTTTTTAAGAATTTGTTTATTTTTATTGGAAAGGCAGATTTACAGAGAGAAGGAGAGATAGAGAGATCTTCCATTGAGATGACTACAACGACCACAGCTGAGCTGATCCGAAGCCAAGAGCTTCATCCAAGTCTCTCACGTGGGTGCAAGGTCCCAAAGACTTGGGCCGTCTTCTGCTGCTCTTCCAGGCCACAAGCAGGAAGCCGAATGGGAAGTGGAGCAGCCAGGACACGAATTGTACCCATGTGGGATGCTGGCACTTGAAGAGGGAGGATTAGCTTGTTGAGACACAGTGTCAGGCCTCTGCTGTGCTGCATTTTTCACAGCGTTGGCCATTTCTTGGTGTGGAGTACTAGGGCAGGAGGAGAAAGCTTGGACCTAAACCTGGAGCCGGGGGAGCTCATCTTCCTGTTCTGTCTCATTCTCTTTCTTGCGTTCTGCAGTAGGAAGCAGCTCCTTTGTGTTAGGCCCTGAGCTTATCAGTCCTTGTTTTAAAACACTTGTGCTCCTTCTAGAAGTCTGATTTGTTCACTCCTCTTTCATGGGGACAAAAGGTGTGAGCCCTTCGCTGTTTTCCTATTCACACCACAAGCGCTTTGCAGACCTTCGTGGGACTGTACCAGCTGTGGGGTGAGCCTCGTATGATGCCCTCTTGGATTGAGGAGCTTCAAGGGCACGCCGTGCTGTGTCAGTGAAGCTGGCTGCTAGAATCCCCAAGACTGCTCACTCACGCTCTGAGGTCAAGGGGTCAGCAAAGTCTTGCTGTCACCCCAGCCATTGCCTCTGTTGTCACAAGGCTGTCTCTCAGGGGTCTCTGTCAGGGACACAGGTCACACTGTTAAGGGTCTGCTCTCTTCCAGTGTGACGTCATTTGGATTATATCTGCAAAGACCCTGTTTCCAAGTAAAGTTGCATTCATGGGTGAGCAGAGCTCAGGACTTTCACATCTGGTGGGGGGACATCACAGACATTGCTAAGGCTGTCCCCTTGTTCACACTTCCTCCCAGCACCCCGAGGACAAGCTCCTGGACGCATGACTGACAGCCATGTTTTTCTTGCCACAGAAGCCCATGGAAATTTCCTTTGTGCTTTGGCAGGAATATTCTTGTGTGGTTCCCAGTTGATAGGAAGTTTCCTGTTATTGTCGGTTGGGATTTTCTTTCTTGGGCTGGAGAGTGAGGAAGGCTTGTTGGGGAAGTCTGGCCTGGGGTAGAGCTGCAGAATCCTCTCCCACTTTCCTGCAGGCTGGTTGTGTTGGCTTTGAATGCCTTTCCTCCCTTGGCTACCTGTAGGCATCCCATGTACACCTTGTCCCGGTGCTCAGTGTGAGATCACCTGCACAGGGGCCTGCCCGGCTTCTTCCTCCCATTTCCCTGTGTTGAGACTAATTTTCTCTGTCCTGCATCCTTCACCATCAGAATATTCTTCCAAGGAACATTTTTTGTTTCCAGAAAAACAGAGCACCCGTTGCACCCTAATTTAAAATGGTGAACAATGCGATGAAAACCTGCCGTCTTGGAGGCAGATACTTGGTGGTTGAGAGACCCAGGATGCAAAACAAATGAGGAAGGAAAAGTGAAAGAGAAGGTATCCTTGAGAAGTGGTGAGAGGACCCCTAACTGTCACATGAGAAGGGAGAAAGTTTTGTGTTTGAGGAAGTGACTTCACTTCTCATTGATTACATGAAGCATAGACCCTGCTTTGAGAAGTAAGTGGCGTAGGACACGTGAAGCCTGTGAGAAGCCCCTGGTGTATATTAGGTGCTCACACAAAACTGATTGTTATTACTTATTCTCCTGTCTAAGTCATAAGCCAAACATTCATAGGAAAGATCAGAGGGGTGAGTGTGGTGAAATAGCAGGAAACCACCAGCTGCAACTGTGGCATCCTATATGGGTATGGATTGGAGTGCCAGCTGCTGCACTTCATATCCAGCTTCCTGAGAAATACAACTGGGAAGGCAGCAGAAGATGGCCCAGGTGCTTGGGCCCTGCTCCCACGTGGGAGACCTGACATGGAGCTCCTGGATCCTAACTACTGGCTTCGATCTAACCCAGCCCTGGCTGGTGCAGCCATCTGAAGAGTGAGCTGGAGGATGAAAGATGGGTCTCTCTTGCTCTCTCTGCTTCTCCCTATGTGTAATTCTACTCTTCAAATAAATAGATAGATATCTTTGAAAACGATTTTTTTAAAAGATTTATTCATTTTATTACAGCCAGATATACAGAGAGGAGGAGAGACAGAGAGGAAGATCTTCCGTCCAATGATTCACTCCCCAAGTGAGCCGCAACAGGCCGGTGCGCGCCGATCTGAAGCCAGGAACCTGGAACCTCTTCCGGGTCTCCCACGCGGGTGCAGGGTCCCAATGCATTGGGCCGTCCTCAACTGCTTTCCCAGGCCACAAGCAGGGAGCTGGATGGGAAGTGGAGCTGCCGGGATTAGAACCGGTGCCCATGTGGGATCCCAGGGTTTTCAAGGCGAGGACTTTAGCCACTAGGCCACGCTGCTGGGCCCATGAAAACGATTTTTAAAATTTTTGATTTGAAAGAAGGAGTGATAGAGAGGTCTTCTCTCTGCTGGTTCACTACTCAGATGACTGCACCAGCCAATGCTGGGCCAGTCTAACTAGGACCAGGAGCTTCTTCCGGGTCTCCTACAGTGAGGACCCATCCTACTGTTTTTCTCAGAGGCTGTTCCGGTTTACGTTCTCACCAATGGTAATGTGATGCTAGCCATTGATAGGTATGAATGCTTTCAGCTCATGAGTGCTGCTGTGGGGGATATTATATACAACTGAGCAGTTTGTAAAAGATTTATGCAGTTATTTACAAGAGAGAAAGAAACAGAGGGAGTGATTGGGAGAGCATCTTGCACCTGCTGGTTTACTCCCCAAATGGCGGCAACAGCTGAGGCTGGGCCAGGCTAAAGCCAGGGACGTCATCCAGCTCTCATGTGGGAGGCAGAAACCCAAGTGCTTGGGCTGTCACCTGCTGCCTCCAAGGTGCTGGGTCAGAAGCAGAGCCCTGGGAACCCCAGCTGGCACTCGGATAGGGGATGTCCCACTGCAGCCAAACCCCTACTCCTACCAGTCACGTGATTCCTAAGCACCTATTGTAGCCCTAGGCATGGGGATTACAGAAGTCATTGTTCCCTGGTTCCTGCCTTCAGGGTGCTCAGCTGTTTTGAGGAAAATAGTTACGGTAACAGGTCACTTCAGTCCAATGTGGTTGGTATGTTAAGAGGAATCTTCAGAAAATTCATGGAAAATATGTATTATGAAAACATTGTGGATTTTGTAATTTTTGTACCAAAATAAACATGTTTTAATTCAACCTTTCCATGCCTATTCCTAGACAATATGTCTTGCATACACTTAATGTTAGGTTAGGCAGAGCAGAAGTGATTCTACCACCCTGCGGAAGTGAAGCCAACACTTCCATCTAGGAATGACCCTAAGCTTGTCTCTGCACAGAAGGTTAACACCTGCCATAATGGGTACATGCTGCGTGTCACTGGCGTGCACAAACCGAGGAGCTGTTGCCTTCTGCCATTCTCCACACCTAAAATGTATAAAAGCCCAGTGCTGTTAACCTGGGCGGCCATTTCCCTCACACAGTCATCCCACCGTGTTGAAGTGGTCCTGGGACGTCTCCCATGAGGGAGTGGTCCATCAGACTCTCTCCCCTGAGTAATAGAACCACTTGTGTGAGGTAAAAACCTCTTTCTATCAGTCACCTCTAAACCTAACACTTAGTAAGGTAGGAAAGGTTGTGTTTTGTGCCTTTGTCGTTTTGAAGTGTATCATTTAGGCAGAGTTGTAGAAAATGTGGGGTGTCAGAGCCTTTCCAGTAAAATTTTCCATAATGATGGAAATGGTCTTATCCTGTGGTGTCCATTGGATACTTGTGTTTGTTGAATGTTCAGAATGCACCTAGTACAATTAGGGAACTGAGAGTTTTTTTAAAAACATAAAAGTTACTTGTTTTTTTTTACTTGAAAGAGTTGTAGAGAGAGAGAGGAAATGACAGTTTTTCCGTCTGCAGAACTGGGCTGGTGCAAAGCTGGGAGCCAGGAGCTTCCTTGGGGTCTCCCACATGGGTACAGAAGCCCAAGGCCTTGGGCCACTGTCTGCTGCCTTCTGCCACCATCAGCAGGGCACTGGATTGGAATTGGAGCAACAGGGACACAAACAGATACCAATATAGGATGCTGACGCTGTAAATGAAGAATCAGCCGGCTCTGCCACCATGCCGGGACCTAGGAAATTGAGTTTTTAAAGTTTATTTAGTTTTGGTGAATTTGCTTTTAAATTAAGGTTGCCCATCATTGGTGGCTGCTGTTCAGATATCACTGTCATGCTAGAATCCACATGCGAGCTCCCGGGGGAACTGGGGAAACAGCAACCCCCCCACCCTGCTAAGTGTTCTGCTTCCTCGGTATGTAGTGGGCTCAGTGAAGATGTGTTTCTGCCACCACAGGTAATTCTGATGCAGGAGCAATTTGTAAAGTTTCTAAGCTTTAGTATCCTCAGAGCATCTTTGAACGGAAGTTTAAGAGTGGGCTCAGGGTATAAAGCAGCTGAGAGCTGCGCTGTGCTGGTTTAGACAGAGTTGGGAGCCAGAGTTCTATACACTTGGGGCAACCACACCCTGTCCTCTGCAGGGGGAAGAGCTGAGGTCTCTTCCTTTCTTTTTCTTTTCAAAGATTTACTTATTTATTTGAAAAGCAAAATTGCAGAGCAGGAATGACAGTGATCTCCCATATTCTTCTCCATCTGTAAATGGCCACAGTGGCTAGGGCTGAGGCACACCAAAGCCAGGAGCCTGAAACTCCATCCGGGTCTCCCACATAGATGGCAGGAACCCAAGGACTTGTGGCCTGCTGCTGCTTTTCCATATGCGTTAGTTGGAACTGGATTAGAAATAGAGCAGCCAGGACTTGAACTTAGGGGATGCTGGCATTGGAGACAGCAGTTTAACTTGCTGTGCCACAGTGTCCATTTCCACCTAGGGTTTTGTAGTACTGTTTGTACAATTCTGATCTAGCTGAGCCTGATCACAATTCTAAATCTTGTAAAATATGAAATAAGAATTGGGTTTCTAATAACGATAGTCATGTGCCACTTAACAACCTTCTGGTAGCATCAGGCTGTGTGCTCATTAAGATCATAAGTGAGATGGAAAGTTCCCATGTCTTAGTGACATCATAGCTGTTGCAATGTCACAGCAATGCGTCATCACTGTGTTTTTGGTGGTGCTGGAGTAAACAACCCTGTTATGTTCCTGATCATATAATTATGTACCAAATGCAATACTTGATAATAAGTGACTGTGAGACTGGTTTATGTATCTGCTGCCCTGTGCTTCTTATTCTTGTTCTGGACACACTGCTACTGTGGGACCATCTGCTGTACTCCCCTGGCAGCAGCCTTTTCCATCTTGCGTTCTCAGTCTCTTGATTGCATCAAGGGGCCATGTGCAGTGGTTGACCTCTGCCATATAGGTTTGTAAGTGCACTCTGTGATGTTTGCCCAACAATGAAATTGTCTAATGACGCATTTCTCGGAACATATCCCTGTTGTTAAGTGACATATGACCATCTAAGCATGCCAGAGTCCATTTAAAAGCAGCAATTACCCCTGCTACTGCACAGCACTATTTGTGCATTAGTCAGCCATTTTTCCTCCTTGCTCTGAATGTTAACCAGCCTTCTTACTGTCACATGGCAAAACTGCTGAGTAGTGATGGACAACACAGACTGCCTGGCCTGTATGTGAGTGCTGGTTCCACCCCTGAGACTTACAGGGTGGGCCTAGGCAAGTTTTTTTTTTTTTTTTTTTTTTAAATCTGTGTAGTGGGTGTAACAGTATCTCCTACTTGAAGCAATACCAGTCATGGAAAATTCAGCACCTGACACTTTACAGTAGTTATTATAGTAGCAACACCCATAATGGCCAATCCTGAACATTTAGTGTGCAGTGGGCACTTTCTCCCCTCTAAGTCCTGTTAGTTATTAACTTACTGAACCCTGACAGCAGCCCTGTGATGCTGTACTTTTGTTATTTCCATTGCTGAGGCAATCTGAAGCTCTTGGAGGTTTGGGAAGTTGCTTGAAAAACCACAGTTCTGGCACATGGCAGAGATGGAACTCAAGAACTGGCCATAGCACTTAGACCTCAGGGTGGTATTATATTAGCCTCACACTCTGAAAAACCTTTCAAGATGAGCATACTCTTTTTTTTTTCTTCGCATTCCCAGCCTCAGTGTCAGAATTAATCTACCGGTCAACTTAGCTTCCAGAAACTTTTCACCCAGCCACCCATTCTCTCCCTTTAAAAAATGTCACCTTTGGGGCCCGGCGGCGTGGCCTAGTGGCTAAAGTCCTCGCCTTGCAAGCCCCGGGATCCCACATGGGCACCGGTTCTAATCCCGGCAGCTCCACTTCCCATCCAGCTCCCTGCTTGTGGCCTGGGAAAGCAGTTGAGGACGGCCCAATGCACTGGGACCCTGCACCCGCGTGGGAGACCTGGAAGAGAGTCCAGGTTCCCGGCTTTGGATCGGCGCGCACCGGCCCGTTGCGGCTCACTTGGGGAGTGAATCATCGGATGGAAGATCTTCCTCTCTGTCTCTCCTCCTCTCTGTATATCTGACTTTGTAATAAAATGAATAAATCTTTAAAAAAAAAAATGTCACCTTTATGACACTAAGCCTGTTTGGATTTCTTCTTGTGACCCAGTCTCCCTATAGGGTATTCTTTGCTCCAAACAACCTCAAAATGTTTTGGAAGATATCTTTATGATGACTACCTCTGAGTGATATCACCATCTGACCCTGTCTTTTGAGCTCCATACCTGATTGTCGTACCTACCTAATTCAGTGTTCAGTAACAGGTGGAACATTCCTCATCCAAAAATCCAAAACACATCCAAATTAGAAACCAGCAGGATGCCACAGGTGAAAAAATTTACACTATGAAACCTGGTTTCATGTATAAAATTATTTTTTAAAGACTTATTTGAAAGTCAGAGGGATGAAGAGAGAGAGATCGTCTTTCCACTGGTTCATTTTCCAGATGGTGCAATGGCCAAGACTGGGACAGGTCAAAGCCAACACACAAGACCTTCTTACTGATCTCCCATGTGGGAAGCAGGGGCCCAAGTGCTACATTTCTCAGGCCATTAAAAGGGAGCTGGATTGGAAGTGGATGCCAGAGTTGCAGGTAGCAGCTTTACTCACTAATCTCACAATGCCAGCCCATCATGCACACAATTACTAAAAATATTATGTGAGATTACTTTCAGCTATGTAAGTTAGGTATATTTGGAACATAAGTGAATTTTGTGCCTGGACTTGGTTATAATCCCTAAGATATATCACTATGACTATGCCAACACCACAGAATCTGGTCCCAGGCTCTATCTGAGCCTTTAGCACAGACTTTCCCTCGTGCTTGCAGGCATCATACTGTGCTCCTGCTTGAGCCTTAGTGGCCCAATGCTGCCTGCCCATACTCCTTAGCCTGAAGTTCAGATTTCCCACCATGGCTTAGCAAGCCTAGCCTGACCTCATCTACCCTCCCCCCAACAACCAGGATCTATCATAGGCTTCTGTACCCTCAGCAGTCACTTTCCTGTGTCAGGACTTGCTGCAGGTTCTTTCGTGGTGGAACAAACCCTATGCCTGCCTCTTGTGCATCCAGTACCCTGCTCTTCACGCCATGGGGTCTCAAATCTTTTCCCGCTTGCTTTGCCTTTATCGTCTCTGGTTGCTCTGTGACAAATATTTTCTTTCCAGCACTTTTGACAATCTAGAGTTCTTTCTTTGTGCTCTTGCTTATGTCCGCTACATGCAAGAAATCATAGGCTGCCAATGGATGAAGATGGTGATGGATGCTTACCTCCAAAGTCAATCATGAACATAAAACACCAATTCTAGGCCTGTCCCTTTAGAATTCTTTCACAGGTGGGTGAGCCTTGTGTGTATATACAGATGGTTAAAAATTGCATGAGACCTGAGCTGATTTTATGGGCCTTGGTCTCTTTACACATTTATCCTCTTGGGTTATCCAAAAGATGAGACCAATCAAGGTATTCATAGGGAAAATGGCAGCCTTGAAATTCAGATCATATTAAAATGTTTATTTGATTTTGGTTTAAAATGGAAGCTATGAGCTAATGTATTTTACAAATTTGAGTCTGGAACTGTTTTCTGTGTTAAGGGTGAGGTGTGGAGCACTCCGTGTGCTCTTGGAAGGAATTCTTTGCAAGTATCTACGGTTTGGTAGTTAGAAACAACCACATAGCTCTGCTTGAGCATTGACAGCTCAGCCAGTGAGGATGCCACTGCCAAGGTGAAAATGTGCTGGTTGAGCTGAAGTCTCCAGGGCCTGTGCTGGGCTGAGCCACGGAGCTGAAGATCCGCAGGGCAGCTATCAACACCATGGGTGCCATGAACTCGGCCTCAGCTCTTTGTGCTGTCTGCTTTTGCTTGGCAGCAGGGTCAAAGGTGATTGAACTCTAGACCATGGTGAGGTGGATCTGCTGTGACCTGCTTCCACAGGGTGAAGAGCAATTGCCAGAAGTTGCCAGTGGCCATAGCAGATACTTTCCCCAAGGAAAGTATCAGGTAGAGACTGTGTCTAGAGTCTTTGAGGCACAGTCCTCAGCCCCATGTGGTTGGGTGAGTCACTGAATTCCTTCATGCTCCTTTCCATTCTTCTCATGGTGGGAATGGAGGTGGTGGATAGGCAAGAGGCTCAGAGCCCTGGGTTAAGTTAGGATGGGTTATGCTACCTATGTGTGTCAGCACAGTTTTAGTGTGTGTGTGTGTGTGTGTGTGTGTGTGTGTCTGTGTGTTTAAAAGTTTCTTCCTTATTTGAAAGGGGGAGAGAGAGAGAGAGAGAACTTGAGAGAGAGAGAAGGAATGCTGCTATCTGCTGATTCACTGGCCACCTGCCTGCAACAGCCAGGGCTGGCCCAGGCTCTAACTAGGAGCTGGGAGCTCGAGCTGGGTTTCCCTTGTAGGTGACAGTGACCCAGCTGCTTGAACCGTCATCTGCTGCCTCTCAGGGTGCCTGTTAGAGACAAGTGGAATCAAGAGCAGGGCTAGGACTGGAAGTAGGCGCTCAGATACAGGATGTAGCCCCAAGGCAGGTTAACCACTGTGCCAAATGCCTACTCAAATGGAATTTTCGTGTTGGTTGCTAGAATCTCAATGTAGGCTAGCTTAAGCAGTGAAGGGATTTACTTGATCATGGGTGAGACAGGACCAGGAGTATGTTTGGGCCGTAGGAGTGAGTCGCTGTGGTGATTCGGTCGCCTGTTTACTCTTTTCCTTTATATGTCAATGCTGAGGCTGTCTCCCCGCTGATTTCTTAGCTGTGCCTTTCCCATGCTGGCTTTGTTCTCAGGATCTTTGTGCTGGTGTTTTAGAAGTACCTGCCCCATAGCAACCTGCTCAGCAACCCCAAGAGACTTTCTTTCCACTAGTTCCTGCAGAATGTCTGAATTGATTCTCATTGGTCCAGCTTGAGTTACATGCCCAGCCCGCATCACCCATTGTGAACAAGGTGATGGGCTGTTCTGATTGGGCAGATACATGTCACCTGCTATCCTCATAATGGCAGAGGGGCTATATAAAGGAGGTGTGGCACCCCCAGTGTGTACTTGGAGTACTCTCAACAGAGGAGAAGGTACTGGCTACTGGGGTCTTCAAAACAAATTCCTAACTTCAGTTTCTTAGGGGTCGGGGTGTTCAGGAGATGCTTCTGCTTTGCTGTTATCAACGAAGCCCAGCACAGCTCTACCAGCCACAGGATCCCTGCTGGTCCCTGAGTGTGGGGGAGGGAGATGCAGCGGAGTGTCCCATCCCCTGCTTGTAGCTCCTGTGCTCAGTACAGGCCACTGGATTGCGGAGGGAACATGTAATGTATTTGCCTGCCTTTCCCTGCGAGCCTTACCTGAAACACAGATCTGAGTCCCTGCCCCCGTGCACAGCACAACCTGTACCTGGCAGTCAGGGGCTGGATGGCGGGAGTGGAGGCTCCAAAGGGCAGGGGCAGCTGGAATAGGAGTTATGTGGGAGGCAGCCAGGACAGGTGCTGTGGGCACGGAGGAGGCTTTCCTGTGGCTCTGTGTCAGAGGGAAACATAGGCTTAACCCCTCTATCTGGCCTGCCATGTCTTCGTTGGATCTCCACCTGTTGTCTCTCCCCTCACTGCCCACATTTCAGTCCTGCTCAAGTTGTGTTGGTCCCCTGAGAGCTGTCGTCCTTCCATTGCTGTGGGAGCCCTGGATGGTGCCCTTGGCAACAAGACTTACATCCCAGGCACCTGGCCTGGGATGTAACTTCCCTGCTGCCTATAGCCCTATCAAGGCATAGACACTCGGCAGGGTCCCAGTTTTTGCTGTTTAAATTTAATTTTTTTGTTGCTGTTGTTAAAGTAGAACCTTGGAAGCACAAGGTAGGATCCATAGCATCCTGCCTGCTTATTTGCACAAATTCTTGTTTAAAAAAAATTATCTGAAAAGCTGATTGATAGAGGGAGAGACAGAGAGAGATCACTTGTTTTTAAAAAGATTTTTAAAATGTTCAGAGTTACAGAGAGAGGAAAATAGAGATCTTTTCTTCTGGTCCTCAGATGTGCACAATGTTCAGGGCTGGTCACGCTGAAGCCGGAACACAAGTCCTTCATCTGAGTCTGCCACATGAATGGCAGGGGTCCAAACACTTGCACCATCTTCTGTTGCTTTTCCTAAGCATTAACATGGTGCTGGATCAGAACTAGAGCAGCCACCACATGAATTGGCACCAACATGGAATGCCAGCATTGTAAATAGTAGCTTTAGCCATTGCGTGATAAGCTGGTTAAGAGAGAGTACTTTTATCTTCTTGTTCACTCGCCAAATGTCAGCAATGGCCTAGGCTGATCTTGATCAAAGCCAGGAACCTGGAGCTCCAGCCAGGTCTCTTGCTTAAGTATCAGGAGCCCAAATACTTGGGCCATTTGCTTCTGCTTTCCTGGGTACATTAGCAGAATATTGGCTTCAAAGTGGAACAACTGGGCCTCAACCCATGCTGTGATATGGGGTACTAGTATGGCAGGTGGCAGTTTAGCTTCCTGCACCATAGCCTTGGCCCCCATCTTGCTTTGATTTATTTTCAGCCTCTGTTGTTCCTCTGCGCTACAGCCTCCTGCTTCAGGTGGGCATCATCTCAGCTTTTTCGCTATGCGTAGCTTCCAGGCCAGGGCGTGGCTCATGGCAGGCACTTAGCAATGTTAGAAGAATGAATGACTGAGCACCGGAGAGCCATTCAGGGAGGTAAAGTACAAGAGAGAGCCCCCTTGGTACTGAGAGGCACTGTTGTCTCTGCGGCCTGGATGTTCACTCACATCCCCCGTCTTCCCCCTTGGCCAGCAGTTAGGGTTCTCAGTGTGCTGGGGTAGAAAGGTGGCAGTTGCAGCTCAGAGGTACGGCTGGCTGCAGGTCATGTCTCAGACTTCACAGCTATGTGGCCAGCCTTGGCATCACTCCTGGGAAGTTGCAGTTACCCCTTCCTTTGAACAGGTGTATGCACGTGGTAGGGAAGTTGGTGGGTTTCTTGGACTCAGAGAAGCCCTTCCTACTGGTAACTGTGGGTCATTCCATCTCACCTCAGTTTCCTGTTTGGTTTGAGACTCTGATCACCTCTGGATTGTCATTACCACATTTGATTATCAAGAGGAAGGACCTGTGTCCAAACTTGTGACCTGGACTTTCCACACTCTCATCTGGCCTTCTAGGACTCTGCGTCCATCACTCCGGGGCTGGAGTCAGAGTTCAGGTGAGTGCTGTGCCCTCACAGAGGGCAGTCTTCACTGTGACTGGGATGAAAGGTAAAGGCTGGCTCTGGAGGCCCAAGTCCTTCTTGGGGCATCAGACGACCCACCCTTGAGCTCTGGGTAAACCTCTTTAGGAGAAGTGGCGTGGTGCTGCCCCACAGCACTTGGCTATCTTTAAGAGCCCAGCTAACAAAGGAAAGTCCAAGGCTAGTGCCAACTTTAGACCTTCTTGGACCCAGGGATGCCAGCAGAGTTTCCAGGCCTCAGCCCTCTGTTCCACTGTGATAACGTGTCATTAAGGACCTATACCATCTCACACCTCCCTGCCCCATGACCTGAACAAGCACCTATCTGCTGTGTGCCCCAGGTGTCTCATATGGGGCTAACAAACAGTCGCATGCCATGGACGTAGCAAGGGTGAAGCTAGGTGTTCAGCACCAGGTGTTCGGCATCCTGCCTGGAGGCTGTGAAGTCCCTGGGCTGTTGCTGGCTTCATTTCTACGTGGGCTCTGCCTTTGCTGGCCCTTCATGATGCAGTGCTTGTAGTCTTCTGGCTTCTAGTCCGCTGTAAAGAGTTTCTCATCCCCCGCAAAAAGATTGCTCAATGGTCTCTGGAAGCCTCAGGCTCACTAGCTGCAGGTGTATGCTACCCATGAAGAAGGGCTCCTCCAGGCGAGCCCCACAAAGTGAAGGTAGAAGGAGGAAGCTGTCTGCCTGCCAGGGTTGGCACTGGGACAGAGGGGACCAGGCCCAAGAGACAGTGCCACTTCCAGGCAGAAGACAGAATAAAGAGCCTTACAGAGCCTGGTTGTGTGAGAGGAGGCACCAGTACTGAGGCCAGGTGATTGCTATGTTTCGGCCACATAGGAAAGTCCTCTTTGAGCCTTTGGGCTTTTGTACCTGCTGTTTGTTCTCACTGTCAGGGATGCCTCACCCACCCATACTCTCATTCATCCCTCGAGACTCTGCTCCTGTGTAATGGTCTCTGCCACAGACAGTCACCACCCCTCCCCTCCAGCCGCATTTCCTATTCCAGCACAAGCATCTATTGACAGCCCTGTGTGCGGAGAATGTCAATGTGAGAACACAACAGAGTGCCTGTGTCGGAAGTAGCCTGATCCTTCCTCTTTGCTCTGCCCCTCTGTCAGAGCACTCACTTGCCCATTCATTTGTTCAGCAAACATTTAGGCAGCACTGTATCTCTTGCCACACATGGTTCTAGAAGCTGTTGATTGCACGAGTGGTGGGAGAGACGACTGAATCAACAATATGAATGACTGAGATAATTTGTGGTAGTGGATGATAAACCAGGGTGAAGAAGAGAGCAAGGAATTGGGCACCAGGTGCGTGGGAAGTGAGGGACCTTGGAGACAGAGCCCTGCAGAGTGACGGGAGCAAGTGTGTTGCAGGCCAGGGAAGGGAGCTAGCAGGTGGGAAGGCCCTGGGATGGCTGGCCAAGGTGCCGGAGTCCTGGGAGCAGCGCCACAGTGGGGAAGAGGGTGTGAAGGTCTGGAAAGAGAGGTCGTGGAGGTGAGCAGCAGCTGCGATCCAGAGAGGCCGCATGCCAGGCTGAGATTTTGTCTCGAGCACCTGGGGAGCACCTGGGGAGGTCTTGGGCTGGACGCTCTTCGTGGGTGCTCGGGCATTCTTTTTTTTTTAATATATCATATTTTAATTTTTATCATTTATTTTTAAAATTTATTTATTAATTACATTGTATTATGTGACACAGTTTTATAGGTACTGGGATTCCCCCAACCCCTCCCCAAACCCTCCTCCCATGGTGGATTCCTGGGCATTCTTTTATCTCTCACAGCAGCCACAAGCCTCAGGGTGCTGCTAAGAGCTTGAAATAATGGCCTGTCCAAAGCCAGGCATATAAACATGCCTGTTTTGAGAGACTGTGTTAAAAAGGCATGTATAGACACATTAATAATTTTCCCATTAATGACATGTAAAAAGGTAATTTGGTGTGTGTTGGTGGTGGGTGCGATATTGGATTGAATGATCTCTCTTTTTAAAGACTTACTCTTATTTGAAAGACAGAGCTACAGAAAGAGAAATCTCCCATTCATTGGTTTACTTTCCAAAGGCTGCAGTGACTGAAGTTGGGCCAGTCCAAAGCCAAGAGCCTGGATCCTGGATCTCCCATGTGGGTGCAGGGTTCCAAGGGCTTGGGCCAGCCTCTGATGCTTTCCCAGGCCATTAGCAGGGAGCTGGATCACAAGTCAAGCAGTGGGACTCAAACTTGAGCCCATATGGGGTGCTAGCACCACAGGCAGTGGCTTAAATTCTACTGTTTCTTTCCCCTTTTCTCCCTTGGTGATTGACAGGGGAGACTACGTGCCTGGCTTGTCCTGGATTCTATTTCTGTAGGATGGGATTGCCACACGGGTACCTTGGGCCATTGTCTTTTGCTGCCTGACTTGTCTACACCCCTCCTTGATGATGGGGACTGCACCTAGCAGTGCTCCACCTGGTCCCTGGGCATACCAGCTGTCCTGTGCTCTGAGCACCTGCGGCGTGCTTTCTGCAGTAGGCTCAGGCCAGGAGTGCTGAAGATTCCCTCCCAGAAGCAGATGTCAGCCCATGAGCCCTGGAGTTGGGGAGCAGGTATTTCAGCATCCTCATCCCTCAGGTACACAACTCCATAGCTCCTCCCAGAGCCCAGTCCCCAGTGGAGCTAAGAGCCTATTGCCATCAGTGGTGGGCAAATTGAATAGCCCCAGGATTGGTTTCCTTCCTGTTTCTGTCTTCTTTTTCTATTCACCTGCCTGATATCACTGCCCAAATCCTGCTCACTGCTCGCATTTGGATCTGTCTTGGGCTGTGCTTTCGGACTACTCTGTAGATGAGCATGTCACTGCATTGTGGGTCAGCTGCCTGCCTTCAGGTGAGGAGGGAAGAGAGGGTGGCAAGGAGACAGACTTCCTGGTTAGTCTGTTCCAGCCTTTGGACTCAGCCCTGGAACTAGGAGCAAGGACACTGGGAGTGCCCAGCTCGGGGTGTGGTGTCTGACCGGTCCTGAGTGCCTTCAGCTGCCACTCCCAAGGGGACGGTTGAGTCAGCAGCTGAGTCAGTGAGGCGGTCACCTAGAGAAGCATTGTCCTCCTGGGTCAGTCTAGCCGGGGAGCCTGGGAGTGCCTCACTGTAGGAAAGGAGCAGGCCTTGCCCAGTGATATAAAGTGTGGATGGGTACCATATTTTATCTCACTGTACCTCTGAACCCAAATGTATGGGGCTTTCCCACACCAAGCATTTCTCCAATTTTCCAATACAGGTTAAATTTCCAGACAGTTCCATTGAATTTGGCCACTATCTGGAGCTAGTATCAACCCCAGAAGGACTCAGTTCCGCATGATAATCCCACTTCAGATGCTGAAGTCCCATGAATACCCCCAACTTCCAACCAGTAGATGTACATTCAAGGGGCTCCCAGTGTCCTCTTCTCAGCTTTCACGGTTTGTTAGAACAAGTCACAGAATGCAAGGAAGCACTTTTCTTACAGTGATTGGCTTTTACAGGACATAGTTCGGGAACAGCCACTAGCAAAGAAGCATAGGTCAACATCCAGAGGAAGGGGTGGTGTTGGGCAGTTCCCATTCCCTCTCCAGGCTGGTTTGCTCAGGCTACCCCTTCCAGAGCCCTCATGCCTGTGATATGAGGGGGTTTCAGTGAGGTCTCATGATGTAGGCGCCCTGGCCGTCAGCGACTAGAGTTGTCTTCAGCCCCTCTCCTTTCTAGGGGTACTCTGGTGACCATCTTGAAGCTGTTTAGCCCCCTGGCCATGAGTCATCCGATCCATGTACTAAAGATCCTCTTATTATTCAGAACACCTCCTTGGGCTGTAGGAGCCCTGTGTCAGGAACCAGGCATCAAGTTCTAGGTGTCTAGTATAATATTAAGTATGGCTGATGGGATCAGATGAGAAAACATGTGGAAAGGACCAATATTAGGCATTCACTCTACTGCAGGACCTGTGTACGGTTGCCTATGAGAGGTGCTGCTGGTATTTGGTGACTAAGGGTATGCCACCAGCCTCCTCACGAGCACTCTCCTCACCGAAGACCTTATTTAACCTTCACAGCCACCCTGTGAAATCAGCAGTTGTACTAGCCCCATTTTTCAGAAGTGCCGGCTGAGGATTGATGAGTTAGTATTCAGTGGATCCAGGATGCTCCACTTACCTGTTAGACTCTGGCGCCCTTGTCTGTTGCTGGGTTATACTTGCTATGTTCTGCCGTGTTTTATCAGTGTATGGGTTGCATCTCTGTGTTACTTTGGGTCCCAGTAAGAAGTTGGTGGTGCACTTGAAGTAGTGAGATTGGAAGACAGGAGTATGGGTGGAGCGTTAGGGATGGAGAGTATGCCAGACTCTTCTGAAGATCTGAAGAAATAAGGGGGAATGCCTCTGGGAAGCAGAGCCAGGGAGGCTGTGAGGGGCAGGAAGCAGCAGCTGAGGGCTGGAGGGGAGAGGAACACCCAGAGGACCAGTGGACTCTTGATGGGTCTGCAGCAGGACAGGGAAGGTCGCCTGGACACCGCCTTGACCATGGGCTTCCCAGTGAGATGGGTGCTGTGCTTGCTGATATACCTGCAGCACTTGGTGCAGGCGTGGTAGACAGGTGTTGGTGGTGTGGGGATGAATAGGTAATGAGGGCTGGTGGTTGGCACGTGAACTCCTAGTCGTGTGTGGGCTCAAGAATTCTGCAACACCGTGTGTGTGTGTTTGGCATGATAGGGAGCACGTCCACATCTTCTGCGTCTCATTCTTCCATTGACACTCAGCAAAAAGTTTTCTCACCTCTTGCCCATTTCAACTTGAATGTGAAAATAAAGACTTTAAAAAGCAGCAAGTAAGTGCCACTCTGACCTCACACTGGCTGCATGCAGTCTCAGTGACCGGAAAGTTTGGGCCATGTCTGTCAGCCTTTGACTGGATTCCTCACATAAGGGTAGGAGAAGCAGTGCCCATGCAGAATTCACTTGGGCTGGGACATACTCTGGCACTCAGGTCACAGGCACCAAACCCAGCTCAGCCCAGTCCAGCCCAGCCCAACCCAACCCAGCCCAGCCCAGCATCATGGCTGTAAACAGAAGGCCCTGTAGCTTCCAAATTGAAATCATCTGAAGGGGACCCCAGCCAGAGATAAAAAACAGTCTGAGTTACTGCAGTGTGTGTATCTGGGAGCCCACCCTGGCTGGATGGAGAAGGGAGACAGACTGGTTCCAGTTGCTCAGAATTCTTTGTGTGTGTGTGTGTGTGTGTGTGTGTAAGTAGATGTGGGTAGCTTACCTTTTCCTCCAAAGACATCAGATGGAGCAGAACTGAGTGTTTTCCTACTGTGTGTGTCTCAGGGAAAGCTGAGCAAAGGGGAGGCTGTTGACAAATCAGAGAAATCCTACAGGTTTGGAGTCATACAGACCTACTGGTTAGGACAGAGGCAGAGAATAGAACCTCTGGGTTTCTCTTTCCTCATCTGTAAAGTGGATCTGTTTGATGTCACTCCAAGGATTGCATGAGGATTAAAGAAGCCCAGACTGAAATGAGATCCAGAGTAATGCTAGGTGGGCGTAACTGGGGCCCCCTTCTTGTTCCCTCTGATCTGAAGGACTCTGCTGATAGCTTTCAGCATCCTCTCCAGTGGAACTAGAGGGAGAAGTCTGCCCGTTTTCCTTCTTTCCTTTCTTTCTTTTTCTTCCTCTTCCTCTTCCCCTCCCTTCCCTTCCCTTCCCTGCGAAGGTCTCCCCACGCACTGGTGGACCTGAAGAGGTAACAGCACCAGGAACCAGCAAGAGCTTGATCAGCTGGACGATGACCTTACCCCTTTACAAAAGGAACAGAGCCTCTTAAGAAATCAAGAAGGTCTACAAACTTAAGATTCTACACTTGTGAAACAGACCAAATTTGTCTTTGTGAAGCTTGCAATATAATGAACATAATTCACTAAGCATACAACATGTCATACGGTGACAGTCTTTATATGGAGAAAGTGGAATAAGCTGGAAGGGACAACTGACAATACCACTGGAACTATGGTCATTAGAAGGATGATCAAGGCCTTACCAATTCCAAAATTAAGAAACTAAGGGGGGGTCCAGTGTGATAGCATAGTGGTTAAAGTCCTCGCCTTGCATGCCCAGGATCCATATGGGCGCCGGTTCTAATCCCGGCAGCCCTGCTTCCCATCCAGCTCCCTGCTTGTGGCCTGGGAAAGCAACTGAGAACGGCCCAAAGCCTTGGGACCCTGCGCCCGCGTGGGAGACCTGGAAGAAGCTCCTGGTTTCAATTCGGCTCAGCTCCGGCCATTGTGGTCACTTGGGGAGTTAACCATCCGATGGAAGATCTTCCTGTCTCTCCTCCTGTATATATATCCACAGTTAGAGACAGAGGAATAGAGAGAAATACATCTGCCAGCTGGTTCACTCCCTAAATGGCAGCAATAAGCCAGCACTTGATCAGGCTGAAGCCAGGAGCTTCATCTGGCTCTCCCAAGTGGGTGGCAGGGGTCTAAGGACTTGGGCTATCTTACACTGCTTTACCAGATCAGTATCAGGGAGCCACATTAGAAGAGGAACAGCCATGACATGACCAGGCACCCATATGGGATGCAGCCTTGAGACTAAACACAATAATCATAACCATCCTTGACCATGACCTAGGTCCTTTCTGCCAGTCAGGCTCCAAATACCCATCAGGGAGGGCAGCTGTAGAAGCAGCCAGTAGCTGGGACCAATGGAGTGGACGCAGGGAAGTAAAGCTGCAGTAGGAAAGGTGAGAGAGCCAGAAGCTCAAAGTGGCCTTCTCATGTGGTCCAAGCACTTGAGCCATCATCCCTTGCCACCTAGGGTGTACCGTAACTGAAAGATACGATTAGAAATGAAACCAGGACTCAAACCCAGGCACCCTGATGTGGTCACCCCAAGTGCCAGCTTTTGATTGTTAAACCATGATTTTTTTTGAAGTATTCATATAGCCGTTCCTGGCCCTATCCAGTGCCATTTGGTCTTGTAAAGAGACAACTGTGTTATCTACCTGGGAATGACTCCCAGCCTTGGCAGCTGTGGGTTGGAATAGGCATCTCTGAGGTTTAGACACCAGGATACGGAACTTCTGCCCAGATCTGCCCAGAATATGGACCTCTCTTCCTGCTGGTAGCCTCCATCTGTGGTATGCTTGAAAGAGAAGTAAACTGGGAGTCAAAACTGGATTCCTAAACAGGCGTAAGCATTCATTCGCTATGTGGTGGTGGGCAGCTTTCTTAACATCCTGATTCTGTCTTTATAGGGTTGTGAGGAGGAGAGCATGACAAATACCCGGAAGCACCAAGTCCCTTGCCTTCCTTTATATTTGCTAATTTCCATCTCTGCAGCTTTTCCCTACTGAAGATCAGTTGTTGATCTGCCTCTGTTATGAATATATGAAGGTACTTGTGGAAAAGGGAATTGAAAAATAAGTTTATTTTGGTGTAAGATATTTAAAACCCATGTGTTCTTCAAATTATGAAAAATACATGCTTGCTTTGAAAAATCTATGCATGAGCTTCAGAATTCTTCTCCAAAGTAAACTTGTCTTTTAACTATTTCCAGGAGGTTTTTTAAAAATTACCCTCGTATTATGCGTTAACATGGACATTGGGCTACATAATGATTATACTAATTGTTACATGGAAAGCAGTGAAGGAGTCACACACATAGTGAAATCTCGTGGACTCAGTTGAACATTTGGAGAATACCGATGTTACATTCTCAGGGTTCTGAGTGACTTTTTAGCACAGTGACTTCAGCCCGTTTTAGGAGTAAAGTATGAAAGTGCTGCAAGCAAGGTAGATGTTTGGCCCAGGGTCTTGCAGCCTATCATTTGATCCTAGGTTTTCACTTGTCAGTCTTTCCCATGTCTGAACTGTCGCCGCTGACCTTGTGCATGGCCTTTCAACACGAAATGTTTTTCCATCTGGCTGTATTTGTATCCAGAATGGCGTCTAGAATGTGGATATTTTCATAACTCAATTCTTTTCATCACTTTGAATGGTTGCTTACTGCTGAGGCTGGGAGCCCTGAAGTAGAATTGCGTGCCCTCTAAATTAGTAAGCCCTCCTATTTCCAGATGTGTGTGTGGACATGTGGGGGGCAGAGCAGATAGGATATTAGTATGTTTCTAGATTGTGGTCAGTACTTCCTCTATCCCATTTTGGTAGCCCACTCTCGCCAGTCTCATCCTAAGTGTTCCATTCTATATGTCAAAGGGCTAAAAGCAGCTGCTTTCTAACCTTGTTCACAGCGTTGAGGACGGTAAATGGCAATGGGGCCAAGGGAGAGCACCTGTGCTTGAAATGTACATGGACTTTGCTGACATGAATCCGGCTCCAGGGGGTTACATAGTTTGCTTCCTGGTTTTTGTGTTCTAGAAAAAGTGACATAATGTGTATTTGTGTACACGTGATCATGTGCACATAGGACACATGTTTATATGCATAGATACGCACTTTGGGAAAAGGAAAAGAATTAGGGAAGAAATTCCACCGTAAAACTGGAGAACTGCAAGCTGATTTTTTACAATTTTGTTTTTAGAGGCAGAGAGACCGAACTCCCGTCCATTGATTCACTCCCTGAGTGCCTTATGTGGCGTAATGCCTGGCTGTGCCAGGACCTAAGCTGGACTCAATCCAAGTGTCATGTGGGTGGCAAGAACCTAACCACTGGAGCCCTCATTCTTATCTTCCAGGGTGGGCACTGGCGGGAGGTGGAACCAGATTTCCAGCTCAGGCACTCTGATGTGTTTTGTGAGTGCCGTAAGTGGTGTCCTAGCTGCTAGTCTAAATGCCCACCCCTGGGCTGGGTTTTCATCTGAATTATCTTAATATGACTGCCTCTAAGATAAAATCAAAGTTCATGCAATGAGAAAGACTCTTTAGGTTATTAGCTCTGCCATAGTATACATAAAATTAGACATACCCTGCTACAGGAAAAATCCTGCTTCTTCCAAATGTTTCATCTTCACTTATATTTTGGTGGCTTGTTTTATTTACAAAAAAAAAAAAAAAACCTTAATGAGAAAGAAGAATGACACAAAAGCCATTCTTCTTCTTCTTCTTTTTTTAAAAGATTTACTTATTTTTATTGGAAAGGCAGATATACAGACTGGAGGAGAGACAGAGAGGAAGATCTTGCGTCCGATGATTCACTCCCCAAGTGAGCCACAATGGCTGGAGCTGAGCCAACCCGAAAAGCCAGGAGCCAGGAGCTTCTTCCAGGTCTCCCATGCAGGTGCAGTGACCCAAGGCTTTGGGCCATGCTTGACTGCTTTCCCAGGCCTCAGGCAGGGAGCTGGATGGGAAGTGTGGCTGCCGGGATTAGAATCGGTGCCCACATGGAATCTCAGAGCGTTCAAGGCAAGGTGAGGACTTTGCTAAGCTATGATATAGGGCCCCAAAACCATTCTTGACATGAGGATATTCTATCAACCAACCTGCTGTTGTGTTGTGAATAGAGCACTGAGGAACAACACGTGTCACCTCCTGCACAGAAGTAAACAAAACTGGATTCCTGCTTCAGCCATGAAAGACCAGCCCTGTTTGTCCTTTAGTCAAGGACAATCATTCTGGAATTGCAGCAATGGCTCTGGAAAGGCTGGTGTGAAAGCTGAGAAGTCTGGGGGCTTCATTATCATTGGGCTTGGACTCTGCCCAGCCTGTTCTGCTTTCCTCTTGTGCAAGGGCTGTACAAATACATTTGCTTCTTCAGAAACCCGCTCGGTGGGAACTGGTTGGCTCCTCTGTGGCTGTCTTTCTGAGACGAAATTTAAATGCATATAAATTGTGATGTCTGTGCTTGGTGAATTGAGACTGGTTCTTTTCCATGATTCTATAACTCCACAAAATAGGCCTTAATGAGTGTCTTAGGAACAAATCAATAGTATGCCTAATCCTCCAAGTAAAGAATGTAAAACGGAGGATAAGTTCTCAAAATGACTGGAGTAGAATATTTCTAATTTAACCACTTCTGAGGTTAGTCATTTTCATATGTTCCTTTGTTAGTTTAACATTTTCATAGGCTCAGTATGTAGGGTTAGGATTAGATTTCAACTATATAGCAACAAAATCCCAAATAACATTAGTAATTAGGTTCCCTCACTCCCAGACCCTTCTCAAACCAGAGGAATCTGGAGGTAGTCCAGGGCTAGATGATGACTCCATGGTTATCAGGAACTCCTACTGTTTGTCTCTGGTTGTGCCATGCTTGGCATATTCCTTCATGATGGCTGCTGGGGTGTCAGCCATCACATCCACATTGTGGGAAGCAGGAGGGAAGATGGGAAGGACAATGGGAGTGTTCATCCAGCTAACTTAGCTCTTTTTAAGGCACTTTTCCCAACGTGCACAAAGAAGAATGCTTCTGCTTTCATCTCACTGGCTCAGATTGGCAAAATAGCCACACCAACTGGAAGAAAGACTAGACCTTGTGTTCTTGAGCTGAACACATTGAAGCATCCAGTCAAACTATAGCTGAAGAAAGGAACCCTCGGTGGAGAGTAGGTCCTGTTGTCCCTGCCACATTCTGAAGTGCTGCTGGTGCAAAGAGTAGAAAGCAATCAGATGGACGGTGCTTGAATCTTGCTAACTTACCTTAACTTCTCGGGAGCCTGATATCTGTTAAACCCAAGGAGAGTAGGCATTTAGCCTAGTGGTTAGATGCTGGTTTGGATGCGTGTGTCCCATATCAGATGCCCTGAGACAACTCCCAGCATTGTCCCCCGATTCCAGCTTTCTACGTACCATTGGACGTACTAGTGGTCCTGGCTCAGTACTTAGGTTGCTGACCTCTGCTTGGCATGGCTGGATTTCTGGCTCCTGGTGATTATGGACTCTTAGGGGAGTAAACCAGCCAGTGGGCACTCCTGTCTCTCAATCAGGAGCTGCCTTGTAGAATGGCTGTGATCATGTCTGTAAGTGGTCTTTTGGACTGTGGTGCAGTGGGCACCACAGCATGGCCAACTTTGTCCTGAACAGATCAGCTGTACTCTATCACCACAATGTTTCCTTTTTCAATTGAGATATAATTCACTAGAGCCTATGGAATCACATCATAAAAAATCTGCCTTTCAAATAAAAATAAATAAATGTTTAAAAAAAGAGGGGGAATGAGATGTTTTTTGAAGGTATACCATTTAGTGGGATTTTTTGTTTTTGTCTTTTTTAAAGATTTCATTTACTTTTACTGGAAAGATGGATTTACAGAGAGGAAAGGAAAGGAGACATGAGGAGAGGAGAAGAGGAGGGGAGGGGAGGGAGGGAGAGAGAGAAAAAATACTTTCTATATGCTTGTCAAATGGCCACAATGGCCTGAGCTGAGCCAATCTCAAATCAGGAGCCAGGAGTTTTTTCGGGGTCTCCCACATGGCTGTAGGGTCCCAAGGACCTGAGCTATCCTTTGCTGCTTTCTCTGGTTGTAATCAAAGCGCTGGATGGGAAATGGAACAGTTGGGACATGAACCAGCATCCACAGGGATGATCACCTTGAAAAGGATGGAAACAGCAAGTATTACAGAAGATGTGGAGAAGTGGGGGAATATAAAAGAGTGCACAAACTTTGGAAAACCACATGGTAACTCTCAGAAAGGTGCAACACACTGACACCATAGGGTCCATCAATTCCATTGTAATGGACTAAATGCTGGAGGCTCTCAAAGTCCTTCACTGAATACTAATCCTCAGTGTGATGGCACAGAGCGTGTTGCTTTTGTGAGTAAGTCTGAGATGGACCCACTGTGAGTGAGAATGATGCCTTATAAAGGAAGCCTCAGATAGCTGTCAGATTTTTGATTAATCATGGTGAGAATTTGGGAGTCCACATCTGGGAGAGAGCCTAACTGGAATCCAATCATTCTGGCACCTTGATCTTGGAATTCCAGCCTCCAGAACTGTGCAAAGTGAAACGTCCATTGATGCTAAGTCACCTGCTCTATGGTCATTTGTTGCAGTAATCCAAACTGACGAAGACATCATGCTAGGTATCAACATCAGAGAAACAGAAAACCTATGCCAGCACAAACAGCTGCATCTGAATGTTGACAGCAGTATTACAACCATCAACATGTAGAAACCACCAATACCCAAAGTTCATAAATGGATAAGCACAATGTGGGTTGAATAAGACTACAAAACACAGTAAAAAAAAAAACAAGTTCTGGTATTCCACAGCACAGTGCAATGACTGTAGTTCACAACAATGTGTTCTATTCTGTATAGAAAACTCAGAGAGAGGAACTGGTAGGCTCTAAATACAAAGAGAAGGAAATGGAAAGACTCATTGCTTAGTTTATACTATGTATGAAGTATTGCACTGTATCTCCCTCAAAATGTACAAGTATTCCATGTTAACCAAATTTTTAAAAAATGTTTTAAATGTAATGTGATCTAGCCATGCAGTGGAATATTATTCAGCCATTTAAAAGAAATGAAGTACTGCCCATGCTAAAACAGTATCTAATTTATTCTTGTTGATCATTTGAAGTGGATATTTGTTGTCCCTGTCTTACCAAGGAAGAAGCTGAGGCTCTGGCAGTGAATAGCTTGTCCCAAGATAACACACATCTACTAACAGGGATGATTGTACTTGAACCCAGGAAAGGACACACTTGTGTTCTTGTAGTTTGAATGGTTTGTTCAAAAAGAAAACATGCTCACCCAACTGAAAAGTTCAAGGGTTGGTGAGCATGGGACAGGAAGTGGAGTCTGTGGATCTAGAGGCTGAAGTGATGTTACCATATCTCTGTCCTCCTCTCTCTCCCTCGCCCCCCTCCCACGTGTTGGTTATGATCATTCTCAGGCAGAGTCCCTCATGTGTTGAAATAATGATCACCAGCCACTGCAGGCCTCCTACTGCTTTGCACTAGACCTAGTTATACAGCTTGTTTTCTTTGGCATCTGTCAGCCCTCCATGAAAGATTCACATTGGCCCTATATGGATTAAATGCCTTTCTGAGTACCAGTCAGTGTTTGTGTGCAGGAACCAGGAGCATTCCGATTGGACATATAGGTTCCAGCCCTTTGGGAAGGTAGAGACATATGATTGAGAATCCCTGGAGAATCACGTTAAGTTCAGAAAGGAAGGGGATGGGCTCGGCAGCGTGGCCTAGTGGCTAAGGTCCTCGCCTTGATCCCATATGGCCGCTGGTTCTAATCCCAGCAGCTCCACTTCCTCTCTATCGCTCCTCCTCTCAGTATATCTGACTTTGTAATAAAAAAAATAAAAATAAATCTTAAAAAAAAAAAAAAAGAAAGGAAGGGGATACATGGCAGAGAGTAGGTGTAATCCATGTCCTAAAGGCTTGTCTGAAATGCCGATAATTGGTGGTAAATGAAAGTTAATTTCTAATGTCAAATATTGGAAGAAAAGTTATCTCATTCCCAGGTTGGTGGGTGGGGGACAACCTTCCAAAAGCTATTAAAAATGACATCTAATCACTTCTCGGCCTTTTGGGTAAGATCAAGTGAAAATGACATCCAGGGGCCAATCAATGGGACATTTCCTACTGTCCACTGAAACAGCAGTTTTGCAAGTTAGTTTGTATGCACCACTAAACCTCTAAGGCTAGAGAGCAAAGACTGATTTTTCAAAGCAAAACCTAACAGGGAAATGAAGTTAGAGGTGTCTCTCAGAAGGTTTGCTAGCAACTGTAGAGGTTTTTTAATTAGAGCCCCTGGTGTGATGTGGAATGTTCATATTGGAAAACCACATAGCATATGCTAAGAAGAAATCTCTGCAGGGGGTGGGCAGCCTTCCTTTTTGAAATGAAATAGTGCCCTACATTTGACAGAAATATGGAAAAATTCTGTCCTGACGCAGCTCATTGCTTTTTAGGTTCAAATACACGGCAGGGGAAATCAGATTTTCGAAAAGCAGCAAGGGATACTTGACACATCCAATATTGTAGGGTGTCTCAACAGTCCACCCCACCCCTCCCTCTCCCCATAAGCAGTGTCCTCTAGGCTTATCGGTAGCTCTGGGAGGAGGTGGAGACCTCTTGTTGTTTGGGGCTGGCTGTCACACTGATGTCGAAAAAGATTACAGGCTCTTGAGGTCCCAGGGACTTGAGTTGCCCTAGCCTGCTGGTTTTAACCACCAGGAAATGAGGCCAAGGGAGGTGAAATGATTTGGCTGAGGAGATGGAGCTGCCCTCCCTGGCATACTGTGTGGGCCTACGTGTCTCTGCTGAAGTCACTAATAGCTACCATTTATCAGATTTTTCTTCTTGAATAGTATTTCAGCAGCTTTGCAAAGAGCACATAAAAATAGGGCCAACTGGGCTTTGTGCAAATCAGACAGCAGCGTATCACATCACCCTTTCTTACGTTATATTCAAAGTTCCCGTTTCAATGCTCTTGTTTTTGTTTTTTCCCCAACATTTTCTCATTTGTGCTAGAAACTGGTCGTTCTGCCCAGAGCTACTCCGTTTGCAAGGCTGGTTCTTACATCATATTTTGGCCTTTGATGAATTCAGCATGGTGTCCATTTTCAATACAATTCATGGTGTTAGTAGTTAAATTTGATGGACCATTTAACATTTATTGGGCGCAGGGCTAAAGCATATCGCATGGATAATCAGCTAAATCTACCTTCTGCGCAGTTTCATCTGTACCCTGCTTTGACACATGCCTAAAACCCTGTCAAGTGGCAGAGCAGGGACTGAGCTCAGGTTATCTGAACCCATATCACCTGCTTGTACACTAGAAATGAGAACAGAAGATGAGTACTGTGGGACACAATCTTCTTGCCCAGAATTAGGGGTCTCAGCTAAGTGATGGGGTGCCGTATGTCATAATCTTACAGATTTCAAATAATAAACAAAGGCATTTTTTGATACTGTGAGGCAAAGGCCAAAGTAATCTTCGTAGACACAGGACTTTCTGCAGATAGTTTTGACTCCAGTCCTTGAAATGTACCTGGGAAACATGGGAGAGCAGGAAGAGTTTGGAAATCAGGACACCTGACACTAGGTCCTGAGTTCCTCTAACTTGCCCGCAGCACTGGTCATCACTTGACCCCTGGGGAATACATTTTCTCATCTGACAAATGAATTTGCAAAGCAAATTTGAATTCCTTTTGCCTCCTAGTTATGATGATACAAGGGCATCTCTCCAATTTTCTTCTCCCCCATACATTTTTTTGCTTATTCATTCACTAATTTCTCTCTATTGATTAGTATCTCTTTAAGGGGCTTTGGTTCCAGGGACTAGAAACCCACCTGGTTCCAAAGAGTTCACTGTCTAGTTGGAGTCATGAATATCGGGAGCCTTGGAACAGGGCCGTAGAAGAAAGCCATGGTGGGTCTCAAGGTGCAGAAGAGGGCATGGTTAAGCACAGCCTTTGACTTTAAATCAAATTCGCTGAAGAAAAAGGCAAGCCTAAAATTTCTTAAGTTTTTCCCTTTCCAGGTGAAGGGTTCTGTTTCAGAGATAAGTAAGATTTAAGACCCTTCACCCTTATGGATGGCAAGTTTTTAGGAATCCTATAAAACACTACAATCTGACTTCACTGGAGGTTGTTTTACTTATATTGGAAATGATGTTGCTCATAAAAGAGAGCCAGTTCAATTCAAAACACATTCATGGGACTCCCAAGGGGGTCTGTGCTAGGCAAAACCTTCTAGGGGAAGGAAAGACTGCAGGCTTTCGACTCAGCCACTGAGAACAGCCTTTCTCCGTCTATGAACATGTGACCCGGAGCTGACTATGCATGCCTGAGTTCTCCCAGCAGGAAATCTGCCACCTCGTCAGGTCACTGGGAAGATTCCGGCAGTGGTGCTTGTACAGTGCCAAGGCTGGGACTCCCAGCCCCTTCTGTCCACCTCAAGTCCTGGGGCAGAGATGAACAGGATGAAGTCCCCATTATTGACAAGTTGCTAGTTTTCATAGCGCAGTAAACTGAGTAGGCAGATTTGAGTTCTGAGCCAAGACCAGGCTAGTGTCCTTCTGGGGACATTACTCTGTGTGTACCTGAGATAAAGTGTCCCTGAGCAGGACTGGTGTCCTGCCATTGCATACAGCACAGTAAGCAAGGCTGTTTGGGGACTCTCTGTCCCAGCTGGTAGAATGGACCAGTGTGTGGAATAGACCAGACTAGCTCACATTTGACTTAGGTTTGTAAAGAATTCCCCAGGTGTTGGCATTGTGTAGTGGGTAAAGATGCGATGTTAGCACCCCATATGGGTGCCGATTTGAGTCCCAGATGCTCCACTTACAATCCAGTTCGCTGCTGATGACCTTGGAAAAGCAATGGAACCCCCATGTTTGGGTCCCTCCTACCCACACGAGAGACCCGAAGAAGCTCCTGGCTTTGGCCTGGCCCATCCCTGGTTATTGTGTGGCCATTTAGAGTGAACCAGCAGATAGAAGATCTGTTTCTTCCTCTCTCTCTTTCAAATATTAAAAAGAAAAAAAAATTAAGCATGGATTCCAGCAGAACTGTCCTGCTGGTATGGTGGGCCCATTCCTTGTCTTGGCTGAGTCCCTGGGCTATAAACCTCCTGTGTGCTGCTCTGCCACTCTCCAGTGTGCCCCTCAATTGCAGGCTTCCTTGGGTATAAAATGGGGGTATTATAGTCCCGGCAGCGTATGGTTGCTGTATTACGTGAGGTCATGCCCATAGGGACGCAGCACAGTGTCCTGCAGAGGCCGAGCATCACAGGGCCAGCTGATGACTGTTCTTCATTTACAGGACAGAACAGAAACACACACCTGAGTTCATTCACTTGATCTCTACCCTGCATGGCTTTAGAATGCTCGGTACTCTGCCTCTTCCTCTCACCTGCGGCAGAAGGAACAGTCAGGGAATGGGGACGTAGATCAGAGCAGGGTGTGTGTGTACATGCAGACCACCTTCTCTTAGAATATTTTAGCAGTTTTACTTGATCTTTAAATGAAATACATTTGAGGGCCTGGCGGCGTGGTCTAGCGGCTAAAGTCCTCGCCTTGAAAGCCCCGGGATCCCATATGGGCGCCGGTTCTAATCCCGGCAGCTCCACTTCCCATCCAGCTCCCTGCTTGTGGCCTGGGAAAGCAGTTGAGGATGGCCCAATGCATTGGGACCCTGCACCTGCGTGGGAGACCCGGAAGAAGCTCCTGGTTCCCGGCATCGGATCGGCGCGCATCGGCCCGTTGTGGCTCACTTGGGGAGTCAGTCATCGGATGGAAGATCTTCCTCTCTGTCTCTCCTCCTCTGTGTATATCTGGCTGTAATAAAATGAATAAATCTTTAAAAAAAAAAAAAAAAGAAATACATTTGAGACCTGCATAGGCTTTTTGTTATGCTTATTACATAAAATGGCATGAGTGCACTTGGGAAACACTCCTAGTTAAGAACATGAGAAAAAGATGCTTCACTCACGTGGAATATGACAGCAGAAGCAAAGGAGATCAAACACGGCCCTCCTTCCTCTGGTTCCAGGAGGGCTTTCCTTTTCTTGATGACTTCATTGGGATGGTAAAACAGGAATTCCTGTGTGATGGATCAGGTGAAGCAAGGACGTATGGATATTCTGGTTGCCTGGGTTGGGCTGTACTTCTGACAAAGTGGCAATGTGTATGACAAAGAGACAGTTGTACATGCAGTGGAAAAAAGCACTGGATTTAGAGTCTTCCTGGCTCTGAGACATTAGCTTGCAGTGAGATTCCATTGTGTTTTAGTTTCCGTTACTGTAACATTTGCATACCAGGTTATTAGGTGATGCATCAGGTGTTGTGTATATCAAAGCCCAGCGCAGGCCCTGGCCTAACAAAGGGTTGCCTTAGGTTTCTCTCTGGTAAATTTGGGATAATTTTTCTTAAGTTTATCTACTGATTTGAAAGGCAAAGTGACAGAGAGGGAGATAATTATGCTTATGTATAAAGTTGTCAGAGGTTGAAGGGTATGTTTCAAAATTGTGTACTTAACTAAGTGGTACACAGGTGTTGGTAGCTGTTTTGTTTTTGCAGAAATATGAAAGTGTGTCTCCAGATGGGTGTTTGTATCTGAACAATACTGCTTACTTACCATGCGTCAGATCCTGCTAAGCGCTTTGCGTGCTTTGTTTTCCCGGGTCCTCAGAACTCTGACAGGCCCTAATCACTGCCTCTGTTTCATAGCTGTGAGCACTGACTGAGATTCCGAGAAGGGAGGCCCTGAGAAGGACCGACATGAACTTTTCTTTCTCATTTTAGAGCGAGCCTCAGTCATGCTCCTGCACATGGATGCCATGTCCTGTCCCGCCTGCTTCTCCTCCAGTCTGTCCCAGGAGGACATGAGGAACCTCTGAACACACTCACTGGGTACCCCTGGGGGGCAGGCTGCCAAGAGTTCCTAGTGAGCACCCCAAGTCTTCACCCCTGGCTGCTTGACAGGTTGCAAATACACTCATTTATCAGGCAGATGGGAGGGAGATTTGCAGCTGGACATGTCAGTCCACTCCTTGATGACAGCAGTGTCAGTAATGCCATCGTTGTCCACAAGAAGTCACACCAGGCAGGGTACAGAGCACCCTGCTAGCACCTGGCTGTCCTACTTGGCCATGTCAGCAGGGCTCAGATGAGCCACAGGCACATGGACTCTAGAGCTTCTACCCAGTATTGGAGGGGGAATTACACTGATGACAACCAAGACAGCGTTTGCTTTATAAAAAGCTGGGTGTGCGCAAGTTTAAGTCTGTGCATGTTTTTCCTGGCTTTTGGATGGTGTATATTTCTGGGCAGCTTCACGTAAGAAATTCAGCACTGAAGCCTTTGCCCACGCCAGAATCTGTTTGCTTTCCAACATTCAGGAATGGCTTTCAGGGTATTTGAGAAAATGAGAGGTAGTGATGGTTTGCACTGGGGCATGGTTTCCAATTTACAGAGGATTATGGCCTGTGAACCCCAGAAGTGGTGGGTAGAGGTGTGAACCGTTGGAATTCTAATTTCAGACCAGCCGGAGCAGGTATATGCTTACCCATGTACAATATCTCATTGTTGGCCTATTCCTTTCTTGGCCGTTGGAAATATGGGGAGGAGCAGATCTATACCATAATCTTCAAATGAAACAAACAGCAGTTGATGGCAGCAGCTCGGGCTCTCTGGTGAATTCAGTCGAGAAAGAAATGCCCGGCTGTTTACCGCTGCAGCTAGCTCAGCTCCTTGTGGTAATCTTGATTCTTTGCATGTGTAGACTTGAATTTATACACAAATCAGGTCCAGCTGGGAGGGATCTGGGTGGGCATTTTGGCAACCCACCCCTTTATTTCACAGGCAATGGCACCAAGCTCAGTTATTAGGAGAAAAAATCTGGAACACTAGGCCTCCTGGAATCGAGGCAGCTCTATTCACTCACTTCAGGCTGAGTACCTAGGCTCCTAGTTATTGTTAACCCTGTGCGAGATACAGAGGATGCAAGCAGCTTCCAGTCTCAGGAGGGGGGCAGGTCCTAGAGGACACCTTAGCATAGGAGAAGACGGCAGTAAGTGCAAAAAGTCAAAGCCTGAGTTTATTTCCAGCCTAGAGCTAGGTAAGCCGTGTTGGAGTGGAGGAAATGCTCAGTGCTTTATGGTTGGCGTGGGGTTTAGTGAGGCTGAGACCTTACTTAGTAGGAGCCATGTTTGCTCCGAGTCACAGAACTTTCCAGAGGTGGGAGGAAAAAAGAGGATTTTGTCCTGGGTGGCCCAAGTCTTATCACAGATGACCTGCAGGTAGAGATCCTCCAGCTTGCTTATGTCCCAAGCCGAGCTTTTGAAGCATGGCTCAGGACAAAGTGCATGGCTGTTTATAAGACGGGCTCAGCACTGCATGTTGCTAGGGCAGAACATCTGTCCATGTGCATTCATTCCCTTATGAAGTCCCACCTTGAGTGAGTGCACCCACTTGTCCAGCTGAAGCCAGGCCCCGTGGACAGCCATGAGCACCTCGTGAGGCCCTCCCTGGGGGCCCGCTGCCTTGCAGCCAGTGCCAAGAGATAAATCCTTTCCGTTTTCCGAGTGGCTGCCTTGTGCGCACAAAGCACAGGGTCTTGTGCGCTGTCATTGAACTTGCATGACAGCCTGCTGGGCTGCAGCCCTTATCGCTGTCCTTCATGTGAGGCAGCTGAGGGCTGGAGATCTTCTAGCCAGCAGGGCTATCTGTGTGGTTGGCCTTCCTCATTCTTCCCCATTTGGCACGTCACCTTGTCAGAGTCCTGCCTGCACGTTCCTTGTCCAGTAGCAGTGCCATCGTTTCTGCTCCTGGTATTCCCACCACGTTAGAGTGCACACCGCTGGATGTGTGTCCACAGGCCCTCTCAGAGCCCATGTCCCATCTCCAGGACATCTTAAGCACGTGCTTGGCTGCCCACTGTGCCGATAGATTTCCGTTTGACCACCACTGGGTACCAGGGTTTGGGCCCAAGGCTAAGTAAGACAGGGTCCCTGCCTGAGAGAGCCAGTTGTAGCGTGGAATAAACTGCCCCTCTCAGGATGGCAGCGGCTCAGCCTGACCAGGCCACAAGGCCAGCCGGCTGCTGCCATGGGCTGCTTTCTCTGGCCTACTAGCTCCACTCAAGGGAAAGCTTCCTAAGGGCCTAGCTTTTTGCTTTTTCTTCTTTGCAAAACGAATTTCATCCTCAGTCAGTTGTGAGAAAATTAAATGGGTTCTTGAGACTAAGTAGATTTAGTTTTTAAGAAGCTGGGGACCAGGCGTACGTTCTTGGGACTTCTGCCGAAATCTGGCGTCTGTTGAGCGGCCTGCACCTCCCGCACCTGAAACCTTTCACTCTTCCCAACCATGGTACTTCCTGCAGGGTTTTTTTTTTTTTTTTTTTAAGTGCAAATCGAAGATGAAACACAGGCGCGCGCGCCCACAAAACGCCTCTATTTTCTCCAGGCATTTTAGTGACCCAAGCCAAGCAGGCAGAACTCTGCAGCTGCGGTGAGCGCCCTGCACCGGGCCGGTGAGCGAGCGGGCAGTTGCAAGGCCAGGCCGGGGAGCCGGCTCCCCGCACCCCCACGCCCCCGGCGCCCGGCCTGCGACCCTCGCAGCAGGAGGCGCCTCTCGCGGCCTCGCTTCCTGCACCCACACGCAACTAAAATAGAACACGCACAACTTTTGTCAGTGCCCGCCTCCCCCCCACCACCCCTCCTGCCAAACGCGTAAGGAGCTCGCGCCGGGGGCGGCAGGAGACGGCCGGGGTGGGGTAGCGTGGCGCGGAAAGGAGGAGGAGGAGGAGGATGCGGGCTTCCGGAGCCGGCAGGACCGCACGGCTGGGAACGAGGCCCGCGAGGCGGCGCGCGCGCGGGGCGGGGGCCGGGCCGGGGGCGGCGCGCGGGCGGAGGGGGCGGCGGCGCGTGCGCAGAGCACTTCCTTGTTTGTCCCCGTGACTGGAGCTGAAGCGCCGCCCGCCCGCCCGGCTGGCCCGCCCGCCCGGCCCGGGGAGTGCGCGCCCAGTCAGTCAGTCGGGCCCTCGGCGTCCCCTGTCAGACTGCTGAGGAGCCGCGCTTGGGCGCCCGGGTCTGCCCCGTGCCCCGCACGCACGCTCCGAGCCACGACCCCGGCCGCCGACGCCGGCATGAGCTGAGGGAGGCGGGTCCCCGAGAGCCCCCTGCCTCCCGCGCGGCTCGGAGTTTGAAGGGCCCCGCGCCGAGCCCCGCCGCCCGCCTGCCTCCACGCAGAACCTTCTTCCCGCCGTCTCTGGGGACGGGAGCAGCGCACGCAGGCCGGGCGCCGGCGGCGGGGCGTTCATGAGCCGCCGGGCGGCCCGCGGCCCCGGGAGCCTGCGCCGAGACTCACCCCGCGCCCCCGCTTGTGTCTCGCCCCACCCGGCAGGATGCCGGACCAGATCTCCGTGTCCGAGTTCATCGCGGAGACCACCGAGGACTACAACTCGCCCACCACGTCGAGCTTCACTACGCGGCTGCACAACTGCAGGAATACGGTCACGCTGCTGGAGGAGGTAGGAAGGGCCGGGGCACGGACGCTCGCGGTCCTCGCTGGCCGGGGTGCAGCCGGGGGGAGCCACACCCCTCCGGGATCCCTACCCCCCCCCCCCAAAGTGAGCAGGGGACTTCAGACTTGCAGCCCACCACCCGTGTCTCCGTGTGCGCACCCTGGCCGGGCTCCTGCGAGTTTCCAGGCCGGCGCACTGGCAGCTTAGAGAGGACTGAGTGAGCCCTGTACAACTTGAGGGTCGCACAACGGGGCAAGTCCTGTCTGGATCTTGCCCACCCTGTGCGAGTGGAGCTTCCGTAGTTATGTGATCCTCTCGTAAGGCTCCCGAGTGGGCGGCTTCAGGCCACCAACGACAGAGACGCGAAGCAGCCGCGGTGGCCAAGGTCATCGGCAAGGGGCTGGGGGATGTGCCTCCACGGCCCAGCTGCGCCCCGCAGGCTCAGCTGCAGAGATAAGGGTGTGGAATTGAGAGCCCTGGCTGGGCTTGCCTCCAGCCAGCACTACTGCTTGCTTATCCTCAGTGGGTAAGTTGAGCCCAGGTGGAAAGAGATGCCTCTGCTTAGATCCCCACCCTTCTGGCTTGTTAGGACCTCTGCGCCAGCAGGACTTACCCCCACGGCACTGGCAGACTGTGAAGGAAGTCTGAGGCTGATGCAGCTGGGATGAGCTGACCAGATTTGAAGCGGGGGAGGTGGGGGTTGCAGTTAAAAAAAAAAACAAAAACGGCTCCTTTTCTCCCGTCCCCATGAAGACATTGGGGGTGTCTGGGGACAGCGCCACGGGCAAAGCCATTTGGATTAAATTTTTTTTAAGTGGAATAATAGGATGGGAGGGATAAGGAGGCAACCACAAGCTTAGGAGCTGCAGAAGCCTTTGGAGCGTAGTTAAAAATGGGGCCTTTGCCCCCGACCTCAGCTTCGTCCCTGCTTACCAGAAAGCATCACCTACCTCGACCAAGCTCAACCTGTCGCAACTATTCAAGGCAGCACTGGGGTTGGGGGGAGTTAGGAAGGGAGATGGGTTTTTCCTGGTGGATCGCTGTGCGGTTGTTTCATTTGGGGTTTGGGGGAACATTTGTGGATTTAAGCTCATTGGGCGTTGACCCTGTGTAATATTGGGAGGCTTGGGTTTCATAGGCATACTGCGTTGATGGGGTTTTTGATACTCATGTGTGGACACACACAGAACTGATACGAGGTTCGAGGGTCCTGAATGTTAGGGGAGTGATTTCTGTTAGTGCTGGGTTGGCTCTTGGCCGCCCACCTGCCTACCTGGCACCGGAAACTGCTGTGAGTGTCTCACTGTGCTTGGGAATGCTTCTAGAGAATTCTTTGATGGGTGGATGGGTGACTGAAGGAAATTTTTAAGTGGTTGGAGAAATGCCATCTAACTAGGTTTATCTGAAAGCCGGTAGTATTTTTTTTTTTTTAATAGTCTTTGTAAACTGTCAGTCCGTTGCACTAGCCTGTTAGTGTCTGAAGTTAAATAGAGTTGCCAGGTGTTCAGTCCTTTTGGGTGTTTGTCCCAGGCTTAATTGTAGTAAATTGGAGCATGTAGATCTAGAAGCATTTTGCATCCTTTTTCTGTTTTAATAAGTGTGTTCTTCCAAAGGATGTGACATTGATTAGATTGAGCATTTTCCTTTGAGGTAAGTTCTTCATTACCTGCTAATAGAGCTGCCAGGTATTTTAACTTTCTGAGTGTTCAGCCAGTGTTACTGTGTGCTGCAGTGTGTGGTAAGCATATTGGTGCAACTAGGTGTCAGGGTGTCAGTACATATTCTGCAGTAGTACATAGGTTAAGGTTAACATTAAATGACACAAAGCTGCTGCTGATCCTGGCTTGATGTAGCCAAGTGTAAAAGTGAATGCAACAGGTGTGTGTGTGTGTGTGTGTGAGAGTGTGTGTGTGTGTGAGAGAGAGAGAGAATATGATGGGGGAAGGGAACAGGGTTTGAGAGAAGGAATCTGTTTTACAAGGTTGGGAAGAAACATAGATTTGAACATCTAATCGTTGGCTGTGAACTGGAGAGGGAATTGGAGGAAGGCTAGGTCCAGAGCACCTTGTTTGAGTGCAGGGAGGATACTCGTGCTTTCAGAGTACAGCAAGGAGTGTTTCGTGCAAGATGGCACAGTAGTTTTGTGGTTTTTTGTGAACTTGAGAACAGTGCTGGTTGAGGCTTCATTATCCCTAATCTGCATCTTTTAATTCCAGAACCCTGTTCCAGAGGTTAAACTCAGTGGTTGCTTTCTGCAGAAATGTGAAATGTATCTTTAGTTTCTTACTGATGGGTAACCACCACTTCCAAATTTTACTTTTTTACTCCTAATGTTACAAACATGAAAGGGGTACATGATTATAAATATATTAAATGGTTCGCAATTCAGTTTTTAAAAAACAGGCAGTTCAAGATTACCACTCCAAATATAAGGAAAAATTTGGGGGCATACCACAAAATCTTGTTGGCATATACTTCACAAGTAAGGTATTTGGAAACTTTAAGAGTGCAGTTTATGTTACTTTGTGTTTATTCTTAGGGATAGGACTTTTAGGTACTTTTTTTGGTGCTGTGGAAACTCTGGATAGAAGTTAATTTGACTAGCTTGGACTTTTTTTTTTTTAAGTCTTTTAGTATTTAAGTGCCTTCCTCTTTATAGCCTTGCCTACTGTTGGTGAGTTAGGAACATATACAGAGCTCCACCTAAAAGCAGTTAGATCTTTGAGTCTGGAAGCCCAGATGAACCATACTGTCCCTTTGGTTGTGTTTCCTTGGCCAAGAGCGTGCTGTGTTGCATAGTTGTTGGTACTTTGATTTACATTTCCCAAGGATGAGCACTCTAGGTAAGAAGAGGCAGGAGAGCGTATGTCCAAGCTTTGCCTCTCGGCTGAAAGGCCAGGCATGACTGAGGGCGTCCCAGTTTGGCTGGTTCAACAGTGAGTGCTTTTGGGAGGCAGGGATGGGTTAGCTGGTGTCCTGCCAATTTCATCCTGATGTCTGAGTATTTTCCAAGCAAAAAGCCAGTGTTTTGCCTACTCAGCAACCAAGAAAACACTGGTGTGTGCCATTTCGCTCGTGACCATTTGGAAATTATGAGTTGGAAACAGTGTTTTCCTGTTTGAAAGCAAACAGGAATTTTAGGACCACGGTGAGGAAGCCAGGGTGAGGGTGGTTAATATCTCAGTGCCTTTGGAGGATGGGAGCGAGGATCAGCACAAAGAAAGCTCTGGTAGGTCAGTTCATGTGGGGCCAGCATTTAATTTTGGTGACAGTAGAGGAGGTGTGGTCCCCCATTTGTTGGGCAGCTCTGTACATGGGTCTGTTGAAAGCGTATGGCCTGCATGATAACATTTAACCCTCTTGTACTCTGTGATGGGGGAATAATTATTATCTCTGTTTTACAGAGAAGAAAATTGAGGCCCTGATAGAAGAAGTGATTATCTCCAAAGTCAATTACACAAAACTGAGTTAGTAGATCTTTAAAGACATAAAGCAGATGTCCCAAGTGTCTGCAGGGACAGCTGTGGCTTCTCCTTTGGGTCTCACCAAACAGGTCCTTGACTTTGTCAGAGGCTTAGTGTTTCTTCATGCCTGTGTGCCAGCAAGTTTGGTGCTTTCACAGGCTGGATATTGGTTTCCAGAGTTAATTGTGGAAACTAATTGGAGTGTAAGTTAGGAGCAGCATTTTGTTGAGCATACCGTTTTGGAGTATCCACCATGTACAAGTCACTTTGCCAAGCTTTACTGAAGGTATTGGGATTTTATCTGGGTTGTGTTAGAGAAGCTAATGATCTTTAAGAAGTAAGGCAGTAACTGAACTGGGTGGAGAAGGGAGGTTGCTGTGTTGGGGATACTGACTCAACCACTCAAATCACCTTTCTGCCAGTATTCAAATAATGGGGTGCCTCTTACGTGCCCTGCAGTGTGTAAGACCTGGAGAGAGAAAGGTGGCCATCAAGAGAATCAGTGAAAAGTTTTCTGAAGAGTTGGCGTCAGGAACTTGTCCTTAAGTGTGTGGATGGTGTATTCAGTTGTTCCTGAAGGTGAATGCATAGAAATCAGCATGAAGAAATGAGTGAAGACACGAAATGTAGATTTGTGATCAACGGCTCTGTCATAAAAATAATAACAATACTCATCAAGTATTAGTGTTTGATTCACAAGCCCTGTGCATGTTATTATTTAATGCTTATCTTTACCCTGCTATTATTTTCATTGGCCATGGTTTATAGGTGAAGAAATTAAGGATTATAACAGTTAGGTATTTTGCCCAAGGCAACACAGCCACTGAGTAATGGACTTGCAAATTAATCTCCTGTCTGCAGAGTGTCCATGCATGTCAGTCAGACTTGATCTGAATTTGTGTCTTCCTGTATCGCTGATGTAAGTTTTCCTTTCCTTCCATGTGCTCTTGAGTGTCTTCTCCCAGGCCAGTGACTCGAGGCTGTCAGTTTTTGAGAAATGCAGTTAAGTCTTCAAGTAGTGTTCTGTGGAATCTTACACGCAGAAATTTGGTGTCCAGGACTTGATGTCTTCATCATCAGCTCCCACTATTATTCAGTGCAAGTACATTGCATCTTAAATTTTGAAACCTGGTAAGCTTAATAAGAGTGCTGCTTAAAACATCAAATTCTATACATGTGGCCCATTAGTTACCACCCCACCCCCTAGATCGTAGTCTCTCTCTCTCGCTCTCTCTTTTTTTAAAATTTATTTTATTATTTATTGCAAAGTCAGATATGCAGAGAGGAGGAGAGACAGAGAGGAAGATCTTCCGTCCAATGATTCACTCCCCAAGTGACCGCAATGGCTGGTGCTGTGCTGATCCGAAGCCAGGAGGCAGGAACTTCCTCCAGGTCTCCCACATGGGTGCAGGGTTCCAAGGCATTGGGCCATCCTCAACTGCTTTCCCAGGCCACAAGCAGGGAGCTAGAGGGAAGCAGTGCTGCTGGGGTTAGAACCAACACCCATATGGGATCCCGGGGTGTTCAAGGCGAGGACTTTAGCTGCTAGGCCACCGTGCCAGGCCTTCTGTCTCTTTAGAGAAGGAAAGGATTTAGATAAAATCAAGGTTGGACCCTTTACTAAGGTAAAGCATAAGTGTTTAGATCTGTCCCTGACCTCTTTAAGGGGAAACAATAAAACACATCCATCATACCAGCATCAGTTCTGTAGCCTACGTGTGTGTCCCAGTGATGAAGGTGAGTTTTCTCTGGACACATATGGCAAATGGCAGTGGGTTAGGAATGAGTTTGACTGTGGTCCAAAAAGAAGGAAATTTCCTGGATGTGCTAAAACTCAAGTTTTTATTTTTTTTTATTTTAAGAATAAGGTACAAAACTGTTAATAGATATTCCATGCTAAAGCTGCTTGCTAAAGTTGTTTGCTTTTTATATACACTTTTGAAATTTGAAAAATCTTTTCTGTATCATCTGATGAAAGCTAATTCTGGTGGCATCTTTAGTCTTCCTTACATATAAATAAATCAAGGCTTAAAGAGGTTAAATGCTTGGCCTTATAGTAAGCAGTGCACTTGGACTGTGAATGGAAGATCTCTGTTTTGGAAACTTGATTTCCTTGTCTTTTGTGTTTGCTAGGTTTTCTGTCTTGTAGGATTCATGAAAAAAAAAATGCTTCCTATACTTGATTCTGTTGTCAAGAGGAAGAAGTGAGGGCAGAGGGAAAAGACCCTTGCTTTCTCTTTGCTCCTGAAATTTCTTTTTTGATCTTTCTTAGGGTCCCTGCTATTTGTGGTAAAAGAACTGCCAGCAGTCCTGTCCTGCCTTAACTGGGAAGAAACAAAAATCGTCTCGTGGCTTCCAGCCCCACCCTAACATACTTAGTTGGTCTGTTGACCAACCTGTCTGCCTTTGAACGGCCTGCAATCCTGACTTAAGAACCGCTAATGTCAGTTGCAGTTGCCACAGGGCTTGCTGGCTGACCTCCAGCTCCCTAGCCATCTATCACCTTACCTTTTTTGCTGGGGGCTTGTTGCTCAGGGAATTGCAAATTTTATAATCTAAAGGGACCTTGGAGAATATTTAGTCCAGGGCTTGTCATCCTGGGAACGTGATCTCCAGAAGACCTATAAGAGGGTGTTGAAGATTTGTCAGCCTCTGCAGTATATTACAGAAAGCATAACGGGTACCCCTGACAGCGTGGTTTAGTGTAATGCTAATGATTTTGGCCAGCATATATCAGCTCCATGATAAAACACTGTGAACTCACACCTGCTTATAGGTGCCTCAGTGTAGGAGAGCCAAGTACTGTCTCATTCATGTGATCGGCTTACTAGAAGAGCTTTCTGACTTTTTTATTCCTGTGGGAGAAAGCTCAGGAATGATGGGGCCCATACCCCGTCTCCCTTAATCCTATTGGTTTGGAATATGGAAACTAAGTGCTAGAGAAGAAAACAATCCAAAATTTACCTTCAGAGTTCCTGACTGTCACCCCAGAGCTCTTTACATTCTGTCCTCCAGCAGGGTGGCAGGGGCTGATGGTGTGTGGCAAGGGAGTCTCCTCTAGCACGTTGGAACTGCTGTTGGACACGGGGGAGGAGAGGGAGGAAGCTGGGATCCCAGCTTGTGAGCCCAGTCTGCTGGTCTGAGGCATGTTCGAGGTCGTGGCAGCCCTCCCTGATGTCAGGCCAGCAGGCTGTCATCAGGGATGGTTTGTGGTGTTGAATGTTCAGATGCCACTGAAACCTTTGCCTTTGTTGTATATGAGTCCAGGAAGCCTCGGAGAAATGGTTTCCATTTATGTAACCTACTCATTTGGGGGCACTGTAGCCTGCTCTTGGCCTTGGCCATGGCCATTTCCACATGCATTATTTAAACTTTAGTAAGTGATGGGTTTGGGGACTGTGTCACTTCATGTCTGCCTCCATTTCTGCATTTGATAACTCAAGAGCTTTGCTTCTGACTGTTAAAGGCCATAGTGGATGTTAGGCACTCATGAAGTGACTTCACGAGCTGGTCAGATGGGACCCTGTGAATGTCGAGGACTGGGCTGGGCTGGGCTGGGCAGAGAAATCAGCTCCCCTCCAGGGGCAGGGAGGCAGGGGTAAGTGAGGGTAGAAGCATTTCTAGGTGAGAAAACAGACAAGAAATCTCTCCACTGTGGAGCAGTAGTGACCACTGAGTTGGAGAGGGCAGAGTACCTTTGCCTAGGTTAATTGGAGCCCAGTTGCTTGCGTAACTTGTAGTGTGTGAGGGACAAGTTGTTGAGCTTTCCTGTTTCTTGGTTTCCTCATAGCAATGGTGCCTACCTCTATTGTGTGTTCGTGAAATGCTTGCAACAGGGCCTAGCAGGGTGATTACTCCATAAATGATTGCCTTTATTAGCCTTGTTCCTATTAACTATGTGTTATTACTGCATTAGACCATTTTACCTGAGAAGGTGGTACTGGCAGACTGATCTGGTAGAGTAGGTGATGAGGAGATGAGATAACAGAGCCCACTTTGTACGCTTCAAGGATCCCATACACAGATGGCACTAAGAGGGAGAACTAGGGTGGTATCAGACACTTTGACCATGGTGGGTCAGGATTACAGCCAGGTGGACAGTGAGTGTAACTGTGTAGCCCTTAGTGGTGCTGCTGTCTGAAATGAGGGAACCAGTGACTAGTGCAGTCGGGTCTCAGTCCAGACCAGCTCTCCCAGCACAGCTGCTCTGGTTCTTTGTGCTGTGTCTGTGTTCTGCTTCCTCAGTGCCTCAGAACGGGGAGAGTGTGGCCCTTTTGATGAGCTTGCCTTTGGGATGCTGAACTTTTCTCTCCGTTACAGAATGACTTGCAAGTCTTTTGTTCTGGCCGTTGGTGAGAATTGCTGGAGAAAGCATTTCTGCCTTGGTTTCTGACGGAGCAGGGGCAGGTGTGTGCTTTGCTGATTGCAGCTGGAAGCACCAGGCCACAGGGAATTCCATTCCAGCTTGGAGGCAGGAGCCTTAAAGCAGAAATGATCTCTCCTTGGGTTGGCATTTCTATATTCTTTGTGGCTTCTTTTCATTGTCAGTAAAATGAATGTTAATTACTTGTGGGACAGGGGTTAGGTCAGATTGAGGGAAACTGGACTTCATTAGGCTTATTTATTTATTTATTGTGAATTTGTTTCTATTGGGGTGGGGGCACAGGTTGGGAAGGGTTGCCTTGGGGGAGTACCCTCCAGGCAGTGTCCTGCTAGTCTTCCCGGGAAGCCTTGTGGAGCTTTTGCTTGGTGCTGCTCTTGCTGCCAGCAACCTCTTCGGGGCTGCTGCTGCCAGGCTCCTTCTTGGAAGAGACCTCCTTGCTGCCCGCCTCTTCCACATTGTTCACCACTGCCTCCTCCTGGGCCCAGGATTTCTTGCTCTTGGGAGGGCTTGCGTTGCCCTCTGTCTCTTCCAGGTCGCCATTAACCAACTCCTCCTTGGAAAAAGATCAGTTTTTCTTGGGTTTGGAGGATGAGACAGCTGGCTTTTTCATTTCATTCTCCTGAGGAACCTCCTGGGCCTTTTGGTTTTTCTTCCTTTTGGGTTTTTCATGCACCTCCTCGCACTGCTTCAGGGTGCTGCTGCTGGTCTCCAGAGATGCCAACACCAGCGCTGCCAGGTGCTGCTTCTCCTCCTTCAGGCATTTCTCCTGCTTCTCCAGCTTGCAGGTGATCTTCACGGCTGCTCCCCCTGGTTCAGACTGCACTAGGTTTAACAGAATGTGGGACTTTCCAGTGGACTCTGCCGGGCCTGGGACAGCATCTGAGTAGCCCTGTATTGTAATGCTGTTTGTGTCAGTTACCTAAGAATTGAATTTCAGTGCCAAGGCTACCATATAATTTTCCCCAAAGAGTTGGAATATGAATTCCTTTGTTAAGAAAGGACCCAGTTTAGCCACCCAGAGGCTAGGCAGCAGAATCACATCATGCATTGAGACAAGTCAAACCCAAAAGATGAATACATTTTGTTACCAACTATTGCAGGAAAGCAAAATGTTGGCCTTCTCAACATTTTGCCGGTGGAGCTGTAGATGTGCTTTGGATGGTGCTAAATATAAGCTCTTCCCAGATCTTTCCATTATTAATATAGCCCAGATACCTTCTGTTTCTGGAACGTTGTGCCTGGGGGACTCGGCTGGTGGGGGGATGGCCATGGCCTGGTGCTGAGCTTGACTTTCAGCACCCAGTGGGCTGTGAGCTATTATGGCATAAATGCAACAGAAGTGGAAAGAGACCCCAGAGATCATCTAGTCCAACTCCTCCTCTTAGAGATAAGCAGCATGTTAGAATCTTATGTGAATAGCAACAGACCAGGTCCTGTTCCCCTATTCCTTCTGGGAAAACGGCAGATGACACAGTTTTTACCTACCATATCCCTAGTTCTGCTGCACCTCATGGGTAGGGGGTCTCTACTGGATCTTGGAAAAGGCGTATCTGGGAAGAATTAGAATGGCCCTACTTGAGTCAGGAGGCCATTTTTGGTTCCATCATCGTCTGCCAGGATGATGAGTGGGACTAAGTCTTCCCTCTTGGACAGGCCCAGAGGTAATGGTGTCCTCAGAGGATGGTAGGAAGTCAGAAACACAGTGTCCCGCGTTCCAAGATCACACAGCAAAGCTGGGATGGGATCTAGGCTTTTGGTTTTGATCTTCGTTTTTCTTTGAGGTGCAAGTTAGATGGAGACAAGTCATCTCACAGATTACAGGGCGAAGCAGTAGGCCATGTAAGGTAGATGAATGCCAAGCATTATTGGCACTCAGAGATGTTCCTTTCTTACCCTCCTCTCTGCCAGCCTCACCATTCCCTGACCCCTTCTGCTCCATGTTCACTGGGATAGCCTGAAGGGCTGTGGTCAGGACACTGTGCCACTTTGTTTTAGCTTTGCTGATGTCCGCAGATCGCCACTCTGCACACGGTGTGTGGGTGGTGAAGAAACACCCATTTCCCTTAACTCCACGGTGCAGGCAGCCATGATACTTCTCTAGAAAACTGGGCAGGGCAACTGCCTCCCTAGGGAAATTGCTGGTGCTATTGGCTTTACCACAGCATTAAATGCCAAACTGCTTAAAGGTCTGGTGAGTGCTGACAGCTTTCCTTCCATCCAATGACTTCTTCACTGCCCAGTTACAAATGAAGTAAAATGTGAACTTCTTCATTGTTTATAAAGAAGGGGGAGGCTTAGTTTCAGTTTCATTAATCATTTTTATGATGCCAGTTTCCTTTTCCTTGTAATGTTTATTCACATTACTACCATTTACATAAAATTAGGTACTCCTTATTTCTGCAAAGTGCAAATCAAAATAAGCATTTACTGCTGGCCCAGCAGCTGCTGTTGCTTTAATAATAGTAATATTTTTCATAGTAATGCAAGTGAGTGCACTGCCTCCCAGTAAATAAAACGATGCCAAGCCGAATAACACAGCCACCATCCCAAGGCGTCGGCGTTTTGCGTATGAGAGTTTGGAAAATTTCAGAATCTGCAAATGCTGCAATTAAGCAACTCCTCTTTGTAGGAACTCTATTGGATGCCCTCACACATCATACTGAACTGAATCATTCCAAGAGCTGTGGGTGTGCTTGAGGGGGCAGGGTGCTGCTTCCCCGTTTTCCAGAAGATGAACCAGGCCTAGAAAGGGTTCATCAACACAGTCTGTGATCTTTCTACTTTGAGCTCATCCACGGGGAAAATGCTGCACACACACACAAACACACACACACACACACACACACACACACACACACACACGAGTGAGGTGCAAACTGGAAAGGGGCTTCTGCTGAAACAGAGGTGTTCAGGTTAGACTTGCAAACGAACTTCCTGAGAGGGTATTACATTCAAACTAGTTGACCACAGAAGTAGATTATTTCCCTTTGGTTTTAGAAGAGTTTGGTTGAACTAAATTTGTTCTTATTTTCTCCCTGTAGAATCAACCACTTTCATTAGCTTATGAGTATCTCAGGGTCAGAGCATTTTCCCCGCCTGACCCCACCTATCCTTTTTGTTTTACCTAGTTGGCAGTCTAAATATTTGACCAAAGGAAAATGTAGTGGAACAACATTGTGGCTGTATGTGTTATTGTTTTTTTTTTTTTTTTAAAGGATTTGTTTATTTGAAAAGCGGAGTTAGAGAAGGAGAGAGAGACTGAAAGACTTCCATCTGCTGTTTCACTTCCCACATGCCCATAAGTGGCCACAGCTGGGTCTGTCCTGTGCCAGGAGCCAGGAGCTCCTCTTCAGGGTCTCCCACATGGGTTGCAGGTGCCCAAGAACTTGGGCTGTTTTCCACTGCTTTCCCAGGCTATTAATTGCAAGTGGAACATCTGGGATTTGAACTGGTATCTATATGGGATGCTGGTATTGCAGGCAGTGGCTTTACTTGTTCAGCTGCAATGCTGCCCTCTGATTTATAGTTATTGAAGGCAGACCTGGCAAGGGAATTCCAATTATTGTCAAGTTCTACCCTCTGGACATTAGTTAAATGTCTATCTGTTGCATAGAGCAGTAGAAAAAACACACAGTCATTACCTATCTTGAAGACTGTGTCTGATCCAGAGCAGACCTGAGCACTGAGCCAGATTTCACGATCTGTCCTTTTGATGTCTATTCTGCAGTCATCCATTGAGTTGGTAGTGCTGGGGACGGTGATAACCATCTGAGTACCAGCTGTGGACGTCTCTGAGTACCTTGCTCCTCACCTCTCCATCGCCCAGCTAATGCATGCTGCAGCCAAGGCTCAAACCTAGGTCTGGTGGAGGGCATTCAGCGAGATGCTTTAAATTGTTAATTGAGATGCTGTCAGGGTCCTCCCCTTCTGATTCTGTTTCCTGCTGATGTGCACACTGGGAGACTATAGATGAAAACTAGAATGCTTGGGGTCCTGCCAGCCATGAGGGAGGCCTGGGTTGAGTTCTGGCTTTGAACTGGTCCAGCTTTGGCTGTTGTGTGCATTTGGGGGGAGTAAACCAGTGGATGGATTTCTTTTCCTTTGAAATAAAAAAAAAAATGAAGAAAATGCAAACCTAGATCTGCCTGACTCCATAGACCACACCTTGCTCTCTGCTATCCTGTGTGGGTTTGTCAAGTGATTCAGCTGCAAAGTAAATGGAAACAAGTCTTACTGGGGATGAGTGTGCGCATGCACACACACACACACACAGAGAAAGTTTTCCACTTCTGGTTGCTGCCTTTAGGTTGAGTGGAGGCATTTAAATATAGATCATTTACAGCAGCCATCTGGGGGCAGACAGTTCATGATGTGGTATGAAAGAGCTTAATGAGAGAATTGGTATTTTCAAAGAAGTTGACCTCTCTGTTTTTTCTTTACAGATGCTAAGAAGTGAATTTCATGATTTTAGAGCACTTGTGCCCTGCCTTTACTTTCTAACATGTTTGAAGCCTGCTATCTTATGTCATCTACATAGTGCTTTGTTAGGGGGAAAATTATTTCTTGCTTTGGCAGTTGACAAAACTGCTCAAAAAGCTAGAATGGTTTTTGAAAGGCTGTTCAGTTGAGGGGTGTGATGGGGCTAGGAATCTTTCTGCTGGCAGTCTCATCCCCTGCCCCAGGTTTACCATCTGGGTGGTACGGGGTGCTTTACCTAACAACTTACAAGCTAAGGAATGCTAATTGACATTAAAATTACGAACTTTGCTATATGGTTATACTGTGGTAATTGGCATGGTTAGATCCCTCTCCCACACTCACTATTGCCCTTAAGTGACCCACTCTTCCAAGTGTTCCTTGCTGCTGCTACCTCCCCCTCCACCCTCTTTGAAACTTTGGGCATTTCTACATTTGTTTTAAGTTAAAATATTTTTTAAAGATTTATTTTTACTGGAGAGGAGGAAAAACAAAGAGGAAGATCTTCTGTCCGTTGATTCACTCTCCAAGTGACCACAATGGCTGTAGCTTAGCCAGTTCGAAGCCAGGAGCCCAGAGCCTCCTCTGGGTCTCCCAAACAGGTGCAGGGTCCCAAGGCTTTGGGCCGGCCTCAACTGCTTTCCCAGGCCACAAGCAGGGAGCTGGATGGGAAGTGGGGCTGCCGGGATTAGAACCGGCACCCATATGGGATCCCGGCTCATAGACTGCCAGTCTATCACGCCAGGCCCTTGAAGTTAAATATTTACACAAATACACATTAAGATTAGTGCGTCTCCGTGTGTCACCTCAGTACCTACCTAGTTATGGTTTCATCTTGTTTGTATCCTTCAGCTTCGCCCACTCCCAATTTAAAAGAGCAATTTTAGGAATTAAGATACTATTTCATTTTATCCATAGATATTTCGTTATGTATTTCTTAAAGATAAGGGCTTGAGGAAAACAAGTCTGAACCATAATACCATTATCACATCTGAAAAAATATATATATTTCCTCAATCTCCTGTTTCAATTTTTCCAGTAGTCCTTTTTTTTAATAGCTTGTTCAAATCAAGACCCAAATGAGATCCAGATGTTGAAATTGATGGACATATATTTTAAATTTCTTTTACTCTGGGTAACTCCCATTCCTTACAGTCTTTTTGTCAGAGAAACTGGTTGTTCTGTAGAGCTTTCTATAACATGGATGGTGTTGATTGCATGGGTGTGCTGCTGTTTTTAAGATGTATTTGTTTGAAAGGCAGAGTGACAGAGAAGTAGGGGAGAGAAAAACATTTTCTATTCCATTTCCTTTCCCAGATGGCTACATCTGGGGCTGGACCAGGGTGAAGCCAGGATCCTGGAATTCCACTCCTGTCTCTTAGCATGGGCAGCAGGGAGCTGTGTACTTGACACCCTCCACTGCTACCTGAGGTGCATTAACAGGGTGCTGATTGGAAGTGGAGCAGCTGGGACTCAAACCAGCGGCCCAGCATTGGAAGCTGCCTTGAAAACTGCAGCTTAACTTGCTGTGCCACAATGCCAGTTCCTGTGCTGTCCTTTAACATGTGTGTTAGATATAGTTTTAATTGTTGCTACTTATTTTACATTCTAAAAAGTTGATTTTGCCTGAAGGAATTAGAGAGGGAGAGATACAGAAAGATCTTCCATTTGCTAATTCATTCCTCAAATGGTCACACCAGCCAGAGCTGGGCTTGCTGGTCTGGGCCCAGGAGCCTCTTCGGGGTTTCCTGTGGGTGTAAGGGGTCCAAGGACTTGAGCCCTCCTCTTCTGCTCTCCCAGGGTATTAGCAGGGAGATGAATCAGAACTGGAGCAGCTGGGACACGAACCAACATCCATATGGGATGCCAGTTGTCACAGGTAGAGAGGGTCAGCTTGCTGCACCACTCCGGCCTCATGGTTTTTAGTTTCTAAAGAGTAAGAAGAATGTATTCTTTCTGTGGAAAACAAGGGAAAGTATGAAAAACAAAATTTAAAAGTCACCCACCAGACAGTTGTTTCTCTGTGCCGTACCACTGCAGGTAGTCCTGAAAGTGGCTTTGCCCATTCAGGTGCAGCTTTGAGGGTGACCTTCATCTAAAAGTTTCTGCGAAGGAAGAAGTTGGGAGGCATCTGCTGGGGAGTCACAAATAACTGGCAAGTGAAGGGGAAAAGGAGGCGGCTGGGTGTTTTCAGACTCTACCTAGCATGGTGGAGAACTGAAAGCCAGTTTCATGTCTGCTTTGGGGAAGTGAGCAGCTTGGCCTCATCAGGCCCTGATCCTCTTGGTAGAAGTAGCAGCAACTTCTTTATCTGCCCTGCACAGGTTCTCTTCTGAAATTCCTGCATACCATGAAAATAGTTTGGTAAAGGCTATGGCTGCTTGAGCTCAGAAACAATAAAAATAGCATCAACTTTGGAAAGAGGAAATATACAAAATAGTAGCTGTGGCCAGGCCCGTTGTGAGGGTCACCTGGCCTCCTCCTCTTCTCTCTTTTGCTGCCTGGACACTCAGACTTTCATTACCAAGCGGTCAGGGACATTTCTCTTCACATTTTTTTTTTCAACCCAGTAGTTGCTGTATCAATCATACTTGCTTATGAAGTCATTGGACTGTTTCACACTAATACTTTTCAGGGAAACAAGAGAGGGAGGTGTTTTGGAGGGGGATTCTTGGACGTCACGTGCCAAAAGCAACTTTACCTTTTCTTTGATGAGTATTGCCATGTCCTATTCTTTAAAAGCCAAGCTATATTTCAGATGTTATGCTTGGACTGGCCTTGTTATGGAGCCCCATTAGGTTGTCTTTTGTAAACATTTCCTTTTGGCTTTGAGGCAGCCACTGTTATCTTTCTAGGGTAAGGCTTTCTCAGTTCAAAAGTTGCAGAGGGACCATCTCAAGTCTGAGATTGCGCCTGAATTTCTTGGCCTCTGCTGCCTTAGGGTTTCCAAGCAGCAGCTCTGTGTGGCACTTATCTCCTAGTGGGGTTTCAGTTCAGGGTAGATTTAAGTTAGAAAGTGCTCTTGGTAGCCCGTGGCACATTCCATTGAGCACTTGTGTGTGTAGTGTCTTAGAGTCTTTAGGTCATCAAGAAAATAAATAGTAACTTCATTTACAGGTGAGAAAGGTAAGCCTGGAGGAGCAGTAACTTTGTCACTGGAGTTAGTGCCTCGAGGGCACCTGGTCTCCCCACAGTTGGTGTCACCCTTGCCTGTTCTGTGTCCTTCATCTTATCTTACCTGTTTAGGGCTTGTTGCTTTCCATAGGACCCCAGGCTGTCTCCTTTCCTTACCTAATCTTGAATACCTTAGCTCAACACATACACTTCCCTTCCAGAATATGTCTTCACTTGAGTTTTCTTGGGAGAAAAGTCTTACCAAGGTTTCACTCAGGAGTGTTAAGGCCTGAGCAGGCATTATATCAGTGTACTCCTCCCCCTGATAGCAGTGACTGATACCTCGCAGAAGGGTGAATTCCACATATTATGAAGAGGAAATTGGGAGGTGATTTTAGGTTTAGGAATGGGGATCTCACACAGCTGGCTGTCATCCCATATTCTAGTTCAGTGAACTCGTAGATGTAAATGTCAAGTTCTCTAAGTCTTCTAATTTCACCCTCATTTTTAAGATGAACAATTAAATAAATAAATGATTTGCTTGTTTGCATTTTTGATGCCAGAACTTCCCAAAAGCTTATCCGTGAACCATGGTTCCTATACCCTGCACTGAGCCAGCAGTGAATTTAGTCTTTGCATTCATCTTCTTGTGTGGATTTTCTTTCCCCAACCTGAGACTTGTACAGGGGTCAACCTCATGATATGCAAGGATTCCCAGCTTACAATGGGGTTATGTCCCGAGGATAAAACACCTGAAAACCACGCTCTGCAACACAGCATACTGTTGCCTGCATAGCAGTTGCTTTCCCTCATGATTGTGTTACTGCCGAAATATCAGGCTGCATATGGCTAGCCAAGTAAGAGAAGAGAGTTCAAAATGCATAGTAGTCTCTAGTTCTCTGCTGTTAACTGCTTTGCTTGAAGTTCTAGCCCAATATTGCACAGCTGATGCAAGTCTGCTCATACCCTTAGATGCTACGGAATGGACAGGAGCTGGGCCCTGTAACCCTTGAGCCTTGCATCATTTGGACTGACCTTCCTAGAAGCGAACCTTGCACCCACCTGGGCATACTTTTGATGATAGGTGTGCCTTATTCTGGAACTCTTAGTGGTGAGTTCAGTGATGACTTTTCCCGCTGTAACGTAAAGGCATTACTAAATCACATTGAATATTGGTCAGAAAAACTCCAAAAAGAAAGTACTCCAAATCTTCAGCCTGTTGCCCCCCGCAAAAGTAAAACAAAAGCCTAGTATGTTATTGCTATGAAGCCTGGAAATGCTTCAGCATCCATTGCAATGACTGAGCAGTCTTAGGAAGCATTTAGGGTCCATTATAATATGATAGGTACAATCTGTTGAGCTGCTTCTTTGGAACTTACTGTGCTAAGTTTTTAATATAAATATTTATAATCCTTAAAACAATTCTGTAATGGTTTTTTTTTTCCATTTTGCAGGTAGGGAGTAATGCTTAGAGATTCAGTAAATGCCCACTTTACACAGTTGTTAGACAGTAGATGTAAGTTTTACCAGGTCTGTTGATTCCTTAATGTCACATTGCTGCCTTGGGCATTACAGTCGTTGCAAAAAGGGAATGTGTGGTCCTCCGGCCAGCAGTTAGCACACCCACCTCCCAGTGTCAGAGGGTCTGAATTCGAGTTCTGATTCTGGGGAAGCAGCCATGTAGGTTCGTTAGTTGTGATCCTACCACCTGTATAGGAGACCTGGATTGAGTTCCCTGGCCAGTGTGAGAAGCTGACGAATAGGCTTTTACTTGCTAGAGTGTGAGTATAAAAAATAACAGGAATCAGATATTTAATTTCTTCGTCCGTGCCCTTTGTCCTCCTCAGAAGGTTAAAGAATGAAGGCAGGTGGAGGCATTTGCTCAGCACCCAGCATAAATTGTTCCCAGGGTGATTTGTTTTTATTCCTGCAGTGGCAGTGGTTTGTTTCCCGAGGGGTTGACCTTGCTTGACTCTTTTGTGTACTAGGTTGCTGTGTTAGTCTGTCTTCCACCTCTCAACAAAGACCCTGGTTGTTTTTCAGTCCCTGGGAAGCTTCCCTTTGCTTCTCACAGTTGTGTGGGCTACTTGGGCCAAGTAAGTTGTCTGGGCCACTGCCTTCTCCATTCAGTCCTTTCAGCATTTTCTTCAGATAAAACCCATTGTATTGAGATATTGCTTCCACATCTGCCATGTGATTATTTTGAGAAGAGGGTTTTGACTTATTCAGCTTTTATCTTTAAAGCTTGGAACCCAGTAGGATAAACTCCATTTGGATGAACACATGTGCAGTGGGGAGCCTTGAAGAGTGTACCCGGATGAACCTTGCTCTGTAGGTAGAATAAGGGAAATATAAGGATTAGCCAGGAGCGGGGAGAGAAAAATCCCATGGCTTCTGAGATTTCAAAGGAGATAATGTAACTGTGGACTCCGAGAGCCACAAGATCAAGGAGGTCAACTACCTCATTTTCCACATCATTGAGATTTCTCTGTTCTGAGTTTACGGCTGCTGCCCACTGACCTCCAGGGCGTAGAACCAGGCATTCTATTTACATTAGTACTTTTACTGATTTTGAAAAACACTTATTGTTCATCAGCATTGTGTTTTATGCTTTAAGTAATCAATTTTGTTTTGTTTTGAGTACTTTTTTTTGTATTTATTTTTAATTTTATGATACAATCCTGTAGGCTCTGGGATCTCCCCTCCCTCTCCCCCAAATCCCCCCCAACTGATTTCCCCCATATTATTACAACAGTATAGCCCTTCAGAAGCAGTCATAAGTCTTTTGTATGAAAGAAATACTAGCAACCAGTAAGAATGCTCCCTTCAAGTGCAGGAGCGCTACTGCGGGCTGGGTCTGGTGATGCACCTGCTGTCGGCCTCTGCTCTTCCTAACTTCCTTCTCTTTGCTATTTTACTCCCCTCCTTGGCCTGTTTATTTACAAATGCTTGTAAATTTGCTGATTTGTTTAACTTGCTCTCCTCAGAGTCCTTTATGACTATTTGCCTCTGTCTTTTCCACAGCCTTTTTTTTTTTCTTTTAAATGGCTTAAAGGTTTCTTGTCTTGGGTTTGGGTGGTATCTGCATTTACTGGGAAGGAGGGAGGGAGTGTGTATGTGTGTGTTATCTTACATGGAGATATTATTGATTGAGAGTAGCTCCCCAAAGTCAGCTTGCTCAGAGTCTGGCAAAGAATAGGTGCTGCTGGCTTCGTGTGGAGTCCAGGTGAGATGCCCATGGTGGACCTTGTGTAGTGGCTCTGTTAGTGTTCCTTGAGTTGCAGAATCCACAGCCCAGTCTCTGCTCAGTTGCTGTCCTCTTGGCCGCAGCCCTGTCCACCTGCAAGCAGTGATGTATTCATTAGTGCTCAAATGTTTTTGTTATCAACCCCCACTTTGTGATTTTGATTATTAGCCCAGCAAGGGCCAAGGAAATACTCCTTGGGGTGTTTATGATTTGTTGGAGCATCAGGCAGTCCAGAGCAGCCTCAGGCAGTGAGAATCTCACAACTGGCTCACATTCTGAGAAATGTCATGTGGTTAGGAGATGGAACCAGCCTCACTGCTCGCCTGCTGTATTCATTTTTTCCCACCACATCTCCGTTACGTGCTTGTAATAGCTCAAGTGAAAAATTCCACACAGATGTGTATGACCAGCTAAAGTCATGAGAAACGCTGTAGGGTATGTTTGCTGGAATGACTAGGTACTGAAGCTGATGTGGGTAGTCATGATAAGTGTTCTTGGAAGAGGATTCACACACTTTTCTTTGCTGGCGACTCCGGTTTGAACACCTGTTGTATGTCAGGTTATTGACTACCTGCACTCGTTTAAACTTCATAACCACCATTTAAGGTAGATTCTGTTAAATGCCTTTCACTGCCATTGAGCTATTTTGGGCAGGTTACTTCTCTGTCATGGGTACATGCTTCCAGCTTTAATTTAAAATATACTTTATTCTCAACTTCTGTGTTTGTGCTGAGAGTGTGGAGTGAGCAATTGTACATGGAGCATCTATGGGCTCCTTTCTTTGTTGTATCCCCCCATGCCTGAATGTGGGATTCAGGGTGGGTCATTCCACCCATTTGAGCCTATTTCTTTATCTATGAGCTAGCCTTAATGTGTATATAACATTCCCAGAAAGGATTGTAATGGGACTAAAATGAGGTAATGGGTTTTAGGCATTTTATATTCTATGTTGGTTTGTAATAACTGCTCAGTTTAAGTGCTGTCCATAAACTCTTGGGCCATCCCCATGGAGAGCTGGGTATCACTGATTTTTATATAGATTAGATTATAAGATTGGGGTAGGATGTGTATAAAGTTGTGGAGGGGGTTCATGCAGCTCCAGCACTTGAGTTTCATGAGATGAAAGGGAACTTCTCCCTTCACCGTTCCATACATACCCAGCTTATAGTTACTGCTAAAATTATATGAGTGGTTTTTTGTTTGTTTGTTTTTGGTAATTATAGACATGATGAGATTTGATTTTCTTCTTTTTATTAATTTCTTTTTTTTTAAAGATTTGTTTATTTTTATTACAAAGTCAAATATACAGAGAGGAGGAGAGTCAGAGGAAGGACTTCCGTCCAATGATCCACTCTCCAAGTGGCCGCAACGGCCCGTGCTGTGCCGACCTGAATCCGGGAACCAGGAACCTCTTCTGGGTCTCCCACGTGGATGTAGGGTCCCAAAGCCTTGGGCCATCCTTGACTGCTTTCCCAGGCCACAGGCAGGGAGCTGGATGGGAAGTGGAGCTGCCGGGATTAGAACCGGTGTCCATATGGGATCCCGGGGCGTTCAAGGCAAGGACTTTAGCCGCTAGGCCACGGCACTGGGCCCCTCGATTTGATTTTCTTAGAGAGGATTACCATGCTTAACTATCACCCAGAATTTATATTTTACAGCAAGATTCTATTTGGTTATACTAAAGACTTACTTATGGGGGTGAGGGGAAACCGTTTTTGCATTGATTATCTACTAGGAATTGGAGGTGATAGTTGGCGCTAGAAAGATGACTGAAGTTACTAGTTAATGTTGAAGTTGTTACAGTTGATAGCCCTATGATCTCGGAATTGTCCACCATTCCATTGGAGTTAAGCTAGTAATTGTAAACAAGAAGGTGTTAAACATTGAAAGTGTAGTGTAACTTGGGCAACATACAAATGTCTCAAAATATTTTGGAATTAACTTTGTTATTTCATTAGCTTGCTATCTTCTCATTGTTGACTGAACAAATCTTTCCTTATTTGCTAATTTAAATTTGGACAGCTTCTGTGTAAACTTAGCTTTCTGCCATTAATCCTATCATAGAAATATTGTTAAGTATGGTCCAAAGGCTCTCCCTTAAGTTCTTAAAACTCTTCAAGGGACTCCAAGAGTTGAAAATTATTTCTATACTGTCAAGACATATGCCCTTTTAACTCTTATTCTCTTATAAATGTGCCATGGTGTTTCCATTATGTGTGATGGGGTCATCCTCTGATGGCTTGTGGCATATGTGTTCCCTGAGTTATTTATTTCTTTCTTTTTAAATTTAATTTTACTATTGATGTTTACATAGTTGAGAAGGACACATATCCTGTGGAACTCTGATTAGGGTGGGGGAGAATGAGGAATGGGGAACAGTGGATGAGACGACTGCTTCCAGTTTTCTTTTTCTTCTGCATCTGGGGGAAGGAAAGAGCCAAGGGGAAAAGCTGCATGCAGCATGCTAGCCCCCTCAGTGCCTGGGCATAGGGGATGGCTACCTGATACCATCCCAGGTTCTCTGATGTGGAGCATGCTCTGAGGGTTCTGCTCAAGTGGTTTCAGTAGCTCTGAAATGCTGTTGATCTGATTGCTCCAAGGATGAGGAAGTCCTTCCAAGGTCCGTTGGCTGACATAGTCCACCTTAGAGTCTGCATTCGCCCAGGTACTTGCTGTCAATGCTTGGCTGGAAGAGTTGTCCAGTTGTTCTGCCCTCCATCCTCTGCTATGGTCCTGCATGTCCTCACAATGGACCACCACATCCCCCGTGTACATCTGGGTGTGCTGTCTGCTGCACTGTCTTGAGCAGCTGAGGAAGCCAAGTTCTGACATGTGCATGCCACAGTCAGACCACAGATCCTGTGATTCTCTGCGTGGCTGCAATTCTGAGTCCAGTGCTCCTCATGTACACCAGTGGGAACTGCAACCCAGTCAAAGCAACCCCTGATACACCCCATCAGGCCCATCCCCAGCCCTGGTTCTTGGGCATGCCACTATATGCAGCAGACTGGTCTGGTCTGTCCTGCATCCCATTCGGCTTTAGTACACACCAGTGGTGCTGCAGCCTCGCTCAGCCCAATTGATTCCGTTATCCAGGCCATACTATGCTAGTGGTGCTAGCATCTGTCCAGCCAGGTCCACCCACAGCCCACTGGTAGGAGCTACACCCCATCAAAGAGATGTCCACAGTTTTCTTACTAGGCCCAACCTAGCCCCAAACCCTGTACCCTCTAGGTGTTTCTGCAGTCTAGCTTGACAGGACTTGCCCACACTCCCAGTGCTTGCCAGCTGATGCTGCAGCAAAGCCCGACCGGCCTACACTTACTCTGGCTCATGCATGCATTGGTGGATACAGTCGATTAGCCCAGCCTGGCGCTGTCATAAACCAGCTCACATGCAGGCCAGCAGGAATGTAACATGCCTAGTCTGGTCAGTCCCAGTCCAAGTTTTTGTGCACACCAATAGGAGCAGTGGCCCAGCAGAGGAGTCTTCACTGTTGCCTTATTGGGTTCGTTCTTCTCCCACCCCCCAACAAGTCTTACATGTGCTGGTGGGTGCTATAGCCCAGTCTGTCATGGCCCACCTTACCTTGAAATTTTCCAGTATTGTAGCCTGGCCTGGTCCAGCCTGCCACCAGTTCCAGCTCATGCTGGTGGGTGCTGCTGCCTAGCCCAGTCTTGGCCCTAATGTGAATTGGCTGGTGTTGCGGCCCAACCTGGCCTGTTCTGCACCCCTTCCTGGTTCTTACATCTGCCAGTGGGTGTCATGAACTGGTCCAGCCTGGTCCATGCTTAGACCTGACCTACTTGTATGCCAGCAGGTGCTGTAGCCTGGCCTGGTCTGGGCTGTTCCTGTTTTTGATTCTTGTGCTCACTTGCAAAGACTGCATCCAGACAGAGGAGTTCCCTAAGTTCCTCTATCGGGTCACCTCCGTGGCAGATCTCATGTAAACCAGTGGGTTCTTGGCCTAGCCTGACTTGGTCCTCCTCCTGTCCTATTAGGTACAGTGGCCTTGCCCAACTGGCCCACCTCCATTCTGGCTCTTACTGTTGGGTGCTACAGTCCAGCCACCCTGGTCTATCTCCAGACCCAGTTCTTGGGTGGTTCAGCAGGTGCCAAGACCTAGCCCAGCCCATCCTGTACCCACCCAGGCTCCTGTGAGCACCAGTGCATGTTGGACCTAGCCCCATCTGGCATATACCAAACCCAGTCCACATCCATGACGAAGTATGCTGCAGTCATGTCTAACCCAGTTCACTGCTCGCATTCCCGTTCTCATGTTCACCAGTGGGAGCCACAACCCAGTTGCAGCATCCTCTTAGTTCCCAACCAGGCTTCTTCCCAGCCACAGATCTTGCATGTGCCAGAAGTTGCTCTGATCCAGCCTGGCATAGCCCATCCCCTGTCTTGGCCTTTGCCATAGATGTTGCAACCTGGTGTGTCCCAGTTTGTCCCCAGTCCCAAGTCTGACTGGCAGGTGCTGCATCCTAGTCCTGCCCAATCTGTCCCCATCCCTGGCTTTCGTGCAAACTGGTAGTGTGATAGTCTAGCCCAGAATGGCCCGCACTGCATCCTGGCTCCTGCACATGCCAATCTGTTAAGGTCTGATGTGGCCCTGCCTGGTCCACCCCATCCCCAGCCCCAAGTCAACCCACACATTTGCCAACAAGTGGAACTGTTTTGCCTAGTCTTATCAACACCCTGGCCTGAATCCATGTTCATCAGCGGGAGTTAAGGCCCATCAGGGGAGTTCTTCAAGTTCCCCCACCAGGCTCACTCCCAGACCAAGCTCTCTTATGTGCAAGCAGATGTTAGGCCTTTACCTGGCACAGTCTGCCCTGAATGTCGGCCATTATGTGCTGGTAGATGTTGTAGACCAACCCATCCCACATCCTATTCATGGGTGCATCTCTGGATGCTGCAGCCTGGACCAGCACAGCCTGTTCCCAACCCCAGTATGCTTGAGTATCTTGGGGTTTCATAGTCATGCCTAACTCAGCCCGTCATCTACCCCAGCTCTTGAGTAAACTAACAGATATTGCAGTTCCACTGGGATGAGTCCACATATCCTACAGAATCTGCCCCCAGACCTGGTTCTTTCATGTGCTGGTCAGTGTCATGGCCTAGCCTAATACTACCTGTTTCCTGTTCCAGCACTCAACGATGGGTACTGTGATCTAGCCCTGCCAGATAGATCCCCAGCCCTAGCTTTAGCATGTGCCAGTATGTAGTGGTTGTTGGTGATTGGGGGTGTTCAGTACTAACTAGCCCAGCTCAGGTCTCCCATGTGGGCTGGTGCTTTGGTCTGACCCAGAAATGTCCTCCAGCTTTCATCCTCTAAACTGCTTGGGCTCAGCCCCATCACTTACCTGTAAGTACAGTGGCCTTGTTGGTAGAAGTACCCCAGAAGCCATTCCTCACTTGCAACGTATTCTTTGAGCGGTCTTCTCCACACACATCTTGATACATTCCCCAATTCCTGTGCCTGGGAACACATGGGTTCCTCAGACCAGTCTTCCCAAGCCCAGTCTTCTGGCAGGGTGGCATGCTGACCTGGAGCGCTGTCTGGCCACCGGACCCAAGCTCCTGGCATGTATGCTGATCTGGGACCCGAAACATTTGCCCATGCAAGTTCTAAGCACGTACACAGTTCCCCAAGCCCAGTGCAGTAACATGCCATGCCATGCCAGCATGCTAACCTAGGGCTCTTCCCTCCCACATACACCCCACTTGGTATCAAACATGTATGGAAATCCCCAGGCTTGCTGCACCTGCTTGGTGTGCATCCCGCCAGTGCCATCCCATACTGGGGCAGCTCCCTACAAGCCTGCACCTCAAGGTCCCCATGAGCCTGCCTGCACTGGTGGAAGCCAGTTGCTCATGCCCGCCAGTTCATTTCTTAAATATTTATTTTTATTTTTTTGAAAAAAGTATACAGTAAGACATATACAGAGAGATCTTGCATCCACTGATCTATTCCCCAGATGTGTACCACAGCTCAGGCTGGGCCAGTTAGAAGCCAGGTTCCCAGAGCTGAGTCTTTTTCTCTTGATCAGTAGGTACCCAGCTACTTGGGTTGTCACCTGCTGATTTCATAATGGAAGCATTGGAGATTTTGATAGACAAGCTGTACATTTTGAGTTTTCATTGACTATTAGAAAAAAAAAGTCATGTTTGATATATTGTTCAAGCCATCACAAGGAATTTGTCAAGGTCCTGAAGTAAGATGGAAATGGTCCACAATGATCTGTGTATTGAATTGTTCATTTTTAGTTGAGTTCTGATTAATATTTGATGTTTTGTTGAAGACTGGTCTGGCCAGCAGAAATAAACAGATTGACTGGAAAGAGATCAAAACCATTAGCGTCAGCTCCCACTGGTTTATGTGAGGGCTGAGTGTGTGCTGGGCAGAATCAGCCTGGACTGCAACACCCATTGGTTCCAATGGAAGACAGGGCTGGAAATAGAACCGACCCAGCAATTGCAACCACCAGCTGATTGGGGCGATGGACTATGCTAGGCCCTATACTTGCAAGTACACACAAGATCCTGTTCTGGTTCACCTGAGATAAAGTTTCTTTAGGAATCCCCTCAGTCGAACTGCCAGACTCAGATCCCTAACCATGGAAAGACAGAGGACAGAACAAATCAATCAACTACCCCGACCATGTGTTGGCAGTGAAAAACAGGACAAACAGAGACTCTAAGATGGACTATGTCAACCAGTGGATTCTGCAGCAATTTCTTCGTGCTTGGAATGGTGAGATTGGCAGCAATTCATAACTGTTGAACTATCAAAACTACTTGAGCACGACCCTCAGAGCATGCACCACATCAGGGACCTGGGATGGGTGGGAGACTGGGTGGGGCTTCTCCCTTTACCTCCCCCTTTACCCCAGATATAGAAAAAAAATGTGTGGAAATGATAGTCGTACCCACTTTCCTGTAGCCCTTGAACCTTTGTGCCACAATTAACCATGTAAAGATTGTCAAAAATAAAATTAAAAATTGGAAAAAAAAAACATTAGCGTGTTGTGTGCGAGCTCAGCAGCTGTCTCCCAGAGTCAGTTGTACCTCAGGTTTTGCTGAAGTCCTCTGGCTTTCTGAAGGTGAAATGTTGAGACTTTCTTTTTTAATTTGGTGCTGTTAGGGAGAAATAGTTCCTCTTTTTTTTTTTTTTTTAAGATTTAAAAAAGTTTATTACAAAGTCAGATATACACAGAGGAGGAGAGACAGAGAGGAAGACCTTCCATCCGATGATTCACTCCCCAAGTGAGCCGCAACGGCTGGTGCGCACCGATCCGAAGCGGGGAACCTGGAACCTGGAACCTCTTCCGGGTCTCCCACGCGGGTGCAGTGTCCCAATGCATTGGGCCGTCCTTGACTGCTTTCCCAGGCCACAAGCAGGGAGCTGGATGGGAAGTGGAGCTGCCGGGATGTGAACCGGCGCCCATATGGGATCCTGGGGCTTTCAAGGCAAGGACTTTAGCTGCTAAGCCACGCCGCCAGGCCCGAAATAGTTCCTCTTAAACGTTGTCTGGTAAAGAAGTAGACAGGTTCTCCGGGGGTTTCAGTTGGAGTTTAACATCGTTATCATCTTTTAGTGGCAACAGAGATAGAAATGTTTTTTCCTTGATGACTGATTGCACAATGAAGACTGTCAACAACATGGTCTTATGCTGGATTTACCGTATTTCTCTCAAATCTTGAGAATTGCATATATTCTCACTGAATTCTTCCTATATGTCAAAATAGATACTGCACCTTTCATCTTGTCTCTCGCTCTTGTTTTTATTCACATTAATTGCCCAGTACCGTGCTTGTCGTATAGGAGACCTTCATCACATAGTAGTTCCTGGAGTTCATTGACGAAGGCCAGTGTTTCTGAAACTGTCATGTGAATTCAGGACATCAGGGGACCTTGTGAAATGCTGATCCTGATTTAGTAAATTTGGGATGAGGTCCCATATTCTCCATGTCTGACAAATTCGCAGGTGCCTGCTGCTGCTGGCCCACAAACTGCACTGAGAACTGTTGATGTCCAGCCTTACCCGTTCACACACGTACAGGCACGTACCTGTGCGCACACCTTTCCCTAGCTTTACTTCCCTCTTGGCAATGATTGTTACTAACTGTGAGGCATTGATCAGTCATTTATGTAGTAAGCATTAGTGTTGGGTTATATTATTTTTTAAAGGATTATTTCTGAGCTTTTTCATTTTGTGTTATTTCCCAAGGATCTTATTTCATAATCATCAAGATGCCCGGAGATTGCGCCTTTTTTTTTTAACATCACGAAATAAATTGCAGTGATTTAACTGACTCAGCAGTACCATAAAATAAATGTTTCCATAGCAGTTTAGTAATTCTTCTTTCCGTTCCAGCCTGCAGAGTAATTGCTCTTAATACCTTCATAGGATTTTCTCACAAGTTGCATTTCCTTGACCTCAGGCTGTCTCTCTGACAAGTGAGCCCAGGAGTCGGTCAGTATTGTGCTGAAAGGGACATAGTGCCATCAGCAGGGACTGCTGTCCCCGAATCTCAGAGCCAGAATCTACTTTCTGTTCATTGTTTCCGTTCTTCTTTCCCTTTTAATGTGTTTTGGTGCTCCCTAGGTGCTGTTGATTCGTGTCTTTGGATCTCAGTTTTCCCTTATTCACGGCTGCATGATCAGGTTGATTTCATCTGCTTTGCAAGTTCTTTATAGAAGTAAATTTATACAATAAGGGTTTGAGTTTAACAGATCTAGATTTGAATCTGATGTGTGTTGCTCAGTACTTGCAGTTTATTACACTTCTTTGCCTTGGTTTTCTCTAAACCTTGGTTTCTCCATCTGTAAAATAGGGATAATATTCTGCCCTTACTGAGTGATAGTGTAAAATGGAGTTGGTCTCTGGAATGACATGTCAGCTGAACAGGCATTCTGATGGTGAGCAAGATGACTGGTGTCAAGTGAAAAGAAACAGACCGCAGTTGAGGAGGGTGTGAGGGTAGCGCTTACAGTAGGGGAGGGCAGTGATGGGCAACCACAGAGCGTGGGCTTTGTGGACCCTGGTTCACTGTGAAGTAGGGAGGATATATCAGCCGTCCAGATGCTTCTCGCATCTGCGCAAGGCGGTCTGGTCAAAGAAGCTGGGAGTAAGAACAGGAAGTACAGGAAACTAATGAAGAAAAAGAGGCTTGATAAAACCTCTGCAGGAGGTTTACAAATTGGATATGTATTCAGTCACCCAAAGCAGGTGTGTGCATATGACGAAGCTGCTTTGTGGGGTGGGGGTTCTTAATCACGTTGCTGTTCTGAGCTATTGGGTAGAGAACTATTGGTATCAGAGATGCCCAGTTCTTCCTGAGTCTGACAAGGGATTTTGTTAATGTTGTGGTATAAAAAGTACCCTGTGATACAGTACATGGCTGCCAAAGAGTGAAAGAAGCAGGAAATCACTACACACTTCAAGTATAATGGATCTTTTCACTCATTTTGTGTTTATTTCCTCTGAACTGTTAAGTAAAAGTAAAAGTTTATTTTGGTCATGTGCTTCAGCTGGAAGTGATTTTTTTCAAGCCATCAAGGTGGTTGTGAGGAACTGTATTTGCTTCGTGACATGCAGTTCTTTCTCAAACTGGTTACTAGTCGTGTGGTTTACTAGGAGAAAGCATGGTGTAGACTTTGCTGGGGTGTAGACCTTGGTAGCTGGAGGAGTAAAGGGTTGGTGTTTGCTGATACTTCACATCATGTGGTTTTTCTTTATTATCAGCAAAGCCTCCTTGATATGCTCAATTTTTGCTGCTGAAAATGAAAGCATGTATGTGGGCCTGGATCACATCCAGTCACTGATGGGATATGTTTTGTTCGTCTCAGCAGCTGCACCTGAAATCCTCTGCCTTCTACTCCTGCCTAAAGTGCAGAAGCAAGCTGAAAATCCTGGTCTTTGAACAACTCCTTGCCTCCCGCAGACCCTGCAAGCAGATAAACTCATGCTTGCAGACAGAGCTTGGATGTCACCTTCTGGAAGAGAGACCATTCCTGTCTGAGGTTTTCTCTTCCCTAGTCTGTGCTAGAAGTTGACTGCTTCCAGCCCTTGGTGCTCCAGCTGCCGTCTCTTGTGCAGGTGCTGTGGTACACACCGGTGATGCTTTCCAGGTATCACTTCCTAATATTCATGATCTCAGCTTCTACAGGACAGGGTTGCTGCACATGTCACATAATAGGACTTCCAGAAACATTCCTCATAGCCTGATAGGGTTTTATCTTGTCAGTGGGATCAGTGAAATTCATTATCTTTTAATATTGGGATGAGTGGATATAAACTTTGCCATTCCTTGTTGGGAAATGTAGCTGGCATAACTTTTAAAAGACTATCATTAGGGGCCTGGCGCGATAGTGTAGTGGTATAAGTTCTCACCCTGAACACACCAGGATCTCATATGGGCGCTGATTCTAATCCTGGCAGCCCTGTTTCCCATCTGGCTCCCTGCTTGTGGCTTGGGAAAGTAGTTGAGGACTGCTCAAAGCCTTGGGACCCTGCCGCTGTGTGGGAGACCTGGAGGAATCTCCTGGATCCTGGCTTCGGATCGGCTCAACTCCAGCCGTTGCAGTCGCTCGTGGAGTAAACCATTGGACGGAAGATCTTTCTCTCTGTCTCTCCTCCTCTCTGTGTATTCACCTTTCCAATAAAAGTAAATAAATCTTAAAAAAAAATACTATTGTTAATAGTAACCATGCCTGTTAAGAAATGAAGAAAGCTCAAATCACATATAACTACGTGATCTAAAGGTAATTCAAGTAACCAGTAAATTGTGGAAGAAAAGAAATCAGCTGGCCTAGATGAAGAGGGATGCTAAGGAGGTAAGGAGTAGTTTGTGAGATATCTCTGCAGTGGGTGTATAATTGTCATCTCCCTTTGAGTTTTGAAAGCCACTTGGAGCGACAGAGTGTTTATACAGTTTGGCCTCAGTACCAAAGTTCAGTACAAAAGATTGAATCACGTTTTGCTTAAATCTTTATGGATGTTGTTAGTGTACTACATCTTAGGTAAGTCATCATTGAGTCATCATTGTTACTTTCTGTTTTTAAAAAACACTTGTCTAGTTATTGTGCTTTGTTATGTTTCTTATGTTTATCTTTTGATAAAACTGAAAATGTGCTATGGGTGCTTTCGAAGTACTTGCATCTGCTGAGGTGTTAACCGCTTCTCCTTCCAGAAGGGAGAATGAATAGAGATTACTTTTGTTTGAAGGAAGTGATAAGGGAACATGAAAGTAAATTAGGTGGAGGGTAACTAGGGAAACTCATTTGTAAAAATATCCTGCTCCCATGCAGAAAGAAAAAAAAAGGTTTTAGTATGGAAAAGAGTAGTTCTTCATTCTGGAATACTTCCACTATTTCCTGTGGATTTTGAATTGCATTTTGGTTTGCAATTATGAAATTGTCTGAGGTAAGGTAAAATGACCTGTCCTCTGTATTATTACTTATTTAATAGTGTACAAAGAATGGGAACATAAACGAATTACATAATAACATTTACTAATAACGTAAGCAGTGATTTAAAATGAGATTGAATATTCAAAAAGTGCCGCCTTTTTTGGATGTGTATATGAATAAACTTTCCTTTCTCAGCAAATAAGAGTTTCCATTGTAATCCCTGTAGCCCTTGGTGGAACAAACATTACATGTCCTCAGTGAAAAGCACTATAAACATGTGGCGAGCAATGAGTTTCGAAAGAAATGTGTCCAGTTGGCTTGTTACATCAAAGATGAGTGAAAGTTTTCAGGTGTAGGTCTTGGAATTTGTCCAGGCTTTTGCTCTCAAGTTGAGACATAATAGTATCTTCCGTGTGTTGGTGGAAGCCCTACAGTTCAATGTATTCCACCTCACTCTCTCTGAATTTGGTGTTTCTGAAAAGCCAGACCTAGACCTTGGGCTTGGGGCTTCCGAGAGATAAGTTGCCTGGGCCCTCCCCAGTTTGGGGCTGCAGTGTGTGCATTTGTAGCTTCTTATTGTCAGTTCCACTCAGTGTGTATGGTCGGAGTTTGTGTTTCTGGTATGTCTGTGTATTGGGTTACATGTGTATATTTTTTGAATGCTTTTCTTCTGCTTACTTCAGATATGCTACTGATACTGATTTTTGAGGAATTGGTAACTTAATAACAGTCACTGTGCTATTTTTGTTACATGTCTATTTTTTTTTTTTAACAGTCCTTTGTAGCTGATCTTTCAAATGAGGGAAGGAAAGCTTGCAAGCTTAATTTCCACTACTAAGAAAGATGATAAGGTTTGATTGCATTTCTGCCTGTTTCTGCAGTCTGGGCTTGACTCCCATGTTTGCCTAAAACCTCAATATATGTCTTTGTTAAAGAAGTTAAATGGCAGTTTGAGTGTTGTGCGTCATACTTTGGGCATGAATGCTGAGCAACGTTGTGACTTTGTTTTGCTTAATGCTCTGGGTCTGTTTTCTTCAGCTGATCCCCAGAAGGTAAGGCTGACCAGTTGACACCGCTGGGAAGCAGGGCTCAGTGGTATGTGACATTCCCTTCACATGGGCTGCCTCCTTGGCGTTTTTGCTAGGTTCAGCAGTTCATCTTGATGCAGGCAAGGAGTTAGAGCAAGAGGACGTGGCAGTGTCAGGTCAGTGGTGACAAGTGGGTCTTCTTCCTCTTTCCCTGTGAAATAGCCACATCTCTCTTATCTTCCCTAACTCTGGAACCCACAACACTGCAGTGTAGCGTGAGCTGACGGTATAGTGTAGATAATCCCTGCCCTGCTGTGCTGTCAGTGTGCTCCCCCTGCTCTGTACACCCTGATGAAATTTATAGGACATACTCCCTCTAGATGTTCAGAAGGCTTTACATCAAACTAAGTGTATTTCTGCTTGGTTCTGACATTGGGCTCCTGCCTTTGAACTGAACATGATTTCTGTTGCAGAGGTGTTCCCAGATGAATGGGGCAAGTTACAGTCAACTCTTCACACAGCTCAGCCTGGACAGTGCTGTGAGGATGGCTCAGACTGCTCTGGGAGCATAGGGGAAGCCATATCTGGTTCCAGCTGGAGACATCTTGGAAGGACCTTTTCAACCTAGACTGTGAAGGGCATAAAATAGAACATTCTAGGCCAATGAAACCTTTTGAACGAAGTCCATCAGGCGGGAAAGAACAGGGTAGAATGATAATTCCAGGGCAGTTTCCCATGGTAGTGATTTTGTCTTTATTTCATGCCAGTTCACTTTGGTTTGATGAAGCGATCTCTGTGTGTGTGTGTGTGTGTATGTGTGTGTGTGTGAGAGAGAGAGAGAGAAATGGCTTTTATGTGTTATCATTTTCTGGGAATGTTGGAATGATTAATTTCCAACTGGGTCCAGCTGTAGTGAAAATGTCCTGTTTGACAAGTTGAGGAATTACATTACAGCTCTCTCTCCTTGAAAGTCAGGGCACTAGGTATAATATCAAACACCCCCTCCCTGCTTTAGAGGAACCAGGACAAAAGTGAAGTAGTGATTTAGGGCCTCTGGGTATGTGGATTAGAAAATTATCTGAATAAATAAGACTGTATTACTTCAGATGATTAAAACTATGGCTTCTCACTGAGCCACAGTGAGCTTTTTTCGCCAAGGGAAAATTTAGGCCCGCCCCATGAGAGGCTGCCCCAGTGGAGCAGCGCAGCATGTCACAGGTAGTCAAAATCTTTTGTTGGTAGAATTAATGCATCTGTGCAACGATCTTCTCTTTAGTCCTATTTCAGAGCTCCTTCTCCATCCCTAACTCACCTCTTAAAATATTAAGTACTTTCAACTTTTTAAGTTGTGCATACCTGGGGTTTAGTGACCCTAATTTTAAGCCAGAGGCATCTTTATATGGGGGATCTAGAGCTGGGAAACCAGAGTTACATGTGGAAACTTTAACTAAGTTACAGAGTCATCCACCTGTACGTCCTTCAGCCTATAGCTGTGAGGTGGTAGATTTTGACCAGCTAGCCTCCCAAGGGCTCCTTACACAGATGTGAAATGAGTACATCCACAATTCTGGATCCTTGTTCTACACTCTTCTGCCAGAGTTGTTTGCACAGTCCCAAATGAAAAGGGCCTGTCGGTGCTGTGAACCTCTGTGATGCCTTCAGTAAAGAGGGGCTGCTATCCCATGTCTGCACCACAACTAGGTGCCTTATTTTGACAGGAGCAACAGAGACCCGAACGTTACTGGAGCTCGAAGGCATCTCGTTACATAACTGTGAGGCACTGTGGTTAGATTGCCCAGAGAAGAGGCAGGGATAGTAAGGATGAAGATCAAGGTTAGATTTTAGACCCCTGGAAGACTCACATTCATTATGAACTTCTTGTTTCCAATGTACAATTCAGTGGTTCTTAGTACTTTCACTGTTACTTGGTCGGTTTATGAACATTTTTGTCAGCCTTCACTCCCCCATTTCCTCCAACTCCCCCCCCCCACCAAGGGCTTTGGATTTACTTATTCTTAATGTTCCCAACTATACTTTTTAATGGCTAGCCAATATTTCTGGAGAGTGTTGAGCCTCTGAGACCACTGAAGAAGACCTACCGGCTGACACAGCACATTGAAGTCCAGCGACAGTGGTCAGAGAAAGAGTAGCAGCAATCGTGGGGATGGTGTTAGCAGCTGTGCGTGTTTGGGTGACTTTCTTGAGCAAAACTGTTGCAAGGCAGGGCTATAAGCGTCAGTAGCTTATCTCATAATACCATAGTCTGAAACTCAAGGACAGCTTTAGTGGACCAAGAGGGCAGAGAGAATTCTTCATTACTGCTGCACAGAGATGGAGTGCCCCCCAGCTATACCATCTTTGTGAGCTAAAATTCCTTTGTTCCCAGCATCTGATCATTCTGCCAACTCTGAAGGCCCCTTAGTTACGGGGATGCCACCTGATTCGCTCACTTGTCCATCTCTTCCTTCCCATATCAGTCATGCTGCCCGGATGGAGACAAACAACAGCCCTAATGAGTTTGATGTGCCATGAGCTGAAGGGCTTGAGTTAAGATGGCCTGGGAAAATAAAGTTCTTTTAAAAGTAGTCAGTCACTGTTTCCTGTTGCTTCTGAGGGATCATTTTCCATAAGCCAGGCTGAGAAAACCACCATGGAGAAATGCATTATGGTCATGCCTTGCCTTTAAGTGTTGGGATTATCATGAAGGAATCTGTTTCTGTTCTTTCATCATCTGGCTGTCTTCATGGATTCAAGTATAGAACATTTGCATTCATTTCTAGTTTCTGGTGTTTTTCTCTGCGCTTTGCCTCCAGATGGACCCACTGTTAATTCATTTTGATGAGCATCTAGTAGGCTGTTTAAGCATCTTTCAGAGGGAGATGAAAATGCAAGTTGCTGTGACGGGAGTCAGCCGTGCTGCGCAGACCAGCCTGCACATGCAGCAGTCAGTCTGTGGTGTATATTGAAGCCTGTATTTTATATAGCTTGGAAGATTGCTTGAGGGATTTCAGTTTCTTTGTATTCACATTGGGAATCCTAATGCAGTGTCAACTGTCTTATACAATGACAGGAAGGAAGCAAAAAAGGACCGGCTTTGCTGGTAGCTGTCAATAGACAGAACTGAGACTCACACCGACAGCCTGTGAAAACAAACTGTGGTTCTTCCATAGGTTAGCATGCTGGGGCTGGCTGTCCTCTTCCCTCAGTCCCCCAGTAGTAGAATTATATAGTATATAGTATGATGTGCTCTGTGAGGTTGGCATCGGTGCCACATGCTGCCTACTTGAGTCCTCCCTGACCTCCAGCAGAATTACTTAGAAATAAGCACAAATGGTACTTAAGGAGACATGTTGTGGCATCAGAAAGAGCCGAGTTCCTGTCCTGCCTCTGCTTTGGCAGCTTATTTTAGGATTGTCAGTTGGCTCATTTATGAATTGGTCTCATAACATTATTCTATGTAAAGGGTCATTATGATGATGAAATGGGAGACTTCCATATTAAGTGTGTAATTTACCACAGTTTCTGGCATATTGAGTGTTCCATAAATGCCATGGTTGCTGTTACTAATCATGTGATGTGGGGGGTCTCTTGATCGCTCTGAGCCTCAGTTACATCATCTATAATATTTGAGCTGTTTTGGTAAGGAAAAGGTGAGACAGTGCTGGAAAAGTATCAGCCCAGCCCTGAATTATGATGAACACTTCGGTTAACAGCACATGATGGTTAATGAAGCTGTAGCTTTCCACTGTGCATTATGCTGGCTGAATTGTTGCCAATCACTAAACCCAAGGCAGACACTAAGTGTTCCTTCATCTTTATGTACCCCAGAATGCCTTGCTCAACAGCCGGTCAGCAACTAGTCATTTAGACAGGTATGTTCGACTATATTGTCTCTTTGTTTATGGGCTGAGCAAACATAAATGGTTCAGATGTCTTTCTTTTTAAGGGTGTTTGTGGTGTGGTTACCCGAAGTCACACGAGGAAGCTGGAAACACCACAAGTCTTTACTTACTGTGTGGTGTTTGAAGTTGGTGCCCATGCTAAAATGTCTCATTAACTGAGCTAGTGTTTAAGCATTCTGTTTGTCTTGGATACTTAGAAAGAAAGGAGTTATCGGAGCTGGCATTTATGGAATACCTGGTTAAGCCACCAGCAACTCCAATATCTCATGATGGGTGTCAATTTGAATGATTCCCAGCTACTCCACTTCCCATCTAGCTCCCTGCTGATGTGCCTGGGAAGATGGTTCGATTCATTGGGCCCTGGACTGTCGTGGTAATCTCTTGTAAGTTCCTGGATTCCAACTGGCTCAGTGCTATTGCAGCCATTTAGAGAATGAGTCAGCAGACAGAAGATCGTTCTCTGTCTCTTCCCTGCTCTCTGTAACTATGCCTTTCAAACAAATAAAAAAATTTTTAAAGTTCTCTGGTTGTCTAGTTTTTCTTCCAGTTAACAATAAATTACCTGATTTGCTCTGAGGAGGACAGAAAAGGCCATGTTGAAAGCCCCTCAGTAAACGCTGATTCTTTCCTCTGTCCTCTTCCACCACCCAGCATGTCAGTTGGAATGTGGCCCTTCAGTTACTGAGGAGGTTTGGCTGAGTTTAGGACACATCACGTCCCTGAAAGAGTGTGAGCAGTTAGGACTCTTTGCAGGGTCATGATTTTAGCTGTCAACCTGTTGCTTTACAGCATTTAGTTGTCTTTGCTTTTGCAGAGCTGCAGGCTGTAGGGCAGGCTGCCTGAAGCCTTGATTAGCTCCTTGCCCAGATTGTAGCCACCAGTTGAAGTTGTAAGGGTACAGTTTTGGTTTTCAAATAAGGTACTGCTTTAAAAAAAAAAAGGTTAAGATGTGGCTTGTTCTGTGTTTGTTACAAGAATCTTAAGCATCTGCCTAAAACAGATGAAGTTCTCAGTTCCACTGAAATTTTATATATCCTTATTATCAGATACCTTGTGTTTTAGCTCACAAGGTACCTTAGCATAAAAATGAAATTAGGATATAATGAAATTAGGATAAATTAATAAATTATAAATTATAAATTATGAAATTAGGATATAATTAATTTCCCCTGAACAGGCGTGAGTCATCTAGTATGTGCATGGTCAGCTCCTGATTATTTAATATCTTTGCTGCATCCAAGTTCTTCCCTGAGAACACACACCTCACTGTGCCTCGATTTCACACTTGAAAGGAATCAGCTTAGGTCATCTTGAACGTTTTTTCAAATGTAGTTTTTTGGAATTTTACTCTTCTGAAAGTGGAATCAGCCTTGCCTCTGGGTTACAGTCTGCTTCCAGGAAAGCCCGAGGTGCTCTCGCTCCCTGCCTCAGACCCACTGTTTCCTCTCTCTGGTGCATTCGGGTAAAAGAAATGAGCCTAACATTTCTGAACTCTTTGTAAAGCTTAAAAGCCAGCCAGCCCGAGAAATGGGACTGAGTAATGCTCAGAGCTGTCAGGAGCTCCTGTGTCCTTTCCAGAAAGTTAGCTACTGCTCACTTGATTGACTTAGAAGCTTGGTAGTTTGTGTGTCATACAGCTGAGGTCCTAGGGGACTTAGGAAAGAGAAGGCTGCATTCTAGATGGAAATATGGGGAGTTAGGGGAGACATGATAGTAGAGGAAAGTACGAGGGGTTGAAATGGCCTTTTAGAGAAGGGAGCCAGGGTTACGTTTGTTACCAAGCGAAAATCTGCATCTTGCGATGGCTTAAATTTTTCTAATAGAGCTGAACCGTATTAGTACTGTCTCTCCACTTGTCTGTGGGTGTGGGTAACTGTTGGTGTTGGTTTCAGCTTTTAAAGGCTTATTTGTTGTTTACCAAAAAGTGAATTAAAAAGAAGCATGCTCTGATGCCTCTCTAGATTGATGTTTAGAAATGTCAAGGGTTTCAGCCTGTCTTTCTCTGTCCACATGCCTGTGTGTTCAGAAGGCAGGGTTCATGCCTGTGGATAATGGCAGAGCAGTCTGTTCCTTGGGCAGCTGTCTCTTGGAAGCATCTGATAGACAATCCAGAAGAACATGATGTTGGTACTGCTGTGCCTTCAAGAAGAGTCTTTGCTTTCAGTGTTTGAAGAGTCACTCATTCTCTTCCATCTTTGTGCAGTAGTCTCTTAGTGACAGGTGTATTAATAATTTCTTTGTGTTGCCGATTCCGTTCTGTCTTATCCAGTTTAGTTTCTCAAATGGCTGTTGTGTTAAAGGACTGGGCAGAGCCAGACCTGTGGGTGCTTCATAAAAAAGCCTCAACACATGGCCTGCCTTCTTGAAGCTTTGTCAGCCTCCCTGGCTTAGACACGATCTCTTCCCACTTCCCTGCAATGCAGGCCTTTGAATCTTTTCTCCCTAAACATATTCTGCCCTTTATTACTTATTTATAGGCATCTACTATCTTTCCTATCAGACTGTAAACTCACTTAGGTACAGGCAAAGTATTTTATACATTCTCCATAATCCCTTGCATGAGGACTTGCCACATGAATATTTGTTGAATTGAATTGAATCCTGAAAGCATTGTATGTTTTGAGCTGAGTCTCCATCATCAAGTACAACAGGGATTGTTTTGAGGAAGCTCAGTTCTGGTGCTCCCCTCTGATTCCTTGCCCCAGTTGTTGCTTTCTGCCCTTAGTTGTTTCAGATGTGTGGCGTCTGCATCCTAGCAGACCTGGAAGATTAGAACTCAAGGTAAAATGGGTCCCTTTGGGATAAGATCAGTATAACACCTGTAGGAGACAGCAGGACCCAAAGAGACCTGGATTCAACAGATTGCTGTTATTTTACAATTTATTTGCATCTAAGACAAAGAAGGAATATGGTGGTTGCAGCTTTTTCTTTGTTTTAAATCACAGATAGCGTAAAATTCATCTGTGGAAAAACATACCTTGCTCCTAAGTCTGGATGTGAATTTTTCTCGCAAGTTCTTATGCATTTTGTCATTGTGTATATTTAACCTAGTTAGTCTTGCTTTGTAAATTACGTTTTTTAATTTTTTTAATGTTTTGTTTGTTGTCTGTTTTCTCACTTCAGTTTTCATAATAAAAATTCATGAACTGCGTTAACAGGGCATCCTCATCACAGTGTTTGATTTACTCTACCAGCTCAGGACTCTTTAATACGTATTTTCAAAACAATTCTGGTTTGATAGAACTGATCAGTTAAACTAAGATTTGGGGCCTGGCGGCGTGGCCTAGCAGCTAAAGTCCTCGCCTTGAACGCCCCAGGATCCCATATGGGTGCCAGTTCTAATCCCGGCAGCTCCACTTCCCATCCAGCTCCCTGCTTGTGGCCTGGGAAAGCAGTCGAGGACGGCCCAATGCATTGGGACCCTGCACCCGCGTGGGAGACCCGGAAGAGGTTCCAGGTTCCCGGCTTCAGATCGGCGCAGCACCGGCCGTTGCGGCTCACTTGGGGAGTGAATCATCGGATGGAAGGTCTTCCTCTCTGTCTCTGTCTCTCCTTTTCTCTGTATATCTGACTTTGTAATAAAAATAAATCTTTAAAAAAAAAATAAACTAAGATTTGGCTTCCATTTTTGACCTTATGTGAGGAGCTAGTTATAGTGCTTGATATTTGTCCATATATTATTTCATTTTCTCTTAAAATTTTTTAGCACACAGAATGTTTTCTGATTTTTGAGAGCCCTGTATCTGACAGTAGGGAATGAATCCTCTGAGGTATTGTGATGGTGGGACCAGTGGTGATCACGGGGCATGTTGTGTCTTCCTAGCATATCAGTTTTATTAAAAAATTTTGGGGTGAAGGGAAGTGGATGAACATAGATGATTTAAATGGCTAGTAATTGGTGATTATTTAAAAGATAACTTTCATCCACTGGTTCACTCTCTTGATACCTGCATTACCTATGCTTGGGCCAGGCTGGAGCCAGGAGCCAGAAACTTGTCTGGGTCTCTCACACGGATGACAGGAACTTGTGTAGTTCAGCCGTCACCTACTACCTCCCAGGATCTGTGTTAGTGAAAAACTGGATCACAAGAGGAGGTAAGACTTCATCCCAGGCCCTTCAATGTGGGATATGTGCATCCCATTTGGCAACTTAACTTGCTGAAATCATGGAAATACTGAGCCAAGTTCACAGATGTTGGTGATAAAAAGAGACTTCATTGGGATAATGTGCTTAGTGCTTTAGGATGTACCACCTCGAACTTCAAGGGCTATTTTATGGAGGAGTTTGAAAGAAGCCCTAATCTTGTGAGTTCATCTCTTCTCTTTGTAGATACAGAGAAAGAGGTCCCAAAGTTCACATCACTGTTGGCCAAGTGGGACTTGAATGTTCAATTCAGTGATTGTGGTTTTGACCTGCCACATTGCCTGCGTCTCTTTGTTCTACAGAAACTGTTGGACCAGACCTTTGTGTGTAAGTTCAGATGGTCAAATGTAACTGAATTTGAAAATCAGTCATGCTCAGGGAAGTGGTATAATACTATGAATGTTATCATACTAATGCCAGGCCTGCCTTCTTGCAGGAACCTGTGTCTGTAGCCATTAGGACTCTACTGGATTCTGCTACAATCCTTGCATTTTTGCAATACCCTTTGGAAGATTTAATTAGCTTCTCATTTGGAACAAAATGGCTTAATACTTCAGAGGTTAAAGTTAGTATGTCTTGGAATTTCAAAATTGTGCAAGAGTCCTTGGGTTTTTCTAGCCTAGCACTCGTTTCATAAGTCATGGGTTGGGGTTGAAATTTTACTAAAGATTTCTAGTTCTCTCTGTTTGGATGACTGGCCCATTAAGTTATTTGTCTGCTTGATTGTTGTTGGTGCTTATTCCTGAACCCTGGGCTTGTGGCGCTCTTTGTTGAGTGAACTAGGACAGTGGTGTGGATGTCTGCTCACCTGATCTGTGGTTTGGAGTAGATAACTTTACCCTCTTCTGTGGATAAGTTCCATTTTCTAAGAGTCCACTGAAAGTTGTGAGAAACTGAGTTTTCTGCAGTGTTTTGTAGTGGAACACTAGTAGGGGATGAAACTTGTCCCTGGCAGTATGAAAGTTAGAGCTGAGTTGGGGATGATTTTCTGCTTAACTCTTTTGCCTCGCGCAGCATAGTCTGCTCACTGTTTTCTGTGTATAAGGTCTGACTCTTCTTACGTTTCTTACTATTACAAGTCCGCAGGCCTGGTGACGTGTGTTCATCACTGTTTCATTTTGACAGTGAAACCAGGTGATTTGATGATAGGCATATGAATTTGGCTTTGTGTTAAAATGTGTGTTTTTTGATTATGAAAATAATCTCATAAAATGAAGAAAAATATAAAGAAACTGCATGACACACTTTTGAGAATTTTATTATTGGCTAGATAAGAATGTATTAAACTTTTCTATGCATTACATAGTTAATAGTTGAGGTTTTATTATGTGAGGTAATTACTGTATGGAAAACTCATACAGAGCTAATTTTTTTTGTTTTTTAATGTGGCTTACGAAATCTTTGCTTCATGTCAGTAAGAATGTTTACCCTATTTTCACAATTCCATGGTGTTCCACTATGTGAGTGGTCCTACTTGTGTGTAGTCCCACTATTGATGTTTGTCTTTCCAATTCCTTTACCTTAAGATAGCAATGCAGTTGTTGCATTGCTCTGCACATCTTTCCAGTGATTCCTTGGAAAGAATTTCAGAAGTGGAATGGTCAGGGCTAAGGCTCTTGGCACATTGCCAGGTACTTCCCAGATGGGTGTCCCACCCTCACAGACAAGGTCAGCACTGACTCCCCATTCTTCGGGTTTGTCAGTGCTCTGGGACTGCTTGCGGCTTCCATGTTGAGGATGGCACATTGCCCGCCCATTCAGGGGTGGGACAGGTCCTCACCACCACTGGAGCTGGTGGGATGCTCCCTGTTTGCTTTTTAGTCTTCATTCATTAATACCACAGTCAGGGATTTTTCCCAGCATACTCTTCATTCTTCTTTTTAAGCTTTAATTCTTTGAAGAACAGATACAGCTCGCTTAAAATTAGGAATAACTGGGGGCTGCTTCTAACTGCGTCATCCAGCGCAGCAGCAGCTTAAATGAGAATGCCATCTTTTTTGCGGCTACACATAGCTTCTGTGCTGTCTTCCTCGTGTTCTTCACCAAGGAGCTCAGCTCTCTGCAGTTTCTTCTCCAAGTAACCACAGTAGCGACTGAAGAGGAAATGAGATTGTAAAATCATTTTCAGAAGACTGAGAGCAGTGCCAGTTGTAGGAGTGACTGCTGTTAGGTTCTAATGGATTGTGTTCATCTTTTCTTGTAGTTTTCCTTCAGGTAAAGCAGAAGCCCCAGCTTTAAATTAGGCTTCTAAATTCCAGGGTTGTTTTTCTTCCTTTCCCAACCCTCCTAAAGCAGCTGAAGAGTTGAGAGCCCTCGGTGCTGTTGGCCCCTCTGCTTGTCTGTGAGCCTTTTTCCTCTCTCCTTCCTTCACCCGTCCCTCCCTCCCTCTCTCCTTCCCTCACCCCCTCCCTCTCTCCTTCCCTCACCCCTCCCTCCTTCCCTCCTTCCCTCACCTCCTCCCTCCTTCCCTCACCTCCTCCCTCCTTCCCTCACCCCTCTCTCCTTCCTTCTCTCCTTCTCTCACCCCTCCCTCCTTCCCTCACCCCCTCCCTCCTTCCCTCACCCCTCTCTCCTTCCTTCTCTCCTTCTCTCACCCCTCCCTCCTTCCCTCACCCCCTCCCTCCTTCCCTCACCCCTCCCTCCTTCCTTCTCTCCTTCTCTCACCCCTCTCACCTTCCCTTACCCCTCCCTCCTTCCCTCACCCCTCCCTCCTTCCCTCACCCCTCCCTCCTTCCCTCACCCCTCCCTCCTTCCCTCACCCCTCCCTCCTTCCCTCACCCCTCCCTCCTTCCCTCCCTGCCTGTTCCATTTTACATTTCCACTAACAGAGGCTTATTATTTCTGAGATGAGAAAAGTGATTTCTTCTAACTCTGTGGTCTTGAAATTAGATGAACATGAGCCTGAATTATTACCAGTTTTGTCGCTAAATTTTCATTTCTATTATCTATAAAAGGAGATATACGCTCCTGCTAGGCTGTTGGGAAGGTGGCAAGTCGAAGGTGCACAGACTGTCATGGAGGGAGCTGTAAACATCTTTATGAGGTATATTGGATGCCTTTAGCTGATGATTTCATCTGCAGACCCAGTGTGTGACTCTGAGGATGAAAGCAGCTGCTGGTTATGTCTGGTCCAGCATCCAGGGCATACTTGTGCTTAGTAGACAGTATTCTCCTGTGTCTCCCTCGAACCACACAGTACAAGCAGCACCTCTGGCCCGTGGATTCTATCAGTTACACACTTTTCCTTTTTTGTCTTAGCATGGAAACTCGACCAGTACGTGCTTTCTGCATACCCATTTGCAAAGAGTTTCCTGTTCCTTATTTTTAGCCATTTCCGTAAAGTGACTAATAGTGCAGCAACTGTTTCTTCACCAGCCCTTCCTCAGCTGATGCCTCCAATCCTGCCTCCCCCAGTATAACAGAGTTCCTTGTGCTGCGGGATGCCAGTGTGCAACTCTTTGATTGTCTGAGAAAAGTGCCTCCAATCCCATGCTTGTCTTTTCAGCTGCAGTGTTGCCAAGGTCTACAGTTGTCATTGGTAGACATACATGTGAAGGATGGTGACTTAAGGCTCAGGTGTCGTGTACGACTCCCCGGCTGGCTGCCTTGCTCATACTTTCTCATTCATTGATTCAGCAATCATTTGTTGAACCTCAAGCATGTTCCACACACCAGTGACACAGACTTGATTGAGCTCCGTGTGTCAAAAGTTGACAGAGAAGTTAGCTTCTGAGTTAAGTGCAGAGTTACGGAGGCGTTATGGTAGCATCCATATGGATTCTAGTGGAGACACCAGTGGTGGCGTGGCTTTTCCATGTTGAACTATCAGCAGCCTTGGTGGATTGACGTGAGCTCATTCCAATTCAGGGAATGCAACCAACAGAGCCTCACTCCTTGCTCTGGACTAACCACTCGAACAGGGCAGAAAGTGGAACAGGAGGTGAGTCCCAGCACTCAGTCCTTATCTTCAGTTTCAGCATGCACTCATGGTGAAGCATGGTGTTTAAACTTATCACATACTTTCCTCTCCACTCCCCAGCAAAAAGCCATCCCCTTTTCTGAGATTTTTGACTGAGAAATGAGTGCTAGTGTAACCGTTTTAACTGTGTTAGTGTTTAGTAATGTGGGTATAGGTGAGAGGATTAAAAGGGGGGCTTTTTTAGATGCAGTGTATTTGAATTTTACTTGGGAATCAAACCACAACTTACATGCACATTTTTTTAAGATTTGTTTTTTTCTTCTTATCATGTCTGTGTTATTTCCTTAAAAGGTTATGTTGCAGACAGCTATAGAGATTTGAAAGAAAAAGTGAGAGATGTGAAACTATAAGTCAAAAAGGAGGGATCAGAAGATGTGCAATGTGTCCAAGGATAATAGAACTGTGGCCATTCAGTAGAGTGTCCTGTACTGACAACAGGTGAGGAAAACCGACCTCCTCATTCCTTCACAACTTCTTACTGAATTGCATTGAAGACCCTTCCCCTCGTTTCACTGATGGCCATTCTTTAATTTTTGATCTGTGTTAGTTGAACTTCATCTCACAGTGGTGGAGAAGAATTCAAATAGAGATTTCAGTGTGATTGTTTCTCTCTTACCCAAAAGGGATTTGGACTTTGGCCTCAAATGCTCAGTCTTTGGTGTTTTTGAGATTCAGGCCTCTTCTCTTTTTCTGCCTCACCTTATTTAGCACCAGCCTTTACCTGCAGAGTCACCACAAGGCTTAAGATTGCTGCCAGTGTTCCAAGTATCATTTCTGAGTTGCAGATTCTTAAAAGGAAAGGTGAAATTGGGTCTTGCCAATAAGAATCAGTTCTTTAAACATTTTTCTAAATAAATAATTGCAGTATGTATTAACAAAGCATAATCTTATGTTTACTGTTAGTAAATAGGTGTTACATTTTACCTAGGTAATAGAGTGATGGGTATTTAACCTGGCAGTTAAGATGTCACTAAAAAATACTTGTGTCTCGCATAAGAGTACCTGGGTATGATCTTTAGGTTTAGTTCCTGAATCCAGTTTCCTGCCGTGTATAGATCCGAGGAGTCAGAGGTAAGATGTCCCAAGTGGTTGGATTCCTGCCACTCACAGGGGAAACCTCGATTGCCTTTCTGGCTGCCGGCTTCAGCTCTGGGTCTTTGTGGACATTTGGGTCACGGGAATGTTCTCACTATCTGCCTCTCAAATGGAAAAATGGAAACTATCCAATAAATAAATAAATAAATAAAAACGTAGAAAAAAAGAACTGCAGTGACTTTTTAGGGGAAAATATTAGATAGAAGTTAAGGTGATAGTTATATTGCCAAGCAAAAAGGCAAGCAGCATTTAGAAATTTAGGAGAATGCTGGGCCTGATACAGTAGCCTACTGGCTAAAGTCCTCGCATGTACCGGGATCCCACATAGGTGCCGGTTCCTGTCCCAGCAACCCACTTCCCATCCAGCTCCCTGCTTGTGACCTGGGAAGGCAGTCAAAGATGGCCCAAGGCCTTGAGACCCTGCACCCTCATGTGAGACCTGGAAGAAGCTCTGGGCGCCTGATTTCAGATTGGTTCAGCTATGGCTGTTGCAGCCACTTGGGGAGTGAATCAGCGGACGTAAGATTTTCCTCTCTGTCTCTCCTCCTCTCGGTATATCTGACTTTCCAATAAAAACAAAGAAATTTAGGAGAATGAGATTGATGGGTGAGCAGACACATTGGTGGATTTATGGTGCTCAGTGTTGTATTCTGTCTTAAATTCTTCTGTTGTAAATTCCAGTTTGTGTAGGCCAGATGTTGACCTGGTGACATATTTGTTTGAACCATTGAACTTGGGTCGTGGAGGACGCTGCTAATGAAGGTGTTCTGGCTAGGACTCCTCAAGAGAACATGCGGCTGGGGAGCACTTGGTAATTTGGCTGGTCCTGGCCTGGAGTAAAGGGTTCTTTTCTCTCTAGAGGAAGGGAGAGGGAGAGCCCATCTTGTGGGATCTTCCTCCTGCTTGTTGCTACACTGACTTGGTTATGAGTACTATCTGTGGCTAGCCCTTGTTTGGAGATTTGATGCTGCCTTTAGTCTCTACTTGCTGGCTGTTACAGCCTTTGGGAATCCAATTTCACTTTTTCCTGTTTTCACCTCTGATTCCTCTCAGGGAATGATCATTATTTGATATGTCTTCTAGCAGTTATATGGAAAGGGAGTAGCCATTATGGACAATATTTCATAGACAGATTTTGGTCTTGTTTTTTCTTTCTGTGATGCCCTGAATGACTTTCCCATGCCAACAGCATGATTTAAAGCTAGCCAAGACATGACCTATGAAACTCATCACCCATCCCTCCCAGATGAAAGATAGTATTCTTTCCGTGTGTTTGGTGTCTTATGGCTTATAGAGAGTCTTCACAGATTTTCTCCACTGGGCCTCGTAATCACAGTGTGATGGAAACTGACATCGCTTCTCTCTTATCTGCAAATCAGAAGCCTAGAATCAGGTCACCCAGCCAACACCAGGAAGACCTGGGTTTGGAACCCAGGTTTATCTGTATCTCCTTGAGTTTGAAAATTCACAGTAAGCAAATGAATTCTCAGCCTGAACATGACCTTGTTGAAGTGCTTGTCTGTGGATCTGACCGTGTCTGAGCCAATCTCCACTTGTTTGGTGTTTGCTGTTACTGGTGACCCAGCTTCCTTCTGTCTGCAGGAGCTAGAGCATTTGAACTTTCAGTGTTGCTGCTGTGACCAGGTTGAACAGATCTGTGTGGGTCCTCTGTCACCTCACAGGTGCCACCAGGAGTGCAGCGAGCTTCAGCTCAGAAATATTGCTAAGCGTTGTGGGTGTCTGTGGTTCCTAGGGTGTCTGCTCTCTGACTCGGCTTAACAGTTTTGGGCCTCTGCCTCCCCACTGTGAAACTGGGAAAGAAACATGCAGTGTTTGGTCCACTTGTTTCCTCTGTAAACCTCAGTTCTTTTGTAGACAAAATAGGCACAATGAGACCCACTTTGCAATGATACAAAGATTAAAAGAGGCTACAAAAATCTTCATAATACCAGGCAATACAATTGGTGTTTAATAAAATTTTCCACCATCTTCGTTGTCCTTTTGATTTTCAGAGTTTCTGGAGAGTCTCATGTGGAGATGGAAAATGGAGTCAAGGGTGTCACAATCTGAAAGTTTTAACCCACTTGGTAGAATTAATGTCGTGAGGAGCCAGCATTATGATATAGTAGGTTGAGCTGCCTCCTGCCATGCTGGCATCCTATATGAACACCAGTTCCTGTTTGGTATTTGAATTCTGATCCAGCTCATCACTAAGGGACTGCGAAAGCAGCAAAAGTTGGCCCAAGTGGTTGTGCCACTGCCGCTCACATGGAAGACTCAATAGAAGCTCCTGGCTTCCAGCTGGCCCATTGTCTGTTGCGGATCTCTGTGGGAGGGAAGCAGAGAAGAAAGCCCGGCTTGCTCTGTCTCTCTGTCACTCTGCCATTCAAATAAACAAATGTTTAAAAAAAGAAAAAGATGTGTTGGGTATCAGTGGGAGTAGCAAGTTTTTTACTTTCTGAGCCCAAAGTGATAGTGTACAAATGAGTTGTCCAAAAACTAACCTTTTCTGACCAAATTGATGTTGACTCATTCTAGCCTTTCATTGATGATGCTCATTTGCATGCAATGCTCTCCTTTTCAAATTGACCTCTTGTCACTCAGTGGCTGTTGCACTGCCTGCCTGTGAGCGAAGTCCGCCATCTCCAGGGATGTCCTGAAATGCAAGAGAAAAGCAAAGGACAGTCTTACCCAGTGAGGTGTTGTTCACTGTGGACAGCTGCTTCTCACGCAGAGGGATTCTGTTGCTCTCCCTCTGCCAGGACTTGATCATGGTCCGAGCTGATGGTGTAGAATCATGAGCCTTTTAGTCAAAGTGTGGATAGTGTTAGGGTAAATATTCATAGACTTTTTGTGTTTTGAAGGTGGTGGTTTCAGGCAGTGAAGTTAATTTGTTTTTCCTTTAGCTGTAACCCCTGGTTTTCTGTTGATTATGGGTTTTATTGCCAAAAAGTTTTCCATTTTCAAATTCCAGCTCCCCAGTTTGGCAAAATAGTTGTAATTTGAGAATACCACGGGGCTCCTCTGTTACTCTGCAGATAACCCTAGAGTACGTGCACAAGACGGTGTTTGTTTTAAAAGTTTTCGTTTCTGACCTGTTACTGCACAGCAGAAAAGCAGTTTCCTTTGTAAGGCAAGAGTCGGGAAGAGGGCTCAGTTTGTATGGAATCTCACAGAAGGAGAAGGCAGCGAAAGAGGAGAAAGGAAGTGGACCTTGCAGAAAGGCTTAGGAGTGGTTATTTTGCTTTACTTTAGTGAAGGCGTATTTTATTTAGGACCCATCAAAATTACTAAAACATCTGCAGGCCATAGAATTGTTGATAATCAGCATACTCCAGCCCACTCAGATCCTGCTGTTGCTTGCTAGTGTTTGGTGATGTGAAAGTGTCTTTAGGGTCCTTCCACGAAAACCTCTTTCAGCTGTGAAGAGAAGAGAATTGAAACCCCAGCAGCGCACTGAGCTCTTTTGAGCAGGTATATGCATGCTTCTGCCTTTTTTTTTTTTTTTTTTAATGAATGAGCTGTCACCTCTTCCGTGATTGAATCAGTTGTAGAAGAGCTGGCACCTGGCAGCAGCCCTTAGACATCTCTCTCAGGTGCTGAGCTCCGATTCTTACTTGGTTGAGCCATGTTTAGGAAGAGAAATGGCTGTGCAAGGCCCTGCTTCCGTGAAGTTGGAGCTTGGGCGTTTGCAGCAGGCAGGTTCAGGTCTTCCTGTTGTAGTCTGGTTTTCCTCTTTACCTGTGGATAGAAGTGATGATAGCACCCACCCGTGACTGTGGTAGTGCCCAGGGCTCCAGGTTGTGAAGTTAGAGCATTTCCTTAGCAGGTCCACTGAATTTTAAATCTAGAAACTTTTCAGGCAGAGTAAGCCTGTTCGTTTTCAAACCTAAATGTGCATGAGAATCACCTGGAGGGCGTGCTGGAACACATTGCTAGACCCCACCCTCAGACTTTGAGTCAGCAGTCAGGGTGGGGCCTGAGTTTTTTGGTTCTTTTTTTTAAGTGAGTACTAGATGAGGCTTGATGCTACAGGTCCAGCCGCCGCTCCTTGAGAACCACTGAACCACGCAAAGCAGAAGTTGAAGAGAACTTGGTCCAACTGTGAAACCATGGGAAGCTCCTGAGGCCATTTAGGACTGATTGTTAAAGTCTAGAAGCAGCCAACAACTGAATGTTTAAAACAAAAACTGAAGATACAAGGTAGTTGGGGGGTGGGGAAGGGAGAGTCCCATTTGCATTTCTCTCATCTTTAGGATTCTCTCAGAATTTGTCCCCCTTGTGGCTGTTTCTGCCATCCTGTGAGATTCATCTTGGTTCAGGCTGAGCTTATGTCTGCATTTGTATTGACATTTTTAAAAATATGTGTCTCCCAAAGATAAGAGCATTTAAAGATCAGTCACAAAAACATACCACACCTAAAATTAACAGTATTCCCTCAATATCATGAAATGCAGTCAGTACTTAAACTCCCCCAGGGGACTTAAATGTTGGTTTGCTGAAATCAGCACTCACAGAAAATCACGTAGGCATTTGGGTTAATACTCTACTTCCTCTGCCCACCCCCTTCTGAATTTATTTGTTAAAGCCACCATTTGTAGGTCCTGTTGTTTGTCAGATTCTGGCTGGAATTTGAGTGTTTTATGGTAATATGTAATGCGTTCCATTATTTCTCTCAATTCCTGAGGACATTCCTAAAGTTTTAATCAGACTCAAGTTTGGTTCTAATTGTTCTTTTTTCCTTTTCTTGCAAAGGTAGAGCCAGAAGCTTGCAAAGACAGTGTGTTTACCTGCGTGGAAAGGCCAGTAATGCCAGGGTGTTCGTTCTTGTTTGCTTTCTTACTCTTTGTTTAGATTGACCAGTGGGTTCAGGTGTTGTCAGCCAGATTCTGAATGTGTCTGCTGATAGAGCGTTTTTAGGAGCAATAAAAATACATGAATGTGTGAGCTAGCGCCATGTGACAGCTGAGCATCAGGTGAGCGAGTCTTGCTCCAGTGTGTTGTTTTCACTCAGGAGTGTTACTTTGACCCTGCTGTTCTATTTCAATGATCCTAAAGGACAAGTTTATTCCTCTTTTTTTTTTTTAAAGCTTTATTCAGTTTATTACAAAGTCAGATACACAGAGAGGAGGAGAGACAGAGAAGAAGATCTGCCGTCTGATGATTCACTCCCCAAGTGAGCCGCAACGGCCGGTGCGCACCGATTCGAAGCCGGGAACCTGGAACCTCTTCCGGGTCTCCCACGCGGCAGCAGGGTCCCAATGCATTGGGCCGTCCTCAACTGCTTTCCCAGGCCACAAGCAGGGAGCTGGATGGGAAGTGGAGCTGCCAGGATTAGAACCGGCGCCCATATGGGATCCCAGGGCGTTCAAGGCGAGGACTTTAGCCACTAGGCCACGCCGCCGGGCCCAGGACAAGTTTATTCCTGAACACAGGAATCATCTGTCTGTGTGATAACTGCTTAGAGTGTGTTGCAGTGTAGTTTAGGAACATTGGTCCCAGACTGCAACGCCTAACTGTTATGCCCCGCATGTCCAAAACACTGCTTTGAGGGAGGATGCGAGAGGTAGAACAAGATTGGGAACCTACAGTGAAAGGGTTGCTGGCTGATAGCTCTCACACAGTGTAGACAGTATTTGACTGTATGGCTCTTTTTTCATATTTTTTGCTTATTTAAAGGGACAAATTTCGTGTATATATATATATACACACACACACATATGTAGCTTCAAATATATAATAATGCTTTCTATCTTTCTTCCTCCATTTTGCTGTCTGAATAGTTTCTGAAATAAAAGCATGAATAAGCCCATGTAATCTAGAGCGGAAGCAGAAGACCAAGGCTTACTTGCAGTTAGACATTAAATTAGACATTGATGTACAAATGTCACATTGTCCTAGAGTCAGAGCTATTGCTTTCACAGTGTAATAAAATGTTTTTATTTTGGGAAGGGACTGCAGTGATCCATACTGAGGTCCTGAGAGAGGAGGCAACTTCAAGGTCACACGAGGGATGACCATTGTATACTGCACAGTAGCAACACTGGATTGGACCAGGGGATATGTGCAGCAATTAATGCCTTATTATTCATACAAAGGAAAAAGCCAGTCTTTTTCTACAGGGACTGAAAGGCCTTGGTGTTACTCAGTGTTCCTGAGGTCTGGAGACTGGTCTCATTAAGCTACCTAAGCTGAACGCATGTAGTTGGAGGGATAAAGCCATGTTTGCACATGAGTTGCAGTGGTATTGGCATCGTGGAACGTGGAGAGACAAAACAGTACTCTATTACAGACACGGAGAGAGGAAAGTCAGCATATCTTTGTCCTCTGTCAAGCTACTCAACAGAATCAGGTCAGAGTAGGAAGAGGTGGAGCAGAAAGAGCATAGGAGCATTGGCTGCAGGGCCATCAGCTTGTGCTTTCCCCTTAGCTTTGGCCCCTGGTCCATATCACTGGACCTCTATTTCTTATGTAAAATAGTGGTGTCTACCATCCGTGGGCTTTGCTTTTATATTTTGACCACTGGAACAGTTCTAATACGTTGCTTAACTCCTTTGAAATAATTCACATTTGGAGTTGGGAAGCTAGACTTGACTATTCCATTGTTATATTGTGGGACTGTTTACACAGCAAGAAGTGAGGTAAATGATATTCTGGATCTTTGTAAGTCATTTTCTTCCTCTGTTACTTCTGCTTTATCATCCCCAGTGTTCTTTTTATCTGCTAATCCACTTTGAGGTACAAATTAAAACTACAGAAAAAGGCTGTGATCTACAGTACCTGCTTTTATTGTGGTTTTTCAGTAAGAATGTGAGAAGTGATCTTAAGCAACATGAAATACCTTTATTGGGGACTTAGAAAGGAGAATATGGCCTGATATGATGGCTCTGTGGCTAAACCTTCACCTTGAAAGCACCGGGATTCCATATGGGTGCTGGTTCGTGTCCTGGCTGCTCCACTTCCCATCTAGCCGCCTGCTCATGGCCTGGGAAGGCAGTAGAGGATAATGAACACAAAAAGCCATAGAACCCTGTGCCTACGTGGGAGATCCAAAGGAGGTTCCTGGCTTCAGATCACCACTGTGGCCACTTGGAAATGAACCAGTGAATGCAAGATCTTCAGTCTTTCCAATAATAAGTAAATCTTACAGAGAGAGAGACACCAAAAAGAATAGAACCTGGTGTTGGTGGAGATTATCTGTAAGTGCCAGGATTGGCCATTGTTTTCAGTGCTTTGCAAAGCTTGCATCTGTACAGATATTTTTTCTTAGTGTTATGAAACACAACCATTGGGAAAAGCATAAAAAACAGCAGGATATGGGAAGAGAATTTAAAAGGGATCCGTGACTGCCACTCACATCGCCAAAGCTGGCGTTTTGTTGTCTTGGCCTGAGTCTTTTGGTCCAACCAGGGAATGGGCCTCATTCCCTGGGCTCATGAGTCCCTTTGCCCACTCCAGACAGTGTGCAAAGGCTGTCCTCCCCGCCGCGGAAGCTCTTGCCGGGCCTGGCAGATACCTCTTTCGCTGTCATACCAAACAAGAGCCTCATCAAGGAGCCATTATCCCACTTGCAGATATTGTCCTGGGATGTTTTTTAGCCCCAAACTTGTTCGGTGTGTCTTCTATTGAAATGTAATTTATTCATGTGTTAGCATTGTATGAAGTGTGTTCATTATAGGAAAGCTCAAATTCACAGAGAAATGGAAACAGTTTCTGCAGTGAGCCCGTTAAGAAAACTGTCTATCCAATGTGAGCAGAATTTAAACATGATTTTCTCTAGCAGGCGTGAAGCAGTACTGCAGTCCTGTTTAACATGGCTGTTCAGGAGAGTTCCCAGGCTGATTTTTTTTCCTTTTTTTCTTAAGGAAATGTGATGGTGATGGAATCCATAAATAGTGTGACCCATTTTTAACTAGACTGTTGATGTGTTTTTCAGCAAGACTTTGTGGTTTAGGTAATGAAATCTCTTCAGAATGGTCTTCTCGGCTTTCTGTCTAGTTAATATCACTACTGCTGCTTTTATGACTTAATTGTCTTGTGGTTTAATTCACTTTGTGACACATTCATCACCATGAAGTTCACGCTGTTCACCCGGCCTGTCCTAGCATTTGCTTGATGACTCTGGGGTCAAGGAAAGGTTGATGCATGTTTTTATGCTATAAAAAGTAAGTGATATGAGCTAATCTTGTCTATTTAATTAAACCGTGCTTTTAATTTTAATCAATGTGTTGAAGCTATCTCCCCCTGATAATTCTGTCTTCCATAATGCTATTTCTTGAACCTATAGCAGTAGCTATTTTTATCATCTGCAGAGAATTAGTTTATAAAGTCCTTTCATATTTATTGTCATTTATTTTTAAATTATTCTCAGATTTTTTTTTTTGAAATGCAGAGTTAACAGAGAGAAGGGGAAAAAGAGATCTGTCCTTTGGTTCTCCACACAATGTCTGCGATGGATGGTGTTAAGCTGGTCTGAAGACAGGAGTCAGGAGTTTCTTCTAGGTCTCCCACTTGGATGCAGGGAGCCAAGGACTTGAGCCATCCCTGCTGTGTTCTCAGGTGATAAACAGGGAGCTGGATCAAAAGTGGAGCAGCCAGAAGATGAACTGATGCCTACGTGGGGTGCCAGCACCACAGGCGGTCCTAAAGTGCCACCATTAAGTCATTAGATGTCCCTGGACCCTACACTCCACCAAACCCACCATGGTGGTTCTTGTCATCCCTGTTTCATGGAAGAGGAAGCTGAGGCTAAGGAATCCGTAGCAAATGTCCTTAGTCAATCTAGTTAATATGTAATAGAACTGGGACTCTGCACTACAGAACGTGGAAAACCAGGATGAAGAATTTGGAAAAGTGCTTCTTTCATTGTTGGTCTGGTTTTATTGGGATTGCCCTAATACTTAAAAACATAAGAATATGTCTGATGGCTCGTGTTGAGTTCTGCATTTTGTTTTTGCTTTTTAAAGATTTATTTTTTTTTTAAGATTTATTTTTATTTTATTACAAAGTTAGATATACAGAGAAGAAGATCTTCCGTCCGATGATTCATTCCCCAAGGGACCACAACGACCGGTGCTGTGCTGATCCGAAGCCGGGAACCAGGAACCTCTTCCAGGTCTCCCACGCAGGTGCAGGGTCCCAAAGCTTTGGGCCGTCCTCGACTGCTTTCCCAGGCCACAAGCAGGGAGCTGGATGGGAAGTGGAGCTGCAGGGATTAGAACCTGAGCCCATATGGGATCCCGGAGGGTTCAAGGGGAGGACTTTAGCTGCTAGGCCACGCTGCCTGGCCCGAGTTCTGCATTTTGAAAGATTCTCATCTAAGCTCAGGAAGTTGGTTTGGTCACATGTTTTGGTGGGCATAACCATGCGTTCTTGTGGTGGTAAGCTTGTGACTACAGTTACAAGTCTGGATTTACAAGAAGTAGTAATCTGTTGTTAACTTCAGAGTCAGTCATGATTAATGTATCGGGAAAACACAAACATGTCTTGGTGTCAGAGCCAGCTTTCTGACTGCCCCTCTGTATGCAGATGACAGTAATGGCTCCCAGGTATTACATAGTGATAGTTGCATACCTTGGCAAAGTCTGTTACGCCATCCAGGCTGACTCCCTGCCTGTCTCTCTCCATACCTTCCTCTTTTCTTGCTTCCTCTTCAGCAGCAGAACCCTGTGCTTCATGTTGTGATATTTCCATTCATGTCAGGGCAACTGTCTGCATGTTCACCTGGTTGATTCTGTTGGAGGACCCACTTTTAAATACCATAGCTCTTAAAGATTTCTATTAAACTTTGCTAACCATCACCTCTGTCATACTGGGATGATTTTTTATGCCAATTGATGCACCTCTCTGTCTTCATTCTCTTGACTGTATAGCACACCTGTCTCTGCTCTTTCGCCTCTGAAACTGAATTTCTTCGAAACTAAAACTGCCCTGCTCTCACTTCTGAATTATTTGCATGTAAGTACCTATGGTATAGATGATCTAAAGCACATCTAGAATACCAGCTGGCTCTTTTCCCTTTGACTGTGATGGTTGTGGATTCTTCTTCCCTCATTCTACACCCACATTCCTTATTAGCAATTGGAATTGTGTTTTGGGTCTGTCAACAATGGATATGTTAAAAATCTTCTGTTGGGAAAACTATAGAAGTGACTTCTGTATTTCCTGTTGTCTTTTTCCTCTTTTCCCCAGGTGATAATGTTAATAATAATAATACTGTTGACTACACACTATTTTATTTAGAAAGCTTTTTCTAAGAACACAGTTATTTTTGAAAGAACATCTGTATTTTATTGCAAAGGGCTGAATTGTTTTCGTTTACTTATAAATACTGAATCATAAAGCGCAGTTTGATTTTAGTTTGGTCAGGTTGTTTTTATTTTTTGTATAGTACATCCATTGTGTTTTCCTTTATTAAAATTTCGTATTTTGATTATAAGACAAGGCTGGGTATTTTTGAGGTCTCATGATAGAGTTGAGATTCTTATCAATAGGCGAAAACATTTTGATATCTTATGTTTGAGTTGCCATGAAAAATCTTAACTGGTGGAATATCTTTTAAGTTTGGAGTAGAATTTTGAAGATACAAACTTATTCAGTGGATAGTCACAAATATTTCTGTAGTAGCTACAGGAATTTTGAAAACATTAGAAATTCAAGAATGTATCTGTAGGAGCAAGTAGAGCTATGGGTTTTAAAATGTCAGCATTTCCTGAATTTTTATGTCTGGAAATGAAGACAACTGTTGGAAGAAATTTGCTTGCAGAAGCTGTGTGCATCTGCTTCTGTAAAGTGCACTTTGCTATTCCTCCCTCACCCCCAATGCATTCAGTGTATTCGGAAATGCAGCTCACTAGGAGCAGAAGTTTGGAGTCAGAAGGGCTTGGTTTTAAGGTCCGGTGTCATCACTCCCTTGTGACTCGGGACTACTGTTGTTTCACCAAGCCTCTTGGTTTCCTCTTTGTGCAGTGTGGGAATTGGGAAATGGAGGAACTTAGTCACATCCCTTGGATTTCACAAAATTGAAGGTCAAATGAGAGGTGGAAGGGCAAACACTTAAATTGTTGAGTTCTATACAGATGTATAGGTCTCTCCCATGGAAAGAGTACTAGGTGGGTGTTGGGAAGAAAAAGAAAGAAAAACTAGAGACAGGCAGTAGAAATATTAGTTTATTTTCTCAAAACTCTCAGATGCTTTTGAACCATTGGAGACAGGAACAAACATCCCTGGTCTATTTGATGTGGCTTAGACTTAAATCTAATGACCCATTGCTATAGCTTATATACATCACAAGTCAACAGGATTAGAAAAAAATTTGTGACCCTCAGTTAAATATTTCTTTCTGGATGCTCACTGCATTCATCTGTTCCAGAAATACTGAACCGTAAATTGCTACCTGATGGTAATTTTGCTAGGTGCTGGGCACTTAGAAAAGTAGACAAAGCAGACAAAATCCCCACATTGATAGAGAGTACACTTTAGGAGTAAAGAAACAAATGTACAGATCTGTTTTGGTGGCAGTATCTGTGCGAAGAAAACTGTGCGTTTAAAGAGTGGAAATGAGACGGATTTGGAGAGAATTGTTCAGACATGCATCTTGGAAGAAACCACATGTGAGCTGTGTCCTGAGAGGTGAGGAGGCAGAATGAGAAGATGGCTAGGCACAATGCTTGGAGGAGTTTCTAATGCAGTGCTCAGACCTGGCTGTGCTGAACTACACGTTCCAGTTGGATTTGGCTCTGCAGTGTCTGACTTGCAAGACTTAACATTTTTAGTTGGAGAGGAAAGCACTGTAGACACTGAGCAGTTGTAGAACACAGATAAATATGAAATGACACAGTTGGTGCGCTGCTGAAGGAATTATGTGGTTTGTGCAATTTACTTTGCCTATCCTCTTTATATGAAGGAAACAGCATCTTCGCTCCTTTGACCATTATGTTTGCTAATTTGATCTTGTGCAAAGAGCCTATTGACCTTATTCAGGAAAAAGTTTAAAAGGAGATGGAGAACCAGCTGTACTCAGACCTTTGACCAATTGATTTTGTAGATCCTCGGGGGCCTTTTGCTAATTTTTAACATTAGGTAAGGTTTTCTCTTCTGAATTGTGTGGCTTTAAAAAAAAAAAGCATTTATCAAAGGCTAAAGGAGTTGCCAGAATTGGGAGAGGAATGTTTAAAAGGAAGCCATTATGCAGTGACCAGTGGGAAGGGAATCATTTATGATGTGCGTAAACCGGAGTCATCAGATCTTTGAGTGAGTGAATAACTTGTCAAATTCTAATATTGTGAAAAGAAACATCTAGTTTGCTAGATTGCCTGCCATAGTTCTCCCTAATTCCTCAAAAAAAAAAAAAAAAAGAAGCTGCTTTAATTATTACTGTCACCATTCTGAAAGTGAGAAACTTGATGTAACTAGGGAAACTGTGATGTTGAAAATCTTAGTTGCTGACTGAATGGAATTGGGGCCCAGGTCTTTCTGATTGAAGACTCCTGCTTAATCATTAAAAATTTTGACTTGCCCTGATGAACCATTATAAAGGGATAATAAATGAAATCTTATGTGGGAAGAAGTAATGGCTATGAGTAAAAAGACCCAACTTACATGAATAGGAGGAACCTGAATAGCTAAAAAAGTGCATTAAGTAGCCTTGGAGAGGCTACTACTGGATGTGAAGTTTCTGATACTGATATCCAAGATAAACCTTTCAGAGCATGCTGAGAGCCAGTAAATCAGCTGAAAGCAAAGTCCATGTGAGTGAGGGAATCTTGAAGTTGGTTCTGCCTAACTTCACTTGCTAATTTTGAGTTCAGTGCTTATATAACTGGTCTTTAGTTTTTCATAAAATGGAGATGGCTGATTAAGTGATAGTAACAATGAAAGAATGATTCCATTTTTGAGCATCTTCAGGGTGGCAGGAATTGTCTTAGCATTGCAGATAGAAAGTCATTAGGTTATACTTACTAAACTTCCTTTCAAGTGGAGCCAGTTGTCTAGATAGAAGCAGGTTAACAAAGGAGCTGCAAAGACAGGGAGGTAAAAGATTAGGGAAGGCTTCCAGACCAGTGGCTTGGAAGTGATGGGGTAGCTACATAGACATAGACATAGGGAGAGCTGCAGTGCAAAGGGACTTGGGTAGGAACCAGCCTGGCATATTCAGTAAACTGCATGGCCAGAGTCAAGTGTGTGAGGAAGTAGGAGAAGAGGTTGGAAGGTGGCTGGAGACAGATCATGGAAAGCCAACTAACCATCGTGAAGACTTTGGCTTTTATTATAAATAAATTGGGAATCGTTGGAATGTTTTTTGTAATTTTGAGAAAGGCAAGCCATCTGAATTGGGCTATATATATATATATATTTTTTTTTTATTTTTAAACAAATACCTAGTTTTTGAGAGAGAGATGGGAAGATGGATCTTCCTTCCATTGGTTCACTCTCCAAATGTCTGCAACAGCTGGGTCTGGGTAAAGTCAGATCCGCAAGCTGGGCAGCAGGGACCTGGGCATTGGAGCCATCATTTGGCCTCCCAGGGTGCGCAGTGGCAGGAAGCTGATATGCAGACCCAGGTAGTCCAACCTAAAATGCAGGTGTTAACAAGAGGGATCTTAATTGCTATGCCAAACTCCTACCCCCGAATCGGCTTCCATTTAAAAGGGGATCCCTCTGACTGCTCGGAAGACACAACTGTGAGTACAAGGTATACGCAAGGAAGGAGCTCGGTTAGGGGGGTGTTGAAATAGTTCTGGTAGGATTATCATCCTGCTGCTTCAAACGGAAACAAAACACATACAAAGCGTTTGAACAAGGTTGAGACTAAAATGAGATTGTCCTGTGCAGCTGCAGTGAGCAGGTGCTGAGAAGGCCATGGGCAGTGTAGATATAAATGTGCTGTGTGTTTCGGGGAGCCTGATGTGTGGAGGCGAGGTCCAGCTCTGCACCATCAGTGTGAGACCCTGATAGACTTGACCAGTTCCACAGACTAAAATTGTTGTTATAATTATCCTCGTGTATCAGTACTGCAAGAGCAGGCTTGGGAGACTCAAAGTGGGGGAAGTGGTGTTTCTGTTTTAGAATGAATGTGTCAGACTCACAGCTAACTCTGGGCATTAGATGTGCTTTTCTACTTTGAAGTGGGTCAAAGAAATCATGTTTGATGCCCTTTTCTGAGCACTATGAAATCTGATTGTGTATTCAGTTGTACCCTAAGACTCAGAAGGCTTATTTTTAGCTCTCTTCCCTTAGATATTATAGTCTGACTCATTTTTTTCTCAGTGGGGATGGTTGTTGTTTTTTGTTGTATTTTTTTTTAATTGTCCTTCTTTCATCCCTGAGACATATAATGATGTCTGGAGGTATTTTCTCTGTCCAGAAAAATTTTCAAAGTTATTATTTAACAGTCTTGTTAATTCTCACACAGCTTCTAAATTGTCTCTATCCCCAACCTCACTTTCCTGTTTTCTTTTTTTTTTTTTTTTACTGTTATTAACGTATTACATTAGTATGGTATGTTTGTCACAGTTCATGAATCAACATGAATACATTATCAGGTGAAGTCCATAGTTAACATTTGCACTCATTCTTCATGTTACGTATTCTATGGACTTCTACCTACCACCACACATTTGTAAAAATCCTGCCCTCTCTGTTCTTCCTGTTCAACATGAAGAAGAGCTGACGATGTTGGTTTAAGAGCCAGCACTTTTATTTGTTTCGTCTCCTTTTCAGCATTTATGTCTCTTTTAGCCTCTGAGATAGCTGCTCATATAGCATAGTAGCATATCCTGGGTTTGAGCAAGACGAGCCCCTGTGGCTCCCAATAAAGACCAACGACAATTTCTCAGTCAGCAGTTCTGACTAGTTGCCATTATGCTTAGTTAATCTTTGGAGAAATTTATATATATATAAGGTTGGTATAGTGCCTTTTTTACTGGTTAAGGTGAAAAAACATGCACATTTTCAAATTTTGGTGCGAATGAGTGATTATCTTGTACATACATGCACATGTCCTTCATGTTACGTCATGAACAACTCATTAACATCTCTCCCCCTTTGAGCGCAGGGATTATTAGTATATGAGGGTTTATGGGTAGTATGCATTGTGCTTGAGGTTTGGGGCACCACTTCTTCCTTGGGAATTTACAGTCTCCTCACTACAACCCTGACTCAGTCATTCTACTACTTTTACGTTTATTCTACATGCCAGCTTTGTTTAAAATGGCAGAAACAGTAAAAAACCATTCTGGCCACCAGTAGTGTATCAGCGAATGGAGCATTCTGAGAAACAATACAAATGCCTGTCAGACATATGATATCAGGTGGAAACAACACAGAAAGGGAGTATCCATTTAATGTGGCTCTAAAGAAGGATTGGAAGGCGTGTTTGTGGTGGCATTAGTTAATGTTGCTAGAGTTTGCAGAGGATTGGTTTTCGCGATGCACATGTGTTGCCTATTTAATCAGTGTATGAAGAAGCAAGCAGAACAAGACAGACCACTGTGCAGGTGCTGCTGCCCTGGAGGGACTCGGGTCAGTGACCGCTGAATTCAGTAGATGATGCTTCTACATGCATCAACTCTGCAGAGAGCTTTAGCTTTATGCAGCGTGAAGATACGTACCACCTTATACCCGCACTCTAGAGCATGAGTCATATTTACTCCTGCTGAATGACTGAAATGTGTGTGATACGCTAAGTGACAGAGGAGCAGCAGTGTGTGTGTGGACTAAGTCACTCCAGAATTGGCATTGTTTCTCAGAACACTTGTGTTTGCAAGTTGAAGCTGCCGTGTGTGTGTGTGTGTGTGTGTGTGTGTGTGTGTGTGTGTGTGTATTGAAATGATGAGGTTTTTCCTAAGAGTAGGCGTTGAGGCGTGCCATTTAATAGTTAGGTGATGGGTTTCTATGTGTGCATAATTAGTTAGGCAAGCCACTTATCTTTAAGATAGTCCGGGTAAAGTATAAGGTACTGTTTCCTGTCATGTCTGAATTTATGCTGGGTCTCCATACACTCATCTGAACTAATGGATTTTTTGGCATCATCTCTTTAAATGCAATATAGGAAATGGATTTCTGCAGTACAAAACCCCATTATGGCTTTCTCTGGCTGAGTTTTGATTTAGTGATAGCACTCCATGCCTTGCAGACACAGCATGGCAGGGAGGGAGGGCAGGCCCTGCCAAGCCTTAAGCGCAGGTAGCCATCTTCTTCGGGCGTACTCAGCATTGTGACAGAAGCTGGGACCAGAGGTAAAGGATGGCTTTTTTTTTTCCTGGACAGAGGAGGCTAACCCAGTGGGGCTTTTAAGAATCCAATTGTAGGGGCTCAGTGGCGTGGCCTGGTGGCTAAGGTCCTCGCCTTGATCCCATGTGGCCGCTGGTTCTAGTCCCAGCAGCTCCACTTCCTCTCTGCCTCTCCTCCTCTCAGTATATCTGACTTTGTAATAAAAATAAAATAAATCTTAAAAAAAAAAAAAAAGAATCCAATTGTAGGACCCAACCTTGAGGCCACTCCCAAATTCCTAACACTTAGAGACAGGAAAGTATAAACTAAATGCTGTTTCAGGGACCAACATTGTGACATGGTGGAGAAAGCTACCATCTGAGACAGTGGCATCCTATACAGGTGCTGGTTCAAGTCCTGAATGTTCTGCTTCAATCCAGCCCCCTGCTGAAGGCTTGGAAAAAACAGTGAAAAAAGATGGTTCAAGTGTTTGGGCCTTTGCCATTTCATGTGGGAGGCTTAGATAAAGCTCCTGGTTTTCTTCAGCCTGGCTTAGTGCTGGTTTGTGGCTGTAAGGAAAGTGAACCAGCAGGTAGAAGACCTTACTATCTTTTCTTCTCTATATCTCTGACTTTAAAAATAAGTGTGTGTTTGTTTTTTAAAGAAAGGTGATAAGCAATGCAGGTGAAAATTTTTTTTCTTTCTTTCTGGCTGTTGGTATGGTGCTTTCTGATCTGATAAACTTAAGTTCCTTTGATTTCATTCACTGCTATAGAAATTGAGAACTTGGTATTTTAGACTGAGAAATCACATATGACATTGCTTCTCGATTTTGTGCATTAGAATCCTATTGGGGCCTGGCTCAGTAGCCTAGTGGCTGATGTCCTCACCTTGCACGTGCTGGGATTCCATATGGGCGCCAGTTTGTGTCCCAGCTACTCCACTTCCCATCCAGCTCCCTTCTTGGGACCTGGGAAAGCAGTACAGGATTGCCCAAAGCCTTAGGTCCCTGCATCTGTGTGGGAGAACCAGAAGAGGCTCCTGGCTTCAGATTGGCTCAGCTCTAGTCATTGCAGCCACTTGCGGAGTGAATCAGTGGATGGAACATCTTTTTCTGTCTCTCCTCTCTGTAAATCTGGATTTCCAATCAAAATAAATATTTCTTAAAAAGGAAAGAATGCTGTTGAGAACTATTAAAAACCTGGGGCCACACCCCAGACCAGTTAAACCAGAAATTCCATGGAACAGACCTGAATGGCAGTATTTTAGAATTCCCAGATAATGTCGGTGTTTAGGCACAACTGTGGCGCCAGTTACGTTAGGTGCGTAAGAAAATGGGAGTAATATAAAAATTCTATCCCTTTATTAAAAGAATTGTAAGGGTGAATTCATCTGGAAAGCCGAACTTGGTTTGATTTTAAACTCCCCACATCTAGCCACATCTGTTCTCTGCATAGCCTGATCATTATGAAATTCTGGGAACTTATAATCCTTTTGTTGTAGTCACTGTGTTTTCTCTTTTTCTGTGTCTGAGAAAAAATTTTCTTTTTCTTGAGACTTTTTTGGTCAAGAAACTGTATGTGTTAGAGCTTGTTTGTTATTCATTCTTTGTTTTGGTTAAGTTGTTTTCCAAGGAACTCTGACTCCTTGTTTAATTAACTTCCATATCCCCCGTATGTGGCTCATTTCACAATCTTCCACTGTCCTGTGGAGATTTTGTAGTTCACCAACAAAAATTTGCATGGAAAAATATCTACCTAATCTATTATGCTATTCTTATATTTCTCATTGTTTCTCTGAAGCACATTGTTTTCTGATGGTGAAATGTGATGTTTCTAAATACTTCCTTAGGAATCATTTTCCTCTTTGGATTGCCGTTGTTTCTTCAGATTTTGAACATACTGACTGTGGAAAATTTGTGCACATCTCTTGACCGTTTGAGCTCTGACTCTTCAAATCTTAAGTAGTTTTGCAAGTTTTCCCACTCATTCTGACTGACTGTCTTGTCACAGTTTGAGGGCTGTGATGGCAGTGTCCACTCTTAAACAGTAGCAGCTAAACCCGTGTGTCACCGTTCTGGCCAGCAGCCTGCCTGGATGTGCAGCATTTGAAGGAGCGTAAGAGAGAGCTGTGCTGCCAGATGGCACTGAGCAGCCATGAGTGCGCAGGGGACACAACTTGTGAGTGACGTCCAGGTACTAGCATTGGTGAGTTGATTCGTGTCCTGTTTTTACTCCGTTGATCCCCTGTGTGTATGTGAGCACTAAAACCGTGTCCTCGTAAGAGCACCTCCAAATGCTGGAAAGATAGATGACTGGTTTCTTGATGTCTGTGGCTCCACAGAGTTTGGAATGGACACATCTGTGTGTAGCCTAGAGCCCTGCTTGCTCTTGAATGCTTCGCAGCCTGTGTTAATGCCATTGCTTGGTGATGCTCTCATCACCGCCTCTGGGCAGAGGTGCAGAGGTACAGACACACCCTGCCAGGCACCTGTCCTAACCCCTGCCCCTCTTTCAGCCTCCCTGTAGAAGCTTGCCCCCTTTTTCCTACCTTTTTGCAGTCTTCAGTTAATAGATCTTTCATCTCATAAGCAAAGATGTGCATTTGTGTTTTTTAAATACATTCTATGCATCAGTTACTGCTATAGGTGCTGGAGAGCTGCACAGTATAGGACAGATGTGAGCTGAGCCTGTTCAACACCTACAGTGTGATTGGAAGGGAGATGAGCCCGTGAAGTAAAGTGTGCTAAGTGCTGCGCTGGAGTGCAGAGGTCCTAGTTTTCGGAATCACAGGATAGTTTGTCAAGGAATTGACACCCCCACCAGTCAGGATCAGGAGGATAGATACGAAGAGCACCTGTCAGTTTTGAGGAATTTGGTAGAACAGGATCTTACTGAGGTGAGGGATGATAATGGGGCTGCCAAGAGATGATGTCCTGTCCTCTCAGCAACAAGAAGCCTTTCGGCTTGGAAGCAAGGGACTGACGTGCTCTAGTTTGCCTTTAGAAGGAGCATTCCTCTTTCAGGGTCAAGAATAGGTTGGTGGCTGATGTGGTGGTACGCTAGATTAAGCTATTGCTCATGAAACTAAAATCCTGTATCAGCCTAGGAACTTGGTTTCCTACCACCCACCTAAAAGTCCTGGATGAAATTCCTTGCTCCTGGTTTTGGGCTGTCCCAGTCCTAACCATTGAAAACAAAGGTTTAAGGATATTTCTGTCTCTTTCTGTAATTCTTCCAGAATATGTGTATATATATTGATAGATTGAATAGGGCAAGCGTAAGTGAAAGGTGTTAAGTGTTTATAGACTGTTACTGATGGCCCAGCAAGAGCTCTTGGTGGCACAGCCCAGGAAGGGGAAACATGATGAGAAACCGCTGGAGAGAAATTCAAGACTGAAATGTAATGCATAGCTATTTTCTTACAACAGAAATGCTTATTAGATCCTGTAAATTGGGGTTGGTCCTACTTGTCTGCCAGTTGGGGTCTTTATCTCTGTTCTTTACCATGGGGAACAGATATATGTAAATTTCCCGCTAACCAAACCATCTTCATGGATAGTGTGCCCTAGACGCTCAGGTCCAGGCTAAAACACTGTCCTGGTTGTGCAGTATCCATACTCATTGTCCCACTCCTTCCCCACATTTTAGCAGTGACGTAGTCATGGCCCAATAAAGGCAGGAGATTTCCTCAGCCTCCCCCGTGAAATTAGGACTAGGAACCCAAAGTCTCATCTCCTAGTTTGGTGATTCTTTTGGCCAGTTTCCCTACAGGAGTGTACCACTTTTCCAGTTCAGCTGTCCCACTCAGCAGCAGAGAGCTGGTAGGAGCAAGAACAGCAAGGAAGTCAGGCCAGTCTTGAGTGTGTCCTTCCTTGAAGGCCATAGGCTTCTCCAGAAGGAAAAGCGTGCTTTCTTCCAGCTCTGTCTTCCTTTCATTTAAAAAAACAAAAACAAATCTAAAAAAACCTCTTGTGTTTTCTTTCTTTCTTCTGTCTCTGAGAGCCTCCCATATAAAAGCTTGATGGATGAAAAGGAGCAGTAGGACTATGAGGGCTTCTGAAAAGTTTGTGGTGTTTGCAGGTGGCCTTGCCACATTTCTGCCTGTTACACATTAGCAGCTAGGAGCCTGAGCTTTAAAATCAGACTGGATTTTCTTTTTTTTTTTCTTCTTTTTTTTTTTCCCGAAATCCTGTGTATTTTAAAATCCAGTACAGGGCCAGGTGTTTGGACCCCTGAGGATGCTGCATCCCCTATCTGGTTGGCAGGCTTCAAATCCTGTTTCTGTATTGGGTTCTCATTTCCTGCTAGTGTGAACTCTGGGAGGCACCCAGAAAGGGCTTCAACAGTGGGGTCTTTGCACTTTTGAGTGCAACCCCTACTGCCCAAGCACTTCAGTCAACTTTCCGAGCTGTGGATGACCTAAACCGCAAGCCCTAGCCCAGGACCGATATTCAGCCTCAGAGGTTTACGAAGCTGAAGCAGTGGTAGCTTGCTTTCTTTTAAACTGATTGTGTGCTTAACCATGTGCTCGGCAAAGATGGCTGAATGATGTAGTGAAAGGCAGGAAATATCTAGGAAAATTTAATTCAGTGGTACAGAGCTACGAACCCTCCTAGAAACAGGCTCTGAGGTTGAGTGATGAACCTCTAAGTGCTTCTCTGTAGGGTAACCACCTGGGCTTAGCAAAACGAAGAGAAAGTGGAGGCTGGAGATCATGTAAATAAATAGCACTGGGCTCCTGCTTATCATCCTATAGCGTTTTCCCTGGCATGCACATGGTCTGTGGTGGCGAGACCTGCTGCTTCCTCACATGGCCGGAGTTCTCAGTGTCTTTGAAGGTTTTCATGGAGCTCTTAAGAACAGAGGATCCTGTTCTGCATACAGAGCGGCATCTGCTTTATCTGTGTTTCGCCTGTTAAACTTTCTCATGCTGTACATGGAGGGATCCCTTCCTCAGAGAAGCCCATATTCTAAAACGCATAGGAAAGGAAGCGGCTGAGTGTTGATCAGGCTCTGTCCTCTTCTGAAGCAGAGGGATGGAGGGATTAAGAGTGAGGAGTTCTCAGTAAACACCACTGGGCTGGGGTTTCAGAGATGAGCAATGTAACTTTCTCATTATGTAAAAATCTTTAATCAGCTGGTTTTTGAAAACTAAAAAGGGGGAGGGCTTGGGAGGAAAAGATCTGACAGTAAAAATATTCTATTTACTATAACCCAGATCTGGAACTTAATATATTTAACTTTGAAACATAACACAGCTACAACCTGAATCCAGAGATGTTCCTGATAGCTCCATGAAATGTAGTTAAGGACCAGTTTAAAACAATGTCTTGCGCCACAGCTTTGTGATTTTTAGGAACTTTTCTGAAACCAAAGACAACACAGAGAGCCCAGCATAAATTACATCTCTTGTCACGAGCCAGTTTGCAGCTTAGAGAAGCCCTGATGCTTGGGGACCAGTCGTGTGCAAGCAGCAGCTACAGTGCTTGTGTTTACCCTTTGCGGGATGTGCTGTAGAGAGCATCTCACTTAGACCTCACCCTAAATGCAGAGCAAATGTTTTCATACCCATCCTGCAGCTGTGTAAACTAAAGCCAAGGATGTTGGGGTAGCCATCTCAGGATTCTAAGTGCCAGGGCTGTGATTGGATCAACTCTTTCTATTCAGGAAAAGTTAGGAAGTTTGTGTTATTCCCCACTTCTTCCTTCTGAAGCACCTCATGAAGGTGCTGCTGTACCCACGTTGTGTAAGTTCAGGAGGAGCAGAGCAATGCTAAATTTAAGATAAAATCTGGATCTGTCCAGGGTGTGGTTTTTGTTTTGCTTTGGTTTGAAGGTTTATTTATTTTTATTTGGAAGAGTAACAGAGTAGGAGATGAAGAGGGGAAATGCCTTCCATATACTGGTTCATTCCTCAAGTAGCCACAGTGTGGCTGGCTTGAAGCCAGGGTCTTGGAACTTCTCCATCCTGGTTCCATGTGGGTGGCAGATACCTGAGCCCTTGGGCCACCTTCTGTTGCTTGTGCACATGTGTTATCAGGGGACTGATTCTGAAGTGAAGCAGCTGGGACTGGAACTGATGCTCTTATGGGATTCTGGGGTTGCAAAGAGTAGCTTAACCCTCTGCCTCACAGTGCCAGCACTCTGAGCAGCTCATGTCTGTTGTACGCTGTGTCTGTGCTGAGTGGAAGAAGAGGAAGTACCTGGAAACCAGGAGAAAAGCAGTATTACTTTTGGAACACTGACCCTTTAGCTTCTTACAAGATAAATTGATTAATGCTGTATGTTTTTGCTATGAAAATCTGTGAGTACATTTAGAAAGTTCCAAGTTGAGGGATTGTTAAGTGTGAAAAGGCAACTTCTTTCAGTTATTGGATAGAAAAACCTGATACTCGGCATACCAGCCATTGTTTCCTTGGGTGAAGCCTTACTTTGTCCCATTTTTACCCCAGATCTGGTGGATAAAATATTAGCAGTGTGCCTGGCACCTGCCTATGTGCTCCTGAGTGGCAGGACGAAGGTCTAACTGTTGCTTCTCCAGCGTCCATTGGTAGGTGCACATTCAATGAATGTAGGTGAGTTGATTTATTTTTCTCCCTTTCACTTATTATGCAGATATTTGAGCACTTACTCCTCTGCCAGATGAGAAGAGACGATGAAAATCTCCCATGCCAGCTTTTGTACAAGAGCAACCCAAGGAAAATGATCTAGTGTGTGCAAGGCACAATGTGCCTGACTGATTTTGAAACCCACCTCCAGCTCTGCAGCCTTTGGACGGCAGTGCGAGTGGGAGGACTTCCTGCTTTTTAATGTGAATAACAGACCTTGTGCTCTTGGTCAATCTAAGCGGGTTGAGCCTGAATATGTTTTGTCATCCCTCTGTGATTGAAGGATGCTGGATGTCATGAGGCAGGTTGGTTTCAGGAAATGGTTTCTTGGGGCATGCAGAATAAATGTTAAAAGTTGAGAAAGAATCAGAAATGGCAGTGTTCCCTCAGCTGGATGACTGAATCTATCCTCACCTAGCGGGGTAGCCACTCACTGAAAGTTCCTGGTAAATCCCTGTGTCTCCTGCTACTCACACTAGTGTGTGTACCATCAATATCACTGGGTGCTTTTTTTAGATCCCCAATCTGAGCCTGCAGTCTAGGCCTACTGATCTGCAACCTGAATGTGCAATAAGAGCAGGAAACTTTAGGGCTAGAAGAGCAGTTTGGTTGGCTTTGAGCCTAGGAACAAGGGTATTCTGAGTTGTTGAACATCATGTAGAGTATGACTGTCAGGACTGAATTCCCACTTTCTCATCATCAACAGATATTTGGAGATACAGCTCCCTGGACTGAGATGCCAGCTGCATACAGGTGGCATGGGTGCTGACTAAAGCAGTGGTACTGGGGCCAGTGCGTGACATAGTAGGCTAAGCTTCTACCTGTGGTGCCAAAATCCCATATAGGCACTGATCCACGTCTCAGGTGCTCCACTTTGGATCCTGCTCCCTGCTTGTGGCCTGGGAAAGTCGCAAAGGGTGGCTCAAGTCCATCGGGGATCTGGAGGAAGATCCTGGCTCCTGGCTTCTGGCTTCAGATTGACTCAGCTGTGGTTATTTGTGGCTTGGACCAGCAGGTGGAAGATCTCTTTTCTGTCTCTCCAAGGCTGCCTTTCAAAATCAAATAAATCTCTGAAAAATACAGCAGTACTTTAGAGTTAACAAAAGTTGGGTATTTTCTTTGCTCACATAACAGTCTTTGGCAGATCATCTTACCTTTGCTTTATAGATGATTATTAAATCAGAAGCATGCATAGAGAGGTTATGTATGTGCCCAGGGTGATACAATAAAATCATGTAGCCTACTGGAACTGTGTTTTTAAAGCTGGTTCGTAGACTGTTTCCCCTGCCTATCTTTTGCCCTTTCACCATCAGAGTTTTCCATATTGAAATATCTTATCTTCCGCTAAGTAAAGCTTTAATAATCATTTTAAAATATGTACTTATCTATTTGAAAGAGAGTGTTTCAGGGAGAGACATAGAGCGATAGATACCATTTATCTGCTGGTTCATTCTTTCAATGGCCACAATGGCTGGGCTGAAGTACAACCATACTGTTCTAGGAGCTTGGAAGTCCATCTGGATCTCCCATATATGGGTGTCTGAGACCCAAGTGTTTGGGCCATCATCCCCTGCTTCTCTAGGCAAAGTAGCAAGGGAGTGGATTGGCAGTAGAGTAGCTGGGATTCAGAGTGGCATTCATTTGGGATCCCAGCATTGCAGACACTGTGTCATGATACTGGCCCCTGAGTAACCCATATTTGAAGGATTTTGTAACTGCTTCTGATTTACACCCTGGAACAGCAAGCTTCTCCCCTTCTGCCCTTTGGCTCAGCATTCATTCTCTTCCTCTCTGGAAAACTCAGCTCATAGGACCTCTAGCCCTAGAAAGCCTTCCATCTGGCATGCCTCTTGTAGAGGCAGGCAAATGATTGGCTGGTCCATTTATATCTTTTTTTGTTGTTTTTGTTTGTCCATCTTCACTGCCTGTGCACTCACCCAGCTGCCCACAGAGCCTTTGGGCTCCTTGAGTCCAGCAGGAGTCCTGTCCTCCGGAGTCCATGTGCACTGGAGCCTGTCTCGAGGTGACCCTTCATCCATGTGAAGTGAAGGCAATCAGTCACTCCGCATCTTGCTACCTTTACTCACTCTGGGCAGTGTCTGCTTTTAATAGCATCTAAAAGGGAGGGGCTAGGAGCAGGAAGTAGAACTTGAGTTTTCAGCAATGTTAGGGCTCACTTAAATAACAGACTGATGGAATTACAACTTGTTATGAAGGACTATACTGTTGTAACAATATGGGGAAAATCATTCAGGGGTGGGAATTTGGGTGAGGGGGGGAATCCCAGATCCTACATAATTGTACCATAAAATTAAAAAAAAAAAAAGTTGAGTTTTTCACTTCTGCTTCTCCTCAGCTGCTTTGGGCAAGCATTTTAAAACAGTCCAGAATAGGCCATGGAAAGTTTCCCACTGGCACACATTCAGCATGGGTCAGGAGTAGACCAGGCTCAATCAGTCCATATCACCCACTGGCAAATCCGATCACCAGATCAGAGTGTGGGATGAGCCGGGTTTGGTCGCGACAAAACCAGTACACATTATGGAATGCCAGGGCGTGGTTGCCTGTACTGGATATGAATGCAGCACCCAACCAGCACACGTGAGATCCAGGAAGGAAGGGAGGGGCAGAACTGGCGGGGGGATTAAGGGGCCGGTTCCCTCGCCGGACAGCTACTCCCACCGGAGAGCGTGGGCTGGGATAGAGACAGACTAGACTATGCAAGGCTACAACACCTGTGTGCTGCATGTGGACTAGATCAGGGAAAAGCCAGGCTGGGCTGATTATTCCTGCTGGTGCAAGCATAAATTAGAGTGGGTGAGGGATGTTTGGGCATAGCCGCAGAAGCTGGCACTGGGGACTAATTCTGTCAAGTCAAATCACAGAACCACCTAAAGAGTGCATAAACCGGGACAGAGAGACCTGGGAGGGAAAAAGTGGGTTCCCCCTTCTTGGGTCACTAGTCCCGTGGGAGGGCATGAAAACTAGGACGGGGGCTGGGATGGCTAGATAGAGAGGCACTCAACAACACCCGTGAGGGCTGGATGGTTGAGTTGGTTAGATAGAACTAAGCTTTAATACCCATTGACAAGTGCCAGAGCCAAATGGGATGGGGGACAGACTGGTCTTCTGCTACACATACTGGCAAACCAGGGGCGGGCCGGGTGAGGGTTATCGTGGGTCGCCCCAACTAGGCTGCAGCTCCCACTGGTTAGTGTGAGGGCCGAGTACTTGCTGGGCAGAACCAGACTGGACTGCAACACCCATTGGTTCCAGTGCAACTCGGGACTGAAAACAGAACCAACCCAGCAATTGCAACCACCAGCTGATCGGGGTGATGGACTGTGCCGGGCCCTGTGCTTGCTAGAACATGCAAGAAACTAGTCTGGGAATACCTCAAAGTTTCTTTGGAGATCTCCCCAATCGAACTGCTGGACTCAGAACTCTAATCAAGAAAAGACAGAAGACAGAGCAGATCAATCATTCATCTCAGCTACATGTTAGCAGCGAAAAATGGGGCAAACGGAGACTTTATGATGGACCATATCAATCAGTGGACGACCTCATCGAGCGAAACTGGCAGCGATTCATAACTGGAGAACTATTAACACCACTCGAGCACATATCTCAGAGCAGCCCCACATCTGGGACTTGGGGTGGGCGGGAAACCGGGTGGGGCTTCTCCCTCAATATCCTCCTTTACCTCAGATACAAGATGGAAACAATATGGACATAATAGTATTGCCCACTTCCCTATCCCCCTGAACCTTTTTTTTTTCTTTTCTTTTTCTTTCTTTAACTGTAATTAACTATGAAAAGATTGTCAACAACAACACAATAAAGTAGATTATAAAAAAAAAAAAAAAAGGAGTCCATCATGGCCTCGTCTCTGACAGTGGGTGAAGCAAGCATCTCTGGTGGTAGCAGCTCCTTTGGAATGGCTGTATATTATCTTTCCTCAGTGTCCCCTTGTAAGTAGGATAGGGTAGCAATTGACATTGTAGGGAGCCCTGAGCTTTTCTGCAGTTTGGAGAAGTTTAACATATGGTGGCCAGGCTTTAATGAAATCATTGAGGCCTGGAAGTGTTTGTGGGAGTGAATATCACCTCCTACTCTATAAATGGGGTCTTTGACTGCTTTATAAAGGTGTGAATGAAACATATTAATTTATTCACTCCCTTAATTGACATAATTCATTGCTTTCTGTTAGTGTCATTCGTTTGTCAGGGTTACTTTTCATCTCCTGTTCCCTCTTTCCCTCCTGTGTGCTCTCACAGAGTACTCCTGTTGGGGTAAGGCAAGACACTGCAAGTTCTGTAGACATCCTCACTCAGACCTTTCATTTTTCTTTCTGGGGGGCATGAGGAGGAAATCGAGATGACTTTCTGCAGATCTGTTCCTTTAATGGGAACAGTGGATTGTAGAGTAGAGGTGTGTGGAGGCAGAGATGAGGTGACTGATGAGCAAGGACCTGGTCGACCTCGGTCTTATATAACTACCTGGAAGGAATCTGCTTGGAACACACCCTGTAGCAATTGTCAGCTTCTGGCACTAACATTTTACTGTAGCTGTCAATCTTGATATCTTCTTGTTTTTTTCCAAAACTAGAAGAATCTGATATTCACATTCTAAGAGCATTCTGTAATGTTCCTATTTACATACCAGTTTTCCCCGCTTTTGGCTCACAGGGTATGTGAACATTTACGAGAGTCTAAGATTCATTTTTAGCTGCAGCAGAGGCAAGCCTCAGGGGAAAGTCAAGTTAACTGGGTTCCTGACATGTTAACTTGGCAGCTCATCTTTTCTATTCCTCAGCCTGCAAAATGTTCTTTGGTTTCAGATGAGTAGCTTCTACTTATCGTTGTTGGAGTGATTCATTGTAGGCATCAAAAACCTGTATAATCCCTGTTTCCTTCATCTCAAGCCACATATCATTGGCTTGAAAGCATATCAAAGTGACTAAAATTGATTGTGCAAGTCCTGACACAAGGATTGTGTTAAATGCAGGATTTGTAGCATTTGAAGCATCTGCAAGGAAACAGGTCAGCAGTGGCTTGAGATGGGTGGAAATGTTTTGATTTTTTAAAATTCATTTATTTTTATTGGGAAGGCAAATCAGAGTTCCAGAAAACAGGACAGAAAGATCTTCCACCTGCTGGGCCACCCCCAAAATGACTGCAGTGGCTGATCTGAAGCCAGGTGCCAGGAGCTTCTTCTGGGTCTCTCACATGGGTGCAGAGTCCCAAGACCTTGGGCCATCCTCTACTGCTTTCCCAGGCCACAAGCAGGGAACTAGATGGGAAATCGAGCAATCAAGACACAAACCAGCAGCCGTATGGCATCAGTACCATCTAGACTATAATATGCCTTTCTTTTTTAAAAATTATGAACTCTAAAACATCCAACTCGAGGAGTTTTTGATAAAGGGACTTATAGCCTGGTAGTATAGTGAGACACGTAACGTAAATTGAAAATTCAACTCTTGTGATCACCTTTAGATAGATGACCACTCTTTGTATCCTCATGTCTTAGAGAATGGTGTGTTTGGAGCTGTGAACTATTGGCTTAGGGATAGAGTTTTAATATACAGCTCCAGGTTTTAACCTCCTTTTCCTTTTAAAGTTGAACAAATCTGCAAGGTAGTAGCCTTTATGAATTTTGGATTTTCCCTGATTTATCCTGCGTTTGGGATATCCTCTGTGGAAATAAATCTTAAAGATTATCCACATGTAAACATACCAGGCATACTTTCTAAAATATTTGGAAATTACAAAACAGATAAGGAAAAGATCACCCTGTTCTCACTGGGAACATAATGATGCTTTTTCTTTGCATATGTTTGCATAATAGTGTTAGTTTTGTATGCTCTTATTCATTACAACACAAGTATTTTCATATGTTACAGACTCTTAGTATCATTTTAATAGCTGCACATAACCTTAGTGTGTATAATTTATCTGACTGTCCCTTCACTGGACATTGTTATATCCTTTCTTTTCTCCCTGTTCTTCCTTCTCTCTCTCGCTTCCCTACACAATGCTGTGGTGAGACACTTTGTGTTACCCAGATTCCTGGGCTGCACAGGCTGTCATCCTGTTCTCATCACCCCTGTGCAGCTTTGCCACATGTGTTTTAAGCCCATTGAGTACATAGTTTGCTTCCCAGGTGTCTCTGGGTTCTCCGCTCTGCCCTGTTTTGCTCTCTGAAAGGGGAGTTCAACATGTTTTTGCAGACTTCTGATTGTCCAACGGCCCACCCAGCCTCCTCCATCCCTTGGTCCTGGAGATAAGATGCACAAGAGCTGTGTAAGTACACAGTGACAGGTGGGAGGTTAGACCTTAGAACATGTCCTGAGGAGGATTCACAGTGTAGTCATGCCTGTCAGAGGGCTTTGTGTCAGAGGACACAGAAACAACCTTTCCTAGCAGTTGTTTCAACAAGGGTAGTTTAACAGCTGTTGTGAAAACATAGAATTATCCTGGTTCCTTAAATATTGTGGACAGGTGCTCTTGAATTAGATCCTAGAACCAAAAGGATTAGAAATGGATAACAATCCCATCTTTCTAAAAAAAAATAAATAAAACCAAAACAAGCAGCAGAAAGAATTGCGATGCAGTCTAAGTGGCTTCCAGTGCCATTGAGGCTATGGCTTCCCATGCTTGCATAAGTTACAAGTGCCTTGGAGCTCTGATGGGGTGTGGTTGTGTGGCTGGAGCTCTGCCAAGGGAGGGTGCTGTGGGGTGATGGTACAGGAGCGGGACAAGAGCAGTGCTATCCTGCGGTGCTGGAGAGTGGCCCCACCTCTGTGTGGTGGCCTGGTGGATTGCCTGTGCAACTGACCACAGGAGGCATCTCACGGAGGAGGATCTGACAGGGGCACAGCCATCACAGGGCCCTCCTGGGGCAGGAGAGCCTGTGCAGCAGCAGGTCAGTTTAACAAACCTCACCTTGGTCCCTGTGAATACTTGGCCAATGGTGCAGGGCTGAGGGTCCAAAGCTGACAATCCAGGCATACCACACTACATTTGTTCTGATAAACGCAGGTAACCAAAGGTATCTGTAAAACATGTCATAATTGTGGCCTTTGACATAATCTAAGTATTCCTGTCTTGCAGAAGAGAAGTTCATGTGCAGACTGTTTAGGAAACTTGCCCACAGAACTAGACATTCACCTTGGCCCTTAGAATTTATGTCCTCATCACCATATTAAACAAAAAATGTCTGCCTAAAGATCCCCCAAAACCATTTATCTTCCTTGTCAGGATGGACGATGCACAGTCGGCAAGACAGACAGATGGGTAGGACTTGAAGCATGGTTCTTACAGGAGAGTAGGACTGCTGATGGTTGTTCCACTTGTGAAGGCCTTGCTTGTCGGCCCTGTCTTACTGTTAAGACCTACAGTGTCTACCAGATTGCCCTTGAAGCGGTGCTTCCATCCTCCCCACTTTCATCCGTCTGACCAACATTTACTTATTGTGGGCATTATGCTCTGGATAGGGAATATGCAAAGAGGTATGAATTTCAGTCCTTGACCAAGTCTTAGCGCTTACACAGTCAGCCTTGTTCTATTAGAATTAATTCTGCCAAGCAGTCTATGATTCCCTGTGTTCCTTCTGGTTCCGTGACAGTACTCTTCATTCCCATGATAATCTGGGAAATCTTGTGTCGTTATTAGTTCATGTCCCTCTTTGACCCTTGCAGGCCTTCAGACACTTGGCCTCCTACTCTGAAGGTCTGTTTTGATTGTGAACTGGTGCCTGGGTGTGTGTTTCCAGAGTACAAGACCTTTGGCTGCCTCTCCCTCATTTCAGAGCTGTGAGCCCTCAGACATTAACACTGGTGGCTCATTTGTGCATTTGTATGGGTAGTTCCAAACTGATTTAACTCTGGTAAATAGATCAGACACTGAATCCAGATCTTCCAGCTCTGTCTTGGTGCAAATACCAGAGTGTGATGTTGACTTACAGAGCACTGGCCAAGCACCAGCACCATCAGTGATTTCACTCACTCACTGCTGATGGAACCCTTCACACAAAGGACAGCAGAGTAATTATGCAACTTGCTCGACATGATTAAAAATCCAGAAATTTTGCCATCTAGATAGGTTTAAGTAGCCACAGTGCCCTCAGTGTACTTACAGGATTCCTATAGACATTGTGACTCAGTTTTGTGAGTGTTGTTTTTATTGTATATCAAACTAAATGTTTTTAAATTGAATCTCATCTATGAAAATACTTCAGAAAGAATGACATTAAAAGATTACCATTGGTTCCAGTGGGAGGCAGGGCTGAAGACAGAACCAGCCCAGCAACTGCAACCACCAGCTGATGGGGTGATGGACTGTGACTGGCCCGGTTCTTGCTGGTACATACAGGAGTTTGGTCTGGGAACATCTCTGAGAAAGTCTCTATGGGGATTTCCCCAGTTGAGCTTTCAGACTCAGAACGTTAACCATCAGTTGACGGAGGACAGAGCAGGTCAACCAACCACGTCAGCTATGTGTTGGCAATGTAAGTGCTGGGCAGATGGAGACTCTATGATGGACTATGTCAATTAGTGGATTCTCCAGAGACCACATTGTGCTTGGATTGGTGAGAGTGGCAACAATTCAGATCCCTTGAAATGTCAGAAACACTCTACCAGCTCTACCTTCAGGCCAGAGATGGTCTCCCCAAGGAACTGATGAACTTATCTGGACAATATGATGCTGGACTTTATGCCTGGTAGATGCTTCCAATGAAAGAATCTCAGCTGAATTTGAACTGTGGTAACGCAACAGGGTGGAGGAGTCCACCATGGGGGGGGGGGTTGAGGGGTTTGGCGAGGGGTGGGGGGAATCCCACTGCCTATTAAACTGTGTCACATAATGCAATGTAACCAATTAAAAAAAAAAAAGATTGTCTTTGAATAAGAATTTTCCGTGAATGTTTTGGAAGACCCCAAGTAAGCATGGACTTTAAATGCTTTCCTACCAAAATAAAATTACCTTTGAATTCCATTCTCAGGGACTCCTCTGAAGTCCCCTCAGACAAGATCAAGTAAGTGACAGTTAAATGAATGCCAGCGTTGTTTAGTTGTGAAGAGCTTTGAGGCTCCTTGTATCAGCTTTTTATTACAGTCCTATTTCTATTCCTTGTTAGGCTTTCCAGTAAACACAGTGATGTACTCTGGTGTCCTGGTTTCTAAAACCTACTGTGTTCTTTGATCCTGTGACACCTTGAGCAGAAATTCCGATCGTTAGGCCCTGATTTTCCTCATGGTGTAAGTGGAGATATTAATTCAACCTGGTAAAATTGTTACCAGGATTGAAAGGAGCAGTCATCTGGTTTGGTTTTTGTTGTTGTTATTGTTGTTTTTGCTGGTACCATGCCTGCTTGGCAAATGGCAGTAGGCTTTTGGTACCTGATAACCAAAATAATAGTTATTTTAGAAACCTGTCATTTTCTGGCTTAGGAGAGATATCAAGCTTTGAGTTTCTATTTTTTTATTCAATTTTAATTAATATTTGGGGTTTTAGTACTTTTATAGCAGAAACACATTATAAAGTCATAGCAAAAAAAAATAGGCAGAAAACTTCCCACAGTGATGTGCATAAACAAAGTTTCATATTTTTAAAGGGAGTCTGGCTTTTGCCTATTTAAGAGAAAAGCTGATAACAGCTTTATTCTAGCTATATTTGGATGCCAGATTAAAACTGATCATGGATGACTTCCCAGAACTTTCAGAAAAACCAACCTGTTGTGCTTCTTTGATTTTCCAAATTTGTTAAGGTTATAATAAGTTGGGTATTTTAGCTGAAACATATGATGATTCTTCAATAATAAAAACAAAAATCTTAGAAGATGGCTCTTGAACAAATATGTCCATAATTAACATTTTTTTGATTTGATTTAGACCACCACAAATGTTGTTAGATAACTTGAATTTCTCTTTTATTCCTGAAATTTTGTGTTCACTGTTGCCGGCAAGTATGCACCAAATTAGTTTCAAAAAAACAATAGACGTTTTAGCAATCCTTTAGTATTCTTTGTGTATTTGTTTGTGTTGCTGGAAATTCTACAAGAAAGATATAATTACTTATAAAGTACAGCCTAGGAGACTCATTTTTGGTGCAGTGGCCAACAAGTCTGTTGGGTTACCCACATCCCAAGTGCCTGGGTTTCAGTCCTGGCTCCACTTCCCAGTCTAACTTCCTGTTAATGTGCACCCTGGGAGGTAGCAAGCAACATGTAAGTACTTAGTCGCCACTACCCACATGAGAGGCCAGGCTCCTGGCTTCAGCCTGTTGTGGCATTTGGGGGAATGAAAAGGCAGATGGAAAGATTTTCCCCAGCCATCTGTCTCTTGTGAAAAATGAAAAAAAAATAGCACATAAAATGTTTTAAATAAAATCTGTTTGTTTATTTAAACACCTTCCCTTTCATGCTTGCTGTAGGGGAATGAGTGTGGATTGCTAAGCCTTACTTTTCTGTTTGGTCATGTGTTTCCTGAAGTAATTAACTCCAGATTTTGCTGTCAAGGAAGATTGTGCTGCTAAAGGAATACTAGGACACTACTGATTAAGATAGAGAACTTTCTTAATCTTGAATAGGACATGATGGGCAAAGTGTTTCAGTTCTTCCACAGGTACAAGCAGTAAGCTTTTTAGGCAGCCACTCATTCATGACATTTCTGTGTGTGTAAGGAGACTAAAAGATACAAGTCATTTGACTGCTAAGGAAATCACATTTTCTTTATGGGAAGAGGATGAAATCAGGAATGGTATTTTTGCTTCTTTGCATCTCAGTCAGCGGTTGCTAAGATCCAACTGACTGCGTTGCTGAATTACCCTTCCCTGCCAGAGGCCACATCTTACCTCACTGTCTGTGTGTGGTCACAGTGGTTCACTGTCACTGGTTCCCAAACGTAAACCAGAGGAAGCCATTGGTTTTGTTGAGTGCTGACACGCATCTAGATAGATTTCATCTGTATCTGGGCTCATTCTCTTTGGATCCCAGTCCCAGCCGCACAGTGCCTGCTCTTCATAAAAACAGGTTGACTTCCTTCCCCCACTTAAAATCTTTTGAGTTCCCTGTTATTTTTTTATGAATAGTTTTTAGAAAGTTTAGTTGTCACAGGTTGGCTCCTGGTTTTGCCCTTTCTTCTTCAGTTGAACCTCAGGCTCCCTGGGCCAAATTACACTTTAGTCGGTTGAACCCAACTCTTTACACAGGCTATGGGAGTCTGATTGCTTTTCTAACATGCTATATGCTAGTATTCATTTTCTTCCTCTCATTGCTCTGGTGTTTGGAGCTCCATGCTCTATTGCTCCATGCAGGTGAACAGAGAGATGAGGATGACGTGGTAGTGGTGAGGTTGACAGAACTGTCTGCATCACATACTCAGTCCCTTATGAGATTGGCCTGGATACCACCAATGAAATGGCTGTTCTTGGGCCATCCAGATCATTGTCTTCTCACTGTTTTATGCTGAAGGTTCTCTGAAAATATTTTTTACCTTTTTCTTCCCTTAAAGATTTATTTTTATTTGAAAGGCAGAGTTACAAAGAGAAAGGGAGAGATAAAAAGGTTTGCTCCCCAGTGGTCACAATAGCTGGCATTGTGCCAAGCTGAAATCAAGAGCCCAGAGCTCTTTTGGGTCTCTCTGTGGATCTTGGAGTTCAGGCAGCCTTTGGGGTATCTTCTACTGATTTCCCAGATTTGTTAGCAGGGAGCTGGATAGGAAGTGGAGCATCTCAGACTCAAACCAGCATCTGTAGGGGATGACGACCTCATTGTTAGCAGCTTAACTCACTAAACCATCATGCCAGCCCTAAGTTGGCACATTTTTTAAAACATCTTATTCTTTTGGGAGTTCTTCATGGCTTTTCTGTTTAGCAGTTATTGCAAGTGATTCTACTTTGCCCAGAAGCCAAATCTCTGTTCCTGCTACTTATTTTAAAGCCTCTTGTTACCCAGTTCTTCCTCAAGTATCCAATACCACCTATAACTTTCTGTTCTTACCATTCTGCTGCCACACATCTTGCCCGTGTTTGGCCTTTTCAGTCTTCTACATTCTGTCATATTTGTAAACTAAGCCTACATCCTGTGTTCTCTGCAGTGGCTGTTTGTGTCCAGCCAGTTGTTGCAGAGCTCACAAACCAAGGGTCTGGCTGCTGCCAGCCCATAGAGGTGCCCTGTGCCACATCAAGGCTTATTTAGGTGCTGTCTTTTAAACTTGAAGAAATTCCAGCAAAAATACTGGATTTCCAGTATGTATTGAAAAATAAGAATATCTGATATGTGAAATTCTGTTTCCTAAGTGGCAAATGCTAGCTGAAGCTAGTAATTCAAACTTATTTTCCTTAAAATGGCCATTATTACTTTATGCTAGTCATATCCTATCCCTGTTATAACAGGTCAAGTTTGCTTCCTCTTTCGTTAATATTATCATTCTGTCTCCAAGAAACTTGAGATTCTTGTCAGTTGGTTTCTTATCTGCATCCTCTTCTTTCCCCAGCTCTTGTATTTTCAAATTGTTGTGTGTGTATGATTTTCATGACAGAATGGTGGCTTTTGTTCGTATAGAAAATTTCCCCATGGTATTATGCATGCTCTGTTTGGTAATGACTAAATGAGTGGATATCATGGTTTGAATGCCATGGTTGATACACTTTTGCCAGAGCATTTTCAAATGTCAGCACCCAGCACATACTGCTGTGAGCAAGCTCTGTGCAGCATGTTTTGCAATCTCTGAGGTCAGCACAGAGTGTACAGGATAGGTGTCAGCCACTGGATAGGAGAGTGCTGGGGACAAAGACAAAAGGAGGCTTGCAGCTAGAGTGGGGGATCATTGCAGCTACATCATCTTCTCCTCCTGAAGTTCTCTGGCCTTTCATACAAGTGTCCCTTCTGCATCCCCATAGCAAGTTTTGAACATAGAGGTGCCTTTTGCATATCCATGAGTCAGCTCTGTAAAATAATAAATGTTCTCCTGTTGCGTAGGAATTGAGGCTGAAGCGGGCATTAAAATGGCAAGATCCCCAAAATGTAATTTGGACCCAGATGTATCAGATTATACAATTTGAGCCTCTCAACACTCTTGTGAATCACCCTCCTCCTGTGAAACCCCTACTGGACTGACGTGATACATAATACACTGGCTTTTGCTTTCTTGCCTATGTCTTTGTGTTTGGGGATGTGAAGGGATGCGTTTACTTGTTAAAGGGCAGACACTCAGGAAATGGTTGATTAGGGAACTATGGGTGTGTGTGTCAGTGGCTTCATTTTTCCAGATTATTGGTAGATCTTTTGTGTGTATGTCTCTTAATTTTCATATGGTCATGTTTGGTCCTAGACTTTCTGTTTGGCAATCACTTGTATTGCAAAAATGAGAAAGATACATAGGATGGTCAGTCTTTCAGTTTAGTATAAAGGGATCTTATTAAGTGTTCATTCACAGTTTCATTCTCAGCTGAGATTTCTAAAAGGAAAATTAATATACAAATCCAAATGGAATTTACAATTTTGATAAGCTCATGAAATATGGAATCACAGTGTAAGTTGTTTATATTTCACTTTTATTCAATTTAGTAAGTAGAGGAATGGTATTTTCCAGGTAGGTTGTTGGAGCTCTAAAGCACTACGTGATTATAGGATTCATATGCTTTTTCTATGATAGTATGAACAAATCAGATTGGATTCCAATCAACCACTGTTACAAAATGTCGAATATTTGCTCATAAAATGTATTTATTATTTCTTAGATAAAAGTGAGTTGATGTGATGATTTTGTCTTGATTCTCACAAACCACCATGTTGATATGTTCCACATCAAAGTAGCAGCATTAATCGTAAAAAAAAAAAAATGATTTGTTAAAACCTAAATGCAAAGGAAGAATAACAAATGGCAGTGAGACATTGTTTTTGTTGATAAATAACTCTTGGTGATTCTAACTTGGTACAGATTTATTCTTCCTAACTATCTTTCGAGATATGGATTATCAGACACCAAACATCTGTTCTCTTTTTCTGTGCAACATTACCACCAAATATTTTGTAAGAGTTTATTTGTTTATTTGAAAATCAGAGTGGCAGAGGGGGGCTGAGAGTCTTCCATCTGCTGGTTCACTCCCCAGATGTCTGTAGTAGCTCGGTCTAGGCCATACTGCAGCCACTATCAGGAGCTCCGTCTTGGTTTACCGAGTGAGTGACAGAGATCTAAGTACTTGGACTATCTTCTGTTGCCTCCCAAGCCGATTAGCAGGAAAGCGGATTGGAAACAGAGGAGCTGGGACTGTGTAGAGGCTCTCTGATATGGCAATGTGGGTGTTCAGTGGCTTTAATATCTGTGCCACAATTGTGCCTGCTTTGGAGTGTGTATGTGTACACTTAATACTCTAAATGTGTATCTTAGGTGCAAAAACAATGCTTGTTACATGTCATTTGGAAACAATAGGTGTGTAAATACAAATATTCATTCACTTATTCTTATACAAACCAGTGATTGTTAGACTGCATGCATTCTGGATTATTTTAAGCCAGGTGATACCACGAATGCGCAAGAAGAGTAGACTGACAAATACTAATATCTTTATTTAGTTTTAAAGTTCTGTAGAAACTGTTGTGTGGTTAAATTCAAATGTAGAAAATTAATTTACTTTGACTCAGTCCAACTCTCCAATAGCTGATTGTTCTGAATTTTAAATAGTTGTGTAATACTATTAAAATTTTTCATCACAAACTAGAATCCCCAATGAGCATTTATGCACCACTCTCCTTTTCAGTTGCCTTTTATTGATAAGTAAGCTATGGCTGTTGATTAATAACGGTGGCTCAGAGCTGAACAGGTTCCACCCAGGGTGATTAAATTGTATTGCATGGGTCATGCTCTGAGACGGTGGAAGCTCAAATTCTGAAAACGCTGATGGGATTGACTGCTGTCTAGCACAGTATATTATATCTGTCATGCATTTCGGTGAGTAGTAATGCTCATTGGTGGAGACTTGGTTGTTTAAAGATACCAAAATTCTTGTCGCAATTAAACTCCAAGTGCAAAATACCCAAGTATTTTTGGAAACAAAATTACTACCAAATATATGGCATACTACTTTTCCAAACGGACATTCTAATCCAGACGACAAATGCCGTTTTATCCTGATGGGTCAGATAATGAATCTTAGAAGAATCTGAGAAGTGGAAAAGAGACCGACCACAAACAATAGAGGAAAGAGTCCTTGGAGTATTCCTTAGATCCTCATGTACCACTTACTGGTCTTGTGATTTCTTGTGTAAAAGATCCTTCATCTCTGAACCAGGGATTCCCTCTTAGCAAATTGGAGGTAGGGATGTCAGCTCTGCCTAGTCTTTTTGATAACCAATTAAAATTAGGAGCATACAGCCACTAGTCTGAGAGCCTAAAAACTGTGAAAGGTCACTCACTGCACAGAGGCCACCAGCAGCTGCAGTTGGGCCAAGCTGAAGTCAGTACCTAGGGACCTCCATCACGGTTCCCTACGTGGCTGGCAGAATTCAATTGAACCATCACCTGCTCCTTCTCAGGCACATTGGAAGGAAATTAGTTCAGAAGCAGAGGAGTTAGGGCTCAGGATGGCCTTCTGATATGAATTCTGTGCATCCAGAAAGACAGCTTAGTCCACCGTACTGCAGCACCTACCCCTGTTTCTGTGTCTTTTTAGCTGCAAATTACATAGACTACGGGTTCAAGAGGGGCAGTGGTTCTAAGTAGAGCAGATCTGCTTGGGGTCTCTCTTGTTACTCAGGGAATCTTCTCATTGGACACCCTATGTTCTTCCTTCCCTGACTTCATTCTGCTTTTTCTCATTCTGACCTTCTGAACTCTATGTTACGGAAATTGAAGAATATTGGTAGAAATCATCTAGTCAGAGCAGTTAGGCAGGGAAGCCAAGGCCAAAGGTTAGCTTCTTGCTGCAAAAGCAAACAAGTTCCCCCCACATTATGCTGCTTTTCACATCTGTATTCCCATGGATGGGGACTACCCCACTCACGTTTTTAAAAAGGGTTGTGTATCTGTCGAAGTAGAATTTCTAGCACCAACCATTCACATTCACAGCAGTGCGGGTCCATCCTCAGTACCCTGCTTGTCGTCTTCAGAGTTGTGTGTGGGAGAGATGATGTAGCTTGCAGAGAAGCAGATTGAGACAGAGGATGTGGGTGACTTCAGAACCCCAGCACTGGGTGTGTGAATTAGACCTCACGTGAGCGCTGGGTAATTTCCCTTCCCACCTCCGTGTACTTCTGGGCCGAACACAAAGTTTAGAGGAATGTGTAGGATTTGTGAGTTTCCGTTTCTTCCTTAGTGCCACTCCTCAGTCTCACTGTGAATCAACTGCCTGGTGTTTGAGGGATTTTGCTGTTTCTTGACAGATGGATGAGTCAAGTCAGAAACTGGCATCTGTTCCATTTCTTACTGGTCGTGTGACTTTCAGTATTGCTGTTTTCATCTGTGGAATGGGTTTAAGGGTTTTCTGACTTTGTCTCTAAGAGTAGTTTTAAATGAATTAATGAAAGAGGAAGGGGCATGTATACACATTGGGTGCCCTCTGATTATGAGAATTTGATGAAAAGACAGATAAAAGACCTGGGTTTGAGTTTCAGTTCTGCTCCTGATATGATTCCTACTGGAAATAAGGAACAGATGTTGGATGGCCCAGAAACAACAGCTGCCTCTCCTCTGTTCCACCCTGCATGTTTATATTTTGAAAGGTCACTTAGTGCATATGAATTAAAGACCCTAGGGATTCTTTAGGGGCGTTTGTATTGTTGTTGCTTTGTTTTGTCCTGTCTCACTCACCTTCTTTGCCTGGTACTCTTCAACTGGATGATGTAAGGTGAAAAGGAAAAAAAAAACCTGTTTATTTGCATAGAAGATTTAGCAAACAATATTTTCTCATTGGCAGTTATTACATTCATGTGTTTCTAATGAAACAGAAGTCAGTGGGTCTCTTTTGTTTCTGCCCTGGCATTGTTGATATCCGCCAAAAAAAAAAAGGCAGGGTAGTGGGACCTTGTTTTTGGAATGGGTCATGTTTTCTGTTTTTCTATTTAGCATAGGAATGGTGGTCTCTACCTGCTACAGCCCTCTTATTTAGTAGGATAGGTTTAGGATATGGGATGCAGCTACTGCTTTCTCTGGTCGTTCACATCCCCTGTCAAATCTGGGCTTGATGTTCATTTGAAAACGCTTGTGTAACTGCAGTGGGAACATGCATGGCTCAGCCTGGTATTTACTGTGCTTGTGCCCTCTGCGCTGCTTATTTAGCATCAAAGTAAGGAAGTCTTGTTGTAAGGATGTTTGTGCCAATTTACACGCTTTATTTTTACATGGTCCGTGGACTTTTTTCAGCATTTCTACACCCTCCTCAGATCTTTCCTCACAGCCTATAGACTGCTGCCTCCCTGATAATCTGTGTGCTCAAGAATTTCTCTTTTCATTGCTGAGGGCAGCTTTGGCCACCCGAGGGGCTCCCTGCCATCCCCGACATCTCTGAACACCATTTACAGCCTGCACCATGGCCTGCCCCAGGTCAGTAGGATGGGGCCACTAATCCCAAAAGCGCTCTGCTAACAGATGCAGTATAAACTGCAAAGGTATTTGTTCAGTCTGAACATAAATTTGCAAAGTCCCATGAGAAACCTCACAGAAATATTCTCATTTGAAGCTGGTGTCCGCGTATCTGCCATGTCTCCTGAAGTGGCTGTGAGCTGATCCGGTGTATGTGCTCACTGCATCTCTACTGGTCACATTCTTCTTTAGTGAGTGCTCTGCCACTTTGGATTTGTGATGTGAATAATTAATGTTATCGCCTTGCTTACTATGGGTGTGTCTGTTATTTTTTTCCCTCATTTTTCTTTTTCCTTTAAAAAAAATCAAGAGGCCGACAAGAGGGGAGAGAGAGAACGAGCTCCTGTCCACTAACTCACTTTCCAGATACCCGTGTCACAACTGGGGCAGTGCGAGCTCAGAGTCGGGAGCCATGACGGAAATCCAGACCCCTCAGTGGTTGAAAGGAGCCATCACCATTGGCTTTCAGGGTATAAATGAGCAGGATGCTTGAGGCAGGAGACAAAACAGCATTAAATGTAGGTATCTGATGTGGGACATAGGCGTTTTAGCCACTGGGCTAAATGATACACTCCTTTTGTTTACATTTTTAAAGATGAGATTGTCTAAACATTTTTCCATGTGGCAAATAGAATTCATATTTTGAACTCACTTTTGCTCTGTTGAATTTCCTGTTCTTTGACCTCAGTTCAACTCCATCTGCTTTTACCTTTTCGGTTGTCTTAAAGTTACTGGGTAGAGGACAAGCGTGGCTGTGGTTATTGAAGTCTTTCTACTGTTGCCTGCAGTTGTTGTCCTTACAAAGGGCTGTTACAGGGAGCCACACTATACAAGACAACTGCAGCTCCTCTGAGCATGCCTCATCATCAGTTTTGGAGTTTGCATTTAAAAGCTTACACACAGGGGGCTAGGTTTGGCACAGTGATTAAAATACTCTTGGGATATGCACACTCCCTATTAGAATGCTTGGGTTTGAGTCATAACTTGGCTGCCTCCCAGTACATCCCTGGCAGGCAGGCAGCAGGTGATAGCTCAAGTACTTGGTTTCTTTTCACCCTTGTGGGAGACCTAGAATGAGTTTGAGACTGGCAGTCTCAGCCTGGCACAGCCTGGCTGTTGAGTGCATGTAGGAAATGACCAGCAGTAAGAGGATTTATCCCCCTCTCCGGTTTCCACTCTCTCCCGCTTTAAACAAAAATAAGTTTATATGTGTGCTTAAAGCACACACTTAGGTGACATGAGGGTAAGGGGAGGATTACAAACCTGCCATTAGCCAACTGGTCCCACATAGATGAAAAGACAGAATGGGGAGGGTTCATTTCTACTTTGGCCTTCTTTGGCAGACAGAAGCCATCATGCATCGTTTGCCATGTGGTCCCTTAGTTACTGTGGTCTGCCTTGGCTACTCCCAGCTACAGCAGTCCACCGTCTTCCCTCTCCCTGTGCTTTTCCATTCCTTGATGTCTGTTGGCACCAGTTACAGATCATTCATGTTGCCAGAACTTTTTTGTGAGTGTGAGTGTGTGTGTGTGTGCACGCGCGTGCCATTTGACTCAGTCAAGATTGAGCCTGCAAATCTCAGTTAGAAATCTGCTCAGAATATGGGTCAAGTGTTCTATATGTATATTCTCAGCCATGCCTGAAGTTCCTGCATCAGAAAAACTGGAATGAACCCACATGGGACATGCATGCTAGCTCAGTCTTGGGTACCTGTCAGTTACATAGACCATCAGCTCTCCTCGCATGCTCATTCTTTGAATTCTGTGGGAATGGGGAAAACACAACACCTGAACATTGATATAGGTGTACGAAGTTCCAGTCCTTGTTAATGTTTGCTAGCCATGTGACTTTGGATGAGCTACTAAAGCTTTACAAAATGTAATTGATAATAGCCTTTGTCCTGGTAATGGAATTACTTTGCAAACTTATGCAATGAAAGAGATTGTTAACTGCTGAATCAGTCTATCACCCTGATTCTACCCAGCATTAATAAACAAGTTTGAGAGACCGAGTGCTAAGAGGTTGCTTTGCTCAGGGATGCCATACTTTTCTAGTACTGATCCTAGATATCAAGAGCCAAGTCAAGCCTGTGCGGAGGCTTTTTGTGATGGTTTTCTTCACTGGGCTGAATCTTTGCCACGATATCCCCCTACAGCAGCTTGATTCTTTGGAAATTGAGTCTTGACGTAATCACTCCCAGTCATTGAATGTCCTGCTCAAGGGACCTCCGAGGAAGTATAGCCATTATCCATACTCTTACTGCTGCATAAGTGTGGCTAGTATTACCTTTTTCCAGTTAGGTTCTAGTTTGATTGAGGAATATTAACAGTTTTCTTCATACCTTTTCCCTTTGAGAGTTAGGACAAAGAAGCAGACGCAATTGTCTGGTTTCTGATATGGTTCCTCTAATAGCAATTTCACTTTGCCAGATGAGCCCTTAGCTCTCTGTGTGTTCTGTTTTGAAAGTGCCTTCTGGTTGATGGGTTGGCCATGAGGACAGCTTTTATAGGCAGGTGATGTGTATGTCTCTGGGGAATGGTAATTGAGAGGGGTCTGTTGCCCTGAGTCGTCATCTGAATGTACACTAAGTGATGAACCCACAGCCATTACTGCTGCCTTCCAGGAATCTTTGATAAATGAATTAGTGGACTTCTTCAGCTCTTGCCGACTTATAGAAAGCTCTGTTACACACTGCATTTGTTCACTCATTTGTTATTGCCTTCTGCTGGGGCTGGGGATAGATTTCTTAATGCATGAATCTCTGCTATGAATTTCAATCCATGTAAAAAAGAAGGAATTACCTCTTGTTGATTCTGTTTTCCATGCCAGGAATCTTTTTAAGGAACACCAGTTGGGTCCCCCCATAGGTGGCAGGATCCCTAGCATTTGGGCCATTGTTTGGTGCTCTCTGAGGAGCATCAGCAGGGAATTGAGTCAGAAGTAGACTAGCCAGGACTTAGTCCTCGTGCCAGTATGCAATGCCAGCGTCACAGGTGGCTTAATTCACTATACCAGGATACTGACCCCCAAGATCTTTGTGTAAACCCTCGTTTCACTGTCACCTAAATTTGAGATGTTTGTGACTGACCCTAACTATATCCCAAGTGAATTAAAAGTCTTCCTTTTTCTCTCCTCCTTTTTGTTGTCGTTATTTTACATGATGAAGTCTAGTGGATGTAGGGATTGCCAGCGCCTTCCCTTCCCCTTTCTCTCTCCCCATTTTCGCCTTCCAGCATTTCCTCCCATATCATTCTAGTATCATCCTTTAGTTACAGCTACATGTTTAAAGCTCTGCTGTTCAAGTTTATCATGGCATTGTAGCATGGGGGGAAGGTATAAAATCTGGTAATATACTGTCCTTTTATATAGATACAGGTATATATATTGAGAAAGAAGGAGATTTTTTTTTTTATTAGAAAGTCAGCTTTACAGAGAGGAGGAAGGACAGGAAGATCTTCTATCTGCTTGTTCACTCCCTAAATGACCACAGTGGCCAGAACTGAGCGAAGCCGATCCAAAGCCAGGAGCCAGGAGCTTCTTCCAGGTCTCCCACAAGAGTGCAGGGTCCCAAGGCTTTGGTTCATCCTCCTCTGCTTTCCCAGGCCACAAGCAAGGAGCTGGATGGGAAGCAGAGCCACCAGGACACGAACCAGGGTCAGTCAAGGTATATTTAACTGCTGGGGAGTTCTCCTTGTATTCACAGGTAGAGATGTGTGCTGCAAGATTTTCACTTCCCAGTATGCTAGTAAGAAAAAATAAAACTAGCTTAAGGTTATGTAGCTACAAAATATGACACAACTAGAATCTGTGCTCATTAGGCTTCAGTAAACTGTGTATAGTCCAAGTTAAGATAGTGAGCTGTGAGGAAAAGAGATGTTCCTCCTTCATTTTTAACTGTAAGTATAAGGAAAAGAAGAATCCTAGTGGATAGGCTAAGGACCAGGCAGGCGCTGCACTGATGGCATGGAGGAGGACTTTACAAAGCCCGAGGAGTTCACTCAGTGTGCATCTGCTCTGTGTTGTGCAGAGAAACAAGTACACTCTCTGGAGAAAATGGACTCCTGCTGAGCAGTCAAGCTTGAGTGGAACACATTAGAAGAGAGATAGATGTTGTCTTACCAGAAGGTCAGTACCTACTGTGGGATTCACAGGAGGTTCAGCACCTGCTCTGCTTGCCATTTAGTATTGAAGGTAGATTGGTCCAATTTAGACCAGAAACCACAGCATCGGATTCTTCAGCCAAGGTTTTTATCAACTAACTGTGATCTTGCTGCCAAAGAACACAGCCTCCCAATACTGCCATTTCTCCAAAACAACTCTCCAGCATGCAGTGTAAGTGAACAAATACCAGCAAGACCCAGCTTGTCATTTCTTCCATTCTCATGGATATCAATAATCTGTTGTCTGAAGGCATGTTGTCATACTGTCTTCCCAAAGGGGAAGCAGTACAAGCAGGGAGATGCGCATATATACAAAAAGAATGAAACAGCTCATGTGTTTACTTAAGGTATTTTGATTTCTAAAATTTTATTCCCTAAAGGAATTCTGCAGTTTTTCCCCCTTTTTATACATCAGAAACTAGAGAACAAAAAAATATTTAAAATCCTCCCAGAATCTCAGGGCTAGTTAGTGGCTGAGCCAATACTAAACCTGGTCTCTTTACTCCAAGACCCCGTCTCCATGTGACTGTTTCACCCCTTCATCCTACAGAGGGTATATGGACGGCTATGATTTTGAGCCAGTGTTGAGAGAAAGAGGTGAACTTTGTTATAAGAACAGACAGGATAAGAGTGGGGACCTCAGCCCTGGCTACACAGCAATCATCCCAGGAGACCTGCTAAGAACCACCTAGGTCCTGCCACACACCGGTGGAGATTTCTTCAGTTTCCTCCTGCAGGTTTACCCTGCTCTGTGTGCGTGCCACTTTTAGGCAGGGTGTTACAGGCCAGGTCATCTTTAAGGAAGGTCTGTGCACCACCTCCATCAGGATTCCCTGGTGTTGGAGGCGAAGCACAGAGTGAGATCCTGTACTTCCTCCTGGAAACAACCGCCTGGCATCGGGAACTGAACTTCTGTGTTTGTAACAAGTTGCCAAAGTAATTCTGACCCTCCTAACCACTTACCAGGAGACAAGACTTATGGGGGACAGGGGAGAGGGACTCTGGGATTTCAGGTATCTTTGGATTGCTTTTCTCCTATACAAAGGGAACGATTTAGAGGGTGGGCTTATTTTTAATTTTGAAGTGATGAGTGTTGATTCTAACTTTTAAACCAGTCTTGTTTATCCATTTATTCGTTGGTGAATGAATGGTAGGATTATGTCTTTTTTAGTTTTTCTTAGCTTAAGTCGCAAAGTTACTCTTTTTGAACCAACACTGAAAATACAAACATGACTTTTGCTGGGCATCATTCTGAACTCAGCATGACAGAAACACTTTTCCTGTTTCTGACATCCAACAAAACTGTAATACTGGAAAAAAATACTTTTGAGTTATTTGTAATGTTCTAAAGAAAAGAGAGAAAGGGACAATTTTCCTCCAAAGTTTTTTGCAACACTTCTAAAATGTCTCCTCTTTGGTATTTTTTCTTTCTGCCCCTTACAGACCCAAGGGAACAGCAGGGATGTCTGAGTTGACCAAATTCTTGCCACCCTTGTAGGGGACCAGAACTGTACTCCCAGCTTCAGTCCAACCACATCTTAGTCACTGTGGGCGTCTGGGGAGAGAACCAGTAGATAATTCCTAAAAACTGTTTTATGCCTCATCTAATTTCAGTAAACAACATTAATTTAAGCAGAGGAAGGAACACAAAATCAACCCTTTTCCCATTTGTACAGGCGAAGCTCAGATGTTTGGGATATTAATTTAACTTCACAATTTAGCTTCCAACATTAACAATCCACACATACACATTTCTTTTTTTCTCTTTTTGCTTTTCTTAGGATTATGAAGTCATAACTTTAAAAAAATTTTTTGTTTGGTTAATTAAATTGGCTTTGATAACTAAGATTTCATTTAATCAGAAAATGATCCTCAGCGAATCTACATATTTTCACATAGGCAGCCTGACTCTGGAATTTCTAAATTTAACTTACCATCTCAGTGTCTTCTTTAAAGGGCTTTTTTTTTTTTTCATTTTATTAATTATACAACACAGAAAATCTTTTCAGAATAAAAACTGCATGTATTTACTGCAAGAAGCGAACGCAACAATTAAGTCACTTAATGGTTTGAGTGAGTTGATACTGAAAGAGCCTAAATTTATTTTTATTCATTTCCTCTTTGATTTTGTTTGCATGATTTGTTTGGTAGATAGATGCTTGAATGGTTGGGGACAGTTTCTTCTCCCACTTAGACGTACACAATTAGATTTACCTTAGCCAACAAGAGACGTGGATCCCCAGCGTGGATTCAGACTGTTGGGGTCAGAGCCTCAGAGTGGCTTCCAGATCGGGGTTCCCATTCCAACAGTGCTCCTCCAGCTCAAACCCTCTTCCCGCCTTACCCTCAGGCTTCTCAACAGCCCTCCCCGGGAAGTAAGAAAGCTAGATCTCTGCTTTGCTGGAAAGAAAGACTGAAATTAAATAACTCGGTAAAAATCATCTGTGATTTCAGATGTTCCTCTTCCATTTGTGTATCTAGGCTTGTTCAATTTTCCTTCAGTCCCCAGCATTCCGAAAATTCAAATACACACATACATTTCTGTGGAATGCAATGCCTCTGTTCATTTACATTTTTTAATCTGTGGAAAATAACTGTTCACAGTAAGATTTATTCCGTGTTGTTTCTTAAATTTAGGACCAAGATCTGACCTTGTTGGTTTATTTTTTGTGTCCTTATGTACGACATTTTATGTGAAAGGACTGTTTTATTAATAAAAAATCATAAATATTTGTATACGTAGATTTGCAAATAAAAAGATCATAAAAGCTCTGAATATGTAAGAAATGAGTCTTGTCACCAATTATCCAATTGATCTCTTAAATGAGGGAAATGATTTTTTATGCTTTTGTATAAAGTGTTGATTCCTTGTGAAGTTTCACAAAGATTTGACTGAAAGAATATTAGAATCAAGAACCATTAAAACTTCAAGGACTGCAGAAATAATTCTAGTCAAACTGCAAGGGACAGTGAATCACTGTGTCCTTTTGATAGGGAGAGTGATTTAACATGGGCAGTTTGTTAGGTCTTTGATAACCTTTTATGCTTCAAAGTAATGCCTCAAAAATACTGTAATTCTTGGAATGTAATGCTTGGAACTACAGAAAGGCCTTTACTACTCTAGTAAGACAGCAGTGAAAAGGACTTCTAACAGTTTGGAGGCCTGTCTTAACCAGGTGTATCTGTATCTTATAGCTGATAAGAGACCCTGAGGCTACCACCTCTTTCTAGTTAGGATGTGCAGGCCTTGAAGAAATAGTCACACTGCTATCCGACCCCCAGTGTACTAGGCTGAGATACAAAGGGCAGACCTCAAGAGCACTTTGGGAGTAACCCTGTGTTACCCTAGTGGCAGTGAGCCCTCTACGAATGTGCAAACCGCCATTGGAACTGTTATAACCTGTATTTGCATGATATCTTGTTAACCTTTTTTTTGTCTGTTTCCTTGGAGTTAAGAGGTACTCTTAGGTCATACAGTGGTTATTTTATTGGGAAACTCTATCACAGAAGTCTGCACTGGCGTTCCATCTTGGGCTGTGTGAGTAATTCTGAAAACCTTGGATTTTACTTTCAAATTCATGCTCAGCTAGACCAGACAATCTTTTGCCTAAGTCTGAAGAATGTGTCCCACACAAAAGGCCAGTTTCAATGGGTCTTAATTCTCCCTCTGTGGCATTCCTTTAGTTCTGTGTGTTTGAAATTCAAGGCCTGTTGTAGTTTCCAGCACACTTTTTTAAAAAATCTGGAACAGAAATGCATTATTGGACTGACAATGCCTTATGGAGGCCAATAATGGATTTATGTAGAAGCCCCAGTACTGTTTTTGTTAGTGGCTTAGGTGCCGTTGACTGTTCCTTCTCCTCCACTGCTCTCCTCCTCCCTCAGGTTTCTTGAATCATGCTAAGTAACTTGATATTGCTCTTCTGCAGAATGTAAGCTAACTTTGGCAAGATTGTTAAGGGAGTGCTGTGGGGAAAGAATTTAGTTTAACAAACAGTAGTATAATTTTGTGGAGACTGCAAATGATTCTGGGACTGGAGATTTATCAAGAGACCTGAATGCCTTTTTTATTTTTTCAAAATTTAGCATACCATGCACACATGAATTTTTTAAATACTTGGAGAGAAAAGATCACCCCCTACTCTGACCCAGATATAACACAATCGCTTTGTTTTTGCTTTTCAATCTTTTACATACGTTGTTTTAAACAATTGCCCGTCCTTAAATACACACCATGTTGAATTTCGCTTTTTCCATGTAAGCATTGCTCTGTAGTTTTTGCAGTCTTATTATTTTCATGGTTACATAATTTTAATGGCCACATAATAATATTGCAGAGATGTTGCATAATTTATGGAATCATTTTTATCCTATTGGATCTCCAGAGATTGGCTGCGTCACTGCCATTAGCTGTACAATCCACTTCTGAGTAACGAGCCTCTCCCCCCTGGTTGAGCAGCTCCTGTAGGATGCATTTCCAAGAGTGAGGTGCTACCCAGAGGAAGGACTTTCTGTCTCTGTAACCTGGTCTGCCCTGTTGCTCTGCCCACATGTTTGTGGCAGAACACTCACTCCTAAGAATTGTAGTGGTAGAGAAGACTGCCCTTCAGTTGCTCTGGCCAGTGCTGTGCGGGTGGCTGCCCTGGTTATCGAGAAAGAGCCTCAGTTAACCTCCCCTGGAAAAGTTGTGTCAGTCATAGCTGAGTTCACTGCTCCTAGGAAGGGGATCTAGTCTAATCAGTGGGCAACAGTGTTCTGCCCTTATCTCATTCTATTTTTTTTAAAGATTTGTTTTATTTATTTGAAAAGCTGAGTTAAAGAAGCAGAGACACAGAGAAATCTTCCAGCTGCAGATTTACTCCCCAAATAGCTACAATGCCTGGGGCTAGGCCAGGCCAAAGCCAAGGACCAAGAGTAATCTGCAGATCTCCCACATGGGGAGATCTAACAGTCTAATACATGGGTGATATTTCAGCCATATTCTGCTGCTTTCCCAGTGTATTAACAGGGAGCTGGATCAGAGGTGGCAGCCAAGGCCCAAATTGGTACTTGCATGGAATACTGCTACCACAGGGGTTAGCCACTATGCCACAGCACTAACCTGCTTCACTGCTTTTCTAATGATGTCGCAAGAATATTCCTTCAATGTATCACTTATTAGTTGTAGATTAGATTTTAATTGAGTCAGTGGGGATTCTGCTGTAATGGCAAAATGGTTAAAACCCCTAGTGAACTCATTGAATTCCCTCGATTTAGCTTCCAGTTCCTTCACTTATTGGCAGACAAGGTGTTTAGCATTCCTCATCTGTGAAATCGCCACCAGAGCCTAATGGCTCCCAGCTCCTTAGAGTTTTGGAAGGAGCTCGTGCGATCCTTCATCCAGAGTACTTAGTATAGTGTTCATGTGACATCCTGGCATGCCTTTGAAGCGCCCCTCTTGCTTGAGGTGCATCAAGTGGAGTGGTTGCTCTTCATACTCCTCTCTCCTTCATGTTAGTAGTCCTTGGACCTGGTGTGAAGCTCAGCTGTGGATTTCAGTTTAACAATGGATTCCACTCTGCCCTGACCCCCCTTGAGCTTCCTGAGCTGGAGTGATTCCACTGTGTCCTCATGGTGACCAGTGATTCCCAGTAGCCATGGGTTGGATTTCCCATTCTCTTCCATATCTTATCTCCAGTTACCCTACTTTTGCCTTTTCTCTACTATAATTTGGGTAGTTTTAGCACATACAGCTTCCAGTCTGCCAATTCTCTGATCAGTTGAGGTGAACTCTTTAATATTTTATCACATTTGTTTATATTCATTTTTAGGTCAGTTTCTAAATTGTGGAATTTCAGTAATTAAATTAACTCAAATTATTGTGGAAATTCTTTTATCTATATTGTTGATGATTCTCAAAACTGTTTTTTTCAGTGTTTGTATTTTTGGAAGGTACTATGATTACCAGTAGAGCTGTCTTTAATCCCTGTGGGACATTTGTGGCCTGATTCCAGTCATAGTCCTCCAAAATAGTTTTGTGTTTGATTCTCTTTGGTTGATTCTGATTCCTAAATATTTTTGCCTTATTTAATTTTGAAGCATTTTAGGGAAAAAAAAACCTGATACTGAAAAAATGACAAGTGTTATCTACACCCTGTTATTTAAAGATGTCTCTGACATGGTGTTGCTTACCCCTTGAATATTTAGTTCACTCTTTCACTTAAGAGAAGTGATCATGTACTCTCAAGGAGGCTTCCCCATCGCCAGGCTTCTCAGAGACTGGCTAGCTTTCTTGTATCTTTCTGTACCTTGGTGAGTGGCATTTTCTTTTCCCGAGTTCTTGCTTTCTATTGAGATGTAGTACATTAAGAATTTTAGATTTGAGAGGTATCTAAGTTCTTTTTTTTTAACATATTTTTATTGCATTTCCTTTTTTTAAAAACTAATTATATTGCATTATGTGATACATTTTTTTATGCACTGGGATTCCCCCCGCCCCTTCCAAAACCCTTCCCCCACGGTAGATTATTCCACCTTGTTGCATTTCCATAGTTCAAATTCAGTTGACATTCTTTCATTGGAGGTATTTACCAAGCATAAAGTCCAGCATCTCATTGTCCTGGTAAGTTCAATGGTTTCTTGGTGAGACCATCTCTGGTCTGAAGGTAGAGCCGGCAGAGTATCATCCCAATCAGTTAAAAGTCCCAACATAATATTTCCAACCATTTACAACATATTGACATGGTATTGATTAACCAATATGTTAATAGGAAAATGCAGGTTCTCAACCACAACCTGTGACTTCTTCATAGACATTTCAATTTTGGTTTACATTCAACCGTGTTCTATACACCTTAAAATGGCTTAGATTGCTATTCAGCTGTCTCATGCCTATTTTAATTTTAGTCTTTAGCAGTTTATAGCATTGAAGCATGATTTCGCTGAACCTGCCTGTTTTTCGGGTGGTCTAACTCTATAATTCCAACAGGATGTATGTCAACAGTTTAGGTGAGCATGTTTAGGAGGGGTGTGCAGAGAAATCTTCCATACCCCAGTGAGGAGTAACTAATCTTTTTGTCCCACCCAGTGAGGTATAAGTGCATCCTCGCTGACCATTTCCTGTCTATTTCTTTTTTTTTTTTTATTGTTAATTATTTTGCATTATGTGACAGTTTCATAGGCTCTGGGAATCCCTCCTCCCTCCCCCTCCCCTCCCCCCGGTGGATTCCTCCACCTTGATGCAGTATTACAGTTCAAATTCAATCAAGATTCTTTCATTGCAAACATATACCAAGCATAGAGTCCAGCTACTTATTGTCCAGATTGGTTGAACAGTTTCTTGGGGAGACCTTTTCTGGTCTGAAGTTTGAGCTGGCAGAATATCATCACAGTCAATTAAGAGTCCCAATATAACATCAACAGCAATTTGCAATGTTATGGAGTTGACATGGTTTTGAGTAACCAGTGTATTAAAAAGAAAAAAAAAATAAAAAAAAAAAATAAAAAAAAAAAAGGAAAACAAGTGCAGGCCCCGGTCTCCCAAGGATTAACTCCACAGCTTAACTTGTTTCTCAGAGCATAACAGGATTGGTAATTTTGGCCTGATACATATAGCCACTGGCTTAACCGCAAGTTCCTGCTTCCTATTGTCAAGTTATCTGCCAAGGGATTGGATAAAACTCAAGGGATTTAGGGTGGCCACTAGAGGATTGGATAAACACTGGGAGGAACTGAAGGGATTTAGGGTGGCCACTACTGGGAGGAGCTAAGCAGAGTATAAAAGAAAGTCTGGAGTTGCAATAAAGATCATTCTGTCATCGATCGGCATTCGGTGTACTGCGTGTTGCCTTGTGTTGTCTCTCTGCGTTGTCTGCGTTGCAACCCTAGTCCCTCCGCTCGGCTCGGGGTACGTGGCGACGAGGGCGTTGCCAACATCTGGAGGTTCCACCGAGATTGAGAAAGAGAGGATACGACGAAGGGTCGTCCCAAGAGTCTGGCCAGCCGATTCAGGCAAGTGGGACGTATTGTAAGTCTCTCCTAAACTGGTAGGAGAGGGAGGTTCATTTTGAAATATAGTCAGGTTTTGGATTTATTTTGAAATAGAGTTAGGTTTTAGACTTATTTTGAAATATAACTAGGTTTTGGATTTATTTTTTAAGTTTTCGATTTATTTTGAAGTATAGTCAGGTTTTAGATTTATTTTGAAGTATAGTTAGGTCTTGGTGTTTAATTTATCCGGTGAAAAGGACGATAAAATGGGTTCTGCCTTCTCCCGGGATAAATTGGCCACCGAGCTTGAAGAACTTCTACGTCAACTGGGGATGCCAGTTAAATTTAAAATGATTAGAAATTTTGTTAAAGCCATTCAATCTAGCAGTCCTTGGTTTATTGTTTCAGGCAACTTCAATATTCCCGATTGGGAACAGGTTAAGGCCAATTTACAATCCTGTTTACAAAAAGACCCAGATAATTTCCCCATTGTTAACTTTTCTTTGTGGCGCTTAGTCCGTGATTCATTATTTACTGATAAAGTGAAAGTTGAGAGACAGTTAAGAGAAGTACAGACTACTTTTGAAGCAATCCAGGGGTGGGAAGTTCTACGGTCCTTGGAAGCCTGGAACGAGGCGGCCTCGAGTGAAACCACCCCGAGTGAGACCTCTTCTTTAGAGGAGAGTGAGGTCTCTTCTTTAGAGGAGAGTGAAGCCTCTTTTTCAGATGAGAACGAGGCCTCTTCCTCGGAAGAGAGTGAGGACAAACGAGATGAGGAGGCTTTCTTAAAGCGGAAAATTAAGGATAAGGAGAAGGTTTTCTTAAAGCGGAAAATTAAGGATAAAGAGAAGGTTTTCTTAAAGCGGGAAATTAGGGACATTAAAAGAAAGTTAAAGAAAGCAGGAATAGGTGCATGTTCCTCTGGCAAACTGTCCAGTTCCAGACCACCACCATATGTCCCTAATTTTGTGACCCCTACCGCTCCTCCTGAGGAGGAAGCCACGGGCCATTCACCCAATAATTACCCCACACGGCCATGGAATGACGGCCTCACTGATCAGCCGGTGGGTGGGGTTCGATGCTTCCCTGTAATAGAGGTCCCAGTTCGAGGAGGTCCCCCTCGCCAGGAGCATCAGCCCCTTCAATTTAAAGACCTCAAAAATGTAAAGCAGGCTGTTAAAGATTATGGTGCCCAGGCACCCTTTACTCTTGCACTCATAGAATCCTTTTTGAGTTTGAATCTTACTCCTAGTGATTGGATGCAATTGTGCCGCTCTGCTCTCGATGGTGGTGACTTTCTCCTATGGAAAGGGGATTTTCAAGATAGGTGCAGATTTTTTGCTGAGCAGAACGCGGCTGGGGGACACGCAGATCGAAGCCTTGAAATGCTTACTGGCACTGGACCTTTTGAGGGCATCCAACAACAAGTTAATTATGACCTAGGAGTTTATGCACAGATAGCAAATGCAGCCCTTGGAGCCTGGAAGGCCTTACCTAATGCTAATACAGGAGACCAGCTTTCCAAGGTCTTGCAAGGCCCTACAGAACCTTTTCAAGAATTTGTGGACCGTATTATGCAGGTTGCTACTAAGATCTTTGGTAACGTGGAACCAGCAATGCCAGTAATTAAGCATATAGCCTTTGAGAATGCTAATAAATATTGCCAGGATGCTCTCAGGTTCCACAGAGATAAGTCCCTGCATGATTATCTCAAAATTTGCAGACATATTGACTCCACCCATGCCCTTGGGCAAGTGATAGCAGCAGCTGTTCAACACCCTCAGCCCCACCCTAGGGCACCTCCCAAAACCTGTTTCAGATGTGGACAGCCTGGACATTTTAAAAAACAGTGCCCCAAAATTCTGCGACAAGGATTTCATCTCCATCCCCTATGATTCCCAACAGGTGGTATGGTTGCAGAATAATATTGATGATTGGTCTGTCTTTTGTGCCACGGTTTCTTCTCAGTTAATTAATCATTATCCTTCCCATCGCTTAGTACAGTTTTTTAAGAGACATCCAGTTGTTTTTCCACAATTACAGCAGCAGATTTGGCAGCGCACTTGTCCCTTATTTGTTGGGCATATAAGAGCGCATACCTCCTTGCCTGGCCCCCTAAGCGAGGGTAATGTATGGGCAGATTCGTTGACTCAGGTGTTGCACATATCCCTGACCATGGACCCTTATGAACAGGCAGTGCGCCTTCATAAAAGGTTCCATCTCAATGCAGCTTCCCTGAGATTACATGCTAAGGTGACTAGAGAACAAGCCACCCAGATTGTCACCAATTGTGAAGTCTGCGCTCAATATTGTTCTGTCCCATCCCTAGGGGTTAATCCCAGAGGGTTATTGCCCAATCATGTGTGGCAAATGGATGTTACCCACGTCCCTTCCTTTGGAAAACTTCAATATGTGCATGTTTCAGTTGATACCTATTCCCATGTAATATATGCCTCCGCTCATTCAGGAGAGAAATTAAAAGATGTTAAAGCCCACTGTTTACAGGCCTTTGCCTATATGGGCGTCCCCAAACAAATTAAGACCGATAATGGACCGGCCTATGTTAGCCAAGGTTTTGAGAAGTTCTGCCAAGATTTTAATATAACTCACAAAACAGGCATTCCTTATAATCCTCAGGGTCAAGCCATTGTTGAACGTGCTAACCGCACCCTTAAAGTTTATTTAGAAAAAATAAAGAAGGGGGATGTGGCTGAGCATTGCAGCTCACCCCATTCCTTACTGGCATCTGCCATCTATGTGTTAAATTTTTTAACTGTCACTAATGATGTAGCTCCTGCAGAGCGCCATTGGCTTCGCCCTGCTAATGAGAATAAAGGCCAAGTAAAATGGAAAGATCTGGCCACAAATAAATGGCGAGGACCAGATCCAGTACTAACGTGGGGGCGAGGCTCTGTTTGTATTTTTCCCCAGGATGAAGAAACACCTAGATGGGTTCCCGAGAGACTTACACGACAAATCTCCTTGGCTCCAACTCAACATGATCCCACTCCTAATGATGTTCTTGCAGGATAGGAGACCCTGACAGCAGTGGTGCAACTTCCTGATATCCTGCCCATGGGATCTCCAGCTGCTCCCCGATTTACCATCATATATGTGTTACCCCTGTGAAATGGCATTTAACTGGCAGCATGGATGTTTTAGGAACAAAGCGGAATCTTGGCCATGAGGCTGATGGTCATAGCCATGATTGCAGTACTGTTTAGTCTTCTTTGCCGCCTATGCAGGCAACAAGCCTGGGAGCAGGTCATTATTTGACAAACCATGATGGATTTAGCTGTGGAAAACCCTAGTGCTGAACATGGTGTGATGGGCAGCCAGAGACGGGTAAGATCTGGCAGCGCTGATGACCAACCTAAGACAGGGATTCCCCAGGTGGGGCTCCCCATGACGGGTAAGGCGTCAACTGACTGCTGGACAACCTAAGACAGGCGTCCATTAAAAAAAAAAACAAAAAAACAAAAAAAGGGGGACATGCAGGCCCCGGTCTCCCAAGGATTAACTCCACAGCTTAACTTGTTTCTCAGAGCATAACAGGATTGGTAATTTTGGCCTGATACATATAGCCACTGGCTTAACCGCAAGTTCCTGCTTCCTATTGTCAAGTTATCTGCCAAGGGATTGGATAAAACTCAAGGGATTTAGGGTGGCCACTAGAGGATTGGATAAACACTGGGAGGAACTGAAGGGATTTAGGGTGGCCACTACTGGGAGGAGCTAAGCAGAGTATAAAAGAAAGTCTGGAGTTGCAATAAAGATCATTCTGTCATCGATCGGCATTCGGTGTACTGCGTGTTGCCTTGTGTTGTCTCTCTGCGTTGTCTGCGTTGCAACCCTAGTCCCTCCGCTCGGCTCGGGGTACGTGGCGACGAGGGCGTTGCCAACAAACAAGTCCTAGCCACAACCTATGATTAGCTCATTGACATTTCAATTTTAGTTCATATACAGGACTGGCTGCTCTATACCTTAAAATGGCCATAAGGCACCATTCAGCTGTTTCATGTCCATTTCATCTTAGTATTTAGCCAGTTGTTGTGTTGAAGTAAAATTTTGCTGATCTTGGCAGATTTTAGGATAATCCAGACTGGCTTGTAACTCTAACAAGACATATGTCAACATTTTAGGTGCAGAACATTTTTTTTTGGGGGGGGGGTGTGCAGGAAAATCCTCAACACCATGGTGAGGAGTAACTAATCTTTGTGACCCACCCAGCGAGGCATGAGCCAATCCATGCCAGCTCTTTCCTGTCAGATTTCAAGTTCTACTTTCTGTTGTTTATTTATTTTAGTTTTTTTTTTTTTTTTTTTTTTTTTTTTTTTTTAGTTTGTATGATTGTTTGTTTGCTGTGAGGGGTTTTCGAAGCAGCGATCCCGATGGTCATTGCGAGGGAGGGCGGGGGTCCAGAGGTGGAGCCAGGCTCGGACCAGAGAAAGCTCTCCTCCCTGGTCCCGAAGGACGTTTATTCTAAGCTTTCCTTGTTGTTCTCTGTCTATTCTAGTTTTGTTTGTTTGTTCGTTTGTTTGTTTTGAGGGGTTTCTGGAGCGCTCCTGGTGGTTATTACGAGAGGGGGTGGGGACCCAAAGTCGGAAGCAGGCAAGGACCAGAGAAAGCTGGTATCTAAGTTCTAGTACCCCACCTACGAGTGTTTTGGGACCCACATTCCCTTAGGCCACCAACAAGTGGCAGGACCCCTGTGGCCTGTGGCACCATCGGCTCCCATGCTAGCCTCCCTGGTCTTGGCTCCAGCTGAGTGTGTCAGCATCCTGTGCAGTAATGTTGGAAGTTCTTCATTTCTTTAAGTAAGAAAGTGCTGCCTCCCAAATCCTGATTGCTTATTGGACCACTTGCTTCTGGAATCATTTATGAGCACTCTTCAGCTGCTCAGAACCATGAAGAAAAGACTTGGCCTGTGTTCTGCTCTGCAGCTACTGGTGGCTTTTCAGTTGCCATGAGACAAGGGCTAGATTCTTGGCTTGGTCCACAATAGTTTTTGGAGGATCTCCTCTTGTTCTTTTGGTTTTTTTAAATAAATAAACCATGTCCAGTGCACATCAGAGATTGTAGATCCATATGGTTTCTGCTTTCCTCCTTTGCCTGTGCTTGTACCCATTTCCTTTCCTGTGGTGCTGGGACGACAGTTATTTTCCAGAGGAGACTGTTGTCTCATGAAGTGCTGCTGGGTGGTGGTGTGTGGTACATAAGTGTCGTCCCTCCTTTGTCTCTGAAAGCTTTCTGCTTTCTCGTGTTTGCATTCACAGTGGCAAAGGGTGTACAGACACATTGCTTAGCACATACTCAGTGCCTAATAAATGCCTGATGTGCTTCAAAACGAAGAAATACTGTGTGTGTTCGTGAATATATTAATAATAAATTATGAATATACTGAAGTATTTTTAAGGGTTGTTTGGATAACCATTGTTTCCTCATTTTTAAGGGAAGAAACTAGGTAGGTGAGAGTGAGGGCAGGGAACGAGAACTCGTACTGCCCGAGTCAGCTGCTGGGTGCAGTGGTGCCTTTGCTGTCTGAGGAGTAAGAGAGCTGGGCCGGCCCAGAGTCCTGTTCATCTGGACTGAATGATGACTTGGCATCGTATGTAGACCCTGGCAGCGTCTTCCTCCATGGCAGGCAGTGGGTGGCAAGACAAGGCACCAGTGCCTTTCTCTTTGCTTGCCTTCCTCATGACTAAAATCTTGCCATTTGCTTAGCATTCCTGATTTGATGTGCCTGAAAGCTAAGCCCACTTGAACTTTGTCCAAGAGGTGGCAGAGGGATTGATTCCAGCCACCTCCTAGTGATGTCTGTCCTCTATTTCATTCTGTTCATTCGCACTATTGCCTCATGCCATTGACTGTGCTTTGGATCTCATTTACTGCTGAGTCTTAATTTGTGTTTCAGTAGGATTTTGCGCATGACCCATGACCATGATGGGATCTTTTTTATTTTTAGTTCAGATTTCTTTTTTTTATTATTATTATTACAAAGTCAGATATACAGAGAGGAGGAGAGACAGAGAGGAAGATCTTCCGTCCACTGATTCACTTCCCAAGGGACCACAACGGTCGGTGCTGCGCCAATCCAAAGCCAGGAACCAGGAACCTCTTCTAAGTCTCCCACGTGGGTACAGGGTCCCAAAGCTTTGGGCCATCCCCGACTGCTTTCCCAGGCCACAAGTAGGGAGCTGGATGGGAAGTGGAGCTACCGGGATTAGAACCAGCACCCATATGGGATCCCGGCGCGTTCAAGGGGAGGACTTTAGCTGCTAGACCACGCCGTTGGGCCCAGTTCAGATTTCTAAAAGGATGGGATCTAATTAACCCAGCTCATCTTTCTTTTCTCCAGCCTTATCTTGGGTCGCTCAGTTGTCGTTGGGTCAAGCTATTGGTCAAATAAGTTATTGGCAGCTGAGAAGTGTAACCCTTTGCCACAAAACCTGGGAATGTCTTCCCTCATTCTCGAGTTACAGCACTTTGAAGGTGGACGTTATGATCAATACAAAATAACAGTTTGAACCAAGTAAATAAAAGCTCTTCATCATAGTGGTTAAGTGGTTATATAAGTGTTTGGGGAGATCTTTTTCTGTGTTTCCATGTTAAACAAAAGCAAAAATATTCTCAGTGCAAGGGGCTAGGAGTTACTTTTGATTTGAGGAGCTGTTTGTCCTCAATTACTGAGGCAAAGCAAAACTTTGGTTGGAATGTAGCAATTCTAGTGCAATGAGTCAAGGCTTCCACTGGTTTGCATTTGGTTTACATTTTTCGCTAACTCGTCATTCAAGAAAATTCTGTCTTTAGGGTCGTGGAAGAGGTCTCTATGTTTATTCTTCTGTAGAAGTAAAAAATTTAAAGCATTTAATAATGCATCTGAAGATAAACTTGTATTTGAGATCTGTTTTCCTAGAGATCCTTTGGGGAATTTTCAATATGGCCTCTTCTATAAATATTTTCCAAATTTTATGATAGTCTTTATCCCAACATGGATCTTGGAAAGTAAGGGGGTTCTTACAGTATAAATATTAGTTAAGATATTTGAGGAACTAGGAATTCCACTGACATTCAAAAGCCCCTTTCTTTGTAATTAATAAACAATTGTCTTCCATCACAAGGGTTTACTCAAAAGGACAGTGAATAAACCTGCTAACTCATCTAAAACCCCACATGCACTCATGCGCTTTTTTTTTCCTTCAGCAACACTAGGAACATGAAGATAGTCTTCTACATACTTTTTCCCCTAGCATGCTGGTAGTCAGCAAGTGATAAAAGTATGCATAATTTGTATCATGCATGCATTCCAGTTATCCTCAGTTACATTTTGTAGTAATTACAAAATTACAAAATTCATCTATTTCCTCTCAGACTTGTTAACCATGCTAGTTTTCATTCATTCTACAAGTTGCTGGATGGGGTAAATTCTCAGTAGTCTTAGAAATAAAAAAATAAATAAATAAAGAGCTAAGATAGGAAAGTAAATCTTGCCTGAAACCTGGAGCCCCTTCTTAATCTCCCTGTCCCAGGACCGTGGAGCATCTCCCACGTTGACACTTGAACTGTGTGTGTGTATGTGTGTGTGTGTGTGTGTGTGTGTGTGAGAGAGAGAGAGAGAGAGAGAGAGAGAGAGAGAACACGAATTGTTGAGATTTTGTTGTCAGAGATTCTTTAGGTTGCGTATATGATTGCCTCTCGTTACACCCACCTGGTTATCAGACTCTAATTCAGACAGACTGGAGTGATGTTACTTAGTTTACATATGATTTCTTCCTGCACATCTTTCCTCATAATCACAGCTGCCCAAGGTCTCCCCAGGCTTTCCAGTACCTTTTTACCTCTCTTTGTAGACCTCAAGCTTGTGCCCTGAAAGTAGAATTTGGATTTGATGAGGTAGCTGAGTCATCATGTTAGGTGGAAATAGCATGTAAGCAGAAGAACTGTGGAGTGTTTCTTAGAGAGATTCTGAGCTGGAGACTGACACACTGAAGCAGCACACTTTCCCTGCAGGTTGAAGAATGTCGTATGTACACACATGTCCGTATGTACACATCTGTAGCCATCCAAACTGTGATTAAGCACTAGAATCACCTTCAGGAGGTAAGACCGCTCTGGTGTGAGAGGTTATCCCTCAGCTGGGGCAGGACAGCAGATGCCTTAATCATCATATGCAGTTTCCCTAGCAGGGCCTCTGTACAGTGCACTGTGTGGATCGAGATGCCCACACCTTCTTGCTTTCTCACTCATTTTGACAGGTACACGTAGCTGGATCATTGTAGACTATGTTCTATATGAGCTTCCTCCAGAAGAAGATGTAGCAAAGAGACTTTGCAGTTTCATCAAATACTATGTTTGATCTTGAGGGAGAAAAAAGCAGACTTATTTGTTACTACAGTATATCTGTTAAAACTTATCTTCCTCCACAAATGTTAAGTAATTGGGAAGAGGTGCTGTGTTCATCCTCTACTGTGTGCAGCCATGGTGTAACACTGTTTATGTCATAGCACACTGGTCAGAGAGGGTGAGTGAGTCAGCAGGCCCAGGGGATCCCTTAGAGGTCTGATTGAGCCAGATTTGCCCCAGACCCCAGGAATCTCCCTGAGAGAAGGAGTATCCAATTTTTTTCTTCAAAAATTTAATATAGTCCAACTATAAGTTACCTCAGAATTTCCTAAAAATAATCACTTGAGAAGGTTTTTTTTTTATTTTTAAATAATCTTGAGTATAGCTGATGGTTAAGAGATCATGAATAGCCCTCACACTTTTTCTTGCAAAAAATACCCAGAAACATACAATTGTCTTGCCTTGGGTTTTTTTCTTCCAAATTTTTCTTTATATGAAATATAGAAACTGACAGAGATCCCCATCCACTGGTTCACTCTCCGAATGCGCACAGCAGCTGCTCTCACAGGCTGCCGTCAGGTGCCTAGAACTCAGGCCACCTGGCTCCCAAGGGTGACATTTGTAGGAAGCACGCATAGGGAGGAGAGCCGTAACTTGCTATGAGAAGCTTCCATCAGAAGAGGCATCTTAACAATTTCACTAAGCAGCCACTATTGCTTGTCTTGCCTTTTAAAGGTGCGGGTCATTGGACTAAGACCTATCTGAACTTTCATAATTCTTTTTCAGGGAAGATGTCACAGAAATGCAATTAACTATCCCCCTCTTCCTGTCCATTACAGTAAACTTAAAAAACATATGGAAACAGTTCCTCTAGACTGTTGCTGAAGAACTGTGCTATTGTAATAATATGGGGGAAAATGTGCAAGGGGATGTAAATCGGTAGGGTGGGAGGGGAAGTCCCTGAACCTATATAACTGTATCATGAAAAGTAAAAATAATAACCATAAAAAATATGCAAGTGTGTGAGACTGTTCCATCTAGCTAATTAGGAAAATCACATGTGATAAGGTCATGGTGGTCTGTAAAACTAAATAGTAAAGAACAGATTTTCTAAATTATGGCTTGATATTTTTGTACAGTTGTAGCGAACGAATATGCACATTTGTTGACTCCAGGTCCGGCAATCTATCAGTTGTTCTGTTTTGCCTGTCTGCTCTTTCGGTCTGAGCTGTGCATTTAACGGGAAGCTTGAGGCAGCTGCAGAGGCTTTCTGTCTAGAGCAGTTTCAGTGTGGTCTTACAGAAGAGGCCTGACAAGGACGTAAAGGGAATTTCCAGCATTTTAGCATCCACTTTGAGGTTTTCTTTCTACTGTAGTAGCTCAAGAGAAATTACTTCAGTTATTAGCTGAAATGAAAGGGGACAAATGTAAAAAGAGTAAAAAATAGGAGACTGTTTGAAGTTTGTTGTGCACAAATAAGGACTTTGCATGAAATTTCAAGAAAGGTTCTCTGTGAGTTAGTAATCCCCAGGCAGAGGCGACAAAGGCCCAGCCCATGGCAGTGAGTGAGTCATCACTTCATTCCTCTGAACTGCAGGCAGATTGTTACTGTGTTAAATCACCCTGGGTCATGAATTTGTGAATGAGGCTATAGGGGGAGATTCATCTCTTCAGAGCATTAATTTCTTACCCCCTACTTTGAAATTTTTTAATGCCATAAATGAAAGGACAGATACCCTTCCTAAATTTATTTTTGGAGTTGATGAGATAGGGGGGTTGAGGGGAGCCTGTTCACCGGTTACCTCAAAATTAAGAGAAAGTATGAGTGAGAAATATGGGAGTTGAAACAAGGACATTTCTTGGTAATTTGGAGAAAGAAATCAAGTCTATCAGCATTCACGTATATTATGTATCTGCTATAAGGGTGCAAAACATTGCTTTTAGAATATGAAACTGTGGGAGTTTGGGGGGGAATCTCAGCCTATACAAAATTGTACCACATAACTCAAAATTCAAAATAAAAATATTAAAAAAAGAAAAACAGTAGATGGAAGATCTTCCTGTAAATCTTCCTTTCCAATAAAAATAAATGTTTTTTTAAATAAAAAGAATATGAAACTGTGAGAGTCCTGTGGTGCCCCAGCCTGAGAACTCCTGAGAGCTACATACCAACTGTGAAGCGAGCATTTAGTGTGTTCCCGGTGCTCTGGTGCACCATATAAAGTAGTAGGATGAAGATCCTGAAGCCCACAGGTAGTAGGAGAACGCCTGGACATGGGGCGGAACTTGGTCCACGCCAAGTGAGCCCTGGTGCCTGTTTCCACAGCACTCGTACTGAATGACTGGAAAGCAGTGGATGATGAAATCCAATGCCTGCGCTTGTCCATGGGACCTGTGAGAGGGGGTGAAGGGGGTGAGTGCAGGTTGAGGTAGTCTGTGACAGCTTCACAGCCAGTACATCTGTGTAACTCTGAAAGAGGCCAGTGGAGCGTGGCCGGCCATCTCACCGAATATGCCGAGATGAAGAATGTGAACAGGGTGGGCATTTGGAAAACAGTGCTGGATCACAGCCTTTCGTGGAGGAGAAAGACTCCTCAGGCAGCTCAATCTTACCTTAACATCTGCCTTCACGGAGCTGCAGCCCAGAGAGCGTATGCCTGGAGAGCCTGTAGCAACCAAAGGAGCTGGCACAGTGTCTGTTCCCTGGGCTGCATGGATTCTTATTACCGGGACAAGATGAGTGCAGAGTTCAGATTAGCCCAGTGTATTTTACAGGAAAGGCTCGGCTTAGGATTTTAAATCTTCCAAGTCTTTCAGAGTTCAGATTAGCCCAGTATATTTTACAGGAAAGGCTCGACTTAGGATTTTAAATCTTCCAAGTCTTTAATTGTTCATAAGATAACTCAAGAAATCATAAAAGATCGTTTTCAGTCCCTAGAAAATACTTGACAAAGGTTTGGTTTGGACCGTTGGCAACCGCTTGCATTCTGTGCCCTAGGTTTACATGAGGTGTCTTCTTGGGGAACTGATGGGGGAGTGGGTAGGCACTCATGTAAAGGACGGGGTGGAAAGGAGAGGTGTTTCTGAGAACAAATAGTTGGCAAACATATTGCGTTAAAGACTTCAAATGAGAGTTTGGGGACATTTTTTGCAAACTTGCTGATTATAGTTTGATATAATTGCATTATTTGGGCTAGGTAGACCACAATCAGGAAAATATAACCCTTAGGAAATAATTATAAATATGTGAATGTCCTTAAACCTTGCACTTTATCGTGTGTACTAGACAAAAAGCCTGTGAAAAGGTGTTCTCACCATGAAGCTCTGTCCCTTATGCAAAGTCTTCCAAAGCAGTGCATTGTTAAAACTGATGCCAAACCATGTGTGGTTTATTTGGGGTGACTGTGACTGGTTTTAAACCATTTGTCGTAGTTGGCCCTGTCTTTGGGTAGTGGGTGACTGTTTTCAGTCTTGATACGGGGTGATTGAAGGCTCTCTGAGATCCATCACTTTTAACGTTATATGAAGTTCCACTTCAGCAGCTCAGTTGCACTTACTAAGAGAGATCTTTTCTTTAAGCACATATATTATGACTTCTATGCTGGGCCTACTCAGCCTCTCGGAAGTATCCACTGAATGTGTTACTGGTTTCACAGTGTGGACATCCAGAAAATAACTCACTTATGTATGAGAAATGGGGCTGCCCTAGGGTACCCTCAAATCCTTCCTTTCCATTTCTGTACTGTTGGGACTAGAAGCCATGTCTTGAACCATTAATAACTCTTCAGTTTTCTTCCCAGCACTATATTTCGGGAAATCATTTGAAAGGACTCGCGTACTACAAATAGACACACAAAAAGCTTATAGTTTAACTCCATAGAATATGATTCAGTAAAAACTTCTGAATTTATTTATCAAGAATGAATTTTCTTTATTCTTCCTACCTCCAAGCTATATTTTTTCTTAAAGATTTTCTGTAATTTGTGGGTTTTTTTGAGATTTATTTATTTTTATTACAAAGTCAGATATACAGAGAGGAGGAGAGACAGAGAGGAAGATCTTCCATCCGATGATTCACTCCCCAAGGGGCCACAACGGCTGGTGCTGCGCCAATCCAAAGCCAGGAACCTGGAATCTCTTCCAGGTCTCCCACATGGGTGCAGGGTCCCAAAGCTTTGGGCCATTCTCTGCTACTTTCCCAGGCCACAAGCAGGGAGCTGTTTGGGAAGTGGAGGTGCCAGGATTAGAACCAGCACCCATATGGGATTCCGGTGCGTTCAAGGCGAGGACTTTAGCTGCTAGACCACGTCGCCACCCTGATTTTCTGTAATTTGTGATGTGTTTATTCACAGAATACATTTTTTTTTTCAGAAAATTTTTCCTCCGATATCACACTACAATGCCCGTGCTTAGAAACCCTTTGCATCTCACTGTGATTGAGGTGTGACACCTCGCAGTCCCTGAGGTGAGGAGTCATGTCTCTCTTCCTTGGTGCTGAAGTGCTGTGCCACCTGGCTAGTTATCTAGCAGATGTTTCCATAGAATGGAGGTAGAAATGTTTTCCCACAAGCTTTGTAGTTGCATCCTCAATATATCAAAAGTCTGAGTTACTTTCCAGGGATTTCAAATAATTTTTGTGTGAAAATAAACTTTTCAGTTCTATTTTTCGCAAACTTTGTGAAGTATCCCCATAGGTGACGGGAACAAAAGAAATAAATGCACTACATCTCAGAAAACACAAAGTCTGTTGAGGAAAGCATCTCTGAAGTAGGAATGTGCTTCTTTAAAGAAATAAGGTTTAATTAAAATTAGCGTGGCCTAGTGGCTAAGGTCCTCGCCTTGATCCCATATGGCCACTGGTTCTAATCCCGGCAGCTCCACTTCCTCTCTATCTCTCCTCCTCTCAGTATATCTGACTTTGTAATAAAAATAAAATAAATCTTTAAAAAAAAATTAGTTTGATTTGTAGAAAACCTTCCCAAATCTTGTGAACAGTTTTTCTTCCAGGAAACAAAACACAATGGAATGTAATATTCTTTGTGCTTCAGGGCAAATGCTGGTACTGCATCCCTGTCTTCCTTAAGCAGTCTGACTCAGAGTGTGCCAGAAGCCATGACCGTACTCCTGCTAGTAGGACTTGTGACTGCCGACAAGTTTGGGAAAGTACATGTTAAAGGCTGGTGTGTGTGTGTGTGTGTGTGTGTGTAAGGCAGGCAGTGTTTCACATTAACCTTTGGATCCTTTTAAGATGTCTGTACTTTTTTTTTAAAAGCTTGATTTATTTTTGTTGGAAAGTCAGATATACAGAGAGGAGAGACAGAGAGGAAGATCCGCGCGGGGAAGGCGGCTGCCAAAATGCGCTCGGTCACGTAGGTGAGGTCCAGGTCCCAGCGCCGTTCCATGAGAGGGTCCAGGCTGAAGCTCCTGGGGGAGGGGACAGGGCGCATGGAGGGGCGCGAGGGGTGTCCAGGGGTGCTGGGTGCAGAGGCGGAATCCCGGCTGGGGTGGGCGCTGCCCTGGGTGCCCCCACTTACCGGGGCAGAGTGCACTCCCCAAATGGCTGCAGCTGTTGGAGCTGAGACAATCCAAACCAGGAGCCTCTTCTGTCCCACATGGGTACAGGGTCTCAAGGCTTTGGGCTGCCTTGCTCTGCTTTCCCAGGCCACAAGATGGGAAATGGGGTAGCCAGAACACAAACCTGCACCCATATGGAATCCCAGCGTGTGCAAGTGAGGACCTTAGCTTTCAGGCTACCGTGCTGGGACGCAAGATGTCTGTACTTTATACTAACCATTACTCTTTATGGCACTCATGCAGTTTGCAAGATCTCTGTGACATTTGTGGTACGTGACCATATTTTAAAAGTCCAAAACTTATTTTTCAGTGTCAGGACTTAGGTGGATCAGGAATTATTAATATACTAAAAAATACCATTAGGGATTATTGCTATTGTATAATCATGTTGAAGCACATACATATATGACAAAATTGTCCTAGTATGAGAAACTTCTGATTGTTTTTACACTCATGTTGAAAGGTAGATTTTGTAACAAATACCTTGAATAATGAAAGTGAGAAATTCCCCACAAGGTTAATTTTCATCAGCAGGAGTGCCTAGGTAGGAAACAAGTGATGGGTCAGAATGACGAAGTTGTGGAGCTGCTAATGTGCTGTGGCTCTCTACGCCTGTGCCGAAAAAACTATGTAAAATGACTTGCAGCCTAATAGTGCAAGAGGCAAAATATAGGTTACATGTAAAATGCAGAGACTGTGCAAGAATAAAGACAGGAAGTCAACAAAAATTGCTTGCAAATCATGGAATTGTGGGTGGACTTTATTTATTTATTTATTTATTTTACTTTTTTGTTACCTTTTTTAAAGAAATAAAAGTTTTTTTTAAACATTTTTTGTTTGCTTTGTTTTTGTTTTTTCTTTTTTTTTTTCCTCCAGTAAAACAGATGCCCTAAGGTGGCTTGTGATCAGGAAGGTATGCAAAGGAATGCCTGTTTCTATTTGCTCTTAAAACAGTAATAAATTTATTTATTTTTATTATTAATTATTTTTCTTTTTGATTTTTATGTAGTTGATTAGGGTGATTAGGGTCAAGGTAATAAATTTAAGGTTGTGGGACATCTATAAATTGAATACAATTTTAAACTTTTAGTTTCGGGGTTGAATTTCAACATAACATACATTAGAAACAACACCAGGGCATAGCTAGCCGAGCCTTTGTCTCTCATGCCAGCACCTCATATGGACACCAGTTTAGGTTCCAGCTGCTGCATTTCCAGTCCAGCTCCTTGCAGAGGAGCCTGGGAAAGCAGCAAAGGATGGCCCAAGTCCTTGGGCCCCTGGGTCCTGACTCCTGGCTCCTGGCTTCAGAATGGCCCAACTCCAGGTGTTGCTGCCATTTGGAAAGTGAACCAGCAAATGGAAGATCTGTTTCCTTTCTGTGTAACTCTACCTTTTCAAATAAAGATTAATTTAATATATATATACACACACGCATATATATCATGGGAGCTTAGGAAACATTATACAGCATCTCCTGAGAACCTTACTCTCCTCAGAAAGGGAAGATGGCAATGATAGTATTTGGACAGGTGGAAAACCAGAAATGAAAATGAGTATGTTACAGTAAGATGAAGACGCTGTTTTGTCTTCAGATGATGTTAATGCCATTAGGTCACTCTTCTGTGCTAAGTTCAAAGATAATAGATTTGTTGCTACTACTGAAGAAGAACTGTTGCTCTGCATGGCAGTGTCCTTCCACACACTGGACAGTGCGGGCTTCTCTGTGTATGGACATCAGCTTGGCTGCATTCTGTGTGCGGCTTACCCTGCCTTTCACATAGTACCTTTCACATAGTAGCAGTCAGCGTTTGAGGCATCGTAGTGTATTTTTGAGCCATTGGGTCACGACTCAGTCATACAAGTTTAGTAGGACATCCTAGGATCTGACAGCTTAGTGGTTTCAGTCTTGTCGCCAGCAAAGGTTCCTGTTCTTGTGAGGTGGAATAAGACAAGTTCTCGTGATCCTAAAAGGACATGACTTGTGGAACTCCTTCGTGGTTTAGGTTCTTATTCTCTGGAGGAACTCTCTCTGTGTTATAACAGGGAAGTGGTGTTTTCATGACTATTTTTGGTCTTTAAATACCTTGTTGTACCTATAATTATTATTTTCCCAAGAATGGAGCTGAAATTGCTTCAAGATGAAAGCCATGGTGCTTGTGGGTGGGTATGCTACTCCGAACTTTAGAACTACAGCAGAAATTAGAGGCTCACAAGGTAATTGCTGTGATTACAGTTTTCTTTTTGGCCCCAGACAGGAGTTCTTGAAACACAATATTCTACTAATTTTTTAAATGTACAATTTGCTAGGCGACACGGAAATTACTCAGAGTGTATACTGTGTCTCCTTTATTTTCTATGTAAGTCAGCATAGTGTTGGGTCCTTTCAAAGTACTGAGGAAAAAGCTGGCATTGCGTTTATTGCAAGACAATGTTAAAAGGCATACAGCAACTTTTCAGTAGTAAATCTACCTTGTATTATTGAATAAGGGAATTAAAAGAAAAAATTGCCTGATAATAACATAGCAATTGTTTTTATACTATCTCTACTTCTGTAAACTTTACATTTCTAGGTGATTTGCAGTATAATACTTGTAATTTCATGCTGTAAATGATATTTTGTAATATTTGCAGAACAAACAGTCAAAACATGATGGTGTTTTATCCTAATTATCCCCTGTTATTTCTAGTAATCGTATAGTTAACTGTGCTGTTTGTATGTTTTTACTGTATTATTACACTGTTATTAGGGTCGGATTGTTGCTGAAGACATTTTGTAGCACATAAAAATACTTAATTTTGTGCTGCTTCAGCAAATGCATGCGATGAGCTGTGTTCCAATCAAGGTGAGCAGCTCTGTCTGCCCAAATGTTTATTTCTGTGTTGCAGATTTTATATGTAAAGCACAACTCTGGGAAACACTGCCAACAGTGCTCGGAGGGCATTTGAGCAGAGCTGTGTTTTTCATTATTGTTGAGAGAGTAGCAATAGCAGTTCTGCCAAGTGTTATTAGAAATGAGATTAATGTGCCAAATGTTAACAGTTTTGTGACTTGAAGCAGCTTGTCTTCTATATGGATTGTGGCCACTTATCTGAAGTTACTTCATTCATTCTTTTCTTGTTTCTTTTTTCCTACATCCTTTTAAGACTTTTTAAAACAACATTTCATTATCGTTTTACTTGAAATTTTTCACTGTTCAGTGTGATTGAGATTACTTGCATGTGATTGCTTTTTTCGTTGTCTTACATTAATTTCTTTTGTTCCTCTGGTCGTGGGCAGCTCTTTAACCACAGCGCAACAATGGTGCATGCTAATTATAGTAGAGATGTCTGCCTTTGCCAGGGATTTCTATTGTAACTTCCCACCCCCTCAATTAAATCTTATTTTGTGTTTTGTGCTCTGTGAGGATTAATAGAATTTTTATCTTTTCCTGCATAGTGTGTTGTTGACATTGCAGTCAGCAGTTCTTTATGATGAGTGTAGTACTTACATGTTTTGAGATCCAAGTTTGTTAGACATTGTATTTATTCTGTTGTATTTTGTTTGAAAGACAGATTTACAGAAATAAAGATCTTCCAACCACTGATTTTCTCCCCAAATTTCCACAACAGCTGGACCTGAACCAATCCGAAGGCAGGAGCCTCCTTTTGGGCTCCCACAGAGATTTAGGGTCCCAAGGCTCTGGTCCGTCACCCACTTCTTTCCCAGGCCATAAGCAGGGAGCTGAATGAGAAGTAGAACAGCTGGGACACAAACTGGGGCCCATGTGGTATCCCCGGTGCTTGCAAGGGGAAAATTAGCCAATTGAGCCATCATGCCAGGCCCAGGATTTTGATTTTTGTTTTGTTTGTATTTTTAATTCAATTTGCTGTATCAGTGTCTGCAGAAACATGGCTTTGAAGGTGTACAAAAATAAAAACAAATTTCCAATTTTAATCCACTTAATTAGGAATTGCTGGATTGTAAAGTTATGTATGCTTTTTAAGCATCCTCATCTCTGCCTGATGTGCATTGAGTTTCTCCAGGAGAAGCAGAGTTGGCAGCTAGTATTTTCTAAATTTGTTATGAATCCTTGCTCTACCCCCATGTTTTCTAAAACTTGTCTGAGAGTTTTCTGTGGGTCACAGTATTGAGAATCACTTTAACTAGTTTGGTTATTTTTTTTACCCTGATCAGTTCTTTTTGAAAGTCGGGCATTAATTTTTAGGTATCATAGTACATGTAAATACATTGCTGGTGTTTCTTGAGCTCCTCTGCCTAATTAGTCTCAAGAACCAGATAGTTGATGAGTAGTTGTTAAATAAACAAGGGGTCTAAACCCCTGATGGAAGTGGAAAAGTCACCAGTGTCTTACAAACTGTGTTCCCTTGATGAAATTTCTGTCCTCAGAAGGTAAGCTGATGAGCCTGTTAGTGTGTGGCATGTAAGATGGGATAAAATATGTCGGGTTTCTATTATTAAAGAAGTATTCAGGAAAGAGAACACAGGCTTTGAGGGCAATTCTTACAGAGTTCAAAGCCTGGTTTTATCATTTCGCTTGGTTTTTGCTTGTTTGTGTTGACTTTGTCTCTTGATAGCTGCTTTCTGACACATTAGGATTTGTCTAACAATATGAAACTTTCAGAAAATTTCTTGAAGGACAGCAGATGCAGTGGGGTCACAGAAGTGGCTGGAACTGGGACCTGACCAAAGCTGCAATTTCTCCTTTTAATTGTGCTCTTCTGTTTTATTTTTGTAAGGTTTTTTTTTTTTTTTGTATTTATTCAAGAAGCAGAGAAAAAGAGGAAGACAGTACACAGAGAAAGAACCATAATGCACTGGTTTGCTCTCTCTAACTCCTGCAGTGGCCCAAGCACAGAGCTCAATCCAGCATTTTCACATGAAGTAAAAGAACCTAAAATATTTGAGCTATCACTGACTGCTCTGGGATCTGCATTAGCAGAATGCTGGACTCCAAAGCTGAGCTGAAACCTGAGCCTCTGGAGACCATGACTATGGTGTGACCTGTGGACCTCCTGGGGCAAGACTGGGTCCCCACCCGGCATAGAAGCCTTAAGGGTCTCTGTGGAAGGTGGAGTTCCTTAGGAAGGATCTGTTGATAATTGCTGTTTTACTCTTTCCAAAATTTAAGTTTCTTTTATTTGAAACCATGCTAAGAGGGTTGAAGCAGAATAATATCTCTAAAAGTTGAAAATATTTGATTTTTAGCAAAACAAAACAAGATTATATGAAATTTCTTCTGTGTACCCTGAGATCTAGATCTGTTCGTCAGTGCAGTCCCCTCCAGCTGGAGAAAGGAACGAAGCAGATTCAGTGTCTTAGGAGATTAATAATTTTGATATGTAAGTGTAAGGAAAAAGTCATTATAACCTGATAAATGCCCTCACACTACCAGTGAATACAGAGATTATTTTGCAATGGGAAAAGAAAAATGGTAAAAAGCTTAAATCATAAAAATTAGAGAGAGAGAATTGTAGCTGCTGGGATCCACTTTTCCATACTCCCAGAGGCCAATAAGGAGTCTGGTATTTTTGAGCAAAACATTAACCAAGAGTACCAGGAATGTGGATAGTCAGGGCAACACAGGTGGGAAGACTAGAAGGTAGTCTACAAAACTACTTTTGGAGTGAAAGGTGACTTGGAAGTAAAAGAAGACCTTAATAAAAACATGGTCAGGGTTTCTGTCTCAGTATTTTAGAAGAAAAAGCCAGACAGTGATATCATATTTAAAATTTAGATATTCTAAAATTTATATTTTAGGAATTCTACTGATTAGAAGATGTGTGGGTGGAGAATCTAAATGGGGAACCAGTAGGAGGCTGTTGATAGCACTTTGATGGGACATCACTAAGTCTTAGAGGTAGGCAAGAGCCGTTGGAATGGGCTTAAGAAATGCCCCAGTTTGCATTTGCTGGCCTGTTAGGTACGGGGCAGTAAGTAAGAGAAACAAGACTGGGGTTTCTTGCCGAGCACCTTGATGCTCAAGGAACTAAGTGGATATGGGGAAGGGATGGTGAGATCTGGAGGAAGCCGTAAGTTGGGGTGTGGTTGCAGAGGAAGTGGATTGAGCCACAGCAGAAATACTAAAGAAGAGTTCCATTTGTGACGTAGCCAGTTTAATGGCCCTTCCCTTTTTCAGTCTTGCTCCTTTAACTTCCATTCCCACCATAACTATCACAGTCATTTTTCTCAAGTCAAAACTAGTCACCTTACTCTTCCAAAATCCAGGTGCCTCCATCTTTGACCAGTGTTGCCTTCACAATGAAATCCAAACTTTTCGACATGGCCTTTTCTTCCCTGCGTTGCTTATACCCTCTGTTTTCGTGCTCTCCAGGTTCTTGGTTATTTTCAGTTCCCCTCCGCCCCCGCCCTTGAAGAGGGGAACTTTCTTTCCTTCAGTTGTACCTGCACCTCTAGTATGGACCTTGGCATCCGGAGGGCCAGGTGTTTGTGGATGGAGGGGAATGATAAGTGCGAGTGTCTGTCCTGTCCCTCATGTTCCTCTGCACAGACCAGACTGTTGAGTGACAGAAACATACTACAAATACTAATTAGGGAATCTGTCCTTTCTTAGTAGGACAGAGGTTTGTAGGAAAATGGAATTAAAGTGTTAAGTTCATTATGGTGCAGAACGTTCCTGAAATTCATAAATAGTTTTTCATCATATGTATTTTACATGAACTTTTTCAGACTCCTCATAAGCTCTCATCTTTAGAAGTCTTTTTAATAATTATTCTCAGATTACAAGGGAGGTAGGGAGGGAGGTCTTTTATCTACTGGTTAACTTCCCAAATGGCCTATCTTTAATGTTCCCCAAGGAAAGAGCTCCTGACTTCTTTACAGAGAGACTTTGGGCGTGGGAGGAAAAATGTTTTTAAGCTGTTGGTGCAGTGATATGATTAATGAATCCCTGGCTGATTTTTTGTTTTTAGAGTTTTCTGTTCTCTTCCTTCAACTACATCAGGTTGGAAAGTCTGGAAGTCCTGATTTTGCATCCTGGCTCTGACTCTTACTAGCTACCTGGTCTAGGGCCCTTCTCAGTTTCAATTTCTTTACTTGAAAAACTTGGGTTCTAGAAGCTCCTCATAAGTTACTGTGAGGAGTAAGTAATATATCCAACACATTGTCATTTTCATCATCATCATCATCACCATCAATGTGTGAGAGAAGGAAGACAAGAATAAGCTAAGAATCCTGTCTAGGGCCATACCCCCCGAACGCGCCCGATCTCTTTTGATCTCGGAAGCTAAGCAGGGTCGGGCCTGGTTAGTACTTGGATGGGAGAATAAGCTAAGAATCCAAGGTACTTAAGGGAAAGGAGAAAAAGAAGCAAGTGTCTGTCATGTGCTTGGTGTTGCATGCAGAAGGTGTTCACAGTACCATTAGTGTTAGACGGTGAGGAATTTGATATAGCCGCAGAACCCATTAGTGGCAGCCAAGCAGTGACATCAGGGTTCTTAGCCTTCAAACTTGTGCTCACAGCCACATCACACTTCTTATGTTGGGCCTGGCTCCAGTGCTGTATTCTGCTTTCGAGATGGCAGAGACGAGACTGTTACCCAGTGGTAGTTGATGGCTGGAACACTGATGATCACTTAGAACAGCAGTTACTCCTGGTGGTGACTTCGTATCAGATGGTGAGGAACCAGGCAGAATTCTAGTGATGAGGTGTAGGGAATGAGCTTGCGCATCAGAGGTGGAGTAGGTTCTCTTCACAGCATGCATGGAGTGACTGTGCTTGTGTTTGGCAGCAGGATTGACCTGAAAGGTCTTGAAGGGTATTGGTGGAGAAATTAGAAAGTGAGCATTTCCCCATATGTCACACATGCCAAAAACAAAAAAAAATTTTAAGATGGTGCTGTAGGAACCTTAGGTAAGGTGGCACTTCCTTCAAGTAGTTGGAAGAAACATCACTGCAAGTGGCCCGTTACATCTTTGCTTAGGTGTGAGTTGTGAAGGAGCTTGTCAAGTGGGCCCAAAGCCTCAAGAAATCCTTGCTGTTTGCACATCACCTTCTGCCCCGTGTCATTCAGCTACAGGAATGGTGAAGGACATTGAGTGTTTCCAGTTGAAGTCTGAATTCACAAGAGTCTGAATCTTAAGGAGCTTTAAGTCTCAAACAGTCCAGATAGACAGTATGAAATCTGTATCTGTAGATGACAGATTAACTTTCCATTTTTTGCTGTTTTATGCAAATCAGCTCTTATTTTGGGGTGATGATTTCCCCTTTGTATTGCAGATTCAATCAGCTCTTCTTAATCTTGAAACTAACAAGTGATAACATCTTTTCCCCCTTCTTTTCATGTAAACTATTGTTGCCATGTCCCTCTTTCTTCTGTTGCCAGGTATTCTGGGCTGTCACTTCCTGACCTAGCCCTCATTGTCGCACAGGGTGAAGCGTCTCATGCTTCACTACCCAGACTACTTTAGCAGGGGGCTGGGCTTCCAGCTCCGGCTTCTGCTCTGCCTCTCTGCCTTGACTGGTCTTTCATGCTGCTTCCCAAACCCCTTGTTCCTCTGTGACGGTAGGGGTTGAGGCTAGAGATGATCCTGGGAGCTCCTAGCGCAATGCAGATACTCTCCCATTTTTTTTTTTTTTTAGCTAATTTCAGATGGACACTTAGAAATGAAGTCATGTATGTTATCAGACTTAATGGTTTGAGAGAGTTGTTTTTGGCTCACAGGTCTGCCATTTCCCCTCAGGCCCTTGTGGACTTCATGCATGTGACATTTCTGAGGATGTGACTACAGTCACCTGTCAGGCAGTGGAGAGGTGGTGCAAGGTGGCACACTTACATGTGTTATTTCTAGAAGGAGCTTAGGCACCTGATTTAGCTCTTTCTAAATCACAGGGCTGTTTAAAGTAAATTTTGTTTGACTTCTTTCTTACCAGTGGCCAGATACTGGCCCTTAAAAAAAAGAAGTGTCACCCAATGTTCACTGTGACTGCAGCTGACACGTGGGAATGCTGTTGTTAACATCCTTTAAAAATGACCTTTACCACCCTCCCAGTTCCTCGATGGGTTGGTAAAACAGTCAGTAAACTCAGACTTTACCTCCCTCTGGTCAGAGGAAGTAGATGGATGACCTCATGAAGTGCTGTAACTGAAACCCCTCACTTTGTTCATGCAGACTCATGATCCTTGAATGTGTAAGCATTAAGGCCTGCTTGCTAATTTCTTTTTGAAATAGATCTGTCCTTATGTGCTCATCACTTTCAGCCTAAACTGTTAGCTTATTTTCTTTCAGAAACAGCCCTTCTCAAAAATAATGAAGAAATGATAAGATACAGAGAAAACTTAGGTGTGGCTTCTATAATGTATAGTTGGTGTAGTTGAACGGTTTTGGGTTGTTTTATCTCTTACTTGGTCTGTGACACTTGGCAAGCTGTTTCACTTCTCTAAAGCCTAAACTTTTTCATCAGATAAAAAGGCTATAATATGTATATAAAAACATGCCTGCTGGATTATTTTTAAATGTCCTTGTCATGAAAACAGTCTGTCAAAGGGGAAACAGATTGCATTCGTTCTGTTAAGTGATTGTACTCTTTGCATTATGTTAAGGTCTTTTACTCTCTGAGCAATTCAGATGCTTTTATAATTTAGCTCAAATGTATCTTTTAAAGCTGATAGGCGCCCCCCCATATAATGACACTGCATTTTTAGTTTCCACTCTTCCCAGATAGGGTTGGAATGCAGGATCAGGTAGTGGCTAGATCTGAACTCTGTTGTTAAAGATCTGCTTTAAATCCCTAAGCCTTGGGGAGGCTAACGTTTGTAAGACTTTGCTCCCTCACTTATAAAATGTGTAGTTTTAGTGTGTATTTCTTAGGATTTTTATGAGAAAGAGATGACTAAATCGCATTCATGAAAGTGGTACATATAAACCTGTGGGCAAGCTTTCTGGATCATGCTAAGCATTTAGTAAATATTAGTTATTTTTTTCTCTCAACTACAACTCGTAAGTCTTTGCATAAACTGAGTTTTTTTAATCTCTCCTGAAACTGTCATAAAATATTTTCTTAAGCAGGATGTCCAGTGTTACTGATTGTGAGATAACTAGAGGTACTGAACAGATGAGAATTTTCTCTACAAGTTAAAGAGACAAAATCATTTTAACGGTACCTTCTACTAATGGTGAGTGGTCCTAATTAGTTATTGAACATCTTTATGATACAGTCTTGAGTGAGCAGTGGCTGTGACAGCAAGTAGTACAATTTGAATGTAAATAAATAGACATAGTAGAGGTAGACTTGCAGTGCAAAAATCCTGGCTTTCATCATGGTAGTAAAAGCTTGGGTTTTGAGATTAGCAGACATTAGTGTAAAATGTGGCTAGTACTTTCTGGCTCTGTGAGCTTGGACAAGTTGTTTAATCTTGGGCTTATTACCTTTCTGCAAATATTTGTTGAAAGCTCATTAGGTTATCTGAAAAACAGAAATGATACTTCTCAAGGTTTTATAAAGATGCAACATAGGTGAGCTGATGGAAAGCAGATGTATATATAGTTTTTGATGTGTCCCATATACCAGGTATTGTGCCTAGTACATAAAAAGTGCTGAAGAAATTTTAGTTAAGCGTTTGTGATCGCAAGTAACAGACTATCAGTGTAAGCTGACTTGGGAGAAAATGGATTTATTGTCTCAAGTACTCTGGGTACAGAAAGCTTAGCAGTGCTAAATGGCTTGGGACAGTTGGAAACAGGCACTCTTCTCTTGTCCTGTGCACTGTCTGTTAATGTCATTCTGGCTGACCAGATGCCTCGATGCGTACGGGGCTAGAACTCCTGGTGGTCCCAGAATGATACAGAAAGAGACTGAGCACTGAAGATCTGTGTCCACAAGTCCAGAAATCCTCAGAGGGAGTCTCTGAGCCCAACATGAGTCAGACATTCACCTGACCATCCACTGGTGTCTAGAGGAGAGGACCTGAAGGAAAACCGCACTCCACTATGTTATAATGGCAAGAAAGAACATTTCCACATGAATAATGACAACCTTTGCGTTTATTCTTTTCCACTCCCTGTATGACATTCAGGGGAGTTCTTAGTTAACCTCTGCAGGCTTCAGTTCTCTCGTCTAAGGTTCTGAGATTTAGTTCATGTTCTGGTGTGAGTATATGTGTAACAGGTTGTAAGATTTAATTTATTTAATTTGAAAGACAGAGAGCCCAGAAGGGATCTCCCTTCCGGTTTATTCTTCAGATGCCCTCCTAAGTAGAACAGCCAGGAAGTCAGTCTGGGTCTCCCGTTTGGGTAGCAGAAACTAAGCACTTGAGCACTCACCAGCTGTCTCCAGGGGCTGGGTCATTGGGAAGCTGGAATTGGTTGTGCAGCTGGGACTCAAACCCAGGCACTGTGATGGGTGATGTAATTGTCCCAGGCAACATCTTAGCCACTGTACCAAACATCTCTTCTACTGCAGGGTTCATTGCTTTTAACTGTTACTCTTTGTGCATTCCATGTCTTGACCCAGCATCTAGAAAGTCCCAGTCTGTGAACCACAGAGTTCTTGGAAGCCGAGGGAGGCTTGAAGTTATTTTGACAGTTACTTTCATGTGCCATTTGCATAGTAGTACTTCACGAAGTTCATGGGGAAAAAAATGGAATTAAGAGATACTTGTTTGGGCACACACACACAAAAATACTTTGAATTCCATTCATACTTTAATAATAATAGTTTTTTTTTCATGATTTTTTCAAGACCTTTTATATACTGACTATCCCTCTCCTTTTAAAGCTTTTGAAATCTAGCACATCCATAAAATAATATTCTGAGTGAATAGTTTATTGAATTTTTTTTTTAAAGATTTATTCATTTTATTACAGCCAGATATACACAGAGGAGGAGAGACAGAGAGGAAGATCTTCCGTCCGATGATTCACTCCCCAAGTGAGCCGCAACGGGCCGATGCGCGTGGATCCGATGCCGGGAACCTGTTACCTCTTCCGGGTCTCCCACATGGGTGCAGTGTCCCAATGCATCGGGCCGTCCTTGACTGCTTTCCCAGGCCACAAGCAGGGAGCTGGATGGGAAGCGGAGCTGCCAGGATTAGAACCGGTGCCCATATGGAATCCCGGTGCGTTCAAGGCGAGGACTTTAGCCACTAGGCCACGCCAGCAGGCCCTAGTTTATTGAATTTTAAGAGAAAATTCTAACAAACATAATTGTATGTCTGTCTCCTGAATTAACTATCTATCACCACCAATAGTTTCCTAGATTAGCATATGTAGATTGATGTAGCTGTTAAATGCATATTAAAGATATCATTTAAAAGCATTACTGGCATGCCAATAGCATTTTCTATACCATGTTCATTAGTAAACAGATTTTTTAAAATAAATTACCATATGTCATGGTTAATTTTTATTTAGCAGTAAAAGAAATCCTCAAATTTAAAAGTGTTGGGAAAAGCTCTTAAAAGGTCATTTCTAACTTATTCCACCCCTTCAAGTGTTCTTTTCTGGTCATAGTTGTCACGAGGTGAAGAGATGTCCCCTGGCTGCTGTGCCATTCATGTCTTAGGCTTACTTTCCTTTTTCGCTTACTGGGTTGCAAATTCACAACAAAGTGAACAAGTCTTGGGATTTGTAGATGCTTTGTATCTCTCTTGTTCATAGCTGAGCTTAGCATGGTAACTGACTGATTCCAGTGTTCTCCGTCTCACACAGTGCTGAGCTTTGTGGAATGACTCCATTATTTTATCCTGAAACATAGTTAGTGAAATGTCTCTGAAATTGTTGGTTTTTAGTAAATGTGTCAGTTTGTCATTGCCTTGGTGCTCAGCAGAACAGCTATGGCTGTTTCTCTTGTTTGTTGTCTTGACCAAATGTGCCAACATCCTTTTTCCCTGTTCTTTTCTTTCAGGCTTTAGACCAAGATAGGACAGCTCTGCAAAAGGTGAAGAAGTCTGTGAAGGCAATATATAATTCTGGTCAAGGTAAGCACCCTAGCAGGTCAGAGCATGGGCATTCTCAGCAAAGTCTGCACTTCACTTTGTTATTTACGAGATGTTACATTGGTAGAAGATTTGATGCAAATGTAAAAGTAAGTGGTTCAAAGAGATGTTGAGGCATTTTTGCCTTTTTAATCGCTCCTATCAGCACAAACCAGTTAGTGTTTCCACAGTAAGGTGAAAGCATTAGTTGTCTGGATTTTTTTTCACGTTTAGTAGTTGGGCGTCTGCAGCTCAGCCTCGGTTAAGCGGGGGATGCACTTTTCCTTCTTCACTGTAACTGTATACACTTGAAACTCAGTGTTGGCCCTGAGTGTGCAGTGAGATGGATACAGAACAAGGTTAAGTTCAGGTCTTTGTATTGGACAGCGGGGACTTTCCTGGGAGCTAGTTGTTTCCCTTTCTTGCTATTACTGCAGAGTTGTTGAAGAGACTTAATGTCTCTTTAAGGAGGCTGACCATCTGTGGAACTCAGTGAATGCCTGTTTCTCTTAATTTTATTGTTTCACAAATATAGAGCCAAATAGAATGCGAGCAAGGCAGAACTCAGCCCTCAAATGTTCCACACCCCCCACTCTTCAAGAACCACTAGCTTAACCGTACTGAAAAACAGTCTCTTGTTTTCTCTAGTGCTGTCTACCCCGTGACAGTTCCCTAATGCTGATTTTTGACATGTCGTGCTTTCTGGGGTTTTGATACCACTCCCTAATTCCTTTATATTCAATTAAGGTCTAACATGTAGTTAAGATAGATAAATAATTATCTTCTGGTTATATGGTGACCAAATGTAGCTTTGAGTCTTAGCTTCAATTACATACCTAATTGATCATACCTATCCTTTGTTTGATTTTAATGAGTGCCTACAATGTGATAGGTCCTTTGTAGATGTCAGCTCTTTGAAAGACGTGTAGGGTTAAATCTGCCTGCGTGGGGAGTTCCCGCAAGGAGGCTTCTGGAGGTGCTGAAGTTCCTGTTTCTTGATTTTGATGCTGGTTGCTGGGTAAATGCACTTTTCAATAATTTATCCAATGCTACAAATATGTGTATGCCCTTTCCATAGTTCTGTGTGTTAGGACTAGAAAAGATATGTAAATACAAGGAGGGTCACAAAATATGTAAATAGGAGGGCCACTGGAGCATTTATTGTGATTTGGAAGAACAAAATAAATGGTACAAACTCAACAAGTGCTAATGGCACAGCTGCCTATGTAGCCATGTGCTGTTTGGTTGGGTCCCTCGCTGGAGGTTTTCTGAGAATGATTTCCTAATATTCACCAGTGATCAGTATCCATGCATGAACCCATCCGTGGCATGACTGTGGTGGTTCCCGGAGAAGGGACCGCAGAAGTAAAGACACCCGTGTCACATGAAGTGTGGGATTGATTTAGATCCTTCCAGGCTCTGGCAGACTGCTAGGACCTGATGGGATTTCTAATGAGTACAGTGCCAGCTTCTGTGGGCAGCACCATGACATTTCATTCCTGAATATTCCTGAATAATGTTTGATGAGTAGAGCAGTGGTGTGGTATGATTCTGTGAATCCAAGCTCCTCCTGTCCAAAGGCTTTTGGCTTCATCTGGGAAAGGACCAAAAAAAGAAAATGCACAAAATTCTAAACCCTGCTGTCTTTCCCCTAATGTGTTTTCACAATTTTCTTTTTTTTTTTTCTCACAGTGCTTAAGTATCATAAAATTGTTCAAATGTGCTTTACTTTTTAAAGATTTTTTTTTTATTATTGGAAAGATAGGAGGGGAGACAGAGAGGAAGATCTTGCGTCCGATGATTAACTTCACTCCCCACGCGGCCACATCGGCCGGGACTGCGCCAGTCTGAAGCCAGGAGCCCAGAGCCTCTTCCAGATCTCCACATGGGTGCAGGGTCCCAAGGCTTTGGGTTGTCCTCAACTGCTTTCCCAGGCTACAAGCAGAGAACTGCATGGGAAGCAGAACTGCTGGGATAAGAACCAGCGCCCATATGGGATGCCAGTACATGCAAGGAGAGGACTTTAGCCACTAGGCTACTGCACCGGGCCTGGAAATGTGCTTTAAATGTTTAGAAAGTATTTCTGTGTTTCTGATTAGGGGGAACTAATCATCCACCTTCCCAAAGTGATTCAAATGACGTGAAGGTTTTTAGAATGTATTATTTTTACACATAAGCTTCTTCAGGTATTGACTAGCAAACTATAATAATAAAGGAATTTTTATGTGTTCATTTTGGTGGTGGGGAAGATACTCAGGCAAGCTCTTCAGTTTTAAAACTGTTTGGGTGTCTGTCTCACTTCTGTCTGCAGAACTAGCAGAATTCTCCCCCTCTCATTTTTGCTGATACATGTTTAAAATAGCTGGTAGTTTGTTGAACACTGTGAAGGTTTAAAAATATGTTGCAGTTCTTTGGCATTTTTCCCCCAAATGTGGAGCCTAATTAGTATCCCCCTTAACTATGTATCACACGGAGCATCTCCCCACTGTAAACAGAATCTAACAGAAGTGATGCTGTGTGGCTACCAAGCCTGCCTCATAAAAGAGGGAGCTTCTGCCTGCTCTGTTTTGCTAGTTTATTTAAAAGGCTGGAGTTACAGAAAGGGAGCTAGACACCTTCCATCCATAGTTCACTCCCCAAATGGTTTCCAAGATCATTGCTGGCCAAGGCCAAAGCCAGGGACCGGGAACTCCTGTCCAGGTCTTCCACATGAATGGCAGAAGCCCAAATATTCAGGCCTCCTCCTGCTGCTTTTCCAGGTGCAATTGTGGCAGATTGGATCAGAGGTTGAGCAGCCTAACCTACTGTGCCACAACTCCGGCCCCGCTTCTCTCTTACCTAACCATTTGATGGGGAGTAAGCCCTCAGATGCCTGCAGTCCTGGTGAGAGACCTGGGTCAGTGCAGTAAGAGAGAGGCTAGCCTGAATGGGATTCCTGCCCTTGCAGGAGCACATGTGTGAGCACACCTAAAGGCAGACGGGGCTGTTGAGAATGAAGTGCTTACTGTCTGTTCCTAGGTGCTGTAAACAACTACGTATACTGTATAAAGTAAGCGAGTAGAGTGGATGTTGGAAGCAGGGTTAAACTGAAATTGTTGTACCAGATGAATGAAGTTGAAGAGATTAATCCTTTTAATGTCTTCATTACGTGAAGACTTAAACACATGCATGTCTATAAACATACGTACAAAATCTCTTTTCCTTAGGAGGAAAGACCCAGGATATTTCTGTCACTAGGTCATTTTTTGTATTAAAATCCATACGTCCACACACACATCTGTATGTATATTTTTATATGCATATATAAAAATTCACTGAACTCAAAATGTGCGTCTTAATATACTGTTGTACAGTTGCTTCTTAAAATTTATGCCAAGGTGTGTTAGTATACATTAGGTTATAAGTAACATTTGGTACCCCCTAGAAATTGATAATATTTTCTGGAGTTTGAGGCTCTTAAATTCTTTAATTTTTATGGCAAAATAAAAGTGATGCTTGCATGTAAGTTGATTGCAAGAATATGATATGAAAGTATAATAAATCTAGAATATAACTAGGTTATTATTAGCACTTTTATAGTTTTCCATTGTGGAGAAGAAATCCTTTAGTTTTCTCATTCTTTTCTGTTTTTTCCTCCATTCTCTTTGACTTAGAATTATGTAGTAAGTAGATTTACTAGAGAATATTTGTGTTTTTAAATGAAATTAATATGTGATATTCTGTCTAGATTTTTGTTAAATTACTTTGTTCTATTTTAAGAAATAGTTCATAATCACAGTCCATGAGGGAATGTAAGATTTTAAACACAATGTACTAAATTTATCATTGAATAGGAAGCAAGAAATTTCATTCCAGCGATTTTTGGGGTTAGCATTTTCTTAAACTTGAAAGAATGCTGTGAAGTTCTAACTACAGTTGAAATTTGAGTTGTATCTTACCGTTGTTGTATAATGCTAATGTTAATCCTGTGCTTTCCAGTATGGTAAAAAATTTTCTTAACAATCATAGATAACAGATGAAATAAATACATGCATCTTTTAAAAGGTTGATTTCTTTTTCTTGAAAAGTCAGAATCAATTCTTTCTTTCTCTCTCTGTCTCACACACACACACACACACACACGCACACGGGGAGAGAGAGAGACCAACAGATCAGGAGTTTCCTCCACGTCCCTCATGGGAGTGCAGAGACTATCCCAAGACTTTGGGACATCTCTGCTGCCTTCCTAAATCATTAGCAGGAAGCCTGATCAGAACAGGGCAGCCAAGATGCCCACCACTGCTCAAGCAGGATGCTGGCACCACACATAGAAGATTGGCTTGCTAATCTACTACAGCAGTCTCATAAATTCAGATCTTAAAAAGAACATGTGCGGGGAGACTCGCAAGATGGCCGACATAGGAGGAAGACTGTGAGAGAGCTCACAGACAGAGAGGGCTAGAAGGCGACAAAAGCACGCTGAAAGCCACAGACTGACCCGCAGACCGACCCACAGACGCTGTGGCCGTGAGGACCGGCGGTGATTGGGACCCGCTGGCATCTGCTCACCCTGGTCACCAGGACCCGCCAGGACCTGCGCCCGCTGCGGACACCAGGACCCTGAGTCATCGGGACCCGCTGGCATCCGCCCACCCTGGTCGCCAAGCCCCGCCAGGACCACCGCAGCCTCCAGGTTCCATCCACCTACACCCGCCGGGACCAGCAACGGACGCAGTAGCCGGGAGACGCACCCGCGGCGAGGGTTCCCACCAGAGGAAGAGGCAGACTGCAAGAACCTGAGGTTTGAGTGAGTTGGGTGGGGACAGTTGTGGGTTGGAGGCTTCGGGAGTTGGCCCCCCAGGGGCATGCACAGAGCCTGAACACAATTGGTGCTCGTCTCCCCGCCCCCCCCCCCCCCCGAGACTCCAGCGTCTAGAGACACCGGGCGAGTGCCTTGAAACTGCCAAAACTGTGTCTGTGAGAAAGGCAAAAGGCACACTGAATACTCCCCCGTGCCTTTGCGGTCTGGCACTCAGCTGGGCGATGCTATCCCACAGGAACCCAAGCACGCCTCTGGGCTGGGCAGTCCCGTGCTAGCGCTGGGGCGGTCGGTCCCCTGCAAGTGCTGGGGTGGGCGGGCCTGCGCAGGAGGCGCTGCCAAAGAGCACCTGGAACACCCCACGCCCTATAGTCCCATGCTTGGGAGACGAACCAGGAGAGCACTGCGGACCCGCGTGCAGGAGGCGTTCCCAGAGAGCACCTGGAACCTCCACGCCCTGCAGTCCCTGGCACTGGGGACACACTGAGAAAGCACCTAGAATCCTCCGAGCCCTGTGATCCCGCGCACAGGGGGCGCGCACAGAGAGTGCCTTCACTCCCCCACGCCCTGTGGTAGCATACCTGTAGGGGACGAGCTGAGAGTGTGCTTTGAATCCGCTGGGCCCTGGAAGTGGCGCCCTGAGGTCCAGTGTTCTGGAGACGCACCAAAAGTGCCTTGAAAATTCCCACACCCTGCTACTCCACGCCTGCAGACTCCGATCTCTACAGGATAGTGCTTGGAGACCCCTCAGCACACTGGTGCCTAGGTCTCTCAAAAAAGAAACACTAACACAAAGGGAAGAAATACCAGAAAAGGTAATGATCCAGATGAGAGTGCCAACACCCTACCAATAAAGGATCAAAACCCAATGTCTATTTCGGAGATGTTAGATGAAGACATAGAAGATCTACCAGACAAGGAATTCAAAAAAATAATGTTAAAATATGTCAGAGACAATGAGAAGAATTGGGAGGACTTCAAGGAATTCAAGAACCACATAGCCTCAGAAATACAACAAATGAAAAGTAAAATCCTTGACTTAGAGCACAAAATTGAGAGCCTAACCAACAGAACAAATACAGCAGAAGAGAGGATCTCTGAAACGGAAGACACACAAAACGAACATACCCAGTTCATGAAACAGCTGGAGACAAGTCTGAACAAAGCCAATAAGACCATACAAGAAATGAAAGACAACCTCAGAAAATCAAATATTAGGATTATTGGCCTTCCTGAAGGAGCGGAAAAAGAGTCAGGAATGCAAATGGTGCTCGACGAAATTATACAGGAAAACTTTCAAAACACTTGGAACATGAACCCAGCCCAAATCCAGGACGGTCAGAGGACTCCCAGCAGATATGACCCAAAGCGATCTTCACCCAGACATATGGTGCTCAAGTTCCACTCCAACGAAGACAAAGAAAGAATCCTAAGACAAGTACGAAGCAGAGAAAAGATCACATACCAGGGAAAACCAATCAGGATCACTGCTGACTTCTCTGAAGAGACTTTACAAGCAAGAAGAGAATGGACAAAGATCTTCCAAATCCTGAATCAGAACAACTATCAACCAAGAATAATGTACCCAGCAAAGATCTCATTCGTATTTGAGAACGAAATCAAATACTTTCACAGCAAAGAGAAATTAGAATATGCCAGCACAAAACCAGCTCTACAAAATTTCCTTAGAAATGCACTAAATCCAGAAAAAAAAGAGGTGAATCATAAGCAAAGATGGCAAACAGGAAGATCTCCCCACTAAAGTCCACACAAGGAAAGGCAATTACACAGATATCAACACCCACAAAAACAAGTATGGCAGGGCAAAATCACAGCCTCTCAATTTTAACTCTTAACACAAATGGCCTGAACTCACCAATCAAAAGGCATAGATTAACAGAATGGATTATCAAACAGCACCCAACTATCTGTTGCCTACAAGAGACGCATCTAACCAGAAGAGATTCGAAGAAGCTGAAAGTGAAAGGTTGGAAACAGATATTTCATGCCAATGGACGAGAAAAAAAGGCTGGGGTAGCTGTCTTAATTTCAGATGATGTGGACTTCAATCTGACACACATCAAAAAGGACAGGGAAGGACATTATATATTGGTGAAGGGACTGATCCATCAGGAAGTAATTACCATTGTGAACATACATGCACCAAATTCAAACGCACCTAGCTACGTGAAGCAATTACTCACGGACTTAAGGGGAGACATAGATATGCACACAATAATAGTGGGTGATCTTAACACCCCACTAACAACAATAGACAGATCAACAAAACAAAAACTCAACAAAGAAACAACAGAGCTCATACAAACAATAGAACAACTGGACTTGGTTGACATTTATAGAATTTTTTACCCTAAGGCCACAGATTATACATTTTTTTCAGCAGTGCATGGCACCTTCTCCAGGATCGACCACATGATAGGACACAAAGCAAACATAAATAACTTCAAAAAGATAGGAATCATACCATGTACCCTCTCAGACCACCACGGAATGAAGCTGGAAATCAGCAATTCAAAATGCCCCAGGAAATACAGAAACTCTTGGAGGCTGAACAATATGCTATTAAACGAACAATGGATCAGAGAAGAAATTAAAGATGAGATCAAAAAATTTGTGGAAACCAATGAAAACTCTGACACAACATTCCAAAATTTGTGGGACACTGCCAAAGCAGTGCTACGGGGTAAACTCATCGCAATTGGAGCTCATGTCAATGCCCAAGAGAGGCGCCAAATACAGGAACTAAACACACACCTCCAGGAATTGGAAAAACAACAGCAGAAGAGCCCCCACACACAATAGGAAACAAGAAATCATCAAAACAAGGGAGGAAATCAACCAGATAGAAATAAAAAAAACCATACACAAAATCAATGAATCAAAAAGCTGGTTTTTTGAGAAGATAAACAAGATAGACACCCCACTGGCCCAACTGACAAAGAAAAATCAAGAGAAGGCAAGAATTAACAGCATCAAAGATGAAAAAGGCAACATAACAACAGACACCGCATCCATTAAGGCCATAATTAGAAATTACTACAAAGCACTGTACTCCAACAAATCAGAAGATCACCAAGAAATGGAAAAGTTCTTAGACTTCTACCACTTGCCAAAACTTAGCCCAGAGGCAACAAATGACCTGAACAAACCCATAACTGAAGTAGAGATTGAATCAGTGATTAAAGACCTAACAACAAAGAAAAGCCCAGGCCCAGACGGCTTCACTCCAGAATTCTACAAAACATTCCGAACAGAACTGACCCCAATCCTCTACAAACTCTTCAAAACAATAGAAAAAGAGGCAACCCTTCCAAACTCATTCTATGAAGCCAACATTACCTTAATCCCAAAACCAGACAGAGAACTAACAGAGAAGGAAAACTACAGACCTATCTCTTTGATGAACATTGATGCTAAGATTCTCAACAAAATCCTAGCCAACAGAATTCAAAAACACATCAGACAGATCGTTCATCCAGATCAAGTAGGATTCATCCCTGGAATGCAGGGATGGTTCAACATTCGCAAATCCATAAATGTGATACACCACATCCAAAAACTGAAAAACAAGAATCACATGATAGTATCAATAGATGCAGAAAAAGCTTTCGACAGAATCCAACACCACTTCCTACTAAAAACCCTAACCAAGGTAGGCATAGATGGAAAAATCCACAACATAATTAAAGCCATATATGAAAAACCCAACGCCAGCATCATACTGAATGGAGAAAAGCTGGAACCCTTCCCACTGAGATCTGGAACAAGACAGGGATGTCCACTTTCTCCACTACTATTCAACATAGTCCTAGAGGTACTCGCTGAGGCCATAAGACAAGAAAAAGAAATCAGAGGAATCCAAATGGGAAATGAAGAAGTCAAACTCTCACTATATGCAGATGATATGATTCTTTATGTAGAAGAGCCAAGAGACTCAATACAGAGACTGCTAGAACTTGTACGAAAGTTTGGTAGAGTGGCAGGGTACAAAATTAATGAACAAAAATCAACAGCCATAGTGTATGCGAACAGCCCCAAGATGGAAAAAGACTTAACCAGCAAGATACCATTCAAAATAACAGAGAAAAGTATGAAATACCTGGGAATAAATCTAACCAAAAATGTAGGAGACTTATTTGAAGAAAACTACAAACTACTTAAAAAAGAAATTGAACAAGACCTCAAAAGATGGAGTAACATCCCATGCTCCTGGATAGGTAAAATCAATATCATTAAAATGTCTATACTGCCAAAAGCAATATATACATTCAACGCAATCCCAATCAAATTGCCCAAAACATTCTTCATGGAACTGGAAACAATGATCCAAAGGTTCATCTGGAAGCACAAAAAACCACGGATAGCTAGAACCATCCTGAAGAACAGGAAGTTAGCAGGGGGAATCACAGTTCCGGGCCTCTGGACATACTATAGGGCAGTGGTTATCAAAACAGCGTGGTACTGGCACAAAGATAGAGAGGAAGATCAATGGAGCGGAATAGAAACGCCAGAAGGAAACCCACACAGATACAGCCACATAATCTTTGACAAAAAGACAAACGACAATCCAGGCAAATGGGAAGGTCTGTTCAATAAATGCTGTTGGGACAACTGGTTAATAGCCTGCAGAAACAAAAAAATAGATCCACATCTCTCACCATACACTAAGATCAGATCTAAATGGATAACAGATCTAAACCTACATCCAGAAACCTTCAAACTTTTGGAAGAAAATGTTGGAAACACACTGCAACACTTAGGGGTAGGCCCTCACTTCCTACAAAAGACTCCAAATGCAGTAGAAATCAAGACCAAAATAAACAATTGGGACCTCATCAAACTAAGAAGCTTCTGTACAGCTAGAGAAACAATCAACAAAGTAAAAAGGCAACCCACAGAATGGGAGAAGATCTTCGCACACGACATAGGTGATAGAGGGCTGATCTCCAGAATATACAAAGAGCTACAAAACAACCAAAATGTCAAAACAAACAAGCCACTCAAGAAATGGGCACGGGAAATGGGCAAACACTTCACAAAGGAACAAACCCAAATGGCAAATAAACATATGAAAAAATGCTCAAGTTCCCTGGCAATAAGGGAAATCCAAATTAAAACATCAATGAGGTACCACCTAATGCCAGTAAGACTGGCCCACATGAATAAAAGCACCAACAACACTTGTTGGCGAGGTTGCGGGGAAAAGGGATCCCTACTCCACTGCTGGTGGGGCTGCAGGCTGGTATAGCCTCTATGGAAATCAGTATGGAGAATATTCAAACAACTCAAATTCAACATACCGTATGATCCGGCAATAGCACTCCTAGGAATATATCCAGAACACTTGTTTTATGAGAAACCAACATGCACTCCTATGCTCATAGCAGCACAATCAGTAATTGCAAAAACATGGAAGCAACCAAAATGCCCATCAAAGAGGATTGGATAAGAAAGCTATGGTTCATCTACTCCATGGAATACTACTCAGCTATTAAAAAAAACAAAATGCAGTTCTTTGTGGCCAAATGGGCCAAACTGGAAACCATAATGCTAAGGGAAATGAGCCAATCCCAAAAGGTTAAATACCACATGTTTGCCTTAATTTAAGATGATATGATGTTATGTATAACATGTTATGTTTTGAATGTTATATGTTGTGTATAAACTAAAATTGAAGTATAGGTGAGGTGGTCACAGAAGGTGGCTGGGAACTCGCATTTACTTTTAACATATTGGTTACTCATTACTATGTCAATTAATTCCATAATGATGTAAATTTTTGCTGATGGTATGTTGGAGCTTTCAATTGACTGGTATGATACTCTGCTGGCTCGGTCTTCAGACCAGAGAGGGTATACCTAAGAAGCCGTTGAACTTGACTGGACAATAAGATGCTGGACTCTATGTTTGGTATACGCTTGCAATGGGGGAATCTCAACTGAACTTGAGCTGTGGTTATGCAACAAGGTGGAGGAATCCACCATGGTGGGAGGGTTTGGGGAGGTGTGGGGAGAACCCAAGTATCTATGTAACTGTGTCACATAATACAATGTAATTAATGAAGTTAAATAATAAATAATTAAAAAAAAAAAAGAACATGTGCGAGAATAAAATGTCAAAAGGCCTTCAAAAAAACAAGTGATCAATCATTAGGAAATTTACCTTTTTACTGTTTTCCAAGTTTGTGGGTATTTAAAAACTCCTTTGGATGCAGGTGTTTGGTTATGTGATTAAGCCATTACTTGAGTTGCCTACATCCCATTTCAGAATGACTGTCGTAGAATCCTAGTTGGACTGTTGATTTTAGGCAATTGTTAATGTGCGCTTTGAAAGAGCAAGTGATGACTCAAGTAATTCGTTCCCTGTTACCTACATGAGCAACTCGGATCGAGTTCTGGACTCCCGACTGCCTACCTCCAGCCCTGGATATTGCAGATATTTGGGCATTGAAACAGCAGATGGAAGATCTCTGTTTCTTTGCCTTACAAATGAAATAGATAAATAAGTAGGCATATTTTTTACTTAAGTTTGTTGTTAGTAAAGAATGTAAAAGTTCTTAATAGAAGACTTTAGATACAAACACAAGGGATTTGAGCAAAGTCTATAAAAAGTATTTTTGAACCTTCAAGACATTTTGCATTTTTTCTTGGTCTGTGAATCCTTAAAAGACAAAAACAAGTTGAAATAAGTTTGTTCTGAATAGCCAAAGAAGTGTTCTTTTTCTAGCAAGGAGTCTATTTAGCCAGGAAAGCATCACTTCTCAAATTGTGTGGGAATAAAACCACAGGGATTCAAAAAATGCTGTTAGAAAATAATTCTTAACCACTTTACTGACAAGCCAACTCTGAATTTCTTCTATAGCAGAAAGGAAGTTTTCAAGATAGTATGAGTTTTCATCGCTGCTTTAGCAAATAATTTTACCACTTACTTGTCATGGTAAAGTCTCAACACAGAGACTGTCCTGCTACACACATGGAAATTCTAGAACTGTTCTAAATGAGCCAGATGTTCCGCACAGTGTGTGACTTGGGAGTAGGTTTAATTCCAGATTTGAAATTTGGTTAGACACGGGGAACGAAAAATGGTATAAATAGTGGCCTCCATCATAATTGAGAATGCAACTCAAATACTTTGGGGAAATTTTTGTAGAATTGCAAAATAAATTAATAGCTTTTATGAGGACAAGAAAAGGAAAAGAATCCTTGTTTCTAGGACAATCTCCAAACTACAGGTTTTTTTAGATAATTCTAAGTTTTGAATTGTAGCAATTGATTCAAATATTCTGTTGCTTGAAATTAGACACCACTGCTTCCTGAGTACTCACACATGCATAGCATTTTCTGTTTTGTTTATGAATTTGATACTCATTTTTATTTAAAATGACTTAATCTTATGAAAACTCAGAGTATGCATCATTAAAATCAGCTGATTTTAAAGAAAACTGAACATTTATTCACAATCAATAGTTTGATTTTTTTTTTCCTCAGCCTCAGGTGAACCACAAAATATATCTGCTTAGAGTGAATACAGAAATGTGTTTCAGGGTGATTGGCTGGCATTTAAGTCATGCATGTTGCACCCATATAGGAATGCCTGATTTATTGCCCTCCTTCAGTTTCTGACACCATCTTTCTGCTAATTCAGCCCCTCACAGGCAGTAGTGATACCTGGAGTAGTTGGATTCCTGTCACCTATATAGGAATTTCTGGCTCTTGACAATGGGACCCAGACTGTTGCAAGCATTTGGGGAGTGAGCCAGCAAATGACATCCCTATCTGTTTATATATATGGATCATAAATACATGTGTCTTTATGCTCATATAAGTAAGTAAATAAAATTAAAAGCAGGAGTTTTCATGTATATCTGTGTCATTGGTCTTATTTTTTTTTAATTTATATATTTTTTTATTGCATTTCATTTTATAACATCGTTTCATAGGCTCTGATGTTCCCCCATTCCCTCCCTATGCCCCCCCCATGGTGGATTGCTCTATCATATTGCAGTATTACAGTTCAAATCCAGTCTTGTTTCTTTCATTGCAAGCATGTGCCATGCATAGAGTCCAGCATCTGATTGTCCAGCTCAATTCAACAGTTTCTTGGGGAGACCATCTCTGGTCTAAAAGTAGAGCTGGCAGAATATCGTTCTGACCAATTAAAAGCCATAACGTAACATCAACAACAGTTTCCAACATTATGGGGTTAATTAACATTGTATTGAGTGATATGTTAGAAAATGCAAGTTCTTAACCACATCCTGTGACTGCTTCATTAACATTTCAATTATAGTTTGTGTACAACTGGCTTCTATCTACCTTAAAATGGCTATAGGATACTATTCAGCTGTCTCATGTCTGTTTAAATTTTAGTATTTAGTGGTTTATTGTGTTGAAACATAATTTTTACTGAACTTGGCAGATTTTAGGATAGTCTATACTGACTTACAGCTTTAACAAGGCATATGACACCGGTTGAGGCATAGAACACTGTTAGGAGGGGTGTGCAGAGAAATCCTCCATACCCTGGTTAGGAGTAATTTGTTTTCGTGTCCTACCTAGTAAGGTATATGTGAGTCCCCACTGATCATTTCCTGTGTAGTTCTAAGTTTTGCTTGTTGTTCTCTGTCTATTCTAATTTTTTGTGGTTTGTTTGCTTCATTTTGTTTTGGGGGCGGGGCTCCAGGGTGACCCTGATGGTCATTGCAAGAGACGGTGGGGATCCAGTGTTGGAACTAAGTAAGGACCAGAGAAAGCTCCTCTCCCGAGTCTCAAAGAGAGTTTATTGTTCTTCTGTTTCTGTAGGCCTCTCAGGGCTCCTGGCTGCTGTTCCAGTGACATTGGGCTCTGCAAGGAGGGATTTGGACTTCTTCTATCCCATGTGGGAGATTCAAATGGGAGTGGATGACCTCAGAGTACTTAGCCTCCGAAGGCACTCCAATTCCCCGTGGTCTCCTTGGCAGTTGGGATGTAGTCCTTGGTGCCCATACTGATAGTTCTTGGTGAGCATTTGGGAGTTTCCAGGGTTGGGATACAAATCTCTTGTCTACCTGCTCCACTCTGGGATCCCCCTGCTCAGTGCATATGACCTCCCGTTAAGAGGTTGTCAGGATCGCTCTTGATACCCCCTATGTCTTTGTGGTTTTACTATTGTCTAATGCTGATTCGAGTCTGTTGTCTGTAAGTTACCTATTGGTCCTATTTTCATAAAAGTAAATTATAGTTAGCATGCTGTAAATCTCTTCTGTTTACATAAAGGTTTAGATCAAGAATATCTATAGTTAACTTTGAGGACTGCCTCTCCGCTTTGTACAATCCCTCTGTGACAGTTACAGTGAAGTTTCTATGACCTGTGTTTGGCTTGCTGTCATTCATTTCAAGTTGCATTTGACCATATTCTTAGAAGGCTTACATGCCATCAAGCTATGATTGTGTCTTCTTTTGTAAAGATGTGGCACTTAAACCAGGACAAGGAGTCTGGGAAAAGAATGCTAGGTCTTCAGCATAATCTGGTTGTCCCCCAGGTCTTGCTAAAATCCTCTTTCACATGGGCCCTGCTAGGCACAAGGGGGATTGCAGGTGCAGCGAATTCATCACAGTGTTTCATGTAACACATCTTCTGGAGGTATCTCTACTCTGTGCTAACATGTAGGAAACACTCCATACACATGAAACGAATTTTGAAGTGTGTGTATCTAGGGCTGGAGAGACTACAACATTGAGTTATTAATCCAGAAAGATGTTTCATGATTTTTCTGTTTAAGTGTGGAAATCAATCAAGTTATTACTGATTCTGAAGTGTTTTCTGTTGATGACAAGTGCTGTAAGAAAACGTAGTTGACAGTATGGCAGTGAATAGGTAGTTGGTTCTCTGTGTTTACAGACAATATTCATAGAGAATACAGAGAATATTCATAGATCTCCATTTCTGAGCAGTTGTTTTTCTTTGTGGAGAGTTGTGTATGGGTTGGAGAAGAAGCAACTTCTATTGGAGCGCCATTTTCCTCGGTGGCATTTTCTGGCTCTCCCCTCACTTCATTGTAAAGTGCATGTGTTGTATGTGTTTGCTGTGGGAAATTCAGATGTGCTAATGAGCCACATCTGTTTTTAAACTTGCTTTCATTCTGTGTATTCTGAATCATCAGTCTCTCTGACTCTCTTCCCCCTTCCTTTCTTTATTTCTCTCTTTCTCACTAACTCCCTCCTCCCCAGTGCCGAGCTCAGAGTGGGCATGGGGTAATGCCTGTATTATGATCGTGTTTGGGGCTGCTGTAACCTGGCCCTCCCTGGGAGGAGTCGGAGGAGACTCCTAGGCGGAGTGGCGCCACAGGACCGCTCCTCTGTCAAGAAGCAGCTCGTTTTTTGAGTGTGTTTTATTATTGTTATTGTTTTACAGTGCGGTTCCATAGGCTCTGAGATTCTCCTCCTCCTTCCCCAAGTCCACTTCCCTCACTTATTTCTGCCATATTATTGCGGTACTATAGTCCTTCAGAAGCAGTCACATGTCCATCATTCTACTATTTAAGTGTAATCTTACATTGTAGTTATGGACAATAGTAGAGACTCCAGCGTCTTTTATCAAGACATAGAGTAGTATCGCTTTCCTCTGGAAGGTTTTCGATTTTCTTTTCCATTTCTTCAACAACACAGTAGTTGTTTGGTAGCACGTTATTTAACTTCATATTGTAAATTTTTTGTTGTTCCTATTGTTGATTTTGGTTTATGACTTTTCCTTTAAGGAGAAGTATAGTAACTGTGTAATAGAAACTGTCATAGCCGATTGTGAAGATGCAGTGCAGTATTCATTCTCTACTTCCTAACCAAAGATGAACTTCCGAAGAAGCAGCTACTTCTTAACCAGCCGTTCGTTTCTTAAAAACCTCCATTTTCCTGTCAGTGAAACAGAAGATTACCCCTCCTATTTATGAACTAGCCAGTGGTTATCAGATGAGGTGAAGATATTTGCATAACTCTGAACTTTGTTATCAGAGCCATAAGGGGAGTTGATGGTGTCCAGCTGTGGTGGCTCTCCACAGCACCTGGAACCAGAGACTTCCTCCCACCACAGCCTTCCTCCCATTCCCCACTGAAGTCCTCTGGGCATGAGGGCTGCTGCCGGCTTCAGTGCGCGATGCTGTCTTCAAAACTCAGCTCATGTTTCTTAGGTTTTCTGTTTGTAGGACAGAGATGCGTTTAGAGTTTCCTCGAGAGTTTAAAAAAACAACAACTGCAAAGCAGAATTTTCCAATTTCAGGGATTTTTGGAAATTGAGGTCAGCTCCCTTAGTTTATATAAGCAATATTAGCACATAAAATACATATATGATGTGCATAATATTATTGCTTTTAGGGGCTTCTAAAGTTTGTGGGAAAATGAAATTAAAAAACAATGTAGGTGCAGGTTATTTGGCTAGGAATTAGAACCTTCTTTGTTGGATTGCCCAGGTTCAAGTGTTTAACCTCTGCTCCTGTTTCTAGCTTCCTGGGAGAAAACCGGTCCTGGCTTAGTAATTAGGTCCTGCCATTCAGATGAAAAGCCCAGGTTGGGTCCCTGGCTCCCAGCTGCAGCCTGGCCGAGCTCTGGCCATTGCAGGCATTCAGAGAGTAAACCAGGAGTCGGGGTTCTCTGTGTGCCTGTCCTTCTCCCTGCCTCTCAAATGAACGCACACACATTGTATACAGACTTCTTTGTGTAATACTTCTGTACCTGATGAAGTGTGTAAACTTTGAAAATTATTCGAAATATTTCTAACACGGATGAATAATCAAAAACAGTTGTGGAGAACAGTAATCAGAGGGTATCCAGACAAGCAAGGTCCTGCCCTAGGCTGCCTTATCTACCAAGGCAGGGGCCCACCGAGGTTTTTATTTTCTAAGGTATTTGCACGCGATGTACAAGCTAAGCTTTAGCTCAGATACACTGTGGGATATACCCATTGCCACAAACCTGAAGACCAAACCAGCACCTGTGTAGATGCTTGCTGAAAGTTTATCAATCATAAATATGAAATAATATTTTCTTAAAAATTCATTTGTTTGCTGAAAAGGCGGAGAAACAGACTAGAAAAAGGGAGAGACGGAGATCTACCTGCTGGTTCACAGTTGGCCACAACAGCATGGCATGGGGCAAGCTGAAGCCAGGTACCAGGAACTCCATCCTGTCTCCTACATTGGTGGCAAGGCTCCAAGTACTGAGGCCATATTCCACTGTTTTCCAGGCCCATTGTCAGGAAGCTCTATAGAAAACAGAGCCACCAGGACTCAAACCAGTGATCTGGGATGCTGGTACTGCAAGTGTCAGCTCTATTTGCTGTGCCACAGTGCCAGGCTCCGGAGCCTTAGTTTTAAGTTACACGTATTTGTAAGAAGGCTTTACTCCAGAGGATAGTCACACTGTGAAGGCTGAGGGAGAGGAAGAGCCTGTTACCTGTTTGGTAGCTTTTCTTTTTAAAACAGAAGTTTTATTTTCATTTTGTTTGAGAGACAGAGAAGAATCTACTGGTTACTCCACAAATGGCTGCAGTGAGTGCTGAGCAAGACTGATGCCAAGTGCTCTGAACTCAGACTGAGTCTCCTACCTCAGAGGCAGAGAGGCCCAAGAGCCTGAGCTTCCATTTGCTGACTCCCAGAATGTGTTAGCAGTGAGCTGGAATCAGGGACAGAGCTGGAATGTAAATCAGGCACTGCAGTGCAGAATGCGGGCAAGCCAAATGGCATCTTCATTGCTGTGCTGAATGTTCATACCCTTGATGGCTTTTCTAAGGGGCCATTTCTTTTTTTCTCCCTCTCTAAAGATTTACTTATTTTTATTGGAAAGGCAGATTTACAGCGAGCAGTAGAGATGCGGAGAAAGATCCTCCATCCTCTGGTTCACTCCCCAAGTGGCTGCACAGCCAGAACTGAGCTGATCAGAAACCAGCAGTTTCCATTGGGCCTCCCATGTAGATGCAGAGTCCGAAGGCTTTGGCCATCCTGCACTGCCCTCTCAGGCACAAGCAGGGAGATGGATGAGAAGTGGAGCAGCCGGGGCACAAATCGGCACCCATATGGGATCCCAGCGCATCCAAGGTGACGATTTAACCACTAGGCTACCACTCTGGGCCCTATACAGGGGTCATATCTTGATGCATTACTGTTACCTACAGAGCTGTCTGCAAAGCAAAGTGCAGTGTGTGTGTGTGTGTGTGTGTGTGTGTGTGCGTGCGTGCATACGCGTGCTGGCTTTAGAAAAGATGATAAGTCTGTAAGTGCATTTCTGATCCTGCTGTAGGTGATTGATGTTCAGGTGCTATGTTAAATCCTGGCCCAGCAGCACTCTGCAGTTGTCTTTCCTAGCAGTTCTGGCAGTTGATGGGTTTGTCTGTGTTACAGAAATGGGAGTGTGCATGCTGAGTGTCCAGATAACACCATCGAAGCTGGGGCGGATCCTTGCTGAGACTTGGCTAGAGCTTTGAAAGAACAAACCCAAATCAGTGACCTTGAGAAATGGTGGGAATGAGTCATCCTGAGGGACATGGAAAAAGGCAGTCTAAAAAAAATATTGTGCCTAGGGCCTTCAGCTCCCAAGGACTTCACCTTTAATGTTAACAATGAACCTGTGCAGTGAGTGGTGATGGGAAAAATTAGGAAACAGGTTCATGGAAATGAAATAACCTGGTCATGATCAAGTACCTGCTAGCTCCAGCTAGTCAGCATGATAGCCAGGGAAATAGTGTTTAGACTCCAGATCCAGCCTTCATTTCTCAGTTACACAGAATCTGCAAAAAAAACTTTTCAAAGATTGTATTTATGTTTGTTGGAAAGTCAGATCTAGAGAGAGGAGGAGAGACAGAGAAGATCTTCCAGCTGCTGATTCGCTCCCCAAGTGACCACAATGGCCAGAGCTGAGCCAATCCAAAGCCAGGAACCAGGCGTTTTTCCAGGTCTCCCACACGGGTGCAGGGTCCCAAGACTTTGGGCCGTCCTTGACTGCTTTCCCAGGCCATAGACAGGCAGCTGGATGGGAAGCAGGGCTCTGGGACACCAACCAGTACCCGTATGGGATCCCAACGCATGCAAGGCAAGGACTTTAGCCACTAGGCTACCATGCCAGGCCCGGAATCTGCAAAAGTGTTAACAAACCATTTTCAAGCTCACAGGATAGAGTGCAGGTTTGGTGGATGGGTGTGGCAAGAAGGCTCAGAGCCCCAAACTGGCAGTGAGGAGGGATGGATGCCTGGTTCAGAGTGGGGACTAGTAAGCCTTTGCAGGCAGCGCAGAGTCCTGTGTTAGTGTCTCTGTGCTGCCACTCAAGGAAACAGAACACTCTACTTCCGTATTTTTATGATGCGGTTACCTCTTGCCGCACGTATTTCTCCATGTCTGTTTGTTATACAACTCCTCATTTTTTGAGTTTCTGCTGTCAATCTTATAAAATCTAACTGTCTCCATCCAAGCTGTCTCCATGTTTTCACTTTATCCAATATTAGCACGATTATTTTTTGTGATCCATGTTAAGTAGCAATGTACTTTTGTTGTTCTTGTTAAACCAATGCTGGTTCATTGTGGGAGATGTGGGTAGAACTTTTATATAGAAGAAGGAAAACATTTAGAACCCTTCTTTATGCCATATTTTTAAAAAATCTATTGTGGATAAAATTTCTAAGTATCAGATAAAGCTATTAGAATGTTTAAGAACATACTTTGAATAACCTTTGTGCTATATAAACATATATTGCTTTGGAGTAAAGATTTCGATATTTAAAAATGATAAAAATCAGAAGCCTTCAGAACATAAACAAGACAGAAAGCCAAAATCTTTTCAGTAAAAATGAATTTATTTGACACACAAAGGATTTTTGGAATTTTAAATTTTCTGCAAGGCAGAGAATATCAAGTGTATAGAGAGAGGTGGGGCTGGTGTTAGCACAGCAGGCTAAGCCTCCTGAGTGTCCTCACCCTCTCCACAGCAGCACCCAGTGCCTTCCTTTAAGCTCCCTGCTAGTGACCTGTGAAAGCAGATGAAGATACCCAGGGGCTTTGCCCACGGTGCAGGACAGCTGGATGAAGTCCCAGGATACTGGCCCTGGCCAGTGCAGGCATTTGCTGAGTAAACCAGAGAATGGAAGATCCATTTCTCCCTCTCCCTCCCTCTCTAAATCTGCCTTTCAAGTAAGTGAAAGTAAATGTTAAAAGGAACAAATGGGAGAAAATGTATGTAACTTTTATCACAAAATGTCTTCTTCCTGGTAGAGGACATTCTTAAAAATTGGTAGGAAAAAGACAAGAAATGGAAAACTAGGCTAAGTAAGTAAACAGAGAAGTAAATGTTACTGGGCAGTAAAGTATAAAAAGCTCCTCAGGTGTGCTGTTGTCAAGGTTTGCATATCTACCTGGCAAGAGTTAGTGCTGAAAACCCTGTGCTTTTAGGTTACAGAGCCAGTGACTTGTGCATATGCATTGCTGCTTGGGTGGAAATTTCTGCAACCAGCCTGGCTATGTTCACTAAAAGCTGAGAAGTTCATCCTTGTTCCCAACAGCCCTACTCTTCTGAACATGTTTTTGCAGAGATAAAAGTAAAATCGTATTAGAGCTTGTGTATAAAAACATTCATTTTACAACATTGGTTTTTGGTGGCTGAAATGACAAACAACATGGAATTCCCTTAGTGTACAAGGTTGTTATACAGACGTGGGGCTGAGCTGGTTGTGAAGTACAGTCAGTTAAAATCTCCATTAGATAAATTTCTGTTGAATTCCTTGAAAGTTAGGGGAAAACCAAACCGTAGACTTACATATAATGGCCTAATTGGGTTTTTTTTAAGAAGTGAGGAAAGAAGTGAAAATCCTTTGTGTGTATAATCAAAGCTTTAGTGAGGCATACTTCAGATTATTAACTTGATTTTAAGGAAGTGATTCGACAAGAAGAGAAAGGGCATAATTTTTATTATACATTTTGTAAAACCATGTGAATTATTTTTGTTATTTTAAAAACAAATGAATGTAACCTGGCAGGGTAGCCTAGTGGCTAAAATCCTCATCCTTGTGCATGCCGGGATCCCATATTAGCACCGATTCTAATCCCAGAGGCCCCACTTTCCAAGCAGCTCCCTGCTTCTGGCATGGGAAAACAGTTGAGGTTAACCCAAAGCCTTGGGACCCTTCACCCGCATGGGAGACCTGGAAGGGGCTCCAGGCTCCTGGCTTTAGATCGGCACAGCTCCGGCCAATGCAGCTGCTTGGGGAGTGAATCAACGGATGGAAGATCTTCTCTCTGTCTCTTCTCCTCTCTGTATATATCTGACTTTCCAATAAAACTAAAATAAAATCTTAAAAAAATGAATTAAACAGATTTAAAGTGTTTAGATGTAACCAGTGAACCAACAATCAATGAAAGTCAGACTGCTTATGCTCTACATCAAAGAACTGAAAAGCCTGATATGTTTTTAATACCCTATGTTATTCCATAATGGGTCCGGAGAGCAGAGAGAAATCTACTTTCTTAGAGTGTGTGAGGAAGATGTTAAGTATAACCTATCAAGACAGATAACTTACAGACAGCAGACTCGAATCAGCATTAGACATTAGCAAAAACTATGAAGACATGCAGTGGGATCCAAGAGTGATCCTGACAGCCTCTTAGCAGGAGGTCATATGCACAGAGCAGGGAGGGACCCCAGAGTGGAGCAGAACAGGAGGAGGCTTGTATCCCAACCCAGAAGACTCCCGGATGCTCACCAAGAACTGTCAGTACAGGCACCAAGAACTACATCCCAACTGCCAAGGAGACCACGGGGAATTGGAGTGCTCTCGTAGGCCAAGAACTCTGAGGTCATCCATTCCCTATCGGATCTCCCACATGGGTCGGAAGAAGCCCAGATCCTTCCTCACAGGATCTAATGTCATTGGAACAATAGCCAGGAGCCCTGAGCGGTCCTCAGAAACAGAAGGACAGTAAACTTCCTTTGGGACTCGGGAGAGGAGCTTTCTCTGGTCCTTACTTAGTTCCAACAGTGGATCCCCACCCTCTCTTGCAATGACCATCAGGGTTGCCCCGGAGGGGGCCCTCCAAAAAAATTAGATCAGATAGACAGAGACCAATAAGGAAAGCTTAGAACAGACAGGAAACGGTCAGCTTGGACTCACATATACCTTACTAGGTAGGACACAAAGTTTAGTTACTCCTCACTAAGGTATTGAAGATTTCTCTGCACACCCCTGCTAACACTGTTCTATGCCTCAACTGTTAACATGTGCCTTGTAGTTATAAGCCTGTTTGGACTATCCTAAAATTTGCCAAGTTCAGTAAAAATCTTGCTTCAATACTATAAGCTGCTAAATACTAAAATGAAAATAGACACGAGACAGCTGAATAGTACCCTATAGCCATTTTAAGGTGTATAGCAGCCGGTTGTGTATAAACTAAAATGGAAATGTCAACAGAATAGTCACAGGATGTGTTTAAAAACTTGCATTTTCTACTACGTTGGTCACTCAATACCATGTCAGTTAACTCTGTGATGTTGTAAATTGTTGTTGATGTTGTGTTGTGGCTTTTCATTGGCTGGGATGATATTCTGCCAGCTCTGCTTTCAGACCAGGGATGGTTTCCCAATGAAACTGTTGAATTTATCAGGACAGTAAGAAGATGGACTCTCTGGCACGTGCTTACAATGAAGGAATCATGATGGATTTGAACTGTAATACTGCAATAAGGTGCAGGAATTCAGTGTGGGGGAGGGCTTTTTGAAGGGGTTGGAGGAATCCCAGAGCCTATGAAACTCTCATAAAATGAAATAAAAAGAAAAAAAAGCAAAGTATGAATACAGTAGTGAAGTGTAATCTATCGTTTCCACTATTACGCCAGCACCATAACTCATAATGCATTTTACACAGCTTTATTATCAAAGTTATAATTCTTTGTATTTATTTGTCTGACACATGGCCAGTGCCAAGGATTGTTTTTAAGAAGGAAAAAGAACTGTTCCATGCAAAGATAATACTCTGGAATCCAAACTCTAAGGAAACCAGGAGGAGAGTGAATGAAAAGCCTACTTGGTAGGTTACACTAAATTTTGAATTTGTACCTGGCAGGCTGAGGCCTAGAATTGTAATGAACGTTGCAGACAGGGCAGACAGGAGAGCCATGGGAAGGTTGTATGAGAAGTATAATGGCATTGTGACCCAGCTGTTCTCCAGAAATATTTCTATTTTTCTAAGTTCCTGAATATAAGAACGTAATAAACATGACATTCTGGGCTGTGGCACAGACAGAAGGGCCCCGAAAGAGAAACTATACTATAAGGAAAGAGTATGGAAAACTAAAAAACTGAGGTTAAAGATTTATTTGTTTTATTGAAAGGCAGATTTTTAGAGAGGAGGTACCAGGGAGAAAGATCTTCATCCTCTGGCTCACTCCCCAACTGGCCACAACAATTAGAGCTGAGCTCATCCAAACCCAGCAGCCAGGAGCTTCTTCAACAGTCTCCCATCTAGGTGCAGGGTCCCAAGGCTTTGGGCCCTCCTCCACTGCCCTCCGAGGTCACAAGCAGGGAGCTAGATGGGAAGTGGAGCAGCTGGGACACAATCTGCCATGGGCAGGGGCAAGGATTTAGTTACTAGGCCATCACGCCAGGCCCTAGCACTGCTTCTTCTTCTTCTTGCTCTTTTTTTTTTTTAATGTATTTTTTTGTAAAGATTTATTTATTTTTATTACAAAGTCAGATAACAGAGAGGAGGAGAGATAGAAAGATCTTCCGTCCAGTGATTCACTCACCAAGTGAGCCGCAACGGCTGGTACTGCACCGATCCGAAGCTGGGAACCCAGAACCTCTTCCGGGTCTCCCACACGGTGCAGGGTCCCAAAGCTTTGGGCCGTCCTCGACTGCTTTCCCAGGCCACAACCAGGGAGCTGGATGGGAAGTGGAGCTGCAGGGATTAGAACCAGCACCCATATGGGATCCCGGTGCATTCAAGGCGCTAGGCCACGCCGCCGGGCCCTTTATTTATTTAATAAAGACTTATTTATTTTTATTACAAAGTTAGATATACAGAGAGGAGGAGAGATAGAAAGATCTTAATGTATTTTTAAAGACAGAGACACAGAGAAAGAATCTTAAAAAAAAAAACCCTTATTTGTGTGTATAATAGGCCTGATCCTAATTCACAGGTTTATGATCTTTTCCAAGATGATATATAGCCCTTTGCACTAAAGTAGGCATTTGGGCTCAGGTTTCTCTGCCATTTAAGTCTGTGTTTTGTGTTCTTCACCAGATGATGCCTCGGGGAGACCACGCATGTGCTTGGGCATGGTTGACCTGCTCCTTGAAAGGAATTTATCATGAGTGCCCTCCAGGCATTGTTATACTCATCGGAGACAGATAATCCTTGTGGTTTTGTGGTGGTTTTGGTCTTTGTCCAGGAAAGCTTTCATATTCATTTTGACACCATTACCTCTCAGCAGTGCTTTATTAGATCTGTCTTATAGATGAAGAAATAAGGCCTCCGCAAACTGTAATCAGTCACAAGTGTGACCATAGTAGGGAATGGAACAAAGACCTAAATTTTCCTTACCTTCAATTACTGGTCTTCCAACAATTATTAACTGAGCAAGGTAGAGTATGGGTCCCAGTATAGGCTTATCACCGCTGCTTGTTAGCTCTGTGATCTTGGGAGTTTGCTTAACCATGTAAGCCAGTGTCCCCAGCTATAAAATTGAGAAAATAAAAACTTCATGTATTGATGAATATTCAAAGAAATAATACTTACACAGTTCCTGGCACATTAAATAATCGAAATTTTAAATTGAAGCCGTACTCCCCATAGCTATGCCATTGTCAGTATCATTACAGGATAGGAAGTCTGTTATCCATCTTTTTGTTCCTGTTGTTTGTAATCCAGCCTCTCACTGAATTAATTCCCTTTAGATACTGTGGTGCACAGTGTTCAGCTGTCCATGTCTGCTGGGTGTGTCAGTGAGTAGGGGCAGGAGCTGGATTCTAATCCCAGCTTTACCACTGAGTTTTATTTTTGTGATCTGTTTAACAGCTACCTTGAAAAGAGTATTGTATGAGTTTGGTGATGTTTACTGTAGTGAACAAATGTTTGCTACATAATTAGTGCTTAATAAATGGCAGCCGTAACTGTAGTGTCTGCTAACCAACCTTTGGATGAGGAGGCCAGTGAGAACGCTTTGTGAACATCACCAAGGTTAATAAGGTCTAACACAGAGTGACAGGTAGAAAAATATTCCTTAGGAAAAGGCCTGCTTATTACTGTATGCATATAAAATTTGAAGAAGGCCTCATTGGATGAATCGACAGCTACATTTAAAGGATTTTGAATTTTAATGTATTCCTAAGACATTTTTCTTTGCCAACTCCTGAGCAATATAAACAGTCCTATTATTGATCTCGGAATATTATCTGAAGTCTGCCAACTGGCTGGAATGAAAAAGGATAGGCATGTGATTATGTCGTTGCTGTTACTGTCATCATTAATATTTATTAACTTTATTACATACTAGGCACTTAGTATGCAGTGTCTTAGTCCCACTATGCCAATGTGAGATAAATGCCATTATTATCTCCATTTTACAGATGGGGAAGCTAAGGTTTAAAAAGATAAAGTTAGTTGACCAAAGCACAGTAAATCAAACCTGAAGATCTAGCCCCAGATCTGTCGTAGTATAAAGGAGGGAGGAAAACAGTAATGTTTGTACCTGTCCTCTTACATTCGTTGGAGGTGGCCAGCAAATGTAACCAGCAAACAGGAGACCAGCAGGGAAGCCATGCTGTTCTTTGTCACTACTAATGCTCGTGTTGAAGCCTAAGTGCCAATGTAAAGGGCAGATAGCAGAACCTTTCAGAAATGATTATGCATGGAGGGGGGCTCCACCCCCCTGAAAAGATTTAAGAGTTTCCCACGAGAGGGGGTTTCTTCACTCAAGAGCTGATTGTTTCAAAACAGGTCACCTATTTCTCTACTCTCCCTCTTCTTCGAGGACCTGCCTCTCTTGTGTATTCCCATACACTTGACCCTCACCAGAAGTCAAGCACAGGCCTGTCTTCCCAGCCTCTGAAATCAAGAGTCAAATGAGCCTTAGCGTCAGGTGTTGTGTTGTAACAACAGAAAGCACAGTGAGACTCTGAGTGTGTTCATAGGCCTCAGAGAAGTGAAAACCTCCAAAGAAACAGTTAAGCCTGGGAGCTTATACACTACTTGAACGAAGGGTAATAAATTGTGGAGAACAGAACAAGATGGAAAAAAAAGGGAGGTGAGGGCTTCCAGACCTGTCAGTTCTGATAAATGTGTGTGACAAACAAATGGCAGGTGGGGATGGCTTTGGTGAGGTTTATCTTTGCAGGCTCATGTTGGTCCTGGCTTTCCATCTCCTGTGACAAAGGTTTTTCTCCTCAGAGTACGGGGGAGGAGAGGGGAAACCTTCCCCAGGAGGGGCGTTATGTCCTGCTTTTGGCAGAAAGACAGGCAGAGAGCTTCTGTTCCTGCTGCTTCCTGATTGCCTCCACTCAAAATGATTTGCCTGTCCAGTTGGCACATTCAGGGGTGGTGTGTTCTCTCTATGTAGGGGAAGTCTCCAGCTGTGGGGATCAAAAAGGCCTCAGTTTGAGGGTAGGTACTAGGGTTCTGCCGTTAACATGCCGGCTGAGATGGATGTGCCCCACCTCACAGTGTCTACATTGGTTTGGGTCTCTTGCTCCCCGTTTGGATTCCAGCATCCTGCTAGTGCACCCTTAGACGCAGAAGGCCGTGTCTCAGGTGGTGAAGTCTGCCACCCACTTGGGAGACTCCGATGAACTTCTGTGCTCCTGCCTTTGGCTTGGCCTGGGGTAGGAATTTAAGCTGTGAACCAGCAGATGCAAGATTTTTTGTGTGTCTTTATCTCTCTCTAGAACATTTTTTTAAAGATTTATTTGTTTTTATTGGAAAGGCAGATGTACAGAGAGGAGAGACAGAGAAGAAGATCCTCCATCTGATGATTCACTCCCAAGTGGCCGCAATGGTCGGTGCTGCACCGATCTGAAGCTGGAAACCAGGAACCTCTTCCAGTTCTCCCACGCGGGTGCAGGTTCCCAATGCTCTGGGCTGCCCTCGACTGCCTTCCCAGGCCAAAGGCCAGGGAGCTGGATGGGAAATGGAGCTGCCGGCATTAGAACCAGTGCCCATGTGGAATTGCGGCACGTTCAAGGCGAGGACTTTAACCACTGCGCTATCGTGCCAGGCCCTAACATTTTTCTTTTTTAAGAGAATAGTATGAGGATGGTGAAACAATGATCTTCTGGCCCGCAGACATAGTAAAGATCTTTTTCTTTTTTTAAGATTTTTTTTTTTTAATTGAAAAGTCAGATATACAGAGGAGAGACAGAGAGGAAGATCTTCTGTCTGCTGATTCACTCCCCAAGTGGCCACAACAGACAGTGCTGAGCCAATCAGGAGCCAGGAGCCTCTTTCAGGTCTCCCATGCAGGTGGGCTGTCCTCAACTGCTTTCCCAGGCCACAGGCAGGGAGCTGGATGGGAAGTAGGGCATCTTGGATTAAAACCAGAACACATATGGGATCCTGGCGCATGCAAGGTGAGGACTTCAGCCACTAGGGTACCGCACTGGGCCCCATAGTAAGGATCTTAAAGCAAAGCTGGCTTTTTCAGGCCAGCAGTCCCTGTCTTAGTCACACACGTTCCTGGGACAGTACCCCTCCCTAGCCTTTTTTGCCCTCCTCTTTTCTTCACCGTTAAATGATCAGTCATTCGTTATTATCACACACCCTTCTGCCTCTGCCCATGCCTTTTCTTCTAGTATCATTTCTCCTTGCCCTTTTACTTACTGTATGTCTGTTGACAATGCTTAATTTGCACAAAGGTTTATGTGTGTGTATTTGTGTGTGTGTATGTGTAAACTCTCTATTGAGTTACCATCACTAGCTTTATAATGCTTAAAATTCCAGAGACCTGTCTTTGTATGGTGTGTGATGGTACCTTTCTGTATTCACTATTTACGAATGCAGACATTTGGGGGTATGTGCTACATGCTAGGCACCATTTTGGGAAACTCATATTTTAATTTCTTTGTTTCTGCCTTATTGTTAGCCTCAAGATACAGTAGCTTCAAGATGTATCTTTCTAAACTTTGTCAGGCTTACTAGGACATCTACTGTGTCTGCATACAGGTGTAATGCATGATGTTATGCCTGATGTAGCCTGAGCTTACATATGCAAACTCACCTTCAGCTTCTCTCACATCACACTTTCTGTTCCAGCTGCCTAGGAGGCACAGTCCTTTTCTTGCAGCGTTCTGATGAAGGTCAAGGAGAGTGTGCTAGAAAGCACTTGTCAGAGAAGGGTCTGCTCCTGCCCTTGGCCTGTCTGTACCTTGGCCATGAGCAGAGCCCATTTAATTTTTTTAATGAATATAGTATCACTGATGATCTGAGGGCTTCTTGAAATTCTTTCTAGTCTTTGCATGAAATACAGGTTGAGAATTGGCTGTCTAAGAAGGAAGAGATGAGATTGGAATTGGATAGAGCAGGGAAGAGTTCTATAATACTTCTTAAAGTTGGCTGATGTTGGGTATGTGAGGATTCAGCTCATCTAAGTTTTTTAATGTGTTTTTTTTTTAAATATTGTATATCAAGCAGACAAACAGAAAGCTGATAAGAATTGTTAGCCGCGGAGGTATCTCCCTTGGAACCGTTTAAAATGAACAGGCAACTGGATTGTGTTCTCAGGCTGTGGGAAGCAGAGGTGAGGAGAGGCGAGGGGAGGCCTCTCTGACCTCAGATATGAGGTATCAGGGCTAGCTCCAGTTTACAGGAGTGATCAGACGTATTCATCCTGGCTGTTGAGCTGACCTGGCCTTTCTTTCGTGTTTTTCTGAGCTGTTCACTGAGTAGACTTGGGCAGTAATCAGAGTTACATTTCATCTTTGTATGTCTCAGCTCCAAATGCTGGCCACTGCTGCAGGCATCATGAACTTTTCATGTGATGAGGAGAAGGCAGCTAGTGCCTCCTTCCACTGCACCGCACTGCTGTGACACATGTTTCCTCCATTGTGTTTAGACTTTGGGTAATTCCCTGATCCAGACCCATGTTCTGTTTCACAAGTGTGTCTATTGAGGGAAGGTTTGGAAGTGAAATTTTTTTAGAAAAAAAATCATCTCAACTATTAACCAACCCAGAGGATTTATTGTTTCTTAAGTTCTCATAAATGAGTTCAGTGAATTCAAGCCAACAGATGTTTACTGACTAGCAGCTTCCTCAACCAGCTTACTGGAGAACATGCAATGGTGTCTCTTAGGTGGAAGTACAGAAGTGAATCAAGAGGCAGTCCTTGCGATCTGCTGGCAGAGGTGTGTGTATAGGAATGTAAGTAGTGATGGGACATGTGATAAGCAAGGAATGGCTGTGTGCAGCTCAGGGAAGGCTTTGTAAAGAAGGTCCTGTTGGGTATAGACTGTTAAAGGTATTACTTTAATTGATCTCCTGTTCATTTACTCAATCTCCTGCACCTTCCGTGGACCAGGCGCACAGGTGCACGCTTCTGTGTCCTACAGCAGAGAGGGTCAGGGAGGTGGGAGTTGAGTGTGAACATCCCCTCCACTCACAGTGCCTTGCTTGATGTGAGCCATGTTCCATGCTTTTCTTCAGGAGTGTGGAGAAGGATAATATTCTGTTTCATAGACCCACAAGAATTAGAAGCGTGGATTATCCTTGGTGAGTGGGAATGTCTGCCGTGCATTGAACAGTGTCACCCACTGTGTTGTCTATAACAAACTGTAGGGAAGCAAGAATAAGAGAGACCAGTTAGGAAGGGTGGGCAGTGACTGAGGCAAGAGGTGGTATTGGCTAAGGTCAGTAGCCACGGTGCTAGTGAGAAGTTGTCAAATTGTGCACTAGGTGATGGTGGAGGCAGCAGAATTTCCCAGTTATTTGGGGAATGAGAACGAAAAGACTCAAGTATGACTCAGTGGGAGGCATGGTTGGGGTGGAAAACCAAGAGCTTAGTTCAGACATGTTAACATTGAAAATAATTAGTGGGCATCACACTAAATAGTCCATTGTATGTGAAAGTGTCTGTTTCAGGGGTGGAGGACCTATTTCAAGCCTCGAGGTGTCAACATGGAAGTTGTCTGTTGATAAAATATTTCAAACTATAAGATTAAGGGCATAGACAACAGTAAGAGAATAAATGTGAGGCTGCGGTCGCTGCACCAGGGCTAAGCTCAGGGAGCAGGCAAAGTCAGTGGCACGGAGCAGTCCTGGGGTCCGAGTCCACCCAGAGGGTGAGACAACCCAGGAGCCAAGAAAAGTCAAAATTACCACCTGTGGCTTATTCACTCTCGGGAGACACTTTTGTGTAACTGATGCCAGCTCAGGCGCCAGTCTCCTGCGGTAGAGCTCAGCCTTATTTTGTGGATTAGAAAAGCAGATGCTCCGTAGAGGAGAGATGTGCTCACGGATGCATGGTGATTGCTTCTGCTGTTTTAGCTGTTGTGCAGTCCTGGAAGTTAAAGCAGCAACTTAGAGTCCCAGTGGCTCACATGTGGTGAAATCAGACTCAAGCCTGCATCTCTCTGGTCCAAGCCTGGTCATTTTGCAGCAAGTTGTTATGGGAGGAGCCTTCTAAAAGTGTGCTTCCTCACACGTGGGCAGCCTTAGGGAACTAAGGTTAATTATAGAGAAACAGGTGACAACAGGTGAATTTTTCTTTGACAGCTGAAGTAATGGAAACTTTGTCCTTGTTATCTGACAAGTAGGAGTTATTTGACAATGTGATGATAATCTGACCTTTCAAAATATGAAGTCAATAAATTAATCAGTGTATAACTAAACTATGTGCTCATAAAGAAAAAGGGATGCTCCACTTTTCTAGAAGTTTCTTTGTACTGCCAAGCATTCCCTGGAAGTGCCACTCATTGAGTCAGAGATGGCTTCCTCACTTTCCTTTTCTAAGTTGTAGTGTTCAATGTGCAGAATGATTCTTCTTTATTGAAAATAATGCCTTACACTCCGTTTCTTTACTTTTTTAGATCACGTTCAAAATGAAGAAAACTATGCCCAAATTCTTGATAAGTTTGGGAGTAATTTTTTAAGTCGAGACAACCCTGATCTTGGCACCGCTTTTGTCAAGTTTTCAACTCTTACAAAGGAACTGTCCACACTGCTGAAAAATCTGGTAAGCCTTTCATGCAGGATGAACAAAGACTCGTACCCTGACTGAAGTATAAGAGAGCAATTCAGTAATCCTCCCTCCAGCCCTTGGTCCTGGCTGCGAAAAAATTAAAATTCCAAAGCTTTGGCTCACATGTTCCAGATCATGATTTTTTTTTTTTTAAGAATCCCACTGTGAAATTCCTAGAATTTATATGTTTAGCCAACTGGTGCTAGGGTAGATTTATTGAAGTTAGACAAACTACTTAGCTTGAATTGTGTTCAACGTTGCCCTACTGATTTTATTTCTAGTCCTGGGTCTCACGTAGGTGATGAGAGTTATGCATCCAGGTTGTGATTTACAAACTTGAACCTCCCTCAGCCCCCACCAACATCTTTTAACTCTCACCAGGGTAAAGGTTTTGAGACTTAGAGAAGCTGATTTCAGTGTTTTCAGAAGTCAATAGCAGGAAGAATCCCTACAGTTGAGGGGCATAGGAGGTGCTGTCCCTAGTGGGAGTTCACTGTCTGGCAGAGATGGGCCCACATTATTATGTTGAAGCACATCCCCAAGTCTCAGTCATTTGTAGGGAGGTTCGATTCTGTGCCCCACCACCTGAACTTCTTGAATTGTTTCTTATAATGAAAACATCTAATTAAGTGAAACTTTTTATTTTTTCCCCTCTGAAATCCCAAAATATGAGGGTTCAGGGAGTTCAAAGCTGCCAGAGGAAGATGGTGTGTGTGCTAGTCTCCCTCAGAGTCGGCCCTTCCCTAGAGAAGAGGGTCTCCCTCCACCATCCTCCACCCCTTTCGCCAGTGGCACCTTTGCCTCCTGTAAAGACCAGAACTCAAACTCAAGACGTCAGTCACACATGTATCAGAAAGATTTCTGTGCCCTTGGTGATAATCTTGTCATAAATCCATTTGATACGCATTATGTTTTTAGAATTATATCTGTTAACAACATTGCATCTGTTCTCTTTGTATTAATATCACATTTCCATGAGAATCAGTGAGCATTGTGTTATAGTAATTATCATGCATTTGCTATGACCCTGAAATATAATATATTAACAAATATATTCCTTAAAAAAAATAAGTGTTAAATTATCCACTTGATACAGTTTAGCTTCAGGTAAAGACAACCTGTTTGAAAAATGGCAGCTACCTTTCTACTGTTAACCTGAATATTTGACTAATCCAAATGTTCTTTTATTCTGTCCTACTAGATTAATATGTGTTTCTATGTCTGTCTGCCTTACAACTTAATTCTAATTTACCATTTATAACATTGAATTAGTCTTATTCAATACGAGAAAAGAAAGATAGCTCTGATTTTCCAAATCTTGAATAATTGTGAACATAGGACCCAGTGATCATATACTTTTAGATTTAACAAATGCGTGTTATTTCTGTAAGTCTTAGGTCAGTCCAGCATGCTCTGTTCAGTAGAGGATTCATGTCCCACGTCCCTCTGGGAGTCACCTGCGCTGTTGATGATGAGTTGCTCATAGGGTGGAATCGTGGGAAGATGGAAAGTGAAGCAAGAATAACAGTTCCCTTTAGCCAGAAATTCATCTTCGAGAATCTCAGAGAAAGTTCCATTTCTCCTGGGGGGGGCACTCTCCTTGCTCTTTTAGTTTCCAGAAGTTCAGCTCCATTTGGCATAAGTCCATGTTGAATGCCTGCAAGATTGCTGATCCATTCTACACTTTGGTACCCTGCAGATCATATCTGTGTATATGTGTCATGTGCACAAGTTACTGGCTATTCAAACATTTGATATCTGTGTGTGCCCTTCTCCATGTAAACACCAGCTTGTCTTTGTTGACTGTCTCTCATGAACCTGGCAGTGTGGTGGGTGCTTTATAGTGACTAGCCTGTTGATCATATTACAGCAGCCCTGAGGCATTGCTGCTTCGTGTGATGTTAGCCTGTTCATACACAGGGTCTCCAGGTCGATCCTCCCCACTGCTGCAATATACATGACCTTTGTCACAGTGTCTTCCTTGCTCCATTTCTCAGCCTGGGACAAATGCTGAAAAATAGGTAGTCCACCCATAATACTACAAGCTCCTGGGCTTTTTAAGAATTAATTTAATGTTAAAAATTAATTTTTAATGTTTATTACAAAGATGAAATTGCAGACGTATGTGGGCTACTAATTAGGATGGAGAAAGATTGGAGGGGAGTGAGTTGACTGAAAAACTTCCACCTTCCTTCCTGTCTGTGTGTGGTAGAGGGTTGGGGGATTTAGAGCCGCTCTTGAGTTCAGACTGTATCAGTGCTAGGGAACAGAGATAGATTTTCAGTGTCGCCTTAGGGACCCTGATGGGGGAATATTGTCCTGAGAGTGTTGCTTGAGTGATTTGTTCTGAAAGGTTGTTGGCGTCCTTGTATGAGAGGTGAGAAATTTTTTTTCTAACGCCATTGTATGTTCTTACCTACCTCATTTTCTACAAACTTAAGTGCTTGCTGTGGAATTTGGTCTAAAATGTTCTTGAACTAATTTTTCTTTCCACCTGTTGAAGAGGTACTTAAAATCTTATATTGAATTAAGAGGAGCCAGCTGTCTTGTATTCTGTGTGCATGTGTTTGTTTTCTCTATCCTTTCCTGGAAGTCAGCACCAGAGGTGGCCTGGTCTAGCAACATGTGCTCTGCGACTGGACCACACATCTCTGTGATGTTCCCTGAAGTCGGGAATCAGGTGCCGCAGCCTCGTCAAGTAAACTCCCAAGAACTCCCCACAAGGCCGGTCCTTGGTCCTGGCTCTCATTGCCAGCTGATGCCGAAGCTGAGAGACCCCCAAGAACTGCAGCAGGTCGGTCCTCAGTCCTGGCTCTCATTGCTGGAAGATGCAGTGGCTTGTCCACCACCAGCCCTGCCTACACTTGGAGATCTCTGAGAACCCTCACCAGGCCCAACCCCCAAACCCAGTTCTTGGAGCACTGGGGGGCCTGCAACCTAATAAACCACAAGCTTTTTGTTAGGGAATGTAAACCCAAGAAAAATTTGAAAGAAATTGCTAGAAAAACTAATTTACTTTGAGAAGAAAGTGTCAGTAGCATTCCTGATGAAGTAACCAAGTTTAAAAAAAAGCTGGTTTATGCTGTAACTTGCTTGCTAAGGGAATGCAATCTGATAGAAGAAAAAGCAATCCCAGTAGTTTATGCAACCTGACAGCAGCTAGCAGTTTGCTGCTTCTCTTTTTATGCTTTCCCGTGGAAGGAGACAGATTGATGGGGCCACACCCTGAACCTGGGGAAGCCAGCAGAGTAGTTTGTGCATCTGCTGTCAACATCTGCAGTTCCTAGCTGAGGGGCTTTGTAAAGGAGCATCACCCCACTCAGTTGGAGCTCTGGATGCTCCCCATGGGGACAGTAGCCTCAGAAGGTGTTAGGCTGGGGCAGACTAGAAACATTAAATGGTAACTGGTCACATTCAGAGTGGTAGAATTCGGTAAAACACAAAGTACTTGCAAATTTCTTAGACTTTCTAAGTCATATTGTCTCAGTCATGCCCTGTTTAAATTGCAAGATCTGTGCTGAATATTGAAAAATGGCATTATCAAAATACCGCTTATAAATGGTATTTTAATCGTTTGTACTAAAGCATTACTTATTTTATGGAGGAAAATATGGGCTCGGAGGGCAAATCTCACACTACCTTTTTGCCTCAACTGTGTCTCTAGATGGGGAAAAACTTATCAGTTGTGTTAATTGTAAGTAACAGGCGTCACAAACATAATCATGTTTAGGAGCTTCTGAAAGGGTGGTTCTAAAAGCCATCAACATGTTAAGTCACTCTCTCAGCCGTTATGTAAATGTTTGGGTGTTTCTCTGAACCTTGAGTGATTGTGAAGGATTTGATGGCATCATGGGATATTATGTGAGAACTCCCAGGGACTTCGCTGAGATAAGGGAAGTAAATCACTAAGCTGACTCTTGGAATTTGCTGGCAGATCTCTCTCGTTATTTGTATCTCCTCGTTTGGTGCTTATAGTCGTTGCCATCCTAGTTACAGCTAAGTGCATCAAGTTTCTAAAGTATAACTCCTGCCTCTGAAGCAGGAGACTAGTTAGTTCTCTTGCTGCACATGATGCAGTGTCTAGGCAATATTACCCCAGAAATCACAAAACAGTGACACTGCTTTGATGAACTGAGAGGGTGAAGACCCACCTGATAGCATGACCGAGGACTACTGTGGACGGTACTCGTAAATGACTTACATCATGTTGGAAAGGGTGATAGTTCTCAGACTTTAGGTCTTAGCACCCTGTCTTAAAAAGGATTGAGGACACCTGAAGAATTTTTTTTAATCTGTAAACTATTTCTGTGCGTATTTATTTTCCTAGAAATTGAAACCCAAGGATTTCTAAAACATTTATTTTAAAACAAACTCATTTAGTAGCAGTCCAAAATAACCTGCTTTAGTGACTATTTTACCAACTCCATCCCCACGAAAATAAGATTCATTGTGTTATATGTTTGCAAGTCCCCTTTGAACTGACCTGTAGGAAGCAACTGGATTCTCATATCTGTTTACATATTCGTTTTGTTACAATGTATTATTTTCATTGTAGTAGATGAAAAATATAGCCTCACACAGGTCTGTATAGGAGAAAAAGTATTTTAAGAGTCATTTCAGATAGTTGTAGGCATTATTTTCAATAGATCAAAATGTAACGTGTAGTAGTTTCTTAAAAGTTATCCATGTCAATCTGAAACTACTTTGGAAACTTCAAGCTCATGTGACAAGTACAAGCCTTCCAAAATTTCAGCTTTCTCTGAAGATTCCACTTCAGCATTATCAGAAGACACTGCCAGTTCACTGTGAGTTGAAAGACCTACCTCATTCACTTTGGAGAAGTACTTGGCACACTTACCTAAAGTCAGAATAACCACAATTTGCTGCTCATTCTTTCAAGAAAAAAAATGATAATGCCCCACTGAAACCTAACAACACCAGTGCTGTTCACAAGTCAGAAGTACTTGTTTTCTCAAGAATTTTGATATGCATTAAAAGTAGTTTATACTTCTATCTCGTTAAATAGAATGCTTGAAAGTGAAATAAAGGGCTGAAGTGTGATAAAATCAGTAATCTGGCTGTTTCATATTGGGCTTTCTTGAATGAAAATAGCTGCTTACTTACTTATTTATAGTAAAGGGCATGACCCTGAACGGATGTCATGACTGCAGTTTGACAATGCCTTGATTCAGGCATGAGACACCAGCAGTTTACCCATTACTGTCAGTGTTCATGTCCCTGCAATGAAAAAGTTGCATAACTTCCCATTATCATTGTGGAAATGTTTTTGACCTCATGGACCTCTAGAGGCTTATGGACCACACTTTGAGAGCCATTCGAAATCAAAGGCTTTGTGGTTAGCATTCCAGCCCTGCCACTCCGTGAAGTCTACACGTCCTCACTCCTACCCACCTGGTTACATGAGAATCAGCTCAGTCTGCTCATGTGAAAGTTCTTGATCCACACAGCTGTGACAGTATTCATAATCAATACTTCTTTGATATTAGTAGCTACTGTAGGGACTTTGCACATTTTTATTATAAAAATAGCACACCATTATTGGGAAAAATACAAATAGACCATTGTACTGCCTCCCATATGTTCCCCTCTAATCAGAGACCTCATCATTTGCCTTTGGGGGTTTATCTTTGCAGTTGTCTTTCCTGTGCATTTTTCCCCAAGTAGACAAAGCTGTCTGTCCTCAGCACCTTCGTATTTGCTAGATTCCACACAGTATTGTAACCAGAGCATGCACGCTTACCTGTGGTGGGACAGGTTACAGATTCAGAAGCTCAGGACGGGCCAGTGATGGCATAGCAAGTTAAGCCATCCCGGATAGGTGCTGTTGTGAGACCTGCTGCTGTGCTTGGCAAAGCAGCTGAGCATAGCCCAGTTGCTAGATGAGGCTCCCGGCTTCCACCTGGCCCAGCCTGGCCATTACAGCCATTTGGGAAGTGAAGCTAAAATCTGTGTGTGTCAGTGTAGCTGGTGCTGCACAGTTGCTTGATTGAAATTCAGTTACTGGAGCAGGAAAAGGAATGCCCAAAGGTGTACGAGGAAGTTTATCTCCTACTTTCACGTTCTTTATACACAGTATAGACTTTCACTGCCTTCAAATGAAGACATAAAAGAGCAGCTTTTAATAAGATAATCTTGCCATGTGTGGGGTGATGTTGTTGTAGTCCAAGTCAGCCAAAGTGGGGGAGAGTTGGAGCGCAGGTGGGTGCTCAGGAAGGATTGTGGGCAGTCCGTTTGTGCTGAAGGGACAGTTATCTGTCTTTATAGAAGTGGTGGCTGTGATGATCTGTGCATGTGATGAAATGCCGTCGTATGCATACAGGCACATTAAGAAAGCACGGCAAAACCTGACAGTTCAGAAGAGGGCTGTGGTCTAGCTAATCGTGTAAATACCATTGTCTTGATTTTGATTGTGTCTAGGTAAGCTGTTTGTCTTGGGGGAAAGGGGAGTTAGCATGAGTATAAGGGACCTCTCCATATTAACTTTCAACTTTGGTTGAGTCCAAGTGTAAGCCATCCAATTCTAGGAGGAGGGCAAGGGGTGTTTAAGAGTGTAAAATAAGTGTATAGAGTGAAACTCAAACCTCCTTCCAAAGCCCACCTTTTTTGTGGTTTTGTAGATTTTCTAAACCAGTCTGTTTCTGGTGAATTTCTTCTTCTGATTTAAGTCCTATTTGTGGTCACTGAATCAAAAAGTTCAGTGATTTATCTGTTTTCTCTCAGAAGTGAATCTACCCATCACATCTTAAGTGTGGGGAGTACTGGCTGTTAGTGGTCAGAAGCCAGAAAAAAATGTTGACGGATCTGTTATTTTTTTAATATATATTAGTGGCATGGTTTTAAGTGTGTGCGCTTTAAATCTAAGAAGACCTGAGTAAAAGTCAAAACTCAGCAACTTATGTGGCTTTTGGCAGTTTACTTGAGTCCTCTGAGTCTTGGTTTCTTCTGTAAAATGATATTCCTCACAGCTCCTTGCCATGCCTGCCCATGCTTCATTACTGAGGTCCTGCACAAGCGCCATGGTTAGGAAGGAGACAGCAGTGTGAACACAGACAGGAGCCTCAACCTCTTGGACTTAATGTCATAGCAACATTTTCAGAAATAATTTGCATGAGACACATGTCTTAGTGTTTCGTTCACAGTGTAAGCTTAGTGGAGAGCAAAATTTTAAAAACTATTTAAACTACTTATTTGGGTGACTTTCCAGTCTGTCTAAATTCATCCTTCCTCTCACTAAGGATAACTTCCAGCCAGCTCAAGTCATAAGCAGACAGTGTCTCCTGGAAGTTACTGTAGTTGAGGCTCCCATGCCTGTACACATTGCACTTCTGCTCTGAGTGCCCCGGTAGCAGTTCACGTTTTAATGATAAAGCCTTTGATTACAGTGCAGCTTCCTTGTAAAACAGAAGCAGAAGAAAGCAGAATGCTCTCCTACCTCAGCTGTTTCTCGTTGTTTTTATTGTTCATTTGATTGATTATATAGCTCTGAAATCATGTTCAGTCTTTTTCTTTTGCAACCGTTGAAAGGCAAGCAGTGAAAGCATTGTTTGTGTGAACGGAGCTGAGCTGGGTCTGCCGCACCACCGCTGTCAGACCTTCATGGCTGTGAGCCTGACAACCAAGCGTCAACAGAGTTGGTTGCCTCCAGTTGTTTCCCAAACCACAAAATGGAACAGAGAAGAACTGGTGTATTGAAACAGATCCTCAACAGGCGGAGAAAACCATTTCAGTGCCATACACCCTGAGAAGTCCCAGTCTAAGCAGTAGCCTTTAAAATATGCAAAATCTCTGTAAAAATAGGAGGTGCCCAGGATTCTCGTTCATCCCAAACTTCCTGCATCAGGCCCCTTGCTTCTCTTTGCTCAGCGTTTGGACAGTTCTTAGTGAGCATGAGAGCCTGTGTGTCATTTAGCACTTGGGGGCAGTTATTGCTTCAGAGCTCTCGAAGCAGAGCGAAGATTGCTCCAGCTACACAGCACTTCCTGTTTGCAGTCCCTGACGGCTGGGGTCGTGGTTTGAGTTAAGAGGTTTTGTTTTTGTTTTTTTAAATTTGTTTTCTTCCCTCTCAGGTGAGAATAGCTACAGATGTACAAGTTGGATCTAAGTTTCTGTTGACTTATTGATTATTTCTAATTTTCTTTGAAATAATTTGCAGAGCAGGAATGTGCCCAGTGGTAGTTTGATAGCTCCTGGATGCCCTGAACTGCATGATGCATTTTTGAAGACCTCGTTTGGCAGAATGATCCCTGACTAGGAGGTTTCAGCGTTTGATGTACCACACAGCCTGCCAGCTTTGCCCTACTTCATTTTCAGTTAATGTGGGATATTTTGTGAAGTGAGATATATTCATGGGAATGAGTGTGTAAGAAAAAATATGCATCTTTTACCTCCAGTCCTGGAAGTTATGTATGTTTGCTACGAAGATTTCATAAATATGGAAACTTTAAGAAAATCATCTTTACATATCCTATCTTCTATTGGTATCCTAACTCCTGTTAGTTTTCTGGCAGGTAGCATTTTTTATTTTGAAGGCAGAGGGGAGAGACAGTGCTCTCATGCACTGATCTGCTTCCCGGTGTCTGTAACAGTTAGGGTTGGTCCAGCCTGAGGCTGCGTCCTAGGAACTCCATCCAGGTATTTCATTCATGAGGAGGAATCCAATCTCCAGAGCCATCACTGCTACCTGCTAGAGTCTGCATGAGGAGCTGAGTCGAGAACTGAACTCACGGGCCCAGCGCGGTAGTGTAGTGGTTAAAGTCCTCGCCTTGAACGCACTGGGATCCCATGTGGGTGCTGGTTCTAGTCCCAGCAGCTCCACTTACCATCCAGCTTCCTGCTTGTGGCCTGGGAGAACAGTGAAGGACGGCCCAAAGCCTTGGGACCCTGCACCCTTGTTGGAGATCTGGAAGAAGCTCCTGGCTCCTGGCTCCTGGCTCAGCTCCAGCCATTGCGGTCACTTGGGGGAGTGAACCATCAGACGGAAGATCTTCCTGTTTGTCTCTCCTCCTCTCTATATCTGACTTTGTAATAAAAATAAATAAATCTTTAAAAAAAAAACTGAACTCAGGCACTGACGATACAGGACACGTGCATCTGTACCAGCCTTGTAGTATTTCGGCCAAATGCCCCCCATTGTTTCTATTTTTATCATTATGTATAATTATATATATTATAATTATATGTGTATATTTGTACTGTGCTAAATATATATATATGAGATACTGCCTTCAGCACCTACGTGCTATACTGGTTAGGACAGACTACTGTATTTTACAGTAAAATATTAACGCTGAAGACTGCATGGCTGTGCATGGAGAGGTCTGTTTCCTCTTGTTAGGGAGAAGACCTGTTCCATGCAGGAACGGTAGCTCAGGCACTTAAGTAGAGCAGATGGCAGCTTCTTCTCAGGGGTTTCCCATGACGGGAAGAGAGAGGCCAATCACATAGCCTTCTCATGGCTTCCCCAGATGTTTAGGTTCCTTGGTTTGACCCCACCAATGAGGGGAATTGTAGGATTTGGTAAGTTTTGCTGTTGCCTCATCTGTATATGGCCTCTTCACGCTGGGTAGTAACCAGAATTATCCTTGTTTAACAGCTGGGGAAGTAGGTCACACAGCCGCCGAACACACAAACCTCCCAAGAGATAGACACATCCTTTGATGGACGTAAGATGAAGTTTGCTTTTAAGTTACATTAAACATTGCATGGGTTTAAAGAGCAGCGAGTAAAGCAATGGTAAAGATTTTAAAAGCATAAGACAAACGGTGGTGTTCGTTCATTCACAGTCGCTGTGCGTATGCTCCTCAGCCTGGAAGCCTCCAAGACTCTTGGTCCAGACCTAGATCTGCATGTGAGGAATGTGAAAAGCAGATACACATTCCTTGGCTCAGGGAATCTGGGAAACTGACCCACATCCGCGCCTTTGAACCCTGCCATTCGTCCTTGGTCTCCCACTTTTCCTGCAGATTCTCCCACTCTTCGTGGCTGGTTCAGCTGAAACATTTGGTCTTGAATTAGGTTCAGATTCTTCAGCAGCATGTTGTCACGGGCTCTCTGCTCAGCTCCACGTGCGGGGCCCTGAGGCAGGGCGGCCAGTTCCAAACCCAGACAGTTGAGAGATCCTGCAGCCTTGCTGGAGAACCTGCTCTTGCTCTGTCATCAGCCATCGAAGGAGCATGAATTGGTGAGGGGCTCCACCTGCACAGAGCACCTGAGTGCTTCCTTTGTGATCACCCTGTGTGACTGAACGCAGCTGCCTCGCATGGAGAGAGGAGCCTGTTCTTTCTTGAGCCTGGAAACAGGAACATCAAAGTGTGATACTCAAACCATAATCTCATGCCTTTTGATAAGAGTTTGGGGATGAGAAGTACTTTATATCTTCCCTGAGGTTGTACAGTATACGTCTATACATTAAAGATTTTGGAGGCATCCTATAAGAAAGAAGCTAATTCAGTGCTTTCTAACATTCAACTTTGTAAGCCATGAAACCACTCAGAAATATGATCTAATGTATTGCTAGTTTGGGTGATGCACTTCATTTATGGTTTCTTTATTCAGTTTTACTCCATTCTACTTTTGCCGTATTAGAATTAATTTATTTCTGATTCTATTTCAATATGTAATTTGTGATTATTTTTAAAGTGGCTCCTTCTTACATTGTGCCTTTTTATTATAAACCCTTTGGTGCTTTGATACCCTGAAACACAAAATGACCTATTGATTTGTTCATGTATTAATGTTTTATTGTACCTTCCACCAAAAGAAAAAAAGGATTAGGACTGATTGCCCTGGGTATGTTAAGCAGTTGAAAAGAAAAATTGAAAGTTAAGAAAGTATGCAGATAGCCCAGCTTTGAAGGCAAATTAGCCGAGTTTGAACCGCTGCCCCGTCAAGGAGCAGGTGAGGTCACCTGCAACGGCTTCATTCATTCACTCATTTAGAATGAAGGGGAATCAAGGAAGGTTTTGAGGAAGAGGGACCATTGATCTGAGCCGTGGTTGGTTGGTATTTTTGAAGCTCTTCTCTCTCAGGCTACCAGAGACTGTTTTCCTTAAGAGAAACGTTAAACGGTTTTAAGGCAATAGTTGTATATTTGATGATAAATAATACTTGAGTATTAAAGAAAATGCTTTATAAATAGAGTCCTTAACTGAACCAGCCTTTACCAAGTGTCCCCTCTGTTCTAGGTCCTGGACTTAAGGTGGGCCGTCACTCCCTCCTTAAAAGATTGCCTGCACAGAATAACAGTCCACTAGGCTTATCTAAAGCACTATGTAATTTTGCCAGGAAAGAGAGAATTGGATAGAAGAAGTTTTAAACTGTGTTGCTTTGGATTCTCATAAGTAGAGAAAAGCTTTAATTTGGTTTCTTAGCAGCAGTTGGCATCACAAGCATAATGTCTGAGAATATTTCTTTTCTGCAAGGGTGGCCTTGAAATGCATTAGCCAACTGATGGTGAATATTACAGACACCATCTAGATCAGGGGTGTGGAATCTTTTTCATGGCCAAGGGCCATCTGGATATTTATAAAATTGTTCACAGGCCATACAGAATTAGCAACTTAAAGAAGAAGGGTATTGAGTTCCAAGTCATGCAAGGACAGAACAGATGATTTCTTGAGCATCCAGCCTGCAGGCTAGATAAGGCCCCCCACCCTGATTAAGACGAATTTTCTGAAAATGTCAGGACAAATGAAACATGAAGTGTTAGATGAAGTGGACAGGATAGATCTGTCTCCAAAGATAGCAGTAGATGGTCCTGTTTCCTCGTCAGTGAATGGTCTTCTTGAGGTGATATTGTGTATTCCCGATACACGGTGAGCGCTGTGTGCTTGTATATGTTTGTTTTACTGACTAGTTTAAATTGTATTAAGCTCCCTTAGAAAAGTGTTTTTGTTGTAAAACATGAATCATACTATGTGATAGATATGGTAACAAAAGGCAAAGAAAATGTGATTGGCTATCACTCATAATATGGGCTCGTTTGGATTTAAACAGCAGATTTCAGGTGACAGATACAGAAATGAGGTTGAAAGTCTGAAAGTTGATCATGAACTGACTATTGTTTTGAGCACAACAAATAGTCCTTAAAGTCAGGAAGTCTTTTTCAAATCAAGACCCAGCCATATAGAGCTCTGTATGCTTTCTCATTTATCTTGACCTGGAAAACTTGAGATATTCCCTTGTTCTCTGTAATTCTCCTCACGTGAAATCCTCGGTGGTGGGGTTGGAATGGGAGATCCCTGAGCCTGTGAAACTGTATCATGAAAAAATAAAAATAAAAATCAAGTTCTGCACATAATGCAAAGAAAAAAAATGCTTTAATTTTCACTTGTTGTTAAAGCCACCATTTAAGTTAAATTAGACATGACATAATAGCATTATCTTAAGGACGTCTTATATTCCCTGACACTTCATCATGTCTGTCCCTGCAGCATTTGACCTACATAACATTTGGCTTGGGCTTTGTCTCGGGTCCTTCCAGATTTCTCTCTCTTCATGGTACTTACAGACCTTAAGCAAGTGACTTACACACCAGGGCTGCCAGGCCCGCCCTCTGTAGAGGAATTTCAGTTTCCTTGTACTTTGGACAGCCCACAGTCTAGAGCAGTGATTCTCAAACTTGACTTCGTGTCCATTTTCGTGGTTGCTGGGCCTACCATCTGAGCTTCTGGTTAGTTTGCTTTGAATTTCATTGCTGAAGAGTTGCAGGTGAAGCAAATACAGCTGGCCCTAGTACCACTCTTTGAGAACAACTTGCAGGATTGCCATTCTGGACACAGATCCTGAATTCCCTCATCACAGGAAAGCAACTTTTGTCCTCCAGCTGCATTGCCTTACTGTTTTTCACCTTTGTGGATGCCTTCTGATTGGTATCTTGTGTTAATAATCAAGTTAAATGAGAAATTGGCTCCTGGTTGATTATGTCGCCCTCTTGTGTTTCTGTGTTGTATTTCTTTTTAATAACGTACTACAGTTCCTAATTGAGAATGTAAAGTTTATTATTGGAACAGTAGGGAGGAGAGGAATTACCTAAAAATTACCAGTAACCGAAAAATTCACTGTTAACAATTACATAGGTAACACTTCAACAAATTCAGCAAGTAGAATCACAAGTAAGTTCATCTTGGTGCAAAAAAATTGAAATCTATAGTTTTTTTTGGAAATGCTTGTATGTGATGATTTTTGAAGACCTCCTAATATGCATGGATTTCAAAATTCTGTGACCTTTGGGAATTTATGTTCTGTATTCCCAAGTGCATTTTTTAGTCAGTGGAACTGTTTTAAAATGTTGGGTTCATAGCACAGTGCTCTTACATAACCCACCTGGTATGTTTTGTGACTGTTTTCCTGTCCTGTTTTATCAGTGCTCTAGCCTGTGGCTTTGTGGAGCTGGAGGTATACACCCGCCAACATAAAGTGGTCCCTCCCTGAGCACTTGCACTGCCCACGGAGGGACGTGCCAGAGGTGCTGCCCACAGTGTCATGCCTACATGTTTTTGAGCATTTCCATTGTCTCCAGTGGAGTGGTTGAGAGCAGCATTTGAAATCCCTACTCCTGCTGGGATTCTTCTGTACTTACTGATCTTTAATCTTTATTATTCTCGGGCTGCCATCTAGCACTTCTGTTTTACCTTCCTTCACTGTCACCTGAAGAATCAGTTACAAAATGGGACAGTCATTGTTTGGTACTCCCTTGTACTGGTCAAAATCATAATTGTGCTTTCTTGAGAGATTTCATGCTTTATCTGAAGATCATGTTTATAGTGTATCTAAAGTTTTATAGTGGACGTTAGGGGCTATTGCAAGAAGTTGAAGGTTTTGAAGGACATTGTGAATTGGCCCTTTCAGTTCTCTGGCTGCACTGTAGAATTGTCCGTGACTGTTGCTTCGCCAAGCAGAGGCAGAACTGCCCTGCCCCGGCGGCAGTTGAAACAGCTCCCTGTAGTTGTTTCATCTGTCTGGTCTGGGTCTTTTTCCTGCTGTATTCAGTCACATCTCAGGAGCTCATTCTGAGATGTAAGAATATTGTAGCTAGGAGTTTCCCCCTGGGACCTTAGAGACCTCTCACTATATCATGGCCAAGATGAGAAGTGGCATGCCTAAAGTGAGCAAAGTCAGGTGTGGGCTGATCAGGGTACATATCCTGGCCTTAACCTCTCTTCCCTAGGTTCTTAGTGCTTGACATGATCCCTGTCTGGTGGAGGGTACCTTAGTCTATCATCCCCAACCATAAGCTCAGATCAGTTTTAACCCTCACATCCCTCTTCTGCATCCTGTTCTGCCTCCATTCTGGTACTGATCACTGCAGGCAGGCCAGAACTGTTCTATAACATTCCGGATCTGAAAGAGTTCTCCTGGCCAGACAGGGAACTCCCTCGTTCATCCACTAAGTCACTCTACAAGCATTGTGTTTAGTGCAGATGTCAGGTCTCCAATGTGCTGAGAGTCTGAGGGAGCAAAGTGGATAAAGCAGAACTAGGACCTGCCTTGAGCAGACAAGCCATTGCTAACTGTGAGACTCTGAAAAGTGAGCCTGTTCTTGCAGTTGCTGAGACTGAAAAGGCTAGAAGTTGGTTAGGAAGAAGAGACCTGTGTGGGACGGTCAAGGCTGCACTGCGGAAGTGACATGGAAACCAGAGGCTCTGTGAGTAGCCAGCCAGAGAATGTCCCAGAAAGATGGGAAAGCATGTGCAAAAGAGCTCGGAGGGGCAGGAGCTGAGAAAGGGCTGAAGTATGGCGGGAGGCGGGGGCTCAAGACAGGTTGGCAGGGCCATACCTAAACTGGGAGTTCTTATTTAAAACTAGTAAAGTGGAGAGCCAACAACTGGCCTTAAGCAACAAAATTATATGCTCATATAAAGATTACCATAATAACAGGACACAGAGGAAATAAGGATGGCTTTGGAGTCAGTAAAAACTTGAATAAGTAAGCTGACCATCTGCTTTGCTCACTGTTTGACATGGGACAAGGTTACTTAACCTCTCTGAGTCCAGTTCATCATTTCTATGGGGAGACGAAGACCCACTTCATAGAGTATTATGACCCCTGTTGTCTTAATAAAAGATCAAATTTAGTCTACTCCGGTTGGATTAGAACATGTTATAACTAGATGCATTATCTTCCCATATAAAGTCCACCTTGCAGAATGTCATGCAGAATGCATGACAACAGAGGTTTACCAACGGAGAGACCGGTGCAGCATAGAGGGTATTTTGGAGCACTTCTCCCAGTCCCAGAAGCACCTGAAATGCCAGAACTACGGGTTTTCCAACATGGTTGCTTAGTTTTTCAAGTGTCTAAAAAAAAAAATCTAGTTGCATTTTACTGAGAATCCAGGTTGTATGGAGCATTTTGCATATATTTGCATCTACTGTGTCTCATGCACTCCTTGTAGCAGCACATAAATTAGTCTTACTGGTACTTCAGCCCTGAGTCCACACCTCCAAAAGGTTGAACAACTTCCTGACCCCACACCCACATCTGTGTTGCCTGGCTAGCCCTGTGATCTCTGTGCTCTCATGCTGCCAAAGTGATAAACACTTAAAAATCTCTGAGCAGGCAATAGTTGTAACTTTTATCTCTGTTGGAGTTGTAAGTGGCCTCCACCTGTGAGCAAATACTCCTAGTTCCTCTTTCAGACTTATGCAACCAAATCAATCAAATCTTACTTCAGTGGATGAGTAATGGCAATAAAGTCATCCTCTGTATGTTGTAGTACCATAGTTCTTGAAACATCCTTGTGACATTAGAAGACGGTACTTCTGATAGTTCATTGGCTTTGGAATTAGCCCTGGTTTGTGATTTGATTCCTCCACTGAAATAGCTTTGTGTGTGTGTGTGTGAGAGAGAGCGAGAGAGAGAACAAACAAGTTATGTAATAACTTACAGGGTTTTCAGGAACGGCTGAGACAGTGTAAAGGCAGCTAACTGTGGGCTGGTACAAAGTGGAGCTTCAGTGCTGTCAGTTAGCCTTGATCTGTGCGCACTGGCCTGGGCTAGTTGAGCAAGTGCTGGGGAAGGCACTCTGGCCAGGGTGATGAGTGGCCACATGCCCCTGGGCTCTTCCCTTTGTACTGCGATGCCCTGGAAGGCAGCCTCTGAATGAGGCACCAGTATTAAATAGCTTCAAGGTGCTAAATAACTGGCTAGCACATGAAGGAGTTAACTCACTAGACAGGGTACCTAATTTATACCAGGGAATCGCAAACTTAACTGCTGGGAGCTGGCTCATTATTTTAATTGGATTTTCCAATGTGTTGAGCAAGTCAGCAGATTTGCATTAGCCTTTGCTTTCAGAGAAACTGTTTCTGTCTGCAGAGGGAAAGGAGGGAGAGAGAACCAATGGGCAATGAAAAACGAATGTCAATTAATGCAAGATGACAAAGCAAACAAGTTATGTCCCCATTAATTAATATAGCGATTGTGTGTGCAGGTGTGTTGGAAGTGCCCTTTGCGGAGCTGTGCAGCTCCCTCCCCTCGGAAGCAAGAGGGAGAGCACTATTGACTCACAGGCAGCCATTCATGCGGGTCCCTGCTGGAGCCACACAGGGGTTCACACTTGAGCTGTGCAGTATTCAGGCAATACATCATCTACCACTGCATTTTTTTTTCTTTGAAGATTTATTTATCTGTTTGAAAGTTCAAATTACCACCACCACCACCAGTGCCACCGCCCTACCTCCACCTGCACCAGAAGGTCACAAAAGCCAAAGCTGGGCTGCTCCAAAGCCAGGACCTCTTTCCAGGTCTCCCTCATGGTGACAAGGCTCCAAACACTTGGTCAGTTTCTTTCTGCTTTTCCCAAGACATCAGCAGGGAGCTGGATCCGAAGTGGGGCAGTCAGGACTTGAACCCACATAGAATGTCCGTAATGAAATTGGCAGCTTTATACCAAAGTGTCAGGCCATTGCTTTTTTTTTTTTTTAAAGAGTTATTGATTTTTATTACAAAGTCAGATATACAGAGGAGGAGAGACAGAGAGGAAGATCTTCCATCCGATGATTCACTCCCCAAGTGAGCCGCAACGGGCCGGTGCGTGCCGATCCGAAGCCAGGAACCAGGAACCTCTTGTGGGTCTCCCATGTGGGTGCAGGGTCCCAAGGCTTTAGGCCGTCCTTGACTGCTTTCCCAGGCCACAAGCAGGGAGCTGGATGGGAAGTGGAGCTGCCGGGATTAGAACCCGGCCCCTAATGGGATCCCGGGACGTTCAAGGCGAGGACTTTAGCCACTAGGCCACCATGCCAGACCCTAGGCCATTGCTTCTTGACTCGCACTTTAGGATCTGGTTAGCATAACATACATGTCTGCCAGCTTGGAAAGACAGGTGATAAGAGGGTAAAAAATAGTATCACTTCTTTTTGTGTAAAGCAGTGTAACAAGACTTAAAAAGAACCAGGATGGGATATGTGTGTTTTATATGGCAAGTACTTCAAAAAGTTGGTGAAAAGATAGAATTAAGAAATGTTGTTTTGGCACAAAGTAGTTTTGATATGTATGCATTTTTTTTCATAAAATGCATTTTCCATGACTTTTGAGGGCTGTGATACGTGCAGGGAAGACTTTTAAAGTTATCTACAGTGGCCATAGTTAGAAGCTGACCATGTAGAAAGCAGCATAAGGAGTAAATAATTATCGAGTTCACTACTGGTTGCAATCATTTACTTAACTATTTCTTTTTCATAGTATTTAGACTGCAGCTTCCCTCTAACTTAAAATTTCTGATTAGGCTTTTTGTGCGTGCTTATGGGGATATATCCTTTTTGTAAGGAAAAAAGTTTAAATAGCAGTTTGTTTCACCATCATTATCAACTCTAACATCAGTATCTAATGTTTTAGGGGTTTTTTGTACACATTCACCACAAACTAATGTCCTAGACTCTCGACAAACATGGGCCTTTCGGCCAGGCTACAAGAAAGAACTGCCGTCCAGGCCCCCCGGTGGTATGCACTGGGATGTCTTGCTGGTGTGTGGAGTGAGCTGGTGCTGCTGGAGGTATGGCAGTGAAATGACTTGCAGGAAGCCCAGGTTGAGAACAACAGGAAAAGGAGTGGAGAAGTTGGGAGCCCAGAGGAAAGGCCTCCCTCTGCTCTGTACCTCTTGGCTACAGCATCACCTTGTATTTGTGTTTAGCACTTTGTGGGTATTGGGGGTTAGTCAGCACTTGCCAGGAACATTGACTCAGTCCACACACTGATAGCCAGTGCTCATGCTGTCACTCTGCTGTCCCCTGCCACGTCACAGCCTCTTGCGGTGGAGGCAGCCCCATGCTGCCCACTGCCTCTGTCTGCAGAGCTGGATCCTTCAGGGTTGGAATGTCCAACTCCTGACACAGTGAGCACTACCAAGTAGATAGTAAAGGATGGGTGGAGAGATGCACTTAACCATGAGTAAAAGTGTTTCCTGAGAGAGGAGACTCACAGGCCATTCCACCTACAGTCTCCATCTGCAGGTCTCCGTAGACTTGACTCCACAGCACTAAAATTTATTCCACCAAGACTGTGAGGGGTCTTGAGAACAGACCACATCATGACCTGTCCTTACGCTTGTTTCCTCACCTGACTGTTCTTCTCATGGTTCTCCACCTCCTTTGCTATGAGCTGCTTAGCAGCTCCGTTCCCTCCCCCTTTCTAGCCTACTCTGTCCCATCTGTTAACCAGGTGGCTCCAAGCTGAAAGGAAGCAGGCCACCACCCTCGGTTGCACTTCTTAAGGATCTTGTCTTGCAGTGAAATCTGAGGACACAGCAGTGAACAGAACTAAGTTCCTGCCCTTATTGTGCCTGTTCTCTGGTGGGGGCAACAGAAGGCACATCCAGAAACTCGTTCCAGATAATGATGCAATTATTAAAGAAAATCAAATGGAAACAACAAAAGCCAAATGTCCAGTCAGCTTCTTATGTGACAGCATGGTCAAGGAAAGATCTGCCTTCTCCGCTCTGGGTGTTGAAATGGTGTTATTTTTTTTTTTAAAGATTTATTTATTTTATTACAAAGTCAGATATACAGAGAGGAGGAGAGACAGAGGAAGATCTTCCATCCGATGATTCACTCCCCAAGTGAGCCGCAACGGGCCGGTGCACGCCAATCCGAAGCTGGGAACTAGGAACCTCTTCCGGGTCTCCCACGCAGGTTCAGGGTCCCAAAGCATTGGGCCATCCTCGACTGCCTTCCCAGGCCACAAGCAGGGAGCTGGATGGGAAGTGGAGCTGCCAGGATTAGAACCGGTGCCCATATGGGATCCCGGGGCTTTCAAGGCGAGGACTTTAGCCGCTAGGCCACGTCGCCGGAACCTGAAATGGTGTTAAATAGGGATCATCTAACCTGTATGGAGACTGCAGCAGGGTGTTGGCTCACAGCTCTGACAACGGTAGCCTGCATTCGCATGGCAAGTCTTGCTCTTGGGCTATTGTTGCTATCGATATCGTTGGGATATCGTTGCTATCGAGGTGCCTCTATCCTACCTCCATCACTTGAGCTGCGATGTGGGGGCAGTTATGCTACATGTGCTGGTGTCATTCAGGATCAGTAAGACAGCCTTTCAGCAGAGACCAGTGGGGAAAGCACTGTCAACATGAGCTGGCTTTCTTTTCTTTTTTTTTTTTTTAACTGTCTCCTGTCTTTGTGTTGGTTTCTCAGCTCCAGGGTTTGAGCCACAATGTGATCTTCACCTTGGATTCCCTGTTGAAAGGAGACCTAAAAGGAGTCAAAGGAGTAAGTGTTCAGTAATCTGGATTTCCGCTTCAACTTGAAAGGCCTGCTTTATCCGTCTCCTTTAAGACCACAGGACTGCTTGTATCTGAAAAATAACGGTGAACATGTGTAGCATAAACACTGTTCTTGGGAAGTGATCATTGCAAGAGATGGGTCACGCCAGTAATGGTGTTGACTGTGGCATGACATTCGGCCCTTCAGAATGACAGAATGACATTCGGCCGTCATCTGGGTGGGAGGGAGGACCGCTGTGGACTAGCCTCTTCGATCCTGTGGATCCGGCTGATCCTGCTTCACCAGTGTCACCAGGCGCACCCACCCTTGCTCCCCTCTCCGGCTTTTCCTGTAGAACAGACGGTGTGCTGGACACTTGTTTTGAGGAACTTTCCAAGTGTTCTATAAAGGAAGTCATTTTTTGTTAACATTTCAGAATTTATTTATTCATTCTAAACAGAAGTAAATGTAATTGCGATCTTTTCTTTATTAAGGATCTCAAGAAGCCATTTGACAAAGCCTGGAAAGATTATGAGACAAAGTTGTAAGTAATTTTCTGTGTTCATTGTTTTCTGTTGTAATGAGTTTCATGAAGTAAAGTAACTGGAATAAGAACAGAGCCCTTAACTCTCCTCAGGCGAAAACCCTGTGATGTCTGGAGGTAGAGGCTGCTTGTTCTCTGATGGGAGAGGCACTCTGCAGACCTGGAACTTTGACAACTTTTCTGTCGTCATTGGCAGCACGTCACGATGGACTGTTTACATTTCTGTGTTTATAATAGCAGGGAAATAATAAAAGTAATGCTCATGTCTCTGAGCCCCTTTTTCCTGCCAAGACTTACACTCAGTGGTTTTTATCTTCATGACATCCTTGTAGTAACCTGCTTGTGAGCAGTTTTCCCTTGGCTTACATGTGGGGAAGCTGAAATGTAAGACTAAACTAGTAGCTGCTTTGCTGGCATTCACTCCAGGACTGTCTGAGCCCAGAACCTGAGCAGCAAGCTTGGTGTGGGCACTGGAGTCAGACCACCTGCCTTGGCGAATTACTGTGAGGGATTAGAGAGATGAGAACTTTGTGTGGTGCCTGCACTGCATTATACATGTTCCTCCAATACTGTTACTCCAAGGCAGTTGTAACACCAAGCAGTAGGATAGGGTGCTAAGAGATATTTCAAAGTTCTTAATAGATGTCTTGACGATAAATTTGGATAACTATAAACATAAAAAATAGGCAACAGCAGCAGCAGAAGGACAACAGATTGAGGGTGAAATATGTTTATCCCAAGCTGCTTTTATAAGCACTTATGTAAGAACTGCATTGTTGGGAACTCACTGTCTTAGGAATACTTTTGTACACAGACAGTTATAAATACCACTGAGAAGAAGAAGATTCTTAAAATGGTCAACTGATGTAAGTGAATGCTGTGAGCCATCCTGTTTTTCTATATGAAAAGTGGGTCAAGAGTACTTAAAAAGACTTGTGAGCTAAGTACTGCACCTGCCCAGAAGTGGTTTGCAGCCTTTGGAATAGGACAGATTTGAGTGCTTTCAAAATGGGTGTTGTTTATCCACCAAGTAGGGAGAAAACACCTTGTCTCCTCTGTTGGACATCACTGTAAGATACATAGTGTGCTTTTGTTAGCTAAAGTACTACCAATCTTAAGTGTATGAGAATAACTGTTTATCTTAAAAAAAATCAGTATGGATCAAGGACACTAACGTACCTGCTGGTCGGTATTGTGAATGTCATGTAAAGCCTTGTACATCTGTACCATCCTGCCGAGCTAAACAAGATGAGAGTGCAACTACATTGTTCTTAGGTACCTAGCAGGAGTCTTCAGCACATAGTTTATACACGGAATGTACATTTATTAATAGAATAAAGGGATTATCCTGACCTGGCAACATGTAACAGAAGATAGTTACGTGGGTACTGATTTTAAGACCTGGAAGAAGGCGTTCGCTTTGTTTGGTTTTTCTTAAACCAGACTCCTTTCTCACTAATATTTATTGGTGGGGGTTGGGAGCAGGAAACAACCATTTGTCTGATGTTTTAAAGGGCTCATTCAGTTAGAAATTATAAAAAACAAAATGACTTATACATGCCAAAAAAATGATTTATTTGTTTCAGTAAGATTGCTGTTTTGTAGCCTTCCATTTAGAATTTGGGAGGTGATGAAGTGGTTACAATTTTTACAACCTTCACATAGGCAATCCTCACCTATCAAATAATGGGAAAATTGCCTTTCGGAAGCTTTTGTGAAGGCAAACTCCAGCGCTGGCGTGCCTGTCGCAGTGCGGCACAGAGGAATCATGCAGCACATAGTTTCTAGCAGGTGTTATTCTAATCAAATTTTAATTGGTCAAAATAATGCATGTGCATAAAATGAAACATCAGCGGGTCTAGACAGTTGACGCCCTCTGGGAAGGGCTTAGGGCCTGTCTGTGGGCCTCCAGCAGCCCGACTCAGTGGGCTCCTCCTCTACCCACTGGTCCAGCTGCTTCCCAAACAGCAAAGGGTGCTTCTCAGGAAAACACAGCAGCCCTGTGAGCCCAGCCCCGCAAGCCCCTTGTCCTTCCCTTTCTCTAACTCTCTTCTCTTTCCCTGCTTTATGTGATATCCCTCAATGTTGCATCATTTCTTGTTTCAATTACAGCTTAGTCCTAAAGTAGACAAAGACTGAACTCCCTTACAAAACCACCTCATTGATTTTTTTCTACCCTCTTTCATCCCGTATGGTGAATTCAGCAACTTTTTGCTTGCATCTTTGGTTGAATTTTTTTGTAAATATTTGAACATATTATGATTGAATTTGTTTTGATAGTTCACTTTTAGGCTCTTGCTTAATGACATAATTACCTCATTTCTTTAGCTCTACACATCTTTTGTGAATTTTTATCATCTGCTCCAACAGATGTCAGACACCTGTCAGTATTTATGTTTGGAGAATATATATATTACATATGTTATTACACTGATTATGTATGTATGTATATGTGTGTGTGTGTGTAGTCATTAAATAATCTGTCAGGGCTCTGCATGATAGCCTAGTGACTAAATCCTATCCAGGATCCCATATGTGCACTGTTTCATATCCTGGCTCCTCCACTTCCCAACCAGCTCCCTGCTTGTGGCCTGGGAAAGCAGTGGAGCATGGCCCATACACGTGGGAGACCCAGAAGTGGTTTCTGGCTCCTGGCTTCAGATCAGCCCAGCTCTGACTGTTGGAGCCACTTAGGGAGTGAACCAGCAGATGGAAGGTCTTTCTTGCTACATCATCTTCTCTCGGTATATCTGCCTTTACAGTAAAAATAAATAAATGTTAAATAATAAGAAGTGATCTGATGGTTCCTTTTCTTTCCTGATATAGTGTTTTCCCCAGCTCATTAGATTGGCAGTATAACAGTCTTACTGAGATCACCTTTTGACATACTAGTTTTACATCTACTTTCTCTTTTCTGGTGTGGTCCAAATTTTGCTGGCCCGCTGCAGGAGGTTCCAAGAAACACCTCTACATATGTTCCTGTACAATTTTTACCTGTCCAAAATGTCTTTCTCTACTGTCACACACAGAATGAGAGTTTGCCTGATTCATCTTTTTCTCTGGAAATATTGAGGGCATTGCTTCCTCATTTTTCGGTTTCTGGTGTCGCTGATTTTTTTTTTTTTTTTTTTTTAGATTTTTTTAATTGGAAAGTCAGATATACAGAGAGAAAGAGACATAGAGGAAGATCTTCCATCCTCTGATTCATTCCCCAAGTGGCCGCAATGGCTGGAACTGCGCCGATCCAAAGCCAGGAACCTGGTGCCTCCCTGCTCCCCATTTATTTTTACATGGCATGTAGCAGTTCCTTATTTTTTTTGTTGTTGTTGTTTTGTTTTGTTTTGTTTTACAGTTAGGAGGCACCAACTTCTTCTCTCTGTAGAGGTTTTACAAAAATTCTTCATGTGCCATTGTGTACAGCTCCATTTTGCAGTTTTTGTATTTGTGATCTGAATGTTTCTTCTAATTCCTCCTGGTAGTTTTGTATGTTTCTCTGTTTCAAAGTAATCTGGATTTCATGCATTGTTCCAATCATTTTCTTCTCGTGTCTGTTCTGATATATCTTAGGTTGTTTCTTCACTGTTTTTCCCCTTTCAGTGGGCATTTGTATTTTTACTACCATGTGTAAAATCTCTTAAGCCTCTTTTACTCAGCCAGAGTACCTGGCCTTGTGATAATTTCCTTCTGTTGTTTGTTTTGTTTCATAGATAGATAGTTTTTCAGCAAAGGAGCTGACATTTTGTAAGCTGTGTCTGCTTCTGTGTTGTCTTTGGTTCATTTCCACTCTCCCCCTTTGACTGTTGCACTTGCTGCTTTCACTTCAGAAGCTCTTTGCAATTCTCTTAATCTTTGGCTGCTTCTTCCTGATTCAGAGCGGGGCACTCTAAGACAGATTGAAAGTTCATGTGCATCAGCAGGGCCTGTCAACAAAGCAGTGGCTCCTCTTTCTGAAGAGTTTTAAGTTTTAGGACACCAAGACATCTGTTTTATTAGGTAGGAGTGTTCCCATCAAGGTCTGTCCTCAGGGGTCTCCCAGTTGCTTCAGCATCCTGTCTGGAGATGGTTCGTGGTGACTGAAGCTGTAAGCAAGGGAACCAGAAAGCAGTAAGGTGCAAGGTGCAGACTACTGTGTTGCTCCTTCTCGCCTCAGCCACACCCTTCCAAATACTTGCTGAATTCTCTCATCATTTTAGTCTTCAATTATTCTTGTCTTTTGGAAATAACACATTTTTAAACCTTAACTATCCCTCTGGTGGATTCCCTAGAAGAAGAAATTGAACCCGACCCTTCCCATTTCTTATTAAGCCCCTAACTGTCAAGGTGACACTGGTCAAAGAGTTCCTTAGATGTTAGAGTATTAGAATGAATCCCAACCAGGTGGGAGTAGATTTAGCCTTGATTGATGGGTTTCATTTCGTACAATGTTTCTATGTAGACAAGGGCTTTGATTCCCATACCACCACTGCAAATTAGAGAAGACTTTGAAAGTTAAATCAACTAGCCTTTGCATTCAGAGCTGGACTACATAGGCTATTTCTGAAAGTAGAAGTGCATTTTCATGTTTTGTTTCTTTTTAATTTGACATAAAAAAGATTTCATGTATTTTTTTTGTACATATCATTCTGAGAAGATAACCGTACTTTCCTTTCTCCCTCCCTCCCTCCCTCCCTCCTCAGTCAGCTCTCCTGGTTTTCCTCATTAAATGGGTTTGGGAAGGAAGACTCTGATTCTTTGGTTTCCCAGAATGTTCTCTGTCAGAGCTGAGGACTAACCTAGGGATGTTAGGCTTCCTCAGGCCTGTCCTCTTGTTCCCTAGCTCCCTTGCATTCCCCTCACTCAAGAATGTTTTCATAGGACTCCAAATTATACTTTGGAGTTTCTTCCAGTCCTTATTTTATATAATCCAAAGACATGTCATGAAATAATTAAAATGTGTTATTGAAATGTGGGGATGATCTATTTAGAGACTGTTGGAAATTACCTTTGATTTCATTTCTGTGCATAACCACAAAGACTTCTTAGATGCTTTGTCTTGAAATAATTCCAAGTCTCTCAATAGGAAAAGTCTCAAGTCTTCAATTTTCTGATTCTTTTTCACCATAATGCATTTTACCCAAGAGAAGATAAATTTCTTCAACCAACTAAAATGTAAGAATTTACATGAATTGTCGTAGAAGATCAGAGTTAAAATCTAAAAAGTTTGCTGGATGAAAATCTATCCCTTATGTTTGTTTTCTTTGAAGTGAGATGTTTACTTCTCATTGATTCTACCAGCTTCATTCTTAACTTTGTATCTTTGGTAATTAAGACAGAGATGGTGATTTCCAGTTAAGGTAGAGTTGTGGTTTGCTTTTTAATTGACTTTCTCTTTGAGTAGAACCTGTAGTTTGCCCATGCTTTCTGCCCTAGCACATACACAGCACACTACTGTCATGAACGCCACCACAGTAGTGCATTTGGTGAGCCTGCAAAGACACGTTGTTATCATCCAGAGGCTATAGCTTACATTAGGGTTCACTCCTAGTGTTGCACAGAACATATTTTAATACTGATATCTGCTCTAATTACAGTACAAAAATTGAGAAGGAGAAAAGAGAGCATGCAAAACAGCATGGCATGATCCGCACGGAAATCACAGGAGCTGAGATCGCAGAGGAAATGGAGAAGGAAAGGCGCCTCTTTCAGCTGCAGATGTGTGAAGTAAGACCCTGTCCATGTGCTTGGCCCAGAGAGTCAGTGACCAACATCTCCTGCTAGTCAGCAGTCTTTATGCTTCCAGGCAGGCTGTGTTTGAAGATTAGAGGAGGGCACCGTTTCTTAAGGATGCTAATCTCCATTTGTCTCCAAGCCTTTTGGGACCCACCATGGCACATGTCTCATAATTTGAGCCTTGGTCCTATGGGGCTCTTTAAGCCAAAACAGGATTCTTTGGTGAGAACTTTAACATTGTTTGTGAGTGACCTTGGGGGGAAAAGATTTGATGCGGGGGTAATGTTAGTGAATATTTTTACTATTGCAAGCTTAAAGCATGCCTTTTGTTTTTTTAACTATATGTCAAATTTGAATGAAAATCTTGAGTAGCAATTAAGGCATTCTGAGTTCATGAAAAAATTGCAGTGAAAAGCATGTTGACTTCAACTGAGAGCAGAGGTTCTCAAGCTGGGCTTAGAAGGGTGGCCAACATTTCAACTGAAGGAACAATCCCTCTGGCTCTGTGCCTTGGCAGTTTTCAGAAATTGTGAAGGTGGAGACAGCTCACAATTTAAACTTTCTTCCCAACATTTTCTTGCTTTTCTTTCTCATAAACCTTTGGCTCCTGAACCTAATTGCTCAAGTACGCTTTCTCTCAATGTGAGCAGAAAGCTCTGGTAATAGTAACAAATCTGAACTACCAGAGTTTATTTAACTGCATCTTTATGCTTTCATTTTTGAGAAGCAAGTATTCTTTCTGGTTCTCCTTCTTGCTCTCATGTCTTACAGCATATTTCACAAAGACAATGCTACTGTACATGGGAAAGACAATCAGTGTTTCGGGTTTTGTCCGGTGACCTCTAAGCTTGAGATCCACTGCACCAGGGAAACAGTTTTTCTAGAATATTTTTCTGCCTTAGTTCTGCTTGTGTGATAAACTAATTGTCACTGTTTACAAAATGCTAACTCTTTAATCAACTTGTTTTTATACACTTTGTGACTTTGCCAAATCATTGTTCGCTAAACTGAGCTTGCATTGTCTGAAGGCCACTGGGACTCATTAACATATGCATATTCATAAGTGGTGTTCTGCCACTGTTACGCTAAAAAGCCTTATCTGCAATTAACAGCATAACATTCTGCTTTATTTCCACAGTATCTCATCAAAGTGAATGAAATCAAGACCAAAAAGGGTGTAGATCTGCTGCAGAATCTTATCAAATATTATCATGCACAGTGCAAGTAAGTAAATCAGTTCATTATTTTTAGCCCTGGTAAGGTCCCCTTCATGTCATTGGTTTTCTTAATCACATTTCCGTTCTTGGTTTGATGGCTACTACAGTAACATAATGACATTCTAGGCTTAATATGAAACAGTGTTGTTTTCCATGTTCTGTGTTTCATGTGCATTAGTAGCTCAAAGTAAGATGACTGTTGAATTAACAAGAAATATTGTCTCTTGCCTCTGTTAACCTTGGCAGTCTTTAGAACTTTTCGCAAAAGCCTTTGCTCAATCATATGGAGGCCTGTTGATGAGCCTGTCCTCCTCCCTTACTTGACATTTTATCTATTGTTGAATCATTTTATAACATGACTTCTCTGCCAAAGTTTGTTGTTTTGGTTGCCTAAATTAAATGAAAGTGAGTATTTTGGCCATTAAGAATTCTTCACATTCATATGTGGGTTCTTATGTAATTGGGATTATTTTTTGAGAGCCATCGTTGTACGCTGGTACAATCCTTGTTTGCGTCTCAGGCCTGTCTTTTGTTCTCTGTTTACAATGCTGTGATGTCACATCTGCCTTTTTAAACTTCTTTGACTTTTTGGGTTAGCTTTCATGAGTTTCCTAATAATGTCATTGTAAAAGACATCTTGTGAAAAGCATGTCAGTGACTGTAAAGGTCTGTTAACTGATAGAAGTTTTAGAGAAAACAGTTCAAAACCTTTCTGGAGTGACCCAGATAACCCTCCTGAGTGAAAGAATACAAAGGTCATTTGAACTAGAAAAAAATGTGTGTCCTCTAAAAAGTTAAGTACACAATTTCTTTTTGTCACTCCTATTACTTTTATGTATCTACTTATCCATTTATGTCAAAGGAGCCTTACAGATTTTTCATCTGCTAGTTAGTTCCCAGTTGGCTGGGACGAGGCCAGAGGAAAGCCAGGAGCCTCTTTGAGGACTCTGACGAGAGTGGCAAGCACCGACCAGCTGGGGCTAGCCTCTGCTGCATTCCTCAGCCATTAGCAGAGACAGCGCAGTGTTTCTGTCAGTTGTGTGAGTTTTCTTCCCAAAGTTCATGGGCAGAAGAGTGAATAGATAATACATATTTTTGGCAAACTTTTCAAAGTACTCTATGTGATGATTCCAAGTGGTATGAAAGTCACTCATTTACAGGTTGTCCGTAGACTTGACGGTTTTCAGGAAAAACTTTTTAGTGATCAAATTGTTGCTTCCATAGATTTGACTTGTAGGGTTTTTTTTTTTTTTTTTTTTGCCTCTTTTCAAAGTATATTTTACTCTGCATAAATATTTCAGAAATAACCATTATGCCCTGAAGTAGAGAGAGTTTTGCTGTTTATAGGGTCAAGTTTGTTTGCTGAAGGGCTGCCTTTGGCTCTGTATTGTTCTTGGCCAGTCACAAAACTGAAATGAAACACGTTGTGTGGCACTCTCTGAATTTACTTTGGGTGGATTTTTTTTTTGTCTGAGTTTTTGTAGAAATGTTTTATTGCTTTGACAGTTCTGCTTAAGTAAATGAATCTCATAGTTTTGTGAATCACAACACTGGCAGCAAATCTGATTTCATATGATTTTAGAAATATCTTTTTTGATTTCAGAGTTCCTAGGTTTGCAAAGAAGGGCCAAATGTACATAAATATGAGTTTTCAAAAATTTAAGATGCTTTGTAAACTGAATTGCATAGTATGAAAAAAATAAGGTATAGATTTTAAAAGAGAGAGAGAAAATTGGCACCAAACTTTGTCTTTTAATTCCATCTTTCCACAACCTTTTGAAGTAATGTCATGTAGTCTTTTTTAGTATGGGTGAGAAAAGCAACACAATGCATTTTCGCTTTAGGTGTTTCATTCTCTGTGTTTTCTCATTTCACAAACATTGATTAATTTCCCACCAGAGACCAGGTACTTTGTTAGGTTCTGGAACATAGGTTAAAAAAGAGCCAGAGAGAGAAAGAAGAAACAAAAAGAAACAAGCCTCCTCTGGACAGTTACTTGCCAGATATGGAAAGTAAATCCACTTCAGACATTCATACTCATAGTGGGGCTAGAAATGACTAGTACCTTCGGGCATCAGGCAAGGTGCCAAGGCAGAAGATACAGAAGGCACCAATGCTTGGTGTTAGACTTAGGGCAGCTGGGGTCTGGGCTTGGGGATCCCAGAGGCATCTTCCCCTAGAGAGAGGCCAGCAGAGATCCTGCAGGGAAGACATTGCTAGGCCAGTTATTTCATGCAGTAGAACAGTCACAGTGGAACTCAAACTGAGTTACCCCTAGGGTGGACTCTGGGAATCCCCTCAGGCATTTTTCTTTGAAGGGCTCTTTTTATCCATTTTTCTTTGAAGGAATGTTTTTTATCCATTCTGCCTTCAAGTAGTCTCTCAAATATGTCTTGCCAGACACATAAAGCATTCTCTGCTTATAGGGGAAAAAAAAGATTGATATCCATTTGAAAGAATTACAGAGATGAAAAAAAAGAGAGAGAATTACAGAGACAGAGGCATATCTTGCATCCTCTGGCTCACTCCCAAGTGGCTACCAAGGCCAAGACTGAGTCAGACCCAGCCACAGCTTTGATCCAGGTCCCTCACCTGGGGGACAGGGGCCTAAGCTCTTGGGACATCCTCTGCGGTCCTTCCCTGACCATCAGCAGGTAGCCAGCTCAGAAGCAGAGTCCCTGAAACACCAGCACTCATATAGAATCCTGGCACAAGAGAAGACCCATTGACTTTTTTGTACCTATTTCAGCACACCCACACAAATTACTCTTCATTTCCATGATTCTGAGTATATAAAATATCCAGGAAGGGCAAATTTATAGATAAAAAAGATTAAGTTAATAATTGCCAGGAAAGGCAATTACCAAAGGAGAGGAAATGGTAGCTGCTGCTGACATGTACAAGGTCTCTTTTGGGAGCATAGGAATGTCTGGAATGAGCTAGTGGTGCTAGTTGGGTAACATAAATTAATTAATTAAAATAATAAATAAATATAAACATAAATAAAAATTTCTGGATGCTACTCTAAAGCGATGATTTTTATTTTACATGTATTTTATCTCAGTAGGACAAGTGTGAAAAACAGAGGCCCATGTCCTCTTAGAACTCCTACCTGAAAAGCTGTAGCCCCTCGTCTGCAGCCCAGTTCACTGACTTCAGCAAGAACGTTCTTAGGTAGTATGTCAGAAATGTGGACTCCGTAAGCTTGGGATTTGGCCCAGAATTAGAGATTTTTAAGAATCTCCAGATGCAACTCTGATGTACTGTATTCTCCACGGTCTCTTTGATCTGTCAAGCTGTGTTTGTAACTAATTAGTTCTTGCAATAGCCCCCGTACATTCTCTTTCTTAAAATATCACAGGATATTTAAAAACATTCTTTGGCCTAGAATGTCGGAAATCAGTATCTGACTAGTCCGAGCTATGAGCTTGAAACCCACACTTCCCAAAGGGATTGATACGGGATTTGATCGTGGCTCACCTCACATCTCTTTTTCTTTTCTTTTTTCTTGTTTTTAGTTTGTTTGGGGGAAAATGATTTCCGTGATATTCCAGGATACCCTAATTTGTTATTCTCTGAGCATTCAAACTTGAGTTCCTTCTAAACTGAGCCAAGCAGAATATCTCCTAAGGAAAATTGGATAAATGCTCCTGTTTTCACAATTTCCCTTTACCATCATTGTTGGAACACGGTGATCTAAAGAAATAAAGAATATAGTGACCCTCTCCAGCAGAGTAGGTTCTGGTTCATCTGAGGAGAGTATCTCCTGCCTGTTGGATGGGTGGCTTGCCCTTTGTAGCCATGGATGTGTGTTAGAACTTGTTCCCTTGCCCCTCACTTGGCAACTACCATTTGGTCTAGCAACCCATGTCATTAAAATATGTTGACATTTTTTTCAATTTACTTATCTAAAACATGAAGCAAATCTTGCTATCTTTAACATTAGAGAACCATTGTGGTTCATATGTTTGGCCTGTGACCATCATCCATTGAGCTGCTTCACTGTGCCTGGCATGTTAAGTGTCTTACTGCCACTATCCGTAAGAATTACACGTTAGGTGTGATTATTTCTGTTTCCTGTATAAGGATTCTGAGGGTCAAGGATCTAGCAGTTATGCGGTTTTTAAGTAGTAGAACCAAGATTTGAACTTAGATCAGCCTTTTTTGTTACCTGTGTTCTAGAGATGGGAAGACTTAGATCTAGAACTCAACTTTAATGCTTTAAATAACTTTAGGCAGGCTGCTTGATCTCTCTGGGTCTCTTTTCCTTACATGCCGTTCATGTTAGCAGTCATCTGTGTTGTTGGATTGCAATGACATTTACTTATTCTTTTGCTTATTCTTACTGGCTTATTATGAAGAATACAAATGAGTAACCAGATAAAGAATTGTATAGGTAGGATTCTGAAAGGGTGCCTAGTGCAGGAGCTGCTGGCCTGTGAAGTTGGAGTCCACCACTCTCCTGCAGGGGAATGTGTTCACCACCCCAGATGTGCTCTAGATCCTTCATCAGGGCCCACCTCATTGTCATGATGGACTAAATTATTACGTGACTTCCTTTGAAAAAAAATAATTCTCCTTTTTAAAAAAGATTATTTATTTGCAAGGCAAAGTTACAGGGACAACAGAGGAGATAGAGGTGTCTCATCTGCTGATTCAACTCCCCAAATGGCCACAGCTTCTGGAGGTGGGCCAGTCAGAAGCCAGGATCTTCCTCCAGGTCTCACACATGGATACAAGGACCATCTTCTGCTGCTTTGCAAAGTGCATTAGCAGGGAGGTGGATCAGAAGTAGTACAACCAACACTTGAACCAGTGCCCATCTGAGTTGCTGGCATCACAGGCAGCTTTACCCGCTACACTGCAACACTGACCCCTTGGTGCTAACTTGATCTTCATCCCCTTTTGCCTTCCTAGAAATAGGGAGAGAAAATTGTGAAGACCAGACTGCTGAGTGCAGGTGTGTGTCTTAGACAAGAAATCTTCCCTAGAAAGTTAAAAATGCAGCTTCAGAATTGAACAGGCTTGGATCCACATCCCAGTGCCACCACTCACCAGTTGTTTGGGCGACTCAAGCAGGTCGTATAGTCACTCTGTGCCTCAGTGTGCCCTTTTTACAGTCGGTGAGATTGAAATGCTTAATTCATAAAACTTGAGTAGATGAGATAATAGTATACAGTGCTTTGTACAGTGCTGGGCCTGTGATAAATCCCCACAAAAGAGAGTTCTTGTTACTACTCAAGTGGAATAATGCAACCCTAAACATATGGCAGGATAAATTGCAAGTTCATTGGTATGTGTTGAAACACATGAATCTTTAGGGAACTAAATGAGCTCTGATTTCCTCCTGCCGTATCTTCAGGCCCATAGCTCCTTGTAACATCCAATTCAACTTCATGATATTCCACTAATTAGCATGTCTCCCTCTCCATTTCGAATTAAAATGTGGCCCATACAGGAGGCCTTGTGCTGCATACAGGTGAGTATATACATTAGCAAGTCACTGTGTTCAGACAGCAGCTGTAATTGTTAATGTCTGTGTGATATCTTCTATCAGATGTCAAGTAATAGCCATCGTTTGTAGAAGAATTTTTGTAAATACTGAAATGAGCTGTATAACTGTCTTGTGAGATGAAAGGGCACATGGTAAATATGTAAATCAGTAGTTTCAAGTTTTACAAGTAATTATAGTTTCTTTTTTATATTGCTTCTAAATCTTTAATGTTTTGTGTTGTAGTTTCTTCCAAGATGGCTTGAAAATAGCTGATAAGCTGAAACAGTACACTGAAAAATTGGCTGCTGACTTATATAATGTAAGTGTTGTATAAAATACATGCACCTTAATCCTCTTTCGTTGGTAAATGCCTTTAAATGTGAAACCTGTATTTGGAGACTAATGAAAACACGTTATGTTCAAAGATATATCCAGGATAGCCCAGAACAGACCAGCTTCAGCCAAACTCGGCGAGCGCATTGTGGCCTCATTTTCCAAAGTACTTCATGTGTTTTGGGTCAGGTAGATAGGTAACTGCTCAAGATGGATATCCAGCAAGGTGCATAAGTTTAAATGGTTATTGCACTTATTTATATTTTCTTTTTCTAATATTCATGTTTTGCTTTCATAATAGAAAATCAAAAGGAAAGCATTTAAAGAAACTAAATGAGTTTGTAGAAATAGCAAAGTTATTGCTCATTTTGGTTTTGTATTGAATAATGTTAAAAGTGTGTGTACTGTGAGTATAGCTGAGGTCCTCCAAGATTTGCTGTTACTAGTTAACCTGGTTGAGATTGCATTAAGGTTCCAGGTAACTTTTAAAAGCAGCATGATCCCTTGTCCTCAGGTACTTCTGGTACTTCTGTGGAAACTTCAGTACTTGGACTGACCCCACTGGATTCCTGGATATCCAAAATTCGCTTCTGGTCCATTTAATCACATCATGGTGTTATCACCTACACACTTGGAAAAAACCAAAAGCATGTGACCTAAATGCTGCTTCTTAGTGTTGCTTAATTATACTACTTCACAGCTAGCGACCTTGCCAAAGTATGTATTATTTAATAAGAAAACACATCAGGTTGTTCACTGATACCAAAAATCACGGGTGTTTTCGTGAAGAGAGAGAGTATTATCAGAAGTGAGACAGTGTGAGGAACTTCACTGAGGAAATCAACCGCATAATTGGATAGTTCAGTGAGTGGGATATTTGGGTAAACTATTCATAAGAGCATGCATGATCAAAAAGTAATAGAAGTTAAATCTTCCCTTCACAGATAAAGCAAACGCAGGATGAAGAAAAGAAACAATTAACTGCACTCCGAGACTTAATAAAATCATCTCTTCAACTTGATCAGAAAGAGGTAGGTGATCTGGCCACTTTGATGAGAGCTCCACTCCATGTGAGACTGTGTGTACCCTATCTGCAAAGCAGGCTGCCTGAGTGCTGGTGGGGACATGGGAAGTAAAACATGCAAATGTGCACTTGCCATGTCCCCACCAGCATTCAGGCAGAAACCTTTCTTCTCTCTCCCCTTTTAAGAACAGATGACCCCTGTCTTTATTTCCATGGCTCTAGATTTCCAGTGTTAACTTGTGAACTTACGGAGTGTTTCTGTAGAGCTGCTGATGTGTGGGAGATACACACCCTGTAACTCTTCTTTGTGGACCTCCTTTGTCTTTCTTGCAACCAGAAGGAATCTCATTTTGTCAAGGAAGTATTTTAACCTACCAAAGCTTTGTCCTCGATTCAGAAGATTAAGTTGAGATCAGCCCCGGATAATGAAGTGTGGTACAGAGATGAGTGCGTACAAAGCTTTAATTGTAAATCATTTGTTCATACTTTGAGTGAATAATGTATGTCAAAAATGGTTCTAGATCTTAAACTTTACTACCCTGCCATCAAGGAAGTCATTAGCAAGCAGAATGAACCAACCATGTGCACAGTCAGTCATGCCTACATGGTATCCCTGCTATTAGAAATATACTTAGACACCACCCTGAAGCCAAAAGCAGGAAACCTAGAAGGCGCTGGGGTAGAAAACTGGGGCAGAGTACATGAAGGAGTAAGAAATTTGATTTCTGAGGTTGAAGCTCAGCCTTGATCACAGGGAGCTCATACCACGGGTATGCCAGTTGTACCGGGTAGATCCTTGCTACCTAGGATGCCTGCAGTCCATCTTCCAGTGCCTGAGTTGGAGTCTCAGCTCAGCTCCCCCTTGCAGCTTCTTCATAATGGACATGGGCAGCTCATGATTAGTGAAGTTGTTGAGTCTGCCACTGAAGTTGGAGACCTGGACTAAGTTCCCAGCTTCAGCCCAGCCCAGTCAGGCACTTTTAGGGGTGAACGCACAAATCGGGGAGAGCCCACTTGCTCACTGTCACCCCTTCTGTACTTCAAATGAGTAAAACTAAGTTTTTTAAAATCTTGAATAGTTAACGCCATAGTTATCCAGCAGAATATTTTTTTAATTCCAGCATGTTCTGAAAGGGGCCATGATTCCAAAACAGGAGTAAAATAGCTCCCCTAAAACACCAGGCACCCTGCATTGCGGGAAGCCAGTGACTAGCCATTTTAAAACCTGAAGTTTTTATTTGCCAATTGAGTATAACCTTCTTGTCTGCCTCCCTGAATCCAGTTTTTGGTGTGCTCACTTGGTTTTGTTGAAATGAGAGAACCTATACAAGAGGTCTTCAAAAACTTCATGGAAATGCATGTTCTAAGAAAAAGGCTATGTATGAATTTTGTGCTAAAATAAACATATTCCATGGATTATTTAAAGCAACCTCATAGTCCCTGACCCTGGGGACCTGCTAACACAGTGGCTAAGCAGGATCTACGTGGTGTCATCCAGAGTCTGAGTTAGAGCTGGCACCTGCCAGTGAGTTCTCCAGCTGTGCTTTAGAACTTCCAAGTATCAGAAGCCTAGTAGTCTTCAGACTGAAGCACATGTGCTCAAATCTGTGAAAGTGCTGATTGTGAAGGTGCTTATTGCTGACATACAAACCTTAGGAGAAGCAGTAAACTCTCCAAATGATTGCACAATTCTGAGAAAAATTATAAGGCTTTTTTAACTGCCCACTATGCACTTCAGCCATTTTCTGCCTTCACATAATCCAGGAATACCACCTGTCTACCTGTGAATGTTTCCTTGAACAGAAGGGGGGTGAGGGAGTAGGTGGGAAAACATCACCATCTCCTTGTTTATTATATAGACTGAAATATTATGCTAGCTAGAGAAGGAACTGTGTAAACTTAAAAGATTGTATACAATGAAATGCAAGTGATTTACTTTAACTCCATGTCAAATTAATAAATGATGAGTTGCATTAGCCTCATGCCCAGAGTAGTTTAAATCGCCTTTCCACAGCGTGTGTATCCTGTTCTCGTGCTCTTCACCGTCTCTCATTGCAAAATGTGTTTGGAAAGCACTGGTTTGTAATGGCCTAGCGTATCTGTAGGAGACTGCCCGTTACGGAACTCTTACCACAGCACAGCTGTTTAAAGCTGTCTGAAAGATTGCTGGCAGGGAGCCAGAGCTGTGGCACAGAGAACTAAGCTTCTGCCTACGGTGCCAGCATCTCATATCAGCACATTCAGTTCTCAGCTGTTACACTTCTGATCCAGCTTCCTGCTGATGCATCTGTGAAGGCAGCAGGAGGTGTCCCAAGTCCTTGGGTCCCTACTAACTATGATAGAGACATTGATGGGTTTTCTGGCTCCTGGCTCCTGGCTCCTGGCTTTGGCCTGACCCAGCCCAGACCTAGCTGTTGCAGTAGCAACTTGAATGAACCAATAGATGGAAGATCTGTCTCTTACCCTTTCTTTCACCTTTGATTTTTCCTCTCATTGGCCTTCTCACTCTCCCTGCTACTCTCCCTCTGTCTCTAATGTCCTGCCTTTCAAACAAATAAATATTTCTAATAAATAAGACTGCCTACAAAACTAAAATGCAAACAGTCACTTTACCTATTTACACACACCTTCCCCTCCCCTCAACCCCCGAATTCTAACTTGGATCCATTAAAGGGATCTCAAAAAATTTGTTGTTGCTATAACTTGAATATTCCTCATCCACAATGCTCAGTATCAGAAATGTTTCAGGTTTTAGAGTTCTTGGTTTTGGGATATTTGTGTAGGCAATACCAGGTGTGCATGCCTAACTTGAAATCCAAAATCTGGGGGCTAGAGATGTAATGTAACAAGTGCACCCCTCCTAAAACTGTTCTGGGCCTCAACTGGTGACATATGCCTTGTTAAAGTTATAAGTCAGGTTGGACTATCCTAAAATCTGCCAAGTTCAGTAAAAATTATGCTTCAATACAATAAACTGCTAAATACAAAAATAAAAATAGACACGAGACAGCTCAATATTATACTGTAGCCATTTTAAGGTGGATAGCAGCCAGTTGTATATAAACTAAAATTGAAATGTCAATGAAGCAGTCACAGGATGTGGTTAAGAACTTGCATTTTCTAACATATCAGTCACTCAATACCATGTCAATTAACTCCATAATGTTGTAAACTGTTGTTGATGTTATGTTATGGCTTCTAATTGGTCGGAACAATATTCTGCCAGCTCTACTTTTAGACCAGAGATGGTCTCCCCAAGAAACTGTTGAATTGATCTGGACAATAAGATGCTGAGCTCTGTGCATGGCACATGCTTGCAATGAAAGAAACAAGACTGGATTTGAACTGTAAGGTGGAGTAATGCTCCATGGGGGGAGGGTACGGGGTGGAGTTGGGGGAACCTCAGAGCCTATGAAACAATGTCATAAAATGAAATGCAATTAAAAAAAAAAAGAAGTGAAGCCACCTTCTCCCACACTGTTATCCCTGGGTAGGAGTTTGTGCTCCAGCTGCTCCACTTCCAATCCAGCTTTCTATTTATACACCTGGGAAAAGCAATGTAAAAGTATGTGCAGTCACCCCTGGGCCTTTGCTGCAACCTGGTAGGCGTGGCTTAGAGCATACTTGCCCTGGCCTGAGGCGACTCCCAGCCCTCCAGGCCAAACATGACTTGACTGGAAGGTGAACTGGCATCCCTTTTATCAATCACAATACCATTATTGGGTGGGGAACTGCCAGAAAACGCCCTCCTCCCCACTCCTTCCTTAACCTTTGAAACCCTGGAACTTGTGCGAAATAAACAGAAATTCCTCACCTGCCTGTCTCGGGTGGTTCCTGGACCGTCACCTCACCTTTGGTGACCTTGGGGCCTGGTCTTAAACCCCAAGATGACCCAAATGTTTAGGCCCCTTCCACCCCCATGGGATAACTGGAAGAAACTCCTGGTTCCTGGCTTAAGGCTGTTCCAGTCCCTGTTGGTGCAGATGTCTAGAGAGTGACCTGGTAGATGGAAGATTCAGTCTCTCTCTCTCTCTCTCTCTCTCTCTCTCTCTCTCTCTCTCTCTCCCTCTCTCCCCTTCTCTCCCCTTCTCTCCCCTTCTCTCCCTCTTTCCCTCTCTCTCTCGCTCAACTAAATATTTTTTTCAAAAAACTACATTTTTGAGTATCTACTCTCAATATGTTTTTGGAATTCTAGATTTCAAATTTTCAGAGTGGTAATACTCAACCTGGAGGATACCCTGATTTTTGGAAGACTCATTTTTTCTCAGTAAATTCAAATTCAGGTTATAATCTTCTGGCAGATGTTTAATGAAATTGTTTAATGAAATTATCTGTCCCTTTTATGCCACCCCAACCTACCAAAAGAAATATTTGAAACCTATTTTTTTTTTTTATTGTTAATTATTTTGCATTATGTGACAGTTTCATAGGCTCTGGGAATCCCCCCCTCCCTCCCCCTCCCCTCCCCCCAGTGGTTTCCTCCACCTTGATGCAGTATTACAGTTCAAATTCAATCAAGATTCTTTCATTGCAAACATATACCAAGCATAGAGTCCAGCTACTTATTGTCCAGATGGGTTGAATAGTTTCTTGGGGAGACCTTTTCTGGTCTGAAGTTTGAGCTGGCAGAATATCATCACAGTCAATTAAGAGTCCCAATATAACATCAACAGCAATTTGCAATGTTATGGAATTGACATGGTTTTGAGTAACCAGTGTATTAAAAAGAAAAAAAAAAAGGAAAACAAGTCCTAGCCACCACCTATGATTAGCTCATTGACATTTCAATTTTAGTTCATATACAGGACCGGCTGCTCTATACCTTAAAATGGCCATAAGGCACCATTCGGCTGTTTCGTGTCCATTTCATCTTAGTATTTAGCCAGTTGTTGTGTTGAAGTAAAATTTTGCTGATCTTGGCAGATTTTAGGATAATCCAGACTGGTTTGTAACTCTAACAAGATATATGTCAACATTTTAGGTGCAGAACATTTTTTTTGGGGGGGGGGGCGGTGTGCAGGAAAATCCTCAACACCATGGTGAGGAGTAACTGAAACCTATTTTTAAGATTGAAATTACTTTGAGTCATGCCATCACATTTATAATATACTAATTCATCCCAGTAAGTCAAGCTCTGTGTTGAAGTTCCCAGTATACATTCTGAAAACCCCCTTTTGGCATTGGTTCGCAGGTTTTCACAGAAGCTGTCCATTTGACTGGCACCCTAAAACTGCTCAGTGAATATTTAGAAAGATGAAATGGAATACATCCTTTCCCCCACTTCTGTACTTTACACAAGAAACATAAAATCCCTGTAACGTAGCTTTAAACTGGATGTTAGGAACATTTTAAGACACATTAAATCAGTCGATGTATAATTGCTTGCAATTTAGAAAGATTTGAGCTTTTATTCCTTAATAACTCATTTATATATTAGCACGATTTTACATATAAAGGTGATTTGTCTGTGTTGCTAATAGAGAAAAGGAAATCAAACTAAAAAAATATAGTCTGGCTTCATTCTATAGTTTACACTCTCTGACTCACGTAATTTCCCCAAGGTTTTATTGTAAGTTTGTTGTTTAGTGTTACATTCTTGCCCAGGTGAGTTTTTCACTTGCATTTCTTAGTGCATCATTGATTTCTGTTATGCTGTCAGAGAATTTGGACCTATTTATGTGCATATTTTAATATTAATCATTATTACTTAATAATTCTCCAGTATCTATCAGAAAATCTACTTTTCATTGATCTAGAGTACCATGCTGAGCAAGCTGAATGGCCATGATTTCTCAAACTACACAACAGCTGGTGTGACTTTATTAAGTATAAAATTCACTGATTGTTACTGTAGGCTTACTGTTAATTTAGCAATACGAAGACATACTGCTGCTTAGTCTAATGAAGTCAAAACCTAGACGCCAGTTTGTTCACCTTTAGAAGCTTGGGTAGCTGATGTGACATGAACCCATTCAGTTAGTGTTTGCAGTTCCGAATCTATATGTAAGAAACGACCGAATAGTAAATTGACTGAGCATAGTAGTTTTCTCATTAAGTCCTAGATTTTTAAATCCTAGCAAATGCATTAAGGTTAGAGAAATTCTGTTTTCAAGCTTCATATAGACCCTAAGATTATGTGGGCAGAGAAGTCTAGTTCACTGACAAAGGTTCTGAGGAAGAAAGGAGGTGTTTTAAAGGAATGGATATCCCAGATTTTGGAGTTTGTTTAGAATATTTCCAGAAGGTAGAATTACAGCAGAGATTCATAACTCTAAATCTGTAACTGAGTAATCTTAATATGATTTCATTTGATTGAATCAGGAATCTGCCTCTTGTTTTGGATGCATCACTCAGTCCCCCACCTCTGATCTAATATTCAGTCTTGTTTTCTTCGTAGATTTATGAGCACACTGGTTCCTCCCCAGTAAGACCCTCTGTCTGCTGCTGCCGTTGCTTCTGGGCTCTGTCACTAGTTCTGTGCTACAGCAACACTGCCCTTCCTGTGCCTGGTGTTGTGGACAGTCTCTCATTCGTCCACATCCAGGAAGCCTGAAAATACCATCCGGAAGATGTTAGCCAAATTACGTGGGTTACATGGCTCTGGGCCATGGTTGAAAGTAAAATTTAGATTCCAGTCTGTGTTCCACCCCTACCCAAGTAACTAAAGTTGTCCAACCAGTTAGGTATTGAAGGGAACCTAACCTGTTGAAGACAGAAAAGTCACTTCGCTTAAATACCTGTGTTTGTCTCCTCATTCATGGGAGTCCGCTTGCCTGGGCAGGTGCAGTAGTCCTCTCTCATTTTCCAACACCAGAGCAGGGCAGTGATCTGGCCAGAATGTGAACACTCATCTCACTTCAAGGCTTGAGTCCTGTGTAGGTGCCCTTAATACCTGGCTTGTGGGAGATGTTAGGGTGTGTGTACACAGTCTGTTATGTCTAGAATACTCTTGGAAAGGCGCGTTGTCCTGCAGATTTTTCTTTCACTTGTTACTAACGTTAATTTGCATCTCTGAGTCCACGTGATTTGGTCCAGAAGGATTCTCATGCCTGGCCGAAGCATCCTGGCTATCAGCAATGTGTGTGCTCATCATTCAGGGGAAAAACAACCGAGACTCCTCCTACCATTTGCAGTTACTAGGCTTTCTAAGTACCTCCTGTTGGATTTCAGCGCTCACTAGCCATTTTGTCTTGGTGAAATGTGTACCCCATGGTCTTCCACTCTCTTTTATATTCCTGTGCCCACTCAGCATTACCAGAAATAAAATCGGATAAAGAGGAAGATATGGTGGGCCATCATCCAATACTTACTCTAATTCTACAGGTGCATGCAATTTCTAGTTCTAATGTCTTTACTATATATATAAACAAACTGCTTAAGTTGTGTGTGCTAAGATTTTCAATGAAATTAACTGTTTTCAAATGTTCTGCCTTTTTTCTCTGTTGCTTTTGCCCTTCCTGATCGAAGTCTAGGAGAGTAAGTCAATACTTTTTCATTAATTTTTTATTATTATTTTCCACGATCCAGTTCTATGGGCATAAGGATTCCCCCCCTTCCTTCCTCCCCACTCTCCCCCCGTAAGTCTCCCCCCTTACAACAGTTTAGCCTTCAGCAACAATCATAAATCCAGCACTCTGCTTTTGAGGTGTATCGTGGCATTGTAGGTGTAGATAGAACTTTTTGTGAGAATGTGTGGTCCTGTTTACATGTTGAAGGACCCATGTTCCCACTTTAACACTTCTTACATTTTCAGACTGTAAGGACTGTTTCAAGTCAAATGGTCTTTGCTGATAAATGCCAGTGGAGTGCTGGGGTGAAGTCCATCTTATTTGTGTCTCTGCTGTGGATTCACCCTTTGTCACTGTCCTCGCTACATCATATGCTTGTCACTACCCTAGAATCATCCTTTTAAGTGCAAAATATGATTACAGCTATATTTTACAGAGCACAAGTTAGTTAAAGGATTGTCTAGTAACTATTAATGCCTCATGCAGAAGGTTCCCTTTCACTGGTGATAACTTAGTGAGAAAAAGAGTAAAGGTGCAGCCCTTGGGCGAGCATGTTCAGTTGTGGTCTAATCCTTCCTGTATTTGCTGCCTTGCTGCTGTATAAGCCAGTGTGACTCCTCTGATCACATGCAGTGCTTCTGTTTATTTGAATTCCCTCTGAAATAGAGCTGGCTTCTGATCTAGAAATAGGAGATCTACATCCCAGGCCCTGCCCTGACTTGAACTTATGACTTATGGTTTTGGCAACTGAGTGCTTGCCCTGTTTTCTTCCTCTAAAATGAAGACATCACCTCACTGCCCCCAGGTTGTTCAGTTCTCTTGCACTCTAACTTGTCGGCAAAGACTGAATGACAGACTTGACTCCATTTTTGTTGAATCTCCACTTTCTGTTTTCTAGGATTCTCAGAGCCGGCAAGGAGGTTACAGCATGCATCAGCTCCAGGGAAACAAAGAGTACGGCAGTGAGAAGAAGGGCTACCTGCTCAAGAAGAGTGATGGGTATGTGAGCATCCCACCACCACCAGTGCCCTGAGGTGTGGTTAGCATACTGAATGTTGTCAGCCGGGAACTTTTCCTTCCTGCCTGATATCAGAACACACAGAAGTTTTCTAAGGCCACTAGCTGCAGACCTTTAGTATACTGATTTTAAGTAATTCTTGAGATTTATTCTGTTATCTTTGGAAGAAGGGTCAATTGTTCTGTGACGCCCCTCTTAGTGGCACCTGTGGCTCATAGCCTGCAGTTTCCGGAAGGCAGACCCTGAACAGCCGAGGAGGCAAGCCCATGCTGTCCCCATAAACCCACCTGTCCTTCTGCTCTGTGTTCTCTGAAGTTTTCCTCGACCTGAAATGTCCTCTTCGCAAGCTGAGAGTTGCCTAGAACTTCTTCTCTCCCTGTAAATCACAGTCTAACGAGAGCCTTTCCTTTTTAACTTTAAAATAACAGACTTTTGGTGACTCCTAGCCCTGCACTAGGATGAGCCACTGTCCTCTCTGTACTCTGCACCTAAGCCTCCCAAATGGTCTGCTGTATCACATACTCCGCTCCAGGTCACCATCCCTAGCTCTCAGCATGGTCTGCTCGAAAATACCTTCCTTCTGCTTCCCTCGAGTGGTTTCCCATCATATTTAGCATCTTGGCCAGGCCTCCCTCCCCAGCTTCAGCTTGTACCATTTTTTGCCCTGACCCTGCCACATTGCCCTTCTTTCTGTTTCCTGAGTGGGTGGTTCTGTTTTGAAGCAAGTGTGTAACTACAAATTTGATTTTCTCCTTAACTGTCATTTTTTTTAGAGAAGGAAGCTATTTGTTTTCTTTTCTTTTTTTTTTTTTAATTTTTTATTATTATTGGAAAGCCGGATATACAGAGAGGAGGAGAGACAGAGAGGAAGATCCTCCATCCGATGTTTCACTCCCCAAGTGAGCCGCAACGGCTGGTGCGCGCCGATCTGATGCCGGGAATCAGGAACCTCCTCCAGGTCTCCCACGCGGGTGCAGGGTCCCAATGCATTGGGCCGTCCTCGACTGCTTTCCCAGGCCATAAGCAGGGAGCTGGATGGGAAGTGGAGCTGCCGGGATTAGAACCGGCGCCCACATGGGATCCCAGCGCATTCAAGGCGAGGACTTTTGCCGCTAGGCCACACCGCCGGGCCCGCTATTTGTTTTCTAATTGTGGATGTGCAGCTTTCTTGCCTTAATCAAAGATGTGCACATTTTTTGGTCTGTTTTAATTCATTCGTTGACATTGGAAATACTTGTAGATTTCCAAGATTACTGTTTGTTTTGATCATCACTCTAATTCACACATTCAGCAAGTATCTTCTGAGAATCCTACTGTATGTCTTGGCTTCACTCTTCTAGGCACGAAGAAGGAAAGTCCTTATCCTTAGAGTTTATGTTCTGAAGGGGGACACAGATGGCAGTAAGTAAAAGTGTGGTAGATAGATGGCAATTAATGCTGTAGACAGAGTGAGGCAGGGAGCGTGCTGAGAGTGGTCAGGGAGAACTTGACTGAGGTGGTGTTTGAGCACAAGGAGGGAAAGGAGCAAACTCTGCAGGTTCCTAGGAGAAGGGGGAGTGGCCAGGAGTGCAGCATAGCTGCAATGACTCATGAGACCCCTGAGGTCAGGGCAGAGGGGACAGGAAGCCGAAGGGACTGAGTGGAAGAGGGCAGTCACCGAAGGATTTTTAGCAGAGAAATGACCTGATCTGGAACGTTTTGAAAGGTTTTTCTCCCTGACTGCCCCACCAAGAGTAAGTGTGGGATACAAGAGCAGGAGCCAGGAGAGCTGTTAGGAGGCTGCTGCACAGTCCCAGGTGGAGCCACAGTAGCAGAGGTAGGAAGAAGTGGTCTGATCCTGGACTAAGAAAATAGAGCCAATAGGAGCTGCTGTTACATGGTGTAAAGAAAAAGGATCCTCACACTTAACACAGCACCAAGTTCATCACAGAAAATGAAGTCCTGATAGAAGACAAGGCAAGAAATCCCCACCCCCAAGACCCTTTAAACTGGGCTCCTTTTAACCAACAGAGACAAAATAGTTTATATGAGCTTGCTTCTGTCATTGGTCTTGCTAGAAAGTTGCAGGGTGCAACACCACATCCTTTTCCCAACCATCTGTAATTCAGACATCTCTTAGAAATCTGACAACTTGCTCTTCCTCCATCAAAAGAGCAGTTAATGTGTTCTGTTGGGGGCAATGGTAGAGCATTATGTATCTTTTGAAGCAGAAGTATGGAACCTTTTTTTCACACTGCTTGCCTAAAGTCACATTGATTTTCCTGAAATTATGATGATCTGTTTCTGAGTAAAGTCATTAGCATTTATATCCTGAAGAGAGATCAAAAAGTCTTTTCTTTAAAGAGTGTTTAGTTCAAATCCTTATGTGTTCAAAGAAATTATCATCTTGTGAATAATCCTCCCTATGCCTGCCCATAACTGTCAGATACCTCTTCTCTCATTGGACATTTTTTCAGAGAGATGAAATAATTTGACTAAGATTATACAGGCAGTAGGTCTGAGAGCCAGATTGGAATGTGGTCTCCTGACTTAATGTTAAGTATCTCCCCTTGCTGTGCAAAAGGAACATAGTTCTGTTACCTTCCCTGGGATATGCAAGCCAGAAACTCCCCCCTCTCCTCCACTCTTTCCTTCCCTCAGTCCACACACATTGGTGAGCCACCTTCATGTTGGAGGGAGCCTACAGGAACTGGAGGTAAATGGCAGATGTAGTCTTTTAAGAGATAATGAAATGATTATTGCATCTTAAAGTTGACCTCAGACAGCCCAACTTCCTAATAATTGCACAGGAAGTAAAAATCCAATAATGGTGGTTCAAGGTTGCTTGTGA